>NC_140768.1:117302749-119802749 GCF_044657685.1 Stegodyphus dumicola | reverse complement strand
CAGGAACATGCCAATGTAAAATTTAATATTAGGCCAAAAAGAAACGCTTTGACGTAGATTTTGGATAAAACTTAATCAAATTCGCAGGTAGTCAGAGACAGGCCTTTCTTCAGTAGAGAGAAAAAATGTTTCTGAAGTATTTGTGTATTTATTACATAAATGTTTTAATGCTTCCATAGCACTGCTAATCGATAAAATTTATTTGATGAAAAGTAGGAAGTTTGCTTTTAAAATTCCGATTTTTCAACTTTTTCAGTGACATATGTGGCATCGAAAAACACGTCTGGCCAGGAGGCAGATTAATGGCTGAAAAATTCTTAGAATTTAAAGAGGCATCGAACAAGAAAATTTAGGGATGGCGAAATTCTAAGAATTTGGCACTTGACAACGGCAAAAGTTTTAGAATGTAGAGAGCTACAGAATTTAGGCATGGCAAAATATTTTAAATTTATAGAACATCGGTCAGTAGAATTAAGATCCCACAGCGATTGCACTGAGAAACAAATCGACCTGCTCCTCGATTATGCGGATGGACGCAGATTAACTTCTGAAAGCTCAGCGAAGCAAGAGCTATACATAATGCAGCTATTTACGATTTCTGCTATAATAAACTGAAATTTAATATAATAATTTAACACTATATATCAGTTTACGAAAACATGATGATACTTTTGAGAAATTTTCTTTAATTCCCCAGTACACTAAAAAAAAAAAAAAAAAAAAAAAAGTACAATAGATTATATAATGATATTACTAACAAAATGATGTCGATGACGCATTTAATTTTTATCTTTTTATTTATCTAAATAAATATGTCATTGAGTTTTCCATAACTTATAGTTTTGCAAATTAAAAATGTTCAATAATATAATACGTGATTATGGTATTATTGGTATGGTGCTATTCAAGGCAAAGCACACGAGGGTTACCTGCCTAAATGGAGAGATGCTTTCGTGGAGGACTTTCTAAGGGAAACTGGCTCGTATACACGTTACACATGGGGAAAACCACGAAAACGACCATGCAGCCAGCCCGTTCGCGGGATTCGAACCTCGGACCGAACTACCAGTGTTCAGCGTCTTTACCGCTCGGCCACTGGTGAGTAATATATGATTATGAAAGCTGTGTAAAAGAAGAAAAATTCTTGCACATTCGTCAGGCAGCATACGATGCTTGAGGAAAAGGATGCGTTTGTAGATGACTTTTTCAGGGAAACTGGTTTGATATATTCAACCTAAAATTCACCAAAATACCAAGCAACGAACGCATTCGCCGGAATTCAAACTTAGGCAAAACTACCAGTGTTCAATTGCAAAAGAGAGTTAACAACTTAAACAGGCAACATGTCTGAAATTAGTATTTATTGCATCCATCAGTGATCCATCAGTGATTTTCTGATATAATTTAATGGAATATCACTGTAAAAAAATGGGAATCTTTTTCTTTTTTTTTTCCCCTTTTGTAAGGAGATTTTTTTCCGCTTTGTTTTCAACATTTGGTTGAAATGCAAATTAAATACATATTTACAAATGCAGAATATTGGATAGTTATTGATGATTTCGAGATTCAGTTTCTGAAATCCATTTCATGTGTCATTTCCTTAAAAAGGTGATACTGAAACCAACTTTCGAGGAGCAAAATGATTACTAGAAAAGAGTTTCCGATTTGTTTCATTCTTTTATTCCCATTATAAATTTTTCCCGTAGTTCTTAGAACATTCTTCTATCCGTAAGTGATGATTTGCTTTCCGAGAAAATTTTCTGAAAGGAATAAATTACTTAGTCTTCAAACCATGGGAAAATCTTGCCATCGCCGGTACTTAATTCTCTTCATTTACTGAGATAACCTGCTTTGTTAAAAGTATGGTACTTGTTTTCTGATTTTTACTGAATTTGCATGCTCAAAGCTATCTAAATAAAGAAACGCTATTGTGAATATCAGGGTATGAGTACATATATGAAAAGGTTATATATTTTTCAGAATTCCCCTATGAGCTGTTTATTCTTAGGGCAGAAAGAGGAAAAAGCTTGCATACATCGCCATTCCCGGAAACTAGACAGTACCGAAAACATTACTAGACAGTCCGGTTTACCAGACAATAGAGTTTATCTTATTCCTAGTTGTAAAAGCTGACAGTTATAAATTGTTATGTTCATGGCGACCATCAGAAGGCATGAAATTACTTCAAAAGTTCCGCTGCTATAAATTTTCAGACTGCAATTTTGTTCCTTTAAAGTTTCGAAAATACCTATTTTTTAAGTATTTTTCGGTACTTATATTAATATTGATACAAATAATATAGAAAGCACCAAACGTAGCTATGATGTATTTCAATTTGTCCTTAGTATTTTCTCACATATAGTAGTAACACTTTGTCTACACGTTTCTAATGTTTCACCATAGAAAGCCTTCTCTTTCCGAATGTATTCAGTTCCTTTTCGCTTTCGTTTTCTGCTTCTTTTTTTTTTAATTTTATTTATTTATTTATTTAATGTTACCATATCCTGAGTTTTACTCTAGCTATTAATTAGAGTATCTACTAGGTAGCATTCATTATAGTACAAAAACTAATATAGCTTGTCAATATCAACACATTTTTATCTTCAATAAAATCCACTAATTCGATTGATGCTGTAAAAATTACAATTTAATACTTTAGCCAATTATTCTGATTATAGTGATTTAAATTCGATTTTAGGCAACATATGCATTCTTTCAGAAAACGCGATATATTGAGCACTGTTACAAGTAAATACTGTAATAAATACTGTAATAAATACAAGTAAATACTTTGAAACGCTGTTACAAGTAAATACTGTACATTCAACCGTTTCATAATATGTAAATGTAGCATAACTTCTTTTCGAGTGCTTGCACTGAGAGTCTCCTTCAAGTAAACTTTAATGGAACTTTATTTCATGAAAATTTAGAAGTATTATAAAAGCCTCAGAATTATTTCCATTGCAAACATTTATGAATTATGCAGAAAAATATATAAGGAAAACATCAATGAGAAACTATTATCGAATATACATTTCATGACAGTAGTAAAACATTTTTTCAGTACCAACGGTATTAAAAAGCTCAATATTGTGATAAGCTAAATAAAATAAAACGGCATTAAAAGTTTAATATTGTGATAAGTAAAAGTATACTAATCTATAACACTCATTTGATATTTTTGCCATTAGAACTATAATGTAATTCTAACCGTTAAAGTAACATTGTATTTGTATTAACTACAATTGTAATTGTAATTTCAATTAAATTTATCAGTACTCGTTGTTTCCTGCACCTTGAGGGAGACGCATTATTATTATTTTTTTCTATTATATAAAATACTGTCCTCAGAAAAAAATGTCTCTAGACATGATTCTGTCTCCAAAATTAATGGATGAGGTGAACAGAAATAATCTTGGAACAGCCTTTGGGCAAGTGCTGCGAGTATGCGAAATGTAAGACTGTAATTAAACTTCGACCATCCTGGAGACTACACTTTCTTAGAATATTGCCATTCGACAAATTATAAGACCTTCCATTTATCTTTAAAGTTTAAGCTATCTGTTATTGACTGAGAAAAGCTGGTAATTCATTGTAGTTAAAACTACAACTAATGCAGTTATAATTGTAATTGTGCCGCCCAGATGGTATAGTGGTTAGGGAAGCTTGACTGCGATACCGAAGGGCCTGGGTTCGAATCCCGGAGAAGGCATGGCTTTAACTGTTCGTCCTTTCATAGGAGGCGATGATCCCACATATTAGATGCCTCCATAATAAAGTGACTGCAACTTCTGGCCTTGTATAGACTAATGGACTGTGTTGCACTGTAACTGTTCACAATCTGCCATTGGGGAAAAAAAATAATAATAATTCTAATACAATGATTGTTCGAATTACAATATAACTTCAAAAGCAATTAGATTTTTCGCTCAGCAGAGTAATAAGTCGTCTTTTGAATACTACTAGTTCAAATCGGATGCCCATTTTGGCAAACAATCTAAATGTTTAGATAGCTCCGTGGATTTCCTTATGTGTAACATGAATACAAATCATTTTATTTTAGAAAGTTCTCTATGAGTACATCATTCTTCTTAAACGTTTCGTTGCATTCAATTAAGTAAAGATCTTTTTCTGCTTTTATTAACGGGTGATGTGAACATGAGCCAGTTTCCCTTAGAAAGTCCTCCACAGAAGCATCTTTGCAGTCTTTACCGTAATCCAAATAATATGACAATCACAGGTGCATAAGAAAATTGTACTTTTATTTGTTCTTACGTGAAACAATGATGGAAAATAGTTCATGCAAGTACTTTCACTTGTAACTGAATAATGCATTTTAACTATTTATGGAAAATGTGTGTTATGTTGAATAAAAGACCAATTAGTAATTTTTTTTTTCCAATGGCAGGTAGTAGCTGTTTATAGACATTAATCACTACTAAGGCCGGTCATGTTATTAAGGAGGGAACTAATACGTGGACCACCGTTGCCACCTATGAAGAGGACGAAGAAATTACATTCATGCCCTATCCGGGATTCGAACCCAGGCTCTTCGGTACGGCAACCAGAGTCACAAACCGCTTTACTGTCTGGGCGGTAATTCATAATAAATGGATTTAGTAAAATGTCTAATACACACAGCAATTAAGCATACTGATTGCTGATCAGAATCCTTTTTTACCAGCTAAAGCAATAGGTTGGATAAAATTATGAGGCTTAGTTTAGTCCTTGATGATCTCCTTTCTGAAAAGAGACCCACCAGCGGCCGAGCGGTAAAGTCGCTGAACACTGGTAGTTCGGTCCGATGTTCTAATCTCGCGAAGGGGCTGCCTGCATGGGTGTTTTCGTGGTTTTCCCCATGTGTAACGTGTATACGAGCCAGTTTCCCTTAGAAAGTCCTCCACGAAGGCATCCCTCCTCATAGGCAGATAGCCCTAGTGTGCTTTGCCATAATTAAATAAACCAAACCAAACCTTTCTGAAAAGAAAAGGATAAATGTAATTTTTATGATTTATTTCTTGTGTAATGTAAACAAGACAAGCGTCCCGTAACAAATCCTTTGCGAAAACATCCCTTTGCACTGGCATAAACTCTTTGCTTGCTTTCCCTTAATCTTGTAATTTAAGGTCACATGTATATCGAAGATCATAAACATACATATTTGCTTACTAACGTTATGTGCATTTTGGTCTATATAAAATATTTCCTTTAAATAAACTCCTATTTATGCTGGTACCACAAACTACAATATATGTAAGATGATTCAGAAGACATGACAGAAAATATTAATATTTTTCTTATAGGTGATTATCCCGTTGTATTATTTAAAAACTCATTATCCAAAATGCAGAAACATTTCGAATATAATATTATTGACTGTAATTTTCAAAAATTATCACGATTTCCTTAGCCTATGTCACTGAAATTATAAGGGGCAGTTGTTTTTCTGATTAAATAGTTACAATCATCTGCTGCGCAATTTTAATTAAGAGGTCATTACAATTGCACTGTAATTTTTATTAGATTATATAATTACAGTTAACTGTTTATTCAATTAGATTTTACAATTAAAATGCAATTATAATTAAAATGCATATGAGTAAATTGTTTATGTAATTAAAAATTGTTACATTGTAATTGCAAGTTAATTGCATAATATTATTCCAATTACTATGTGTTTTCAATTGCATTCTGCAATTACATTTGCAATTAAGATCATGATTTTCCTGGGCTACGTAACTGCTTTTATCAGAAACAATTGCTATCCTAATTACATTATTATAATTACTTACTGGAGTTACAATGACAGTCTAATTAGATTATATGATTGCAGTTGCATTGAATATGAAATTGGATTTCACAAATATAGAGTAATTGTAATTTAAATGAAATTACGTAAATTGTAATTGTAATTAAAAAACAGCTACTCTGTAACTATAACTACTTAGTAATTGCATAATTTTATTACAATTGCATACTACACTTAGAATTACAATTATGATCATAATTTCACTATGTTAAGTAATTCTAATTATCAGAGACAATTACTTCCTAATTACGTAGTTATAATTACCAACTGCAATTGCAGTTAAAATTACGTTGTAATTAGCTATATTACCGTAGTTGTGATTAGATGCAATAAAATTTTTAATTGTAATTAGATTATATAATTATAATGTTTGTGATTATCATTGCATTGTAATTGTAAGACTTAAGAATTAAAATGCAATTACATACATTATTGTTGCATTTAAAAAGTACTTACTTTCTAATTGTAATTGCGAAGCTAATTACAATTGTAATATAATTGAAATCACATATTTCAAAATATTGTTGCAGTTTCTTGCAATTTTAATTTTAATTCCAATTACATTTTGCCAAACTGCATTTAAAATTTGGAGAATAATTAGGCTGGAAAATGAAAATTCTCTTTACATTTATATATAAACATTTAAGTTTACTATAGCTGGTATAAGCACAGAACAGCTGGAAGTTTTGAACGAGCTATTTATTTCGAACTGTTATTCAAAACCTAACGATAAAACCCATTTGCCCCTAGCGAATAGATAGTTTCCTCTCTTCAATTACCTCCCGCAGAGAAAAATTATCACCTGTCAGTTTACATTAAGAGCAGTGAGGGGAGGGCATTCTGAGACAGGCCGTATATATGCTGCTTTGCCGTTTCGTGCCAAAATTTAGGTTTACGTATATATGCTGCCTTGCCGCCATGAGGACCAAAATATTTGGACGCATATATGCTGCCTTGTCGCTATGAGAGCCATTATTTTCGAACGCATGTATACGGCCTTGCCGCCTGGAGGGTTAATAATGTTCCAAAAATACAGAAAACATATAAAGAAGACTTGCACTGGAAGTACAACTTTTATTAGTTATAAATACTTTCAGAACAGAAATCCAAAATTTGAAATCCTTTAAGGATTTAGCTAAATTAGCAATGGTAAAATATTATGGAATGACAAGCAGTTATTCGGGTGTGTGCAATTCACTTATATTGTATTTATCATTACCTGTAACCACAGCCACGAGTGAGAGGTCATTTTCACTACTGAAACTAATAAAAACATATTTAAGAAACATATATAAGAAACAGCATGACACAAGATCGGTTGTCACACCTTTCACTATTGAGCGTTGAAACTGAGATGGCTGAGAAAACGGACGTCTAAGTATTGATAAATATTTTTTCGGAAATGAAGGTTAGGAGACGCAAATTTTAAAAGAAGGATTTTTTTCTTTATGATGAATTTTGGCCACCAATGTTATCATTACACTTATTGAGGGAGGAAAAAATTAGAGAAGAGCAGTACGGACTGAGGAAAATTAAAAGGAAACAGTAAGAAACTTTAGCATTTTTTACAAAAACTATGTATTCAAGTAGTTTAGTGTACCAAAAGGTTTTTTGAAAAGACAGAAAAAAACTTTACCATATATATTTTCTACAAAAATTGTATGTTCAAATAGTTTTCTTTATGAAGTTTATGATAAGTATGTTTTATATTTAACAAATGTATCATTTACATTATAAAAGTTCTTATTTATTACTTGTATATTATTGCATAAATCATTTTCGTAAGCTGAGTAAATCACAGAGTACTATACATTAATGTAATAGCTTTCCTGTACGTTTATCAATTATTTTGTCTGTCAGTTTATAATATAACTAATTAGAAGTTTGCTAAATTAAGCGAAAAAACATAGATTTAATATAAAAATTTAAAACATTAGTGTGTAAAACTTCTTGGATTTTATATAAAAATCTCCGCAAATCTAGGTTTTCTTCCTTTTCTTAATGTTATACGTCGACATGTTCCTTTTTTTATATAGATTTATTCATTTATTATCATTATGCATCTCAGTGAAAGGAGAGAAAAATCTGTCTCTCGCACTCACACAAAAAGTCTTAAGTAACTGAATTAAAATCATCTGACGTCAAATACCCAGACTAAAGCAAATTTTCATTTCACCAGTTGGTCAAGGGAAATTATTTTCGTTTTTATTCTTTCTTCATGTTACGTACCTTTCAACTGGTTTTCTAAGAACGTGCTTTTATTTTTTAACAATTAATCCAGATGTGATAAAAATCATCATGAAAACATTGGCTTCTGGAATCCTTGATTTTTTTAAAACTTTTCGCGGTTTTTTTTTATTTTATTTATTTTTAAGCACATTAAATTTATTGGGAAAGGGGCCCAGGAAATTTTTTGCATAGGGGCCCAAGAGTTACGCCACTGACTGGCAGTTGCCCTTCAGAAAATGTTTCGATTCATTGAAGCAAACCAATTTAATCTGAATCTACTGATGAATTCACGATCAGACATTTCAAAAGGATTACGTCTGTGTCTTAAATGCCAAGGAATTCGATTAGCATTTCTCCGATTTCTTAAATGTCTGAGCAAAATCACTTCAGCCATCTTGTTTACAGTCGCTGTTAAGAGTTTGTGGCGGGTCAGGAGTAGCCGCAAAATTCCTCTATGGTAGTGACGTATTTTCAATAGGCGTGTCCGAAAAGCGTTGCAGTTGAATCCGGTTTTGCAATGCGAGTGCGCTTACCATGACAACACACAGATCGTATTTTATTCTGGAGTGTCAAGATGTAGAAACATCTTTTTACTCGGCTTCTGATAAAGATCGGGAGGGGGAGAAAGAGAAGGGTGAAAGGAGTGTGGGAGGCGGAAGAAAGAGAGTGAGGTCCGCACTAGCGGCGGCGAAAAAAGCGGAGGTGTCAAGTTCAGTGTTGTTATAAGATGTAGCCGCGGGTGGTAAAACCGCAGAGTCAGTTTTGAGTGAATGAGTCAATTAAGGTTGTGAATCCTATGTGGGGAGGATATCACAAGGGTAGCGATGTTTTTCTCTGGGACGCGGGGAGTGTCTGAGAGTGCTAATAAGGCTATTACTGTGGGTTTGTACTGAATAAAAGATGTTAACCGCTAATCGTTTGATATACTCTTGAATAAGTTCTGTTCGAAGGTCTCTGTGGATGTAATGTTGGGAATATACCAAGGAGCATTGATAATTTCTCGTAAAATTTTGTTTTGTAGAATTTGTAATTGTTTAATATTGGTTTTAGCTGCATGTCCCCAGATCGGTGCTGCGTAAAGAAGAGCTGGGCGCAGTATGGAGCGATAAAGAATAAATTTGTTTGTAGTAGATAAGTTGCTTTTTCTACCAGGAAGAGGTCGCATAGTAGCTGTGGTGATTTTAAATTTTTGTACTACGGACCGGAAATGGGTTCTGAAGGTTACCATGACAAGCGTTGTAGCAGGACTTAGAAGAGAAGGGCTAGCTCATAGAGCTTTTCCCTCTGAAGCAGAAAGTGAGAAGTGATGACGTAGCCATGATGACACTGAGCGCGCAGATGCAATTCACAGCTTGAAAATTAGCGATTTTGAACCAACGTTTGAAATGAGCTCTGTGTGAAAGATAGCTATAATTTGTAAGAGACAATGTTACTGCTTTATGCATTTTAGACTGAACCATTCAAAATTTAATAATACTTACTCAATTTTAAAATAATAGATAAAATGTGCTACTCTTTTAACATAAAGTTCCGTGGGTTTTTTCAATTTTTATTTGCAGGTTTTTTTATTTAATGAACGTTTATTTCTAATCGTTTCTTTATCTGCATGTGAACTGAGAGAATTTTTATACTGCTTCTAAGATAACTATAATAGCAGCTATTTAAATTTACTCAAAAAACAATTTTACATTGACATAGTTTTAAACATATATGACATATATGGCAACATTTCTTCTAACCTACATTTGATTTTTTGCCTAATTGTAAATTTTACATTGTTATAATTCTCTTCCGATTCAATACAATAATTTTTTTTAAAATAATTTTGTAATTTATACTTATATCTATATTACAATTAAATAAATGTATGTAAGATTGTTACCTTAATTTTGACAAAATAGCTTTACTCAGAGTACCTAATACAGTTATTTAATTTTTCAAAAGTGTGAGTAAAGGAAGCAAGTCTTTTTATGCCAATTACTTAAATGTTTTATACTATTATATTTTATCTAGAATGCTAATTTAGCACAAAATCTAATCAATAATTAGTTACAAAGGATACAATAAGAATAAATTTAACAAGTACTTAAGAAAATTAGTTTGTTAAATACTTGTTATTCTTGTTGGTACTATTCATAATACCGAAGATATTATCGATTAACTCATAGAAGTCAGATGCGTTTTGATTTCCTGTGGGGTGGAGTATACCTTTTGCGGTAATTTTTGAAAATAATGTTTTCTCTGGAGCGACTTTTTGTCTCTCGTTTTCCTTGACCATTAAGGGGGATTGTTGACAAATGTCTTCCTATTCTTTTAACATTAGCAAATTTAGAAACACAGTATCACATGAAAAAAGCTCAGTGAAGTAATGAAAAAGTCTGCTGTTACATAGAATACATCTTCAAAATTCTGCTACAGTAAAAAAAAGGGCATGCTTTATCCTATTATTAATAAATATTTGCCGAATATCACTTTTGTTTTTTAACGTTTTTTTCGATTAGTATCAATATTGAAAAATAAAGGGCACCACTACTCCATACGGACTGATTGTCAATTTCTATTTTGGGGAACATTTGATTTTTTCTGCATTAAAATATAATTTTTTACTTCAGGGAACGAAGTAACATTCACCATCATTCAATTCATTCATTAAAATGTCATTCTTGCGCAGAAAAATATGCATGTACATCAATTTTGTCTAAAACTTAGCAAACCTAAAACGTAATTGCGTCTTTCGCCAAGCAGAAAACTTGGCGAACTTTTTCACGCCATTTGTTGTCGATCGTCTCCAGTTTTGCGTCTGCAGAGCTGAACAGGTTTCACTAATGTACCCTCTATTTTTGCCCTCTCCCCCAAGCAATTTAGGACGAAACATTGAATGCTTTCAATAGCCATTTGCAGAATCAGTGGAAATGTTTACTTCCTAGGTCCTTCAGCTAACGAGTCTCTCATTGAACGAAAAATTTCTCAAGCGCAATATTTGTCTGCTAAATATAATTCAAATAATAAATTATTTTACTAATACCATTAATAAATAAATATTCATCTCAGGGTTATGAGAGAACGTCGAAAAATCATTCGATATTTTTTTTATGAAGCGTTAAGATTACCTTTAAAACTCAGTTACCAAGTTGAAATCATTCTACATAAAAACTTGAATGCTAAACTGATATTTATTTTCGGGTAATTTATAGAACTTAATCATAGAAATTAATCATAGAACTAATCATAGAAACTGGAGGCCTTCAAATTATACGTATATTTTCCGAATAATCTCATCATATATTAGGTCAGCACTTCACACTGAATACGTTGAAATTAAGCATAACTGAAACGCTTTTAAAATAGTCTCCAGATATTAGGGATAGTGTGATATACGTTAAATTTTGCCTCTTCAATAATTCTTATAATATGGCACTTCTTGTTGAATATTTCAATATTATTTCGTGCATCACATAGTACAAGTTATCTCATTGCGGAAAGGATGGCATAATTTGATGGAAATTTAAAAGGATAGAAAATTAATGGAAATTTCTAAGAATAAATCGCAAAATTCTGCGAATATTTCGCAGCCGATGAATTTCACTTACACTTCCAAAGAACTTGTCAGATAATGACGCATTATGTTAAATTTATTTTCAAACAGCCAAGCTTTGTCAGTACTAACAGAACCGTTATAAGCGATCAAGATCTTGATTTAAGCTGATAGCACAATTTAATAAGTTTACGTCACATCAATAAGTTACGTCACCTTTTTATTTGATATCTGTTATCATGGTTGATTTGGTTTATTTATTTAATTATAGCAAAGCACACAAGAGCTATTGCGTAAATGGAAAGATGTCTTCCTTGAGAACCGCTACGAACGGCAGAGCGGTAAAGTCACTGAACACTGGTAGCTCGGTCCGAGGTTCGAATCCCACGAACAAAGCGGCTGCACGAGCGTTTTCATGGTTTTCCCAAGTGTAACTTGTACACGAGCCAGTTTCCCTTTGAAAGTCCTCCACGAAGGCATCGCTTCCCTTAGGCAGATAACTCTCGAAGCTTTGACGTAATTACGTAAACCAAACCAAACCTTAGTTAAGGACTTTTTAAGTGAAACTGGCTTGTACCCATGCTAGAATCACGAAATAATCCATTCAATCAGCCCGTTCGTTGCTATTCGAGCCCTTCGAACTACCAGTGTTCAATGGTAGCAGCTCCTCACCGGTACCGCTCGGTCGTCGGTGAGCTAGTTTGCTGTTATGTAACGTGGTTAAATTCGAAAATGGATTGTTCAAAATGTCAGCAAATATTAAAAGCCTTTCGAAATTTCCATAGAAATCTACAGAAAATTCGGGATTTTTTTTTAATGGTGTAAAATTACTAAAAATCCTTAAATTTTGCAGAAATTCCTGCTGTAATAAAGTAGGTCTTGTGGAAGAATTCAAACAATGAGTAATAACTTTACTTTAGAGGCGTTTTTTCAATTTTGCCAGATCTTTGAATCATCGAATATTAATTAATGTTAAAGCAGATGAAAGATCTTTATCTAGGTAAGTATACGTACCTAAATTTCAATGACCATTTAAACTTCTCACTGTACATATTAGATCAGGGATGGGTAAACTTTTTCGGTCGCGGGCCAAAGATCGAAAAAGAAAAAAAAAAAAAAAAATTGAAGGGCCAAGATAAATTTTTCTAAAATTTTAAAAACAATATACAAAGTACTACAACTTAAATATGTTCATGAGATGAATGAAATTGCCATTTCATTTTTAAAAGTTCCTCATATTGAGGTTCGAAAGGAGATGTACTAATTCTAAGGAACGAGGCTAAAATGCTCGTCTGTCAGTCTGCTTCTGCAATAATTCTTTCTAATTTCACAGTCGAAAACACTTGTTCACATGTATCAGATGAAGAAAAACCTAGCACTAATTTTCTGGGGATGAGATAATAGATTTTGGAAACTTATTTTCGATATGCAAAACTCTAACTTTGGCAACTTTGGCTCAGTTAGAAACAACCGCTCGAGATGATTGTTAGACTGTAACTCAATTTATTCCAGCTGAAAATCTGACCTCACTGCTTCACAGTTTACTTCAAAGGCATGGTAAAAATATCCAATTCTGTTTGAATGATATTGAAGTCTTTAAATCTGCTTTCGAACTCAAAATGCAGTTATTTCAAGCCATCTTCATAATTCTTTTGATTTATGTTTTGCAGAACAAAAACGGAGAAAGTATTCATCAGTCCTTTAATAAAAAATAATAATATTTAAACAAATTAGAAAAGGAGATGGATATTTAATATATCAATATATATTTCTTTTTATTTGCCACCGAATTTCTTTTTATTTGCCACCTTTAAATTCTATTGCCGGCGGGATAGGACCTTCCGGCGAGCCGGAGTTGGCCCTCGAGCCATAGTTTGCCCATCGCTGCAATAGATGAAAATACGTGTGGATAATATTTTCATATGTTATCAATAATTTTAGTAAGATATAAAATTTTAAGCAATATTAAAAAATAAATTATGATGTCTATTTCTGCTAGTTGCAGAATTTTCACCTTAAACCTTTAAATGGACAAAGAAATTTTTTTCGCCTTCTGGCTATCGAGATCCAAAACCTTACTTATTCTAATTAGTTCTTATTAATAAATATTTTGTGTACATCAAACTTTTTCTGTACAAGTTCTTGGAAAAATCTTGATAATACCAGGGATAATAAGCTTTTTGTAAAAAATTATACTGAATAGGTCAATATTGCGCAATAATAAGTGAAAAGAGCCTTTACATTAAATGAATAAATTTATTATGTTCTTTGTTATTAAATATGCATTTACCTTTTTTATTTCCTTGTACGAAGTAAAAGAAATATTACTATTATTAAAAATTACTGCTATTATTAAAAATTACTACTACTATTAAATATTACTATTATTAAAATTTACTATTATTAAATTATGTACGAAGTAAAAGAAATTAATAATTTTGACTATTTTTTGGGGTGACTTTTGCCACCCGTACGTACAGAATAAAGTACTCCTCCTCCGGAGGTTTTCTAAAAATGCAACTGGCTCGTATCCACATTCCCGTCTGAGAAAATTCACGAAAACTCCCCTGCAAGAACTTCTCTGAGGATCTGAACACTAGTCGATTTAGCAATTTTCAGCTATTTTACCGTTTAACGGCTAATGAGTCTCAAGAATTATTTTAATTATTAAACAAATGCCAGGCCTTTTACCATCAGGTCATTAGGCGACGAACTCTCCAATACTTTTTAACAGTGAAATAAAAATCATTTATTGCAGAACACTCGTCCAGACAAGCAGCGGTCGTGCCTTGTTCAGAGGCATAAGCATTCCGTACCGTGCCCATGCGCATAGGTTAAAAATCTGTTCTCAATGCTTGGAAAAGGCTGTCAGCTGAATTCATTTCCTATAAAGTTTTAGGTATTGGTGTATGTGCTTACGGCAAAGCCTCAAGGGCTATCTGCCTAAGGAGAGGAATGCCTTCCTGGAGGACTTTCTAAGGGAAACTGGCCCGTATACACGTTACACATGGGAAAAACCACGAAAGTCCCATGTAGCCAGCCCATTCGCGGGATTCGAGCCTCGGACCGAACTACCAGTATTCAGCGACTTTACCTTTCGGCGGCTGGTGGGGCCTTATACACTTTTAGGAGCGCCTTGACTTTGCTTAGGCTCGAGAGTACACTTCCTTACCGTTTGCACTTTTATAGAAGTACCGAAAACATTATTACAGTTAATGATGTGCGTTGTATTTTTGTTACCATAAGATTTAATTTATATAAAAAAATGTAGTGAATTTTTTTTCCTGGAGAGAGAATTATTTTTTCCAGTTCGCTAACTTCGTAAATATGTATAAATGTTTTTAATAAATGTATTCTTTATTTAAAACCATTCATATTAAAGGTGTTGTAATAATTAATTCATTATTTCATGTTCATTACAGGTCTACCAACAGCCGAGCGGTAAAGTCGCTGAACACTGGTAGTTCAGTCCGAGGTTCGAATTCCGCGAACGGACTAGCTGCATGAGGTTTTCCTTATATGTAACGTGTATATGAGCCAGTTTCCCTTAGAAAGTCCTCCACGAAGGCATCACTCCCCTTATGCATATATCCCTCGAGGATTTGCCATAATCACATACACCACCACCATGTTCATTACATATCCTTTCTCTGCAGATGCAGTCTTCGAAGGTGAGACAAATCAGCTTTCGCAAATAGCAAAAACGTTTAGGAGGTAACATAATGCACAGTTAATTCTCGATATTTGTAACCAGTCTGAAAAAGTAAAATTTACTTTTGAAGTTAGATAACTATAGATTTAGAAGAGAGAAATGGACATACGTTATCTTTAAATTGAATAATATTACTTTGTGAATATTGCCCGTTTTTTCACGTGTAACATGTTTTGTACATTTGTATGCAATTAGTGTTTATCAGAGAAGGAAGTTTCATTTCTTACACACTTGTATTAAATTCAGCGATAACACTGAATGCATTTTTTCCTTACACAAACACAAAATATTAGACATGGAACATTAATATGGAAATAACGTATAAAGTTGCAAAGGAAGTATTTTCTGCAATGTGTAAAAAATCAAAATGTGCTATAAAATATCAATGATAATGAGCTTTACATTTGGGTCGAGATCGTCTTGTAATCTAACTTGTTTCGGTTTTTGTACTAAATTCATAGATTCAGCTATTTATATAACCTAAGCACTTAAAATTGCTTCTGATATAACAGCGTCTTTGGAGGATTTTATAATTTTATTATTTCATGAAACAGGAAAGCCATCAGCATAAAGCTCCATGTAAATGTTTTCGTCTGGCATTATTATTCAAAGAACGCAAAGGATAAATTTCACTCTTCCGTGTCACTCATGCGCTTCATTCAACAAAACAAAACCATAAGAACCTAAATGTCATTACGGCAAGAGAAAATGATGTCATTGGAAAATATACCTAATCATAAGTACGAATTTTTCCCATGCGTGTGGCGCGGTACGGAAAGGCTTATATGCTGTCCGGAATCATACATCACGTGTTCAGGTGAATTATTCAATTTAAAACTAACAAATTAGGTACTAAGATCATCCTGAGCGGGGACTTGGTGGGTGAAGGTTCACCGTCTGAGATTGTGCCTGCTTCCGATCTGTCTCTACGAGTACGTCCGTTCAACGTGGTTTGCCTGTGCGAACACGTGCCTTGCTTATCTGACTGCATCAGCATTTTTTTAATGCTATTTTGTGGTTTGTATGATTTGTGAAATGCTGAAACGCTTTCACTAATTTTTTATTTTCGATTATTTTTTGGCCTTTTGAGTTTTATTATGAAATTTAATACCGCGCGTCTCGCCAAATAGCCTAATTGCTGGTTACTTGTTTTCTGCCATTTTACGTTATATTACGCTTTACTGCGCGATTTAAAATAATCAGATAAATTTTTCTCTGTTCTGCACGACTTTTTTGGATTTTATAACGCATGTAGTTACCCCCAAGCTTTCACTTCAGGTGACTGTCAGGGGCCTCGTGTGTTCTCCGTCTACACATCCGTCTGTGGAGAAGGCTGTCGAGCCAGGGCTCCATTCCGGGGTGTAGGACTACTGCCTTATGGGCGCTGGATTTCTGGATTTCTCTGCGTTTTGCTTTGGCTTAGCGCGACCATGGAGAGGCTCGTAGAAAGTTACAAATTACAAATACATGAGTTGGAACAACTCAAATTGGATAAAGGTGAACTAACAGAAATTGAAACGAAATTCTTAAATTTTTTGTTAAGCTCACTAGAAATTGTCAATGCACTACTTATTCAAAGTAAAACTGACTCAGTTTTAAATCATGATAAAACACAACCTCAAATTCCAACCACAAGTAAAAATTATGAGGAAAATGAGAGGGCACGTAGCCCAATTAGTATACATGATAGCACAATTGTAACTGATGATGAAAAAACACTTGATAAAGATTCTAGCTCTGAGGACGACTATCCACAACGTTTTGGAGACAAAACAGTCCGAACAAGAAATCCCAGACAGGGGATTAAGAAGATCAAATTAGACAATTTCACACAAATCATTTCACCAGTTATAACTCATAAAGATAACAATGGTACTAATGTACCGCAGGAAAATTCATAGAATACTAGTCAGGAATCTGTCATTCCTGAACAACACACTACCTCTGATAACAATGAAATGGACACCACTAATGCTGAAGATCAGCAAAATATCACAAATGATAACAACGCACAGGTTAAAACACCTAAAAAGAACAAACTACCTCCGATAATTCTCAAAGAAACTAAATTCAAATATAAAGCGTTAACAGGGTTATTCCATCAACACAAATATAAGTTCATAGGACTATTAAGGATGGTGTTAAAATTATTACTACTGATCCTGAAAGTTATAAGGGAATTGTTAGGATCTTAAAAGAGATGAAAGTGGAGCATCATTCGTACATTTTGCCAGAGGATAAGAATCTCAAGGTAGTAATTAATGGACTACTTCTCACGACTGAAATTGAGGAAATTAAGGATAATTTAACAGAATTAAATTATCAGATAATTGAAATAAAACAAATGTCACGACGCACAGGCGGTGAAGTTCAGAAACTTCCACTTTTCCTGGTTACCCTACCTAAAAATGAAAACTCTAAACAAATATATCATGAACGCTATTTATGCGACCTCGGAGTCAAAATCGTAGTAGAGGCCGACAGGGACCATTACAATGTTTTCGATGCCAGGGTTTTGGCCACACTCAGGCGGGTTGTAATTATGAACCGAAATGTGTCAGGTGTAGTAAAAATCATTATGTAAAAGACTGTCCGGACAAAAATAAGAAAGATGTTCCCTTAGTCTGTGTAAATTGCGGTGTCAACCACACATCTAGTTTCAAAGGATGTGAAAAATTTCCGAAAAATAAAACAGAAAAGCCTAAAACTTTTTCTAACAGAATAGTTGAAGGTAAATCTTTCGCAGCTGCTCTTTCAACAGGTATCTACACAGATACAATTACTGAGGCCAAAAAAGTCTTCACTGATCTCGCTGAACTGGTTTCAGCAATAAAATCCGCTGGTTTTTTCCAGCTCACACAAGTTAAGGACTTGAACAGAAATCATCAAGAAAGCAATCAACGCAACAATACTGATAATGGGCCCGCACAGAATTAATAGAGCTCCTATCCAAATCATGATTCGGAATGCTCATAGCATCTTAAATAAAATCCAGGAATTTCATAATTTCTTATTGACCTATGATATTGATGTTGCTCTAGTCACCGAAACGTTTGCGACACCATGTATGAATATTAAGATCGCAAATTACAACTGTTACAGGTGTGACAGACTGAGTCACCGTGGTGGGGGGGGGGGCCGCTATCTACGTAAAGCACTCCTTGCAATCATGCCTGATTAGCGAAGATAGAGGAAACGGCTACGAAGCTGTTACAGCTTCTGTTTTGTTACCAAATTATGGCATAATTTATTTTGTTGCATTGTATAACCCTCCACACACTCCTATAGATGAGCATAAACTCGCACAGTTACTGCCCAATTCGGAACATATCATCTTAGCTGGCGATCTCAACGCGAAGAATGTAGAATGGGGATGCAGACGCACCAACAGAAATGGAGAACTTTTACTTGAATTCATTAATAATTATCCTATATATTTTTATGCTCCAGCTGACTATTCCTATCTTCCTGATGACCCTAGAAAAGGAGACATCCTGGATGTTATTCTTACCACCACTTCTATCCCGATTTATCTCGATGTGAAAGTTGAATTAACTTCGGATCACGTGCCTGTTTTAGCTACGCTAGTTACGAATAAAAACACTGAAGAAAGGTTTAAAATCTCTACAGAGTGGAATAAATATCATAATTACCTCACTGAAAACCCTCCGGCTATTAAGCTCCTTAAAACAAAATTTGATATTGATTACGCAATTGATGTTCTCAATAATAGCATACTTAGTGCATATAACAGGGCTACTAAGAAAATTCCCGCTGATAAGTACAGTGCTAGATTGCCTAATGACATTAGAAACCTGATATCACAAAGAAACAAACTACGTAAAAGATGGCATATTGCCTGGGATCCTAGAATCAAAAAAATAAACTCAACAGAGAAATAAAGAAAAGCATTTATAAACATAGAGATGAGTCGTGGAACGCAAAAATTGAAACATTCAATGAGCCGAATAATGCATTCTGGTCTTTTGCAAGGAATCTTCGCGGCAAAAAGCCGAACAATAAACCAATTTACGGAGATAATACTATAGCCGTCACCAATAAGGACAAAGCCAATGTAATGATTATTTAGAAAAGCAACTTGTTCCTAACCAAGATCCGAGCGACCCTTTATTTTATCCGAGCGACCCTTTATTTTATCCGAGCGACCTGTATTTTATGACACAAGGTATTTTATTCAAGACTGGATTAACGGCCCGGGACCCAAAAACAAGACTAATTATACTTCACCTAATGAAGTTAAGGAGATTATCAAAAGAATGAAGAATAGAAAAGCTCCCGGTTTTGATAACATCACCAACGTCGCTATCAAAAACATGCCTATTAATGTTATCACGAAATATGTCAGCATTTTAAATGCCTGTCTTGAGAGAAATTATTTCCCCGATAAATGGAAAAATGCTAAAGTTATTTTATTACCCAAGCCTGGTAAAAATGCTACCTCCCCGGAGGGTTACAGACCAATTAGTTTACTGCCCGGTCTGGGCAAAATCTACGAACGAGTTATCTATAAGAGAATCGAGCCTTACATGGATAAGATACCTCCTGAACAGTTTGGCTTCCGCAAGAATTTGTCTACGACCAGGCAGCTTGTCCGACTGTGTGAATACATCGGTTCTGCACTTTCAAACATCAGAGTGTCGCCTTACTCATGCTAGACGTGGCGAAAGCTTTCGACCGCGTCTGGCATGAGGGGCTTATTCTCAAGCTTATTTCCTTGGATTTTGACAGAGACCTGATCTTACTTATTTATTCTTTTATTAAAAACAGAAAATTCTTTGTCAATATTGGTAACGACAACTCTGATCCCAGAAGACTCAACGCTGGTGTAGCACAAGGATCAATTTTAGGACCTATTCTTTTTATATTTTATGTTGCTGATTTCCCTAAAATATGCACTGACCCAAATTTTTACTTAGGATGTTACGCCGATGACACGGCGCTTGCATATACGTCTCACAACCAAGAACTTGCCATTTCTAAATTGCAGGATAAAATTCCAGAAATTGAGCAATGGTGCACGAAATGGCGCATAGCCATCAATGCACAAAAATCCCAGCTTATAATCATAGGAAAAAGGCACTCTAGAAGTCCTTTTGTAAATAAACTTAAAATCTTTAATGTCGAAGTTCCGCTTGTGAACAAAGCTACCTACCTTGGTGTTGTGTTAAACAATAAATTCACATGGAAAGACCATATCCAAAAAGTCAGAGGCAAAACAGTTGCGGCTATCAGAGATCTTATTCCATTAATCGGAAAAAATTCAAAACTCGACTTACGAAGAAAGAGGCATATTTATACTGCCATTATTCGGCCTATCTTTTCTTACGCGTCTCCAGCCTGGGCGACTTATTCGAAAAATGACCTCAAGAAAATTCAGATCACACAAAACAAATTTTTAAGACAAATCACGAATGCTCATTTTTATGTTTCTAATGAAACTCTTCATAGAGATTTAAAAATAGAGAATATCGAGAATTTCCTCAATAATGCAAATCGGAAATTTTTTGATAAGGCGAGAAACTGCTCGCACATGAAATACTTTAAAGTTTTCGACTATACCGTGTTTCCTGAAAATGTCAAAATCAGACCTTTAGCGGCCTTCCTCACCAGGGACACTAATTTTCCTACTTAATCAGTCTTTTCATGCAACATCATCTTTTCTGTATATATTGTACATAAACTTTCGTATTGCAACTCGAACTCTTTTGTATTTTGTATTGTATATGCTCATTTATTGTATTTATTTTATGTAATAAAATTGTATTTGCTAATATGTCATGTTTTTTCTTAGCATACCTATCATGAACAACTTTAACTCTGACACTCCACACCTTGCTGCCTCTCCTGGTCTTGGGCTTTAAGTTCGATTCTCTGCTTGTGGCGTCCTGTGGTCACCCCCTCTTTATCTCATTTCCTATTGCCTCCTATCACTCGGTCCAGACACTTTTATGTCATGTGCCCCTCGGGCATACTTGTCATGAGCCGGACACGTTGCATCAAATGCAATATTTCGGCATAAATTGTAATGAATGAATGAATGAAAGTACTAAGATAATCATATTCGGCCAAACGTTCAAAGTGGGCCAAAGCGGCAGATCTGGGACATTGTAAGTTCCAAGGTCCTTACAGTTCATTTTACTAACCTTGGTAAGTTGCACAAAACACACCCCAGGGCTTATCACCAGAAACGATTCGATAATGAAGAGAGTGCGAGAAATTCAGACTTCAAATCATAGGCTCCGCAGTGGATGGCGTTGGGCCAATACCTGTTTATATATTTTAGCCATCAGGTGTGCCCGTCTTTCTTTACTTGTCACTTGCATACTTATCGCTTGTTCTAAATTTAAATTTAAATTAATAATTGAAAGTTAATTTAACCATACAACGACATTACGCAGAAAAGAGCGGAAAGACGGAAAATAAGATGGAGATAAACTTTAAACCTTGAATTGAAAAGCAAATGCAAATTAGCTAAACCAAGTACAAAAAAAAATTATACAAAATGTAATAGATTTAAGTGTTATTTTACTGTTTCCTTCTCTTCTAGCATGCGCGCAGAATGAAAAGAATTGTACAAGCTCCTTTTGTAGGTTAGTTCTTAGTTCATGCAAGAAAATATTTTCCTCTCTACCTTTTAGATACTTTATACATAACAGTAAAAAGTATATTACTTCCTTTGGGAGAGGATCAGAGGGCAACAAAACAACTTTTTCGGTAAGCGAAAAGACTTTTTGCTTATCTCTAAATGCCATGCAGGTATCCTGAGGCGGAGAAGGGGCAATTACGAACAAATAGAACTTGTAGAGAAATGCGCGATTCCTGTTTTCAATTTATAATGCTCCAATCAGAAGCTACTTCATTAACTGAAAATACTCCATAGAATATACGTGATCCTATTTCTTCACATTTTCGTGATCAGATTTTGCATTCTTGTTTCATTCTTAGCCTTTATATTTTGGTTACTGTATTATTATTACTTTGCTTCTATACTTCCAAAATGGGTAGGCGTAAAGATAAAAGTAGCCGTCGGAGAGTTCATCCACTGCATTCATTACATCATCAGATGTTTATGGGTGTATGTGATTATGGCAAAGCCTTGAGGGCTATCTGCCTAAGGGATGGGATGCTTTCGTGGAGGGCTTTTTAAGGGAAACTGGATCGTGTACACGTTACACACCGGGGAAAACCACGAAAACATTCATGCAGTTAGCGCGTTAGCGAGATTCAAACATCGGACTGTACTACCAATGTTCAGCGATTTTACCGCTCATTCGCTGATAGGTTCATCAAATGTTTAATTTTGCATTTAAGAAATAGTTCTGTATTATCAGCATAGTGTTCTGTAATAGGTAGTTTTGAAATCAAATATAATAATAATGATATTTTAAAAGGATGGAGTTAAAATTTTTCTCCAGAAATAAAGGAAGATTTTTTAAATTTATTTTCCTCTGTCATTTTTACATTCTTTAATGTCATTTGATTATACCAAGAGGAGTGAGAAGTTCAAAGGCTGCCTAGGCAAACAAACTCAGAACCAGCCCCGGGCGATGAATGTTCTAGTTATGTCATTGCTCAGATATGACATATATATCATCTTCAATCTCTGATTTTTCATTTAAATTGAATAAATTTACAGAATAGAATATAGATTTTCTAAGACAATCTTCTACAATTCCAAAATTTCGTTTTCTATGAAGACGATAGCCTAAAAAGAAATGATATTCAATACCAATGTTTCATGTATATTTTTAGAAAGACTGGTCATTTTCAGAAATGGTTTTTTTAAAGGAATAAACAAAAACAAAAGGTTTAGTAACAAAAAGTTTGAGTAATACGATTCAGGTACATTTTTATTTTACCTCTCTTACTACTTTTAATTTGGTAAAATTTTATAATATTCGATGCTTAATAGACAAATCAAAATTCCTAAATAAGACAAAAATTAGAATATTACCAGTACAACACATTTGCTTTCTAAAGGGACCTCCTTCCCCCCCCCCAGAAAAAAAGAAAAAAAAAAGCTTTGATAATTAATAATTGTTATCCTGGAGTTTTTAATCCTATGGAAAAATTGCAAATGAAAGTTATTAAATTTACAGAAGGCAATGAAGAGCAGAAGGTATTAATTCATTATAGCGCTTAACATTACACAAGTAGTAATATTTTCTGTGACTATGCCCGAAATTATTTTCTTTCTACTTTGAAAAAAGCCTATAGACCGGTATTCGTAGGTCCAAGTTCCGCTATTTTTGCTGGAATATCACACTATTTGTGCGACGTTGTCCAGCCAAAGAACATCCATACATATTCTTTGGCCCATCTCAGTTGATGTAGTGCCGTGGGGCGCATGACTAACAGTGTTTTCTGGAAGTGGTTCTCCAAGGAGAGAGGCAATGATGGGTAAATGAGAGGACAGGCCTGGGAAGTAGTATTCATTGCTTCAGGCGTTGCGTTATTTAAATCTTATGCGGTGTTGCTATGGTTACCCGAGTCATTAGCTTCAACTCTCTTTGGCAAAAAATTCCAAGCACCTGGCCCCAGCCGAAGAATATGTATTGTGTACGTGGATATTCTTTGCCCAAGCTCTTGTGATGTCATGCAGGGACGAACCGAATTTCCGGCGGCATTTTTGCGCGCGAAAAACGTGAGCCGAGGCCATTTTACAGCTGAAATGGGCGAAACAATGGACCACGATAGAATAATTTGCCATATTTTTGAAAAAAAAATAAATAAATAAATAAATAAATAAATAAATAAAAATAAAAATCAGCTTCAGAAACGTATTATTCATATATATGGTATTATAAAAAAAAAGGTGTAATTCGAAATAGTATCAGAATTAAACATCCATAAAAATCACTCTTGCAATGACACAATCATTTATAAACTTAAAAAAAAAATCTCTCTTGTTATGAGAAATGCATAATTGCATGTAGAATATGTTGTTTCTTTGCATATAATTGTACTTGTTTCGATTACACAGTTTCCAATAGCATGTGCAGACATACATGCTGCTGTCATCTCAGAAAATCAGCAATGTAATTACACTGACACATTTTAATACTTCTGCAACAAGTATTCCATTAGAAGTAAATAAAAATAATTCAGTTTCTTTCGATAAAGTCATTGATGAGTACAACTCAATACATATTCAATCAACAGTATATTCAAAATTAAATTCTGCACATGTTAATAGTATGTCAGCTCAAAAAATGATGGAACACCTAAATGCCATTGAATATTTATTGCAGATTGGCCAACTCCCAAATACACAGGATGAAACTTCAAATAAGAACAATTTAGAACCTGCAAATAAACTTTTAACTAAGCAAAAATGCTTTTTTTTATTTATGATACAAAACCAAACAAAAAAGATGAAAGTTCAAATCCCATTAATTCTGAAACCATAAAATTGGAAAAAAAAAAAAAAAAAAATTTCATGAGCCAGCCACTTGTGATTGCTTGATTACTGATCCTTATATTGATCATTTATAATTTAAAAGGGAGGCTACAGATTGGAAATTAAACTTTAAATGTACCCTAGTCTTTATAGTTTCTACATATAATTACTGACATTTTTATGATTTTGCTTTTTGTATGCAATTATTTTAATGGGTGATAATATGTGATATCCTATTAATTCACAAGTATGGTAGATAATTATATATGCATCATGGTGAAAAGTTAACATTAATGTTTCTATCTCTATGTCCCAAGTTTATTTTGTTATTTTTATGTCATTAGTTTGTTTTATTTTTATGTAGCATTTGTTTAAAGTAGTTTCAATGATTATAAATTATATATATATTTTTTCCATTTGCTTGATAGTAAATGGAAGTATATTGTGTAATATTGAAATTCTAAAAGTAGTGGTTAAATCTTTGATAGAAGCAGCAAAGAAATTTTAAAATAATGAAGTTTTATTTTTGTATGCTATCTCTAATCATCTAACTGAGTTATCTGACTTTGAGTGAATATTTTTGGATAATATTCTATTTTTTGATATGAATAACCATAAGTCTTTCTGAATTATGTATTGAATAATGTTCTTGTTATCATTTCAATTATCTGAAATCAGTTTATAAGTGACTGAAATGTAATTTTTACTCATTAATATGCATGGTTATCTTCAATTTTTCCATAAACTAATAAGTACTGAGAAAGAGTAGCAAATTGCTTGAGTTTAAAAACTATAAATAAAACTGATAGTTTAAGAAAATATCAGAATTTACTATTCAAAGTAATTGCGAAACATCATGTGAATGTAGTTCACTTTATATTCACCATACAAAAGGTGTGATTCATCTTGATAACCTCAATATTATAACAGCTATTCTAGAAATATCTGCCTCGGGCAGCAATATTTTTAGAATTTTGAGAAGCACTAAGTAGCAAAATTTTCAGGAGGAGACAATGGGCTGCAGAATTTAGGATTGCATCGGGCAACAGAATTTAAAACTGGCAGCAAAATGCCTAGTTCCAGCCCATTTTACAACTAATGTAGTTACTAAGGATACTGGGTTCATATATGCCAGATGAATAATGCATGTCTTATAAATACTGTTTTAATAATGGAATAAATTGCATACAACATTATTAAAATAATTAAAATCTAATTTCATATTAAAAAATTCATATTATTAAAATCTAAATTCATTACTGAAATTAAACTGAAGATTTCATTCAACTTTCAGTCTTCTACTGAAACATTTTGAAGTGTTGAGAATATTTCATCATGCTATCCTTTAGCTTTTCTGATATCTAACTTTAGAGAACATTGTAAATATAAACATCCACTTTCTAATAAAGAAATGTCCTACTTTGATTGTTCTTTCCTAGAATTCAGCAACAGAAAGTATCCTGGTCTTGCCTCAGGGAGTTCATGTAACTATACAAATAAAAGACCATTTGACATAGGTAAAAAAAAATTAATGCTCCATTTTTACTTAACATGTCATTTTTTCCAGAGTTGCAGTTTTCAAATTATAGAGGCATTTTTTAATCTACACTAACAAAGGCTGATACTAAAATTCCTATAGTGAAATACAGTCAAAAGTCGTTAATTCGGACACCCATAATTCGGAATGATCTATAATCCGGACCTCAAAACTAAAAACTTTCTGCGCATGCGCCGCGTTGACACATGCGCATAGGCGTTTACGCGTGCGCGTAAGACCTTTTACGACTGCGCATATGAGTGTGCGCAAGTGCAGAATACGTTTTCGCGTGCGCGTTTTATGTATAATGGACGTATAAGCTAAAATTATCTAATTATCTATTTCAGTTAATGTTGATGATTGCGTTGTTCCTTAATTTTCGAATTGGATCCGGCTTATTACTTTTTGCAGACTGTAAGAGCAATTTTATAAAAGTAAGCTTAAACTTTCGATTATATCAAATAGAATTTCCGATATATATTTGTTAATATATAAAGGATCTAAAGCGAAAGTATGTTTTGAAATCCGAAATCTGTTTATCAATTTCACGCTGCTCGGCGGGGGGAACGCCGCGCGGCGGGCGCGTAATGAACTGGAAGTTATCTGTCAGCACTATCCTTATCTTCAGGGCAGATGTTTTTATTTTATTTGGCTTATAATTGAAGATCAGATGTTTTTATTTTATTTGGCTTATAATTCCTTACCAAATGTAGTATTTCATCTCGATATGCTCCGTCTTTGATATGATTTAAAACAAGTTCCTCGTCATTATAATTCGCTTCCGATAGCGAAGAAAAGTAACAGAGGTTATTGAAAACGAAAAAATTTCGATTGACAAATTAGTCGGTGTTCTTGACACAGCAATTATAGGACTTGAACAGCGGAACTTTGTAACTGAACAAGAAATTATGTCTGTTTAATAGAATTAAAGAGAAAGTATTATCACATGAAACGAAGCAAAACTTAAACAACTTACATTGAAAGAAATGTTTATTTAAGTAAACAAATAAATATTAAGCTTTTTCTTTTTGCAAATTTTGATACCCTTTAGATCATAATTGTTCTTTATTTCATAAATTACGGTTTCATATTTTTAATTTTAGAATTTCTGCATGCAATCTTACGAGATTTAAACTGATGATCTATAATCCGGAAAAATCGATAATCCGGAATCGCCGAAGTCCCGACGAGTCCGGATTAACGACTTTTGACTGTATTGTGAAAACATTAGCATATTCAGTAAGCATTGGAAATGTGAATTTTTAAATGTTGGGCATTAACTTCATAAGCTTACGTGAAAAATAGGCATAATAAAATTTTAAACTTAATCAGCATGCAATTTTCATAATAGAAAAGGAAAATTATATTCAATTTCATAAGTTATTTTACCTTTTATTTATTTAACAGTAACTTTTCTCCAAATAAGTTATACATTAAAGAGACTATTAAATTTCTCACAATTCTAATTGCACAATTTTTTTTTTTTTTTGGCAAGAATTCAATATTGTAAAAATCTTCATTAAGAGGAAAAATTAATCAAATAATAATAAAATTTCATTTTACATTTATTCATCTTATGTATGAATTTTACTTACATGGTGATAGCTTCATATCCACAGATTCAGTATGACTGGGGGGGGAGGGGATTACTAAATGGTTTCATAAATTACAAGTTTCAAAATGTTATCAGAGTAACAATTCATACCATAGCTGAAGTACAGAACTTCAGACATGTACACTACTGTCTTCCCATACATCCGCATAATTTTTTGGGACTGATGTAGCTAAAATATAGGAAGTTAACATGTTCACTGCCAAACTGTACCTGCATTCTCAGTTTACAGGAAAACTTTGTATTAACATCCCCCCCCCAAAAAAAAAACCATAAATATGTTAGTAGGCAATTTCAGTTATATGTATTCATTCAAGAGAAAGAAAGTACTTAACTTATCTTTATTTGATGACTCATACTTTTTTTAGACTTTCTTCCATTCTTGCTTCTAGTACTCAACCTGCACATAATAGAAATATGCTATTGCAACTGTCTTGTTTTCTAAATTCTAAAAGCCAATGGCTTGAAAACTACTAGCATATTAGAACATGCAAAATGAAATGTTTCTTCTTTTAACACTTTTGCCATGATGGATGAGATGTTTCATCTTCCAAGATTATCCGTTGTGCACTAGAGACAAGATATCTCACCCTCTACCCAATAATTTTTTTAATTGCTGCAACCATTCTTGTGACTTATTTATAACCTTTGCATATCAGTCTCTAATATTGTTTTCATAAAATTTCTACAAGATGGTACTAATCACAACGTTTTGAGAGCTTTGGCACAATTTTCATATCTGCAGAACTTGTTATGTTTGATACACATTTTACACAATTTTTGCATTTTTTGAAACGAAAAATGAATAAACAAAATCTTCTTTTGATTGACAAGCCAATAAAATATCTCAATTTATTTGATGAAGAGCTTGTTGATGAAATCGATTAAAATGGGAAAAGCAGTTGTAAACTTACTGACTTGTTTCCTATTCAAGCACCAAAGCTCTATCTTCGAGGCCATGATGATGACTTTGAAGATAGAGCTTAGACATCGCCTTACACACAAAAATAGTAATGGTGGCTATCCACATTATTGGTCATGTGAACAGTACATCACTGAGATATGTATCCAATGGCATTCTATACTAGCAAACCAGATGCTGGACCCATATGACAAATGCAAGCTATCTACGTTCATTCTCCTCAGTGCTTCCATGTACCATCATGATGCTGTATGCATAACTGTGATTTATCTGACAAGACGATGTGGTACAACTCCTGTATCCAGCGTTGTCATTCATCATACCATTGCAGATGAACATGTGTCTGCTGTAAGCATCAAGGTAAGCAACAGCAATGGTTGCTGTGCTGACAGTCCCTGATGCTTCAGATTTCAGTGTGAACATTTGTCATCCTACATAGAAACCACATTCCTTTCCTAGGAAACATGATGTTGCTGTACAATCCTGAAATGCTAAGATGATATATCTGTTCTCATGGGTGCTAGTGGATTGGAGCCACTGAAATCCTGCATGACATTTAGTCTAGCTCTCCTGGACCCATCAATTCCATATTAGCTTAATAATCATAGCATCTCAACCAGTACTATCATGGAACAATAAACCACAATTCTGTGGCAGTTGAAATTTAACAGATGCTGATAGAAGTTTCTTCTTTTTACGTGAGGCATAACATAACCTTAACACAAACCACCAACATTAAAATGAAATTTCTGAATGAGAAACTCACCATGCAGTCTTTCTATTCATACATAATTCCCAGACAAGTCTTTCTATTCATACACACAATGTAGATTACTCATACCTACTTTATGTACATGCGCTGGAACGCTTATCATTTGCACCTCCCAGCATACAGTATTTTTCATGCAAATCTCTCATTGGTACATGCAACCTTCATGGTGCAGCAATCTTAATGGCCGCTGTGTATGTGTGTGTGTATATAGAATATATATAAGTAATTCAAAATGTTCAAATCAGACATAAAATTCATAATTTGCACTAATGCTGCAAATTAGCTAAATAACATATTTATAATGATTAAAAATAATATTAAAGAAAATTATCTCTGAGGAATTAAAGAAAATGAGAATCTTATTTAATATATATAAGCAAAATACATCAATTGTTATTACAATATTATATAATACTGACAATTATTTATTCATTCATTCTTTCATAACAGTGACAACTTTTTTGGCTAATCTTTAATTGTACGGCACTCCCTGGTTTTTCTTAAAAAATCGCCAAGGGTTTGGTTTTTTACCAAATCTGGAAGCTTTGCTGTACCAAACATGTTTTTGAAAGCCCTAATGTTGATAATGCTGTAATTTGTTCTGGGTACCATCATTTGAGTATGTGTGCTAATGTTAAGTATGGCTGAAGTAAGTACAAGGATGAATGTTGACGGGTTATAGTATGATGAAATTGTAAATTTGAGATTTTTGTATAGGTTAGATGATAGATGACAGACATTTTATTTTTGCATGAAAGCTGGTTTAATTGCTGAGAGATATGAATGTCCTATGTGTAGCATGATATGAAATTGTGTGAAAGGAAATATGTTGTTTGAGTTATCGAAACGAAATTTACAGCGCTGTTCCTAGGCCATTGGCTGCCTGTGTACTTTCCTAAGATTGTCGCCCCTCAAATTAAAAAAGTGCTCAATACTTAATAAAATTTTAGAGTCCAGCTGCCCGTCAGGAACGGCCCAGAAAATTTATGTTACAAAAATTAAAATTGTTATTTTATTATCATTCAAAATTTATATTTTTGGTTATTTATTCCTCTCTATCTGTTAAGACAGCATTTTGATGCCATCTTGGATTTGGCAAGTTTTTTTAAAAAATTGCCAAGGGTACAGTATAACACTTTTATAACAAAAAAAGTGTAAAGTATAACACTTTTTTTGGAGGAGATATTTTATAAGCATCATTGCCAAAACAAGTTTATTATTGGTGCCTTTCATTCTAGGTCACACTTGATTTAGCAAATTTCTGAAAATGATTCAACCTTGAAAGATCATTAGAAATAAATACAGGCATTTCCTCTGCACTTTTCTTTATACAATTCAGAACTCTTTTTTTTTTTTTGGCTAATATTTAATTTATATGTGAATTCCTTGTAAAATACATTTTAAAGATTTTTAAAGAGATGCTTTAAAATTATCATCAAATGTTAAATCTTATCAGAACAGTCATTACCAACAGAAAGATCTGCTTATCATAAATAGTCATACTGTGGTTTAGAGAAATAGTTGATCATCAAACATGTTACAAATAAGTGAATCATAGCAATATTGGAAAAAAAATACTACACGGTAAATAGCATTTACCTAACTTAAAATATGCAAGCTGTCTGTATATCCAGTCATATATATTCCAAAATATATAATTAATGTAGATACACTGAAAAAACACACAAAAATGTTTGTCTTCTTAACTTTCAGCATTCATTTCTTGTTTATAACTCTGCTTGAAAAGGAAACATTCAATTTTATTTCTGAGAAGCATAACAGAATGAGAAAAAATTAATATGCAGAATTCAAAATATTCATTTACTTATTTACATTTGACAGAAAATTGCAAATACGTGTCGAAACTGGCTAATATTCAATCTTTTCATTTTTATTTATTTCCTAAATTATTATTATTAAATCAAACATTAATTATCTATCAGGAAGCAAATTTAAAATAATAAATGCTAGAACAAAAGCATAATAAAATCATTTAAATTATAGTTTAGCTTTACAGATGATGAAAGAAAAATTTCTTATATTATATTGATGGAGGGTGTACAATGTGGTGTGCATTACTCTAATGTAAGTATACGTAACCTAATTTAATTATGCAATATCAAATTTCAATCAAATATAGATTTCTGCAATCTAGATTAAAAACAACTGCTGAACAACAGACTGAGTTAGTACATTGCAAACCTACACAGCAGTAATAAAATAAAACATTACCCTCTAAATCAGGGGTCTCCAAACTACAGCCCGTGGTCCGAATTTGGCCCACGAGCCTTAACAATTCAGCCAACCAATTTGTAAATAGTTTTATAAAATTTAAAAGAAGCAAGATACCATACACAATAACTATTTCATATAACAAATAATCAATAAATATATTTACAGTCATGCATGTTCTTTCTAAAGCATATTATAAATATTATACTACTGTTTCTAAATTTACGATGAGTAAAATACAGCCAACACTCTATTATAAAATTTGTCATATTTTTTTATGAGAAAAAAGGTTCCATACCCACTTTCATAGTAGTATTCTAGATTTGTTCATAAAATTTTTTAGCAACAATTTTGTTTAAATATTCAAAAATTTTTTTAATGTATATGTTAAAATTTATCATCACATTTTGAGCCCCCCACAAATATGAAATGCCTATGAGTGAGTTTTCATCTGATCAAAATGTGATGCTAAATTGTTACAACAAGCAAGGAAATCCACTTATAAGTAAAATTACATCGCAAACCAAAGAAATCTTTGATATGCTGCGACAAGATTGTTTTTGCAAACGTTTAAACAATTTTAAGAAATTCATGTTAGGTGAAACAACATGAAAGTCTAAAAACCCCATTTCTTCGGATTATCATAGCAATATAGATTCAAATTCATTATATTACATCACCACGGAGTGATGAATTAACTACGTATTGGCCGTCAAAAGATAGTAAAAGAGGTAATATGTCCTACAAGCTAAAGAAGTTTGGAGACCCCTGCTATATATGTAGCAAATTCATAACATATAGAATGCTTTCATATTATGTAAAAATTACTAAACTGACAGTGCTGATTAATGATAGCTTTCATTTTAATTTTAAATGCTATTTCTGAAAACAAATGTACATTGTGTGCATAGAATAAACACATTTTATAAGAAATAAAAGTTAACAAAAGAACACATAAAAAAAATCATGATCTCTCTAATTGATAAAGGTAAAATAAACTATGTTATTAAGTGCTTTAAAAATATCGCATCAGTTTACCTAATTTTTAACTATAAATGAACAGAAATTAATGCCTACACATAGCAAGTAAAAATTAATTTGATTATCAAATAATACTGATTACAAGCAATCACTACATAACAAAGAATTAACAAATAGAAAGAAATATTGTCCAGTTAACAAACAGTTTATGAATAACTAGCTTTTACATTTACATCGCTTTTAAACAGTATTTTTGTAAAACAAACTGCTAGTTTACGAAAACTGCTGGAGACAAAATAATTCTTAAATGCTATAATGATAAAACTTAAATATTCAACAGATAGCATTAACTTCTTGCATGCTAAGAAGCAAATCTTGTTTAATGTCTCCTCCTATGTCTCCTTTCAAAATATTCGGATTAATGTCTCCTTTCAAAATATTCGGTAACTGAAAATGTTTCAACCAAAAATTAAATAACACGTCTAAATATCAGTATAGCGTGAGCACTTTCACTACTAATTGCATTGAACACACATGCTAGGCCAAACGATCTTTACTCACCATAAAAGTTTTATTTATTCCAATTAATATGATTAAAAAATTTTGATGAAAAGTACGTAATATGGACAATATAAAAATACTACCCCCGAATAAAAAGAACCCTTACTTACCAGAATGCTTTTCTTATACTGTCACGTTTGTTTTACTTGCAAATATTTTGTTACGTTGCACAAATTCATAATAAAAAGATGGCGCCAAGAGCTTGTATTTTAACATGAGCGAAATTTTCGCCAAAGATAGCAACACATAATTCTGACGTCAGAAATCCAGGGCAACGGTCAGCGCCATCTATTGTCAAAAGGTAGCATTCGTAATTCTCAAAACTTACTCTTAAATAATTCGGTTTGTGACATAATTTGATTTCTTCTCAATCTCTATTTAAAACCTCTTTAATAATAAAAAAATTTAAAACAGTTCCATCTTCTAAAAAAAATCCTTTATCTAAAACGTGGTTTCTCAGTAATTTGAGGCAGAGCGCAAAATGAGACCTCTGATTAAAACAAACTGCACATTTTGAAAAGAACCGAGAACTTGGTCCAGTTTAGAGTCATAGCAGAGTTTTCAATCTATATGCATTTCGTCGAAACTGAGAACGCATATTTTTTCTACAGAATACAAATATTCGCCTCTTTCCTTCTTTAGAGTAAGAACATCACTTTGAATTCTTGGACTACACTAAAATTTAGCGCACCATTTCTTTAATTTGCTAATACTAGGTAAAGATATTCCAGTTTTTTTCTTTCCAAAAATCATAGCTTTAAGATGACAGAGCTCTTATGACAATGCAACGTGAGATATCTTCACTAGTCCACCTGATTTATTCCTTCTTTTTCAGTAGTACATTAATCTACCTCTTTATAAAAATAGCCTTTAGACATTTTTTCAAATTCTCCGATCTGTGCTCTTCCCCCCCCCCGAAAAAAAATTTCGCTATTTGAGATTTTAATTTCTGATACCAATTTCTGTCTAGATGTCGTCCACTTTGTTTGCCGCTGAACAAACATTCTAAAATTTTTCTTTTCTCTATTTTCCAATACTTTAATACAATTTTCTAAGGATATTATTTTGTTCTTCAAATTATCAATGCATTCTTGTTTATCCTTAAACTTAGGGCATTCAGGAATATCTATATTTTCATTTGTGAGTTTTATTTCAAAATCATTAAAATTTGATTTACTATTGTCATCATCAATTTCGATTTATTATTGTCATCATAATTTACTTTCGGCACAGCATTCCATTTCAACAGTTTCTTTTTGTGGCTATCCAAACAAGCGATTTTTCATATCATCTTCATGAACACTGCATAGAAAATGTTCGCTGCAGATTTTTCCGCTCTTCGCATTAATAGAATCTTGTCTTTGACATTTGTGTATCCATTCTTTCGTCAAAAGCAAAACCCCATTTGGATCCTTTGTTCCCATGAAGTAAAATATCTCATCCTTTCGTACTTCTGTAAGTGCTACGGCAAGTTACTACAGCGCAAAAAGCCATATTACGTAAATGGTACTTTACAATATAGAATTTAAAATAAAAACTGACTAAAATTACATATATATAAATTATTTTAAATATATACATTATTAGAAAACAGATATATATATATATATGATTAAAATTAATTTGGGATACGTACCTCTAGAAAATCGTCTCGCAGTTGAATGAAACTACAGTTTTAAACGCGGAAATCAGAACAGGTGGCATCACAGTGACGTCAGATTACTGCCTGTTAATTTTCCCCATTAGGCTCGCGTCGGCGAGGAGTCGAACAAAGAAATGAGCTAGCCCTTTCTATTTATCCCTGCGTTGGAGTTGAATTCGCCCCATAAACAGCTTGAAGTCTTCATTTTTTGGGGAAAAAAATCTGAAAGGTGCAAAACATAACATACGCTTGTTTTCGTACTTCAGGCGAAGGGTATAATTGTAATTTTCTTGTTACTAATCAAAGAATTTCAAAATACTTTACGTTTTTGGATTCTAAAGTTGTTTTAATGACAGTTTTCCATGAATGGGAATTTAAATATTCATGTGTTTAAAATATATGTCATGAAAATGTTCTTTAATTTTCCAGTGTTTAGCGTAAGAGGTGATCGAAAACTGATCTATTTCAATACGTTTCATCCCTCAGGTTTTAATCGTAAAATGTAGAGTCTAAGCACATTGTTCCTAATAGGCTGTACTGTATTATGTTTTTGTGGAATGTTCCCCAACTAGTCAGGAGCTGTGTAGAAGTTAAATGTGGAAGTTAATGGAAACGTTGTATGTATAGATACTTTCTGCTGAGAAATATGCACTTGCACGAAAAGAATAATACAAAATAATTAAATCTCTTTTAGAATTTAATTCGGAATGAACTTCACATAGCATAAAAAGCATGTGTTGAAAAAGTATGTGGGTATATATTTATATTAAAACATATGTGTTTCTTCTGTTGTTTGACTTCTGAATTAGTATATGTGTTTCTGTTAATAATTATAAAAGCATGAAGTGACCTGTATAAAGTGTATATTTTCGGGATATTTAAATCAGAGAATGGCAGATCTGCATCTAAGTAAGTGAGAAAATGTATAAACTTCCGATGTAATAGTTTTCTTATATATAGCAAAGAATAGCATATTTATGTGAGTGAGTATTTCATGAGGAAACAATAAAATAAATTATGTGGTGTAAGTTGTACATGTAGAAATAAATACACTTTGATGCCTATGTTATGCTTCCAAATATATGTATGAATGAAATCTCATTGTTTTACCACCTATTAGTCTTTCTACTGAAAACTTAGTTTCAGGAAACATGCATACCAATGCAGATGAGAAATCGTATGAATGTGTTATATGTAGCAAGACTTTTCCAAATATAAGTAGGTTAAAGAAGCATGCATTTAATCACACTGGTGAGAAACCATATAAATGCGAGCTGTGTGGCAAGTCTTTTGCAGAAAGAAGTGTGTTAAACAAACATGCAGTTATCCACACTGGGGAGAAACCATACAAATGTGATATATGTAACAAATCATATACATGGAAATATGACTTAAAAATTCACATGCTCTCGCATACTGGAGAGAAACCGTATGAATGTGTTAAATGTAGCAAGTCCTTCGTGTCGAATAGTGCCTTAAAGAAGCACATGCTTATGCATACTGGTGAGAAAGTACATTCATGTGAAATATGTAGCAGGTCATTTCTTCAAAAAGCTCATTTACAAGGACATATGCTTGTTCACAGTGGTGAAAAATCACATGCGTGCGATATATGCAAAAAGCCATTTTCAAAGAGAAGTTACTTAAATAGACATATGCTTATCCATACAAACGAAAAGTTACATGAATGTGATGAATGTGGTAAGTCATTTATACTGAAGTGTCGCTTAGAGGTACATAAACTTACTCATGCCAACATAAAACCATACGAATGTGATACTTGTCATAGATCATTTTCACAGAAATGTCATTTAGAACGACATAAGCTTGTTCATAGTGGTGAGAAGCCATATGAATGTGATGTGTGTAGTAAATCCTTTGCTCGTAAAAGTCATTTAATGCAACATAAGCTTGTCCATGCGAGTGAGAAGCCGCATCGTTGTAATATATGTGATAAGACATTTGCGTGCAAAAGTTACTTAAATACACACATGTATAACCACACTGGTGAGAAACCCCATAAATGTGATCTGTGTAATAAATCATTTACGCAGAAACGTTATTTGACGACACATATGCATATCCATAATGATAAAAAAATGCAGTACCCAAGAATGGACAAATGCTGAATGTTCAGCTTACCCAGAGCTTACTACTTGACTTTAAAACATCTTTTTAATTGAAAGTTGACAGATTTGTGTAATATTGAAAGTTCTATCATTGACAACACATAGAAAGTTATTCATTTATTTGATTTTAATGGTTTACTATTACCAAGAACTCATTTGTAACTGTTCATACTTTACTCACCAATGGCTAATTGAGAATGGTTTTAACTGTAATGTTTAAAAGAAAGTTACTGCTAAGCAGAAAAAAAATTCAAGCTGTTAAGCAGAAAATACACAATATTAAGTCATTTAGCTTGTTAGACATATTATTTATATGGTATTAAGCATATGTAAGTTAAATTTATATCAGTACACAATTAACACAATTTTTCCAACTAAGTGAATTCTTTTTGATGTAATTATTAATTTTTTGAAATATATCCAGGCTAGTTTCTGTGATTAGAAAGTTAAAGGCAGCAACAAAATCGTTAGTTAACTTAGCAGATGTGACATAAATTTGAGGCTTTATTGATAAAATATGTAGATTCTTCTATTTGCATTACAAATAATGATTTACTTAATATTTCAATCAATTCATCTTCGACTGTAATCCCTAATTCATTAAGTATGTGTAATATGATTAGAAAACAGTGTTTTCATTTTGTTCATGACAACAGTACCTAGGATTTTGGAATACATTGTTAAATGTGATCTTAATAAATGTTTAGCAATGCTGCTTTTTGTATCTGAAATGTGATCTTAATAAATGTTTAGCAATGCTGCTTTTTGTATCTGCCTTAAAGAAGGTAAATATGATGCTTTTATAAGAGACATTTAGGTAACAATATCTTAAAAAGATGTACTTTTTTTTCAGTTCAATACTTTTCAGACATTTAAGGCTTACTTGGTACATTTGACATTTGAATGTTTGGCTTGTAAAGGACATTAATTTTGCTGATTTCATGTATTTGTTCTATAAAATTTCTCAGTAAATAATGCATTGAGGTTTGGGTAGATTTTCTTCTGACTCAGATGAGGGAATAAAACTAAATTTTAAATAATCAGAATTGAATTTGCAGATAACAGTGCATTTTTATTTTGCATGGTGTGAATTATTTTGTAAATGAATAATATTTTTGAAAAATTTCATGTTTTCTTGTTATCATTAATTTTTTAAATGTCTAAAATTTATTGAGAATATAAATATCAAGCACTTTATATACAGTAGGTACTGCTTAATAAAATCATTGCTTTTTAAAATCAACCCTTATTAAAATCAAAACCCAAGGAACGAATTCGAATGAATGCAATATCATTGTAAAATAACTGCTTAATAAAATCAATTCTACCACTTATAAAAATCAAATCGCTTTTAAAATTGTAAAGTCAAAACCCTAATTTTGCATTTCAAGTTTAGTGAATTTGGTTCAAAGTTGATTCACACCAGGAGGTGCAAATGCTAGAATTTTCTTATATGGAATTGTCAAAATCACCAAGTCTGTGTGTCAAGGTCAGTGATTTCAATCCAGGTCGATTCAGTTTTACATGTGGAGCTGCAAATGCTAGAATTTTCCTATCTGGGCCAGTCATGGGTGGGGTTGGGCTACAAGGGGTTTGTCAGAACTAGCTTAGACCACTTGGGAGAAAGGGAAAGAAAAAGACATTAGGGAGAATCTCTATAAAAAATTGTATATTTTTACACACTCAGTTCGTTCACTTCACCCATCCTATCATACTTTTGTTGTTTGATCTTACCTCAGAATGTCCAAACATGAGGACTTAAGCTTAAAACATAAAATAAGCAGTATGCTGCTTTACCAAAATGCACCCAACATGAAGCTTCTGTATAACTTGGAATTTCACAATCTTCATTATGTACGTTGTTGATAAGAAGGGATGCATTTTTGGACAAATCAATGGCAAGTACAAGTGTCTCACATAAGCAAAGTGGAAAATCTACTGATTCAGAAACTACTTTCTTGGAGGGGTTTCAAAATGCCAGAAACAAGGACACCATAATGTCATAGGAAATCCTGTATTAAAAGGCAACAGAATTTGCCAGAATGCTGGGAAAGGAGTTTCTTCCTACAGTTGGATGGCTCACAAGATGGAAGGAACGGAACAATTTTTTTTTTTTTTTTTCCTTTTAGGAAATTGCATGAGGACAAACAAAATGCAGACTTTAATGAAGCTGGTAATTGAATAGAAAATGATTTAGCCAGACTTTTACAAGAATACAAACTACATCAAATTTTTAACACTGATGAAAGTAGTCTTTATTATTGAGCCGTACCTCAGCACATTTTAATGTTTAAAAGAGAGTCCTCAGCTAGCTGTAAAAAAATGAAACAGTTAAAAAGACTCCATTAGTTATCGATGCAAACGAAACTCTCATTGTCTGAAGGGCATCAAGCATTTGCATGTTATTTATTACACCACTTAAAAATGCTTGGATGAAAAGCAATATTTTTAGTGATTTTCTTACAAAGTGGGATAAAGAACTACAGCAAGAAAAAGTGGCACTATTGTTAGATAACCATGCTGCCTATCCAATTGATCTCTCATTGAAGAATATAAAATTAGTTTTCCTTCCTCGTAATACTCCTCCTAACTTTAAAACATGCTAGATTTGGAATCAAAATTTTTAAACTGTGTGAATCAGATACTGGTTATGTTTGGGACTTTTACCATTTATACTTTAATTCTGGATATTATATCAAATGAAAAGCAATTAAGTTGATTTACAGAAAGAGGGATTGGGGCAAAATAATTAGCAATATAAAAATAATAAGTTAAAAAAACTTTTTTTTAAATCTAAACTTTAGGTGGTTCCATGTGAAACAATAGACAATTATAGATTAGAATGTAAAAGATTATCTACAAAATGTATTGAAATAATTTCAATACTGATAATAAGAAATTCATTTCTTTTAGGTTTTCATGTAAACACGGCTTTCTCTTTAAATTTTTTTAAAAGTGATTTTCTTTAAAACTTTAAACTTCCTTTAAAAGTGAAAACTGGGCAGGATTTCTTTAATTTTCCCAAAATTTCAATCTATAGTTTTTTATTAAAAAATTCAGTTTGTCCTTTGAAACAAAATGATGTCTCCAAAAGTGTATAATCAATATCATTTTGCTCATAAAACTCCGAAAATGTATGAACATTTAAAGTTTTGAACTATTGCAAAGTATTAAAAAAAAAAAAAAAAAAAAAAAAAAAAAACAACCCTCTTTGGATTGCTGTATGTAAATTCCACGCTGCTGTGATGTTTCACTGCATAGCTGTGGTTCCACATGAGAGTGGCGCAGCAGCGAGATAGGCTTATAGTGTGTCTGCGGTAGCTTTCATTATTTTCGTAGAAGTTTTTTGTATTTTTAGTTCCAGTTGTATTTAAGCATCCCACAGCCATCAGCAAATAGTTATGCTGATTTGCTATGTGAGGGACTGCCCATTTAAATCAAAGTTTGCATTATTATTAACAAATTGAATTTTGTTAATTTCTTTGTAGTAATTATTACAGAGCTGTACCATAAGAAAAATTGGTATTTTTTTATACAGTCAAAAGTCGTTAATTTGGACACCCATAATCCGGAAAGATCTATAATCCGGGCCTCAAAGCTACAAACTTTCTGCGCATGTGTCCTATTGACGCATGCACATGACGCAGAATCTTTACGGCTGCGAATATGCGTGTGCGCATGCCCAAAATACGTTTATGCATGCATGTTTAATGTATAACGGACGGTATAAGCTAAGCTAAAATTATCTAATTCAGTTAATGTTGGAGATTGCGTTGTTCCTTAATCTTCAAATTGGATCCGGCTTATTACTTTCTGCAGACTGTTAGAGCAATTTTATCAAAGTAAGCTTGAACTTTTGATTATGTCTAATAGAATTTCCGATATATATTTACTAATATGTAAAGGATCTACAAAGCGAAAGTATGTTTCGAAGTCCATTAAACAAAAAGTGGAATTGCTACAAAAAATGGATAAAGGCATATCATTTGTTTATCTAACCATTCCGAAATCCGTTTATCAATTTCAAGCTGCTCTGCAGCGGGGGGACGCCACGGCACGCAGTGAATTGGAAGTTGATCTGTCAGCACTATCCTTATCTTCAGGGCAGATGTTTTTATTTTATTTGGCTTATAATTCCTTACTAAATGCAGTATTTCATCTCGATGTACTCCGTCTTTGATATGATTTAAATCAAATTCCTCATCATTATAATTTGCTTCCGATAGCAAAGAAAGTAAAGTAAACAAAGAAATATTAAACTTTTTTATGTAAATTTTGATACCCTTTAGATCATAATTGTCCTTTATTTCATAAATTACGGTTTCATGTTTTTAATGTTATAATTTCTGCATGCCATCTTACCAGATTTAAACTGATGATCTATAATCCGGAAAAATCGATAACCGGAATCGCCGAAGTCCCGACAAGTCCGGATTAACGACATTTGACTGTAATAAGTAAATAGGTATTAATTTTAATAGAATTTCATGTACTTGTTTTGATTTTATATTCATAACAATACTTTTTATGAAAGATTTTCACAAGACTGCATGAATTTTTGATGTGATCTTCCAGCCACCTGAGGAACTTTACAAATTTATACTATGTAGACCTTCAAACTGTATTCTAAATTTAATTACAGAATCATATTTTGTTTTAGTATTTATAAATTACATTTTGAAGGCTTTTTTTCATTGAAATTATACATATTATACATAATTTCCATGCTTTTGCTTTCGTTCTAATGCTTTTTTCTCAAAATTTTGCTCAAAAGGCTTTTCTATCGCCTAGAATTTTTCTGTTTGAAGGGAGAAGTATTTAAGATATAAAAATATGAAAAAATGTATTAACAAATTAAAACTTAATTGCAGCAAATTGACAATAGGCTTTTAAATTTCTAATTTTAATTTAAACACATTTGTCTGTAAATTTATGTCATTTTATCTGCAGTAACCGCAATGTGAAAACTCTCGCCCAGCCACTGTGTAACATTAAAACAAAGTGCTCTGAAATTATAAATACTCAGCCATGGTATATGCACTCTCTATGCTTGCTAGGTAATGGATGTTTCTTGCTTGTCTGCTTCTATTCGTTGTTAAAAATATAATGCATCACAATTAAAATTGTGGGGTGCAGATTGCTGCCATTGTTCTGCACTATGACATGTGTCTGAATGGAGTAATCAACAAGCAATAAAGATATGCTTGCACATAAAAATCATTTAAAAGAACATGAATTTATCTATGGTTTTTTTCACCAGAAAAGTTTAATTTGCATCATACTCAACAATTGCAAACAGATCATTGTTGACTTAACAGTTTTTGCCAAATAAGTGCTTGCCACTTGACATACTGGGTTAAAGGGCATTTTCATGTTACAGCTTTAGCCAATGATTGAATATATATGCTCTCTGCAGGATAAATTTATAATAAGAACTTTGAAATTCTTTAAATTTCTGAAAATAAATTTCTTAAGAGCATTGCTACTGCCTTTTGGAATGTCTAGAGTAATGCTATACTCGGGGATTTAGAGTTTTAATACGAGATAATTTACTGAATGTTTTAAGCTTCTGCAAAATTTGTGTTCATTCTTTCTTCTTATCATTGGATAGCTAGGATCATAGAAGAGGACCATAAGAAGTCCTTTAAGTTTCCTCCTTGTGCTGGCATTTGCCAGTTGTCTATGACACATGTATTCTCGGATTTTCAAAATATCTTTTCATGTCTCATTGTGTGATCTAGTTTATAGGTAAAATGCTTAATTTGCATAATGAATATAAACATGCATGGTTTTCGTCACATTACATGACATTAAATGTGATTTAAATGTTAGATATGACAAAGGATATTTTATTTATATTTTAATATACATGATGTCACAAAGGATTTGAACATCATGTATATTAAAATATAAATGAAAAAATGCTTTTAGTTAATTTTTATATCTTTTTAATAAATTTAGTTACAAAAATTAATTTAAACTGTGATTTTTGGCAAAAATTATTTGTAACAACTTTATTCTTCACTTTGAAGATTAAATCGCTGTTACTTGAAAGTAGAGCTAAACCATTGAGATGATCTTCATTTGTACTGTTTCTTAAATACTAGTTCTGTATTCTTTTTAAAAGTTGGAAAACATTTCTTAACTCTAACAGTGTAAAACAGTACTATTGAGAAAATCAGTAAGACAGTTCGAATATTGGGAAAATGATTAACATCACAATCTCCAAATGCATAATATTTCCTAATTGTAGTATTGGGTTTATAGTGTTTGTTTTTCCATTTTTGTCTTCATAATGACTATTCTCCTTTCAGTATATCTTCATGAGGTTCAGGAAGATAAAATTATAGGGTGCATCTTTCTGGTACATTATATAATTACATCTTTCTGGTATTATATAATTACATCTTTCTCAGTGGAGTAGCAGGCATAACTGGCGCCCAGGGCAAAATGCCTTTTTGGCGCCCCCTCCCCCCAAAAAAACAGTGATATGAAGAAAATCTTGTTTGGAGACCATTTGGCGCCCCTCTGCGAGCGGTGCCCAGGGCATCATACACCCTCTTGCCCCCTCCATGGAGGTAGGAAGTTAGAAGTAGCGTCTCGCTCTAGCATTGAAGTTGCTTCACGCATGCACAGTAGGTATATTTTCAGCATGGTAACCTTCGTCGCTTGGCCGAAGAACATCTATGTATGTTTGGCTTGGCGATGATTTCAGATTTCTGTGATTCGTAAGTGAAGTGTTGCGGAATGTATTAAATTCAGTCACTTTGTGCCCAATTATGTCAGCAATCATTTGCTTTGTGATTATTAAAAAAAAAAAAATCATCATTAAAGACTGTAGTTATTTGTTAGCTGAATTGTGGAATTATGTTTCTTAAACAACATTATTAAATGCCTGGTGCAATGTATGGCCATCTTCTCTGCTTATTGAAACTGAGAGTGATGACAGTGAATTTTCTGGTTTCAGGGTCAGTGCAGCAAGGGTTAAAGCAAAAGAATTGCTTTTATATTAGAAAGAAAATAAATGAGGAGACTGTGCAAGAAGAAGATATCCTTGAATGCATGTGTTCAGATGAGCCAACACTGGCATATCAGATGACCAATGATAAAAATCATTGCCTCTGTTTTGAACTCGCCACAGCAAGAAAAACATTTCAACATGAATACTGAATTTGATAGGGATTAGAAAATATTTTTTTATGAGGGTTTGGAACATGGTGAACAGAGCTGTGTCACAAAGCAAGAGATTACGACTCTATATAATTTATAAAAAAAACTTACACTGGAGCACCTTAAAGTTTTAAAACAAACCTCTACCAGAAAGTTTTAAACACATTAAAAAAATTATGATTTATTAATATCCCTCATTTTTATATGACTTTATTGTATATGTCTTTAATGCTTTTAAATATTCCTGTAATCAATAATATAAATTAATAATATAGTATATGTATATAATAATAATTTAATGCATAGAATAAACTAATGTATATGTATATTAATGTAATAATGTGTATGTATATTATTATAATAATGTATATAATAATTGAATGAAATACTCAAAACCTTTGGTCTCAAGCATTGCAAATGTCTAGGCTTCTACTGTACGACAAAATTCAAATCTCATACTAGTGGTAAAAAACTTTAAAAATTTCCTGAACTGGAGAAAGTTTGCTACAAAACGTCTTTCTTTAAACTTTCTAATATGTTCCTCTGTGTCTAGGATTTTTAGCCGTCACCATTTCACTGTGGTCGTTTTGCCATCAGGACATATTTTTCTTTACGTGACTGTATTATATCTTGCCATATCATCCTCGTATTAAATTTATTAATTCTGTTTACCTTTTGTATACTTAATAAAGATTGCTTATAATGTATATAGTTTTTTACAAGTATGAGATGTAAAGAAATTACACATAGTTAGAAAATTCAACGTAGTTTAGGAATGTAGATTAAAAATATGTTTTTATTCTTTGCAATATATTATTTTCAGAATTATACTAAAATTTCACTGCAATAAGCTTCACAGCAAATCCAATGTTTATTCTTATTTTTTAAATTTCTTTTTAACATTTATGACCTTTATCAACAAAAATAATTATTATAATAAAATTAGAAAATCATTATATTGTATTTAAAGAGCTGATTAACGTTGATTGCTGTGGGGGGGGTCACCAGTGGCCGGCACTCAACTTGGCTACAGCGCCTTGGGAACCACCAACCAATAGTAAAAATACATAATTAGAGTAAATATTGATACTGATAAATTTTTAAATAGTACCGTAGATACTATAATGATTTTAAGAATAATTAATTGCAAAAATTTAAATAATAAATTCCAATAATGGTCTACAGCACCTTGGGGATCACCGGTGATACCAAGTATAAAAATGCACGAAACATGATTATACAACTCACCTTATCTTCTGTAGGTAATATTTCAACACAATATACATTGCATAATAATAAAAAAAAAATAATAATTTTGGTGCCATGGCCAAACCACATAAAATGCACACAGCAGTCAAAGTTTTAAGAATTAGTAATTTAAAATAATATTCAGTGATGAGATGTCTTGATATAGACTTTTCTTTTGTAACATTTATTATTAGTTATTAGAAAAATTTTGATTATATATTATTGCAAGGAATTTTTGGCCATAAATCTACAATGGAAGCTACTGGGTATTCAAAGATTACCTGTATGCATAAATATTATATTACTAGCCTAGTATCAAGAAGTTTAGTGTTCTAGATTGTGTTGCTGTGATACTGGCCTTGTATCTGTGTTATGATTCGACTCTCCAATATTTAGTAACTGTAAGGCAGTGATTTAGTAGTAATATTCTTTTGTAGGTTTACACAAGTTTTTTTTTTTGTGTGTGTGTGTGTGTGTGTTTTTTTTTTCTTTCTCCCTTTTTTATAGAAAATAAATGCCTCTGGGGCACATCAATTTTTTTTCTTCTTTGTCACACCTTGCAGTATAATGTTTTTGTTAGGAGAACCAGCAGTTTCAAGTTCAGAAAAGCTGTCGTTCTGGGCACGGACTGCATCCAGTGTTGGTTGCATTGTGTCAACCAATCTTTTTATTGACGATACTCAGCATCAGTTTTTATCGAACATATCATAAATAAAATATTTTCATTCATATTCTGAACTTTTTCCATTAGAGTTTTGGAAGTGCTAGGTGCAGTTTTGCCTAATTATGATGAAATTATATCCTGCTCGGTAAGTTTGTCGTCATCATGATCAGTACATAAATCATTATAGTCATCACATTTTTTATTTTTTTCTGTAATAACATACAGAATGGTTATTCTTGCACATATTCCATTTTATACTTGCATCCACACATGTACAAGTATATTTGTGAATACGTGCATTGGCTTCAGTACAAGTAAGTTGGCAAGTACAAGCATTAAATTTTTGCTTGACCAGATTTCAGAACAATCACTTGATTTCCCAACCTCTTTCATTCTGAATAACTGAATACGATTCAGTTAGGATTATCTTGTTTCATTTGCACATATTTTGTAAGTTGCTGCACAGTTTACCCTTGTTCAGAATAATTAGTCTGTTGATCAATTTATCTGTGATAAAATTCATTAGTATTGTTATAGACTTGTTGAGTCATTTAGCTATTTTTCCATGAAGATAGAGATACTTTATAGTCTTGTGCATCCTTTCTAGGTACATCTTTGTATTGATGCCACACTGTAATATGTCCACGCTGTGACATATTTTGCATATTGACTCGTGAAACACTGCCCGAAGGTTAAGTGAAGTATCAGAGTCATTTAGTAATGTTTTGGTTTCTGCTTGTAACATATGTTCAAATGCTGAAATATCCCACTCTTCTAATAAAATTCGCAGTATTTTAAAAATCTCCAGTTGTTTTTCTTAACTAGTTACTTTTTTGAATTGTGTTCGTCATGCTCTATCCACATGCCAGCTACAGAAAAGACACTTTTTTTTGGAGCTGGCATGGTTTGGCACCACCCGTTAAGAAAATTACTGGGCATGTCTGACATAAATACTTCAAGCTGAATGTTTCCACATGCTTTCTGAATATGCAAAAAAAAAAAAAAAAAAAAAAAAACAGGGCCATTACTGTTTGATCATTTCTGCTACATATGGAGAAAGCACAAGGAAACCCCTGACGAAGGTTATCGAGGACCAACAGTGTGATAAGTTCAAACCCATAGTTATATAAACCATGGGTCCCATCAACACAAATACTGTCTTTATCAAATTTTTCTAACATGTAATACTGAGCTTCATTCATAATTATAAAAATAAAATCTTCAGGGTTAAGCTCAGGGTATATGTCACTTAGCTGATTTATAAAAGAGCACACAAGAATTTTCTGTGCCCTCCATTTCATGACCCCATGAGTCCACAGTTACTGCGTCATCTGTGTCTCTTACAGATGACAGATTGAAGTGGAATTCAATATTATGTAAATCATGGCGAGTGATTAGATGCATACATGTCTGATCTCGTGCAATAGAATCATGAATTTTGCCTAAAATTCTTTTGAAAGAAATACCAGCAGCAATCATGGAAGCTAAATACATTCTAGCTTCCTTTGAAAGAAACATATGTCCAATTTCATTTTTATGTCCAACATGAGTCTTTAGGTGCTGAATACAGCATTTTTAATCAGTTTCAGTAACTGTAATACTTGCTAGACAAAATCTTTTTTTTTTTTTTTTTTTTTTTTAACCCCTGTAGTTTTAAATGTCTAATATCACTGCCTTCTGGTGTATCCGGGATTCAATTCATCTATAGGTGGCGCTTTCACACATTAGTATGGCGAATAAAAATCGGTATTTTGATTTGTGATCTGACTTCGTACATTCAAAAATGGAGTTGCTTAGCTCTTCCGAAATGTTTGATTTTGTTCGAGGATGTGTAAATTCTAGCTGTATTACTGAATCAGAGAGAATTTTAAAAGCTGATCATTTGGTAATGCACAGAATTTTACTTGAAAAATCTAGTATACAAATTTTTGCTTCCTATTTAAGGATAAGTTGTATAGCGTCCTGATCGCAAGAAATCGAAGGACATTTCCTTGTTTAAAAGAAGAAGTAACATTTTTTATAAAAAATTTTCTTGTTTATGTAAAGGAGGAACAAGCATTTTCTTTAGGTTTGTCCTACGAGTGGTTTAAATGACTCAATACTGGTAGTTTAATCTCAGCTCAAATCCTGGTGAACAAACTTGCTGTGCAGTTTTTATTTTTTTTGCATGTGTTTTGTGAATACGAACCAGTTTTCCCTATAAAGTTCTTCATAAAGGCATTCTTTTTCAGGCTGATAACCAATGTGCTTAGCCATATTCAAATACTCCAATCTAGCCTTACGTTTTCTTTGGATTCTATATTCACATGTTATATCTTTATCTGTTAAGATTTGTTCATAACAGGATCACCAGGCTTCTACCGGTCTAGCAGGAGCATACTCAAAACATCAAAACCATGTGATTTATAACAAAATCGATCATGTTGTCCTTGCAAACCTTTATAAATGTTCCAAATTTTCTTAAGGATTCTTAATAATCTTATTATTTAGAAATGTGTTTATTGTTGTTTTTATATGAACAAAAGCATTTAAATATGCCAATTTTAAAAATAACTGAAGTGTTCTTTTAATCAGTTTTGCTTTTCTAATGCTGTTTTTAATTATTAACTTTATATCTGAACCAAAAATTCAAGAATAATTCTATTAAAAAGGTCTGTGTGATAAGTCTATTAATTACATTGTATGAACTTCAACATCTTTGAATATGAAACACTGAACTAACACTTTGAATATGAAACATAATATATGAAAACACAGAGTCCATTCCAATCTAATAGAAGAATAAATTATGCTTATCAAAATTCACAGAACGAGCTTCTCCATATTATATTACACAAAGATTAGAAATCAAGTCTCCACATACGAAATCTTGCACTGATATGATGGTCTTTCTTGTATTGAAACAGAATTGTAGCAACATAGATGATATGAATTACATTATGCCAAAGAATTATTTCATCCTAAATAAATTATAGCATTTAGTTTAACCAAAGACATTCAAAACAAAATTTCAGATTTGTTGTAAAATTGGTGTCGTCTTTCCCTATGCTATAATAACTCAACACATTATCTACATATTTTTTCTTGTCAGTCAAGAAGATTGATGGAAATATTGTCCTTTCAAAAATTATTCTAACAGATATTTCTTTTTAAGTTACATGATCAACAGAAACTATAGAGATATAGCATATAAAAAACCTTGAAAAATTATTTGTGGAAATTTGGGAGGAACAGATGCTATTTATTTGGTTAGATAATCAACAGATAAAAGTGGTTTATTAAGGATTTCTCAGTGTTATATGAAACCACCGAGAATTTATGAGTACGTTTTGATATCATGCTTATCCATTATTTTGGCTAACGTACATTGTTATCAGTTTTTGTTAGCCAAAAATGGTCAAAAGTAGAGTAAAAATATTAGGAGTTTGAAGACAATCATCAATATACCATAATGTATTTGCATAGAAATATAATACCCAACAACCAAAAATAAATTAATTTTATCAACTGAATTTTAGTATGCCATAATGTTTTCATGGGAAAATATAACATACCTCTTAAACAATTACAATCGTTATGTACAACAGCCATTTCATTAAAAAAAAGTCATAAATTATATTAATCAGATAAAATTTGTTGTAAGAGCTTCACTATCTGGTTATAATTCTTAAGCAAACAAGAAGCCATTTCAAGTACCATAAAAAAATTTTCATAAGAGCTATTCCATTCCATCGCAGAATATTAAAAGCGTTTTGGTAGAAACAAGAAATTTTATGGTAATTTTCCAACCATATTCTAATTTTCAGATTGTAGATTTTAAAATTTTATCATTTAAGTACAATTTCATAGAATGCAACTTATGGTACTTTTTCGTTTCACTGGCGCTAATCTTGCCAAGCAGACTATTGGCGACAACACACAGTACAGTCAAAAGTCGTTAATTCGGACACCCATAATTCGGAATGATCTATAATCCGGACCTCAAAACTAAAAACTTTCTGCGCATGCACCGCGTTGACACATGCGCATAGGCGTTTACGCGTGCGCGTAAGACCTTTTACGACTGCGCATATGAGTGTGCGCAAGTGCAGAATACGTTTTCGCGTGCGCGTTTTATGTATAATGGACGTATAAGCTAAAATTATCTAATTATCTATTTCAGTTAATGTTGATGATTGCGTTGTTCCTTAATTTTCGAATTGGATCCGGCTTATTACTTTTTGCAGACTGTAAGAGCAATTTTATAAAAGTAAGCTTAAACTTTCGATTATATCAAATAGAATTTCCGATATATATTTGTTAATATATAAAGGATCTAAAGCGAAAGTATGTTTTGAAATCCGAAATCTGTTTATCAATTTCACGCTGCTCGGCGGGGGGAACGCCGCGCGGCGGGCGCGTAATGAACTGGAAGTTATCTGTCAGCACTATCCTTATCTTCAGGGCAGATGTTTTTATTTTATTTGGCTTATAATTGAAGATCAGATGTTTTTATTTTATTTGGCTTATAATTCCTTACCAAATGTAGTATTTCATCTCGATATGCTCCGTCTTTGATATGATTTAAAACAAGTTCCTCGTCATTATAATTCGCTTCCGATAGCGAAGAAAAGTAACAGAGGTTATTGAAAACGAAAAAATTTCGATTGACAAATTAGTCGGTGTTCTTGACACAGCAATTATAGGACTTGAACAGCGGAACTTTGTAACTGAACAAGAAATTATGTCTGTTTAATAGAATTAAAGAGAAAGTATTATCACATGAAACGAAGCAAAACTTAAACAACTTACATTGAAAGAAATGTTTATTTAAGTAAACAAATAAATATTAAGCTTTTTCTTTTTGCAAATTTTGATACCCTTTAGATCATAATTGTTCTTTATTTCATAAATTACGGTTTCATATTTTTAATTTTAGAATTTCTGCATGCCATCTTACGAGATTTAAACTGATGATCTATAATCCGGAATCGCCGAAGTCCAGACGAGTCCGGATTAACGACTTTTGACTGTATACACATAAAAAATATAGACAAATGTTAGTTCCAAGAAGTTTTTATTTTAAAGGTATAAACATTTAAATGTCATTTAAAATTTTGTAAAAAAGCCAATAAATTTGCAAAAAGACATTAATTTAAGAATTTACTATGCTTTCATGGTAAAACATCCTGATTCGCTGGTTCACATCATGTGACCCCAAGTGATCTCATTTCACCTAAAGTACACTACAAAAATTTAATTCTCTCAGTAATTATCTACATTAATTTCAAGTTAAATCTTAATTTGGAATACAAGTTTAAATGCAAGAATTATTTCAGTTTGTACGATTTCAATAGCTTAATCAGAAATTATGTAAAACCACAGTGCTTTACTTTGCTAGTGCATTCTGACTAGAATTAATGAATTTAACCTTTGACTTTGCCTTTTTCTATATTTTTGCCATCGGGTGAGTGGTGTGATAGCATCCTAATTCACATAATTACCACCCGTGAACATCACCAGCGGCCGAGCGTACATGTCGCTGAACACTGGTAGTTCAGTCAGAGGTTCGAATCACGCGAACGGACTGGCTGCATGGCTGTTTTCGTGGTGACTGCGACCCATTTTTCAATAATAAATAGAATATTATGAAGTAAACAATAAAAAAATTAAAGCAAACGATTTTTTTAAATGCCACCACAATTCAAAAATTAAAAAAAGCGGCAAACAATAATTCTAATTCTGATTTTATTCAAAAATATTTCAGTGTACGAAGACTTTTATGAGATAAAATGTTTGTCATTAATTTCTTAAAACTAAAGTTTCGCTACATTAAAAAAATATTTTATATAATTTTGTTACGAATAGATTATAAGATCTTATTATTAAGTCTCATTCAGAAAGTTTACTTTTAATTAATGGATAGAGCCCTATTTTAATGAAAATCATAAGTGTACGAACACTTTTGGGAGCCACTGTAGTTTTATTAGCAACTCGAAATATATATTGTGATATATTTTAAAAGCAAAATCATATAATACATAATGATATAAATTAAATGCATATAACAAATATATAAAACTGTGTAATGAATAATGATCATAACTGTATAATAAATGCAAACACACGTTATATCACGGTAAATAACACTGCTGTGAAAGGAAGAATATTTGATTAGATATTTACCTTTTACAGTCAAAAGTCGTTAATTCGGACACCCATAATTCGGAATGATCTATAATCCGGACTTCAAAGCTAAAAACTTTCTGCGCATGCGCCGCATTGACACATGCACATAGGCGTTTACGCGTGCGCGTAAGACCTTTACTACTGCACATATGCGTGTGCGCAAGTGCAGAATACGTTTTTGCGTGCGCGTTCAATGTATAACGGACGGTTATAAGCTAAAACTATCTAATTATCTATTTCAGTTAATGTTGATGATTGCGTTGTTCCTCAATCTTCGAATTGGATCCGGCTTATTATTTTTTGCAGACTGTAAGAGCAATTTTATAAAAGTAAACTTGAACTTTCGATTATGTCAAATAGAATTTCTGATGCTGGAGCTCCCAAAGGATCTACAAAACGAAAGTATGTTTCGATGTCCATCAAACAAAAAGTGGAATTGCTGCAAAAAATGGATAAAAACATGAAGAAGGTGACAGAGAGGTTAGTGAAAACGAAAAAATTTCGATTGACAAGTTAGTCAGTATTCTCGGCACAGCAATTACGGGACTTGAACAACGGAACTTTGTAACTGAACAAGAAATTATGTCTGTTTATAGAATTAAAGAGAAAGTATTATCACATAAAACGAAGCAACTTAAACAACTTACATTAAAAGAAATGTTTAATAAAGTAAACAAATAAATATTAAGCTTTTGTTTTGTAAATTTTGATACCCTTTAGATCATAATTGTTCTTTATTTTATAAATTACGGTTTCATATATATTTCTAATTTTAGAATTTTTGCATGCCATCTTACCAGATTTAAACTGATGATCTATAATCGGGAAAAATCGATAATCCGGAATTGCCGAAGTCCCGACGAGTCCGGAGTAACGACTTTTGACTGTATATATATTTGATAACAAAAAGTTATGAAAACAGATTATGCAACTTAAGAAACAAGTTATATATGAAATGATCTTTAAGTTACTGCAATATTATGACAACGTAAATAAGCATATCATAAGACATATTACCAAGATAAATATAATTTGTTCCTTCTTTTCAACATCTATTAAACAATTTTTTTAAGTTTAATAGATGTTAAGAAAGCAATTGCCTGGTAAATTTTGGCTTTTATTCGAAAGTTGGACCAAACTACCAGTGAAGCCCGCTTTCGTTCGACGGGATTCGAAATTTGGAGCGAACTACCAGTGTTCAGCGATTTTTTTCCTGTGCTGCGCCCACTGTATTCACATATGCATTCACAATTTCTGGACAGTACGTCGGGATTCGAAAGTTGGACCAAACTACCAGTATTCCGCGATTTTACCCAGGCTGCGCCTGCTTTATTAACGTATGCATCCACAACATACTGCCAACACATTACATATGCGGAAAATCCCGAAAACACCCATGCAGTCCGCCCGCTTGCCGGGATTCGAAAATTGGACCGGACTACCAATTTTCAGCGCTTTATTCACGTATGCATGCAGAAGATAGTGCATAAACGACACACATGCATAAAATCAAGAAAACACCCATGGAGTTCAGCCCACTCGCCGGGATCGAAAGTTGGACCAAACTACCAGTGTTCATCGGTTTTGCACGAGCTGCGCCTGCTTTATTCACATATGCATCCAGAAGACACTGCATACACGATACACATGCGGCTTTTTATATATCATTCTGAGAAATAACTTAAGACATATTTTTACCAAAGAAATAATATTATTTTCAGACTTTTTACTGTCATACTAAATGTAGAAGCTGGAGAATTTGAATATTTTATCTAGCCTCTTCTTTTAATTATTTAATGTATTTTTGCTCCTCAAATATTTTAATGACATATTTATTCATTTCATTACAATGTTTATCAGATAATATCAAATCAATATGTATATCTGGTGTTACCAAAGGTTTTATTATTCTTAGCATTTTTTATATGTACTATAATTTTCTTAGTAATAGTGCTGTATGCAAACAATTACATATTGGCAATGAAAATTTTGAGATTGTGTCAGTGTTGACAGGGAAGATGTTTTTTGTTTCACAAAAAAGCAGCAAATATTTGATAGAATAATGTCTGATAAACAATTTTTAGCCACAAGTTAAAAAAAAAAAAAAAAAAAAACTACATTTTCTTAGCACTGATGAGGCATGCAATATGCATATATTTTCGATGAGGCATGCAATATGCATATATTTTCGATGAGGCTTATATTCACAGGTATCAACACCATAGAATCAACACCAATTCTAGTTACGAACATATAAGCAACTTGACAAAATGAAATTTTTATAATCACATAATAATAGGTAAGAGCATTAATGCATATTTGCCCCAGAAATACAACTAATATAGAATATGTTTGAGATAATAAATATTGTTGCATCTTTAAATAACTATGCAAAATCTTATTTCTTGCAACTAAAAGGCTGTGTATTCATGTATTATTCTTATTCTACTAAATAAAAGCGTGTTATAAATAAAATAGGAATACATAAACAATCTAATAAATTACTGGATTTAATCCTAGTATCCAGTGCACATGGGATTTGGCTACTTTATGATGAACAGTAAAAACGGAATATATACGATGAATAGTAAATGGGTGATTCAAAGAATATATATAGTTATACATAGTATATACTATGTATATAGTGTACAGTATATACATAGATGTTCGGCTGATCTTTGGAATATGGTAACTGGTAGTTTGGCGACATTTAGGAGACAATAAAGGTTACTACCTAGGACTTTGACAATAATGTGAGAAGTACTCAGTTCCGATCACGCATTATTTTGTGTGAGGGAAATGAGAGATCATGAGATATGTCATGTGACATTAATGGACGAATTACAGTTCTGTAATCGGAAAAGGGGGAAAATCTGGAAATTTTGTATTTAGCTTTATTCTGTGTTGTGTGAAACAGCATTGGTTAATTATTGGATCCCATGGCCCTAACTAAAGTGAATTCGATATGGGTATTTAGTGGGATTGAAAGGGGTAGTACATAATACGTGTTTTTTTAAGGTTGTGCGAGATAGAAGTAAAGATGTTTTATTAAGTTATTTATTTTACCTGGTACCTTGCTGTGAACTATAAGTATGATTTTAAAGATCCTGAAACAGGCGCACATACGATTGCTTTTTATTTAGCGGAGGAAATAAGAAAAGTTTATCCGCCACGTAATCAAGTTTCTGAAGAAGATTAGGTAAGTTAGTATTTTTAATTATTTGAGGATATTATTTTTATGCATTGTTCTAAATGTAAGGAGTAAATAAAGTGATATGGTATTATTGGAAAATTGTTATTAGCAATGATTTAGTTTAAAGTAATTAGGATTGTAAGCTTTTATTAATTTAATGTATGTGCTTATTTATATTTTAAGTAGTGTTTTTGAATTTAATTATATTTTAATTAAATGATAGTTATTTTGTGAATTATATGTTTGTAGGAATTTGGTATACATTTCAGTGGAAGTAAACGTGCATGGAAATAATTTAAATATTTGACACTAAGTATTTGTAACCATTTGTAATGTTAGCGGTATGAATTCATTGGTGACGTTTATAATATAATAGATAATTTAGAGGTAAAAGTTTTTGGATATTTTATTTATTTTATACGTGGAAATGTTCATCTTTGGAAAGGGTATATACTTTTTCGCGATCAGGTAATTTCATGTATGTTCTTTTTATCGGATTTAAAGATTAACAAAATTTTCATGCATTTTCGTGAAATTTTTCTAATTTATGAGAAAAAAGCAGTGTACATGGATATAGTGAAGAGTGTGCGCAATGCCATTTTTGTGCAATTCTGGGATGTTTTTTTAAGTAAAAATAAGTCGACCTGTACATGGTTTAGTGATATTTTAATTAAATGACAATTATTTTGTGAATTTTATGTTTGTAGGAATTTGGTATACGTTTCAGTTGAAGTAAACATGCATGGAAATAGTTCAAATATTTGACACTAAGTATTTGTAATGTTTGCGGTATGAATTCGTTGGTGACGTTTATAATATAATAGATAATTTAGAGGTAAAAGTTTATGGATATTTTATTTATTTTATACGGGGAAATGTTCATATTTGGAAAGGGTATATACTTTTTCACGATAAGGTAAGTTCATATATGTTCTTTTTACCGGGTTTAAAGATTCAGAAAATTGTCATGCATTTTCGTGAAATTTTTCTAATTTATGAGAAAAAAGCAGTGTACATGGATATAGTGAAGAGTGTGCGCAATGCCATTTTTGTGCAATTCTGGGATATTTTTTTTTAAGTAAAAATAAGTCGACGTGTACATGGTTTAGTGATATGTTAATTAAATGATAGTTATTTTGTGAATTTTATGTTTGTAGGAATTTGGTATACGTTTTAGCTGAAGTAAACGTGCGTGGAAATAATTTAAATATTTGACACTAAGTATTTGTAATGTTTGCGGTATGAATTCGTTGGTGACGTTTATAATATAATAGATAATTTAGAGGTAAAAGTTTTTAGATATTTTATACGTGGAAATGTTAATATTTGGAAAGGGTATATACTTTTTCGCGATAAAGTAATTTCATATATGTTCTTTTTACCGGGTTTAAAGATTCAGAAAACAGTCATGTATTTTCGTGAAATTTTTCTAATTTATGAGAAAAAAGCAGTATACATGGATATAGTGAAGAGTGTGCGTAATGCCATTTTTGTGCAATTCTGGAATTTTTTTTAAGTAAAAATAAGTCGACGTGTACATGGTTTATGTGTATGTGTTATTGTGAAAAACGCGCAAGGAGTTTGCGATTGTGCACTTTTTCCCAATTTTGCAGTGAATATTTGTCATGATTAAGCAGTTATGTTAGATAAAATTTCCAGTATAATTGTAATTTGGCTAGTAGATTGTTGGAAAAACTGTTCAGTAAATAAAAAGAAAGGAAACATGTCTTTACTTCGTGAAGACTAAATGGCGGCGGGGGAAAAAAAAAAAATAGAGGGTTGCTGTAGCAGAGTTGGTCGCCAAATTTTCGCAAAGAAATCGCCAAGTTACCATAATCCAAAGATCAACCAAAAAAAAAAAAAAAAGCTTAATATTTATTTGTTTACTTATAAACATTTCTCTCAATGTAAGTTGTTTAAGTTGCTTCATTTTATGTGATAATACTTTCTCTTTAATTCTATAAAAAGACATAATTTCTTGTTCAGTTACAAAGTTCCGCTGTTCAAGTCCCGTTAATTGCTGTGCCAAGAATACCGACTAACTTGTCAATCGAAATTTTTTCGTTTTCACTAACCTCTCTGTCACATTCTTCATGTCTTTATCCATTTTATGCAGCAATTCCACTTTTTGTTTGTTGGACATCGAAACATACTTTCGTTTTGTAGATCCTTTGGAAGTTCCAGCATTGGAAATTCTATTTGACATAATCGAAAGTTCAAGTTTACTTTTATAAAATTGCTCTTACAGTCTGCAAAAAATAATAAGCGGGATCCAATTCGAAGATTAAAGAACAACACAATCATTAACATTAACTGAAATAGATAATTAGATAATTTTAGCTTACACCGTCCGTTATACATTAAACGTGCAGGCGAAAACGTATTCTGCACTTGCGCACACGCATATGCGCAGTAGTCAAGGTCTTACGCGCACGCGTAAAACGCCTGTGCCAACGCGGCGCATGCGCAGAAAGTTTTTAGCTTTGAGGTCCGGATTATGTGAGTCCGAATTAACGACTTTTGACTGTATTTCATTTCTTTGAAGAAGACTATTGCGAGATCATTCTTCCTCTGTTTTGCATCTGATTAAAAAATCTTGCCTTGTTTTATGATTTATATTTGCATGCTTCTATTTTATATATGCATATGCGTATTAAGACAGTTATGAAATTACATCTGAAAAGTACTGATCATAACAATAAAAATTACTGATCAGGTGCAATGTTGGCAAAAGATTGCCAAATCATCTATGTTTACCATAAATATGCAAATGTTATTAACAAAGCAATACTTCAGTGATTTTAAATACTGATTTTTATGGAACTACTCTGATATGCGCCCTCAAGTCGCCAAATATTTTTGGCGAGAAACTTCACGCTGCCATATTACTATCTAAATTTTTTGTCTACATCTTGAACTTTTAGCCTAAAATGTCTCCAAAAACGCGGTTTTTGTACATGCAAAAACTACGTTTTGAACACACAATTTAGCTAAAAATCCGAAACAAAAACAAAAAATTTAGATAGCAAAAACGTAAAGTTTCTAACCAAAAATATTTGACAAGAATCCATGTACACATCGACATGTTTTAACTTAAAAAAACATCTACGAATTGCACAATGTAGGCAACGAACGAATCTACAAACTACGCAGACCTCGCTTTAATAAATTAACATAACAACAATAAATTTCAAAGAATACCATGTACACAGCATCTTGTTTAAACTTTAAAAAAATTCTACGAATTGCACAATTTAGGCAAGGAAGGAATCTACGATCTTCGCACTCCTCGCTTTAATAAAATAACATAACAACAATAAATTTCAAATAATACCATGTACACAGCGTTCTGTTTCAACTTTAAAAAACGTCCACGAATTGTACAGTCTAGACACTAAACAACAAAATAAACTAAAATAAATTTCAAACAATTTAAAAAAACAACAATAACGACAGAAATTCATACTAAAGAACCAATGAACATAACATTGTACAAAATAAGAACAAGGATAAAATAAAATGCACTTACCATGAATTAATGCGTTTTCGAAAAGCAGAAATATAAATTTCATACCGCCACGTAATCGCTATCGTATTTACATGACAGCCAGACACACTATCCAGAAAATTTATACTAGGTTCACAAATAAATAAAATCACAAATCCCTACTTCTATCATGCACTGCCATTAAAAATAATCTCCCAGACCCTCTTTCCACACTTCAAAATACCCGCTACCCCTCAACAGGATAGCCACAATCATATTTCCCTTTGCCAAACTTCAATTCAATAACTACCATTTTATCTTTCCCTCCCATCTTCTCAGACACAGAGGCGAACCAACGAGCTCCAACGAAAGATTTTTCAACGTCAACAGGGTTGCCATAGAACACGCAATCACGCCAAAAACCAGCGCAGAACACATATCGCCACATTTGGTGAAATTAGGGCGTATATTAGAGTTGTACCATTTTTATTATTAAGTATATTATATGATGTATTAAAGAAATAAAAGGAAGCACTTCTGCAAAGGAACCGTTAAATGTAAACATCGCCAAAAATGGCGATTGTTTTGTTCCCTGATTAATTATTCAGTATATGAAATAGTGTAATGCATTTTTGTTTGCATCACATACAAATTATTTAGTTTATTTAAATGCTTTCCAAAACTGACAGGATTTTGCAAACATATTGACCATATTTTTTTACCTATAGATGCAACACTTCCTCTCTTCAGAAGTCAGATTTAGAATTAAGAAATAAGAAAATAAGAGAGAATTATGAATAGAAAATAAATACATATGCTGGCTAGCAGAAGAAGGATGCCTTCATAAAGTACTTTTTAAGAGAAACTGGCTCAGATTCACATTACATCTACGGAAAACTACTAAAACTCCCATATAGCCAGCCTGAACTACCACTGTTCAGTGGCTATCACTCCACCACTAGTGGATTCCAATGACTGTTCGAAATGTTCACAGAAATCATCATTTACGATGATTGTTGTATTATTATCATTGGTACAAAATTTACTCATTATGATAATTTAATTTTAGCTTTTAAATTATAATCATAAATTACTTGTAATAAATTGAGGGATTAAAAAATACACATTTCTTAATATTTTTACCATTTACAATATTTAATCATAAAAAATATTTCTAACACTGGTACAAAACTTGCTCATTATAATTGAATTTGATTTCCTTCACTTTGAAATATTTTTTTATTTTCTTTTAATAACAGAATCTAAGAAACTAAAGTAACATATACTAGTTTGAAATGCATTTATTAACCTTTTGTAAATTTCATTATTCATAAACATAAAAATTAACCTTTTGTAAATTTAAAATATTAGTTAAGTACTAATATAATAAAATATAAATATGAACTAACTACTTAAAATATTAATGTTTAATACATTATATTTTGTAATTAAAAATATTAACATTTTGTAAATTTCATTACTCATAACATGATAACTGTCATAAATTCATTTACAGTAGTGTTTCAAGAATTTATCATAGCAGTACTAGAAATATTGAAAATTAGAGAAAGACTGTTTATTCTGATTAAGAGCTTATTTTTTAGGATTGTTATTTAGTCTAGATCGGGTTTTGTTGACAATCCGCCATTTTTTTCCGATCTTCAAAACCGGGTCTATCTTGGCGACCGAAGTTTGTCGCCAAATAAAAAAATCGCCAAAAGGACCAATACTAAAGCTGTTCCCTAAATAGTTTAACAGGAAATGACTCACACACAGAAATTTCAACATTACTAGAATATGAAATTCAAAGTTCATCATCAATGCTAAAATAATTAACTTTTATTTTTATATGTGTCATTATATAAATTTTCATTTAAATCACTGCTAACATAAACTGAAACACAATTTAAATTTCTGCAGGTAAAATATGCATGAAAGCATAATTGTATATGTATGTGTATTAATAATATTTAAGAGATTAATGAACTATAATGATTTATACTTCAATACACAAATATGCATGTGTACTTTCGAACAACACACATACACATTTATATATATGATACAAGAGAAAGAAATTTTGCATATATAAAGAAAACGTTTCTTACGAGAAAAAAATGTAAACAGTTTTTTTTTTTTTTTTTTTTTTTTTTTTTTAATGCTTAGAACGCACGTTCATATTACATCCAACTTTCTTTCCAGTTCGAAATACGCGAATGCACTCCCTTCTTCGTTTTGCTATCTCTTCCATATTTTTCGAACCAAGTGTTGAAACTCTCACCGACAACCACGTGAATTGCGCATGCGCGCAGGAAAAACTAAATCAGAACTTTTTAGTTGAACTTGGAGAACTCGTGATGGACGTTTGAGTGAAACATGTTAATCCTATTCTTCTGTGTTACATATATATTTTAGTTTATATGCTGAACGCCTTCTCAGTGACATTACGTTAGAAGTTGGAGGAAAGCAGTTTGCTGCACATCGCCTTATTCTTTGTGCTTCCAGTGATGTATTCCAGGTAATGCTAATGAATCCAAACTGGAGTGAGCCACATGAGACAAAAATATGTTTACAAGAAGATCCATGGTTTGTTCGGAGGAATTGAAAAGAAAGAAAATCATAGTAAATATTTAATTAGATTGAGTAGTGTATAGATGTACTTAAGAAAAATACTCCCGGATATCCCTTTGGAGAAGAAAGAAGATCGACTAAAAGGTAAGCCTTTTTACCTTTTATTTTCTAAGAATTATACATTTTTTGGCATCCCAATGAAACATCTCAGCGCTTGCAGAAAACTTTCAGTTGATACGAGAAAATCAATTCCAAATGTACTGCGCGAAAAACAGCACAGGTAAAAATCACTATCCCTGATTTTTGATTTCCCTTCAATATCAACTATCCAGTCAAGTCAACACCTACAATCTCAAAGACTGCTGCTTCTCTTACTCGGCGTGGAAGACCCCACACCATCTATTCCGAAAATGGAACGAATTTCAAAGGAAGTGATAGATTATTCAAAAGCTTAAATTGGGATAAAATCTTAGAACAAGCTAGTATCCACAGGATCACATGGAAATTTCTTCCGCCATCAGCTCCCTGGTGGGGAGGATGGTGGGAGCGATTAATAGGAGTCCTAAAAAGAATCCTTCGTAAAGTTTTAGGACGATCATCTCTGAATCATGAAGAAATGATAACAATTTTGTATGATTGTGAAGCAATAATGAATAATCGTCTATTGACGTATGTCTCGGAAGATGTTGAAGATTTATCTCCGATCACACCTTCCATGTTTCTCCATGAGATTCGACAAATTGGAGTTCCTGATCTGGATAATATAGATGCAAAATCTTTAAACAAAAGGCTTATTTATCGACAAAAACTTTTACAAGATCTACGTAAAAGATTTCGAATCGAATATCTCGGACAGTTACGGCAAAATTATGAACATGTAAAAGCTTCACAACCTTTGAAAATAGGAAATCTTGTTTTAGTGTCCGATGATAATAAGAAGCGAACAGACTGGTTATTGGCGAAAGATTTTCAAATCTCGGGATGGACCAAGGAGGTTAGAATAGAAGGAGGGAAGGTTCAACTCAAACGGTGAAGCTTCGCGGCCATGTTTCTGTTATCGCTGTGACTTGTGAAAGAAATCTGTAATTGCAATATATTTTTTTCTTTTCTTTTTGAAGCATGTCAGCTTGTGTTGCATATGGATGCACAAACAGATTTTCGAAAAAGATTCCTAAGATTACTTTTCATTCATAAGTATTGATTTTCATTTTCTAAGTAATTTGATAAATATGTTAAAAAATATCACAATGTTATGTTGTTTTCTTTCCAGATGTGAAAAAAAGTACTTAATAATAATCAAAATACCTTAAATACATTTTAATGTTTCTGTTTATAGCTGGTATCTTCGTTCCTTAAAATAAATAGAATGATATATGCTAGGATTTAAACTCTATAATTTGAACGTTTTAGGTAGTTCGTTTTGTAATTTTCTTTAAAAGTAAGAAATCAATTGTTACTGTTTTTATGAATTGTAAAGGTGTTAAATAAAGTAATGCTCTTCTTTATGTATTAATTATTATTCATTTTTAAGTTTTGTGAACTGTTAGGAATATAATTTGTGCATTTGATCAAGTAAAATATTTACACAACTGAACATGTGGAAAGATGTATCCAAAAATTTATATAGGTATATTTCTGTAATTCAGCTTAATTCAAGGCAATTTCTTTGAGATTCATAAATATGAAATGCGCATAAACTGAAATCACTGAATTCACATAAATCTGTTTTATTTTTATTAATATTTATTTTCTTGTTGTTATAAAGTTGTTGGTTGTGAAAATAATCTATTTAAAACTTTCATTAAAAAAAAAATGCAACCTGTGACTATTTTTTTAGATAATTCTCTGCTTTTAATTTCAGGTTAAAATTATTTTAAATGATTCTTTAATAAATTATAATATTGTGAATAAATCAGAAATATCACTTCTTAAAGGAAAAATTGGAAAGTACACCCAACAGGTTCCTAATAAAACCTAAACAAATTCTTGAAATATGCAGAAACATCATTTTTAAAGGCTTCAAGGCACATGCATTTAGATGTCGAACTATTTCTTAATGATTTTCTGTACGTAGTAAATTACGGATATCATCTTTATAACTTTAAAACAAAAAACTAACAATACAAAGCATTTCATTATAAATTTTACATATTTTTATTGGAAAATGCATGCATAGAACAGCTTACAAACACGTACGTTTCACTGCCGTAATGCAATGTTTTGAAGTTACAAACATGGACGCCGCTTGTTGGGTGGAGTTTCATTCCCCGATAGTGGAGAAAACTGCGAACCCTTCCTCTTTCTATTCTAACCTCCTTGGGAAAATTCCGCAAATCGGAACCCGGAAGTGTGTTCTACGTCATCACCGGATATGTACCTTTGATATCTCCGTTGGCAACAAAGCTTGGCGAGCATTGAATCTGTCTGATATCTGAGACCCGACGAAGGAAGGAGGGTCGCCGCTTTTTCGGATGGCCTAGAGTCTCCTTTTCCCATCGATAGAAAGACTTGTGTCAACGATAGGGGAATGGCCGGTTTATCGATTACGAGTTTCAAAGTCCGTCTCGTGTATGAACCTTTGTGTTTAGAGGCAAAATGAATTTTGCGAAATCTTGGAGCGAATTTAAAGAAATACTTCGCAGACACGAAGTAGAAACTGTAACAAAATATGTTTATTACTATGGAAAGTCATTAGATAAAGAGAGTAAGTAATTTTTGAAGATGTAATGAGTAAATAAAAATCCTCTAGAATGTAAATGCTTTCTTTGATTGTTTAGTTGATATTTGGCCTTTTTGTTCCAAAGAACTTATCAGCACTAATTTGTATTAATTTTATTGCGTAAGATCTAGTTGATGTTGCGAGATTCGGACCAAGTTGAGAAAAGGGTTTATAGACGTTCATATTCATTAATTTTGTTGCATAACGTGTAATAGCGTTATGTTTGATTTTTATTTGGTTTCATTGTCAGGTATTGCATGTTTTTTTTTTTTTTTTTTTAAATAGCTGATGCTTCACGAAACATTCCGTACTATATTAAACATTAAACAAGATATACCGTGTTAGATTTGAAAATTTTTATTGTTGTTTCTTGAGAAACTCCACAATTGTCTCCATGACTACTATATTTTTCATCCTATTTTAGTGTATGAATGCAGTCTGTTGATTTGAAATATAATCATTTAATAGTCTATAAAGAAAATCCATTCTTTAGTTTTATCATTAACAACATGTTTCAAAATAACCTTATAATAAACACTACCAATTCAAAAAATATTCTGTTTTATTTTCAGGTAATAGTTCACCATAAAATTATAATGCATTGAAATATCAGGAAGTTATAATAATAAAGATATTGAATTTTAGAAAACAGGAAAGTTTTCTGAAATGTATATATATTTCTTTAGTGATGTGATATATATATTTCTTTAGTCAATGAATGCTACTTATCTTGTGTGTAAAATCACATTACTGTCTATTTTGACTCTTAGCACCAATGGACTAGCAGATGAGATAGCTGAATACTGGATGTTTGATCAAGGTACAAATACTGTTGAATGGATTAGCTGCATGGGAATTTTCCTGTTCTCCTTATATATAAGTGAATACAAGACAGTTTCCCATTAGACCTTCTCAAAGGCATCCCTTTTGCGTAAGGCAGCTAGCTCATTCTATACTTTACCTAGCATATATAATTTTAATATGAGACAAAATGACATAATTTTTTTACATAATAGTTTAATGCTTTTAATATCTCTCTATGTTTGCAGTAGGTGCTGCTTAATGTGATTACATTTGCCCATTTTTGATAATATAAGATGATGAGAAAAGTATCTTTTAAAATAGGAATTGAATTAACTATAAATATAACTAGCCACTTTCTTAACATTTTAATTAGGAAAAATAAAAGTTTGATTATCAGTTGTTTACAGTCTTCATTGCAAAAGTTCATTTGAGTAGTCCATAATGTTTCTGAAATTTATTGGACCAATTCTATACCTATAATCTTAATACTTGGAGGGCATCCTTGTTTAAAGAGATTTTGCCAATGTAAAATCTGAAATTGGGCAAAAATGCAAGTGTATTTTGGCAAAGATGTTTTCAGGAATTTTTACCTCCCTTTTGAAGAAGAGGGAACTGTGCTGAAGCCCTTCCAAATCAATAGCTATTGAAAATTCGTATGAAATTAAATTTTTTTTTTTTTTAAATTTTATTGTTTTGCGCTTTCTTCTAAATGCTTGATTAAAATCATTTTCGTTCTTCAGTTTAAGAAATTTATTGTATAATATTTTGATTATATTAACCAAATTGAGCAAATAAAATTACAGCAAATGATGCATTTTTTATGTTTCCATATATGAAAGAGCAGAACTTAGAAATTCAATAGCAATATACACGACATCAGCTGCAATACATTAAGCAGTGTCTACAGTATGTAGTATATATAGAGACAGTTAAATGTATAATATGTTTATAGAGATCTGTAATTTCTTTCTTTTAAAAATCAAAGTATAATGTTAAATGTATAATATGTTTATAGAGATCTGTAATTTCTTTCTTTTAAAAATCAAAGCTTATCAGATTGTGATCTAAATCAAAATTTTCTTTCCAGTTGAACTAACTCCAGATTTACGATTAAACTGGTTAGATGATATTCCCTATTTCCACTTTGGGCGAAAAACCTATGTTTGCCATCAAGGAAAAGATCTGAATAAACGTCAAAAGGAAAATTATGCTAAAGAAAAAAATGAAAAGGTAAAATAACATTGTTATATTTAAAAATTTATACAAAAATATCACCTCTTGGATTATATATATATATATATATATATATGTGTGTGTGTGTTTTTTTTTTTTTTTTTCTTTTAGTGTCAAACTGATCATGCTTTTGGTAAAGCATATTCCAAGAACCAGACAACTAAAAAAGTTAATTGTCCAGCTGTAATTAATGTTACCCGAATGTACAGGATGCCTCAGTTCAAGGTAGAAGTTTATTTAACTTTTTGTTCTAAGATGGTCTTAGTAATTTTAGGGAATTTTTTTTTAAGGAAAAAATATAATTCTGTCATGTATGAGCAAGATGTATTGAAGGTATTCTATGATAAAGTATACATACTTTTTGACATAAAAACAAAAGGTATTTTTAGAGTCACAATGTAAAAAAGAGAAATGATTTTTTGTGTCTCTTTATTCAACATATTTTTCTAAATAGGTTCTTTTTTTTTTTTTTTTCCAAAAGAGGGTTTTTAACGGTAATATTTTCCTAAATAAATAATTCAGTAATTGACATGCAAATAAAATGATGTTTTCAGGCCAGAAATAAAGGCTTTTTATGCTAATTATATTCTAACCAATTTGCTACAAATAGAAATAAGTTGTTCAAAGTGAAGTTTTATTGGTTATGTTTCTTTGAAGAAGTAATTTGATCTATTGTTATAAAAATGGAAGATTCTTTTTACAGCTTTTTTTAAAGGAAAGAAAGGAGAAATGACTCCTCTTTTTTTTTTTTTTTTTTGAATAATTTGCTATGAACAGAAAGTTTTTAAAATTGAACCTTTATCAATAATTAGTTTTAGATGACTGTGCTGGAATTTCTAAATTTTACTGTGATAAATATGTTTAAATTACAGGTAGTGCCAACCCGAAAAAGAAAGATTATGATATCTCGGAAAATTAAGGAAAAACTTGCCAATAAAGATAGTATTGCTGGTGAAGAAGTTTTCATGTTTAATTTACCTAATAGCCAAGATCATCAAAACCATCTAATGGGTAACATGGCTGCAGTAATAGAACCTATAGATGCTAGAGTGCGGCATTTCATAGCTTCTAAAGTTAAGAATGGAAAATGCAATGCCACTGTAATTGCAGAGCTATTAGAAGTATACGTTTCAACTGAATTGGGAGAAACTGATAAAACGCGCAGATGATTTTATCCAGAAATGGAGGCAATAAGGAAAATAATAAGCCAAGCAAAATCCGATATTAGAACTAGTAAAATTGACCAGGAAAATACAGAAATGTTAATAAATAGCTGGGATACTTCCAAGTGTTCTGTTTTTTTTAGACCATGTACTGAAAATACATATGATGATACTGAGCCAAATGACTTTACAGATTCAAAACTAAATCTGCTATTTGTATATCAAAGTGAAGAAATGAAAAATTTATATGTCTTATATGGTTCTAATCTTGTTCTTCTCGACGCGACCTATCGAACCTGTAAGTATGCTCTCCCACTTTTATTTTTTAGTTGTCAAAACAAATGTGAACTATCAAATAGTGAGCATAATAATTACACAAAATGAAACAGCCAAAGCATTAGAAGAAGCTCTTATAATTATTAAAAATTAGTCGCCTCTCGTTAGACCAAAATATGGGATGGTTGATTTTGCAATGGAAGAAATTACAAGTTTGGAAAATGTCTTTACAGGAATTAAGGCTTTTATATGTAGTTTCCATCGAGAGCAGGCATGGTCAAGATGGGCTTCTAAGAAAAAGAATGCAGTGGTTGTTCCCAAAGAAGAGCTTTTGTGTAAATTACGTGCCATAGCAAATGCTCCAACTCAAGATGAAATGGTTGCAGCAATAGAGGTATTAAAATCGTGGAACCAATATGAAGCTGTGAAAGATTATTTTGAATAAACATGGTTCAAGGAAATTGAGAGATGGGCTTTGGCTTACAAACCAAATAACTTATTCATAAACTCGAACAATGGTGTTGAATGAGGAACTAAAATATAGATATCTTCAGGGATATAAAAACTGTATGCTGTCTGAAATAATTAAGATCTTGGTTGAGAAATTTCTGCCAGAAAGATATAGAATTTACGTCAGAAAAAATCTGAGTATGCTTTCGCAGGCCAGATTATACAATGAACATGTACCAAATTATTTAATCAATAAGCCAAAATGGTTAATTGATCACATAAAAACAAAATTAAGAGCTGCTGAAGTTTATGTGGGTAGTATAAAAAAAAATTCACATGGCTTCTTTAAAGTTTCTTCTGAAACTAAGCATGATGCAGTTTATTCTGTCACGTTTGATGAACAGAAACAACTGTGTCAATGCACATGCTTAGATTTCAGAAGAAACCGACTGCTGTGCAAGCATATTGTGTTTGCTGGCATGAAGTTTCCAGCCTGGAGTTTGGAATGTACTGCAGAATGGCTATTTTCAACACCTATTTTCAAAGTTGATGAAGATTTAGTCTCGAGAAGTATTTCAGGCACCAGAAAACGAAAATATTCATCAACTGAAACTCCTTCAGGTGGAACATCAGATAATTTACCCACCATATCTGAAGAAGCAACGTTGAGTAAAAAAAGAAATTTGATCAATGAGTGCGATGCAAATTACAGATCAATTCGGTCACTCCTTTGGAATTTAGATAGCGAAAATTTACACAATGTAGCCAACTCTTTGAAGGAGATTTTAGAGTCTGCTTCAAAAACAGTTATGCGAGATGAAAATACTGGTCTACCGCTTCAAATTGAAAAAAAAATTAAACTAAAAAAAAGTAAAAGAATTGTCAAGAAGTATGGTCAACTAAACCTCCATCGCCGTAGAAATACCAGTGTTGGAATAAAGGTGGATATACATAAAGAAACCATTTCAGTAGATGGCCAGTAATTAAAATTAGTATGAAACCTAAAGCAGGCTACAAAGAGCCTTTGGCAAAGGTGACACCCCCACCTATGAGTGGATAATAGAGTAATCTCGGGGACCTGCATGCCATGGATACACTAATACTTATTTTCAAATAAAATAATAAATTTCATACTTTTAGGATAATCTTAAATACTGAATATTATCATATTTGAAATACTTTAGTATGTGCATTTATTTTCGGATTCTTCAGAATTTATAGTGAAAAAACTGCTACAACTATATACTATCAAATACCAGATTTCAGACAATTAAAATTGACGATAATTCAAAGTATAACATATAAGTTTTGTACAATTCAATAAACATAATACATGTTATTATTTAGTAATATTTATTTCCTGAACAACTTTACAAACACTTATTTGAGAGTCATATAACTTATTTCTATTCAATAATGCTGCAGCTGCATTGATTGTCACGATCAAGACATATGAGCAATATAGTATTTAATGCACTCAAAACTGAATCTGGTAAAGACTTACTGCATATTGGTTACCAAATGCATCTAAAGCAAACCAGTATGCAGGGTTAGTTTTACAGGTTCACTTGTTTTCAAATTAGCAACTCTGTAAAAGTTTTACTCTTGGTTGTACTGACACTGCCTGTTCTTTCTCATATCTAATTGTAGTTATTTGGTTGTAATATGCAGTAAAGGTAAGAACACTGGTGTAATATGCTGTAATTTTTATGTTAGATAGCCCAGTTACATGACTACAACATTTTTCCACTACTTTTTTTACACTGTAAACTCGGTTTAGAAAGTTATTTTCCATGATTTTGGGGTGTTGTATAAAACATATTTGGAATAACTACAGTTAAATGTATTCATTCAAAAGAGGATATATTGTCTTGCTGAATCTTTTCCTGTACTTATTGTTTGATTTAATATTTCCAATGTGGTGGATTGACCATCATGGAATCATAGCATCCAGTAGATCTTTCAATATAACTCCATTCAGATATTCACATTTATATTATTGTAAATTAACGTAGAAGACAGATTGACAGATATTCTCAGTTCATAGTGCCAAAGTGTTTTTTAATAATGCTAAAATACAATTTAAAAAAAAAAAAAGATTACTCATGTTATGTAGAATTAATGTTAAAATTCCATACAAGAAACAAGCATCGATTAATTGTGTTATATAAAATTAAAGAATAAACAGTCAGGTAGAAATTTATAAATGCATAAAACACAACAAAAGGCAGGGCTGCATTTATTCATCCAGTTCATTGAAAAAGTTGTGGCTTTCCTAGACCCCTACCCCTTGTCGAACATGTAGGTTGTTTCGAATGTTGTCATGAGTAACTAACATAAAATATAATTTTTTCCCCAAATTAGTATGTTATAATTTTTGAATAAAAGAAGAGTGAGATAAGTGGTTATTCTAGCCGAAATAAAGTGTGCGTCGAGTTCCAGTAAAGACCCAAAAATGTCATCTGGGAAAGCTGAGAAAGGGGAAACGAGCTAGCTTTAACCTGAGTCTAGAGATGCATATAATACATACACACAATACAGATAAGTGTGAGTAAACTGGTGCACTTAAATTATAACATAAGTCACAAATGTACATTACAGGTAAAGCATGTCAATTTAAATAATATGTGTATTAAGTATGGCCATAGGCCATTTACAATTATTTGGGTCATTCACATTATAATCGTAAACCCTTATAACAGGGTTGTCTTCAAATCTTTAAATTCAGAAAAACTTCTAAAATCGTAATTTTTTCTATAGAAGAATTTCTATCCTCAGAAAAATAAATGTTAAAGAATTGAAATATAAAATTTGTGCATTTTATGCAGAAAGTAAAAAGAAATTCATTATAAATTTAATCATAAACAAAAATCTGCTTAATATTTTTTAACAATAATAAGAGAATTTCAAAGATTATTTCAAGTATTTCATTTTGATGTCCAGTGATATTAAAAATTGTTTTAAATTTTGACTTACAGATGCCCTAGAGGAGTTGCATGGTATCTAAAATTTCTGTGAAACACAGTTTGAAAACCTTCAGACTACTCGAAAACTTCAGATTATGTGAAAAAAGAAATGCAGATGTAAAGAGCAGTGATTAAAAAGTTTTAATGACCAAAATATTTTCATTCCATCAGATTATTTGTGTATTTTGAAGAAGACACAATCAGATAATAAGATCACAAATAGAGGATAAGTTTTTTTTTTTCTTTTTTTTTGGGGGGGGGGAATTATTGCATATACCATACATTTTAACATATAGAATATTCTTGGATTGTCTACTGAAAAAAGTACATAATATATGTAAATTTTAATATATAAGAAGTAATGCAAATATTTCAATAAATGAATGGATAAAAAATGACCTTCTTAAACAACCTCATGTTTAAATTACTTAGAGGAATTTATGCGAACATGTTTCTGTTGGCATTAATTAAACATTAACAAATGTAGATGAACACAAATTGCATAATGTATTTTAATTGAATATATGTTTTGGAATGAAAAATGTAAACAGCCTTAATATACTTAATAACTCGGATTTGTAATGCATATATTTTTATTTCCAATGGCAGACAAAAGTATTTATACAGACACACTATCAAATAAACACACACAAACAAATATATCACACACTAAATAAACAGAGAATAAGGAAGCCTATTTACTACTGCTTGAACATACTTTAGGCTTCCAGTAACAGCCACAGAGATCCTGTACAAAGAGAGCCATGCATTTTGCAGATGGTGGAGGTTCGTATCTTGGGCTTTTATCACAAAGGACGAATACAGAATTTTTTAATCAAAAAGTTTTGCTGAATAATGACGAGTTAAAATACAAGCTATTATGATGGAATTAGCCTTTGGGTATCGAAAATGAATATGTAGTTGAAGAACGAAGGTTTGCTTTAAATTACAGATTTCTAATACATTAATTTAATTATGTGTTTTAAAAATATCATTTTAATATAATATTTTTCTAATACATTTATTTTATTATCCAAAATTATTTTCTAATTAACAGAAAGATACAGCATAACTTTCAGTGATCCATTGTCAAAAAAAGGCTTCTTCTGGACAAGGAAATAAGCTTATTTTATGCATGCCTTGTGGCATGAGATAATGAATTTCTGAAGTATTTTAAAAACTGTAAAAATATGTACATATACCATAGAAATGATTTTTAACACTAAATAAAATTCAATACGTGCCCATAGTAAGATCAACTTATGAAAGCTTTTTTACCAAACTGGAAATCATTGCATAAGGAGGAAAATTTCCAAAACCCATTTTTTAATTTTTATAATATGACTAACGATAAGGTATTGCTTTTTGATCAATAACATGGGTTGTTTGAACTAATAAAGAAAAACAGCTGAATGCGCATATTAGTAACCTTAAATTGCATCAGTATTACAGCGAGTTAATTCTAAATCACAAAACACTTCTGTAAGACAGTCAGACACAGCTGCTACAAAAAATTTTCTATGGAAGTGGTTGTCTTAGGTGATATTTGATGTCAATGTTATTAAATTACCACTTTTGTTATCATCATAGTGTGATATGCATCTCTCTGTGTATACATTTTGAATCTGAAATAATGCATTCAGCATAGCATATATACTTTAGGGATAATTGGGTGTAAAGAAAAGTCAATAAATACAAATTTATTCGCATACAAAAATAATTGTATGGTTAAAATGTACACAAAATGATGAAAATACATAGTTTTTTTATTATTAATTACCAGATATAAACAGCGCATAAATCTTAACACTAAGCAGGATTATAATTTAAAAAGAAATCAATAGCAAACAAAAATCCACAAAATATTAGTTCACTTGAAGCACTACACATCTTAATATCTGCTGCAAGAATGAAAAAGAAACATGTGCCTACATGAGAAGCAACAGAAAGAAATTGGAGAGTATGGTTAAATAATAAAAACCAAATCCTTAATATCATCTACTGACAGAAAGAGAACAAAATGCAAATAAGAAGCAAATTTCTTAAAAGCTAACAATAAAGAAGAGATTAAAATTAGGATGAACTGTCATATTTTTATTGACATAAAACATCAGATGCCACTTGAAATCAAATGTTAAGTGAAGTGGTGCCCCCACACCAGTATAATTTTTCGATGTAGAGAAATGAAAATCGTAGACAAAACAAAATTTATAAATTTCTTACCTCCAGACATAAGTTTGTGCTGTTTAGTACAAAATTTCAGACACGCATCTCAGCTGTTCGGAGCAAAATTTTAACGCTGTCTTTGCTTGATCATTGTATGTGAAACAACACAGTCAGAGAATATTATAGATATTCAAAGAAGGATTCAGTTGGTATTTCTCTAAGATTATATTACATATATAAGAAAGTGCTTGTGTGGTATAGTATTATAATGTTTATAATAACACATTATACTATATTTAATTTTTTTACTAAATCAACCCAAGTTTTAAGGCCCGTTTATTCGTATATATATGCACACACAATTAAGTACACAATATATTAAAATAGATATATCACCTAAAAAAGATATATCCCTATGAACAAAACAAAAATTATGGGTCATTCAAATAAATAAAAATTCAGTGATTTTTTTGCTGTGTTCTACCCAACGTAATTATTACTTTAAATCGTACATATACAATCAGTAGTCTAATATATATTTTACAATCAGGCATTATTACTACTTAGTCAACAATACAGACATATCTAAATTTTCATTATTGTTTACACTCATTACATGCACAATTGCGGTTTTTTATTTTAACAACAGAAATGAACTAAACATATCAATACTCTTGATCATTGTATCAGCAATATGAGCAAGTTTCTGTGTATCATACAGATTTATTCGCATTGCGCCCAGTCTCGTATACCGCAAAAAAATAAATAAATAAAATAAAATATGAAGGTGAAGGCCCTTTTCCGTTCCGCAAAATTTTCCACAATTCCGCCTAAAACGTAAACAGAGTATCGAGACTTCGTAATCGATTACAAATTGCAAAGCTATCAGCTACTCGTCATCGATGGGGAAAGGAGACTCTTGGCCATCCGAAAAAGCGGCGACCACGAAGGAGGCTTACCCGGATATTTACCGGCCTCAGGGCAAATACTCTCGACACACGAGTGCTATTGACGAATGAAGGGTTATTGTAATTGGCTATTTATCGCCGTACTGGTTATTTTTTGTTATCATACTTTTACGTATGTTGTAATTGCCATGTGAATGGGTTTGGGGAAGTTTTTATAAAATATTTACGACTCTTCTCTTTAGTGGTATAGTTTGTAGCAAGAACTTAAGATTATCATTATACATACGCGTGCATTAAAACTAATCAGTCTGCTCAAAAAATGCATTAGATATGTGATTTTACTCATGCATTATTTCTTCGTACATACACAAATAGAAATATATATTTCTGGCATATATGTATATAATATTTGGAGTGTGCAGTAGTTTTTTAAAATGCATGAAATTTATGAAATCAGATTGAAATCTGTGTTATATTTTATTATCTATTTAATGGAGAGATACTTATTTATTACTGATTTAATGGAGAGATGCGTTTTATTATATTACGTTTTTATTGTCAAGTGGAGTAATCTTTGAAATATTATAAAAACTGTATAATGGATTGTTTTGCTAAGCAAGTTTTTTCCGAACATTACGCTCTGTTAACTCTTTGTTGAATATGTCCACTGTATTATGAAAAGAAACCTGACATTGTATTAAAAACATATTTCCCTAAAAGATTTAAGGAAGGCAATTATTATTAATTTTCTCAAATATTTGTTTTTATATATTATGTAATGAATGTGGAATATTTATGATTGCAACCTTTGAAATCAATCAAAAATAAATATTTAGGTCAAAAGAATTGTGTATGTAAAAAAACTTGTCCACATATATATTTTCATGTTAACAGAATTTGTTTTTATATATAATGAACAATTATGTGAGTTCATCAATGCAGAGATTCCTTATTGATTTCTACAATATTTGTCCTTGCAATCGTAAAACTGCATATTTGCAAAAAGTATAGATATATTTTCTTTGAAAATAAAAGTAAGACTGTTAAGTAGTGTCTTAGATATCAATTGTTTTATCTTTATTTAAAAATTAGGGCGTAATCGGCAAATTACTGAGAAAATTTAGATGACTAAAAACTAAAGAATTTTGAATGCAAGTATGTTAGATAATTTTAGATATAGATTTTATTGCTTATTACTATATTTAACTACACTTATTATTGCAGCTTATGTAAAATTTACTGTTTCTGTTTAAAAAGTTGTTCTTTTTTACGTCCTTTCACCTTTATGAAGAAAGTTGGAAAGCAGAATTATGGTGCAACATTTATTTCATATAATGCCTGCTGAAAAGTAGGACCAATTATGATGTAACAGGAAAAACAAGGAAACCAACAGTTTTAAGGAAGTATCTGCAGATATCAATTTTAACAGCTAGTATCCTAAACATTAGTCAAAGTGTAACAAATTTTTAACTTTTTGACCCATTTGGGCACCTAAATTATAGACATAGTGATCTTATAGATTCAAATAATTAGATATTAATAAGTGGTCTTCAACCTGTCTCCTATATCTTGCACAACCAGATATTTCACAACTCACTTTACATTTTCACTGCCATCTCCTTTACAGTTTCCAATGGACTCATTTTTTTACACCGAATATACATGTACTTCTATCTACATAATCTATGTATTCATCATATGATTGTTTCTTTTATTTATGTTTTATTTCTTAAGAAATTAATATGATTTTAAAAAAGGACAACATTTATATTATAAGAAAATGATTTAATGAAGGTGACCCTTTTCTTTTTACAATGAAAAGGAGGACAAAAAGCGAACAAAGCAGGACATTTGTGTCTTTACAAAATTTTTTTAAAGCAGTCACACGAACCGTAAAACGACTAAAATACAAATAAATTGTTGTTATTATTACTTCTACATCAATTGGCATGGCAGATGATACCATGTTTATTGCATTTGACAAAATATGTGTATTACAACCTATGCCTAGTGTTTTCTTTTAGAGTAAATCTGGTAATTTTTCATAGACATTATTTACTCCTTTTGCATCTTTTCCCACCAAAATTTGTATTTGTATTATCTGCTGTTAGTGCAACAACTTTATATTTCAAATTGTTTTCATTTATTACTCTGCATAGATGGTTCACCAAAATTTCTTCGCCCTCAATAGACTTTAAATTAAAAATTTTTATGTGAGTGCCATTGTTAACATTATAATATCTTACTATTATTGGATACAATTTTGTTTCATTATGATTCGATGCCTCAGATAAAACTGTTACAAATACTGCATTTTTCAAGTCTTCTGCAAGTATATTGTCACAATTATTATACTCAGAGTTTAATAATTATACAGTGAAAGGAAATTTGTATTTGCATCAGATGTAAATGCGAACTATAATATTATAGACACATTAAAATAAACAAAGTAAAGTGCGCAAAAGTGTGAGGTGCATGACAAGTGTGGCTGCGTGATGTTTTGATATGCCCAGAATGTGTTGTCTGTGCATTTTATAATCATGTTTCTTCAAACTGCACCATCACATGACCATTGACGTGTAACATTTCGAAGCAGCATCTTTAACTAATACAGAGATAAACAGATTAGTTGTAAAATATTGAAAAGGAAGACAGTTGGGAGGACACTTCTTGAAGAAGGACAGATTCTACCAAATGAGGACAATTGGTCTCCTTGCATGGTGGTTCACATGTAACATTCTTTTCATTGTTACCTCCTGGGGCATAGCTAGATTGTAGTAAGGGTGGACATCTGTCCCTTGCCCCCCCCCCCAAGGGGAGCCAAACTGATGTTACTAAATTTTAAAATTAAATATTTTCTGTTCTTAGCAAACAAAAGGGGGTGCGAAAACTTCAGCTGGGCACTGAAAACCTTACCTATGACTTTGGTTACATTATCAGCTTTAAGATTTTCCCCAGGCAGATTATTATAATTCTCATACTGTCTTCGGACTAGTTGTAAGACATTTTAGCTCTGCGTATTCCTAAACATTCAAGATTTCATTTGGATAAAATTTTCGCAGTGAATCATTTCCATAAGTTTCTTCAGAGTATCAGGTATGAGTCAACATTTCAGACATTAGCATCATATTCTGAAACATAAGCACAGAAGCTAACCATACAGAAATAAATGCCAATGATGATTTAATAGCTGTCCTTTAAAAAAAAAAAAAAAGTATTCTATATAATATCCTTTAATAAAGGTTAGTTTTTCTATATAAATTCACCTTAGCTGCTTCATTACTTTTTACCATTTTGTCTTATTAAAGATTTTACAGCAGTGCTGTTCTTTTGCAAAGTGGAGATCTGTATTAAATTTCTATTTTTTTAGATATGTACTGTTAAATATAATTTAACAGAAATTCAATTATCCTTCATCCTCTCAACATCAGTTTTTACTATTCACTTATATATTCTGATGGACAGAATGAAACCCCTAAAAGGTGAAAAATAAAAATAAGTAATAATAATAAAAAAAAAGGATTTAAAATAAACCATATTGTGATAAATATGATTATTTTGTCATTTTATTTATAATAGAGGAATAAATTACTGTTTTAAAAACAAAACAGTACTATGGAATAAAATTACATAGAAAAAAATTTCCATAAAAAATGACAAATGGTCAAATCAATAGTCATGTTTTTCCTGAATATATAAACCTTCATATCCAGCATGTAAAATTTTAATAGAAATTTCTATCCAGCAGTAAGAAATAGTATTGACCTAAAATGGCAAGGATGAGTCATGTTAAAGATGTTTGATATTTATTGTATTTTGTGTAACGATTGTAAGTTATATATTTCTTAAATGCAACTGACTTATATCATAAGAGCTTGCTTTTGTTTGCATAAAGGCACAAATCCACATACTATTGGAATTTCACTTTGCCAAACAAATTCAAATTTTACACGTACATCCATTTTGATGTTTTCAATGAAAGCAAAAATACCAATCTGCAGTTTGAAAAATTAATCTGGCAATTTAATTATGATCTGTACATTACTTATAATAAGTATAACAAAAGTTAACATATAACACATATGAAATTTTATTATTGTACAAAATCTTTGGTAAAACAATTTTGGAAACTTCTGAAAGTTAATAGTAATTCTGAGAACATAAAAAAGCTTTATTATTGGGCATTAGTAATAGTTATTTTCTTGTTTGAGCAATCTAAAAGCTATTAAAAGAAACAGAAATTGAAAAATCATCAGGAATCATATATGGTCATCTTAGGGAGATTTTATTACATTTAATATAACTTATGTAATAGTTTACTATTTATATATGTATATGTGCTATTTCATCACTGTGTGCTAACATAAGTTGTCAATAACAATTATTAAATGCAGTGGTTTGTGAAATGGGCAGAAGTTTTGATTTTACTGCTTACTTATTTATAATTATTGATCATTTTTAACAGTTACAGTGAAATCATTGGGGCAACCACTTCCTGAAAATGAGTAATGTTTCTGAGATCATAAATCAAACTTCACAGAATTCGTTTTTAAATATTAAGCTTTAAATATCTCTATAAGATGATGGATTCCATGAAAGATAAGAGCCATGGATGCCCTTCTTGCAGAGATTTCACTGTGTAGATATTTAGTTATTGCTATTTCATTACTTGTTATTTGCTTCTGCTCTCTCACATAAACTATATGCATGATGCTTAAAAGATTTTCAGAAATATGTTTAATAAAAATTTATAATTTTAATCCAATAGTATATATTATTACATTTTTTTCACATTTCAGAAATGTTTAATATGGAATTTTTATTTACTTTCTCAAGGGGGAAAAAAAAACTTAGCATCATGATGTGTTAATGAAATAAACATCCTGAATTTTTTATTCATACATAATTTGTCAATGCATGATCTCATAAAAAAGTTCTCAGATTTAATATTTAAAAATTATGGAAATTTTTAACTTTTTTTAAAATAAAAATTCTTGTTTTTAATGTAATGAATCTCATTGCTAATGTTGGAAATAAAGATAAAATTGTACCTAACAGATGGGAGATTTCACTGATATGAAGTTATGGCATTAAAAAATTATTCCTGTTAGCATAGAGCTTCTGATAATAGTATTCAGACTTACTAATACTATTTCTAATATCTAATAGTTTGAAAAGACAATAGAACTTTGTTAATTCAAAATTTGTGATAATTTAAATTTAGATATCTCTTTCCCTGATGAGTTGTTTTAAAAATGTATACTAACTTTTCTTCATAAATCAAACATAACTTTGATAATTCAAAATTTGTGATAATTTAAATTCCTCTTTCCCTGATGAGTTTGTAGAGGCATTAAGTTATTTTAAAACAAGAGACATGAAAAATGAGCAATGCCCTCTCCGGGAATCGAACCACGGACCTCTCGAAGACCCGCCAAGCATGCAGACCAATACACCACGAAGGCACGCTAAGAAGGTGGGAGAAATATGTTATATACTCCCCCTTTTAAAGGGCACTGTTGATTAATCACCAAACTCTAGTGGTGAAGAATCGTCATCAACCATCATTTTTAGTTCAGGCGGCACTATAGAGATATTGTTTCTTTCTTCTTCTTCTTCTTCTTCTTCTTTTTTTTTTTAATGCAGTAGAAGTAAAAAATTAGTGACGCCTTCACAGGGAATCGAACCACGGACCTCTGGAATACGCGCCCAGCGTGCTGACCACTACACTACGAAAGCATGCTAAGAAGCTGGGAGAATTACCTTATACACTTCCCCTTTTAAAAGGTGACTGAGGTTTTATGGGACCCACTCGCCAAATCCTGGGTGTGGAGAATCATCATCCACCACTCTTTTAGTTTGAGTGCCACTTTAGAGACATTATGTATTTTTTTGGAAGCAGAAAAGATGAAAAATGAGCAATGCTGTCGCCGGGAATCCAACAACGGACCTCTGGAATACGCGCCCAGTGTGTAGACCATTACATCATGAAGGCATGCCAAGAAAGTCGGAGAAATACCTTAAAAGTTTTATCAAAAATGGATACTAACTTTTCTTAATAAGTCAAATTTCCTTGGGTGCTGTAATCAAAATTTGAATCAAATTTTCAATTTACTCAAAATTCAGAATTTTGAGTAAGTTTATTTTCCCCCCTACTTTTTCCTATTTATCCTAAATTCATAGAAGTTGTTCTAACTTCTCAGGAGATTCTAATCAATTGAAACCTGGAATGTTAACAAATATGTAGAAGTCTTTGGTAAAAAATGAACTTCCCCTTTTCGTCCTGACAAGCAAATGAAATGTTGTAACATGAATACAAGTCTGTATCTCAAAAATCGTCCAGAAAAGCATCCGTTCTCTTAGCAGATGTTCCTTACACACTTTGCTTTAAGTTAATTGAAACAAAATCTACCGTGGTATGTAATTTAAGTTCTTCGAAGGCAGTGTTTTGTCAATATTCAAATTTTTTACACATAACAGTAATATTTGTAATAAATATTTAGAGATATCATGTATCATACAGCATTATTTATTAGGAAAGAACACAATTCTTGGTTTAAGGATGCTAGCATATGAGAACACTACAGCTTGGTTTCTTGATCAATGCTATATCTTTTGGTACCTCTAAATTTTAATAATAAATTATTAGTGCTATGTAACTCTTGATTACCTTGGCATTAATTAAATCACACTGCTTCCTTTGCTTGGTCCTAATACTTATATAATGTGCCGTATGTGACTTTAGAAAAAAATCCAAGCTGTTGTCAAACTAAAATGAGAAGCAATGATATAAGAAGCATGATTGCCAGTGCCCAACTTAGCCTAAATGGGGACTTTACCAAAAACTTTTTTGGGACCCTCCTATGCTTTACTGCTTCAAACACGCGAACTTTTTAGATATATTTAAATTTTTATAGTAATAAACTTTCTAGTCGATTAAGGGCCCTTCTGTGATGTGGGGGCCTGGGGCAACTGCCCCGTATGCCCTTGCCTTAGTCAGGATCTGATGATTACATAACCTACAAAGTACATATTTGAGGACTATATTTCCCACCTATTTGAGTCCCTACTGTCATACTTTGCTTTCTTCCTTGAAATTGGTATTATACTGCTAGCTGCTAAACTTGCTATACCATGACTGCGGCATGCAACAAATGTCAAATTTGCCTAAAGTACTACATGGTGGGATGTGCAAATAGTTAATGATGAGCATTCTAGCGCATGCACACAAAGCAGGTATGAATAACATCTGTATTGTGTATAATTGTAAAGTCACACCGCGATTTTCATTTAGAAATCACAAATGAACATCGGTCGTTTGAGTATTACGCCTACATATTATAAACGAAAAACTCCTACCAGCACCTGTCAGAAATCGACTGCTCCAGGATTGGAGGGTTTATCGGTCCACTAGCGCCTAGAGGACAGCCATTTCGTCTCGGCTTTTGCGGGATTGTACAATGACTTCACGTGCCCTGAGTCAGGAATTTGGCTCCTCATGTTCAGGACTACGAGTGTCTGCACAGACCGCGCTATGACGTCTGCAGCACCACGAACTGTTAGGACTGCGACCGTTATTGCGGTTTTCAATTGATGACGCAGCAGAGACAGGCGTACGTACCAGTAGATTGACGAACGACGATATTGGACACAAGAGTACCACTACATCCTCTTTGTAGAGGTTCTGCTTCAACATCATGATGAAACTCGGTTCTGCGTCAGCCATCATGATGGACGTATCCATATATGGAAGTGTAGCAATTTTAACGCCCAAAAGCAGAGTACTTTAACCATCAGCTGTGTGCATTTAGAAAAATTATATGATCATCATGAAACATGCAAGAGGAATGAGAATACAGAAATGAAAATACGATGGAAGCCTATGAGTCTACGCTTAGTCACCATGCATAATTGGTCTCAAATTGATTGAAGAGCATACTTCGGAACACAAACTACACTCTTTTGCAAAAAATCCAAGCACCATGAAGGAAGTGGTTGTTTTTTGATGAAATTGAATATATGTATAACTCATACACAGGTAATAAACTGATTAAAAGGTCAAAGTTATAGTACCTGTTCATGGCTCACAATCACCCATTGAGTGTTCAAGTTAGTAGTTGGTCGAACCGCCTTTGGCGGCAATGCATGCTTTAATTCGTCGAGGCAAGGAATGGTAGAGGTTCCTAATGTCATCCTGCGACACATTCTGCCAAGCATTCATCAGTTGTCGCTACAGATCTGCGATATTTTGTTCTGCCCGAATCTGGCGGCCTACCATGCCATAAAGATTAAAATAGTTCCGACCCGGCAATAAGCCATACAGCATTGAATGCTGTATGGCTTATTGCCATACAGCATTCAATGCTGTATGGCTGTGTACACCAAAGGGTGTCTAAAAACTATTTAGCGATCACTCAGCCCGAGTCAGACCTTGGTAGTATCATTACGAATCCCTACCGCGCCTGAGCGCGCACTGAACAGAACGGTGCTTATAGTTCTGTGAAGGCCGCTAATTTTCTCCATATTCCACTCCCAACGTATGCGCAGAATAAGTGAGCAGCGTGGGGGAGGTCAGGTCCGATTAACTCGCATAAGTAGAGCAGCCAACTCATGCATTGCCGTCTCTTCCCTACGTCGACGAAGGACCCACGGAGAGGGACTGATAAACATGGCCCAAGATCCCTAAAAGTGAACTCCTGACGATTGAAAAAAAGACAACTGTAAAAGAGACAACTATTCACTGACGGCAATGAAATTATGCTCTCAGAAAACAGCTATTAGCACTACAGCTTACCACAATATCGCTGCCGATCACATTCACTCAGGACCAGGTTCGGAGCCTGTGCAGCCGTACCGGGCGGTAGCACTTAGGGAAGACAAATTTTTTAGAATTTAGGGAGGCACTGGGCGGCAGAAGTTAAGACAGCAAAGACTGCACCGTGGGGCAAAGAACCTACCATTGGCCCTGCGTACACTCCTTCATTGATGCTATTCCACCAGATGCTAATGTTAACTTTCAAGAGAACGATAGTCACCGTGCATAATTGATCTCATATTGGCTGAAGAGCATATTTCCGAACATAAATAGTGCCAACTCAATTCTTTGGTTTCAATCCTATAAGCACTTTCAGAAACAAAATTGAAACATAATTTCGAAACTTGATGACAAGAGTTTTTAATTGTTGATCAGGTTTATGCGCGTTGTCAAATGGTTGTAACTGTCGTCCTAACACGCCTCATGCATATCACTTTTGGGAAAAAAACTGAAGATCTGGCAAGCAAAAGGGACGTTGTAATATTAAACAGACATTCCTTGGAGGCGTTGGCCGCATGCAGCTGGCTATTATCTTGCTCAAGGATGATCGCTGACAAATGCCATAGTTTTGGCAATACAGAAGTTGGCAGGATCTTGTCCATAAATCATTGGGCTCTTAAAGTGCTGCGAAAGATCAGTAAAAATTTGGTTATTATAGAATTTGGCTGCCTAGATAATAATGCCAGTATATACAGAGGTATGGTTGTTTTACGTTGACAAAGGGTACACAGCTCACTGGGACTTCTATGCTGAATTAAGGTAAGCCAATCTTCTTTCACGTATGAATCCCAAGCTAACGAAAATCATAATTCATCGCAGAACACGATCCAGTTCTAACCGGATACATTCGAAAATTATCAGCCGCAACACCAGAATAAACGTTGCTCTCAATGCCCCCTCTCCGGGGATCTACGTCGGAAAATCGGGAAGCTACTGTCTAAGATCTATACATAAGCAGTTTCGGCCACGTATAATCAGTCTTTACAGGACTAGAACCTACGTTCATTCAGAGAATGTTTCAGGACCATATGGCATCATTCAGGACCTGCAGGGACCATATGGCACCATTCAGAACCTGCAGGGACCATATGGCACTGTCTTGTCTGCCTATTGACTGTAGGTCGCAACATGATTAGATATGAGGCGTTTTCATTGGGTCATTGGCTCTTCGGTCCTCTGGTGCACTTAGTAGATGGAACAACACATCAAATATAATCATTGAAACAGGACTGGTACCCAGCTGGAACTTTTATTGACTGAGCGTTATCTTTCGTCCAATGTTATATATATAAAGTCCGTAGGAGACCGCGTGAGTTACGTCCGCCTGAATGGTCTCCTGCAGATCTGAGGATTTTTTCTGAAAGTTAATCCAGGGCAGGAGCTCGTTTCCAGTGTTCTGTTCTGCTCTCCATGCCTAGGAGTTATGGATATTGCAACAGACGCCGAAAATTCAAACCACCTTTCCTTACAACACTGTTTTTTAAAACTACACGTCTAGAGTATGTAGGTAAGTGATGCTGAATGGTAGAAGCTTTCAACTAATTTGCAGTAACTCTTGCTATCCCACGATCCTTCCCAGAAACTGCCATTCTAGCTCTGCGTCTGTCCTTTTGGTGATTTTGAATGCCTTATTGTAATACTTAGTAACAATACAGTTCTAACTGTATTACACTCTTGTCAGAATTCTGGTTCTCAGATCAGACGATGCATCAGTAAGATCAGTCCGTTCCCATGAAAGTGGTAATGCAGTCACTGTCGAATTTATTCATTTGGATTATATTGAGTATTCGGATACATTCTCATTAGCTAATGCAAACAAAACTGTGAAATAAGTAGTCAAAGTTATAGAACGTTGACACGTTAGTCGATATGCTTAACTGAATAAACCTTGCTCAGGCAGTTTTAAGTAAGACAAGAGAAGGCTTATATAAGCACACTGTTTTTTCGGGAAATGAGCTTGTCCTCACCTACACTGCTGGCCATTAAAATTGCAACACCAGGAAGGAATGATGCGACGAACGGTAAAAGCACGTGAAAGGAAGAAGAGATTTTGTATGCAAATAGATTAGAATTTAAGCGCATGCAAGGAGGGAGAAAAGACATCTGACGTATTGCATAAAGAAAGTTGTATAGTGGATTTCTCATTCGGAACGCGCTTTGTACGGCCAGAGTTTTCTCAGGATATCGTGTTATGCCTCAAATATTAAGACGAAATTCTTACCAGCAAGAGTCGGAATATGGTAGAGGCAGGATTGTTTCCCATAGAGAGTGTGGATTATCGTTCCGCGATATCGCCCGTCGCACTGCTCGACATCCAATCACTGTCATGCGAATATATAATCAATGGGTTGCTGAGGGTCATACTGAACGGCATGCAGGATATCAACGCCGTCTCCTGACTAACGCTCGAGAGGACAGACATATTGTGAGGTTAGCCTTGAAAAAAACCGCACAAACACATAACGAACCATTAGTTAGGAAATGGGTATGTTTGCAGTACGCCGAGTATCCGCTCGTACGGTGCTTCGACATTTGCAGCAGAGCAGTGCTTAAATTGCACCGGAGCCCAGCTCTGGTACTTCTCAGTTTTCAAGATAAATTACAATTCTAGCCGGAGTGCACCGGAGCCCTAAATAAGAAGGCTGCGGCAATTCTTTTATGTAACTGAATAACAATTTCTGTAGAAATTTTAACTCGAAAATTTTATTTTTAGCAATAAAATTATATTAAAAATCGCTTATGACATTTTAATTTGTCGCTTTACAATTATTTTAGTTTTAATTATTTCAATAAATAATAATTAATTATCTAATAATTATCAATTAAATTATAATGAATTATATAATAATTGTTAATTGAATAAAATCTATAAACTTTAATTAAATAGCTATTAATTAATTTGATTATAATTAACTGTTTAATTTTAAAATTATTAATGAGTTTAATAGTCATTTAATTTATTTATTTACTTTTATTGCTCTTTGCTGGCGGTCTTCCATAGGGCTCCGGCACTTATAATTTTAAAATTTAAGCCCTGCAGCGGAGTGAACTATCAACACGATGACCGCTACTTTGGCTTCGCTTGAAAATGCAGCATAGAGAGAGACAGTGATTCTGGTGCACCAAACGACAAAGCTGGATGAAAGAATGTCACAATGTTGTCTTTTCAGACATGTCCCTGTTCAGCGTGTGATATTCTGATGGCCGTATATGTGTCTAGAGGCAGCGAGGAGACTGCACGTCGTATGCCATACATATCTTTTTGCAATAAATATCTTTTTTGTATTTGCTTTTCTTCACAGTGTTGCTATTTTAATGGCCAACAGTGTACTACTGAAGTGTTCCTAACTGAAACATGTTTCGTTGAAAACTGCTTCTCGCCTAGCTAGCGAGATAATTTTATACTTAAACGAAAATGTTTCGTTTGAAGCACTGTTTCTCGTTTGATTTCTCCAAAGAACCGGTTTTCGCATAAGTCAACTGATCAAACAAAGATTATCTATTCGACGTTGTATGCATAGACGTTCTTTCTGCACCTTCCCACGCATTGACTGTATTCTCAAATTGCACATTAATTCTTCTAACACTACATTTCCTGAATGTTTACGCCAGCCCAGAAATTTTACGAGTCATTCATTTTAAGTAATATAGTCTGCTTCTTATTCGATCTATTATTTTTCTTCCAGTCTTTTTTAAATTGCTAATTCTTCATCGATTTAATACATAGCACTGTTGATTTATGTCATAGTGAATGAACTTCATTGCGTTTTTCTGTGATTACATTTCGCTTATTTTGTGACATTGCATCCCCTTTTTTTTTACCAGAAACAATGAACTGTTTGTGTTTTCTGAAATATTAATGCTACATAATTCATTGCTATGCAGCAACTTGATCAATATGGTTCAGAAGAACCGACTCACTTGTGCCAAGATTCGAACTTCAAATAAGCTATTTTTTTACTGTTATGCTTAAGTACATTAAGGACACTTGAAATCTGTCAGTCCAAAAGTGCTCTGATGTGGATGATAGAAAGCAAACAAAAGGTGTAAACCACAGGAATCTGTCTTTTCGGGTTTTATGTATCGAACCTAAGAAATAATTACCTATACTGCTGCAACATAAACACCACAAGTAACAGGTACAAAGTTGCACTATTATGAATATTCAAGATCTTTCCGCATGTAAAGACTCAGAATAAGTTAACACCACACTTATTGATATGTATAATGTATAATATAAGCAAATGATAATCTCCTTTTCATCGAGTTAGAATGTCATACAATAAACAGTCCATGTTTAAAAGCATCTAGCTAATTTCCTGGTCTTAATCCCATATCAAGTAGAGTTATACCTGACTTACGCAACTTGAAGTTACATGTTTTTTTAAATCATTTTTTAAACTCCAATATATGCATACAACCAATGATTGCATAAGAACTCTGATGGACAAGTGGTATAAGCAATGTACTAACTTACATTTCACAAAAATTTAGACCAGATTTTATGACAGCAATGTAACTAAGAATGCTTTAGATGTATGGAAAAAATTTAATGTTGTAAAGGGCAAAATTATTTTGTTTCCCAGTTGCTTAATGATTTCACTCCTATATATATATACATATGCCAGTATTGGGCTCAAACACTACTCCTGCATGAGTAATGTCTACATGAGAGTGGAGTAGGTCAAACACTACTCCTGCATGTATATTTAGTTTATTAAATGAAAACTTTAGTTATTTTCCCTTTTTTTAAGTGTATTATGTAAATATAAATAAATATATATATATTCAGAAACAGGTTTGAAACATATTCACATAGATATTAGATTTTTTTTATATGTACATATACAGTATTCTTTATTAGTTCAAAACTGAACTTCACAATATCATCTTCTAAGACACAGGTTCCAAAACTTTTCCATGTCTAGCAGTTCTAAAAAATTATATTCTTGCAGCCCCTAACAAAGTTTCTAGGGAGGGTGAGGAAAAAGAAAACAGTTATGTAATCAAATTTTAATAATAAACAAAAATAAAACATGGAACTAAAAAAAAATATTACAAAATTTAATATTTGCATAAATTTTTCAAAACAATAATTAATAACTATTTCTATTCCTCTGTATTGGATATTTTTTTTTCAAATTGTGGCACTTTATTGTTAATAGCAATTCGCATATCTGCTTGAGCATCCAAGCGATTTCTGAATTTTGTTTTGATTGACAAAAGAGCATACTTCACAAAGAATTCCTTGCCAATGCCAATGATTTAAAAATTTCGGAGTTCCTATGGTTCAAAACCATCTACCTCCACATCAGAATTACTAAAAGCGAGCAGAAATAAGAAAAATTTGGCATAAGTGATTTACTTGATGCACACTAGAGGGAGCCACAGGCTCAAGAAAGTTTAGGGATAGAGATGAGAAAATAAAAACTTAAGTTTCAGAATTTTTTTATAAGTTTTTAGGTTTTTAAAATTTTTTTTTTTTTTTTTGTGTTTTATATTTTATACTTTTTTTATAATTTTTTATACACAGTACAAACACTAAAGCAAAAAGTGGATAGGAAAGATTTTACGATTAATAGGCTCATTGGCATGTGGCTTGTGTTGGGGAGTGCAAATAATTATTGAGATCGCGATGAAAATATTCATAGGCAGATTTGAAATCTGCGGGAGATGTGATTCTTAAGTAAACAGACTGATAACTTTGCTTGAAGATCTTGATAGTAGTAGCAGAGGATGAAATAAGCAATTATATGGCAGCTCGCTGAAGAGACGTCCTTCCTTCATGGCGCGGGAGCTGGAACTGATGTTGAGATGCTTGCTTAAATGCTAATTGCTTATGCTTATATTAGCCCAGTTGGGCTTTAATAAGCTATATTGATCTAATCCCCTAAGGACAATCAGAATGTCAACTATCAGCTAGTTCCCAGCCAGGAAATCGGAGCGGGTAAGGAAAAGAGGGCCCATCGGCCATAGTGACAAAGTCCAATCATCAAAGTAACTTAACTCTTACCCCTGAGACAAGAGTAATAATCACGTGTATGGAGCTATGAAGATGCAAAAGAAATGAAAATACATGAAATGTGCATAGGATACAGTGTTGAACATGTAATAAACAAATGAAAGTGAAGTAATGTACGCATAAAAATGTGTTATTTACATATTTGAAAACGAGTGGGCTAAGTGACAAAATTGTGATCCCTCATTCTGTGAGCCGTAAAAGGCCTGATATTGTAGTCCTCAGGAATGCAGACATAGTTCAGTACAGCATTAAAGTTTCCTTTACTGCAATTCAAGCCTTTGTCAAAGAACTTGCTGTTAAGTTTTTGCAGATATTTGTCAATATATTCAACTTGTAAATCATCGTGCAGGAGTTTGTTACGGATGTAAAAATGCGCTCCTGTCATGGTGCGTAAGATTGTGTTTTGAGTCACCTGCAATTTGTTGATATCTGAGCTCGTAGCAGTCGCCCAGACAGGGGACGCATAACACATAATTGGTCTTAAAATGGAAATATAAATCTGTCTTTTCCTTCTCAGATCTAACTGCGAGCTGCGCCCTAGCAGTACTTGTAATTGTTGAGCAATTCCTCTGGTCTTGTTTGCAATGTAATTGACATGCGTACTCCACGTGAGTCTTCGATTCAAGTAAACACCTAAATACTTGGCCTTGTTTACCATCGGGACACGTTGGCCGAATAGGTAAAGTGGCTGAACTGAGACCAGTATTTTCTTCCTTCTAACAAGAAGTAGCTGTGATTTAGTCGCATTGATGGAAATCTCCCACCTGGAGCACCACTCCTCAATGTCCATAATTATATCCTGCATAACAGAAATTGCCCTGTTAGGCTGAATAGATCTGACCGCTACAGCGGTGTCATCCGCATAGCAGGCCAGCAATGTATTTCTGTTGAGTTTATCCCGCGGGAAATCAGCCGCATAGAAAAGATAGAGTACTGGGCCAAGACAGGACCCCTGGGGGACGCCTGCAGCGATAGTTTTGTATCCAGAATGACTTTGCTTGCAGCTAACTGTAAAGTAACGATTTGCAATATAAGATCTGGTGAGTAAGATCAGTTCTCTAGGCAAATTCATCATTATCAATTTATATATTAAGCCCTCATGCCAGACACGGTCAAATGCTTTGGCCACGTCCAGCATGAGCACTGCAGTACAACTCTTATGATGCAGAGCAGAGCCGATAAATTCCACAAGCCTAATCAGTTGTTTAGATGTGCAAAGTTCGCTCCTAAATCCATACTGATCTTCCGGAAGTACCTGTAAATAAGGCTGGAATTTCCTTAAAATTATTCGTTGAAAGATCTTGCCTATATTAGAGAGCAAGCTTATGGGCCTGTGATTTTCCGCCTTAGTGATGTCTTTTGCAGGCTTCGGTAGTAGGAAAACTTTTGCGTACTTCCAGCAGTCCGGGAAGTAGCATAACGTAATGCATATATTAAAAATGCTGGAAAGTCTTGTGATTCCACCGCGCGGGAGGTTCCTGATCATTAAATTTGTAACTCCATCAATACCTGGGGCTTTCTTGGGGTTCAATTTGGAGATAATATCCGTAACTTCTCTTGGATTAGTTAAACCATCGGCATTTAGAGCCGTGGGAGCACCTAGCCATTCTTCTACTTTCATTCTGACTTGGGTCTCAAAGTGAATATTACGAGGTGTCTGATTCGGAGAAAACTGCTTTTCAAGATGTGAAGCAAAAATCTGACATTTGTCAGTATCTGAATAAGCAGTGACGCCGTTGTCAATAATTGGCCTATCACACTGATGCGTCCTCTTTAACATTTTTGTAAACTGCCAGAAGGCATCACTGTCTAAGTTTAACTCCTCCATTTTAACATTCCAAGCCTCACACTTTAATTTATGCATTTCAAGCTTAATATGCTTACTGATCCTATTTAACTCCGTTTTAATAATTGGGTCCCAGGTGATATTATACCTCCTTCGCAGCCTGTTTCTTTCGGCTATGAGAGATTTGACGTACCTTGGAATCTTAGCGATTTTACAAGACCTTTGAGTAACCTTGGTGGCCTCATAGTAAGAGTCATTAAGACATGTAGTAAACTTATCAATCTCCTTGTCAATATCAGAAGGGCTTTTCATAGCACCTAATTTAGGGAGCCTCACTTTCACAACATTGTGGTACATTCTCCAGTCGGTATGGGTCTTAACATTCGTATAATTAATACTGGTGACCCCTAGTGTAGCAATCACAGGAGTATGATCAGAGCTTAAGTCGTCTCGAACCTCCAGCACCATATTAATTCCTGTATTAGTCAAGATGATATCTAGAATATCAGGAGTGTACCTGATGTTGCTGGGCCTGAACGTCGGTACGTCAGGCGCAAATATACCAACTGGGTGGTTACTGATATACTCTCTCAGTACTTTACCATTGTGATTAGTGCTACGGCAGCCCCAATCTTTATGCTTACTATTGAGGTCGCCACCAACAATCATTATTGAAGAATCCGGAATAATATTTTGTAACATTTCCTCAGTTAGCCTATTAGTAGGGGGGTTGTAGATTGCCGCAAATAAGGTATCTCCAATCTTAGGCAAGCTAATAGAGGCAATCACAATTTCATAGCCCTTGTCTCTTTCAGTCGAAATTAAACAAGATGAATATTTACAATGGACGTAGATGAGTGCTCCACCTCCTCTGTGATGTAACCTATCACATCGGTAGGTTCTATAATTTTTGATGCTAACTCTGTCTCCTGGGGTGATGTGCGTCTCGGAGATCAGGCAAATATCAATGTCGTTCTCATACATAAAGTCCTCCAACTCATCTTTCTTTCCTCTTATGTTGTTAGCATTCCACACTAACATCTTGATTGGCCTAAAATTATTATCTTTCCTATCCATGATTGGGTTCATTATTGACCGCGTTGAAACTACTAGCATTGGCGCTAGGAGCTAAATTTACTTGTAGAATGCCGGAAGCCTTAATAGCCTCAACAAGGTTTTTAAGCCCTTCAAAAATACTTCTAGCTTCATCTAGAGTATTCATTGTTTGCCCGCCAACAGCGGCGGCATAAGATTTATTGATAATTACTCTATCACTGAAATTCTTCAAAGGCGGATTTTGAGTATTTATTTTGGGAAAATTCGGGCAACCCCTGTAGTTGCTTGTATGATCTAATTGGCAATTTATACACTTAGGTTTATCTTCTCTTGGCTTGGGGCAGTCTTTTGAATAATGATCGCCAGCGCATTTCATGCATTTCGGGTCATGCATACATCCTGCCTGGGCATGATGAAATGCTTGACACCGAAAGCATTGTACCGGCCCTTTCCTTCCTTTGTAAGCTTCTACTTTAACATTCAGCAAACATAATTTAGTTATATTAGGTATCCCTCTCGCTTTTTCATTCCTCTTCAAAATAACTAGAAACAGGGGCAGATTAAATTTTTCTCCATTTCTGCGTCTTATTAATTGCGAGACTCGTTCAACTGGGAAACCTCTATCTATCAGTTCATCAGATATCTCTGAGGTTGGCGTGTCGATCGGTAAGCTGCGTATAACAACTTTAACCTTCTTGTTTTCGGGTAAAATAAATGAGTGATATTTCACTCCTTTGGCATTAAGTAATGCAGTTAAACTCTTATGAGTTTCTATACTGTCAACTTTTAGCTCATAGTGGTCTTGAGCTTTCATTATACCTGATTTTAGCTTAATTCCTGCATCTTTAAACATTTCCTTATATTTTGACCAGGAGTATTTACCATCCTGTATAATAATCGGGGGAGCTTTATTGCTCACTTTATTTGGATGTATGAATTTATCCACATCCTGCTCATTATTTTCGGCAGAATTGGTACCAGTTTCATGATCATGAGCATCACCTATTAGCCCAGCCGGGCACGTGACCTCATCTGCAGCACCGATAGGCCGCACCATGCTTTCCGTCTGAGACGTACTCGCAGCCGGCTTTTCGGGGATCTCACTAGATGGCGCCACATTAGCGTGGGCTTTATCCATATTATCCACGTCTGGGGCTGTATCCATATTATCATAAGTTATTTCCGTGGTCGGCTCAGCTGTCGAAACTTCTGACAAAACAGAGGAATCCGTCAGAGTAGACTTTCGAGAGGGTTTTCTTAGTCTTCTAGTAAAATCTCCTTTAGGACCTGAGTCCGTGTCGGAGCTGTCTTCATTCAGTGCTTTATGTTTTTTCGACTGCTCTTCATCTGAGCGCGCAGGGCTGCTGGCTCGTCTGACATTAGTTTTGTTGATTCCAGTTATTGAAGAATCACTGTCATTAACCTTAGGAGCAGGGATGTTTGGTTTGGGAAGAGAAGTAGAAGAACGATCAGCGTTCAGTTCTCTGTCAATGAAAAGTTTGAGGCGTCGAAGGAATTTAAGGTCTCGTGCGTCCTTAGATGAGAGAGATCCATCAGCTTCTTTGATGCATTCTAAGTTGGTAATCTCAGAGGCAATAAAATCAATCATTCGATCCATGGTGGAGCGGATGGCAGAAAATGAAGCAGCGGAGAAAGCAACCAGAGTCTATTGCAATGCCGACCTACTGTTACAGCGGCATGCACTCTGATCAGGTATAATAAAAGAAGAGTTCTAATATCACAAAATCAGGAGCGAGCAGATGCACGTCTTAAAATGTGAGCTGATGTTGAGAGGGCGTGTCTCACCCTTTTGGATGGAGGGTAGATGCCGAACTTTCGGCCAATCACGGCTCTTGGTCTCTTCTGTGAGCTGCGAATAGCAGGATCGTATGCTGGAATCTGCTGAAGTGCTCGGTTATCAATCTGTTCAATTTTGAGGAATAAATTTTGACTAAGCTTTTTAATATGATAATCTACAGGTTTAATATTTAGGTCCGAATGAATCACATCTGTACGGACGTACCAGGCTGCATTCAGGGCCATACGTAAGGTTTTACTTTGAAAAGATTGAAGTTTTTTTCACACGAGTTTTTGCAGCAGTACCCCAGATTGTACATGCATACATAAAGACAGGTCTTATAATGGATGTATAGAGAAGGATTTTGTTTTTAATTGACAGATTGCTCTTTCGAGCTAAAAATGGGTAAAGTTGGGCCCTAGCACCTTTCGCTTTGTTGAGAACATTTTCAATGTGAAGGCGCCAGGTTAATTTTGAATCAAGTACAACTCCTAGGTACTTGTAAGAATTTGACCAGGGAACATAGTCATCAAAGAATTTAATATTAATGGAAGGGTACGGGAGGGGGCTACGTTTGAATATCATTGCAGCACATTTAGCAACATTAATTTTGATTTTCCAAGTGATGAGCCAGTGCTCAAGGCTAGAGAGATAACTCTGAATGGTTTGGACCAAGTTTTCAAGGCGTTTGTGTTGAGCTAGGATGGCCGTATCATCTGCATAAAGTGCAAGAGTGATACTAGGTGATTTTGGTATGTCATTTATAAAAATGTTGAACAAAATTGGGCCTAAAAGTGACCCTTGGGGAACGCCGCTGAGTATAGGACGGGGTGCCGAAATGAAAGAATTAACTCGTACAGAAAAAGATCTATTAGTGAGGTACGAATTAATTATATGAATTAAATGGGCCGAAACGTCAAGTCGTATGAGCTTGATAATAATTCCTATATGCCAAGTCCTATCAAATGCTTTGGCTATGTCAAGAAATAAAGCGCCAGTAAGCATTTTGTTACGAAACCCTTCGTGAATGAACTCCACTGTCCTCAGCAGCTGGTGCGTGGTGCAGTGTTTTGCTCGAAATCCAAATTGTTCATCAATCAGAACGTTGTGATTTCGGAGAAAATCATTCAGGCGTTTAAGTAACACAAACTCGTATATCTTAGATAACGAGGATAGGAGGCTGATAGGTCTATAATTTTGAGGATTAGAAAGGCTTTGGCCTGGTTTTGGAATAGGCACAATAAGTGCTTGTTTCCAGCTTTGAGGAAAATAGCAATGCTGTATCATAAAATTTATAAGCATTACTAAGAAAAATAGATAGTTGGTGGGTAAATTTTTAATCATACGATTAGAAATAGAGTCCATACCAGGGGCTTTTTTGGGTTTGAGCTTGGTAATGTATTCACTTACCTCGCTCATGGATGTATAGTGTATATCTCTCGCGAAAGGCGAGGAGAGGAAACGTTCAACATCTTGTGGGAAAGAACTTGCGCTGTTCGCAAAAATTCCTTCATTATGTGGTGTAAATTGAGTTTGAAGAGAATCCGCAATTAGTTCGGATTTCTCAGCGTCTGTGTGAGCCACCACTGCGTCCGTAGCTAAGGACGGAATGTTAGATTTGTGTTTGCGTAGGCGGGCTGATGCGCGCCAAAGACTGTTATCATTGGTCGTTAGGGACTGAATGTAATTCGTGTATTGTGATTGGAAGAACTGGTCACATGATGCCTTGATCTCATTTTGGAGAGCACGGAGTTGAATTTTTAGACCTGGATTCCTATTTCTTTGCCAAAGTCTCCGTACTTTATTCTTTTCTTTAATTTTGAGTTTAATTTCTTGGGGTAATTTACGAAAATTGGGTCTAAGGGTGGGTTTTGATACTTCCTTATAAGTATCTGTTAGAATGGTCGTTAAGTGATCAATTACCGAGTCTATATCATGGCTGGATTTAATTTCAAGGGAGGGCAAATCTTTACTTTTAAGTTTGAAACCAAAATTGTCCCAGTTTGTAGAGACGAGTGCCGGAGAATTTTGATTAAAAGTAGTACAGTTAAGGTCTATGATTACGGGGTTGTGATCTGAAGATAAACAGTTTTCAACAGTCACGTGATATCCAAAAGGGATGTTTCGAAAGAGTGCCAAATCTATGAATGAAGGGGCACCCTGTGAACCATATCTAGTAGGGGAATCCGGCGCAATAATTTTAATTTGGGCGCACTGAGCCCATTTTAGAAGGCCACGACCAGCAGGGTTTGATCTATGACAACGCCAATGCTGATGGTGACAATTTAAATCACCAGCTATGATAAGATTATTTGAAAAATTGAGCAGTTTATTGAAATCTACCACAGGAAAATTTCCACCTGGTGGGAGATAGGCAGAGATCATAACTAGGGATGGTGAATTTTGAATAAAAATTTCGATGATTGTTGCTTCAAGTTTGCTCATATTTGGTGTGTCAATTCTACGATGCGGGATGGAATTTTTTATGTAAATACAAGTGCCACCATGATAAACATCACGTGTATTTGAAGCTTGTCTGTCATTTTTATATAGTGCATAATCTACAAGCTTGGGAGCTCTCCCTGGCTGGAGTTTGGTCTCTTGGACAAAAATGATATCAAAATCCTTTTCTTCTACATAGTCTCTAAACTCATGGAATTTGGAAAGAATGCCATTTGCATTCCAGGTGCATAGTTTAAGATTTTTCAACCCTTTCAAAGTATTGAATTTTAATGAATGTGGGAATCAGAGAATTGGAGAGTAATATAACTCTCAAAGATATAGTAGGCCGCGTCAGCACCAGATGGAGCCACTCTGAGCTGCGGTAAGGCGTTTTTGAATGCCAGAAGTAATTTGCTCTGGTCAATGCCAGGCTGATTTGAAATTTGGATTATAGCCAAAAGGATCTCGGTACAATTTAGAGTCGCATTTGCTCCTAAGGGGACCGATAAATTTGGAAGAATTTGGGGTGCAGTCTGTTGCATACCCGTAAGGGCAGCAGAGTATGATACTCCAGGGCGAGTATTATTTGCACTGGGAGTGTGTGCAGCCGGCAGAACTGGAAATGTATTATGTTGTAAGTTAAATTTGTTTGTGTTGTCAACGGTCTGACTGGGTTTGGTGCTTGGCTTTGGAGGTTGTCTGTTTTTGGAGCCTGGGAACTTCGGGCAGGAACGCCAGTTAGCAGCATGGTTTCCCGAACAATTTGCACATTTGTTCGGCTCTTCAAAGGGTTTAGTGCATTCCTTGGCTTAATGCGGCCCAGCGCATCTGACGCATCGTCTTGGTAAGGTGCAAACTTCAGACGAATGAAAAAATCCCTGACAACGCCAGCATTGGGAGGGACCCTTCTGTCCTTTGAAGTGTTCCATGGATACCTCAGTTCCAAGGAGTTCAGTTATAGAATATATTTCTTCGGCTTTGAGGCTATTGAAGATTTGTAAGTAAAAGAGAGGCATTGGCATTTTGGTCTTCCATTTCTTTAGTTGGGAGATCTTGTGAATTTTGAAGCCAAGCACTTCAACCGCAGTCTGCACAACGTTGAGAGGTGTATTTGAGGGTAATCCCTTAATGACCACTTTAAGTGGTCTATCTGATTTGAGTGTGTGGGACTTGAATTCAATATTATTGTCTGTGAGGAATCTTACAACTGTTCTATAGTCGGTTTCATTTGTGGTAGTGAGTTTAAGAAAATCAATGTTTTGTTTGGAAAGAACAGTTGGTGCATGTCGGCGGAGCTGATTGAGGAGAAAGAACCAATCAGCTCGCGGTTTTATGAAAATTGGAGGTGGTGCTTGAATTTTTGGTGTTTGAGTGACAGCCGGCTGCTGCGTCGAGTGTTCAGTGTTATCAGAGTTTTGTATGTTTGTGAAAGAATTGGATGTTGTGATGTTTTCATTACTATTAGTGTTGGGAAGTGTTTTTTTGGCAATTAAATGTTTTGGAGGAACTACAAATCCTTCATTATCAGTTGGTCTGGTTCGTTTTTTAGAATCATTTTTAGGATTTTCTTTTGGAGGATTTTGATTGGCTGGGGATGAGGGTGGATTTGTATTTTGAATTTTAGGGTTAGAATTTTGAGTTTTGGAATCCGAATCAGGGGTTTTATAAGTCTTTTTGCATTCTTTGAAGAATTCCTCTTCAGTGGCAGGGAGGGTAAATAAATTTATGCCGAGTTTAGAACATAGGGTATGTAGGGAAAATAAAACTTTCTCACCCTCATCCTGTAACTGTTTGATCATCTGTTCCTTATTCGGAGTCTCCGTTCGTTGTAGACGCTGGATATCGAAAAGGAGGTCTGTGTGCCGATTCTTGAGTGAGTATATCTGGATCGCGCTCTTGGATAACTCTAGCGCTGAAGGAGAGGCAGGTGGAGTAGTTGCAGTTATTTCCATTTCGGTTTGTATCAGCAAAGGTGGAGGAGAAGAAGGCTGATTGCCCGCTGGCGGCGCCGTATTCAGGATACCATTCGCATTGACATTACGGAGCTCAGAGCTCGTACGTCCGTCACTGTTAGCAGCCATCGCTGTAATTCCAATCAAAGAATTCCTTCACATGCAGAAAGGCATCTTTTTCTTTTGTGATTGTTTTCATGTCTTCACAGAACAAGACATCTTCCATTATAGCAACACTATGCTGTAGCACCCAGACAGGATAGTAGTTAATGACGCTGCGTACCATACCAAAAGGTTCGAGTTCAAATACCAAAGAAGGCATGGATGTTGTAATGTAAGTGTGTAATGGTTGTTTAGCAAGGAGCATTAAAAGCAGAAGGTGAGGCGAAATCCTTGAGAGGTTGGTGGTAGGAGACTTTCTGACCACATTCAGAGCATTCTTCTTCAAAATTCCATTTTGGTGGAAGCTTAGTACTTAGCAAGGCCCAGCAATACCTACCCACTTAGATATACAGGTGCTGGTTTTCCTTCAATCTGTCAGGTACTAAAACAAGCTTATTTTTGTTGCCCATCAGTTATTATGAAGGGACAAACAAACATAAGTTTGATTTAGGTAATTCTGATTATAGATGCTAAAATATACATTATGAACATAAACTCTTTAGAACAAAACAATTTCAATAAATATCTATTTGATTTGAATATATTCAAACATCATATATACTAATATTTTCAGATTTTTTTACCATACAATGTTTACAAGAGAAGGATTCGGGAGACAATTACAAATTATTATTATTTTACAAATCTCTGAAAGCTTTTTATCAGTTTCAAAATTATTTGAATGAAACTATTTTGAATTTACTTAAAAAGTCGTATTTTCATCCTTTAACTGAGATGCTCACACATATGTATTCTGACTCAACACAAATTCAAACATTAAAATAAAAATAACACCAGAAACATATATTATAAAATTTAATTCAATCCAATACATTATTACTAGATGTAAATTAAAGAGTATAAAATTCTAAAATACATATGCAAAATCTGATGTGCACATCACATTACTTATTAAATTATACAAAAACTGCAGATTTTGAAATTTAAAACACTGCTCAGTCTTTGTCACATGGGAGTCAAACTTCTCATAATTTCATTTTTTATAATAAGTATAAAAATGTCCCAGATATTTTTGCAGACATAAGGAAGCTGGAGATCGCATTAAAATAGATTTCGTTATTTGTCAAAATAAATTTTAAAAAAAGTTTTACATTGATAAAACACAACTATTTTCATCATTTAAAGCATTTCAATGATAATTGGGAGTATAGACTAGGGCCAATGATTGTGAAAATTAAGGCTAGGTAAAGGTGTGTGTGTGTATATATACACATTTGGTTCTGGCAATTACAATAAAAAGAGAGATGCACAACTATAGCAGTCCCATATACAACAAACATTCTACGGCTAATCTTTTTTAGTTATGTGAGATAAATACATATGTATGTACAGAAATCATTGAAAAAATTCCTTTTGGAAAAGAAGTCGTTTATTCTGTGCATATATATACAGATGTTATGCAAAATTATGCATGACTGTATGCATGACTTTATGATAACTCTTATGACAATGCATAAATCGGCAGAGATTTTAAATAAAACTATTAACTTTTTGGGAATCTGACACAGGAGCCCCCCCCCCCCAAAAAAAAAAAAATTTAGACAGCAATGTTCAAAAGTAGAGTTTTATTTAAATTTTCTGTTAAAGGTTGTTCCCAAATTTTGTATTTTCTTAATACAATATTTTGATTTACGGTATAAAATGGGTTCATAACCAGAACATTTTAAAGTTTTTAGTCATTCTCAGTTTTACTTGGGACAACAAATTAACAAATGATACTAAAAAAAAAAAAAATGTTATTGTAACTTTTTTAAGTTTATTTTTTAACAGTTTTAAGATATTAATATATATTTATTTGGTTTAATAAAAATATACAGTTTAATTTAAATATTACAAAAGCCTGATGAACAAAACTGAATTAAGAGTATTAATGAACTATTAAAGCAACAGATTAATAACATATTTAATTTTATAGCATACTTCATTTAAAATCTTTCCTAAAGCAGTTTTGAATAATGAGAATAAATATGGCACTAGTTTCAATTCACTAAGCATCATCAATTTAAAATTTTTTTTCTCTCACAGTTTTCCTCAAAGCAGCTCTTTTACATAATAGGAATAATTATGCCCTACGAACCTATTGGCCTTTCTATACATCTAACTTTTAATTTTTCTATTTTAAAAGGGTCAACTTTGTGGTAAACTTCCGATTCGTATTCACGACGCGAACGACCTAATATTAATAATACGACTACGAACAAAGACAGATTGAACAAAAGCTTGGCTACTTTTGAACAATGCACTTGGCTCTAAAATTTATTCTGGTAACCTTACATTGCATCAGCGATTTCGAAAGGCATCGTGGGAAAAAGTACACATTTTTCGGTAAACTTCCGGTATCAGGGACTCAGTTATCTGTAAAATTCGCGAGCATTTGGCGTTATTTTTTTCCCGTAAATTTTTCCGCGAGGTCAAGAATTGGCGCTAATCTAGTTCACGTGTTAATTAGCGAGTGTGAGGTGTGTATTTTTTGCGCCATTTTTCTCGCTTTCCTTCAGCTATTTATCTTCTTTTTTTCTATTAATAATTATTTGTATTTTGTTATATTTATGATTAGTGTTTGATTTTCATTTAATTTATAGTTGCATTTTATTTACAGCATATATAATTATTGATCTGTGTTTCTATTTGTAGTTGTTTGTTTTGCCGATATGCAACCAAAAAAGATGAAATTACTTATAATTGGAGATTCAATGGTTAAATATTTGGATGAATATTTACCGGCGAATCTTCTGAATTATGAAGTAGATTTACATTCTTTTCCTGGTGCAACGATAGAAAGGTTAAGACGTAAGATATCCTTTTTGGACAATCGATACCATTTGATTTTGGTACATGTTGGTACCAACAATTCGAATAACAGTGTTGAAGATATTCTTAAAAAGTACGATTGCCTCTTTAAGGATATTAAACATTTGAACCCGAATATCAATGTTATCATTTCAGATATCCTACCACGTGGCGAAGATTTTTTCACAACTTTAAATCAGCGAGTAGCAGCTTTGAACCGTTTACAGGTAATTAATAGAAAGATTGTAGAAATTAATTCTCAACTTGAAAAGTACTGCCAAAATCGAGAAATTCTCATCTTGAAAAGTATTGCCAAAATCGAGAAGCATTTTTTATTTGCAGGTCGTCTCATCATTTTGGAGCTAAGTTATTGGCTAAGGATGGATTACATCTAAACCGTCTGGGGAACAAGAAACTTGCGGCAGTTTTCCTGGATAATATCAAGATTGTTTTGACTTCAAAGCCAGTTTCTACAAAGGTAAGTCCTTTTGTATTGCCTTGTGTTTCATTTACTACATTGGATTTTCCACCTCTGATTGATTCTTTTGTTTCTGCATGCCCTTCTTATCCTCTCTATTCAACTGTTTTAAAGCTTGGTTGTGCTGTAGATGCTACTAAGAAGGCTAATTCTGATTTGAGAAATGCTGCTAAAGTTGCTTCCGGCTCTCGGCTGAAGAGGGTTGCTATTTTTGGTGCTGGATCTCGTTTTAAATGTGTTGTCCATGGTGGTGACTCTCATTCAAAGAATGCTGTTAACCACACAGATGGTTTTAGTTTGCATCTGCAAAATCATACCACCCCTGGCTCACATCCGAAAAACGTTGCCAACCCAGATGCTAGCTCTCGGTCTCTTTGCATTGCTGGCCATGGTGGTGGATCTCGCCCAAGGAACGCTTCTGTCTATAGAACTGGTTCTGGTTTGCATGTAAGGAATGGGACTAAACCTAGATGTCATCCTAGAAATGTTGCCATATGTAGTGTTGGTTCTCATTTTAAATATGTCAATGGTTTTAGTTCACGTCCAAGGAATGCTGCCGTCCCTCGTTCTGGTTCTGATTTGCGTCCAAGGAACGTTGCTACCCCTGGCCTAAGTCCTGACAATGTTGTCATTCCCGGTGTTGGCTGTCATTCTAGACTTGTTGGTGTCCGTGGTACTGGCTGTCATCCGAAGAATGCTGCTTCTGGTTTGCATTCAAGGAATAACGTCACTCCCAGCCCCTGTCATAGAAATGATATCCTTGCTGATGTTGACTCCTTCAGGCGTGTTGCAGTCCATGGTTCTGGCCGTTTTCTGAGGAGCAGTGCTAGTTCCACTGTTAATTCTTCTATGAACACTACTGTCCCAATTGCTAGTTCTCAGAAGAAACCAATTCGTGCTTTTGGTGATGGTTTGTGTCCAAGGAGGGATTTGACTGTTAGTGGCAGTTTGCATCTGAAGAATGCTGCTTCAGCTGTTTTGCGCCTAAGAAGTGTAATGGCCTACATGGGATCATCACTAAAGAATGCAGTCACTGCTGCTGGTTGTAGTGTACAGCAGGCAAGTGCTGTTTCTTTCAGTGATTGTTATCCATTGTATTGTGCTTCTGTTAGTGGCAAAGGGAGTTTAAAAAATGATTCAACAAATTTTGATATTTCACAACCTAAACTGTGTACAACAAAAGATGATTTTTACTCTGACTTTGCCTCTAGTTATGTTTTGCAGCAAAAGAACATTTCTATGACCAGAAAAAGCACTTCTTGTAGTTCAGGCCTAAGTTTCTTTCACTTTAATAAATTTTGTTTACTAAAAGATCATGTAGAAAGCAGTGAAATTAATTGTCAAGTGAGGAAAAATAAGTCTATGTGTCCTATTCTGACTGGAGGGGGGTCCGAAATTGACTGTAATGCACCATCGCTTTATCCTAGAAAATGTGATATTTGTAAAAAAACTATAAAACTAAAAATTCTTTTAATAAACATAAAAAAAATTGCAAAGAAAAACTTAAAACTGAAAATTTTAAACTTTCAATAACTTCTCCTCAGAGTAATATTCTTATAAACATTGATAATGTATTGAGTGCTAAAAAATTAGAAACCAAAGAGTGTATTAGTGATAAAATAGAAATGGCTTATCTTCGTAAATGTGAAATATGCTTGAAAACTTATAAATCGAAGAATTCATTTTATAACCACAAAAAAAAAAAAAAAAAAAAAAAAGTTCAAATAAACAAGTACCTGATTTAAAACAAAATTTTTCATCTGTTTACCCTCGGAAATGTCTAAATTGTAATAAATGTTATCCTTGCAAATTATCATTTTTTAAACATAAGAAATTTTGCACAGAAGTTAATAAATTGTATGTATGCTTCATACCTGATTGCCATAAGTCTTTTACATATGTTTTAAATTTTAATAAGCATTTAGCAGATGAACATAATTTAAATAACTTAAAAGAATATTCATTTGAAACAATGAGTTATTTTCAAGATTGGCTAGAACTGGAAGGAACCTCGACATTTACTTCATTCAGAAAGTTTTCTAAAGTAACGAAAAATTCTAAAACTTATCATTATTATTGTTGTCAGTTTACCACACAAGGTTATTCTGATTTTGAAAAAAAAACTAGTCGGAAAAATGAAAAAGGTACAATTTCCAAAAGTGTATGTTGTCCTGTCAGAATATGGGCTTGTGAAGAAACGAATAAAATCTCTGTTTTTTACTTTCCTAAACATAATCATGAGCAAAAGTTTGAAAATTGTAAATATCAGCCATTGAAACAAAGTACGCGGTGTTTGATAAAAGCAAATTTATGTTTATCTGTGCCTCCACAAAAAATAAGGGATATCTTACAAGATGGATCAGGAAATCGCAAGAATAGAAATAATTTCCCTGTAAAGGAAAGATTTGTCTCCCGTAAAACTATTTCTGCTTATTCTAGATATTTAAACAATTCATTGCGTCCAAGTAGTGATGCAGTTTCTGTTAATTCAATCATTGAAACTTTAAAATGTGAAGCATACAATCCTGTGTCATTATATAAGCCTCAGAATAATTCAACTTTGTACGGTCCAACTGATCTAGATAATCTTCCAAATCATAAAGTATCGTTTGCTCTTGGTCTTCAGACGCGTGAAGAGAAAGAAATGATGATAAAAGGTTGTACAGAGATTTTATGTATCGATTCTACACATAAGACTAACCAGTATGATTTTTACCTTCTTAATCTTATAGTACCTGATGAATTTGGTTGTGGCTATCCAGTTGCTCATTTTATTACTAATTTTCTAGATGCTGACACTCTTTATTGTTTATTTAATAGTTTAAAGTGTCGTGTACCAAATTTATATGTAAACTGTGTAATGACAGATGATGACAAAGTTACATATCCTGCATTTTCAAAGGTTTTTGGTCAAGATGTTAAGCATCTTTTATGTTCGTGGCACATACGCCAAAGTTGGTTCCGGCAACTAAATTCTAAAGTGGTAGATAAGGAAGTGCGACAAAAAATGCTAGGAGAATTAACAAAAATATTACATGAAAGAAACCAGATCACTTTTCATGATCAAATAAGTAAGTTTTTGAATGACTATTCTAGGAAAAGTAGAGATTTTATTGAATATTTTTCTGAAAATTATAAAAATAGATTAGAGGAATGGGCTTTGTGTTATCGGAACTTTCCACATGCATTTACTGATACTAACATGTACTGTGAATCTTTTCACAATCAGTTGAAAACTGTTTATTTTAAGCGGAGACATAATAGACGATTAGATATTTTAATTTCTACACTTCTGACAATTGAGAAAGATACTAATGTATCTCCCAGAAATTCCATTTCTTGTTTAAGTAGGCATCAGAGAGGACTAAAAATTAAGGACAGTGATGTAAATAATGCTCTGATACTTCTTGGACTGTTTGTTCTCAGACAAAAAATAAAATATATACTGTGCAGCGTCTTTTTGAAATTTGTCCGTGTCAGGATTTTTGCTTTTATAGATGCCCTAAAGTATCATGTGTCTCATTGTGTAGTCACTTGTATCACTGCAATTGCTTAGATAAATTGCTGTGCAAACATATACATAAAGTGCATTCATTCCTTAATAGACAAAATGATTGTGTGTTTAATCCCTCGGGGATTAATCTTGAATCGAATCAGAAATGCAATGAAAGTATGAAATCAATAAATGTGTATTCTGTTAATCATTACAATCCACAAAGTATTGAACAGAGAGTAAATGCATGTGAAAAGCTTGTAGAAGAATTACTGCAATTAATAAGACAACCAAAAGTCCAAAATGTCATGTTAAAGTGTGTTCATACAACATTAAATTCATTAGTTTCAGAATGTAGAGGAATTTTAAACTCGAATGAAAATTCAAGAGCAGTTTCAAGTGCATCATGTCCAGTTGCACCAAATCAAAAACTTAACCCACAATCGTTTAAAACTTCTAAAAAGAGAAAATTACAGAAATGTCAGCAGAATAAGAATCAAGATTTTAATGATAATGTAGATGACCCAGAAATAAATGAATGTGTGGAAAAGAAAATTAAATTTAAAGCCGTAGCATTTGATTTAAATGACAGTGATAAATATCTATGTGATTTAACCAGTGATCAAAATAAATCATTTTCCCTTCCATTAAAGTCTAGCGAAGATATTTCTGAAAGAATTTTACAAATTGGCTGCTATAGTATCAATCGTATTGCTTTAAAGTCTTTAGATTCTTATATCAGTAAAAGTGAAGAATTTTTTATAAAATCGATTTGTACAGATTTTGTTAGGGGGTGGTTATTTGATGTAATCATAAATGCATTTTTATACAAAATTTTAGAATGTGATGATCAATATACTTTTGCTGATTCCTCGATTACCCAGCTTATCTTATCTGATGCATTATCACTTGGAAATGTTTTTCCTGTTTCTTTGAAATCTTTCAAATATTTATTGATTCCTGCTTGGATTGATTCTCATTGGGTTCTGATCATAGCAGATTTAAAGAAAAATACCTTTTATTTATATGACTCGTTAATAAATTCATGCAATCCAAAATACATAAACTTAACTAATAAATGGTCTAATGTAATTAACAGTGAGTTACAAATTAACGGTTCATGGGATATTCAGTGTCCACCGCATGCTTTACAAAATGATAAAAGCAGTTGTGGGGTCTTCATCTGTTATTATGCATTTCAACATGTAAATAAATTAGCCTTAAATCTTCCTTTAGATACCCTTCAATTTAGAAAATTTATTTATAATATTTTAACTGAAAATGTTCCACCTTGTACACAGGAAAAGATAAATTTATCATCAGCAGAGCAAAACTTTTCAGTAAATGTTAGAATGAATAAAGATTTGACCAAATCATGTTTAAAAATACATGATATTGAAATTACACCATATATGTTAAAATCTATAGATCCTTTTATAAGTAATGAAGAACACTTGTTTAAATCTGTATCTTCATGTTTTCGAAAAGGATGGCTCTATAATACTATAATTGATTCTTTTTTATTTAAAATATTAAACAGTTATGAAGATTTTGCCTTTGTTAAGTCTAACTTACAAATTCCTAAACCAAATTTTTGTATTAAAGATCCATTACTAACAAGATTGAAATCAGCGAAATTATTTTTTATCCCTGCAAATTTAAATTGTCATTGGATATTAATAATAGTAAATATTCCAGATATGGTTTTTGAATTTTATGATCCACAAAATAAATCATGTGGGCAAGAGTATCAAATTTTAATTCATACATGGTGTGAGGTTTTAGCTAAAATATTTGCTACTAGCACTAAATGGAAAATAATTTGTCCTTCACATATTTTGCAAACTGATAATATGAGCTGTGGTGTTTTAGTATGCTATTATGCTTATCAGAGGATTAAAAATCAAAGTTTAAATATGCCAGTTAATATAACTGAATTCCGGAAATTGATATACAAGCATATAATTTTAAGTGATTGATATATTTAAAGAAATTTAAATTAAGAAATGTTTTTCAGGACAGCATTCCATTCCTTTGGTGATGCTTGAAAAATATAAAGTATAATGGACAAATATTTTGCAATTCATCTGTTGCCATACAGTTTCTATAAAAACACTTTTTTTTTTAGTTTGCTTTATTTTGTAATGATGTTATATGGCCAATAAACAAATAAAAATGCTTATGTTTGTATGTAACTTGGTAGTATAAGAGAAAATTGTTAAAGTAGGCAACAATGAACCCTTTTGGCCAGGGTGATACCCCCAATTGTGGATAATAGAGAATAGTTCATTTTATGTTAACAATGCATTCTCGGGGACCTACATGCCAAAATTTTATCTTATTTTTAAAGAGGAATCGGAGAATTTGTACTTAACACTTCATCCCATTGACTGTGAAGGATTTCCTCAGGAATGATTAGTGGTTCTGCACCAATTTTCATGGCCAATGGGATAGTATGCAAGTACTACAAATTTTTTTCTGTTCATAAATAATCTCATATCTGATCTCAATCTGATCATTTTTAATATTTCAGGCTTATGTTTGCAAAATGAATAGTGCATTGTTTTCAGTGATCTTGGCTGTTTCACAATTGAATTTAGTCTTTTTTATTTTTCAGTAAACGATTGGCAGGAATCTGGTATGTATTTAAAAGTCAAGAGCAAGCTCTGCCAGGAGAATTTTCTGAAACTGTGAAACTCAAATTTTTGAGTAATATGGTTGAATAATAATATTTATACTCTATTCAAGGAATTTTATCTGATATGTCTTTATTTTCAGAAATAAAAGATGAATAAAAACTTTGTAAAATAATTATTATGTATTCTGAATAAAGTCTGGGAAACAAATTATCCATTGTTGAATTATTTTTTACTGAAAATAACTCCACATATTAGGAATTAGTCATATCTAAGAAGCATAATATAAGTAGTGTTTCTTACAAGACATTGACTAATACATTATCCCAATTTCTTCTTAAATAAAATATATTTTCATTCTTTATTTCATCATCCATGATATCAATTGATTTTCATTGATTAAGATTAAAAAACACTATAGTCACTTAAAAATGTGGACACTTTTTTTTTTTTTTTTTTCCCTGGTTAATAAGAGTACTTGCATATTTGTTAAGTTTCAGTATGTAAAGCTGTATACAAATTAAACTTTCACACATTCCAATATCAAAAGAGCTACCAATAATTAGATATTTTAATTTTTCAATAATCAAAAACAAAGAAATAGGAGTGAACTTGCTGCTAATCAAAAAGATGAATATACTGGTCTTATAATAATTATGAAAAATGAGTGCTAAAGTTACAGCCCATTTTTTAATTTTTAACTATTTATTGCAAAATAAGGAGGCTTAAAAGTTTGTGTGTCAGGCAAAGGGCTTGTGGTCTTTCACACAGAAGAGTGTAGCCAGACTTATATTAAAGCATTCAGGAAATTAAATAATTTTAATTCTAGAATAAGTCTTATAGTTACTTAATAGTTAGATAATGCCTATTATTATTTCCTGTCATTACAGAAGTACTTGCTGAAATTTCTTTGTTTCCCATTTGCATGGATGGTTTCAAAAAGTTGAATTTTCTGCAGAACTCTTAATATCCATAAATTGTTTGACACATTAAAAATAAGTGAATATTTGCTCTAAGCATATACATGTATTTCATTTAAATTTAATAATAATAGCATATACATAAAATCCAGATTTGATTTAAACAATCATAACTAAAGAACGAACACTGCTTTTACAAAGACCATGTTTTCTCCCATTTTGCATCAGTTACAGTTATTTTCATGCACATGAGTATATTTTGAAGTGTTAAATTAATTATCATTTCTATTCTTGGATGCTCTATGACTGAGAAAATAAAACTTAATGCTAATCTGATATCTAATTATTAATCTACTAAACCAAAATAATGAGGTTCTATAGTGCATGAATTGGGCAAAAGTGTGCAGTTAAATTCAAACTTGTAATATTCTGTAGCAACCATTTGAAGTCACATTTCCTAATGTTTTCATTAAACGGAAAACTTTACAATTCTAACACATTCATAAATCTCTTAAATTTGTATCATAATATAGTAGGAATGGTTCTTGGAATTAAGTGTTAATTATTTCATCTATGTTGAACTGTGCTGTTTTTCTCTCACAGCATGAATAAATGTGACTGATTATAACAGCAACTAATATTGTGATATGCAGAATAGGGGTGTAAAAAGCCTACAACAAGCAAATTTAAATATTGGGTCTAGTTGAGCACTATTACAGATTGAAAATGTCAAAGTGTCAAAAGTATATGGAATAAAACCTGCATTTTTAGAAAATGAGAGGTTTCATAAATGAATACTGTAATGATATACGTAAGGAACCAAAAAATATTTTTTAGATACGAGATACTGTTCTGTATTGGTGTGTATGATTTATACTGAGAAACATGACATAAAAATTAGATCATTTCAGATAGGATTTCACCAGAATATTTTGTGTTATGTTATGTCATTTGTGTATGTGGAAGTGATCTGTTCAAGATATAACTGTATTTTCATGCCAAAGATTACACCTGCAAAACATGAAACATATCCTATGAACTTTGCAAGGTATGAGCGAAACAAAAATAAGAATTGGTTTTGTTGGTGCAAATTAAATGCATTATACAGTATCAAGTATATACCAAACATTTTCCAGATTTTCTAAACTGGTAAGTAAAGACAAGAATACGTCCAAGTACAGTTTTAAAATACTACTACATATAAATAAAATTGTTGTGAACTGTTGAAAAAACTACAAAAAAAAATTAGATTTTACTATGTTAAACCACGTTGTTGTGTTTATGGAGTATAAAAATTAACCGTGGCTTCATCACAAACTTAATATATCTATAAAAAAGATTTTGTACTTTTTAAAAACGTTACCATAGGTTCAATGCCATATAAGGTATTTAAAGTAGTGTTGTATTATACATAACAGCCAAACAGATGTGATTAGGGAACCTAGAAACATTTGTATAGATATAATTATTATATTCTTGTCTGTATTCATAAAAATGCTACAGTTAAGAACATGACTGTTATCTTTAATAAAATTCTGAAATAATTCAAAAGTTTCATATGTGCAGAGGGATATTTCTAGATCCTCTCTCTATTCAGGCATAATAATAGTTGTGTTACCTTTTCGACGTGAGATCCGAAGGCAGAAGTGCAGAATGGATGCATTTTGTACCAAGAATGGTTGTTACTAAGCACTGGACGATCAGATTTCTAAAAAATTTTGAAATCAAAGAGAACTTTTTGTACCTTAGGTGCAGTGACTGCTAGAAGCAAACCATGTAGTCTGTGAATAGATGTTCCAAATCTTCAGTTAATGTGAGGCTGTTTCCATGAGAAAGGTAGCCCCTACATAATTTATAACATTCGATCCAAAAAAAAGTTAAAGCTTGGTTGTCACTTGTTAACAAACAGATTCACTAGTACAGAGTACTGCACTAAATTTAAATAGCATTTTTAATTAAAATTATATTGAAGAACATGGATGCCTGCCAATGTTGTTCATCGCCAGAGACCTACAAGTTAAAGATCCCTGATATGTGATATTGCAATAACTTAAGATACTTTTTAAAATTAAATCCAAGAATACTTGTACCCATGAAGATCACTACTGGCCTATGAATTGGCAGCCAGTGAAGATGAACGCCTACCTAGTTTACTGGTGTAAGACAGTAAAAAAAGGACTGAACAGATTTTAAAACTAAACTAAAGAACAGCAGTGCCCATCAAAAATATTGATGGTTATTGGCAGTCAGCCAAAAGGTTTCAGATACTGCAGATAATTTAATAACCTACATAACATAACACTCCAAAAATTTTGGAAAGAGTTAATGACTTAAAACAACAAAGTACCAGTTTTTATGAGAAACAACCAGTTCTTCGAGAAATTTTTGTTTAAAAATTGGAAGGTCTCTGCAAACAACAATGAAGAGATTTTAGAGAACTCTAATTCATACACTTTTTTCTTTGTCACAAAAATATTGACATCAAGTGATTCCTCTTAAAAAAAGCAGAAAATATAGCTCTGAACAGAAGTACATTTTCAGTATTGATCTCCTTTTCTAGAAAACCATTGTGATTAGGAAAGCTATTATCATTTTCTTCTAAATAATGATCAAGGCTGCAGTATGCCATCCTCCCCCAGAAGTTTGCGTAGGTGATTCGTTAGTGCAAAATTCTGGCGATTTCGTTCGTTTTGTTTGATTGCAGCTAAACACTCAAGGGCTATCTGACTAAAGGGAGGGATGCCTTCTTGGAGGATTCTTTAAAGGAAACTGCCACGTATATACGTTACACATGGGGAAAATCAAGAAAACACCCATGCAGCCAGCCCATTCTCCAAGATTCGAACCACGGGCCGAACTATTAGTATTCAGTGAGTTTACCGCTCGGCTGCTGATGGGCAAGTATAGTAAAAAGCATTTTTTAATATATAACGGAACATTATTGAAATTCTGACTTTTCCAAGTTTTGTTTTTTGGATTTCTCTATGCCAAACATTAAATGCCCTGCTACAACCTCTATTACAAAGAGTAAGAAGGGAAACTAATAAAAGACTTAGTCAATGAATGCTTCAGCATGGAATTGCTAATATTCTGAGACTAGGGTTTCCCTTATATGTCTTAACTAAAGTTCTCTTCATAGGGTTCTGTTATGATTTTAGATATGTATCTAGGAAGTCTGTCTGATGACGTAGGAATACAGATTTGTGGTTTCTGAACGCCTGGACAACAGATCAGTAACGGCCTTCACAGTATCATCTATTTTTACACACCTTACTTTTTCATTCGTAAGAAAAGCTAGAGAGGGAAACAAGTTTAAGTCTCTCACTCTTAAAGAAACCTTGGAACTCTAAATATGTCCAACATTCATATTCCTTTAAAAGACGCAAATATTGGGAATGGATCACTCTAGATTCTAAATGTATAAAATGATAGATGTTATGGCGTACATATAACCAGATCAGTGCTGTGAAGTAGCCTTTTAAGTTTGTAGATATGGGTTTGCTATCTATCATTAGGGAGGCATACGCAGTGACATACTTAGTAGCTCTGTTTATATATTTAAGTTCTTATCCTTACTTCCTCAAAGAGTCATTAAAATCATCGGTTAGAACGAATGATGCAGATAAGTGCTATCTTAAGCGTTTTCAGTTGATATTATCTGTGAGTCCATTAGAAGGCAGGTAAAATCGATAACAGATATATAATATCAGTCTGTACAGGTTGAAGACAGTAGTGAGCCAAACACATAGATGTTCCAGAAGGAAAGCATGTTTCGTCGGACATCGAAATGCACAATGTACTGGCAGTCAGCCTGTCCAGTTCTGCAAGAATTGATAGGTAGTGTATCTGTGGAGTCTTAGCAACCATACAGAATATAGTAAATTAAATAATTCGGGAATTTACAATGAATAAAATTCATTTATTTTTCAAAGAATTCTTATACGTGAGTAGTACCACCGTCTTCGCGAGATGCCAGAAGACAGAGAGGGACGGTGAGGATGTCAAAAGGATTTGGAGTAGACATCTCATCTCGGAAACTGCACCACTATGAAAAGGAAAGCAAAGGCGATGAGCATAGGTCAATGAGAAAAAGGGAGCAGGCAAAGAGGTAATTAGGATACGTGTAAAACGGTACAAAATTCCTAGACTGATCCGTTCTACCTTTTGAAAAGCGACTTGCTGTGTCACACAATCACATGTGATGTTTATGCAGTTCAACTACCTGAGCAGTTTAAGATAGATAAATACAGATTTCGGGAGCTTTTTGTAGGTCTTATAAGATAGTCCATGAGAATCGCATGCAAAACCACATTAAAACCTATATCTTGGATGATTGGCCAGAAATGACTTCTAGCTTCTAAAACTTAAATTATGGCTGATTCTAAATTGTTAAGGACTAATTTGTCTCTTTATGAAAACAAGAGGCATAAAGAAATAATATCAGACGAAACATGTTACTAAGAATTTCACTAAAACAGAGGGCTGAAATTCGGATGAGGCGACAAAGGTGCTCAGTTCTTTCCACCTATACTTTGGAGGTTTTATGAGACTTTCACAGGCTGAATGATTAAGACTACTGAATACTAGTAGTATCACCCAAGTTCGAACCCATGCGAACGCTGGTTGCATGATAGGTTTTCACAGTATTTACATCTGAAACATGACTTTGATCCAGTTTTCTTTAGAAAGTCCTCATTTCCCCTCAGCAGATAAGACTAGTATGCTTTCCCGTATTCAAATAAGCTATCCTGTTCCTCAGGAGGTCTGTCATCTCTTTTACATTATATAGATGGATCAGTGAATGCTCATGAATATTTCTGAATACAGACAAGTATTTTTCTGTAAGTACATGACCGGACAGACATGTTTATAAGATTACATTTCTGTGGTAGGTAAATAAATATTAATTGTTGCAAATTTCTATAAATATTTAAATTCATTTTATTCTTATATAGATATATTTCTTACATGCACTCGTAGATATTTCAATTCTGAGTTCAAAAATATTTAAACTGTAAAAATAGCTTAAATAATACGTTAAGTATGAACAAGTACGCTTCTAACGCGTCTTGCTGCTGACTTGCTTTTGAAGCCCTAAGACCAATTTTGTTACAGAACTCGTGCTGCACCATATACACTGGTTATCAAAATTAAAGGATAATGAGGAAAAAATATGCTTACTATGTTAATGTTGCAACCAATGCCCGATGCTATAATTATTTACGTTAATTAACAGTGGCGTAGCTAGGGTGGGGCAAGGGGGACATCCGTCCCCGGGTGCAGCATCCAGGGGGCGGCAAATTGATGATATACATTTCAGAATGAAATGTTTTCCATTCTTGGAATACAGAAAGGGGCGCAAAATCTTTAGATGTCCCCGGGCGCTGAAAACCTTAGCTACGCCTCTATTAATTATATACAATTGAACACAAAATTGCACTTCCGCGCATACGTTAACGCCAGAAATATGCAAATTCGGTGACTGACAATGTGGTGCGCAATAGATGCATGTTGGAATTCCGGTCTGTTGTACTGTTTAAATGGAATATGGTTTCTGAGAGTGATCAGTATTCTATAGTTATGGCTCAAAGCATCATTTAAGTGAAGGTCAAAAGTGGCGAAAAATTGGTATAATCGAGAGAAATCAAATACAAATGGAAGTCGCAAAAGATTTGAATCTGGAGCTGCTTTTTTAAGCAATGAATCGGTTGACAGACAGCCTTGGTCAACGGCGACCAAGAGCAACAAGTGCATCAGAAGAGCGTTTTATATCCTTGTTCACGCGAAGAAACTGCAAGGGATTTGGTTTTAGAGCTTCATGCTGCGATAGGAACTCGAATTAGCCGTTCTGCTGCTGCACGAAGGCTTAACGAGGTTGGACTGTATGCAAGAAAACCAATGGTTTGTGTCCCATTCACTCCATCTTCCAGAGGGGCCCGTTTAAACTGGTACCGTCGTCATGTTCAGTGGAGCCAAACCGACTGATCCCGAGTATTGTTTACTGAGAAGTCCACACGTAGTATAAACAGTGATTCTAGACGTGTGTTGATCTGGAAAGAGAAAGGAACACACAACTTCCCTTCTCTTGTCCGTGAAATATACCGTTTCCGCGGTTTAATGCGTACGACCAATGGCCGCATCGGAATCTTTCAAGCATATCTTTCAAGGAGGTTCTGTAACCGTTTGTAGATATGTTGACGAGCTACTGGAACCCCAAGTTAGACTGTTTAGGAGTGCTATTGGCCCAGAAGTTTTGCTAATGGATGAAAATTTGTGGCCTGGTCAAGTATATGTGGTGTAAGAATACTTGTAAACAGAAGATATCACTCAAATGTATTGACCACTTTACTCACCCGACTTGAGCATGTGTGGGATGCCTTAAAACGCCGAATTCGTCCACGGACCTTTCAAGAGCTGACAAATCCACTTTTAGATCATTGGCGTACAATTCTACAAGACTTCATCAACACTTTGGTAAAGTCTATGAAATCAAGATGTCAGATGTGCAAACTTGCCCTAGGTGACCATACACCACATTAATGAAAAAATTTTTCTGCAAGAGGGGCTTAATTTTCCCATCAATTTGCTTTTAATTTAAATATTTTGCGAATAATCAACTGCCAAATATTGTAATTTATGTTAACTAATGCTTTTGTACAAATTTCTATTAATAATTTTTAAGTATCAGCTACTTTTATTTCTGTCATTATCCTTAAATTTTGATGACAGTGTAAATACGGCTCTGAAAGACGAGACGAATTAGTTGTTAATCAGCTGTAAGACTTTGAGGTTTAAAATAATGTTAGCGTTTTGTAGTTGATTCATGAGTGATTTGGGAATATGTAATATTTCTTATGCACTAAGGGGGATAGCTTAATGTCCACATTCTCTTTCAGCTATTTAATTTCTTGCTGCTCATCTGAAGTTACTGTTTAAAGAGACAACCATATGTATTCATATGTATATGACAAATGAGATTCTCGTATGTATTATGGCATATGAGACAGATGAGTATTGCCATATGTATATGACAAAAATCAGTTTCTTACAGTTGTTTATAGAGACAAGTAGTTAAAGCCACAAACACTTGTAATTTTTCCTGAGGTTTATTCTGGTAGCTGGAAGAAACTGCTTGCATGCATTTCTGTAGATTTTATCTTGTGTAATGATGTATCAGCTAGTTTTTCTTAGAAAAATCTTCACAAAGCCATTCTGCTTGATAAACAAATAACAATATAACAATATATTTTGTCAAACAAAAAAAAAAAAAAAAAATATTAGCCTAATCAGTTCTTTCTTTTCGGACCCAGAAGTAAAAGCTGGGATCATAGTGTTTCCTACATACAATATGAATATGAGACAGTTTCTTTTAGAAATTCCTCCACGAAGGCATCCCTTCATTTAAGCAGATAGCTGTAATGTAATTTGCTATATTCGAACAAATAAAACAAACAATTTAATGACTTCTGTTTCTACAGCATCTAGTCCCTCTCAATAGTTAGAATTTGCTGAATATTTTTTTCATGATGCATTCAACAGTGTCTCTAGTTTCCTTACATAGGTCATTTAAAAAATAGACATTGCGCATAGTACCTTTCAGCAATTCGCAGAAAACCATTTAGTTTTTTTTTCATATTAATGATGAATTCCGATATTTTTAGCACATTTTTGCATTAGTCTGAATGAAGCAGGTGGATAGATAATTTATTGTGACAAATTATATAAAAGATATGCCTTTATGAGAAATTTTTTAAAGACAGTTAGCCTAAATTTCTCTAGGAATAAATGCAGCTTTTTTGAAGTTAAATAATTTGTATTTTTATGGCAAAGCCTTGAAAACCATGTGTTTCTAATCTATTTATCTACTGGTTATTGAATCTGGAACAAACTAATAGCATTCCATGGCTTCAGACAACATTTTACCCATGATGAGCCTTTTTTTTCTAATACAGTAAAACATGGGTAATTTTTTATTAATGGGTAATGATAAATGATGACCTTTCAGTAAATTTATGAAAATTAATACACGTATGTGTACAGTTGGTTGAATACAAAATGAAGAGCAAAATATTAATGTAATTTACTGTATACCATACACAAAATGTTATACCTATTTCACAATAAAAAGGAATGGAAAAATTTATTTGAATAAACATTTTAATTTTAAAAATGCATAAGCCAGGCTATTTTCCATATAAACATTCATAGTATTGAGCAACTAATTGAAGTGGGAGACAAGAGTTCATATCTACTTTGTAACATACTTCTGTCACCAGTCTATTGATTGAACAATAAGCAAGTGACAATCAAAATCATCCATTATCAGTCAATGATGTGTGCTAATTTAAGTTCTTATTTATATGAAGTGACACCTGCTTGATTTTTACTCGCTAGAAATACTCTTTCATGTGAAATTAAATATCAAATTACGGAAGTTTATGAAGTTGACCTGTTAAAAATTCAAAATTGAGACAGTGACATGGAAAGTTCTTGGGTGAAAGAGATGACATGCATTTCTAAGGGAAACTCGCTCGTATACACATTACACATGGGGAAAACCACAAAAACACCCATGCAGCCAGCCTGTTTGCCTTTAATATAAGGTTAGGTACTTTTAATATAAAAAGATTTTACTAAACTAACAGTCTCTATCTTTTTCTTTTAAATATTTTATTCCTAAATGGATACTGCTTTTTGGATTTTTTCATGTATTCATGAATAAATATTTTTATGCTTCAGTTTTGCATGCTTGGATACTGAGCTGCCATTTTTCGAAGTTAATTAACTAAACTATAATTTTTTATCTTTAGGTATCTGACACATAAAATTCTAGTAAATTAAAAAAAAAAAAAAAAAACTCAACTTTTATAATTACAAGAAACGCATAGTGAACTTTACGAGAATCTGTGGTTATATCTAATCTAATATTATTATAGATTTATTTAATGGCTAAAGTCATGAACAGGTTTAAGAAATAATTATGTCTATACTTCTCATAGTATATAAAAAAAATAAAAATCTATTAATCAGACCTTAATGTAGAAAATGCATAATTTTTGTAAACATACCAAAGGTTCTTCACTAGTTGTTAAACAAATAAAATCTGTTCAGAATTTTAATTCAAAATTCAGAAAGAAAATTAAATTTTGTGTGGTTTCTGCATATATGTGATTCATGCATATTAATGATTCTAACTAAAACTTAAGAAAAGCCTCCATTAAGAATAATAATGATGAACTTTATCTCTTACAAGAATCTCAAAGATAAATTTTACTATTTTATTACAAAAGTGTTACTTTATAACAGCTGCACATTTAAATAACCCCTATGTTCTCAACAATTTTAGTACAGAAATTATCTTTGGTACTTTTCCGTTTCGCCGGCGCAAATCTCGCCAAGCAGACTTTATTGGCGACAACATACAGTATACACATAAAAAATATTAGTTCTAAGAATTCTTTTAAAAAAAGAAGGCATAAACATTTTAATATCGCTTAAAATTTTATAAAAAGCCAATAAATAAAGACAATAAATTTGTAAAAAGACATTAATTTAAGAATTTACTATGTTTTCATGGTTCAACATCCTGATTCGCCGGTTCATATCACGTTACCCCAAGCGATCTCATCTCACGTAAACTACTCTACAAAAATCTAATGCTCTCAGTAATTATCTACATTCATTTCAAGTTAAATCTTAATTTGGAACACACGTTTAAATGCAAGAAATATTTCAATTCGTACGAATAGCTTACTCAGAAATTATGTAAAACTGCAGTGCTTTACTTCGCTAATGCATTCTCATTAGAATGGATGAATTTAACCCTTGACTTTACCTTTTCTATATTTTCGGCTTCGGATAAGCGCTGTGATTGCATCCCAATTGACTTAATTACCGAAAATGGCCTTAGACATAAACTGAACTATCTGATAAAAATTCTATGTATTCTATATGCCAGTATTGTAAGAAACAACCAGTCTGATAAGAAAAAGCTGTGACTTGTTTTGAAAATGATGCGTAAAAGGTTACCAGCGAGAATATTCCGTTTGGCATCAGTTGTACCATTATTGGCAACTTTATCGCTTGCGCCGGCAAAACGGAAAAGTACCTTATCTTTAAAGTAAGAACCCCGAAATTAATCTCTAAGAATTGGTAATTCAATCCAGGTTAGACTATTGGCGCACAATTTGTCTTCATAATTTTTCCTATGTGCACAGTGAATATGAATGTTACATAATCTTTCACGAAGGAAAGATTCCTCTTAAGCAGATAGCCTTTGTGTGCTTTGCCATAAATTGACTAAAAAATACAGCTTCATAAAATAAGTAATTAGGGAAATATGAATAAAATAGCCATCAGTAAATTTTTTAATGAAGTTTTTCTTAAAAAATAATTATATTTTCAATTTTAGGACAAGTACATTTCTGAAAATATTGAATGAACTGAATATTGTAATGAAGGTTCATTGTGTTCTCGATGAAATTAAATAATGCAGAATTTTTAATGTAATACTACTATATTGAATGCTTTAAACTCTTTAATTAAGTTAGCATAAAAATATTCAAATTAATTGCATTTTTATTTGAAATTCCAACAAGCAAACTTAAAACTGTAGTTACTTAAACTGTTTTTAAGTATTTTAAAATTTTAAATGCATTTATTTGCAACAAATATTTTAACTGTAGTAATTAGCTTTATAAAATTGAATTTTGATTCTTGTTTTTAATGGAAAATCAAAATCCTTAAATAAGTATAGAAACAGACAGCTATGTATAAATATTTACAGCACTAGAGAAAAGTACTCAAACTCTGTTTCACATTAAATTTACTGGGAGTTAATAAACAATAACTAAACTTTGACAAAACAAATAAATTTCCATTAATTGATGTAATAAATAAACAGAATATCAGAATGAAATGAGTAACAATGCAAAATTTACAAAAATATGCATATCAATACATGCAAATTATAAAAATAATGGGTAAAAGTTTACAATTGGGTGCCCTTTGTTTTTTGGGGATTCTTTCTCGACGCCAAGATCGGTGCCAGGAAGGCACAATTTCAAGATGGCCGCTACACAAAACCAAAATAAGAAGTCAAAAAATTGCACAAACTCTGTGTCCATGTACACATCAATCTGTTTTCACTTAAAAAAAACATCTTAGAATTGCACAAACTAGGCATTGCACACTGCCTTAAATTTGTCCATGTACACATCAATCTATTTTCATTTAAATAAATTCAGGAAGCTAAAACACAGTTAAAACTATCATGGTAACCAGAAGTGAGGTTTCATAGGCAAAATTTTTTAAAAAATTGTCGCTAATCCATAGCTAGGGTTTTCAGCACCCAGGGACAACTGAAGATTTCGCGCCCCTACTGCTTGCCAAGGATGGAAAACATTTAATTCTAACATGTCGTAACATCAGTTTGAAGCCCCTTGGATTCTGCACCCGGGGACAGATGCTCCCTCTAGCTACGCCCCTGCACTAATCGAAGGGGCACCCAATTCTACACTAGAGCCAAATAATGAACAGTCAACGAGAAATATATACACTGCATGAATTAAAAAAGAGGGACAAGAAGAAGATGCATGAAATATGCTTTAGTTTCTTCCTTTATTTACCTTTAGTATTACAGCTTTTCAGTTATACAATGAATATTTAAACAATGTCTGGAAAGAATTAAAAAAGTCTAATTATCTGAGCCAAAATTGTTAGTATTGTGACAAGTAATATAAAATTATATAATCAAATTAATGAATCTGAATCAAGATAAGACAAATTATAATAAAAGAATATATAGAATTACAGGAAAATTAGTTTATTTGAAATATGAAAACAGCCTACAGTATAGCATCAGATTAAAACATTAGAAGGGTACCTTGGATTGTAAGAAGTTATTAATATAAATTAGAATATAGAGGAAAGGATGAAATGACAAGACTGGAATTTTAGAAAATTTGTTATTCAGTGACAGATTACATTCTTTTGATAAGATGGACAGAAAGCTATTTTGAAGTAAGATCTTATTTGTTCAAAATGTTTTCTAAATCTGGAACACTGCACCACTAGGTAAGGTTTGAGACTGTATATCCCAGAATGAAAATATTAATTAAAATGTAACTGAAATAATAATACAGTAATTTTATTATAATTCAATAAATGCACAAAATTGTGAGATAATTACTTCAAAAGTACATCAAATTTAGAACTACAGTATACAAAAGTTTGGAATACAAAAGATCCCAAGTGTGAAAAATGTGAATGAAAAGAGTACCAGCTACACAAAATTCTTTGCTGAACCTAGATGTATACAGACATTTTATGATGAATAAATGATTTTTAAAACATTCTGATAGAAAAATATGAAACTCTTTGATGAGATCTAATGAAAATATCAACAGAATCAACTTGAAGATGTTTACAAGTTTTTGCAAAACAGTAGGTTTTTTATGAAAAAATAAATAATATTTCTTAATTTCTTGTAGAGTTTTAATCCATAAAAATAAAAGTCAAATATTATTGTCCTAGCAGTTCGTACATGTGGTATATAAATATTGTTAAGAATTAGTTCGATTTTCTATTCCTTTTCATTCATTACAAATAACTGTTTTGCTAATAACCGGAATATGAAATATACTGTGACCCAAAATGTTGTTCTATGCCGTTTAATTACTTTTTCTTACTGTTATTTATTTCACTTAGAGTGCAAGTAGATGCGTAGCAATACAATAACAACAGTATTCAAATTATAATAATTTAATTCAATATAAGACACAGAGTAATATCATATGTAAATTTTCTGTCAAACATTGTGAATTATATGTAATAGGGAATGTTTACAAACTAAGAACAATATCTGTGAATTTAAAAATGTTCTGCCTAAAAAACACTCAAGATGTATAGTTTTCCTATATCCTTAAGGTTCAAGTGCATACCATATAACAGCGATAGCAAATTGTTACAGGCGTCTCAAGACCAGAAGAGGAAAATGCGTAACTTAATGCTGATTGGTTATTACAGGTCAGGTGGTTTTCTTTCCTTTGGACGTCAGCATTAACACTAGAACTTAGCTGTGTAAGTTTACCACTTTTGGCGAAAATTTAATATTTAGAATCGCCAAAATAAAAACGCCATATCATAATTGCTAGTTGCATCGTTTGTGAGTGAGTGAGTGAGTGATTATGGCGCAAAAACCAGAGATGGTTATGACGCGCCAAACAAAAGATGAGATGATTACAATTGATGACATTAAAATTCAATAAATAAAAACAAGTAGATAAATGTACCAAATCCAGAGGATGAAGTCATATAAAAACAAGTTAAAAGCACATATTAACATTCAAGACACAGTCTTCAAAACAAATTACATTTGGTAATAAAAGCCAATCTCTTTTAAATAATAAAATAAATTAGAATTGACCTCTCTTCCGATTAAACGGTCGAGAGGTAAGTCACAGCTATTAAAATATTTCTGGCGAAGACTATTAAAACATGGACACTCAATTAAAATATGACGAACAGATAAACAAACATTACAGTGAAAACAAACAGGCTCATTTTCAGCTTTTAAAAGGTAGTTATGTGTCACTCTAGTGTGACCAATTCTGAGGCGAGTCAAAAGAACTTCCTCCTTACGATTTTTGGTTAATTCCCAGTGCTCAATTCTAGGTTTTACATGTCTTAATTTATTTTGAAGCTGAACATCCCAAAGTTGTTGCCATTTTTTTCGGATCTTTTGTTTCACAACACAACAAATGTCTGCAAAAGGGATGAGACGACTGGACAGTTCAACAGCACATTTTGCTGTGATATCTGCCAGCTCATTCCCTTTTATTCCCACATGCCCGGGAACCCAGCAGTACAGGATATCATACCCACGATTCATTAAGTTTATATGTATTTTGAGAATATCCACTATTACTGGATTTTGAGTATTAGGAAAAGCTTCTATTGATTTAAGAGCACTATACGAATCTGTATAAATTATAAACTTTTTGTAGCAGAGCCTTGAGATGTATAAAAGACTATAATATATCGCAGTTAATTCGGATGTTAAGACAGAGAAAGCATTGTGCAAGCGTCTGCCCTCCATGTGGTCTTTAATTACATATGCCATCCCCACATGATCTTTTGACTTGGACCCATCTGTATAAACTGGAAGATAACTGCTATATTTGTTCCTGTGCTCAGCGAAGAGTTGTCTGTATATAATCTCGTTAGTGCTTGCCTTCACATGATACTTAAAAACATCAAGAAGCTGAATCCGTGCATTTTCCCAAGGTGGGATTTCAAAATTCTGTACTGCTTGGGGGTGCATATCAGAGAGGGAAAGTTCCTCAATGACAGGGCGAACTCTTAAAAGAAATGTAGGAACACAAGATGGACGTGTTTCAAATAACGCGTTACTCACATCATCAAGTAAGCACAGCTTATTGGGATGTTCAGGTTGGGATAGTATATTAAAATATTGCAAAAGGGACAATTGTTCACGCCTCAGATAAAGTGATGGTTCATTACAGTCAACATACAGGCTCTGGACAGGAGAAGTCCTGAAGGCTCCTGAACATATCCTCAAACCTTGATGGTGAACAGGATCCAGTTTTAACAAAACAGATGACCGAGCGGATCCATAAACAACTGAGCCATAGTCCAGTCTAGAGCGGATAAGCGCTCTGTAAATGCGAAGCATGGAGCAACGCTCTGCACCCCAGGAGGTGTTCGCCAACACTTTTAACATATTTAGTGTTTTGAGACACTTCTTTCTCAGGTTTAAAACATGAGAAAGGAAAGTCAATTTCTGGTCGAACGTTACTCCTAAAAATTTTACTTCGGGCGCAACTGGAATAATTGTACCATTTAGATATAACTCAGGTTCAGGATGGAGACCTCGCTTCCTACAAAAGTGCACGCACACAGTTTTCTGTTTCGAAAAAGTAAATCCCTGTTTGTCTGACCATTCTTGGATCTTATTCAGAGCCATCTGCAATTGCCTCTCTATGTATCTCATGTCTGCTCCTCGACAGCTAATCTGTAAATCATCTACATATAGTGATCCTAAGATGGTGTGAGGAAGTTCTTTTAATACAGAATTTATTTTTAAACTGAACAGCGTTACACTAAGCACACAGCCTTGAGGCACACCCTTTTCCTGTTGAAAAACATCCGAAAAAACAGAGCCAATCCTTACTTGAAAAGTTCTAGCGTTCAAGAAATTCTGTATGAAAATTGGTAGGTTGCCGCGCAAGCCACTCTCGTGAAGATCCCGGAGTATACCGTATCTCCATGCCTTATCATAAGCTTTCTCAATGTCGAAGAATATTGAGACAAGGTGACTTCTTCTGACAAAGGCTTTCCGAATAGATGTCTCTAATAGAAGCATATTGTCTACGGTCGTTCTCCCCTGTCGAAAACCGCTCTGATAAGGCGATATAATATTATTCTTTTCCAAGAAGTAGACTAGGCGGCTGTTTACCATCTTTTCAAACAGTTTGCAAACACAACTGGTAAGGGCAATTGGCCGATAGTTCGAGGGATTCCTCGGGTCTTTCCCTGGCTTCGCAATAGGAATGACAACAGCTCTCCTCCATGCACTGGGAAATGTACGCTCCTTCCACACTCTATTGTAAAGTGTGAGAAGGGCACTCAGTGACTTATAGGACAGATGCTTTAGCATTTCATAATACACGCCATCCAGACCCGGACAAGACCTATGTGTCTGCAACAAAGCTCTCTTTAATTCAACCATAGTAAAGTCTCTATTGTACGGCTCAAAGTTGGAAGAGTTGAAAGCGATGGGATTTTTCTCAGAGCGTTGCTTGATAGAAAGAAATGCAGGTGAGTAATTTCGGCTGGAAGAAACGGCAGCAAATGTCTCACCAATTGTATTTGCAATTTCTTCTATGGAGCTAATCACTCGGCCATCTTTTTCCAGAAAGGAAAGTGAGTGGTCTTTATACATTCCGCATGCTTTTCGAACTCTTTCCCAAACCCGCTTACTAGGCGTAGAGGATGTTATTGAGGACACATATGAAATCCAGGAATCCCTCTGGCTCTGCCTTCTTACTTTCCGTGCATTTGCTTTGGATCTTTTAAAAGCTATGAGGTTTCGCAGAGTAGGATATCTACGAAAAATACCCCATGCTTTTTTCTGTTTTTTCAGTGCTTCATGACAGTCGCGATTCCACCATGGTTTTGAATATTTTAGTAGTTTTCCTGATGTTCTAGGAATGGAGAGCATAGCTGCCTGAATAATAGTATTAGTAACAGCTTTAACAGCGTCATCGATATGCGCATCTTCTACCATTTCATCTGTGAGCTCTGCAATGGAAGAGAAGAGTTCCCAGTCTGCCCTGTCCAGTATGAATCGAGGGGATCTCGACATGGGGTTTGCTCCTCTTCGTGCAAGAGACACAAAAATAGGATAATGATCGCTGTTGTACAGGTCATTTCCGACACTAAAAGTGCAAAATGGCAACAGAGATGGTGAACAGATGGCAAGATCGAGAGCGTGGAATGTCCTTGAAGGCTCATGGAAGTATGTATCTTGCCCATTATTAAGGAGACAAAGGCTGTGATCTTCGATCATCTGCTCAATTTGTCTTCCTCGGCAATTTGTATCTTTGCTACCCCAGAGTGGACTATGGCCGTTAAAATCTCCTATTATAATATAATGCTCAGGCAGCTGCTCTATTAGATTATTTAAATCTTGCTGATAAATGTGCTCATTTGGAGGCAAATACAAAGAAACAAATGAAACAACAATATCAAAATTTATTTGAGTAGCGACAACTTGGAGGGATGTCGTCAAAGGAAGTACATTTGAGGGATAATCCAGTGAGGAGAGGAGACCTACTCCTCCACTGGCACGCTCACCTGCAAGGTTATCCTTCCTGACGAAAGAAAACCTCCGAAGTTTTGCATGGTGTTCTGGTTTCAGATTTGTTTCCTGTATTGCGAAGCACACAGGATGGTACACATTTATTATAGATTTGATGTCAAGCAAATTTCGGTGGAAACCGCGACAGTTCCATGACACGAGGGTGGCCATTATGAATGGTTTTTGTTTTTCCTGTGCTGTTCTTTTGTTTTTCGTGGAAGTAGATGCCTGGGAAATTCCAGACCCTCTTCCACTTCCATAAAGTCTGAATCCGCAGATTCAGAAATCATGTCATCAAGAGAGCTATTGCTGCGACTTCTATTTTTATTTGATATTTTTTGTGTGGCAGTTTTCGGCTTACGTTGAATAATTGTTTCTTTCTTTTGTACTATATGAGTTGCATTTTCTTTTTTCTTGTTGGATGTAGACGGTTGGGTTTTATTTGGTAGGGTCTGTGTGCCTATTGGTGTTTGGGTGGCGACTGTACGATATGATTTAACAGCACTGGCGTATGATGAATTTGGTCGAAGCTGTGTGCTCTGGACTAGTCTTCTGGCTTCGGCGTAAGAGATGTTCCTAGTAACTTTTGCAGTCTGGATTTCTTTTTCCGATTTCCATTTTGGGCACAAGCGAGAAAATGCTGGGTGGTCACCCTTGCAATTTATACATAAAGGCGCAGCGGTACAATTATCAGAATCGTGGCCAATCTGTGAGCATCGGGCGCATGTGAGGCTGCCACGACAAGACGTCTTAGAATGGCCGAAACGCTGGCATTGGAAACATCGCATAGGGTTTGGAATATAAGGTCTTACAGGAATATTTAGATATCCGGCCTTAATATTCTTAGGCAGATCAGGCGTGTTGAAGGTAAGGATCACGTGTTTCGTGTCTATCAACTTACCTTCTTTACGCATCTTGATCCGCCTTACACCGCAGACATTTTGTTCGGATAACTCAGAAGCGATCTCTTCTTCAGAAACATACAGAAGGTCGAATTCTGAGATTACACCACGACAATAGTTCAGTGACTTATGGGGTGTTACAGTGACATTCGCTTGCCCAAGTTGAGTAATCTGAAGTAAAGAAGCAGACTGGGTGGCTGAGTGTGTATCAATAAGCAAGTCTCCGGAGCGGAGACGCTTTATGTTTCTCGGCTCACCAATACAAGACTGGATGTATTTGTTTATTACGAAAGGAGACATCTTATGCATTTCGCCAGAAGGACTAGAGATTACTAGGAAACGGGGACTATTGTTATGATTTTTTTTATTTGCATCTGTCCGTAATTTTTTTGCAGAATTTTCAGAACTAGGTTGAGCGACAGGTTGAGTGACTGGTTTAGTAGGAGACGTTTCAGAACTAGGTTGAATGATTGGTTTATTAGTAGATGTTTCAGAACTAGGTTGAGTGACTGGTTTAGTAGGAGATGTTTCAGAACTAGGTTGAATGATTGGTTTAGTAGTAGATGTTTCAGAACTAGGTTGAGAGACTGGAGTGACTTCAAAGTTTTTTAATAAAAAAATATGTGTATTTGCCATATTGAAAATAGAAAAGATTCGGGTCCGACGGCCCCGCCCACCACGGAGCCCAACAAGGGAACACAGATTCCTGTGTTAGGGCTAGCCGGACCTATACGCAAACTGAAGCCCCACAGTCGGCTTTCCCGAAAGCAGGTACTCCCGAGAGCTTGACCCCAAGCCACTGACACAAGGACTAGTGACCAGCCGATTGACACCCGTGAGGACGACTAAGGTGCCTCCCGTTTAGCTGAAGCAGAGGCCAAAGCAGTGTGTTGGGGACAGTACCTCGCCCCTCAACTACCAGGACCCTCCTTTCCAGCGACACGGGTCTCCACGCACGGCAAACACGTGGGCAGTTTTCTCGCCACTTGAAAACTAGAAACAAGGTCTGTTCTAGCCTCTCGTGACGAGCCCCAAACTCCGTAGAGAGAAACCACAAGGGAGAAGGGAAGGGAAAAAGATCCAGCCAAGAGGAGAGGAGACGGAAAAGAGGATAGATCACTGGGGCTCCAGGATCGTGACACCCGTCTCACCAAGAAGATGATCCCCTGAAGGGCTAGGGTACCTCGGGATTGCCACACCCGTACTCACAAAAGTGAGCCCCCTGAGGGATGCATCGTTTGTGATGAATTACCAAAATAATTCATTAGTAAGATGGGGAATATTAAAAGGAGCAACAGTTTGCTTAAAAATTTACATTAAGGTTCAGAAGTGGTGTCAGTTTTTTCAAAGTGAGCCAGAGTCAGGCCCAAATGTTAATACAACATTTTGTTTATTTAACACTGTTTATATTATATCGTAGTTCATTAGTTTGCGATGTGCTGTTTACCACTTTATGAGATGAATATATTTCAAAGATTAAATCATATTTTGATGTTCAAAGTAAAGATATGATCACATTAAAATGGAATATATAACGCATTTTATAACATGGAATTATTTGCATGCATTTCTCCGGTCATAACTAAAGAATTATAAAACAAAATTAAGAATTCAAGTGTGAACAGGCATACCAAACAGTATATTTGAAGTACTATATTACACAGGAATTATATAGAAATTGATTTGAAATAACTGGGTTTGTATTATAATAAGTAAGTTGCAATGACAGGAATATTATGGTAATGCCATTGTGAATTAAAGTATATTTCTGCTGTGCAATACTTTTGCAACTGATGTCAAAATTAAAATTGCTATATTTTATAACTGCAGACTGGTTTAATAGTTATAAGTGTATCTACTTATAATTTCCATTAGAATATCATTTATGTTATTGATAATTTGTCAGTATGTTTTCTGATGTTAAGGAATTACATATTAACATATTGTTTATTTTGAAGATACAACTTTTGTACCTTTTTTTTTTTTCAAATCCATTTCACTTAATAAATAATGTGAGGCATTTCAATATATATTCTTTCACAAGATATTTTGGCCCTGTTCTGTTATCGGAACCAGATTCAGAAATGTACATATCAGAGTTGGCCAAACTTCATTTCAGTAAGCACGTTTGAATTCAGGAATGTTCGAGAGCTGCATCTAAATTTTCTAAAAGCCACAAGTTCATATTTACATCATTATAGAAGTAGTGGAGGAGGTTTTAAATAGAAAGAAATCCCTGATAACTTTGTAAAAAGAGTCTAAACTAATTAATTACTTCCTTTTGGACACTGAATAGTTTTAGTTTACCATATTTCATACATATATTTTATGTGCATGAGCCGCACATTGGCCACAATTGGTATATATATTTTGCATGTGCATATATATATGTATGCATACACACACAAATAGACATGCACATGTATATACATACATACAATCAATCCTCATAACAGAAGAGTATCAATATTTCTAGCAGCTGCTTTCTTAATTTTGCATGAAGTTATCCTGGTTATGAAATCTCATTTTCATATTTGTTCAACTACCTTTCTTCTATAATTCAAGGTAATTTCATTTGTTGTATAAAAATTAAAAGCAGTTTTATAGAGTGTTCGTAAGATTATTCTTCATGTCCACCTGTGATTTTTTAATATTGCTTCTTTTTAATATTGTGAATTCATTGTATTCCTGATTACTTGTATTTACATTCCACAATAAAATACGAGCATATAAAAAGTGTGGTTTCATTTTGGCATGAATGCAACTTCAGTACTTGGTTTAAATTTCACGAAACTTTCCTGAGCCAATAGGTGTTTTTCTAAAATTAATACCATACATTTTTTAATATACACTTATGCATTATTTCATTTAGCCTGTTTATATTATAGACTTTTAAAAATTTAGTACCTTATTCATATTCAGTTCTTGTTCTTCATTTTTAATCTAACTGATATGCAGTTTGAAGTTTGCTCACATGGTATCAAGCTTGTAACAAATTGGTTAAATGTGGTACTTTATGGTATATTTTCAGGAAAAGCTATATCTTTAAATTATAATGTTTTTTAAATGTAGGGTTATGAAAACTATGTCAGTGCTTGCATTGTTATAGTATTCTGTATTAAGAATTACTCAACTTTTTATATAAACCAACAGATTTTTAACATCTGAGATAAGTATGAGTAGTGTGCTCTCTAAATTTTTTATCGCTTAATATTCAAATTTGGCATCTTCACTTATTTGTTATCTGATGAAAGGTTTTTACTTGTTTCATTCTCGCTATTCTCCATAATACAAATGAAATAGTTAAAATTATCTTTCAAAAAATTAGCAAAAATATACAAATTTTATTCAGCTTTATTTTCCTAAAATAAACACTTGCATTTATGCTGGAAATAAAGCAAAGATAGCAAATTTTCGTTATTTCATATGGCCCACCAGAGGCCGAGCGGTTAAGACACTGAACACTGGTAGTTCGGTCCGAGGTTCGAATCCTGCGAACGGGCTGGCTGCATGGGTGTTTTCATGGTTTTTCCCATGTGTAAGGTGTATACGAGCCAGTTTCCCTTAGAAAGTCCTCCACGAAGGCATCCCTTCCCTTAGGCAGATAGCCGTAATTAAATAAACCAAACCAAAACCATTATTGATCTTCATCAGTAACTAATAATAATATATGTAAAACAATAATAATAATTCATAATAAATTCTCCTGGTCAAAAGACAAAAAAAAAAAAAAAAAAAAGTTAAAGTGAGACATTGAAATCAAATTATGAGCCATACTGTGCACTTTTATAACAACTTTTCCATATTAAGGAACAAGTAGTACAACAAATTATACATGGCAGTAGATAAAAAAAATAAGTTGCATTTTTTGTTAAATTTTTATAAGACATTAGAATAAAAATATACAAATTGCACCCACACAGAAAAATAATCTTAGTTGTTAAAACTATAGTGTTCTGAAATTATAAGTTTTATAGTAATTAATGTATGCTAATTTTTTCAAATAAATGTATATTTGTGTGCTGAAACAGCTTAAATTAATAATACCATATACATGTTTTTTCAAATAAATGTGTGTGCTGAAATAGCTTTAATGAATAACACCGTATTCATTAAACTATTTAATTTGAATATAAAAAGTTTAAGGGCTATATACAGAAGTCACGTAATATATTTTTCTTATTTATAATTGAACTAAAGAACAAAATAAGGAAAAGATCATTACAAACCTTGTTTTTTATGAAACTCTAAGTTTCATACATTTTGTCATGTTATTATAATTATGGTGAGTCTTTAATCTTAATCTTAAAGTGACTTAAAACTAACTTAAAAGTGAAAAAGAGGTCTTGTAACTTAAAAGGAGGACTTAAATCTCCTGTGGTGAGAAACAGTTCTAGACATCCTACTTCAGTGAATTTAATATTTTTTTCACATTACGTTATGAATGCATATTCTGTGTTTGCTTAAAATTGATGACGAATATGGCGTAACTTTAGCGACGGTATCTTTGTGCATACGTTTATGTGCTTTTAAATATCTCATCATATAGAAAGATGCACTGCAAGATTTGCATTACGTTTAAATATCTATATAATATGGATATGTTTAAATATCCATCTCAGTAATAAAAGCAAAAAGAAAGAAAGCGAAGTGCAAGCTCTTTGATATAAACAAACTGCTAACAATTGACGAGATACGCAGTTGGAGAACTAGAAATAGAGCCAAAAACGTTTCAGGACTGTCATGTGATATAGTCAATGACAGTAAAGATAAGCATTTTGCGTTATCTATCTTGAGATGCCTGTTGCAGCATGGCTCTAGAAACTTCTGGATGAATTGGTCACAGGGCTTCGAAAATAGGTTTTCGTGTCATAACGAACTTTGCATTTATCTTGCATAACACATCCTGCAGAGTATAAATACGGGTCTGAGAACAAGAGAGCTTGTGAATCAGGTGCCAGACTTTGCATTTAGCTGAATTACAAGTTAGTGTTTATCCCGAGAGAGTGATTTAGGAAACTTTAGAATTTATTCCATGAGCTAAAAGTGAATTGCTAAATATTCCTATTCTCCTTGATTTGTTTTCAGCCATTTTTGTTCTGTGTGTAATAGTATTGTGCCTATTCTCCTAATAAATTGTTCATACCATCCTGCTTATCTGGACTCATTATTTAAAGAAACATCAACAATCCTATCACCTAACTGGACAATGATTATGTATATGATAAATGTGTAATTCACATTTACAGTAGAAAAGTTATTATAAAGCATGACTTTATAAATAGATTTAATGTATGCGTAGATTAAGTATAGGATAAATGCATAGCTTAGATATACAGTAGAACAGTTATAACAATTTTATTAAATTTATAATAAGATACATAATTAAATTAAAATGAGACATCCAGATTAGTTACATAAAAATCAAATAATTTGTTATAAATACACAAATTTTAAAAATACTTAAATAGCATAATTTTCTTAAACGTTATTTAGTGACTTTTCTTTTAAACTTTTGGCATTCAATTCACTGCAATACAAATGATCATAGCTGGGATCTGAATTAACAATTAATTGATTTAATAAAATAGGTTTGGTATTATTTTTTTCTGCTGTTGAAGGATTTCCAAACTGTACTTTTTTACACACTTTTCGTTTTTTAACTGAATAAAATCTCTTTTGGGGAACAATTTTTTTATTTGTTGGTTCTTTTGAAATTGAAGCATGTGCTTTATCTAACAAAGGAACTTCTAATAAATGTTCAATTGCATTTAAATGCTTTTTTATTTGTGTAGCAAGATTAATGTCCATATTTTCAATGCAGTTTAATTTTTCAGAAATTGAAAATGAAGATTGAATAAGTTCACTAATGCATGTTTTACATACTGTTAAAGATTCATAATTATTCCTAGTAGGTATTCTGTTTAGAGGGCCTATATAAGGTTCTGTCTTTTTTTCAGACATGATTACAAAATGTATATGTTTACACATATTATTTAAAATAGAATAATCATGGCATGTACATTTATAAGCTTTTAAACAGCATGAACAAAGTCTACAAGTTATGAGGCATAAATCATTACAAACATGATCTCTGATAATTTTATAAGAATTTTCTCCCAGTTCTGATGAAACTTCCCATACATCATCTTTTTTTACACAGTTAGCATTTAAAAGCTCAGCAGCTTTATGACATTGAAATGTTTTTGTTGTCTTCTTCATTATTTTTCCTTTCTGATATTTTATGTAAGTGTCAAACTTTTGATCACTGACAAGATTAATTAACTCGATGATACATTTATCAATCCGTTTGGTTTTCTTCCCATCTAAATAAATATATTTTAATTTCCGATGAAATGTTTCAACATACATATTGGTGTTGATTTTAGCCCCTTTTCTGAAACAGTATGCCCACATTTTGGCTCTTTCAAAATAGTATGTCATAAAATATTTATGGAATTCTCACGTGTCTTCATCTTCACATAGTTGCTCAAATGTTTCTAACATTTTGTTGAACATTTCTTCATCTAATTCATACATTAAAGTTTTTAAAGTTTTGTACACTGCTTGTCTTTTATGTTTTGGCACAGAATTCAAATGACCTTTCCATGCTCTGTCCACATGCCAAGCACATAATAATTTTTGGCAAGAACCAAATGTATGCTCCCATGCATTATAGAACATGGGAGCATCATCGCTCATGAAAACCTTTGGCTTGATATCAATGATCTTTTTGATGCAGTTAAAAAAGTTTACCAAAATTTTTTCTGATACTGTTGATGATATTAAGAAAGCAACTGGTATGCCCTCTTCATACTTATCAACGACAAGCAATGTTACAAGTTCAAATCCATAAGCAGAAATTCCATGTGTAGAATCAATACAGATTCTATCAACATTTTTTTTTTGAAATTCTGTCATTATTGCTAACATGAAATCATTTTTGTTTACATTTGCATATTTTTCTCCTTGACGTTTATACATCAGAACGGGGTTGAATTCCATTTGCGACATCGTATTAACCCAGGACCAAACACTTGTCTCATCATCTGTTAAAATTAATCCTTTAGAATTAATGCTCAGACCAAAATCCCTCTTAATGTTATGCAGGTCTTTTCTCGTTATTAACTGTTTTGTTTCAATATCATCTCTCGAAGAGAATCTTGCAAAATTCGTTTCACTTCCACCCCCTGCAATAATTTACCTGAATTTAAAAAGATAATTAGGAGATAAAAATTATATATATTATATGCAAAATAAAGTTTTTCATTTATATGAACTTGAAAAGAAAATTTTATATTATTTTATACCTACTAAATATGAATTCCATGCAAACAATGGTATGATATTAGAATATCAGCTTGCAACTGAAAATTTTTTTTAATGAACTAATCAATTGCCCTAATCAATTCTTTCAACAATATATAAAATAGTAAGTGTTTTGAAATTTGAACATCAACTTAAGGAGTACAGCAACTGAGACCAATATTTATCCAGCGCTTTTTGCATTTCTGCCTTATAAGACACAAGCAACGTAAGTTGCAATGTTTCAGGAAGTGAAATGTTGGTACCCTAAGTAGAAGCCGGACATTATAAAATTTGATTTTGAAGCCGCAGCCATCAATAGCTGTATGTTAGAATTTCCCAGTTCGACTATATTCGGTTGTAACTTTCATTTTAATCAATGTTTGTGACATAAGATGAATGGGGAGAAATGGGTGTAATAAAGGAATATAAAGAGAACGAAGATATAAGACATGTCTGTAGAATGATTTCTGCCTTAGCTTACTTGCCAATAGAACATGTAGATGATACTTAGAGCATTGTATAGGAAAAAGCTTTTAGCATTGACAAACTTACCACATTCATTGATTCTTTTGTTGAGTAGTGAATGGAAAATCAAAATATGCCCATTAAAATACGGAATGTACATGGACAGCATCATAAGACAAATAATTCTGTTGAAAGGTGGAATTCTAAATTAAGCACAATCACTGGCAGAAACCAGCCTATTGTGCACTTATTAGTTAAAATACTAAAAGAAGGAACACAAAAAAGTGTCTTTTAATTTGAAAGCCAGAGAATTAGGCGACCCTGAAATAACAAGGAAAAAAGCATATGTAAAATTGGATGAAAGAATTAAAAACATCCTAAAAGAATTCGAAACATCAAACAATTTAGAAAAATGTCTAAAATCTTTAAGTTTTGTAACTAGGTTGGACTAAATTGTAAATTATATTTATGCCTTTATAATAAAGGATAGCTAGTATTTATTTACTAGTATCTGTTTTGTATATTTTACTTCTAATATTTATTTTTACTTACATTAATGCAGCTAATTAATTTTATGATAACTGCACCTGTTCTAATATTTGACTCTAAAATACAGTTTTCCACAAAATCCCTGAAATTTTTATTTTTAGTCTGCTATTTTTATTAAGTCTGCTGTTAAGCCTAATTTTAAATTTCACACTCGCGTGTTTCTCTCCCAATCTGAATTTTTCATGAATGATTTTCGTTATCAACTTCATTAATATTAAAATTCATTCACTTTTGGAATTTTGAACCACCTGTATATTAATGACAGCTAGAAAGGCTCCAACTGCATAAGTAATTATAGTTTTATTTAAGAGAAATTAATACAATCAAAATATGGTCTAACACATAACTTGCCTGCTATACTTTGCTTTTCTTGTTTAGGAATAGGGAGATGACAAAGGGATTTTTCATGCTTGTAATGTTCTTTAAAATATACAGCTTCAAAATGATTGCCAAAATCTTTTAGTATGACAGTAGCTGTGCAAAAGAAACCTGTTTTGGAAGTCCCTTGTGCTTTTAGCTATCTTTCACCTTTGCCTTTTGCTTTGTATGTCCCACTTCTATTACAGCAAAACAGTGTCCTGGTGTAATTTTTATGTTTCTGCCCAGATGAATCTACTACAAAATGAGTCTTGTTTTTCTTTCTTCATCCGATAGCCATGAATAAAAGTCTAATAAATAAATAAATGTATAAATTTTCATAATAAGGGCATCTGATTAGTAAATAAAAATATGCAGATTGCAGCCACACAGAAAAATAATCTTAATTGTTAAAACTATAGTGTTCTGAAATTATATGTTTCAAAGTAATTAATTAGTTAATTTTTTCAAATAAATGCATATTTGTGTGCTGAAATAGCTTAAATTAATAATACCATATATATGGTGTTTCTTCAAATAAATGTATTGCTGAACTAGCTTTAATGAAGCTATTTAATTTTAATGTAAAAAGATTAAGGGCTATATACAGAAGTTACGCAATATATTTTGCTTATTTATAATTGAACTAGGAAAACAAAATAATAAAAAGTTCATTGCATACCTTGCTTTTTTTGAAAAGTTCATTGCATACCTTGCTTTTTTTGAAACTCCAGTTTTATACATTTGGTCATATTGCTGTAATTATGGCAAGTCTCTAAGTGAGATCTTAAATCTCCTGCAGTAGGAAATAGTTCCCGGCATTCGTCTTCGCCGCATTTAATATTACTTCGCCTTATATTATGGATACGTATCCTATGTTTAGCTAAAGAATTTTTTGTACAAAATTGCTTCGTACAATACGTACACGAAAATGGTGCAACTTTATTATTTAAATTCGTGTATTCTTTGTGCATGCGCTTTCAAATATCTTTTCGCATAAAAAGATGAACTGCAAGATTTACATTTAAACATATCCATTTTGATAATAAAAAAAAAGCAATATCCTTGATTTAAACAAACCGCTAACAATTGGCGAGAAACACAATTGCAGTTGGCGAAAAACCAGAAATAGCGCCTAAAACCAAAGAATCTCTTACAGATTCTTTGCTTAAAACGTTTCGGGAGTGTCACGTGGTATACAGCCAATGACAGTGAAGATAAGCATTTTCCTCTTCTGGTCTTGAGACGCCTGTCAAATTGTTACCGATAACTGCTGTGCTTGTTTACGATATTATTTACCTATTCTAATTGCCAAGCAGTGATAAATCAAAGAGTAGGGCAACCACCGTTAGAACTATATTAACCCTGCTCGTATGCCATTGGTCAGCAAAGAAAATGTAACGATGACGTAGGTACACTTCTGGTGATGACGTACAACACACTTCCGGGTTCCGATTTGCGGAATTGTAGCTCGTAGACAGACAGACAGACAAAGTAGACAGATGTCTTGTTTTGCACCCGCTAAGTCTTTCTGCACCGATGGGCGAAAAATCAAGCATAGGTGCGAAGGAAAGGTATATAGAAAGAGGGGCAATTTCGTATTTGAGGAGAGTAAAAAGGAACTTCGTACATCTTGTACGAGTTCAAAAGGCCAGGAAGAAAAGACGGGACAAAATAAAATTTAAAATAAATGGCCCAAAAATAATAGAGGGAAAAAAAAAAAAAGGGCCTATAGAAAGAAAAGGAAAAGAAGTAGAAAATATCCTAAAATACGATTGTGTCCATGAGTGTAGTTAAAAGGAGAAGAAACTGTCTTCATTTACAATAAATAGTGTCTCACAGGAGTGTTTGTGTAGTGAGTGTGTTTGGTAATGGTGAATAGATGTGTTACTGGGCAAAAGACAAATATTGACGGTGTTAAAATGCTTCGTATCAAGGTATTTAGCATGGAATATAAAGTAATATGTACGCTTGCATCCTGAGATATCAACAAAGGTCATCAAACAAAAGTATATATTAATTTAACCAAAGTAACTTATGCTACTTTCATTCTCAACATTTTCATACATTTTTCAAAAAGCAGCAGCAGACTAACAACATAGAACCATATACAATACAAGACCACAACCGCATACACCCAAAAAAATAAATAAATAAATAAATAAATAAAATAAAAAAATATATATATATATTTATGTGTGTAAATAACTGAGTATATGTATTAAAAACACAAATTAAACAGTATTTATTAATTTAACTATCATAATTTATTACAAGATTAATTATTTTACTATCATAATTTATTACTAGTTAAATAATGTTAATATAACACAATGAGGCACACTGTTATTTATATAAGCTCATAGTTCTAAAAATTCATTTAAGCCGGGGAAGAATAAACCATCCCTTAGATATGGACATTTAACAGATAGCAAAGAACAGTATGAGAAAAAATCGGTGAGGTATAATATTATTTAAAGGCGAAACTATATTCAAGCGATCTAGAAAGAAAAGAGAATCCAGAAGATCCGAGAGGGAAATAGCGCAATGCCCAAATTATCCCTCTCATCCCCAAATTTTCCCTCTCTCTAAATTCCTTAAGGGTGTTGACAGACGTGAACTGATAACGCTGGCGTCTGTTTCGAGTTGATACACAAAGGAAGCCACAAGCAATGGCAATTTCAAGTATTTTTTAATGCTTTAAACTGATGAAAAATTAAGATTTATTGATTTAAAGGCACTTATTTATAGAAATTTGATTTAGTTTAGATGAAAGAAAAGTACTTATCTTAAAATTCCAGGCTTTTGGAGTACATCCTTACATTGTCCGCTGTTTTATTCTCGTCAACATCGGAGCCGAAATTCATTGGAATGATATAGGTTTTGTAGGGGAAAAATAAACATTTTTCAAAGAAATTTAATTGATAATCACCAAGAGGAAAGGAAATATTTTCACTTTTTTATGGAGCGCAGCGATCGTGCTGCCGCTTGGCTCGGTGATCACCTCCACGTTAAAAAAATTGCAGACGGCAAAAGATCGATCTATGCCGAAAGTCACACCATTGTAGCTCGTTTCTTGGGATGGACATGTGCGTTTAGTTAAGGTCAAGACTAAGCTTGGATAAGTTTTGCGACCAACCAAGCGTTTGTATCCTTTGGAGATAACATCATCAGATGAATAGTCTAGATTAAAAATGTGGCAAGCAGCTCTTCTGATGAACCAGAGACTTACTGCGATCCTGATATTCGTAATGACTTGCCTCAAGATCTTAATAGCAAAAAGATTCCATCGATGACCACAAGAAGTGGTCGAATGGTAAAGCCTGTTCAAAGGTTACAGTTTTGAATTTGATTTTTCAGCAAATTCAAAGGTGGGAGTATGTTGAAACTCTCACCGACAACCACGTTAATTGGACGTTTGAGTGAAACATGTTAATCCTATTCTTCTGTGTTACATATATATTTTAGTTTATATGCTGAACGCCTTCTCAGAGACATTACGTTAGAAGTTGGAGGAAAGTAGTTTGCTGCACATCGCCTTAATCTTTGTGCTTCCAGTGATGTATTCCAGGTAATGCTAATGAATCCAAACTGGAGTGAGTCACAAGAGACAAAAATATGTTTTTTTATTTTAATATTAATGTTTTCAAAAAAATTTTAACATAGCAAAGATAGCAGCTTGACACTCAACTGTACCTACATAAAGCGCCATCTATATAATTTGAAGAACACACTTCTTTAACAACACTTTTGCAGACCCCAACACTCATATAGTAGGTAAGTTAGAATTAAAACTTACTATTTACTTGCTTTAAGTATTTTTTAAAATTTTTTATGTAGTATTTAAGTATTTTATAAATATGAAATTATATTTTTAAATATATATTTGTTTTTTTAAAAATTGTGAATTAGTTCTTTTTGTTTCTTATTGGTTTATATGGATAATGTCTAGTTCTTTTTTTAGTTTCTTTTTATTGGTATGCATATTCGTGTCGGGGAGGTTTCTGTAGACAAGGGTTTCTAAAATACATTGGTTTTTAGATTATTTTTTATTTTTTATAAAAAAATAATTTTTAAAAAATTTCATTTAAAAAAAGTTTAATTTAATACTTGACTTTATGTGTTTCTCAAAAGACTTCATTAGTATTTTCCTTTTAGAACTTTAATTCTTAAATGTTAATTTCTAAGGGTACCACTTTATTGGTATTTCTTTTTACTTTTGGTTTTGACTTTTACCCTTGCCTGCATGAATGACGAAACACGAATTGAATGATTGGAGAGTTAGGTTTGGAGGCAACTTCCCCTTGATAAGTCTGTCTCCTGCCTGCTCAACAGTCATTCAATTATGCATTTAAAAAAATTGTTTAGTTTAATTTTAATTTAATTTGCTAAATTAGTGAATTTATTTTCATGGTTTGGTTTTGCACTTGATTTGCTTATGCTTCTGAATTTAAATGATATTGTAAATTAGTTCAAGAATTAAATCTTTTATATGTTTACACATTAAAAAAATTTTTTTAAAAATTATTTTGACTTTTTTCTTTATTTTGGCTTTAAATTTGCTTTTTTACTTTTATACGTGTTTGTTAAAATTTAAATTTAAATTTGTTTAAATTTACAAGAAGATCCATGGTTTCTTCGGAGGAATTGAAAGAAAGAAACTCATAGTAAATATTTAATTAGATTGAGTAGTGTATAGATGTACTTAAGAAAAATACTCCCGGATATACCTTTGGAGAAGAAAGAAGATCGACTTAAAGGTAAGCCTTTTTACCTTTTATTTTCTAAGAATTATACACCAAGAATCGGTTGGTTATTTCGATGGAAGTATAACTCAGGTTCCTTCCAAGCTCGTGATTTACACTGGTGTACACAACAAAACGTGTGGTCTGTACTTTTTTCTAAATTATACATAATGCCCACAACAATAAACAACAATAACAATAAAAAAATAAAAAATAAGATAATAAGTATGTAGATGTAAAACTAACAGGTTAAGCGTGATATACGAAAATAAATTTGTATTAAATTCAAGTTAGCACAGAAAACAATGTATTAAACATAACGGGATGTAAAAATTCATTTAAAAATAACAATTAGTATTCTTATACTTACGTTTACATTATACTTATCTGTATTTTCTCTAATTCATATAGAATACTAATATTTCTATTACAAGTGTCTTTTTTTTATTATTAAGTACTTTGCCTGTTGATTGATATATTTCGGTAAGAGCCATGCCCATGTAATAAATTTAATGAATGCATGACCTATCCATTTTACATAGATTTCAGTATTTTTTCCCCAAGTTACTTGCGTACAGCTTAAAGAATTTTACGTTGAAACAAATATTTGTCCTTTTTTATAATATATTTCACAATACAAATAACCTTCAACAGTAATCAAATTTTCTTCAGTAGCATTGTTAATAAAACTAGAACTTTATACATTTTAAAATTATTCAAGAATTAAATCTTTTAATTCTTGAATTATTCAAGAATTAAATCTTTAGAATTAAATCTAGGGGTTGGAAACCTCATGGTTCTGCGCGCTTACAGCTGTTAATAATCAAGAACATAACGTGAACAGCCATGTTACAAATTAGCATTCACCCCTCCCTCCATATTTTCTTCCTTTGATCCCGAACTGACGAGCCGAGAACCGGCATCTTTCGACGAAAACTTCTTTAATTATGCGAAAATATTTCTATCTATTCGTTGCGAAGAAATTCAGAAAAAATAATAATAAATAAGAGAATAATATAAATCTCCAAATGCGAACAACGACAACCTTCGCAAAAGCGAATAGGATGAATTAGCTAGCTTACTAGATCTATTATCGCCAAAGTTGGCGATGTTTACATTTACCGGGTTCTCTGCGGAAGTGCTTCCAAAAATAAAACGTTTAATTACTTTTCGATCACAACACGCTTCACAAACTACGTAGCATTATCAAACGTAAATACCGATTTTAAATGTTTCCACCTTTTCGCCACTAGATAGCGTATCAGAGCGCTGGAATCGCGGATAAACACCAGAACGATGACACACAAAAAAGTAGTATCTGAATTTCTTTTTTAGGCACCACATTCGACTGTAAAACTGCATTTTGTCTCGGTTTCAATGCCCTTTTTACACACAGTAAATTCTTGAAAAGAAGGGAACTGCGAATCTTCCGTTACAAGACATTTATCATGAACGCTTTCAAAATGCTTCAGCAATTCTGCCTTTGTAGATGTAGCGCCCGTAGATTTCGTCGGAATGAATACGTCTTCGAACACTCCAAACATGCAGAATTACCTTCCATACTAATGACGCTAAATAAAAGAAATCAGTAACACCTTAACTGACTTCATACTTCACAGGCCTAAGTATATGAAAAGAATACATTTTTAAACAACATTTCATTCTGAGAATTAAATGCTATACTTTTCACAGAATAGTTTGCTCAGAATGGTTTAATTTGAAATATTTTCAGAAGTTTCCGTTAATTACATTAGAAACAAAAATTTAAGGCAATTCGATTTGATTCGGTTAAGGATTATAAAAGTTAAGATCAAAGTTTATTTTATTATTAAAATTATGCCTTATTTCTTCTCTATTTATAGAACTTCTTCCTACTTTCTCAAATGTGACATGATTTTTTAGCTTCTGAGGCATCTTTTAACTCGAAAACTATAAGTCAATTTATAATTAATGCTCTATTCGGTCCATTTCTAATTAGAGCACCTTTAAATTTAATAGCGAAATACTTTAAATAGTACTTAACTTTCTCTGAATATTTCTGAAAGGGACTAAAATAAGGATTATTTTTCAAATATTATTTAAAACTTTTAACTGACTAATAATATAAGGGGAATATATGACTGATAAGGGGAATAATTCTTTTAATTATACTTATTAAATTTTTTTACCCTTAATTTCAACAATACATATTCCAAATCTCTTCTTTACTACTCTCTCAAGTACGCATCTTATAGAAATTGCTTTACAATACCTTTTAACAGATTGCTTTCCAGTACGAACAATTCTTGCTTAAATAGTTTTATAACGTATTTGTCAACAGGATGTCAATTTATGTTTACAATTCAATGTTAAGGTTATTATATATTTAGATAATATTTATAATCATTATAAATTTAGATACATTTAATAATTAGATTTCTTCACAGTAATTTTCACAGTTATTTGTGAATGAATAAATCCTTCATTTCAAATACATTTATAAATAATTTAATAAATATTTACGTATTTTGTTAAAGGCAGGAACCACATGCATAAATACCCGTACATATTTCATATTTTTCATTTCCGGCATGTGGAAATCTTTAATTTCTGTGTATTCACTATATTTTTCGAGTAAAGTAATTTACACTAATTTTAAAAAGTACATGTTACAATAATATGTGAATGTGAAAAAAATTTATTTATTTAAAACATTTTGGCGTTTGGAACATAAAATAAAAGTAGCGAATACTGTATTAAGGGTATCGAAAAATGTATACAATTTTAAAGGTAAGGTGAGGTATTTTTCATTCTTTAAGCGTAACTTTTTGCTAAAATCTATATTTTTGTAGTTCAAGAGCTTAGAATTTTATAAAACAAATTCATAATCAAAATCGCTGTTGTTAGTTATCAAAAAATAACCAAGATGTGATTTTTGGGTAAATGTCGCTAAATTATACAAATTGCTATTATCCATCATACTAGGAATGTTTCTTTTATACGGAAGTGTTCCGTTTTTCGATTTGTATAGAACTGTCGTGTGTCGAAATACTACCAGAGCGCTGGCAAGCGAGCTTCTGAATGTAAACAAAAACACCCCATCTGGTGACCGAAGCTTCGAAGCAGTGCTTCACTTCTAGTACCGGTTTGGCTACTCCTTCCTTTCTTACCTCCATGGCCCCCTCTCGCTACGCCATTGCTCTTTCTGGTAAAATATACTGAAATGAAATGATGAGCATTTCATGCGCAAAAAAATCTGTCATTTAACGAAGAAATTAAATCACAGATGTAAAGGTCGAAAATTTATGTGCGGTTGTGGTTTAATAGATTTCAGGATCTGTTGTTGATATGTTACAACAATATTTTTGAAAAGATGTGGCTTTCAGAGTGATCACTTCTATATTAAAATTGGACATTTCTTTAGCTTGAATAATATATACAACACTGAATTCAGTGGCTGCATTTTCTGCATTCAGAGGAAATTGAGATATGCCTTTTACCGCCTATATAGCACTTGTAGCATCTAAGTTGACAGTTTGTCATAATTTTGATAAAATATGGGCTATTCCTAAAAATTTGCACAACAGAAATACTGCATAAAGCTACACTTATTGAGAGAGTTTAACATCAAAATAATGTTATGAGACTGATCAGCTGATGTAGCTTTGATTTATTCCAAAGAACACTTATTAATAGAGTTTAGCACCATATGGAATATTGTTTTTATCGTTACTCACGTATCTTTACAAAATGAAAACTGCTGTATCTGTAAAATGCCAGTTGTTTCATCAGCTAATACTGAAAAGAACTAATTTTCGAGCTAATCAGTCTCAAAAAAATATTTTGTTGTTTAACTCTATTAATAAGTGTTCTTTGGAAGAAATCAAAGCAACATTAGCTGTTGCTTATCAGCTGATGAAACAACGCTCATTAAAGGAAAAAGAAGTTTCTTAACAATTTTGGGTACATTAGGATAATTGATTAGGTATATTCATTTTCTCAAGATGAAGGTGATATTCCTCTTTCTATACCTGTCTAAGTCAGATAGATATTAGTTATTCTGAATTGACCTATCGCAAGTTGAACCATGATTAAAATCGAATAAACTGATAACAATACCGTATTAAGCCACATGAAAAATAGCAGTACATAAATAGTAAATGCGAAGAAGTTATATATACTTACTTGAATTATATTAGTAGGTTATCATATTAAATTATGCAGCATTATTAGTAGAATGCAATGATGTGCCTGTCCAACGCTAGTGGCTTCTCGCAGAAAAGAGTCCCAGAAAAGTACTTTTTGGAACAATGTAATCAAGTAAAGGGGGGGGTCGAAAATTGTTATTTGTATGGAGCCTTATGTTTGTTCTCAGCTTACAGATTTTCTTTTTTTTTTTTTTTTCAAAATTATATCGGCAATGGTTGTTAAAAAGTGTTGGACTCTTCTTTCTTTATTTTCATGCCTACACATTGTTCATTAAAAGTTCCTGTATATTCTCATAATATTTCTAGCATTCTGTCTATGGTCTAAATCAGGGATGTCAAACTCATAGGTACACTTGGCCAAACAAACAAGGTTTAACTTTAGGCGGGCCGAAAAAAAAAAAAATCAATATTCATAGAAACGTAATTTCGAATAATACAGTAATAAACATATATATATATATTTATATAGAAAAGAACAAGAAAAATTTAATGTTTAAGTCCTGATACTTGACATCTCTTGTCTGCTATTATCTTTCCTATTTCGGGAGAAATTTTGTTTACAGTGATAACTTTCAACGCTGACCCAAGGTGAGCATCATTAATAGGGTTTCTAATAGGAGACTTATTACCTTTCATGACTGAAAATAACTGCTCGCACGGATAAGTGCTACCAAACATGGAAATAATTTCATATGCGAATTTTCGAGTATTTTCAAACCTTGCTGGTAAATATTTGTAAAATTCAGGCACGCCCACTTCAATGAATTTTGCTTTCAAATTTGAGTTGCTTTGAATCTCGATCACCTCCATTTGCATATGGCTGGGTACTGAGTCAATACTTATTGAGAAAATCGAAGAAAACAAACAAAAAAAAATTGTCTTCAAGGGAACTAAAATCATTAAACCTCGTTTCAAATTCAGTTGTTAAATTTGCAATTTTTTCTGCGTATTTTTGATACGAACAAGTATCATCTAAACTTGATTTGTTCATGCTGCACGTCGGGAAGTGCGTCAAATCTTCATTTTTAAGTTGTTTTTCCCAAAGAACTAGTTGACATTTGAATGCTTTAATTATGTCAATGTATGATATGATCTTCTCCTTTGTACAGTTGCGCGCCCCCAACCTGCAGGCAACAAAGTGGTGACTGCTGAAACTGGAAATTAGACAGAGTCTTGCGAAGGGTTAAAGTCCCTTTTTATTCAACTTAAGAAATTACAATTGCGTGCTCTTGACGCTCACAAACTACGCCGACCCGGCGGTAAAATAAAAATAAGAACTTGAAAAGAAATAATAACAAGACTCTAACTACGAGGCTCTCTAAACGTAACTAACCTCACCGCGTTTTACAATACCGCTGCTAATTCAGCAAACTTTGAATATCACGTTGAACGATTAACAATTCTCCGAGGCAAGCACACAGGCCGAAACGCGGGGTTCTTCAATTTCTGACTAACTACCTCCGCGCTCGTGAAGTAAGAAAGCACATCTCGAACTCGTTTCCTTTCTATTTAACTCAGAATACTTCCGCTGATAATTTGAATCCTTGCGCATTCTACAAAAATTTACATACTCTGGCATTGGCAGTTCCAGGGGAAAGTAAGGCTTGACAGGAAAGATAGTTTAAACTTAAAATAAATGTTAGTTAAAATAAATATAAACCTTACATTTGCCGCTGCCAGAATTTGGAAAACTTGGAAGCAGGTCCTACAAACGACCTGTTGTAAAGTTTCTACAATTCTGAACTAACTTTTAAGAGCCTCGTTTACATAAAAAATATCTTATGTAACAAAAGGTATACTAAATTTCTGTAGATACTTATTTAAATCTCTCTTCTTACAGCAACTTTTCCTGGACTTCAGCAATCAATCTTGTTCTTTTCCTGCCAGCATCTGGAAGGAATAAGTATCAGTATCTTTCTAAATACATTATAATTTACACTTTCTTGGCACTGAATACATTTTTGTTTTTAAACGATTTATTTTCCTTAGTTACTGCTTACTTCACATTCATTCAAGTATTCAAACATTAATTTAGCTTTACCCTGGCTCTCCACCATGTGTGGTGTCAAACGGGAATATTCGTGTTTTAGTATTACAACACTTCCCCTAACCACAATGATTTGTTAGAATTCAACGACCAAATAGACACACCTTACTCGACATTCTACAACTCGATGAGCTACTTTAACATTCTTAAAATTCAAGTGTAGGTGGAGAACCCTACAAAACACATTCATTCTAACTTCCCCCTCATTCATCTTTAGACATGCAGGCTTTCGCTCTAAAGCATGATTTTATCTGCAGTTTAATACTTAAATTTGAATTCATTGCTTTTGAGCATTTACTTTTAGCATCTAAAATTTTATGCTTCTAGACTAAATTCTACTGTACATAACATTCAAGTATTTACGTATATTTACAAAATTCTAAGACATATGATTTTTACAATTTACCATAAAATGAATAAGAGAAAATAAATTTTTACTTTACTCATTCCTCGCTAAGCTGGCGGCACTGAAACTAAAGTTTTTATTAATACAAGAATACGAAGTTATTTTTATCTTCGGCCAAATTTTGGCTTTAACATAACAGAATTAGTCTTTCGACCAACAGAAACTGCTTGTTCTTAGATTTTATACCTAAAGAAAATAATACTTTTGCCTTAGGTAAATAAAGTAAAACAAAACTAAGTCTCAACCGAGACATATTGACTTTCGTCAAAACATAGAACTTCGTACTTACGCATAACATTTCGGAACAAAAGAAAAATTTTATAGAAGATTTTAAGTTATCTTTAAGTTTTCGATGATTGAAACTCCGTCATTCTTTTCTGGCAGAATTGTTCCCACGTGATAGGTTTCATGGACGTCAATCTTCTCCTTACTGACCTCCGAGTGTTGTCCACATTAGTTTTTCTTTTGCGTCCTCTGCATGCTGGCCTCTTGGCGTAGTAATCGTCGGGTTGCTGTCTTTTTCGTTTTTCCCTTGGACGGCTGGTCTTAACGTCCTCCGGTCTGGAGTCCTTCTTGAATTTCTTCTGTTGTTTCCGGTCTTTTCGTTCCTCTTGCTGTCTTTTTTGTTTCCGGAACGGCGGCCTTGTTTGCACCTGACTCTCTGGCCCTGGGAGCATTCTCCTTGATGTATAATTTCTACTGCGATACGTTGTAGGTGGTGTTTTCCTCTTTACCAAGGTTTCTTTACGCGGTGTCTTTGCATTCTTGTCTTTCTTAAATGCTGGAGTCTGAAAATTTTCGTTTTTTCCTTTCGGTACCGTCGCCTGGGTTGTAGAAGGGCTAGGTCTCTCTTCAGTTCTCTGGTTCTTGGGTGGTGGAACGGGTGACGTTCGGGACCTTCTACTTCTTTTACGCTTGAGTCCTGCAAGAAACTTTTAAGGATTTCAAAATCATTTTGATTATAGTATTTTTTCACCTGCTCGGGACTTGCTTTACAGATTTCCCCTCTCTCGTTCATAAGGTACAATACGACTCCTTTGATTTCCTGAATTACATAGGGGCCGTCAAATTTTGGAGCTAACTTTGCAGTAAAATTGTCTGGGGCACTTGATAAAGATAATTTCCGCTTCAATACTTTATCCCCAACTTTAAAATCTGCTTCACTGCGTTTTCTATCGTAATATATTTTTTGCTTATTTCTTGCCGTATCCGAGCTTTTAAGCGCCTGATCAATAAGTTTTTGCACATCTTTCTGTTTAAACTCTTGCTCTCTTTGTTGCACAAAGAATAATTTATCTAAAGGCGTAATTAACTTTCGGCCTAAAAATAATTCTGCTGGAGTTTTTCCCGTAGTATCGTGATTTGCCGTTCTTAAAGCATAAGCTAACTCATTTATGTAGCCATCCCAGCGCTTGTGGTGTGTGCTAACGTAACTGCGAATTATTTTTACGATGTTTTTATTCACTCTTTCTGCTATGTTTGCCTGTGGTCTATACGGAACCATTTTGATATGGCGTATGCCAAGTCCAATGCATATGTTTTCAAATATTTGACTAATGAATTGTTTTCCGTTATCGCTAATGACTTTTATCGGTGCACCGTATTTTAAAATGTATCTGTGTAAGAATGCATCTGCGACTGTTTTGGCTGACGCGCGTTTAAGTGGAACAATTTCTGTCCATTTTGAAAAGTGATCTACAGTTACTAAAAGAAAACGATTTTTATTTAACTCGCTCTGGGGGAAGGGACCAAGCAGATCTAAGAATAAAATTTCATTCGGAAATGTAGCGCGATTCGGAAATGTATGCTATTTAAGTACCCGGCCGGGCTGTAATTAATATCATTTATTAACTGACATTGATTGCAGGACCTGACATACGCAGTTACTGTTTTGTATAATTGCGGGAAATATACCGCCTCGCGTACCCTTTTTAAAGTCTTTCTGACCCCTAAATGACCCGCTGTTTTCGCGTCGTGTAATTCCTTCAAAATGCTTAAACGAAGCGAGGCTGGGATGACTGGTTTGTACTCGAGATTTTCGTTTGTTGTTTTCGTATAAAATAATAAATTATCTATTATTTCATAGTTTTTTGCTCTATTTCTTATCGCATCGATATCTGTGTGCTCAAAGCTTTCGGGGTCTTTCAAATATGCATAGATGCTTCCAAATTCAGGATCAGCTTTCAGTTCAGCGATAATTGTATCTCTAGAATCTAAAATTTTTGAAGTCAACACAGCACATTTAAATTCATTACCTTCATCGTCCAGTTTTATACGAGAAAGTGCGTCAGCTACATTGTTTTCCTTACCCGGTTTATATTTTATTGTTAGATTATATTCTTGGAGTTTTAAAGCCCATCTTATTAACCTGGGCGTTAGGTTTTTACCCGAGTAAAGTCTACCAACAGCCGCATGATGCGAAAAGACTGTTACTGGCGCTTTGCCGAAATAAACTCGAAATTTGTGTACAGCCATTGATACGGCTAATGTTTCTCTCTCTGTAGCTGTATAATTCCTTTGTGTGTGATTCAACGTTTTACTAAAAAATGCCAGAGGATGGCTAGTTTGCATAAGAACCGCACCCACCGCATAGTCCGACGCATCTGCTGCAATTTCCAGGTTTTCGCCCCCCTCCGGGAATTTCAAAACAGGGGCATTGATGAGCGCTTCTTTTAATCTTTCAAATGCGGTATTTGCCTCTGCTGTCCACGTGAATTTAGTTTTCTTTCTTTTAATTACTAACAGGGGTTCAACAATATTAGCGAAATCTTTTATGAATGACCGATAGTAAGAACATAACCCAAGGAAAGAAGACAGTTTCTTGGCGGTGTTGGGAGGTGGGAAATTCTTGATTGCTTTTATTTTTGAATCTTGAGTTTCTATACCCTTTTGCGAAATTTTATAACCCAGATATTTAAGTTCTTTAGTTGCGAACTTGCATTTTGAGGCGTTAATTGTAAGACCGGCCTCTTTTAATAATTTAAACACTTCTTCTAGATCTTTAATATGTTGTTCCAACGTACTACTCGTTATAATTATATCATCTAGATAGATTAAAGTCGATTTTCCTAGGACAGGCTTTAGAACAATGTCCATAGCTCTCTGGAATGTTGATGGGGCCCCATACAACCCAAAGGGCATGCGTAAAAATGCATAAGTGCCCGATTTTGTTATAAACGCGGTTTTATGTATGTCTTCGGGTTTCATAGCTATTTGATAGTAGCCAGACGTTAAGTCGAAAGTAGTCATGTATCTAGTAGATTTAATGTTTCTAATAATTTCCTCTATAACCGGCAAAGGGTAAACTGGGAATTTAGTAATACTATTCAGTTTTCTATAATCGACAGCAAACCTCCAAGCCCTTTTATCCGAAGGAGGAAACTCGTTCTTTTTCCTACATAGTACGACTGGACTCGCGTACTCACTATTTATGGGCGTTATTATTTTGTTCTTTAACATTTCCTGAATATGTTCTTCGATGATTAGGTCTTTTTGTTTATCATAACGATACGGTTTATTCCTACGAGGTTTTTCGGCAGTTAACTGTATCTGATGCGTAACTATTTGACAGCTACCAGGCTTTTCTGAAAACAAGTTAGAAAATTACTCACCACTTGCTGGATGGCTTGACTTTCATGGTCATTCAAATGGCTAAGGTCAACTTGCGGTTGTTCCACAGGTTCCAACACCCTCTGGTCCATCTCCAGCACAATAGAACTGTCCTGAAAGTTCAATTTGGCCCTCGCGCCCCTTAAAAACTCCATACCTAAAATAAGAGGATTTTGCAGATGTTTTACCACAAAAATTAATACCTTGAGGCTTTCCTCTTTTACCTGTATGTTTAATGATACTTTTTCGATGCAGTGACAGGTTTTTCCGTGCGCCGCTATAATTTCCGTATTTTTATTTTTAAATAATCGTAACCTATAAAAATTCTTTTTGAAGAATGTCTCACTCATAAAATTACCTTCTGCTCCTGTATCGATGAGGGCTTCTACTGGTACATCGCCAACCAGGACTTGTATAATTGGTAGATGTGAGTTCTTTACGATGACCGTATTTAAATGTCTTTTTGAAGGATTTTTTAAAACTTCCGGGGTCTGGACCCTCGCTTTCACAGGCCCCTCTACTCGTTTAAAGTTTCCCTTCAACTTCTGCCTTCTGGGTACCCGGACGTTTGTTTTCGAATTTCCTTTTTGGGCCTTGACCTTCGAGGTTCGATGAGTTAGCTTGATAGCTCTTTTCCCCATAAGAGCGGTTTGCATTTCTGGTTTGCTCATTTGACGATTGCCTTCGGGTACTTTGAGAATACGATGCCCCTCTAGCTTTTTCCGCTATTCTGCGATTTTGGAACTTGACCGCCAACTCGAAGAGTTTCTGCAATGTGCTTGGGTTTCTAATTTCGAAGTAATCTTGAACAGGAGGTAGCAATCTTGGTAAGATTATTTCAATAATCTCCGCGTCGGGTTTCTTCCCATACAGCATATCCGTCAGTTTAATTTTTCGCAGAATAAAGTCCGTCAACTCTTCTATATTCCGTTGAAAAAACTATATAGTTCGGCTTCTAGCTTTGCTCGGTCTTTCACTATGGGGAAGGCCTTTAATAATGATTTTTTGAAATTTTCGAAGGTATATGTTTGGCCTCCGAATTCCCCTAATACAAATTTACCTATATTCTTCCACCATAGCGAGGCCTGTGCTCTTAGTGCAGATGTGGCAATGGCAACTTTTTCTCTTTCAGGCACAGGGTAGAGCTGGAAATGGTTTTCGAGGCCTTCTAAGAATATCGCCACCGAATTTTTTCCGTCGAAATTGACGTTTGGCTTGATTGATGCTCTCATCGTCTGGACCAGGTATCCAAATCCTTCCAGTTGGCTTGCTATTTCTTGTTGTTGGATTTTTCCAGAAGCTTCCATCCAGTTTTCGGCCATTTCAGTTCGACAAGTGTTCGGGCGCCAATGTGGTGTTGCACGACCCCAACCTACACGCAACAATGGTAGTGACTGCTGTGAACTGGAAAGTACACAAAACTCTTAAGAAGGGTTTAAGTCCCTTTTTATTCTACTTTAGAAGTTACAGATGCGTGCACTTGACGCTCACAAACTACGCCGAACAGGCGGTAAAATAAAAATAAGAAACTAAAAATGAATAATAACAAGTTACTACCTACGAGGCTCTCTAAACGTAACTAACCTAACCGCGTTCTAACATTCAGCTGATATTTCAGCAAAGTTTCTGAATATTACGTTGAAAGATTCATCTATCTGCCGAGGCAACCAAACAGGACGAAACGCGCGGTTCTTCAATTTCTACCTAGCCACCTTCACGCTCGAAGCAAGAAAGCAAAAGCACACCTACAAACTCGTTTCCCTTCTATTTAACTCAAATTACTTCTGCTTAAAATTTGAATACTTTGCGCGTTCTTCTAAAAATTTACATACTCTGGCATTGGCAATTCCAGGGAAAAGTAAGGCTTGAGAGGAAAGATAGTTTAAACTTAACATAAATGTTAATTAAAATAAATATAACTCCTACAAACGTTCAGGCAGAACGTGGTGAATCACGTCAATATGTTACAGTTTAATAACGAGTAGTAGAACGTCCAAAAATGGTGTTACTAACAATTTTATATAACGTCCCTTGAACTTTATATGGAAGCTGCGTTACCTTCTAACAGAACGTTCCTTCAACGTTCTAGCAGAACGTTTCTTTAACGTTCAGGTAAAACGTTCTGAATTACGTCTGTAAGGTGTAGTTCATTAATGGACAATAGAACGTCAAAATTGGTACTAGTAATAATTTTATATAACGTTCTTAGAACGTTCTTTGAAAGTTTCTATAACGTGCTAGCAGAAGTTCTCTTAACGTTTGTGCAGACGTTCTGAATGTAGTCTATAGATTAAAGGTTTATAACGAGCAATAGCACGTCAAATACTTGTACTGTTAACACTTCTGTATAACATGCAAAGAATGTTCCGAATTACTTTTAACTAGAACGTTTTGAGTTACGTCTAACTAGAACTTTCTGAATCCGGTCTATATGTACAGACTCTGAAGGACAATAGTACATGAAATATTTGTGTTTGTAATACTTGCGTCTAATGTGAAACTTAGCTTCCAAATTGTGAATTCATATAATAATTTACATTTCTTTAACGGAAGAGAACACTGGAATTTTCTGGAAAAGACATTATCTGTTTGAAGAGTTGAGCCTGAAATGTTACATTTACAGATATATGTTATGCTTTATATGTGCATCAAAATTCAAATTCTATTATTTTTTTGTATTCTCTTAGTTCATTACATACATGCCACTTACTGATGAAACTTTACACTTTTTTCTCTACATTTACATGAAATTTTTCCAATGCAATATTATCTAGACCTTATATTTTCATAAAAGTTTTACACACAATTCCTATTAACTACATATTAAAACAAGATTTGTTACAGTTCTAATGATAGAAATGTATTTTATGCTTAATCAATTAATCAAGAAATCAAGTTATTGTTCTTACTGGAAGGAAAAGGAATCAAACTGCAAATCACGATTTTTAACATATGGCCAGAATCATTGCAATTTTCAAAATTCTGAAACCTTATTCATGTGATCATATACACCAAACTATTTTAATGGGAGACTGTATTATATTCTGGGCGAATAATTATTTCTTATTAAATATAATCCTCGGTACTTTTTTGCAGTAAATTAAAAACAAATTGTTTTCTTTCAACATTAATAAGCTCTGATATGCCAATTTAATAACTGTACTTAAACTTTATACGAGACTACTGCTGTCTAGAGTTCTTGTCGTTGAGGTAAACCAGTGGTTCTTAACCGGGGGTGGCGGGAATGTATTTTTAGGGGTGCGGGAGAAACCCCTACCTAACTATAAAAATTATTAAATATCATTTATTAAATTTCTTATAATAAAAGATTTGAAATCTGCAGTAGTGTCCCCAATACTGAAGCTCATAAAAATTGGTAGCACCTAGCTCACTTATCGGCAAACGACACAGGAAAGAGCCGATGCCGATGGGCGTATACATTACGCTACGAAAAGGCATGGAACGCTACAAACGAACGCGAACAGGCAACTAGGTGACGGCAAAAAGAAAAAAAACTTTGTGGGAATACAAGCGTGACTTTCGAGAAAGCTCGATAGTCACGAAGCGACGATACAAGCGGAGAACGTTATCCCAGCTTGCGCATGTGCTGAGTTCAACATATGCTACTCCAATGAAATCTACGGATTCACAGATTTGTATTTGCATCTACTGCACCTGTGTTAGTAGAGTCAACTATTGTGTCTGCGACATGTGTATTGTGTATTCTGACTTGTCCAGAAACCTCTTGAGACTAATCCATTCTTAATTGCCCGTTCAAGCCGAATAGAATTCAGTGATATTACAAACGTAAGAACATTATATATATTATATTACATTATTTCTAAATAATTAAATCGATTATAGTGAAGCCCACTATGTCAACAAAAACGACAATGGAACAACGATAAGTATACCAGTTATGGATTTACCTGCACAACCGAAAAAGATGGCATGCAACGACCGCAATGCATCTTGTGTTCCAAGATATTTCAAACAGCAATCTCAAACCATCAAAGTTATTAGAGCATTTTAACAATGTGCATGGTGGCGAAAAAGCGCATAGCATGAACAGCTTGAAGTCAAAGAAGGATCGGTTTGATACCAGTGGAACTATCCTAAAATTGTGCGGACCAGCAATTCAAAAACCTTTATTAGAAGCGTCATATCAAACGGCATATTTATGTGAAAAAAAAAAAAAAAAAAAAGAAAGAAAGAAACCTCAAACGATCGCCGAAGAGTTGGTTAAACCTTCTGCTTTAATTATTGCTAAAACAGTTTTAGATTCGGAAGCACATAAAAAATCCAACACATTCCATTATCGAATGATATTATACGATGGCGAATACAAGATCTCAGTGGAGATATTTTAATGCAAGTAATTGAAGACATAAAAATCAGTCCACTAAAAATAAGCATGCAACTGGATGAGTCAACTGATGTTGATAATTGTAGCCAACTTTTGGTATTTGTCAGGTATGTGAAGGAAAAAGAGGTGATAGAAGAATTTCTATTTTGTGAGCCACTGGAGGTGAATAAGAGAGGAACTGATATTTTCAATCGCATCAAAGATTTTTTTACCAAATATCAATTACCAATGAATGTGATTGGCTCAATATGCATTGATGGAGCCCCAGCAATGTTAGGCAAAAATTCAGGATTTTTTTCACACATGAAAAAAGAATTACCGGAAGCTATAATAACGCATTGCATGTTGCATCGTCATGCACTTGCGTCGAAAGCAATGCCAGAAAGTTTAAAACAACATCTAACTACAGCAGTAAATGTAGTAAAATACATCCGACGGCGAGCTCTTAATCATCGCATTTTTCGTGCATTTTGCGAAGAAATCGGTGCTGATCATATCGTGCTCCTATATCACACCGAAATACGATGGTTATCTAAGGGTTGCATGCTTAACAGAGTTTTTGAATTGCGTGAGGAAATTATTCAATTATTGACTAGTCAAAACTGTTATTTAGTAAAAGATTTTGAGAGTAATGATGCAATGCTGAGACTGGCCTACTTAGCAGACATATTTAGCCATTTAAATTAATTGACTCTATCAATGCAAGGATTTGGTATAAATATAATAATATCTAGTGAAAAATTATCTTCATTTATCGCAAAATTAGAAATTTGGATACGTCGAGTAGAAAAGGGGAATTTTGCAAACTTTACCTTGCTTCATTCTGTTATTGCGAAAAATGAAAAGAATACAATTATACCCGACCTTGTAATACATTTGAGACGATTGAGCGAATCATTCAATGGATATTTTTTTACCGGAAATATTACCAAAACTCAGAGATGGGTACTGGATCCATTTCTATTTGACTTAAATTTGATGGATGGTAGTGACCTGAAAAAAGATCAACTTATTGAAATGCGAGCAAGTTCAAATGGAATTCAAACAATTAGAATTGCAACAATTCTGGTGTTCACAGTTACAACGTTATCCAGAGTTGGCGAACGAAGCACTGCAGTTACTCTTACCCTTTGCTACAACCTACTTGGGCGAAATGGGATTTTCATCGCTTTTGCATATAAAACCTAAAGCGAGAAATCGCTTAAATGCAAGTGATGACTTACGCGTATGTCTTTCAAAAAAGGAATCTCGCTTTGCCAGTATAATAATGAACAAACAACAACAGACTAGTCATTAATAAAAATAATATTGTTTTGTATTTATATAAAATGTACAATGTTTTTCAATAAACAATAAGTTTTGCAAAAAATTTATTTTTCTAGACTAAAATAATTAAAACACATTTTTCAATGGGGTGCGGGAGATATATTTTCAGATTCAATGGGGTGCGACTCGCTAGAAAGGTTAAGAAACACTGTAGTAGACTAAAAGCATCAGGATGATGGGAATTTAAAGTGAATGCTTGGATATTTCTTGTCATTAAAATACATTTAAAAGTTTGCATTTAAATGTATGCAAATTTTAAAAATAATAAATGTTGTATCATAAATTATAATACGACGTTTAGCCTAAGAGAGCTTCTCCTGACGCATGCGCCGTTCGCGTTTATCCGCGCGGTGATGAATGATGACGTAACTGTTTATTACGTATGTATGTATATGTAAAATATTCTTACTTCTTCGCCCTTTTTCTCTGCTGTACGCAACTATGTTTAAGTTAATCTCTGTCATTAAAAATGTTCATTGATATTACAATCTATTTAGGCTCATTTATTTCTTCAATGGTTATGGACCCAGGAACGTTTCAACTGTGCCTAATTAGCAAAATACCTATTTTAAAATGAACATTTTGAAGTTTTCGAGCATTGAACTCTTAAGCCTAATTCAGTGCAAGAACTGTTACGTCTAATCAACGGTAAGAACTGATCAGCGTTCAGTTAAGCCTATTTTTATAGCGCTCAATCTTTTTTTTTTTTTTTTGGCTGTGAGAGACTGTATTACATTCTGTCGCATTTGACTACTATAGAAAAGCTTGGAAAAGATAATTTTGACAGTTGGAAATTACAAATAGAAGCAGTATTGATTAAAAACGACCATTGGGATTATGTAACCGGTAAAGTGCTAAAACCTGCTGAAGGAACCGAAGACGAAAAGAAATGGCTCCAAGCTGATCAAAAAGCTCGCGCAGATATAATTCTTGCAATGAATCCTAGTGAACTGTGTCATATAAAGCATTGTGTGACATCAAATGCTGTGTGGAATAAACTCAAAGCCGTATATGAATCGAAAGGACCTGCGAAGAAGGCTACATTATTAAAACAGCTTTTATTTAGAAAAATGGCGGAAAGCGAAACGATGTCTGAACATTTGAATAATTTCTTCGAAATAGTTGATAAGCTTAATGGAAATTGACATAGCTGATGATTTATTATCGATTCTTCTGCTCTATAGTAATCCAGAAAATTTTGAAAATTTTAGATGCGCCATCGAATAAAGAGATCAGTTACCTAGTACCGAATCTTTAAAAATCAAAATATTAGAAGAATGGGAAGCAAGAAAAGGGAAAACGTCTCAAGATTCACAGAATGCATACTATACTGATTATAAAAGAAGAAATCAAGAACAGAAGAAAAATGAAAAATGGAAGGTAAATTCAAACAAAAATTTTCCAGCTGAAAGAAATTTTCGAAACTTGAAGTGTAATTACTGCTCGAAAATTGGGCACAAGGCATCTGAATGCAGAAAGAAAATAGCTGATAGAAAATATGCGCAATCAAATAAGGGAAATCAAGGTTCTATGATGGCTTCTAATTATGAAGAGCAGATTAGTTTAGCTGTAAACAATGCTTATCAGAAGACCTCCTCATGGTGCTTAGATAGTGGCTGTACATCTCACATGTGCAATGACAGAAGGTTATTTTCAGAATTTCACCCTCGAACGAATTCAACCATAAAGTTAGCAGTTAACAAAACAGCAAAAATTACAGGAATTGGAACTGTCCTTATAACAGTACCTAACGGAAATAAGACAATTAAACTTACGCTCAAAAATGTGTTATGTGTTCCGGAATTAAAATGTAATTTGCTGTCAACATCTAAAGCTACTGCAAATAATCGTTCAGTGATTTTTACAGAACGACTTGCTAGAATAATAGAACCAAATGGATCTATACTAGTGCAGGCTATTCGTCATGGTGATCTTTATTATATACATCCAAGCACTGAAACAGCTGCAATAGCACAGGTAAGTGATTTTGTAAAGTGGCATCTTAAATTAGGTCATTTAAATGAGTCTGATTTGAAAAGACTTAAGTCTGATAACATGGTTAGAAATTTAAATTTTAATAACACTGAATCTCTAAAAGACTGCAAAGTCTGTATCAGAGGTAAACAAACTGTGCAACCTTTTCAAAAAGAATCAAAATTTCAAAGTGATGAATTACTGAACTTGATTCACTCAGATTTGTGTGGACCTATGAGAGTCCCATCCCATGCTGGTTCGCGTTATTTTGTTACTTTCATAGACGACAAATCGCGTTATGTCGAAGTCAGTTTTCTTAAAACTAAAGATGAAATGAAAAATGCATTCATTAAATACAAAGCTGCAGTCGAAAATCGTCTAGGAAAGAAAATAAAAATCCTTCGGACTGATAACGGTCTCGAATATCGCGGAGAAGAATTTAATAAATATATTCAAGAATGCGGGATTAAACGAGAATTCTCTGCACCAATGACTCCTCAACAGAATTCGAGAGCTGAACGCATGAACCGCACTTTAACTGAAATGGCCAGATGTTTGTTACTACAAAGTAATCTTCCCCAATCCTTTTGGGCTGAAGCCTTGAACTGTGCTGTTTATATTCGTAATCGTTGCCCAAATCGAAGCCTGGGAGTAAACAAAACACCTTATGAGTTATTTTTTGGCATCAAGCCAACTGTATCTCACTTCAAAGTATTCGGACAAAAATGTTTTGTACTTAATAAAAGGTCTAAAGGGAAATTCGATCCTCGATAAAGGGAAATTCGAACATATATTTGTAGGATACTCAAATGAGTCTAAAGCATACAGGCTGTGGAATAAAAATTCCAGAAAAATCGTTATAAGCCGAGATGTTAGATTCATTGATGAATTTGAAAACTGTACTAATTATGATAAAGATTTAGAAGTTTTATTTCTCGAAAATATTCCTGATAAAAAGAAGGAAGAACCTCTGAATGTAAAGCAGATATCGGCTGATGAAATAACAGAAGACCCCTCAAATATGGCAGAAGCATCTGCTGAATCATCCGATAATGAAGATTCTGATTCTGAAGCAATACCTGAAATGCAGTTTAAAAGGGGGCCAGGTCGTCCAAAGAAAGTCAAGACTGGGAAGCCAGGAAGACCAAAAAAAGGAGTACCACAATATAAACATAGAAAAGGAAGAAGCACAAATTGCTGAAAAAGATACAAATCCGAGATTGGAAGAAGCATTAAATGGAAGTTATGCTGAAGAATGGCATAAGGCTATGCAAAGTGAGTATGAAGCACTTGTTAAAAATGGTGCATGGAAATTAGTAAAGCGACCACACAACAAAAAGGTAATAGGATGTCGCTGGGTTCTTAGAACGAAATATAATGCAGAAGAAACAGTTCAAAAGAGAAAAGCTCGATTGGTTGCTAGAGGATTTGCACAGGAACCTGGAATTGATTTTATTGAAACCTTTGCTCCAGTAGCCAGAGCAAGTTCTATAAGAACTGTGATTGCATACAGTGCTGAACAAGACCTTATGTTATATCAACTAGATTTTGTTATGGCTTATGTTAACGGAGATTTAAGAGAAGAAATTTTCATGGAACAAGCTAAAGGTTTCGAAGACCAAAATAATCCTGATTATGTTTATGCTTTGAAAAAGTCTCTTTATGGTTTGAAACAAAGTGGAAGACAGTGGTATGAAAAATTAGACAAAAAACTCAAAAACTTTGGATTACAACCATTACAATCAGATAAGTATGTATACAGGATGAAAACATCTCAAGGTGAGTTAATTCTAATTTTATATGTGGATGACTGAATAATAGCAACAAATAGCTGTGATTTATATGCTGAACTTAAAGTTTTACTTTCATAGACGACTTATCTTTCATTATCTTTCTAAAGAATTTCATGTTAAAGATTTAAGTAAACTTCATTATTGTCTTGGAATAGAATTTAATCAAGATGTAAATAATAATTCTATTAGTTTATCTCAGCAGAAATATGTTGATAATATTTTACGAAGGTTTAATATGCAAGATGCAAAACCAGTAGCAACTCCTTTAGACCCTAGTGTAAAATTAAGTAAAGAAATGTGTCCTTCTGAAACTGAAAAGGAAGAATTGAACCTTATCGCCGTCTAATTGGTTCGCTTACGTATCTTTCTGTGTTTACTAGGCCGGATATTACATATGCTGTCAGTCACCTGAGCCAATTTAATAACAATCCTGGAAAATTACACTGGTTGGCTGCAAAGCGCGTTTTTCGATACTTAAAAGGAACTAAAAATTATTGTTTAAAATTTCGAAAGACTGGAAAAGCACTTATTGGATATACCGATGCCGACTGGGCGCCTGATGTTAATACTAGAAAATCGTGTACAGGTTACCCATTCAAGTTTGCTGGAAATCCAATAACATGGGAATCACGAAAGCAACGAACTGTTGCATTATCAAGTACTGAAGCAGAGTACATCAGTCTTTCAGAAAGTGCCAAAGAAGCAGTTTATTTACGTCGTTTTCTTAAGGAATTAAATTGTACTGCTAATTATCCAACCATTATATATTGTGATAATCAAGGTGCACAGAAGCTTATGAAAAATGCTGTTTATCACTCACGCACTAAACACATAGATATTAGACATAATTTCATTCGTGAAATTTATGAAAGAAATGAAATAGACGTTAAATATGTGCCAACAGAGAAAATGCCTGCAGATGTACTGACAAAAACATTGACTGCTTCGAAACATTCTAAGTGCTGTAAATTAATTGGAATAACTGTAAATGATTAATGTTTATTTTTTTTCAGTCGCCAAACGTCGAAAGGGGGATTGTTGTATCATAAATTATAATACGACGTTTAGCTTAAGAGAGCTTCTCCTGACGCATGCGCCGTTCGCGTTTATTCGCGCGGTGATGAATGATGACGTAACTGTTTATTACGTATGTATGTATATGTAAACTATTCTTACTTCTTCGCCCTTTTTCTGTGCTGTACGCAACTATGTTTAAGTTAATCTCTATCATTAAAAATGTTCATTGATATTACAATCTATTTAGGCTCATTTATTTCTTCAATAAATATTTTTTCTTGTGTTCTGTTTACAAGCAATTTAACTGTACTAAACAGTTCTCTGTTAAAATTACTTCTGTCCATGTAATTTGTTTATAAAGTTAGAAGGTGTGTTTTGAAAGTTAATAAACAAATAAAATGACATATATCTTTCACAAATTCATTATTTTGCCATAAATTTGATTTATAAAATTAGTTCAGTGGATGGTCCAGTCAATGAATAAGGTTCTTAACAAGCAATTTTCAGTTAAAATATAATTTTGTCATAATTTAAAATTTAAAGCATTTATTGCAAAAGGTTTTAATTTAATTCAGCTACTAGGAATGCATTAAATTCCCGAAATCTATAAACTGATAGTTTTTTATTATTTCATAAAATTTTAAAGCAAAATTAAAAGTATTAAAGTAAATGTAATGAAATTAATATCCATATTGTATATTCATGTAATAAATTTCTCTTCTAGATTCAAACATTCAAGTTCAATGGACTAATTATTTTCATATTCAGTAATACAATGCATAAGATATAATATTTGCTTAAGCTAAGTATCCTCTACCAATCCAAGTCTTCATGAAAGTTAGGAAACAAACTGAACAATTAATAACTTTTACAGTATTTTCGTACAAGCTAATACACAAATTTTTTATTCCATTGTTTACAAACTTCCTTCTGTTGTAAATTTTCCTTTTTGTTTATGATACTTTTCTCGAAAGAAAGCACAGTTCAACCAGCCATTTATAATATTTTCAATAATATTTCAATAATATCTCTGGTGGTCCGATTTTCTTTGAAAGCACCTAAAAGAATAAAAAAAAAAAATTTAAAACTAAATAATCAAGAAATAATAAATTTTTTCAAACTTTAATAAAAGCGATGCTGTTTCATCCTATGTGGTCCGTTTAATGTAAAATTATGTTATCTTGAAATAGTACTATTGAATAATGCTTCAATTTGAGATTTCGCTGTTAGAGTTGATTTTAAAAGAATCAAAATTTTAGATAAATTTCAAAAATTAGATAATTGCAAATTGAACTGTTATTTAGAAAACGGGAACTAAAAATGTAATGGAATTAAGAAAAAGGATTTTTAACAGATATTTTTTGTTAAAGATTTTGAGCTTTGCAATACAAATACCTCATTTTTTGGCAATCTCAGATAGCATTATAAACAATAAAAAAATGAAATTTGTTTCCTTGCTAGAAAAGAAACGAAAATGATTATTTAAATCATGAAATGCTGGTCTAGTTAAAATATTTGAAAAGAATGAAATGGTGATAAAATTATAAAATATTACAAACAAAAAATGTCGAATTCTGTTTCTTTCAAGTAGCTATTTCCCCATTTAGTTTCTCTAGTGAACAAGGGTAACATGTGCTGCAAAAGATATTCGATTCTGGAGATTTGTTTTTCCTATTTTCCTTTTATTTCGGCACCGCACTTAAAGGTTCATATGAGTTACAGTCATGGAGTGGAAAAGATTATTTCATTGAAGGGATGGCAACACATATGTTACGAACGAAAATAAGGAGCATGGAAACTGTCACCTTGAAATGCTTATTTTAAAATAACAGAATACAGTGCAACTATGATAAAAATTTAACTATACGTGTATATGTATGTAAAGATAAATGTTTTAAATATATATATAATATATATATATATATATATTATCTCCAACTTTTTTTAATTTTTAAAATTTTTTTAATTTTTAAGTTTTAAAGTTCTTCTACAAAAACTTTACTGTATTGAAGGTTAGCAGCCTCCTTACTTTTAAATCTTGCTCGTTTATCCCAAATTGAAATCATTAAATGACATTCCACTAGATGACAAACTTGAAAATTTAACGCCATGCCTTCTACAGGCAATCCCCAAAAAACAATTTCTATGAAAAACATTTAACTGTATTTACATGATTACCTACGGCACCTGACATACGAATTATATAGGACAGACTAAAAACAATCTTAACTTTCGAATCAATAACCATAGAGCTCAAATTAAAAAATTCAACGCACAAAAAAATAGCATTAAAATAAGTACACGATCACAACTCAATACAGCAGAATTAGAGCACATGGTGTTCAACTTCAGATATTAGATATAATACCCAATCACAAAACACGAATTTTTCAGGAATCTCTTTATATACTAAAACTACGTTCACTTTATCCATATGGACTTAACACTTATATACATAGTCATAGAGATACTTCTAAAAAATCTATTTTCAGCCAATTTAAGCTTTACAGCAACAGAACGCAAAGAGGAAAACGAGGAAGCAAAATAAAAAATAATGCGAGATTTTTATCCACTTTGGATACACTTGCATTGAAAAAACAACTGAAATGTTTTTTTGACTCAGACAACTTTCCCAAGAAACTTCTCAACTGGTTACACTCCTGTACTAATAAATTCCTTATCAAACTAAAAAAATTCATTCAAGAAAGCTACGACGACATACAAATCATCAAAGACATGATTCTCGATTTTAGTCTTTTCAGACTTTCTAATAGTCTCACTCAACGCAAAATTTATTTTAAAGTCAATTTTCTGCATCCGCAGTTTGACAATATTCATTTTTCAAGAATTATCAGAGATTGTAAAGATTACTTCCCAGCTGTTGACTGTTGACACAATACCAATGGTTGCATTTAAATATCAAAGGACCTTAAGCAACTTGCTCACTAACCACCATAAAATAGATGAAACAGCAGAATGACATTGTAAGACACCAGTTTACAGCAATTACGTAGATTCTCATCACCAGCACATAATTACTGGCAACCTGAATATCATACAAAACCATCAACTATAAACACTAATGAGTTATGGTACAAAATTTAGACCAGTCAGAATCATAACTAAAAATTACTGTTACAAGACTTTCGAAAACAACATCAACGAATTTATAGTTAAAGCAAGCTATCAACTGAATTTACCCATAGATACCTTCTTAAAATGGAAAGATAAAATTCTTCAACGCATATCCACCGAAATCAGTCACCTCAAGTTTAAAAGTACACCGAATTGGTCGCAACTTACATCAGATATTAAAAAATTAAAACAGCTTTTTACTATTACAAAAATAGATATAGCAAATAATAACTTTAGCATTATATGAAAACAATTCTACGCAGAAATTATTCATAAAGAGCTTCTCAACGCAACTACTTATCAATTAGCCAACCTTACAGAAACATCTATAATAAACAGAATTAAACCTTTTCATAAGAAACTCAATATTACTTTCAATACAAACTACAACAGATTTACTAACCTTTATGCAATTCCCAAATTCCATAAAACACCATTAAAATTCAGATTTATAGCTAATGGAACTAATAATTACAAGAAAAATGTAGACTATTATTTTTCAATTCAACTTAATAAAATCTGTAAATTTATTTTCAACGATTGTAACACTAATCATAACTATTGCTGGATCATCCATAATAACACTCCTGTCATTAATGCCATTCAAACAATTAACATCCAAAACATAAACTACTATGACTTTGAAAATTTATATACCTCACTTCCTCTAGAAGAAATCTATACACTGTAAAAAAAACCCTGTAAAGTTACCAAGAAAAGTCGTGGAAACTGGGATGCCATGGATTATTTGAGTAATCAAAACAGGAATTTTCTTAGTAACTTTACAGAGATTATACCTGTAATGGTTACAGATGTTTGACATGTAATGTTACAGGAAGTTATTCTGTAGGCATAACAAAGTTTTTGTATGTTGATTACCGAAGCATATGCCTGTAAAGGTTACAGATCAAAGATCTGTAATGTTACAGGAAATTATCGTGTAAGTATAACATGTTTTTCATATGTGATTTACCAATGTAAACATCTGTAAAGATTACAGGAAATAATAGTGTAAGTAGATCGTAATTTTTGAATGTGAATTACTAAAGGGAATATTTGTAGATTACTAGTGTTCTGCTTGTAAGGTTATTGCAAGTGATTATGTAAGAACATGTATTTTCATGTGAAATTTTAAAGGATATATATGTAAAAGTTGCAGATAATTTACTTAAAAGTTCTTCCAAATAATTATGCATATAGAACATATTTGTCTTATACAAAATAGATGTATTCTCAAATATTAAATATTTTGATTGTAATATTACTATAAATAATTACACATGTAGAACATATGTTTTATGTGAAATGTCTACAGCTACTGCTTGTAACAAAATATGCTGCATTTATTTATTTGTGGGGAAAGGGAAGTTATGTAACTTTAAATATTAAGATTTTTTAAGGAAAAATACCTTAGATTTTCTAAAAGATATACAACATTTTCTTTCAAAATATTCCCAATGTTAAAAAGAAGCTCAAATTTTATGTTTTTCTTACATCTGCATTACTTTCCTTTATTGAATTTTAAGACATCTCAAAGTTACATATGCATCACGAAATAGCTGGAAAAAAAACTTGTGTATTAGACTTAATGGTTTTTTGCCAATAAATTAGTAATGTTCTAGAATTCCCCAGCTGAACACTGGTAGTTCGGTCCGATGTTCAAATCCCGCAAATGGGCTGGTTGTATGGGTATTTTCATGGTTTTCTCCATGTGTAACATGTATATAAGTCAGTTTCCCTTCGAAAGTCCTCCACAAAGGCAGATAGTCCTAGCGTGCTTTGCCATACTTAAGTAAACTAAACCAAATCATTCTCCTTATACCCAACAGTGTAATCTAAAGAGACTGCAATTGGATATGATTACAGTAAAAAAATATTTTAATGAAATTGTTTCAATAAACAATTCTAAATATTTTTTCAAATTCTAAAAAAAATTACTTATGTAACTCAACAATGAACTTAAATTCAGTTATCACAAGCTATCCAAAATTATTTTCATGCTTAATTGCATTATTCATTTTAATTACAACATATAATTCTTTTAGGCATAAATGCTTTTTAATCTCTTCTGCTACTGACCATTAATTGAAATAATAGATTAATTAATCGGACAGTTGTACAGGTATTTTCCCAGATTTAAAACTTTATTAATAAATTACATTCTTCTCATTGAATACAAAATTGAAGAATTAGTTAGTCCTAAATTTAATTTTTCAAGTATTCCTTCTACTAAAACATTTATTGCCTACAGGCAGCCAGACAGTAAGCTGAACACTAGCATTTGGCTCTAGATTTAAATCCTAGAGAATGGGTTGCCTGTGTAAATGTTTGTGTAACATGAAGTTTTCCTTAAAATATTCCTTTCCTTGGACAGATGGCCCTCTCTTGCTTTGTCATATTTCAAATAATTAATTCAAGCATTTAATGTAGGTATGACTTCACAACTTCGTCCCAAATTCTAACTGAAAAATTGAACAGAATCCCCTGATACTGTGTCTATAATACATGATGAATATAGAATGATCTTAAAAATTTAAGGAAGAAAATATAATGTATTTGGAAATGCCTTGATCCTATAATTATATTTTTCTCTGCTATGCCTAGAAAATTAAGAAAAGAATGTAAAAACTGAAGATAAAGAATTCAGCATTAATAATTGATATGATAGTAGTAATAAACTAAAAATTTTTTAATGAAAAATTGATAATGCATAATGGCTCCTTAAAATTTTAATTTTCTATCCTACTATTAATGGAACTAATTTATCACTATAATCAAAATGACTCAGATTTTCTTTCTTTAACTGATGTCAAAAATACGATGATTATTTCAAAATTCCTGTGGATGATTTAATTGTTCTCAAAATTTTCTATTCATTTATCAAATGGTTCAGATTAATGTTTTTGTTATCATTATTTCAAACGACTTTTTAAATCTTCGGGAAAAATGTTTAAATCTTCATTCAACAAAATTATATTTTTAGATAGATTTTTATGGAATAAAAAATTCTGTAAGATAATATTCATTCACACAAGATATTAACTTAGTATTTGCTCATTACTTTACAAGTATTCGATGAAGCCTTTTAGTGTAACATACAGGTTACATAAGGAACCATTTCATTTTAACGTAATATTCCATAATCATATATTTTATTTCAAAAAATATCATATTTTGAAAATATTGGATATTGCAATGCATTTCACTCCTAACATATACAGCTAGCGTGAAGATCTATAATTAACAGTCAATATAATTCATAATAATGAATTTCGTTATGCATAACTACATCTTGCAAGATTAGATTTAGTTGACAAAAACTATTAAAGATAATATAAAAGATCTATTTGGTTAAAGCAATTTAATGCAGAAATGAAAATACTTTTAATACCATATATTAGTGGTTCTCAACCATTTTACCTTTGCTAGATCATGCCTCTCCTCCTTACCCAACTTGAAAAATAGATATACACTTATTTTGATTTTATTATATTTTAACGTTTTTATAAATTAAATAAGAAAATGGTATGGAAAATGTTGATATATACAAAAACAGATCTTTTATTTAAAATACACACACACACAAAAAAAAAAAAAATGACTTATCCAAATGCTACAATGTATCTTCTATTGTAGATCTTGAAAATTGTACATACTGTGAAAAATGAATGTGACAAACAAAAATTGATTTAATTTTGCACACAATTCTTTTACATGCATATCAGTGAACACTGGGGGGGGGGAACTCTTTATTCCAATACACAGAATATAGAAACAAAAATAGGTTTATTTTTATTTGAAAACTATCCAAAAGGAAAATAAAATAAAAAAAATAGGTAAAATTTATATTATTGTTATTTTTAATTATTCATAGTTGTGAAGGTGCAGTCCTCTTCTTCTTAGGATTCAAAGCATGGCTCCTAAATAAAGACAAAATCACATTCGTTAGAAGTACATAACATATTCTAAATTTGTTATTTAATTTAAAATCTCTTTATAATAATTGCATGCACTTGCACATATTCCAAATGATTTAAATCTTTTTTTAAATTAAATAATTAAATTGCAAACAAGATTCCTTTTGGTCCTTTCATGAAATCATAAATTGCATGTATCATCCATTTTTGAAGCAAAAACAGTACAAATTTAAATAATTCATTTTGCAGAAAATAATTTGAGGTTTATTAGATATTTACTATATTTATTTGTAATATAAAATAAATCTGTAAAGTAGTTTTAATAATGATCAGATTTTTTTTTAAGATTAATTTCTCTAGAAATTGAAATGTATTAAGGTAGCACTTCTCAATCTGTGGATCATACAGCTTGCCCTCATGGTTCTCCGAAGTTTCCAAAGGAGACAAAAAAATTTAGTTGAAAAATCTCAGAGTTTAAAAAGTTACATATGACAATCATCTATCACCTTTTCTCGTAAGATAGACATTTTATGAAATTTATTACCCTACTTACAGACTTCCCACTCAGTCTTAGCAGTAAAAGATGGATTTAAAGCACTATAACTGTGGTATCACCATATATCCAAATATAGAAGAGCCATGCATGAATTACAAATCATCCTTCTCATTAATAATCTTGAAATATTAGAAATATAACTTTTCTTCAATGCACTTAATTATGAAATATAACGGATTTTAATTATATATTAAAAATATAAGTGTACTAGTAGTAATATATGCTAAAAATTGCTTTCGAAGGGAACAGCAGCAAGGTGATTCACAAATTATAATAATTCACATAATCTCTATTCGAAAAAAGTTTGAGAAACGCTGAAACAGGAGAATAATTAAATTATGGTTAATACTGGTAATTTCAGCCGTATGCTTTAAGCTTGATGATCAACATTAAAAAATTCTCAGAAAGTGTTAGATCAAAAACTACTTTTCCACATAATATGAACTTATACGTAACAGCATTTAATACTTAGCTCACTGGCAAAATATACAAAATTTTGAAATGCAAGTATATATATATAAGGCCAATAATATAGTTATCAACAATTAGTGCATGAACTTCAATACTTACACAATTAACAAGCACATAAACAATGATGTTACATGCATTCATCCTCTGAATTAACTAGTCAGTTTGGGTATTTTCTATCTTAGATGTCGCAAAAATTGATCGTGGATTTAATATTTTAAATGTTCCTCTCATAGACATTTTAATACTTGTATTTTTTACATAGAGTGTCATCTTTAGTTTTACAGATATTCATTTGTTCACTTATTACGATTAAGTTTTACAGACAGAACAGATGATACCTGATTACATTAAGTGGTATTTAAGACAGAAACTTACTTACTGGTATTTAAACACAGTTGCTAGAAAAATATTACATAGTGAAAGACAGGGTACAAAGTCAGAATCTGAAAACTTATTGACTTACACTAAGCTATTTAATGCTTGAAATATTTATGATTAGATAATATCTTTTACATCATCAATATCTAACAGTGATATGATATACTTTAAGTATACAGTAAAACCACTCTATAACCTTCCATAATTTTGTACAATTTTGATATTTAATGGAGGTGGTTACTTCATAAAGCATGATTCTCAGTGATAATTAATATCAATGTTTGTATCACCAGAATACTTGACATAGTCACTTAAAGAGCTAAGGAAGGTTTTTCAAACAATGGTTTACATATTTTAAAAAGTATATTTTTCTGACACTGTTATTTAAAAAGTGTATAACTCCTTCTACTCAAACTAAGCATAAAAATAACTAAGCATAAAAATTAGCATTCAAATTTTTATGCTAACTAAGCATAAAAATTTGAAATTTTTATGCTTAAGAGTCATTCATTTAGTTGTAACTTACAGGAAGATATCTTAAATGCCTAAAATGTTTTAATTTATGAAAAACAGCAGTTAGAGTATATTGAAGGGTGCTCCCTGTATTATCAAGGGAGCGCAAGTTTGTGCAATTCTCTGATGTTTTCTTAAGTGAAAATAGGTCGATGTGTACATGGATAAAGTCAAGGGAGTGCGCGATGCCAAGTTTGTACAATTCACAGATTTTTTTTAAGTGAAAATAGGTCGATGTGTACATGGATACCGAGTATGTGCAATCTCTTGTCTTCGTGTAGCGGCGGTTTTTGGCACACAAATCGTCGCTACACAAGCCAAAATAACATGGTCAAAGAATTGCACAAACTCGGTATCCATGTACTGGCAAAAATCGCCAAATTTTGCCAAGGGGCACCCATAAATATGCTTTTACCAAAACAAGCTTTAAGGCATACTGTCAATTACATTTTAAATTCCAGTGATTTTTCAACACTAGTTCAAATACTCTAAGCATATGTTTGCATAAGTTACATAACTTTTGCATCAGCAAAATTTATAACTTAGCAAATATGAACTATGAAAAAAAAATATTTGAGCTTACCTTGACCCTTGGATTTACTAAATCTATGACACTTTTAACGCCAAAGAAATTCGATGACCGAAAATACGCGATGATTTATTTAATCTGGTTTTAAAATGGGTCATTTTAAGTTTGGCTATATCAACAACATATTACTCAGTATTGTTGGATAGTGAATTTGTAATTCTTTTTCATTCTTGAAATATATACACATGACAGAATTGGAATAAAAATTTTAGGTTTTTCAGATGAACTCATAGATTGAACTAATTTGTTGAATTTTATCAAGTAGTTCTTAAAAATACAACTAACGATTAATTAAAACCAACTGCAATTCAAATGGATACTCTTTGTCAAAAAGGAGCAGTAGAACTTATTTTAAACATTCAGCAATAAATAATTTTCTGAATATATTTTTTAGCGTAACGGCAGTTTCAAACATAATAGAGAACAACATTCATTCTAATGAGGATAATTTTGAAAATAATTCACATTAAAATATATCTCAAAGAGATTTTTAAATGAAAAGATGACACAAAAGAATTATTCTCAAAAAATACATGTTATCTCAGATATAGAAGAAATTTGGCATTGAGCTGAGTATTGAAATTAATATATGCAACTGACGTATCATTACTAATATTTCCATGATTTGATATTGAATGCTATAACTATTAAATATTAGCAAATGCATTTTATAATGAACTTTGCACCAAAATTTATAGTAAATTTATATGTAAATTTACATTGTAAGTACTAGAATGACTGTTGTACCATTTTATTAATATTTTACTTTTCAACAAGCATAAAGGAAAAAATAGAATTTTTTTTCTTTAATGTTCCTAGTATGTTACATCATAGTTAAAAATATGTCAAAGTCACGGCATTTCGATTGCCTTTTGTAAATGTTGGTTATAATGTAACTTAATAGATGCTTTATAAGTTGGTAAAGACTGTCCTGGATTAAAACTATCTTTAACACAAAAAATAATATACATTGAATACTTTTACAAATATGTAATTACTATCCGACTATATAATCTTTTAAGGCGAACTTATCGCATGTATTAAAGAAATGATATTCCATTTTTAATATATGTTAAGTTATTTTGTCGAATTTTTTAAATATATTACATTTATTTTTTCTTTTTCGTTGAGATTAATAATAACATACATAGTATAATAATGCTCTGAAAAATATTCTAAAGCAGTTCACGCTGGGTTTAATGATAACATGTATGGAATAATAATGTTACATCTGTCAACAAAATGAAAAATATGAATATTCTAACGCGATATGTTTTAAAAGATACATAAATATTTAACATGAGAAATTATTAGACTATAGATAGAACATTAATATTAAGCTTATTTGTTTTTAAACTAACATATTAACAAATTTGTTTCTGTTTATAAATATGAGCAGTTTAACTGCAGACACCTGCAGATGTAACGAATAAAAGTTGTTATTTTACTAAATGGAACACAAGCTCTGTGATTTGAACTCTAACAATAATTCAACACAGGTTTATTTAGGAGCATTAGAATTATAAGCTAAACATTAAAAGAATTTAATTATAGATAGTGTAAAGAACATAACAAATACATTACATAAAATTAGTAAAATACACGTCAAACACTATTTCGAACTTACCTCGACAATAGCAAAAATAATGGCTAACATGGCGACTATCGTTGAACTCTCCCGCTAAGACGCTGTTTTTCCACCTTCTTCCTGATTGGTTCTTCTCTCTCAGCCGTTTTAAGCCACGTGATCACACGCTACGGACAAAATCCAAGCAAAACTTCTTGAAAAATTCTTGTAGAGTTTACAGTTTCGTTTGGTTCTGTGTTCGTTACAGGTATTTCCTTCGTAATTGTTCGCATTTCTGTAACTAGACAAGACTTTTGTCTGTAAACTTCGAGGTTTTTTTTTACAGTGTACCAGTCTACTTGATCTGCCTAAACTCTTCCCTGATATGCTCAAAATTATGACTCTTAACAAATGGAAAACCTACCTAAAATGTACAATTTTCGTAACCACATCAAGTTTCAAAATCAACTTTTTAAACAAGTCAGAGGTTTGCCAATGGGCTTACATTCCAGCACCTCGATCTGTAATATCTTTTTATTTATCAAAGAATTTAACTTCCAAAAAAATCTAAAAACACAAGAGTTAAATTACTACAAGCACACCTACAGATATATTGATGACCTTATTACAATTAATAATTTTGGTAAAGTTGAACACTCCGAGATTTATCCAAATTGTCTTACATTTAATAAAACTAATAATTCACAAAATAGCATAGATCTAGATCTTCAAATCATTAACTACAAAAAAATTTTACTTTTTGACAAAGCAAGAAACTTCAATTTCAATACTAACAAATTAATAAATTGGAACTCCAACATATCCGAAAAAGTAATTATCAATACAATAATAAATCAGATACAACGAATTAAAATTATCTGCACAGATACAATAGATTTACAACGCGAAATTTTGCTCCTTATTAAAATTCTCAAAAATAATCTACCCATTCAATTTATTAACCATTGCCTTAAAAGAGCAGGCTTTAAATACTCACTCTAAATCATTTAACTGATAGGGATATGCTAATTTGTTCCTAAACCTGAGAAGGCGGTATAAGTTGGATGACTATCAGTTGAAGGATTTGTATATAGTGTAATTACTCAATTGTATATATTGTAAAAAGCTAATTGTCTTCAGACTTATGCTGTTACTAAAAAAATGGGCCTAGTTCATAATCTTTAGTCTGTCTAATAGCTCTTAGACAGTGAAAATGCCTTTTTTCCTTTCTTAAATCCTTAATCATTGCGACACGACAATTAGCCAGAAATTAATTAATTTCCACTCACTAGTATTTTCAAAAAAATCTTAACAGACAGTTTCTCTCAAATAAGAACTCTACATAATACATCCCTCAAGAATTCCGAGTCCCATCCACTACCATAAATTACTTCACCCAAGTCTTACCGACTGATATTATTCAAAGCCCCCACTGCCGCTAAGAATTTTTCAGACAGCCTAAACTTCTGAGTCAGACGCGAAGAGAACACTTTGCCGACTCCCCACTAGAAAGAATGTAAGTTACTTAATACTTTTTCTGGCCTTTATATCTTCATGTACATTCACTGTTCTTATTATATTTTTTATATTATTTTTGATTCGTGTTTACAAAGTTTGCATTATTTATCTTATTTTGTAATCTTCTATGTTTATTCGAACTTTATACATTCATAATGACAATTTACAATGTTTAATTTTTACAAATAATATAGAACTCAAATGCATAAACACGGGGGTGTCGGGGGCGGTTACTCGAGTTTTTTCGGATTTCTCTACAGAAATTGCTTTTCACTCAAAATCGAATTTCCTAAAATGTTTCATAAGAATAAGTTGTTTGAGTTGGTTCATAATCCCTTTTATTCGCTGAAATATTTGGCCTAACTAGAATTGCCGGTTTGGCTTAACCTTATTACTCGAGTAAAGACGAAACACCTTCGTATTTACGTATTTATTTATTAATTATTGTTCATTGAACGGGAGTTGGTTTGTTCCCCTTGAAAAGTCAACTAATTTCCGATCAATGACAATGATTACATGCTTTTAATTTAATTTTTTCTTTTACAATTGAAATTTTGTTCTTCATGTTTATTTAATTCCAGTCCCCGTTAAAACATTATTAACATTTTACTTTCAAGTGACTTCAAAACATCTTTCAAAATATAACTTACCAGTATGGATACACTCTTTTAAAATAATTTTACTTTAATTAAACTTAGGAGATAATATAATCAATTAATCAATATTGTTTAGGAAATAAATTATTATACATACATATATATATATATATATATATATATATATATTTATTTATTAAGAAACATGTATATACGTAAAAAAGCAAATTTAAAGTTAAAATAATGTGCAAACATATAAAAGAATTAATTTTCGAACTAATTTACAATATCATTTAATTTCAGATAGCATAAGTAAATCAAGTGCAAAACCAAAACATGAAAATAAATTCACCAATTTAGCAAATTAAAATTAATCTAAAATTTTTTTAAAAAATATATAAGTGAATGACTGTTGAGCAGGTCGGAGACAGACTTATCAAGGGGAAGTTGCCAGACTCAGAAGCAAAAATATCTTACTATGACTCCCCAAATATTTTTGAATTTATTATACATATAAAAAGTATAAATATAAAATTGAGAAATTTGATTTGAAATATTATTTGCTATTTACATTTTGCATATATGAATACATTTCAGTAATCAGAATAACTTTTTATCCTAGCATTTCTTTCAAATTAAAATTTAATTTAATATGAGAGATTTACAATTAATTTAAAATCAAATTACAATGTAAATTTAAATTTAAATTTAATTTAGCATTAGATATTAGTGCATTGATTAGTTAGAATTGTGTCATTATATGTTGTTAAATGTGCTTTATTTGTATTAAATTTGCACAGGTAGCTAATTAAACGTGAAATAATCTTAACAAAAAGTGAAGTAGTATTTAGTCATGAAAATTTGTCAACTTAAACGGAGAAATGTGTAAGAGAGAAAAACGTTTAATATGTAATTCTATTCATTCCTACAAATATGTATTTAGGAATTTTGGCACCCTTGTTTTAAATAGAATAAAGCATTTTGCTATAGACTTTTCTTTTTTTTAGACTTCAGGAATAATAGGTTTTAATAGACTTCAGGAAAGCCGAGTAGCCAAATTTTGGGGCAACAATTACATCTATTAATATAACAGTAGTGCTAAAGCTATTTCATGATGATTTAAACCTGTGATGGAGAAAAACTACAAGAAGTGCAACATAATACTTACTCATTGGATTCTACTAAAATAGATCTGATCAATTTTAACCACAAAAAACTTTTAATAAGTAATGCCATATATATTAATATATATATATATATATATATAAATCTATGCATATGTATATAATTAATAAATATAAAGTAAAAATCAATATGGGTTATCCTAGAAATGACTGACGGTTTTTGAAAGTTTCAAAGTGAAATAGCAAGCAAATTATGACACTTACTAAAATTAATCTTGTAGAAGATTATTGGTCAAGAATTGTTTTTAGTACCAAATGTCGCCAACAAATTGCGCTTCAATTTCATATATCGTGCGTTCAGACATGGGCGTAAAGCGCATAGAGGCATAGTCATAAGGGCATAAAAAACGGGAGACCCGTTCACACCTGCGAAAACGAGGTGTAAGCCGTGGCCAATGAGAGAAGCTAAATTTGTGCATGCGTGGAATGTCTACAACTTTCCTGTGCTGCTCTCCCGCTCGATTGATTTCCCGCGTTCGCTCTGCTTGTTTTTTTTCGTTGTGTCATGGCTTTTTCAGCTCGCCACAAAGTTTTACTGGCTCAACAGAATGATCTTTTATCTGCCCTTCTCATTAGCCAAGAGGCAACGGAAGAAGGTAAAAAACAAAAAAGAACGAAATGGTCGAGAGATATTTTTTTGAAAGACCAATACTTAATTGGCACATATATTTCTATGCAAAGCAGTATGGAATATTTCTGCATTGTACTGTAGTACTCTCTATACTATAAACATGCACATGCATATTTATATATATAAAACCTTCTTCAATTTTTATATATAATTTCTCTTAGGAGAAATACGATATTCCAAATATGCCTAATTAAAAAAAAAAAAATCTTGAGGATAACTAACAGATAGCCTGGATATAATATTTTTCCATTTTGCAGGTGTGAAAGCAGTTAAACTAAAAACAGTACTTACCATACATTATTATTATTATTATTTTTAATTTTCAATCAAAAGGAACATGTTTCTGTGACAGTGAAACATGTGTGCTTAGCACTCCTTATTCACTGTCCCTGTCGATCACTATAGTAGTTTGCTGCACTACCAGTATCAATTATCACTAGTACTAGTATCCCACAACTGGTCACAATGACCAGCAACCACAACTAGTACAATACTAGGAAACGTTCACCCAACAATGTATTTTATGCTCAATCATTAAATACATTTTGCTGGGTTGTCAGCTGTTTGTATACATCTATTTCTAATAATTTGCATGTATAAGCCGCACCCCTGAATTTAATTTTAACATATGCTGTCATTTCTATTTACGACCAAATCTCAAAAGTAATTTCCCATTGACAAATTTTAGGTACCCAAGTCTTCAAATACATTAAAATTAGAAACATTCATACCTTATCCAGGAATTTCTACCAGAGAAATAACATGAATTTAATGATCAAAATTCCATTCAAATGATAGTAATAAAGAGTGGATGATAATAACAAATACTATTCATTAAATTATAGTCCATGTTATGAATTATGTGTGCTATTCAGTTTCATTAAAAGTAAATTCCTTCCACGGAGGACATAATTAAAAAACAGAACAGAGCTTCAACACGAGACAAAAACTGTATAGACTGTTGACTGTAGTTTTAACGATATTTCACTACATTTTTTCCTTCTTGGAATTCATAAGAGCATTTTCTCAAAAGATTAATCTTTTATTACTCATACAAAGCTTACACCATTGAATTGACTATTGTGACTATTCTTAAATAAGTGAAAATAATTTTTTCTTTTTTCTTTTAAATAATATTTTTACTGTTAAAAAAAAAACAGCAGATTCTTGATATTGATTTGATGTTTTAGTAAAATTAATTCATGAAGTTTGTTTGGAAAGAAGATTAGCATTTGAAGCAAATAGCAATACAATATTTGCAGCTTTTTCAATAAATTTTTTCTTAAATGCAAAAATAATTAAACAGGAAAACAATTATAGTAATAGTTTAAAAAAAATTATAGACAGAAAGAAAGTAATAATAATTTACACAGAAAAAATAAAATTTTTGCAAGCATGCATTTTTTAAAGAATTTTCATAATAAAATGAAAAATATTGGATGGGATCAATCATCTACAGGACGCACAGCGCAGCGTGCATAATCCTGAGCTTAACTTTCGCTTTACGAGTTTCATCCATATTTTTCAATATAAATTTAAAAACTCATTAAAAATGCATTAAAAACTCATTAAAATGCATGTCATCATCGTAGATTTCTTGCGAGATCAACTCTTTATTTTGTTCGGATACGATTACAACTCATTATTTCGTTCGGATACGATTACAACTCATTATTTCGTTCGGATATGATTACAACTCATTCGGATACGATGTGTTCCATATTAAAAAAACGTCGCCTTCGATATGACAGCGAAATCGTCTAAAGAAAGCCGCTTCGTTTTAGCTTCGCTCTGATTGGTCGACGCTTATCCAAAACTCGGCGTAAAGTTGAAAGCTTTGAACCCTATGCCACGAGCCCTAAACCAGATTCTGTGACGTAGCAGTGACTGGTTGCCTTGGCAACGGAACTCGGCTTTAACCACTTACGCCCTTTACGCCCTCGTCTGAACCATAGAGCTGTAATGTACTAGAGAGAGAAACGGCAACCCTGAAGGGGAACAGGAATACGAACCACGTGACATTTGGTACATTTCCCAGATCGTATTTCCCGCGAATCTTCCTTACCATTACAGTTCTATGGAGAATTTGTGAGAAGCAAGCGTTTTGCGTGTAAGCGCATTGTTTCGGACTTCAAAAATGATACTTTCGTGGTCCGCATATGGATGTAATTCCAGATATGTGAAAGATGGAGGAGTAACATTTCACAACTGAGCTTTTTCTAATGTTTTAAAACCTAATTTTATAAAATGTAGAGGTTTTTTTATCCACTCTACTTGCCTTTTTCTAATAAAAAATAGATTTTCTAATTTTATATAATATATGCATACTTGAAATAACATTTAAATAAAAGTATCTTAATATATATGTATGTTTCTAATAACTGTTTTCTGAAAAAAATGTTAAAATTTTAGTAATACAATATAATTTTAATTAGTCTAATATTCTGCTTTGGCGACATTTTTTATACGCCAACAGACTGCTTTGAATGCGTTTGTTTATATATTCTTTGCGTTTGCTCATGCGGACATGTGCGAAGTAGTAATGTATGTATTTAATACTTGGTAATGTTGATGTAACACTGTGTAAGAACTGCATAAAATTATGTTTTTTTTGGGGGGGGGACATGAATGACTTTATTTATATCCTTTTCTTGCATCCAAATATAACAAATTTGTTTGCCTTCAATCACGTATTTTCTTTCTTATATCATGTTTCTGGCATTTATTCAAATATTAATAATTTGTTAAGTATTAAGAAAATAGCAATTATATAGCAGTTAAATTTCAAAACTTTAATAGTTTTAAGTTTCTTTTTAAAAATAATGAACATTATTTAAATTCTACCTTCTAAAATTATTTAAAATAAGTGCGACTACATTGTGCAACGTGCATAATATATATATATATATATATTATATATATATATTTGCTAGTAAAAGGAAGTCTTAATTTACCACCTTTTTGTTTCATAATTTAATTATTTACCACTCTCTTTCTTCCTTTTAACTTATATCTGCTATATTGACATTCATCTTTAGTTCATTTTATTTAATATCTTTCTCACTTTGATTTGCCTACTTTGTAGTTCTCTGTAATACACCGTATTAACACTAAATTTCCTTTTCGTATTAACATTAAATTTCCTTTTCGTATTAATATTAAATTTCCTTTTTGTACTATTTTCTGTTTTCACTCATTCTTCTTATGTTATCTATTTTTTTTATTTTTTATTCTGTCCTGAGTACTAAAAAGCCTTCTTTTTTATTTATTTATTTTACTTATTTATTTTTTAGTTTGCTATTAGTTTATTATTTATTATTTAGTTTATTATTTAGTTTGTTCTCTCCAGTTTTTTTAATTTTATTTTAAATTTGGTAGACGCCGATGGACATATTGCAAAATATTATTCTACAGCATGAAAATTATTTAAATTAAAAAAATTAAAATTTAAAATAAAGTTAAATTTTAAAATAAAGTGTTCAATTTTAGGGAAATTATTAATTTTGGCTGGTGTTTATCGATCTAACCTCTTCTGCAAATTCAACGGCAGCTTCTGCGAAATGACGTCTTTCCAAGTTCGCATTTCGAACTGAGAGAAAAGAGAGAAAAAAATCGCCAGCCATGGCGATAGTACGCCAAAGTCTTGGTTCAGTTCCATTTCATGCCCAAACTCCTGCAGCTCATTCCTGTGCCACGTTTTCACCCGGTTTTGAATGGCGATGCTCCGTCTAGTATATAACAGGTCTATGGTCTGAACGGGGTCTTAGGTCAAAATGCTCTCGAAATGGTCGCCGTTCAAAGCAATCATTTTCCAGATTGAAATACAAAATTAGCACGCTCTGTAATGTCACTATTTGAATTTAGTTAAATTAACTTGAAGAAAAATATACAATCCTTGAAAAAAATGATTGAAATTTTTTTGAATATGGTTAGAATATGATTTTTATGTATTTTGAAATCACGATTTAGTCTCAAAGATCATGTTAAGTGAAATATTGGAAGTGAGGGTATTTTTTGATTTTAAAATTTTAACTTCCAAATGTACTTTTAAGCAATCGCGTTTGAAATATCCTCTTCCTTGCATATATATATATATACATACAGAGAGACATGTGAATTCAAACAAATAGAGTTAATATAAACCCAAAATGATGAACTCTGTAACAATAAGTCACAAATGAAAAGAATGAATCAAAAACATGGAAAACAAAATTGGAGCAAAATTAAATACATAAATAAAACAAAGTTCGCATGATATTTAAAGAATTAAAAAAATATCTTCGGTTTTTGTCAAAGAGCAGCCGAAAGAAAATAGAATTATAAATAGAGAGTTCAAATTACATCTGGATGAATTGTACAATAAATCAAAGAATCCTTTGAATTAAAAGACCAAAACCTTAATTCAAAATTAAAATTTTTCAAAAAATTTAAAACTGTTTAAAATTCATTTAATGATTATTTAAGGATACTCGAATATAACGAAGTGTGCAAGTGATATCTGCCTAAGGGAGGGAGTGAATTCGTGGAGGAGTTTCTAAGGAAACCTGGCTCGTATTCATGCTACTCATGGGAAAACCACGAAAACCAACTACGCAACAAAACCGTTCGTCTGGAATAGAAGCCAAGTCTTAGCAACAGATGAGGCAAATTAAAATAATGATAAAAACTGCAAGTATCTGAAATCAGTATTTATCACAATATCACTTGCTCAGACGTGACTCAAAATTGAATACATAAATGACAAAATAGACTAGACTCGCCTTTTGAAGTATTTGTTAACGCGCCTTCTTCAGAAGATTTTGAAGACTAAGAGAAAGCATATTTATTAATTTTAAATTAAAAAGGTTTAATAATAACTTGGAAAATAGTAATGACATAATGTACATGCCCCCCCCCCGAAAAAAAAAAGGCACATGCGGAATTCAAAACCAGAGAGAAGGCAAAACTGGCCAAATTTTGAAAGTATGGACTTAGTAAACTTATGAAATTAAAAAAAAGATTAATTAATTTAGATCGACAAAAAATTGCTGATAAGCAAAGTTAATGCTGAGGAATTAAACATAGCGCTAAGTGTTTCTGAAATGAATATTCTTGAAAAATAAAAGTAAATGACTAAATAGCTAGTTAATTTTTGAAGTGATTCAAAATTAGTTACCCAATATATAAAAATATGAAAAAGTCAACACTTTTTTGAAAAGAGCAAATTTTGTTAATTTGAAAATTAGACACTTTTTATATAAAATGTACTATAAAAGTACTACTAAAGTACAAACTTTTTATAAAAAGAACTTGAAAAAGTGCAGTGACATAAAGCACAAGCCACTAAGAAAAAGAAAAATGTAGAATTCAAAAATCTTATAATAGAAAAATTCTCCAAACGTTCATAATGTGAAATTGTTAAAATGCAAAATTTCAAAATAAAATTTTACTTTGATAAAGTAAAAAATAATCAGCAAACAAAATTATTATAATGGAATTAAGCATATAAATTCGATTTAATTATAAAAAAAATAAAAACTGAAATAAATGATTAAAAACATCTTCTACTACTGTAATTAATATAAATAAGTAAAGAAGCTTTAAAAAGTGTAGTAAAATTTAATTCACTACCTCATGAGGAAAAATTAAAAGGGATTTCTTTTGAGTTAGCTATAATTTAATTTAGTAGGAGGTAATTCTATTTTGTTTCTTTTTGTATTTAATTTATCATCCGAAGAATTAACATTCTGATACATGTTACATCAGAATGTTAATGGCCTCTTTCGCTTCTGTTTTGGTGTTTCAAAGTCTAAACCTGAATCTAAAATTCAATGTCTTTAAAGCCATTTTTGGACTTAAATTCAACTGTAGCATAATTAGCTACAAAAATGCATACATTTTTCATTAGATACAGTCTCATCTTTCAACTCAACAGCATATTTACTGTTTAGAATCGTTAATCACTTTAACATTTCTTATAGAAAACTCAAATCTTATTATTGAAAATTATATTTTTATTCAGATTTTTAAATGAAATATATAGATAGGCGTTTTTTAATTAAATTTAAACACAGTGTTAACATTCTGGAGCCTGATTCATGACTTCACTCAATGGAATTGAATTTGACATTTATATTGGTCCGCAGGCTAAAATCTCTCGTTCAGTCTTCCTTTGAGCATCCATTATTTTATATATGGTTGTATTAAAATTCACAAACTAGCAAAGTTTATTGAATATTAGAGTGTTACAATGAACCGGAATTAAGAATGTAGATATGATTTATTTCGGAGCAAAACTATTAAAATATAAACTGATGCAATATGAGCACAATTAATTAAAGAGAATAAGGATAAATAATATTTTTTTAGAAAAATTAAAGTATGCTTAATACATTTTCCTACGCATCAAAACATTTTTTAAAAATTTCAATGTTACAATTCAGAAAACAAATTATTTCAATTTTACGCTCTCGAAAAACTTCCTACCAATTAAATTAATATGGGAAAACAGAAGTAAAAATCATTTGTAGAATACTTACAATATTCTCCCAGGACAACAATTTAAAAATTCTTCCAGGATGTATCTGGTTCTCTGTGTTCCAGAATTGCTCTTTTCATGTGACTTCTTTCTTTATACGAAGACCAGATACATGTCTCTTTTTATCATCTGACACTCATTTGCTTGGACGACAGCCACTTCATCGGTCGTTAGCAAATGTACAACGCTAAATGCCATTGTCTGTGAATGTAATGAAATAAATCCGTAAATGTTCTGAGACTGAATCGAAGCAATCTTACTTTATATGTAGTTAATTATCAACATTAAACAACTTGTCTTATACGAACTCAACCTTCCTGACATTCTGGGAAAATTCCTCCCTGACTTTCTGAATATTTTGTATTTTCCATGGCAGTCTAGAATTTTCTAGGTGAGGGAAACTCTGTTAGTACACCTGATTAAAAATATAATGGATAACAAACATAATAATCCCTATATGCCACTAGCATATATATACAGTTAACAGATTCCACTGATGTAGATTCTAAATTTATTGATAGTTCTGAAATTATAATGACACCTAAATTTAGAGAACTGAAAGGATGACTAAAATTATTTTTGTTTATTAAATCTGTAAAAAAACAATTTCTTTTTCCGATGAATTTTCTAACAGATATTTGATTATTAGAACTGATTTGTCTATAAATAGACAACAATTATCACCAGTGTCAGCAGATATCTTAAATTCTGAGAGTTGAAACGATATATTTTGCTAATTTCACTTATTAATTCCTTTACTTCGTCAAAACGTCTTTGTTCAGCATATCTGCGTGCAAGCTGCTGCAAAGGTTTTGAAAGAGCACAAAGCATATTTTTCAGTTTCCCCAAAAAGTTCAAATGTTCTCAACAAAAAGTGTCAAGAGGCCCAAATATTTGAATATCATTTATTAAATGAATCAAAGATAGAACATTATAGGAAATAAATCTTTTCCCATGTAATTGAATACTGTGTTTAACAAAAGCTCTTAAATCATTTTCTGCAAATGCATCATTAGAGAAAGTAATATCTGAAGGCTTTATTAAAATAAAAATTTCAACATGTAGTAAAAGAAAGTTGTTGTACATAGCAGATGGTAAAACTGAATTCATAACAGGCCTAGTGTATAATAGAAATAAACGAAATTTTGTTGCCTTCCAACTCTGTATTTCTTAAAAGCATTCTAGGTTTACGACTAAATTCGCTTGTATTTGTAATGTCTTAGACCAATGTAAGATGAAGATATTTCATTTACATTCATTTACATCGCTCCAGTGAAGTTCGAGTGATTTATTGAAAGTTCAAATTTTTACTTATTTATTTGTTTATTGCCGCTTTAGCTGGAGAACTTAAACTGCTCTAAAAAAGTTATCAAAAAGTTAAAAAACTATCCAAAATTTCAGTTTTTAACTCTAAATAATAAAAAATGTCTATTTCATTGCTTGTGTAAATATAAGATATCTAATTCTCGTAGTGTTTTAATTTTTCTTTACAATTTAATGAAAACAGTAAGTGCATAAAATACCAGTACTACATTTGAATAGTATAAAAATTGTATTTCTAAAGCCATAAACACAATCGTATATGCATGCAGATCATAGTTTCCGGCCTTGGAAAATCTTAAAAGACGGGTTTGCTCTAGAAAAACGAAAGGTTTTTCACTCTGCGAGGTTATACCATTTCAAAGAAATTCCAAACTCGTTTTGATTCAGTTTATGATGCATGATGGTTCAGGTTATTATACTACTTGTAATTCAATTTTGATGTAAGATGCATTAGTATTTTATTAGACAGTCTAAAATTTATGCTCTTTGCTTAATTTCATTTTTTTATTTTCTCGCTTTCTTATACTGAGGAAATCTTTAGTAGTGAAGCAAAGCTTTTATTTATCAAAGTATTTTTAAATATACGATGCATGTGAAATTAATAATTAACATACATAATAACACTAGATAAAATTAGTAATATGCCAGGTACTAAAGTAAACAAAATTAAACACGAAAATTAACTAATTAAACATTGCCTAAATCTTCACATAAAAGTCTACTGATGTCTTGATGTCTACAGCAGATTGAAACAACTCAGATTAAATGAAATTCGATGAGGAAAAATTTATTAAAGTCAGTAAAATTAATAAAAAAGTACAATTTTGTGAAATAAAGTTTAACAAGAAAATTATTATGAAAATCATTATAGGTGGACGAATACAATTCGCCTAATTAAAAATTTCATTATTTTGATAAATTTCGTTTTTTTGCTGGGAAAAATTTTCTTTAGTAAAGATTTAAATTTCGAGACTTTAAAATCTCAAGATTCGGTAATTTACCTTGAGATGTGATGAAAAACTGGGACTGAGTTGAAAACTTGAGTTGGCAGCTATGATAAGTTTGAGATCAACATGATTATAGCATTTGGAAGATTTTAGACATGTACAAAACAATTTTAGCAAACTTTGTTTATTAAAAATACGATTAAAAATGTGAAAATATGCATACTTACACTTTTAGTTGAGCGGATAAAACAAAGACATCAATACTACCCTTCGATTTGTAATAATTTTAGCGGTGTTCTTGATGACCTTAAACCGGTCTTTCGAATCGTTCTTCTTTAAGAATGACTGAGGTTAGAGTCAGCCGGACGTCAGTAATTTCAGGATTTGATTGGTTACATACGTTTTTTTGGACTGCATGGGATACTTTGAGGGAGAGTACTTTGATGGGAAAAAAGGATTTCGTCCTTGAGAGAAATAGTGCTGTGGGACAACATATGGAGAAGTGTTCAAGTGGAAGAAGTGAGTGTGTGAGCTCAATTTTACCTGCTCTTCTCCTCATCTGAGGAGGCGTTTTTATTTCTTTCTTTGGATTGCCTTTTTATCTGCGCGATATTATTGCCATTACATCATCCATGCTGAGTTCCTGTCGTCTCATCTTGACTTTATTGATAAGTATGTTTTTCATTTTACCTTAGCCATTTGGTTAGGTGAACGGATCAACAGATTATCATGGAGAGAGAGGAGGCTTTCAGAAGGACCGAGCAACGGTGTTTAAATAATAATGTAGAATTACACCCATCTAATCTTATGCTTATTATGCAAAAACTAGAGGAAGAATATTACTCACTTAGAGATGTTCCCAATCAGACCGAGGAACAGTTAGCTTATCTTAATGATCTCAAAAATCAAATCGCTGCACTAAACCAGTACGTTATTGAAACTCAAATTGAGGATAAACCCACTAATTACTCACCAGCTACCATGGAAACTAATCAATCTACCGAATCTACTAACGCTAAAATTAAGCATAAGAAAAACATAACGGTTAAAGAAGGTTTTACTACACCTCGCATAACACATAAACGCAATCTTTCAAGCTCAGAGGTTAATAAGCCAGCACAGAAAAACAATTCCAGGATTTAAATCCCGAAGACAATATGGATTCTACTAACGATCAGGGGCATTTTATAGCCCCAACAAAAACTGCAGGGCATATACCTGCCATTGTCCTAGTCGACTTTGCAGGTGAATGGGACAAAGTAAAAGATGATATTGAAGAAAAATTACAAATTAAAGAATTCCGTGGAAATTTATCCGGTGGAACTCTTACCATCAGAGATTACGACTCTGAACATTACAGAATACTCACAGACTTTCTAGATAAACTTGAACTCCCCTACCATACTTTTAAATTGAACAGCGAGAAACCCATTAAAGCTACAATCAAGAAACTGCCTAAGACTGCTAATATTGAAATTATCAAATCTGAAATAAAAGAAATGGGAATACCCATCCAAAAAATCCGTCAAATCGCTCATGTCATTGAGGGAAAAATTGACCATCTGGCCAGTATACTTAGCTGAATGCACCCGCAATAAAGAAGGTAAAGCTATATATGACATAAAGAAATTAAGAGGACTCGACGTGTACGTGGAACCTTACAAATCTCGCCCCGGTCCCGTGCAATGCCATAAGTGCCAGCGGTACGGACACACACGGGATCGCTGCAAATACAAAGCACGCTGTTTAAAATGTGCAAAACCTCACGAGACCTATACTTGTTCCCAAACAAAAGATAAACCTCCTGTCTGTGCCCTCTGCAGAACAGATCATATTTCTTCCTTTAAAGATTGCCCTAAGCACCCATTTAATATCCAAAAACAAATCGAAGAAATTAAAGTAAAAAAAGAAGCGGTGAAGAAACAATTCCATTACGATAAAAATGAATTCCCGGCTCTCAATCCGAAGGATATCCCTAAACGCAGTCCTGCTTGGCAACAGCCAACCAGCGATGAAAACCAGTTGAAAGGATCGAAACTTAGCCAATTAGGATTTTTCGAGTGGTTAAAGCTACAGATGTTACAAATTAAAGATTTCTTCCAGAAATTCAAAATTGCTAAAGAAATATTTGAAAAATTAGAGGTCGGCATGGCCGTTTTTGATGATCTGTCAAATATCGATTATGAATTTTAAAGCGATTCATAATATTACTAATCTTATTTCAGCTACGAAAAGCTTTTTAGAAATTAGTTTCTTCAATGCTAATGGAATCCGTAAGCAACAACTCCAGCTAATCTCTTACCTCGAAAAACATGACATTGATGTCATGTTAGTCAATGAGACACATCTTCGAGCATGTGACAGATTCAGAATTCGTGGTTATCAGATCATCCGTGAGGATAGACCCCACAATAGAGGAGGCGGAAACGCTATCATAATTAAAAGTCATATAAAAGCCACTAAATTTAACATCGATATCTGCTCCATCGAAAATGCTGCCGCCCTGATTTACAGTGGATTCAGTGAACCATATCTTTTCATCTCAGCTTATAATGATCCTTGTAATATGCTTACTACTCAAGATCTTAATATTCTCACTAATAATAATTATCTTACCATCATTGCAGGAGATTTCAATGCTAAAAAGAATGCTTGGCACTGCAGGAACACCAACAGAAATGGAATTGTTCTTAATAATTTCATTCTCAATAGCGACATTAGACTCATAGCTCCTAGCAATCCAACCCATTATATTGCCAATGGACTTGGAGATATTTTGGATATTGTCCTGATGAAAAATCTGCCCAATACCCCTCAACTTGAAGTTTTACACGAATTAGCTTCTGATCACCTGCCTATCATTTTTGAATTTTATGGGTTTTATCCCCCACTTCCCAAAGCATGTTAAGGTTAACTGGAATCTCGTAACAGATCAACTTCAGAACATTCCTAGAAGAGCTACATTTGAACATAGCTGTGAAATTGAGCACGAAATTACCAAACTTAATTTTAAAATTCAGAATGCAATTAACAACTCACGTACATATGTAAGCAGAAAACCCCTATGGTCTCTCAAAAGAAATTAAAGATTTAAAGATTTAATCAAAGAAAGGAACAGATGCAGGAAACGTTGGTATATCACCCGTCATGTTAATAATAAAAGACTCCTCAATTACCTTAATAGAAAAATTCAAGAAGATATCTCTAAACATGGCTCTAAAGTCTGGGAGAACCTGTTGGAAAATATTGATCTTCAACCAAATACTATTTGGAAAATTTCTAAGTCCCTAAGAAATACTACCACCAATCAGATTCACCCCTTATGTTATGTGGGGCAAATGCACCATTCGGAAAAAGAAATTGCGGAAATTCACGCCGAAGAACTTAGTAAAACTTTCGAAAAACATAATAATACGAACTCTAAAACTGAAAAAGATGTAAATTACTCAATAGCAAGCATTCTCAATAGCCCGAATACTGATTTCATTGACCCTACCTCACCAGGCAAAGTTAAATCAATTATCAAGCAACTTAAAAAACGCCAAAGCCAAGTCAAAGGTTTTGATAATATCTCAAATGAAGAGCTACAAGGACTGCCTAACAGATGTATAGTTCTTATCACCAATATTTTCAACGCATGCATTCGTCACTGCTATTTTCCCTCACAGTGGAAGCATTCAATCATTATTAATATCCTGAAACCTGGAAAAGAACCTAAAAATGCCAATAATTATAGACCTATTAGCCTGTTACCGGCTCTCGTGAAAGTATTTGAACGTGTAAAATCAGTACAAGACTTACTAACCACCTAGAAAAAATGGATCTCATTGATAAGAACCAATTTGGCTTCCGAGAGGGACATTGTACTACTCATCAGATACTCCACCTGGTAGAATTTATCGCCCAAGAATTTAGAAAAAAGAATGGAGTAGCAGCATGTTTTCTCGATTTCAAGAAGGCTTTTGACAGAGTCTGGCATGCTGGTTTACTTCACAAATTATCAAATTTCCTTCTGCCTAATAGCTTCATTAAACTTACCCATTCCTCATTCTTATCTCTACCGACGCACGTTTCAAGTAAGATGCGGGAAAGCTCTCTCATCAAGAAAAACGATTTTCCGGGGCGTCCCTCAAGGTTCCGTTTTAGGACAGAAATATTTTAATATTTTCATAAATGACTTGCCTGTCCCACTACACTCAAGTATTTATAAATATGCTGACGATACAGTTATCTTAACCAGTTCTAGAAATCCACAAAATGCTCTTGACAAACTCCAAATGCAAGTTAATCTAATCAACAAATACTGTGAAGATTGGAAAATTAGACTTAACGCAGCTAAATGTTTTGTTGTTTTATACCGCAGATACAAGAAAAATTATCCTGTTAACTACAATATAAAAATAGATAATTCACCAGTTCCTGTAGCAAGCTCATATAAATACTTAGGAATGTACGTCGACAAAGCTTTAAATTTCAAAGATCATATCCAGTATACCATCAATAAAGCTAATGCAGCATTCATGTCTCTTTACTCCCTGCTTGGAAGGAAATCTAAATTAAATCTAAACATCAAGAGAAAACTTTAAATCACCCTCATAAGACCAATTCTACTTTATGTAGTTCCTGCATTGGCGACTGCTGGAAAAACTGAACGCCAGAAAATAAACGTCTTACAGAATAAGATTCTTCAAAGCATTACCAAAGCACTTTGGTTTGCGCGTAACGCGCAAATTCATAATGATTTAAAGATTCTGCCGATTCACGATCAAATACTAACTACTGCACACAACTTCTCTGAAAAAATGAAAAACTCGCAATACCCGGCTATTAAAGAACTCACAAACTATGATCCCACAGAGGAACATGTAGTAAAAAGACCGCGAAATATCCATCATAATGCATTATGGTGGTAGTGTACAGTATACATATTTTATTCTACTTATTTCACGTATTTTAATACTCTTCATTTAGTCAAGTTTTGCTTATGTTTTGAACTATGCTCTGATAAAGCTTATGGACTTTGATTGCAACTTATATTTCTTACTTATTTTACTATTATTTTTATTTAACCAAGAATTTATTTAGCACTGTGTAGTGTTTTATAGCAAAGACTTTGCTTACAGTGAAAAATTTATTTCGCGGTCTTATGACTCCTTCACTCGCTACTGGCCATCTCGCATCACGTGGTGTTTACTCTGCAACTTTAAGGAAATAAATTTTCTTGCATGATTAATTAATTGTACGGTACCCGAATTGTGTTTCTGAAGAATAAGGACATTATTATCTCTTCAAATTCGCCTTTTTGAACTTATATAAGTTTATTAAGTATCAACGACGCATTGCAGTCTTATATTACGTTTTATTCAGCAATTTTATGAAACTTAGGACTTATTTTGCACCGACCACTGCTAATGACATGCCATTTCATTGCATTTAAAAATTACTATTCACTGAGTTTATCTCATGACTTAGATCTCGCCTTCGGTGTGGTGTATTTTTCAATACACCTCTTATTTTATTATGATTACTAAGGGAGTTTGGTAAAACGTTTAACTACTGGTTAAAACTCTTAGAAGTTGATGCCAGAAGAAAAGATACGATCCTAGATCCTAGATATGAAGAAGCGGAAAGAGCTCCAGCCTAAAGTCTACTGTGTGCAGATCCATAAGTCAAGTGAGATGATAAAAAAGTAAACGTACAAAAAATATTTTGTTTTGATTAATCCATCAATCAAAAATTAAAAATGTTTTACTAGGCTCTTTACAATTTACAACACATTCACTGCAGAGACTTTTTGGCTTTTATAGTGTTTTTATACGGTAATAGTTTAATAGTTAATCAAAAATGGAGGTGTTAGTTTTAAAATTTTTCATTAAGTCAAGAATTTAACTAGCAGTTTTCCTTGCACGTGATATAAGTTCCACACATTGCAAAAGTTATTTTAATTTCAAAATTTAATCAGATAATTATGGCAGAAAACCAACATATTTTCGTATTCTGGTCGACATCAACAAATGTTTTTATAATTTTAGAAAAATTATCATGGAAAAATCAACGTACCATAGCGCGACTATGATGAAATATTTTATATCTGGTAGTAAACAAAAGTTGGTTGAAAAGTATATTCGAATATTTTGAAATTTGTCCAATATATCTGGAAATTAAGCTGATCTTCATGATTGGAAGATAGTAGGAAATTTAAATCCATTAACACTGAAATATTAGAGTGCCCTTTTCCGAGTTTAATTTATTTATTAATTGGACATGTTTGTGTGTGTTTTGGGATTCTGCATCGGAATGCTTCATGAGAAAGCATCCTTTTTCTTAGCTTTCTTTTTAAATACATTGTGAAATATTAAAAAGCATACATCTTTATTTATTACATCATAATGATATTTAAAGTAACATTAGTATTTCAAAGAATCCATAAATGCACATACGTATTTGATTTATATATATTAAACTATTCTTAGACATTTATGAAGATCATACATAAACATATAAAAAAGATACACTTCATGAACATATACACTGTCCATGTCACACTCTTTAAGGTGCTCTACTACGTAAACTTTTATACTTTGTTGTCGTGTCCATATTACATGGAACAATGGTTGCCAGAGCTTATTCCGAAGAAAGAATGGACTTCTATTTTCCACCCCAAATTTTGAGAGGGCATATCGGGGATATCCCACTCCTCTGCCCTTCCACCAATCCACATCAAATGACTTTCGGGTCGCCGCATATTTAGAGTGCCGCCATGCCGCACCGACACTATACATTTACAAACGTTCATGTCTTCTCCGGGATTCGATAATAGTAATAAAATATTTAAACACATAGGTTTGGTTTCTAAACAATAATCAGCGTTATTTTAGCCAGTTTATTAGAGAAAAATCTTCTTTTTAACCACCATGTTGTCAGAAAGCTATTTTTCTTTTGTTTAAGAAACACATAACTCTCTTTGTGTTGTTTCATTTGAAATTTTCATCACTAAGTAGAGCAGTATGCACATATTTAAAATAAAATTATTCTTGAATAAGAGCATATTCTGTTTCATAATTAACGTTTGGATTAGCGCATGTAGAAAATATTTATTTACTTTGTTGAACTAATTACGGATACGAAACAAGTATTATATAATTCCAAATATTCAGAGTTCTAAAGTACTTGGTACCAGTAGATAGGCTAAATGTGATTATTGCTCTACAAGTGAATAAATTTTTTACATACCAAGTTTTGTTTCATCAGAGATAACAGAGCTAAGAGAAAAGTAAAACATTTTCTGTTCCTTATAAACAGAATGCAAAACACGGTTTTTTGATGATGATAATAATAATAACAGTAAGTACTGAAAAGGATAAGGTTATAAAAAGAAATAAAATGCACTTTTAGATTTAAATGAAAAGTTGTAGAAATCTGGAATTGATGAACTTCACATTGTTATAACGAAAACCTAAAGTTCTTAATCATCGAATATCTTGAAACGATCCAATTGCTGTTTTATATTGGCATTTTGGCAATGGGCGTAAACATTATTGTATACCGTGAAAAGGAAATAATACGATCGGTAACCGGAAAGATCAACTTTATTGTTAACAGACGTGGCCACAGGCGAGGCACCTGGCGCCCCACAATGTCTTGAAAGGTAGTTTGAGAATGGTCAAAATCAGCGGGAACCTGAGGCCTTTCATCCAAGTTCGGTGTAAAACTTTGAATCCTCGAGAATGAGTCACAGTCACAGGGTAAAACTTTAAGAAAATCAAAAATATTTGCTCATAGACTTCTGCGAAAAAAACTTTTGGAAATAAAGTAAAATATTATCTTCCGTGTTTATCGAATGTGCATAAGCTTTGCACGATTGTTCAAGAAGTTAAGCGTTTTCAAGAATATTTTGTTTACGTGTTATTCTCAATAGATGAGCAATGCAAATAAAATTTGCTTTTCATTAAAACAACGAATATTTTGCTAAATATCAGAAATTATATGTAAATAGCTTCTAGTTAATTGGATGACAGGATTTTCATACAGGAAATCAAATTCTGAGTTAAAAGTTGATATGAATAAAGGACAAATTTATATAAAAGGAACTATATAAATTCATTTGAAAACCTACAGCTTAATAAGGTTGTAGGAAAAAATGTCACCCGGAATAAAGGGAAACGGAAAGAATGTCCCCGAAAAATAAGGAACGGAAAAAATGTCACCCTTCGTTTGCAATGGGAAATATAAGGCATGTTCAGAAAGATCGCCAAGCTGGGTGATAAAAGTTTTATCTCAAAAACCCTAACTTCGGATTACCGGAAAACATGTGCGAGTAGACGCAAGAAGATGTGCTAGCTGCTGCTTTCTCCGTTAAGGTTAAAAATAGAGGGTTGTTTAGCGGGGAAAGCTTTTGCGATGGAAACCAGCGGGGTAAGGCGGGGTGTCCAGCGTATGTCATTCTCAGGTCTTTAGTAATTGTTCTCCTCGCACCGCATGTAGTTATAGCCTTAAGCTGCGGTTTAGTGAAACATTGACGCATAACAGAAAACGAATTCATCTGAGCTTTGGTATAAGAAACAATTGTAGAAGCAATTTCAAGTTACGGTTTGTGATAAGAAGAGTACTAAATTTTTTAGCTAATTTTCGCTAATTTTATTTATTTTATTTTTATAATTTAATTTAGCTTATTTAAGCTAATTTTAGTACTAAATTTTCGCATAATTATTTTTTCTCATTTGAATTTAATTAAAAGTAACGTATCTGCACAGGAAACACTTGTTTAATTTTGCACTTAAGTTTGAAAACAAGAATACCACAGTTATTAAAATTAAGAGGTTTATTTCAAAGTTATTAGTCCAAAATTATTAATCCCTGAGGGACTATTGTTTTCATTTTGCGATTTTGCGTTGAATCACTCTAAATGTCCGTTTCACTTTTCAAACTGTTGTCACTAAATATTGTGATAAAACAACGGTACCTAGAGCCATCGAGTTTCGAATGACGTAATCCTACTGCGAATACGGGCAACTGGAAGGCCAAATTTGAAATTTGGAATTTGTTTTATTATCGATTTTATATTTTGTAAAACGGTAACGAATTTTTGATTAACAAACTCAAGAATTTCAAAGTGAGCCATGGCAACGTAGTACAGAAAAAAACATTTTTATCTCCAGTCCGTGAGACTGTGAATCCGAAATTCTAAAAATGTGCTCAATTTAAAATTATTTTGCGATACTGCTCTCTTGAACTGAATTTTATGGTTTAAGTGCGAAGAACATGATATTTAATAAATAAAGGTAACACACAAAATGTTAAAAAAAGGCGCCTTTGGACGTAATTTAAAATCTGAAACCTTTCAGATTTTTTATTTTACTAAAATTTTAAAATCTAATTAAAATGGATCCTATAACCACGTGATCTGGATTCAAACATTTAATATGCAATGAACCCTCGTATGGCGACCTCTTCCAAACTAATTTCCCAGAGTAGAAATTAACACTTGTACCAAGCATTATCTCTTTAAGACGACAACTTCCACCAAAGACCAAAATAATTAGAAACGTGGATGATCGTCTTAGAGAGGATTTAATGCATTTTACAATGCACTAATGCGTAATTTACTCAGAGCCGAATCATCTAGTAGCCCATAAACGAATGGCGACCATCTCCTTAAGACGATCACTTCCAAAAGTGGCGGGCATTTCTCTAGGTATAAACAAACACTTGCACTGAATATCATCTTTCTAGGATGATGATATTCACAGCATACCCAAAGGAGGGATGCCTTCGTGGAGAACTTTCTAAGGGAAACTGGCTCGTATACATATTACACATAGAGAAAACCACGAAAGCCAGCCCGTTCGCGGGATTCGAACCTCGGACCGAACTACCAGTGTTCAGCGTGTTTACCGCTCAGCCGTTGATAGGCTGAAATCTGATAGATGGCTGATGGATATCTTAGAAAGGATTTTTACTCATAGTAGTTATATTAATTATAATTACGTGTAAAGCTTATGGAAACTTAAAAGCGGCCGAGCGGTTAAGTTGCTGAATACCTTGGTTGTTAGATTTGGGTTCGATTTCTAGCAAAACAGCTTTTCGTGGTTTTTCCCCTATATAACGTGGTTACGAGCTAGTTTTCCTTAGGAAGCCCTCCACGAAGGCAACCCTTCTCTTAGGCAGATAACTTTCGTGTGCTTTGTTATAGTCAAGTAAACCAAAACAAATTAAAGAAACTTATTCATTCTACTCTCCAAAGTGAGCTCCAAATAAATCATACGTGGGAGCTTTTCGTATTCATAACCTAAAACGTATCAAAACGGAAAATTAAATAAATTTAATTATTTAACTTGTTTATCCAGAATTCCAATTTTTAATTTATCCCAGTTTCCAAAAATCTGAGCATGAATAATCGAGAGAATAACTTGGATGACCTTCGACCACTAGCAGCCGAGAGGTAAAAATCGTTGAATATTGGTAGTTCGACTGGCTCAAACCATGGCGGATGTGCTGCTTACCAGTAAATTTTCGTGGTTTTCTCCATGTGTAACATAAATACGAGTCAGTTTCTATCAGACGTATGAATAATTTTTTTATCAACTCCTCCGTATAAACAGTTCTCCACGAAGGCATCCATATCCACTTCGGCAGATAATCTTATGGTACTTTGCCATAACCTAAATAATATGATTTGATGATCATGCTAATCTTTTCTCATACTGAAGCCTGTGATGCTTTAATTAATGTTTTATTTATCATAAACTGTGTTAACTGCTTTAAATTAACCAAATCAGGATTTTTTTTCTGTTAGATTTCTTTTTAAAAATTTTTGTTATCATTTTAGAAGCCTAAATATGTCAGATCGTTTTAGTAAGACGTATTATTTGTAACTGTTTTACATACAAGTACAGAGAATCTCATGACGGCGAACTCAAAAAGTTCATAACAACATAAATAAATAGGCTTTTATACATTTGCTTCTCTAATGCAACCATCTATATAAGTGGCTTAAATCGCTTGAAGTCGCCGTTAGTGGTCGCATTAGAAAAGTCTCATTATATTTGCATTTTTGTGGCATTTAATAATTCCAGTTACATGTCTGCCTTATAAATTATAATATTGATTTTTCAAGGTCGTGCAACAACTTTCAATATAAATTAGAATAGTAATAATCTTTTACATCCCATTCGGATTATTGTATTCGTATGAAAGCCTTGAATCAATTGTTGATCATTATTTTGTACGTATGCTATTGCAAAAATTTAAAAATCCTTAATTATGATATTTTCCAATATTCGGGCTTTAAATGCCCAAGTTATTTAATATTATGCCAAGATTTAAACTTTGTGCGTTTACAATAACAAGATCTTAATTATGGAACTTTTTAACATCTGAAGCTGGATAAAACTGGTTGAAATGTGTTGCAGTCTCAGTTCGTATGCAAAACCATTCTCGCACTGATTTGTTTTATGCTTAATTTATAGCAATTTCCCTAAGTAACCAAATTTTAGATTTGGAGCATTTTTTTTTTTAAATTGTGAAAATAAACAAAAAGAAAAAAGAAAATTTTTCTTTCTTACATTATAATTATTTTCTGTTCATCTTTTATGATAATTAGTGTATTTTTCAATTTTCCTCAACTGTATTTCTAAATATTTTTAGATTATTTACACTCCCCGCAATTTTAGAGTTTTTATGTTAAACTCTAAAATAGTTATTAGAAGAATTATTAGAAGCGTTTGATGTAATTAATCACGCAGGTCGCCCATAGATTCGCAAATTTTGAATTTTCAAAATTCTTGCAAGCAATTGAGCAGAAGATTCGTTTCTCCTAGCAAATCGCAAATTTTAAAATTCAAAAAATTCAATTCCATCATTCCAATTTTCAGACTCAATTAAAGGCACTGAAGTTATTTAACATTTAAGAACTCTCGGTGATTTAGAAGTCCCCGGAATTGATATTCAAGAAATGATTTCAAAAATGCTCTTCTACATCTATTATTAATTGTTCTATTCCTTGAATAACTAGTATCTACTGCATTTTCTTCTCATTTCTTCTTTGGTTATTTGAATCATGGCAAAGCACGTGAACTCTCTGTCTAAGAGAAGGGATGCCTTCATGGAGATTTTCACGAAGTATGAGAAAAGGAAACTTGATTTACCTTACACATGAAGAAATAACTAAATTATCTTGCAACCAGCTTGTTTGCTGAGATATGATCTCCTGTCGAGCTATCAGTGTTAAGCGACGCTGGAGCGCTGATGAGCTGCATTATGTATTCTGCGTAAGAATATAGAACACAAATGACTGTCAATCTTATAATAGCATCAGTGTTTGGTAACTTTCCCTATGAAAATAAAATTGCTGGAAATATGAGTGAAAAGACATGTAAATATTTTGAATTTGGATTCAATTTAATCCCTTTCATGTAACATATAATGCTGTAATTTACGTAATAGCACTTTAAATTTTTGAATATATTAACACAAAAGGATCACAAGAAATGCGATGATGGGAACATCGTATAAATAAATGGACACTGTGCTACGGCATTCGATAAAATATATCTCGTTTATATACCAATCTCTGTAATTGAATGAATGTAAATTCTTACTGCAGAATACATAAACGTATTTCCAGCTCAATGTAAAACTGTTCCCACGCAAAATTTATATTATAAGAAAAAGTTAAATGTCTGTTATGTCGAATATTTATTTACTTACATTGTAGAGACATTCGATATTTTATGGAAGCAGGAGACTTGAAAAATGAGCAACGCCCTCGCCAGGAATCGAACCGCGGAGCTCTGGAATACGCACCCAGCGTACAGACCACTACACCACGAAAGCATCACGTAAAGAAAGCTACGTACGTATCTCGCATAACTCAAAAATGAGTAGCCTCAGAACGTTAAAATTTTATATATAGGACTACTATAACATGTAGAAGAGCACCTCGTATTTTGGTTTCAATCGGCCGCGCCAAACATATATAAATATGTTTATAAATATATCCACTCTGTTACCCGGCTCAGTGATCTCAGTTTCTTTACTCTTATATGTTTGTAAATTGTACATTTTTCCCTTTAAAAATGATTGAATTATGTTGTTTTTATGCCTTTAGTAAATCTGTATGCTATATTTTTAGAATTATCAACAATTTAAAAGTTGTTTAAGTGCCGCTAAGCCTATTTTGATGGCGGCCATTGCTTGTTTACGTTTGAAACAGCTGAGTAGTGAATTTGTTGCCAATCTAGAGAAATGTAGCTTCGCAACAACAAAGATAAACGCCTTCATTTATTATTGCGATTTAAATCATGCTTAATACTTTATGGAATTTTTTCGAGGAAATAAGTGTTTAAGTTTTACTTAATTTTTAATAATTAGTAATTTAATTTTTAATAATTAGTAATTTAATTTTTAATAGTTAGTAATATTTAGTAGAGATATTTTGAGTTTTTATGTATTTTTGCCTTGTCGCGAAGTGAGAACTGAATTAATTGAATGAGAAATAGTACTGAATCGTCTGTGAAAAACTGTTTCTTTTTTTGTTTTGTTTGCTTAATTTCTTTCATACATCGTTCTAGCTTTATTATAGTACTTGAATAGAACATGTGGCAACGATTAGATAATTATTTAAATGATACAAATTTTGTGCATTCTGAGTTATAATATGAACGAAATATAATACTGTTAAGTGAACCTAGCGCCAGAGTGTCGCTATGGTAAACAAATAGAGTGAATTTTAAAGAATGCACTTATTCTATTGTGGGTTATGCGCTGTCGGCGAAGTAGATATAATTAAATCCAATAAGTTTAAACAAAATGCAAGAAAAAATACGTATAATTTAATATTCCGTACAAGGAAGTCATGTGGTGTACACATCATATTTTTTAATTATACGATTGTTGCTTCATTGATAACAATGGCTATAAATAGTTCATTTAGAATTACAACTACAATTGCTGCATTCGAATCCATATTTCTTGCTAATTATTTAAAACATGAAAAATGAGAAATATAATATTTATATGTACTTTTTAATCTCTAAAGTCATAATAAAGTTTTCTCATTAATAGAAAATTGATTGTTTTTAACAGTTTTCACCTCTTCGTCAAGAAACATTTCTGTTACGATCCTAATTAAAAATTACAGAACAGCAGAATATAAACTGTTTCACTCTCAACAAACGCAGAAAGAAAAAATATAGTTTATAACTGAAAACACATATGAAATTTTCTAAAACAAATTCTTTCGCATTAATTTTGAATTTTATTTAACTCAAATTTATTCAATAGTTCGAGTTCTGGATAATCAAATTAGCGGTATCATTCTAAAGCTACAAAATGATATTAAGAAGCTCAGCTTCGTTTTTAATGATTCATTTTACCACGCAATTGGAGGAAAAATAAATTCTGAAAGTTTTCAGATTTTAAATTACGTCCAAAGAGGCGTTTTTTCAACGTTTTGTGTGTTACCTTTATTTATTAAATATCATTTTTTATGCACTTAAACCATAAAATTCAGTTCAATAGCAATGTTGCAGCATATCTTTAGAATTTCCGATACACAGTTCCGCGCGTTGGAGACAAAAAGGTTTCTTTTTTCCGTAGAGTGCTGCTATTGCTCCCTTTTAAATCGTTGAGTTTGTTACTCAAAAATTTGTTAAAGTTTTGCAAAATATGAAATTGATAATAAAACAAATTCCAAATTTCAAATTTGGTCTTCCATATGCCCATATTCGTAGGATGATTACGTCATTCAAACTTCGATGGCTCTATGTTCCGTTGTTTCATCACAATGCAAGAAATATACATACATTTATGCAGATTTTTCATTATTTAATTTCTTCAAATATAATGCAGGACTCTAACATTTGGTGGCAACAGTTTGAAAAGGGAAACGGACATTTATAGTGATTCAACGCAAAACCGTAAAACGAAAACAATAGCCCTTCAGCGACAAAGCTTCTTTGGACTATATTTAAAAAGAAAAAAGAAACTTTTATGCTAGTATGTTTATTAGAAATTTGCGAGAGGTCTGATTTAGGGAAGGGTTGCATCATGGGGGACTTTATGAGAGAAGCTGGCTTGTATGCATTACACATAAGACAAAACCTTGAAAATATCTATACAACCAGGTCATTCGCAGGGATTGATTCAGACTGAAGTACCAGAGTTCAGCTCTCAGTTACAAGTGGCCCACTTTTGCAACTGGTAAATAAACGAAAAATGTTGTCTATTGTGGACACATAATAGTTCCCTCTAATATTTCAAATCTTTCTTTCGTAAGGACGAAAATGACGCCCACGATCGGTAATGTGTACGATCAAAACAACAGCTCAATAACCGGTTTCGATTTGCATCGTTGTCGATCTTATGCAGTTACCCTGGAAATTGCTAATTTTATCAAATTTTTATTTTCTTGGTTACACACGGTTGGCCATTATGGCATAATTGTTGGTAATTATTTCACATACGCTCGAAAATAAGTTTGATTTTCAGTTGACTAATTTTTATCCTAAATTTTGTATAGTATCACTCTGCTTTATTGTAAATCTTGTACAATATCATAGATTGTTGCAATATGTGAAGGTGGGGGTTCGCGAGAGATTTTGGTTTGTGTGCCAGACAAATATGCTCTTTATGACGCCTGTTTTAGGCGGTGAGAAACATGGAAAATGTTCAAGCTCAAAAGTGGATTATGTCGCCCCAAATTTGTATCCTTTATTATTATTATTGTATCCGTGTTTACATGTTTGTAAAATTAATAAAATTTATAAAACAATTTTCTTAAATAAAAATCACTAAGTGATTTTTTAATTCTTCCACTTGAAAGAAACAGTTCATCACCAACGACATTTAACACCTACAATGCGAATAATTCGTGCATTTTAGAAGAAAAAAATTAGCACGCTCGCAAACGTATCAGTATCGTGCTTTCCTACACACCAACAACACGCTGTAGCAAACACTTATCGAAATGCAGTGTAGAACATTTTCCATGTCCTAACATCATCATAATTCTGTTGCTATTCTACATATGTACAATCGCATTTGTAACGCGAATAACATGTAGTTTTTTTACCCCATGCCTAAATGTTATGGAAGATACCAATATTGCGCATAGAAAGCTACATACTATTCACATGGTTGTTCTAGTAGAACGTTCATGACACGTTTCATGAATGTACTGCAAACACAAGTATTTGATGTGTTATTGTCCATATTAGAACTGTAACATATACAGATAATTTAGAACGTTCTGCTTCAACGTTCTGAAGAAGTTGGTGAAGCACTTGTTTTAAACGTCCTCTGAACGTTCATGTGGTAATTGGTAGCCCTTTGAAGATTTCAAGAACGTTTTGTTGTTACTCCAAAACAGTTTATACATACCAAAATAACTGAACATTAATTCGCTAAGTGGACTTCGAAATGGCTTTACATTCGGTGGAAGAATATAATGGTTATTTCAAGAACTAGTGATTAGCTAGTATCAAAATGCCGCGAAAGACTATATATTTCTACAGGAGCTTCTACATTATTCCACAATTCAAAATTCTTACTTTGTCGTATTTTCTATACCTTATGGATAAATTAACATACTAAAGTTAATACTTAGTAGTAATAATTTTATGTTTATTAAAATGTGGAGCGATGCCAATGTGACTCAAGTGAATAAACACTCTCAAAGTGATCAATTAAAGAAATTACTTTTGAAAGTAGGCAACATTTTTTAGACTAAAAATAAATATTGGAATTAAATTGTTTCTCTTTAAATACAGCATCACTACAAAATTCCAAGCATTCTTCTCATTCGAACTGGATGGTTGTCACAGAGACTTTCTTTTGCTTCGAAATTATCGAGTGCCTTTAATAATAACAGTGTAAGCCATTAAAAGTATTTTCTTCCTTTATTTTCAGATATGCTCTTCTACTTATGCGAAATAGTTACATCACCAACTTTTTAATTTAATTCGTTAAATAGTTTGGCTTCTAAATTTTTTCAGTATTCTGAATATTTTTGCTTCAATTACTTCTTAATGAAGTAATTTCAAATGTTACTCTTAAAAAGCTGGTACTGTTTATATGATTAATGCAAAATGAAAAAAAAAAAAAAAAAAAAAATCGACATAATTTCATCTGAAAAAATATGCAGGAACTCTTAAATATTTTTTTGAAATTCTAAATAAATTACATTTAATAAGCAGAACACAGTTTTTAAGTAACATTATTTTACTATTTTTGAAATACAAGCCTTACGAATTGTCTTTACAGTACATATTTAATGAAAATGTTTTCTATAACTAATACTGCGGCAAAATAAAAGATATTACAGTATTTATGGAAAATGAATAATTTGATGGTTGCCTGAAACCTAGGTAATTACTATAATTGTAATGTGAGTAGCGTGTACTTTATAGCACTCACTCCAAATGCTTTAACGAAAAACATGGTACAACACGGCAGTGTTATATATTAAAATGTACATAAAAATACAGGTGTAACAAGCACGTCATGTAGAATGCGCTTGATAGCATGCAGTGAGCGATTCGAAAATTACCAATGGGTGCTCTGAAAGGAACATCCTAAGAAACACGGTGTAATTAGCTTTAGCGTTTCATGTATAATATAGTTTATACCACATTTTTTTTTATTAACGTACTTCGCTCTTAGGCACTACACGTTACATATGGGGAAAACCACGAAAGCGCCCATGCAGCCAGCCCGTTCGCGGGAATCGAACCTCGAACCTAACTACCAGTATCCAGCGAGTTTACCGCTCGGCCGCTGGGGGCCTATAGAACGGCCTATAGAACGCTGGGGGCCTGAGAACGTTTTGAAAAATACCAGTATTGTATGTCTAAATGTACGTTATAAGAATACAGTTGTAAAACACACCTCTTCAGCACATCATGCAGAACGTACTTTATAGTATGTCTGGGAACGTTTCGAAAAATATCAGTGTTGTACTTTAAAATGTATGTCCGAAGAACACGGTTATAATACGCACAGCTTTATCACGTCCTGTAGAACGTACTTTAGCACATGGTGAGAAAGCTCCAAAAAGTATAAGTGTTGTACTTTGAAATATGTGTCCTGAGAACATGGTTATAATACGCACCTATTTAACACGTTATTTAGAACGCTTTTCATAGCACATGTTGAGAACGTTTCGAAATGTACCAGGATTGTACTTTGAAATGTGCGTTTTAAGAACACGGTTATAATACGCACCGCTTTAGCACGTCGTTTAGAACGTATTTTCTAGCACATGTTGAGAACGTTTCGGAAAGTAGCAGTATTTTACGTTGAAATGTACGTTCTAAGAACACGGTTCTAACATACACAACTTTAGCACGTTATGTCGAACGTATTTTATAACTCAATTTGGAAACGTTTCAAAAACACAATTGTTGTACGTCGAAATGTACGTACTAAATACACGGTTGTTACACGCACCACTTTGGCACGTTAAGTAGAACGTATTTTATAACACAATCTGGGAACATTTCAAAAAACACGATTGTTGTACCTCGAAATGTACGTACTAAATACACGGTTGCTACATGTACCACTTTAACACGTTATGTAGAACGTATTTTATAACTCAATCTGGGAACGTTTCAAAAAACACGATTGTTGTACGTCGAAATGTACGTACTAAACACACGCACCACTTTAGCACGTTATGTAGAACGTTCTAAATACTCCTAACACCGTTATAGAACGGTATGACACCGTCTCTGAACGTTTTCGGAACGTGCTGCTTGGGCTTATATATTCATCATTTTTTCAGTATCCACACATTTTTATAGGTTCAAATGCCATATTCCAAAATCAAAGTTATTTATGAAATAAAACCTTATAAAATCTAATAAATCATTTGTGTGTGCAAATTTTTAAATCTAACTCTCTTACATTAAATTATTTCTGTCTTTTAAATTACATTCCATTATTTATTTCAATTTAATTTATTACTTAATGTGTTTGTACCAATATTTCAAACTTCTTTGAAATACTTTTTGTGTCCTGAAAATGCCAAGTATTTCCATAAAAAAATAAACAGGCATACAAAATTGTTAATAACCAGTATTATATGATTAATTATTCATTTAATAGTTGATTTAATTGTTTTTAACTTATTTCATGTCTAAATTTTCTACACAGAAATCCTCTGTCTAATTTTTATTACTTTTCTCAGACAATTTTCAAAGAGGAATGAATTAAAGTCTTGATTGTGCAAAACGCATCTTTGAAGCTAAATGGTGTTCGTGTATTTAATTGTGGCAAAGCACACTAGGGCTATCTGCCTAAGGGAAGGGATGCCTTCGGGGAGGACTTTCTAAGGGACTCTGGCTCATATACACGTTACACATGGAGAAAACCACGAAAACACCCATGCAGCTAGCCCGTTCATGGGATTCGAACCTCGGACCGAACTACCAGTGTTCAGCGACTTTACCGCTCGGCCGCTGGTGGGATTGAAGCTAAATGTATTCTAAGAATTACAAAAAAATGTAAACGAGATCCTCCTCCCAAATCAGTCACATAAACTATTCAAACCGTTCAGGAAAACGATAAACGTTGCGAACATAAAAATCTGCTCCTTTTTATGTATACTTTAATAAAAGAAATGTGTTCCTTTTAACATATATAAGAAAAGGACCCATTTTCCTTTCTAAACTTTTGAAAGTCGCCAACACTTAAATAAACTAAGCCAAGGTAGTAACCCGCCTTTCAAAAAAAATAAGATTCACTACAACACTTATGCAGTTCGCGTACGTAGAATCCGTTCTTTTCGATTGGATTCAAATGACGGATCTAACGACTCAATGCATATGCGTGGTTAATGTTGGTGCGAATAGCTCAAGCGGCTAATCGCACCTCTGGCGCGAATAGCATCGGCCTTGTGCAAAGGGGGCATCATATTCAAAAAGTAATCCACGCAATGGACAATAACTTACAGATTAGTAAATGACATACCTTTAACTATTAATTGACATAAGAGTTCTTAAATAAATTACAGTTACTGCTTTATGGTGTGTTTTTAATATCCTACTATGAACGCTGCCGCACCCTATATATCACTCGCGATGTTTTTCCAGAAAGTTTTCTCGTTTATCTTCATTCCTCGCAATATTTTACAAAATTTTGCAATGGTATGGTAAAAAAGGAATGATAGTTTCGAAAATCGTCGAATGAAAACGTACTACGCCTCAAATGTGTGTTGGCTAATATATCATTGATAAATCTTTTCAAAAATTTTCTACTTCATTCGCTGCAAGACCTTTGAAATTTTTACATAAAATTTCCATATACCAAAATATTTCAATATTTTTCCCTCACAGTAACACTCCAGTCTTGCAGCAGCAGGAGGGCGGTAATGCATTATGCGAAGCATTGTAAACGTTCTCCTTTTAACTAACAAAACTAATGTATTTTGCATGTGTTTAAAAAAAAAAAAAAAAAAAAAAACTACTGTTACTTAAAAATGAATCGTGTGGGGAGACGGGTTCAGCTCCTGTCGCCATGCTCAGTAAGTCCGTTTATCATCTGCTTTCCCCCACGTGCACGTTGAACGAATCAGCGAAATATATCTTCTTCATCTAAAGCCAAGCTGAAAGCCTCATTATTTGTAATATATTGTACACATCAGGAGATGTGTTAAAGTGTTACAATTGCATTCAGCTTCAGCAGGATAGTTCTGGACAGTCAAGGAAGTATCGAAGAAGCTATGTTGACTTTTCTGAGTTACGAATACTTTGAGATGTATCCTAACTTATAGCCGTTGGATGTGACGGAACCGCAGCGAATACATGAAATTCAAAAGAGGCCATTTGTTTATCAGAGAAAAAATTCGGGAGATGTTTTGCAATGGGTGATATGCAAACTTCACGCTAACGAGGTACAGTTAAGGCACATGATGAATAACCTAGAGACCAATAGTGACTACTCATGCATTTTACGCACCTATGAGTAACAGCTTGTCGACTGTGAACATTTCTCAGTAGCTGAATTTTTAACCAATTGAGGGAAATTTGCTAACCACGGGAGATAATGATGTAAATATCAATACAGATAAAAGCGGTAGGACATGTGGGATATAAGCCGAGCTGTTTTTTTTAAATAAATGCCCTATCAATCCGAAGACGTATCGTCCTAGAAAACGTTCTAATGCAGTATGGCTTACTATGACCAACAGAGTCCTTCGAGTTTCCATAAGCAGTATTTATCCATTTGCCACCTTAAGGTCAGTGCAGAAAAGAAACTAATGATTCAGAAAACTCAAGTAAGAACAAACCAAGACAAACTACCACAACTAACAATAAATCAGTAAATATTATTTAATTAAGAACATAGCAACTCAAAACAATAAAACCAAAGAAAAATATTCGAACATAACCAAGAAAACAGACTGGTAGTTAGAATGTTAAACCCAGGAGTCAGTGTCACAGCTGCCTCGAAATTATGAGCTCAGACTTTTACGATATGGAAATTTGAAATGGGACTCGAACTTCCAAAAAGGTTCCTTCCGCGACTGACAGAATCGGCGAAATAAACATTCATAATGGCAATTCTTATCTCATACAATTGACGTGGTTTCCACTAGAGTCTCTTGAATATCAAGAACATCATCTACATACTTGCCAACCTATCACACTGAAAAATCAAGAGATTTTTCACAATGTTAAAAGGACGTTTTAAATGATAAAAATATAGTTTTTAATAATGAATTAACACTAAATAGTAACTAATTCTTAAATGAAAGCAACACAAAAATACCTTACACATAAAGAACATTTTTATTACTTGCATCGTTTAAGGAAACAAAACAAAACAGAAAAAGACACTTTAATCAGTTTTCGTACAAATGTTATGAGCAGTGGCCGATTTTGCATTCGTTAAGAAACTTCATAATTTTGTTCATAGCAATTGCCACGTAGGTGTGCTTTCGCTAATAAAAAGTTTTTTAATGTGTCATCACTAATATTAAATCTAAATTTAGTCCTCGTTTTCGCAACAACACTGAAAATTCCTGTCACACTCTGCATTACTATGGAACTATCAAGATGGCCAACATAATTCTAGACAGTTCACTATATTTTAAAATTCTATCAGCACCTTTCAGTTTTCCAATTAAACTCCACTAGGTGTCAATCCTAGCTGATTTTATAACTTCATCCAAGTTTTCTAATTGTAAACTGCTGTTATGCAGCTGTTGGAACTGTTTCAATTTTTTCTTTTTTTAGAACTCCTTTCAAGATAATGTGGTGTAGTGGCTGAAACCGCTATGCTAACCCTGGAATCTCTACCGTATAATTGGTTTCAGAAATCACACTAGTTACTTTACCTGGCTCTATCCAGTTCAGAGCCATTTTGTGTGGTTTAGACGTGGCTAAAACAAGCACGAGATCTCCGACCTTAAACCTTCTCGTAACAGCGTTGCGATCATACCAGAGTTTCCTTTTACTCTGACACTCTTTCATCCTCTCTACAGCCAGCTACTGACACTTCTTTAATCTGTTTATTAAGTCTAGAACATACTCAACCACAGTGGGGTCTGCCACAGTGACTTTCTTCCTCTAACCAGTTTTCATACACAATCCTTTGAGGCATTCTCAAATTTTTTCCATGTACTAACTCGCAGGGACTAAAACCTGTGCTCTCATGGCTAACAGTTCTGAGGGCGAACAAAGCACATGGCAAACATTCTTCCCAGTCCTTCCCGCTTTCCAAGTACAAAGCCTTCAATAGCCTTTTCAAGGTGGAATGCAACCTTTCAACAGAATTGCTTTGAGCGTGACACACAGAAGAATGATACACCTTAATTCCGAACTTGCTAAAAAACTCAGATGTAAGTTCTTTTAATATTTACTGCTGTGGTGTAGTGGCCGAAACCGCTATGCAAAACCTGGGTTGTGACATCAGGTTCAAAACAAAACACAGCATAAAAATTTTATTGAACGCAAAAAAAAAAAAAAAAAAAAAAAAAATGGCTACATGCAATTCTCAGAGAAAAACCTATCACAACTCCTCCCCTCATAAAGAAATTTTCTTGACTATTTAAGGAAAAATTCTAAAAACATTTCACTGCTTTCAAAACACAAGTGGTAACTATTTAAGTGATAATAGAGAAGCCAGTTACATTACCCTGCACTTATTTCTAGATAACATAACCGCATAAATACAACAAAAATAATTTAAAATACTCCTAATGTATGCCTTATACAAAGCATATTCCTCAAATTTTACACAATGCTAATACTTAAACATTTGATTCTAACCATTTTGAAAATGAAACACACTATGCAAAAAAATTTAAATCTACAAAAATATAATTCCAAAACACTACAAAATCATTTTTCAAACAACAGTTTACAGAACAAAAAGGATTGGCTCCTCCATGTACTTCATATGCTAAAATTCCTGCTGTCTGTAGATCTGATCTCGAATAATCAATCACTGAGATAGGACACTCTTCAACATTTACAACTATATTTGGATGAGATCCCAATTTCTTTTTCCGGACTTTATGATTTGTCAGTTCATCCAAAGAAAACTCGCCAATGGCTGGTAATGTCTCCTTATACATTGCACGCCATATAGCATATGCATTTCATTCAGCATTATAATTGAACATCATTTTTACAGCAACGTTATTTGGAAGCAATTTCTCAGAAGAAAACGTCTTGATAGAAGTGGGTTTTTCGAACATCGAACTCTGCAGATCTTGTGTTCCTTCAAGTATGCGATATAATAAATTTTGTTTGGTGTTGAACATTATCATGAGTTTCTGTTGCTTGTGCTTCCGAGAATTCTGCTGGCGAAACATCCGCAAGAATAGTCCTTTCTTCTAAACTGATGTCTGGAATTTTAATGTCCTCCTCCGTATTACTGGTTAACCTCCTTCCGAATGCTCATTTTTAACGACCCTTTCAATTTCTATCTCTTTCTCTTCTTCCGATCTGGAATCTAAGTCTTCTGTAGTCTCTCTCTCTAAACTCCTGCGCGCATGCGCCTGACTAGGAGTCTCCGCAACATTCAAGAGAACAGGTCGTTCCCTAATTTCCTCAATCAACTGTGCAGTTTTATTCCCTAACAAATAGTACTCTTTATCTAACTCTACCGGAGTAACCGCTGCCTTTGTGGTGACCGCACCAAAATCACCTTCATTGCTTACTTTCGCCAAAGGTAAACATTTACATTCTGTGTCCAAAGGCTGTTTCATCCATACAGTTTCCCCTAATAAGTCATTAGTATTAATCCAAGTACTATTACACAGATCTATACCAGCTCCAGTATCTCTCAGATATTCTCTCTCTATCCCATTAATTACTGCTTTCTTGAAATACGGCTCAAAATATTTTCCTAAACTCTCCGTTCCTAGATTATTCACCAGATTAGCCTTATTCTTTTCCAGCGATGGACAGTTAGGTCGGATATGTCCGTCCTTTCCACATTGGTAACACCTTATTTTCCGCTGTTTCTCGAAACCTGCTTCATTGAAAACTTGCTTTTTTTTAGGAGCCTCCACTTTTCTATGCTCCTCTGATTTAATTCTTTGATGACCACTACTTTTCTGATTAGAACTACAGTTAGAATTTATATACCGCTCTCTATCTTTCTCAAATGGTTTCTTTAACCCCGCTGTCTGTTCTAACTTCCTCATATCTCTTTGCAAAGCCTCATACTTGTCGCATTTCTCTGCTAAAATGGAAGCTGTTTTAAATTCATCGCAATTGTCTAAGTAGCGCTCTCTTATTTCTAGAGGGACTCGCCGCTTAATTTGCTCAGTGAGCATAAGTTCCTTAAGACTTTCAAAATCTTGAACTTCTACTGAAACCAACCAATTCCCTAAATACACTCTCAATTCATACACTAAATCCACCCATAACATTCCGTTTTTTCTAGAATGTTCTTCAAATTTTGTTTTTAGTGCCCAAGAACTAAGCTTGAATCTCTGCATGAGTAAGTTCTTAACATGCTGATAATCATCCCCTTTATCCGCTGGTTCTTTCACTATTAACTGGGCTACATCGTAAGGTAATAAAGGAATTAATTGCGAGACCCAATCAATCTCATTAACCTTCTCTTTTTGAGCTTGTTTCTCAAATAGCATAAAGAATAATGAAGTATCTATATTACTCGTTTCAAAACGCGGTACTAGATCTTTCAAATTAACCTTTTTTTCTCTAGATTGTTCAACTTTCGAAACCGTGGAAGCTAGGCTATTAGTCTGAACCACATTCATCGGTTTTAACCTTTCCAATTCAAAAACTCGCTCCCGCTCCCGTTCCCGTTCTGCTCTCTCTTGTTCGGTTATTTCTTCTGCTTTTCTCTGCTCAGCCGCAGCCCAAATTCTTGCCGCGTATTCTTTCGCAGCTTCTTCTTCATAGTCCTCGGCATTTAGAATAGCCTGCCTAATTTCTCTTACTCTATTTGCCTGAGACACATTTGTTTCAAACTCCTCCGCTAACTCCAATAGCAGAGCTCTAGTAAATTTCCTCATAAACTCACCCATTATGGAAAATTAAAGAAAAATAACCTACCTCGGAATACAATAACACAAAAACAACAACAACAGGTCTATCTCTCCAAAACTGAATAATTCCCTAACAATTCTGAGCACAAATTGCCTTACAACATTTAATGATAATACCTATGCCTACAAACAAAGCGTATATTAAAAAATGCTAATTAAGAGGCAACCTTTTCCTGCTCTATATCCAAAATAAGCCTAGTCTCAAATAACTGGCATAACCTCTCCAAAATCACAAAAATGGTACTCACCAATTTTGAAGACGCCTTCGATTGACTCTCCTGGCACTACTTGGATATTCTTCAGGGAAATTTCACTATTTTGCGGCACTAGATCACGCTTCCTCCGGCGTTCCCTTCTGACACACTGTCACTTGTCACTGAGGAGGCTTCACCACGCGAACTGTCCTTGCACGCAAAATTAGATCGTTCTTGAAGAGAAAAAAGTCTTGACTGTTTACATAAAACTCAAGTTCACAGGCGAAAAAGTTCGTTCCTAAATTTACTCTCAGAAACAATCCCTAAAAGCTGCCACCAACTTTTAATATTTACTGCTGTGGTGTAGTGGCCGAAACCGCTATGCAAAACCTGGGTTGTGACATCAGGTTCAAAACAAAACACAGCATAAAAATTTTATTGAACGCAAAAAAATGGCTACATACAATTCTCAGAGAAAAACCTATCACAATAATAATAAATATCAACAATGCGTTCATCCACATTTATTGGTAATGAGGCTGCCCTTTTTTCAGCTGCTAAATTTAAGAGGTAACAGATGCACCTCATAATCTGCAAATCTGAATTTTCCTTTCTTAAGATGCCTGCAACACCAGTCTTCAAGCCTACCAATACTGGTGCATTATCGGCACCAAATGCTAAGCTATTATCCAGAGGGACTGCATTTTCTTTAAAGTTTTAATAATTAGCTGTGCTATATTAAAGCTTGTCAAATGTCTTTATAAAGTGGGGGCAGAAAGTAAACTGCACTCAATTTCTGAAGACTCTGGATTAAAAAAAGAAACAACAATTGGAAACAGTTTTGAATCGGTATTATTGCTTCCTACCGTAGAGAGGCAGAATGGAGCTGTTTTAATGCAATCATTAACTGAAGATTTATTTTTCAAACCCATTTCTTTAACAATTGCACCTGTTTTGGTTTTTGCACTTGAGTATTTCATAGCGATTTCACTATCTAGAAACATTTTTCTAAATAAAGCTGCAGCATGTTCCGATGCATTCAGTGGCAGGTTATGCTCCAGAAAACAGACATTCTGCATTAATAACTTTTTGGTCCTTTGTTTCCGAAGAAAAATTTAATTTTTCGTTTTTTTTTTTTCAAAACAACTCATGTTGTCCTTGTGTTTTGTGTACGCGCATGTTTGAGAACATCCGCCCTTCCACCATGCGAAATCGAAAAATCGCAACGACAGACGGTACACATCGCAAATTTATTACATTTCCTTGAGGAAATAATGGAAGGAAAGTCAACTGTGTACGATTTTTGAAACGTACACGAGTATTTCACATTTGTCGCAGACATAACAAAAGATGATAATTTCTAAAACTAGTATTTCCCGAAGGCACGTGTACTCACACAACTCAGGACAAGATGAACGAAATAACTAAAGAACATCCAAATAACAGCTTGCTTTGTGCTCATTGGGTAATATACACTGGTGTGCAAAAATTAAGGACGAGACGGTTTTTATCAATATAACTTTCAGTGGCGTAGCGAAGGGGGGGCAAGGGGGTGTATGATGCCCCGGGCGCCGCTCGCAGAGGGGCGCCAAATGGTCTCCAAACAAGATTTTCCGGAAAATTTCAGTTTTTAGTTTGATTGATTTCTGGAAAATATATTTAAAATTAATAATTTTTAAATTACAATTAATTAGTAATATTATATTCTCAGTAGTATTATATTCTCTTTAGTAATATTATATTCTCATTGTATATAATATTATATTATTAATAAATATATCAACTTATCTATAATACATATAAAACTTTTAATTGTTTAAAATTGTACTTTTTTAAAAACAGTTATATGTAGAATAAATAATAACGTTTAATAATTCTAGATCATCGTATATCTGCTTTTTTCGCCGGCACAGATATATTTGTAGCGGTTTGCTACATCATTGACAAATAGTTGCCTCTCAAAAATACTCCAAAGTCAATAACGATTCATTAAAGACTCAAGTTGTTTAATAAAACACATTTATTAGACGTAAGCACATCGAAACTCAATATGTGCATCGTTAAATATCACAAAAAGATGCATTTTCTTCTTACAACTTAAGAACAGAGCATAAAAAAATTATTCTTAAAATTAAAAAATTCTGATGTGCACACCACATGACTTCCTTGTACGGAATATTAAATTATGCGCATTTTTTCTTGCATTTCATTTAAACTTATTGGATTGAATTAAATCTACTTCGCCTACAGCGCATAAACCGCAATAGAATAAATGCATTCTTTAAAATTCACTCTAGTATTTGTTTACCATAGGGACACTCTGGCGCTAGATTCACATAACAGTATTTTGTTTCATTCATATTATAACTCATAATGCACAAAATTTATATCATTTAAAAAATAGAATTATCTAATCGTTGCCACATGCTCTATTCAAATACTATAATAAAGCTAGGATGATGTATAAAAGAAATTAAGCAAACAAAACAAAAATGTTTTTCACAGACGATTGAGTATTTCTCATTCAATTAATTCAGTTCTCGCTTCGCGAGAAGGCAAAAATAGATAAAAACTCAAAATATCTATATTAAAAATTACGAAGTAAATCTTAAACACTTATTTCCTCGAAAAAATTTCGGAAAGGATTAAGCAAGATTTAATTTGCAATAATAAATGAAGGCGATATCTTTGTTGTTGCGAAGCTAAGTTTCTATAGATGGGCAACAGTCTGCTGTTTCAAATGTAAATAATCAATGGCCGCTATAAAAAAAAAAAAAAAAAAAAAAGGCTTAGCGGCACTTAAACAACTTTAAAATTGTTGATAATTCTAAAAATATTGCATACAGATTTACTAAAGGCATAAAAACCTTAACCGGAAGATAAAAACAACATAATTCAATCATTTTTAAAGCAAAAAAAAAAAAAAAAAAAAAAAAAAAAAAAATGTACAATTTACAAACATATAAGAGTAAAGAAACTGAGATCACTGAGGCGGGTAACAAAGTGGATATATCTATAAATATATTTATATACGTTTGGTGCGGCCGATTGCAACCAAAATACGAGGTGCACATTTACATGTTATAGCAGTCCTATATACAAAATTTCAACCTTCTGGTGTATGTGTGATTATGGCAAAGCCTCGAGGGCTATCTGCCTAAGGGGAGGGATGCCTTTCGTGGAGGACTTTCTAAGGGAAACTGCCTCGTATACACGTTACACATGGGGAAAACCACGAAAACGCCCATGCAGCCAGCCCGTTCGCGGGATTCGAACCTCGGACCGAACTACCAGTGTTCAGCGACTTTACCGCTCGGCCGCTGGTGGGCTCAACCTTCTGAGGCTACTCGTTTTTGAGTTATGCGAGATACATACGTACATACGTTCGTACAGACGCCACGAAAAATTCTCTTCAGAATTTATTTTAAAGCAGTTTTATAATTTTTTTGGAGGAAAGGAGTCTTTTATTCTGTCCTTACTTACAGATATCACGCGAAAACATTGTTAAATTGCATTCAATAGCGGTCAAAATGGATATTTTCTTTGAAATATGCTGCCTGAAACTTTTCGCGATTACAATACTTCCTTTTTACTTCGTACAAGGAAGTAAAAAGAATAGAATAGACTTAGGTATTTTGTTGTTGCCAGAACCTAACTACTAAAAAATCGCGCAGTTACAAACAAGTCACAAAATGAAATTCAGCACGCATTATTCAAAGATAAAAATAAAATATAAACAAAATAATAACTTACGTGGGTAAATATTTGAATGATACAATTTTTCACAAACATAAACATTATTTTTCTGCTTTAAGAATTATTTTACACTACTAATTTTGAAAGAAATACAATTTATTATTCACCTTTTAAAAACGTTCTTTTTTAAACGACATCATTCTACGATTATTTTCGTTTCTTACAGTTGCCACTCACAGTCTGCATAAAGTTGTACGAAAAAACGATTATATATGGTTTGTAGAGGTTACACAATTCCCAATCCAATGCTAATGTAGTTAGGTAATAATTATTCTTAATATGTTTTTTTATCTCAGATTCAGCGTTTTATTTTTATTTGCATTATTTTCTTACTACGAAGATATTCTATACAATATATTACTGTAAGTGTTCTTTTTTTTTTTTTTTTTTTTTTTTTTTTTTTTTTTTTTTGAGGGGGCGCGAAAAAGGTATTTTGCCCCGGGCGCCAGTTATGCTCGCTACGCCACTGATAACTTTGTACAAAAGCTTTCCAAATCAACACATTTAATACCGTAAGATCCCCAATACGTAAGGACATGAGTAATGTAAGCAACACTTACTAAAAGAGAAATCAGAGGGATAAAAAGAAGCTTTATTGAAAACGTAGCATGGAGCGCAATGCGACTGAAGGCCGAAACATCCCTGTGATGGGTGTCCAGCAAGAAACATCCGGTCTTTAATAGGAGATATGATTTCCCCTGACTGCTAGGCAGGTTTCACAGCGTTTGCCCATGCTGAGAATGAGGGTGTCAATGAGTTGTTGAGGCATTGCTGCCTATTCGTCTTGCAGCGCCAATCGAAGCTCCGAAATCGTTACTGGTGGTAAGGTACGAGCTGCCAAGCATCTGCCTAGAAAATCCCATACATGCTCGATGGGATTGAGATCCGGAGATCGTGCCGGCCAATCCATACGTTCAATATCCTCACTCTCTAAGAGCTGTTCGGCAGCTACTGTGCAATGACATGGTGCATTGTCGTACATGAAAAGGAACTGCGGACCCATAGCGCCTCTAAAAAGACACACATATGGAAGAAGAATCTCGTTACAATAACGGGTCCCGTTGACTGAACCTACGTCGATGATGTGAAGGTCTGTACGACTACCAAGCATGATGCCTTCCCAAACGAGAACACCGCCACCTCCATACCTGTCCCTTTCAATGATGTTCGAGGGATGATTGCGGCTTTCCCGCTCTCTCCAGATGAGTATGCGATGAGAATCGCTACTCAGACTGAATCTGCTCTCATCTGTAAAGAGTACTCGTCCCCATTCATTGTCTCTCCAATTCTGGTGTTCCCGGCACCACAGAGAACGCCTTCTCCGATGGGCAGGCCTTAGAGGTACACACCGTACAGGGCGTCGGGCAAACAGACCACCACCGTGCAGTCTTCTGGCCACGGTAAAACGCGATATCGGTCGTCCAGTCGCCTGTATCGTGTGTCTAGCGATTTATCCCGCTGTCTGCCGCCTGTTTCTTCTGGCCTGTAAGGCAATATACCGGTCATCTGCGGGTGTGGTTCCTCGTGGACGACCACTACTAAACCCCCGGATAGCTGTTCCTGTAGATTGAAATTGTCTCCAAAGTCGTGAAACGATGCTGTGAGCAATTCCGTACTCTGCAGCCACACTTGTCACACTGCGGCCTTCCTCCAACTTCCCAATGATTCGACCTCCGGTAAAAGCATCCAGATGTCGTCTAACAGATTGATTATTCGCCATTTCTCGCTGAGGCAGCAACTCGGTGTGATTTTAACTGCTATACGGCGTGCAATCTCTTTGCCAGAAATACTGATCTTACATCGACAACATGCTTTATACTACTCAGACACTCCCCCATTACGTCTACCTGCATATCTGCGCATGTGCTACCGTACATCACCTTACTTAATCTCCTGATTGGTCTTTCTATCCGCTCTGCCTCTTCGTTCAGCTGATATGCTAATTTTTCGACTTCGTCCTTAATTTTTGCACACCAGTGTATGCCAGATGACATGCAGTGGAGCTCGATGCCCATTGGAGAACTGGAGAACGACGTTTCTGGATACGTATATGCTCTCACTCACAAAACAGAAGTTCTCATCTGAATCGCAAGGTTTTGTTTTAGATACAATCTAGAGAAAATTCAATTACTTTCAGACGTCTAAAATCACTTTTCTTTGGTCATATAACGGAGTATTAATCCAAGTTCCATAAAAATTGTGAGAAATTTTAAGAATGAGAAAATGTTGGAAGAAATATATTGTAAATTGGGTTGGCGGGAGAGCGGTCGAAAATCGGGAGTCTCCCGCCTAAATCGGGAGAGTTGTCTATCAACCAGTAGGCTTTGCTTTTCAGAAAATGTTTCTAAAAGCCGAATAGCCAAGCCAGGCTTAGGAAGAGAAAGGACAATGTTGTTGGTCAACGTATCTGTGGGGGTGGATCGTTATTTTCTCAACTCACATGTCTATCCCTCGACTGCCCTTCCGCTAGCGACAACCTTCCAAGCCGTTGCTGTACAAGCTAATATAAAAGGATTAGTTTCTGTTTGTTCTATATATTTGCCTCTGAACGACATTATCAGTCAGAAAGATTTAGATGTTTATGTAGACCAGCTCCAGGTACGAAAGCTCTGTATTATTATTTGGGACATAAATGAACGTAGTCCACTTTGATATACCAATACTTGAGGTAAACAAATTTAGCAAAGGTCGACGATCATTGCCTCTGTCCCTTCAATAATGGACAGGATACCTACTTCCACAAGCCTACAAGAACTTTTCATACTATTGATCTTGCCATCTGTTCACCATCTTTGTTATCTTTTTGTGCATTTAGTGTTGAAAATGTTACTTACAATAGTGATTATTTTCCTATATTTGCATCTTTTTCAAGAGAAAGCATGAATCCCGTTTTAAGACCCTCACATTTTATACTCGATAAGAGAAACTCTTCGCCTTTCTTGTAGAGCTTAACAAAAAAAAAAAAAAAAAAAAAAAAAAGTGAACTATGTGCCTGTCGATGAAACAGTGAAAGGCGTTACTGACGGGACCATTCAAGCAGCCTCAGCCATTATACCTTTGTCATCTCCAAAGCATCTAAAATATTGAAAATCATCGTGGAGCCATGAAGAGAATAGAGAAAAGCTTGGGGATGTTTTCGATGATATCCGACTTTGCTAAACCTTGTAACTTTTACAAAAGCCAAAGAAAATGCAAGAAAGGTACGATCGTAGAACAAGAGGGATTCCTGGATATCCTGTATGTCTTGAATAAAACCGTCAGTTGTTTATGGATCTGCACGGCCATACTGAACTGTTACTGAAACTGGATTATGTTCATCATTAGGCTTTGCGTATATATTCCGGTGAATTTAGAATATCGCTTGAGTCTCTATATTGACTGCTACGAGCCATCCCTTCACTTAATGCTCGAGCAGTTGTCTTTTTATTATTACTCCAATATATTGTCACTTCCTGACCATCTTAATCAGGTTTCTTTGTTTAATGACTGGTATCAATTTTTGTTTGAGACCCGGACATGTTGTCTACCTTTTTCTCATTTAGATTCCATAGTTGAGAGATACCATACGACAGATAATTGAGTATCCAGGCTATAAAGTATTTCGAAATCTCACCTTGGAAGGATGTTCAGATTCGCCTTCTTGATGTTTTCCAAAGTCTTGGGAAAAGAGATACTAAACAGATTGTATAGAGATAACCTTTTCTTGATCATAGGCACATAAGTTACATTCCCGTATTTACAAATAAGTCAAAAGTGGTAGGACATGCTGGTGTATCATTTGTTATTGAAGATTCCATGGAGCGTAAAAGATTACATGACGCCTGCTTAGTACTCCCTTCAAAATTGACTGCTGTACATTATGCGCTTTCATTTATTTCTAAGCTGTACCAGAGAAAGTTTATAATATATACTGATTTGTTTAGTGCATTAAAATTTTAGAATTATGTTCTAACACTCGGAATCCCGTCATTGTCGATATTTTAAGGTTGAGTCTGGAATTAAGGAGCCGTGAGTATGACATCCTTTACTAACCGGGTTCCTGAGCATGCAGGTACAAAGAGAAACGAGTTGGCAGACATTACAGCAAAGTCTGCCGTTCGTTTTTCAAATCCTCTTGTCCCATTTAGTAACATTAGCAGAGTCATCAAGCAAAGAGTATTGATCAAATGGCAGCAACTCTGTAATTCCCAGCTAGTTAATAATAAGTTGGGAAGGTTCAAACCTAAAGTTCAGTGGTGGGAGGCCGATAGGAACCGAAAGGAAACCGGAACCTTGTTTTCCCACCCTTAGTATTGGTTACTCGCGAATTCCTCATAATTATCTACTAAAAATAGAGAGTGAACCAGTTTACCCCAACTGTCATGTTGTAATGTCAGTTAATTACTTTTTTAATAGAGTTTCCGTATTTTAAAAGACTTCGACTGAAATAATTTAACAACTGTGACTTGCCTTTTGACTGTATAATCGGGAAAGAGATGGATGCCAATTTGTTCCAATACTTCAAAGAGACGTGTCTTTATTGTTTTAATTTCATTGTGTTTTGATGTTGTATCTGGGTATTTTAATAATGTGGACTTTAATGTATCTCAAGTTTGTTGACTTTAGACTTGTTTTGTATCTGATATCGTTATCTGAGTTTTATGTGGTTGCTTATTTTCAGCATTCATCATTTTATCAATTCTCTTGATTTTATGGTTTTAATCTTGTATGTGTGTCTGTCTATAACTTGTGCTTTCACGTGGTTTGTACCTGAAGGTATCTGACGTGTGTTCAGAGCATATAACCTTTAAGGTTTTGCATCAAAACACCCACTACCACCAATATCATCGCCACTTTAAAGAAGATAGTTTTATTTTTTATTATGAGAGAAAATATCCTCCAATGTGAATTTACATTAAATGTAGGCCAACCGTTAAGGATGCGTGCATTAAATTATCGCATACTCTTTTGTTCTCTGGATTTCTCAGTGATAATCTGAAAATCATCCTGGGTGGTTACACTGAACGAAATATTTACGTTGCACATCCGAAGAATCTGCTGCTGGCTATACTTGCAGACGAACAGAAACATGTGCGAAGAATGTTTTCTGCGAGGTTACGGTCAAAGGTTTGATTTAGTTAATTATGGCAAAGCACACTAGGGCTATCTGCCTAAGGGAAGGGTTGCCTTTTAAGGGAAAGTAGCTCGTATACACGTTACGCATGGGGAAAACCACGAAAACGGCCATGGAACCAGCCCGTTCGCCTGGACTCGAACCCAGGTCGGAACTACCAGGGTTCAGTGATTCTACCTTCTATTTTTGTAATGCTAAATGTGCACAAACCAGTGATATCCTCAATATTCATTCATTCTTATCCTTCATTCAAAATAAGTTAAAAGAACGTTCGATGAAGAATGTAATACGAAAGGTTGTTTAGAAATGACTGCATATGTCTGTCTTGAAAGACTGGTTTTTAGCACGTTCCAGTTCGGAAAGTGAAATTGCGGTTCTACTTTATTATTAATTTTATAACATAACATAACATTATTGTTTCTCACGGACAAAGACAAAATTATTTTTATCTTATGCTTATTACAAATGTAAGATTCATTGCTTAACTCTTCAAAACAAAATTTATCGTAGAAGCTTCTAACGTAAATTTTTTTAAAGAAATTTCCTAAATTATGAAGTTACCTAGGTGTAAAATTCCCTCTAAGTGAAAAATGTTTCAAGAATTTTTTTTCATGAAAGAGGAAAGACTTGTGAGTAGAAGTGACGTAGCGATTGAAAGAATAACTGGAAGGCAATTCTATTTATATTTTATAAAATTTGTTGTCAAATCAACTTTATCATTTAAATGTTAGTCAAAGATAAATGCAAGTTATTTACAAATTTAATAATTTTTAAAGGAAAATGGGTTTGTTAGTATGTAGGGTTTATATTTATTTTAACTAACATTTATTTTAAGCTATCTTTCCTGTCAAGCCTTTACTTTACCCTAGAATTGCCAATGCCAGAGTATGTAAATTGTAGTAGAATGCGCAGTATATTCAAATTTTAGCAGAAGTAAGTTGAGTTTAAATAGAAGAGAAACGAGTTTGTATGTGTGCTTCTTGAATCGCTAACGTGAAGTTTGCTAGGTAGAAATTTAAGAACCGCGCGTTTCGGCCTGTGTGCCTATTTCGGCAGTTCGTTGAATCTTCAACTGCTTAATCAGTAAGCTTGCTGAATCTCAGCTGTGTCTTAGAACGCGGTTAAGTTAGTTACGATTTTAGAGCCTCGTAGGGTAGTGATCTCGTTATTTATTCATCCTGTCATTTACTTTTAGTTTCACATTTCTGTTTTGGTAAACCACCGGGTCGGCGTAGTTTGTGAGCGTCAAGTGAACGCAGCTGTTATTTCTAAAGTGGAATAAAAAGGGATTTAAACCCTTCTTACGAGTTTGTGTAATTTACAGTTCATAGCAGTCACTACTACTGTTGCTGACAAGTTGGGGCCTCGCAACACTATAAGTAACATGGTATTTCATATTTAGTTTTGGGAACTATAAAAAGAAATTCGAAAGTTTGGTTTGAAAAAAAAATAAAGGAAGTAACGGCTGAAAAGAAAGATTTATGAAAAATTTCTGTTAATATGAGAGAGATGTTGTAAGTAATAAAGTAATTAATGTCTTGAGTGTCTCTTTTATTTAGCAACGTCAGCAGCATATCTACCTGTCTACCTCTTGTCTTTAACTGTCTATTTATTCTTCATTCCCTTCATATAAATATTCAGCTAATTATCTGCCTACCTATCTGTTTACATCACTATGCATCCCTACTACGATGAAGATCCAGCTAAATGCATAAAAAACTAACATTTTTTCTTTGGTGTTGGAACTATTAAAAATTTTATGCCTCCTCAATAAATTAATAATTTAAGATTAGGATTTAGATTTCAGATTTTTGTGTAATTTTGTGTTTGGTTTTCGATTTGGCAAAGAAAATTTAACCATCAACAACGGCCCCCCGAAACGGAGTTGTACCAGTTTATCAAATAACACGTAAACAGTAATAATAATGATACGCACAATCAGAAAAAGGGAAAAAAAAGATCAAATTATTTTTTTGTCTGATTCAATCATACTGATAACTGAGTATTAAATTTTTAGACTGAAATTTATTTCAAATAATTCCATTGCGATGAATAAACCACTAAACTACTCACTTAAAGTAAAAATAAACCATTTTCAAAAATGTTCAGGTGGGACTGAAACAAAATTTGAGAGCAAGTAATGGCTAAATATTCTCTTTTTTTATTTATTAAATTTTTCTTCGACGCATACAGAAAAAATATATGTATTATAAGGTATTTTCTCCTTCCTTCCAGCATGTCTTCGTGACGTAACGGTAAACACACTCAGCGCGTATTCGAGAGGTCCAGGTTCACGTCCCAGAGAGGGCATTGCTCATTTTTCATGTCTCCTGCTTTACAACAACTAATGACTCTGCAGTATTATAAACTCACGATAAATAACTTCTTTTCAACCTCAGCAGATAGCTTTCAACTAATAACTTCTTTGTTTCTTGCTACAGTTTTAAGGTACACGACCACATGACATTTCAATTTTGACCAAGCTTGTAATCTTGAAGAAAAATTACCAGAAATTATCTTCACGTATTGTGGATGCTCATCTGTCATTCTGGTTCTTTTTAGACTTACTAATTTCTAATAAAAAGACTTTTCACATATAAATGTATTAAAAAAAGATTATACTAGTTGCAAAAATTGGTAACTAAGGTAATATTCTGACAAGTACAAAAAAAAGTTAATAAAATCTGTATTTCCAAATATTTTAATTACATTTATATCAAATTGCAAATTAATTAACTCCTTATTGATAAGGAAAATAATGTAAAACTGGGCTCAATTAAAATCATAAACCTTTCTTTAAGCTCTTGTCATAATAATTAATATCTCAAAAATAATAATATACTTGCGGGAAATGTATTCGCGTGCCGCCATTTTAGAACCACTGATCTAAATAACATTAAATATCAGATTAGTGGTTCCTAACTACTTTTCAGTTGAACCTACTTTGGCGTCACATTTTTACATACATCATCGAATCATGAATATAAGCAGCATTTAGTGTCATTTCTTTATTTTTAATTTGCGTGCTATGCATATAAGCAGCCCTGTAATGATATCAAATCGCAATAGATTAATAACGTGAGGTTTACGTATTATGTTTCTTTGCCATGGAAATGATAGTTGATAGTTGATAGTTGACGGGGGACGTGTGCACCATCCCTTTACCGTAATGGTTAATTGGTATATGCAATATGCAACACGTCCACCTCTATCTTGAGCCAGATGGGCCACACAGGCGCCTCGCACCATACACCGAAACCCAGCGACCAGGCCATCCAGGTGGCAGTCCAAAAGACCAAAGAAGCCCCCAGAAGCATGTTCACACCAACCGCTCGGGCCTAGTATTTATTGAGTCAAAGTTCAGCAAATACATGGCCAGACAAGGGCTCAAAAAAAAAAAAATAAATAAATAAATAGATAAATAAAGGGTACATTTGAAGTTTTGACAAAGCATAAGATTACAAAGGTGCAAGTACCAGTTTTGAATAAATACTAGAATCACATAGACATAATTAGAACAAAACACATACAGATAGCAATAACAATAGAAAACCAAAGGAGTAAACACCATTACAAAACTACTACTGCTACATACTACAATACTACAAAACTACTACTAGAATACTTACAAACAGTACTACAAACTGATACAATGCTAAATATTACAAAACTGCTACTGCTGCTACATACTAGGCTGATAATAATGCTGATAGTATGATATCGATGATGTAATGATCTTAATACTGATGGTAAGTTCAATACAATAGTTAGTGTACAAAGCAAGGATACAATACATAAATACATTATGCAACTATATAAATACCAATGCAAGGTAAAGAGGATACATTATACAACTATATATACACGCATATACACATATATACATACATACACATATACAGATATATACCAATACAAGGTAACGATACTAATGATTCTCTACGAGATGCAAGACAAGATTGATAATTCAATATAAGATCAATAAGCCATATTGTTCAATGCAATAGTTAATGCAAAGTTAATAAAACACTATTTATATTACTATACCAACTGTATATTTCCTATTTTAGTGCAATTTTATACGACGCATATCTATACGATGCTCACAATTTAATATATATTACACAGTACTGTATTGCAGGGAACTTATAATTCAATTTTATACAAGATGATACATATCTATACTATGCTCACAATTTAATGTATATATTATATAATACAGTATACAGTACAATATGATTTACAACTAATACGTAAGATAATGGATGCTATATCATTCAATTACAAAAGTTAATGCAAAATTAATGATACATTATTTATATTACGATACCAACTACACATTTCCTGTATTGCAGGGGACTTATAGTGCAATTTTATTATGTATACGATGCTCACAACATTGCAATTTCATATAAGATGAAACATATCCATACGAAGCTCACAATTTAATATATATATTATACAATACGGTTATACGATATAATATAATGTACTGCAAATACGTAAGATATGTGATACAATAGGTAAATTAACATGCTTACAGGGTTAGTATACAAGACACAACAATAGGTACAATACAATACTAAGAGTAAATAAATAGAGTATGTGACAGTATATAGACAAATGCAATGTAGAAAAATACATATTGTCAAGTAATTGGTAATAATTCTATGCAATATGCAATACAAGACATATGATACAGTATAAAATCGATAAGCTACGTCTATGATACTATTTATAATTTAATGGAATATTTAAAGCAAAAAGAGACCAAAATACTACTTTAACTTTCATACAGTATTTTAACACAATTGCTAGTTCAGTAAAATAATTAATACAATATTTAATTCAGTACGTATCTCAGGGTATAAAAAGAAGTGCAATATATATATTCTTAACTATATTCTTTCTTTTTAATAGTCCCAGTATTGTTACAAATATTATTAAAAATTGCATTCTATTTTAAATGCACTATAAGATATTGCACAATAAGTATTATACTCGCAACTTCAAACTATAGATATGGTATTACTATCTTACTGAATTACAAGCTACATATTAAGTATTCTAATCTGGTTATATATCAAAAATATTGTATCGAGCATTGTAATAACTGGTAGTTATGTAATATCATGTTGAGTTATAAGCTCTACCCTAAGAATATGTGATGCAACATATTGAAATTATGAACATCGTATCGCTATGTATGCTTTAATATGGAACTGTAAATTAAATTCTTTGCAATACAGAAACTGGATTATTAGCTGGATTATTAGCATAACGTTATAAGTAGTCTTGATTCAACTTGGCATTAACTATTTTATTGAATTACATGCAGAATTTTAGACTTTAGATTTTAGATATTGGTATAACTATATTGTTGCATTGTATCGCATATTGCACAGAATTAATAATATTGAATTGATCATAGGTATTTATATACATTGCATTTGTATATTTATACTGTTGCAAAACATGTCTTTTTATCCTCAGTATTGTACTGAAGTGTTGCTCTTGTGTATTGTATACAAAGTATTGCATTTAATTCGCCATGGAAATGATAAGAGATAAGCGATAAGCAACGGAGGACGTGGGCACTGTCCCTTTACCAAAAGGTTAATCGGTATAGCACCACGTCCACCTATATCTAGAGCCTAAAGAGGAATCACAAGACGCCACGCGCCGGGCGCCCAAACCAAGAGCCAAATTCAACCCGGGGGCAGTCCAACAGACCAAATGCCCACGAAAGACAGTCCCAACAACCGCCCAGGCCCCACATTTATTAAATAAAATAACAAAAGCATGCAGGGCCAAAAAGGGCGAGTTTGGACAATAAGCAAAAATTTTACAAAGGTGTAATACATACAAATATAGAATATACATAAGCTAAAGTACAGTCTGATGTTGGGCAGCCCAATAATATACAATGAATAAAATATAGACAGTAGAATTAGACTTAATGACAATATAACATAAAAATAGAGAACATAGTGAAATAATGAATGTAAATGATTACAGCAATACACAGAGGATATACCAAAAGAAATAAAAATAAAAGAATACAATGTAACAGAATGCAATAGCGGTACACTTGATCACGTGGTATTGTGGGAAAAACATGCAATAAGGCTAATTATACGATTATGAGGAATAAAAATAACATATTTAGCCTGCATAAAAGTTAACGAATATAAGATACTATACAATACTATACAATATTACAATACAATACAATACAATACAAAAAAAATTAACATATTCAACCTGTACTAAAAGCCAACTGATATAAGATACTATACAATACTATACAATACCACAATACAATACGATACAGTAGATACAATACCACAATATAATACGATACAGTAGATGCTATACAATACTATACAATGAAAATACAAAATACATTCAGTGTTGGTGACACAAAAATACATTTAAAATTGTCATGACACTAGTGATGAAAATACAAAATACATTCAGTGTTGGTGACACAAAAATACATTTAAAATTGTCATGATACCAGTGATCCTAATGCAGCAAATAAATTGATGCAGTTACCTGCATAAAAGATAACTTATATAAGATACCATACAATACTATACAATACTACAATACAATACAATACAAAAGCTAATTAAACGATTATAATGAATAAAAATTAACATATTTAACCTGTATAAAGCCAACTGATATAAGATACTATACAATACAAAACAATACCATAATACGATACGATACAGTAGATACTATACAATACTATACAATAGAAATATAAAATACATTCAGTGTTGGTAACACAAATATACATTTAAAATTGTCATGACACTTGTGATCCTTATGCAGCAAATAAATTGATGCAGACAGTTAAATGTGTTACTATACATTTGCAAAGGATGAAATATAGACTTAAGTATGCCACAAATTATGAACATATATTATACCGTGAAAAACACAAAATACATTCAATGTTGGTATAAATACAATGGATATATTTAAAACAATGGATAATGGTTGGATATATTATACAATGAAAATCTCTAGCGACCCCAATACATTCAGTGTTATTATTACACAGAGAATTAAATGTATGATATTACATGGGCTATTGATGAAAAGAAGACAGTAACAGCCAAATATGCAAGTATATGGTATACCGATGTTTAACAGCAACTGGCAAACAATGTACCATTAATACGCCCAACTAGATATGCCAAGATATTATATACTATTATACAGTGAAAAACGCAAAATACGTTCAATGTAGATATTATCATAGTGCATTATGAGGGAATACAGACAGTTATATGTTTGATAATACATGGGCAAAAGATAAAAATAAAGACAATAACATTATTATTCATAGGTAAATATGCAGATTTAATATATTCAGATATTTAACAGCACCTGGTAAAAAATGTACCATAAGTACATTGATAGCTGCTATGGACAACAAAGAGACTATTAGGACAATACATATGCAACAGATAAATATGCAAATTCAATATATACAGATATTTAACAGCACTTGATAATAAATGTGCATATGCAAAAGATAACATTATTATTCATCGGTAAATAGGCAAATGCAAGATATACAGATACTAAACAGCACCTGGTATTAAATGTACCATAGGTACAAGGACAGCTGTTATAGACAATATTACCTGGTTGCACTTAGAAAAAGATGCTGAGAGAGAATATACAAATATTTGACTGCTGCTATATACAGCGACTTATAACAGATGGATTACAATAGATTACAATGGTTACAAACACCTCAGAGCATAAAAGTAGATGGGTTATAATATATACAAGCAGTTGAAGAAGTTGAATCATATGTCGATATTATAAGGCACAAAGATCAAGTCCCAGATTCATCAGTTTGTCAATTAAACGGACTATCTTTTTGACTTGATGCCGTTGCTTAATCAAAAAACGACTAAAGGCAATCCTATCCGTTGGTTGAAAAGGAATATGGAATTCAGTAGTAAGTGGACAATCGATTAGATAGTGTTCTGGATTGCCCAGTTGTCCACAACTACAGAGTGCTGAGGAAGAGAGTCCATGTCTCTCGAAATATAAGGGAAAAGGCCCGTGGCCCGTAATGTAGAAGATCAGCTGTGGTGGCATGATTAATCGGTCTAAATCTACTTTAGGAATATGGGCAAATGCTCGGCGACCAGTTTCCTCCGAACTCCATGGGGCAGATCGCTCTCCTCTAGCTACGCCACTGCTTATATATAATAAAACCTATAGAGAAACACTATTACTAAGAACCTGTGATATGTTCTTTATATCTGACATTTGCCATGGAAATGATCGCAGTCAAATGTCAGATATAAAGAACATATCACAGGTTCTTAGTAATAGTGTTTCTCTATAGGTTTTATTATATATAAGCAGTGGCGTAGCTAGAGGGGAGCCATCTGCCCCAGGCGAACATCTTTGGTGGCGACATTTTTTCGAATGAAACATTATTTTATAGGCTTTAGTCATGTGGATCGTCAAGATTCTGAAAATAAAATAAGGAGATTCTTGCACGCTGGAGTTTAATTACAAAGAAAAATGGATATTATTCTAGATAATTTAGTCAGAGAAATCCTCACCAGATTTCAACAGCTACATACTCTTTTATTCCGTCGAAACTTGTCAATGAAAATCGCGAACATCAACTGAATTGTGGTCACGGTAATATTAATAATGAAGAGCTTCTAGTTAAAACAGAAGTATTTCAATAGTTTTATTTCCGTTATTTCTAGGGAAACGAAACAGGGACGTGGAATGGCGGTCCTTTGAAGTTTTTGAAGTTTATTCCAAAATACAACCTCCAGAACAAAGTTCGAAATCTATATATATATATAAAGAAAAAAGTGTGTGTGTGTTTTGTTCGCTAAAAAAAAATAAAATAAAATAAGATTAGGTATATTAATTAAAAATTTTTAAAACGCTAATTTTCGCCCTCATTTTCCAGAGAGACAACAGTCTTGCACGCTGGAGATAAAAATCTGCTTTATTTTGAGAAGCGTTGGCCCTGCTCGCTTTCAAATCGTAGAGTTTGTTAATAAAAAAATTCTAAGTTTTACAATAAAATCAAAATAGCATTGCCAAACATCAAGTACATTATTCCCTATTCCAAAAACTCGTGGGAAGCCATTTCGCCTATTCCCATCTTCATACGACTTTAATCAGCCGAGATATTAATTAAAAACTCTGAAAACTGTCATCGAGTATTTCCGCTAGTATCATAATATATTGCGAACTTTCCTCACAATTTCTGTAAGAGGAGTTTTCTAAATACAAATCATTGAGAAAGCATTTTAGAACTATAAATGCTTATTTTATATTTAAGAAATTTTTCTTACTGTCAAGATTACAGCAGCTAGAAGAATCAAGTAGACATCTTCGATGTGATAGATGGTTTTGAGAACAAAATAACAAATGAAATAATCATATAATTTTAAAATGTCTGAATCAAAATTTTTCTTCAAAAATAAGCCTAGAGTTTAAATTTTCTTTGCTCTATGTAATTTTGTTATTGTATGTAATTTTGTCAGTTATTTATTTGTATATGAAGAACGGCAGCAAATTCAGAGACCGCCTTAGGCGGCAAAATCAATAAGCAGTAGCGTAGGTAGAGCTTTCCCGGCCGGGGAGGACCATATGCTACCTCCCCGGCCGGGAAATCTCTACCTACGCTACTGCTTATGGTTTGTATGCATGATATATCAATGGCTGACCATATGCTTTTTATAGAGCAAATAGAAGTATAAAATGTTATCTGGGACCTGGGACATAACTGCCTGTGCTGAAGTTTTGATGAATGAGTGCAAAAATAATATGCTGTAAATACCTAAATTCTAAACCAAAGTCAGTGGTATATGAGGAGACGAGTTGTAAGGCTTTTTTCCCTCCCTTCTTACTGCGTGTCTTCGTGCTAGTGCAAACATCGGGAGGTGCGAGTTCGAATCTCGGAGAGAGCATCGCGGATTTCTTTAGTTTCCTGGCTTTGAAATATTCTAAATGACTCCAAAGAGGGTCTACAAATATCCAAGAATAAAGCAACTGATGTGCTGCGGAATTCGTATGTGCGATACTCTCATATGTCGCCGTCTTCGAGCTGTTATGAGGGGTGAGATGACATACGGACATTGCAGGAGTAATAACGTCTTCAGAAATGTTTCCACTTGGCAATCCAAGAGTCATAATTTCACGGCTAGTATCAGGGGTTTTAGTGATTTGCACTGTCTCTGTCATTATCTGCCTCTCGAAGTCAAGAGGCCGGAGAACCAATCACTCTTTAGCTCCTCTGATATCCTTTAGTTCTGTTGTTGTTGCTTATACTCGAAAGATCTGACATATGTCAGATCAGTTCCAGAAGGTTGTTGACCGTCAAAAAATCAATAACAGTGAGGGGATCGGATGTTAAGTCCTCCTTAGAAAGTCCGATGCAACCCAGTATGTGATCCGGTGAAGCTGGATGGTCATAGCATTTTTTACAAGGGGGGCGGATTTTTCTGTCACTATCAAAGGAAAGATATTTAAGGTGGCCACTGTTAGTCTAGCCAGAGCAGTCTGGGAGCCACGGTCACATTAGATTTCTAGTAGGTATCATTTAGTTCTTTATGCACTAAGTAATACGTAACTTATCCCAGTTAACTCTTATGTAATTCAGTCCATTATTATATGCATTATATAACATATACTGTATTTCAAGAGTTTTGATACTCATCAAACAGTCTGGGGATCATACTTGTCTCTAAGGCATCAAGCAAAGTGTCACATGAGCCAAAAAATGCTATTATTGGATCAAGGATAATTGATGCAGTGCAGCTTAGACAGGCGAAGCACATTTCACCCATTTCAAACAGGCAAATTTGCATGAGGAGAAGATTGAATGAGAATGGGAATTCATCCTGCCCAGTGTTGAAGGTAGTTGTAATGAAGAATTCGTTTTCTTGGGATTTTAATGTTCTATAGTCTTCAGAGACTGAAGTGACATAGAGCGGTCTCCCTGCGAATCTCTTGTATTCTTTACGAACGCTGTGTTTCTCACCATTATTATTTATATCAACAAGATAATACCACCTATGGATGTTAAAACATTTTCTGTTAATCTTAATTAAATTTCAGTTACTCCACTTTTTCGTACGTTTTGATCATCATCAATTTGATTTAATGGCAAGTCAAGTAGCTGCAATTATTTCGAGAGCATAAAGGTGTAAATTTGTTAAGTTTGCCCAGTGCTTTGGAGCTTCAGTTCATATTTATCTTCAATAATATAAAGATATCGTTCAAGTACAGGGCAATCGTGATTATCCGGGCTAATGCTGGGAAAGCAGGTCACGGATAACTTGAAAACAAGGTTAATACAAACTATTAGTTTTGATGTATATTTTTTAGAAAAATCAGCAATTTTACCTTGTTTTTAAGACGCTTTAAATATTTACGGAATTTTACTGCGTATTTTTCGAAGTGCTATTTTATTGTATTTGAAACGCAATTGGCCAACGAAGTCAAGTAGAGTTTCAGCAGAAGTCATTGTCGTCTCGGGACTAATGTAATTGTTAGCACCTTCTTCATTTAAATTTTCTGCATCACTCTCTGCCTCCTCTGTTCTTGTAACATTTAAAACAATATCTGCATCACTCGAGCATTGAAAGCCAGATCAGTGAAATTGCCATAGAACCATTCTTTGATGTTTTCGGCAATCGACATTTTCGAAGAAATTTACATTTTCAATTTTTTTTTGGAATAAAACTTCAGTTATTGCATCGACTTCTTCACAATTAGATAAATGCGCTATTTCTATAGCAAGAAGAATCTTTCTTCATAATCGAACAAATATTATTGGTTTTCTTTCCACCAAGATTCACTACTCTGTATATGACATTCGACTGTGTGCATGAATGTACAGAAAGTACTATGTACAGAATGAATTGTACGAAGTTATCGTTGAAACTAAACCTAAAGACGCAGTTCAGCTGTTTTTAGAGCAGGTTCGGACTTCCGCATGTTTGTTTTTTACTCAATGTCACACTATCGCGTTGAGTGTATATGAGTGCTCATCGCTACACACGGATAATCGACAAACCGGATAATCCCGGATCATTGAGAGCTTATTTCATATGTATTTCATATAATGCTGATTTTATTATTTTTAGGGATATATTATGTATTTTGTTTTATCAAAATAAAAAAAAATAATGTTTGGTTGATTTTAACACAGCAAAAGTAAAAATAAGATTATATATTTTTCATGTGAAATAAAACTAAGATGATGTTCCAAAGCCTACATAATTGTGAATTGATTTCATAATATTATTTACAAGAAATAATATACTCTGTGTTTAGGCAAATAAAATATAATTTCATAACTTAATATTGATGAAAATATGCATTTACGTATTTTGTGCTACAGAAATAAAAATGTGGTTCTTACTCTGTTTCGAATTTCCGTCTTAGTCCGAATACATGGAATTTTATTCTGAGCTTCATTGCACTGAATTTAAACATGAAGTTATATATATATATATATATATATTTTTTAACAAACATGTATATACGTAAAAAAGCAAATTTAAAGTTAAAATTAAAAAAATGTGCAAACATATAAAAGATTTAATATATATATATATATATATATAAAAAATCTTTGAGTTACATATAATAGTAACAAACTTATTTTAATGAAAAATCTCAAAAAGGTGCAGTTCGTTTTATAGTAAAATACAAGAATAGTTTGCGCACTATAGTGCATTACCTTTTAATATTATGTAAATGGCTAAACATAATATTTAAAAAAAAAGTAAAAACGTAAATAAACAAACAGCAAGTTTAGTCGTTTTGCGCTTGAGAGTAAAGAAGGCGATGCGAATCATTCGAGTTTCAAATAGTTGGAATTTCGGATAACATTTCTTAAAGTGAATTAACAAAAAATGTTAATTAAAAACAAACTTAATATTTCTTGGTTTTGAAGAAAATTTAGCGATCTGAAAAACTGGATTTCCGTATATATGAAATCCGGATAATTTGTGTTTAACAGTATTTGCAATGTAAGAATCACAAAGAGAAGCAATAAAACTTTTAAGTTGCATAATATGAGCAAGATCATCAATTTTTTTACGTCCTAGAGAAAAGAACAAACAGTTCGGATAATTGAAGTGCCGAGTAATTGGAGTCTGGATAATCTGTAGTGAAGGAATCTCAAAGAGAATCATCAGGACATTTAATTGCATAAGTTATACAAATAAACAACAAGGTTAATTTTAGAACAAGCGATCAGGATAATGTGATCCAGATATAGAAGTTTTACAGCATTAGCACTGCCAGAATTTTAAACGAAATCATTGACATAAATTGGAAAATATATAAATAAATAACCAGGGGTTTTGCGGTAACAAAAAGAACAAGCGCACCGGATAATTTGATGCAGATATAGAAGTTTTATAGTATTTAGCGCTGACAAAATTTCAAACAGAATCAATGACATAAATTGAAAAACATGTAAATAAATTAGCAGCGGTTAGTTTTAATTTTCTTGTCTTAATAAAGAGTAAGCAATTCGGATAATTAATGTTTCAAATGACCGCACTCTGCATTGCATTTCAAGAACGGTAAAGAGAATTTGTTAAAACCAAAAATGTCCATTAACCAGTCGCGTGCAAAGAGGAAAACTGTAATAATATCATATGGGAGGACATGAAAAATACCCCCTTACAACCCAACGAAAAGATCGATATTCAGTTCCGCGGCGTCTGAGTTGGCAATGTTACAAATGTACATTACATTACGACTTGGCGAGTTTATGGACATGGTGGCGCCAACTTTCACTTCAACCATGGCGAATTACTCGCTTTTTCGCTAGGAAAGGTTCTTTTTAGTGAGTGAGAGGAAGTGAAAACAACCTTAGGTGTTGATGCTTGTGATGAGGATTTCCCTCTTGAAAGGAAGAACACAGATCCGTGTTAAAATCCGCACTAGGTTTTGATCATATTAGTCAAAATTCGCGTCAAAATAAAGTGTGTAGTGTAATATACTTATTTCTTTGCTATTTTCATGTTAGAATGCATCGTCCATATGGAAGGATACAACAACCCGCATTCGGTGTTTAAGACGCTTTTATTTTTCGCTGTTAACACCTCTTTTTAGCTCAACAGTCGCTCAACGAAAAATATAAAACGCTCAACAGTCGGAAGAAATCCTGTCACTAAAAGGACAGTTCTTAGTTTTGAAGATGGCGAGCTCTGATGGAAAAAGTAGGTACATTCTGAATATATATACATCGCTTTTGTAAGTTAAATGTAAATAATTGTTAAAGGTAAGTTTAGTTCATGAAATATATATGTTAGCGGCAATTTATGAAACTCGAAATTCTACAGAACACTTGGTGTTATAGGCAAAATGTGAAATATCAAAATTACATACTTTCGCTAGGCATTGTATATAATACCTAGGCATTCTATACAATAACAAATGCTATTTAGACAAAGTAAGAGAAGAGGTCATGATAATGTTGTTACTTAAAAGAAGGGCATTTCTCAAAAATACAAATGTTATTTTGAAAAAAGTAAGGAAAGTGCCATTCAAGAAATTTTATTCAAAATACGTAAAAAAAAAAAAAAAAAAAAAAAAGGAATGTTGTACAAAATAAAATTTGTGCCTTTCTTGTTAAAGAAAACAAATATGAAAATGTATGGAATTATAGAAAGAATGTATTAAACGTATAGATTACGTAGCATTGCACTAAATGTACGGACATTCGAGAGGAATCATAGATTTATTTCATAATTTGCCGTTTTATCATTTGGCATTCTACAGAATATAGGAAATTTATGAAATGTTAATTTTTCACATATTGTCGGCCAGTTTTCGACATTGCCTAGATATTCTACAGAATGTTGGTTTTCATACATAACTAGTAATACGTACATTAAATGAGTGTAAAGAGTGTAAAAGGAGAATTTGTAATTTTTCTTTCTAATTGAGTGTTATTTTAAATTTCATAACTCTTAATTTATTTCTAGCACAGATTTTTAAAATAACTAAAAAGGAATCATATTACCCAATTTTAAGAATAGAACGTGATGATGAATTCTGGTATACATGTATGTAAATAGATAGAAAGATTAATATCCTCTACAGGTTTCGGACTCAAATTTCATGCGGGCCCAATGCACAGTCTGAAAAAGGGTGACGGGTCAGAATTTTCTTTTTAAAAATTAAATGAAATTTTTTTAAATAAAACAAAACATTTCTTAAGTAAATTTTGAATTTCTCTTGATAAATATTTATCAAAACATAATAATAAAAATAACATCTAAAAGGGGGAAAAATGATATTTATTTTTCTATCTGAAATCTAATCTGCATTTCAGTCTTTCTACCTGCCAGACATTTTTATTGGATACCCTTTATAATTCAAACCTGTTGACAGCTAAACATTAAATTTTCAGACTCCCAAACATGCGTCGAGCGTCTTCCAGCTACATCTCAGAGACATGCCGAAAGACAAACTGACTGGTAGAGTATAGCCGAGAATGCCGCGAAAAGTGCGGCGTGTCCGCCTCAGAGGAAAAGTTTCAAAACGGCGCATCACATGAAACTAGCCTAAGAAGCAGGTCTGAACTCGGGGGGGGGGGTAACCGAAACATCGCTGTGTGAGAAACAACAAGGCACTGTAAAGGAAATAATCAAAACAAGAAAATACATTGTAATACGATCTTAACGTGATAGATAAGTACTGCGAAAATTCAAAGCAAAATAGTACAGTAGTAAAACGGAGAAATAAATACAAGTGAATTACATGTGCAAATCAGAGAGAGCTAATAATCAGGTGAGAAAGTTAGAGTCACGGGCCGCCAAGGGGCGAATATTCCTATCCTCATCCACCATGCCGAAAGGAGGAAGAAAATATCTTATATACTCCGCACTTTAAAGAGCGACAGTGGATTAGAAGATCCAGTCGCCAAAACCTGGTGGTGATAAATTACTGTCCACCACACCTCTTTTATTTCGTGTGCCTTTTTAGAGTTATTTAGAGTTTTTTTCAAGAAACTGAAGAGATCCGCAGTGCCTATGGCGGGGTTTGAACTCCAGACCTCCCGCATACGCGTCGAGCATGCTCCAGTTACACCAAGAAAGCATGAGGAAAGGAGGGAGAAAATACTTTATAATGTATTTCAAATAATTTTAACATGTTTAATTATTAATTAAATAACTTACATTAACTAAAACTAATAATAAGAAATTCTAAAAGCTCTCTCAGTTTTCAGAGAAAATTTTTCACGCAGGACAAAACTTGTGAATAAATAATGACAACCTAGTCTCTTTCTCTTATTTATTAAATTTTAATTATCGACGTATAAATAAATCACGACGTATAATTATCTTCATCATGGTCTATAGATGATCAGAGGTGAATTGGATTCTTTTCTTATTAATTTTGAAGTGTGAAAAGTAGTTGTTCACATGTAAATATATTTTCAAACAGAGCGATAATTCTTAATGCAAGTATTCGTAACTGAACCTTTTTGTTTTTTGACAAGTATGAATAAAAATAATAAAATCTGTATCTTCAATTCTAATAAAATAATCAATCAATAAAATCTGTATCATCTTGTATTGCATTGAAAATTACGTAATTAGCTCTATTTATAAATTTCTGGTGAATTATTCATGTTCGTTTCCTAATGGTAATTAAAATGATGTAAACTCGGACTTCAGGTAACTAAAATCTCGAAATGTTTCCAACAAATGTATAGCTGAAATGTATTCTCGAGCCGCATTAAATAGCTTCGGAAGCTGAATGCACCAGTTTGAGAGCATTGTTCTATAGAATAAATGTATCGAATTGTTGTAAACTTTGTATATAATTAGGTAAATTTCCAGAAATTTGTGTTTAATTTGTTAGAGGTATTATTCTTTGTTCATCGATTTAAATTCTTGAAATTTAATTCCCAAATGGAGATGAGTTGTGTAAACGTGTAATTTAACAACATAACTGTTCATTTTGAATGTCACCGTGAGACTGAAAAAATGTAAAACAATAAGCTTTCATTATTTCTGAGTTAACATAGAAGTTACAATATAGGCAAGGATACAATAACACCGGTGAGCGGAAAATGCTCTAGAATGCTGTGCCAAGGAAATTTCTAGAATGAAGTAACTCCAAGATTGGATATGTATTTAACTAATAAAAAGTAATTAATATTCTAACTGATATTTTAATAAATTAATTAAAAACTGGAAATTTGGTTATAAATTTATAATACAGGTATTCCTCCTGTAACACAGTAGATAGAGTTGTTTTGTAACTATATTGTGTGGAACAGTCTTATACGAGATTAACGGCCAACACAAAATAGAGGTTGCGTTCCGAAAACTTAAAAATACAAAAGTACTTTTTTAATGATTCTCACTGCTGCTTTTTTGCGACCTCGGATGCCTTTTCTCTTTTTAACAAACAATTTAAAACTTGTATTTTCATCTCAAGAAATAAATTCCCCTTTAAAATTTGTTTTCTTACTTTCAGACGCATTTGAGACAAAAATATACTTTCTCAATAATAAATCCTACAAAGCTAATTAGTAACACATACCCACATTTTTTTAAAAAATGTTCCTTCCAAAATCACAGTTACGCGATTTATGCAATCTATCAACTTAACGCTTGGAGCGCAAGCGACATATTGTGCAAATGACACGACTCAGTTTTCAAAGAATTTCGAAGTGAGAGAAGGCAGGTATTCCTGGAATTTATTTTATTTTTTATATGTGTAAATAAATATAGGCTGTTATTGCCTACTACACACGATAGCATAGCACGTAACTTAATTTTGTAAATGCTTAAAATTAAAATCGTGTTATCGAAATATGTGCCTTACTCTTAAGTGCTATGAGAGGGTTTATGCATATTCATTAACCCGCTAGATTGAAACCGTGTTGTGCTATACGACGGTATCCGTCATTTTGTAATTGTGTAACAGCGAAATCGTGTTGTGGGAAACCATGTTATAAAGACGGATAACTGTAATAAGTATTGTAATTGATAGTCAAATGTTTAACAAAATTCTGTGATATTAGCAATTATAGAAGGAAAAAAAAATAGCTAGAAAAAACATCACTATATTACTTTAGAATAGATACTTCAATGACATTTCTTATCGCTCTCCCAAATCACGGCTCATAAAGATGGTAACTACTGCTGCGAGAAAAAAGGCATTTTGCTGAATTTCCGTAATTTCTTCTGTTACTATCGTAAATTAGGGAAGGGTGCCTAATTTATAGTATATTCGTAATTGATAAGAAATGTTCTGTTCTGGAAAAGTTCCAGTGCAAAGGAGAGTGAAAACATCACCTGAATATTGCAATAATAATTTGTTGAGCTTTTAAATTCATATTACGACATTCGTTTATACAATAAACGCCGTCTAATATGATTGCTGTTAATGTTGTTATTCGATATTGTTATAGATTTACCGAAGTCTCGCCAATTGGTGTACGAAAACATTTAAATTACATGATTTATTGTGATCAACAGTTCGGTTAATGTTATCAAAATGTTCTAAGATAAATTTTCCGGACTGAAGTAAATTCTCGAAATAAGGCGAAAACAAGTTTTAAAAATTTACAAAATGATTGAAAAATGTCACCGAATAAGGGATTAAGTCAGCAAACTGCTTGGTTTTTAATTTAGTCAATCAATAAAATTATGCTAAAAAAAGTAGCCTCTTGCTTTGTTTGGCGCAGATTTTTAATAACTATTAATTTCTAGAACAATCAGACACGGTTCTGTCTTTAGACAGAAGAAGATGGTAGAAGAGATCTGCCAGGGTCTTTCTGAAATAAATAATAAAACATAGAGTAATAAATTTTCTGAGGAACTTAAAGATAAAATCGTCGAATTCCGTATAAATGGGAATATGAAGAACGCCGAGTATTAAATCAGGGGGTACAGCATCGTTCAAACATTTGACATAGCTTATAAATGAAATTTTTCATATGTTTGCTTGCAATCCACTAGTGACGACTTTTTCGTAGTTAAAATGCTGTAAAAATTAATATTTATATGTTTCTAGTTGTGTTAATAATCATCGAGTTACAAATTCATTGCTGTTTTGAAGGGCATTTTCCCCTGATCATTCCTTTATTCAAACGTTATCACATTAAGCGGCGCTCATTATGGTATAAAACCGTACTTTTTAAACGAAAGCACATCAGTTATCTATGGCTGGGATTCCCAATTTTTTTTTATGCATCGCAATTATAATATAAATGATAGCAGGTAAATTACTTTGTAGAGACATTATGCAGTTTTTGGAAGTAGGCAAGATGAAAAATTAGCAACCGCATTCGCCGGGAATCGAATCACGGACCTCTGGAATACCGGCCCAGTGTGCAGAACACCACTACACTACGAAGGTAGAGAACCGCTCAACTGCGGGACATCTTAAATTCTTGCAGTCTATATAGATATCTTAAATTATCTTGAATTCTTGCAGATATTGTTGAATTCTTGAGATATCTTAAATTCTTGCAGTCTATTATCTTGTAGTCTATATATATTATACATTATATAATATAGACTGCAGAGACATTAAGTATTTTATTTATTTATTTATTTATTTATTTTTTAAAGCAGGCAAGATGAAAAATGAGCAAACGCCTTCGCCGGGCATCGAACCTCGGACCTCCGGAATACTGGCCCAACGTGCAGTACCGTTACACCACGAAGGCAGGAGAAATACCTTGTAACTTAAAAATAATCATTGAGACTAAGAAGAAAAAAAAATTTTTTTGAAATATTTGAGAAAAGTCGTTTATAAATTTATCTTTTATTATTTTTCGTATTATTATTATTTTAAGTTTTAATAGACTGTAATAGCCCAGAATTTAAATGAAGATAATGGCGGCTTCGTTTTATGCACTGATGCAATTTTTTGAATATTTGGTATAAAATTCTTAACTGAAATCAAAACGTTCGGAAATATTCAGCCTGTTTCTGGTTTCCCCAAGTAAATTTTCACTTGACTAAAAGCCTCCTTCTACTAAGAAAGTAGAAAATTCAGTAGTGTTGTTCGAAAAGAACTTTTATTTGGGAATATTTCCCTCGGATGACATTTAAATTCCAAAATTTATCGTAGACGCGTGTTTTGAATGAAACATGTGCTTGTGCAACCTCCTCCCATGCAACCAACCCTTCTTACATTGTAATATCAATTTAAGATATGTCGCAGTTGAGCGGTTCTCTGAGTCATGCTGGCACATTCAAATTTTCAATGTCTTGAAACATTAAATTGCGAACATTAAAAATCTTCTTTTAAATTTTGCAAGTGCCTTATATATAACAATATATCTACTGAGGAAATATAGTATTTTTCAGTAATGGACTATTGCATTAAGTATCAAAACAATGGAATTCGTTTTGATTTATTGTCGGTATGAACAAGTAAATTTTTAAATGAAATCTAAAGGTAATTAATTGTTCTAACTTTGATGGAATTGATGTTTCTTCCTTGCAGTAGGTTTTGCATGGTGTTAAATAATGAATATATATCAGCCAGTGCCGTGCCTACATATTTTTTCACCTGAGGCAAAGCGGTAAATGTGCGCCCCTATATACAATGCAAGATTATTTATTTACCTATTTGTATGTGTGTGTGTGTGTGTGTGTGTGTGTGGAAAAGAATAAAATAATACTAAATGATGTTTGAAAACATAACATTATACAAACACGCGCAATATATATATATATATATATATATATATATATATATAATTTATCAAGCAAAGCAGTAATAACAATTTTTAAAAAACCAATTTTGGTCTAGAAAACATCTTGCGCAATATGCTGCAAAATAAGTAAAATATAAAAATTGTAGTAAGCTCGCCTAAAAGTTACCAAGAGCTGCTGCTCCAAAAGGTTTAACACGTTTTCAAAAAATTAATACACATGAAAATCAAATCATTAGACATGTAAAACATTAATAAAATTAAAAAACAGAAAAAGTTAAAAAGTAAGCGGAAAATGGTAAATTAGCCCAATTCGACTTCCAAACAGGCTTTTCAAGGGAAATTTCATTTATTTGAACGTCGAATCAAGCTAACCCCATTACGCGTTTCGCCGAAACAGACAATTAAAACTTTTTCGCTAAATTTTTTTTTTAAATTAGACAAAGTGTCTTGGAAATTTTAATAGTCTCAATTCTCTGTTCCAATTTCCCGACGCGTCCGCACAGAATGACACATTAAGGTGTTAAAATATGTTAATCAAAACCTAAACTTCCTAAATCTAGACTAAAATTAAAATTAAAATCAAAAACGAAAATAAATAGCGATGAGCTATTAGTCCTAAAAATACAAAAACATACGGGCTGGGCCTGCAAGCTTAAAGATTAACAATTTAATTTTTAAATAATAGATTTTTGAAAACTGTAATGAAAACCTGTAATTAATATAAAATAAAACAAAAATTAAGAAGAGAACAAACTCAGTGGGTCTTGCTAAGACCAAGAAAAAGTTGTAACAAAAGAAACAAAAACTGACCTTTGGCGATGCAAAGCTGTCCCTCTTAGAACTTGTTGAAAAATGGTTGCTATACTTCTAGTGTCTTCATTTGGATGACGTACGTAGGGGGGACGCGTCGGTTCAAATAAATGAAATTTCCCTTGAAAAGCCTGTTTGGAAGTCGAATTGGGCTAATTTACCATTTTCCGCTTACTTTTTAACTTTTTCTGTTTTTTAATTTTATTAATGTTTTACATGTCTAATGATTTGATTTTCATGTGTATTAATTTTTTGAAAACGTGTTAAACCTTTTGGAGCAGCAGCTCTTGGTAACTTTTAGGCGAGCTTACTACAATTTATATATATATATATATATATATATATATATATATATATATATATATATTTATATATATATATATATATATATATAAACATATTAAAATTTAAATTTATTTAATTTATTTAATTAAATTCAATTTATTCTTATGAAACATATATATATATATATATATATATATATATATAATGCTCATTAAAGACAACTATTTCAGGTGAAAATTCAATAACTTTTACAGTAATATTTAATTATAACTTTGTATATTCCACGAAGTGAAACATATATAATGATTAACAATTTGAAATAGAAAACATCAAAAATATGCTTTTTGAAAAGTGGCAAATAATATTAAGTAGTATTATAAGGTGTTTCTCCCACTTTCCCAGCGTCTTTCGTGGTGTACGGTAGCACGCTGGGGCGGTATTCCAGAGGTCCGTGGTTCGATTCCCGGCGAAGGCGGTTGCTAATTTTTCATCTCGATGGCTTCCAAAAAATTCTAATATCTCTACGGTATAAATAAAACATCTGTTCAAAAAATTTAATGAAGCAAAATCATCGATAATTTTTTCAAAATCTATTTGATTATTTAACTAATGTTCTATAGAGAGAATGGCCATGTTTGAAAGTTTTTCTTGGCCTAGTGAAGATCTCATATAGTTCTTTATTATCTAAAGTTTGATAAATTTTCTTTAGCCATTAGCTACAGTAAATGGTAACGTTAAAAAAATTCTTAACGCTGCTTCCAATTTCGGATAGGACTGAACTAAATTATAATCGTGAATTATTTTTAAAAGTTCTAAGCTTGGAGCTGCTTTTGTGTCCGGAATTATTGAAATAGCAGGGTTTTTAAAACTAGATATTTCTGACTGAATTTCTTCAGCTTTCATATCATTCGGATATTTAAGTGCTAAGTTATAAGCTGCTGCATTTAAATTGTAGAGATATTAGGTTAACTGGAAACAGGAGAGGTGAAAAATAAGCAACGCCTTCGCCGGGAATCGAACCACGGACCACGGAACCACGGAATACGCGCCCAGCATGCAGACCACTAAACTAAGAAGGCATGCTAAGAAGGCGAGAGAAATACATTATAATTTCTTTGGCAAATAATCGCTTGCACGCTTTTGCACAATCCAGCCATATTGGCCCCGTTATCATAAACTTGTCCTCGAACATTTTGAATGTCGAGGCAATCCTTTTCTAACTTCTAAATAATTTCATTTGCTAAACCACTACCAGTTTTCTCTTTTGTTTCTATAAAATCTATAAAGCTTTCATCAAAAATGGAATCGTCTTTTTATGTACACGTATCTAATAATCTGACACAGTTGCTCATGATACGAAACATCTGATGTACAATCAAATATCAAAGAAAAATACTTAGCTTTTTTGATCCTAGAACGAATTTCAAATCAAACATGATTACCTAAGAGTAACAAAAATTTATCTTGTACTTTAATTTAGACAGATAAGAAACGGATTCCTTTCTGTGATTAGCTATATGATAGGCAATATTTATATCATAATAACTTATTAATTCAATTGAATTTAGGAACATTCCTGCACTTGAACTGCCAATAGTTTCATGCGTAAGAGGTAAATTGTGTTTTGCACAAACTGTGATACTGTGATTCTGTTACTTAGGCTGGTCTCAGCGCGAACTTCATCGCGCTCTTACCAGCATCTCAGGTGCCCCTTAGCGGGGATTCCACGCGTACGAGACCTTTATTTGGATTGCCACTAATGGGTGAACCAGATGGAGTTTTGCACAAAACAAAATGATGTCTAATATAACGCGCAAGATATGTCGCCGCTATTCTTTTTCTGATTCTACTGCTTTATACAAGGAATCATCCACCTATGAAACCACCTCCTTTAATTTTTTTTTCAATGCATTTCCATTGAAGATAAGCATCACAACGAAACATAGATAAAACAAATGTAGAACAAATGATAAAATCAAACATCTCATGTATTTTAACGTGACTGTGGAGAAATATATCTCAAAGAACCAGGTTCCACAATGTCACAATTGCCAGAAATGGCACCATTCTTCTGAGAATTGTCATGTCGCACCCAGGTGCGTTAAATGTGCCGGTTTCCATAAAACTGGCAATTGTGACAAACCTGGAAAAATTGAAAATCCTGTATGTGTTAACTGCCTTGGGCCACACGTAGCTTTATATAGGGGGTGCCCTAGGTTTCCCACCTACAAGAAAGCCAATAAACCAGCAAACATCAAGCCAGGAGTCAGTTATGCACAGGCAACTAAAATTGTAACTAACTCCAGCAATGCCTCTGCTACAAGTGTTGCGGATGCAGGTCATGTAAGTGTGCAAAGTTCTAAGAAAACTGTTATGTCTATGCATACTAATAAGGATAGTAGCACTCCTAATTATACTAAAACTCAAAAATTTAACTCTGAAAATCTCAGCCTTGTCAAAAAAAAATACTTCTAATGATATTTTTGAACTAATGAATGTTATGAAGGAAATTGAAACTATTTTTGGCTGCAATATTAGTAAAATTATCAATATCTACAAAAGAAAACTGTCAGAGCTCAGAAAGTGTAAAAACATTTTAGATAGAATTCAAGTTTTACATTTAATTCTGGAAGAAATCCACGGGTTAGCAAATAACGTGTAATTATGGTTAATGGACTTGTAATTGTCGCATGGAACGCAAATGGATTACTCCACAAACTTGATGAATTACGTATTTTTGTAAATGAGCATTGTCCTAATATTCTACTCCTACAAGAATACAAGCTTAGTCCACATGCTACATTCCAGATTGCCAATTATTGTTTATACAGACTCGACCAAGAGAGGACAAGCAGACATCCAGGAGGAGGACTTATTATCCTCATCAAGCGCTCCATCATCCATCACCACACAACACAGCCACAGCTTTTAGGCCTCGAGGACATAGCTATCACAGTCACCACACTCACTTCACACCCACTAACAGTTATCTCCGCCTATGTACCAGGCAACAAAAGATCCCAAGCAAATATTGCGCAGGAATTTGAGGCGCTATTCCAACTCAACAGAAAAATAATAATAGGCGGAGACTTCAACGCACACCATCGCGCTTGGAACTGCAATCGCTCAAACTACCTAGGCACTGTAATTCACCGTTTTGCCACTGAGGCAGGTATTACCATTGCAGCTCCAGACACCCCAACACGCTACAACGGCAGATCAGCCAATGTTTTGGACTTTTTGCTCCTTAAAGGCCGCCACTCCAGATCCATTCAAACCCTCAACGAGTTATCCTCTGACCATAACCCGGTCATGATACAGTTGGGGACCTCTGTCTGTAGCACACCAACAAAAAGGCCTTCATCACTAACTGGGCAGGATATGCCAAAGCCTTAAACAACACTACACTACACATTCCAACAGCCCTCACGGGTGATGAGTTAGACGCATTGGTCAACAACTTCACCTCTGACCTAACAACTGCCCTGGGTGCCAACAGCACTCCTGTCTCTCACAGGCAAAAAAGGCTACTGATCCTGAACTAAGGAAACTCATCCTGGAGAGAAATGCTGCCCGAAAGGTGTGGCAAAGGTACCGGTTCCCTGCTGACAAGACCACACTCAACAGACTCAACCACCTCGTCAGGACTCATACTCACCAACACACACAACCCGACTGGCCCAACTACCTCACTTCCCTTTCAGCAGATAACAGCTCTGTCTGGAAGGCAACTGCTAAGCTTAAGAGATGCCACACCAATATTCCGCCCTTAAACGGCCAACAGAAAATTGCCCTCACCGAAATTGAGAAAGCTGAGTCACTAGCGGATCACTATGCTTCTCAATTCTGCACAAACAACATTTCTCACCCTCAAACAGAACACCTGGTTAACACCACACTAACAGAATTCCTCTCAAAACCACACACGAACAACATTACTCCTGTCAAACCTTCAGAGGTCTACGGCTACATAGAGAAACTTCTCATCAAAAAAAGCCCAGGAATAGACAAGATTTCAAATAAAATGATCAAGTGCATGGGGGTCCTCATGTTGCTAAAACTGGTTTCCATCATAAATGATATGCTTCGACTGGGACACTATTCCACGCCCTGGAAAACGGCCATCATCATTCCTGTACCCAAACCTGGCAAGCCACCAGGAGAGCCAGCCTCCTACCGGCCTATTAGCCTCCTGTCCTCGCTCAGCAAGGTAGCTGAGCACATCATCATGCAAAGAATCCTTGGCTACACGGACCTGCATAATATCATCATTCGTCTGGGATTAGAAAGAAACACTCATCGGTCCACCAACTGTACCGAGTTACAGAATTCATCTCCCAAGGACTACAGGAACACCAGACTACAGGTGCCATCTTCCTCGATGTAGCTAAAGCCTTTGATCGTGTTTGGCTGGAGGGCCTCATGTACAAAATTATCTCTCTGGGTTTTCCAGAATACATCACAGCCATCACCTACTTCTATCTTAAGGATAGACACTTTATCGTTCGTGTTAACAACACATACTCAACCCCACGGGCTATCAGGGCCGATGTCCCGCAAGGGAGCCTCCTTGGGCCCATACCCATATACTATAATATCTACACGAACGATATCCCACAATCATCACACACCACCCTGGTAATGTACGCCGACGACACGGCAATTCTCTCAAAAAATGCATCTTCTGGTCCAGTTATACAAGCAAGATGTAATAGAAGAGATGTAGAAAGTCCTCTACATCTCTTCTATTAGCCAGGTAGTCTTATTACGCTTTGTAGTATTCAAATAAACCAAACCAAAGCAAACCAAAACACGTATCCTAAATATCATTATTAAAAAATTACCAGTATGAAATTCACCCTTCTTTATGTAATATTCTCATAACAAAGAATTGAAAATCTTTAAAAATTGGGAGGTGTAAATTTTTTATAAATATTAATTTACTGGAAGACATACTGTTATTGTAAAACAAACATCCATTATGTTCTTAGGTAAAACTGCTGAGGACTTTGTGGGCAATATTACTTCACAGGTTATTGTGTGCACAGAGGAAGAAATAGGATATTGTGTGCACGGAGGAGTCAAGACTATCAAACTTGGTAGCACTGCGTGAACAGTGCTACCGAGCTTTGATAGTCCGAGGGATGTGGCACTTTGTTATACCTTGACAGTGGTTTAGTGGTACACGATAGTTTCGCACAAATCGAAAAGTAAGGATGTTTCCGCACAAAGGAAATTCATTTTTGGATGGGTGATAGCAGTTAGTGTAATTAAGTGGCATTTCCACACCTCTTGGTTGCAATAATCACATCTTAGTTGCAATCAATCTTGGTTATCCTTCGAATAGCTTGCAACAGCTTTATTAATTTGCTTTATAAAATTCTAAGCTACTGCACTGCACAAATATAGATTTTATAAAATGATAAATGGTGTAAAGAATGATAAATAGCATAAGATAACTTTAAAAGGTCAAAATATGATAAAAATGTAGCACACTTTAAAGCTCAGTTTCTTTTTAATTAACTGATATAAACGTGAAAATTTGTATACTTCTTTTGATGTCCTTGAGAGTAAATTTGCTCTTTTTATTTATGTTCCAAATAATGATATATTTTAAATAAAATGTATTTTTTTTGTCATCCACGTAATATTGTAACATGTTTTAAGCTCAGCATTATTGATAAACATATCACTATTTTTAGTTTTTCCTTTTTCTTTTCTTTTCTTCTTTCTTACTTTTTCCCCCAAAAGAATTTCCAGTTAAAAAGACGCTAAAAATAATAGTATACTTTCTTAAGTCTCCATTACCGACTATTTTGTAACATAAAATTAATTTCTAAAACTTTTAAGGGAGAGCCATATTGCTTGCTCATTTTAAACTCATTTAGGTTTTATATAACTGAAATATAACCACTTTGGGCCACTTGTCTCTGATAAAAGGAGGAGACATTGAGTAGTGGTCTTTTAATTTTAAAACAGTTTCAAGACATGAAATTGCGTAATTAATTTATTAATTGGTATAGCAATTTCCATATTTTTAAAGTCTGGACTTTAAACTTGGACTTGCAGTTTGTAAATGGACTTGCAGTTTGTAAATTTCACGTACTGGTGAATTTGGATCACTTAGTTGTTTTAACTGTTCAAAATATGAAGCGGAGTTGGTTACGTAGAGTAAGGCTGTAGAGTCATTAGGATTTTTTAGAGGCAGAAAAGATGAAAAATAGCAAATGCCTTCGCCGGGAATCGAACCACGGACCTCTGGAATACCGGCCCAGCGTGTAGAACTACTACACCACGAAGGACGCTAGTTAAAGTGGAAGAAATACCTTATATACTCCCCTTTTTAAAGGGCGACTAAGGTTTTAGGGGACCTAGTCGCCAAATCCTGGGTGCGGAGAATCATCATCCACAACCCTTTTAGTTCGGGCGCCACTTGTAGAGTTATTAGGTTAATTGGAAGCAGAAAAGATGAAAAATAGCAAACGCCTTCACCGGGAATCGAACCACGGACCTCTGGAATACCGGCCCAGCGTGCAGAACCACTACACCACGAAGGATGCTAGGAAAGTGGGAGAAATATATATATATATATATATATATATATATATATATATATATATATATATTATATGCCTAAGGGAAGAGATACCTTTGTTGCCTGCTTCCAAAAATACCTAATGTCTCTAAAGTGGCGCCCGAACTAAAACGGTGTTGGATGACGATTCTCCACACCCAGGATTTCGCGATTGGGTCCCCTCAAACCCCTGTCAGCCTTTAAAAAAGGGGGAGTATTTCTCTCGCCTTCGTGGTGGGGTGGTATGCATGCTGGGCGCGGATTCCAGAGGTCCGTGGTTCGATTCTCGGCGAAGGCGTTGCTCATTTTTCAATCTCTCTTGCTTCCAAAAAATCTTAATGTCTCTACAACTCATAAATTTACGTGAATTTTAATATGAAGAAATCTAATTATTAAAAATATCTAAATTTATATTTAGATGATATTTATAATCATTAGATAATGCTCTTAACATTTAATTGTAAACATAAATTTAAATTCTGTTGACAAATATATTTATAAAACAGCTTAAGCAAGAATTGTTCGTACTGGAAAACGTTCTATTAAAACGGGCTGTAAAGCCCCGTATATATAAGATGCATATCCAAGGAGCTAGTTCAGTAGAGTTTTATTATGTTTACTGTTATATTCAGGGATCAGAAAAAGTTTCTTTTAAGTATTAAAAAAATTATTTCCTTACATTTTATAATAATTCATTTAGTAGTAATTAATAACCCCCTTTTTCTTATCCTTTCGCGAAATCTTTATAGAAAGTTAAGCATACGGAAATCAGCAACAGTACTTAACATATTTAATCATTAAAACGAAAAGTTCGCTCATTTGAAATAAACGAAGCAGAGTATTCATTATAGAGTGGTTAAGATTTTGACTTAAAATATGCCTCAAACTGAAAATAATCTCATATTTGACAAAATATTTTAGATTGAAACCTTGTAAATAGAAAAGAAGAAACTCGTGATATTAATATTAATATAAGAAACTTTAATTTTAATTTTTGTAACTGAATAAAATCGAATTACCTTAAAATTTCTTTCTAATTTAATTAGCGAAAACTTACGAAAAAATTTCATTCAAATTAAAAGTGTTCCGAGTACGGGAAAAGTATAACATTTAATTCTGGTCAGAACGAAATATTGTTTTAAATTATATTCTTTTATATAGTTAGGACTCTTAAACATTGTAAAAAAAAACACATACATATATACTTATATTTACGACGTAATTACAAAATGTTTACCTCCGAATATGTCAAAATCTATATAGCTCCTATAATGGTAAGTTATAGAATGTTTTGATAAAAAAGGGAGTGTGTCACTGCTTCGAGGGTGGGGATGGGAAAACCAGTTCGGTCCTCTCCATTCCTTCCTCTTGCCATGACTGTGTGCTATCTATTTCAGATGGTTAGCATTACGTTAATGTGGTTATGCACTGTATTTTTACCTCATTACCTACAAATTGAGCTCTATAAATTAAAATCGCATATTTCTAACTCCTTCCCTTCTTCCATTACTTTTCCTCCACAACAATGGTAGCCGACCTGTTTGCAGTTTCAGAAGTGTTACCACTTTGCAGTAATTCAATTCCTAGCAACCTCAGATCAAGGGTCGGGGTTGGCAAGTCAGATGGGCATTTATTTATTATTGAAATTCTTTTACAAAGTCGTAATTTTGCTTAGTAATACACATAAGAATATAAGAGTGCAATCAATGTTAAGGGGATATTTAACATTAAGACAGGGATCAAAGTCAATGATCATTTCGTACTTAATAATCATGTCAATATAGTCACTTCAATAAATAATAGTCATCTGAGGAATTTTAAACTGTTTATATTCAGTAGATATTATATTGTCAGTAGTTTACAGCAGTCTAATATACAGCAGCAGTCTTCATATATGATCAGTAATCATATACTATAATATTATATTGTGAATATTATCAATATTTCATGATGCACAGTCAGTGATTCATATATACGTTCAATAGACATTGTAATGTATTTTGCAGTATTTTACAAAACAGACAATCTTCTTAGTAGAACATAAATTTTATTTCTAGTTCACGGTGATAGACAAATTTTATACAATTCTTAAGTGGCAAAATTTTCATACTACTCCTAGCTGCTAAAATCTTCAGAATCTCATCTTTTTTTTTAAAACAATATCTCACGTTGCTGAATAACGGTTTAATACAAATATGGCGTTGCCACTTCACATTACATTTATTTATTAAATAACAAGATATTACAACATATATTCGAATATTTCTTCAAGTTTGCTAGTCTATTGAAGATCAGAAAGTCATAGTCTGTAAAGCTAATAAACATGTATTTGAATACTTCGAGTGATAATTGTTCATAAAATTTGTTAGTCCATTGATGATCAATAGGCTATAATTTGTAGATAACACACTACAATAGTTAATATATTATCATACAATAACTATAAACATATATTAATGTAACACTTATAAGATGAAAAATATATTTATAATATTTCTTTTATCTTTTTCAGACATAATGTCGACAGCGAAGAAGACTGCTGGGAACATTCGTGAATTTGCCTCCCGTCTGACAAGAAAAAAATTTGTGGACACGGATGTCATGGAAACAAATTTACGCCGTTGCCTCAACACAGCTGATATCACTTTATTAGCTATAGGTCACATGATCGGTTCTGGAGTTTACGTACTCACAGCAACTGTTGCCAAGAACTTGGCTGGGCCAGCTATTGTGGTGGCATTCCTGTTCAGTGGATTCGCTTCTTTCCTTGCTGCTCTCTGTTATGCAGAACTTGGCGTCAGATACCCGAGATCGGGATCAGCATATTCCTACACATATTTGGCTTTAGGAGAATTATGGGCTTTCCTTGTAGGATGGAATGTGGCCTTGGAACATGTTATTGGAGCTGCGGCCATCTCCAGAGCATGTAGCGCTTACATAGATTCCTTGGCAGGTGGCGTTATTAAAAACAGTACAATGACGCTCTTCGGACCAATACACGTACCATTCGTGTCCGAGCATTTGGACTTTCTTGCTTTTGGTATCCTACTTCTGTTTGTAATTTTCTTGTCCTTCGGAGTTAGGATGACATCCCATTTGAATAATGTGTTTTCAGCAGCTAACATGATTGTCATCTTGACTATTATATGCGTGGGAGCATATTTTTCTGACACCAAGAACTGGACGAATCCGCAGACAGGTGGCTTTATGCCATACGGTTGGTCCGGTGTACTAGCCGCATCTGCATCTTGTTTCTATGCGTATGTGGGTTTCGATTCCATTGCGTCTTCCGGCGAAGAAGTTAAAGATCCACAGAAGTCCATACCTAGAGCAACAATGATTTCCATGGGCATTGCTACAGCCACTTACGTCGGAGTATCCACTGTTCTTACGCTTATGGTCAATTACAAAGACATCGCAGATGATTCTGGATTACCAGAAGCATTGGATTCACATGGTGCGCATTGGGCAAAGATAGTAGTCATCGTAGGAGCCGTCAGCGGAATGGCAACTGGCATAATAGGAAGCCTTTTTGCCCTGACACGAGTCATATATGTTATGGCTGATGATGGTCTTCTTTTTGCCTTCTGCTCAAACGTAAATCTGAAAACGAAGATTCCTTTAGGAGCAATGTATATTTTCTCTTTTCTGTCAGCCATTATGACTTTAACACTTGATATCAATACCCTGGTTGAGGTGATGTCCATAGGCACACTTTTTGCTTACCTTGTTGTCAGTGCATCCGTAATTATCTTAAGATACAGACCATATACAAGTGTCACGATGGGCAGCCAAGAATTGTCTTCCATTGGAGATAACAGTGCCGACAAATCACCAGTAGAAGATAGTGCTGGCCAGTTTCAAGACCGTTTCCAAGTACTCCAAGCATATGTAAATCTACAACCAGGAAAACTAGTAACATACTGTGTTGTTTCTTTCGTGCTGTTTACGTTTCTGCTGTGTGGTTTTATAAAAGGGTGTTATTCAGCCATTGAAGAAGGATATTGGTGGACAATGTTCATACTGATCATTTTGTCTCTTGGAGTTACAGTGACCTTCATCTTCATTTTGATCCATCAACAATCAACATGTCCTCTTCGTTATAAGGTAAGCTTGCTCACAAGACTTCTAGATAATAATAGTACGAGTTCTAGATAATAATACCACTGTTACGTATTTCGGTGGATGCCGCTTAATGTGTTCGCGGTTAATGTTATCATTTGAATAATCTTATCGATTTACCGAAGCCCGGCTCCTTTGTACACGAAAACATGAAAAATACATCGCTTATTGTGATTAGCAGTTTGGTTAATGCAATCAAAGTATTATAGCATAAATTTGTTTTAAACTGAAGTAAAGTTGTTAATTAAGGCTATAACAGATTACAAAAATTGCCAGGTGACAGAGAAATGTCACGAAGTCAGGGGTTAAGCCATATTCCATTTTCTTACTCCTTTCCGCATGCCTTCCTGGTGTAACTGGAAGCCCCCTAGTCGCGTATTCGAGAATTCCAGGGTTCCAGTCCCAGTAAGGGTACTGCATATTTTTTACGTCTCCTGTTTCAAAATAACCCAATGATTCTATTAGTGGCGCTCGGACTAAAAGGTGATGGACGATAATTCCTCACAAACCTGGATTTAGCGATTTGGTCCCCTTATTCCCAGCTGCCCTTTAAAAGGGGGAGAATATAAGGCATTTTCTTCCTTCTTTGCTCATGCCTTCGTGGTGTAATTAGAAGCATACTCGAAGCGTATCTGAGAGGTCCAGTGTTCGAGTCCTGGAAAGAGCATTGCACATTTTTGAAAATAACCCAATGACTCTACAAAGTAACCCAAACAGCTTGGTTTCAATTTCAGTCAACTATTTAAAATTAGGTAAAAATTTGAGGCAATTTGAGGGCAATTAGATAAGAGGCTTTCTTCTTCTTCAAGCGCTAAAATAATTTTACAGACTTTCCCCGCTTTTCTTAAAACAAATCCTTGAAAACATCTACGCTAAACTGAGGTCGTCTTTTTTTTCAATTTATTTTAAATTTTACATTGCTATGTTCTCTTCCATTGAAGGATGCCCTCTGAGTGACAAGATTAGGGGCACAGCATCGGGCAAATAATTCTAGTCACCTTTATATCAAATTATCGTCCACTATTAGTTTGAAGGCTATTTTTTCTCATCGTTTAATGTTATCAAAATAGCCGTGGTTACAAGTGATTATACTAAGCGGCGCCCACTGTGTTACTGTATGTGTAAATAAGGTATGAAATTATTTAGTCTAAGTCAGTGTTATGAGGTCTACTTTTACAAATTAGGATGTTCTGCGCAACACCGTACTGTTGTTCTCTTCGAAAACGATTTTTTATATGTTACTGCTAGAATATAGGTGTTCCGCATATGAAAGGTAAGTTCGAAAAAAGTACTGTGTTGTGTGAAATTGTGTTATACGGGACTAACAATCAATACAAAATAGGGAGATGCGTTCCTAAAATGTTTAGAAACAATTTTTTAATGTTTCTTACTGTTGCCTCATTTAAATTTAGACTTTTCGCAACGTTAGATACCTTTTCGCGTTTTAAAAAATGTTTCAAAATTTGTATTTTCATCTGCAAAGAAATAATTTGTTTTTTAACTTTTATCCTTTCAGGCATACTTTGGAACTGAAATAAAGTTTCGCGATAATGAATCCTAAAAACGATAAAGCTAATTAGCAATTTATACCCCAAATCTGGTTTAAAAATATTCTTCCAAAATTATAGTTACGTAATTTATGCAATCTACCAATTGAACATTCGCGGGGAAAAAGACATACTGTGTAAATGATGGGCACGACTCAATTTCATGTAACTTCGATGTGAGAAAATGCAGGTATTTCTGTAATTTATTTTATTCTTGTAATTTATTTATTTTGTAATTTATTCTTTATAAATAAATATAGGTTGTTACTGCTTACTACACACGATGGTACAGCATGTAACTTAATTTTGTAAATGCTTAAACTAAAAATCGTGTTATAGAAATATGTGCGTATGTAAAGTGTTATAAGAAGGTTTACGCATATTCATTAATGTGATAGAAAGAAACCATATTGCCATGCTGTTCGTGGGCTTCCCGCTAGTTTCTCATCGTGTATAATAATAAAATGAAGTAAAATAAGTCCGTCCCCACAGACTAGTTGCCAAATTAAATCTTGCAGTTCTCATAATCATTGCCGCTCGCTCAACCCCCAGTTCAAGTGGAAGAGACCGCCAATGACTTGATGACACGATCTAGATATGAACAACAGCAGATGTCCTTGAATTGCGAGCTGTTTTTTTTTCTTATATGCGATGCCAGTTTCCATTCCCAAATAGAAGCTGCGTATACGCTCTGTAACTGACTGATACCATGTTCTCACCAATTACAAAAACATCACATAAAGATTTTTCGACAGCTAATACATAGTCAAATTCACTTATAACAATTTCAAGGAACTAAACACTTGGTTCGCTGTATCCAATCTGATAAGAGAAAAAGGTTAAAAAAAGTTTATCTCATAAAATAGCAAAAATGTATTGATGAAGCACACAGAGTGATTAGCGTTAAAATATATTAAAAGCTAATTACAATTATTGTTACGTGTAGTTATTAAATACAGGGTGTACCGTAAATGTTGCGACAAACTTCTAGGGAAGGTAGCGCACATCATAAGGATTAAGAATAGCATAGGAACCTATACTCGGAAATGTCGGGGGTAAGTGGTAGCAGAGCTAGAAGATGGGAAAAGAAGCAAGAATGATTAATTTGAAACATTTATTGGACATGAACACAAATGGTGTACGACAGCTTGAATGTTACAACAGATGCTTGAAGTTTGCACCATCAGACGCCAAACATGCCTGACACCGACGGACAATTGATTGCCGGACATGTTCAAACACACCGCGAGTTTCTTTGATTGTAGCAGCTGCATAGGCGAGTCTTGTCACGAGATCGATTTCAGACACAACAGGACCATGATACACGATACTTTTGATGGTTTCCCACAAAAAGAAATCAAGGCTTGATAAATCAGGTGAGTGTGTGGGCCAGTGAACTGGTCCACCAACCCCAATCCATCGATGCGGGAAAGATCTGTTCAAATAGCTACGAACAGCCAGTCCATGTTGCGCCTCACATTTGGTGGAACATCGTCAAGCAAATCAGGAAGAACCTGCTCGAGAAAGATGAAATAATTCGCGGCATTCAAATGGTCCGTCGGTGTCAGGCATGTTTGGCATCTGATGGTGCAAACATCGAGCACCTGTTGTAAGCTGTTGTATTCATGCCCAATAAATGTTTGAAATTAATCACTCTTGCTTCTTTTCCCATCTTCTAACTCTGCTATCACTTATTCCTGACATTTCCGGGTATAGGTTCCTATGCAATTCTTAATCTTTATGATGTGCCCTACCTCCCTAGAAGTTTGTCGCAACATTAACGGTACACCCTGTATATTTTTCGTTGTTTTCAATTTTCATCATACGTTAATAATTTAAAACTAAAAATTACTTAGCATAAAAGACATGGTTTAAACCCATCTGTCCATGACGCATTTAATTGAACTTTGGTCTTCAGTAGTAATTGTTTTAAGAATAAAAGTCGTTTTGGAAATAGTTTGCTTTAAGCAGTCGAACGATTGCTTTTATATAATATTACTTATTAAATGTTTATAATTTTGTTAAAATTCGCTTTTCTACGCATATTTTCACTGTTTTTTTCGGGTCAGAAAAATAGCTAAAAGTTTTTTTTTTTTTTTTAAATTTTTTTTAACGCTGGTGTACTTCTTTGATAAAGAAACAGAATGAACCAAACTTTATTCTTAAGCGTACTAATTTAGCACTTAAATTTGTACCAGTTTAAAATTTTTTGATCTTTGTCGTTCTGTTTAAATTTGCTGAAGTTTTGATTTCCTTTTAATTTACATTGTTTATTCCCCGCATATGATGAATGTTTATTGTTACTTTTTGTTCCTTTATAAGAAGTATTAAAAATCTAACAAAAGGTTTTTATAATATGTATATAGTATATATATGGCTCGTATTTGATTTAAGACATTTGTATTTTTGAAATTTATTTGTATAAATCTTGTGTTAAATATTGAAACATAGACCTTAAATTTTTTTTAGGTATATTAATTTTTCTCTATTTTAAGCCTTATTTTAAAATAAATAACATCAAAATATTCCTTATAATAAAATAATTCGTTTAAAAAAGGTTAGTCAGTAACTCGCATAATAATTCGGACACTCCAAATATTTGTGAAATGTTTTGGTAGACAATGCTCTTATTATAAAGCTTTGTCTTAAATGCAAATATATTACAAGATTTATCATCTATATTTGGAAACTTTTACTTGTGTACTTGGAAACTTTTACTTTACTTACTAGAAAAATGTATTAACAGTTCGATACCTGAACTGAAAAAGACGCTACAAATTAACGACCAATTTTGTTAGAAATTTTGTAATTCGTCTTTATAAAGATGGTAAATGTATTGGAATTACCCCGAAACATCCTTGATGTAAAGCGTTTAACTGTCGTTTTAGTAATAAAACGATGGGAATAGCGTGGAATTGTTAAAAATGCTTTGAAGTCTGGATCACATTCCAAGCTAACGCCAAGGAATTGCAGATTTATTCTATAAAAATAAAATCATTAAAAACGTACTGTAAAACGTTCGGAAAATTTAGAAGAACAATTTGCATTAAAAAATAACTCTGAAGCTTTTAGAAAAGTCATTTAGAACACGTTGATACAAAGAGCGATCAACAAGAAAGAAATTCTTCTTCAATTAAAAAGCAATGAAAATCTATAGTAAGCAAAGTTTTATATTAGAACAATGTTCTATTTGCAGATACGTTAAAATCTACCATATTTTGGTACGATAAATGAATTAATATGTGCCAAAATCCAAATGAAGAATTGAATTCGAAAATCCATTGCCTAATGCTATGCATGGAAGGTACAAGCATAGTAGGTTGGGGATGTTTTGATGCTTTTAGAATACGGAATTTAGTGTTTATTAGAAATAATATGGACTAGTATAAATATGGAAATATTCTTAATGAAAATTTGGAATGCAAAATACATTCAGTTTCTTGTAGTATAAGGATCCTAAAACATGCAGCCCTGAATGTTCGCTTGTGGTTATTGTACAACTGTCCTTAAATCATTAAAACTTGTCCATTTTTTCGGACTTAAATTCTATGGAGCATGTATGGAGTAAATTGGAGAATAGAATAAAGAAACATAATAATTCCTCGAAAACTCTACTAAAGGCAATTTTTAGGTAGGAATGGAGCAAAAGGAACACTTTAACACGAAAACAAATAATCGAATTCATCAACAGCAAATCGCAGGGAAAGTGTTATTTTAACTAAAAGATATCCGATGAAATATCGAATGTCCAGTTATTTTATTGTTTTTATTAAATATAAACTTTTCATTCATAGCGTCCGAATATTTATGTGATGAGTATTCGAAACATTTGCAGAACTTTTATGATATTTATTTTAAAGTACGTATATGATAGTTATACGAAACGTTCATTTGCAGAACTTTTTATAGTGTGAACTCATAGAGTGAATCCATACTTAGTAAGTTCTATTTCGAAAGATATTTTTAAGTAACTTGAATGTAAATTGTTAAAAATGTTTAACGGGGACTGGAATTAAATCATGAATAACAATTGTAAAAGGAATAAATTAAAAGCAAGAATTAAATTAAATGCAAGTAATCATTGTCATTGATCAGAAATTAGTTGACTTTTCAAGGCGAATACACCAACTCCCGTTCAATGAACAACAATTAAGAAATAAATACGAAGGTGTTTCGTCCTTTTACTCGAGCAATAAGGCGATGCCAAACCGGCAATTCATGTCAGGCCAAACATTTCCGTGAATAGAGGGTATTAAGAACCAATGCAGAGATCCAAAGAACTCATTCCGATTAAGTATTTTAGCTAATTCAATTTTGAGTAAAAAGCAATTTTTGCAATAAATGTGATATCGCTCGAGTAAGCATTCCCCGACACCCTCGTATTTATGCATTTAAGTTCAATATTATTTGTAAAAATTAAACATTGGATATTGTCATTATGAAATATAATTCAAAGTAGTTGAAATAAACATTAGAAAATTACAAATTATAAGAAAATATGCAATCTTTGTAAAAACAAATCAAAAAATAAAAAATAATGTAAATAATAAGAAAAGTGAATGTACATGAAGATATAAAGGCCAGAAAAAGCATTAATTAACTTACGTTCTTCTAGTTGGGAGTGGGGAAAGTGTTCTCTTCGCGTCTGACTCAGAAGTGTTGTGTTCAGAAAATTCTTTAGCGGCAGCGAGGGCTTTGAATTATATCAGTAGGTAAGACTTATGTGAAGTAATTTATGGTGTGGGAGGGACGTATGCTGTGGAGCTTTTATTTGAGTGAAACCGTCTGTTAAAATTTTTTGAAAATACTAGTGAATGGAAATTAATTAATTTTTGGCTAATTGTCGTGTCGTAACGATGAAGAATTTAAGAAAGGAAAAAAGGAATTTTCACTGGCAAAGAGCTATTTGACAGACTAAAGATTATGAAATAGGCCCATTTATTTAGTAACAGCATAAGTCTGAAGACAATTAGCTTTTTACATTATATACAGCTTAGTAATTACACTATGTACAAATCCTTCAACTGATAGTCATCCAACTTATACCGCCTTCTCAGGTTTAGAACAAATTATCATATTCCTATCAGTTAAATGATTTAGAGTGAGTATTTAAAGCCTGCTCTTTTAAGGCAATGGTTAATAAATTGATTGGGTATTAGATTATTTTTGAGAATTTTAATAAGGAGCATAATTTCGCGTTGTAGATCTATCGTATCTGTGCAGATATTTTTAATTCGTTGTATTTGATTTATTATTGTATTGTTAATTACTTTTTTGGATATGTTGGAATTCCAATTTATTAATTTGTTAGTATTGAATTGAAATTTCTTATTTTGTCAAAAAGTAAAATTTTTTTGTAGTTAATGATTTGAAGATCTAGAAAGTCTTTGCTATTTTTGAATTATTAGTTTTATTAAGTGTAAGACAATTTGGATAAATCTCTGAGTGTTCAATTTTATTAAAATTATTATTCGTAATAAGGTCATCAATATATCTGTAGGTGTGCTTGTAGTAATTTAACTCTTGTGGATGTAGATTTTTTTGGAAGTTAAATTCTTTGATAAATAAAAAGATATTACAGAGCGATGTACTGGAATGTGAGCCCATTGGCAGACCTCTGACTTGTTTAAAAAGTTGATTTTGAAATTTGTGTAGTTATGAAAAATGTAGTTATGAAAAAGTGTGCATTTTAGGTAGGTTTTCCATTTGGTAAGATTTATAATTGTGAGCATATCAGGGAAGCGTTTAGGTAGATCTAGTAAACTGGTATAGATTTCTTCTAGAGGAAGTGTAAATTATTACTAACTTACTTTGCAGCAATTGGGCAAGTAGTAGAATAACTTAATTTCGCCCTCAATGAATTTAAGATTATATATATATATATATATATATATATATATATATATGTATGTATGATTTATTGTGCATGTTTCTCTCTCTCTCTATATATATAAGTAGTATTTTATGTGCAAGCAGTAACCCAAGTGTAAGCAGTAATTTATGAGTAATAATATGTAATGTAATGCATATATTTAAGTATATTAATGTGTAAGGTAATGGGTATATGTAATTATGTATCATATTAATACGTAAGCAGTATTGTCTGTACACGCAGGAAATCATGTGTAAGCAGGAATATGTGTGAGCAGTAACTTACGTGCAAGCAGTAATTAATGAGTATTTTTGTATCATACTAATGTGTAAGCAGTAATTAATGAATATTTACGTATCACACTAATGTGTAAGCAGTAACTTATGTGTAAGGAGTAATTTATGAGTATTTATGTGTCATACTAATGTGTAAGCAGTATTTCATATGTAAACAGTAACTTATGCGTAAGCAGGAACTTATACATCATCAGTAGGCAGCAATTCCTGTGTACGTAGTAATTTACGTACAGTGCAACTGAATATGTATGTAATCTTATACATGTAATTTATGCATAAGCTGTAACAAGGTGCAAGCAGTAACTTATGCGTAGGCAGTAATGTATCATATTAATGTGTAAGCAGTATTTGTATTATACTAATGTGTTATCATGTATCATATTAATGTGTAATGCAATGAGTATATGTAATTATGTATTATTTAAAGTGTAAGTAGCATTCTATGTGCAAGCATTAATTCAAGTGTAAGTAGTAATTTATGTGTAAACAGTAATTTAGGAGTAATAATGTGTAATATAATGCATATATTTATGTGTATATGTAAGCATATTAATGTGTAAGGTAATGTGTATATGTAATCATGTATCATATTAATATGTAAGTAGTATCTTCTGTGCAAGCAGCTTATGTGTAAGCAGTAATTAATGAGTATCTATTTAACATAATGTGCAAGCAGTATTTCATATGCAAGCAGTAACTTATGTGTAAGGAGTAATTTGTGAGTATTTATGTATCATACTTGTCTGTAAACAGTAACTTATGTGTAAGCAGGAACTTATGTATCATCAGTAGGCCGCAATTCATGAGTACGTAGTAATTTATGTACAATGCAACAGAATATGTATGTAATGCAATGGTATAACGCAACTATGCACAATGCAGCTATGTAGTATAATCCCTGACTGAAACAGCATGCTGTTTCATATTCCGCACTGAATAACCAAATACGTGTAAACTGTGATCCGAATGTTGCCATATGTACAATGCTATATGTAATAATGTATCATATTAATGTGTAACCAGAATTTTAAGTGTAAGCAGTAACTTATATAAGTAATAATGTGTCATCAGCAGGCAGTAACTTATGTGTAAAGTAGCAGTTATGTATAGTGCAACAGTATATGTGTGTAACGCAACGGTGCATTGCAACTATGTAGTATATTCTTTAACTGAAACAGCATTTTGTTTCATACTCCGCACTGAATAATCCAATATGAGCGAACTGCGATCTGAATGTTGCCATATGTACAATGTATTATGCAATTGTGTATCATATTAATGTGTAAGCAGTATTTTTCAGTATTTGTATCATAATAATGTGTAATTATGTATCAAATTAACGTGTAATGTAGCATGTATATGTAACTGAGCATCATGTTAATGCACCATATTAATGTAGTCATATTAATGTAAGCAGTATTTCATGTGTAAGCAGTATTTCATGTGTAAGCAGTAATTTATGTGTAAGCAGTAATTCAGGTACAAGCACAAGCAGTAACTTATGTGTATGCGATAATTTACGAAAAAGCAGAATTTATATGTTATCAGTAGGCAGTAATTTATGAGTAAGTAGTAATTTATGTTGAAGTATCGATAAACTCCCGGTGCGTCCTTATGGGGCCACAGGGAGTTGTTGCGTCTGGATAGGAGAGGGTGTGGGACATATGCCTGTTTACCTCTGTTAGACGCCAGGCGTCCTCCGTCACCTGTCACCTCTCTCTCTCTATGTATATATATGATAGACTATATATATGGCTATTTAATTCTGTTTATAACTTCGAATGCCATTAATTTGCTCAATTAACATTATATTGTTTATATTCTTACTTGTTTTCTTTTGCCTCTTCAGAAATTAATCGATATTTACAGATAATGACTATTAAAAATGTATATATGGCAATCCACCTATCAGCTGAAAAGTTAAAGCAATTTTTTAATTGGAGAAAATGTAAGACATGTAATGTGAGAAATTGTGATTGCTAAGCAATAATTTGTTTCTAAGATATCTGGGAAAATGACTTTTTCTATTTCTTGTTGCAGGTTCCTCTCGTGCCCTTGATACCAGCGTTAAGTATTGTGGTAAATGCTGTTCTGATAGTGAATCTGCAAGCAGCTACATGGCTTCGATTACTCATCTGGGTTGCCATTGGTGAGTATCTCTTCTTGCAAATATTTTTCTGGTAATTCCGTTTTTAGATAGTTTTTTTTTTTTTTTTTAAAATCAGAATTCATTTGTTGTTTGTGATATATTTTGGTTGTTCATTTTGTTCATATGTCTAATTTGAACACTGGTAAAACATATTAACAAATGAAATTGTCCAAAATATTTCCAAAATTTATTGCGTTTTTTACTTCCTTGTACGAAGTAAAAAGGAAGTATTGTAATCGCGAAAAGTTTCAGGCAGCATATTTCAACGAAAATATCCATTTTGACCGCTATCGAATGCAATTTAATGATGTTTTTGCGTGATATATGTACGTAAGAACAGAATAAAAGACTCGTTTTCTCCAAAAAAATTATAAAACTGCTTTAAAATTAATTCTGAAGAGAATTTTTCGTGGCGTCTGTACGAACGTACGTACGTACGTATCTCGCATAACTCAAAAACGAGTAGCCTCAGAACGTTGAAATTTTGTATATAGGGACTGCTATAACATGTAGATGTGCACCTTGTATTTTGGTTGCAATCGGACGCACCAAACGTATATAAATATATTTATATATATATCCACTCTGTTACCCGGCTCAGTGATCTCAGTTTCTTTACGCTTATATGTTTATAGATTGTACATTTTTTGCTTTAAAAATGATTGAATTATGTTGTTTTATCTTCCGGTTAAGGTTTTTATGCCTTTAGTAAATCTGTATGCAATATTTTTAGAATTATCAACAATTTTAAAGTTGTTTAAGTGCCGCTAAGCCTTTTTTTATGGCGGCCATTGATTATATACATTTGAAACATAAGACTAGTGGATTTGTTGCCAATCTAGAGAAACTTAGCTTCGCAACAACAAAGATAACGCCTTCATTTATTATTGCTAATTAAATCATGCTTAATCCTTTCTGGAATTTTTTCGAGGAAATACGTGTTTAAGATTTACTTCGTAATTTTTAATACAGATATTTTGACTTTTTATGTATTTTTGCCTTGTCGCGAAATGAGAGCTGAATTAATTGAATGAGAAATACTCAATCGTCTGTGAAAAACCGTTCCTTTTTTGTTTTGTTTGCTTAATTTTTTTTTATACATCGTTCTAGCTCTTTTATAGTATTTGAATAGAACATGTGGCAACAATTAGATAATTTTTTAAACGATATAAATTTTGTGCATTCTGAGTTATAATATAAACGAAATATAATACTGTTAAGTGAACCTAGCGCCAGAGTGTGGCTATGGTAAACAAATAGAGTGAATTTTAAAGAATGCTCTTATTCTATTGTGGTTTATGCGCTGTCGGCGAAGTAGATTTAATTCAATCCAATAAGTTTAAATGAAATGCAAGAAAAAATGCGTATAATTTAATATTACGTACAAGGAAGTCATGCGGTGTACACATCAGATTTTTTTTTTTTTTTATCTTCATCTTAAGTCTTTGTTTTGCCATTCGCCGTATTAATGCTTGCTTTAAAAGCAGTCATATATTTCTGAAGACTTTAAAACTTTAGTATTGACTTAGGTTTAACTATTCAGAAAGTATTTTCTATGTATGTACAATAAGATATTTAAAGCTGCCCAAACGGATATATCACTATTTATTACAGATGTGCAAATTTATGGACCAATGAAATTATGTTCCCTCATGAAAAATTGAAAATAGCAATCATGTACAGCGTTTTAAATTATCAGACACTAAGAACACAGTGCAAATTATAACACAAATGAAAAATAAATGAAAAGAGTAGAAATATTTATAAGTATGTACAATAAACTAGTAATTAGGATACAAAGTTATGGTCACCTAATAGATGCACAGTGTATGCGTTAATAAACCTATCATCTTCCAGTACTACATAGTTGATTAGCGACGCGTAATTTATAATAGATCTGCTAATTGCCTTAGGAAAGAACTTTTCGTTAGCATTTCTGAGGTGTTCGCTAGTAAGAGGGAATTTTAAGTCTCTGTGTAGCATAGAATTTCTGATGAAAACGCAAACATTAGTGATAATGCGAAGCATCTTGTTTTAGATAATTTGCAGTTTATTTATGTCTGCCATAGCCACTGCACAGGGCGACAAGGCACAGCATAAAATAGGCTTGTTATTCACTGTTGTATGAAGTTCTTTTGCTTTTTAAGTAATGTAACGAAGTAAGGGCAGGAACTGATTTATTATCATGTTGGCTTTATTGACTGCATACTTTGTGTGCTGATCCCTTTTAAAATTGCGACTAAGAATCCCCCAGATACTTAGCTTTGGTTACTTACGGTACTTCTTCATTACACATTTTAGATGCTTTTCTTGGTCTTATGCGGTCTACTACAAGCAACTGAGACTTGTTTCCATTTATTAATGCCCTCCATTTTCGGAACCAGCCTTCATGTTTGTAAATTTCGGCCTGTATTTTTTAACAACTTGACTCGTCAAAAATGATTTTACCGCAATTGCGGTATTGTCTACATTGTAAGCCAGGAGCCGATCGCAGTCATTGCCCACTTTAGGAAAATCAGTTATGTAGAAAAGGTAAAGCACTGGGGCAAAACAGGATCCTTGCGGAACTCTTGCACAGTATGAACATTAAAATCATGTAACATATAATAAATATGATATGGAACCTCTTGCAGATATGGCAGTCTCGTAGCGACGTTTTGTGTTTCTTATAAAAAAGTTCAATAGCACTGTAGGCTGTTATTCTTTTCCTGAAGAAAAGTCATCAGATATTTAGAATGATACGTAGATTCATAAGATGCAATTCCTTTTTTTACATACCTGTATATGTTCTACAGAATTCATAAGCTGAAACTTCTCTAGTTTTTTTATGCACTAGATATCTTTATTTCTCAGAAGGTAAAATGTATAAACTGAGGTGTGTGAAGACATACTTTGTCGATCACAAGTACGAACTGAGGATCTGTAACACTACTGAAAAGTCCAACAGGATATTCCAGTCTTTTTTCTTAGAACTAAGGGAACTCCTAGTAAATTATTAAATATGAAGTATGAAATATTATTAAAATATGAAATTATGTCACATGTATAACATGATGCTTACTTATACTAGGACTTCATAGCCATCATATTAATTATTTTCTCTAATATATGTCTCTTTGCCTAATGTGGTACTATGGTAGTTTCCAGAGTGTTTTTAATGAAGAAATAATTTTGCAAATTGAAGTACGACGTACAAATAAAAAGCACATTCCCTATTGATTTAGTGTTCATTTTTAATATTCCACATTCATTTTCAAATAGGTTTTTCTATTCGCAAAGGAATCCCTGAAACAAACGTTGAGCGCAGGATGCAGAAACGATTTTTCTAAAAATATTAACTTGGTAAAATAAATTCTTGCTCTTAATATGGCTATAATCATGTATAGAGATTTACAATAGAATCCCTTTCAATCGGCAGCAACGGCACTTCGCCAATTCCGGATTAGACATTTTTCCGAAACGCAGAAATTCACTTATTATTAATTAGTTTTCATTAGTTAAAGGGGGATCTATTATTCATTACGTTTTTGGAAATTACTTGACCAGTGATTATTGGGAAGAACATGCCAGCGCAAAGTTTAGAATTAGAGGAAACAGGAACTTTAGTTTGGGGTATTTGTTTTCAGAAATTATTTTACTTCTGAAAAAGAGGGACCTATGTCTGATCACTCTCAGAATTGAAAATGTTATTCAAAACTTACATGAAACTAAGATTTCGTTTTTGCCTAGTCGTAAATGTTTGACGGAAATTAAAATCAAGCTATTTGGCTACTTAACTCCTGACATGGCGACATTTCTGTGATACTCGGTAATTTTTATAATATAGTTTGACTTTATTAGGCAACTTAACTTTAGCTAAAAAACTTATTATGTAATGTTTTGATCACATAACCGAACTATTGATCGCAGTAAGAGATGTATTTTTCATCTTTTCGTATAGAAAATGGCAGGGCTTCGACAATCCGATAACAATATTCGAATGATAACATTAACCGCTATTAGATTAAGCGTGCTGTTTATTATATAACTTATTAAATTTCTTTTTATATTTTTAACTAGGTCTTTCCATGTACCTGTTCTACGGAGTAGGCCACAGTAAACTTGATGCTACATCATCTAAATCGACGCTTCTGAAACCAGGATCTCCACCTCCGGCCACTTGGGGCTCTTTGGAACGTGAATCCTCTTTCGACCTCAGCGGCAAGACTGGTCCAACAGAAAAACCCAAGAGTAAAGTGGCAGCTTCATTGTCCCAAGAATTTCTCGTTGATCATCAAAATACATCTCCATGAAAATGAATATTTATTGATGATATTATATTTTGCAAATCGTGAGAGACAGCTAACTGGGAATGAAATTTTCGTAATTTTAGGATTATTCAGACAGTTGTAAAATATTATTCTAATAACGCTTCTGAAAAAAAAAAAAAAAAAAAAAAAAAAAAAAAAAACGTTCAGAGAATGTTCAATGTAAGTGCTTCAGATGTACATGTCGGGAACGTTCGAGCAGAAGATTCCAAATCACGTCTGTATATTTCGGTTCTAAAACAGACAATAGCATGCCAAATACTTATGTTAGTAATCCTTCCAAGTAACGTGCCATAAAAACTAAGTAGAATGTTTCAAGCATGTTTTGGCAGCACGTTCCTGGAACGTTTTAAGAGAATGTTCTAAATCACATTTATGTATTGCAATTTAATAAGTCATACTACTAACACTTCTGTATAACGTTCATACAACGTTTTAAGAACGTTCCGCTAACATTCTAATAGGACTTTTTGAATGACGTCATCAGGCTACAGTTCAATAACGGGCAATAGAACTTCAAAACGCGGTACTACTAACACTTTCGTATAACGTTTCTTGAACATTCTATGAATGTTCCTCTAATATTCTAGCAGAACGTTCCTTTAATCTCGCCAATAAGAGTTTTGAATAATGCTAATAAGTGGCAGTTAAATAAGGGACATCAGAAAGTCAAAACATTATACTAATAAAACGTTTGTGTAACTTTCCTAGAACGTTGTATGAATGTTTCTGTAACTTCCTAGAAGAATATTCTGAATCAAGTTTCGAAAAGTACCAGTGTTGTTACTGAAATGTGCATCCTAAAAACACGATTGTAACACACAATTTAGCTTGCCCTGTAGAATGTACTTTCTTTAGAAAATGTTGGAAACGTTTTGAAAAGAACCAGTGTTGTAAGTCTAAATGTACTACTAAGAACACGATTGTAATATTCTCCGCTTTGATTCTATAGAAAGCTCTATACCTACAAACGATCGTCATAGAACGAATGACGATCGTTTGTAGGTATAGAGCTTTCATATTTCTTTCTGAACGTGTTCTGAACGTTTTGGTGTAGCAGTAGTTGTTCTTTTTGCAATAATATTTGTGGTAACTTCTCCAGCCGATAATATTGGAGAACTTTAAATAATTGTGAACAAGAATAAGTCAGAACTCAAATAGGAATTTTAACATATATTTATATGAAAGAAAAATGTCTTAATGAACATAAACAATTTTTAATTTATACCGGAATCGTTTAGAATGCAAATGCGATGCACTCTCGATTATCCGAGCTACTGCCGGAGAAGCAGGTCACGAATAACTGAAAAACACGGATGATCCAAATTATCAGTCTTCATGTAACGTGTATGCGTTTATTTCTTATTTCTTAAACAAATCAGTAATTTTACTTTGCTTTTGAAAATGTTTAAATATTTGTCGAATTTCAAGGCGTATTTTTCGAAGTGCTGTTTTATCATTGCATTCGAATCCCTTTTGGTCGAAGAAGTCTGAAAGAATTTAAATAAAAATCATTGCATTTTCGGGACCAATGTAATTGTCTGTATCTTCTTCGCTTGCATTTTCAGTATTACGTTTTGCCTTTTCTCTTCTTGTGACATTTGAAACGATATCCGCATCACTCGAGCATTGAAAGCACTGCTCTTTCGAATCGCCATCGAACCAATCTTCTATGCTTTTTCGATCGACATTTCCAAATAATTTTACATCTTCTATTTTTTTGGCACATAACTCCAATTACTGCTTCGATTTCTTCCCAATTAGATAAATCTCCAATTTCTTTATTAGGAATCTTTCTGCAAGATCGAAACAGTGTTGTTAGTTTCACTACTTCATGTATGGCATTCAATACTGTCAATGATGTGTTCGATTACGCACATGCAGAGCGAATTGTACGAGGTAATTGTTTAAACTAAACCTAAAGATGCATTTCAGTGGTTTTCAGAGCATGCTTGAACTTGTGCGTATTAGTGTTTTACACACTTTCGCGCAGTGCGTTGAGTATGCCTGCGTGGGCGGTGTTCGCCGAAAACATTGCGGAGAAAACAATGCAAGGAGAAAACGTCGTGGGAGAAAATATCGCAGTTCTAAAACATCGTGGTACAAAATATCGTGGTCGAAAATAAACCGGTTCAAAAATTTCGCAGTTTAAAAACATCGTCCTCAAAAATATCGTGGTAAAAAATAAAGTACCTACAAATCATCACAGGACGGTAACATCGCACACATGCGTTTTCAGGTTTTGAAAGACGCAAATGTATGTTCATATAAAGATCACAGAACTGAAGAAGTAAAGAGGGATTCTTTTACTTTTATATTTTATATATTTGAAATAAGTAATAAATTTTTGCTAAAAAAATAAGAAGGAAACTTAAGCATTTAAAAACTTAAAATGAGTAGAAAATTAATGCAACTTAAAAAGCTTAAGAGAATTTTAAATTTATATAGTTAATTAACAAAGATCATTAATAAAGTAAGCTTTCTTTATAAAGTTTAACTGACAATTTTTCATGAAATGTACAATCTAAAAATGCTTAGAAAAAGGAACATAAATAACTGCATTAGGTTACCTCTATAAAAATTGCTTGGTTAATGATCAAATTATTTTCTTTCACAGTTGTTAATTCTGATATTGTTTTAATGAAATATATTGTTTTGTTTCCGTTTATTCTTAAAGTGTCATTAAAATTTTCATGTATAGCATGCAACAATTTTTCGGGTGTCGATTTGTTAGTTATGACGAAATTCAGTTACATAATATGTCATTATACATTTTGGAAAACCCTTGTATGCGATGTTATCGTCATGCGATGATTTGTACGTACTTTATTTTTTTACCACGATATTTTGACGACGATGTTTTTAAACTGCGAAGTTTTGAACCCTTTATTTTTGGCCACGATATTTTGTACCACGGTGTTTTTTAGAATTGCGATGTTTTCTCTTTGCGATGCTTTCTTCCACGATGTTTTGTACCACGACGTTTTCTCCTTGCGTTGTTTTCTCCACGACATTTTCTTCCGCGATGTTTTTGCAACGGTGTTTCCGGCTGTAACCGCGTGGCCACCGGCCCGCATGGATGATCTGCAAACCGTATAATCCGCAGCCTGATAATCGAGAGTACACTGTGTTATATTTATTACTTGCTAAAGATTGGATTCCAGAGAGAAAAAATCGGAAATATATTTGAATTTTTTCTTTGGTGACGTAATGCATTCCGAGGTCTCCAAAGGACTAGGTAACTTCACGAACAACATATAGTACTTTTCGTGCGAACTATCTATTCTTATCATAAGAAATGTACCACTAATAGCTATAAACACGGAAATATGATGAGAAATGGCAGACGTACCTTGTGAAGGCATTGACTCATTTTCCGCCCAATTATCAGTTCTATCTGTGAATTAATCTCAGACATTTATTACAACGTGCAGAGAGGTTTCGACAGTCGTTAAAACAAACTGTAAATTAAATTAAATTTATTAGGACCTTAATTTAACAATAAACTAAAATGCAATATTTGTGGGTAGCAGTGAGACATTTCGAAGAAAAACTGTGTTAAAATACTTATTGGCAGACACTTTTTTCCCTGCAAACCAAGCATTTTTGCTTTTTCTCAAACCAATAACTTTCTTTTATATATTCCGAATGTTTTAAAAAATCACTACTTGCCCTTTTGGAGATTACACCACCTATCCGAAAAGCTCTGAGACTGGACATCAGAAAACTTAAGATGAAATTTTAATGATTCGGGTGTTCTACATAATCTTCTCCCCACTTGAGTGCAATGCATAGAACGTTCATACAGCCATATGAAGCTGTCTGAAAATTCCTTGCTTGGGATGTTATTCGACTTTCGTGTCACTATTAGTTACGCGTCAGATCATTGACCCTTCATGTAAAGTTTAATTTTCATAAATAAAAAAAAAAGGTCACTTGGCACCATATCGGATGAAATCAGAAGAGGGTCGGGAACTGGCGTAAACTGCACTACAACTCAAGCCGTGTGAGCTTTCTCATTATCCATGCGACAAAAGCACATCCCTTGTCTTCCACCGTTTCTGACGAACCCGATGAATCCTCTTCCACATTCAATCCATGAGCTGGATTCCCAGTTTTACCCTAGCTATGATTATATTCCACGAAGAAAATATGTCTCGGAACATTTGGAGCAGATGGTGTAGTTCAATTTCCAGAAGTATGGTTTATGATTTGCTTTAATGTCAAATGCTATCGAAGATATACTCCAAGTTAGTCCATCAAACCAGTTTTATCAGAATAAAGGCTTAAGCAATTCTAACATTTCACCGGATATCGAATCTAGTGCAAGCTTCAACGTAAAAAAAAATTGTAAATGTCTTAGTTTCTGTTCATGCGCTCTGCTTTCTGATGGATTGTAGAAATGAAGTTTTATGTCATGTGTTTTCATGGGCACGTTTATTTGAGAAATTCTCGTGTTGATTTAAAAAAAATCCGAAATCCTCTGAATCGAGTTTTGTAGATGTTCTACGGCCGTCAGACAACTTTTTCAGATAATAAGTAGTTTTTTCGCTAGATGTCGTGGGATGGTTTGCATGAAGTTTCTATAATTTTGGTTTACATACCATGATAATGCTTTTTTGAGCATTGTTTTTTTTTTTTTTCTCTAATGGCCTTTGATATTCTTTCGTTTTTTCAAAGGTTCTTCTTATCTTTTACAACAATTTCCTTGTATGACTTCTTTTACCAGTTCTAATTTAAGTTTCCATGTATGGCGATTTTGATAAAATGTATTTATCACCTGTTCTATCGTTACTCGATCTTTCAGAATTTCTAGTTTGAGTGAGTTTGTGGCTTTTGTTTTTATATTGTTTACTTGGAAGGAGTATTTTTCTACGCTAGCTAGGGAGTAAGGCAAAATAAGATAGACTGGTCATAAAGTTAGATAAAATCTTACTTTTAGAATTATTAAAGGCCATCTTTTAAATTACGTAACAGATATAAAAATTCAAGGACTTTTTTATAAGAGAGATTTAAATCTTGATTTGAACGAAATGAACTGTCTAGAACAGTTATTTTTGTGAAAAATGACCTCTCAGTCTAGATGAAAGTAAAAAAAAAAAAAAAAAAAAAAAACCGAGAATCTGGGGGAAAACTCCTAGGTGTGGGAGCCTTGATCGGAACGCTATTGGTTCCTTTTAAAAGCTCTTCGCTTAGTTGCAATACCGCTGGGCAGTTAAAAATTATCCTAACCATTCAGCGATAACAGCATGAAATAATAACCTTTGGAGGTAATGAGAAGTTACAAGTTACTGAGAGATATTTAAAAAGAATGACATTTCTTGGCATTTCAACTTTAAAAATTGTTTTACACCTTAAGATGTTTAATTAGTCTTGTCTGATTTTTTTCCCTAGTAACCTAAGTTTTCCCATAAATAATTCTGTTATCATAAAGTTTGCGTGAAAATGCTGACGTAGTTTTCTCATTCAGTAAAGTAGGTTCTAGCCATTTTTTTGGGGGGGGGGGCGGGGGGTGGATGAACTGTATTTTTCTGACTAAAGCTGAGAAGTTTCTTCAGGTATTCAAAACAGATCCCCTCTTTGTAAAATATTTTCATATGCCGTTGCGTTAAATAGAAAGGCAGCAATTCAAAAGCAAAAAATATTTTTCGATGAATTTCTGTAACTAATATTATGTGATAGTTAAATAAGATAAAAAAGATATGAAATTAATTAAAGGGTACATTAAGGTCTGCGCCATTCATTCTTGGAGACTATGTACATACTTCTGCTTGGCAAATGTTTTTCTGATCTTATCTAATTTTTTCACTTTTAAATTAATTCGCGAATTTTATGCATATTTTCATTTTAATATTATATTGTATTCATGGATTTATAAGTATGTTAAGATAAGATTTATAAGTATACTTATCGTTTTATAAGTATGTAGTTTTAATAAAGTCGAATGGATATAGCCTGTGGTTGGCGCAGTATAACCAATCTTGGTTTTGCGTCGGTAATTTTACCAACGGATCAATTATTTGCTTGGCAAAATTAGACACATTGATCTCTAATTTAGCTATCGAAAGTATTTTGTTTGGGTTAAATAAACAATGTTCTTTTGTATGTTACTTTATGGCGCAAGTATTCAAGATAAGAAAAAATATTTTATTAAAATCAGATATGAAATAAATAATTATCTTTATTTACTGAAGAAAGCTAATCACTCTAAGAATGTACAATATTACCAATGAGCTATTGAAGTTCCGGCCATTTGTCAATACTTTTTCAAAATGCATTTTTCTCATTCAGACTGTTTCACTATATTATATGAAAGCGAGGCAGCTAAAGTGATTTAAAATTGTTTGAAGAAAAAAATAGAAAAAAGTACTTTAACAATTTAATGTATATTTAGAAAATACGTCTTATAAATAATAAATTTTATGCTCAAACTTTTATTTGGTATCTTAATTTTTCAGTAACAAACACTTCAATGGGACTTCTGCGTATCTCGATGGAATTATGCAGGGCAGGGACTCCCAATCTTTTCTTTACATTGACCACTTTTGAAAGAATTGTTTCCTTCATCGGCTCTCTTACATTTTGCTCTATACCAGTGGTCTCAAAATGCATTAGGACCGAATGTACAATTTGGAAACAGCTGACAAGTTAGACTTTTCTTTTACAAAATGGAAAAAAAATTAAATAAATTTTAAATTTCTCTTACTAATTAGTTATTAAAACATACATCAGCAATAATAACACAAAGAAAAATTCATATTTATATTTATTTTCTATCTGAAATCTAAAACTTGTTACCTGCAACACCTTCTTGTTCGTTACATTTGGCAATTGTAACATGCTGAGAGCTAAATATAAGTTCTTTGACTGACATTTATTTCAAATAATTCTAACATATTTAATTAACACATTATAAGGTATCTCCCGCCTTCTTAGCGAGCCTTCGTGGTGTAGTGGTCTGCAGGCTCAGCGCGTAATTGAGAGGTCCGCGGTTCGATTCTCGGCGAAGGCGTTGCTAATTTTTCATCTTGCCTGCTGGCAAAAATATACCTAATGTCTCTACAACATTAAATAACTTACTTTCTGAGTTTGCAGAGAAAATTTACCAAGTGGGACAAAACTTGAGAATGAATAATAACAATCTAGTTTCTTTCTCTTATTTATATTGCTACGTTTCGTTTTTCTTCTGACATACGTACCGGTTCGTGGATTTCGAGTAAATAACGACGACACTTGATGAAGTACCAAAACACATTTTATTGGCCAGTATTATTCAAGACAGCTCAAAAATCGCGTTTACAGTCGTCGAAAAACTACAATAAACACGCTGAAACATTCAGCGACACAGCCTCCAAGCTATCAGGCTATAACGGTGGAGACAGCTTCATGGCAAAGCACCAGATTACAGCTCGCGACTCTACTTGGTCGTTCTCGGAACTCTATGTACTCTCGAGACTCTCCACGCTGGAACTCGCGATGCATTCGACGATACACTAGAGTACAGCTCCCGACTCAGCACTGAGTGACTCGACTGTCAACTAGATGGAGTCTGCACGGACTACGATCGACTCGCTAGACGGGACACTAACTCGACACTAGACTTCGAGACGAGACACTCGCTCACTGACTCACTCGACTGCCATTTGGACTCCGCACGGACTTACTATCAGCTCGCTAGACGAGACACTAATTCCTCACGGACTGACTCTCCGCGTACCAGCAGGGTTTATAGCTTTTGGCTTGTGTTTGAGATCATTCTGGGCTAAACGAGTAAGAATTCGTTCCAGAAGGTTCTCCATCCGTCTATGGCATATCACCAAATTTGTCGCCAAATGTGGCAACCCTGCCTTCCCTTGCTATTTTATGGCAACCCTAAACTTGCTTCGCGGGAAAGCTATCCTACCGCACCTGGACATTTCGTAACAATATAATAATATTCGACACATAAATAAAAACGCAAATATTTGTATCTGAATAAATATAAATTTCTTTATTTCGTATTATAACTCGACACATAAGAGCGTTTCGAATGTGATAAAATTTGAAGCGTTGGACAGAAATGAAAGGAAAAAATAATTACAAACTATCTTCATCACTGTTTGTAGATCCTTATCGGTCAGTTTGGTTCTTTTCTTATTAATTTTCTGCTGCCAAAAAAACTCCGTTCGCAAGTAAATGCGTACCCAGACAAAGAGAATATTCTTAGTGCGAAAATTCGTAACTAGTCAAACTGTGCTTTGTGACGCTGCCGGCGGGCTCACTCTGTGCAGACCAACCCCATTTTGGATCTATGTTGTTGAATTAAATCCACTTTTCATCACAAGTGACGATTCAGTCTAGAATTTTGTCCTTACGTTGATATTCGAGCAGATTAGTGCAGGCCCGAACCTTCTGTGCCTGCATGATTGAGTCTGCTCATGCAGCACGCAGCGATTGAACTTCTAAGTCAAGTTTATGCGATGCATAGCGTGACTAATAGCCATGGCATTGACGTCTAACTCCTTAGCAAATATCTCAAATGGTTGCATACTGATGTTCTAAAAGTTCTCGCAGGCGGGCTTCATTAACATCAGTAGGCCGGACAGAGCGCTGTGCTTCTTGAATGTCATAGTCCTTGCTTTTGAACTTTCGATACCAAACCTTCACAGCGTCATGTGATACAACATTAGTATCTAAAGCTGTACACGTGATTTGGCATTTGGTAAAATTTTGTAGCTGACATTTTTGCAACAGATCTGGAAGTAAATGATGGTTCTAATTTGGTAGCGTGATAGTTCCATTTTAGACACCTTGTTAACGATAACTATATTTTTTTGCAAATTTCACAACACAGTATTCTAAAGCAAGTCTCTTTCTTTCAAGAGCCAAAATCATTTGTCAGAATATGATTACACATGCCAACACAAACGTTTTGTGCAGATCATATTTGCGATGTCGGGAAACTTCCGTTAATATCCGATAATTAGCTCCATTCATGCATTTTCTGGCGGGTTTTTCATGTTCATTTTTAATGGAAGTGAAAATAATATGAAAACGGACTTCAAATAATTAAAATCTTAAAATATTTTCAGTGCCATAATTGAAATGTCTTCGAGAGATACACATAAAATTCATTCGAGGACCTTATGCGACCACAGGGGCACTAGTGTAGACTACTGTTCTATATACGCATATAACATAATTATAATACGAATAATGCACATAAATATCTTAAAACAACAATCAGATTAAGAATATGAACAATGGGTTTGAAAAAAATGGTTTATTAGATTTGTGCTTTATTATTTTTATTATTATTATTGCTTAATTTTACAAACATAAACAAGTTTTCAGAAACAAAATCACAGATTCTAATTGTACAAAAATTCAATTTTATTTTATGTGATGGTTACGCTTGATATATTCACGCAAGGTTTTTAATATTTGGCAGGAAATTTCTTAATTTAATTTTTAAATTACCTCGTTCAAAAATATTCAGCTTTTTTTTTGGTTTTCCTTTCTAGTTTTGCTTTTTTCATATTTTTTGATTGTGCATTTGTATTTTGGTGATCTTGAGTTTTACATTTTTTCAATGCTCTTATGAAATAACAATTTATAAGCTCAAAGAAATATTAGCTTTTAAAAATATATTAAATAACTTTAGCTTATTTTCGAGTTGTTTGCCTTAAGTCGCTTTGTCTCAACCAATGAACTCTAATTCTCTTTCTGAAGACTTAAGATTGGATGATACGAAGTATAAAGGAAAAACGTTTCTAAAAGTGCCGATTCACTTCTGGCTCTGAATATTTAATAAATCTTGTCCATGATACAATAACTGAAATGTTTTAATAACAACAGTAACAGTGGCAATTAGAAGAATGCGTTTTCAATTTCAACAAAATGCACATTCACCAGCATTGATAAGTTTTGTGAAATACACAAATACTGCGAAGTCATCGTTATTAAGAATATTACTTCTGATTCTAAAAAAGTAAAATGGCAGCAGTAGTGGTAAATAAATATCATGAACTGTTAAGTTTTATTTCATCAAGTAATTTTTTTGTGGGTAATTATTTTATTTTTAGCTGAATTTTCAGTACCTTTCTCCTTTACAGTCTTTCTAAAAAAGGAATTCCAATTTAGCACCTTCCGACCGAAAAATGAATCTCCACTCAAAGTCGTTGCTCGTGGATTATCTGAGGATTCGGATATGGAGGATATCCGCACTGAACGTTTAAATGATGGATTCCCGATTCTTAAAGTTTCTCATTTTACCAGGAAGAATAATGGAATTGAAACGAAGCTGCCTGTATTTTTTTTTTTTTTTTTTTTTTTTGTCCTTTTTCTTGTTCGGCCGAAATATTTATAAGCATGATTTGTTTTCATTGTCAAAGGTTTGGCCGCGGATAGTTCTTCTGCAAATAACGCACCGAGGTGTTTAAAATGTGGTTCTGATCACATTACCTACACCTGTGCTTTGAGCAAAGATGAAAAACCCACCTGAGTGAGATGCAAAAAATCGCACAATGTGAGTTTTAAATGTTGTGAATTCTTTCCAAAAATTCGTAATCCCGGAAAAAAAGACAGGACTGCTCCCGAAATGCCCAAAGAAATTAAAAAGAATGCTGTAAAGCCAAGGAAATTGAGCTCTGCTGTTGCTGCTGCTTCTAAAATAGCGAATGCTAAATTAATAACTTCGGATAATACATCGGATAAGACTGATACGCAAGTTATTAATTTACTTGATAAATTTTCTGGGTGTTTCAGTAAAATCTTAGAATTTGCTAAGATTATTACAGGATTGGATTCGCAGGATGCAAAAATTCAGCTTGCCCTTCAGTTTCTAGGACTTGTTGATGATTTGAATATCTAATTCTCTTATACTATTTCAGTAAGATGATTGTGAACAACTGTATCAGACCCGACGAGATGGCGCCACCTCTATACCACGGAGTTATGTACTGTTAGTTCTTCTGATGACTGTTTCTATCCAAGGTAATTATGCTTTGGCTCTTCTCTTCATTATTTAGGACTTGGACTTTCTAGTTTATGTATTTCTTCTATTTACAGGTTTCTCCTATTTGAATTGAGCCAGAACACAGGTACTAATTTACGCTAACTACTCACGGCATAAAGTGGAACATGGAACATGGGTTAGTTTTTAGAGCGTGTCTGCCTAGTCTAGTGTGCCACATTGTACTGTGATTATTCGCGACTTGCGTTAGCGGCGTTGATGTGTTTTTGCCTTTAGGCTTGTCTCGCCGGTTATTTTAGACCAGAGCTCTTCCTGCGCGTTAAAGTATTCTGTGAGTCATTAGGCTAACCTACATACCATGCAATTACTATTTATTACGTATTTCTATGAAGCCAGAAGTGTTGGCTTCTTGTAACCCAAGTTGGGCCATTTGTTAATTTTATAATTGAATAAAGGGTCTTCTTATTATGTCTGTTTCCTTCTTCTTACCTCTGTTTAGTTTATCTTCTTATCCACCTTTCTTCTTATCTCTGTTTAGTTTCACAAGGCTTGAAGATAATTCTTCAAACGACCTTTCAAAGTTTATGTTTTCAAAGAGACAGACTTTATACTGACGTTCAACGTTCAAAAAGAACCAGGATGTCACAGAAACTTCACCATTTAGCAATTTGCCCTGAGCGTCGCAAACTCCGTCAAAAACGATGAATCCGATGGAGGGATTCGGGTATATTGTTGACACCCTTAGAACTGCTAGGAAACCAGTAGCAATTTTTGATGAAAGACATCTGTCTTACGTTTTCGTTAACAGTTAAATTCGCATTTTTTGCTGCATCCAGTTTAATAAGCACAAAAAGCAACGTCCGCCCTTAGAGGCCAGGCGGCTACGTGGTATAAATGCTTTGGCAAATTCGTCTTGGGTAGCGAAAGCTGCAGCCTGGTAGCGAAAGCTACAGCTTTTAACATTTTAAAAGCGTTCTCCATAGTGAAGGATAGAGCTAAGCTCGAGTCAGAGCTATTAAGCAAATTTCAGTAAAAAATCGAAGATCTGACGGAATTTATTTTGCCGAACATCCATAGCCTCGTGAGCCAAGTATTTTCGAAGACAGAAAACTCATTTTGACTTGACAGCCAGGCCAACAGGGACGGCGTTTGAAAAGTTAAAACAGGCAATCACCGAAGCTCCAGTGTTAAAATTCCAGAAAGGCAATGAAGACTTAGAAATTTCGGCAGATGCCTCTGATTTTGCGGTGGGTGCAGTCATCATGCAGAAACGAAGACCGGCGGCCTGTTTTAAAAAATCTCTAAATCAAACACAGAAGAATTATACTGTAACTTAAATGAGAAACGCCTACTGTTTCGTTAGCGGTACAGAAGTTCCGAGTTTATTTTGGCAAATCACCCATTACAATTTATTCAGATCATGCGACCGCAGAACGTTTAACTCAAGAGAGAATATATCGCCAAGACTGATCCGTTGGGCACTTAAGCTCCAGGAGTTTAATTTAATCGTAAAGCATAGTTTGGGTAAAGAAAACGGCGGCTGATTCACTGTCAAGAAAGAATAAAGTTAGATGATGAAGGAAATACATTAAAATGCGCGATTATAACAGCGAAAATACTTGACTCACGAGGGTATGGATGTCCAAATATGGGCGTTCTGCAAAATAAATTCCGTCAGATCTTCTATTTTTTACTGAAAGTTGCTTAATAGCTCTGACTCGAGCTTAGCTCTATCCTTCACTACGGAGAACGCTTTTAAAGTGTTCAAAGTTTTAGCTTTTGCTACCAGGCTCACCCAACACAAATTTATTTGCCAATGCATTTATACCACGTAGACGCCTGTCCTCTAAGGGCGAACGTGGCGATAGCAACTTTTTGTGCTTCTTAAACTGGATGCAGCAAAAAATGCGAATTTAACTGTTAAACAAAACTTAAGATAGACGTCTTTCCATCAAAAATTGCTACTGGTTTCTTAGCAGCTCTAAGGGTGTCAACTATAAACCCGAATCCCTCCATCGGATTCATCGTGGTTGATGGGGTTTGCGACGCTCAGGGCGAATTGCTAAAGGCTGAAGTTTCTGTGACATCCTGGTTCTTTTCAAATGTTGGACGTCAGTATAACGTCTGTGTCTCTTTGGAAACATAAACTTTTAAAGGTCTTTTGAAGAATTATCTTCAAGCTTTGTGAAACTAAACAGAGATAAGAAGAATGTAAGGAACAATTATTGAAGAACTGAAAAAGGATCCCTAATTTAAAAATATTTATTTTTCCTTAAAGCATCCGGCTCACTATGAGCACCCAAACATTGCGGTAATACGAAACAGAGATGAAAATTATTAAGTCATTGACAATCTTTTGTTTTATTCAAAATCTATAAATCAGAATTATGAAATACGCCCTGTTATTCCATCAAGGTTAAATATTTTAAACGAATTACATGATTCGCCGATATCTTTCCACCTATTAGGAATTGTAAAAAGAGCTTGTGAGACTGCATATTTTCCACAGATACAAAAGTTCGTAACAGCGTATGTCAGGTCCTTCCATGCTTTTCAGTTAATTAACGACGTTAACTACAACCCGGCCAGGTACTTAAAAATATAAAAGCAACATTTCCTAATGGATTGGTGGGCATCGACTTATTGGGACCGTTTCCGAGAAGCGAAATAAATAAAAATCATTATTTACTCCTTAACCCATAACATTTTTCAAAATTGGTTGAAATAGTCCCTTTGAAAAGGACCTCCGCTAAAATAGTAACAGATTTTTTTAAAAATAAATTTGTCTTAAAATACGGAGCTCCGTTAAAATTAATTTCTGACAACGGCAAACAATTTGTTTCCCAAATATTCGAAGGGATATGTAAAGGACTTGGCATATGCCACCTAAAAATGGTACTTTATCGGCCCCAGGCCAACATAGCAGAACGGGTTAACAAGAACATTGTGAAAATAATACTCTGTTACGTGAGAAATTATTATAAGTGCTAATATAGCATGGTTAATTAGATTACGCATTACGAACAGCGAACTACTGTTCGTAATGCGTAATCTAATTAACGAACTACGGGGAAGCCCAGCTGAGGTATTCTTAGGCCGAAAGTTAATGACACCGTTGGAAAAATGATTTTTTGTGCAGAATAGAGCCTTGGAATTCCAAATGAAAGATATCCCAAAACTAGTAGATGAAGCAGTTAAATGTTCAGATAGAGTAAGGGATTATCAGAGGAAATATTAGGATATGAGGCGGAGAGAAGTAAATTATTAAGTGGGAGACGAGTTGCTAAAAATAAAACACTCCCATTCATCGGCAGGTGACGAGAAAGTTGCCAAATTTTGTCCCAAGTTTCAGGGACCATATATTATTGAAGAGAGAGTTAGAAAAGCCGTAGTCTATTTGAAAATTAGAGATGGGGAACAAGTACTAGTAGTAGAGCCAAACGTGAATCAAATTAAACCTTATTATAGTAGAAATAAAATAGACATATTTAAAAGTATTTTGCAGGAAAATCAAGATACCAAGAGCAGCAGCAATGGCGAGAAATACCAGATGGAAGTTGAAATGCCGGGCAGCTAAAAGGAAATCAACGAACAGCGCAGAATAACACTCAAAGTAACAAAAAAAAAAAAAAAAAAAAAAAAAAAAACGGAAGCAAGAAAGCCAAAGGAGCCAACACGTAACGATTCCAGGAATCGACCACAGCCACCACAGGAGCTACGAGGGACGGAAAACGACGAACAGAAACCCCAGTAGCAGCCCCAAAGTCCGGAGAGGACCCCTTATGAAGTCGTCTAAGAAATAAACGTCTAGTCGACCTAGCTGCAGAGACGCCAAGGAAACTCCAGCGTGGCCAACTGCACGATCGAAGGAAGGAAGTTCCAACGGAAACTTCAGCAAAACAAAAACAAGGTGTGAACCACCAAACCCTCAGTTTCGCAAAAAAAAAAAAAAAGTCAAGGTTCCAGGAGGCAGCTTTCCCTGCAATTTCTCTACACTGCGAAATCTTTAGGCAAACACTGCTCAGGATTAACACAAAGACTTTCTGGCTGTAAATAACATCGCCGATAGCACGCATTACTTTTTTCGTCTGCTGCTGCTTGAGTAATCCAAGTTTTTCCATCTTTCTCTGTTGTTTTAAAAAAACGTCAGTGCGCATTAAAAAATTTGGGGGAGTAGTTTGCCCTACTAGATTCTGCTATTTAATATGATGTTTGAACAGCGTTATTGTCAAGTAATAAAAACATACTGCGTTTATCCAAGAATTTTATGGTTTTTCTAAGAGTTCACCATATCTGTTTCGCCGTCTGTATTATGCGTCATATCTATCACCCCTTCGACCATGACCAGAAAGTGAAACGTACCACTACTGCAAACCTCTAAACTACAAACATCATATATATGGTGGTGCAATAAAAAAGAGAGGTGCACAATTAGATGTAATAACACATATGCAAAATTTCAGCGTTGTACAGCTCATCGCATTTGAGTTATGCGAGATTTAGTGCGAGATTTGAGTTATATTTTAGAACAGAGTTCTTTATTCTGCCCCGTACACCCAAGAAACAGTGAAAATAAATTCGGGAACTGTTAAAATGGATAATACGTATGAAATCTGAAAATTAAACTTTACTTCATACAAGGAAATAAAAATGTAGAAACGTAAGTAGATTTAGCAAAGGATGCAACTGTATATTTGAAGCAGTGAAACGGTTTTTGAATTGAAAGAAATTTTTCAAGATATTTAATAATGATATTATATTTTATAATTAATGTGATTCTTTAGTAAAAATATGAATAAAGAAATCATTGTTTCTCTTGCGATACTTTCAAGATTACTTTTTCACTTTTTCAAGATTACTTTCAAGAAATTACTTTTACTTTCAAGATTACTTTCAAGAAATTACTTTTACTTTCAAGATTACTTTCAACACACTATATGTCTGGAGACGCACAGATTTTAAAATTTCAATCAAATCAAAAAACCAGATTTTTCAAATTTGAATTGAAGACAGATTAACATTCTTTTATCCAGAAACAAATAAGACATTTTCATCTGGGATTATAAAACCCCTTTTTTTTTAATTGTTAACTGATTTTTTATAAAAATAAACTGATTAAGAAAAGGTGTGGAAGATATACGAAATCTTTATAAGAATTAGAATTAATGTCATTAAGTAAATAAAGTAATTCTTTTTTAAAAAGTAGTTTTTTAAGTGAAAACCTTCAAGAGATCCAAAGGAGAATATTATATGAATAATTTAATTTCCGAAGGACTCGGTTACAGTAAGAACATAACAAATAAAAAGCAGTCAGGGATAAACTCCAGGTAACTATCATAATATTATTTCTTTAAAAGAAAATTAATTAATGAATTATATTCCGATAAGAATGCACAGTAATATTAACATTACAATATTTGATAAGGTAGCTTCATTTCTACTTCCCTCTAACTTAAACCTCCATCGTTCTTACTGTTGTCTCAACTAGTCCTTAGACCTCGAATCATCCATAAATAATTAGAGAAAGGGCTTATGCAGCCGACTTGGCGAAATCGTAGACTGAATGTCGGTTCCAGTTTGTTTCGCTGTAATTAGTCGAGTTTGCTTCGTTGTAATTAGTTGGCTTGCATTATCCTGGCATAAAGTTCAACTGTTAGAAAGGAAATCAGTACCTTAGCTTTTCCACGTATCATTACTGGTTTCCAGGACAGGTAGCGATACATACGTTTTTTTCTCTTTGTTTTGCCTGTAGATTTCATTATAAACATGGCTATTGTTCCTCTCGTCTTTTCAGTCCTCCTCTCCTAGACGAAGAGGAACCTATCTCTCGAATTCTATACAGTTTTATTTAAAATCCAAGCCTACACTAAAATCTATAGCTAACCTAGAAATCAGTTCGACTGTCTAAGATTATTTTTTGCCCAATTTTAAATTCTACATTATTATGTTTCTCTTTCAGTACTTAGTTCTGTTAATGTTCGGAAACTAAGCACATTTTCGCATTATTTATTTAAAAAATATTTTTAAAAATCTAATAACCATCTTGTTGAAATCTAACAAATTCAAGAACATGAGCATATTATGTAGTAGCAATAGCTTATAGTAGGCGCCCCTTAATGTGATCACGTTTGTCCACGGCTATTTTGATTACATTAGAAAAAATATCCTTCATATCAGCAATGGAGTTAACCTAATTTAATACAAATATAACCGGAAACATATACATAAGTATTTTCACAAAATTTTTATTAAGAAACGCAAAAGCTTGTGAACTGTTCCATAATGTTTTTAATGCAAAAGTTCATTTAAGAACTATTCATAATGTTTCTGGAAATTATTTGACCGATGCTATATCCTTATTAATATTCAGAAGACATCCTCCATTCATTGGAAAAGAACATGCAAGTGCAAAATTTAAAATTAAGTGAAAAACGCAAGAGTAGCATAGTGTAGAAGTTTTCAGGTGATATTTTTTAGGAACAGGATAAGCAAAATTCTGCAGAAATTCTTTGCTCCTGCTGAAAAGGGACCTGCATATTCTTGTTTGTGAGCTATGGAGGATCCTCAAAGTCGACAGATTTAATTGAAATCTTAAGCTATACTAAGTTTACTTTTTTGCCTAATTTTAAATAGTGACTGAAATTAAAACAGGCTATTTTGTCAGCATAATACTCTTCAATAGTTTTCTCACATTCATCAATTTTCATAAACTACGTATACGAGCCTTATATGGGGACTTTATCTCTTATTTGGCGACTTCAGTAATTTTTTTTTATTAACACCTCGTTAATATAATCCGATCACGATAGATGATGAATTTCCCATGTTTTGGTATATAAGCGGAGAAGACTTCGGAGATTCTAAATATAACAAAATCCGAATGATGACATTAACCGTGACCACATCAAGCGGTGTTTATTGTTACCAAACGGCGTCTATTGCATATATTTAGCGCATTGGTATGATACCGCACTATTGTTTTAACGATAAGTTTTGATACCATTGTTATGATACCATCGGCCTTATGCAATAAGAACTGCGCTAGAAGAATTCATTTCTTTTTTCTTCTGAAGTTTATTGCAATGCATTGCAATAATATGTTTTGAGGGATAAATAGAAGTTGTTAGCAAACGTCCTTTAAAATAAATTTGTGATTATGAAAATTTACGATTCTTTAACTTTCCATCCCGTTTTATAGTTGATAGGCTAGAAACCTAGAATGATCATAAAAGTCGTGTTGCCAGGTTAGAGAAACTAATAAAAGAGATAAAACGTAAACTTTAAAAATGCAATGAAAATATTATGTGAGGAATCGAGAGTAATTATAACGTTAGAAGCTACTAAAAAGAAATTCGAAACTTCGTGAAGATAACAAGGAAAGCGAATTTTTAAGATAGCAGCTGTCTTAAAAATCTTAAACATTTTCGCTTAAATCAAGTTATTGTATGGGAGTTGAAAACTTCTTGATAAACATTCTCTAACCATTTAAAATGCACGCTAAAAATCACCACAGATTGAGAGAAGTTTAGAAAAAGGGAGAATTATTAATTTAGAATACAAAAATAATAATTTTCTTGAAAACCTTCTGATTTGTGAAGGCCCACCAGCGGCCGAGCGGTAAAATCGCTGAACACTGGTAGTTCGGTCCGACGTTCGAATCCCGCGAACGGGCTAGCTGCATGGACGTTTTCGTGGTTTTCCCCATGTGTAACGTGTATACGAGCTAGTTTCCCTTAAAAAGTCCTCCACGAAGGCATCCCTTTCCCTTAGGCAGATAGCCCTCGAGGCTTTGCCATAATCACACACACACATCTGATTTGTGATTGCTCGAACGCGTACTCATTCAATACAACTACGTGCAAAATTTCGATAAATTTTTATATTGCTCATTCTGTGATCAACTAGCTAAACGAAAATGGTAATAATTTTGCTAGGAAAAATCAGTAATAGCTTTCCAAAATGCACCCAAATAGAAAATTAATATTTCACTGGGAATAAATACCTGTAATTCTACAATGAATCTATTTGTGATACATAATTACGTATCAAGTTTCTTAAGTAATTATTAAGTGAGTTTAATTTTAAATCTTTTACTTATCTATAGTTTTCTATAATTCAAATTTCTAGCATAAGATTTGTTTCAAAACTAACATTTTTAACGTAAAATCTTTCAAATTATTGTCACGAAATGTTATTGCGATGTATTATTTTAAAAAATTATCAATTACGAAGAATTTACATGCATATACGTAGAAATGCATTTACATGCATATACGTAGAAATTTACATGCATCGCATTGTAGAAACACGACACCACGCAGAGGCACCGAATTTCTAATATATATAGTCTTGCACCTGAACATGGGCACCTCGAAGACCGAATTTTGAATTTGGTTTTGATTTATTTCATATTTTATATGAATTTAACGAATTTATATGTAACAAAATAGCGATTTGAAAACGAAAAGCCTGAAAACCCGAGTCCTTTCTGATTTTTTTCCTTTTTTCCTTTTCCTATCTTTCCTTTCCTTTTTTTTTTTTTTTTTTTCCTTTTGTTTCAGTTCAAATACTGTAACATTATTTCTAGTTGTTAAAACATTTTTTAGAACCAGATTACGACAAACTCGCAGCGAAAAAATACACACAAGCACAACAAACAAAAAGGAAACACAAAATCTCAAATGTTTCAAAGTTTAATGGTTACTTTGAAGGGGTCTTTTAAGGTTTAATATGATTTATCAGTAGAGATTAACGATAGATGACCATGGTAGAATACCGAAACATTTTATAAGATCCTAGATGAATACACATTTAGACTAGTATGGGGAAGTTATATATAGCCTTACTATAATATTCTGGGCTCAAACCGGAACATTTTTGCTCGAAACCGAAATAGTTTTGAGAAAATAAAATCTTCTAGGATAAATACCTATGATTGAAAAGGCTAAACAAAGAAGTTATTAACAAAGAACAAAATTGGGTTAAAAGAAAATTTTAATAATTCAAATGCACATAGTTTATTATTAAGAAGTTATTAGTATATACCATGAGGGAAAACTTCTTTAAAAATTCTTTGTTATTTCTATTGTTATCAAAAACTTCCCTGCAATTTAGTTCACTGTAAATTTAGCGGTTTCTTCAGAACTTTTATTTTTCAAAATATAACTAACTTACAAAAAACAAACAAACAAACAAACAAACAAAACAAAAAAAAACCTTTCGAAATTATTATTTTATCAAAAAGATGATCCATGTTTATGATATTATTTGCAACAGTTGCATTAATTTCTTCACTCGGATCTTCAATTTCAGATCACGTTAATTCACTGTTGTTTATCCAAATAAAAGATTTTGCTCTAATAAAACATTTTACCTACCGAAACTCAATATAAGAAAGATATCTGTTATGGAATGCTGTACACTTTTATAGGATTGTATTCATATTAATAGTGTATAATAGACTTTTAAAATTTTACCAAGTAACCCATAAGACCAAGGCAAAATGTCTAACTGGCAGAAGGCAGGGAGTACAACATCAGACTGGGACAGTCCCGCTCAAAGCGACATGTCTCTTAAGCCTAGTTATAATATATTCTTTCTATTTGAAAATTTTAAAATTATGTATTACCGGCAATGTAAGAAATCGGGCATCATACAGAATATCTAGGGATTTTATAGAATGCCGAATACTAGCCAGAAATACATGAAACTATTAATATTTTGTACATTTTCTAGGCATTCTGCAGAATGCTAAATAACAAAGCGGCAAAGCCTGAAATACATCTCCGATTCGTTTTGAATATCCATACATTTAATAGATTCCTGCAGCAACTCATCCGTACATAATTCCTATACTTAATACATTCATTCCATAATTTCATGTATTGTTTTCTTTCATAAGTGAGGCATACATTTTACTAATTTTTCTTTACGTATTTTGAATGGTAGTTTCCTAATGTCACTCTTTCGTTATTTTTTCAACATAGAATTTTAATTTCTGGGGGAATGCACGTCTTGTAATTTATAGCCTAATCATGATCTTTTCTCGTACTTTGTTTTAAATAGCATTTGCTACTCTATAGACTCCTTATGTAATGCATACAGTACTTGGGGAAAGTATATAATAATTTTCATATTTACTACTCTCTGTCTAAAAACGCCAAGTGTTCTCTAGAAGTATTCTAAAATGTCATTCTCTAAAAATATTGAATGTTTTAATTAGTTGTATTGTGAATGAGATGCATTTTTTTCAGTCCCTTCGATTTAAAAGTATACAAAAATATTCTTAAAAATGATTTCTGTTGCTTTTCAGAAGCTTAGTTTATTAATCCATAATACATAGATTTAATTTAAAAGATAAATATCTTTTATTTTGCCGAACGGCAACAGGTTCGAATGGAAAAAAAAGAGCAACGTAAATTCTTGTTTCAAGACGAAGAGCCTTTTTGTGTTAATAATATATAAAAGCTTTAAATTTTTAAAATAATTTGCATGCGTAGAAGTAAAAATTTCAAGTTATCATAGGAGAAGTTATCACAGAAATGAAAGTGATATTGAAGGAAATTTATCTTAAGAAACATCTCTTGCCAAGTTTAATAGCGAATATCATTTTTTGTTAACTGACACTTTATGATGGCTCCGAGGAAGAAAACATGACTGATATATGAATCAAATAATAAAATTCCGGAGATATAAGAGCATAAAAGGAATGTCATAAAGCGATTTATCTATTTTCTAGAGTCTGTTCAGATAAAACGACTGGACGAATCTCTAAATCATGTTCTTACCCTTGATAAATGTAGGTTAAAAAACAGGCAGAAAACATGGAAAACAACTACAGTCTACAGAATTCGGAAAATTTTATTCAAAAAGTTCATCTTGACTAATAGGCATTATTTCTTTTCATAAAAACATAACTGAAATGAAGGAAACTGCCAGTAATTACTATGAGAAATATATTATCCATAAAATGATAACAATAATAAGTAGAACAACGGACTCCCGATTATCTGGGTTACTGCCTGGGAAGCCTGTCATTGATAATTTAAAAAATCAGTAATTTTGCTTTCTTTTTGAGAGCGGTTAAATATTTGTCAAGTTTCACTGCGTAGTTCTCAAAATGTTATTTTACCATTGATTCGATCCCCTGTGGTCAACGAAGTCCAATACAGTTTCAACAGATACTATTGTTGTCTCGGGTCTAATGAAATTGTCGGTATCTTCTTTTTGCGGAGGAGGAAAAAAAAAAAAAAAAAAAAAAAAAAAAAAAAAAAAGGCCTATTTTAGAACCCTCAGCAATAACAATTTTCTCAGGTGAAAATATCAGGAGTAAATACGATCAATTTACATTCCACATACCACTTGATATGTAACGTGTATACGAGCCAGTTACCCTTAGAAAGTCCTCCACGAAGGCATCCCTCCCTTTAGGCAGATAGCCCAAGTGTGCTTTGCCATAATTGAATAATCCTAATCCATTCACATACCACTTGTATAGCAAATATTGAAAACATGTGGCCACATTTAATACTCTGTAAACGTGAGTATTACACTCGAAGCACATATATTTTTTCCTTCTCTTTCTAATATTAGAAAGAATATTAGAATACTATACATCCATTTAATATGCACATCTATATAAATAAAGAACTGTGTGGGTATGTTTGATACAAATCTAAGTTTTATTCCAATCATTTGACCTTGGAAACAAGAGGAAACTCTCTGTTTATATAAGATTTCTCAAAAATCACACCACGGGATTTGCCCTCTTCAAATATACATATTTTACTCTAATTTAATGAAATTTTGATTAAAATCCTGCGATTTAAGAGCTTTGTGTTGCCACTCTGTAAAGCGTAAGATGTTTACGTTTCAAATTTAATCAAAACTCATCGGTATAAAAGGTACCACTGATAAAAACGCAATAAATTTTTTGTGTTTCAGAACTAATAAATAAACTCAAGTAGTTAAGAAAAATGTAATGCCCGAATTAAAATATTCTTAAGTGTGTCATTGTTCGTTTAAAACATAAGATGTTTAATTTTTCTTTCAAATTTATTCCCTTATTAATTAACAAACTAAGCGATATAAAAGCAATAAACGCAGATTCAATTATTATTAACTATTAGCTAAAACGGTGAAAGTACACTAACCGGATTCATTAAAATCATCCATATATACTATATATATATATATGTAGTATATATGGATGATTTTATACATATACTATATATATATATGTAGTATATATGGATGATTTTATATATATACTATATATATATGTAGTATATATGGATGATTTTATATATATCTATATACATATATATATACTAACAGTATATATATATATATATATACTGACACTCTACATTTTATACATATATATTCATAGAGTGTCCGTTTGTTTGTTTGTGTGTGTTATTCACACATTTCTACACTTTTATTCCGATCTTGATGAAATTTTGCACACGTTAAAACTATGCACATAACATTTAAGTATAAGACCACCCTATGGGAGGAAACACCCTATCATTCACATGATTAATTAACTATACGTGGCTTGTTCAAGAATCGGCATTCCAGATTGTTTGTTTACGTTTCGGACTGGCAAACAAAAAACATAGTGTACTCTCACATTTTGCGATAAAAAATGTGAAAAAAAATTATGTTTGTATTTTACTTAAATAGAATTTACAGTTTCATTCGAGCTTGGTAAAATTTTGGACAATTTCTCTTGAGCTCAAATAAGGGAAAAGTACCTGTCTACCTGAGATTTCGAAAAAACTACCCCCATCCCCCTAAATGAAGCCTCTGTGTAAATCCCAGGAAACGTCTGGTGCGTCAGCTAGCCAATATTGTATTATGAATTCGTAAGTTAGCAACTTGGATTCATTTCTTGAACATAGTATCCTACTACCATCTCCCAAGCACACCAGCTACGGCGTGACGTACAGTGTTTTTTATAACGTTCACAGTCACCTAAGAATTGCATTTTTAAAAGGCTGTTGATCTTAGGTGGGGAATGAATGAAAACTTCGCCTTTCTTTCATTTACCCCCAGCAACATTTCCCGAGCAATTTCTTTCACACTCAGCGAAGATTCAGCATCCGTCACTTAATGCCTCTGACCTGCGGAGTAGAGCTGTACGATCCGCTCCGGAAGTGATTCAAATAACCGATTAACTTTACTAAGTGAATTTCTTCAAGATTACAAAAACGGAATTGTAGATCTTTTACAGCTTGCGAACAGCTCTTATTGGAAGAGTGTCAGTAATAGAGATCTGATGTTCGTTCTCGAACTGATTCAGTTTACTGAGAGAGTGAACACCTGATTCGCACCTTTTGCGGAAGCATGCAAGGAAAGTTCGATTCCCATTTTAGGAAAGAAAAGAATATTTATCCCTATACGTGAACAGTCAGTTTAATTTCTATCATTTCTGAAAATTTTTATAGATTATTCATCTCTATAGAAGGAGGTTTTAGGGAATACTAAAACTACAGTTGAATGAAATTAGTTCAAGGAGTTAACGTTTGGTCGAGTCGATCCTTCCGCTCCCATTTGTCGTTAGATTCTTTTCGTTCTTCTTTCCAACTTCGTTAACCGCTTTTGATTCACCTCTCGTTCCGGGGATCTTTTTCATCAAGGTGATTGTTAGTGGGTGGTTTGCCAAAAAAATATCCCATTCATTTCAGAGAGAGAACGAATCAAATCCGATCGCATAAAAGGTGGGTTTTGCCCACTCCCTACTGTGGAGAGGATGTCTTCATGAAACTGGCTCTGATCCACGTTACACATGGGGAAAACCTAAAAACTTTGAATGCAGCCAGCCTGTTCACCCAGAGTTGAACGCAGGTCAAACTACCATAGTTCAACGATTTTAATGCTCGGCTGCTGGCGGACGTAGATTATCAAGATATCTGGTTCATATTATCATGATTATTAAATCAGATCATTATTTTCAGATCTAGAACAAAATATAATATCTAGATTTAGATTATCAGGATTATCTAGATCAACATGATGATCTTAATCATTATCAGATCATGCCATCAGATATAGATTTAGATTATCCTAATTATGTAAGTCAACATCATCATGATTATCTAAATAATTATCATATCTAGATCAGATTATGAGATTGACTTCTAGGTTATCATGATTATCCAGATCAACAACAGCAAGATGTTGTATTGAAGAAGCCAGGCTTGGTTTGCAAATCTAAAATACTGACCATTTATCTAACTGTGTTTTTGTGTACTAATATATATATATTATTTTGCTTTGAAATCAGGCAATATTAAATGCTACACGCTATACGAATGAGAAATCAGTTCAATTTCTTTTGCAAAATAAGTCTTGGTGTGTAGTAACTACTATTTACATTTTAGCTGCTATCATGTTTTCAAATCGAAAAATCAATCAATCAATCAATAATTAGTAAAATTAGTAAATACAAAGGTTGCTATTTATATTTCTGGCCTTGGCAACAAAAAGTGTTGCTAGGCGACCGCAGACGATTCCAATCAAACGTTTGATATTTTTAACCACAATTTCTTCAGTACGTTTTGCCATTTTAGAATGATTTGTGTTGTTTACAGTAAATTAAAAAAGACATCTCAGGCAGAAAATGGAATTGAGTTGTGAACATTATTTTTCATAAATTTCAACTTGGATTATCAAGACAAGAGTGCTTCGATGAATTTAATTCTTTATACAGCGATGAAGCACCATCCTACAGCACTGTAAAAAACTAGTATAACGAATTCAATCGGGGTCGACGTTCGCTCCAGGACGAATTCCGTGAAGATCGTACAAAATCGGTTGTTGTACAAGAAAATATGGATGCTGTGCATGAACTGATAAAGCAAGATCGTCATGTGACACATCGTGGGATTGAGGTATCTTTGGGCATTAGTATGACAAGCATCAATAAGATATTACATGAACATATGGGCGTAAAAAAATTTTTTTTTTGCCTTTGATCCCGCTTAATCTGACAAACGCTGAAAAGAAGGCTCGTATCGATAAGTGCAAGGAAATGTTGGAAAATTACGTTCAAGGTGCATCAAAGGCTGTGTATAACATCTACACAGGTGGCGAATCATGGATCTATGCATATCAGTTCGAAACAAAACTGAAGTCGACTATGTTGGTCTTCCAAGACGAGCGAGCCAAATCCAACAAAAGTTGTTTGCCGAAGAAGCATATCAAAGTAAATGGTTGCCTGTTTCTACGGCATTACCGATCACGTAGCGACAATGGCGTTAAAGTAAAGAGTCAAGGTCAGTTCAGAATGCTACATGACCTTTTGCCAGAAGTCATAGGAGAAATTCGAAAAAAGCAGAAGAGGCGAATCATTCTTCATCATGACAATGCGAGCTCTGACATATCGGGTCAAAAAAAGGAATTTTTCACGACCAAAACATCAAATTGATGGGTCATACGCCGTACAGCTCTGATTTGGTGCCCAGTGACATTTTTTAATTCGCGCACGTCAAAAATAAAGTACGTGATCAGCGATTTGCGATACCCGAAGAAGCGGTTGATGTATTCAAAACGCATGTTTTGGAGTTATTTCAATCGGAGTGGGAAAAGTATTTCGAAAATCGGTTCAAACGCATGCAAAAGTGTATTGATCTTCATGGAGAATAGTTTGAAAAACAATAAAACATTCGATCATATACATTTGTGTTTTCATTATTAAGCCAGAAATATAAATTGCAACCCTCGTAAACAAAGAAGATGTGAAATGTTTCAAATTTTTAACGGTTGCCCAAAGGGTGCTTTTTTCCCTTATTAGCTTTAAGTATCGTTTCCTTCGCAGTTACGCCACATATAGTTCAACAAAAATGTCACAAAATTTTTAAAAGCTGCATAGTAGCATATGTTTAGAATTCCCGATGTAATGTTAAATGTTGGAACACATTTTCACTCTTTTCTCAGTTTATCATACAAGTATTCAGACTTTTCGAGAGTAATACGTTCTTCTGGGCTAAAAAAATAATTGTCTGCTATCCGCGTCTTATCTTCTAGAATCGTTTTTGATCTTTTTCTTTTTTTAAAGTTAGAGGTAAAAATTAAGGGTACCGTAAATTTTATGTATAGGGAATCATGGAATACTGAACCATCTCAACCCTACCTATATGTTAGCCCTTCCTTGTGGCACAAGATCGTAGGGGAGGAATATCTTTCCTTAATTATTCATGCATTTTTTTTGGCCAATATCCATCGGGCATTTATGCATCTGATCACAGAGAACGCTGAGCAGAGAGCGACCGAATTACACCTATGAGAAAAGAAAGTTCCGTTCTTAATTTTGATTGACGACACCTGGAAATTCTCCTGTTTCTCTTCCCATGCTGCAAAGCCTCTCGAGACGACTTTCGACTCGCGGATACTTTTAGTGCCTCCATAACGCACAAATATGTATAAATATTAAACCTCTTCCGGGATTCGAATCCAGACAGAGCCTATGGCATAGCTACCAGCATTGCTAATCACTATACTAATAGAGACGGTTTTTAAAATAGTGTACTTTCAATCGTGTTCTTAAGCTGATGACTTATATTTATGTGTTAAATATTTGCATAATCGCCTGTAGTAACGGCAATCGCCGTCAATAAAAGGAGGTGCTTTCCTTAGTGTCACCGCAGTTCATTTTAGTTCGAGCCAGAATAGACCTGCCCGGGGGAGAAGCCAGGGGGATGAGAGATTCCGGTTCCCATCTTGTTCCGGTTCCCGTCCTGTTCCTGTTCCCGTCTTGTTCCGGATTCAGTCCTGTTCCGGTTCCCGTCCTGTTCCGGTCCTGATCCAGTTCCAGCCCAGCCGTTTAAGTCCAAAACACGTAGGAGCGGAAGTCTGAATCCAGCGAATGGAGATATATGCCGAAAGGGCTAGATGGATTTTGTCTTTTAAAAGAAAGTGTTCTTCACCGTGCCGGCATAGCTGTTACTTTAAAGCATTTTGAATATTTCCACCTAAGATGTTTGGTTTTCGTTTATGATGTTAAGTTTCATCATTTCTGAAGTTCCAGTTAAATAAACCTTTAAGTTTTAGACAAGGTTTTGTATTCTTCAGAAAATTTTAGATTCGAAGACAGATATATCACATAGGATTTAGCGGAAAAATCAACATTTGGCGCCAAGCGACAGGACATTGTCTGCAAGGTAAGCGACTTTTTTATTTTTGAATCATGGAAGACTTATAGCACGAACTCAATATAGAAGATTATTCAGCAAAGCGTGTAATGAATTTGACAATGAAGAAACTAAATTTGATCAGGAAGAAAAATTAATTAAAATAAAAGTTATTGCCGAGAAAGCTAAAGTTTTGTTTGATACTGAAATGAAAATACGAGAATTAATGTTTAAAGAAATTGCAGATGAGACTTTACTTATTAAGGAAATAGATGAATCTGAATTATATTTTGATAGGTGGAGACTTATGGAAAGTAAACTAAAAGATCTTACTTCTGGTACCCCGAATGTAACTTTAATTGATCCGTCCTTTATTCAGAATAAAATGTTACATTATCCGAAGATTAAATTGCCTATCTTTGACGGCAACGTGAAGAAATGGCTAGGATTTTGGGGGCAATTCCAAAAGATTGATAAAGATCCTATATTAGATAATAATGATAAATTTGCTTATTTGGCACAAGCTATGGAGAAGAATTCTCCCGCAGAGGAAATACTTAAAAGCTTTCCGCCAACTGGCGATAGTTACAAGAGCGCAATTGAAGCATTGCAGACGCGTTTTGGTAACAAAGAATTACTAACGGAGATTTATATTCGTGATTTGTTAACCCTTGTTATTCAAAAACAAAATACACACTCTTTGCGGAAACTATACGATGAACTCGAATCTAATCTAAGAGCCTTTGAGATATTGGGAATAAATAGAGGCAAATATTGCGCGATATTATATCCATTAGTAGAATCAGTATTGCCGAATGAAGTCTTAAAAATGTGGGAGAGACTTAGGTTTTCGCGTAAAGGATCAGAAAGTTTAACCGGCGAAAACGCCGAGTTAAGAGAAAGGGAATCTGACCTTGAGCGCCTTTTATGTTTCTTGCGCGGTGAAGTTGAAAGTGAGGAAAGAATTTCTTTAGCAGCTAAATCTTTCAATGTTTTCGATCGATTGGCTCACGGTAATAAGAAAGGAAATTCGGGTTCAAAGATAAGAGAACCTCACTTAAAACCTACGGCAGCTGAACTGTTTACTTCTTCTCATGAAGCTAGAAAAGGCTGCATATTTTGTTCCAACATAAATCGTGGTTCTGCGGAATGTCTTCAGGCGCGTAACTTATCGTTGTCGGAAAGAGAAGTTTTGGTCCAAAGGACACGCTCTTGTTACTTGTGTCTGAAATCTGGACATTCTGTCAGGAGGTGTAGATTAAAAACGGTTTGTTTTACATGCGGTAAAAAGCATCATATTTTTCTGTGTAAGGGCCATTCACAAATGAGTGAGACAAGGGCAACGAAACAGCCTTCAAATCAGGCTGAAACAATCGCCAACATTTCTTCTAGGTCTCCTAAAGTTTTGCTGCAAACAATAAGAGTAATAATTAAAGGAGATAAAAAAAATCTCGTTCGGCTCGAGCTATAATTGATACTGGTTCTCAAAGGTCATATATTCTGCAAAGCGCAGCTCAAGATATGGGTTATAGGTATACGGTAAAGGAATACTTTAGCCACGCATTATTTGGCGGAACGACGACCAGTTTGTGTGAACATAAAGTTTACAAAATTCACTTATCTAATACGTCTGGCTCGTACAGCTGCAATTTTGATACGTTAAGTTAGCCTGTTATTTGTAATAATATACCTTCTATTGGACAAGGAATATGGCTTAAAGAGCTTGCTGACTGTGGAATAAGTTTAACAGATCGTTTAGAAGGACCTATAGAAATTTTAATAGGAGCCGATGTTGCAGGACGATTATTAACGGGGAATCGTAAACAAATTTCAAACGGTCTTGTAGCTATTGAGACAAAGTTAGGATGGACGGTTATGGGAAAAACCGGGGAGTTGAATAGTGAAGGTTCAACATTCTTAGTTACTTCAATGTTGAATAAAGAGGCTTGTATTTCTGGTTTATGGGCCCTCGACTCGCTTGGTATTACGGACACATCCGAACAAAAGAGTAAATTGGAATTGTATGAGGCTACCAGGCAACATTTTCTTGATACTGTAAAAATAGAAGATAACCGCTTTGTAGTGTCTTTGCCTTGGTTGGAAGGGCACCCTCCCCTGTCGGATAATTTTGAGTTATCGCTTAAAAGGTTGCGCTGTACGATTAGGCAACTTGAACTGGATAATCTTCGCCAAGAGTATGAGAATATATTCCAAGAATGGCCCAAAGAGGGCATAATAGAGGAAGTGCCCGTAAATGAATTAGATTTACCCCATCATTATTTGCCACATAGACATGTTGTTAAGGAACATAGTACTACGAAGTTACGGCCAGTATTTGACGCTTCGTCTAAAGCAAAGGGTTCTCCGAGTCTCAACGATTGTCTTGAAAAGGGATTAAACCTTATTGCATTTATTCCTACAATCTTAAATACATTTCGCCAAGAAAAAATAGGGGTGATTTCTGATATTCGTAAGGCTTTTCTACAAATTGGCCTGAATTCTAGTGACAGAAACTTCCTCCGATTTCTTTGGATAAAGGGTGAAGATGGCTTGAAGCATTTTCGTCATTGTCGAGTCGTATTTGGTGTAACCAGTAGTCCATTTTTACTTGGAGCTGTTATTAAATATCATCTAAATTCAATTTTAGAGAAACATGATGCAGATGTAAAATATCCTTCCAACATTATTGTTAAATTAATGAATAGTTTCTATGTTGATAACTGTGTAACAAGTGTCGGAAGTGAAGATGAATTACAGCGCTTCATGAAAGTATCTTCAGATGTTATGGCAGAAAGAAAATTTGAATTACGGGGTTGGGAATATACCAACTGTAGTTTAGAAACCAAAACTATTGCGAATGTATTGGGTTTGTTATAGGAAAGACAAGGCGATACTCTTCAAATAAATGTTGCTAATTTACAAAATCTTTGTTTCGAGAAAGTCACGAAAAGAAGTATTTTGGCAATAGCCCATAAAGTATTTGATCCCATCGGTATAACGTGTCCAGGCCTTATATTACCTAAGATGTTATTACAGCGTACATGGGAAACAAAAGTAAAATGGGACGAAGAAATTAACAATGAAATTAAAAGTAAATTTTTGAAATGGGTAAAAGAGATTTCTCTTTTGAAAAACATTAAAATTCCAAGGTGGATACGATATCAGCCAAAACAGTGTTCAGTACATGTTTTCTGTGACGCCAGTCAAGCAGCGTATGCGGCAGTAGTTTTCATTCGTGTAGAAGAACCTGAATCAGTTAAAGTCCAGTTGCTTCAGGCTAGGTCTAGAGTTTCCCCTTGTGGTAAAAAGGAAGCGACTATTGTAAGATTAGAATTGTTAGCAGCAACTACTGCATCTCGTCTAGCTGCAGACGTTCTAAAAGACTTTGAGGCCAGAAGTACATTTTTCTGGACAGATTCAACTACTGTGCTTGCATGGATAAAAAAGGGAAGAACCATGGGGGACATTTGTACAAAATAGAGTACAGGAAATAAGGCTTTTGACACGTGTGGAGGATTGGAGGCATATACCTGGTCACCTTAACCCTGCAGATCTTCCAAGTAGAAGGTGTTCAGTTCACCAACTCTCCCGGTCAGAATGGTGGGAGGGTCCGAGCTGGCTTTTAAAATCCCAAGAAAATTGGTCGAGGGCCGAATTTATAACTGATGAAGCGGAAATAGCCAGCGAGAAAAAAAGGCAGTGGTTTCATCTCTAGGGTCTAATGAAAGGTTTAGTTTGAGTGAGCGATTTTCTAGCTATCGAAAAACAGTTAGAGTTGTTGGTTGGATTCAACGATTTTTCTTTAATTGCAGAAATAAGAAAAAAAAAGGAAAAGTGAACTCACTGTTGATGAAATTGATTTTGCAGAAAAGGTTGTTATTCGCTTGATTCAGTCGGAATCTTTTCAGGATATAGAAGACGCACGCTTACGAACTCTTAGTCTATTTTATGATGCGGGAATTCTAAGAATTAAAACTGATGCGTTTCGAAGAGATGACACGTTAGAGTTTAGAGCACCTATAATATTACCAGGAGAACATTCATTAGTTAGGAATTTAACTATGGAAGAACATAAAAGGAAAAGACATGCAGGTGTGCAATATATACTGAATACCTTAAGGGAAAGGTTTTGGTTGTTATCTGGCAGAAGAACTGTGCGTTCTGTTTTGAGTAAATGCATTATTGCAAGAGATATTCTGCTGTACCTGTTGACCATATATCAGCCCCACCGCCAATAGAGCGAGTAAATGATTCAGCAGTATTTCAAGTAACGGGTATAGACCTTTGTGGTCCTTTATTGCTGAGAAACAAAGAAAAGGCATGGATTTGTGTTTTAAATGCGCCGTTTCTAGAGCGGTCCATTTGGAGTTGCTGACTTCTCTATCTACAGAAGTGTTTCTTCAGGCTTTTCATCGGTTCGTGTCGCGAAGAGGTAAACCCACAGCTGTGAACAGTGATAATGGAACTAATTTTGTAGGAGCTTCAAATGCATTTAAATTAATAGATTTTGAACAAATTAATCGGCAGGCAGCCAATGAGCGAATAACATGGAAATTTATTTCCCCTGGTGCTCCATGGTGGGGTGGTTGGTGGGAACGTCTGATCGGAATGATGAAGCAAGTCCTTAAAAAAGTTCTTAAACATGCTTGTTTAAATTATGAAGAAATGTGCACGATACTGTGTGACTGTGAAGCGATTCTTAATGACCGACCGTTGACAGTAATTCCTTCCGATCCTGAATTTAAAGCTTTTACTCCTGCCGACTTTTTTAAAAGAAATTAGAACTAGTAGTTTGCGGGATATAAAATACGGTATTAAATCAAGTAATTTTACAAAGAAGATTTGGGAATTCTCAAGGTTTCGCATAAAAGAGCTGAAAGGAAAGTTACTATTAAATTAGATGATATTGTTTTGATCGGTAGTAGTGACAAAAGACTTTTTTGGCAACTTGGTTGTGTCATAGAACTACTTCCAGGACATGATGGAATAAATCGGCTTGCAAGAGTAAAGACCCGAAGTGGAATTTTGCTTAGAGCGGTTCGAACTCTGTATCCTTTAGAGGTAGCGCAAAATGATGTACACGTGAAGCTGCAGAATGAAAAACAAGATTCGTTGTCTGAACTTAAACTCAACGTAGATGATAAATCTGTGAGATCTGTAACATGATCTGGTAGAATTGTAACTCCGCCAGACCCAGACAGACTGGCATATTAAGGCTCTTTGGCATTGTTTTACCTTGTTGTGAAAGTTCACTTTTTTTTCCCTTAGGTGGAATGATGTTAAATATTTGCATAATCGCCTGTAGTAACGGCAACCGCCGTCAATAAAAGGAGGTGCTTTCCTTAGTGGCACCGCAGTTCATTTTAGTTCGAGACAGAATAGACCTGCCCGGGGGAGAAGCCAGGGGATGAGAGATTCCGGTTCCCGTCTTGTTCCGGATCCAGTCTTATTCCGGTTCCAGTCCTGTTCCGGTCCTGATCCAGTTCCAGTCCGGCCGTCCAAAACACGTACGAGCGGAAGTCTGAATCAAGCGAATGGAGATATATGCCGAAAGGGCTAGATGGATTTTGTCTTTTAAAAGAAAGTGTTCTTCACCGTGCCGGCATAGCTGTTACTTTAAAGCATTTTGAATATTTCCACCTAAGATGTTAAGTTTTCGTTTATGATGTTAGGTTTCATCATTTTTGAAGTTCCAGTTAAATAAACCTTTAAGTTTTAGACAAGGTTTTGTGTTCTTCAGAAAATTTTAGATTCGAAGTCACATATATCACATAGGATTTAGCGGAAAAATCAACATACGAGTTCTGTGCTAAAGTTACTTATGTTTCACTAAAATAAATAAATAAAATGTAAAGTTAAATAAATAATTTTGAAATGTTTTCATAGCAAGCTATTTAATATTTATTCTAAAATGTAATTTAACCAAAAGAAGTGATTAAAATTAAATTCCGAAGCATCGTTCTTAGCAGCAGATGTCTTAGTAGGAACGTCAAGAATTGTCAAGAATTTTTTACCTAAATTTAAGGAGGGAAAAAAAAACTGGGAAGGATGCGCTGATATTTTAAAATTAGATTCCTTGCAGAGACAGCGATTCTGAAGAAAATCTCTAAACGTTTCAGAGAAATACGGCATGGGTCTATTTCACGAAGCAAGAACAATTCTGGAAATTCTTCCTTTGAATTGAAGAAATAAAATAAATAAAAAAACTGAAAGTTTCAGATTTTAATGGTCGCCCAAAAGGGTTTAAGGTTTTTTACGCTTTCGCTGAAGTTGCAGTCTACCAGTTTGCTGTTACACTCAATTCTACTAACCCCCCTTTTTTTGTCTTTTTAGCTTTATTATTGAACATAACCTTTTTCGCTCTTACGCCATATGCAATTCAACAGCAAAATTATAAAAGCAGCATAGTAGTACACTTATAGAATTCCTAATACAGTGTTGGCATATATATCAATTCACTGGCTCAGATCAATCACATAGAGATAATTAAATGAAGCAACATGCTTTGAAAAACCTGTAAGGCTAATGCTACTCCACTTCCTACTAAAACTAAAAAGACACAATCACTATGAAAGACTCACAATTGTATCTACCAAATCGCCTGTAAAGAATGTTCTCTCACGTATATAGGTCAAACAAAAAACCCTCTCAACCTCAGAATTAATAACCATAGATCTCATATTAAAAAATTTAAAAATAACAGCAATAATCTCACAAAAAATAGTCAGCATACCGCAATTCTAGAGCATTATAATATGCATAATTTATACATAGAAATTATTACATAGAAATTACTGTGCTTGATATTGTACCAAACACTAAACTTAGACTGTTTAAGGAATCCATCTACATACTTCAAAAAAAGTCACTTTATCCTTACGGACTGAACGCCTATCTAAGTCATATCACCAATAGACAGACAGAAGTCTCAATATATGGACAATTCAGATTTTTTAGCAATATAACGACTAGAGGAACGAGAGGAGGTAATTCCAAAAACAAAAAAATTTTTTCTGCACAAGATCTGAAATTAATAATTAAAAATCTTAATTCCTTCCCTGAACATAAAGACTTTGCTAAGAATGCCATTAAACTTCTGCATACATTTAAGAATTCTACTTTATGGAATCTGATTAAAATAATGGATCAACATTCTCAATGTTTACAAATAGTTAAAGACTTTTGCAATTTTAAACTAAAAAATAGCAGTTTTTTTTCACAAAAAACTGTTTTGTACTGTACAATTCAAACACCCTTCTTACGATCAACTAAAAATACTTAGCATTTAAAAAAATATCAACACTTGCTTCCTGACCAACTACTTCAAATTAAGCTCTGCTTTAAATTTGAAAAGACCTTAGGTCAACTCGTTATCAACCACCCCGAGGTACAAGAAAATAGCATATGTAATTGCCAACTACCTCATTACCATAAATATGTAGATCCTTTCCACCAACATGTTATCTTACGGAGAGCTTAATATCTTACGGAGATCTTAATATCATTGAAGACTTAGAATTGCGAGCCCTTTTACAACTTGGAACCAAATTTCGTCCTACTTTCAGTATCAATAAACACTTTTGCCTCAAACAATTCAATCAAGATCTAGATAAATTTATCATCTTAGTTAGTAATAAATCCAATTTACCTACTACTACTTTTCTTGAATGGAAAGCTGCACTGATTAAAGAATTTCAACATTTACTTTTCAAGACACCTTCTTTCAACTCTTTACACAATAAGAATCAACTCTATAATCTTATTAAAAACAACAAGATAATTTTATCATTACAAAAATTGACAAAGCCAGCAACAATTTTAGTGTTATATGAAAAAAGTTTTACTTCAACTTTCTGCATAAAGAACTAAATAGTAATTGCACTTACCAAAAAATTACTGCCAGCACTAAAATTCTTATCAATAAGTTTAACGCACTACACAAAAGACTCAAGATACATCCCCGGAAATATAATAACAGATTTGCAAATCTCTATGCGCTACCAAAATTTCATAAGTTTCCTATTAAATTCAGGTTTATTGCCAATAGTACCAAAAGTTATCTTAAAGAAATAGATTATCTTTTTGAAAAAAAACTTCGTTTAATACGTGACTTAATTAATAACTATGATTTTAAGGATCTGCATTGCAACTCGATGATTTCAAGTAACGAGCTAGTTATCAAGACAATTAATTCACTTAAAATAGACCATATACAATGCTACGATTTCGAGAACCTCTATACTACCGTACCACTTGAAGAAATTTATACAAGCTTACTTGCTCTATCGGATATAATTCCACGGATTTCGACAATAATTAATATCGAAAAATGGCAACTTTTTCTTTCAAGCGTGCTTTTCAATAGTTTTATTCAAGTTAACAATAGTATCTTTAAACAAATTCAAGGAATTCCAATGGGAGGTAATTTTTCAAGTGCTGTGTGTGAATTATTCCTTTTCACAAAAGAATTGACCTTTTTCCGTTCACCAAGTAAAGAAGAACATAAATTTTACCAACACATTTATCGTTACATTGATGATATCATTGCCTTTAACAACCACAACAAAATAGAAGCTGCTAATATCTACCCAACTTGCTTAAAACTAAATAATACAAATGCGGTGCAAAATAATGTAGTCTACCTTGACTTAGTATTATTGATTACAATTTTATTAAAGTTTACGACAAGAGGAGAGAATTCACTTTTTCTACACTAAAGTTAACCAATTGGAATTCTAATATTTCCAAAAAAATCATCATTAACACAATTTTTTCACAGCTACTTAGAATAAAAAGAATATGTAATACTACAGAACACTTACAAGAAGAAATACTTTACTTCGTCACAATTTTGAAAAATAACTAAATTCGTCATAAAATAATTAAAAATACTTTAAAAAAAGCTGGCATTAGCCTTGCCAATTTTTAGATAATTTGCTTTGGATAATGAAATACTTAAAGCCCAATGGGACGGTATAAAGTGGATGGCTGATTCAGATAATCTAATGTAAAAATTGTAAAAATGTACAGATTATTCTCGTCACTACATTTTCTTTCCTCCAAAGATTTTGGCACTATACTTTAATACTATTGTTTTAATAGTTTTGAATTACTTAGATGGCCAAATTCTACTATTATTAACAAATCGGGCCTTTTCATTTTTCATAGTAGCTTGACCGCCCTCTAGCTTGAAAAATGACGACTTTTATTAACAAATGACTTTTTTTTTTCCATTTTACTCTTTCTTTTATGGCCAAAATAAGTAATCTTAGTTGAATTAGCCATTTTCACTTTTTTGAAGCAGTTTTGTTCTTCTAACAACTTGACTGACGCCATTTTGAGTTCTTTCTATGTCTTTTCGCGTCTCTCAAACCCTCTTTAGCTAAGGGGGGATAAAAGTTCCCGCCAAAAATTACAATCTAAGCGCATTGGCCTATACGGAATAGCATTGTTTCACCCACTTACGTCACACGACGAGAGGGATGGTTGGTAGGACACGGAGGGGATTTGCACCATTTTCAAATCTGTTTCGCGATCCAGAGGTCGGCACAACCCAGGTCTGTTTTTTAGTTTCTTTTGTTTTATGTGTTTCTTAAAAAATTAAAATTTTTTCTTGGTTTTAGTAAGACCCACGGTGTTTGTTTTCATGCGTGTTTAATTGCATATTAATTGATTTCAGTACCATAGTCTTTATAAAGGTTTTATTTTTCTTTAAACTAGCAGGACCAGCCCGTACGTTATTGTAATTTTTGACTAATAGCAGACCGCTATTTATTTTATTTTGATTTTAATTTTATATTGCTCGGAGTTGCATTTACCTTTTCTTACACCTTAATGTGTTTTTCTGCGGACGCGTCGGGAAAAAGGAACAGAGAATTGAAGCTCCAAAAAAGATTTTTTCGGGACAATTCATATTTATTTTAAAAAGTTTTTTTTTTTCATCAAACAAGAGCTTCAATGGTCTGTTTCGGCGAAACGCGTAATGGTATTTAGCCTAGTTCGACATTCAATTATTTTTCTCTTGAAATGCCTAGTTGAGGGTCCGATTGGGCTAATTTACCATATTCCGCTTTGTAATTTTTATAATTTTTGTAATTTTGTAATTTATGTTTTAGTTTTAATTTTTGCAATTTATAATTTAATCATTTTTATTTTGTTTTAACTTGTTCCGTCGATCTATTTTTATATGTATTAACTTTTCACATGTCACAACGATCAGATTAGTTTTTTCGTGCATTCACGAGTTTTCCAACATTGATTTTAAACAGTTTTATTTCGCGTGTAAGCAGTTTTTTCTATTTTCCATATTAATAATTTTTTCAAATAATTTTTTCAAAAATTTCTTCTATGTTAATATTTTAGTAATACTGCGTTGAACTATTTCGTGGAGCTACAGCTCCTGGTAACTTTTTAGCAAACTCGCTACAATGTTTCTTCCTATTATTTCATATTTTTGCAGCATTTTGCGCAAATATTTTTAAGACCAAATAGGTCTTACGTATCATTACTTGTTAACTTTTCAATTTCTATTTCGATTATATATATATATATATACGCCACATAAAATTCGAAGCAATAGTAAAACCCCAAAATATTTAAAACCTGCATGTTTTTAGAATTTCCAGGAGACAGTCTCGCGCATTGGAATTTTTTTTTTTTTTTTTTTTTACAACGTTTCCACTAATCGTCTTGAAACCGTTGAGTTTGTTAATCAAAAATTCGTTAAAATTCTACAAAATATGAAATATTAAATAAAACAAATTCGAAATTTGATGGCTCTAGGTACCTTTTTTTTTCACTATGCGAGAAATATGCATACATTCATGTAGATTCTTCATTATTTGATTTCTTTAAATATAATACAGGGCAATATTTGGTGGCAATAATTTGAAAAGTAATTCAATACAAAAGCCAGTTTTCAGACAAATATCCCTTTCAGGACTAACGTTCCTTTTGAGCTAATTATTAATGAAAATTAAAGGAAACAAATCTGTGCACCATGTAATGAAAATGAAATAAAAAAGTCAGCATTTGAAACACTTTTGGAAAGTCAAATTTTCAGCTGAAAAAAAAATTACTAAAGTTGAAAAATTCTGAGATATTTTTAAAAAGGGACAATTTTGCATCTAAACACTTTTCCGACAGCAAAACACTTTTCGTAAGCCAAGTTTCCAGTTAAAGAAATTTAATGAAGTGGAAAAAATTTTAGATACTTTTGGTACGTTTCTAGATTTAGCACTTTTGGACGTTTTTGGATCTCGACAATTTTCCAACAGTAAAACACGTTTAGTAACCCAAGTTTTTAGTTAAGAACATTTACTGTAGATGGAAAATTTTTAGAAATTTTTGGATATTGGGTACTTTTAGATTTAGCGCCTTCGGTAATATTTGAATCTAGACACTTTTACAATGAGTAAAACACTTTTGTTAAGACAGGTTTTCAGTTTAAGAACATTTAATAAAGTTAAAAAACGTTTGCACAATTTTAGAAGGCTTTTGGATTTCGGACACTTTTGAATTTGGCACTTTTGGATACTTTTAGATCTCGGCATTTTTCCTAATGTAAAACGCTTTAAATAAGCGTTATAAGTTAAGAACATTTCTTAAAATTAAATAAGTTAAGAACATTTATTAAAGTTGAAAAGTTTTTACACACATTGGAAACGCGATTAGAATTTAGACATTTTTGGATCTAGCACTTTTCCAACAGCAAAACATTTTTGGTAAGCCAAGATTTCCGGTAAGAGCATTTAATGAAGTTGAATATTTGTAGACACTTCTGGAACGCTTTTGGATTTTGCACTTTTGGATGCATTTGGATCTAAGCACTTTTCTATCGGAAAAGCACTTTTACTAAGACAAGTTTTCAATTAAAAACATTTACTGAAGTTGAAAAATTTTTAGACACTTCTGGGACGTTTTTTGATTTTGAATACTTTTGGGTCTAGACACTTTTCAAAAATAAAACAATTTTAGAAAGCCAAGTTTTCAGCTCATTTACTGAAGCTGAAAAGTTTTAGACACTTTTGGGACGCTGTTGTATTTTGGACACTTTTGTATTTAGTACTTTCGGATACTTTTCCGATAGTAAAACATTTTTGGAAACCTAAGTTTTCAATTAAGAACATTTACTATTGTTGGAAACTTTTCAGGCTCTTTAAAAGCGCTTCTCGATTTCGGACAGTTTTGGATTTAGCACTTTTGCACAGTTTTGGATATAGACACTTTTCCAAAAGAAACACCTTGGACAGTTTCTGAAGAAGCCACGAACCCAGAGCTAGCAGCAATATTAAAGACAAATTCTCTAAATGGATGATACTCACTGTGTAGCTACAATCTTTGCCTCCCGGGGCAGTCTCTGATTTTACCGTTATGTGGCGGTTTTTGAATTTACCGCGCCTCTTGATATATTAAAAAATAGCTAAAAATTGCGGAATTGACATCTAGAGAAAGAAATTAAACGTTTATTTTTAAATAAAATATTTATTCCAACATTTTAAGATTATATTATTATTTAATTTGTTTCTTTATTTTCAACACCCTCCACGACATCGTAGAGGTCTACTTGATTGCTCCAGTTGCTGTAATGTAGACAGTATAGATAGACTTTTTAATGCAGAATAAACATTTATATTTCTATGATAATTTTCTAAATGATTTTTATTTAGGAAAATCTTCTCATGATAAGCAGAGCTTACAGCTGTAGCGAAGAAAGTCCGCACTAGTAGTACAACATTTCCACAGTTGTTCAGGAGATTTTAAATTAAAATAAACTGCAAAACATTCCAAAGATGTTCCACGTTCCTACTTCATTTTTCTTAGAAAATAACGGAATTAGATATCTTGAAATACTTCTCTCTTAACCAGGGACATTTTACCTCGAGAAAATCTATTTTTCTCTCAGTTTAATTCGGTACGCAATTCTGAACCTCATCACTTTTTATGCTTCTTGGGATTCACATGACTACCCCTAACAAAATAATGTTTCACTCGAAAAATGCTACCCCATCCAAATGTGCCGCCTGGGGCAGACCACCACCTCCTCTCCTTTGTAGCTGTGCACTGGGTTCTTTCTTTCTAGCTGGGTCCGACTGAATCACTTAAAATTTCGGTTTCATTTGTGTTGCTAATTTTATGAAAACTGAGTGAAGCAGTTTTTATGACTAGGCATTACTTAGCTACAAATCATGCGCAACAAGTATATGTTTGTGAAAGTATTTAATTTATGTAATGAAGTTTAAGATTTTAACTTTTGTTCCATAAAATTAAATTTTGCTAGTTTCATAGAAATCAGTTTTTAATTAAAAGTTCGCTTAAATTGCTGAGGTAGATTATCCTCATATGATAATGTATATTCCCCATTGTATATCCCAGCCTTATAAAGATTAAATAAGTATATATTGTCACAAAAATTGCTTCGAATTTCCCATTATGAATCAATGGTGGAGCTTATGACGCTCAGGGCTCCACCATTGATTCATTCTTTTGTCTCCCCTCTCTATGCACACCAAAAAATCAAATCTATAAAGTATTAAAACAACGTATAAGGAAATAAACTATAATTCATGTATTAATATGTGAAATAACACTTTGAATTCCATCATTTCAAAGTGGCATTTTGTTTGTTTTACTGTTAGCAAAATTGTCGATGACATTGTAGTATTGTAGAAGTTTGTTTTACTATTCGAGCTGATTTTTCTAAGCATTATAATATTTATTAAATACTAGCTGCTCATTTTTAGGGCTTAGGTGCTTCTAAACCGATTTATATCTAGAAAAACTTCCTTCATAACAAATAATATTTCAACAGTTGTGAGGAAAATTCGATGTAGAACTGTAATTCCTATTCTTAGTTTATTATCATTTGGAATTTCCTTTTGAAAACTATTTCAGAATAAATTATAAAGCTTATAGAGGCTGTTCTTTCACCTCTCGGCTTCGTTTTCCAATTGCTCTAACAGAAATGAAACTCTGAAGTAATTCTCTCTCCGTGATGAGCTTTTCGGTTATTATTCATGAGATTTAAAACTTTAGCTTACAGTAAGTAAAACTAATGAAGTCTGTGTTCAGTGTAAAAACAATTCTCTCTAAAACAGTTTCATATCACTATTCGGCATCGCGTGATTCTTCACCTCACCTATGACCTAGTGGATAAGATGGGCGAAGGGCGATAACTAGTAATTAAATATAAGGTTCAAATTCCAAACAAGAGGTTGGGTTACTTTCATTACGTGAATATGAACCAGTTCGCAATTTTTAGACCTTCGCAGGAAATTTTACTTCTGCACAAACACATCCCGCCCCTCAGACAATCGTAGTTAACTTTACCCTCTCCGCACCGTCCAGCTACATTGCTGTATTAAATAGTTTATATTATATAAATAGCGAAGTCCATGTGTTTTATTTTGAGGTCGAAAGCTTAATATTTCTAAATATTGATAATAGATAGCAGCACTACACAGCTATTTGCGAAATAGAACTAGGACGTTCGAATCCTCAAATCTTACAAATGAATCTTTTGCAAATTCATTCGAAGCTTTTGAATCCTGACTTAAACAAACCGTTAAATATTTGAGCTCAAAACATTGGTAAGATTAGTTTCACTGATGTTCAACAAAAATGTTTAATAATAAAAGAAGAACTGCAATTTCATGGATCTAAAATGCTTATCAAGAGCTTTAATTATGTACATTATTAGGTAAATTTAGTTTATATCTTTCTAATAAATATTGGTCTATTTTATCCACATTTAAAAATTTATATTCTTAAATTTTTGTTTTTGTAGTTTGGCAACAGTAAGAAAGATTTGAATAATATTTTGATTTCCTTAAGTGTGGCCCACCAGCGGCCGAGCGGTAAAGTCGCTGAAAAGTGGTAGTTGGGTCCGAGGTTCGAATCCCGTGAACGGGCTGGCTGCATGGGTGTTTTCGTGGTTTTCGCCATGTGTAACGTGTATACGAGCCAGTTTCCCTTAGAAAGTTCTCCACGAAGGCATCCCTCCCCTCAGGCAGATAGCCGTAGTGTGCTTTGCCATAATTAAATACACATACACACCTTAAGTATGTAAGTAAATAAAGCCACACGGAGTGGAGGAAACGGCGTTCGCCAAAGTCCTCATCTCCTTTCTTCTTGCTTAAGAGCAAGATTGCTAAAGTAAATAAAGTTTTGGCTTTCTTGAGCAAGAAAATGCAATTGTTTATTTAAAATATTTCTTTTCAAGAGCTAAGGAATGGAGTCAGATTTAATTTGAAGGCGAGAACGACTGAATGAAATAATATTCAGGTATATTCAACACAATAACTTTGATAACTTTAACCAAATGACAAAATTAAATGATAAGAAAGAAAGGACTATCATTTAAAATAGCAACGAACTTGAACTAATTTAATGTAAAAAATCTCAAGAAACATATAAATAGATACTTTCAGGACATATTAATTAAAAAAAAAGCAAAAGTTCGTTTATGAACTGTTCATAATTACTTTTATGCAGTTCATTTATGAACTATTCATAAATTTTCTGTAAGTTATTTGACCGATGCTCTACCACTAATACTCGGAAAGCATTCCTATATGCTTTTCGAGTTGGCATATTGAACATCCACATCGGCATATATGAAAGTGTTGGCATGAAGTTGGCATCCACATTGGCATATATGAAAGACAATATGCCAATGTGAAATTTCAAATTAAAGAAAAAAAAGTAACCTTAGATGCCGTAGATGTTTCCATGAATTTTTTTTATTGTTGATGTTGTTATTGAAAGGAAAAGTAATTAATTTTACAGAATATTTTTTGCTTCTGAAAATGAAAGAATTTTACCAGACTTCCTTCAAATTTGATAGAGCTTTCTGAAATCTACGTAAAACTTAAGGTCGATTTTTTGCCTCATATTAAATGGTTGACTGAAATTGGAACCAAGCTGTATACTACTTAACCCCTCGGTTGGCGATATTTCTCTGTCACTTCGCAATTGTTCTAATCTATTTCGGTGTATACGAGCCAGTTTCCCTTAGAAAGTCCTCCACGAAAGGCATCCCTCCCTTTAGGCAGATAGCCCTCGTGTGCTTTGCCATAATTAAATACACACATCTAATCTATTTCGATCTTATAGGGCGAATTTATTTTCTGTTTGGCGACTAACCAAATATTTAAAAACCAAACATCTGTAAATATGTTTATATTGTTACGAATTTGGTATTTAAAAAGCTAATGTTAGTTCAATTATAAATTAAATGGTTTTATTTCTCGCGCATGGCAGCGCGTGACGAATATTAAAAGAAAGCTAAGCCGGAAAATTGAAAATACAAGAGTGCGTGCATTAAATAAATAAATATCTCTTTTTGATTTCGAGAAAGTACTGGAAAATTCTAGCGCGTGATTTTAAAATCGTATAAAAGGAGGAAAACATCTCAATTTGTTGTAGTTATTTAGTTTGTTGTTATTTAGAAAACTGCTCTTGTTGATTGTAGCGAAGTCGCAGATTAGCTTTCTTTAGCTGTTTTGAATTACGTTCTATTGGACATTTGAGTAGTTAAAAGATAACTACTGTGAGATATTGTAATACTGCATTATAATTTGAGAAGATTTAAGCATTTTTGTTGTGATAATAATAAATTTTTGTTCATTTTTCATCGGACTTGTGCATTCATTTCGTAACGAACCCGTACGCACGCAACAATTTTTGGTGTCAGGAGTGGGGTTTGAATGCTAATCACAAGAGCGATGGAAGAGCAGTTAAGACAGTTGATATCAGCCTTTGCTGCATTTAAAGAAGAAATGAAAGATGATATGAAATCTGGTCAAGAAAAGATGGAAGAATCCGTTAAAAAAGAAATGGAATCCGTTAAAAAGGAAATGGAAGCCGTTCACGAAAAGTTGGAAGCTGGTCAAGTAACTTTTAAGGAAGATATAAAAGCTGTACAAGAAAAGATTGAAGCAGGTCAAGACGAAATGAAAAGAGAAATAACCTGCGTAATAGAAAGTAAATTTGAGGCTATGGAAGACAGAATAGGAGCTGTCGAAAATAAAGTCGGGCAAATTGAAGAAAAGGTTTCTTCTGTCAAAGATGAAATAGAAGATAGAGTGTCGGTTGTGGAGCAACGAGTCGAAGGAAGAGTTTCGGCCGTCCAACAACAAATTGAAGAGAGAGTTTCTGCAGTTGCCAAAGAAATGGAAACTTTAAAAAAATTCGTAGCGACGGCAGGGAGCAAGAGCGATGATTTTAAATTCTTACCGATGCCTGGTCGTCCATCTCTGAAGCTATTCACATATGATGGGAAGACATCCTGGCAAGTGTATAAGACCCAGTTTTCTATCGTTGCGGATGCGAATGGATGGGACTCCCAAGCTAAGGCCTGTCATCTCGCCGCTTCTCTGAGAGCAGACGCAGCGGATATCCTGCAAACGCTTCCCGAAAATCAAAGGCTGGATTTCGAAGCTCTGTCCGGCGCCTTGGAGCTGCGCTTCGGCGAGAAACGTTTAAAAGACTACAGCAGGCTCCAATTAAAATCCCGTCAACAGAAGCTCACCGAAACACTTCAGGAGCTCGCCAGGGATGTTGAAAGGCTGTCACATCACGCCTTTTCGGAGTGCCCGACAGAAATAAGGGAAATTCTGTCCCTGCAATATTTCATCGATGGCAGCCGGGACCCTGAAATACAGAAAGCACTGCGAATGGCGGATATAAAAGGTCTGGAAAGCGCTTTAGTGTACGCCATGAAATTTGAGGCAGCCCAGCAAGCCACTCGTAGAGACCGCCACCCAATCAGAGCTGCTCATGTCCAGGAGCCAAGGGATCAAGTTACTGTTCGTCTAGACTATATAACCAGACAACTCAATGACTTCAGAAGAAATATCAGTGAAAAGAAACCGACCTTAAAATGTTGGAACTGCGGTGCTGAAGGACACATACGACGAAACTGAAGAATACGGATGTTAAGACCGCTCCTAACAAACAGCAGGGAAACTAATTAGGGGCCATCTCGCGGGGCGGAGGTTGCCAGATAATGAAAAGCCCCAGTTTAAAGCGTTTCAGATTTCTGCAGTGAGAGGCGGCAGTAATGGACTTTTCATAATAGGACATATTAATGGAGTTCCCTGCAATATGACGATAGATACAGGAGCCAACGTTACCATCATCCGAAAAGATTTGGCTCAACAACTGGGAAACAAACTTATCTGGACGCCGCCCTGCGTTACCCTCCAGACTGTGTCCCGTGAGAAGATCGACATCGACGGAAAAGTAAATGTTAACATCACGTTTGGAAGTGCCGCTTACTATCACACGGCATATGTAGCAGAGATCACTGATTCTTGCATACTCGGATTGGACTTTCTAAGGAAATACAATTTTTCCTTGGACTTTAAAAATAACGAATTGCATTCTAGATCTGAGGACATAGCGTTATTTGAAGTTAATGATAAAGAAGTTAAATCTGTCCATAAAATCATAGCACAAGACAATATCACAATACCGGCAAGAACAGAAATTTTACTTCCTGGATCCATAGCCGAAAACAGAAATTTCCGCTACGGCATCATAGAATATCCCAATAACTGTAATAGCCCAAAAGGAGTACTAGTAGCCTCAACACTCGTCGACCTATCCAGAACGGTTATCCCGGTCAGAGTCGCCAATGTAACTGAGAAGGTGAGAATTATTAAGAAAGATGAAGTGGTTGCAGCATGTACTCCAGTAACCACCGTTGAAAGAAAGAGTAACATCCAAGAATCCGTGTCTTCAGAAAACATTACATCAGAGTTACTTCAGAATGCGCAATTAAACGATGAAGAGAAGAATGCTGCCGATCGCGTCATTAAAGATCTTCAAGTTGTTTTCTCCCGCTCGTCTTCTGACGTGGGTCGAACCAGTTTGACACAACATAGAATCGATACCGGCGATCATCCCCCGATCAAGCAACATCCAAGACGTCTACCGTTTGCTAAACAGGAAGAGGTGCGAACACTGTTAAAAGATATGGAAGAAGGCGATGTCATCGAGCCTTCAGTAAATCCATGGGCATCTCCCATCGTCCTAGTCAGAAAGAAAGACGGCTCAACAAGATTTTGCTTTGACTATCGCCGGTTGAATGAGGTTACGAAGAAAGACAGTTACCCTCTTCCTAGAATTGACGACATTCTAGACACTCTTTCTGGAAGCAAGTAGTTCTCAACACTTGATTTAAAGAGTGGGTATTGGCAGGTAGAAATACAGCCTGAAGACCGAGAAAAGACGGCATTTACTACGGGACAAGGGCTGTGGCAATTCGAGGTAATGCCGTTTGGACTGTGTAATGCGCCGGCAACGTTCGAACGTCTTATGGAGACTGTTTTGAAAGGCCTTTCCTACGAATCCTGCCTGATGTACCTGGACGACATCATCATCGTCGGAAAGAGATTTGAAGAACATTTAGAAAATCTTAGGAAGGTGCTTCAGAAACTGAAAGAAGCCAATCTGAAGCTGAGTCCTGCTAAATGCAAATTGTTCCGAAAGGAAGTGACTTACCTGGGACATGTCATCTCTGTAGAAGGTGTGCGCACGGATCCTGAAAAGGTATCAGCGGTTAAATCCTGGAAACGTCCCGAAAATGTCCATCAGCTGAGAAGCTTCCTAGGGCTTTGCACCTACTATAGGAGATTCGTGAAGGACTTTTCTTCCATCGCAAGACCCCTTCACAAGCTGACAGAGAGCAACCAAAAGTTCTTGTGGACAAAAGAATGCAACGATGCATTTAACAACTTAAAGGAGGCTTTAACATCTGCTCCAATCCTGACGTATCCTCAGCACGACCGACCATTTATTCTCGACACCGACGCGAGCAATGAAAGTGTCGGTGCTGTTTTGTCCCAAGAAATAGACGGCTAAGAACGTGTAGTGGCGTACTGGAGCAAATGCCTGTCTAAACCGGAGAGGAATTATTGTGTCACCAGGAAAGAGTTGCTCGCCATAGTCAAAGCTGTAGAACAGTTCTATCATTATCTATACGGCAGAAAATTCCTGCTTCGCACCGATCATGCATCATTGACCTGGCTTTTAAATTTCAAGAATCCTGAGGGTCAAATAGCCAGGTGGATACAGAGACTCCAAGAATATGACATCACTATCCGTCATCGTAAGGGATCATCACACGGAAACGCCGACGCCCTGTCTAGAAGACCTTGTCAAGAAAACTGCCGATATTGTTCCAGGGTGGAAGCGAAATACGAGCTGCTGACTCCGGTCGCAAGACAAATTACAACATCAACATCGGCTGATCGAGAACCGTGGAGTGATGATGAAGTCAGGAAAGACCAGCTGGAAGACCGCGACATTAAACCCATAATTGATTTAATGGAGTTGTCAAACAGAAAACCTACTTGGCAGGACATTTCTATCTGTAGTCCTACAACCAAACAATATTGGGCACTCTGGGATTCACTTCACATTCGAAACGGCGTCTTATACCGGAAATTCGAATCGGATGATGGGAAGACGTTCCGATGGCAGCTGATACTTCCAAGATCCCGCATTCCTGATGTCCTTAAAGAACTACATAACAGCCCTACGCGAGGTCACTTTGGAATAATGAAGACCTTACAGAGAGTTTGTGAGCGCTTTTACTGGAATAATGCAAAGGATGACGTGCAAAAGTGGTGCCGATCTTGCGATGCCTGTGCAGGTCGGAAAGGATCGAAGAGACGCAGCCGAGGCAAACTGCAACGTTACAACGTAGGCGCGCCTTTTGAACGTATCGCCTTTGATATTTTGGGACCTCTTCCACGAACTGCTGATGGCAACAAATACATACTCGTTGTCGTTGATTACTTCACCAAGTGGCCTGAAGCGTATCCTATTCCTGATCAAGAGGCTGTTTCAGTAGCTGAGGTGATGATACAGCACTGGATTTCGAGATTCGGAGTGCTTCTTCAGTTACATTCCGATCAGGGAAGGAATTTTACCTCGGTAGTAATCAAAGAACTATGCAAACTACTCGGCATTGACAAGACCCAAACGACGCCATTACATCCCCAGTCGGACGGCATTGTAGAGAGGTTCAATCGAACCATCCTTAATAACCTCTCATCATTAATTCTCCAGAAACCAGCAGGACTGGGACAAGAAATTATCGCTGTTTTTACTGGCTTACCGCAGTGCTGTCCACGAGACTACCGGCTATTCTCCATCACAGATGCTCTTCGGTCGTGACCTTCGTCTGCCTTGTGATCTATTGTTTGGCCGCCCTCCGGATGCTCCTTCATCGTCTGAGGAATATATTCAAGATCTCCAGGCCCGGTTTGAAGTGATAAACAACTTTGCACGAGAGCGAGTCAACTTAGCGACGGTGAAGATGAAGACCCGATACGACACAAGAGCTACTGAACATCAATTCCACGAAGGAGACAAGGTGTGGTTGTGGAATCCGACTCGACGGAAAGGACTTGACCGAAATTACAGTCACCTTGGGATGGCTCGTACACAGTTCTAAACAGGCTGAATGACGTCGTGATTCGGATTCGTAAGTCTTCGAACTCTAAACCTAAAGTCGTTAGCTCATTACTATGGCCATAGTACGGAATGTAAATAATTGTAAATAGTGTCAGACCATGGTCCTTTATGTTTTTAAATGTGTATTTGATTTGATTTGTATTTAGTATTTGATTTGCATTTAGTATTTGATTTGTATTTAGTATTTGTTTTGTATTTGGTATTTGATAGCATTTGATTTGTTTAAGTTAGTTATTGCATTTATTGTTCATGTTGTTTGATATTGTAATGTAATGTTTATGCCTCAGTTGCATTTATGCCACAGTTGTAAGTTTAGCTTCCTGTCCAGGGATTGTACTGCCCGGGACGTGCAGTCCTTGGGAAGGGGGCAGTGTTACGAATTTGGTATTTAAAAAGCTAATTTTAATTCAATTATAAATTAAATGGTTTTATTTCTCGCGCAGTGCAGCGCGTGACGAATATTAAAAGAAAGCTAAGCCGGAAAATTGAAAATACAAGAGCGCGTGCATTAAATAAATAAATATCTCTTTTTGATTTCGAGAAAGTACTGGAAAATTCTAGCGCGTGATTTTAAAATCTTATAAAAGGAGGAAAACATCTCAATTTGTTGTAGTTGCTTAGTTTGTTGTTGTTTAGAAAACTGCTCTTGTTGATTGTAGCGAATTCACGGATTAGCTTTCTTTAGCTGTTTTGAATTACGTTCTATTGGACATTTGAGTAGTTAAAAGATAACTACTGTGAGATATTGTAATACTGCATGATAATTTGAGAAGATTTAAGCATTTTTGTTGTGATAATAATAAATTTTTGTTCATTTTTCATCGGAATTGTGCATTCATTTCGTAACGAACCCGTACGCACGCAACAATATATATAAAACATATATTAAATATCTATATTAAACATATATTAAATATGTATAAACATATATTAAATATATGTAAAACATATATTAAAAACCAAACGAATATAACCAAATATTAAAAAAATATTTAGTTATAGTTTGATTATATTAAACGAATTGTTGATCCTAGTAAGCAATGGATTTTCCATATTGTCATATACAAAAGTGGTGGTACTTAAGCCATTCCATAACAATATCCGAAGGATACACGTTCACATTAAACCGGTGTCTACTGTGTTAAGTCAACATTTTGCCCCTCAATGACTTTAAGTATTTGAGAGATTTTAGATATATTAAGATTCGAGAAAGTTTATGACGCTTCATTTAAAAAAATAATGAATAAGAATAATAATATGGAAAAGTGCGTGAATTACGCTATTTTTACGTTGTTTCCATAACAGAGTAATAGAGAAATATAGTATACGCTGCTCAGTGTGATAATGGTTAATGCTATCTATCAATCGGATATTGTTATTGAATTGTCGAAGTACAATCCGTTTGAATACGAAAACATGGAAATTAAATCTCTTATTGGGATCAACAATTCGGGGAACATGATTCAAGTATTATCGAATGAATTTTTTAAGCTGAAATAATGCCATCAAATAAAAGATAAAAACAATAAATAACGTCGAAATTCTCAAATAACGCATGTAACAGAACTATTTTATTCAACGCCATGAACTCGTGAACTGTAACCGAACTATTTTATTTAAACGCGATCTCGTGGCGATATGTAAAAACGTCAGTCGACCTCCAGCCGCCATGATGATAGTTTACTATGTTATTCAAATTTTTTATGTTCCATTTGATATGTTTCATTTTTATGTATATTTCTTTTATTTGTAACCGTTCCTGTGTGCTCTGTTAATAAATCCTTTTAAAGCTAGCCGGCATTAGTGTCTATTGAGGAACGGCTACATCACATTGGCGCCGAACTAAATCTGAATCCAAAATGGCACAACAAAATGTTTAGAATTTGTTTGGCTTTAACAAGCCCTTACTCCCGAATTTAACTTTGAGTTGCTGGAGATCGGCTCAGTTTCTTTTCAGGACTGCTGGTCAAAAATTCTGGAAACCAATTCTGGAATTAAAATTGTCATACCGTGCTGCTAGCACATCGAATCATCAACTGGACACTTTCAACGGAAAAGATAAGTTTCGTTTACATTATCGTTTAATCTCAGTTTAAAGTTCTTTTAAACTGATTATTTATTATAAGCTGCTTCTTAAAGCAAATGTAAATTCTCTACTGAAATCTGATTTCTTGATACTACATAAGAGTATTAAACGAAAGCAAACGGCTTTCTGATAACCAAACGTTATTTGAACTGTAATTTGTTATTTTAAAATGTTAATGCGCATATTAAATTAATTTGTAGATAATATTGTTTCACTGAATACATGTTTTGATGTTAAGATTTGAATATATTCATGGATGTTGTTTATTAGAATTTATTAGTTTCGCTTCTGATTTACAGCAGCAGATGTTTTCCCCCCGCGGGAATGTTTAGACTAGTGATGATTTATGATGTGTTTACGTCAAATCTTTTATTATTTTTATTTCCTTTAAGTGCTGTTGTTCCTCATTAAATGTTTTATTCTACATAAAATAAAATATTGTACTTGTTGATTTATCTTTCAACGAACATTTTGAGAAAATGATTATAGTATAGTACAGTGCTTCGCAACCTTTTCTCACCTGCGACGCACAAAAATCTTTCTGGAATTTCGTGGCACACCAAAAGCTAATGTAATGTATATATGTATTGATTTATACACAAACTTTACAATAAATTTTTGATTTTAATTTGAAAAATATACAATTATAAAACCATAACATATTTATTTATATGCAATCATAATAATTATCAATGTGATACCTGCGCTTAAAAAAAGTTATATATTTTTGAGCTCCGAGTTATCAAGGAAGTGCCGAAAAAATTCAAATGCTGACACACTTACAATCACACACACAACCACACAACAGTGAAATATATAAAAACATTTAAAATAGACATTATTAAGGAAAAAAATTGTCATTGTTTATTAAATACATGATAAAAAATTGCAAAATGTCAAATACATGTATTTGATTGCGGCACACCTATATCCTACTCATGGCACACCGGTTGCGGAGCACTGGTATAATACTTTAAGAAAATACGATGGTTTTCCTTTAATGAATGCTTGTCCTGAAAAATATTCCTTGAAGCGAAAGAAAATACTTATGAATAAAATCGAATGACTATTTAATTAAAGTAAAAGAGTTACTAAGTGTGTGTTGCTTAATTAGCTTAATATTTTGTTAAGATTAAGAAGAATTCAGCTTAAATATAAAAGCTTATGGTAAGACATTTATGTAGGTTTTGTATGTTTTGCTAAGTAGTAAACAATTTTTGAACAATTTATTATATATTATTTTCTGGATACAAGTTGAATTTATGAGGGCATTTTATGATATTTTTACGACTCAGAAATAATAAACTTTGGGTGGTGTGGTGTATTTAATTATGGCAAAGCACACTAGGGCTATCTGCCTAAAGGGAGGGATGCCTTCGTGGAGGACTTTCTAAGGGAAACTGGCTCGTATACATGTTACACATGGGGAAAACCACGAAAACACCCATGCAGCCAGCCCGTTCGCGGGATTCGAACCTCGGACCGAACTACCAGTGTTCATCGACTTTACCGCTCAATAAACTTTGGGAGTATTATTGTTTATATTTATAAATGTTGTTTAATAGTGATATATAAATGTACGAGTAACATTGTTTACATTTATACATGCTGTGTAATAGGAGTATACACATTTTACTTAAAGGTATAATCATTAATTCTAAAATACTGTATTGTGAATAAAATCGAGATAACGACAAATTCAACTTCATCTTTTCCCTTCCCCTGACCTTTCATATAATTATGGCTTACCTTGCCAAAGCACGAAAAGAGGATTTAAAAACTCTCGCTACAGAACTGGGTTTCAATGTGAACGACACTATGCGAGTAATAGATCTTAAAGATCTTATCGTCAATTCTGACACTTATGATGAGGCTTTTACGAGGAATCTTCTGGAAACTTTAATCAAAACTAGACAACAAAAAGTACGTGAAAGCAAAGCTCTAGAGACACATCAAAGAAAAGAACACGAACTTTTATTAGAATTGGAACGTTTAAAATTAAACCTGGCAGCTGCTAGCTCAAATCCTAACTATGCCGCCTTTGCTTCCAATGCAGCTATTGAAACAAATATTCAACACCTAATCCCTAAATTTACAGGAACTTCTGACATTGCAACCTACCTGCAAATTTTTGAAAGACAATGTGAGAAAGTTAATATAAAACAAATAGATTGCATCACTCATCTCCTACCTCTTCTGCCTACAGACATTTCAAAAATTATTTTAAGAGAACCAAAAGACAAATTAGAAGATTATCCTTACATCAAGAAGATTCTGCTACAAAGATTCAAATTAAATGCTGAATCATTTCGAATTAAACTTACTACACACCAAAAACACCCTGGGTCCTTATGGAAAGATTTTGCTTACGAATTAAACAATTATCTCGAAGAGTGGCTTCATAGTCTCGATGTTACAGACTTTGAATCACTCAAAGACTTGGTCCTGACGGATCAGCTTAAACGAAGAGTTAGTATTGATGTTAAAGAGCATTTTATTGATACTCGGGGGAAAATAAAGAGTTCATCTGAATTAGTACAGAAATTGGATAATTATGAAGCTGTACGTATTAAATATACGAACTATAAAACTCAACTTCCTGGCAGGCGGAACTATTCTTACAAACTGACTAATCCATCCAAACACAAAGTAGAAAATCGAACAAGTGACGTACAGGGTACTCATAAAACCTTTTTAAATCGTGATCAGCAACAAACAGAGGAAAAGCGACCTCCTTTAACATGCTATGAGTGCGGAAAAACTGGTTTTTATCAAGTCTAAATGTCCAGACTGTAACCCCCCAAAGACTTCAAATTCATCAAATTTTGGCATTATCCAAATCCGATCCTGTTTATCTTCCACTCGGACTGCGAATTAGTATTGGTGGTGTTTCCGGTACAGCCTTCGCCGACAGTGGTGCTAGTCACTCAATCGCAAGTGAATCCCTCTATCATATTCTGCAGAAACAACATGGAGTATTTGAAAAGACAAGACTACAGGTGTCTTTCGCTAATGGTTTGGTATCTGAAAAAGAGGTACTTCGCACCGAACAAATTATTCTTCTCGAAGGCAGAGAGTTCAAAACTCCGCTCCTTGTGTTGCCTGATGCCAAAAATAACTAGACTCTGTTAGGAACTGACTTTCTTCAAAAAGCTAAAATTGTTTTAAATCTTGCTGAAAATAAGTGGAACTTCTCTGATGAACCTCGAAGAAAATATAGCTTCGTGAAACCTCATCAATCCCAAGTACTGGAAGAAACCCCAGTTGTTGCAAACAAGTGCTGACTACGACAAAATGAAGGACAGCAATTAACTACAGCCCAACGGCTTGCAACTGATGCATTGCTTAACAAATATCACACTGTCTTCAAAGTAGGGGGAGAAGCCACTCCATTCATTGAACATCATATTAATACAAGAAACAGCCCCGCTGTTTCAGTCTTTCCATATCGGATGAGCCCAAGTAAGAAAGAATATCATTATTCGCCAACGGTCGGTCACTATGGATCTGAAGGAACATTTTGTCGAATAGCAAAAAGATACTACGGGGTTGGAATGAGAAAGGATATAGCAGAATATGTCAAAAGCTGTCTCGAATGCTGTCGTTATAAAGCCACTAATCAAAAGCCATCTGGCTTACTTCAAACTCCAGTCTATGCTCAACGTTTTGAGACCTTGTCAATTGATCTTTTCGGTCCCCTTCCTGAAACACCGTCTGGTGAAAATTGGATTTTTATTGTACAGGACTGTGCCACGAAGTGGACAGAACTATTTGCTTTAAAGGAAGCCACGGCCAGAGAATGTGCCATTATTCTTTTGGAGGAAGTCGCCCTTCGATTCGGGTTACCCAGGAAACTAATAAGTGATAATCATACCCAGTTTACTAGTGCTGTTATGCAACAACTATGCTATATCTTGAACATTGATCAAAGACTTACTCCTGTCTATCACCCACAATCTAACCCAGTTGGAAGGAAGAATAGAGATCTGAAACCACGTTTAGCAATACTTGTTGGTAACGACCATCAGTCATGGAAGGATAAACTGCCATTAATAAGGTTTGCTTTGAATACAGCCAAATGTGATTCAACTGGACATTCTGCTTCTTTTCTTCAATTTGCACGAGAGTTACGAACCTTAGATGATGTAAAGCATGATATAAAAGCCGTAATTGAGAACGATAATTTTGTTCCAGAAATTACTCCATATTTGAAACGTTTTGCAAGAAATGTACAACAGGTACGAGAAAGAGTCGAAATGCATCAAGATAAGCAGAAACGATATGCTGACAAAAAACGAAGAGAAACACCGAAATTCGTTCCTGGAGATAACGCTTGGGTAACCCTCCACCCAATCAGCAAAGGTCCACTGAAGAAAACTGCTAAATTCATGCCGAAGAGAGATGGTACTTATGTGATAGTGACTACAAGATCTCCAACCACTTATGACATTGCCGATCCTCATGAGCCAGACAAAATTCTCGGCAAGTATCATGTTTCAGCCTTGAAACCATATCAAGATCGAAATAAGTTTCAAAACTCAGCTCGTGTAACTCCAGTGGTTCCCTTAAAGAAAAGAGGACGCCCGAAACGTGTAATACCACCCGAATCTGCACCTGTTTGCACAAGGTGCTGGTGACGCAAAATCTACTTCTCGTCAAACTGGAGCCCATTCATCTGATTCTCCGCCCGCTGCACACAGTAGACAAATGTCAGTTCCTGACTTCTTGCCGAGACGTCTACGAAGTCAGAGGGGGAGGATGTAACAGAACTATTTTATTCAACGCCATGAACTCATGAACTGTAACCGAACTATTTTATTTAAACGCGATCTCGTGGCGATATGAAAAAACGTCAGTCGACCTCCAGCCGCCATGATTATAGTTTACTATGTTATTCAAATGTTTTATGTTCCATTTGATATGTTTCATTTTTATGTATATTTCTTTTGTTTGTAACCGTTCCTGTGTGCTCTGTTAATAAATCCTTTTAAAGCTAGCCGGCATTAGTGTCTATTGAGGAATGGCTACATCGCACGCAAACATATCTCAGAGTGTGAATCTTGATTTGGATTTTAAGCATCATTTAATTCTTAGAACCGCGACTCAGAGAATATAATAAATAATTGTGTTAAGCATCCCAGCCTTTTAATAAATGACGAAATAAAAGAAACTGAGTGCTCATAAAAATGCTTCAGTCAACGACGTCGCTATTTTCATATGCTTTTTTTTTCGTGTTCCGATTTCCAATAATAAACAAATAAACAAATCGGCCGCAGAAACGGGATAATATTGGTGACTCTGACTGCCGTACGAAAGGGCTTGGTTACGAATCCCGGAGAAGGCATGGATTTATGTAAATATATAGTGTCTATTCGGCATAGGGGCACTGTAAATATGGAGCGAGCCGAAAGTCTTCTCGAGAGGTTGATGGTAGGGGACGAAGGATGGGCGATCCTCGGACCCGTCCATCTGGGTTGCTCCCCATCAAAGTTGGGGACGGAGCTGAGCAAAGTCGTATTGTCACTTGCATGATGCTCAAGGTTCTTGCACGATAGGCGCAGTCTTGCACTCTGACTTGCTACGAGGAATTTCGTGGGTTTGTTCCGACGTCACTGTCAGACAAGTGAGATAAGTCATAACAACGTATATAATAAACAAATCGAGATATTTTTGTCTTAATTTTAAGATACGCAATTGGGGAATTTCCCAGCACTGGAAGAATCCGGGATAAAATTTCTGCAGGAATTCAATATTTTTGCAGCAAAACAGGTAAAGGAAAGTATTGTTTTTGATCTTTTGTTACAGCGATTGCCAAGGAATTTTACATCAGAACAACAGATTGAAAAAACCAGGTTATAAATAGATTAATTGTCTGATTTTTAGAAAAAATATCTAATTAGAATGTAAAATATATTTATAACAAAATTTTTGCAAATGAATTGATTGGCAGATTATATCATCATTCTTTTGTTTTGTAAAAAATATCTAATTTGCTCCAAAGGTGTAGATATCAAATAGTTAAATATAAAGGATAAAACTCCATAAATATCGGGTTGGCAAGAAAGCATTTTCAGTTTTTTAATGCGAACTAAGTTTTTCTATACAAAAAGGAACTATAATCAGTTAATATCTTCCAATCTGTTCGATGACTTTTTGCCATCTTTGTGGTAACTTCCCGATTCCGTGCCCTTAGAACTTCTGGCCTCTGTCGGCAAAACACTCCACCAAGTGCGATTTGAGGTCATCGTTATTACTGAAGCTTTTACTATTTAAGAAGTTTTGTAAACTTGGAAATAAATAACATCCAATGGCGCAAGTTCGGAGTACATGGGGGATGCCAGTCAACCTGCCATAACTTCGTATACGTTGCTAAAGATTTGTGAGGCCTCGCATTGACATGGAGGAACGCGGCGTGGAAGGAACGATATCGTGGCACATCATTCCTTTGCGATTTGCCAATTCTGCACTTAAATCTTTCGTTGTTTCCTCCAATTTCGTAAGTTGTTTGTAGTAAACATCTGAATTGATCGTCTGGTTGCTTGGAAGCAGCTTAAAATATTCAAAACCTTTATAATGCCTCCAAATTGACAGTATGATCTTTTTTAAATGCAATTTAGCATTCAATAGGATTTGTAGTGATTCATCATGCTTAAACTATGATCTTTTTCGATTGATTGTATTATAGATGATCTATTTTTTTATCACAGTGATGATTTGTTTCTAAAAAAGTCAATTGCATTACGTTTGAAATTCATGTTGTACTAAGTGAATTTCTTTCAATTTATACCAAACGCAAATATCGATCTTCTTAACCCATCCAAGGCATCTTACGTGATTTTTAATTGTAGTGCGTGATGCACACAATAGTTTGTAATTTCTCGCACAGTTATAGGATGATTCGATTCAATTATGGCTTTCATTCTATCATCATGAGCTTCAAAATGTCGACCAGAATGCTCGTATCTTCAAGTGAAAAATCTCCAAAATGAAATTTTTCGAACCAATTCTGATATATGGGTTCTGTTACGCAATCAACTCCATGAAATTCACACATCTTTTTGCAAGTCTCAGTTGCTTTGTGAAAATAAAAAAGTAAAATATATCGAAAGCAGTAATTTTTGCTCTCCTTATTTAAAATGACCGTACACAAACAATTATAAACAAAAACACACGGAATTTCTTTCTACCGACCTAAAGTGTTGACCGCCAAATCGTAAAATAAAAACAAAAATTGACCAAATGACTTCCTTGTAGGGGATACTAAATTATATACATTCTTTTTTTGCTGCATTTCACTTAAACTTACTTCCTAGAATTTCATTTGAGATATATTTCTCATTCAATCAATTCAGCTGTCACTTCGCAGCAAGAAAACAATACATGGAAACTCAAAGCAGCTTTATTAAAAATTCTCAAGTAGAGAAAAACTAAAAACCAAGTACAGGAAAAAAGTTAAAATATAATTTTTGCAATTAAAGTTAAGAGTTTCTGCTTGAAAACAAACAATTCGACCAGTAGTCAAGAAGGCAAAATTTTCAACGCACAAAAGTGAAAATTAACTTTCGATCCCACTGGGCAAAAAAACACTGAAGTTGGTGTACAAACTGCCTTAATTCAGTATTCTACTATGAGTTTCAAATATAAACAAGGATCGGCCTCGTTAGGCTTAACTCGCCACTTCAAATTCTAGATTGTTGATAATTCTACAACTGCTGTCTACAGATAAACTATAAAGACATAAAAATCTCAGCCGGAACATAAGAACAACATAATTCAATCACTTTTAAAACAAAAAATGCATAATTTGCCAACATATAAGACAAAACAAATTAAGCTCTCATAGCCGGTTAACAGAGTGGATGTGATATTTTGGCAATCGTGAAGCTCGGCGTCATAGTTCAAAATACATAATTCAAGGTTCATAATTCAAGGTTTACAGTTCAAGGAAATAAATATACACAGGGAATAAGAAAAGCCGAATAAGCTAACTTAAGATAAAATTAGTTCACTACAGGTACAGAACATACAGGGGCTGAGCTGGTGACGAGGATGGTAGCTGAGAATTACTCCAGCCTGTCTGAGATTTTGCGTGCAATGTTTATGCAATCGCATATGCGTTTCAATGCATTGCGATTTTTCGAAGTAGCTTCGGCCCATGCATGGATGTGGTTTGCTACTGGTTGCCTAAGATGATATTTGGCAGTCTATCTGCAAGCGAACAGATAGTGGTCCGGATCTCCTACCATCCCGCCTGAGCAATGCTCGTTTTCGCGTCGTCTGAAGCGATGCAGGTAAGTCATGAAAGGACCATGTCCTGTTAGATACTGAGTGAAGTGAGACGAGCCAGATTTTAGGAGCCGGCAGACTTTTGGAAAAAAAATTTGTAAACTCTTCTGCCGGTGGTCTCTGTCTCCCACAGATGTTGCCAACGTTTGAGTAATTCTTTCTCGAGCTCAGCTTTTAAGAACGAACCCGGGAGAGGCACGCCAAGTGTGCGAACGTGGGGGTCAGTTGCTGCTCTTTTGGCTATTGCATCTGCAATTTCATTACCCAGTATTCCAGTGTGGGCAGGTACCCACTGGAGTTCAGGCCTATAGTATTTAGGCGTTGTTAGTAAGAGTTTCTGTATGGCCCTAACGAGTGGATTTTTACTACATGTGCCTTGGATTGCCTGGAGGCTAGAGGCTGAGTCTGAATGTATACTGGAATAGTTATTTTCCAGTGCGTAGACAAGTGCAGCTTTTAACCTTCTAAAACCGGGCCGAAATTCTCATAATATAGCCTTCAGACCGGCGCCATCCGAAACAGTTTTGCCCCCTCTTTGACATCATGCTCCGTGTTTGACATTCTCCTAATAAGAAAAGTCGTTAGTCCCCCTCCATGGATGAAGTAAAATTTACATGTTTGTCGGACGCTTACGTCACATAGTAGAGGGGTTGCTAGATTTGCAATTTTTTCGATGATTATTTTGCTTTCATTTAAATGAAGTTCTAAATAAATAGTGCATAAATAAATATGCAGTACTGGATGAATATCCATGGATGCATATCCAATAATTTGTGAATTTTTTAACTTTATTTTCACTCTTCATTTATATTCGCGTATTTTCGTATTAGAAATTAGAAAGCGAGAACAAAATTTAACAAAATATAGTAAATACGGACTAGATTTGTAAATCTGCAGGCTGGAATGCGATTTTTAATAACATATTTTCATTAATAAAATAATGGTAATGACTAATTTAATGAAATAATAATAATAATAATATTTATTACCATTAGATGATTAGAATGAGATTCAATACAATTAGATTTTGAGATGAACTTACAGCAATAATAAAGCTTTACATAACAATAACAGAGATTTAAATCTGCTTTTTTCGATAATTTTGTTATTATAATATAAAAATAAAAATCCGAGATACATTGGTTGCGTTTAATCATTTAACTTCAACAAATATTACATTGGACTATCAGGCAAAGAAGGTATATCTTTACCGAGAATTTTTCTTTGTAAAATTGGCTTTTGTTTATGTTAGCAGAGAAAAAAATCCGTGACCTATACATGCAATCATCAAAAGAATTTTGAGAACAGTTTTAAATGTTCATGAAGAATTAATTATATGTCAATTTCTTTTCATAGATAGAAATTTCGTCTAAAACCATCGTTATATCCAAAGGTTGAAGTCTATTTCATTTTCAACGAATATTCTATTTGCACATAATACATTTTCTAATTTATTTTAGAAAGAGTAATCTTTCACGTTTTCAAAAGAATAAGGATATACTGGGTGTTGACACAATGTAGTAAATCTCTTTTTCATATTTCTTCCAGTAATGAAAAAGATTACCCTGCATATTTTCAAAGCAAAATTAAGAAAACAATTTACGCCAAATTTTGCATAAAGTATCTTCTTGTGTATGTTTTTTTTTTTTTTTTTTTTTTTTTTTTTTTTATTTAAAGTGTGGAATTTTCTCTTTGAAAATATCAAAAATTATGAACGGAGTAAAATTAATTCATGAGAAATAACTTTGAAATGCAATAATTCCATCGTAATATGAAATAGTGGAGAAAAGTGCAATACAGTTTATTTATTCACAAATAATCCCCCTCATGTGCGTAATTTATGTACTGTCGATTGATAAATATAGGTTAGTAAATTAAACGCGGTTAAACTCTTATTCGCGGTTATTTCAATACTTTTCCTTTATCAATATTTTTACGAGCTCTTCAGTAGAGCGGTAAAGGTGGCTGAACACTTGTAGCTCGCTTGGGTTTGAATCCCGGCTAAATAGTTGGATTCACGGTTTTTGTGTAACGTAAATGCAAGCCAGCTTCTCTCCGCGAAGGAATAACTCCCCTTATACAGGTAATTGTGTGCTTTGATGTAATTCAGTAAGCGAACAAAATTAATCCAATCAAACCCGAAGAATGGGTTGATTACATGTGGAGTTTTCTACCAGAAACGTAAATGCGAGCAATTTTCTCTTAAAAGGCTTACACGAAAGCATCCATCCCCTTAAGCAGATAGCGTTCGCGTGCTTTTCCGTAATCCATTCCTAATTTTCATACATTTAATAGTAAGTTGACATACACCTTATTACAGACAAAATAACAACCTTTTTTAAAAATATTTTTTTATTAACTTGTCTGAATTCCCTTTATCTCTTGAGGAGTATAAGAATTTCAGCAAATAAAACTGGCCGAAATTTTATACAATGTAACTGATGTTTTGATTCAATTTAGAAGTAACGTGAGCTTTACTGATATTTAAATACTTTTTGGCAGATCTCATCCTAAAAGAGGGTCTAAAGATAAATTGATTTTATTTAATTTACAATCAATGAAAATCATTGAAAGCAATCACTGAATGAATGAAAATCACAAAAACTATTATGCATACAATTGTCTCTTATTTATCTCCTGATAAATCAGACAAAATTGCCTACATAATAGAAGCACTTTGAAAGAGTTAACAGTTCTTAAGAGTTTTATGCACTCCACAAAAAAATGTCCAAATAAAATCTTATTATTCTTAAGTATGAAAAGGAAGTAAACGATAAAAGCGGTTTTACCTATTTTCTAGAAGGGCATTAAATCTAAAATATTAATCTATTCTTATTTGTTAAGATTAAAAATCATTAAATATGGTAAGCTTAAAGAACGCCCAAAATCGCTGACGTTTTAATCATAGCAAAAGTCAGTACTAAAAAAATTAGCATTAAAATTATGAGACAGATTGAGAAAGAGATGGCCTCTATTTGATTTTCAAGCATATTGGCGCGAGACGAAACCTGCGGTTTTTGCCAAAATGTAGCCAAACTGGTAAGAAGAGGGAAATAATGCGTAGCCAGCGGCTACTCTGAGCAGCGACAATGACCACCCAGAGATCTACAGATAGGCGATTCTCTAAAATGGGGAGGGCATGGAGGGTACAACAGTTGTACCAATGCCGGCGTCTGAGAAAGTTATTCTCCTGGTACAACTGCTGTACCAGCCGGCTTCAGAAAGTTAATGCAATCAGTTCAGCCTGAAAAACTGAGTTGTGGTGCTTAAGCTTTCTTTCCCAGGTCTTTAAGATCTGGTTACCAAGTAGAACACAGTATCCGCTACCGGTGCCACATTCTCCTTTGGAACCATCGGTGTAGATTGCAGTGGCGTTGAACCACATTGGTGACCTGCAGTTAATCGAGATTTTGAATTCGGCCGGGTGGCAAGGTGGCTCAGGAATGCTTTGCTCATAGTCAGTATAAACATAAGTCCTGTCCCATAAACTTATTGTCTCTTTGAGTCGGAGCACTCGCACTATTGCACTCTTGCGCTAAGAGATGCAGAGGCGGTAGTCCTGAAATCACGTTTAGAGCATTTGTGGGCGAGGTTTTATATCCTCGGGTAATGCTTAGGAGGAATGGTCTTTGTGCTGAGCGTAGCAGATTCTCCATTTTAGTAGTGATCGTTATGCCCCACATGGAGGCCCCATACAATGCAATACATTCAGCAACTACAGAGTACCATGTCTTAAGCATCCTCGAAGAAACTCCCCATGTTGGTGCTGCTGTTCTGAGCATGGAATGAAATATCCTATGAAGTCGTGCCTTGACCTCCTTTAAATGTGGCATCCAAGTGAATGTGTCGTCAATTATAACTCCAAGATACCTCAAGTTTCTGACTATTTTAATATTTTTCCCATGAAGATTGATGCACGGGGTTCTTCGATGGCGCTTACCTGAACAAATAAGCATACCTTGGGTTTTTGAGTTGGCAATAATTAACTTATGGTCATTGGCCCATTTGGCCATCTTGTCCATTGCTTGTTGCGCCCTAGTCTCATAAGCGTTGCGGCTGTGCCCTTTGGTTACCAGCAAAAAGTCATCGGCATAAGCCAGTATTTCCGTGTGAGGATCTGTGTTAAAGAGAGTCAGCGCTGTGTCCGCTACAAGATTCCAGAGCAGTGGACCCAGACAGGATCCTTGAGGACAGCCTCTGTTGATGGAACGTGAGTGCACTCCTGCGTCCGTAGTGGCTTGTAAGTTGCGATCACTTAGGTAGCTGTAAATAAGGTCAAAGAGAATCTTAGGGCAACCCATGTCCTGTAATCTCTTCAGTACATCGGGCCACCACAACGAGTCGAAAGCGCCCTGTATGTCCACAGAGATAATGAGACTATGTTGGTTATTTCTTCTGTTATTTGCTATTAATTTTCGTAGGTGCTGCAGCGCGTGATCCACCGATCTGCCAGGAATAAAGCCGTATTGTTTGTCATTTATGCTTTGTCCAGACAGGATGTAGTGTTTAAGTCTTTGAAGGACGACTCTCTCTAGTACTTTACCCAAGGCAGGAAGAAGGCAAATAGGCCGGTAAGACGTTGGTACATTAGGGTCTTTTTTCGCTTTGAGGAAGAGCACCACCTCACCAAGTTTGGGAAATATCTGTTGCGCCAACACGCAGTAATGTAGGCATACAGTAACTCCGGATGCGTACTGTTAATGGCTTGCAGAATGCCATTATCTATCCCATCAGGACCTGGGGCTTTATTGGTGTTTAACGCTTTAACAATGTCGCTCATTTCTTTGGCGTTTGGCAGCGGTTCAAAATTTGTTTTCTTAGTATTGTAATATTGCTCAACACTGGCTCTGATATTTCTTTGTGCGGGATTATCTGTGTCTGCGTTATCAGGTCTAAAGATATTGTCCAGAATGTGCGCGACTACTTCTGTGCTAGTTGCTGCTCCGAGGCTTATTGTGGCAGTAAGATTAGTAGGTGTAAACATCTTATCATGTGCAATACGGAAGACAGTTCCGAACTTATTCGCAGTGTTGGTACAGTACTCTTTCCAGGATGAAAACTTCGCTTTTGCAATCTGTCTTTTGTAAGTAGCCCTGTGCTTTCGAAAAATTAGCGAGTGTGTTTCTCTTTCTAAGGGATCCTTGCATGCTTGCATTCTGCGCCTTAGGGCACGGGACTTTGCTGCGTTCAGCAGTCAGCGTGGTGCTCCACCAAGGAGTGCATTTCGGGGCTGCGTAATGTTTCCTTTTCAAGACTTTTTCGCACACTGAGAGCAGTGTTTGCATAAGATCTTCATGCATGGCGTCGATGTCTTTACTACTGTTGCAATTGTTATATTGTGCGACGAGACTTTCAATATGGCTTGAGAGTGCAATTTTAAATTTATTGAGGTTTATATACTTCGTTTTCCATCTGTTCTTTGTTATAAATTGGTGCTCCGAATCAATTCTGAACTCAATGTAGCGATGGTCACTGAACGAGGGGGTTTCGCTAACCTTCCAATTGTGAATATTATTAAGTATACCAGTGGTGGCTAAAGTGATATCAGGCCACCCTTGAGCCCTTGTAATCCAGTATGTAGGAGGGCTGTCGGTGGGGTTGATGACTGCAAGGTTATGAGAAGTGATGAAGTCAAGGACAGGGCAAGCACGCCTGTTTTCCTCTGGCACACCCCATAGAGGGCTAGCAGCATTAAAGTCCCCAGCGATTATCTTATTCCTAGTAGGAATCATCATGACTTGTTCCAACTCCTGGAGTGCAGTGACAATGTCGTGCGAAGGAGGAAAATACACGCTGGTGATGGCAATCTGACCATAAGGCCCTTCCAGTTGTACAGTAACTGTGTAATCTCCTTTATGCATTAGCAGGGGCGTGAGTGGACCATTGTAGGCGATGGCTGCTTGATTGCCTACGGAATGGTAAGTTTTGAAGTTGCTGAATCCTGTGATCCTGTTGTTAATGGAATGAAACTCTTGTAGTGCGGCTAGATCTACATTGTTTTCTAGAATAACTTGTGCTGCACGGACAGTTGCGGCTTCGCTGCGTTGCAAGTTGCCTTGAAGAACTGCAAAACCATGTACTGTTATTGGATATGCAATAGCCTGCTGTTCATCTACCACTGCGCCGTTGTTTTCATTCTGAACAGTTCTGCCTTGTAGGCTTGACATTGTCTTGCACTAGACGGGTGTGTGGTGTCGAAGCTAGTGCATTTGGATTTATTGTGAGTTGTGCAAGTGACGCAGTGCGGAGTCTTTGCTTTGCACTTATCCTGGCTATGAGCTTGTCCACAGTTTACGCAAGTCAACGCTGCTTTACAAGAATGACTCAAGTGTCCCAGCCGCTGACAATTAAAACACCTTGCAACTTGAAAGTATTTTCTGAAAGCACAAGAGCTGAATCCTATAAGAATTCTTCTAAGGTCCTTAATATCCTCGTACAGATTCTGCTGTAGGTCGACGATCCAAGTGAGGCCGATAGTTGTGCGAATAGGATTTCTTGGATGTATTTGTTCTTCACTTGCTGAGGGCACCAGGCTCGCAAAAGCCTCACGTATGTCGTCTGCTGTTGCGGATGTGGAGGTACCAAAGACGAGTATTGTGGACTTCCTGAAAGAGGGCTCTCTGAGCGAGACTGCTGCTGAAAGTGAGGGCTTTTCCTCAATCGCTTTCCTGAGTGTTTCTATATTTTGTCTGTGGCTACACCTAATTAAAAGTTCGTTAGAGCGCGTGGGCCGCACTTCTTCAACAGTAATGCCCAGTTCCCTGGCGCTAAGTTCAGTAGTCAGTTGTGATCTGACTTGTTCTGGAGTTCTATCTGTTTCTTTTGCTTTTAATAGGAGGACGTGGTCTGATAACTGTTTGTTAAGTTGTGAAGTTCGTGCTTTTCTCTTTCTCTTTTTGACTTCGGTAAATAGAGTTTATTCCGTTTCCGTCTGTTCTGGAAGGTCTTCTGGTGTGGCCGGGGCTGTAGAAGAACGATTATTATTCACGCTGAGTTGCTGTTGCAGCAGCTGAATTTTTCCTTGCAGACTCTCACAGTACACTTCTTGTTCTGCAAAAGTATTGCGGATAGAGGTAATTAATGAACCACGCAGTTTTTTCTCGCTCACGCTGAATTTGCGGCTGTCTCTTGTTTGCATTAAAAATGAATGTAGCTGGTCGCTAAGATGATTGATGGTCTCGATTCTGGAAGCTGGTGAATTGATAGTAGTGGTACGCGTCTCAGCTGGAGGGAAGCGTTCACATTAATCATAGCACCATCTGAGTTTGCTTGGGATTTTGGAGTTTGCGAGCTCATTCTAGTAACTAGCAATTATCTTGCATAAACAATACAAGTAGGTTTAACTGAGCAAGTAGTATAATACAGGTAGGTATAACTCAGTACTAGGATGGTAATTGCGTAGAATTATATGCACCGTCGCACTGAGAGATCCTCTCAGTAGGGTACAGAACCTCGACCGCCAGCCCCTTTAAATAAGCATATACAGGTAATCTTAGAATTAAACAGTTGGAAGTATCTTAACTGAACACACTAAATACTATTAAAAAGATCGCATAGTAAGTATGAGCTAATAGCTCAGAACAAAACATAGGGGGGATGCACAGCGTTAATAAATTATTAAACAGCTACATATAAGATAACCCAATACAAAAAAAAAAAAAAAATCAAAACAAACAATTAATTCAATTATACAATGTACAAGGAAATGAGAGAAAACTACGGAGAACTGAGATACACAATTTACACTCAACACGTGTATTTAACTCAACACGCACTCAGCTCGTGTTATTTACACGAGTATGTTTAAATTATGATGGGTGCAATATATACTAGGAATATTCAAAGAATACAGTAATTAAAATTATAATATCTGATAAGCACAATGTTTGAGAATTAAAATGAATATGTAATGTAGAATATTAAAGGTACAATACTACGAGACGGACGAGACCACTGAACGTACGTTGCGGAGTTATTGCAAAATTTACGACACTGTAGATTTTAGCAGAGAGATAGTAAATTGTGGCATGCAAGATGAGAACTCAAAAATGCTCCAATGCAATAAAACAATTTTAAAATCCTACCTTATGATATTATACATCTATTCTTCTCTTCATAAGAATCCACAGATAAAACACATTCTGAAACCTGCACTATATTTCTTAAGTTGGTTCATACACTAGAAACGCAGATACAAATGTTAACACTGAAAACACAGACACTAATGTAATTACCCGAATTGACTGGGTATTATCTAGTAGCGGGACGCGGGATGGCCTTGCCTAAATTCACTCTATAATGCTGTATACACAGATGTAGTCACTAATTTAACTGAAGTTAATTAGTTGTATGCATAGATCGGCTTCCAAAATTCAGACTAGAACACTCTTCACGCACAGATGTAAATGTAAATTTAGAAGCGTTGAAGAATAATTGCTTGTCATTGAAAAATTTGCTTAAATCACTGAAACCAATTAACTTACTATTCCATCAAATTTGAATTTTGAGTTGGTGGTGTCCTTCGCTGTGTAAAAAGTTCGAATGAAACGTATAAATAGCTAGACTTGGAGTTTTCGAACTAACAGTTCAAATTTCTTCAATTTTAGAAACTTTGGTTCCACTCGATATGCTGTTTATGGAAAAATTAGATTGGAGGCGCTAAAATAATTAGCAGCGGAGATATGACTTTGAAAATAAACACACACTTCCAGTTGTTATCTCTCCTTATTGCAGCACCATAAGTTCCCTTTGCTGGGGGGAGGGCGGGGAAGGATGCACTGCTGCTTTGCGAAGGTCAAAGTTCACGGGTGGTAGCTCGGACCTATCGAACGGGCAGTGCCGCTTCTAGGGAAGTTGTAGCTCCTAGCTTTACACAATGCACGTAAATGGAGATACTTTAATATTCCTTAATAATTTTCATAAGCGTCACACGATCAAAATCGTAAATCAACATGTACGATAGAGCTTGCTCTTTGCGATGATACAATTTTTGACTATTGTCACACACTATAGCTGCATATACACGGCTTTGAGGCGGAGCGATAAAAAAAATGCTTGCTACTTCCGTTGTCCTTCCTCCTGAACACAGTGCTTTAACTAAGTATGATTGAATTTGAACTTTAAGCGTCATTGTAGAGACATTAGGAATTTTTTGGAAGTAAGCAAGATGAAAAATTAGCAACCGCCTTCGCCGGGAATCTAACCACGGACCTCTGGAATACCGGCCCAGCGTGCAGAACTACTACACCACGAAGACAGGCTAGAAAGGCAGGAGAAATACCTTATATCATAACTAATTCTAACAAAGGAAGAAAAGATAGACAGGGCAGCTCAGAGTCTTACAGCAGCGAGATTAGGAAGCAATCTGACTGAAAAATGGCGCGTACTCGGTATTTATAGTAGCGGTTACGTAATAGACTAGCAAATTCTAGAAGGTATTGGTCTAGGGGGAAGATCCTAAATTGCAGAAAATTAATTAAAGTTTGCTGGTTCGCAAAGAGCAAAGCCTTCGTATTTTTTTATATTTTATATCCGGCCATATTATCCATATTTATTAATATTAAATATTATCCATATTTTACAACGGCCGATTATATTATACATACATATATATATATATATATATATATATATAATCGGCCGCACTAAACGTATACATATGTATTTGGGGCTGTGGTCGATTACAAAGAAAAAGAGGTGCTCAGTTACATGTTATAGCAGTCCCTTATACAAAATTTCATCGTTCTGTGGCTACTCGTTTTTGAGTTATGATGGATACATACATACTTACGTACATACGCATGTACAGATGTAAAAAAAGTCTTCTGAATATACCTGAAATCCATTTTACAATTGGTTTTGGCTAAAACAGTCCTTTTTTCTGTCCGTAGATATAGATGTTACGCAGAAATGTTTCCTTTACTTCGATTACAATACTTCCTTTACTTTGTACAAGGAAGTAAAAAATTATAAAAATGACACATGAATAACAAAAGGAATGTAATGCTATTTTTTTGTGCAAACCGAAATTATTTTCTTGCCAACACAATATTATATGGAATACTAATGCTGGAAATCAAAAATAAAAAGTTTTGTAACGTATACAAAAAATCTACAGCAGTTGACTCAAACTCAAATTGTATGCGGGCCGAGAACACTAGAAGTAGCTGATGATTAGCTGAATTACGTTTCAAATTTCCCATCTCCCGCCAAAAAATATAAAGCAAATGAAAACATTTTAAATAGCTTTTGAGGTTAGCATGTGAAAGAATTTCCTGATTACTACATTTTTTTTGCTCAAACGTATTGACAGCTTTGTATTAAATTCGCAGACTGATATTTATTTTAAGTAACAAAATTTGAGGATAAATAATAAAAACTTACTCTCTTTCTTTTCTTTATTAACTCTTCTTTTACGCATGCAGAAAAAGAACACTGTAAATAATTATAAACTTCGTTATTTCTTATTACAACATTCAATTACTACATCTCATGGCATTTCAGTTTTGCTCAAGTTTGTAACTTTAAAGAAATATTACTAGAAACTACATTCATCACGGCGAGCTGTACATGCTCGTCGGCCAGTCTGACAATTTTTTTTTTTTTTTAGATTCATTGATTTTCAAGTACGAAAAAACAAGACTCTTTCGTACATAAAAGTACTCCCAAACAAAGCGATTATTTTTATCGCAAAAGTTTCTAACTGAGGATATTTACGTTTTGTCAAGTATGAACGAAAGTTACTCAGATTTGTTTTAAATTCTCATATAAAGGTAATCAAACTTAATTTTTAAGTTTTTTTTAAATTCAGATCTTAAATTCACTAAAAATTCAAATTACTTAAATTTTAAAGTTTTTTAAAATTCTAATATTTGAATAAGATTTACAACACAGAATATTTTAATTAACTCTATTTGTAGATTTTCTGAGGCGTTACTCAAGTTCGATTTTATTGGTAACGAAAAAAAATTTAACCTCGAATTCAAAGCAATTAAAATCTCGAACTCTTTACAACACTGTATTTGCAAGAAATATGTGACTGGAATGCATTCATAATGAAGCTAAATAATTTATGGCCGACTGTATTCGCGAGGTGCATGAAATAACTTCAGTGCCCGCCATTGCCAGACTTGAGACCACTGATTACCAATTACGTAAAGGAAATTAACTTTTTCTTCTTTCTTCAAATATCAGTATTTTTCCTTGTAGCAATTTCAGCAAAATAGACCAACATCATTTAAAGTTTAGAGTGTTGTACTAAACGCAATGGAAATAATGGCTCAGTTTATTAAATTTATTAAGTTAATGTCACCGTTATATTGTTTTAGCGTTAAATCTCCAGCGTTTTTTCTCCAGAATCGCATTATTCGTTAGGTGCCTTGACGACCTACAAGACTAACCCATAAAAATAATGTTTCGGGAGAGATTTGCCGCCCTAAGTGAACAGCCCCTTTTGCTGCGCATTTGATTATGATGCCATCGAAAGGGATTTTATTTTCAAATGTGGTAGCTGTGATTCTAGATTACATTAAACATACGAACAGTATGTCTGGAATATTCTCAAGGTATCCTACTATGGAGAACTCGAAGCAAGACATTCTGCTAAGGAATTCGGCAGTTTCTTTTCCTTAGACCACTGTGTTATTCCTTTGTTGTGTAAACATTCCAAACAAGTGAGAAGATGATTAGGGACATGTTTTGAGTCTTCTCCAGGACTTTTCCTTTCAAATTTTCTGTTTTACTAGATGAATGCAATCGCAGAGCAATCACGGAAACTTTCTAAATACAGTAAATTAAGGATTAATTGGAAAAATACCAGAAATGACGTCAGTGGTTAACTCCAAATCATGGTTGATTCAAGAATGGGCGGAAAACGGTTTTCATGTGTTATTGCAACCAACTTTGCAGAAGTTACTAAATTTTCAAGATGTGCCAAACTCTGCCAGCTATGCGTTTAAACGTTCTTCAGGCAACCATGATTCTATCAGTCTTTCAGTCAAGCAGCGTCGCCATATTCGTATACGTTCTCTTTTGTTGTACTCCAAGTTCTAAGTGTTTTTATAAGAAAATCGTAAAATTTTTTGCCTTAATTTTAAAATACGCGCTTGTGGAATTTACCAGCAAAGGATTAAGCTTTCTTCAAATTTCTGCAGGAACACAAAATTTTCCCTCAAAATCTTTGAAGAGAAAATTGAGATGCCTTTTCAGGTAACTGGTCTTGCTGAAGTTTGCGCGTTGCATTTTTGAAGAATAGTTTTGTTAAAGGGAAAACAGATCACCGCGTACTTGGGGAAAAGACCAGCGCAAAAAAATTACAGATGTAACTTTGCTTTCACAGCTAGCTGTAAAAATGTTAAGCAAAACTGGCAAAATTGAACTGAAACAAACTTTGTATATTTAACAAAAAGAAAATTAAATAAACTCAAACACTACATAAAGAAACTTACATGCCAAAATTAATAAAAAATTACATAAAGAAATTTACTCTGGGACAAGAGGAAAAGTTATGTTGATGCAAAAATCTGTCGAATCTCTATCTAACGGTTGAGATATTATTTTTTTAAAAACCTTTTTATTTTCAAAAATTTTCTCACTGTTGCCATTTACCGTTAGGTTGCACAGAAAGAGTTGAAGATAAATGTGTTTTATTTTTTTAATGTATTTTTAAAACTTTTTCACCCAAATCTTTTTTAACAATTAAAATGTGTACTAAATGTGTACAATTAAAATGTTACTAAAGAATGTTTTTTATATGTAATGTTTGTCGACTTGCGATAGATATTTACAATTTGAATATCTTAAATAACAACAACAAAATAAAAAAGTCGTGAAATCCGTATTCCTACACCCGATAACAGTAAGTATTCAAAGAGTAAAAAATATAGTTAAACATATTTTCTTTTGATATGATGCTGTTATTCTCTTGAATAAAGAATTAATATCACTACATTCTCATAAAATTTTGAAATTAAAAAAATATTGATTTATGAATTTTAAACATACCTTGAATTTATTGCAGTGTTCTTAACGTTTAAAAACTAGTAGAATAGAAGACATGGCAAAGTTACTTTACTGCAGACACAAATCCATGGGTACATGCAGTGGGCGGAGGGGAACAAATGGTTACCAGCCTTTTCTGGATCAAATTAAAAGTGCGTTTTTATATTCGTGTGTAATATACACATAAAGTAAGTGTTTTTGTACTAATTTATTACTGTATTTTGTAATAAAAATGTGAAACATCCCAATCTAAATAATTAAATAAAAATTTTTTATCTTTAATTTACACATTACTGGATCAAAGCCGGTTCTTGAGATTTCGTTAGTGGTGCCACCTATGATCTGTTTTACGAATCTTTCATGTCATTTGTTACGAATGGTTTTAAACAACCTCTACACTAAATTCATATATAAATTGGGTGGTTAAACCCCCGAGTTATCACAGATGAAGAAGTTAAAGCTAAATAATTCATAAATCATAAATTTAAAAAATTCAACTTTTTTATGTTAATGACAAAGAATTTTAAGAAAAATTGCTTTCAGGTTCTTTAGAAACTTTCGCATTTTTTATGTATTTATGCCTCAGGACATTGTTTGAGCTTTTCTGATTAACGCTCACTTTTTTACAAATAGGAACAAATTTTTCATTATTAATATGTCATTATTTAGAATTCCATCATTATGAACATCCCCTCAAATTCAGGAGTAACTGAGCTCTCTTATAAACAAAATGCCCTAAGTTTTAGATTCGAAATTTAATGATATAATCTGACAATTTACGCATATGACAATTACTTCACATTTAAAATTTAGAGTAAAATAAATATAGAAAAACTGACTGAAGCGAGTATATTTGAAATGAAAGCATGAATGTATGTTTAAATTATGATTTCAATTTGAAAGCTTGTTCTAAGATTTCTCCAGGATTCATTGGATAACAGGCTTGGCCAATCATTCTACAGCCTAGAATATAGTATTTACCAATACTGAGTTGAAATATGTATCCACGGTTGGAAGTTTATAAAATTGAAGCTATTGAGCGCTTAGTTCAGGTATCTGTCCATAGATGGCAGCAGTAATATCGTTGTTATTTGCAGGAAGAAAATTTGAAAGGTGTTTTTTTTTTTTTTTTGAAAAAGCAGAAAGATTAGAAATAAACGAAAATTATTTATGGGGGAGTATTCATATCGTATGCTAAAAAAAGAAATAAATTTCATTAATTGTTAAAAAGTTTTCATCTTTGTCTGCAGTTTAATTAAATTTATTAATTTTTAGTCAGTTTATTTATAATTTTGGTTTCCATTTTAAACCAATCAGCCGCTTATTATTCCCGGAATAAGTAATATTTTTAATAATGACGTTGCATAATCTTGCATAATCATTCGTCTATCTCAATGAGTGATTAAGTAAGGTCACGTTTCAATGGAAATGATTTCTGAAATAACTATTCATTGAGGACGAGGGTGTGAGACACATTATTATGCATCATAAATATTATAAGTAAAGCTTTTTGATAGCAGAAATTAAAAGTAATTAAACTGCAAATTACAAACAATGAACCGGTAATCACTAAGCGGCATTCTAGAAACGAAAATGTAATTTAGAGCGATGTACAAAGGAATAATTCATATTTGAAATGAGCTGCATATGTGTTTAAGTGAGTGTTTTGAAACGGGAATGTGAAATAAAACGCATACAGTCAAAGCCGCTTAATGTGATTGCGGTTAATATTAGCATTATTTTATCATATCATTATCATCGCGGTTATTATAGTGTTATCGAATTGCCGAAATTCTGCCCGTTTATATAGGAAAACATAGAAAATACATTACTTTTTGTGATCAATATTTCGGATAACGTTGTCAAATTGTTATATAATATTTTTTTTTTTTTAAACTAAAGCAAACTTTCCAAATAAGGTCAAAGTAGATTATAAAAATTGCCAAATGACAAAGAAATGTTGCCAAATAACCAACTGGAATACAAATAAATATAATAGTGAGGTACCCTGAAAAACATCGCCTAATTTAAAAATTTAAAATCAGTCTACTTTTTGGCCTAATTTACGCTGAAAACATCGCTTAATTTAAAATTTTACCCTGACAGGTTCTCTCCTAAAGAGGGATGCTTTTCGAGTATTAGGGTTATAGCATCGATCAAACAATTTCTAGACTAGATTATGAAGAGTAAATAAATGAACTTTGCATTCAAGACATTATGAACAGTCCATAAACAAACTTTTGCGCTTATCTAATTAAAATGCCGTGAAAATAAATATTTATGTGTTTCTTGTTAGTTGTTAAATTAAATTGTTGTTTTGTAAGATATTTTTACTTCTTGTGTAGTGTTATCATTCGGTTAATGTTATGAAAGTAGGCGTGGAGAAACATAATCACATTAAGTAGCGCCTATTGTAGAATTACTTTTCCTCACAGTAGATATATTGTCCCCGTAATTGCATCTTAAAAGATGAGAAAATGTTACAAAGATTGTTAAAAGAAGGATTTAAAAGAAGTATTAAAGAAGATGCAGAATTTTATTAAACAATTTGGGCACTTCAGATTGGGAAAAGGAATGCTCGAAAAACAAAATTACATAATTATCATGTAGTAAAATTTTCATTTAGTAAACTATTCATTGTACATTATTTAATTAAAAATAGAACAGAGTTAAAACTAAATTAGTTTAACGGTTAGGTATAAAATTCGCAGAAGTGTCCAAAAGTAATTCAAGAACTTCAATTATTTTTCCCCAAGCCTCTTCCCGAATTAAAAATTAAAGAATGGCTCAAAGAAAATCTGCTTATTTCAGCAATTAACATTTTAATATTAAGCAAATTAGCATTCGTCATTAAGTCTACTGATGGCTCTTTTGTTTTGATTTAAAGACTTGTTAAGATATTCTTTGAAGTTTTCATGCAAATATATGGAGCCTTTACTTTTTAACTACTTTAGCTTGGCAAATATTTTACTCTAGAGGAACATTATTAAAGTTACATTTTTCTTTTTAAACTCTTCGAGGGGTCGTTATTATTTCCTGCAACAAGTAAACCGTGTCCATTATAAATAGAGATTAGAAACACAATAGCACCTTGCTGCTATTCAGAGAAGCATAAGATCTGTTATTTATCTCCTGAATAAAACAACAACGTTGCTCATCAGCGAAAGAAAATAATTTAATCAAAAAAGTACAGATACTTACTAAGGATATTTTTCAACAACTGCTTTATACCATAAATATGAAAAATAAAATATACTATTGAAATCTTCGGATATGGAAGCAATATTACAAATTTTGCAACCAATGTATTACATAGTCCGCATCTGAAATAAAAGCGAAAGGTAATGATGAAATTTTATAATAACGTACAAATCGTAAGCCTTTCTATTTAATTTTTCAACAATTCTTTACAAGAGCTATATTCTTTTTTTAATTGTTTGATATTTTACTGTTTACATCCTCATAGGTGCAAAAATAAAAAGCGCAAAAACTTTTAAAACGTAAATTATTTTGTCAGTTGAATTTGAATTTTATCTAACAATGAAGTTTTAAATTAGTGAGTTGATAATAGCAGATAATATTTTTATTGGACTACTTAGCCTTTTTTTGAAACATTTTAATTTTTAACACTCTAAAGAAGGTATCTTTTACACTACACGAATTCCTCATCCATGCAAAATATAAATTGCTGCCATTTCGTGGGATTGTTAACTATGAAATATTAAATATATAATCAGTGTTGGCAGTTGCATGTAAATAATTAAAAAATAATATATAATCAGTGTTAGCAGTTGCATGTAAATAATTAAAAAATAATATATAAACAGATGTTTGAAAATTCAATAAATTACGTTAAAGTTTTTGGGAAAATTTTTCGATCTGCCTCACAGCGTAAATATCAAAACTGATGAGTCATGATTAGTTTGATCGTTAAATACTATAAGGGAAGGAAAAGTAATAAATAAATAAGGGAAGATGCAACAGGTTTGTAGAAGAATAAGGGTTTATTATATATTAATTGCAATATAATATATTAATGGGCAAGCAATTAACGCATAAAAGCAAAATTTCAACAAAATTGGTTGTTCAAGATCGAAAGTTTAAAAAATTTGTGTTATTCCATAATGCAGAAATCTTTTTTCCTTCCCTCTCACAAAGCAAGAAACGTGCAGTTTAAGCTAGTATAGAATTACATTATGAACTTTCTTTGTCTGCTGTTTAGAACATAAATCAGTAGTACTCTAAATATTGAAAACCGGTGAGTAGTACGATTAAAATGAACTGCTAAGTGTTCCGTCGATAGCTCAGTTGGCAGAGCGGTGGACTGTAGGTGGTTAAGCAGCTATCCATAGGTCGCTGGTTCGACTCCGGCTCGACGGATACGAAATGTTTTTATCTGAGATAAAATAAAACCGAAAAATGGCGTAATAAAATCGAAGATGAAATAAAACGGAAAAATACCATAATGTTAAGTTCGAGAAGCGGTGTGTACTTCATTCATGTTCTCAATAGAAAAATATTTTCTTTTTGCATTCCAATTAAAATTTGTTTCTTAGAAGTATATTAATTTATGAGCAAAAATAAACTGCAATTATTAATCAAAAATGCGTTTTTTAATATCTGTTTCTTCAGTTGTTTGTTAGAAATAATTAGAATTAAATGTATCTGATATATATAGATATGTATATTTTATTTCACAAAAAATTAAAAACAAAATAAATAAAAATAATAAAAGGGTAAGGGGGAAAGAATCTCAACGGATTTAGATTTTAATGGCTTATAAAGTTTAATGTTAATCAGAAACTCTTTCAATTTAATCAGCAAAGATTATTAATAGAGGTGGCCAAGAAGAATAGCAAAACATTTAGTCAGGGTTATGTTACTTGAATGCGCCAAAGCACACCAGGGATACCTACCTAAAGGAAGAGATAACTCCATGGATAACATTCTAAGGGGGGAACTGGCTGGTATGCGGCTTACATATGAGAAAAACACGTGAAACCAACAAGATGAAATAAAATGCAATGTTTTATATTAATTTTTTTATCTTTTAATATATTGCAGTTTTGAGCACCTTTCAGGTGACAGTGCGATTTAGCTCAGTTCCGCCTCCAATTTTGATGGACAGCATCCCGGGGTACGGTTCCGAGGGTGCTCATATGTTGTGTTTTCTGATGAAATTATGTTCTGCCTTGGTGGCAGTGATGACCGTGTGTTGGTTAGAAAAAGGCCAGGTGAATTCTTGCAACTGGCCCAGACACACTGAACCTACACTTGGAGTTATGGATTGGGGAGCAATTTCTAATGACAGCAGGATAACTCTCGTAGTTATCCCACATACCCTGACTGCAAATTTGTACGTCATTCTGGTGATTCAAACTGTTCTGCTGCCCTTCATGAACAGTATTCAAGGGGATATTTGCCAACAGGATAACGCTCACCCTCATACCGCTGTTGTAACCCAACATGCTCGACATTGACGTGTTGCCTTGGCTTGTTAGATCCCCAGATATTTCTTCAATCAAGCTCGAATGGGACATCACTGAGTGACAACTCCGGCGTCATCCACAACAATCATTAACATCCCTGTATTGACCAATCAAGTGCAACAGACATAGAACTCCATGCCACAAACTGACATCCGGCACCTGTACAACACGTTTGCATGCTTGCATTCAGAATTCTGGTGGTTACTCGTGGTTCTCGCGTTTGTATTAACCTGTGATATTGAAAATTTAATCAATTAAATATGTTACCTAAACAAATGTATTACTAAAATTTCATTACATTATATCAATTTTTCCTTGCTTTTGGAATTTTCACTAGTCAACTAATGCGAGTGCATTATAATTTTCTTTTCGAATTTTAATTTTTACTCATGGAAACCCGAGGTGCCGCGGAACACAGTTTGAAGACCACTGATCTAACTTAATGCAACATGCCGCCCAGTCGGGAGAGTGGTAAGTGACTCTGCCTGCTGTACCGAAGTGCCTGGTTCTGAGTCCAGGAGAAGGCACGGATGAGTGCAAATTTATTGTATATGAGCGATATGGGGGCACTCAAAATGTGTGGCGAGCCTAAAGGCCTCTCGAGAGGTTGTTGGTAAGAAAAGAGGGTTGGGAGACCCTCGGACCCGTTCCGCCGTGGTGCTCTCCTTCAAAATTGGGGACGAAACTGAGCAAAGTCGTACTGTCACCAGTATGGTGGCCAAGGATTTAGCCATCGACAGGCACAATCTTGCCTCCTTGCCTCGATGAATTTCGGATATCACATACCAGATAAACGAAATTAGTCACAACAACAACACCTTAATGCAATAATCAAAAGCGTGTGTTAAGACATTGCTAAAAGTGTTTCTAACCTGGAAAAAAAAATATATATATATATATGTTTTTACTTCTAGAAAGTTTTAATGATTATATTGTCTTTCATTCGCACATTCACAAACGTTATTTCTGTTTATTTATTTTTACGTGGTTTTGACAAGCAAATAAATATCCACATGAAAGATAACACTTATTGTATTCTAGGAAAAAAAAAATAACAATAGTGATCACTCTTTTCGCTCAATGGCTCAATACTACAAGCACTAACAGATTAATGGCAATTTTGCAATATGCCCGATCATACGTGCAATTCACTTGTTCTACGCATGCGCAAAAATTCCTTAGTGACGTTTAGCTTGCGAAGTTTTTCATCGGAGAATTAAGAGCAGCAGCTAGAAAGGCAGCTGCAACTGAAACTGGGGTTTTATTGTTTTCGTTTTCGAGTGAGGCTGAAGAAAAATGACGGACAAAATACCACTGAGTCCTCTGAAACTGGATATTTCAAATGGAAAAAAACCTGGAGATATTGTTAGTTATACAGAAAATGTGCAAGGTTGATTTATTTTCTTATTTAATTGGTTAAAATGTTATTTTTATATTTAGTATTAGTTATTTTGATTTTTTTATACTAGTCATTTAGAAATCAATGCATTATCATTTTTTTGTTTTGTTTACGAATGATTATTACTAATTTTATTAATTAATGGTTAACATAGTAAAAGTGAGATGCAAAACTAATTAAAAGCAATTAGAAAATTTTGCTTTTATTTAAATTAAAAAAAAATTATTAAAAATTATTAAAAAATTATTTCAAGACACACTGCTGGGTAAATTCTTCAGAAGCTAATCTGAAATATTTTCTCTGCCGGAAATGAGAAACCACCGTCCTGTCCTGCGAAACGCACTGCACTTTTGTGTTATTGTTAATGACTATCAAATCTAATAATTTGACGTTATTTAGAGATAAGTTTGCAAACTAATAAGTGACATATTTTCATAATGTGATCTAACTAAAGAGTTCTTTGATGATAAATATGAAGGATTAAAACTGTAAAGAATTTGTTTTTACAAAAACAAATAGTAAGAGAGAGGCTCTATCATTATTTAATTATTTCCATTTTAGCAAAATTTTAAAATAAATTGCTTAAACTAATTACGTTTCAGAATTTGCATAAAAACACTTTTAGTTAATTTTATTTTAGCTAATACCGGAAAATAATTTGTTTTTGACAGATTGCAATTTATTATTCACTATAGAGGGACATTTTGGGGAACTTACAATGCTTTTAAATTTATTAAAGTGTAAATCATGTGAGTTATGACTTTGAATAAAAATGAAAAATGATAAATTAAAAAGTTAATTTAAATGACAAATTAAAATTTCAAATTTCCATTTTCTTTTAACGTGCTTCGTTTGGAAGAGCACTCGAGTGAAAACTGAGCGTCTTAAATGAGACCGAAAAATAATTTCTGTGGGAGATGATGACAGGCAGTAGGAACTTAAATGAGGGAGTGTGAAAAGACCTTGAAGCGCCTATTTTAAAGTAACAGTCTATAGTGAAGGAATATGGGTAAATTTGACATGAGCGTTCCCAAATAAGAACAAAGATATAAAATTTGTGCATAAATTGTGCTCAAAAATTATATACTTAAAAATTTTCTCTTACAGTAATTGTATTTTTCTAGTTACTAATTGTCGTCCCCATCAGTGACCGAAAGGACGAGATCTGATCCTCGCGAATGAGCTGTTTTGCCGTAATTGAATAAACAAACAGCTCAATTAGATAACAGTGGAAAATGAGAGAGAAAGGGGAAGAAAGTAAAATCCTAACCGTATTCTGAATTCACTTGCGTTAGAGACAGTGCAGTAGATAATGTACAGAATTATTTCTTTTTGAAGATGAGGTACTAGTTGGTTGTGTTTCGAAACGCGTTGTGCTTTTTAAATGTTATTAACTTAAAATAGGAGTATATTTTAGTAACCTATACAGAAAGTTTTAAAATTATAGTAATGTTAAAAAAAGTATTAAGTGTGCAAAAAATAGCGTTTAATTAATTACTTTTAATTTTGGTAAAATAAGAATAATCATTGGGTATAAACTATTCTTCGCAAAATACAGGGCTTCTCTAAAAGAAGCATTCATTTTGCCATATATTCAAAAGGATTGCACGTACAGATATAAGTGATATTTTAAAATAACCGCAAACTCATCAAGTTTGTATACCAAGACTGTGACTGGTGCAAGTTGCCTGGATAGGTTGCAGTTGTGGTTGCTTCTGCAAGTGGCTGCTGATTCCATTGATTTTGCTGGCTAACAGAATGGCATTCCCATATTGGAGCATTCAAGTTCGTCGATATCTGACGATGACTTTCCGATGAACGATGGATTAGGCATATTGGTGAGGATGATCTCCGTTTGCTCCTTTGCCCCCCCCCCCCAGGTCACAACGCTTTGTGACGTTTTCGTTTTTCTTTTTGAATACGCGCCGAGTTTTCTACTGTAACACCAGGAAGTCATGTTAAGAGGAGGGAGAAAATACCTTACATCATACAAATTTGGATATTTTATCTTTACATTACTATTATTTATGTATGTTCTGATTAATGCTTGGTAAGTGAAATTCAAAATTTTGTCATAAATTTTTGGTTCTCTTTAAAAGTTTTTCATTCTGTTAAAAAATATTCCGAGCCGTCAGCTGCTTTCGGATCGTGCAGTTTGAATCTGAGAACATTATTGACGTAAAAAAGCAAATATATCAGCGCAGTCAGTCTTTATAAAACCATAATCGCAACCAGGGAAACATAAATATACATTTTTATACTTTTATTTATAAAATTAATAAAAAAAAAATAAAAATAAAAATCTGAAAGGTTTCAGATTTTAAATTACGTCCGAAGGGGCGTTTTCTTAAGATTTTGTCTGTTACCTTTATTTATTAAATATCACGGTCTTCGCACTTAAACCATAAAATTCAGTTCAAGAGCAATATCGCAAAATAGTTTTAAATTGAGCATATCTTTAGAATTTCCCACCCACAGTCTCGCCCGCTGGACATAAAAATGTTTTTTCTGTACAACGTTGCCATTACTCGCTGTGAAATCCTTGAGTTTGTTACTCAAAAATTCGTTAAAGATTTACAAAATATGAAATCGATAATAAAACGAATTTCAAATTTCAAATTTAGGCTTCCACATGCTCTTATTCGTAGTAGGATTACGTCATTCAAAATCCGATGGCTCTACGTACCGTTGTTTTATCACAATGCGAGAAATATACATACATTTATGCAGATTTTTCATTATTTAATTTCTTCAAATATAATGCAGGACTCTAACATTTAGTGGCAACAGTTTGAAAAGTGAAACGGACATTTATAGTGAACCAACATAAAATCGCAAAACGAAAACAATTGTCCTTCAGGGACAATGCCCCTTTGGACTGAAAAACAAGCAGGAGTAATAATAATTTATGGTTCAAGCAAAGTAGACGCTGCTCAGTGTGATCGCGGTTAATGTTACGATTTGAATATTGTTTTCGAATTACCATAGTCCTGCTTGTTTTTATTCGAAAGCATGAAAAATACATCCTTTAGTGGGATCAGCTGTCGGTTAATATGATCCAAATATTACAGAATTTTTTTTAATTGAAGTAAAGTCGCTAAATGAGTACAAAATTTAATACAAAAATTGCCAAGTGACGAGTTTTGTCTTCAAAAGCCTAGGTTTCGATTCAGTCAGCCATTTAAAATTAGACACAAAAGCAACCTTATTTTGATGTAGATTTTAAACAACTCTAGCGATTTTGAGAGTAATTAGACACAGGTCCCTCTTCTTCAGAAGTAAACAAACTTTCCCTTCACCCTGGAGAGGAGAATTTTTTGAAAAAAATTCCACTTCAAATAAATGTTTCTTTTTTGTTTAATTTTAAATTTTGCATTGGCTGTTCTCTTCTAATGATTAAAGGATGAAATTTAGCTGAAGTTTAGGTCTTTTAGCATCGGTCAAAAAATTCTCAGAAACGTCATGAGCACTTCATAAATGAAATATTGCTCTAAGCATATTATGGACAGTTCATAAACAAATTTTTACAGTTCATAGTTTACAGTTACAGTTTATAGTTTTTTACAGTTTATAATTTTGTAATTAAAATTCTGCAAAAGTACTGATTTATTTGTTTCATGTCGTACTTATATTAGATTAGTTACATTCTTTTGCTGATTTGATGGTTATTTTTTTCTCATCGTTTAGTGTTATAATTCGGTACAAGTTATCAAAATAGCCGTGAGCAAACGTGATCACATTAAACTGCGCCAATTGTGATTAATATAATACGTATTTTATTAAAAAAAAAGTATCATTGAGAGGTACAGCATTTTGAGATAAAAAGCGAGGATTTTTGCTCTGAATACAATTTAACACTGCTATAACGAACCCTTGGATGTAGCCAACGAATCTTGGTCTCGTTCTCATATTTTTTTCATAATATGTGCAATGAAATTTTTAACGAAAAAATTTCTGACGATCAAAGTAATCACACGCTATTCGTAAAGGAAAACACCTCTATGTTATCTTTCTTTTACCCTACTTTTTTTTTTTGGGGGGGGGGTTCTTAACCATGAGAGAGAGCCGCCCAACCGAGATAGTGGTTAGCGATGCTGAAGACCGTACCGAAGGCTCCGTGTTCGATTCTCGGAAAGGAATGGATGTTTATAAATATATAGTGTCTGTGCGGCATGGGGACACTTTAAATATGAAGCGAGCCAAACGTCCTTTCGAGAGGTTGGTGGTAGGGTGAGGGAGCGGAAGACTCTCGGCCCTGTCTCCTCAGGGTGCTTTCCATCAAAACTGGGAGGCGGGACTGAGCAAAGTCGTACTGTTACTTGTATTTTGCTCAAGTCTCTTGCCAACGAAAGGCTCAATCTTGCTCTTCTTGTCAGGATGTATTTCGTGGGTTTTCCTGCTTACAGTCAGAGAAGTGAGATAAGTCACAACAACACCACACCACGAGGAGAGAATTCCCCCTCCCGTAGGAGGAATTTCATCGTTTCAGGGGGGGGGACGAGCTCAGCCTTTTATTAAATTGTTAAATATTGAGTTTTAGTTATGAATATAAAAGTTCATTTTATTTTTGGTATCTATCTACATTTTCTATATTTTTGCTCTGTTTAATTTGTAAAACACATTAAAAGCTAATTTAAATTATAAAAAATACCCATGTAGTTTCAAATTTAGGAAAAGACGAGGAATTGATCCTCTAGCAATGGTCAAAGGGATGCATGGGAAAAAAACCGGCTGAGAACCATTGTTCTAAAGAAAGGCTATGTGTGTGAGGGTAACATTGAACTTTAGAAGAACGGCGGTATGGTAATCATTAAGAAAGTGGTCTGAAACCTCAAATCGAATGAATGTATGCGTGATCTCAAAGCTAAAGAAATATTATCTCAAAGCAATTTTAATATTTTTTATATTTAATAATTAGGAGATAATCTCAAAGCATTTGTAATGTATTTTAAGCAAAGCTAAATTTTGTTTAACGAAAAATTTTCTTTAAATTTTAAATTTTATTTACTAAATATTTATCAAAACATATATAATAATGAGCATATATAATAAGAGTAATGATATATATTTATATATAATAAGAGTAATAATAATGACCCAAAGGAAAAAAATCAATTTATATTTATTTTTTGTCTGCCGTATAAATGTGGTATCTGCAAAATACTTTTGTTCGTTACGATTTGTAATAAAAAGGCATCGAATGCTATAAATATTAAATTTTCAGATTGCCATTTATTTCAAATAATTCTATACTTTTAGCTTAAACTAAAACAGACAAATCACGAAAACTTTTCAAGTGTGACAAAACCTGAGAATAAACAATGAAGCATAAAGTTTTCTTTTTCGTTTAAATATGTTCTTGAGTTTAGTGGAAAGTTTTTCTCATTAAAAGAGAGTATAAAAGCTACATTATCCTTGGGCAGCCGGTTTAACTACAAACTACCAGCAAAAAATAAAAAGAACAAACTGATTTTGAAAAAACATTCGGAGCTGTCAAGCAGCTGTATTTTATAGGGGTAAATAAATACCTATTTTTATTTGAGGCAGATGGTACCAGCTTGTGACGTAATTTGAATGCTAGTATTACCTCGCTTATGTCTACAGTTGTTTTCTATAAGCATTCTAATGATAGAATTAAATGAATTTTTCACTCTTTAGACTAAAATATGAGTTGGAATAAAATTGGCAATGGAGATAAAAACCTGTATTTAAGCAGTTTAATTTGAAGAATAAATTAGTTTGGTTATGGTAAATTGATTATAGCGTTCAAAATATTATATACGCTTAAATTTTTACGATTGAGCATGAAGATGTTTATAAACGCACACAAATATTATTACACATTTTACAATCTAATTAGGTATTTATACCAAAAGTAAATCAGTAAAACTACTTATTTCTTATGTTGGGTTGGAAATTTCGTGACGATCGGTTGTTCCCTTTAGCTTGTTTCGATATAAAATACTGTATTCCTGCAAAAATTTTACCGCATTTTCTTCCACTCCTGATAAATTGTACAAGTGAATATTTTAAAAATGTGTTTAAAGTAAAAAATATCACCATTTATCTCTCAAAACAGTTGAAACTTGAAAATACGAGAAAATGAAGGCTTACGAATATGGCTGCGTTACATGACCTAAGGATTATTAAGAGTTGTTTGAAGAATGGTTATGCACATGGTTGCTAGAGTTTGTGACATTCCGAAAATTTGTCGACTTCTGCTAAGGTAGTTGGTATAATACACGTAAGTACCCTAAACCATATAAATAGGTAGTTTCGCAACATTTTAATTAGGTAAACGGAAAAATTTGTTTATGATTTTTTCGTAATGTCTTTAATGTTTAAGTTCATTTATAAATTGTTCATAACATTTTTGGAAATTATAAGACCAATGCTGCACCCTAACCTCAATACTCGGATTGGTGTAGTCAGAGAACTGAAGAAAAAAAAAGTACTGCAGATGCTTTTTGGTTTTTTAAGAAGATGGAACCTTTTTCTAATCTCTCCCAAAATCGAAAGAATTCTTCAAATTAAGGCTGTTTTTTTTAAAGGGTTGTCTGAAATCGAAACCAAGCTCACTGACAATTTAATTCCGTACTTGGCAATATTTCTCTGTCATACGGCAATGAATTTTATAATCTATTTTGACTTTATTTTATGACTTCTAGTTCAATTTCAGAAATGATTTTGATCATATTAACCAACTTGTTGATCACCATAAGCGATATATTTTCCATGTTTTCGTAAAGCAGCGGGAGTTCAGCAATTCGATAATAATATCCGAATGATAACATTAACCGAAATTACATTAAACGGCGCCTGCTGTATTATAAATCTGTGAAAACTGTACAAGAAATTTAAAAAAAAAAATAAAAAAAAAAAAAAAAAATAAGAAACTGGAATATCATTTGTGGTAGGTATGCTAAGACATGATTTTGTTTGTGAAATAATCGATTTTTCTTATCGGATCGGATATAGCGAACATCCGCCTATAACGAACCAAACTTACAGTCCCTTGAATTAGAGATAGGATTACAATAATATTTTTTGCTCAGATCGAACAATATTGAGAAAATACAACAGAGAGCAAAACCTACTAGGATATGTACTTACATGATTGAAAAGTCTAAATAAAGAACGTTTTTACAAAAAATAACAAAGAGTTAGAAGAAAATTTTAGCAGCTCATTGAACACGCTTTATTATTAAGAACTTGATAATATTTATCACTAGCGTGAACATTTAAAAAAAATTCTTTGTGATTTTTAATGGCATTGAGAAATTCGCTGCAACTTTATTCACTTTTAATTAAACATCTTAGTAAAGCTTTCACGGTTATTTCAGCTATTCTACTTTTTCTTTCGACCGTATGATATTTGTTAATGAAAATATTCTTTTGACCGGTATCGGTGAGCCTGGCATGCTGAAAATGCATTCTATTATTTGAACAAGATCGGACAATGAAATGCCTTTCTTTTTTTTCCTTCACAAATAACTGAAAAGTGGTTATATCGTATTTCCTTCTCTAATTTTATTTTTCCAAATTTCAAAATCAGCTAACCAAAAAAAACCTCTTGCAGTCACTACTTTATCAAAAAGTTGATCCACGTGTATTGTGTTATTTGATACATTTTAATTAATTTTTTCACCCGAGGCTTCCATTTCAAATCCTTTTAATCCACAATTTTTTAACCAAATGAAAGATTCTGCCCCACCAAAACTGTTTTTTCATAGCTCAATGTAATAAGGACATCTGGAATTAAAGTTTTTAAGCACTTGTGCGATTGTATTGATGCTTATAGTGTATATTCGGCATTTTACAAATTTTTACAAATGACCAGAAGGCAGGGACCGCGTTAACAAACCCGGACATTCCCGGCCAAAGCTGGACATCTGATACTCCTAATTAGAGGGATTTCGGTTGTATTCATTTCCAAAAATAAGGCAATAAATTCATGGGCGAGTCGTTCCATTTTAGATATTTTTATTTCTATTTTATTGCTTACGAAAGATGAAACAATCTACGGCTCGCGAGTTGCACTCAAAAATTTTTATGAGGTCCTTCGAACAAAAACGTTAGATAAAACGTTTGCTAGATGATTCCACATTAGATGCACAGTGCAGTGGCATCGAAAAGCGACTTAAACAGCTATGTTTCAGGTTTCCATTTTTCCAATTCTGACCTCGTTCTCGAAAATTCTTCGAGCATGTTTGTTTAAGACAACCATTGACTCCACAAATAAAAGTTTTATCTGCTTAACTCAAACAAGAATTTACCAGAATACTGAGCGGGAATAGTAAATATTGTCACATTATTAACTCTGCGTTTCTGACCTTAATATGAAGACGTTTTTAATGCCATTGGATTGTCCTTATGTGTGTTACCTAAGCATATAAATTTCATTTTAGTGCACGTTAATAATAAAATCAAACTGTTTCCTGATTAGCTATCTTTTGAGTTGTAGTAACTTTGTTCCATTTCGAGTATTTGAAGTCAAGTCGCAGGATCAAATAAGACGTTAAAGAGATTTATTACATCTTTTGAAGGTGGGAAACGTAAAAAATCAATAATGTCCTCGACGGGTTTCGAACCAAGAATCTTCTACTTGTTAGCTTAACATGTTAACTTTTTACGATACCACAATACGTATGGGGAAAGGCAATAATTCCTTACATTTCCCCCATATAAAAGGTAACTGGAGAGAGACATGAAACTCAGTCGACCGAGCACTGGTAGTCATATGTACCTTATATGACTAATCTAATAATAAATTACCTCGTACTTTCATTCAGTTTCATCGCTTCGTGGAAGTCAACCTTTAAAAGTCCTGCCGTTATGGTTTCTGATTTTCTGAAATACTTTCAAGATTAGAGGATTTCACTTTCGGAAACAGAAAGCAGTCCTTTGCTACCAAATCTGTTCCTGTAAGCGGTATATATCAATAAGTAATAGTAGGAAAACAGTGATTAATAGTTGATTGTTTGGAAATATTACGCTGAAGTCTTTATAGTCATAATGCTTTACACATGGGGAAATCGGAAAAACGCCCATGCAGCCAGTCCGTTTGCCGGGATTCGAACCCTGGACTGAATTACCAGCGTTCAGCGACTTTGCCGCCCGGCCACTGGTGGGAAAAAATTATTCAATCAATGTTTTAAGCCTAACTTTAAAAATTGTAAGCCATCTCTTATCTCAGTATTTGTAGGAAATTCTCCAATTTCAAAACCATCTTGTACAGAAAATTTGTCACACATTGTGTTGAAATTTGTTTCCGAAAGCGTTTACTGTCATTGATGCTGCATCTGCTCATGAATATCTGCTGAGCATTGAATTCACGTTATTTAGTTAAGGCGACTTTTAATATATTGCTTGGAGTCTTTGTCATTTTGCAATTTCTTTATCCTATTCCAGTGGTTTCGAAGCTGTGTTCCGCTGAAACTCGAGTTTCTGCGAGGAAGACCCTGGGATTCCGCAGGTCAAAATAAAAATTCGACATTATGACATATGTTAAAGATGCAATATTTTGTAAAACTGAATAAATTTTCTAATGGAAAATGATTTGGATTAAGGAGAAAATATTAAAAATTATATAATCGAACACCTCTTTCAATTCAAGAAAACTAAAAGAGATTATTTCCGAGATGAGAAGATTAATTTTGACAGGATAAAAAAACTCGTTCGATTACTAAAATAAATCAGAAGACATTGCTAATGAAGGAAAGGGAACAACTTATCGACTATCAGCAGATTCGAAGTTTAAAATTTGGATTTAAGCTCTTTATTTAAGCTAAAGGGCAGCTCTTAAATTTTTTATTACAGATTCAAACAAAATACCCAGAAGTTTCTGGTACAGCTATAAATATATCAATCCCATTCGCAACAATGTCCTTAAATGAAAACCTTTCTTCATTATGTGACAAGAAAATCAAAACATTTAAACAAGTTAAAGGAAGAATATGAAATGCGATTGCAGATACAAGAGAGCATCGTAAACTCGACATAATGTGGACTGAGAGACTACGTAATAAGGAGAGGGTTTTTCAGAACTCTTAATATTGTTACGTTTTTCTTTTCTGACATCAGTTGTTACTTTATTTTCTTCCTTCACATTCGTACGGAGTTCGTAGATTTGGAGTGAATAACGACGACACTTGATGAAGTATCGAAACGCACTTTATTTACCAATGTTAATCAGGACAGATTCAAAACACTTTTACAGTAGCCGAAGATCTACTATACACTCGCTGGAACAATCAGCGACACAGCCTTCTGGCTATCTGGCTATCACGGTGAAGACAGCTTCACTGCAAAGCACCAGAGTACAACTCCAGGCTCTGCTCGGTCGTTCTCGGAACTCCACGTTCTCTCGAGACTCTCCACCCTACAACTCGCGAGACTCTTTCGGTGCACTCAAAGACCCACCCGGCACTCGCTGCCCGCCTTTCAACTCGATCGACTCCACAGGGATTGACTCGCTAGACGAGACACAGAATCGATACTAATTAACCCGCACTCTATGCGAGACACTCTCACTCGCCTTCTAGACGAGGCACACCCTCTATATTAACTAACTCGCACTCCAGAAGAGGCACTCTGACTCGCCCTCTCGATGAAGCACGCTCTCTGATCTGTATATCACCAATTTTGTAGGCAAATGTCGCCAAATGGGCGATTTCTCGCCAAGTGTGGCAACCCTGCTTTTCCTCGCCATTTTATGGCAACCCTAAAAGTGCTTTGCGGGGAAGCTATCTTACCGCGCCTGGACATTTCGTAACAATATTTAACCCTTTGATGCGCGCGATATTATTTTATAATGTTTTAACTCAAAAACTCTAGAAATCGAAAATTATGATTCTGGAGACAAATAATATATGAATTAAAAAGCATACTCTTGTCCATTGATCTGTGATGGTACCGTTTTTTCCATCTGTCGAGCCATCCAGCACTAGCAGTAAATCCAGGCTCTCAGTTCTTAAAATTCATCGTGAAATTTTAGAGCTTTCTCCTGCAAAATTGGTCCTGAGAGGGGGTGTTCCCTTTGGGTCTGAACAACAAATAAAGCGCCTCGCTCACTTTTTCGTATTCACCACCTTTAATACTTTTTCTTTCCTTTAAACTAGACATACATGCTCTTTTCACACACCAAGACTCTACTTCGGACCTCTTCTTTTTCCACTCTATCAAAGTAGTCCGTCCAGTATCCAGAATCATGGTAATTTTATTCACACTTTCCCCTTTGTCCAGTCTCTTTAAGGCATCTAGTTTCATTTCCATTGTCACGTTAGTTTGTTTTGTTTTCTTTAAGAACGACATTTTCACGTCCCATAAGATCAAAAGTTCCCCAAAATATGTAACACTTATACGCCTGGATGTGAACTGAGGAATGATACCCGCAATGAACTGGTGTGAGTTTAGTTTGCAATAAGATGCTGTCACAAAACTTTAGGCAAGTCTCCCAACGTTTCGCAACAATAGAAAGAATGACAGTCGGCAGCCAGCCGCTACCTGACTTTCTTCGTATCCTCGAAAGAGGCAAACAGTGTTGCTAAGTACTGCAACATATCTTGAGATTTGTTAAGCAGTTCCAAGAATTAATGTCACAGTGCGAAAACGGCAAAAATTACAGAAAAAGAACACTCAAATCTTTGAACAGAACAGCAAAGACATACGCATAAATAATAATTATATGTATTATATGTAATATTTTCTCTGTTTGGTCTAGATATATCTTAAAAAGTTCCTAAAATGTTGTCGAATTATGCAGAATGTCTAGATACCGGGAGTCGAGTTTGTGGGACTCTACTGTAACATCAATCGAGATAGACTTTGACAGTTTGTGTAAAAAAATGTAAGCATCCCAGTCACTAAACATAATGCAAGGGTAGATGACATCTGGAGCACGAAGTAATGCGATTAATAAGTAATTTACATTAACTTTATATTACAAATTTCTAATGAAAAATACAATACTTTTCTTTAATTGTCTTGACATAAATTACATATAAAATATTAATCTGTTTTAAATATTTTTTAAGACATAATTTTCTAAGAGATTAGGGTTTCCGGAAAAGAACATTATAATTCTGAGGTTCCATGAGTCGACAAAGTTTAAAGTATAGAAGGTTAGTTTGTAGTGCAGAATTTGAAGTTAAAAGTTTTTCTAAAGTACTCCCAGCAAAAGGTGTTTTCTTTTATCGGTAGGGCAGAACCTCACTCCCAAACCCTTACTCTGATAAACAAAAAAATTCTATGCTTTATTATCAAACTGCTTGTCAGTCAAAATCTCCATAAATTCTGGAATAAGCGAATCTCGTGGCGGAAAGAGGCGTAAAGGAAAAAATTAATTTAGATAATAGCCGCCTAGACAGTATAGGAGTTAGGGGAACCTACTGCAGTACCGAGGGCCCGCGTTCGAAACCCAGAGAAAGCATGGTTGTAACTGACCGTCCCTTCAGAGGAGGTAACGGTGACCCACCAATTAAGTGCTTCCATAATAAAGTGATCACCACTTCCGGCCTTAGCAGTGGCCAAGCCTAAGAGTCGGCTAAGTGCCCACTAAGGGGGAAAAATTAAATAACATATCGTTAGTAAAACATAAATGCCACAATATTATACCATGACTCATTGAACTTTATTAATAATGCTATAATTTCTCGAGCGTGATTTATCATTTAAGCTTTATAGCACATATCCACGTTGCTGGAATAGAAAGGTTGATATTGTTACGAATTTTGTATTTATATAGGTAATTTTAGTAGAATTATAATTAAAATGGTTGTATTTTTCTGTGTAGCGTAGCCCGAGACAAATTTTTAGAGAAAGCTATGCCCGAAAAGTAAGAATACATGGACCATGCATTTAACATTCAGTAAATGGGTATCTCGGTAGTTTGTATTGAAATTGACTAAATGTAATTGACCACCATGCTAGCTGTAACCGTAATTCCGCCCTCGTATTGCTTTCCAGTAATTTTGAGAAGCAGAAAGCACTAGAAATATCTCGCGGCCGGTTGAAAACTATTTAAGGCCGAAGAGAGAGCATCTGTTCTCAGTTGTTTAGTTCGCTGCTGTTGTTATTGTTGAGAGTTCAGCTTGAGATTGGATTAGCTTTCTCTTGAGATGCGCTTTGAATTGCTCTGTTTTTAATGTTCTGAATGGTTTGACGTGTAACTACTGATTGTACTGTGTGATACTGTGAACACTTGTAGGAATATTTCTGTGGAAATTTCCAGACTTCTGAAATATTTCTTTTGATAAAAATACAATTTATTAACCTATTATCGGACTTGTGCATTCAATCTATTGAGAACTCGTCCGCACGCAAAAGTAGTAATTATGTGGATTCGCTCAATTCACTGTTATGAGCTCACTGTTGTAAATTTATTGATAACCATAACTGAACGATTTGTTTAACTTTCAATGTTTTATGTCCTTACAATAATGTACCTTGTTATTTATATACATAAAGACGAAAAAACAAAGGCTTCAAAGAAGACAAAGAACAATGCTTTCTACTACCTATAGTAAATCTGATGACTAGTATTAGAAAAAAATATGCATTGTGTTAGTTATTTATCTACTTTGCATTTCAGCCATTTATTATAAAAGACACCGTGCTGGCGCCAAGAATAAGCTACGCATAAATTACACCGTCTTCCAATTCAGAAGTTTTTATACAAATGACGTGTTTTATTAGAAATCCTTGGCAATAAAAAGTCATCACAAAGTGCTCTTTATAGCCAACCAACACGTGACAAGTTTTTAGAAAAAATACACGACTGTGAGGAGTATTCTGACATGTTTTTTCTTTCAAACTGTCAAGGAAGATATTTATATTATTTTATTATGTTATATTTGTGACAGATTTATTTTGTACATTGTAAGTATAATCTTGGAAGATTCTTGCATGACAGATGATTTTGAGTGGAAGGTGCACAATTATTTAGCATTGCCATCCGCTTGAAAATATTTGCAAAAACTATGACGAAAGGTTACAGCAGCCTCTTAATTGAATTTTTTACTCAGATTATTTTTTATTAAAATGCAGAGTACCATCTCCAAATCGACTATCAGATAATTTCTGTTTGTGTATAAGTGACCATCTTTAGAGAAGTGATGCACAGCTCGTTTTTGTTCTCAGAAATAATGGTCATCTTAGAGAGATGGTCGTTACAACAGAGTTCACTATATTCGAGATCATGCAGATCAGTTTTTGTAATGTGTAAGACGCATTACACAGCCAAACTAACTCCTGCCGTTACAGTCATTATGTATAAAACAGCAACGATTCTTCTGTATAAAAGCAAACTGCACACATATTGATGGCAAAAAAATTTATAAAAATTATCGATTGTATGTATTATAAGATACACTCTAGTAGCGACTGCCTCTATAAGAAACCGTTTTAGAAGGTGCTGCCTAATGTGATCGTAGTTAATGTTATCATTCGGATATTGTTATCAAAATCTCGAAGTCTTGCCCGTTTCTAAATGGAGAAATGGAAAATATTTCGCAAGTTGTGTTCAACAGTTCGGTTAATGTGAATTTTTTAAAAATGAATTTTTAGATGAAATATGAAATTTTCAAAATGAAATAAAGTTGTCGAATAAGCTCAAAATAGATTATAGAAATTTGCCAAGCGATAAAGAAATGTCGCAGGATAAATGATTAAATCAGTAAACATCTTGATTTCGATTTTAGTGAACCATTTAAAATTAAACAAGACTAAAAAAAAGCGCTTTAATTTCGCAGAGATTTTGTACAATTCTACATTACTAATTCAATATACTTCTAATTCGATGTTAAGAGCTATTAGACACTTTCCCTCTTCTTGAGGGGCAAAGAAATTTCTGCTGAACTTTTTCAAATTTTCAATACTCCTGAAAAATAAAATCCATGAAAACAACTATTAACACTAAATTTTTGCCTAATTTTTAATTTTACATTGGTGTGTTCCCATTCAACGAGGGATGCTCTCGAAGTATTAAAATTAGGCGTTCCTTGTTCAAATAATTTCCAGAAATATGGACAGTACATAAATGAACTTTTGCATTAAAGACATTATGAGCAGTTCACGTTTTTCTGATCAAAATATTGTTGAAAGTAACTATTTATATGTTTCTAGGTAACGTTTATGTTCAGTTAGTTAATTTTACTTGCTATTTTCGAAGGGCATATTTTCTCGTTGTTCTCATTTCTCCTTGTCTCATTGTTTTAACGTTATCAAATTACTCTTGGACAAAAGTGATCACTAGCGGGGTTTATTGTATAAACATTTTCACTTTGATATTGTATAGTTTAAAAAAAAATCTCAACTCTTTCAGATTTTCTGTTAAGCACTAAGCTGCTTTGTTTTTAACATCTTGTGTGTTACCTTTATTTACACTGGTGTGCAAAAATTAAGGACGAAGTCGAAAAATTAGCATATCAGCTGAACGAAGAGGCAGAGCGGACAGAAAGACCAATCAGGAGATTAAGTAAGGTGATGTACGGTATCGCATGCGCAGATATGCAGGTAGACGTAATGGGGGAGTGTCTCACAGCCAACTCTATCATGGCCTTGAAGCGAAATCAGTTTCGGAAGGTCACGTGATCAAAATAGTCGATCTTTTTCTCTTCCCTATAAGCGCGAAATTTAACTTGCCAAAAATAATAGTTTTCTCTTAATATAAATATAAGTAAAATTAATAAACGTGACTAGGTCGCATGACTTGCATTAAATTTTTCATAGTGTAATATTTTCACAGCCGGTAAAATGAATATCTTCAATAATTTTTAAAACAATTGTACTTTGTTTATGTAACTAAAAATATCATTGAGAATCACCAGAAAAAAACGTTATTTCTGCAATTTTAATAAAAATGGAATCCATTTATGTAATCTAAATCAAATTTGTTTCCAAAATAATATAAAATTCACAAAAGGGGAAAAATTCAATAGGTTTATAGATGTAAATTTTATTTAGATTTTCTTAACACTAAAATAAATATTAAGAGCAGAATATTTTGTAAAAATTCATGCCGCTCCCATCGCATCAGCTATATAAATTTTTAGAATGCAAATATTCATAGTCATCTCTCATCACTTCATTCACTAATAAAAACTTAAATATCACAATTTTATCAAAACAGGGAAATGAATTAAAAATTCCTTAAATGCTAGGAAATTTGTGTATAAAAACAAACTTACATGCATGTTATGCTATAAATAAATCTTTCAAGAAAATTTTGGCAAATTAAATGCTAATTACATTCATAAAAAGGACAACCTTCTATTTGTGCCAGCTCCAATTTTATGTCGTATCACTTTTTCCAAACCACCGAAGAGGTAAGTGATTAGGCTCGTTTTTTTTTACAGTGGTGTCCCCAAATTACAGGCCTATTCCACTATCAAAAATAGATTCATAAAACTTGGAGCTGTGCCATATACACACATCCTACATATCATACATCATTTATGCAGAAGCATACATAAAAACAAACAGTTGTGACTTATTAACTGAAATTAACTGGTAAATTTTTTAACTTTTTTATATGAACATTTTATATTAATTTTGTCATTTTTATGTTTTGTGTAAATATTTAACATTATTTTACAAGTTATCAAACAGATATTTTCTAATTGGGTTTGCAGTCATTCCACAAATGCAAGAATCTGTTAAATTAAAGTTAATTCTACCTAACTGTATGCAAGATAACTTATATAAAATACCCAGTTGCTTTCCTGATATAAGAAATGTATCTTCCATGCTTTCGAGAATTCCACCAAATAAGAAATGTACAATTGAAGATGTTAGTAAAGCAACTTCAGACGGTAAAGTTAATTTACCCCTATCTAATTCTTTAAGAAAACCAAAAATATCATCTGCTATATCTACCGAATGAACACTTTGCAACCAGTCCTGGCAAATACTGCATTTTACCACCCTTAATTCTTTCATGGAAGCATAACCTGAAATATAAACTAGCACTGGTAAAATATCAGAAGGAACATTTTCTGTAGAAAAATCATTAACTAGTAAATTTGAATAATCATCAATATTCACAAAGGTAAAAATAGAATCCTTATCATAATCTGGTAAAAGAGAAGTTAAAGGGATATTGATATTTGATGATGAAATTATAATATTGCTTTTAAAACGAAGCTTCTTCTCACTTTCTAATAATTGTAGGTAATTTATGTAATAATTTGAACCTGACATTTGCCGATACATTCCAAAACGTGATTCAAGAGCATCAGTTTGAAATTTTCCTAATAATATGTATTCAGCCTCATACTTTTGAAACAAATATGGAATCAATTGAATGAATGCATCTGTAGTTATTATCAATATCTCTCGGAATTTTCCTTAACCACTGAGCTCTTCTTTTAGGTGATTTAGGTAAAGAGTAAGTAGTGACATTCTCATTTTTGTCGTAATTGGATTTGCAGCCAAATACACTGCAATGTCGAGGCATTCTGTATTCCAATATGTTATTAGAAACAAATAATCAAAAATAATAAAGAATTCCTGATTTCCAAACAAATAGTCAAACCAATACTACTCAAAATGTTCAAACTAAAGTAAATGCATTCGCTGTTAAAACGAAACACTTGCATAGGCTCGAAAACAGCTACATATTTTCCCAAATAAATCTAAAAATTAAAAATATATAAAACGAAATATAGATAAAACTATTATTTATAATTACATAAAGCTCACGTTATTTAAAATCACTTAGAATACCAAAATAATCTACTTACATAACACTATTGGCAAAATATATATCCACAAAATTCACGACCACAGTTTCGTAGCCACACGCCACCATAAGAACCAAGGGGGTTAGAATAGACCTCTGACCTCCTTGGTCAGAACAAATCGACCATCTTGATCACGTGACTTTTGCGCTTCAAGGCCATTATAGAGTTGGCTGTGGGAGTGTCTGAGTAGTATAAAGCATGTTGTCGGTGTAAGATCACTATTTCTGGCAAAGAGATTGCACGCCGTATACCAGTTAAAATCACACCGAGTTGCTGCCTCAGCGAGAAATGGCGAATAATCAATCTGTTAGACGACATCTGGATGCTTTTACCCGAGGTCGAATCATTGGGAAGTTGGAGGAAGGCCGCAGTGTAACAAGTATGGCTGCAGAGTTCGGAATTGCTCACAGCATCCTTTCACGACTTTGGAGACGATTTCAAACTACAGGAACAGCTATCCGGGGGTTTAGTAGTGGTCGTCCACGAGGAACCATACCCGCAGATGACCGGTATATTGCCTTACAAGCCAGAAGAAACAGGCGGCAGACAGCGGGAGAAATCGCTAGACACACGACACAGGCGACTGGACGACCGATATCGCGTTTTACCGTGGCCAGAAGACTGCACGGTGGTGGTCTGTTTGCACGACGCCCTGTACGGTGTGTACCTCTAACGCCTGCCCATCGGAGAAGGCGTTCTCTGTGGTGCCGGAACACCGGAATTGGAGAGACAATGAATGAGGACGAGTACTCTTTACAGATGAGAGCAGATTCAGTCTGAGTAGCGATTCTCATCGCATACTCATCTGGAGAGAGCGGGGAAGCCGCAATCATCCCTCGAACATCATTGAAAGGGACAGGTATGGAGGTGGCGGTGTTCTCGTTTGGGTAGGCATCATGCTTGGCAGTCGTACAGACCTTCACATCTTCGACGCAGGTTCAGTTAACGGGACCCGTTATTGTAACGAGATTTTTCTTCCATATGTGCGTCTTTTTAGAGGCGCTATGGGTCCACAGTTCCTTTTCATGGACGGCAATGCACATGTCGTCGCACAATAGCTGCCGAACAGCTCTTAGAGAGTGAGGATATTGAACGTATGGATTGGCCGGCACGATCTCTGGATCTCAATCCCATCGAACATGTATGGGATTTTCTAGGCAGACGCTTGGCAGCTCGTACCTTACCACCAATAACGATTCCGGAGCTTCGATTGGCGCTGCAAGGCGAATGGGCAGCAATGCCTCAACAACTCATTGACACCCTCATTCTCAGCATGGGCAGACGCTGTGAAACCTGCCTAGAAGCCAGGGGAGATCATATCCCCTATTAAAGATCGGATGTTTCTTGCTGGACACCCATCACAGGGATGTTTCGGCCTTCAGTAGAATTGCGCTCCATGCTACTTTTTCAGTAAAGCTTCTTTTTATCCCTCTGATTTCTCTTTTCGTAAGTGTTGCTTACATTACTCATCTCCTTACGTATTGGGGATCTTACGGTATTAAATGTGTTGATTTGGAAAGCTTTTGTACAAAGTTATATTGAAAAAAACCGTCTCGTCCTTAATTTTTGCACACCAGTGTATTATACATTATGTTTCTCGCACTTAAACCACAAAATTCACTTCAATAGCAATATCGCAAAATATTTAAAAAGAGCATACCTTTAGAATTTACGATAGGCAATCTCGCATACTGGAGATAAAAAGTTTTCTTTTTTTCCATTAAGTGATCTCATTGCTCGCTTTGAAATCGTTGAGTTTGTTTATCAAAAACACGCTAAAGTTTTACAAGATATGAAATATATAATGAAACAAATTCCAAACGAAATTAATAACCTTGCTGGTCAGATTGCCCCTTTGGGCTAATAACTGCTGGATTTTTTTCGTGACACCTGTGCGTACATGCATGCGTACATATATATTTCGCATAACTTGAAAACGGTTAGCGCCGTAGATCGTTGAAATTTTGTATATGGTAGACTGCTTTAACATCTAGTTGTGCATCTCCCTTTTTTATTGCAGTCGGCAATACCAAACTTATATATGCCCATGGCATTATTCCGCTTGAAAGTCCTTACCCAGTCCTTATTCTGGAAATCGTTGGCAGTAGTCCTGCACTTCAGATTGAAGAAGTATTTTAAATGATGAAAAATATTCATGTTTTGGGTATGTCAAATAAAAAAAGATAATATTATTGAACAAGCAGCAAAGCCTTTTAATGCGACCTCTCAGTTCCTGCACTTATATGTTGAAAAGTTTTATACCAGTTATAACCATTGGGGGAAAAATAAAAATTTTTTCCCCAATGGTTGGCCTTCAGCCCGACTTGCCCACTATTAAGGCCAGAAGTGACGGTCACTATATTATCCAGGCAGCTAGTAGGTGGGCCACCTTTGCCTCCTATGAAGGAATGGACGGTTCCAACCAGTCCCGGATCTAGCGGGTGGTAAACCGGGGTTCTTGCCTCGGGCGGCAGCTTTTGAGGGCGGCAAATTCAAACATAACGCTTGATCGTTTTGGTATGGTGTTCGCTAAAACATCTCTCTAATTTTAGAACAATGTTAATGGTTTTAGGACCAAGTTTAAAAACCTCTTTTAAGAAGATTTATAATTAAATACTAAGAACCCTTTTAAAGGAACATGAGTTAAAATAAAGTACAGCCGATTAAAACGATAAATACAAGATTAGAAAGAGGCCAATAGAGGGACTTCAAGGCGTCACTAATAGAATCAGACTGACCCTATCAGTAACATCTGGATTTCCTGTATCATTTGCTGTCTAGGCCGGGCGTATTCAAATAATAAATAGAACGATAGATAGAAGAAGTCACCTGGTTCCCATAGCAATGTCTGCTGGGAAATGGAGAAGCATTGTAACTATTTTTTAAGAGCTAAACCAAAAAATTAACTTTGGGCCATCCTGGACAAATGAAATACATAATTCAAATTAATATTCATCGAGTATATACAAGACACAGATATTATGTCTTCAAGCTGAAGCAAGACATTTAGATTTTTTTTTTTTTTTTTTTTTTTTTTTTTTTTTTTTTTTTGCAGCCAGTTGGCAACTTAGGCTCACCTTTGGTTTGACTCGGAACGGTGGAGAGCATGTTGGATTTTAAAGCTAGATTTATTATTTCTATTTTTTTTTTTTTTTTTTAAAGATTTTTAGGTCACATTTCATTTAGGTTAAAAGGAACCATCTGCGCGTCGAGGGGGAGAAAAGTGGAATACAGAAAACGAGCCAAAGATAAGGCCAAACAGAGAAAACAAATTTCAGCTAAGATGAAAAAATAACTTCACGGAAGAAGTAAATCGTCAGATCCTGCCGCAATTCCGATTGTGCTGAGATTCTAGAGGGAATTAATATTTCTTGCAATTTGCATGACCAAACATGACTGCATATATCATCCCCAAACAATCTACAAGTCAGCATTTGAAAAGAATAAACTTCTTCATCGACATCAAACGAATAGCTGGAGGACATGAAACCATGATATGAAAGATCTCTTCATTTAGATGGGAGCGGGCAGCAGAAAGACGAAAAACTGAAAATATTTGATTTGTTGGATGCATGCAGTTGGCTGGTAATAAAAAAAAAAAAAATGAACGGTCACCAACAATCTTTCTTAAGCAGTCAATCAGTATTATTAGCTGGTAAACATCCGGGAAAACGTAAACCTCAATCCCATTGAACGTCATGGCAGACATTTGACATGTTATATAGAACATTAGTAAATAAGAAAAAGCTTATATATTGGTTTACATATTCTAAAAACAAGAATGCAATTTTTTGTACACCCTGCAAGATTTATCAGAAACATAGTGCTGCCGTTACACCATACAACAGGATTCATTAATTGGAAAAAAGTTTTAGCAAGATTAACTGAGCGCGAAGCGTCTGGAATCCACAGAGGTGCATGATTAAGTGGAAAATTAGAGTACAGCAAATGAAATCGTGCCAAGGGATCGATCACGACTCATTTATACAGAGAAAGAAAAATGAAAAAAAATTCTATATAGTCATGGATGAGGTACTATATCTTTCAACAATCTGTCGTTCTTTTTTTGGGTCTGATGAAATCCCAAGTAGCCTGTTCACAAAGTGTCCTCGACCTAGCGAAGGAAATTTTTCGAATTTAATCTCTCCGCTTGCCAAACATAATTCAACTCTAAGTACAAGCACCTAACAAAGGGACAGGAATCATATTTACCACATATGTGTCTCATACAAAAAAAAAAAAAAAAAAAAAAAAAAAAAAAATGAACCAGGTGACTCAATACGTAAAAACGTGTGGTGATTCTGTGAGATAAAGGAAAATTTAATTGATTTCATAGAAGTTGGTGGAAAGATAGGAGAATGTATTTCTGAACGCATGGTAGAAAATTAGTGTCTTAATTGACATTTGATGGTTTAGATATTAGACAATGTCGGTGTCAGTCTTGTAACAACGGGTCTAATATGGCTGGCATTTCTAAAACAGTACAAGCTAGAATTACAGAAATGAATAAGCTGGATGAATTTGTGCCATGTTTGGCTCACTCCTCGTATTTTGTCAGTATGTATTCTGCTTCTTCGTGCCCGGAAGCAGTTAATCTGTTTGGAATTAAATACTTCGCTTTTTTGTCGGATGTACTACTCGACAGTATATTATTAAAAAAATGTACAAAATACAATTTAAAAGGAAACAGCCAGACGAGATGGTCGGAAAAATATGTGACTGTGAAAGTCCTTCTAATGAATTTACCGGAAATATTCAAATATTTAAAAGAAATTAAAGATATTTCTCTTGATGCGAAATCAAAGCATGAGGTAGGACATCTGTTATATGCTGTGAAAAATTTGAATTTACTCAACCTGAAAATTTGAGTAAATATTTTTCCAGAATTCAATCGATTGAATATAGAAATTCAAAAGGAATTCCTCTCCCGCGTTTTGTGTAGTTAACGAAAGAAATGACCAAAACTGAGGAATTATAAAAATGAGAGAAAAATCTTATGGAATATTGGATACAAGAGTCTAAAACAGTAGCCGAAAAAATTGCAGTTGAGTCTACTCTGACAAATAAAGAATTCAAAAGCAAAAAAGCAATCTGGTGAACTGTTTGAGGACGATCGCGAACACTTCAACCTATTCAGATCGAAGTTTCAGCAAATTAAAACAGATTAAAATATATCTGCGATCATCGGTGAGCGTTTATCAAGTCTCGCGATTCTGGCAACCGAATATCAAACCGCAGATCAAATTATGACGATTCCATGCACTTATTTGCAGAACAAAAGACTTACAATGTAAAATTTTAATTTTCGTTACTAATTCGTTGATATTTTAATAGCGTTAAGGCAGGCAAGAACTTAAAATTACTTATGAAATAGGAAGTATGAAAAACAAGACAGGAAAGCACGAGTACTCTTAATAATAGCCCATATCCTGTATAATCGTTTCAGAATACTTCCTTTCGGCAATAGCCCATATTTTGTATGCGATGGTTCCATTAGTGGCTGAGCAATAAAAGCCGCTGAGCACTAGTAGTTCGGTCCGAGGGTCAAGTATAGGTGAATGTGCTGGCTGTATGAGTATTTCCGTAATTTTCCCAGTGTGTAACATAGATACAAGCCAGTTTTCTTTACAAAGTTTTTTCCACGGGATATTCCTCCTTTTCCATGTAGAGCCTAATGGCGAAACACATAGTTAATAATCAGACAAATGTCCTCAGCAGTGGCCGAGTGATTAAGATCGCTGGTATACTGATAGTTCGACTTTGCGTGGGTTCAAACCCAGGCGAACGGGTTGGCTACATGGTTTTTTTTCGTGGATTTCCTCATGTGTAACGTGAATACGAGCCAGTTCCTTTAAAAAATTCCTCCACGAAAGCACCTCTCCTCTAAGCAGGCAGCCCTCCTGTCTTTGCCATATTCATATAATCTAACCCAACCTAATTTAACCAGTAATGCAATAATACGGAATAGTGAGAAGCTTAGGGGTTGCCCGTTGTCCCTAGAACGGAAAACAAATGGTGGCGAAGACTGGAGGGTTAGAAGCATTCAGGATTAGAGTTAGAATTAGTCTTGAATCCGAAAATGAGCTCACCGGAAAGGCGATTCTCCTAGGGAGGGGACGAATTTCTAATTATGTAACTTCGTTACGTTTTTTTCCTTTATAGCAAAAAAAAAGGGGGGGGGGGCACGTTAAGAATTTAGTATACAATGGAGCTTAGATTTTTACCTCAAACCCTACCTACTTCTGTATTTATTAAAGAAATTAAAACTTTTTAGAGAAACTTGAAGGATGATGGGTGAGGGCTGCAGTTTTAGCTTTTGCCCCACATCAGAAAAATCAAGGATCCGGCGCTGGTTCCAACCATGCCTCTTCCGGGATTTGAACGGGCAGTTTGGTATCAGAGCCTGCTCTCCTAACCCCTAACCTAGCCGGCAAAATTAAAGTTACAATTGGGCATTTGTATCACAAAAACTGATGGGGATATTTATTTTCAAAATTTGCAGTTTTTGATGTCATTTTCAACTTGCCTCGAGAGATAATTAACTCTTTGAAGATCATATCGGCCCAAATGGCCTTTCATTCAGACGACCATAACCGCCCCAAACGGCCGAAATTCCGATTTTCTTCCCTCCCCTAAGGTATGCAGTAGCAGATGCAATTACTCCAAATTTAGTTTAATTATTAAACTCAGTTTATTGCAGACTGCTTGCCCTAAAAAAACTTATTTGTGGTTTCTTATCTTTATTTGTTAAACGTAGAAAGGAGGTCATTTGAAATCTTCACTCTTCTTTGTGCGTTAATGGATAAGGAGGGAAGAAATTGCTGTGACTCTCAAAAACCACTTCGGGGGGTTTGGTATTTTAACATACAGGTTAGCGAAGGCTTTGATTTTTACAAAGTTAAGTTGTAGAGAATTAGGTATTTTTTTGGAAGCAGGCAAGATGAAAAATTAGTAACGCCTTCCCTGGGAATCGAACCACGGGGACCTCTGGAATACGCGCCCAGCGTGCAATCCACCACACCACGAAGGAATGCTACGTAGGCGGGAAAAATACCTTATAAAGGTAGGTTAATTAAGTTAAATAAATTCCGGAGGCGTAGTGGCTAGCGCGTTGCGCAGCCGCACCACAAGTCAGAGGTTCGGTCTCCGGGTTAGGGAAGGTTCACTTAGCCTTTCATCCCTTGAGTGAGTCGATAAGATGAGTACCAAATTCCCTAGAGGACTAAACATCGGGGGGCCTGAGACAAGCTCACAGCTTGTCCAGGGCATATGCTGTCATGCGCTCCGGGCCGCACACATGCACACGACCAGGAAAGCAGATATCAAGGCATTGCAGCCCATGGTCCGCTAGGGCTGTTCCGCCACTGATTTTAGTTTAATTAAGTTAGAATAATTCGAGGAAATAAGTTTAAATGAATTGCAGCAAAAACTATATATAATTTAATAGGTCATACAAGAAAGTCATGTAGTGTCCAAGTGAGATCTTACATAAAAAATTAGCAGAAACGTGTACTTATATTATCGTCAAAATCCCAAGTCATGGCTATTAAAGCGTCTCGAAAATGTAAATATTTAAATGTAAGTCTTCAGCTACAGTCAAATTACTTGCATATTTTTTTTCTAGATCATCTTTGTCTGCATTCTTTGTTGTGATATTATATTACTAGCAGCTAAGTGGCATATTTAAAAGCCAGTTCGTCTGGCTTTTAAATATACCGAGAAAATTTCGTCTGGCTTCGTCTGGCTTTTAAATATACCGGGCTGAAGGGAACACCAAACGTTAGATTTAAAAACTCGATAGAATTTTACTCTGCAGAATAACTTCATCAGAAGGAGAGAAAACCCACAAATTTTAAAAAATTTATTACATATAACAAAATTACAATGAAATAAGACACATCCCTTAATACAAATATTAATTATCCTAATAAATAAATTAACCAACTTCCCGTTGCCTTCTCTCCACAAACGTCCAGTATCCAAGAGAAACATTAAATTAAAAAAACTGCACAGAATTATTGCTCTCGTTTTTCCAAGTGGCAACAGTGCTGATTTTCAACAGCCAGCAGTTCAGTATACAATTGAATGAAAAACTGTTGCCAGAACCCCATTTCTAAAAGAATTAAACTTTTCAAAATGATGCCATAAAATCGAAAGGATAAAATAAAAAAAAATCTGATTCAAATTTTGAAAAAATCGCTTCGAGGTGCACTGGCTCTTGTCTAGATACACCTATAAATCAAATTTCGTAACCCTGGGTCTATTAGCTTACTCGCAACACGAACAAAAGACACGCAGACTCTTTCTTTTATTTATATGTAGAGATATCTTGTGCGTGATAAGAGGTTTAAAATTAAGCCGAAAGCAACTGATGAAAGTAAATTTAAAAAATCAGATGTGCACACCACATGACTTGCACAAAATATTAAATTATACGCATTTTTTTTTTCCCATTTTCTTTAAACGTATTGGATTGAATTAAATCTGCATCGTCGATAGCGCATAAACCACAACACAATAAATACACTCTTTGAAATTCACTATATTTGTTTACCATAGCGACACTCTGGCGCTAGCTTCACTTAATAGCGTTACATTTCGTTCATATTATAAACCAGAATGCATATAAATTTATATCATCTGAAGAATTATCTAATCGTTGCCACATGTTCTATTCAAATACTATAATGAATCTAAAACGATGTATAAAGGAATTAAGCAAACAAAACAAAAAAGAAACTTTTTTACAGACAATTCAGTATTTCTCATTCAATTAATTCAGTTCTCACTTCCCGATAAGGCAAAAATACATAAAAACTCAAAATATTGTTACATTTTTTTTCTGACACCAGTTGTTACGTTTTTTTTTCTGACACCAGTTGTTACGTTATTTTCTTCCTTCACGTTCGTACGGGGTTCGTGTGGATTTGGTGTGAATAACGACGACAGCACTTGATAGAGTATCGAAACACACTTTATTTAGCCAATATTAATCAGGAGAGCTCCAATAACACGTTTACACAGTCGTCGAAGAACTACAATAAACACGAAACACGCTGGAACAATCAGCGACACAGCCTTCAGGTTATCAGGCTATAACGGTGGAGACAGCTTCACTGCAAAGCAACAGAGTACAGCTCCCGACTCTGCTTGGTTGTTCTCGGAACTCCACGTACTCTCGAGACTCTTCACGCTACAACTCGCAATGCACTCGACGACACACAGAGCATAGCTCCCGACTTTTCGGTCGTTCCTGTAGCTCAATATGCTCTCTCGACGATGCATTAACGGCGATACACTTCGAGACTCTTTCGGTGCACTCGACGACCCACTCGGCACTCGCTGCCCGCTGTCAACTCGATCGACTCCACAGGGATTGACTGGCTAGACGAGACACACACACTGAGACACACTAACTGACTGCGGACCAACAGGGTTTACATAGCTTTCGGCTTGTGTTCGAGAACATTCTGGGCTAAACCGGTAAGAATTCGTTCCAGAAGGTTCTCCATCAGTCCATGGCATATCGCCAGTTTTGTCGCCAAATGGGCGATTTCTTGCCAAATGTGGCAACACGGCCTTTCCCTGCCATTTTATGGCAACCCTAAAACTGCTTTGCGGGGAAGCTATCTCACCGTGCCTGTACATTTCGTAACAATATCTATATTAAAAATTACGAAGCAAATTTTAAACACTTATTTCCTCGAATAAATTCCAGAAGGGATTAAATATGATTTAATTCGCAATAATAAAAGAAGACGTTTTCTTTGCTGTTGCGAAGCTTAGTTTCTCTAGATTGGCAACAAATCCGTTATTCCGCCAAGTTTGAAATATAAAAAAACATGTCCGCCATTGCAAAATTCATTAGTCTTAGCTGCACTTAAACAACTTTTAAATTGTTGATAACTCCACAAATATTGCATGCAGATTTACTAAAGGCATAAAAACTTTAACCGGAAGATAAGAGCAACAGAATTCTATCAGTTTTAAAGCAAAAAATGCACAACTTACAAACATATAAGAGTAATGAAACTGAGATCACTGAGCCAGTTAACAGAGTGGATATATATATATATATATATATACGCTGGTGCGGTCAATTTTAACCAAAATACGAGGGAACCAAAATACTACATGTTATAGCAGTCCTATATACAAGATTTCAACGTTGTGAAGCTACTCGTTTTTGAGTTATGCGAGATACGTACGTGCAGACACCACGAAAAATTCTCTTCAGAATTCATTTTAGATCAGTTTTATAATTTTTTTGGGGGGAAAGAGTATTTTATTTTGTCCTTACGTACAGATGTCACTCCAAAACATCGTTAAATTGCATTCGATAGCGGTCAAAATGGATATTTTCGTTGAAATATGATGCCTGAAAATTTTTGCGATTACAATGCTTCCTTTTTACTTCGTACAAGGAAGTAAAAAATATAAAATAAAATAATAAACTAAAGGAACTAATTTTTTAAATTTATTGTCATTAATAAAAAGAATATCAATAGCTTCTGCAAGTCACCTTCCTTAAATCAAAGAGAAATAAAAAACTTAATCCTTTTACTTGACCTTCGTTTCTTTATAGTAAATTAATTGTGTAATATTAATTCCAGTGTCCTTCAGATCGTATTAGATTGAGAAGCGAATTATCGTTTCGTCAGTAAATATTACAAAAATTTTAAGAAGGTTTTCAATCACCCTTTTATTTAAATATTACAAAAATTTTAAGAAGGTTTTCAATCACCCTTTTATTTAAATATTACAAAAATTTTAAGAAGGTTTTCAATCACCCTTTTATTTAAATATTACAAAAATTTTAAGAAGGTTTTCAATCACCCTTTTATTTAATCTTGAAATGGACTTGTGCAAAACTCATCCGCTTGTGGATATTTAAAATAACAAAGCTGAAATTTTAAACTATTATCGCAGTAGGAGAGTACACAATTCTGGACTACTAAAGCTTGATCAGTTTTAATGGCGTGATTAAACCCCAGCTAGTAAAATGTTTAAGGCCGGAATATTAACAGGTAGAACTGCGTGACAGTGCTTTAATTGCAGGCATTGCTGCCAAAAGCCCTATATCTTAAACATTCAAAAACCTCCACCATTAATTTGCCTCCTGGTCAGGACTATGGAAAGGAGAATTTATATAGTAGACGCAGCTCAAGAAATTGCGCTAAAGATATCATTCGGATATTGTTATCGAATTGCCGAAGTATCGCCAGTTTGTATACGAAAACATCAAACATGAAATGTATAAGAAAACAAATCACGGCTCATTTTGATCAAGAGTTCGTTAATAGGATCGAAATATATACAGAACTAATTTTTTTTTAACTTAAAGTAAAGTCATTAAATTTATTATAAATATGGCCAGGTGACAGAGTATTGTTACTAAGTAATGAATTAAGTCGCCAAACATTTTGGTTACAATCTGGACCAATCATTTAAAATTAACTCCAAAAATTAGTCTGACATAGATTTTCAATATTTCTATCGGTTTTTAGGGCTATCAGCTGATCGGATTGATGGTTTTGGAGAAAAAAAAAACTTCTGAAGAATTTGACTTGAACTCCTGAAAAAGCATTTTTTTAAAGCATCAAACTGATTTTATACTTGATTTTAAATTTTACATTGGCGAGTTCTTTTGCAGTGAAGGATGCGGTTCAGGAAAAGTATCATTCAAATAATTTCCAGAAACGTTATAAATAATTCATAAACAAAAACGTTTGCATCTCCTGATCAAAATGCTTTAAAATACCTATGCATATCTGCAGAGACATTAGGTATTTTTTCGCAGCAGCAGATGTGAAAAATGAGCAACGCCTTCGCCGGGAATCGAACCACGGACCTCTGGAATACGCGCCCAGCGTGCAGAGAACCACACCACAAAGGCATGTTAGGAAGGCCTTATATATGTTTTTGGTTATATTCATATTCAATTATTTAAAATCATTTCAATTTTGAAGGGCATTATTTTCTCATCCTTTAGTGTTATCATCCGGTTAATGTTGCCAAAATAGCCGTAGACAAACGTGATCATATTAAACGGCACTTAAGACTTTAAATCACAATAATTGGTTAATTAACATAACATATCTTGACTCATTTAATTAAAGAATGCAAAATTTCTGAACGAAATGTGCTCAATAATTTTCTAAATGAAAATCTTTTTTCTTCTATGAGTATGTTAAAATAAATTCAGAAGCACAGCATCGAATAGAACTAAATTCGCGTCAAGACTATTAAAGAATTCTTGTAAGAGCAGATGTGTAAATAAATGCAGTATTTCCTAGCAAAGTGAACGGTTGTTTAATAGCTGAAGATTACGTCACAAAGGGTTAAAATTGTCTGTGCAAATAAATAATAAAGAATTGTCATAAAAGGCATCAAGAATATCTTAAAAGCAGTTTAGGAATAAGAAAGAAAATAGAAATATCAAGAATCTAGAAATTGTGGGTAACAAAATCTTCTCTTATGCCGTTATCTTTTGTTGTTAAGAAGAACTGAACAACTCTTAAGACAAATTAAAAATAATCTGCAATTTGTGTTGCAAGTAAATTTTAGTTATTGAAATTCTACCCTGTTGAGAATTTCTATATAATTCAAAAATACAGTCTTCTTTTAAATTTGCGTTCATTATACATTAAAGATTTCGTTATTAAGGATTTGTTTGTAATCAGAACAAAATAATGATAATAATTGCAGTAGTAATAAAAATGATACTGTTACGGATTTTGTATTTAGATAGCTATTTTTACTAGTACTATAATTAAAATTGTTTTATATCCCTGTGCAATGCAGCACGAAACTTATTTTAAGAGAAACTGCGTACGCGCATTTAACATTTAATAAAAGAAACTCTCGTTATTCTACTCTTTTGCTTTTCAGAAACCTCGAGAAAACAGAAATTATCAGAAGCTTCTCGTGACTGATTAAAAAGCTTAAAATGCCGGAGAGAAATATCTCAGTTCAGTTGTTTAGATAACTGTTGTGTGTTGATTGTAGCGAATTCGCAGTGAGATCGGATTAGCTTTCTTTGCGCTGTAGATTGCGTTCTTTTTAACCTTTTAGTAGTTTAAAATATAGGTACTGATTATATTGCGTGATATTGTGATTTTGAATAATTATCTTTGAGGAAAAATATCCACCGTTTTGGTATATTTATTGCGATAAGAATAAATTTTATTAACTTCTTATGGGACTTCTTATTCAATCTATTACGAACCCATACGCACCCAACAATACGTTAATAAAAAGGATATTAAAATGATAATATAGTTAACAATTTCCAAATGCAGGGGTTACGTCATTAATGCACTGCGCCTACGGCAAAATAGCGTTATTCAAAGAAGCTTTTCCATGGAAAAAAATCTGTTAAGTATAATTTAAATTAAGAAAGTATGTATAATTTAAACAAATTTAAATATTGCAGTAATTCAAAGGAAAACAAATGTTATTAAAAGAATTTTTATTACTGTTTACTAAGTATGTGATAAATTTTTGTTTACAAAAAATTGGTAATTTTTGCTCGAGACGGTGACTGACAAAGCTGTTTAAAAGCTTCGCGGTAAGGTTTTTTTAATGTCTCTGATAAAACATTTTTGTTTATTTGGATCAGTCTTCACTGCAAAATCAGACAGTTCCAGGCTTCGGATTAACAATTATTTTAACTTCTTGTAAGTTAAAGATGTTTTATATTACTTATCATCATACCTTTCACTGTTGGCTAGCGTTATAAGATCATCCAATTCACCATTCATCATTTTTCGATTAATTTTGATTTCTCTCCTTCAACCTGTTTCTTGTTTCCTATAATAAATTGCTGACTTGTCGATAACAGCTTTTATTTGGGGATATTTCCCTCGGATGACTTTTAAATTTCGAAATTTATCGTACACGAGTATTTTGAATGAGACTTGTGCTTGGGCAACCTCCTTCCATGCAATCAACCCTTTTTGCATTATAATATCAAGATAAGATATATCTGATAGATATATCCTAGAAGAACTGCGACATGGATTTCGCAGTTCAGCGATTCACTGAGTCATGCTGGCACATTCAAATGTATGGGTAAAAAGAGGGAAAAGTCGATAATTTTAACTCGGTAACAACTTTTTACTGTGGTATATTGGGATATTTCTTTCGGATGACCTTCAAATTTTAAAACATAGCTTACTCATGCGGTGTGAATAGGACATGGACTTTGTAGGATATAGTTTTATATCAATAAACAATAAATTATCAGTACTGTAAATATTTTTGTTTTTGCTAATCAATGGGATCTTAACCACCCAGATTAATTACCGGTGCATATTCTTCCGGTCATTATTCAGCCCTTGATCATCATTGACCCCTTTTTGATTTCATCGACTCTCAGGGTGTCAATACCAAAGAAACCTCTGCTTTAGAGTTTGCAATGACATATTCTCAGGATGGTGTGTACCTGAATCTGTCGTTGAAGTTCCACACTTACGATTACTGCTTTCGAATCAAATAGTGAAATTTTCAGTTTTGGGAACATTTTTAACAATTTTTCGATTATAATTAAGATAATATCTGGCTACATATTGATTGTAGCGTCCAAGTTTACACGAAAGGTTTGTTAAAAAGCTAAGCTATTTTTGGTTCCCACTCGGAGTTAAATAAAAGCTATATTTAAAAATATTGAGAAGTATCCTAAAAATTTTACAGCACGATTTCACAGTTTCTAAGGAAATAAATGATTGATGGATTCATAATGAATACCGATTTTTATTAACAGGTGTTCAAACTGTTTCGTTGCATAACGGTAGGTAAACAAAAGGAGCTGATCTGAGCACTAAATGAATATACTAGATACAGGGAAAGTTTGCTCATTAAATTTTTAACTAGTTAACCAAACTTTGCTACGGCTTGAAAAATAATATAAGGCTTTTGATTAAGTGTTTCAGCTTTTGATTTTATGTCAACCTGATAAAAGAACTGACCAAATGCATGACTATGACACTAATGACGGCTAGACGAGTGATCTCAAACTCAAATTGCATTGAGACCAAATGCCCGATCTAAAACCAAACTGACAGGCCAGTATTTTAATAAGAAAATAAAACATTTTTAAAATAAATTTTAAATTTCATTTATTAAATATATGTAAGATATAACAAAATACGATAGCTGCTTTAAAAACTAATTGGCGACCTCAAAATTAACATTCTAAATTTGATGCTCTCCCCCTTAATTCATCTGTTCTCCCAAATTCGAGATCTTTCGACGTTACAAAACGCTGCTTGAAAAAGGTTACTAAAACTATTATTGACCAATCATAGCTTGTTTCTAGAATTGCACCTGCTTTGGTATAAAACCTCTAACGAGCAACTACGTCATTAATTTTGCGTCATTCTTCTGCTAGCTTCCATTTTGCTAATAGCTCCTCGCTTTGCGTCCCCGTCTAAAGTACCTGCATCTTAATTTTAAGAATTAATGTAAAAAGAAATTTATCGTATTTCATTATGATTGAATCATAGAAATGCCTTGGATTTCATCATGCTTGGATAAACATCTATGGAGATGATTTTATGTGCGTGGAAATTAAAGACTGGAAATTCGTCAAGTCCATATTTTGTTGTCTTCATCTGTATGCGTTCACTCTCAGCCACGACGACTGCAAACTGATTCCTCTTCTATGCTTCTCGGAATTATTACATATATATATATATATATACCAAAACTTATATAAACAATAACAATCCTATAGAAACAAAAAATTAAAATTTATTTTCTATCTGAAATCTAAAGTTACGTAGAATACGTTTTTGTTGGCTACACTTCGTAATTCAAATATGTTGAAAGCTGAACATTGAATTCTCAGACTGACATTTCTTTCAAATAATTCTAACTTGTTTAATTTATCATTAAGTAATTTTCATTAAAAATGAACAAATTATATTTGAATAAAAATTACACAACTACTTATTAACTTGAGTAGAAATAACAACGTAATATCTCTCTCTTATTTATTAAATTTGTTTTAGATGCATTTATATAAATATATATGCTTGTACGTAAATAAGTATAAAGTTCTTTATTTCTTGCGATAGCTGGACACTTAATGGAGTTTCGATCTTGATAAAATTTAAGAGAAATTATCTCATCACAGATTGTAGATGCTCATCAATCGAGCTCTTTTCGTATTAATTTTCAAATGTAAAAAATGCTGTTCACATTTAAATGTATTCCCAAATCAAGACCAAAAGTTCGGAATTGAGCTTACTTATTTTTTGAAAAGTACGAATGCAAGTTATCAGCTTTTTTAATGAGATTTGTTTTACATCGTAAATTAATGGCCTCCGTTTTATGCATTTTGTAACTTGTTATTCGAACTCCACGTACTCTTGAGATTCTCCACGCGCACGGCTCCCGAATCTTCGGTTCAGTCGTCCTCGGAGTTCAACACGCTCTCTCAACGATGCACTAACCGCGATACACTAAGAGACTCCTTCGGTACACTCGACGGCCAACTCGGCACTTGCTGCCCGGCTGTCAACTCGATCGACTCCGCAGGGATTGACTCGCTAGACGAGACACCAACTCGATACTAACTCGTACTCTAGACGAGGCGCACACTAACTCGCCCTCTCGACGAGGCACTCTCGAAGACACTCACTAACTGACTGCGTACCAGCAGGGTTTATATAGCTTTTAACTGGTGTTCGAGAGCATTCTGGGCTAAACCGGTAAGAATTCGTTCCAGAAGGTTCTCCATCCGTCCATGGTATATCGCCAATTTTGCCACCAAACGTCGCCAAATGGGCGATTTCTCACCAAATGCGACAACCTCTGCCTTCCCTTGCAATTTTATGGCAACCCTTAAACTGCTTTGCAGGTAAGCCATCTTACCGCGCCGATACATTTCGTAACACTGCCCCCTCCCAATGACTGCACGTCCCGGGCAGTACAACCCTTGGTCAGAAGCATAATTCGATACAACAAAACATAATAAAACAAATAACATAACTAAAGAAACAAATATTTACAATATGTACAAGTTATATACACAAATTAAACACTTAACAATTTTAAATTATACAAATTAAAGTTCTGAATGAATTTCAGTCTCAGTCTTTTCACTAAAATACACTGGTGTGCAAAAATTAAGGACGAAGTCGAAAAATTAGCATATCAGCTAAACGAAGAGGCAGAGCGGACAGAAAGACCAATCAGGAGATTAAGTAAGGTGATGTACGGTAGCACATGCGCAGATATGCAGGTAGACGTAATGGGGGAGTGTCTGAGTAGTATAAAGCATGTTGTCGGTGTAAGATCAGTATTTCTGGCAAAGAGATTGCACGCCGTATAGCAGTTAAAATCAGACCGAGTTGCTGCCTCAGCGAGAAATGGCGAATAATCAATCTGTTAGACGACATCTGGATGCTTTTACCCGAGGTCGAATCATTGGGAAGTTGGAGGAAGGCCGCAGTGTAACAAGTATGGCTGCAGAGTTCGGAATTGCTCACAGCATCGTTTCACGACTTTGGAGACAATTTCAAACAGGAACAGCTATCCGGGGGTTTAGTAGTGGTCGTCCACGAGGAACCACACCCGCAGATGACCGGTATATTGCCTTACAGGCCAGAAGAAACAGGTGGCAGACAGCGTGAGAAATAGCTAGACACACGACACAGGCGACTGGACGATCGATATCGCGTTTTACCGTGGCCAGAAGATTGCACGGTGGTGGTCTGTTTGCACGAAGCCCTGTACGGTGTGTACCTCTAACGCCTGCCCATCGGAGAAGGCGTTCTCTGTGGTGCCGGGAACACCAGAATTGGAGAGACAATGAATAGGGACGAGTACTCTTTACAGATGAGAGCAGATTCAGTCTGAGTAGCGATTCTCCTCGCATACTCATCTGGAGAGAGCGGGGAAGACACAATCATCCCTCGAACATCATTGAAAGGGACAGGTATGGAGGTGGTGTTTTCGTTTGGGGAGGCATCATGCTTGGTAGTCGTACAGACCTTCACATCTTCGACGCAGGTTCAGTCAACGGGACCCGTTATTGTAACGAGATTCTTCTTCCATATGTTCGTCTTTTTAGAGGCGCTATGGGTCCGCAGTTCCTTTTCATGGACGACAATGCACCATATCATCGCACAGTAGCTGCCGAACAGCTCTTAGAGAGTGAGGATATTGAACGTATGGATTGGCCGGCACGATCTCCGGATCTCAATCCCATCGAGCATGTATGGGAGTTTCTAGGCAGACGCTTGGCAGCTCGTACCTTACCACCAGTAACGATTTCGGAGCTTCGGTGGGCAGACGCTGTGAAACTTGCCTAGCAGCCAGGGGAGATCATATCCCCTATTAAAGATCGGATGTTTCTTGCTGGACACCGATCACAGGGATGTTTCGGCCTTCAGTAGCATTGCGCTCCATGCTACTTTTTCAATAAAGCTTCTTTTTATCCCTCTGATTTCTCTTTTAGTAAGTGTTGCTTACATTACTCATGTCCTTACGTATTGGGGATCTTACGCTATTAAATGTGTTGATTTGGAAAGCTTTTGTACAAAGTTATATTGAAAAAACCGTCTCGTCCTTAATTTTTGCACAGCAGTGTATACCCGGGTCAAATACGTTTCCACTGAAGTTCTCAGATATATTTATGTTTTGCATATCACAGTCTGAAAATTCAGTTCTTTGAAACTTTCCATCCACAGAAGGATCTGAAACAGTTTGTCACCACTCTGAAGTTTGTTCGCATCATGTGGACAGTTCACATTGGTATTTACAGCAGCTGGTACATGCACATTTTCCTCCTTTTCCTGGGAACCAGCTTCAAATTCTCCATCAGTGTCATGAAAGGAGCCCGATATCTTACAAACGCAAATATCGACGTTTGCAGGAACGTGGACTATTAGCAGGGTGACCATTATTTCGTCTTTACTTGACAGTGCAGCATAGAGAGAGACGGAGACTCTGGTATGCAAAACGACAAAGCTAGACAGGAGTGGCAGAATGCCGCCTTTCCCGGAACTGCGTGCAGTATTCTGATGGCTGTATACGTTTGCGGGGTGTCCGAGAAGACCGCACATCACTTGCTTGCATTTCGCTGTCGGCACAAAACCTTGAAGATTATTATGCGCCAGACGAATGGTGAATAAAATTCAAAATGCACAAACACACTGTATCAGATGAATTGTTGAAATGAACCTGTAATGCTGATGAAGGCAGGAGAAATGACTTTGAGAAATGTTTTGGCAACAGGTAGAGAAGGATAAAAGGAAAAAAACTTCAAATCATGCAGTAAAAAGCGATGTCTTTTAAAAATGGTATGAGGTTGATGTGAGGGTTTCTTCCAATGAGATCTGTTAAGTTAACATTCGTAGAGTTAAAATGATATTCACGTTTCTGACTATAAGCAGGACAGCAGATTAAAATGTGATTAAGTGAAACGGGAACGTTGCAAGTGCCACAAATAGGCTCATTATCTCCTTTCAAGAGATACTGATGTGCCAGTCTGCAGTGGTTAATTCGTAGGCGAGTCAGCAGTACATCCTCCTTTCGATTCCCTCTCAACTCCCAATACTCCAAATCGGGTTTTACCTGACTTAATTTGTTCAGAATCTGGCATTCCCAGAGTTCTAATGTAATTCCGTATGTCTGTAAAAGGGACATCATTTTCAGAAATAATATCAGCAGATTTTGCTGTGACATCGGCGAGTTCGTTGCCGTTAATGCCAACATGAGGATACCCTTGCGCGCGTCACTATAATCGGAATAAATAAATAAAGTTAAACGACGACAAATAAAAGTGCTCGAAAAAACGATGACAAATAAAAGTGATTATTTTGCTATTTGTATAATTTGAAAAACGATGACAAATAAAAGTGCTCAAAAAACGATGAAAAATAAAAGTGATTATTTTGCTATTTGTATAATTGGAATTCTTTTTATTCATTTTCATAAGCTACATGCATTGATAAATGAAAATGTCGAAATCTTGCTTTTAAAAACGTTTGATTTATTTATGTCTGATATTATTTCAAAACTAAATTACACCAGTTATGTTTATGATATAAAATCAGACAATTATGATATCTCATTTGAAATAGAAATATACAAATACATTTATCTGCATATTTCTTTATCACATGAACATGCATAAAATAAAAAAGGGGGAATTATTTCTTTCCTTATCTTACTTTTGTTATCATTTTATTCTTATTTATTAGTCTTGTAGCTAATAGAAAAATATAGTGTGCAAAAAGAGAAAAATATGTTCAAATAAAATATTTCTTATTACCTTTTTTATTATGGTTTTTCCCCTATCGATAGCGCTAATAAGAGATTTCTAAGGCTAACTATCCGGCATTCATCTAATCGGAAAGCTCAAGTAACCGGAATATTTGAGAATTTCAGAAAAGAACTGGTCCCAACAAATTAAGTAAATTGCATATCTTTAACACTTATAGAGCTTGTTTTATTTGTTATTATTATTTTATGAGCACTCATACATTATCACCAAACAGTGCGAATTAGCATTAAAAATGGTTAAGCATGATGTCAATACACAGTTATGAGAAGTTTATTTTGTTTTCACACAAATTCAATTAATTCTAGATAAGCTCGTTAAATTTTTTGTAAAGAAGGATATAAGTTCTGCTTTTTCATTGTATTTTAAAAAACTGATTAATATTTCGGGTCTGCTTTTCATTGAATAGAATGCAGTAAGGTGTAAGTTACAAGTAGGGCGGCTATAGACACTTTGCCGCCTGGCGTAGAGTCTCTGAGAGTTCTAAGTCTGCTGTCCAGTGTCTCCATAAATTCTATAAATTTGTCGCCACTAAATTTTGCTGTCCAGTACCTCTCCTAAATTCTAAAGTTTTTCTTTCCAGTTCTTTTCTAAACTCTAAAATCGTTGCTACCCCTAAATTCTGCCGCGCTTTGTGATCCCATCGGCTCTGGCGCCGGCCGTAGTTACAGGTTTTTGGTATAAAAAAATGAGCACTATGTGCAGCTGCGTTTGAAAACGTATAAACAATGACAATGCAACTAGAAAAATTGCGATTAAGCGATATAAATTTTTATATGCTGTATCCATAATTTGTGTTTGGTTGTATAAAGAACGATCTGTTGACAGGTGCAACTTTGGCAATATCATCACCAACTTTTATTTGGGGGGGGGATTTCGTAATAGGATAGGATGTTTTACTTTTATGTTTAAAGCCTTCGAAATACGTCGACTTTTATGTCTGAAATACACTTTCTTCCCTTTTCGAAATCTTATTTAAGTTTGTCACAAATAAAATAACACTTTTTATAGTTTTAGGCAGGAACTTTCTTCCATTCATTTGGCTTTTCTATCGTGAATTCCGAATTTTTTACCCTCAACTACCTAGAATTGTTGTGTGTCCGAAACTTTCCGGACAGAAGAGATTTTTTTTGTACAATAAGCTCGTTTATTTTATTTATTTATTTATTATTTTTTTTTAAATTTTCAGCTGTTATGTTCTCTGTAGACGATGCTGTGAATAAGGCTGGATATGGAGCATTCCAGGTGCGACTAACCTGTCTGGCAGGACTCGGATGGGTATGTATTTATTAGCCACACACTACAACTACTAAAAACGTTGATAAGGATTTTGGAAGTGGTAGTACAAATCTCTTCCAAGTACAATTGGAAATTAAACAAGTTTCTAATGTAGCACTCCAATTTAAAGCCATGGCATGCACATTCGGTTGAAAACTTTCAATGATTTCGAATTTTGACAAACAGTTGTAGAATATGAAGTTAATTTTCAGCACTATTGGAGAACAAAACATCAGGAATTATAAAATGGAAATATTTAAGACTTCGAAAGTGAACAAATTAATTGTTGCTGCACCTCTGACTTGTATAACTATAAACCAAGTCAGGAGGTCTATTTGTTGTAGAGAGAGGGTTACAATACTCAGGCTTATATATAATTTATTTACTAAAGTAACATTGCTTATATTATCTCCTAATAAAAGCTTAGTAGAATGTATCTAATCAAAATAAAATTATTAAATAATTAAATAAAGTTTGGTGGTTAATAGGAATAGCACAAATTAAAACTGGAATAAAAATAAAGCAATTCACTAAGATAACAATATAAAATTATATAATAAAAGAAATAGTTGAAAATTCTTTGGTTGGTTTTTCAAGGAGCAGGCGAACAATTTTCAACAGGGCCACGTTTCTGAATTATACTGGATAATTATTGACTCAGGAAATAAATAAAAAGAAAGTGCAGAATGGAAAAGGAATTAAATTAATTAAAATGATGTAAAAAGTAAAAGATCAGAATTTTCAAAATTAAAAACCACATAAACAATTGGTCAAACTAAAAGAAATATACATTTTTCAAAACTACTAAAAAACTATTACAAATTAAAAATAATTAAACTCAAGATTTAAGGAAATTTTAAAGTCAAGATGTAAGGAAATTTTAAAGTCAAGATTTAAGGAAACAAAGCTAAAAAACATTTGAGAATGACAGTGAAATATTTAAACAAGCAAAAGGCTTGAAATTAGGGAAAAGAATTAATTTAATTAATTCTAAAGAGAATTCTTTTGGGAGAGTAATCACTGTACAAAAATAATGCAAAAACTCAGAATCTCCAGGAAGAGGGGTGGGAGACCCTTTCATCCATTGCTAGATGTTCTGCCTTGGAATTCTGATGATTTAGCATGGGGCGGAAGCTTAGGAAGGCCTGGCGATACTTAATGTGCCTACAGTGTGTCCTAGATGCCGGCATTGCTTCAACCTGTGCATGTATTATAACAGAATAACAAAACTGGGAAGTGGAATGTTAAATATGTAAACATTGATTTTATGGGATTGAGTAAAATAAGTGAAAACATTTAATATAGCGACAGCTAAAATGTCCGAATTCAGACTTTCGAGTAAGTTAAAAAGAGAGAAATAAAGCACAGTTTAGAGATATACTTATAAGACAATATGCACATCAAGGAAGTTATTGCCTTTACACTACATTAGCGCAAAAAGGTTCTTAGTCTCGAAATATGATTTTTCATTGTTTCACTTCAAACCGCTGTTTCACTTTTTATTTGAGTCTGTTACCATTCGGAAAAACACAAGATATTATTCTTTCATATTTACTCCGTCTGTTAAGAATTAACAGACTAAACAATTTAAAAACAATAGATGTAGTTCTTAAGATATTATTTATTTACTTTTCAATTAGATAAATTTAAATAAAAATGCATTTAAATCATGATATATCTAATTAAAAACATTAAATATTTTTATAGAATTTTATTGCATATTTTTTCACTTTTTAAATGTACAGAAGATGTAATGTTCCCATGTTAGTTTAACTCGGTATTCGTCTTAATATTCTATAAAATGTTTCGCTATTCCACCTGCGCCATTTCTATCGATAATCTCTACCGATAAAACACATTGAACTTTCAAAGAGGCGTAATAAGAATACGAACTCTCTCAGATTTCTTCGGTATTTTCTCAGTTCATCATATCAATGTTCGGTTATCTCAGCAATATGACTTACACAACTTTTTATATCTATTGATTTTGTTTTTCTTTCCCGTTATATAGTACACGAGTGGTCTCAAACTGACGCCTTCCAAAACAATTTTTTGAAGAGCGTGAAAGCATTTTCACTATGTATTTGTTGTAAACACAGGGACGGAAAGATTTCAAGGTTTTAGTTATTTTAAGTCCGATTTTACGTTACTTTCATTTCCATTAAGAACGAGCATGAATAACGCACCAGAAAATCTGTAAATAGATTAATTTACAATGTGGTATAAATCTTATTCAAAGATTTGAAGATACAGATTTGATTAACACTTTTTTGTACTTTTAAAAAAATAAATAAGCTCAGTTATGAATTTTTTCGCTGAGAATAATCGCTTTATATGTGAAAAGCATTTTTCACAGTTCAAATTTAATAAGAAAGGAATTTTGTTGAACGATGAGAGTTTACAAACCGTGATGATGATAATTTCTAGTAATTTTTCTCCACTGAACTTTTTCTGGTCATTCGATTTTAACGATATCGAAATGCTGCCAAGTATCAAGCCGTGGTAAGAAACAACAACAACAACAAAAGAAAAAAAAAAAAACTACATTGATTACATACGAATGAAAAATTTTCTCTGAACAATTTGAAATAAATACTATTCTGAAAATTTCATCTTTAGCTGTCAAGGCGTTTGAGTTACAACGTGTAACCAACAGAAATGTCTTGCAGGTGCCAAATTTTAGATTTCAGATGGAAAATAAATATAAATTTGAACTTTTTTCCTTTGTGATATTATTATTATTGTTTACGTATGTTTTTGATAAGTATAATTTGAATAATATTACATTATTCAAATAATATAATGTTATTCAATTTATAATAATTAATTAATTATTTTAATAATAATTGATTAATTATTTTCATAAATATAAATTTGAACTTTTTCTCATTAATATTGTTTATGCAGGTTTTTGGTAAGTATTTAGCAAGCGAAATTAAAATTGATTTAAAGAATTTTTTAAAAAATTTTGTTAATAAAAAATTTTCATTCTGTCGAAAGAAAAAAAAACTGGCCTGTTTTCAAATTGTTCATTCCGATCGCGTGCAGTTTGAGTTTGAGATCCCTGATGTATGTAATAGGATACTGATGCAGCTACTACTAAAATAAATTTAAGAATGTAGACTTTTTTCATGTTGATATTATTAACTTCATCATTTTCAGCTGGCTGATGCCTTCGAAATCATCATCTTGTCTGTGATTGGAGATTTTATTGCATGCGACTGGCCATTATACAGATGGCAGAACGCCCTGCTGACATCTGTAAGTTTTCACTGTTGAATGCTTATGATCATTTAAACTATATTATCATTTTACAGTCTTATAGTCTTATATATCTTCACAGATATTGTCCTTTTGTTTTATTAATTTATGGGGTATTAATTTATTGTCTTATTAGACAATATACTAATAATCTAATAAGACAATAAATTAGACAATAAATTATAGCCTAATCAGACAATAAATTAATTAGACAATAGACTAATAGACTAATAAGACGGGCTATTAGTTTATTGTCACGATTGAAACACGATTTTGCGTTCTTTCACTTTTCGTTCGAGTCTGTTGCCATTCGGAAAAATGTTAGCTATTATTCTTTTATATTGAATATGTCTGTTATTCATTAACAAACTAAGCTACTTAAAAACAATACATGTAAGCCATAAAAATATCATATTATATATTTTTTCACTTTTTAAATGTACAGAAGATGCGGAATGTTCCCGAATTACTCGCAATGCATATTGATTTAATATCCTATAAAAATCAAATCGTTAAAATAAGAAACGTTTCAGATTTAAAAAAAATTGTAATATAATTATTGCCTTATTAACTTATCGTCTTATATATATTCTTATATATCTTCATATCAACTTGTAAATTTTCTAGAACGAATAGCAATATAAGTGAGAAAAACATTTATTCTTAAATTTATACACTAATTTCATATGAAGCTATACTCTAAAAATAAGGAAATAATGTTGGTCTGAGGGAAAGCTATTGATAGAATGAATTGGCTGAGTGGAGCAGACAGGCAATCAGTCATTTTTGCGTCTTATACAAAAATGATTGAAATATATATTATTTATTGTTATCATCATTTAAAATATAATGTATGTTTATTTAAGGAAAGAAATAATTTATTATTATTTAAAAATGAAATTTAAATAACAGTAAAGTCTCTCATAACCTGCAATATCAAAATAACGACACTTTTAAAAGTCTAAATTTAAATGCAAAAGTTTAAGCTTATGTGATAAAAATAATATGTAGCGGGCTAATAGTATGGATACTTGAATGTGGGAAACATTATATAATGTTTCTGTTGCCCAATGTAACAAGCCTTATCCGACCAATGAATTATCCAGACTACAAGGTAAAATACCGATCCTTTTTCTTGTGGGGATATGTGATCTTAAAAAGTAGTGTTGTAGAATCATTAGGATTTTTGATAGCAGGAAACGTGAAAAGTGAGTAATGCCCTCACCTCTCGATACGCGCCGAGTGTGCTACCGTTACAACACGAAGACATGCAGAAAGAGGGATAAAATAGCTTATAGTCTCCACGACTTTAAGAAACCATTCACATTGAAAGATGCCAAATTCGTTCGGCTCTTGGTTGCAAAGATCTAAAGAATTTTAATTTACCTCACTGTTTGTGTAAATTGTGGCTATGATCATATACATAAATGTCCAGTGATAAAATCCTCTTGATTTTTTAACACGTGTGTCTGTGTCCGGCATCTTTGATTTATTTACGTGTTCGGAGAAGATTAGAGTTACTAAAGACGAAGGTTTCGATGAATATATATAATTATGCTCTCGTCTCCCTCTCAACATCACAACGGACATGTACTGGGAAAGTAAAAAATTATGAGAAGGAGAGGGGAAGGACGATGAAGAGGACATACGAGCAAGAAAAGTTCTTAAAACAAAGCTGACAATGCAATGCAGATTTCGTAAGATTTCTCGAGAAATGTTGGTTTATATTTGCATGTCATGATGCGAAGCCTCATTGCACAGACAGTGAATTTTTAAAACTACGGCAACAATCTCATAAGCAAGCAGACATCCTAAGTGATATGCTATCATAGTAAGAAATTTGTAATTTTTCACGTGATAATAAATATGGTAATTTTAAAATATTGTTTCATTTTGTTTTTCTGAATTATAAAATGATGTTATGGGTTTTAATTTTAAATATCGTGTACGATTTTTGATATTATTAAGTTCATTCTAAATGACCACACTGATATTTATCTTAGATAACGGCACAGTCGACACTGTTCACGGTGTCGAGAAAACCAGGTTTAAGTTGAAAAATCTGAGCTGTGAAGTTAGTTGACCCATAGAACAGACTCCTCTAGCTCAGATAAACCTCAGAGTGAATGGACGGCCCTTTATGTGTTGTAGTCCACGAATTTAACGCGACGTGAAGAGCAGTAATGCGCCTATTGTTGGTATGGTTCTTGTGCATCTTACATATAACATTACGACTTTCCCATCTTCCGTACCCATTTTCGAAGAATTCCACAGAGGGTCGAAATGTCTCTTACCAAACCATTCCTCTTGTATTTTAAGCAACGTAAAGCCACTGCATTTACATCATCTAAGCCTTCTGCGGGATTCTAGCTGGGGCCCAACGATATGGCAGCTAATACTATCAAACAGTTTCAATGCAGTCTTGCATAGTGAACGACATAAACCCTATTCAAAAAAGCGATATAACAACAGTTTTGTTAATTTGCTTCTAACACTGATCTCTATTATAAAGAACTAGCAAGCTTCCAATTTTCTAATGAATCGAATAAACGAAGGTGTGAAATTCTGTACGGTGTTAATATATATATTTTGAGACTTGCTCATAATATTAAACGAAGATTAAATAATAAATAAATAATATTAAATGAAGATTAAATGAAGATGGATCTATTATTTCATTATTTTATTTTCCAACGTAACTCAATCTTTGCGCAAGTAACAAAAAATTTAAATATTAATAATTATTGATCAGTTGAGTGCGTTGACGCCAAATACATTTTTTTTCTCGTTGCCTTTCCTAATAAAAGATAGGGGAGGTATGTTTCCATCAGCAGGGCTTGGCGGCAAAATTTGAAACTTGCTGATAGCAGGGCAATATTGCCAGATTATTTTTGTAATAATATGATCCAGGCTATTTTTGTAATCCCAATAACTGTTGCGTCCCCACAAGGAATGAGTTGAGTGCATCCAGGCCGCACACATTTTTTCCCTTCGTCTTTTCTAATGTAAGATTTCTGATTTCATCTACCGGTATTTTTCAGGAGGTATGATTTTAATTCTAGTATACGGTACATACGGGATCTGGCGACGTTTGGCGACATGATGTTGAGCAGTAAATGCGGTATTTATGATGAGCAGTAAACGAGTTATTTTGCTGTGGGTGACAATTTTCAAAATCGCATCAAGGCCATAATGTATACTAGAATTTTACCGGTTTGCGTAGGTATTCTCCTTCTGCTATGTATTAGACGGCTTGCATTCTATTCATGCTAGAAGCATCTGTTACTTTACCACATTTACAAATTTCAACCGTAATTATACTTAATCGAGCCTTGGATACCTTTCGTAGACTGCCCCTTGAATTCTCGTCTTGTCTTCAAATTAGAAAGCAATAATACAAAGTGATTAGGTATAAAAAGCGTACTAAAACTAAGTATATATACTTCTGCTCGAAGTTGCGAAAGAGTAAATAGTTTAACTGAAATTTAACATCAGCATTCTGAGGTCTGAGAATACAAAATTAATTTAATTATTTGCAAAGCAAACATTGAATAAAAGATTAAAAATCCACGTCCTACTTTAAGTTACCAATACTCTCTCTTCTAATTTATATTCTCGCTTTTTTGTTTAAACTCACTTTATTTGAATTTCTGGTGAAGTTGTTGGAAAGCAGAAGTACAGGAAAGATTGAACATAAGAAATTAACAGCCTAATTAAAATAAACTTTGCATTTTAGTCTATTAAAACCGCAATATCAGATACTAAAATTAAACCTTTCGTTTTTAGGTTGTGTTTGCTGGTATGATGATAGGCAGCCCAGTCTTTGGATCCGCTGCAGATATATACGGTAGGAAAAAGGTAAACTATAAAACTTAAAAACTAATTTGTCTTAATAGAATTGTCTTCTTTTTTGCATCTTTATCTCGATTCGAAAATTTTATATGGTGTTCAAGTGGATGAGACCGTTGAATATTCGTAATTCTATTCAGATTTTCCGTTGGCTTTAGTTAAAAAACATTCCGTAATATTTTGGTCATATTAATGAATAGTTCATGACAATAAACGATGTATTTTTCGTGTTTTCGCATAGAAACAGGCGGGACTTCGGCAATTCAGCAACAATGTTCAGAAGATAATCACATTAAGCTACGTCTACTGTATTCAGAGGTCTTACCTACTAAGTTATTGGTGATCCCGTTTGATATCACATTAAAATTTAAAAATAAGTTTCAACAGTTAAGATAAAATGTAATAAGTAATAATAAATACATATCAATGAATATTACTAAATGAATAATAAATATAATAAATGCTAACAATTAAATCAATTTTAATAAAATAAAGTTTAATGAAATTAAGTTTAAATAGTTTAAATTCGAATGATTAAGATAAATCAATTTCGAAAATGAATAAATTGTAATAAATCCGATAGTATTTTAATTATTCATGATTTTGAGATTACGCGAGGAGGATATAAATGCCATTAATAGCTCTGTATTGATGTTTAGTCATATTTCGTTTTTTGCAGTCTCTTGCAGCATCTGTGACTCTTCTGTTTCTGTTTGGGGCCGTGAGTGCGGCTTCTCCGTCTTACACGTGGATGGCCATCTTCAGATGTTGCATGGGATTCGCTCTCGGAGGCGTTGCGCAGGGGTAAGTATCAGTTACTAGTGATTGTGTTCAGAAGGAATGTACAAAAACAAGTAGCAGAAGAGACTGCAAATTAAAAACAATTTGTGCCATGGTTAACAGTTTCATTTCCTTAAGAGAATTTATTATACATAGGTTAATAGTACATTGGAACCTCGTATCAGGAGTCTCATTTCTTGAACTATTCTGTTTACAAATAATTTATCTAAGCAAAAATCGCATCGGATGACGAATGTTGTGTCTCTAGTAACGAACACTCAGGTCGGCAACGAATAATTTTCAAATGTGTTTTGAATCAACCTATGCCACATAATTAATACTCAAATTTCATCTTAATAGTTTCCATTATTTAGCTGGTACTAACGCAGCCTGACAAAAAGTGACTTTGTAGAGTCATTAGGTTATTTTTGAAGCAGGGGAGATGAAAATGAGCAACGCCTCCGCCGGGAATCGAACCACGGACCTCTGGAAAATACGTGCTCAGTGTGCTGACCACTACACTACGAAGACAGGCTAAGAAGGAGGGAGAACTACCTTATAACTTAGGACCATCAATTGAGCCTGGAGAAAATTATGGCCAGACTGGTTTACAGACACAAACTTTGAACACTTAATACAGTTTTTGCTACTTATAATGTGCTTAATAAGCAAAACCATGGGATAGGAAGTTGACAAAGACGGGTAAAAGTTACTAGAGGAACATAAAGTTCAGCTCAAAAAGGAATAACTACAAGAACTTCCAAAAAACAGCAGGAAAAATAAATGAAATATAAAACTGGCCAATAATCAACGCAGTAGCATGAGAAACACATTGCTCTTGGTCAAAATTACCAATACTTTCTCACCACACTGGTGAATACTAGTGGTTCATCCCAGGTTCGATCCCAAGTGAACGCGTTAGCTGCATGATTGGTTTTCGTGGTTTTACCCATGTGTAATGTGAATATGAGCAAGTGTCCCTTAGAAAGGTCCTCCACAAAAGCCTTCATCCCCTCAAGCAGATAGCTTCGTGTGTTTTGCATCATACTTAAATAACTTAAATGAGTACTTTAGCAGCTAATTTAGATTCTTAATTAGTTATTTAAGCTCACTTAATTTACGTTTATGTTAGAGTTGAAAGAAAGCAGAAACATGGGCAAGATTTAACGGACGTAGTCAACTAATCCAGGTCACGAAAGTTCTTTTTTCTCTTTACCCCCTGCAACTTGAAAGCGTGGAGGAATTTTTCCGTATCTACGGTGGAAAGTGAGTGTTCGTTCTTCAAGCAGTAATTGTATCACCATCTACTATTACGTCTTAGTTAAAGCAAATGCGAGACTGCTATGAAGTTTACATTTAGTTTTAAAAACCATTTTAAATTCATGTATATTAAATGTATAGGGTCAGTCCATAAGTTCGTGCGCACTAAGAGTATGCGTGAATTAACTATTATGCATTTACTAAAACAATACAGTTTTGAACCTGTTGAAACTTGTTATCGTTTGACTAACATATTATTCAGTTCATTACCAACTTTCGTAAATATCGAAAGCATTTTAGTACCCATGGAAGATGAATATAGATAATCAGTACAAACGTGCCGTGCTACATTTTTTATTTTCGTGTGGTGAATCTGCCAGGTTTGCAGCGATAAAAACTAATAGTGTACATGATGAACACACTATTAGTGTAAGGATTGCCCAGAAATGGTTTAAAAAACTTAAACAGCATTGATGATGAACACCGTTCCGGACGTTTACAGCTGTTAGAACTAAATCAAACAATTAATTCAGAACTTCATAGTGAACAACTTTGCCGTCTAAACTCAGAATTGACCAAAAACGCGGCCATTGGTGAATATCAAGAAAGTGTTGTTTCATCATGATAACGCTAGACCGCATACGGCTCGAATAATGCTGCAAAAAATTAGTGAATTTAATTGGGAGCTTTCGCCACATCCTGCAGACGCCTCAGATATTGCCCCAAGTGATTTTCACTTATTTCGTGCCTTACAAAATATTTTACAGGAAAAAAAATTAAATTCTAAACAGGATGTACACAATGAACTTTCAAGTTTTTTTTGCATCAAAACCAGAGTCTTTCTAAAGCAATGGCATAAAAAAGCTGCCTGTAAGATGAGGAGACGTTGTAGATAATGGAGAAAAATATATAATTGATTAAAATGTTAAATTGTGTTTTTGATATTATTTAAAAATTTACTAAAAATGCGCACGAATTTATGGACTGACCCAATACATTAATGTTTAACAGTGCTTTTATTCGAAACTTTTTGTACGCTGAAATTTCGGATTAATTTCATGAATCAAACTGTTTTGTTACTTTTACTGCTAATTAAATTAATTAAAATTCAAAGCTTGAGCTACATTTTAATTGAGCCGCATTCACTTCGTCTTTATTTAATATTATTTATTTATTACATTGTGTATAGTGAACTTTTGGATTAATTTCAGGAACTGATTTGCTACTTTGCTGCTTATTGCTGCAAAGCTTGAGTTATATTTCAATTGTTCCACATTCGTTTGATCTTTATTTAATACAATTTATTTATTATTTAACTTCGTATAATGTTTGTTTAATCTTATCATTAAGTCTCAAAATGTTACTGAAAATGTATGAAATCCGTCACTCTATAGAATACGTAGGCATTTTCGAGAATGCCAAAAACTAGCCGATAAGCCAAATGACAAACCAACAAAGTATGAATTGCATCTCCATATCGTTTCGAGCATCCATGCATTTAATACATTCACACATAATCCACACAGTTAAAGGCATTTGTTCCATAATTTCATACATTTTTATACATTGTTTTCTTAGGCATAAATTCTGTTTCGTACAATTTAAATTTTTTTTAGGTATTTTGAATCAAAGTTTTTAAATGTCACTCTTTCATTATTGTTCCAAAATAACCTTTGCATTTTTGAGTAATGTACGCTTTTAAATAATAGCCTTATTGGGACCTTATTTTCATACATTGTCTAAAAATCATTTGTCATTTTATGAAACACCTGGGTATTATATACCATGCCTAGGATAAGTATATAATAATTCTCGTTTTTCATACTTTGTCTAAAACGCCAGGTATTGTATAACATGCCCAGGTATTCTATAGAATGCAACCGTTTCATACATTGCCGATAATATATACAACTTTATTCTGCGTTCTCATTGCCTTGCAATTCATACGAGTTTGTTCATGTTTATATCTCATTTCGTATCAAGCATAGGTGTTTCAACGTTTACTTGTCTCTTATTTAAGAGCATACTTGTTTTACCTTTTAGTAGTAATTGAAAATTAAAAAAAAAAAAAAAAAAATTAAAACATCTCCAATAATAATTATAATATTTTCAAATTTGTAGACTGACCTTATGCTGTGAATATTTCCCGACAAATATCCGAGGAAAAGCAGGATTCTACTTGTGTGTAGGTAAATTTCCTAGTTTCATAAAATATTATTTAATGTCTTACTATGTCTGCTGTGTCTTTTTGTTGCATGTGACTAGAAGGACATTTGAATGTGATCCTCGTTTGCGTTTTAGAAAACGTAAATTCTTATCCTTTAAAAAAAAAAAAAAAAAAAAAAAAAAAAGTTTATTTTTCACTACTTTTAAAATTATTTAAAGTGAGTATTTAAAATTTTCTTAAACTGTACAATTTTTAGATTTCTTTGAACGTCATACGACTCTAATTGCTCTTGAAGTGTTTGAAAATACCTCCAAATCAGTTTGGAAATTTATGTTGGTCTTTTTTTATACATATTTAAGAAATTAGTCTGAAATTTTGAAAGATTGTTCACTGAATGTGTCGAAGAAAGTTTTATCTTTTTGTCACATAAATGCTAAGAATATAATATTGTTGAAGACAGATTATATGTAATATGTAACATATAACGAAACATACCATATTTCCTCATTTATTTTTTTCATTTTTTCAACTAATTTAATCGTCCGAAAACCGAAAGGAGAAATGATGCGAAGCATTGAATTTCCGAAGAACTCGTTTACAGTAACCACGTAATTAATGAAATGTTGTCATAGATAAACTGCAGATTGCTATCGTAATATTATTTCTTTAAAAGAAAGTCTCAGTCCAATACATTGTAATATAACATTATATCTAGAGATACTGAGCTAATATCTGAATGGTTATTAAGCCAGAAACGTCAATCTTCGACTTCGTTAACTTGTAAATCCCAGTTGGTACCTCGCTTGAATACATCTTCACTGCAGTTTCCGAGACAGCCATCGCAGGAACGAGAGAGAAGGAATCGAATAAGAGACCCAGATTTCGATAGAATGAACACATGAGCAGTCGATAAGGCTGTAATGAACTGAAAGGTATGAGAAGCAATTAAAGGGTGATCAACTAGGAATATTATATGAATTACTTGGTTTTTTAAAAGAGCATGCTAGAACACTTCACAAGAGTAAAACTTAATTATTATTTTTTTTTTTGATTGCTTCCATATTTCCTCACATATATTTCTTCCTAATCTTTTAGAGCTATGTTCTGAAAATAGCAAAAATATTTGCATCCTTTCAAACTTTTTTAACGTACATAGTTTTTCCTTCTGAAGACTACTTTATTGATAAGAAGTAAAGTGAAAATACATTTTTGGAAAGTTGTTTATATGTGAGAACATCTGCCGTGTACTAGTTGCTTAACGAAGAATATATGTACACAATACGTTTCAAATAATAAATGCTAGGGAAAATAAAACAGATGAAATGCTCATGGAAAAATACGAATACGAACTGAATCTACTGAAAAAAATAATTCAGAGAATCTGATTTATCAATAAAATAGTCTTCAGAAGGGAAAACTATGTACATTAAAAAAAGTTTAAAAAGATGCAAATATTTTCGATAGTTTCAGAACATAGCTATAAAATTAAGAAGAAATATATGTGAGGAGATATGAAAGCAATTAAAATCAATCAATAAATAATTAGTTTTACTCTTGTGAAGTGTTCTAGCATGCTTTTTTTAAAAAGCAAGTAATTCATATAATATTCCTAGTTGATCGCTCTTTAATTGCCTCTCATACCCAATGCGTGTATTTTTATCCAATTTTTATACAAGTAAATGAGTTACCAATGTATCACCAAAACCTTCAACTTTTTGTTCTAGAACACTTAGAGAATAAAAATGAACGCATTCATTAGTGAAGTCGAGAAGATTCAAAATAACGTCCACTGAATCAGCAGTATTTGGTTTGCATAATAAACTTCTTAATTAATGTACTAACCATTTCTCGTTTATTCGAATCTGTCTTCAAACAAATCCCAAGCAATTTTGTAAATTGAATCTGAAATAGGTATAGCTTGAATTAGTTTTAGAGCTTCAGCCTTTCAAGAACTCTTAAAATTTGAGAATCATAAACTCCTAAGATACTGAAGCCTCTGAGCATCTACTAATTTAATATTATTGGGTAGACTAGTCTTGAAAGGTCTCTGAAAGTAAGCCACTGATCTCAATTTCCAGTAAAAGCAGGTATATTTAAAGTCGACACTTTTACTTCGGTAGTGTCAGGCTGAAAGTGTCAGTTAACACTAACTGGACTAACATTATCAAGGCGAGAATATTTTCGTTATTAAAGATCATCAATTGTATTTTGAACTATTTGTCATTCTTCGACCGTAGGTATTAATTTCCCTTTCCTCACATGTTTCATAAATATTATCCAAAATACGAGAAACATCTGCACTTATATTATTACATTATTCAGTGTCTTTTTGAAAAGCTCAATTTTTGCTTCATCTGAGTTAGCAATGTCCGAGTTAATTTTTTCTTCGAATTTAGTTAAACTTCCTTTAGCGACTCGTTTCTTCATTAATAGTGATTTCATATCCATCATGAAAAAGACAAAGATAACTTACCCTTAATTGAAACAGCAGATACTTTCTCAAATATGTCAGCAATATTCATTTGAAACAAAATTTATTTGATTAGTACAGAAAAAACATATTATCCATCAGGGGATAACAAACAAATGTTCGTAGCAAAAGTCAATCAAGATTACAACCGAAGCGTTGCAAAACAGTCTGCAATTCAATGTTCTAAAAAAATGGCTCGTGCGCCGTTCATAGCGTTGTAGCATACATACTAAATCAAAATTTTGCAATAATTATTATTGTTCGTTTAATATAGGGTCTGCAGCTCACTGTACGAAAAAGCTTTTTTATTATCAAGCAAAAAAAAATTAGAATAACAGTGAAAGAAACAACAAATCATCTACTCTCGTCGCCAAAACGCTGGAGTCAAGTGAAAACAAAAAATAATCTGCACTCGTACTAGCAGTGCCGTCTGCATCAACTTAAACTAAATAAACACCCTTATTAAAATACTTTAAATTTTTAATAACTTAGTAAAATTCCACCATTGACCGTTGCAGTGGCAAACCTACAGCTATCGAGGGCCTGGGTGGAAATCTCCCTGGAGCCGCTCCTTATTAGAATGATTACCATATAAAATGTCAACACAATTATATAACTAACATTTATTTAATTAAAATTAAATAGTTAAAATGGTTTGGAACACAACAAGATCTCAAGAAAAGAAGAGACTAAAGAAAAAGAGACATCTAACAGACAAATGGATATTTAAAAATCCGCTATTTTTGTTTTAAAAAAGTGTATTTAACTTTTCTGTCCATAAAAGAGCTAAAGCTGATTGATCTATTGCGAGCTTTGACTTTGGAAAATATTTTTAAAGCTTCATCAAAATTAATATTTTTTGTAAGTGCATTATCAACAGAAAGGTTTGCCAGATCTTTATTTCTTACTCGGCTGATTGTTGGTCGAAGATAGCCGTTAATCAACTTTATCCTTGAAAATTTTCTTTCGCAAGAAGCAATGAAAGCACACAACTGTTAAACAATATTTAGTGCTAATTAAAAGTTAGGCACTGATTCTTGGAAGTCCATTTCCACAATAAACTTTATCATTTTCAATGCAGACCACAATTTAGCTTCGTCCTTTTCTATAATACTACATATAACTACATATACTTGAAAACTTATGACTCTTGGGAGGCCGTCTCTGATCAGAGGTCCATCCCACCATCCCATTCCTGTTACGCCTCCTTATCTTGGTGGGTCGCATGGAGATAAGAAAGGACTTCCTACCTTCATGGTTTGGGTCGATCAGGCCTGGATCCACTGCGGTTTTAACCTGTAAATTGCGATGCTCTTAGATATTGGTGGTTAAATATAAAACGTGTACAGAATGCCGCCGATAAATGGAGAGAGACGTTTGAGCTGGCAACGGAAACTGGCAGGCAGACGTTGAATTTTATGGCTGTTTTGAAGGATATTTTTTCTCATCGTTTAATTTTATTAATCGGTTTATGCTCTCAAAATTACATTAAACGGCACTTACAGTAGTAGGCATCATTCGTAGGATAATGTAGGTTATGAGTGTATTACCTCCTTATTGTAGAATATATGTATCACACGTAAAAGACGACTTTAGAGAAAATTTTTATGGCATTGTCCTTTATATTCAACAATTTCCTATCTCACCCTACAATTTCGCATATATCAAGTAGCGGTATTTTTATTGAATGAGACATTTTGCCTTGACGTGACAAGGCTAAAAATGTTTTACATCAGCAAGCGCGATTTTTGCAGCTGCTTGTACATGTGAGGCAGACTGGCATTCGTCGTCATTTCTTTTGGCAGAATTATGCGGCATTTACTTTTCAATTTGTGCCAGCCATCCAAATAAACACATAGCACTCATTTAAATTTTTGAACGTTTATTAGCGGTGTACTTTCGTATGCTAAATAATACTTACGTCAGTGATGTCCAACTCAAAGTGCAAGTCGGTTGAATGCACAATTTAAAAACAGCTAACGGGCCAAAGGTTTTTAAGTTTTTATTTTATTTTTGTATTTTTTTAGCAAAAGGAAAGCTTTTTATCAACAAAACAAAAAAGTTAATTAAATTTTAAATTTCGCTTGCTAAATATTTATCAAAGCATACATAAAAAAAAACAGTAATAATAATAAAGCAAAGAAAATTTCCAATACATATTTTTATTTTCTATCTGACATTTTTGGTACCTGCAACACATTTTTATTGGTTACACTTTGTAGTTCAAACCTACTGACAGCTAAATATTAATACTTAAGACTGATGTCAAATAATTTTAATATGTTTAAGTAACCCTTAAACAACTAATTTTAATTTAAATTATAAAAAAATACGAAAACTTTCTAAGCTTTCAGAGATAACTTTCCAAGTAAGAGAAAACTTGAGAATGAATAATATCAACTTACTCTATTTTTCTTGTTATATTTTTCTTCGAAGCATAAATAGAGATACGTACGTTTGTGTTGTAATATTAGAATATTACATTTTAGATATTTATTCTTGTATACGTCTGTAATGAAGTTTTAAAGAACTCTCGCCATTTTTGAACGAACAACCAACTTTATTTGTCAAAACTTACAGAATAACTGAAAAACATTTTTTAAGCGTCTGCGGATATTCTTTGTAGATAATCGTCTGCGGTAATTTACATTTCTTAGTAGAATTATGTTGGTAGCGTAGCAAAGCAAATACGTTACAGTATGTAACAGTTATAAAATTCTTTATTTCTTACTATAGCTTGGCACTTGATGGCGTTGATCCTGATAAAGTTTGACACCTTGGAGAGAAATGACTAAAATTTATATTCACCACATATTACAGACGTTCATCGGCCAATCGGGTTCTTTTCTTCTTATTATTTTTTTTTTATTATGGAACAGTGCTGTTCGGATATAAATCTACACTGGTGTGCAAAAATTAAGGACGAAGTCGAAAAATTAGCATATCAGCTGAACGAAGAGGCAGAGCGGACAGAAAGACCAATCAGGAGATTAAGTAAGGTGATGTACGGTATCACATGCGCAAATATGCAGGTAGACGTAATGGGGGAGTGTCTGAGTAGTATAAAGCATGTTGTCGGTGTAAGATCAGTATTTCTGGCAAAGAGATTGCACGCCGTATAGCAGTTAAAATCACACCGAGTTGCTGCCTCAGCAAGAAATGGCGAATAATCAATCTGTTAAACGACATCTGGATGCTTTTACCCGAGATCGAATCATTGGGAAGTTGGAGGAAGGCCGCAGTGTGACAAGTGTGGCTGCAGAGTTCGGAATTGCTCACAGCATCGTTTCACGACTTTGGAGACAATTTCAAACTACAGGAACAGCTATCCGGGGGTTTAGTAGTGGTCGCCCACGAGGAACCACACCCGCAGATGACCGGTATATTGCCTTACAGGCCAGAAGAAACAGGCGGCAGACAGCGGGAGAAATCGCTAGACACACGACACAGGCGACTGGACGACCGATATCGCGTTTTACCGTGGCCAGAAGACTGCACGGTGGTGGTCTGTTTGCATGACGCCCTGTACGGTGTGTACCTCTAACGCTTGCCCATCGGAGAAGGCGTTCTCTGTGGTGCCGGGAACACCGGAATTGGAGAGACAATGAATGGGGACGAGTACTCTTTACAGATGAGAGCAGATTCAGTCTGAGTAGCGATTCTCATCGCATACTCATCTGGAGAGAGCGGGGAAGCCGCAATCATCCCTCGAACATCATTGAAAGGGACAGGTATGGAGGTGGCGGTGTTCTCGTTTGGGGAGGCATCATGCATGGTAGTCGTACAGACCTTCACATCTTCGATGCAAGTTCAGCCAACGGGAACCGTTGTTGTAACGAGATTCTTCTTCCATATGTGCGTCTTTTTAGAGGCGCTATGGGTCCGCAGTTCCTTTTCATGGACGACAATGCACCATATCATCGCACAGTAGCTGCCGAACAGCTCTTAGAGAGTGAGGATATTGAACGTATGGATTGGCCGGCACGATCTCCGGATCTGAATCCCATCGAGCATGTATGGGATTTTCTAGGCAGACTCTTGGCAGCTCGTACCTTACCACCAGTAACGATTTCGGAGCTTCGATTGGCGCTGCAAGACGAATAGGCAGCAATGCCTCAACAACTCATTGACACCCTCATTCTCAGCATGGGCAAACGCTGTGAAACCTGCCTAGCAGTCAGGGGAAATCATATCTCCTATTAAAGACCGGATGTTTCTTGCTGGACACCCATCACAGGGATGTTTCGGCCTTCAGTCGCATTGCGCTCCATGCTACGTTTTCAATAAAGCTTCTTTTTATCCCTCTGATTTCTCTTTTAGTAAGTGTTGCTTACATTACTCATGTCCTTACGTATTAGGGATCTTACGGTATTAAATGTGTTGATTTGGAAAGCTTTTGTACAAAGTTATATTGAAAAAACCGTCTCGTCCTTAATTTTTGCACACCAGTGTATTTCAAAACAAGGCGATTATTCTTAGTGCAAAATTCGTAACTTAGCATATCTATTGAAAAATATGAATAAAAGTAAATCGATTTTGTATCTTTAAATCTTTGAATGATATTTATATCCCACTCTAAATTAATTAACTCAATTTATAAATTTTCTTCTGCGTTATACAATTCGTTTTCAATGGTTGTGGAGTTTTCCTTGATTTTGTAGCAGTTAATCAGTCCCAAACCCTTAGCAGAAGTGAAGCGAATCATCGTTATGTCTGAAAGTAATTACAAAGTCAGATAAAGGTTTAAATAAATCTTCTTTATTTAAACAGAACTTAGAACATAAATGCTCATTCTTATGCTAACAAATTCAACCACAGCTCATGGTGATACAACTAAAGGAGCAGCCAAATTCAATTTAAAATGTAGACTAGTACTCAAAGACTACACAATTTAAATCTTATTCTGAGCTGGCTCAAGAACTCTACCGGCATACCAAATTCAACTTTCAGCAGCGATCTAACGCAAAGCAGAAGAATTAAAACTTATCAGAGCTGGCAGGAATTAAACGTTGCGTGCACTTCGCTGGCCGGAAACATGCTCAGTCCCACACCCCTGAATCCCCAGTTTGAATATTATCTAACTCACGTATATTTTGGTGAGGAAACGAAAGAAGATTTTAAAGGCTGAAGTTATAAATAACTGGTTAATTTAAATAATAATTTCATATGGCAATGAAATTTACGTAAACTAGGATTTCAAATAATTAAATTCTTAAAAATCTTTTCAATAAGTACTTAATTGAAAAGTATAACCTTAAACCAAGATAGAAACATCTTTCAAATGCCATTACACAAAAGATGCTCAGAAAATGATAAACAGAGTTCAATCTTGTGTAAATGCAAACACTTCGAAGGAGATATTTTTTAGAGCATACTTAATGCAGAAGGCCAATGTCTTAAAACACAGTTTAAAACTGTTTCCGAAAATCTGGATGGATTGGATTATTCAATTATGGCAAAGCACACGAGTTCTATCTGCCTAAAGGGAGGGATGTCTTCGTGGAGGACTTTCTAGGGAAAACTGGCTCGTATACACGTTACACATGGGGAAAATCACGAAAACGCCCATGCAGACAGCCCGTTCGCGGGATTCGAACCTCGAACCGAACTACCAGTGTTCAGCGTCTTTACCGCTCGGCCGTTGGTGGGTCCGAAAATCTGGCTTTTAGGCAAATGAAATCTCAGATGAATTGGAAGCCATAGCTAATGTATCCAATATTAGTGAGTGATGCTATGACAATTCATTTTTAGAATATGTGTCAAATGAAGACAGTATTGAGACATTGTGGGTAAAACCTCCATATCTAAAGTTAAAAGAACTGCAGAAACTATGCAAATGGTACAGAAAAATGATGATGACGTAGCAATATCAATCGAATTAAAAAAAAAACTGAAAATTCTAAGAAAAATTATTGAACTGAAAGGTTACAGGATACAGCTTCTACAGAAGCTTAATAACCTTTAGATCGAACTAGACCGCAGAGCAAATTATCTCGCAGAGCAAATTATTATTATTCTGTTTTAAATCTCGGAATTAACTGAAGGCATTATTGGTACGACAGACGAAATTCCCTGGCACAGCGGTGGACTGTAGGTGATAAGGCAGTAATCCATAGGTCGCTGGTTCGACTCCGGCTCGATTATTTTATTATTATTCTTTGCGCACCATCCCTTATTATATTGTTTTTCTCAAGTACGCCCTTAGCTGTATGTAAATAATTGTAAATACTATGTAATTGTCATGTATATATATTGTAAATATAATTGTGCATTTTCCCACCACTTATTTATACTTGAATGTGTCAGGGCTAATTCTGAAATATAAGGCATTTCTTTTATCGCTATAATTGCATATGTAACTGCTTATCACTGGTTAACTGCTTGCGTACTTACCTTCGCATTGGGCCTACGCCGCAGGCGTCTGTCGTTCGGACTCTATTCACTTGCTTCGCCGTGTTATAGACTATGTTACACGTGAACTCTCATCTGATATTTTTGTTTTCATATATTGGCAACATTCAAGAAATCGAAATTCGTCGGTCAATTATGCCGGGTTAGCATACGCGAGTACACATTCTGAGAACTTCTTCGAGTTTTCCTGAGCCCACGAAACTTTCCGACTTGCGGGTATTTAAAGTAGCATAAGACAAAGTTAAATTCAAGTAATGTAATCTAAGACTACACACAAAATAGTCTGCTTAAGCTGACATATTTGACATCGGCTAGCAAAATGGCTAAGGCCAGAATAAATATTGGCAGAGCTGGCTATAGTACGTAACTGTAGTGCGAGACTTCCAAAAGCTGTCACTCTAAAATAGCGATGTCCAACCCGCTGGTCGTATGTAGTTCGCAGTTAAATTTACAAAGTTTGTGGAAAAAATTCCGCACAAAAAGTTGTGAGCGCTTTTAGATCAACTTAAGTTGGCCAATCTTTTTTTTTTTTTTTTTTTTTCAAAAATGAAATTCATGAAACATAAATCATGGGGGTCCTTAACCAACGAAAGCTTGCAACATTAAATGGAATAATAAAAAAAATCACACTGATTACAGTAAGTAAAATATTATTCGACTGTTTCATGGACTACTTTTGTTATAGTTAATTATGTATAATCATAATGTTTAGCTGTTCTATTGTTAATTTATGAATAAAATAATAACCGTAACACATTATTCTTCTTATCTATTATTAAAGAATCTCGGGGGTAATAATTAAGACAATTAAGTATGACGGACACCTACGTATTTCTTAACGAATCACACAACAAGAGCACAAGAAAGAAATAATACGAGTAAAAGTGGGAGAGATTTGTTTAGCTACATAGCTTGCGAGAAGCGTTCCAAGTCCTGACTAACGTTCGTTGTGTCACATGACCTGTTAAAAAAATCTGATGTGTACACCACATGACTTCCTTGTACGGAATATTAAATTATACGCATTTTTTCTTGCATTCCATTTAAACTTATTGGATTGAACTAAATTTACTTCTATATTTCGTTCATATTATAACTCAGAATGCACAAAATTTATATAATTCAAAGAATAGAATTATCTAATCGTTGCCACGTGTTCCATTCAAATACTATAATAAAGCTAGAATGATGTATAAAAGAAATTAAGCAAACAAAACAAAAAAGAAACAGTTTTTCACAGACGATTGAGTATTTCTCATTCAATTAATTCAGTTCTCACTTTGCGAAAAGGCAAAAATACATAAAAATTCAAAATATCTGTATTAAAAATTACAAAGTAAATCTTAAACACTTATTTCCTCGAAAAAATTCCAGAACGGATTAAGCATGATTTAATTGGCAATAATAAATGAAGGCGTTATCTTTGTTGTTGCAAAGCTAAGTTTCTCTAGATTGGCAACAAATCTACTAGTCTGGAATTTCAAATGTAAATTCACATATGCACACGACGCTGATGTGGATAAAAGCACATGCCAACAACGAAGGCAATGAGTCAGCAGATCGTTTAGCCAATCAGGCAGTAACCGACTCAAATGCACAGCAGATCCACCTTCAAGCCCCACCTTCCTACCTAAAGGGACAGCTAAGGAGTAAAGGGCTCCAACAATGGCAGGAGGAATGGAACCATAGCACAACTGGCCGGCGCACCTACGATTTCTTCCCCAAAGTCAGCACGGATCGACACATCGCAATCGCTCCGCTAACACGATATATCACGGGACACGGCCTATTCCCCAGCTACTTCCAAAGGCACAACATCTCATCAACAGATATATGCGTCTGTGGAGCCCCAGGCAACCCAGACCACTATCTTTTCACCTGCCAGCTGACAAAAGACCATCACCTCCCATGTCCAACCATGAACAGAGATGCGTACCACCGCTTTATCATCACTCACAAGCCAGCCATAACCAAAATCTGCAAAGCTATCACTCAAATCGGGGCAATGGGCCAAGATATCTGCTCACCGCAATAGACCAGATTAAACACGATCATCTTTTCGTCCCCCCTACCGACTATCCAATCTTTTCAAACGCTTTTCACGCAGGGGCCACCCCACAAGTTGTTAAACAAAAGCTCCCCACCACCAAGCCTACAACTTTATGTGCACACGTCAATCTTCTTTAGAACTTACCTTACCGGTGTGCTAGCAGAGTACCAACTGTGTCAACTCAAAGTGCCTTCGAATGCCTACATCACCTTCCAACCTATTGCAATGAATGGTTGCACGTAATAATTGCACCGCACATATACATCATGCACCAACTCCGACTATGCCTAAGCACTAGTGCACACATCAGTGAAGATCAGTACCTACACCGTACTTGTTCACAGTCATAGTAACTGTGCAAACATTGTGACTGTGTACTGAAATTACTGTGCCTAACATAGTGTCTGCGCTGTAGTGACTGTACCAACCTATAGCAATTGCATTAAAACTTAGTGACTGTGCCAAACTCCAAATTTAGTGCTATTAGTACCACAGTGTACACTAAACTTTAGTGTAGCCTGAACTCTTGCAAATTTGAACTATAGTGCAGACTGTACTTTCAGCGAACTCTTAACACTAACTCCTGGCACCATAACTCGATATCCGGTACTAATAGCTTCATCTCTGCGTTTAAGTGCTCACAGCACATTTGCAACCCCAAGGATACCAGCAATACACATATGACTTTATAAGTATTTATTACTCTTGTTTTTACTCTTGTATCTTACATATGTGTCTCTCTTCATATTTATCTTAATATCAATGCATCCTTATGTTCGTATCTGTTAGAATTTGTTTGTTTTTGCCTGTATATGTATCTATTCTTGTATTTGTTTTGTATATTTTTATGTATCTGTGTTATTCCAACAGCCATGCACACCCACAAAGTTATTGTCACGCAACCATTGTCAAACAATAATCCTCAGGCCCTGTTTGGCCATGTATTGATCTTTAGATCTGTATTATAAACTCCCGAGGCAGCCTCACGGGGCCCCAGGGAGTTGTTATTCCTAGATAGGGGAGGGCGTGGGACACACGCCTGTTTACCTATGTTAAACACCAGGCGTCCCCGTCCTCCGTCACCTGTCACCTGTAAACAAGCAATGGCCGCCATCAAAAAAATTATTAGGCTTAGCGGCACTTAAACAACTTTAAAATTGTTGATAATTCTAAAAATATTGCACACAGATTTTCTAAAGGCATAAAAACCTTAACCGGAAGATAAAAGCAACATAATTCATTCATTTTTAAAGCAAAAAAATGTACAATTTACAAACATACGTAAATTGTACATTTTTTTTTCTTTAAAAATGATTGAATTATGTAAAAATCTGAGATCACTGAGCCGGGGAAAAGAGTGGATATATATATAAATATATTTATATACGTTTGGTGCGGCCGATTGCAACCAAAATACGAGGTGCACATCTACATGTTATAGCAGTCCTATATACAAAATTTCAACGTTCTGAGGCTTCTCGTTTTTGAGTTATGCGAGATACGTACGTACGTACGTTCGTACAGACGCCACGAAAAATTCTCTTCAGAATTAATTTTAAATTCAGTTTTATAATTTTTTGGAGGAAACGAGTCTTTTATTCTGTCCTTACGTACAGATATCACGCAAAAACTTCGTTAAATTGCATTCGATAGCGGTCAAAAAGGATATTTTCGTTGAAATATGCTGCCTGAAACTTTTCGCGATTACAATACTTCCTTTTTACTTCGTACAAGGAAGTAAAAAAGTGTAGTCAGCATAAAAGCTTATTTGCTTGTCACGTGGATAACGCATTAGCAAAGATTAATATAAACAACACATTTATATATTAGTCCAAAGGGGCAATTTGTCCGAAGGGACTATTAATTTCGTTTTGGCGTTTTGCGTCGATTAACGATAAGCGTTGTTTCACTTTTCAAGTTATTGCCACCAAATATTATCGCCTTGTATCATATTTAAAGAAATTAAATAATGAAGAATCTGCATGAATGTACATGTGTTTCTCGCATTGTGATAAAACAACATTACCTAGAGCCATCAAAATTTGAATAACGTAATCTTCCATAGAATATGGGCATGTGGAAGTCCTAATTTGAATTTTAAATTTGTTTTATTATCGATTTCATATTTTGTAACACTTCAACGAATTTTTAATTAACAAAGCAAATGATTTCAAAGCGAGTAATGGCAACACTGTAGGGAAAACAATTTGGGGAAAGTGCAAAATCGCCCACTGCTTGGCGCGTTTTTAAGAATTGCGCACACTCGGTATTCATGTGCACATTGACCTATTTTCACTTAAACAGTCAAAGAAAATTGACAAAAATTCAATTCTTCTTACTCTTGTAAAAAGCGCCAAACAAACACCAATGAAATAAGTGGGCGATTCTGCACTTCAGCCAAAAAATTTTTTTATCTCCAACCCGCGAAACTCTGTATCGGAAATTCTAAAGATATGCTCATTTTAAAAGTATTTTGTGATATTGCTATTGAACTGAATTTTATGGTTTAAGTGCGAATAACATGATATTTAATAAATAAAGATAACACACGAAATGTTAAAAAAACGCCCCTTTGGATTTAATTTAAAATCTGAAACCTTTCAGATTTTTCTTTCTTTATTTTTTAAAATTATGGAAAATATGGTGGTTTCACTACAATAACACCACTGGAACTATAAGCTTGATTTATTTTTGATGATACTGCAGAGAACAGTTCGCTCAGGTAGAGTCCAGACAGAGACATACGTCGTAAATTGTGCACTGCCATTTTGTTCGATGGTGTTAAACTTTTTACTGCATAAAACACATCGGAAAGATGTCCCTTATATCGGCACATGCGCTTCTTCTTATCAGCAAATCTCATATGGAACAAGACATCTGTATTTTCTGGCAGATAAGCCGATGTCTTCAGTTTTTGGCTCAGCTTTTCAACGTTTTCGCAGTACTAGTAATCCTCTCGCTATAAAAACCTCGAAAATTTTTCAGTTTAAGGACAGACCTTCACTCCTTCTAGAGATTTTATAGAATACAGAATAGGGGTTTCAATGTTAGACCATCGGGAGCAAAATAAGTTGCATTCGCTTCCAGTTAACATGTTTATGAACGCATTTAAAGTGTAATTTTATTCCCTTCTCGTGTAATACTCTTAAATTGTGACGTACCTCTATTTATGTTAAGTGTTAAGGCAACAAGAATTAGTATAGTATTCATAAATTCGCAGTTCCATACTTAAAAATCCCATTCCAGAAAGAAAGCCTTGAAATTCCGCTCTATGGGAGCAAGAGATAAGAAAAAAACAAACACATAATATCTCATTTACCCAAAACCTTTGGTCAGAAAATCACATTTTCCATTTTTCTGCATCCAATATTATTCAAGAAATATCTTCTATTGGCGAATCAGATTTTCTACAGGCGTTACACATTCATAAAAATCTTTCAATTCCAGTAAACTATACTAAGTCTGCTCCATCTTTACCCTCAACTTTTGAGGAAATTATATCTCAGTTGATTTCATTTTTCATCGTGAGGGATGGCACCAGTAACTTGACTTCCACCCATTGTATCGCTTGAGAATAGGATTCTCCCTTGTCCTTTGCACTTCTGCTGCTGAAGAAGCAGATTTTATATTTCAATCTTAGAAACTAGTCCTGGAAATTTATGATATTTTAAATATATTACGTGCTCCGCCATTAGGTACTACATGAAAGGGGAGGGACACCACGTGGGGGCTTTCTAAGTGAAAATGGCTCGTATTTACGTTACACATGGGAAAATCGGCGAAAACGCTCATGCAGCCAAATCAATCGCCAGTACTCGAATCCCGGACCGAACTACCAATGTTCCGCGGCTTTTGCCTCTCAGCCGCGGGTGGGCAAATTTGTGAATATCACGCTTATTCTTGTTCCCTTAACACTTCCAATAATCGTTATTCGACGTGTTTTTCTAAAGTCAGGTATTTCTGTTGTTAACAGTACTTTTGGTCTGTCGGCACAATCTGCGTCATACTCATGACATGGGTGATCATGGAATATTTGAACAACTGGAGAGTTCTCATAGCCGCTGCTTCCCTACCTGCGTTTATAGTCATCATTTCTCTCAAGGTATGTCTGTAACCAGAATTTCTTAAATCCGTCTTCGATAATTAAAAAACTTTTACTTTTCAAGCTAATTAAATCGAAATACAAATAATTTCAAATTTGATTTCTTAATGAATATTAGCATTTTTTAATACCAGAGAAGATCATTGTTGGCACCTTAAAGAAAACTTATAAGGTGCGAATAAAAATTCCCAATTAAAGGGCCGAATTCAATACGGCTACAAAAATATTTTATTTTTAGAAAATGGAAAATACTTTTACAATAGGCCGATTTAAGAAAGTCGAGTTTGATTTGACCTGGCAAGATAGGTATTTTATCACTGTCAGTTCATTTCGCAGCTCGTTTATGTCTCTCTTTCCAAACAGTGGTATCCAGAAAGCGCCAGATACTATCTGGTAAGCAACCAGCACGAGGAAGCGAGGAAGATTTTGGAGAAGATGGCCACCATGAATGGATCACAGCTACCCTACGGCCGTCTCATCGAGGTGTCGCAGTGCAGAAAAAGAGGAAGGATCTCGGACCTGCTCGGCAAAGACTACAGGAGACAAACTCTCCTCTTTTGGTACATTTGGTAAGTGAATGTTCCATTAATTTTGCTGTTTTGGATGACGTTGCTAGTCAGGACAGTATCATTCAGTTACGGTAGGTGCCACTCAATGTGATCCCGTTTATCGGCTTCTGCTTTGATAATATTAACTAAATCATAACATTACCCGGTGAAAGAATTTCCTTTCAGAAATACTATGGATTTTAAATAATTTAATATAAATATAACCAGATATATATAAATAGATATTTTCAAAGCATTTTCGGTATAGGAAACTCCGAAGTTTGCTTATAAATCGTTTGTAACGCTTCTGAAAATTTTTTGACTGATGTGTTCCTTCATTGGAAAAGAACTTGTCGATGCAGTGTTTAAAATTGAGCAAAAAAAACCCACAAATAACACACAAAACACACACACACACAAAAGGCAATTTAGTTTTTTTTTAAAGAATTTTTATTTCAGGGAGAAAAATTATGTATATACATTTTTACTTCTGGGAAAGAGAAACCTGAGAGAAAACCGCTCTGAAAATCAATACAGTTATTGAAAATCTACATCAAACTAACTAACCTTTTTCTTTTCTGTTTCTTGGACTAATTTTAAATGATTTATTAAGATCGAAACCAAGCTGTTTGGTGACATGTCTTTTTCATTTGGCAATTTTTATAATATACTTTGACCTTATTTGGCGTCTTTAGTTTAAAACATCTAATCTATAATATTTTGATCATGTTAACCGAACTGTTTATTATAATAAGCGATGTAGTTTCAGTATTTTCGAATACAAATGAGGGGGATTTCGGCAATTCGATAACAATATCCGAATGATAACATTAACTGCAATTACATTAAGCGGCGTCTGTTGTAATGATAAAAAAAGAAATGCTTCGGGTTGTTAGATCATGGCAAATTACTCTGGGGTGAGTATTAGCGTATGATAAATGACGTCTTTATAGAAAAAGGAAACTAACAAGTTTAAGAAGACAGCGTTTAAATCGTATGTGAGAGAAAAGCAGAAATCCTTTTGCAACTAGACCTTACAGGAAATAAAACCCAAGGCGAACTCTCAGTCATTTTCCCCTTTAGCGAATCGGCCGCTGTCCTATTAGTAAATCACATTCTAGTTTGTTACTTTGTAGAGACATTAGGTAATTTTGGGGAGCAGAAGAGATGAAAATTAGCAACGTCTTCGCCAGGAATCGGACCAAAAACGACCCAGCGTGCACAACCACTACACCACGAAGCCGCGCTAGGAAAGTGGGAGAAATACCTTATAACTTTAAAATAGGTACTTCATGGGGATCCCTCCATCCGCTACCTATCGTAATTCATGTCGATTTATTTTCTTCACCTCATTTTGAGACTGTGGCTGAAGTTAGACTTCCTACATGTGCTTTTCATGGACCAAAATGCGCTAAATTGAAAAATTAAAGAAAAGAAATTTTAAGTGATTCGGTTTTTTTACCACAGCTTTTGTACTCATGGTTACGAATCAAATCGGGCGATGAAAAATAACGTTGAAGTGGCTATTTAAAATAAGAGTTTGTTTTCGTGTGGTTTAGTTATAGTGGGTTCGTGTTCAGTTTCCGGAAGAAACAAACGGAAAGGGCAGAAAAACTTAACTCTTTATTTCACTTGCAAAATGACAGCAACTACAGCAGATGCCACTTCTTGAGGCGGCAGTTAATATTATCATTGCGATATAGTTACGAAATTACAGAAGCCCCGCCCGTTTATATCCAAAAACATGGACAATATATCACGTATTGTAATCAACAATTCGGTTAGTATGATCAAACTAACGTCTCCGTGCTTTGAATTTTTACAGGCTATTCTAAAACACAGTCTTCAGAACAAAGTTCTGAATGTTGTAATACCACTGTGAATTTTCTCCCAATTTCTCTCTCTGTAAGCGCTACTAATTGTGAAAATAATTTTCTAAATAAAAGTAATTTACAAAATATTTTAGAGCTGTAAATGCTTATTTTGAATTGAAGAAGTATTTTAAAACTAAAGTGTTTATTCTGTATATAAGAAATCTTTCTATACTGCTGGAATTAAATTTTTTCTTAAAACACAAATAAACGCAGAATTTAAATTCATTTCTTGCTATGTCATTTTTACATTTTTTAGTTATTTGTTTGTATATCAAGAGGCGTGACAAATTCAGTGCCGCCTGGAATTGCGAAATCACTAGCTATGCCACTTTACCAAATAATAGAAAAAGTTCTAAATTATGCTTGTCTATAATTCTATGCAGTTTACTCGGCATTGTAACTGAAAATGGTCATTGGTGAGCTTTGCTTTGTTTTCTTGTAAATGAAGATATAAATTCAATCCATGCAAATATAAATAACCATAAAATGAGGGATTATTTACACTCTTTTTTTTAGCATTATATTTGTGCCATCTGATTTAAACCGCCTTCAGAAAATTTCAAATTTCTGTTCTCTTTCAGGCTGGCTGTAGCGTTTGCTTATTATGGTATTGCTCTTATCAGTCCTATCGTCATTCAGAAGGGAAGCCTCCTAGCAGGTAAGCTAAAAGCTGTCCCAATAAAAGCGCAAAATTTTAATTTAAAAAAAGGTTTTGGGGGAATACCATAAAAAATACATCTTGGCCTTATGTAGGAAACAACACATCTGATAAATGCCGCTCATCAGCTTTACTGGAACATTTGCATTCTTTCGACAAAATATCTTCAATCAGGTTTGGTATAACTGTGACTGAATTACGATGGTACAGTGTATATTTACTCTACGCCTTCAAGATTTGAATGATCGTGAACTTGTTGGCATAAACATTTCATATGAAATGCTGAACTATAAAACCGGAAAGAACGAAGTCCAAAGGTCCAGGAGCCCAATCGTACGATATAGGGTCCCAGTTCTGGTCGCCCAAACGGAGATTGCATGACCAAAGAATATCCAGTAGCAAGCGACGCGGTCTTGCTACAGTCACATGTCTTCAAGATCCATACCATCCGTTTGAGGCACAAAGAACTGGGTTGCCCAATCCCAATATGTTTTGCCGTTTACTATTCGTGCATGCCCAATAGTTTCTTTGAAGAAAAATGGTCCAATGAAGCCTCCAGACCCAAACCCACACACAGCAGTGACACGTTTGGGATGGATTTCCTTCTTGTGAAACACATGTGGTTTTCGTCATTCCAAAGACAGTAATTTTGCTTGTCCACGAAGTAATTAACATGAAAATGGGCCTCATCGCTAAAGATGGTTTTGTTTGAAAATTCACAGAATTGAATGATCAAGATTTGAATGATCGTGAACTTGTTGGCATAAACATTTCATATGAAATGCTGAACTATAAAACCGGAAAGAACGAAGTCCAAAGAAATTCACATTCATTGAAGAAAATTCACATTCATTGAACTTTTGTTCAGTGAAATAGGCTTCAGTTGTTGACTCAAATGAGTTTTGTAGGCATGAAGATGCAGATCTTTCGCAAGAATTGTATTTCAGATGGCAACGCAGGTTATAAAATTAGGAATATTTAAGAATAAAGATGTTAGTAAGACAGTGTAGTTAATGACCTAGGTCGTTGCCTGCAAACTTCTTTAGCTGGCAGACACAAGGCTGTCTCAAGCCATTATGAATACTTCTACAATGAGATTACATTACAAAACGTACCCTATGCATGGTCATAAATATCAATACAATAGAAATACCCTTCAAGATAATCATGACACGTTTACTTGTATTAAGAAATGAGCCACAGCCTCATTTGATGGCCTATTGAGAATATTCATGAAATTTTAAAGCATCCATCTTGATTTTGAACTGCTACTGGGACTTATTTTTCTGAATCAAAATTTGTTTGATTACAAATTAAATAGAGTTTGAATAGCTGCCGTGCATAAGAGGCACACGTTAACACTTCATTTCCGTTTACAATTCAAAAAGACTCACAGTGGCATCAGCGTTTCAAATAGTTTTCCCAAATTAAACGGGAAAATCAGCTTTTCAATATATAATCAAATATTCCGTTGGTTTTAAAGAAAAGAAATGCATAATTAATTAATTGTTACATTCTTCGATAGTAGCACATTTCTTCTCCATATCCATGAATATCTTATGCTTTAATGAAAGAAAAGAGAGACTCGACCACATCCCCAAAAGTTGTTGTATATAATTGTATATGATTGTGGTGTATAATTCTATATTGATCGTTGTATATAATTTTTATGAGGTTTTAAAAACACGATATTCTCAAATTTACATCATAAAAATTTGCCATTGATTCCTCTCTCTATCCATATTTGAAAAGCAGATGAATGAAAAATTCTTAAGTCGATTAAGCTATTCTTTATTCCGGTAATTATATTATTGTTGCAGCAGATAATATAATAGCAAAATATAATGCTTCCGGAAAAATGTAAATACAGAAACCAAACGCATTATTGTGACCACTGTTTGATACCTCGCATATTACACTCAATTTTTACTACGAAAAACTTATGAAGTCCTAACTTACAACAGATATTTGTGCCCACATAAGCAACAGGGCGCCCAGAAGTAATTTTGAATAAAGACATTACAAAGATGTACTTGCCTAACATGTCGATAAAATTCATTCAACACATATTCAGTTAAGTAGAATTACATATCCAAAGAAACAAAGACTGCTGCATATTCATTATATCATTCATGGAGTTTTATTGCACGGTGGACATATATTATCGTGCTTATCATGCATGTTGCTATCATTAAGATACCATTTCTCACCGAGCGAATTCGCTGCAAGTCCGTTGGTTGTTCCTTCAGTTTAGGCTTTTAAATCCACACATGGTTAATCCTTGTTGTAATTTCGATAATCAAATTAAAAAAAATCCGAGCGGTAAAGTCGCTAAACACTGGTAGTTCGGTCCGAGGTTCGAATCCCGCGAACGGGCTGGCTGCATGGGCGTTTTCGTGGATTTCCCCATGTGTAACGTGTATACGAGCCAGTTTCCATTAGAAAGTCCTCCACGAAGGCACCCCTCCCCTTAGGCAGATAGCCCTCGTGTGCTTTGCCATAATTAAATACACCAAACACCAAACACCAAATTCAAAAAATTCGATTCTAGTTTATCACTTTATACGCCTTCAGCAGTGATGTACATAAGTTCCTTACTTAGTTTGATTCCACATAATAAATTTCCAATTATATAACTTATAATTTTAATACACTTTCTCAACAGACATAATTTACATTATTTCAAACATCATTATCATATTGTTTAGTCATATATATTTTGATCTTGTTTATATTGCTTTTTTAATTATTGACATGTTTTGATCATAATGTCTTCCTAAGTAAATGTACGCATTAACTTTTGTGTATCAAGATGACTTTGTTGGAAAATCCAACTTGAATGCACATATGTAATGGAGCAGCTGAAAGAAGGAGCGGGTCGCTGCAGGCGGTACATTTTAAGCAGCGGCAATTTTTGCTTGAAATGTTATTTTATAGGGGTTAGTCAGATGTATCCATGAGATGAAGAATAATTATATTCTAATTTGTAATACGAAATCAAATTAAGAAGAAAAAGAGTTCAAAGAAATCGCCTCGTGATTTCAGCAACTATTAATTCTTGTTGCACCTTTTTTATTCTGTTGGAATGTTTCAATGCAGTTTTGAATATCAATTAAATTATGATCACGATGACATTCATAAGGAAGAATTCCTGGCTAAGTAAGAAATATTTAAGAGTTTTATTTTCATTATTGTTAAGAAATTCAAAACAGGAACATGGGGAAAAAAAGAATGTCTCCTTTTAAATTTTTGCATTTCATTCTAAAATACAATCTTCAGAAACAAGGTTCCAGATACTATAATACTAATGCGATTTTTCCTCTCAGTTGCTAGTTAAAAGAAGAGTTTTCTATATAAATATTACTTCAGAAATATTTGAGAACTACAAATGTATATTTTGCATTTAAGAATTCTTTTCCTTTTGTCAGCAAATGAAGCAATCAAATAGATCTTTACAACGTCATCGATGGTTTGCGCTAACCAAATAGTAAGCAAAATAATAATGTATTATTAAGATGCTGATATTAATTTTTTTTAAAGTAAACACAAATCGAGTTTTAATTTATTTCCCTACATGGTGCTTCTATATTTTTTGCAGTTATTTGTTTGTGTATCAAGAGGGGCGACAAATTTAAAGAACCACCCAGGCTGCAAACTTGTGGGCTGCTCCTCGCGGCAGCTTTCTTCTGATTTGTCAAGATGACGTGGCCTTCTCTTAAGCATCACATATTATCATTATGACTGTGTAGCTATATAAGGTATTTTCTCCCTAATTCCCGCATGATTTCGTGGTGTAATTTTAAGCATACCCGACGCTTATTTGAAAGGTCCAGTGTTCGAGTCCCAGCGATGTCACTGCACAATTTTCACGTCTCCTGCTTAAAAAAAAAAATAATGTATCTGCAAATGGCGCCCGAACTAAAAGGTTGAGGATGATAAATCGTTACCACCAGGATTTGGTGAATGGGTTCCCTAATCCCCAGTCCCCCTTTAAAAGGGGGAATATATGAAATATTTTCTCCCGCCTCCAGTATGCCTTTGTGATGTAATGGTAGCTCACTTGAAGCGCATTCTAGAGGCCCAGGGTTCGGTCCCCGGCGATGGCATTGCACATTTTCCGCATCTCGTTTATAAAAAAACGTAATGACTCTACAGCCATATTATGTGTTGTCAAACTCATTGCACTCATGCTACCGTCCTAGCACATCATAGCCCTAAACATCTTCCATCGAGTTCCACCACTAAACTCCGTATGGCTTACAACCCTGACAAATTTAGCTGTGGCAGCGTCTAATAACTTAAAATGTAAAATAAATATTGAAACTTTACGTGAATAAAAAAAGGTCAAACAAATATAAACGAAATGCAAAACAAAAACAATTGAAGACTCACAAAAAGGTAAATAATATTCAGATCAATTTATAAGAGACTATTTATCCTCACTAGTTTACTGATTTTCCATGTTGAATAACTTCTGTAAGAGCAATAGGCACACAAAATTGACGTGAATCCATACTTCAAATTGGCCCTTCATGAAATGCATCTTTTTGATGATGTCTAATGTTTCTTTTTTTCAGTGGTATAATATTTATGGCACAGCTTCAGTATAGACCAGCCGGAATTTTAAACAATAAATATCACCAAGAGCGGCAATAAATGTTATGATGTGGTAACCCATACTATTCGCCAAACGCAATGTAAACAAGAGGATGGAATTACGGTTACAGCTAATATAGTAGTCAGTTACATTTATTCAATTTCAATACAAATTACCGAGATATCCGTTTACTCAAAGTTTAATGCACGTGCCCTGTATTCTTACTTTTCCGGCATAGATTTCACTTAAATTTGTCTCACGCTGCGTTGCAAGAGGAAATAGAACATTTTAAATTAGAATTCTACTAAAATTGATGTCTAAATACACAATTCGTAACACAGTTATTGGCGATTGTTTAACGCTCAGATACCTTGAATACTATTTTGTATATATTTTTTGGCTACTTTGGAGGTGATATTTTTGCGTTTAGTTATTGTTTGCTCTAAAACTTCTGTTAATGATGTTGTAATTAAGTATCAGGAGATTTTAAAGGAAAATTTAAGGTGGGAGTTATCAAACAAGCGTAAACGTTTGGGAACAGATATTTTATGTATGAATTAACAAGAGAGTATGAACTTTTTAGAGGATTTTTGATGGATTTGGATTATTGAAGGATAACGTTTGTTGTGAAAAATTTAAGATACCATGCTGGTTAGTTAGTCAGAAAAAGTCATCGAGTGAAGAAGTGTAGGGCTGAGAAATCAATTAGGCTAGGATATTGGTTCGCCTGTAGTAAACTCAATTTTTCTGTTTTTTTTTTTTTTTTTTTTGGTACAACGCGAATCAATGGAGTTGGTTATGCGCGAGTTTCTGCAATTCTCCGATTTCTTTTAAGTGAAAGCAGATTACTTAGTATATGAGCAATGCAGAGTTTATTCAATGTCTGATTTTTAAGTGAAAAGACATGGGCAAAGCCAAGGTAGTGCGCAATGCCGAAAATTTGTGCAATTTTCTTACCTTTTTTAAGTGAAAATAGATTGCTGTGTTCATGGGCAGAGCGAATGTAGTGCGCAATGCCGAGGTTGTGCGCGGTGCCTAGTTTGTGCAATTCTCTGGGGTTTTTTAAGTGAAAATAGATCAATGTGTACATGGTCAGAGCAAATGTAGTGCGCAGAGCCGAGGTTGTTCGCGGTGCCGAGTTTGTGTAATTCTAGGATGTTTTTTAAGTGAAAATAGATCGATGTGTACATGGGCAGAGCCAATGTAATGCGCAATGCCGAGGTTGTGCGCGTTGCCTAGTTTGTGCAATTCTAGGATTTTTTTAAGTGAAAATAGATCGATGTGTACACGGGCAAAGCCAATGTAGTGCGCAATGCCGAGGTTGAGCGCGGTGCCTAGTTTGTGTAATTCTCTGGTGTTTTTTAAGTGAAAATAGATGGCTGTGTACATGGGCAGAGCAAATGTAGTGCGCAATGCCGAGGTTGAGCGCGGTGCCTAGTTTGTGCAATTCTCTGGTGTTTTTTAAGGCGCACTGCCGAGGTTGTACGCGACGCCGTGTTTGTACAATTCTCTGATGAATATGATGTGATTTAGGGATTTAAAAACCTGTTTTTCATTAATGTGAAGTTTAAAATTTTTAGAAAATAAGGAAAATTGTCTAGTTACTGGTATGAAAGGGAATATGTCATTACGTAGCAAAACGTTAATTTGTAAATATGATAAAATTGATATATTCCAGAGTATTATTTTAAATTTTAAAAAATCTTTTTTTATTTGTATAAATGCTGAAGCTTAAAAATCTTTGAAAGTACTGAAGTTGTATGAAATGAAAGTATGAGAGACTGCGACGTTCTTTATCGTTTTAATAATTGGTAGAATTCGCTTACTGTATCATAGTAATTTTAAATATAAGCAATTTATTATACTTATTTTCAGTTAAGCCTAAGCTTAAATGTCAGAAATGTAAATTTAAAGTAAAGAATTTGATGTTAATTTACAATAATAAACACTTTATTATTGTTTTTAAGAGAAAATAGAAAGTACGCGTAGCATAAATGCGAGATTACCATGGACCTTATAAGAAATAGACTAACCCAAACGGGTTTTCTCCCTCGTCTGAGGCGTTGCCGGCTGTCACCTTGATCACATCCGGAGGAGTAGGGACGACTTGCAGAAATTTAACATTGGTTGCCTATTGTAGCGTGTATAATTGTCAAGAAGAAGTTGGTTGTAGCGCCTCATTTCACAAATTAGAATTTCTACATATTTTTATTTTTGAAATTGAGATTAATTTTTTAAAATTTAGCATATTTATCAAGCATAATTAAAGTTCCAAATAATTATAAAGCTATTGCATGCTTTCAGGGCTGGATAGTTTCTTAGCTTTTCCTATGATGCTATAAGGAAATTTGTAACTACTTCTTTTAGAAAATAATATTTTTAATCTAAACTAATAGAAAATTTCAAATACTCATTTTTCTCTTGCAATTTTTATGCTTTTATTGGTGTAAATAAGTAAAAAATACTAAAATATTTAAAAAGAATATTTGAAAGTTTTGTTTAAAATTCTGAATTGTGCTGCTTTTTTAAAATTAAAGATGAGTATTATAGCACAATTTCTATAAAGGAATTTTATTTCAATTATATTTCATAATACATCATAGTGATGAACACTTTTGACTCCTTAAAAATTTTTATACATTTAATTCTAATATTAAAATTAATTTTGCTTGTAATTTATAGTGATTATTTTTTAAATTTATCTTTAGTTTTGCGTAAGATTTTTTTTATTTACTGTTAATTTAATTTATTAGCCCAAAGCGGCGGTAGCCTAGAAAGGCTGTTAGTTTCGAAGTGGCATTTTGAGTTGTTTTACTATAAATGTCCGTGTCTCCTTGCAAATTGTTAATATTATCGCCCTGTATTATATGTAAAGAAATTAAATAATGAAGATTCTACGTGAATACATGTATGTTTCTCGCACTGTGACGAAAACGACAGCATCTAGAGCCATCAAATTTTGAATAACGTAATCCTCCACCCGAACATGGGCATCTGGACGGCCGAATTTCGAATTTCTTTTAATCTATTTCATATTTTGTAAAATTTTAACTAATTTTTGATTCACAAACTCAAGGAATTCAGAGCGAGCACTGTAAGGAAAATAACAGTTTTATCTCCAGTGCGGAAATTCTAAAGAAATGCTGTTTTCAAATGCATGTGGTTTACGGGCGAAGAACATGATATTCAATAAATATAGGTAACACTCAAAACTTTAAAAAAAGGTTCCTTTTGGGCGTAATATAAAATCTGAGTGCTTCTAGATTTTATTTTATCTTTTTTCCCCCTTCATTACGCTCAGAAAATTTTATGCTCCAAATTTTATGAATTATTAAAATAACTAATCCACTTTATTGTTAATAACTTAATGATCATATAATCAAATAAATATGATCGTTTTGTAATGTTATTATAGTTTGGAAAATCACTGCCTGAAAATGTTCATTAAATTTTAAAAAAAATTATCAGATCTTGTTTAATTTTACCTTATTTATTTCAAAGCATCACGTACTATCAATCTTATTTAATTTTTTCGTTATTTTAACGCAAAATTAAGTTCATAAATTTTGTGCCTAGAGTTTTTACCGTTTTACCAAAGTAAAGATGTTTGTACAAGATTACGCGTAAAAAAAATGCGCGAAATGTAGTAAAAAGTGCTTTAATGAGATATATTAAATCCTATTAGGAAAAAACTGTGGCTTTCATAATGTCATCACTATACAACGTGTCACATTTAGTAATTTAAAAGAGTTATGTGATACAAACGCCATAGGTTTCAGTGTTAAAGTAAACCAGATCATCCCTACTCTTTCTTGCCGACATGTCGGTGACGCGCTCCCACTGGGTTAGTCTATCTCTTATAAGGTCGATGGAGATTACATTGTGACGTCACAAGCTTATTCCCGCCCGTGTATGGACGTCACATAGCTCCGCCTTCTCAACTTTGTTGATGCAGCCTATTCTATGCTTTTACCAAATTATTTTTTAAGGGTGAAATAGCTAAAGGTTTCTGCTATTGTTTTTTAAATTACATCCTTTTAACCTTAATCATTTTTATTATTCATTTCTTAATATTTCTTTCTCTTAAAATCGTGTACAATAGTCGTAAATTTGTTTCTATTATCCACGATTTCTGGTGAAATCAAGATGGCCGCCATTTTTTGAAACACGGAGTTTTGTCGAAAATCTGGATGGCAACCATTTTTCAAAACAACCTATCTCATGTGCTTTGGCGCCAAAACAAATTCGCCAAACTTTGAAGGTGGGCTATACTGAAGCTGTTCCATATTTATTGCTGTGATATGTTTTCCCGCTTTTCTTTTGAAATTAAAATAGAAGTTAATTTTTTCGATTTTTTTAAACATTAAAAATTATAAGAATTACATTTTTATAGATCAAGGAGCAAATTCCACGCATATTTCATATTTTGATGATTTAGCACAGCGCGTGCAGTGTACAAAGTTCACTCAACAAAACTATATTGATCTGCTCTGGACTAGTGCTGCAGAATTTCCAGGTAAGCGTTGCACATTTTGTTTTAAATTTCGCATTCTTCCATTTGATATTAAGCTTGATTACGATGAATGCAAGAAGTTATCTGCTGGAAATCCATTTTACATATTGTATTTTCCTCGCATATTCCCCCCTCACGTATTTTTACCCTAGGATTTTAGCACCAGGTTCTGAAAAATTAAAAATTATTTGTGTAATTTTTCCCTTATTCACTGCAATCAGAGAAAGAGCTCCCCTAAATTTTAAAATGTATTTATCCACGTATTGATTGTTTTCGTCCGATTAACAAAGACAAACCATTACAAACTATTTGTTAAGGTCACACCGAAACTTTTCCTTTAAAATATTGAACTTTATGGAAGCCTAATACAAAACCCGACCCATCATAGTGAAACAAAATGAGCTGACGTTCATTGAGCCAGCTGTATATTCACCTTCTCTAATCATTTATGGATGATTTGAGGCCTAAGGAGTAGCAGAGAAAGGGAAAGATTCCAGTTATAGGGAAGTAGAAGTGAAACTATGTTATTAGATACTGTAGTGTTAATATTGCTATGTATTATAATTGAAATGTAGGTTTCTTTTAAGGAAATAATATTGCGATAGTTATCAGTAATTTATCCATTGCTACTTTTCATACCTCATGATCTTACTGTAACCGTGTCTTCGGAAATTAAATTATTCGCATAATTTCCCCTCTTGATTTTCGAATGATAAAATTATTAATGAAAAGGGGAACAAATATGTGAGGAACTATAGTATATATGTTTAAGTCAGCATAAGATCTTGATTATCAGATACCCAGTTTAGCTGAGTTTAGATGTTGTGCGAAACGGAGCTGTTTTATTATTGTATTGTAATCTATACAAGCTTTGTTGCGTTGCGTCTATTGTAGAGAAAATCGACGCAAGATTTCTCATAACAATGGCCTTTATTTATTCTATTCTTTAATTTATAATTTTGTTTCATACAGTATATTGAAAGAATTTTCTCTTCGGTTTGTGTACGATCTCTGATCATGATCTCAAATTTTTAAAATAAATATCTTGAACAGTTTTGTGGGATAGGAATTACAAGGTAAATATGATGCAATATATGCAAATATGATGATGATCAGCGAGTGATCTTCTATGCTTTTTAAATAACATTAAATTAATTTATGAAGGTAGTAATTATTTGATTGATTTTTAGACCGTTTTCCGTAGATTTAAGCCGAAGTGGAAATAAAATACAAAAGAGCTTTAGGTGAATAATTGAGCTAGTTGGTAAATAATCCACCCACCTCTCTTGAGATATATAAGCATCAAAATAAAATCCTCTAAAGCGATATCCTTAGCCAATCAATTATATAACAGACGTTCTGAATCAGAGCAGAATTCTCTCCTAGTGGTTATTTCATAATTTTGGAGGGATGCGGGTGGCATTTTATTTAGCAATTAAATATTTAGTTTTAGTTTATGAATATTTTATATACTATTTGTTGTTTAATTTATAAAACACGTTGGAAAACGGCCCAAATCTAGGTAAATGTGTGTATGTATTTTTCAAGTTTTGTAATGGTGAAAGAGATTCATGGGGAAAATAAGTTTGAGAGCCACTGCTATAGAAGGAGACACTTTCCAACCGCGGATATTGAAGGGAATCAATGCGATTTCCGACGAATACCAAAAGCTTTCAAACGTAAGCAGCTGGATCAGAGCAAGGAATTAAGATCAGCAAGGCAGCTCTTTACACATTTGTCACTCTTAAACTTCCTTTCAAACTGCCTTGCGTGGGCTTTAATTTTCATAATTTTCTATCTGAGAAAATATATGCGACCTGAATCAAAAGATAGACAGCCGTGCTTAAATTAAGCTTAACCTATAGTAAAACTAGAACAAATATTCGCAAGGTGTAGGAGGGGCTTGAAAAGGATATCGTAATCTAGAAATTTGTTAAAATTTTTATTTTCTACGTTTTTAGCTGAGAAATTTTCATTCTTCTTTTCAAACTCCTTTTTTAACTATCTCTTTATCTGTTATTTCAAATCCCATTTTTAATTATCTGTGGCAGCTTCGTTTTCACTGCTTTCGAAATAAAGCTGTTCTAGTCAATCACAGTTATGTTTGTAGTATTTTATTATAAGCTTTTGAATGTGTTATTGTAATGGAATATTTATTTTAATTTTCATCAATATATTTCAGGCCTTATTATCTTTACCTTCCTCGTAGAGCACTGCAACCGCAAAGTACTTCTAGGTACATCCTGCGGAATCAGTAGTGTACTTATCTTCCTTTTGCTGCTGAATACACAGTAGTAAGTCCTATATGCATCTCTTCAAATGCTCAAATGCCATTCTTCAAATGCTCAAAATGTATTTGTCATGTTTTCAAAAAAATGTTACCATTGGTGGATACTACTTGCAGTAAATATAACATTTTGGCCGTAATTATAAGACCGTATAAAAATTGAGTTTTGTAACTTTTAAAAAGGAATTTTAAAATTAAAAAAATAATCAAAGGTTTCAGATTTTCACGGTCGCCTAAAGGGATTTGTTAAGATTTTCAGGCTCTCGCTGAGCTCATAGTCTACCACCTTGCTGCTGCACTCACTCCTGCTAGCTAAATTGTTTTAACCAGTTTAGCTTCATTACTTAGCATCGTTTTCTTCGCACTTAGGCCATATACAACTCAACAGAAAAATCACAAAATTTTTAAAAGTTGCATAGCAGCATATGTTTAGAATTTCGGATGCACTGTTAAGTGTTGACATATATATTTTTTTCAAGTATTTTTCTCAGTTTATCGTATCACTGCTGAATTTTTTTAGTAAGATGGCTTGCAAAACATTTTTTTTTCTTTTTATTATTAACGTTCTTGGCTTTATTAAATATCACGTTCTCCGCCACATAAAATTCCATTCAATAGCAAAATCACAAGATATTTAAAAACAGCACACCTTTAAAATTTCCGATAGACAGCCTCACGCATGAGATAAAAATGCTTTATTCAGTGCAATTTTGCCACTGCTCGCTTTCAGATCATGAGCATGTTAATCAAAAGTTAATTAAAGTTTTAGAAAATATGAAAAAGCTAAAAAATAATAAAACAAATTCGAAATTCAAAATTCGGACTTCCAGGTGTTCGAGTGCAAGACTACGTTATTCAAAATTTAATGACTCTAGGTACCATCACTTTTACACAATGCGAGGAATATACGAGTATATAAATATATGTAGTTTCTTCATTATTTTAAATTCTTTAAAAATAATACAGGGTGATAGTATTTGGTGGCAACAATTTGAAAAAAAGGCATGCCGTTTATAATGAATGAACTGACGCAAAATCCTATTTCGAGACTAATTGCCCTTTTGGGGCTAAAATTAGCAAAATAGGCGTCTTTTGAAACATTTGCCTGATGAAATTCTACGGCCAATATTGTGGAATTAAAGTAGTATATGGGTAAAAATAATGTAAATATTTTGCTATGTATACCGAAAACGTTTTATTATAAGAATTTTATAAATACATAAAGCATATACAGGTTTTTTGGAGAAGTCAAACAACAAGAATCAGCGTAATATTTGTATATTTTGCAGAATTTGCAAATTTACTGCAAAATTTACAAATATTACGCTGATTCTTGTTGTTTGACTTCTCCAGTAATCATTATTCGGCGTATTATTCTAACCTAAAATACACAGGTTTATTAAAAAATTTTTAACATTTTGTGGGAAATGCGTGTAACAGTATAGAACGTAGAAACATACCGTTTATCCAATATTAAAAAAATTTATATGATGATGTTGTCCACGTGCTTGCTATCACTGTCCACACATTTTTGGAACCAGTTCCCTGTAGCCTGTAGACCAAGAGTCTACAGGCATTAAACGGAATGCCTAGTTGTATAGTATCTATAACAGCTTTAATTTTTTACTGTATTTTTCTTAAACTGTGGGTCACGACCTCCAAGGGAGTCCCGGAACCTGCAGCAGGGGGTTGTCAAAACGTTTAGCAGTTTTGATATTTCTTTAACTTATTATAATAATTTTACAATTACCAAATATTTTTACACAATGTATCTGAAAATAGATAAAGATAAGACAATATAGACAAAGAAAAAAAAAACGAAAACTTTTCGACGCATTCTTTTTATAATATAAACATTCATATTCCTTGCTTTGCTCGTGACGCTGTCATTTCGTCTGCTACTTATTTAAAAATTTCCCATTGTTCTATAAAATTAGAAATTAAAGTTAATGACCTAAAACTGCAATAGTATATTACAGTACAAGTGGAAAAATTGACAATTTCACTCACGCGTGTGTCAGATTTGCTCAATACTTATGGGATCCCACAAAATTTTTGTAAATATTATGGGGTCGCGAAAAACTCTCAGTGATAAAAAGGGGTCGCGACTGAAAAAGTTTAAGAAACTCTGCTGTAGATCATTAGCATTATTGCATAAACATGTATTTTCACCTTTCTCCACGACCAAAAATCACATGGTAAAAGGTTTGGTGAAAGGAATGGCCATTTCTTCCAGTTCATCTTTTTAAAATTTTCAACAAGCCATGTATGGTGATCCATATAATCTGCTACTTCTGAACAGAAATTAAAGGTTATATTCCATCGCCCTATTTACCTCGTAACCATGTAAATGATAGCAACAGCAAACGATGAGACGATTACAACCGATTTAACCACCAGTTCATTTCCGTTTAATGCGCTTCGGTTCTTCAAACGTGCGTGAATAGACGATATGCAGTGGTAGGACGTCTAAAAAGAGTTCCAAAAATCTGTGGACAATAACAGCAGAAATGTGAAACATAGTCGCATGAATTCACTCAATGTTGCTCAAAGACGTAAACATAGAAGGTGAGTAACACATTTTCTGTTTCCCATATGCATAAATAATTTTTTGAATCAACCTGTAAAAATGATTCCGAGACTGGATTTTGCGAGGCAGTCGGAAAAGATCTGTTTCGAGTAGCTTCATTTAGAAAATCACTATGCTTAAAAAAAAAAAAAAAAAAAAAAAAAAAAAACCCTAAAAATTGTACTTTATGCTTTTAAATTATATGTATGATTCGAAATGCTATAATAAATAAAACTTACATACTTATCTTAATTTAAGCCATGTACAATTTTTCTGAATTCTTTTATTTTTCATGTTGAAGCTATATTTTCTTTACAGCAAAATCATCATCCTGTTGTTTCTGTTTGGAACTCGAGCTATCATTGTAGCTGTATTTCAGCTCATTTTTGTGATGACGACGGAGGTAATTTATAATATTCAATATTTTAATCTGTTTTCTTAAGCCCGACTTCGTCCTTCAACTTCCAAATACTCTGCACTCGCTTTTCCGTAATAATCACAAAATACAATAAAGAACTGTGTGCAGACATTTCAATGAAGTACTGAAAATAGGCATATAAATGAGAAAGACATACTGTATTTCCCCCTATCTTTTTACCACTTACAGGATAATACTATTACTATTAAGTTCTTACAGGATAATACTATTACTTGAAACCTTGATCATGGCAGGAGCTTTAAACAGACATTTTACAGTCTTTTTAACTGAAAATCCGAACGCGTGAATACATTTTTAGTTACTTGCACCACAGCTATTTTCCTCTGACAAGATTTATCCTATTTAACAAATGGCAGATGCATTTCATACATTGCCGTTTTGTCGTTTGGCATTCTGTTAAATGGACAAGGAAATGTATGAAATGTTAATCGTTTCATACATTGCTGGCTACTCTCTGGAACTATATTAAATGCCTAAGAATTATATAGAATACCGTCTTTCATACATTGTGAGTAACAGCGCATATACCACGTACTTAATTGTTCTTGAGTCTATAGCTAAGACTGAAAAATCATGCTGAAAACTGAAATTAATAAATCTGATTTGCTAAATAGTATGGGACAAGAAAGGCCTGCCAGTTTAGCTTAGCCCTCTATTGAGAGAAATCTTACTTTGTTAAGATAATTAATGAATATGCTTCCTTAACAGTTAGAAAACAGATATTTTTGTAACCCAAGTGCAAATAAAGTATACTGAATAATTTGCTGTTAAACATTTTACTTTAATTACAGAGGGCGACTAAACATTTTTAGAATGATTTCGGGGCAGTTTAATTATTATTTAAAATATAGAGAGTGTTTTTTTATTGTTCGATCTGATAGCCTTTTTTCGGGGTTATAAGTCTGCATCGGGATTCCCATGATAGATGGGCTTTTCATAAAATTTCTATTCCTCTTCCCATACTTTTCAGTCTATCAATAATGATGGGTTTGTGCATAGAAAGAGCTCTTTTCAAGAGACCAGAGGCACAATAGTCCATTGGTGAATAGTCAGGGAATTTTGCAGAAATGCGTTGAAAAAGGTAATATATGCAATACCTGTATCACTCGTCCTCTTTTAAAGGAAGGCGGTGGTACTTTTCAAAATATGACCATTTTTCTTTGTCTTGATGAAGAATGTCTTGTTGAAGAAAAACTTCGAAAAACTTTGGGATAAATAAATGTAATTTTTTCTGCAAATATCAGAAGTAAAAATAATTTTTGATGGTACATTGAGTTGATTTTAACACTTTTCCCCACGCTTCTTGTTTTAAATTTCCAATTGTAAGAAAGTCCCGAAACAATCAATAACCTTTTACTGAAACTTTCTTTGTAATGACGGTATATAAAAAATAATAAACTTCCCGAATAAGCAATTAAAACACAATAAGAAAAACACAACTTCAAATGTTTAGAACAACCATTTTAATTTATTTTTAACAATGTAGTGATAACGGTGTACAAAAACTGGTAACCATGGTAACGCTTTGCGATTGCGCAGATACTCTCGCAGACGATTTTCTCAGACGATGTGCTAGCGCATTGCAGAACAAATGCAAACATTTTAAACACACCCCACCTGAACTCTGTTAAGAGTACATTGAACATTAACAAGAGATCAAATACAGCACAAATTAATAACGCAAATTAATAGGTAAAACACAAATACAAATAGTACTACATGAGCATACACTGTACTTAAGGACATTTATTATGCATAAGCCAATATTAAAGGAGAAATATCAGCTTATTTCAAGTGGATAAATTAACTGTATTGGTCTTTTATATTGCCTCTTGTTTTAATTGACAAAAACCCATCAGTAAAGTTTAAAAATTAATAAAATAACACAATAAAGGCTATTTACAGTAAGAAATAACAAAATTTAAAATGAAGACTGAGTGTGGTAAATTTCGAAGCACGGAGAAATATAACTTTCTAACTCTTAGAAAAATTATCACTATCTAACTCTTTAGAAAATGAATCATCACTCTCATCTGCGTTAGTAAATGGTTCATTAAAACACAACTTCAGATCTTTAGAACAATCATTTTCATTTATTTTTAACAATAACAACGGTAAAGAAAAATCTGGTAACCATGGTAACGCTTCGCGACTGCACAGATACTCTCCCAGACGCGATTTTCTCAGACGATGTGCTAGCGCATCGCAGAACAAATACAAAAATTTTAAGAGACGGGAACCAGTTTTGTGCTTTTTTTTTTTTTTTTTTTTTCGTTAATAAACAGAACATTTTTGTTGCAGGCATTTCCATTAGAGTACTATAAACGCTATTGCGCTGAGCCACATGCCTCGGCAAAAGCTGGGCAACATTATTTAACGCCTATATTGTAAATCGTGGTTTGTTACTTTATTGTTTGTTGTTAGAAATGTGTTTTGCAACTGGTTTCGGCTTCGACGGATTTTCTCTTGTTACCAACGATATTTAACTTTAGAAAGATAGTACGTACAGTACGTACATTTTTCGGGTATTAATTTGAAGTCTTCTTTCCATTTAGAAATAATGAGTAATGGCTGTCTGATTAATAATGCTAATTATTTTGTACTTTGAAATTTTAATACCATGCATCTCATAAGTTTTAAATCACGGAATACGAATATTTCTCTTCGGAAAGTGCAAAAACGTTCCTTCAATTCATAGCTCGTTTATATGAAAATATAACTTCTTGATACATTATTTTGGAAGAAGAATAAATTTAAAAGTAGCAAAAAATACTCCTTCTTTTAAATAACAAACTGTTGCCAGAAAATTTAAATCCAAAACATTTGCTTTAAAAAAATGTTTAATGAAATCGTTTTAAGACTGTGTAAAAACCCTATGTACATTGTATGCGTTACACTCTATATGACATCAAATTGCTTTGGATATTATTAACTTAGGACTAATAGGAATAAACAGGAATAAAAAATAATATATAATAGCAGATATCAACGAAATATGTATTGAAAAGAATTTCATTCGGTCAAGGTGTATAATGCTTCTATTAATAAGAAAATGTTCAATAATAACTAGAAATAATGGTTGATAGGGGGAAAAACAATAAAGAAGTGGGCTTCGATATTATTTGTTTTCCGGGGTCTCCATGTCTAAAGTTACTGCCCTGGTTTCTGGTAGATAATACCAGTGTGAACTATCGTTATTAGCAAAAATTCTGAATCTTAAAAGCTTAAACTTAATAAGTAGCTTAGACTAGTGAAGCTAAATGCGGAAATAATCCATCGAAAATTTATTCTTCTTCTCTTCCCCACAGGCCTTTCCTACATCTCTCCGAGCAATAGCAATGGGCTCAGGTAGCTCCTTTTGCAGGTTGGGTGGCATGGTAATACCTTATGTGGCGCAAGTAAGTATTATGGCAAATATTTTTGTTAATATTTTAATCCTTTTTTATTGTGTTTTTTGAGTTGCTATGTTGTTGTAGTTATTTTGTATTGTTTTATTTTACTTAACAATTGTTTTCAGAATGATAATTTTAAGGTTTATTTTGTATTTAATCCAATTTATGACCACATATCTTATGTTTAAGTGCTTATTGGTTGCATAGAATTATAGATTTTTAGTTCTGAGTTCAAAAATTTTGAAATTATAAAAATAGCTCAGTTAGTATTCCAGTTACAGGCGATTTCGTTCATAAAAAGGCCTTGGCGACTGTGCGACATTTGCCTATTTCTCACCAACTTGACGATTTTCTTCAAGATTCGCGAGAACATATTTTCGAAGCATTGTGACCCATTCGCCCAGAAGTTTCCAGAGCCCATCTATCTGCGAGGTATAAATAAAGTTCGGAGAAAGGGAGAATTCAGTTTTCCGCTGTCAACAACAATGTGTGTCAACAAAAGCCGCCTAGATACATGAAGGGTCACTTGACCTTTATTCTTCCTAAAGAATAGAAGCAGATATACGGCCACTGTAAACTGGATCACGCAGTCTCATTGAAGAATGAAAATTTGCATCAGGAAAGAAGGTAAAAACTCTTTCTGAGACCGAATAAATCTGTTTGCAATGATGCTCAGACTCGTAACGTCGAATCACCAGTGAAACATGTTGCTGCAAAAGTGCAGAGTGCTCCACAACATGAACAGATTAAAACTTTGAAAAGACTGGAAATAAATGTGGAAGAAAGAAAAAATATTTATTTCAGCAAACTTATGCAGGCTGTCGAAAAATGCAACAACAGTAAAACCCCCGAATAAAAGCTTTTGCTTGTACTTAGTGTCGTAGACATGATTGCTGGAACAGAATTTTGGATCTCTACTTCCTTTTTAAGATGAATTCTCCTTCGGAATTCTCTTTTCAAAATCTCCGATTTCCCACTAGGAACTCATTTGACGAACTTTTTACTTGAAGTGATAAAGTAGTATATTTTTCTGAGCCGGACACGTCGCGCCACTCGCCATATTGGCAGCGATATTTGAATAGACAGATAGATGAGCAGTTAGTTGCGAATCCGTTGATGCAGATGATTATGATCAGTAAATGCACAAACAATAATCATCATCTTGATATCTGCATTCACATTCAGCTTAAATACAAGCACCATTCGCCAGGCACACCATAATAGTAATCCAGGTCTTTGAATTATGGGCAGCTAACGTATATTAGCCGTAGCAATGATGATCAGCCTCCGATGGCAAATGATGATTTCGCGCCCTCTCCTGTTTGCCCAAAATGAAAAACCTTTCATTTTAAAATTTCGTAACATCAGTTTGGCACCTTCTAAAAGCTATGCCCGGCCCAAGGCCCAAGGCGATATTTTCCGGAGTACCTTTGCAACTTAATGCAATTACCTCCACAACTTCGTTAAGGAAAACTGAGGTGATTAAGACAAAGCACTGGCTGAAGGGTAATGAAGGAGACCATTAAGGGTTTACAGAGAAGGAAGTCAATAAGTAGTCCGCACTATGGACGATAAATTCTTTCTGCTTTCAACGCTAGGTTGAAAGAGAGAGAGGTGATGGATAAGGCGAAGCTATGCCCGGGAACAGGCGTGGCCTTCGAGATAACATGGCCTGGTTAGCTACGAGTGACGTCACGAAAGGCGTCTGATCCTTCCGTGACTTTCTTTGCTTCAGATTTGAATACGAGCGTTTCGTTCGATGTTTAGAGTGTTTTGTTTTTAATAATGCATAATAATTAAATTTCCAGAGACTTGACTGGAAAACGTATATAAAAGGTCGTATATTCATTTGCAGTTAAGATTAATAACTTAATAAATATTATTTTTTAAGAAATATTAACGAAATTTTCGATGCCATGTTTTAGGTTATCTTGTGCATTTTTTTTACACTGTATTGTAATAATTTGTTAGGATACACAAGTTTTGAAATAAGTAAATAAAAAGGCTGTTATTTATTAACATAAAAATGTCTTTACAGTTTGAGAAGGAGAGGAATGAAAGGAATAAAGAGATTTAGAAATATAAATAATTCACTAACAAAAGTAAATATAATTTAGCAAATTAAAAGACGTAAAAAATTATTTTTCCTTAAAACTATAAATATTTCAGAGCTTCCAAACATTATACAAATGCATTTTTAATTCATTTAAATTACTATCTAATAAAATGAATAGCAGTTCAAAAGCCACAGAAAAAATTTAAATCCCCAATTTTTAAATTAAATAAATTACAATTTTGCTGCACCATTACAGAAAACGAATAACTTTCACATATTTATATGTTATCTATAGCAATAATTATAATAATATTTACATTATTACTTATATGTAGCTGCATAATAAATAATATATTTACAAATAAAAGCCATCCATATAATGTTTCACAAAAGCGTAAAATCAATGAATTTGCCAACGAAAACAGCAAAACAACTATACATAGAACAAACCATCATTTCTGTCTAATTATTAGCAAATACTGTGCAAGTTGTACTAGTATACTGAAGCAATAATTAATCGCAATTGATAATTTATTTTGAAAAATTATGAAGTATTATAAAATAATAAGGAAACAGCATAAGGATTAATAAATTTAAATGTAAAAGATACATTATTGAAAATATATTTGAACTGCATCATATTTAGTACACTATTTTTAAAAAATAAAACAATGTCATTTACATACTCATATCTTTTCAGCACGTATTCTTGACTTTTTTTAAGTTTCCTTTCATCGATTTTTGTATGCATATTATTTTGAAGAACTTTAGTATAATTGTTTAAACAAATATTTGAAATGGTGCTCATTATTTTTTTTAATCTGCTAGAAAAGGAAATTCCACACATTAAACAAGTTTCATGAACATCAAACATGTTAATGTTTTGTACATATATCTCGGTAAGTTTGACCAGTAAAGAATGTTGTTGTTATCTTCTTTACTTTCAACTGGAACAACTTCATCTCCTAGATAAACTGCTATATCCATATGAAGCGATACAAAGATACTTTTCTCAATTTTAGGATGTGGATGAAAACTGAGCAATAAAATATAAATACCAGCAGCAGATTTGTGTAAAATAATATTTGAAGTATCTGAAATATTTAACTTATTCGGTAACATAGAAGAAAAATCCTCAAATGATGCTATTTTGTCCTTTCTCAAAAATTCATTAAAAATATGCTTCTCCATCTTAGTTCTTTTTTCCTCCCTGCTCATCCTCTGAGGGGTTGGACTTTCAGATAAGTATTTTGGACAACCAGAAAAACTGCATGGGTAAGCATCGTTATTTAATTTAGGATGCCCTCTGGACGTCTGAATAAAAGTACCTTCGTTTGTTGGTAAATAATCATAGCGAATAATATCATCTTTTCGAAAATGTTTTTCACACACAAAGCTGCGATCATTTGGAATAAAAATTTTCCTTGGAATTTTTTTTTATCCATAAATCCCGTTTTACCGTATCTTTTTGAAATTTGAATACTTATTCATTGGTGAAATCGTAATTGGATTTGCATGCTGGAACGCAACATCGTGCAGGTATGGTGAAGACAGCTCTACATAGACGTCGATCGTTATTCTTGTTAACAAATAAGTTAACTAGTAATCTCAATTTAAAAACGAAAATATCCTTAACAACATTACTTAAATTTAGCAATAAAAAGACACGAATAATAAAAAAATACAGCACAGCACGCAATCAACGTAATAAGAAGTCTTCGCTTGCAGTGTCCACACAATGCAGTGCGAAGGGTGAAAGTTCAGACGCCTTACGTGACGTCAAATCACGTGATTCTGCAGCTGACTAGGCCATCTAATCTCGAAGGCCACGGAACAGGTCTCCACCCTAGCTATGCCACTGATACGTATAGAAAATATTCGTCAGGCACGTCAAAACAGACACTCTTCGTTGTCTGCTGAGATATTGCATATTGCGTACGCAAATATTTTTGGCATGACACTTCACAATATCTCCTAAATGTCTCACTTAAAATACTTACCGAATTTTGTAAAAAATAGACATTTATTATAAACTCAAAAAATAAAACTTAAAAGGTTCAAATGTCGCCCAGACGGTATAGTGGTTAGGGAAGCCTACTATGGTACCGAAGGACTCCGGGTTTGAATCCCGGAGAAGACATGGATGTTTGCAAATGTTATAGTGTCGGTGCGGCATTGCGGCACTCTAAATATGCGGCGAGTGGAAAATCCTCTCGTCTGAATTGGTGGGACAGGAGAGGGGTGGAAGACACCCGGGGTGCCCCCCCTCAAAATTGGGGTTGGAAAATAGTCGAATTTCTCTTCGGAGTAGGCTCTGGCAACCATTGTTCCATGAAATGTGGACACGACAACAACAGCAAAGTTTCAAATTAAACGTATTTCACTATTTTTTCCAGATATGAAGTAAAAATTAGAACTTATGCTAATATATTCAGATCTTCCGCGCGAAAACTTTTTTCCCAGTGTGCATGCATATATATTAACGAACAAATACTGAATTTTATGTATAATTAAGAGAATATCTCGACTATTTTTCTTTCATTTAGGTGCTTGTGATCGAAAATCCTGTTGGTGCAGTATCTTTGCTGGGAGGCTGCATATTGTTAGCTGCAGTGGCGGCGTATTTCCTTCCTTTAGAAACAAGAGGAGCAGAAATGAAGGTAAATTACCCCCCCCCCCTTTTTTTTTTTTTTTTGATACTCTTATGCCGGGCTGTCGCTGTAAAATACGCGACGTAGCCGGCTCGATGATATACTTATCCCAGAATGGGCAAATGACGTTGAACTGTCTGGACGGGTAAGTGGGCGGAGTCGGAGATGGAAAGAGGGAGGTGACAGCAGGACGTCATAGGTAGAGGTGCATGGACCTTATAAGAAGATATCTCTTATAAGGTCCATGTAGAGGAGGGACTTCTGACTTGATCATAAGGCGCATCCAGCAGAAGAGTCCATCAGGTGGCGCTATCCATCGGAATCTATGGAACTACAAGATAAAACTAGTAAAATCATCTTACCGAGAAAAAGGAGAAATTACAAGTCCATTTTCAGCATTTGCTCTACCATTCCCAGAGCAAGTAGAAATTTTTCTTGCGGAGATTCAATTTTCTTGCATTTTTGCATAAATTCTAAGAATTTGAGAGCAATCAACTGTAGACTCTCATCGATCGTAATGATGAATGGGCTGGCTGTATGAGTATTTCCGTGATTTTCCCCGTGTGTAACATAGATACAAGCCAGTTTTCCTTACAAAGTTTTTTCCATGGATATTCCTCCTTTTCCATGCAGAGCCTAATGGCGAAACACATAGTTAATAATCAGACAAATGTTCTCAGCAGTGGCCGACAGATTAAGATCGCTGCATACTGGTAGTTCGACCTTGCCTGGGTTTAAACCCAGGCGAACCGGCTGGCTACATGGTTTGTTTTCGTGGATTTCCTCATGTGTAACGTGAATACGAGCCAGTTTCTTTTAAAAAGTTCCTCCACGAAAGCACCTCTCCTCTAAGCAGATACCAGTCAGTCTCCTTAATTTCCACAAGGCATTTCTCCCTTTCCATGCAGTGCTTAATGGCGAAACACATAGTAAATAATCAAACAAATGTCCTGAGCAGTGGCCGAGTGATTAAGACCGCTGAATACTGGTAGTTCGACCTTGCCTGGGTTAAAACCCAAAAGAACGGGTTGGCTGCATGGTTTCTCTTCGTGGATTTCCTCATGTGTAATGTGAATACGAGCCAGTTCCTTTAAAAAATTCCTCCACGAAAGCACCTCTCCTCCAAGCAGGCAGCCCTCCTGTCTTTGCCATATTCATATAATCTAACCCAACCTAATTTAACCAGTAATGCAATAATACGGAATAGTGAGAAGCTTAGGGGTTGCCCGCTGTCCCTAGAACGGAAAACAAATGGTGGCGAAGACTGGAGGGTTAGAAGCATTCAGGATTAGAGTTAAAATTAGTCTTGAATCCGAAAGTGAGCTCACCAGAAAGGCGATTCTCCTAGGGAGGGGACGGATTTCTAATTATGTAACTTCGTTACATTTTTTTCCCTTATAGCAAAAAAAAAAAAAAAAATGCGGGGGGGGGGGGGTCACGTTAAGAATTTAAAATAAAATGGAGGTTAGATTTTTACCTCAAACCCTACCTGTTTCTGTATTTATTAAAGAAATTAAAACTTTTTAGAGAAACTTTAAGGATGATGGGTGAGAGCGACAGTTTTAGCTCCACATCAGAAAAATCAAAGATCCGGCGCTGCTTGCCTAAATGATCCTTATTTTGCACTTGCCATCAAGCTTCTGATTCGATTGTTCAAAGCATGTGACGACGACTCTTATTCTCCCTCTCAGGAACTTCGCTTTGTGCTCACTTACCCCCGCTTCAATTCCAGTATATCTTGAAGTTGTTAATGATCTAAGCTCGGATCATTTACCTGTAATGGCCACACTTGGAATCCTAAAAAACAAAATGACGCAAGAGAAAAAGATTACAGACTGGAAGCAGTATAATCTGATCTTAAGTAATAGTACCTTCCTGAACACAGCTTTAAGAACCAAGCAGGACATAGACCTGTTTACTAACCGTATCATTAATGCAGTCAATAACATTAACTAAAACAGGTTTACCTAAAGCCGGCAAGGTTACCACTCGCCCAGAAGGATTTAGACCTATCAGTTTGCTTCCCGTTTTGGGGAAAATTTTTGAACGCATCATTTATCATAGAATCCATCCATACTTAGAGAAACTACCAGAAGAACAGTTTGGTTTCCGAAAAACGCTTTCCACCACGAAAAAATTGGTCAGACTTTCTGAGTTCATCGGCAGTGCGTTACATAACAGACAAAATGTGGCTTTACCCATGCTAGACGTGGCTAAAGCCTTTCACCGAGTCTGGCATGAGGGTCTAATTTTCAAGCTCCGTTCCCTTGGCTTCACTAAAACCTTAACGTGTCTCATCTACTCATTCCTGAAAGGCAGAAGTTTTCATGTTTCTATTGGAAATGAGATTTCTGAAGTCAAACGAATTCACGCCGGCGTCCCGCAAGGGTTAATTTTAGGTCCGATCTTATATCTCTTCTTTGTGAATGACTTCCCTAAAACAGGCTTTAACTACAATTATTTCATTGGCTGTTATGCAGATGATACGGCGCTTGCTGCAAAATCTATGTGTCCTAATCAAGCTGTCAGGAAACTTCAACAAGTCATGCCGCAAATAGAATTTTGGTGTACCAAATGGCGTATTTCAATTAACGCAGATAAATCCAAACTGCTCATTATCCGAAAGAAGAACTCTGCCACTGAAATCACAGAAAAGCTTAAGCTATTTGACACAGAAGTTCCTAGAGTACGCAAGGCGAATTACCTTGGCGTTATTATTAATGATAAATTTTCCTGGAAGGATCACCTGACTCATGTCAGGGGGAAAACACTAGGAGTCATTCAGAGTCTTAACCCACTTATTAACGAGCACTCTAAACTGGACTTAAGAAGAAAACGGCACTTGTACATCTCTGTTATACGGCCAATCTTCACGTATGCATCCCCTGCGTGGGCATCAGTTAAAGACAGGGACATATCTAAATTACAAATCACACAGAACAAGTTGCTGCGCACCTTCACGAATGCGCATTATTTCGTATCTAATAGGACTTTACACAAGGATTTGAAAATTGAAACTGTCATAGAGCATCTTCATCGCTTAAACTCCAGTTTGTAGAGTCAGGTTAATTGGAAGCAGAAAAGATGAAAAATATGCAACCGCCTTCGCCGGGAATCGAACCACGGACCTCTGGAATACCGGCCCAGCATGCTACCGTTACACCACGAAGGCACGCTAGGGAAGTGGGAGAAATACCTTATAAGCTTTTTCCAGAAAGCAGTTACATGCCCTCAAATGTCAAAATTACATGTATTAGATTACATTCCACTACCGGAAGATAAAGAATTACGACCGCTGGCAGCCCACCTAGCCAGAGATATGAACTTTTCTACATAAAGTAGAATATTCCTGTATATAGTTGTATATATTGTTTATAGCTTTTATGAATACTTTTCTCATTATTTCATCGAAACTTCTATATGATATCTGATCTTCCAAACTGCACTTTTGTCACTGTAACTCTATATCTGCAAATGTATGCTTTTGAGAGTTTGTATTCCTACAAACTCTTTCTGTCATGTAGTATACTCTCACAGTAGCTTATCATAAAAATTCATGATTGCTTTACCTTGCACTGCTCCGTCTGCGGGGCATCTTCTTGTCTGGCCTAATTCCTAGGCTTGCGGCATCTTGCTCGCCCCCCTTCTGCCCCACCTCATTCTCTTAACTCCTACCACGTCAGACTTCCTACCGTCATGTGCCTACTGGCTCTCCTCATGAGCTGGAAACAGCGCTCTTCGCGCGCTACTCCAGCCATATTTGTTCGGATCGGATCGATTTGTGCTGAAGTTTTTGGTTCCTCTTACTATCAACAGAGGGCGTCACCTCTTCGGCCAGTTCAGCCGATTCTTTCTAGTTCTCAAACCATTAATATGTACCTTTCATATTATATTTTTTTGGATGTGAAGAGTACGTAGCTAAATAAAAGACTGACTGTATTCACTTTATGAAACTATGGAATATACATCCCTCCCCATGGGCTAAAAGATAGCAAAACGATTAATTTAATCGATGTTACAGCTTAGAAACTTGTATTATTTTATAGAAATTTATTTGTATTGTTATATATTATATAACATAGTATTATTTCAAAATAATAATTTTCAGCAAAATAAAAGCCAGTGTACTTTACTCAATATCCTAGACAACGGCGCACCAGCCACAAATTCTTAGAGTTATGGAATCAGTTCGAAGGATTCATTCTTCGCGAATGAAGATCAAAAGGTTTAGTCGAATTGCGTGTAACCTCATCTATTTACGAGGAATGTAAAGTTTTACCTCGGTATGCGTCAATTTTGAAATACGCCTTACTTGGCGTAGGTCCTGTGTGGACGCGAAAATTTTTTTATTTGGTGCACTATTCGAGATCAATGAATCACAACTGCGCGCACTACACCTGTTCTCCTCTTTCGAGACAATGCCACGGCTGCCCATGAGCCTGTTGCTAGTATTCAGTAAACAATTTGCACTATAACAATTTTCAAGTGATAAGGTGTGTGTTTGTGTTTTTTTGCTAAAATAATTTTGTAAATTCATTAACTATGTGTATAAGGAAAGTCACTAAGAAGAGGTGAACAACGAAGAAAATAGTTTAGGATCACGAGAGAAGTGAAATAAAAAGAAAAAAAAATGTTGATGTATAAAGAATGAGTAACCAGGACGCATAATTCACAAGTGCGCATCTGTATCGCCACTGAGGGAGGAGTTTCATAAATGGACCAATGAGCTTCTATTGCTCTTTTGACATTGAATCTTTGAAACTGCGCATATAAGCGCATGCTGTCGTTTACGTTCTATTTTGCATTTGTTTCGAAGTTGTAAAAAGTATAGCGTATAAATGCTGCTATCATTTTAGTAGAAAATCTCATAGTACTTTTATAAGTTTACCTACTTTCGCGAAACTTATCACGCACTGATATTCGGATTAATGATTGTGCAGATCCCGGATCTAGCGGGGGGCAAGCCGGGATTATTGCCCTGGGCGGCAAGTTCAAATATAACGCTAGATCGTATTTGATATGTTGTTTGCTAAAACAGCTCTCTAATTTTAGTACAATGTCAATACACTGATGTGCCACTGAATTAGGGATAGACATGGCTATACAAATTTTATAGCGCTCCGCGGCATTTGTGCTCACGTGAGGAAGTTCTGGTAAATGCATATACCGGTAGTACTATGGTTGTTGTTAATCAGTTGTTTCAATTACCAGGATGGGTAAAACTTCTGATTTAGACAGTTTCAATATCGAATAAATAGTAGGCACTTGACGAATGGGCCATTCAATTTCCAAAATCCTCAGCGGGCTAGGATTTTCAGGATCGACAGTGTCAAGAGTATACCGAGAATACAGGAATGGTCGGAAAAAAAACTAGCGATCGGGCAAATTGCAAAGGACAGTTAACCTAGAACAAGCGTAGTGTGAGACGGCTCAGCCGTATTGTACATAGTTAACGAAGCCAAACATTAGCTCAAATTACCACTCCGCGAATCAGGGCTACAGTCGTACAGTCAGTAAAAGGATCGTGCAACGCTCGCTTCACCATATGGGCTTCGGGAACCGTAGACCCACGAGAGTACCATTGCTTAATGTATGCCATCGAGCTGCACGTCTTGCATGAGCAAGATAAGTTAGATAATGGACTCTAGAGTACTAGAAAGGAATAGCGTGGAATGATGAGTATCGATTCCGATTACTTAACACAGACATATCACTCACATAGAAATGGAGTATTCCAGCAAGATAACTACATCTCTCACAGGTCCCGGTTGGATGAGCATTCCTTTGAGACTTTTCTGTAAACTAATAAATTGGCTACCTAGAAGCTCTGACTTAATTCCTACTGAGCACATTTCGAATATTTTGGAGATAAGTGTGAAACCACATCACACACCACTAGCGACCATTCTTGAATTATGGACACCTCTATCCGAAGTTTGGCAAGTACAATGCTTCCATCTATGCTTCGTCGTTTTTCAGCCATTATAAATGTCAGAGGAGGCCCGACTCGTTATTGACTACCTATCCCTAATTCAGTGGCACTTCAGTGTAGTTTTAAGGCCAAGTTTAAAAACCTCTTCTAAGAAGATTTCTAATTAAATACTAAAAACCCTTTTAAAGGAACATGAGTTAAAATAAAATTAAGTACAGCCGATTACAACTATAAATATAAGATCAGAAAGAGACCAATAGAGGGACTCCAGACGTAAGTGATAGAATCAGACTGACCCTATCAGTTACATCTGGAGTCCCTCTATCGTTTCCTGTCTGGGCGGGGTGTATTCAAATGAGAAATAGAATGATAGCTTGTTGAAGAATTCGCCTGGTTTTCATAGCAACGTCTGCTGGGAAATGGAGAAGCATTGTAACTAAGAGCTAACCCAAAAAATTAACCTTGGGCCATCCTGGACAAATAAAATAATTCGATTTAATATTCGTCGAGTATATACAAGACACCGTCAATATGTCTTCAAGATGAAGCAAGGCATTTAGATTTTTTTGCAGTCCCTCGGCAACTTAGGTTCACCTTTGGTTTGACTCGGAACAAGAGCGCATTTTAGATTTTAAAGCTAGATTTATTTTTTATCCTTTTTTTTAAGTCTCTTCTGTACTCTTTTTTTTCCCTCTCTTTTTTCTTAGATATGCTTGCTTTCAATAGCCAGAACTATATTTAGCGAGACGCGACCATTTATTTAGGACTGTTGAGTGTAATTACGTCAATGCTTAGTTATTCTTATTAAGGCAATTCGTAGTGTATTTCATTTAGATTAAAAGAAACCATCTGTGCTCCGAGTGGGAGAAAAGCGGAGTATAGAAAATGAGCCAAAGATAAGGCCAAACAGAGAAAATAAATTTCAGCTAAGATGAAAAAATAACTTTACGGAAGAAGTAAACTGTGAGACCCTGCCGCAATTCCGATTATGCTGAGATTCTAGAAGGTATGAATATTTCTTGCAATCTGCGTGACAAAACATGACTGCATATATCATCCTCAAACAATCGATAAGTCAGCATTTGAAAGAACAACCTTCTTCATCGACATTAAACGAATAGCTGAAAGACATGAAACTATGATATAAAGATCTCTTTATTTAGATGGGAGCGGGCAGCAGAAAGACGAAAAACTAAAAATTTTAGATTTTTTGGACCCCATGCAGTTGGCTGGTCATAGAAAAAAATGAACGATTACCAACAATCTTTCTTAAGCAGTCAGTCAGTATTATTCGCCGGTAAATATCCAGAAAAGGTAAACCTCAGTCCCATTGAACGTGATGGCAGACATTTCACATGTAATACAGAACATTAGTAAATAATGAAAAGCTTAGACGATTTTGGTTTAAGAATGCAATTTTTTGTACACCCTGCAAGATTTATCAGAAACATGGTGCTGCCGCCACACCATACTACAGGATTCATTCATTGGAAAAGAGTTTTAGCAAGATTAACTGAGCATGAAGTGTCTGGAATCGACAGAGGTGCATGATTAAGTGCAAAATTCGAGTACATCAAATGAAATCGTGCCAAGGCATCGACCACGACGCTTAGCGACTCATTTACACAGAGAAAGAAAAATGGAGAGAAATTCTATATAATCATGGATACGGTAATGTATCTTTCAACAAACTGTCGTTCTTTTCTTGGGTCTGATGAAATTCCAAGTAGTCTGTTCACAAAATGTCCACGACCTAGCGAAGGAAATTTTCTGAATTTAAAATCTCTCCGCTTGCCAAACATAATTCAACTCTTAAGTACCAGTCAAAGCACCTAACAATGGGAAAGGAATCATATTTATCAAAGATAATTCAATATGAAGTTATTAATTTAAAGGCAAAACTGTCTGAAGTAGCATTTTAAACGATATTAAAGAAGTCAAATACTACACAATAATGCTCGATTGCACTCCATATGTTTCTCATACAGTAAACATTAAGCAGGTGATTCAATATGTAAAAATGTATGGTGATGTGCGTGAGATAAAGGAAAATTTAATTGATTTCACTGAAGTTGGTGGAAAGATGGGAGAATGTATTTCTGAACACATTATAGAAAATTAGTGTCTTAATTAACACTTGATGGTTTAGCCATTGGACAATGTTGGTGTCAGTCTTACGACAACGGGTCTAATATGGCTGGCATTTCTAAAACAGTACAAGCTAGAATTACAGAAATGAATAAGCTAGATGAATTTGGGCCATGTTTGGCTCACTCCTCGTATCTTGTCGGTGTGCATTCTGCTCCTTCGGGCTCGGAAGCTGTTAATCTCTTTGGAATTACTCAGAAAATACTTCGCTTTTTTGTCGGATGCACTACTCAATGGTATATTATGTAAAAGAGTACAAAATACAGCTTAAAAGGAAGCAGCCGGACGAGATGGTCGGCAAAATATGTGGATGTGAAAGTCTTTCTAATGAATTTACCGGAAGTATAAAAAATATTTAAAAGAAATTCAAGATATTTCTCTTGATGCGGAATCAAAGCACGAGGTAGGACATGTGGTACATGCTGTGGAAAATTTTGAATTTATTATATCAACCTGAAAATTAGAGCTAATATTTTTCCAGAATTCCATCGAGTAAATATAGAAATTCAAAAGGAATCCCTCTTCCGTGTTCTGTGTAGTTAATGAAAGAACTGACGAATTATAAAAAATGAGAGCAAAAACCTATAGAATATTGGAAACAAGAGTAAAACAGTGGCCGAAAAAATTGCAGTTCAGTCTATTCTAATAAAGAATTCCAAAGCACAAAAAGCAATCTGATGAACTATTTGAGGACGAATCACGAACATCGTTCAGATCGAAGTTTCAGCAAAATAAAACATATTAAAAAATATCTGCGATCATCGGTGAGCTAGGAGCGCTTATCAAGTTTTGCGATTCTTACAACCGAAAATCAAACCGTGGATCAAATTGTGACGACTGCATGCACTTAGTTGCAGAACAAAAGGCTTACTTAAAATTTTAATTTTCGTTACTAATTCCGTGATATTTTAATAGCGTTAAGGCAGGTAAGAATTTAAAATTATTTATGAAATAGGAAATATGAAAAACAAGACAGGAAGCACGAATACTCTCAGTAATAGCCCATATTTTGTATGCAATGGCCCCCGTTAGTGGCTGAGCAATAAGAGCCGCTGAGCACTAATAGTTCAGTCCGAGGGTCGAGTATATGTGAATGAGTGTATGAGCATTTCTGTGACTTTCCCCGTGTGTAACATAGATACAGGCTAGTTTCCCTTACAAATTTTTTTCCACTTTCCTCCTTTTCCAGGCAGTGCCTAATGGCGAAACATATAGTAAATAATCAGACAAATCCGCTGAATACTGGTAGTTCGACCTTGCCTGGGTTCAAACCCAGGAAAACGGGCTGGCTGCATGGTTTGTTTTCGTTGATTTCCTCATGTGTAACGTGAACACGAGCCAGTTTCCTTTAAAAAGTTCCTACACGAAAGCACCATCTCTCTAAGCAGATAGCCATCCTGTTTTTGACATATTCATATAATCTAATCTAACCTAATTTAACCAGTATGAAATAATACGGAATAGTGAGAAGCTTAGGAGATGTCCGTTCTCCCTAGAGCGGAAAAACGAATGGTGGCGAGGACTGGAGGATTAGTTAGGATTAGGATTGTATCCGACATTAAGCTCACCAGAAAGGCGATTCTCCTAGAAGGGGACGATTTTCTAATTATGTGACTTTGGTACGTATTTTTCCTTTATATGTATATGTATGTAAGATATAACAAAAATGATAGCTGTTCAAAAAAGAATTGGCGACTTCAAAATTAACATATTAAATTTGGTGATCTGCCCCTAAATTCATCTCTTCTCAGAGGTTCCACATTTTTCTATCTTACGTAACGTTTTAATGCAGATGCCTCTTCTCCAATCAAATTAATTGTAAACCAAAAATCTGAACTGAAATTTCTTCCTCTGAACTGAAACTTCCCACTTCCAATCTTCTTCCTCTGAAGTTCTATAATTTTTCCCTCTTTCCCGCATAAGCGCTCCTGCCGGCAAGAAGCTTTTTATGTATGCTGCTGCCGCTTACTTGCTTAAAACAACGTCGTCTTCAAAATGCAACTTACTGTATTCAAATATAATTAGAAAACATCTTGTCTGAAAAGGATGTTTTGATACGCGTAAAAAAAATAAAGATTGTGAGTTTTCCAGATACGTTGTGCTAAATTACGTCATCATGCTTTCCACTCTGCCACTTTCAACCCACTACGGTCTTCTCGGTCATCTACGCAGTATCTAAGCTGTTAAAAGCTCCACTGTCTTCATCTACGCATTTTAAAATATTTATAAAAAGTCAAGACAGGATTAACCTGGTGCAAGTTTTCCCCAATGGATATCTAACTCTGCTGCTTCAACTTCTAGTGAATCATCAAATTCGTTTCCGGTGTGTGATTTAACGGCATATTTAAAAAGTGCTTTGAAAATCATCGAGTATCTATCTGTAAGTTGAAAATCGAAATGAAAAGTATTTCGAATCAAGGTCAGTGTCGCCAACGTAGTGAAATATGGTTACTGGTTCTAGCTCGCTTCGAATATTCTTAATGCATTTCCGATCATCGCGTAAAAAGAAAAACATCCAAAGTGCTTTGAAGGTCAGCAACCTCATGAGTGAAATAGTGTTTGGTGCACATTTTGCGTTTTTCAGTGCTCTTATTCAAAGAATGAAATATTATCAAAAGTTATTAATGTGATATTGAAGTGGTATGAAGTTCCAAATGGAGTAAATTGCGTTTTTAAAACGACTTTGCATTATAAGTAATTTTGCATTTATAAGTAATTGCATTGTGTTATGAGTTTAATATTTTGCTTAAATCATTTTAAGATCAAAGTTAATAATTCAAAAATATTATGATTTATTTAAAATGTAGTTTCGTTAGGAAAGATGTAAGATATATAAGATGTAAGATATAAAAAAAGTATAGATCGCGATTTTTCTAGAACTGTTACATAACCTTCTCATATAAATGCTGCGTCATAAGTTTTCCTACACAGATGCCTTCTCGTCTTTGTCCTGCTAACATCTCCGCTATGCTCCTCTTTCTTTTTTTAGAACGCATTACAATTTACAATCAGTCGTATTGCAATTACTGACTAAGTAATTTGATTAACTTCATCTGGAAAAAATCATCTGCTCTAAATTAAAATAAAGATATGCTGTTTAAAAGTGAAAAGTCCGGAGTCGTCATTTTTCTCCGTGCTTCAATCATCCCAGCTTCGTTCAACCATCTGCCAAAACGTGTAATGGAATAGCCTCACCATTCACCCACGATGTGTTGGAATAACTGAAATATTACATGTATGTATAAAGTACGTAAAGAATTGAGTACAAAATGGAGCTTAGTTTTTTTTACCTCAAACCGTATCTATTTTTGTATTTATTAAACAAATTAAAACTTGTTAGAGAAAAAGGATGATGGGCTAGGGCGGCAGTTTTAGCTTTTGCCCCACATCAGAAAAATCAAAGATACGACACTGTGTTCGTGGCATATTATCTCTTTTTATATTGTTGGGTGCATACGGGTTCGTTACGACATGAATGCACAAATCCGATGAAAAATGAAGAAAATTTATTATTATCACAACAAATGTGATTGAATGTCCTCAAATAATCGTGCAGTATGACAATATATCACAGTAGTATCTTCTAACTACTCAAACGTTCAAAAGAACTTAATTTAAAACAGCTAAAGAAAGCTAATCCGCGAATTCGCTACGATCAACAAGAGCAGTTTTCTAAACAAACTCTTAAAACAACAACAATCTAACTAATGTAAGGAACTTTTTTTTTATTTATTTATTTCTGATTCACCTCAGGTATACAACTACTTTGAGTTTTGACCTGTACAATCTGTGCAGCCTATAAAGGCCATTCAAGGTTTTTAGAGTACATTAAGGTGCTACTGCACCTCACCCGGGGGCGTGACATTAGAACAAGGTGCAATCATTCCATGGCGAAGTCAAGCTGAATATACGAAAATTGGGAAATTAGTACTTGGAAAACAAAATCATCCAGCATTCAAGTCCTTGCATGATGCATTCGGTCAGGATAGTAGCGTAAGGTTCCTGAGATAGGGTGCGCAGTCCAGCAGGTAATCAGGAGTAGAACCACAGCAGTGGGCGTGGTGAGATCACAGAATACACAGTCCTTAACACATAGTAATTAATTCAGAGTCTCTAGCCTGCTTCCAGGCAAATAGCTAATTTTGGCAGTAACACAGTACTTGGTTAAATAAGGTTAGATAGAGCACAAAACACAACTTCATATGTACACTATTTACATATTTACATCACCACCGCGCATTATGGTGAATTGACCGAGGTCTCTTCACCACGCTGTCCACCGTAGGGTCATAATTACCGAGTTCTCTTAGCGTGTGCACTGGAGAATTATCCATTTTTTCGAAGAAGTTGTGTGCCTCCATGAGGATTTGTTCAGGAATGGGCTTTATTTTCAAGGCTGCATGAATGATGCTATTTCGTACAAACCAGGGCGCATTAGTGATGGCTCTCAAAATTTTGTTTTGAAGGACTTCTAGTTTTCTTCTATCCGTCTTATTGGCAATTGCCCACGCTGGGGCGGCGTAGAGCATAACTGGCCTAATCATAGTGAGATAGATCATGCATTTAGCTTTTAAGTTCAATTTCGATTTTTTATCTATAACAGTATAAAGCGACATGAAAACTCCGTTTGCTTTATTTACTTGGTTGGTTACGTGCTCTTTGAAGGTGAGCCTATCATCTAGGGTAACTCCCAAGTACTTTGCGAACGAGCAAACTGGAATCACATCATTCTCTATCTTGATATCCGTGTTCTTAGTGACATTTCTTCTGTAGCGACGGAATTGGACAATTTTACATTTTGCGGTACTAATTTTAATTCTCCAAAGTTGACACCAAGCAGCTACTATGTTGATGTGAAACTGTAGGTTAGTAAGAGCAAGTTGGGGGCTTTTAGATTCCGATAAAATCACCGTGTCGTCTGCATATTTCAGGGTTTTAGCATTCAGTGGGTTGGGTAAATCATTAACGAAAATGTTGAATAATTTTGGGCCAATAACAGACCCTTGCGGGACGCCGCTGGCAATGAATTTCCTTCCGGAAAGGGAGTCTCCAACTCTCACCTGGAAGGTTCTTCTTTTTAGGTATGAGATGATTAACTTCACAAGGCTGACAGGAAAAAGAATGTTATTTAGCTTGTAAATCAGTCCTTCGTGCCAGACCTTGTCAAAGGTCTTCTCAAGGTCTATGAAGCATGCCGCCACATCAGTCTTGTGGAAAAAAGCTCTCGTGATAATCTCAACGATATTTAGTACTTGATGGGTTGTACTGTGATGTTTCCGGAAACCAAATTGGGCCGGGTCTATCAGATCCAATCTTTCTAGGTGGTCTGTAATTCTGTTGTTTAAAGCTTTCTCAAATATTTTTCCGATAGCCGGAAGAAGGCTAATAGGACGATAACTGTCTGTAAGTGAGGGGTTTTCCCCCGGCTTCAGTATAGTGATATAATCGAGTGTTTCCACTACGAAGGGTAATAACTCGTCCTGATGCAAGCATTAAAGATGTTTGTAAGTAGCACTATACACCTTGGAGGGAATGCCTTCAGAGCACGATTGCTGATCCCGTCAAACCCGTGAGCTTTCTTGGTATTGATATGTTTAATGATAGTATGGACTTCTGTCGGGGAGATGAATTTTATATAATCCGTATTATCCCTGTTTTTGAGCATGTTAACATTTTGAACCTCCTCTTCGTGATGAGGGTTGGGCCTAAACGTCTCCTCAAGTTTCTCTGCGAACACATTGGCTATGTCTTCTTCAGAATAGTGGTTGGATCCCATGTGACTAATTGGAGCAATGTGATACGTCCTATCTTTTTTCATCGCATTCACAATTTTCCACATAGAGCTTGTATCTGTGTTAAAATGCTCTAAAAGATTATCCCAATTACTTGACCTGAATTCCATGATGCCGGCCTGAATTTTCCTGTTGAGGTAGTTTATAGTCCTTTTAAGTGAAGGGTCTTGCGTAACATTAAACCTTTTCCTAATTCTATTTCTTTCCTTTATGTCGTGAGATATATCTTCAGGGAGTTTATTCCTTAAGGTATCTCTGCAAGCATACGAAGAACTCTTAATCGCATTTTGAATTTTGGAAGTCAGCGAATAAATTTCACTTTCAATTTCCCCGCTGTCTCTCAGATGGGGATTACAAGGCATGTTCCGTAGTTTATCTGTAAAGCTGGTCCAATTCACTTTAGTACGTTTCCTTGGAGGGTGAGGGTAAAAGCCGTGGAAATCAAACACTACTGGATAGTGGTCTGACGGCAGTTCTTTCTTGACTTCTAAGTAGGGAGTCTGACTAATATTTTTAAGTAATTCAATATCTAGTATGTCTCCGCCACTTCGACAGTAGAAAGTGTATTCACTTGGGGTGACTAGCTATAAGTTATTTACATAGATATAGTTTTTAAGTAGACTACCATTTCTGTTACCCATCCTGGCTCCCCAGGAGCGACTTTTTGCATTTAGATCACCCGCAAGTATGGTAGGGAAATTCGTCGACATTATGATGTCTAAGTCCTGTAAGTTAATATCCTGCGGAGGGTTGTACGCTGCTACTACAAGGTAATTCTCATTAGTCGTACTGTTAGCAAGAATTGCAGTGTATTCTAATCTCGTCGTCGTCGGGAGCTTGATAGTGTTGAATTTAATGTGATTCTCGATCACAACTGCAGTACCTCCGCGGGTAGTCCTGAGCCTATCGCTTCTAATAACGCTATAACCTGGGATTTTGAACTTATCAACATAATGTCAATATCATGAGCCGATAAAAATTCCATTAATTCAAGTTTCTTGTAGTAAACACCATTTGCATTGAAAAGGGATATCCTTAAGTAAGAATGCGTCGCATCGATCAGATTTGTCACGTGAACATGGTTATTAGAACTCATATTCAATATTTGAAATGTATTCGATGGCTTCCACGCAGACTTCAATTTTACCCATTAGGGACTTTGCTGATTTAAACTTCGTAAAAAGTTCCTTCACTTTGCAAAGCTGCTTTTTGAACCAATCAAATATGTTCTCTTCAGGTTTTCCACCTTTCGCCCAACTGGGCCAAGTTTTGGCGTTTTCGTCAGTTTTTCCACATGGCAAGGTGGGGAAGTCATCTTTATTCAAATTAAATCTAGCTTCCTGCTCTTTCGCTGAGAGTTGGGGTTCATTTCTTTGGATTTTGGGATACTTTTCACATCCCTTGTACAACGAGACATGACTTCGATCACAGAGCGCACAGCGCGCCGGTAGTTTCTCCTTCGGAGTTTTGCACGTGAACGTTTCATGCCAGCCTGCACATTTCATGCAGCGGGCTCTGTAATGGCAGTGCTCTCTTGAGTGTCCATAACGCTGGCACCTGTGACACTGCACAGGTCCAGGCTTCTTCTTGTACTGTCTGACTACGGCATAAAGTCCTCGAAGTTTTTCCAAATTCCAGATCTTCTTTCCATCATCATTTCGCTTGGGTTCAACTAGAAACAAGGGTAGCTTCACTATCTGACCTTCCCTATAGCTGGTCAGCTGCCTCACTTTTTCTACGGGTATTTTTAACTCGTTCAGCTAGTTTTCAATAGCTTCTACTTTCATCGTTCTGGGTAGCTTTTTTATCACCGGTTTTAGCGGTCTATCTGAGTTAATTTTAAAAGTGTGGAAAGGGACTCCTTCACTTGCGAACATGCCTGTGATCGCTCTATAATCATCAGGGGTTTTTGCTCGAATGGTTAGGGTTTCTCCTTTCATTCCAGCTTTGTAACTTTTAATTTTTAAATCTTCCTCTATTCTCTCTTTTATCTTATCCCAGTCGCCACTGAACTCGTCTAACACGATTGGGGGAATATGGTTTGCCGTTTTTCTGGGGGCAATAAATTCACCTTAGGTATCTGCACTATTCATTTTGTCGTCATTCTGTAAATCCGCAAATTTATTTTTCTGAGGTGGTTCATTTATCTCAGTCTCAGATCGCGTTCTTTTTAGGGTATTGCGAGGGGAAATAGATCCGTCCTCTTCGACCGCGTTTTTCTTTTTAAGCTTAGAATTTGTCCTTCTAATTTTAGGAGTTTCCTGCGCTTGCATATTAAGCTGGAGATCACTTTACTGCTCTGAAATATGCTGAATTCTATCAGTAACCGGTCCTGCTTTCAAACCTGATTTTTCTAATTGTATCTTTTCCATAATCAGATTATAAATCTCATTAAACTTTTCCTTCGGTAGGTTACGGATAACCCGTTCATCTAGATATTTCCGTAAATCATCTATCTCTATTTCTGTCATGGCTAGCTCTAACCTAGCAGTTAGCTACTAGTAGCCGCAGCTTTGTATAAACTTTATACTCTGATGTAATTTAAAGCGTTTCAAAAGCGCGTCACAAGTTACAAATTTTCAGAAACGTATTTTAACACCAACTTACTTACTTCATTAACGAATTTTACATTTCAAACAATTCACTGTAAGGAACTGAGAGGTTTTCCTCCTTTTATAAGATTTTAAATCGCGCGCGAGAACTTTCTGGAACTTTCTCGAAAGAGATATTTATTAGATGTTACATGCACGCGCTCTTGTATTTTCAATTTTCCGGCTTAGCTCTTTTAATATTCGTCACGCGCTGCACTGCGAGGGAAATAAAACCATTTAATTTACAATTCAACTACCATTAGTTATTTAAATGCCAAATCAGTATTAATATGAAGAAAATGATTTAAACTTCAATTAGCCTCGAGTCTTATGCATTTACTAGCAACTGTGGCTTAAAAGAATTAAAATATATCCTTTTTTTATTAAGCTGCAAATAATTGGAAGTGTTAAAATGAATCTAGTATTTTTTACCTTATAACGTTGCGCGCCTCTAACTTGCACGCAACCAAGGGGTGACTGTGGAAACTGTATAAAAGATAGAAGCTTGTGAAGGGTTTAAGTCCCTTTTTATTCAACGTAATAAATTACAATTGCGTGCTCTTGACGCTTACAGACGGTGCCAACTCGGCAGTCAAATAAAAATAATAACCTGAAAAGAAACTAAAGACAAGATTCTAACTACGAGGCTCTCTAAAATAACTAACTCACCGCGTTTTACAATACCGCTGCTAATTCAGCAGACTTGAAGCTCACTGGAACAATTACCACTACTTCCCGCCAAGCACATAGGCCGAAACGCGGGGTTCTTCAATTCTCGCTAACTACCTCCGCGCTCGTGCAGTAAGAATATCACACACCGAACTTGTTTCCTCTCTATTTAAATCATACTACTTCCGCTGATAATTTGAATCCTTGCGCGTTCTACTAAAATTTACATATTCTGGCATTGGCAGTTCCAGGGGAAAGTAAGGCTTGACAGGAAAGATAGTTTAAACTTAAAATAAATGTTAGTTAAAATAAATATAGACCCTACATTTGCCGCTGCCAGAATTTGGAAAACTTGGAAGCAGGTCCTACAAACGACCTGTTGTAAGTTTCTCTAATTCTGAACTAACTGGCGAGAACCTCGTTTACACAAAAAAATCTTATGTAACAAATTGTATTCTGTTGCTCGTTTTAACTCTCTCTTCTTACAGCAAATTTTCCTGGACTTCATCAATCAATCTTGGTCTTTCCTTCCAGCATCTGGAAGGAATAAGTATCAGTATCTTTCTAAATACATTATAATTTACAATTTCTTGACACAATAAATTTTTGTTTTTAAACGATTCGTTTTTCTTAGTTATTGCTTACTTCACATTCATTCAATTTTTCAAGCATTAATTTAACTTTACCCTGGCTCTCCACCGTGTGTGGTGTCAAACGGGAATATTCGTGTTTTAGTCTTACAACACTTCCCCTAACCACCATGATTTGTTAGAATTCAACGACCAAATAGACACACCTTACTCGACATTCTACAACTCAATGAGCTACTTTAATAGTCTTAAAAATTCAAATGTAGGTGGAGAACCCTACAAAACACATTCATTCTAACTTCCCCCTCATTCATCTTTAAACATGCAGGCTTTCGCTCTAAAGCATGACTTTATCTACAATTTACTACTTAAATTTTGACTTCATTGCTTTTAAGCATTCACTTTTAGCATCTACAATTTTATGCTTCTAGACTAAATTCTACTTTTACATAACGTTTAAGTATTTACATACATTTACAAAAGTTTAATACATATGCTTTTTACAATTTACCATAAAATGAATAAGAGAAAATAAATTTTTACTTTACTCATTCTTCGCCAAGCTGGCGGCACTGAAACTAAAATTTTTATTAGTACAAGAATACGAAGTTATTTTTATCTTCGTCCAAATTTTGGTTTTAACATAACAGAATTAATCTTTCGACCAACAGAAAATGCTTGTTTTTAGCTTTTACACTTAAAGAAAATAATACTTTTGCCTTAGCTAAATAAAGTAAAACAAAACTAAGTCTCAACCGAGACATATTGACTTTCGTCAAAACATAGAACTTCGTACTTATGCATAACATTTCGGAACAAAAGAGAAAAAAAAATTATAGAAGGTTTTAACTTATCTTTGAGTTTTCGATGCTTGAAACTCCGTCATTCGTTTCTGGCAGAATTGGTCCCAAGTTAGAGGTTTCATGGATGTTAATCTTCTCCTTACTGCCCTCCGAGTGTCGTCCACCTGACTTTTTCTTTTGCGTCCTCTACATGCTGGCCTCTTGGCGGAGTAATCGTCTGGTTGTTGGCCTTTCCGTTTCTCCCTGGGACGGCAGGTCTTGACGTCCTGCGGTCTGGAGTCCTTCTTGAATTTCTTCTGTTCCTCGTATTTTTGTGCCTCCTGTTGGCGTTTTAGTTTCCGGAACGGCGGCCTTGCTGGCACCTGACTCTGTGGCCGTGTGCGCGTTCTCCTTGATGTGTAATTTCTCCTGCTATCCTTTGTAGGTGGTGTTTTTCTCTTTACCACGGTTTCTTTACCCGGTGCATCTGTATTTTTGTTTTTCTTAAACGCTGGAGTTTGAAAATTATTTTTTCTTTTTGATACCGACGTCCGGGTTGTAGAAGTGCTAGGTCTCTCTTCAGTTCTCTGTTTCTTGGGTGGTGGAATAGTTGTTGTAGCCTCTGATTCTTCTACTTCGTTTAGACTTGAGTCCTGCAAGAAACTTTTAAGGATTTCAAAATCATTTGGATTATAGTATTTTTTCACCTGGTCGGGACTTGCTTTACAGATTTCCCCTCTCTCGTTCTTAAGATATAAGACTACTCCTTTGATTTCCTGAATTACATAGGGGCCTTCAAAATTTGGAGCTAGCTTTGCCATAAAATTGTCTGGGGCACTTGATAAAGAAAATTTCCGCTTCAATACTTTATCCCCAACTTTAAAATCTGCTTCACGGCGTTTTCTATCGTGATATAGTTTCTGCCTATTTCTTGCCGTATCCGAGGTTTTAAGCGCCTGATCAATCAACTTTTGCACATCTTTTTGTTTAAACTCCTGCTCTCTTTGTTGCACAAAGAATAATTTATCTAAAGGCGTAATTAACTTTCTGCCTAAAAATAATTCTGCTGGAGTTTTTCCCATGAATTCTGCTGGAGTTTTTAGTATCATGATGTGCCGTTCTTAAAGCATAAGCTAATTCATTTATGTAGCCATCCCAGCGCTTGTGATGTGTGCTCACGTAACTGCGAATTATTTTTACTATGTTTTTATTAACTCTTTCTGCTGTGTTAGCCTGTGGTCTATACGGAACCATTTTGATATGGCGTATGCCAATTCCATTGCATATGTTTTCAAATATTTGACTAATGAATTGTTTTTCGTTATCGCTAATGACTTTTATCGGTGCACCGTATTTTAAAATGTATCTGTGTAAGAATGCATCTGCGACTGTTTTGGCTGACGCGCGTTTAAGAGGAACAATTTCTATCCATTTTGAAAAATGATCTACTATTACTAAAAGAAAACGATTTTTATTTAACTCGCTCTGGGGGAAGGGACCAAGAAGATCTATGCCTAAAATTTCATTCGGAAATGTAGCGCGAATGCTATTTAAGTACCCGGCCGGGCTGTAATTAATATCATTTATTAACTGACATTGATTGCAGGACCTGACATACGCCGTTACTATTTTGTATAATTGCTGGAAATATACCGCCTCGCGTACCCTTTTTATAGTCTTTCTGACCCCGAGGTGGCCCGCTGTTTTTTCTTCGTGCAACTCCTTCAAAATGCTTAATAGAAGCGAGGCTGGGATGACAGACTTATACTCAAGATTTTGGTTTGTTGTTTTCGTATAGAATAATAAATTATCTATTATTTCATAGTTTTTTGCTCTATTTCTTATCGCATCGATATCTGTGTGCTCAAAGCTTTCGGGGTCTTTCAAATAAGCATAGATATTTCCAAATTCAGGATCAGCTTTCAGTTCAGTAATAACCGTATCTCTAGAATCTAAAATTTTTGAAGTCAACACAGCGCATTTAAGTTCATTTCCTTCATCGTCCAGTTTTATACGAGAAAGTGCGTCAGCTACATTGTTTTCCTTATCCGGTTTATATTTTATTGTGATATTATATTCTTGGAGTTTTAAAGCCTGGGCGTTAGGTTTTTTCCCGAGTAAAGTCTACCAACAGCCGCATGATCCGAAAAGACTGTTACTGGCGATTTGCCGAAATAAACTCGAAATTTGTGTACAGCCATTAATACGGCTAATATTTCTCTTTCTGTAGCTGTATAATTCCTTTGTGTCTGATTCAATGTTTTACTAAAAAATGCCAGCGGATGGTTATTTTGCATAAGAACTGCACCCACCGCATAGTCTGACGCATCTGCTGCAATTTCCAGGTTTTCGTCCCCCTCCGGGAATTTTAAAACAGGGGCATTAATAAGCGCTTCTTTTAATCTTTCAAAAGTTGTGTTAGCTTCCGCTGTCCACGTAAATTTACTCTTTTTTCTTTTGATTACTAAGAGTGGTTCAACAATATTAGCGAAATCTTTTATGAAAGATCGATAGTAAGAACATAATCCAAGGAAAGATGAAAGTTTCTTGGCGGTGTTGGGCGGTGGGAAATTCTTAATAGCTTTTATTTTTGAATCTTGCGTTTCTATACCCTTTTGCGAAATTTTATAACCGAGATATTTAAGTTCTTTAGTTGCGAACTTGCATTTTAAGGCGTTAATTGTAAGACCGGCCTCTTTTAATAATTTAAAAACTTGTTCGAGGTCATTAATGTGTTGTTCCAACGTACTATTCGTTATAATTATATCATCTAGATAAATTAAAGTTGATTTTCCTAGGACAGGTTTTAGAACAATGTCCATAGCTCTCTGGAATGTTGATGGGGCCCCACACAACCCAAAGGGCATGCGTAAAAATGCATAAGTGCCCGATTTTGTTATAAACGCGGTTTTATGTATATCTTCGGGTCTCATAGCTATTTGATAGTAGCCAGACGTTAAGTCCAAAGTAGACATATATCTTGTCGATTTGATCTGTCTAATGATCTCGTCTATAACCGGCAAAGGGTAAACTGGAAATTTAGTAATACTATTTAGTTTTCTGTAATCGATAGCAAACCTCCAAGCTCTTTTATCCGAAGGAGGAAACTCGTTCTTTTTCCTACATAGTACGACTGGACTCGCGTACTCACTATTTATGGGCGTTATTATTTTATTCTTTAACATCTCCTGAATATGTTCTTCGATGATTAGGTCTTTTTGTTTATCATAACGATACGGTTTAGTCCTACAAGGTTTTTCGGCATTTAATTGAATCTTATGAGTCACGATTTGGCAGTTTCCTGGTTTTTCTGAAAACAAATGAGAAAAATTACTCACCACTTGCTGTATTGCTTTACTTTCCTGGTCATTCAGATGGCTAAGGTCCAATTCAGGTGTCTCCACAGGCTCCACCACCCTCTGGTCCATCTCCAACACCACGGAACTATCTTGAAAATTTAATTTGGCCCTCACGGCCCTTAGAAAGTCCATACCTAAAATAAGAGAGTGTTGGAGGTGTTTCACCACAAAAATTAATACTTTGAGATTTTCCTCTTTTACCTGTAAGTTTAATGATAATTTCCCGATGCAGTGACATGTTTTTCCTTGCGCCGCTATAATTTCCGTATTTCTGGTTTTAAATAGTCGTATCCTATAAAAATTCTTTTTGAAGAACTTTTCACTCATAAAATTTCCTTCTGCTCCTGTATCAATGAGGGCTTCTACTGGTACATCGCCAACCAGGACTTGTATAATTGGTAGCTGTGTGTTTTTTACGATAACCGTGTTTAAATGTCTATTGGAGGGTTTTTTTAAAACTTCCGGGGTCTGGACCCTCCCTTTCACAGGCCCCTCTAGTCGTTTAAAGCTTTCCTTTCAATCTGTGTCTTCTGGGTACGCGGATGCTTATTTTCAAATTTTCTTTTTGGGCCTTGACCTTCGAGTTTCGATGCGTTAGCTTGATATTTCTTTCCCCCATATGAGCGATTTCCATTTCTGGTTTCCTCCTTCCTTCGGGTATGTTGAGAATATGTTTCCCCTCTCGCTTTTTCCGCGATTCTGCGATTTTGAAACTTCACCGCCAATTCGAAGAGTTCCTGCAATGTTCTTGGGTTTCTAATTTCAAAGTAGTCTTGGACAGCGGGTAACAATCTTGGTAATATTATTTCAATAATTTCCGCATCGGGTTTCTTTCCATACAGCATATCCGTTAGCTTGATTTTTCGTAAAATAAAGTCCGTCAATTGTGCTGTATCCCGTTGATAGAAACTATATAGCTTGGCTTCCAGCCGTGCGCGATCTTTCACTATGGGGAAGGCCTTTACTAACGATTTTTTGAAATTTTCAAATGTATATGTCTGGCTTGCAAATTCCCCTAATAAAAATTTACCTATATTTTTCCACCATAGCGCGGCTTGTCCTCTTAGTGCTGATGTGGCGATGGCAACTTTTGTCTTTCAGGCCAGGGTAGAGCTGAAAGTGGTTTTCTAGACCTTCGAGAAATACCGCCACCGAATTTTTTCCGTCGAAATGGACGTTTGGCTTGATTGACGCTCTCAAAGTCTGGACCAGGTATCCAAATCCTTCTAACTGAGTTATCATTTCTTGGTGTTGTCCAGCGGCTTCCATCCAGTTTTCGGCCTTTTCAGTTCGATAAGTGTTCGGGCGCCAATATAACGTTGCGCGCCTCTAACTTGCACGCAACCAAGGGGTGACTGTGGAAACTGTATAAAAGATAGAAGCTTGTGAAGGGTTTAAGTCCCTTTTTATTCAACGTAATAAATTATAATTGCGTGCTCTTGACGCTTACAGACGGTGCCAACTCGGCAGTCAAATAAAAATAATAACCTGAAAAGAAACTAAAGACAAGATTCTAACTACGAGGCTCTCTAAAATAATTAACTCACCGCGTTTTACAATACCGCTGCTAATTCAGCAGACTTGAAGCTCACTGGAACAATTACCACTACTTCCCGCCAAGCACATAGGCCGAAACGCGGGGTTCTTCAATTCTCGCTAACTACCTCCGCGCTCGTGCAGTAAGAATATCACACACCGAACTTGTTTCCTCTCTATTTAAATCATACTACTTCCGCTGATAATTTGAATCCTTGCGCGTTCTACTAAAATTTACATATTCTGGCATTGGCAGTTCCAGGGGAAAGTAAGGCTTGACAGGAAAGATAGTTTAAACTTAAAATAAATGTTAGTTAAAATAAATATAAACCCTACAACCTCAATGCTTGCTTTTCTTTGATTTCTAAAGCGTAAAATTAAAATATATATTTTGAAAGATCTGATTATGCCTATTGCCAACATTAAAAGCTATATATGAATAAATTAAATTTATGCTATGTGAATAAGATAAATTCATTATGTTTGAAGTGTATTTCTTGTGCAGGCAATACATTTAAGAGTGAACGCAGTTATTAATGTGAAATTTAACACACTAAGTTTATAAGAGTGCAAATTAGAAAAGTTCTCTTAGAATAAAACTATGCATTGATTATTATAATAGAGCATCTTTTTCGTATAGACTGAAATAAAAGCATGCTGAGACGTCTTATATTTACATTTATTTTTACGCTTATATTTGATCTAACGTCGTACTGAAAATTTTTAAAAGGAATCCACGATGCTTTAAGTATTTTGTATTTGAAATTGCGGGGCAAAACATTTTCAACCATCTTGCTTAAAGCACAGTAAAAGTCATGTGAAATGACAGAAATATTACTAGAAGCACACTGGTCCAATCTAGAAGCCACTCCCTCGACGGCGATACAGATGTGTACTTGCGAAATATGCAACCGGGACTTGGTTAATGCATACAATTTGCCTAGCGCAATGGTGTTTACGACTGCGTAATTTTATTTAGATTTCATTGATCCATTTGAAATTCGATAAAAAAACAACCTTAATTTGGCATGAGGTTTTTAATAATTTTATCCATTTTGAGGACCCTCTTTCAAGAATAAAAAAATTCCGGCAAAATACTTTTTCCATGAAAAAACACTCATTTATCTAATTTAAAATAGCACTTTGGCGTTAAATAGTACTTTCGCGTTTCTTCTTACGAGTCATGCCCTATGTTGATATGTCCTGCATTTAATACAGTTAAGGCGTTTAAGTACACTATTCTATACTCAGCACAGTGGTATTAAAGAATCATAAATTCTGATAATTGTGACACCTTGTAGGGTTTATATTTATTTTAACTAACATTTATTTAAGTTTAAACTATCTTTCCTGTCAAGCCTTACTTTCCCCTGGAATTGCCAATGCCAGAGTATGTAAATTTTAGTAGAACGCGCAAGGATTCAAATTGGCAGCGGAAGTAATCTGAGTTAAATAGAAGGGAAACGAGTTCGAAAGTGTGCTTTCTTGTTCACGAGCGTGGAGGTGGCTAGTTAGAAATTGAAGAACCGCGCGTTTCGGCCTGTGTGTTTGCCTCGGCAGATTGTTAATCTTTCAACATAATATTCAGAAGTTTGCTGAATTATCAGCGGTATTTTAGAACGCGGTGAGGTTATTTACGTTTAGAGAGCCTCGTAGTTAGTCACTTGTTACTATTCTTTTTTTTTTTTAGTTTCTTATTTTTATTTTACCGCCGGGTCGGCGTAGTTTGTGAGCGTCAAGAGCACGCGTTTGTAATTTCTAAAGTTGAATAAACAGGGATTTAAACCCTTCTCAAGACTTTGTCTACTTTCCAGTTCTTAGCAGTCACCACTATTGTAGCGTGCAGGCATTTTAGGCATAGATCTTCTTGGTCCTTTTCCCCAGAGTGAGTTAAATAAAAATCGTTTTCTTTTAGTAATTGTAGATCATTTTTCAAAATGGACAGAAATTGTTCCACTTAAACGCGCGTCAGCCAAAACAGTCGCAGATGCATTCTTACACAGATACATTTTAAAATACGGTGCACCGATAAAAGTCATTAGCGATAACGGTAAACAATTCGTTAGCCAAATACTTGAAAACATATGCATTGGACTTGGCATACGCCATATCAAAATGGTTCCGTATAGACCACAGGCGAACATAGCAGAAAGAGTTAATAAAAACATTGTAAAAATAATTCGAAGTTTCGTTACCACACATCACAAGCGCTGGGATGGCTACATAAATGAGTTAGCTTATGCTTTAAGAACGGCAAATCACGATACTACGGGAAAAACCCCAGCAAAATTATTTTTAGGCCGAAAGTTAATTACGCCTTTAGATAAATTATTCTTTGTGCAACAAAGAGGGCAAGAATTTAAACAGAAAGACGTGCAAACGCTTATTGACCAGGTGGTTAAAAGCTCGGATACGGCAAGAAATAGGCAAAAAGTATATTATGATAGAAAACGCCGTGAAGCAGATTTTAAAGTTGGGGATAAAGTGTTGAAGCGGAAATTTTCTTTATCAAGTGCCCCAGACAATTTTACTGCAAAGTTAGCTCCAAAATTTGAAGGCCCCTATGTAATTCAGGAAATCAAAGGAGTCGTATTGTACCTTAAGAACGAGAGAGGGGGAAATCTGTAAAGCAAGTCCCGACCAGGTGAAAAAATACTATAATCAAAATGATTTTGAAATCCTTAAAAGTGTCTTGCAGGACTCAAGCGTAAAAGAAGTAGAAGGTCCAGAAGTAACGTCACCCGTTCCACCACCCAAGAAGCAGAGAACTGAAGAGAAACCTAGCCCTTCTACAACCCATGCGACGGTACCGAAAAGAAGAAACGAAAACTTTCAGACTCCATCATTTAAGAGATACAAGAATGCCACGCCGCCGCGTAAAGAAGCTTTGGTAAAGAGGAAAAGACCACCTACAACGTATCGCAGTAGAAATTCTGCATCGAGGAGAACGCTTCCAGGGCCAGAGTGTCAGGTGCAAACAAGGCTGCCGTTCCCGAGAACGAAAAGACAGCAGGAGGAACGAAAAGACCACCACCAACAGAAGAAATTCAAGCATGATTCCAGACTGGAGGACGCCAAGACCAGCCGTCCTGGGGCAAAACGGAAAAGACAGCAACCCGACGACTATCACTCCAAGAGGCCAGCATGCAGAGGGCGAAAAAGAAAAAGCAACGTGGACGACACTCGAAGGACCCTAAGGAGACGACTGACGTCGATGAAATCTATAACGTGGGAGCAGTTCTGCCGGAAGAGGATGTCGGAGTTCCAATCATCGAAAACTCAAAGATAAGTTAAAATCTTCTATATTTTTTTTTTCTTTTGTTCCGAAATGTTATGCGTAAATACGAAGTCCTATGTTTTGACGGAAGTCAATGTGTCTCGGTTGAGACTTGGTTTTGTTTTACTTTATTTAGCTAAGGCAAAAGTATTATTTTCTGTAAGTATAAAATCTAAGAACAAGCAGTTTCTGTTGGTAGAAAGACTAATTCTGTTATGTTAAAGCCAAAATTTGGCCGAAGATAAAAATAACTTCGTATTCTTGTATTAATAAGAACTTTAGTTTCAGTGCCGCCAGCTTGGCGAAGAATGAGTAAAGTAAAAATTTATTTTTCTCTTATTCATTTTGTGGTAAATTGTAAAAATCATATGTATTAGAATTTTGTAAATATACGTAAATACTTGAAAGTTATGTAAAAGAAGAATTTAGTCTAGAAGCATAAAATTTTAGATGCTAAAAGTAAATGCTCAAAAGCAATGAATTCAAATTAAGTATTAAACTGTAGATAAAATCGTGCTTTAGAACGAAAGCCTGCATGTCTAAAGATGAATGAGGGGGAATTTAGAATGAATGTGTTTTGTAGGGTTCTCCACCTACACTTGAATTTTAAGAATGTTAAAATAGCCCATCGAGTTGTAGAATGTCGAGTAAGGTGTGTCTATTTGGTCGTTGAATTCTAACAAATCATTGTGGTTAGGGGAAGTGTTGCAATACTAAAACACGAATATTCCCGTTTGACACTACACATGGTGGAGAGCCAGGGTAAAGTTAAATTCATGTTTGAATACTTGAATGAATGTGAATTAAGCAGTAACTAAGAAAAATAAATCGATCAAAAACAAAAACTTATTCAGTGTCAAGAAAGTGTAAATTATGATGTATTTAGAAAGATACTGATACTTATTCCTTCCAGATGCTGAAAGGAAGAGAACAGATTGATTGCTGAAGTCCAGGAAAGGTTGCTGTAAGAAGAGAGAATTAAATAAGTATCTACAGAAATTTATTCTACCTTTTGTGAAAAAACAGATTTTTTATGTAAACGAGGTTCTTAAAATTTAGTTCAGAATTGTGGAAACTTTTCTACAGGTCGTTTCTAGGACCTGCTTCCAAGTTTACCAAATTCTGGCAGCGGCAAATGTAGGGTTTATATTTATTTTAACTAACATTTATTTTAAGTTTAAACTATCTTTCCTGTCAAGCCTTACTTTCCCCTGGAATTGCCAATGCCAGAGTATGTAAATTTTAGTAGAACGCGCAAGGATTCAAATTGGCAGCGGAAGTAATCTGAGTTAAATAGAAGGGAAACGAGTTCGAAAGTGTGCTTTCTTGTTCACGAGCGTGGAGGTGGCTAGTTAGAAATTGAAGAACCACGCGTTTCAGCCTGTGTGCTTGCCTCGGCAGATTGTTAATCTTTCAACATAATATTCAGAAGTTTGCTGAATTATCAGCGGTATTTTAGAACGCGGTGAGGTTAGTTACGTTTAGAGAGCCTCGTAGTTAGTCACTTGTTACTATTCTTGTTTTTTTTTAGTTTCTTATTTTTATTTTACCGCCGGGTCGGCGTAGTTTGTGAGCGTCAAGAGCACGCATTTGTAATTTCTAAAGTTGAATAAAAAGGGATTTAAACCCTTCTCAAGACTTTGTCTACTTTCCAGTTCTTAGCAGTCACCACTATTGTTGCGTGCAGGTTGGAAGCGCGCAACATTACAACCTTTATTTCAACATGTTAGAGAATTTGCTTAACTCAAACAGAACACAAATCAAAATTAACAGTCTTCACAAATATTTAAATTGAAGTGTTGAAGAAAGAACTTGCAAGAGACTCATTTACAAGTTTTAACTATCTTCAGACTTACCTATCAGGCAATAAGATCAGGAGTATATTCAAAGAAGAAGATAACATGACTAAAAAAGGATGAAGCTCAAGTACTAAGCAAGTACAAAATATTTTTTAAGTCTTCTACATCAAAATACAGGTAGAATTCTCTCTCACCAATATATCGTTTGGTGCTCATATGTTTTTGATGCTGCCAAGTTTCATTATGCAAAACTGACACTAATTTTTTCTATCACTCTGATGTTGAGATTAAAGATAGAGCACTGGTAAAAAATTTTTTAGAAACATTATCAACAGTCCATAAATGAAATTTCGTATTAAGTTATTATGAGCACTTCATAAATATTTTGCATTTTCCTGATTAAAATGCTACGAAATATCTATTTATACGTTCTTAGTTATATGTATTTTGAAAGGTATTGTTTATCTACTCACTAATGTGCACTAATCGAATCAAGTGGATGGCTTTGCCTACGCATCTAACTATGAATCTAACGACGTATCTACTAAATGCCACATCTAAATTTCTGCAAGTGGTGGTTCAGTTATAATTCTATGATCAAATACTCAATCTAAGTTTTAAAAAGATGTATTAAATACTAAACAAATTATCTAATCTAGAATCGAATCTAATGTTACATCTCATGAGCAGCATTCTAGCTGCGTCATAACGATCGAATGTCAAATTCTCACTGTTGCCATTTCGAGGCAGAGAAAAGTTTGTTTCTAATCAAACCGGAACATCGGCATAGCGAAAGTTTCTAGTCAAACCGGAACATCCCGGCCCCGTTGGACGATTGTCCAACATCATTTGGAAATGGGAGTGGATTGATATTGGAGACGACTCGACGAAAGATTCCATCTGAGGTTCTGACGTCTACGACTCGTACTAGTCCATCTGGACCAGAAAAGGTCTCGTCAATGCGAGCCATTGTCCACTTCATGAATGTCTTGCTTTTATCCTTTAACAAGACTAGTTATCCTGCCTTGAGATTGGATCTCACTCGATTCCATTTTGAGCGGTTCTGCAAATGATTAAGATATTTCACGCTCCAACGGTTCCAGAAATTAGCTCTAAGTTTTGAATTAAGGTCCATCTAGAAGACAAGGTCAAAGAATCTACTGAATCATTCGGTTCTGGTATCGACAAAAGTGGAGCTCCTAATAGGAAATGACCTGGAGTCAAAGGCTGAAGATCTGTTGGATCAGCCGAAATAGGTGATAGAGGTCGAGAGTTCAAGCAAGCTTCTATTTGTGTAATTAATGTATACAGCTTTTCAAAGTTTAAAATTGTCTTTTTCGCGACCTTTGTCAAAATTCTCTTCATTGATTTTATATTAGCCTTCCATAATCCGCCAAAATGCGGGGAGGAAGGAGGAATAAATCTCCATTTTATACCTTCTTCGGAACTAAAGCGCTGAATAGGATCCGATCTACAAGTTCTCAGGAGTTTATCAAGAACATTCTTCGTTTCCTTGAAGTTCGTAGCGTTATTACTCTAAACAATGGATGGTTTAGATCGTCTGGCGATAAACCTTCTAAGACATGCAAGAAATGCTTCAGTAGACAAATCCGATACTACTTCTAGATGAATAGCCTTTGTACTAAAGCAAATAAATATCGCAATGATTTTAACGTAACCCTAGATCTTTTCAAATTAGGCTTGGTGATAACTGGATCTGCAAAGTCCAGTCCTGTTTTTTCGAATGGTCTAGTTATTACAACTCTATCTCTAGGTAAGTCTCCCATCATTTGGTTTATGGTTTGGTTACTTGTCCGAATGCACGTCCTGCATTTATTTATAACGCGTCTAACTCTGTCTTGTCCGGAAGGTATCCAGTATAATTGTCTAATAAGAGAAAGTGTTATTTGAACTCCCGAATGAAGAGATTTTTTGTGATAATAATCTATGAGTAATTCAGTGAAATGATGTCTTTTGGGTAAAAGAAGTTGATGTTTCTGGTCTTCTCAAAGATTGGAAAGACTCAATCTCCCACCAACTCGTAAAAGTTTATCTTCATTAAGAAATACATTTAAGGATAAAACCTTACTAAACCTTACTATTACTTGGAATTGATCGTTTCGACTGCAGGCACTTAATTTCAGGTTGAAATTCAGAATGCTGTACACATTTGACTAGCACCTTTGTTGCATTCTGTAGTTCAGAAGCACTCAAAAAATTTCTTTTCTTAATGGTGGATTGATTCTACAGTTGTTAGCAAACCTTAAACACCATGCAGTAGTTCTACTCAATTTGCTAAATGACGAATACCTTTTAATGAATTCGTTCTCAATGGAATTTTCACCTGTAACTATTGAGTTCACTACAGCCCACCTTCGAAGTTCAAGCTCTTCATTATCTTTGAAATCTCTTACTGATTCTGCAAGTTTAGGCCACGAATCGATGCTCTGTAATAGCCACTTAGGTCCATGCCACCACATGTCACTATTTCGTAGTTCAGATAACGTTATTCCTTTCATGGAATTTGTTTTCGTTCCTCTGGTCAGCATATCAGCCGGATTTTCATCTCCAAGGCAATAATTCCCGGACTCAGGTGATGTTTTCTCTCGTATTTCCATTACTGGATGTTGGATGAATGGTTACCATTTATTTAAATCGCCCTTTATCCAATGTAAAGTCACAGAAGAGTCTGCCCAAAAATATGCATTCATCTGGAGTCTTTTCTCTAAATGTTCTTTCACATTTGAGGTTAATCTTGCTCCGATGAGCGCCTCCATCAGCTCTAATCTTGGAAGGGACAGCTTATTCAGTGGAGCTACTCTGGTTTTGGAAATGACAAAACTACTTCCTATTCCACTGTCCGTCGTGACGTATTGCAGGTATATCACAGCTCCATTGCGTCGGTAAAGCAATGCATTTGAATGTCTGTCGATTCGGACTTGTTAGTCTTTCGGAAGTAATGTCGCGGAATGTTTACATCCTGAATTGCTGACAGTTCATTAATTCATTTTTTCATTCTGTTTTCAAAGTCCAATAGTAACGGATCATCCCAATCTACTCCAAGTTGCCAAATTTCCTTCCAAGTTGCCAAATTAGTATTTTTGTCCTAATAGTGAATGGACTTATAAATCCAATGGGATCGTAAAGCTTTCCAATGGTTTTAAGAACTTCTCTTTTTGTCATTAGCTTTGTTTTCCCTTGAACTTGATTAGTTAGATTTTGTGATTCTATCTTCAGAAGGTCTTCCTTATAATTCCATTTATATCCCAATACCTTCTGTTCCAGAACTTTCTGGATTTCACCATTTTCGTATTTCGTATTCGTCAAAAACTTCCTGCAGATTTCCACAATTTGTTTTCCACTTTCCCATGTTGAAACCAGCAGCCTTCAAAACATATCTAATATCTTCATATATGAGTTTGGCTTCGTTTTCGTCTTCATCCCCACCTATTAAACCGTCTACGTATAAACATTCGTTCAATAGTTTAACTGCTTTCTGATTTGTTTCTTTAAAGGTATTTATGTGATGTTTGATAATAGCGGCAAGCAAAAATGGGCTGGATATAGCTCCAAACAAAACGCGAGTCATCCTAAGTATTTTCGCGTTAGGTTTCCCATCCTTAACTGTAAGGTTATTTGCCCACAAAAATCTTACAGCATCCCTATCTTCAGGTGACAGAGAAATCTGGAGAAAGGCCTGTTCAATGTCGGCAGTAAATGCTATGCTATGTGTACGAAATTGTATTAATATCTCTAATAATGGTGGATTTAAATTAGGACCGGAATAGAGTCAATCGTTTAAAGAATATTCACTTTTCGAATGGCTGGATGCATCAAATACAACTCTCACGGGTTTGTCAGGTCGAATAACTGGCTGGTGAGGCATGTAATAAATTCTTCCTGTTTCTTCAGAGCTTGGATCAATTTCCTCAGCTATAGCCATTTTTAATTGCTGTTCTATAACTGAGTGATACTGCTGATGAAGCAGTATATCATTTCTCAACCTTTTAACCAGTTTATTAAAGCGAACTTCTGCATTTACGTAATTCGTTTTGAATTCAGACGAATGTTCATTCCAAGGGAGTTTAACCTCATATCGCGTTTCTTTAAATTTGATAGTTCTGCTAAAATTCTCTAAAATGTCATTATCTATTTTACTAATTTCCTTCCCTTGTTCAATTCCCAATGTTTCTAATTCCCAAAACTGCTTTAACTGTGTTGAGACCAATTTGTCGTCAACAATAATGCCCATGTTTAACAATTCACCGTTAGAATCAGTACGATCTTGAACGCACCATCCAAATATTGTTTCGGAAGCTATAAGTTTATTTTTAAAACGTTTAAGTCTACCAGTTATTATTTCATGATAGTAATCTGCTCCGATCAAAACAGCAATATTTTTTTCACTGTAATCCTGAATAATAAGAATCAGCTGACTGTAATCCTATTAACTCTTTGTTAATTTTGGAAACTGGAATATCAGGTAAAGGTAAATTAGTTGCACATATTTGGTTAGTTTCTAAAGCTTCAATTTCTATATTTAGGGATGGTTTATTTCTGTTTTCTAGTTTGACTTTCACAACATTGTAAGTTTGTTCTGTTGCCTGGTTAACCCCAAAGGCAAATACGGATAAAGTCTCCTTTCGAATAACAGGTAATTTACACTTCTCTGAAATGTCCCGAATTATAAAACTTCTTATCGATCCATTGTCTAATAGAATACGAACTGGTTCTAAATTATCCTTATCAGAAAATGGACGTATCATCACAGTGCACGTTTGTAGCAGCGCACTGCGGAAAATTTCGGTTTTTAATTGACCAATCTGAATATCTTCTTTACTGGATGGAATTGTCGACACGACCTTGTTTTTCTCTGATTTGGTTTCGAGTTGGAAACAAATAGTCCTATTGTGTTTTTATTACATATTTCGCACATTTTTCTTTCCGTACATTGCTTAATTTTATGCTGAGATTTTAGGCACAAAAAACAGCGGGCTTGAGATTTCAAAATATTTCTTTTCTCCTCCACGGTTTTAATTTCCCAGCGCTCCAAATCGTTTAGTTCGTCACAATATATGCATTTACTCCTAGCGACTGGAGCAATACATTCATATGTTTTCGGCGAATTTTTTTCAAACTGTTTACTGCGCCTGTTGTTTACATTATCGTGAGCGGAGTGGAGACGATCGTTTGATTTATGCATCCAATTATGAATCATTTCCGCTCGGTGTTTTGTTTTTGTTTCTCTCTCATTTAACTGCGTAGCTCTTTCGCGGCTTTCGATTTCTTTACGAAACGTCCATCAATTCGTTAACGTTCCATGTTTGGTCACTGTTTCTACTGCGACTGTATTCTAATGTAATCTCTGATGGAATTAATTTTAACAATATTGGGCAAAGTAAACTACTGTAAGTTTCTGATACCACGTTCATTGACTTTAAGCATCTAATTTGAGTTTCACACTGATCATATAAATTCCTAAGATTTTCTATATCTCTTACATTTTTAACAGGGGAAATATTTAACAGTTTATTCATGTGAGCATTTATTACCAAATCTTTTCTCCCAAACCTGTTAATTAGCAATTCTATAGCTGAATCGTAGTTCTCATTTGTAAGCGAAAGTCCGGAAACGGCATTATAAGCTACCCCACCTAGTAACGACTTCAAGTAACTGAACTTATTTACTTGCGATAATGAGTCATTGTTATGGATAGCTGCCTCGAATTGACTCCAAAATTCCTGTCAATTGCTAGAATCACCAACAAATTTAGAGATAGTCAATTTTGGAAGGCGAATAAATTTATTACTTTCAGGTTTGGAATCTATAGCGGTTTCATTAGGAATGCTCATACTTTCCTTATTCGAATTTTAGAGTTTGTGTAATTCCTTCAATTTTTTCTTGCTCTAAATTGCCACAACTGGATTTTTTCTTCATATTCTAGAGCGGATGAAACTTCAAGTTCATCCTCTGGGACCTTCAAATCACGTTCTATTTGAGTGTTTAAATCACTCAGAGTTTTTGCTTTTTCGTTTAATATGTCTAAAGTTTCTTCTATTACATTTATACTAACGTCATCTTTGCTTAATTCTGTCTCAATTTTCTTTAGTACCTTGGACACTGAGGTCCTTAATACTTTGAGTTTCGATTTAAGCTTAGCCACAGGATCTTTCATAATTACTTTAAAATAGAAAACTTATCCTACCTGTTTGCAGGCTTCACACACTTCACACCGTGCTAATCCATACTTACGAATCCATATTTTCGAATATTAGCCGGCTTCCCGGCATGTAGCACCAAAAAATGTTTATCTACGCACTAATGTGCACTAATCGAATCAAGTGGATGGCGTTGCCTACTCATCTATTAATCTAACGACGTATCTAAATGCCACATCTAAATTTCTGCAAGCGGTGGTTCAGTTATAATTCTATGATCAAATTCTCAATCTAAGTTTTAAAAGGATGTATTAAATACTAAACAAATTATCTAATCTAGAATCTAGAATCGAATCTAATGTTACATCTCATGAGCAGCATTCTAGCTGCGTCATAACGATCGAATGTCAAATTCTCACTGTTGCCATTTCGAGGCAGAGAAAAGTTTGTTTCTAATCAAACCGAAACATCGGCATAGTGAAAGTTTCTAGTCAAACCGGAACAGGTATTTTCTCCCTCCTTCCAGCATGCCATCGCGGTGAACGGTAGCACACTCGGCACGTATTCGAGAGGTTCAGGTTTGAGTCCCGGTGTACGTCCCCATCATTAAAAAACCTAATAACTCCGCAGTGGTGCTTGAACTAAAAGGTAGCGGACGATAATTCGTTGACACCAGGATTAGGCTATTAGGTCTCCTCATCCCCGGTTACAGCAGAAAACATCGCGGCAAAAACATCGCGGACGAAAACGTCGCGGAGAAAACAACGCAAGGTGAAAACGTCGTGCTACAAAACATTGTGGGAGAGAACATCGCAAAGAGAAAACATCGCAGTCCTAAAACATCGTGGTACAAAACATCGTCGTCGAAAATAAAGCGGTTCAAAAACTTCGCAATTTAAAAACATCGTCGTCGAAAATATCGTGGTAAAAAATAAAGTATCTACAAATCATCGCATGACGATAACATCGCAGACATGCTTTTTTCATACATGCTTTTCGCAAACATGCGTTAATAACTGTAAATGGATATTCGCATAATGATTTGTGAGCGCAAAATGGAAAGAAGGATAATTTTTACTTTCACATTTTTTTATTAACTAATAAATTTTTTCTGAAAAAGTAAGAAGGAAACTTAAGCATAGCAAATTAATGCAACTTATAGCAATTAATAGAATTTTAAACTGACATAGTTAACTAAAAAAGGCCATTAATAAATCAATTTTTATAAAGTTTTTACTGGTAATTTTTGATGAAAAGTATAATCTATAAGTTGCATTTAATTTTCTATGCTTAAGTTTCCTTCTTACTTTTTCAGAAAAAATTTATTAGTTAATAAAAAATGTGAAAGTAAAAATTATCCTTCTTTACATTTTGCACTCACTAATCTTTATGGGAATATTCATTTACAGTTATTAAAGCATGTCTGCGATGTTATCGTCATGCGATGATTTGTAGATACTTTATTTTTTACCACGATATTTTCGACGACGATGTTTTTAAACTGTGAAGTTTATGAACCGCTTTATTTTCGACGACGATGTTTTGTACCACGATGTTTTAGGACTGCGATGTTTTCTCTTTGCGATGTTTCCTCCGACGATGTTTTAGGACTGCGATGTTTTCTCTTTGCGATGTTTTCTCCGACGATGTTTTCGTCTTGCGTTGTTTTCTCCACGACGTTTTCGTCCGCGACGTTTTTGCCGCGATGTTATCGGCGGACACCCTCATCCCCAGGTGCCCTTTGAAGTATTTTCTTCTTTCTTTGCGCATGCCTTCGTGGTGCAACGGTAGCACACTCAGAGCCTATTCGAGACATCCATGGTTCGGGTCCAGGCGATGGGTGATGACACTGCGCATTTTTCATGTCTCCTGATTTAAAAAATAAAATAAAATAAAATAAAATAAAAATTTGAACATTACGGTGACACACGAATAAAAAGATACAAGGGAAATAATTTGTTAGCATCAGGATACCTGAATCCCAATGGCTCTTAAAAGGGGGAATATATAACGTATTTTCTCCCTTCTTCCAGCATGCCTTTGTGGTACAACGGTAGCACACTCGGCGCGTATTCGAGCGTCCAGATTCCAGCTTAGCAGAGCTTCGCACATTTTTCATCTCGCCCAATTAAAAAATTACCCAATGGCTGTACAAATTAATTATTTTAATTTTAATATTAAATTAATCCATTATAATTCTGAAGGTTTTTTTTTCTCGTCCTTCAATGTAATCAAAATAGCCGTGGCCAAACGTGATTGCTTGAAGTATATCTTATTCAAAGTTTTGAAGATACAGATCTGAGTAACTTTTATTTGTATTTGTAAAAAAGATGAATACGGAGTGAAGGCTTTTTGCTCTGAGAATATGAATTAAGAACGTTTTTCATTAAGAATATATTTTACTTAGGATACATTTATGTGAGAACAGTTTTTTCCATAGTTGAAATTAATAAGAAAAGAACATAAGTGACGAGCCGAGCATCTACAATCCGTAATAAAGAAAATGTCGAGTTATTTTTCTGTAAGCCTACAATTTCATCAGAATCGAGACGTCACCGAGGAGCTGTAGGGAGAGATAAAGAAGTTTATAGTTTTTTTATATACAAGCATATATATTTTTATTAATGTATCGAATTTAAAGAAATTTAGAGACTAAGTTGTCTTTAATTACTCTCAAATTTTGTGTTACTTGGAAAGTTTTCTGTGAAAGCTTAGAAAATTTTTAGAATTTGTTTATTTTTAATTTAATTTAAATAAACTTGTTTGATGATTAATTTAACATATCAGAATTATTTGAAACAAATCTCAGTCAGAATATTTAATATGCACCTTTCTATACGATTGAATTACAAAGTGTCACAAAAAAATGTCTTGCTGGTACGAAACTATAGATTTCAGATAGGAAATAAATATAAATTGGATTTTTTTTTTCATTTCTGTTATCACTATTAAGCATTTTTCACATCTATTTTTTAATTTTTTCACGTATATTTAAAATTTTTCACTATGATATAGTAAGCCAGATTTAAAATTTAGTTTTTTTTATTTTTTATTTTGTTGCTAAAGCATTTTCATTTTGTTAAAAAAAAAATTTGGCCCGTCAGCTGAAGGTTCTACTGTATCTAGAAACTTGTGCCGATGTTCTGCCTACTACAGTGGATGCGGGTTATCGCTTAGCCTGAAACGAATCACTAACTCTTAAGGCGGTTAAAATAACATTTCTATTTAAACCTTAAGTAAACAGAAAGGAGTTCCTGCGTAACAGACAAACTCCGCTATTTCCGTGTATTTAAATTAACATAGTTAAAAGACTACTCTTTCACTTTGTACCTTGATTTTTTCTTCCAGTATGCATGCAACTCGGAATCGGATACATTAAAAGCTGGCAGAAATTTTCATGTGTAATGAATACTAAAGCCACCCTTCTATACGGAATTTTCCGTCCATAATGCACAGTTGACAGTTGAGAGCAGAATCTCAACACCCGTGTGAGTTACGTAGACTATTCGGGTCCAGTTCAGACTCATTTAATCATTCGGGTCTAGTCCAGACTCATTTAAATTGACATAACAAAAAGTTAAATTTCAATGTAGGTAACGTAGTCTGAGACTACACATAAAACAGACTACTCAAGTTGGCTTAGGTATTCAACAGAGCGTATTTTAAACACTGGCTAACAAGTCGCTTAGGCCGGAATACAGCTTAGGCAGAGCTGACAAGTAAATGCAAAACGCTACTGCCAGAAGCTTTCATCTAAACATTCAAAACCTTCAGCTTAAATACACAAAGCAAATCTGGTAAGGACTATGAAATAGAGAAGTTGCAGTACAGGTTTTAATCATGATAATTGTTTAATTAACATAAAATATCGTATAAACTGTTTTCAGATCATACATTCTGCTCGCTTGCAATCTGAGTTTCAGACCATAGTACTTGCACATATTTCAGGAGTATGTTTTACAAGGTTTATTTTAAAAATTATTTACGTTTCATTTCAATTTACAAGGGCAGCTTTTACTTTCTTATCTTTCTTTCTAGGAGTCTCATGCAGTCTCAAAGTGAGGAAACAATTAGAAAAGCTTAATACCAAAACTGCTGCTCACCAGCTTACAACAGATGGCAGCCTGTCTTGAGAGCTTAAAGTTGTGACGGTGCTATTTGCAACAACTGTATGAAGATGAAGAACTTATGAAAGATTTATTTAATGTTAGCATTTCTACCATACAATAACTCAAGACAAAACAGAAGGAGATTCAATCGTAAAGGACCGAGTTGTAAAACTCATTTTGATATCTATATATTTATACTCATCATGGTATATAGATATTAAAAGCACCTGCAATAATTCATTCCTCTTGAGCAATGAACATTTGGATTGTTTTCCTACGAAAATGTCTAGGGTTCTGTATCATTCTAGTTCTGTGCGTTCATACAGCGACTCCAAGGTGATTCCACATACACAGTGTGACAGTATCTTTACAGAGATTTAGGATTATTATTTATTCTTTCAATTATTATCCCCAGTTAAGTATAGAACTAGTTTTCTGATCCTATGTTTTCATATGACTGTTTAACTAGAAGAAGATTCCGTATACCTAGTGCTTCCAGAAATTTATGAGACTTAATTTTTCAATTATTACTAAAAGTTATGCACAGAAGTAATTCTGATCAGATGTTTTCATATGACTGTTTGACTCCAAGAAGATTCTATATGCATAGTGCCTCTAGAACGTATTAGGATTTATTTTTTCAATTTAATTCTTATCCTGTGAATTCATATGACTGTCTGACCTCCAGGTGGATTTCACATAAATTTCACACCTCTAGAATTTTTTTTTTAAATTTTGCACACACACATGCATACACACACATACATATATTTAAGACATTCATTTACGGAAGACTCTTAAAATGGAAATTTTTTTTTTTAAATTTATGTAGCTCTTATTTGCTGTTACAAATACAAATATTACAAATTTGTCGTTACAAATGCAAATTTTTAAGGTCCGGTCTGAAATGGTTGATAATACGTCATTTTTTTTAAACACTTTTGTAAAAGCTGGTGTTTCACTTACAACTTGGATAGTAATTATATCGTGGGGTAACTGCCAAAATTTTACCTCTTTTACAAAAATTTGATTTTTTGCAATTATAATAAATTTTTATAATAATTTCTTAATTATTTTTATATTCAAATAACTTTTGTGTTCTTTCCATTGACATTTCAGTAGAAATTCAATATAAAGTTACCCTGTTCAAAAATTCAAACAAAAAGACTGAATTATCATTTTATTATTATTATTATTATTAATTCAGTCTTAAAACTTTGTGGATCCACTGCATGGTTATAACTATTATTTTTAAAATATACATTAATGAAGCGTATGTTACAGCAGCTTTGCTTGAAATTTAGAATTCGTGGAAACGTTTTCAAGTCGAGAACTTCTGTATTTGTAACTAAGAGTATATTAGTCTAGTTAATAAATTATAGATACATTATTACAACTATCGTTGGCAATGTAATTTTCAGCAAATACTTATTTATTATTAAATATCACTATTTTTATTTATTCTTTTCTGCTTTGTTATTGTTATCAATATGTTAGTCTAGAATTTTGTTTCATATAATTTTACATTTTTTTATGAAAGATCCTCATTTGATCAATACAAGTCAAAGAAGCTGTGAGCAGAGCCGTAGCTAGGGTTTTCAGTGCCCGGGGACAACTGAAGATTTTGCGCCCCTTTCTCTGTGCCAAGAACGGAAAGCATTTCATTCCAAAATTTCGTAACATCAATTTGACGCCCCCTGAATGCTGCGCCCGGAGGCAGATGTCCCCCCTTGCCCCACCCTAGCTACGCCACTGGCTGTGAGTCAAATAATTGTGCGATAGGATTAAGTCCTGTTATACTTTAGGTTAGATCCGAATTCGAATATAATGTGTTCTCATTTCCCTAAATTGGTGATTTTATTCAAAATTAGTTCTTGTTAGTGCTTTGCTTGTACCTGCTTTCCTTCTATATTCTGCACTCTACACGCCCATGAGGATAACAGGCCTGCTATTATGATTACGCTGTTATTGCGTGTACTCTAGAGAAGAAAAAAAAAATACTATCTGTGCGGCAAGGCCCAGAAGGACATTGCATGGGCACATAAGCCCTTGAAGGAGATAATTACATTGGAATCCTGTGTTGCTACAAGTGAACAGTATATCATAAACTTAAAAGTTGCACTGCATAAATTATAGGATTATTTACATCAGTTTCATATAATTAGAAATAACATCGGACATTTGTGTTTAAATGTCCGAAACGAGTGGCGTAGCTAGATCTTTTACCGCCCCCTATTGATATACAAGCAATAACTAAAATAATGTCAGATGACATATAGGGAATTTAAATTCCGTGCTTATTTTTGAAGAAGAACTTTTATTCTAATATATTAAAATTCATTGTTATTCCTTGTTGTTTTTGTTCGCAAAACCATCGATAACATTGCAAAAGTCTATTTGTTTGCGCTTGTTGTTATGTAGATAGTAGAGAAAGATTGCTTAAATGCAAAATATAAAATTGCACTTCTTCAATATTTTTATTGAATTTTATTTAGAAAACCATTCTCACAAATAGCAGTGCTTAGAGCAACTGAGAAGAAAGTTCGCACTGGTACTTCAATATTCGAAATGTTTGAAACTTTGTTTCTGGAAATTTTACTTTAGAATAAACAGCAAATAAAAAAAAATAATACTTTTTAATTCTTTAACTTTTTAATTTACTTATTTCTAAATAAGTTCAATAACTGAAAATTTTTGATGTTAATGAGTAATTCTTCCTTACAAATGTTGACGTTATTATATTTTAGTTGATATTCGTAATTTGCATTCCAAAATTTTGGTTGCATTAAGAAAGGTTAACAAAATTATGTAGCTGTTGAAATCTACTGGTAATTTCTTTGAATGAGTGGAAACGTATTTCGTTTTCCCTCAATTTAATTCGGTATACAATTCAGAATCTCGTTGTTCTTTGCCTGCCTCTGCAATCCACCTGAGAAATTCGTGTAACAGATATGTTATCCAAAAAATGATGTCCCCCAAAATATGCCAGCCGCGGAGAGCCACCCCCTCTAGCTAAATCACTGCTCGAAACTCTTCAACCAATGTTGAGCCAAACTCAGCCTCGAGTTAATATTTGATTTTGATGCACATGCTTAACTGGCCAAGAAACTTGGACTTCGTAAGCTCAATGAAATCTGCCAACTTGGGTGCGTCACGCAAATGATTTATGAGTTGAAAAATCCCTACGGAAAACAGAAGGCAAGGTAGGAAAGGAGGAGACCAAAGTCTCATGCAAAGAAAAATCGCCAGAGAAGTAGGAAAGAGAAACATCACTCCATCCAGGAGATAAGTAGCATAATCAATTCTGAACATCAGATTTAAATCATTTATCGTCCATATTTGCAGAAAAAAGTTCCTGCTCTGGACTAGCTCTTTTATGGGAAAAAAAAAAAAAAAAAAAAAAACCCACATTATTTGCTTAGAAATTGTATACTTTTCTACTTCGTGATTGTGTGCATTCTTATAAAAATAATAAAATTATTACTGAAAATTTCAATACTGATATGAATAGAAATATGCATAATAAAAATAAATAGGAGGCAGAAGGTGGATACAGAAATAATTTTCTAATTATGATTTTACTTAACTACTGCTAATCTTTTTATTATTATTATTATTTATTTCCAATGCCTAGGCCAAAAAGTTACAAAGAACTAAAATCTTATAAATAGAAGTTTCAAACAATAGAACAAAGAACAAAAAGGCCGAAGTAATTGCCTAAAGAGCATTCTTGCCTCCCAGTACTTCCACTCTTCTGTAAGTCTACGAAGTGCCCCACATCGGAGCAGGTGGTCCCTGTCCATTTCTTCTCGAGATTCACAAAGTGGGCTAATAGGATGAAATCACCTCATATGCGGTCAGGTCGTAAATTTACCATCCTTTTTTTCAGGGGGAGAGTTGACGAGGAGGGGATAATCTTGCTCGTGGTTTTGAGAAAATGTGGGGGGCCGTTTAAACATGTTACTTCTCTACATTCAGTTTTATACAGAGGAAAATACAAATTGAATTTTTCTAATGAATGGAATTTTGTACAATGAAAATTTATTATTGAATGATAAACTGTAAGGCAAATAACATCTTTTTTTAAAGCCATATGAGTAGAAAGACAGATATTTGTTACATAAATGAATTTGTAGTAAATATTTAGTTTTTCATTTCCAATGCTATGCTACATGTATGCGAAGTAGCTGAGTATCTGAAAAAATAGTCTTCATTCAGATGCCCTTCAAACTTTTCACGTCTAAGGACTGTTTTTCAATTACATTGTGGTCGCTGCTTTTTGGTTAATTTTCTAATGACATATAAACAATAATTTTTTTATTTGAGACTTATGAATAAAATAACGCAAACTAGACTTCAAAAAATTTTTCAGAATGAAGATAAATAATACCTAAAAAACATTATTGGTGCACTTTTAGGTTTTATATGTAGTAGTTAATATGGAATCCTTAAATTATATATATATCTATATATAGGTATATATAAACGGAACAAAATACGAAGTTAAATAATACCTAATAATACATTATTGGTGCACTTTTGGGTTTTATATGTAGTAGTTAATATGGAATCCTTAAATTATATATATCTATGTATAGGTATATATATAAACGGAACAAAATATAGAACAAGGTATAAAATATCAAAGAAAAATAACTTTATTATACAATGTTCATTACCATACGTATGTTTACGTAATATCAATATAAAGGTTTCGTAAACATATAATTTATTTTTATATTTTGTATTTTTTGTATTATACATATCTGAAGTTTAATTTTACTTGTTCTCCTTTTGGGTTACGACTTTAAGTGAGAAAGAATTGTTAGGACATTTATAGGGATTACATTATATGCAATCAGTTAAGATCCGACTTTTCCTTTCTTTTAATCATTATATATATTTAAATACTACATTATAAGTATACATAAAATATAGCAGCATTTTAAGCTACTTATTTATATATCAGTGGTAACCGCGCGGTGGAAGTGACGTCACAGGGGGCGTGGCTTCCGCCATCTTGGATCACGTGACAACCGGAAATAACGTTGATGGATGGGATGACGTAATCAAGTTGAGTTTCTTCTTTATGGTGTGGCAACGATCTTTTCAAAGTTTTTATTTTTTGTGGCAACGACGCTATTTGTTTAGGTTTTGTGGCAACGAACTCTTGAACTACGTGTTTGGAATGACATCATCCATTTCTTGTTGAGACATGTTGTTTTACAAAATGGCGTCTGCCGTATCACACCTTTGTATGCCTCCGCTGAGGTGTATGGATACTTTTCTGTGAACCAATCAGATTTTTTGAAATATGACCTCACCGTCTCTTAACCAATCACCGCTCAGATGAAATAGAGTTCCTACCCGGTATAAAGTTATCCCGAGCAACGTTCCGCATTTCTTTCCTGCCTGTCGCCCTGAGTGTACGTATCTGCTTTTCCTTAGACAATCATTCTTCACTGCTTCGAATGGATCAGGCACGAAACCACAAAGAGGTAAGTAACTTTTTGAAATATACTGCTTTTAGATTTTTTAATCTTTAAAAATAGTTGAATTTGCAATATGTGCTTAATTTGTCTTTACTTTTTTTCAGATGAAAAACCTATTTGAGAAAGAACCTATACCTTCCCACATAGCACAAAAACATCCTTGGGATATCCCAAGGATGTTGCTCGCGGTATATGCGCACATCCTCAGGACATCCCGGAATATCCCGCGAACCTCCTCCCGAGTGCTTAATGTCACATCCCGGGATATCCTCAGGACATCCTAACCAAGTCCCATCGACAGCGTGCGGGATGTTATTAGGATATGAACTTCTACTTACTACATCCTCCGGACATCCCGGGATGTCCCACAAACCTCCTAAGCACATCCCATTATATCCTAAAAACATCCTATCTATGTCCATCGACAGCATATGGGATGTTATTAGGATTTAGATTCCAACTTACTACATCCTCAGGACATCCCGTAATATCCCAATTTCCTCCTAAACTCATCCTCCTGAGCGCTTAATGTCACATCCCAGTATATCCTTAGGACATCCTATCTACGTCCCACCGACAGCGTATGGGATGTTATCAGGATTTGAAACACTAGTTACAATATCCCTTTAACCTCTTAAATACATACTCTCAACTGCTTAGTGTCACATCCCAGTATATATACAGAGGAAAATTCCAGTGAAAGTAGTATGTGAAGGTGTGATGATCTAAAACCTACTTTTTTTTACACAGATAGTCTCAAATCGTTCTCCTATGGTTACTATGGAAAAATCAGAAATGTTGAAAATATTCATACAACTTATTTTGTTTTTAAATCTGAATTTGTGAATATATTAAAACTGAGCAAGGAAATTAAAATGAATTAATACAAAATATTAAAACTGAAAATTTTGCTTTTATTTTTAAGATATTAAAAATCTTTTGATCATTTTTAAACATCCAATAGCCCCCAAATTGAATTATTCATAATTAAATTATTTTACAAAATCAGTTTCTAATTTCAGTTAATTTGTATTAAAAATTGAATAATAAAATTACCCATTTAATAATCTTTACATAAATGAATCATCTTTCTTTAAAACATGTAAGGAATTTATAGTGTTTTGATGACACTGTTGGGAAATTGTTAAAAGGAATAAATTGTATTTTTAAAACTAAATCAATTCCTAGCCTCAGAATAAATAAATATGTTTTCGTAACATGAGAATGCTGCAGGCTTTTTTATATATTTAATATTTAGTTGTAAAAATTTGACATTATGTTAACAATTCTTTATATCATTCAAAAGGTAACTCAAGAAGCTCTTCTAAAATTCTATCTTTCTGTTCACACAATTAAAAAAAAATCTGAAAGGACTCAGATTTTAGCAGTCACTCAAAGAGGCTAAAAGTTTATGAATGCATAGATTATCAATAGAGATGGGGCAGTGGAAATAGCAAAACATTTTATAAGATACTGACACCAGAAAGTTATATATCTTCTATATATTTGAAAAATGAAGAAATATATCATGTAATTATGTAGAAATATTAAAATGTTTTCAATTAGATATATCATGAATTAAATGCATTTTAAATCAATCAGATTAAAAATTAAAAAAAGCATTGTTAAGAACTGTGTGTAATGCTTTTAAATAGCTTGGCTTGTTAGTCAATAATATATCAGATTTTAAAGGTAAATATGTTAAATTTTGCCAAATGGCAAGACTTGAATGAAAAGCGAAACAAGTTTACGACTGACGACATGAAGTCACATTTCAAAACTAATAGCCCTTTTAGATTAAAAAAAAAAAGTTCTGAAAATAATTTGCAATGGTTCATTGGTATTATTTTACGCAAAATTCAGTAAAATGAGATTTACCCGTTGAAATCAGCACCAAATTAAACTTTGTAAATTCTAGCGCATGTTAAAAAAGGTTGTCTCATCCAGAATTTTATTACTAACCATTCATTTCAGAGTAAAATAAAACAGTAATGCCATATATATAAAAATCTAAAAGCAGTATAAATATCAAAAATTTAAATCTGCATTTTACGCAACATAGAAAAACTTCAAAAGATCTACTGTTTACCATGCAATTAAGGCATTTTATTCTGCTATCAACTCTACCAATTATTAATTCCATTAAGTATATTCAGTTTACTCTTTCTGCTCAATATATGCAATGTAAAATTTTCCATAAATTTATTAATTCATTTTATTTTGAGGTGAGCTTTTATTTAACTCTCAATGTCAACGAGAATGTTTAGTTCATTTTTTATTCAGTCTCATAAGAGATATCAAAATACGTGGATTTATGTACGTGTATTTATGAATCAAAATACATGAGAAATCACAGTGAGAAAAGCACTGCTACCTTAAACTGTGATTATATATAAGAAATGCAGTGAATTATAGTTAAAAAATAGTGAAAATATTTATATTTCTGAACTATTTCATATATAACATTTTCAGTTTCGCATATGTGGCAATTTCAGAACTTTTTTACGTATACCAATTTTTTGAAATATCTGCAAATTTTTGTATCTTCAAGGAAAGCTTATTCTTTCACCTTTAGTATATAAGTAATGGTAATTTACCAGATAAAATTACTTAATGGGGAATACAGAAAAATATCTAACCACTTACCTTTGTGACTTCATCTGCAAAGAGACTAAAAAAGTAGTTCAGCTAAATCTGCTATAATAAATATGTATAATAATGCTAAATTATGCAATATCTATTAATATGACAAATTTTTGTAAACCTATTTATTTGGATGAAAAATAAACACATTCAGAAATTTATGGCACTATATTATGATTAACAGAGGAAAAACACTTTTCAAAATTCAAAATAGTTTTTATTAATCCAATTTATCACATTTTATTTGAATTCATGAAAAACAATCTTATATCCATGTATTCTTATGTATATAAGAACTCTTGATAAATTGGATCTCTGTCATTGCCTTTCACAGCACCTAAAATAAAAAAACACTCACAATTACTATATGTGAATATAATTCATAATTAAATTTAAACAAATGACTATTAGAATGCAAATTAAAGGAAGCATTTAAAATATTTTAACATTTAGTACCTATAAACAGAGTAGCAATTATTTGATTTTTCGATTATGGTAAAATAAACATGGGGAATGCCTTTTAAAATTTTTTTATGTCAGAAAATAAATTCAAACCACCAACTGAACATAGCAGTTTTATCAATCAGCCACTGGTAGGTAACCTGGATACTGAATCAACATATAAAGTTGCCAAGATAAAGAGAGAAACAAAATTATGAAATCACATCTTACCTATTCATAAAACTATTTTAAATTTAATGTGTAGGCAAGTCCAAAAAGAGTGAGAATGAATTTATTTTGCAACATAAAGTAAAGTCTTGCAGGAGCAAAAAAAAACTTGTCTCATGAGATTGGCAAGTAAAAAATAATTAACTGCATCTGGTAACATTTATCTGACAACACATAAGTAATTGTTAGCTATGTGCAGAAAATAAAATCTCATCAGAGGCATAGCTAGAGGGGTCATCTGTCCCCGGGTGCAGAATCCAAGGGGCGCCAAACTGATGTTAGAACATTTTAGAATTAAATGTTTTCCATCCTTGGCAAGCAGTAGGGGGCGCGAAATCTTCAGTTGTCCCTGAGCGCTGAAAACCCTAGCTATGACTCTGAATCTGATCATGTTAATGCAATTTTAAACTTTTGAATTTAACTGCAGAAATTTACCAAAGAAGTACTTGTAACAGTAGTAAATGAAGATGTGGCTAATCTTTACTGTATGGTACACCTTGGTTTCTGTCTGAAAAAAAATCGCAAAGTGGTATTGGTTGTTTGTGAAATGTGGAAGCCCATTGCGTCAAATAAATTTTCCGGTAACCCCAATGTTGATAACGTTGGCAAAAGTAGCCTTTGGGGGAAAAAAAACTTTTTTTTTGTCAATAAAAAGGAGTTATTTCTGCAAATATTGCCAACGTGCTGTGATAAATTTAGTTTTGGGCTACTTTTTTTAATAGTAAACCTTTTGTACGGTCCCAGGTTTTTGGTTCTTACCATTCTTTTCAATTGCTGTGTTTGGTTGCACGGAAGTGGCATGGTCTTGTATTTTGAACATGCTATTTATTATTTTGGTGTGGGTACCATCGCTTGAGTATGTCTGAGGTGACTAAGAGACGAAAAATTTAATTGAATTGCCTACCTGGAGGATGGTGGTGGGAAGCCTAAACATATGCATGTGAAAAAAAAGGTATGTTAAAAAAATAACGTTTCATTTATTTTTTTGTCTCTGTGTGTTAATTTTTGTTAGAAGATTTGTTGTTTAATGTTTTTATGTTAGGAAATATGTATTTTTGGTAATTATTCCTCTCTGTTTGTGTATTTTTGGTTGTCTGTGTGTTAAGACGGTGGCGAATTTTTTCTGGTAACTATGATATTTTTAACTTTCTGATTTTCTTAAAGTGAAAATAGATCAATGTGTTACATGGACAAAGTTAAGGCAGTGCACAATGCCCAGTTTGTGCAGTTCCACAAACTGTGCAGTGTACATGGACACAGAGTTTGTGTATGCCTTTGACTTCTTATTTTGGTTTTGTGTAGCGGCCACCTTGAAATTGGAGTCGATCCTCTCAGGTGACGATCTTGATATATATATATATATATAAACGATTCGCCAAGGGTTACAGTAGAGTAAATTTTTACCAAAGATGTTCTACCATAATCACCATTTCAGTGGTTTAAACACTAGTGGAGCAGTATGCAGAGATGAAGATTTGAGTTTTGAGTACTCCAGCCATTACAGTGAACAAAATTATAATAAACATAGCCACAATAATTGTCTATAAATATTGATGTATAACACTGCATTAACTAATATATTTCTTATGCTAGTATATACAGAATCCTTAATCGAAGGGAAAATCAGAAGACTGTGCATGCATTTTCCTTTAACTGAAAATGGATTTGACCATACAAATCTTAGTCTTACGGGACATGCCACACTATGCAAATAGACAGTAAAAAGTGCTTGTGTTGTTTTTATTTGTTAGAGATATGAAATAAATATACTAGATTTTAATTTTTTCTTTTCTTGTTTTACATTTGGATTACCTATCAAAAAGTAAGGAATTTTGATATTATTACAATATCGGAGTTAAAATAACAATTATTGGACATGTTAAAGTAATGAAAATTTTAAATTAGGTTAAAAAGTAACCCTTATGTGGCATATTTTTGAATTAAACTCTATCGACATTAAAAACAACAAAACATCCCTCTTTATTAAGGACTTTAATTAACTAATTTTAAATACGGAGCTATGAATGAATTTTTTCCCTTGCATGTTATAATAACTGAAACAAAATTACTCTGATACAGTCAAAATTCCTAAATGCAAGTACATAAAATTTACTTTAGCAATTTAAAGAGATGAGACACACTGAACACATGAATAAATTTCTATCAAAGGATAATTTATTAAATTTGGCCCGTTCCATAGTAAACTTTAACCGTTAGATTACATTATTACACCATGTTATCTGTTTGAAAAGCAAGTCATTCCAGATCTTAGATGTAAAAGAAATGCAAAAATAATATACAGATTATTGAAAAATGATGTATACTAATGTTTATAGATATGATTAAATGTAACAGAAAATTTACTGTCACAACCACATTTTTAAGTGAAATGTATTATTTTAACATTTTACAATATTTAAGGTATGGCATTAAATGCAACATTATGTGCCTGGATATAAGTTAGTAAATTAAAAAAATAATAATAATAATAATCAAAGAATGAATGTCATGAAAAATTTCAAAAACAAGCAGAATTTAATTTAGAAGACCTTTAGACACTTATGATAAATAAATTTGAGAATTCTTCACCCAAAATTAAATTATAATTAACTAAAACCAGTTTGACTGACCTTCTACAAAATCCTTCAGCTGCAATTTTTTCTCGCTTGAAAACCAAATTCTTCTCAACATGGTAATAACATCTTAACCAGTTGAAATTCCTGCAGAAAGTTTGATAACACAGTAATAGAATTAATAGAATAGAAAAATTAACACAAAAGTATAGAACATCATTTAAACTTAACATTATTAAAAATTTTGGTGCTTTCTGACTATCTGCAAAGCTGTGAAAATTAGCAAAATGGTTAGTTTATGGTTCATATCTACTGCTCTGTTCACAAGTAGTAATTCAAATAAACACTTTATAAGAAACAAGAAATTTTAGGATGCACACACACACAAAAATATATACATTGGGTCAATATTCACATATTTTTCCTCCAATGGAATACTATTCAGAAATAAAGATTAAATATAAAGCGTGTAAATACATGTGTGTGGTATGCATATTCATAGTTTGCTATTATCGTGTGCATACATACTCTTGCTGTTTTAGCATAAGTTGAAGCTGTGAGGGCAGATGATAAGAAAGTATCAGAATTTTTCATGTATAAGAAAAGATTGCCCTGACAATAGTATCTCAATTGTTTAGCACTGACATTTACATAGCGCATTAGAAATATATAGTAATATATGTATAATAAAAAGATAATTGCATATTATTAATTCATTTTTTTAAATGCCAAAGTTTAACAATTCTTTCACATATAATTAAACAGAATTCTTTTACATGAACATCTAAAATCCATTCTTAACTAAAGAATAAATAATAAAACCATGTAAATTTCTTATTTAAGCCCATCATTTCCGAAATGTCTACTTCTGAAAGTTCCCAGCATTTCTCAATATATTATTAAATTACTAAACTAAGCATCAATGATCGTCATGTTCGCTAATGTGGCAATATCTTTCACACTTCTTTGTTACCACAAGTAACAAGTAGGCTTCAATAAATCTTTAACTGTTACATGCTACTTTTGTCTAAAATTTGTACAAATAATAAAATTAAATGAGCTCTTTATAATATGCTCAAAGAAATAATTTTGTATGAAAATGTGTATGTTATATATTGGCCTGATTAATGATTCAGGAAATAATTCGGGTTTTCAAAGTGCTTCCAATAATTCAAATTTCAGCTTGTGTCAAAATAAAATCTATAACACAAAGATAAGCAAATTTCCTTATGAACAATGCATTTTAACATTATTCAATCACTGGCAATCACACAGTACTGATTGCTTCAATAAACATTACTGTAACTGTGTTATTTAACAGACTGTAATGTTTTAATTATTATCTTAATTAAAACATTATAGTCTTTTCCTCCTTCTAACACCAAAAGAAAACCCAGATAAGAAATATAAAAATATCAGTAAAAATAAATTATATTATTGAATGACACTTTACATTAATTACACTTATGCATATATTATTTTATTATAAATTATTTCAAAATCAAAGAAGAGAAGGGGGAGAAACTTTAATATTGACATTTCTAAAATGATATAAACATTAATCATTTAGTACAGTTTGTTATTTCAGGCAAAAAGAATTCACTTTTTTGGATAGCATTTATATTTCCATCTCACTTTCAATGAAACATTAAGAGAAATGCATATAATTTAAACACCAGTTTATTTTATTTATCAGACAGATTATGTCAACTCGAAAAAACCTATCAGTAAAATTCGGTAGTAATAATTCTGAATGTTAGGCAACTTGCAAGATTCAACAAAAATTATCAATACTTTTATTATAATGACAATACTACAGTAACATGAACATAAAATTAAACTGCATATAACTATAAAATAAGCCAGCATATAATAATGGTGCATTGGTTTCTAAAACAATGGGATCAATGAAAAAATACATGTATTATGGTAGCTATTCATATTCTTCAGCTTTCCTAATATTCTCATGTTCACTTTACATAACTAAAGTATCTAAAATACAATAAAAATGCAAACAATATTTATGAGAAAATGTTAAAAGCAATCATAAGCATTTGATTGAATGACCATATTTTGTCTTCCTGCAAGTCGAATCTTAAAATGATATGCAGTTTGAAAAATGCTTAATCCTTTTATAAAATATTCAAAAAAGATTAAAAAAAGGTACTGTTCTGTTATCAGGACCGGGTTCAGAAATGTATTTATGTATGCTTGTATATTTGTATGTGTGTGTGTCTACATATACACATCTATGCACATACTTACAAACACAGGTTCATACATTTCCGATTCTGGTTTCGATAACAGAATAGTACCCCCAAAAAAACTTGAATTACAAACTAGATTAAGATAATGTTTCAACCATACATATTTTGGACAAAACAATGCAAACTCTTATTTTTATACAATTGTTCAAACTATTTAACATAAATTTATTGCTGCAGTAAAATAATAAGCAATCTGATCACACATATTATTTTGAAACTGAATGCATAAACTAGACTAAAAAAAATTCAGTCATAAACATTTGGATAGCAGGGCAAATTAGATATTTGAAAAGACAGCCAGCCATTGAGATACACGTAATTCACGAAAGAATGGTAACAATTCATAAAGCTGTGAAACATTTAACTGTCAAAATGACATAAATTCGAAAAGCAGAAAAAGTAAACATACAAGTATTGCAACTGAACTTACCTTTCATGCAACAAAAAATATCCATACAAGTTAACCACATGGCGCAGCCATTTTGGATTTCGTTTCAAATCAGACAGATGTTTACGGATTTGCGGAAGAATACGAGGAACTAATAGTTTGCCGGATACAATGTGCAATGACGCGAAAGAATATAGTTCTGTAGAACTTCCTACATTATTCCGTAATAAACAGTACTATTTTCTAATTTTTTCTTTATCTAATTAATTAATTAATAGGGAAATAGTTAAATAATGCCAAATTCATTTTTAATGAAATGTAAAATTTTGCATGTATGGGATGACCACCTTCCAGTGGCGTAGCGAGGAGGGGGCAAGGGGGTGCATGATGCCCCGGGCGCCACTCGTAGAGGGGGCGCCAAATGGTCTCCAAACAAGATTTTCCTGAAAATTTCAGTTTTTATTTTGACCGATTTCTGGAAAATATATTTAAAATTAATAACTTTTGTAATATAATTAATTATTTATTTTCTTGATTTTTCTGATAAAATGTGTAATAAAATGTTTGAGTACATCAACCAAAACATTCTTTCTGACCACTTTATTTCTCCAAAGAAGAGATATATTTTTATTTCTTTAAACGAAATGCATGTATATCTCCCGCTTTTTATTTTAAAACGATAACACGACCTTGTCCGGAATTTCTCAAAAATATTTAATTTTCAAAATCCGATTCCATAATCTGGAAATGACATTTTGGGAAAATCCTAACGCTTCCGCTACAATGGATTGCGTTTGACTCTAATGTAAACGACTGATGGCCTTCCTGGCTACCGATTCAACTAAGTCATCTTGCTGAGACATCGTATATTCACTGCTACGAAGCATTCAACGGTTGTCAATTGTTTCTAATCTCCTATTACAAAAGGAATACTGCAAGTGTCTCCTTACTCCTTATCTAAAACGCATAGTTTTCGACGTCACAGACTAAATTTGCATATTCCCTACTTTGTAAACGTTATAATTTTCCTTTATAATCTCTTCTATTTCCTTTTGTTCAAAAAGGTTGTCGATTATATGGTTATTTCATACCGAACCCACAATATCCCCTAATTGTTTTGAGCAGTGAATGTGACTGCATGGCGTTACTCCGCAGTAGAAAAGAAACGGAACCTAAAAGTCCACTACAGATCTATGGAGAAAATATTTTTCAAAACCTAAGAGTCGCACTTCAAATACTCCTTACTATTTCATTATCAAATGCTAGCTATAAACGTTCGTTCAGCAAATTAAAATAAATTTTCACATATTTACAATCAACGATGAGACAGGATCTCCTAAGTTATCTAGCATTTTTAAGTGTGCAAAGAGAAAAAGTTGAAAGGATAGACTTCGATGAAGTAAATGATAAATTTGCTTCAGCCAAGGTAAGAAAAATGTATACATAGTAATTAATTGCATTCATGTATTATATTATTATTAATAAATATAAGTTCCCGACCAAGTCGAGGTGCACGTGATTGAAGCGAGATGAGGGGAAGTGAAGTAAAACTTTTTAAGTTGGCTGGTGGTGTGTCTGACAATTTTAGATCTTTGGCACTCCAAGCACGAACATGTCCAGTTGGCTATGTCCTTTCGCATGCTAGGCCATACGAAACGTTGCTGTATCAGTTTCCTCAAAGCCTTGATGCCAGGCTGTGACAGAAGATGTAACTGACTAAAAATGGCATGGCGAAACCCGGAGGGAACATAAATTTGAAATCTTGAATCCTGAACATTACAATAAAGTGATTTTTCAGGTGACAGCTGCACAGGCTTCAAGTTGAGATTGGTGGAAGATTTGCTTTTCGAAAGAGGTTTGTAGTTCTGAATCCCGGTGTTGTTTATCCGCAAGGGCAGCAAAGTTTATTGTCGAAGGAACGACTAGTTCTTCAGTACGAGACAAGGTGTCTCCAGCAATATTCTGCGAACCCTCAATATAACGGATATCTGTTGAAAATTGTCCTATGAAGTCTAGGTGTCATTTGACCAGGAGAAGCTTTATCTGAACGCTGTTGAAAAGCATACGTTAAGGGGTTTTGATCCGTGAAGATCATGAAAATGCGTCCCTCTAGCATATGTCAAAAATATTTGACAGCTTCATAAGTTCCTAATAACTCGCGATCGTAAGTGCTGTATCTGGTTTGTGCTGGTCAGAGGTTTTTAGAAAAATATGAAAGTGGTCTCCATAATTCTTGATCGTTCTGTTGTAAAACTGCTTCTATACCTGTTGTTGATGCGTAAACGTGTAGAAATATTAGGTTATTTTTGGAAGCAGAAGAGATGAAAAATATGCAACGCCTTCGCCGGGAATCGAGCAGCGGACCTCTGGAGTACCGGCGGCCCAGCCTGCAGAACCACTACACCACGAAGGCACGCTAGGAAAGCGGGAGAAATACCTTATATACTCCCCTTTTTAAAGGGCGACTGGGGTTTTAGGGGACCCAATTGCCAAATTCTGGGTGTGCAGAATCCTCATCCAACACCCCTTTTAGTTTGGGCGCCACTGTAGAGACATTAGGATACTTGGAAGCAAGAGAGATTGAAAAATTAGCAACCGTCTTCGCCGGGAATCGAACCGTGGACCTCTGGAGTATCGGCCGAGCGTGCAGACCCACTACACCACGAAGGCATGCTAGGAAAGCGGGAGAAATACCTTATAAACGTAGAGTGATAATGGCTTAAATACGGAAGGATACTACAAATTTGTTGCCGAAATTAAATCATTCTTGCATTTTTGGAACGCTTCGCGAGATTCTCTGGTCCAGGTTATAACACGTTTATCGTTTTTCTTGCTTCCAACCAAAAAAGAATTTAGAGATGCTTGTATGGTTGCTGCATGAGATAAGAAATGTCGATAAAATTGAGCATAGCAAGAAATCTTCTTAAGTCCTTCACTGTAGATGGTTCGGGCATATCGTGGATAGCGGTGACTTGGGAAGGGGTCGAACGCCATCGGCGGAAATTTCATGACCAAGAAAGGATACACTTGGTTGGCCAAAAACGCATTTGGAAGGATTAAGACTGATAGCGTACCTTTGAAAACGTTCAAAAACTGTTTTCAAATGCGATAGGTGCTCTCGCTCTGAAGAGGAGGCGATTAAGAACGTCATCAAAATAAGGTACACAAAGTCGAGGCCGTTTAACACCTGATTCATGAAGCGTTAGAAAGTTTGAGCAGCACTCCATAATCCGAAACTCAAATAGTCCAAAAGGCGTAATAACCGCAATTTTTGGAATATCAGCTGTGTTAACGGGCACTTGGTGATACGCCCGCTCAAGATCAAAGGTTGTAAAAATAGTTTTTCCCTCTAAAATTTGCATACAGTCTTGAATGTGCGAGGCTGGGTAACGATCAGGAATTGTAGCCGCATTTAATCGGCGATAATCGCCACTTACCATTTCGTTTCCGAACTAGATGGAGCGGACTGGCCCATGAACATTCTGAAGGATGGCAAATTCCCTGTTCCATCATGTATTGAAATTCCTCTTTGGCGGCTTTAAGCTTGTACGAAGGTAAGCGTCTTGCTTTAGCGGCAATTGGAGGTCCGTTAGTTTCAATATAATGTAGTACATCGTGCTTAGGTTCGGAAATACCCATAACTGGGCGCGTGATTGTAGAGAATTCTCTGAGAAGTTCATGCCATGGGGAGTTACCCGAAATCACTTTAATGCTCCAATCTTGACTGTTGCGAATTACTCCCGGATAATTTAAGTTGGTTGTGGAATATATCAAACGGCGATTCTTAAGATTGACAAGCAAAGTAAATTTTTGTAAATAGTCAGCTACAATAATAGGACTTGAAACAATAGCAATAATGAATGGCCATTGGAAGTTGCGGCGCAATCCTAAATCGACAGATATCAGGCGTTCACCGAAAGTTTGAATTGTAACTTGGTAAGATGCTTTTGTTCGTAAAAATGTGGTGGAACGACAGAAACATCAGCCTCGGTGTCTACAAGAAACCTTAAGCCCGAATTATTTTCGATGACGAAACGGCGTGCAAAATTCCGTCCGCTGTCGTTCACGACTTCGAGCAACGGTCCTTCTCGTTTCCCTGGTCGTTATAACGACAAGGTGGGCGGCATTTGTTTGCCTTGTTTCCAAATTTACGGTGGTAAAAACAAATACCCGGAGGAGGGCTTTCATAACGTTTCCTCAGTGGTTTCATAACGTGTATTTCGACCACGTGATGTGGAGCGGTTGCGCTGAAAATGTTCAGCTTGGATGGCTACTAACTGAGCAACCTGTTTGGACAAATCATCAATTTGAGCCTGAACGCCACAATACCTGGACCAGGAGCCTGCGCTGAGTGTATTTGCGCTGGAATGGCTAGCTCGTGAATTTTATCAGTGATTTCGAGAAGATTTTTAAGTGGCTCGCTACTGGCCGCTAAAATCGTTTGCATGTTAGATGGGAGTCTATTCATCCATAATGTTTTAAGAATGCTATCCGTTACGTTACTGGCGGCTAAGTCTGACATTTTAGACAGCAATTGAGAAGGCCTCATATCACCCAACTGTAAATCGTGCAACAGCTGCTTGATTTTAACTGCCTCGGATTCTTCATAAACAAAAATAATTTTTTTTTAAAGTTTTGTATTTGTCCATCGCCGGTGGATTCAAAATTATTTCACGAGCTGATTGCAGTACCTCTGATTCTAACGCGGCGATGGCAATATAAAATTGAGTTTCGTCGGCAGTAATGTGACTCAATTTAAACTGCGCATCCAATTGAATGAACCATAACAATGGGTCTCGGCGACAAAAAGGAGGTGGCTTAACAACCACTCTCGCCATTTGTGAAGCAGCATCGTTTTCAACCACTTTAGATCAATCAAATATGCACAATAATAATATGTATAGAAAAATAATCAATATGTATATAGTGACACAGTTTTTTGGTACTTGAAATCAGAAAAATTGGCGTCTCAAATGCAGCAGACGATACATATATCCGTTGAAATTATGACAGAAATATGTTGACTCACCCGAATGCGGCACAACGCTTGAAATCACAAGTGAAATGTCTTAGTTGCATCTCATCACACTGGATAACTTACTGTTGCTCAGAATTTTGACATATAAACACCATATTCGTGCAACATTGAAGGTTGCTATTCATAATAAATACGGGTCACCAATTATGGTAGTATAATTTGAGACAGATCCTTAAATAATAATAACAATTGAATAGAATAAATATCATTTTATTTTTGGTTGCTATGGGTTACCAGACTGGCCGAGTTGAGTTGTAGTAGGCAAGTTGCCACATATCTATTTATCTATAATGTGTATTAAACTTTTAATTGTTTAAAAATTGTACTTTTTAAAAACACTTATATAAATATGTAAAATAAATAACACGTTTTTAACTAATTCTAGATCGTCGTATGTCTGATTTTTCCGCCGACACAGATGCATTTCCGAATCCAAGGCTAGTGTAGTTAGGTAGTGACTATTCTTAATATATTTTTGAGTATTTTATGGCAGATTCGGCATTTTATTATTAATTACATTATTTTCTTATTAGGAATATATTCTATACATTATATTACTGAAAGTTTTTTGTGAGGGGGGGGGCGCAAAAAAGGTATTTTGCCCCGGGCGCGAGTTATGCTTGCTACGCCACTGCCACCTTCCGTCCAATATTTCTGAGAATATACACAAATTTTGGAATCTGAGAGTATCAGTAAATAAATATATAGAATATCGCCTCTCAAACGACCACTTCTGAAAGTGACCGATAGTTCTGAGATTATAAATAAATATTGATATTAAGCATTACTTCTATAAGACGACCATCTCTATATAAGACCAAAGTTTCTAGAATCTTGGATAGTCATCAGAGATGTATCTTTACTGCGAAATTATCGCACGACTGTAATTCAATATCAATAAGAGATCGCGCGATTGAAAAACATTTTCTGTCCTGTAATTAGAGGAAAAATTTTTCCTTATGAGGTATTTCTCCCGCTTTCCTAGCGTGCCTTCGTGGTGTAATAGTTCTGCCCTGGGCCGGTATTTCAGAGGTCCGTGGTTCGATTCACGGCGAAGGCGGTTGCTAATTTTTCATCTCTACGGCTTCCCAAAAAAATCCTAATGTCTCTACAGTGGCGCCCGAACTAAAAAGGTGTTGGATGAGGTATATCCACACCCAGGATTTAGTGATTGGATTCCCTTAAAAAAAAAGTCGGCCTTTAAAAAGTGAAGTAATATAAGGTATTTTTCCCGCTTTCCTAGCGTGTCTTCGGCCCACCAGCGGCCGAGCGGTAAAGTCGCTGAACCCTGGTAGTGCGATCCGAGATTCGAATCCCGCGAACGGGCTGGCTGCATGGGTGTTTTCGTGGTTTTCCCCACGTGTAATGTGTATACGAGCCAGTTTCCCTTAGAAAGTCCTCCACGAAGACATCCCTCCCCTTAGGCAGATACCCCTAGTGTGCTTTACCATAATTAAATACACCACCACCACACCTAGCGTGTCTTCGTGATGTAGTGGTTCTGCACACTGGGCCGGTATTCCAGAGGTCCGTCCTTCGATTCCCGGCGAAGGCAGTTGCTAATTTTTCATGTTTCCTGCTTCCAAAAAAATACCTAATGTCTCTATATCCAAATTTAAAAAAAAATTCGTTTCCGTAATTAAATATATCTATATCTAATTTTACCTATATTTGTAGTAGGGTTTGTAATCTGTAAGTAATTATACATGTAATTTATACATTTTTTATAAAAAAAATATATGTTATTTAGAATTTTGCAAATATTCTAGAAAATGCTAATCCATTGAAAAAAATCTTTTCCATGACTAAATAAATTTTTAAAAACGTCAGAAAAAATAGCAGTTAAAATTAATAACAAAATAACAAGAATAAATCATCAATCATATCAATATTTTTAATGTACAGCATTTAGAAACAAAATACATATGAAAAATAAAATAATGTGCAAGTTTCAGATGTGCAATGTCAAAAAATTAAAACTGGTAAATTTGAGAACAAATATCCTCAAAATGTTTGACAACGAAAGTCCTCCGGACAATGCAGAATGAATGTCCTCAGGATGTAAAATTGGTGAACTCCTCAGGACATCTGAGAATCAACATCTTCAGGACATCCTGTCATATCCCGGGACATAGCGACTTAAATAAGACATCCTCAGGTTGTTAAATTACGATCTCCTCAGGACATCTGAGAATCAACATCCTTAGGACATCCTAAGTATGTCCCGGGATATTGCGACTTAAATAGGACATCCTGAGGATGTTTTGTGCTATGGGGGTTTGAACGATAAAGTGTTGAGCCACGAAGACCGCACCCAAGATGTTCCAAGAGAATCGGCTAGCTCTTGTACCAAAAGAAAAGCAGAAGAAACATCCCATTTCGAGAAAAAGTACGTATTTGCGAAAAGTAGTTTATATGTCAAAGTTGATATATTATGTGACCCCATTTTTTATGTATTATATACTAACTGATTTTATTTTTTTTTTTCAGCGCAAAGGACTCTTCACCGAAGAGGCTATTCCAGAGGAGCTCACTCACATGGGAAACAATGTCTTTGTGGGACCCAGCATTTACAAGGGAAAAGTGACTGTGCACACCCGAGAGTATGCCAAATATGGTAAAGCTTACTATCCGACAAGACGAGGAGTGAACTTTGAGCCATGGTGTTTGAATATTCTCGCAACCAACATGACAGTGGAGGAACAAGACCTGCTGACACTAAATCTGGAGTTGCCCAAGAACTTTGTGGTCATGTATAAGGATTCCCACTTCACTCTGAAACAACTTTCTGCTAAAGGAGATGAAAAAGGTAGCCTCAGCATTACAACTACGCAGTGGGAAGAACTGATGACTCACTTTAGCCGTATCAGCAACATTGTCACCAATGTCGTTTATCAAAACATGAACTTTTGTGAAGCCTACGAAAGCATATCCAACGAACCTGTTAAGGAGGAGAATCTGCTCCAGTCCTTCGACATTTCTATGGGAAGAGCACGCCTCCAAACCATTCTAAAGATGTCGCTTGAAGAGCTTCTTAACCAACAAGAAGAACTTAAATATCCCCAGCGAATAGACTGTGAAGAACTTGTTCATAAGACAGAAACTGTGAATGCTATTGCTCTGAGATTCAATGCTGTTGACATCGCCAGACAATTTTACGGAAATATTTGGGGTGAAGAATCCTATTTAATGTTACTGAAACCTGCTCACTACATTACCAAGGACTTTATAAAATCTGTTTGTTTAAACCATGTACTCGATGAAGTAAGAAACACATTTTGTACTACCAATGGTGTCTCAGGTATTGAATACTATGAATATTTGTAAATTAATTATGATGTTCAATAAAATGCTATTTTGTTTTAAAATGGCCTCATGACAGTCTCCAGTTTCAGACCTTATTTAAAAGAATTAATCTGTAATGAACACTTACATAATTTTTAAATATACCTATTGAGTACAAACCTATTGATTTTTATAGAGTATAAATATAATTGTTCTTAAACATCGTATTATTACATGTTCAACCCTTGAGATGTTAAGTACCATTCATTTTCTCTCTTGTACATGTGTTAGACCTATTTTCTGAAATCTTTATATTGGGAAGTTATTAGAAACTCTGGCATTATTTCCCTATTCTAGTTAAATATATATAAATGAATATCAGTGTACGCTTAGATCATAACAACTATTGCAATGAACACAGCTCTGTCTCAGACCTATCGGGATCCACAGGTCCCCGCAAGTTTCGGGGGTTTTGCTGCTTTGCATCGTGCTTTAAAAGGTCGCGTAAAAGCAAAAAACATCCAGAAATGGTTGCAAACCAAGGATTCTTATACTTTGCACAAGCCTTTGAGACACAAGTTTCCCAGGAACAGAGTCATCGTAGGAGGCTTAAACGAGCAATTTCAATCTGATTTAGTGGATATGCAATCCTTGGCGTCTTTTAATAATGGATGTAAATATTTGATGACCTGTATAGACATCCTTTCGAAATACGCTTGGGCTATCCCTCTCAAAGATAAAACATCTGTGTCCATCCAATCCGCTTTCGAAAAGATATTTTCGGAACGTACACCTAAATTATTACAAAGAGATGCAGGGAAAGAGTTTACCAATGAACAAGTTCAAAATTTTTTGAAAAAGAGAAACGTTCGCTTTTTCACGACACATAATACAACCAAAGCTTCTGTCGTAGAACGATTTAATCGAACTCTAAAAACAAAAATTTGGAAATACTTTACCGAAATGAATACACGAAAGTACATTGATGTGATTGATAAATTGATATCCAGTTATAACCATACATGGCATCGCAGTATTAAGACAGTACCAGTATCCGTTACACTACAAAATCAAGAAAAAATTTGGAAAACGCTGTATGGTCAGCAACCAGTACAAAACCTTATTTCTTCAGATTTAAAGATTGGAGACACGGTACGCATCAGCCGAGAAAAAATGCTCTTTGAGAAAGGATACGAACAAAACTGGACACGAGAAATTTTTACAAGCTATAAAATTATTCGACGGATTCCTGTTGTCTATAAACTGAAAGATCTTGCAGGAGAAGTTATACAAGGAACTTTTTACAAACAAGAACTTCAAAAGGTTTCGGACTCTAGTTATTATCCCGTAGAAAAAGTTTTAAAAAAGAGGAAACGTCGCGGGAAAATAGAATATTTTGTGAAATTTCAGGTGTACCCCGAAAGCTTCAATGCTTGGGTGGATGATGTGAAACGGGTATAAAAGGCCCGTACATTCTGCTTATCTGTCATTTGAACGAAACATGTCTTTCTTTATTACACTGATCAGCGACAGCTCCATGCGTTTTTTTTTTCCAGACAAAAAAATATCACAATTTACCACTCAGCTTCGTACTCCGATGGATTTAAATAGTCAGTGGGAGTTATCTCTTGTGGACTTTATTTACCCTCATACATGGTATAACGTCCGAAAGACAATAATTTATTTGGATTTGATTTGGATGATGGAAAATTGGAAGGTCGAAGAGTGCCTCCAGGATGTTATGAAACGATACCAGATTTATTAAAAGCCATGAAAATACCTTCCCATAAAAATAAGATTGAATTCACTTATCATCCTGTCACGAAAAAAGTGACCATTAAGACCGACGAAAACTGCAAAGTCATTCTTCACGAAGGATTAGCTGAGCTTCTAGGGTTCGAGCCGGGTGTTTACAAAGGATTGGAACAAAGTCCTTTTGTAGCCGATCCCAAAGTATCTTTTCCTGTCATGTATGTGTATTTCGATCTCGTAGAGCCTCAAATTGTGGGAGATGTACAAGCCCCGTTGTTAAAAATTGTCACTGTAGAAGGAAATGACGGAGACATCATAAACGCTCATTACCCATGGCCCTTTTACTTGCCAGTTATACGTCAGCATTTTCAGACTATACATATTGACACAAGACTTCACTCTGGAGATTTAGTACCATTCGAAAGAGGCAAAGTATTTCTTGTGTTGCATTTTCGTCTGAGACAAATTCTATAAAAGAAGCCTTCATCTGCAAATTGATTTCATTTGGATTGTGTATGCAAGATTAGAAGCATCAAACATGCGGGTGCCTTACACATGTTGCACGAAAAAATTTGAAGATTATTATTTAGCTCAAACTGGATATGGATTACCTTACTATCAAGGAACCATTTTACAGAAAGGTTATGGTATTGGTGGATCTTTTGCAAAGCTGTTTCGGAGTGCTATGCCGTTTTTGATGAGTGGAGCCAAAACAGTTGGAAAAGAAACTTTGCGGACTGGAACACAAATTGCAAACGACGTATTGTCGGGAGAAAATTTTAAAGTCTCCCTCAAAACCAGATCTAAAAAAGCTGGCAAAAAATTAGCGAGGAAAGCAGTTCAGAAAGCAGACGAGATGATTGGTCACGGAAGGTTTAAAAGGAAGCGCAAAACCCCCAAACACTTCCTTTCGTCTAAAGCCAGGAAGGTGCAACGACGTGATATTTTTGACTCGTAATGGCTTTTCTGTTAAAAGATTCTCCAGAATGTGCAAAATCCGAAAAGGATTTATTTTCGTTACCACCCACACAAACAGTTATCGAAAAAGGTCAGTGGGTTGAATTTCATCCATTAGCCAATGTATCGGAAGGAAGTCCTGTCGAGTTCAATGTTTCTGGAAGCGGAGACGACTACCTAGACTTATCACAGACACAACTCTACGTCAAAGTGAAAATTTTAAAAAATGATGGCAAGCCAATCACTGCTGAAAGTAAAGTGGGACCTGTCAATCTCTTTTTACATTCTATGTTTTCTCAAGTGGATATTAGCTTAAATGAAAGACTCGTTTCCACCAGTAATAACACGTATCCTTACAGAGCCATCATAGAAAAATTACTGAATCATGGTTTTGATACGAAAACGTCTCAACTGTCATCAGAATAGTTTTTCAAAGATACAGCAGGACGTATGAATGTTTTTGATACTCAAGACACTCAGCCGAATGAAGGATTCAACCAACGAGCAGAATTGTTTAAACTGAGCACCTCGGTCGATATGATTGGCCGATTGCACTTGGATGTGTTTCATCAGGAAAGACTTTTGCTGAATATGGTAGATATGAAAATTAAACTCATACGCAGCAAACCAGAATTTTGTTTATTGGGTGAAGGTGAATTTAAAGTTTTACTCGAACAAGCTTCATTGTTTTTAAGAAAAGTGAGAGTCAGTCCGGGTGTTGTGCTAGGACATGACAAAAGCCTAGAAAAATCGACAGCCAAATATCCCATTAATAGAGTGCTCTGCAAAGCCTATTTCATTCCAACGGGAAATATGAGTTTTATTCAAGACAATATTTTCATAGGTCAGATACCTAATCGTATTGTGGGGGCATGCGTCGATAATGATGTCTTTAACGAAAACTATAATAAGTCTCCTTTTGAATTCAAGCATTATAATATGAACTTTATCGGCGTTTATGTGGACGGTCAACCGGTACCTCATAATCCTCTTCAGCCTAATTTTGACAAAAATCATTTCATACGAGCTTATCAGAATTTATTTATGAATGCAGACGACAGAGGACTTTACCTTTCAAGATCAGAATTTTCAAAAGGATATTCCTTATTTCGCTTCGACCTGTCACCTGACCTTTGTGATGGCTCTCATTTAAATCTGGTTCGACACAGCAACTTAAGATTAGAAATAAAATTTGGGACTCCCTTACAACAAACTGTTTCATTATTAGTGTACGCTGAATTGAAAATTTGATAGAAATCAATAAAGCTCGAAATATTCTATACGACTTATGAATGATGAATTCATCACATTCATAAGTCGTATAGAATATTTCGAGAAAACTGATGAATTCGGAAACTGATGAATTCATCACAGATTGGTCAAATCTTATCTCGAGATCCTATTTCTTTGAGATATTATGTAGGTGTTTTTCCTTGTGACAAAATACCTGTGATTCAAAGTTTTCCCTGTGCACTGGTGCTCAATACTGATAAACATGATGAAAAAGGAACTCATTGGCTATCTGTCTACATTGCAGACAAACTGCCTTTGGAATTTTTTAACTCTTATGGACTCCCGCCTGAAGTATATGGAAAAGATATCACATTCTTTGTCAAGAAATATCGTCATGTTTGCTGGAACAAGATATCGCTTCAGAGTTTAACTTCTAATGTATGTGGACATTATTGTATTTATTTTATTATTAAACGATGTCAAGGGCTCTGTATGGAACTCGTTGTATCACCCTTAGTTGGAAAGAATCATGATTTCCAAATATTTCAATTTGTCAAAAAACGATATGGTGTGTGCATGATTTTTAAAAAATAAAGTTGTTTAATTTGTAAAAATATCTCTTGTATTTCTTGTTCCTACACCTATTTAAATAAAATATTACTTTATTCATATAGTTGTATTTTTTAGATAAGAGTTGGAGAAATAAGGGCATTTTTGGGGGTATAAAAGGTCTCTCCATACATAGTGAGAGCACAGTTTGTAAAAAATCACGAACACGAACATGGAACGACAAACGATTGTTGCTGTATTTTCAGTCGTGTGGATATTTTCAAGTATGGGTATCCTACTTTGGATTCATCTGCAATGGACATCTAAACAAGATTTCAACTGTCTTCAAAATAAAACTACACTTGAAATCTATAAAATATATCAAAAGATTGATTCAATAGGATTTATCAAATGCCACGAATTTTCGAATTTTTATTTAAATCACACACATTGCGGAGAAACGATTTGTAAGTGCGTTCAAAACTCTTTACACGTTTTCAAAAATTACTGTTTTGAGTTTACAAAAAATATTATTCAAGGAGCGAATGTCTTCTGGTTGCCAATATCCTAAAAGGCTGCTTAGAGATTTTCTGTAAAGTATAAAAGTCAATGTTTTTAAAGTTCCTCTAATTTCCAAAAATGGAACTACCCAAGTTAGTATATCCTCTACTTGTCTTCTGAGCAGACCTACCGGTTCGGGTAAAACGGTTTTTGTGAAGAAATTGATAGATCATAAAATGTTCCATCCTATGCCTACCAATATTATTTATTGCTACGGAAGTTATCAACCTCTTTTTAATTCCATGAAAAACGTAAATTTTGAAGAAGGATTACCATCTAACCTGCAGACTCTCCAAAATGCTTTAATTGTCATAGACGATTTAATGTCTGAATTAGCAAGTGATACTCGCTTAAGCAAACTTTTTACAAAAGGAAGTCATCACCGAAACCTTTCAGTCGTTTTCATAACGCAAAATCTTTTTCACCAAGGCAAGGAGATGAGAAATATTCATTTAAATTCCCATTATCTTGTCTTATACAAAAATCCTAGAGATAAAAGTCAAGTTATGCATTTAGCTAGGCAAATGTTTCCCGGAAAAGTAAAGGCCTTTCAAGAAATTTTTCAGAATGCTACTTCAACTCCATTTAGCTACTTGCTGATTGATTTACGACCTGAAACAGGTGAAACGCTTCGCCTTCGTACAGGTATCTTTCTTGGAGATAAATACTATGTCTACCAGCCCCGTTAATTCATTTCAGTTTGAGACGTCGAATGGCTAACATGTCTTCTCCCATCGCGATCGATTTCGAAGGTTTTCAGTGGATGCCTCATTGTTACATTGTTAAAGAATCAGCTTTTTACACCGTGCATGAAGGATATCACAGTTGCTGGTCATTTTTAACTCCTCAGCCTCGGAAAACATTATCACGATCTCAGCAAAAGTGTTTTGCTTGGGTCACAAGAAATCGTCATCACATGAATTGGAATGAGGGTGTTTTACCTTATACTTATCTTCGTATTATTTTGCAATATTTGTCATCTATTCACTCTGTCATATACGTGAAAGGATTAGAAAAGAAATAATTTTTAGAAAATTTATTATGTAGAGACATCATAAGTCTAGACTGTCCTAAGATAGAGAATTTAAAAAAGAAAAGTTCTTTAACATGTTCGATTCATGCAAAAGGATTTAATTGCTGTGCTGTAACCAAAGCGACTGCATTTGCTACCTATATAAAAGAAAGTGTGCAAGAAAAAGAGCTAATTTGTCATCAGAATGTCTCATCTGAAGGATGTGGATTATCTAAAACTGTTAGGAAAAAGTCGAATAAAAGCAGCTGTACTGAAAAAGTGTCCGAATCATCTCATTAAATCTGTTTATGAATGTGTTTTAAATCTTCTAAAAGGAAACGTACCCATCACCAAACGCGTCAAAAATCGACTCGTCCCTTTTAAAAGAACTTTGAGGAAATTAGCGGACAAAAAAGTACCTCTTTTTAAGAAAAGACGTCTTTTGGTTCAAAAAGGTGACGGTTTTCTATCTTTCCTGATTTCTGCAGCAGTCAGTGTCTTATCCTCTCTTCTCCATGGAACACAGTAAGAAATTTGTCCTGCTGCCTCTGGATCGTATGCACCAGTTTGAAGATGAACATTTGAGTGATTTAGATACCCAAATTCAAAACATCTTAAAAAAGAAAATGGACGATGAAGAAAAATCCAAATTGTACATACAAGTTCTGCAAAAGTATGTTACGTTTCCTCATGTGAATGCGTCTGAAAAACAACCGCCTGAACAATTTTCTGAGACAGATGTAGAAAAGGAAATTATGCAGACTGTTCCTGTGAAACAGAAAAGAACGGCACTGAAAATAATAGATTTCTTAAAAGAACATCAGATTTCCTGGACACACAATAAAGAACTGATTCTGGACGGTCATGTGTTTTCTGGGTCCAACATTGTTCAACTGATAAACTTTCTGTTGAGAAATAGAACTGAAAGACCTACTGCCTTTGAACAGTTTAAAAATGTACTCAATGTGAATAATTTTCCTCAAGACTTTGTGAAAAACAAACATTTAATGAGTGTAAAAGCTATGTATGCTAGACCTAAAAGAAAATCCTCTTCGAAACTATGGCTGAAATTGTAATGAAATGTTCATAATAAAAGTTAATTTCTGATTATTTGTGTTATGTTTTTCTTTGATAAAGTTAATATATAAAATCATTTTTCCTGATTAAACTAATATATACATAATCATAACCCTTATTTTCTAAAAAAATATAAAAAAACTTACCTTTTATGAAATCCTTTAAAAAAAAAACACCACCATAATTTTTAAACTTCTGTTTATTTTTTTTTTCTAAATAAGGTTTTACACATGCATGATATTGTGCATATGATCTTTTTACATACACACGTTTTTGTACATACCATACATTTTTACAAAAGTTATTTTCAAAAGCCAAATGGTAAGGTGGTAAAGTCTGACTGAATCATTCTTTTGTCCAACACAACTTTGTACATTTTTGTTTCGGGTTTATTCACAACTTTTCTTCTTTTTGGTTCTCGGGTGATTTTGGAGGGGTTGTGCAGAGCTATGACATCCTTTTGGTCCAGACTACATACCAGACTTTTGATGGCTTCAAAATTTAAGAGCTGGGAATTTCGGAAGTTCAACGAAAATCCTCTGACTTTGCAACAAGTTTTCCCAGTGGCGGTCTGGTACGCATAGTTTTTCGAACCTCCTGAAAAAAAAATAAAACATGGTGAGAAAAAGACATAACAGAAAAAACATGCATTAAACATTTTTTTTGGTACATATTAAATAAGGAACGTTTTAAAGGTCCTTACCTGACACGAAGATTTTGATGATATCTCCATCCAATTCGTCTGTAAATTCCCCTAAGAAGTTACCCAAGGGAGGATCATTGCGACCATTGGTAGCGTAGATGATGGAGTCTGTGTCGTGATACAGGACGTCTCGACCCAGCTTCTCCATTTCACTGTACAGCTTGAGGCGAGCCCAAGCTGTCGTAAACGTCGCTAGAAAAATGTTGGTCGAGGCATCCTGCGGCACAAACTCCTTGGCAGACTCCCACTGTATTGCTGCCACCTCAGGCGTGGGCAGAAAGACATCTTTGATCTGAAAAGAATAGAAGAGTCATGAGTTCACAGCTCAAAATACATGAATAATAGGTCGAAGTTTATAGATGAATAAAATTGATCAGAAAACTTACTTTTTTGGTAGGATCAGACATCATCTTATTAAAGTCCGGCGCCGTATGTACATAGGTAAGCTGCAGTGGCATAGCTAGGGTGGGGCAAGGGGGGACCTCTGTCCCCGGGCGCAGCATCCAGGCGGCGCCAAATTGATGCTACGAAATATTTTAATGAAATGTTTTCCATTCTTGGCACACAGAAAGCGACGTGAATTCTTCAGTTGTCCCCGGGCGCTGGAATCCTAGCTACGCCACTGGTAAGCTGTCCTTTGTTTATGTTCATACCCCCATCTGAAAAACAAAATCCAACATAAATCATAACGAATTAAAAAAATAAAAATGTTTACAAAAAATTCGAGTACAAAAGAAATCATCTTACCTGCCCCAGAAACTGTTTAGGGCCAACTTGGCAACTTGGCGACGCCCAGGGTTCTTGGTAATCTTTCCTGCGTCCAACTTGATGCCCTCTCTTTCTTCATATTGGAGAATATACTTCAGTCTGTCTTCTTCCGTCACACACTCCGAAGGCCATCCGCTACTTTCCTGTTTGATCTTCAGAAAGAGATCAATGTAGGAACGAAACAGGGAAGTAGACGATTCTTTGAAATGATACACTTCGTAAATCTAGGAAATAAAGAATAAATTTCAGTTATGACAAAAGATTTTAAATAAATTTGGGTTATGACAAACAATTTAAATAATCTTTGAATACTTACATGTATGACGCAGTAACCTTTCTTTATCGCCAGCTTGACTTCTTCCGATACCCACGTTCCGACAAGAGCTCTTTCGTCGTCTGTGTGGGTACAGGAAGACTGACACTGTGGAAGGGTGCAAGTCCGACACAGGGGAAACATCAGTTTCTTTCGGCACCGGTATGGAAGAACTGGAAGATATAGGTTCCGGGGAGGAATGACACGGCATTGAATGATGCCAAAGTAGTGTTCTAGATCCCCGAAGGTTTCTGTGATGATTTCCGGATGTCCCACGGGGTAGACGCAATATTTGTTCACCTGTGAAATAAAACAAAAAGTCAGAAAAACACATCATCCATGAAAAGGTTTTAAAATAATAAAAAGTACGAACCCATGGATAGAGAGATGTGAAATCCACATATTTAGCGTCTCCCTCGTGGAACAATTTGAGGGCATTGGTCCGTCCTCCGAAAAATGACTCGCGAGGATTGAGCCGGTCCCTCAATTGGTGTTGATCTAGGAAAGCTTGGAGGTTTGGATTTTCTTTCTTCTGTCGTTGAAACTCATACTCCCACATTTCTATGACGTGAAAACCCTGGGCTCGAAGTTTTCGTGTGGTGTCTTCTGCCTTTTCTCTTAACGTTGCCATGGAAACTGCTTTTAAGGGGTGGATGACATCCCCGTCATAGCACGAACTACATCCATGGAAGAAATAGCCCTAAAATAATACAAACACATTAATAGTGTTCAATATGTAAATTAAAGATTAAAAGTGTAAAATTATTCAAAAGAATCACATAGAAAAAGAATGGTTATATTTTCTTACCTGAAACTGATAGACGGTTTGAGTTGCTTGGCAAAACCGTCTACCGATATTCCGGCGATTCTGTGCTCTCCGGAACTGTTCAATGCATGTTGAATGGCAATGCCTTCCGAAGCAGCAACAAAGTCCAACCACCGGTTCGAATCAGGGCTGTAATTTGTGGAGTTCACATATCCGTGTGTGGGCACCATGGCAATCGTGTTGGGCTGAATGTGGCCACTCCAATACGTTGCCATACAGGCTGACGCAATGGTCACGTATCTGAAAAGAAAAGAACAACTTCATGAGCATGATTATTCTATAAGAATATAACTGTAAACATGATCATTATTGTATACAAGAATTAGAAAATAACTTACTGGAACCACACCGGCCACATCCAAAAACTGGGCTCAAAATTCCAGGCAGCAACGACGAAGAATATCCACGTCCAATCTATTAAAAGAAAAAATGTTAAAACAATACGAAACATAAAATATAATAATAAAACAAAATCTTAAATAAATAAGAATAAAGGAGGGGAAAATATACCTGGAATAGGCCAGCATCTCTGCTTGGAAGTTAAACACATCCCCCTTGTGTTCTTCGTGCCAGGATAGAAATGCTTTTCGGGCTGGAGTGCTCATAGTATCCGGGCTGTAGTAAAGGTCATCAGGCAGCGGTCCGACATAACTCTGGTTTTCTCGGAAGTTGAAAAGATGGGGGAAGTAACCCTTTTTCAACTCGGTGAGACTGAAGCATCCCGGTAGCTTGGCCAACGCCATCCGTAGAAAATTTAACGAGTCTATGACCCGAAAGTTCAGACTAGGGTGTCTTACACTCATGATCATAGACCCGTTAGGGATCACTTCCGGCGCTGTGCCTTGCTCCAGGAGCCAAGCCATAACGAACTGTCCGTCGAACCTGTAAGTAACAAAAAAAGTATGAATAATATTGAAAAAGTAGTCGTACTTAAAAAGCATGCAAACTATGGTATTTTTAACTTACCCTTTCATGTTATGAGCCAAGGCGGTGTAGCCCTTGTGCTGTGTAGAGAACAGCCAGGCGCAGAAATCTTGACATGCCGTGTATCCCGGAAACACTTTTTATGTGCCGTCGGCATACTGATGGACTTCTTCGGAGCAACACTACGCAAATAGCAACGGTGCTCAGCAGCCACGACAAACTGGCCGCAAGACGGACATTTGGTGGTACCGCACTTATGCAGATCTTTAGGGCACTTACGGCGTTCAATCACTTGGCAGCAGTCCCTGCACTAGTATACCTGTAACGACAATTAATTTTTTTTAACATGACAATTTTGAGAAAATTATATGATAAATAACTTTGTTCATTAAGATATATTTTCAAAACACTTACTCTACTGCAAAGTGAAAACTCTTCATTTCCAGTGACGGCTTTGTGTGCTGCGTAACAGGCATCAGAGTGGCATAGACGGTCACAATCCTGACATCGTTGGGACTGGCCTGGAAAGCAGTCGGTTCTCAAGCATATGGGACAGGCATTGGCACATCTATGACTTTCAGGCATTTGGTAGTCCTTTTTACAGTTCGTGCAGTAATGATTACTGCCGAAGAACCCTTTGGGGGACTTGATCACATCGTAATGTCCATCGTGGAGCCATAAATTGATCCGCTGAGACCTCTCCTTTCCTTTATAGACCACCTAAAACACAGACAAAAATTTTCTCTTGAATTCCAAAAATCAAACCCTTTAGACATTTTTAACATCGAAACGAATTGCATTCTTAATCATCTAAAAATTCATTGTGCATTTAATTTTAACATCAAAACGAATTGCATATAAAAATAATCTAAACAAGTTAATGTAACCTAAAAAGTAAAAATTTTCACAAGTTATATTTTTAACATCTAAACAGAAAAACTTTTCCCTAAATCGAATAATCTAAAACTTTCGATTTCGTACAGCCTAAATTTTGAATATCTAAACAAATTTCCTACATGCATGCATTTTATGCGTGAATATGCGTAAAATATAATCTTAAAAGTTAAAGTAGTCTGAAAAAATTCACTAAACATTTTTGTAAGGCATATTTTTAACGTCTAAAGAAATAGCATGCATGCATAAACTATAAATTTTATCTTAAAAGTAAAATTAATCTAAAAAATTTTTCAAGTTATGTTATTAATATCTTAAATTTCATACATAAAGAATAATCTAAAAAATAAAAATTCATCATGCGTTCAGTTTTTACAAATTGTACTTTTAATATGGAAACAAAGTATCATCATACATGCGTAAACTATAAATTTAATCTAAAAATTCCACCATGCGTTTTTACAAGTTGAATTTTTAACATGGAAACAAAATAATCATAAACCATAATGTTAGCCACTTAATTTTTCAGTCCGTTAAAAACTGTTTAATGTTAATTCCACTTTTAAAAATTACTCACGTACTCAAATAAATTTTTATCATATAGCCACAAATTATAAAAGAACAAAATTTAAGTTACGATTTTAAAACAGCCCTAAAAGGTAAAATCTCGTTTATAAACATAAAAAACAAATTTGAAAACAAAAATATCTTGAGACAAATAATAACTTACCCTGTTCAAATTATCCGAAGAAAAGACTGCAATTTGAGTATCCAGGTGGTCTTCAAAGATGGCAATCTCTGTAAATGTGCAGGGGCCCAGAGGCACATCCGCAGCCATATGGAGTTCTTTAGCACGATTCAAGAGAGCTGGCCGACGACGATCTCACATGGCATTAATGGCAGTTGTGTCCTTGTTCAAATATGCCAAGGCATAAACAACCGCCTTAGCGCAACACAGTCCTTCCTCATCATAGGGAATGGATAAAATAGACTGTTTTCTCAGTCTGTCTATGGAGATGTTGATCACCCTACGATTTCCACCAGCACCCACAGGTCGTTTGAATGACATGTACCGAGAATCCTGTATCCAGCTCAATTTTATCCTTGGACTGCAGCACTTTCATCACTGCAGCCAAAATTTTTTCGACTGTAAGGGCGAAACTGTCATCAATGAAGTACTTATCGGCTTGTCCAATCCTTCTGCCTGGACGCAAAACCGTATAAGATCCGATGAACCCAAATCGGCTGTAGTTCGACGAATCAATTGTTCAAATAATTCCCGGACGGTATCTGGAATTCGTACCATTGGGACGCCTTGAACATCCTGAGGCAGCCGTTCCATATCTATACTAGCCCGGAAAGTCATTTCCTCGGCCTGATATTTATGGTTTTGGCGACGAGACTTTTCTGTGAGCACAATCGCCTCATCAATCTGAAAAGTAAAAATAAAAATTAAGTTTTCGGCAAGAATCAAACATTTTCAAAAAGACATTCATATATAAAGAAAAAAATACACACCGAACGTTCATCGGAACCAGCCATATACATAGGGCCATGAGCTGATGAAGTAGAAGTCTAAAATTAAACAAAATAAAAATAAATACATTCATTTCTAGTAATAAGAAAAAAATATTCTAACAGAATCTAAAAATGCTGAAATACTTACCTCAAATACGGAACCCACATGATAGTACAGGGGCAAAATCAGGGGATTTTCCATAAAAATTTCATCCACTTCATCTAATAACTATCAAAATAAAATAAAATACGTTTAAAATACGATCAAACAGTAAAATACATTCAGAAAAAAAAATACGCTACGAAAATAGGTGTAAAAAACTTACATCGTCATCAGAATCACGGAAAGGACAATCAGAATCTTCAAATAACACCTAACAATTAAAAAATTAGAATAAATAACACATTCAGAAAAAAAAATTCGTGTTTAAAAATGGTAATCTAAAAATAAAGTAGAAGAAAAAAATATACCTACATTAGATGCAGAAAAAAAAACTCGTTTAGCAGACATCGTGTAGAAAAAACGAAATGGCTCAAAAGAAAATCACAAAAAGGCAAGAGAACGTTCGATCAGCAACAACCAAAGTAGAAATGATTGCATTGAATGCTAATGCTAATTGCTTATGCTTATATTAGCCCAGTTGGGCTTTAATAAGCTATATTGATCTAATCCCCTAAGGACAATCAGAATGTCAACTATCAGCTAGTTCCCAGCCAGGAAATCGGAGCGGGTAAGGAAAAGAGGGCCCATCGACCATAGTGACAAAGTCCAATCATCAAAGTAACTTAACTCTTACCCCTGAGACAAGAGTAATAATCACGTGTATGGAGCTATGAAGATGCAAAAGAAATGAAAATACATGAAATGTGCATAGGATACAGTGTTGAACATGTAATAAACAAATGAAAGTGAAGTAATGTACGCATAAAAATGTGTTATTTACATATTTGAAAACGAGTGGGCTAAGTGACAAAATTGTGATCCCTCATTCTGTGAGCCGTAAAAGGCCTGATATTGTAGTCCTCAGGAATGCAGACATAGTTCAGTACAGCATTAAAGTTTCCTTTACTGCAATTCAAGCCTTTGTCAAAGAACTTGCTGTTAAGTTTTTGCAGATATTTGTCAATATATTCAACTTGTAAATCATCGTGCAGGAGTTTGTTACGGATGTAAAAATGCGCTCCTGTCATGGTGCGTAAGATTGTGTTTTGAGTCACCTGCAATTTGTTGATATCTGAGCTCGTAGCAGTCGCCCAGACAGGGGACGCATAACACATAATTGGTCTTAAAATGGAAATATAAATCTGTCTTTTCCTTCTCAGATCTAACTGCGAGCTGCGCCCTAGCAGTACTTGTAATTGTTGAGCAATTCCTCTGGTCTTGTTTGCAATGTAATTGACATGCGTACTCCACGTGAGTCTTCGATTCAAGTAAACACCTAAATACTTGGCCTTGTTTACCATCGGGACACGTTGGCCGAATAGGTAAAGTGGCTGAACTGAGACCATTATTTTCTTCCTTCTAACAAGAAGTAGCTGTGATTTAGTCGCATTGATGGAAATCTTCCACCTGGAGCACCACTCCTCAATGTCCATAATTATATCCTGCATAACAGAAATTGCCCTGTTAGGCTGAATAGATCTGACCGCTACAGCGGTGTCATCCGCATAGCAGGCCAGCAATGTATTTCTGTTGAGTTTATCCCGCGGGAAATCAGCCGCATAGAAAAGATAGAGTACTGGGCCAAGACAGGACCCCTGGGGGACGCCTGCAGCGATAGTTTTGTATCCAGAATGACTTTGCTTGCAGCTAACAGTAAAGTAACGATTTGCAATATAAGATCTGGTGAGTAAGATCAGTTCTCTAGGCAAATTCATCATTATCAATTTATATATTAAGCCCTCATGCCAGACACGGTCAAATGCTTTGGCCACGTCCAGCATGAGCACTGCAGTACAACTCTTATGATGCAGAGCAGAGCTGATAAATTCCACAAGCCTAATCAGTTGTTTAGATGTGCAAAGTTCGTTCCTAAATCCGTACTGATCTTCCGGAAGTACCTGTAAATAAGGCTGGAATTTCCTTAAAATTATTCGTTCAAAGATCTTGCCTATATTAGAGAGCAAGCTTATGGGCCTGTGATTTTCCGCCTTAGTGATGTCTTTTGCAGGCTTCGGTAGTAGGAAAACTTTTGCGTACTTCCAGCAGTCCGGGAAGTAGCATAACGTAATGCATATATTAAAAATGCTGGAAAGTCTTGTGATTCCACCGCGCGGGAGGTTCCTGATCATTAAATTTGTAACTCCATCAATACCTGGGGCTTTCTTGGGGTTCAATTTGGAGATAATATCCGTAACTTCTCTTGGATTAGTTAAACCATCGGCATTTAGAGCCGTGGGAGCACCTAGCCATTCTTCTACTTTCATTCTGACTTGGGTCTCAAAGTGAATATTACGAGGTGTCTGATTGGGAGAAAACTGCTTTTCAAGATGTGAAGCAAAAATCTGACATTTGTCAGTATCTGAATAAGCAGTGACGCCGTTGTCAATAATTGGCCTATCACACTGATGCGTCCTCTTTAACATTTTTGTAAACTGCCAGAAGGCATCACTGTCTAAGTTTAACTCCTCCATTTTAACATTCCAAGCCTCACACTTTAATTTATGCATTTCAAGCTTAATATGCTTACTGATCCTATTTAACTCCGTTTTAATAATTGGGTCCCAGGTGATATTATACCTCCTTCGCAGCCTGTTTCTTTCGGCTATGAGAGATTTGACGTACCTTGGAATCTTAGCGATTTTACAAGACCTTTGAGTCACCTTGGTGGCCTCATAGTAAGAGTCATTAAGACATGTAGTAAACTTATCAATCTCCTTGTCAATATCAGAAGGGCTTTTCATAGCACCTAATTTAGGGAGCCTCACTTTCACAACATTGTGGTACATTCTCCAGTCGGTATGGGTCTTAACATTCGTATAATTAATACTGGTGACCCCTAGTGTAGCAATCACAGGAGTATGATCAGAGCTTAAGTCGTCTCGAACCTCCAGCACCATATTAATTCCTGTATTAGTCAAGATGATATCTAGAATATCAGGAGTGTACCTGATGTTGCTGGGCCTGAACGTCGGTACGTCAGGCGCAAATATACCAACTGGGTGGTTACTGATATACTCTCTCAGTACTTTACCATTGTGATTGGTGCTACGGCAGCCCCAATCTTTATGCTTACTATTGAGGTCGCCACCAACAATTATTATCGAAGAATCCGGAATAATATTTTGTAACATTTCCTCAGTTAGCCTATTAGTAGGGGGGTTGTAGATTGCCGCAAATAAGGTATCTCCAATCTTAGGCAAGCTAATAGAGGCAATCACAATTTCATAGCCCTTGTCTCTTTCAGTCGAAATTAAACAAGATGAATATTTACAATGAACGTAGATGAGTGCTCCACCTCCTCTGTGATGTAACCTATCACATCGGTAGGTTCTATAATTTTTGATGCTAACTCTGTCTCCTGGGGTGATGTGCGTCTCGGAGATCAGGCAAATATCAATGTCGTTCTCATACATAAAGTCCTCCAACTCATCTTTCTTTCCTCTTATGTTGTTAGCATTCCACACTAACATCTTGATTGGCCTAAAATTATTATCTTTCCTATCCATGATTGGGTTCATTATTGACCGCGTTGAAACTACTAGCATTGGCGCTAGGAGCTAAATTTACTTGTAGAATGCCGGAAGCCTTAATAGCCTCAACAAGGTTTTTAAGCCCTTCAAAAATACTTCTAGCTTCATCTAGAGTATTCATTGTTTGCCCGCCAACAGCGGCGGCATAAGATTTATTGATAATTACTCTATCACTGAAATTCTTCAAAGGCGGATTTTGAGTATTTATTTTGGGAAAATTCGGGCAACCCCTGTAGTTGCTTGTATGATCTAATTGGCAATTTATACACTTAGGTTTATCTTCTCTTGGCTTGGGGCAGTCTTTTGAATAATGATCGCCAGCGCATTTCATGCATTTCGGGTCATGCATACATCCTGCCTGGGCATGATGAAATGCTTGACACCGAAAGCATTGTACCGGCCCTTTCCTTCCTTTGTAAGCTTCTACTTTAACATTCAGCAAACATAATTTAGTTATATTATGTATCCCTCTCGCTTTTTCATTCCTCTTCAAAATAACTAGAAACAGGGGCAGATTAAATTTTTCTCCATTTCTGCGTCTTACTAATTGCGAGACTCGTTCAACTGGGAAACCTCTATCTATCAGTTCATCAGATACCTCTGAGGTTGGTGTGTCGATCGGTAAGCTGCGTATAACAACTTTAACCTTCTTGTTTTCGGGTAAAATAAATGAGTGATATTTCACTCCTTTGGCATTAAGTAATGCAGTTAAACTCTTATGAGTTTCTATACTGTCAACTTTTAGCTCATAGTGGTCTTGAGCTTTCATTATACCTGATTTTAGCTTAATTCCTGCATCTTTAAACATTTCCTTATATTTTGACCAGGAGTATTTACCATCCTGTATAATAATCGGGGGAGCTTTATTGCTCACTTTATTTGGATGTATAAATTTATCCACATCCTGCTCATTATTTTCGGCAGAATTGGTACCAGTTTCATGATCATGAGCATCACCTATTAGCCCAGCTGGGCACGTGACCTCATCTGCAGGACCGATAGGCCGCACCATGCTTTCCGTCTGAGACGTACTCGCAGCCGGCTTTTCGGGGATCTCACTAGATGGCGCCACATTAGCGTGGGCTTTATCCCTATTATCCACGTCTGGGGCTGTATCCATATTATCATAAGTTATTTCCGTGGTCGGCTCAGCTGTCGAAACTTCTGACAAAACAGAGGAATCCGTCAGACTAGACTTTCGAGAGGGTTTTCTTAGTCTTCTAGTAAAATCTCCTTTAGGACCTGAGTCCGTGTCGGAGCTGTCTTCATTCAGTGCTTTATGTTTTTTCGACTGCTCTTCATCTGAGCGCGCAGGGCTGCTGGCTCGTCTGACATTAGTTTTGTTGATTCCAGTTATTGAAGAATCACTGTCATTAACCTTAGGAGCAGGGATGTTTGGTTTGGGAAGAGAAGTAGAAGAACGATCAGCGTTCAGTTCTCTGTCAATGAAAAGTTTGAGGCGTCGAAGGAATTTAAGGTCTCGTGCGTCCTTAGATGAGAGAGATCCATCAGCTTCTTTGATGCATTCTAAGTTGGTAATCTCAGAGGCAATAAAATCAATCATTCGATCCATGGTGGAGCGGATGGCAGAAAATGAAGCAGCGGAGAAAGCAACCAGAGTCTATTGCAATGCCGACCTACTGTTACAGCGGCATGCACTCTGATCAGGTATAATAAAAGAAGAGTTCTAATATCACAAAATCAGGAGCGAGCAGATGCACGTCTTACATGTACGATAGTCAAAACTCGAAATCTCATTCGTCAACGCGAGCGAATATATAGGCGATATACAATGAAAGAGAAACGCTGATTGGCTGAAATAAGATAGATATTGTTAGCGAAATGCTGATTGGTTGTTAAGATTGTATACGTTCGCCACGGCGGATGTAGAAAGCGTGAAGCGGTTTCGACAGGCTGCAACGTGAAAGAGATGACGTTTGCCTGTTTCCCCCAGCCTAGTGACGTCATGGTGACTTTTGCTCCAGACGGAAAAATAACAGGTTTGATAACATGAAGAGCTTAAGCCCTTTATGTTATCAAACGGTAAAGCGCTAGACTCCCATCCCAGAGATAGCGAGTTCGAATCTCGGCCGTGGAGTTATTTTTAAAATTCAGGGAAAATGATATTAAATTCATTAAAAATGGATTAAAATATAATGGAATCAATTAAAACTAATTAAAAATAATGAGGGATTAAAATAATTAAAAAGGATAATTCATAATTAAAAATAATGAATAAAAATGATTAAATAACTAAAATAATAAAGGTAAATAAGGAAAATAATAAAGTTGACGTCACGTGGTTCAAGAGTTCGTTGCCACAAAACCTAAACAAATAGTGTCCTTGCCACAAAAAATAAAAACTTTGAAAAGATTGTTGGCGCACCATAAAAAAGAAACTCAACTCGATTACGTCATCCCATCCATCTACGTCATTTCCGGATGTCACGTGATCCAAGATGGCCGAGGCCACGCCCCTGTGACGTCACTTCCGCCGCGCGGTTACCCCCGTTTACTACTTATATCTATTGTTTGGTCTGGTTTGTTTGATTATAGCAAAGCATTCGACGGCTATTTACCTAAGGGTAAGGGTGCCTTGCGGAGAACTTTCTAAGCAAAACTGACTTTTACGCACGTTACACGTGGGGAAAACCACGAAAACGCCAATACAGCCATCCCATTCACCGGGATTCGAACCCCGGATCGACCTGCCAGAGTTCAACGACTTTACCGCTCAGCCGCTAGTAAGCCACACACACACATACACACATATACATTAAATTATATTTACATGTCGTTTATTAAGTATAACTGAATGCAATTTAATCATAAAGAGTTAGAAAATATTCTACGGAATTACTTCACTTCGTAGACTTTTTGTAAGCTTCACCATATTTCTTAAAGAGAATCTCAGTGCTAGTTCCATTTCCAAGCCGTTTATGTACCTTATTTTTTATGCTTTGAATTATATTTAGAGAATTATTTCACCTGGTTATAGCTGAAAATGCAGTTTTTTAATGAAGAATTTAAGGGTAAGAAGAGAATTATGTCCTTTTCTAATTATTCTTGAAGCATTTAATTTTTTTAAAAAAGCGCACATTAATACGGATCACTGAACTAAGGTACTCGATACAGGACAGATTAATCAACTACTAAATTTTGATTTTCATTGAGTAAAAATGAATTCATTTGCATTCTATAAGAAAGCAGATATTCAAAAAATGTTTTTTTCTATTCTCGCAGTCATAATATTTTTCTTAAATATTCAGCTAATTCATATTCAAATACTCCAAACCATATAAAATATTCAGCTAATTCATATTCAAATACTCCAAACCATTACAATTAGTAATAAATCGATACAGTAAATAAATAATTAAAATCAATTACATGGAATTTTAATTGCCATTTTCCCTCTGATAAACCCCTCTTTAGAGTTCAATAATAGTCGATCAGCTTTTGTTGGGGTTCATTTTTCTTTATGGTATGCTTACGTTATATATGTATGTATTATGCATTGCTCATACTCGTCAATTGTAACTTTTAATATTTCATGGAAAAAAATCAGTATGGGAATCCAGAAAATGATTCTTAGTGACTCTAAAACTACTAGGCATTGTCATTGCACAGTGTTTAAAAAAATCCCATTGTTTAAAGGTAGATCTTATGCTCATATCCTAGTCTACAATTAAAAGCTGCGAGTCAAAATTAAGGGGGTTGCTCTTAGGAAGCCTTAATTAGAAGTAGTTATAGGAAATGTTAATCAATACTTATTATCTTATGGATTAAACACTTACTCCCTATTTGATCACGTGTATGGCAAACGGATATTCGTCAATCATAAAGAAAAGAAAGGTGAATCAAAATGAGTTATATTCTTGTTTTTCCAACTGCAAAACCATCTTAAGCTACTATCGGATTTAATCTTTAAATTATTCCAATAATAATCAGAACAATGGGGGCCACTATTCTTAACTATAATTTATTAATACAAATCCTATTTTGGTTTCAAATGCCTTTCATTAATTACATTAATAATATGGATATTTACTAATTATTATTATTACTAAAATAGTTGTAAATACTTTATTACTGATATGTTTATGTACTATTTTATTAAAAAACGTATTTATTAATTTATTAATAAATTTATTATAATTTATTAATATTAATTATTTATTTATTAATTATGATCCCTAACACAGCCGTTTACTATCCCCTTCCGAAATTAACGTCAGTCTCCTGCTCTTGACCGCATTTGCCAAGCCACAAATAGGATAGCTTGAAATGCCTAAATGTTTTGTTCAATTTTTTAAAACACAGTTCAGAAGGTTGCATGCCTAAATTGTAGATCACTTAGCCACAAAGCATTTCCAAGGTTCACCACGAAGAGGTGGATCTACGTCGCACCCGTACTGCTAATTTAAAAAGAACCTTTAATGTAGTACATAATCAATACTACTATATATTTCTATTTAAAATATCCAGTTTTATGATTAAGAATGCATACTGTTATGCGATATGCAAAACCGAGGTAATAATATGAACAGTCAACAATTGAACTACAATCATCAGACGTAGACACTTCGTAACATGAGCGACAAATTTAAAGGTAGCCAATAAACCCATTTTCTAGCATTCGAAGGCATCTTAAATTTGCTATACACCGTTTATAGGGATGTAACCCGAGACTTGAGGTCCGTGGGGCAATGGATGGTAATGGGCCCCCTTTATTCTTTCTCCCAAACTTAACCCCTTTTTTCTAGTCAGCGTTGATAATTTTATTAATAATTAAAGTAGCTTTAAACACTTTAATACAATGAAAATTACTTCCATAGATGTCTCTTTGATGTATGTGATTATATGCTCTTTTTAATTCCTGTTAAGTTAATGACATGCGAAGCTATATGACGTCATACAGACCGTAATATGAAACAGGAAGTATAATTTAGGCAAAATGTTTACTAGCAGATTATTCAGAATATTTTAATTTTACACTTGGATTAAAAAAATTTTTGTTTTCGAACTGTAAGAAAGCAAACTCATTAATTATTTTATCAAGGTTTGAAATCTCTACTGAGAACAAAGCAAAACTGGTGAATTTTTTTCTGTCTCATACTACTTCTCAAATAGTTTATTTATTTATTAATTTAGTCCAAAAGGGACTTTTAGTCCCGACGCGTAACTTTTCAAATTATTTTCACCAAATATTACCGCCCTGTATTATTTTTAGAGATAAAAATGACAAAGAATCTGCATGTATATATGTTTATATGTTCCTCGCACTGTAAAAAAACTACGGTAACCAGAGTCATCAGATTTTGAATAACGTAGTCCTCCACCCGAGCATGGAAGCCCGAATTTGTTTTATTATTTATTTCATATTTTGTAAAACTTAAATGTATTTTTGATTAACAAACTCAAAGATTTGAAAGCGAGCAAGTCGAGTGGCAACACTGGACAAAAGAAACATTTTTATCTCCAGTGCGCGACACTGTCTAGGAAGAATTCTAAAGATATACCGTTTTTAAATATTTTTGGATTTTGCTGTTGAATTTAATTCTATGTGTAGAATGTATATTTCATAAATAAAGTTAACACATAAAAAGTTAATAATAGAAAGACAAAATTTCTTTTTTTAGTCACTTTATTAAGAAAACTGTATATTGATATATAAACTGAGAAAAACTGAAAAAAATATATAAATCAATGCCAACGCTTAACAATGCATAGGAGATTCTAAGAACATATTGCTATGCTGCATTTAATATTTTGTTGTAGTTGTTATTATTGTTGAACTGTATGTGGGGCATAAGTGAGAAGAACAATATGCTTAATAATAAAGCTTAAGGACAAAAAAAAAAAAAAAAAAAAAAAAAAAGAGGTTAGCAAGAGAGACTGCGAGAACAGACTGGTAGACAGCGAGAGCGTGAAAACATTCACATATCCTTTTGGGAGACCGTTAAAATCTGAAACCTTTCATATTTTATTTATTTTTTAATTAATTTAAGCTTTGAGAATGATGTTTAGGCATTAGCTATAGTCACAGGAATGGTTAAGTACATAATGAATGCTGTGCATACATTTAAAAAAAATCAAGCTGTTGTTTGTTATGAATAATTCTGCTTGAAAAATGAAAATATAAATATCGCTAATGAAGTTTAATTTTTTAAACTTTTAAAATAAAATCTCCAATAATAATAAAAAAAAAAAAAACATTTTTCCTTTTCACTTGGGGCGCCTTTTAAGCTTGGGGTTTCGGAACACTGCCTCGGCTGTCCGGTTGCCCAGTCCTGTCCATCACGCTATTAGAACATTAATCATCTAAACGGTGTCAGAAATTGCAAATTCTAGGAGGGGATTTCTTAGATCTCTAATTAAGAAGCTCTAATTGATCTTTCAGGTGAGGTTAGGTTAATTGATTACGGCAAAGCAACTCGAGGGTTATCTGCCTGTGGGAAAGGATGCCTTCGCGGAGGTCTTTTTAAAGGAAACTGGCTCTTAAATATGTTACACACTTGGAAAACCCGAAAACAAACCATACATCTAGACTATTGGCCGGGATTCGATCCCAGATCGAATTACTATTATTTTGAGGTAATACCGCTTGGCCTCTGGCCTTTCAAATGATAGCGATTTTTACTTGATGTAGCCGACTGATGGATTTCAAACTTTTCATTATTTTTAGAAGGAGGGCAGAATCTTAAGACTTCTAAAAAAAGATTGTGCATCCGAATCCAAATCATTTAAGTCAGAATCATGGCAAGAAGAAAAAATGAAAATTATTTAAATGTTTTCAACTGTGTACTTATATACATTTTATTCCTTCTTTTTTCCAATATTAAAGAATTTTCTAGAACTTTTGTGTTTTGTATTGAAATAGTTTTCTTTTTTCCTTCCCCCCACCCCCACTCACCATGAAGATTTTGAGAGATCGAACACATCAGCAGTAGACAAGGCTACGGTGCTCTGGAACACGAACAATAGAAATAAGGTAAAATCGCATGTCTGGGAAGTTTCTTAAGTGTGAGAACACCTGCCACGTCTAGGTAGCTTAATGTACAATATATATAAAATTCTTTCAGATAAGAAATGAAAAAAAAGTGAACTAGAGGAAACGGTATTTATAATTATAAATGCGCATTTTAGATGCTTACGTGAAGGGACGAGTCTAGAACGCGACTTTTATTCTAAGTAATTTTTCGTATAAAATTATTAACGTTTGGTGAAACTGAAAAATACAAAAGACAAATTTAGTAACTGCACGTAATAATACTTGCAATTAACTTTCAATATTATTTTTTCATTCAGGATCCTATTTAACATCCTTTTGGAGAAGTGAGAATTGCTAATCCCTCTTTCTACGTGAATCAACTATCAACTATCACTACTATTTGCACTATTTTCTAACATGACCATTTTTTTTTTTTTTCTGTAATCATATCAGATACACCAAACCAAACTTTCCGTCTTTTAAAATTTGTTATAGCGGAATTCAATTATGCAAACTTTTCTCACATGAGCGTAGTCTTTTTTTTTTTTTTTTTTTTTTTTTTTTTTGACGTATCTTGTATATGTATTTAGTAATGCAAAAGAGAGAATATCTCTTCTTTTATGGTACTTTATTTCAACAAAGATTAGATATTTCAAAAGTAAAATATTTTTATTTCCTTAAAACAAAGTACAAAGAACACACTGGCCGACAGCTCGGTCATATGTGTGATGCTTTAGCTCTCTCTGCGCATGTCCTGAGAATTCATTGCTTATGTGAAGCCTTCGAGATTTATACAGCGCAGAATTAAGAGACACAGCCGGCCGAAAGGTGCGATTATAACTTAGGAGCATTATTCTTGTCATCTATGCGTTTCGGAAGGAAGAAAATGTCGAATATTTTAGCACTAAGTTCTCTGAAATTGGATATTCCGAGTGGAAAAAAGGCCGGGGAGATAATTAACAATACAGGAAATTTGTCAGGTTTATTTATTTATTTTTTTAATTCAAGTATAAAAAAAAAGTTTAAAAAAAAATTAGTTGTTTTTCTTGACGTATTGAATTGAATATTTTTTAAGAACTGAATTTAGAAATGAAAGCATTATAGCATTTTCTTTGAGTCTGAATGATAATATGCAAGAGAGAGAGAGAGAGAATAACATTAAATTTAATATTTTTATCTATTGAATACAGAAATGAATGCATGAAGTAGAGGCCGCTTAATCTGATCTCTATTAATGTTGCCATTCGGATAATGTTATCGAATTGCCGAAGTCCTGCCGTTTGTATACGAAACCATTGAAAATACATCACTTATTGGGATTAACTATTCTGTTAATAAAATCAAAATATTATGAAAAAAAAAAAAAAAAAAGAAAGAAAATTTGAAATGTTTCAGATCTTAAATTACGTGCAAAGGGGCGTTTTTTAAAAATATTTTGTGTGTTCCATTTACTTACTAAATATCACGTTCTTCGCACTTATATCATAAAATTCAATTCAAGCGCAATATCGCAAAATAGTTTTAAAATGAGCATGTCTTTTAGAATTTCCAGTACAGAGACTCACGCGTTGGAGATACAAACGTTTTTCTCTGTACAACGTTGCCATTGTTCGCTTTGAAATCCTTGAGTTTGTTAATCAAAAATTCGTTAAAGTTTTACAAAATATGAAATAGATAATGAAACGAATTCCAAATTTCAAATTTGGAATTTCAGATGCCCATATTCGCAGTAGGATTACGTCATTCAAAATTGGATGGCTCTAGATACCGTTGTTTTATCACAGTGCGAGAAATATACATACATTTATGCAGATTTTTCATTATTTAATTTCTTCAAATAGAATGCAGGACTCTAACATTTTGTGACAACAGTTTGGAAAGTGAACCGACATTTATAAGAGTCCGACGCAAAATGCCAAAACGAAAGTAATAGTCCTTCGGGACTCAAATCCCTTTGGACTAACAATTTTATATCTGAAGTACAATTACCAAAGAAAGTCGAAATAGATTATAAAAATTGCCAGTCTGAAAAATGTCGCCATTTTCAAGATGATCAAGCACAGGTCTCTCTTCTTCAGGAGAAACAGAATTTCCGTAGAATGCATTTTGCCTTATAAAAAAGTTCCTCGAGAAACATCTATATCAAACTAAGGTTGCTATTTTGCTTATTTTCAAATATTACATTCGCATGTTCTCTTCCACTAAATCAGTGCTCCGGTATGCCGCGGCACACTGGTGTGCCATGAGTAGAATATAGGTTACAATCAAATACATGTATTTGACATTTTGCAATTTTTTATCATGTATTTAATACACAATGACAAATTTTTTTCCTTAATAATGTCTATTTAAAATGTTTTTATATATTTCACTGTTGTGTGGTTGTGTGTGTGATTGTAAGTGTGTCAGCATTTGAATTTTTTCGGCACTTCCTTGATAACTAGGAACTCAGAAATATATAACTTTTTTTAAGCGCAGGTATCACATGGATAATTATTATGATTGCATATAAATAAATATGTTATGGTTTTATAATTGTATATCTTTCAAATTAAAAACAAAAATTTATTGTAAATTTTGTGTATAAATCAATACATATATACATTAACTTTTGGTGTGCCACGAAATTCCAGAAAGATTTTTTGTGCGTCGCAGGTGAGAAAAGGTTGCGGAGCACTGCACTAAATGACGGATACCATACCATCCAAATATTTAAACTAGGGGGTCATCGGTCAAATAATTTCCGGAAAGGCTATGAACAGTTCATAAACAATATTTTGCATTTTCCTAATAAAAAATTCTGAAAAAGCACTGATTTATACGTTACTTTTCGTACTTATATTAAACGAGTTAAATTACTATTTTAACGGCTATTTGCTTCTCACCGTTTAACGTTATCATTCGGTAAATGTTATCTAAACTGTCGTGCGCAAAAATGATCACATTAAGCGGCGTCTGCTGTATTATACAGAGTGTTTGTAAAGTACCGTACCCATTTTGATATTTAATAATTCATAAAATAATGAAGATATAAGCAAACTTATGGTATTTATTGATGGAATAACTTATATATTTTCCTTTTCAGGTTCGAATATCTTTACTTTTGTAAATATTGTCTGCGCGTGTGGTTAATTTCAGATAATTTCATTTTCCAGTCTAAATATCTGTACTTTTCTAAATATCGTCTGCTTATTAATTGCACTTTTCTCTCTTTTATTTTTGGCAACTATTGCAATGTTAATTAAGGCACAAACCGTGAACCGTTAAGGAATAACCGTGAGGCACAAAGGGATTCTCCAAAGGTTAATGTGTGTTGTGGACTACTGCACGACCGAGTGATTGGGCCTTTCTTTTTTTACAGAAAAAATGGTCTCATCAGTCGTATACTTAGACATGTTGGAAAACTTCCTATTTCCACAACTAGATGAGCTTCAGCCACATGTCTTTTTGCAACAAGATGGTGCACCACCTCATTGGGATACCATCGTTCGTAGTTCTTTGAATGATCATTTTACAGGAAGATGGATTGGGCGAGGAGGTCCAATTCCTTGGCCACCCAGATCACCTGATATAACGCCGCTGGACTTTTTCTTTTGGGGATTTGTAAAGGACAATGTTTACAGGGGAAGCGCGTCGAACATTGATGACCTAAAAGCCAGAATTACAACCGCAATAGCCTCTGTGGATGCCGATATGCTTGCCGGTACCTGGCGTGAAATTGAATATCGAATTGATATTCTCCGTGCGACGAACGGGACACATACGGAAGTTAATTGACAAGGGTCATGAAACTTTTTGAGTCTATCTAACCATTTATGTTATTAATTTAATCTATCTTTATTATTTTATGAGTTATTAAACATCAAAATGGGTCCGGGACTTTATAAACACCATGTATTTCTTTTCGTTTGAATGATAATTCCTTATTTAATATATTATAATATTAATAACTATTGGCACTCAAAATTCAATTATAGTTAGAATTTGTTTTCTATTTTTCTCCCTTTTATTCATTAATAGTTCAGAAGAAAAATATGATTGCTTGAAAGAGAAGAATATGTTGAATTAACAATGTTTATCATGTTTCATTTTTGGGGATGCTTATATCTGGCTGTCTTGTATCTTTTGCGAAGAAATCCGTATTTACTATAAGTTCTTCAATTTAATCTCCAAAATGCCATTGTACTCGGTATTCCAGATAAAACTATGCCACACCTAAATCTAAATGCAAGCTAATATGATTTGTTTGACTATCTTTAGGGATAAACCATCTGCAATAGTTGTATTTTGTTAATTTGTTGTAATATTGTAAGAAATCTTGTTAATATTCCCCTCCCCTAACATGACATCGAGTGAGTGAAGAAGACATGTTAAATTTTAACACTGAAATAAAGACTTGGTGCTACAGAACAAGGTTTCCAACGCAGTTCGTATTGACCTCCTGGGAATCGATAAAATGTTAAAGAGGGTCAGTGATGGTCAAGGGGTCGACTGGAAGTTGATATCCGAATAGACACCGCCAAAAGATGGATATAATTAAGAACCCATTAATTACAAAACTTTATTAATAAAATTGATAATTAATTGTTTATTGATGTAAAGCTACGCAATGTAGTATGAAAGAAATCATATAAAATTAATACAAAAAATAAAAATACATCAAAATTATTTCAAATATTTTAAATCAATAACATTTCTTAAAAATATTTAAATTTTCATGCAACAAGTGCATTATAAAAAAAATTAAAAGCTAGACTACATACAATAAAACAAAATACGAAGAACTCAGAACTCCAGTGGAAAAGAAGAAACTGGTTGAATATTTTTGATGACGTGATTTAAAAATTAAGTTAAGAAATTTGATGTGAAATAAAAAAAAATTGTAAAAATGCACCATTCGCAGCCATCAATCACATTAAATACAACCAAAGTTTTGTACAGTTAGAATTTGGTGCTCTGTTTGTAGAATTGTAAATAATTATAAAACGAAAAATGAAACCTAATTATAATAATAAACTATGTTTTTCAAAACTTTGGTTCATATTCTTAATCTAACTGCTATCTTTAAATTATTTATATGCATATGTTTGCATTATGAGTATGTTGTATGCTGTATGTTATAGAGAAAATTGTTAGAGGGTCGATGAAGAAAACCATCTCTTTAAAAGGGTTGGTACAAGAAAAGGATTGACAATCCCTGCTGTAGAATCTTATCAAATCTTACTTTATAAATACTTTTCTTTACATCCCACCAGCTTATGTATAATATAAGTAAAAGAGGTAATTTTTTCAGTCCAAAAATGCGATAGTTGGAAGTCAGTGAATAAGCACGAATTATGTTCTCCACAACACGATTTGACTTATTTGACTATGATGTTTCTCTGTTTGTCTGCATGTATGCGTGTAACAATTTTTTCGTTCCCGATAACTCTTATATCAAATTATAAAAATTTTTGGTTTCCATATTTAAGTTACTGCAGTCATGTAGAAAGTTGATTAGATTTTGGGTAAACATGGAAAAAGTAGTATTTTATTTAAAAGCTCATAACAAACAGTTTTTAATGGAAAACTGCATGTTTTAATGCAGTTATTTAATTGATATGTTTTAGATTATATTTTAATAAACCAAAACATTTAATTTTAGTACTTAATACTTTTATATAAATGGAAACGACATATTAGAGTTTGGCTAAAATGGATAAATTGCAAGTGATATTGCAAGTGAAGGCATGAAAATCTATCTGTTGAAGCTCTAAACAGATAGATTTTCATGACAACATATGTTATGATATAATCCAGTGATACTCAAACCTTTTGGCAGTGCGACTCTGTTTGGAACACCGAGGTAAAATGACGACTCAAAAGTAAAGGGTGGGCCATCTAACTTTCAGAATTTGATTCGGCTATAAAAAGAAAACTAATGAATATTTTTTTTAAATTATGAGTTTATTAGAAAAAATGGACATTTTCATTTAAGAATGAAATACAACAGCATTCAAATGACTGCCACGGCTAGTTTGACAGTACTCCATCCGATTAACCCAATTTTTCAGTACATTTTCGACTGTTTGGGCTCCAATCACATGACTGCCAACTTCTATTTCGTGTTTCAAGGTATCAATCGTCTCTGGGTGTAAATAAAGGTCGAACAAAGTGTTTTTTGGTCCGGCGGCACCATTGGGCCATTTTTCTTCGAAAATCAACAAGGAGCGCTGTTACCGTCAATAGCGAACGTTACTCTGTCACGCTAAACGAATTTTTCTTTCCAAAAATTGAAGAGGATGAGATGAGATTTTTGGGCTCCAATCGCATAAATGGCAACTTCGATTTCGTGTTTCAAGGTATCAATCGTCTTTGGTGGTTAGCGTACACTTATCCTTAAGAGTCCCCCCCACACACACACACAACAACAACTAAAAAAAAAAAAAAAAAAACTGTGTCAAATCATAGCTCCGAGGTGGCCAACTGACATCAATCAGCATTTCGGCTGATTATTCGATTTCCAAAAACAATGAGCATTACGTTGGCTATATGGCAATTGTTGAAACCAAATGTCACCCATCTCATCTTCTTCAATTTTTGGAAAGAAAAATTCGTATAGCGTGGCAGGGTAACGTTCGCTATTGACGGTAACCGCGCTCCTTGTTGATTTTCGAAGAAAAACGGCCCAATGACGCCGCCGGACCAAAAACTACTTTGACTCTGTTGGACCTTTATTTACACCCAGAGACGATTGATACCTTGAAACACGAAATAGAAGTTGGCAGTCATGTGATTGGAGCCCAAACAGTCGGAAATGTACTGAAAAATTGGGTTGATCGGATGGGGTATTGTCAAGCCAGCCGTGGCAGTCGTTTGAATTATGTTGTGTTTCATTCTTAAACGAAAATGTCCAATTTTTTAATAAACCTATAATTTTGAAAAAAATATATTTTAGTTTTTTTTTTAATAGCTGATTCATATTCCAAAATTTAGATGGCCCACCTTTAGTTCTTCAAAAAGGTTGCAAATGATGTCTTTGTATTCAGTTAAATTTATTTAAAAATTTTTCAGTCACCTTACGAACCCTATGCAATGTTTCGCGATCACATTAGGTATCGCGCTCCATAGATTGAATACCACTGATGTTTTCTAAAAATCCTCAACTTTGGTATTTGAAACTTGTCGATGTACATGCGATGCATAGCAATCATGATTGATAACAACATATTAGATTTTGATTACATATGAAGTGAAAGGAGTGGTGGAGGTAGTACCGGAAATGGTACTTTACTTGGAACTCTTAATAGCTATAGAATCGGATAAACATATAGAGGATTTTTACTTATTTTTAGAATGATTTCGGGCTGTATAATTAATGTTTAAAATGTAAAGAGTCTTGTTATAAATGTTCAATCTGATAGCCTTTTTTCTGGACTCTGCATCGTAATTTCCATGACAGAAGATATTTTCGTAAAATTTCCATGAGACCTGATTTCCATTCCTCTTTTAAAACTATTGCAGAATACATCCATCGTTGGGCTTTGCACTTAGAACGAACTCATTTTCAACAGACCAGACTCTTTTTCAAGACCAGTGGTGCAGTATCCCGTAGATGAAATCTCGGGAAGCTTCGCAAGAATCTGTTGAAAAGATAGATAAGCAATACAAGTATCAGTCTTCACTTTTTCAAGGAACGCAGTATTGCATTTTGAAGTATGAATTGTTGCTTTGTCTTAATGAAGTTTCACCCTTTGAAAGTCATTGGAATAATGAAATGGCACTTTTTCTGTAAATAAAAGACTTAAAACTCTTTCTTTTCAGTCATTTAGATAAACCCATGCTTCATCAGGAGTCACAAGATATTTCCATTTGCCTCTAGCTAAGTGCTTTTCATATAAAGGTCTACAAATTGTTCTGTGCTGAGCCGCATGCCTCGGCAAAAGTTAGCGAATATACCATTTTTAGTTCTTTTTTAAATTGTAAATCTTGGTTAATTGTTTTATCTATTAGTGCTGCACATGTATTTAAAGAATTTGCAATTGATTTCTGCGTTGGCGCATTTCTCATGTTATCGGCGACTTAACTTTAAAAACATTAGAAATAATACGTACACTGTACGAAAAAAAAAAAAAAAAAAAAAAAAAAAAAGGATAGTTTTATTCGAAAGCGCGACTAAGGATATGTATTAGATTTGTATACAGTTTTGTTCTAATATAGGTATTTTGACACAAAATCGGACTTTTTCTGAAATGACATGCCCATTTTTTTTTTTTTCCATATTTCGATTTTGCGACTCGCATTATGCCAAACTGCCAAGTTTTGTAAAAGTAGCATGAGTACTTTATAAAAAATTAGCTCTCAAAATTTTAGCTCCGCAATGTTAATTGAATTTGATATATATTTATCAATATATATCAATTATCAATTTGATATATATTTATCAACATCTCTGCAAAAATGCAGTAGACGAAGGAAAGCAGGACAACACTATTGGCATTTTGAAACCAGTTCAACATAAGACACTGCATAAAAAAAATTAAGCTTCCATGGGAATAAGGAAATTTATCAACAATGAATGCTTGCTGGCACCACTGCTGGCCAGAATCTGTCATGAACTTTAAAGGATTGCCATCAACTGAAAATAAAGCCAAGGAAATCTTAAAAATTACAAGCGCAAAAGCCAGTGAAGGATTTTCAGTTATGAAAGGAGGCGGAATCAAAGAATTACTCGAGAATGACGATCGTAAAATCACAAAAGAAGAACTGGGTGATATTATTACACCAGCCGACAGTGAGAACAGTGATAGAAAAAAAAACATTAAAAGCCTTCAACATACAAAGACGTTTCACGAATTATTAAAAAAGGCACCGGAACTGTAATTTAGTAATAGAGAAAGAAGAGGAAATTTTATTAGAGGTAGCGAAACACTTTGCACTCCACACAGCAAAACATTTGATAAGTTGCGTCAGACATTGTCCCAAGCAAATATCACCAGCTTAATTGTAATGCTTATTAAGCAGTAATAGAAATCCTTTCAATTAACATCTGTTTCATTTTCCTCTTTTCATTACAATAATATTTAAGTTTGTATAAATTCCGCATACTTTTTTAATCTGTACTATACTTGCCGTATTTCTTCTGTGAAAAATTTCCATTATTAACAGCTTGGCTGTTTTCCTAATGTATAAAATATTTTAACTCTTTGCGTAGTAAAAGTATTTTATTTGTAGAAACTATATATTATTGTTTGTTATTATCTTAAAGTAAAAATCTATGCATTTCAGGGGAAGGGGTACATCTAAATTGCATGCACCAGAAACGAAAAGGTTACACGCAAGTTAACAGGTTTAAAATATTAAAGTATGTATACTTTAATCAATGAATGGTCGATGGTAAAACCATCGAAACTAGTCCTGTGAAAATTTGAAAATATAGCACTGATTTTTGTTGTTTGACTTCTGAATTAGTATTTGTTTGGCGTGTTATTGTGTCTTAATTATGTATAATTTGTTAAAAGAAAGTGGTATGTGACTTAACTTGCACTTGAAAGTAATTCATTCATTTCTTAAAAGAGACTTAAGATTGTACCTAAAGTGAAAAGTCAAACAAATCTTTTGAAATACGTTCCACAATTTACACTTTTCTCTGTAATTAATCCAAATTTATTACTTCTCATCGCTTCGGAGATTTTTTATGATGCTGAAAGAAAAAAGGAATTTATCCGCACATAAAACATTTCAAACAATCGTTTTCTGGACCTTGGGTTTTAGTTCAATTTAAAGACTTTGAACTTAGTGTTATCTTTAGTTTTATTACACCTTGCGGCATCGAAAAAAGGAAGCTTCGCCATTACTGGCCGAGAAGTGTTGTAATGTTTATTAAGTCGTCTGAAAATTTCGAAGTTTCAGGCACATTTCGAAACAAAAATCACAAAGATCCTTTTGGTTAGGTTATTTTCTAATATAGAAAAACAAAATCATTTGAGAAGGTTTATACTACCGCCTTTCATTCTGACAAACTATCTTCGATTTTATACCGAAATAAATTAAAAGTTTAACTTTGCAGTCTTTAAATCTTAATCGTGGAATTTGACATTTTTAAGCTGAACGGTGAAAATATCTCAGATATAATTACTCATTTCTGATCATTTTTCTCACCTTTAACCATTTTAAGACAAAAGCATACTTTTCTTACAAGAGCTGCTTTAAAACGAAAATACTGTGAACAAATATTTATAAAAAAAGTTTAAAATCCTTAAATTCTACAAGTTATATGTTTCTACGCTTTTTATGATTTTATTTTTAATCTCAGCGTGAGACGGATAATTCAGGCAGGGATGTATACATTTTAACTTCGATGTGAGATAAATCATTCACGATGAAATGCATACTTCGATGAGCTACAAATCATTCTCGATCTTCGAAGTAAGACAAATTGTGTACGTTGACATTACGCACATTATTTTAACTTCTATGTGAGATAAAACATTTACAATGAAATATATATTTTTAACTTCAATATGAGAGAAATCATTCACAATTAATTACATATTTTTAGCTTCTATGTGTGGCAAATCATTCACGATCTTCGATGTGAGACAAATAAAGCACGTTTAAATATACACTTTTAACTTCGACGGGAAAAATCTATTCACGATGAAATACTTAATTTCTATGTGAGGCACATCATTCACGGTGAAATGTACAATTTAACTTCCATTTGAGATAAAGCACTTAGGAAGAAATGTACATTTTTAACTTTTTTAAATTTTTAATTTAAACTTTGATGGGAGACAAACCATTCTTGCTGAAATACGTACTTTAATTTCGATTTGAGGCACATCATTGACATTATGATATAACATAAACAATGCAAAATTTTATAAATACAGCTGTTGCATCACCTCAGTAATAAATGATGGAGTTCAAATACAATACATATTAAGCAAGAACATATATTAGCATGTTTGCATTATAAAAATATACAAGTAGATGTAATGTTACAATTTTTTATTTTGATATAGAGGCAGGGGTTACAGCTACCGAAATGCTTAAATTCGAAGTTAAAATGTTACTGACGAAATTTCAAAAACTTGATTCAAAATCTTGATTTTTGTCACTTTTCGTGCCTATAAATAAAGGTATTTTAAATCATGCACTTGTTTTCAGACCGGTTTTGAATATCATAAACCAGCTTTTGGGATAAAACATAATTTATTTATTAATGTTTCACGTCTTTTTATTATTATTTTATTTGTAACTAATTTTATCGTCCGAAAATCAAGAACGGAAAATTATGCAAAAATTCTCGATCTTCGAAGTAAGACAAATTGTGCACGTTGACATTGCGAACATTATTTTAACTTCGATGTGAGACAAAACATTCGCAGTGAAATATATATCTTTAACTCTTTTTTGTAACTAATTTTATCGTCCGAAAATCAAGAACGGAAAATTATGCGAAAATTTAGCTTCCGAAGAACGCGGTCAGTAAAAATACAACAAATAAAAATTAATTGTGGATAAGCTACTGGTTATTATCACAATATTATTTCTTTAAAAGAAAAGTACATTCCAATAAAAATACGTAGTAATATTAACATTACAATATTTGACGGATATTGAATCGCATGGCTGCATGGGCGTTTTCGTGGTTTTCCCCATGTATACGAGTCAGTTTCCGTTAAAAAGGTCCTTCACGAAGGCATCCCTTTTCTCAGGCAGATAGCCCTAATGTGCTCTACACTTGATCTCAGTTAATCAAACCAAACCAAAATCACATGTAGAAGCCAAAATCTGATCTTCTCAAGCATCTAAAACATCCGCATATATACGATTTTTTTTTTTTTTTTTTTTTTTTTTCGAATGGATTTCCTTCCTTCATGCCAACTAAAATGCTACAGCGCTAACAATAACCTGCTTAAGTGAAACGATTTCTTTTCTCTTGGGGATCTTTGTGCGGTTTCACCCACTGTGTGCAGTTTCCCCTTAAGACAGGATTGCAGCTTCGGGCATCAATAGCTAAACGTTGACCCTAAACAAAGGAGAGAGAAGGTACATTGCTCAAAAAAAAAAAGAAAAAAAAAAAAAAAGGGACAGTGCTATATCTTCCGTTCTACTGGGCCGATTCACAAAATTCAAACTGCGTTTTTCATGTCTCGAAAGCGCGACTTAGGATATATATTAGATTTATATACAACACTATTCTAACATAGGTATTTTGACACAAAATCGGACTTTTTCTGAAATAACATACCATTTTTTTTCCATATTTCGATTCTACGACTCAAATTATGCCAGAATGCCGAGTTTTGTAAAAATCGTACGAGTAGCTTTTAAAATATTAGCTCTCAAAATTTTAGTTCCTCAATAAAATATTAGCTCTCAAAATTTTAGTTCCTCAATGTTAATTGAATTTGGCAAATATTTATTTATTAATATCTCTTTTTTTATGAAACTTTTTTGATTTTTACTTTCACATTTCGAAATTTAGGTTCATTCCAAATAAAATTTACCAATTTTTTGTGTTTTATTTTTTTAATTTCTATTTTTAAATAATTTTTATACATTTTTCGAAAAAAATTTTGAATTATAACCTATAAAATTTTTACAATCATATTAAAGTAGGTGTATTTCTAAGCATACCTGCAAAAAATTAGACTTTTTTATTCAAAATTTTCTAAGATATACACGAATTTACATATTTTCGTGTTTTGAAATTTGGCATCTTTTTTTTTTTTTTTTTTTTTTTTTTTTTTTTTGAGCGATAATACCGCCAAATGTGGTTTATGGATTTTTGTTACAGTAAATTGCTACAGCTATTTTTAACCTTAATTTTCAAATAAAATTTTACGGAGAATTAATTATATGAAGTTTTTTCCCTCCATCATGCGTAATAAATATTTATTAATATTATATATATTTTCTTGCTTTCTCTCTTTCTTCCTTTTTTTAAAAAAAATATTTGTAAGAGTAATTTTTTTTCTTCGGCGTTTTATCGTCTGCTACTTTAACTTCGTTTAAATCGAATTGTCTAAAACTGAAAACTTTCGTTTGATGTTTATTTGAATTTTAACAAAATATTTTATGAAATTAACTGCATAATTTATTTCTAAACAAGCTGTTGCTTATGAAGTGGCTGAAAGAGTGGCTGATACTATCATTCATATTTTTAAAGCAAAGTATATTTTTATAGAAACATAAGATTTAGAATAATCATTTTTAGAAAAGTCAAATTATGATATAAACGTAAAACCCTCTAGAGACCGAATTAATGGAAGTTCAATGGTTATGTAGAAATGATCTGCAGTTATTTAATGGCTCTGTAAGTCAGCAGGTTCTGTGGACAAGTAAGAGTAATTATATAAACGAAACCCAACATTCTGGATTCAATTACCAAAGAGGGTACGATGTTTATTAAATGAATTTAAGAAATTTTTAAACATAGAAAATCGACTAATTTTTTTATCCTAAAATGTATTTTTATGAGTAACGTATTTTCATTATATCCTTAAGCCCACCATCGGCCAAGCGGTAAAGACGCTGAACATTGGTAGTTCGGTCCGAGGTTCGAATCCTGCGAACAGGCTGGCTGCATGGGTGTTTTCGTGGTTTTCTCCAAGTGTAACGTGTATACGAGCCAATTTCCCTTAGAAAATCCTCCACGAAGGCATTCCTCCCTTTAGGCAGATAGCCCTCGTGTGCTTTGCCATAATTGAATAATCCAATCCAATCCATTATGCTCTTAAAATTCTAATTTAGAATGTATTCTCAAGAACTGAATTCTAATTATCAGTAATATAATAAGTAATTATTACGGTTATTGATAAATCCTTCTTATAAAGTAATTGCAAATATTTCAAAAAAACTTTCTGTCTGAATGCAAATATTTTTCTATGCAAATATTTCTAATTTTATATTAATCAAGATTGCACAAGATATTATTTATTTGCACTTCAATTCTTACCGTCAGCTCTAGTAGAAGTTACAAATTAATTATATTTAATTAAGGAATGACCATCTAAGTTTAGAAGCAGCGTACCGTAACAGCAATTCAATTATCGGCGCCGTATCTTTCATGGTACTCCCGATTGTCAAGCTACATGATTTTTAATGAGTATTCGGGTTTTGCTAGTAACTTCACTTGGAAATCGCACTTTGGTTATTTGAACATAGAAAGAACATGGGAGCTATTTTGTTAAGATGCTTTCATAGAGAACCTTTGTAAAGAGAACCTAGAAAACTACGAAAACCAACTATGCAAAGCCTGGGTTAGATTTCGCAACAAACAATTAGTATTTTACAATCTTCAAATGCTAGGCAACTGGTGAGGCTCCAATTTAATATTTTCTTTGTAAATATTTAAGATATTGTTGTATTCTTAGACACAAAAAGCAGAATTTAAGTTTTGTTAACTCGTTAGTAAACTACCAAGCCGTAGTGCAAATGAATATTCAATTTTTTTTTTTTTGCAATAATTGTAGTAACTTAATATTCTTGGAATATGAGCTAAAGAAGGAACGCTCTCGGAAGATTAAAGAAGTGTTTAAATCCAGTGATATTAGGTTTGTCTTATAAGCTCAGGATCAAAACGATTCTGCAATTACCCGAGTAGTTGACTTGTAAATGGCTGTGAATTAAACAGATGACTTTTAATCTTACATTATTCAGTCAGAAAACACATTTTAAACCGATGTTTTCATGTCTTTTTTCATTTAACAATATTGCAAACAGTGCCATTTTCCCCCTGGTGGTGAGTTTTTGAACTCTTTTTTTTTTTTCCCCCGCTGAAAATAAATTCCCATAACCTCCTTATACGATTCCCAAGTTTGATAACATTTGGTCCGGTAGTTTTCCTTTTATGACCATTTCAGAATGGAACTTTAATTATATCCACCATGTCAATTAAACTTTAAAAGTTTGACAATTTGGTTCAAGTCCCAGCTTTATATATATATATATATTTATATTAATACTCTTAGAAAGAATGTTTTAAGAAGCTAATTTTTCTCTCGCGTTATAGATTGTATAAAAAAATGATTTTTAATATGATTTAGATTGTTTCAGCCGATATAAGAATCGGGTTACTCGGTGGTGCAGAATAAACACTGCTGGACTGTTTTATTTCTTTGTCATTTAGCAAAAAATCTTTTAATTAAAATATTTATCGTTTGGATTTTGCTCTATACTTTGTTTATTGTTAAAATGTCTAGAAAATGAAAAGCTGTCTTCAGCTGAAACGCAGTTGATGCATTTGGTATTTTAAAAACATTGACAGGAATGCAAAATTTATGGAAGTCTAGCAATCGAAAAATCTTAATTTTCTTGTGTGAGCACTGAAAATAACTGTAGAAGGAAAGAAGAAAATTAGGGAGAAAAGTAAGCAAAAATTTGAAGGGAAGTTTGGCTGTCAGATATGCCAAGATGTTTCAAAAAGTTGGACGCTTTTGAATATACTTTCAGGATACTTTAAAAGAATTTAGGTGTTCAAAGAGAAAACACTTGGACGTGTACCATCAATTCAGCTTGTGTTAACAAAAAAGACAAAAATGATATCATTGCAGATTAAAGTGAAGAGCGACTGGTTTTAGACTATATGGTTCGGTTTTAGACTGATAGTTCGGTCCGAGGTTCGAATCCCGCGAACGGGCTGGTTGCATGGGCGTTTTCGAGGTTTTCCCCATGTGTAACGTGTATACGAGCCAGTTTCCCTTAGAAAGTCCTCCACGAAGGCATCCCTTCCCTTAGGCAGATAGCCCTAGTGCGATCTGTCATTATTAAATAAACCAAAACCTTTTCATGAAACCAGTCTTTCCTTTCATCTCATACCTTCAAAATGCTTAGCCTCTAAAGACTGATAAAGGCTCTGACCAAATACTGCTGAAATGGATTGAATTGGATTATTAAGTTACGGCAAAGCAGGGCTATCTACCTAAAAGGAAGGATGCCTTCGTGAAGAACTTTCTAATGGAAACCAGCTGGCATACACGTTACACATGAGAAAATCCATGAAAACGTCCATGCAACCAGCCCGTTTACCGGGATTCGAGCCCCGGCGTGAACTACCATTGTTCAACGACTTTACCGCTAGGCCGTTTGTGGGCCTTTATGAAATGGAAGGAGATAACTTTATTTAAAATTATTGTCAGAAATACCAAGATGTTTCGAAAAGTTGGATGCATTTTAGTATACTTGCAGAAGGCCTGAAGAAAAAGAGTAAGAATAAAGCAGAATGCCTGAAGAAAAATTGTTTAAAGCAGTGTATGCAAGTCATCCTAAGTTAAAGTGTCGGTTATACATTTCTCTTATTTGTATATCTTTTCTGAACGGAACATTGAAAGGCGTTTTAAGTGTGCTGTACTGTATTTTCTTTTTTTAATATATGCAATTTTCAAATGCTTGTAGTCTGGGTTACAAAGTATTCTTCCGAAAGAAACGCAAATCAAATAAATAAAATCAAATTCTGGAAAATTTATATTAATAAATATATTTATAATGCTCGGTTCGAATGAATAAATAGAAAATTTTAAAATAATTATCGGAAGAGACAATGCAACACTAACAATTAAAATAAAAGACCTAAAATAGTAACTATAACTAAAAATATAAAAATATAGTATAAAAATATAGTATAAAGAAAAGAATTTGAAAAAAAAAATAATAAACGATGCACCTTTGATTTAAATTACGCAGTTCAAATGAGTAAATAAAAATTTTTAAAACAGTTACTCGAAAGAAACTACGTACATTTACATGTTTACTACGCCACGTATTTTACATGTTTACTACGCCACGTAAACATGTAAAATGAAATTCGAAAGAAAAAAAAAATGCTTAAAATAAATAACAATTATAATTAAAAATATAATATAAAGAACATTATTTGAAAGAAGGAACGATTCTTTTTTTCCTATTTGAAAGAAGGAACGATTGAGTTTTTTTTCCTCTCACGCACTATGTAAAAATGGAAATGCAAATAGTTTGCCACATATTAAGAAGTTCGCCAATTTTGGCGCAAACTGAATAAAAAGCGCCAACATAAATTGTTGAATTTCTCCGTAAATTTCGCATCAAATTTTTCAAAATTTAATATTTAGGCATAATTTGGGTCGTAGAATCGAAATATGTAAAAAAAGGGTATGTTATTTCAGAAAAAGTCCGATTTTGTGTCAAAATACCTATGTTAGAATAGTGCTATATATAAATCTAATATATTCCCTAAGTCGCGCTTTCGAGACATGAAGAACGCAATTTGAATTTCGTGAATCGGCCCAGTAGGACGGGAGATATAGAACTGTCCCCTCCCCCCCCCTTTTTTTTTTTTTGAACAGTGTACATTCAAATAAATAAACATTCAAACAGCTACTTTTAGATGCTTCAAAAGTAATGATTGGCATGTCATTTAACAACTCCCGAAACCAATGCATTATGCCCTAACGTGATGGATGGAAACACGAGGTAGGAAAGGGGCGCAGGCGTTCGGGTGATCTACTGATATCTGAATGCGCGGGCATTTTGGGCGACTTCACTGTGAAAGAGTTAGAAAATGAATCTGCACAAAATGCATTTCAAATAATAAATGTAAGTTAAAATAAAATAGATGAAATGCTAATATTTTTATTACTTATAACACGATGCAGATAGAACTCGAATACGTTGAATAAAATAATCACGGGATTATTTACTTAAGTTTATCATTTTGAAATAAACTATTTGATAGGGGAAAAAGTATTTACAACATATGGAAGAGAAAAATGATGCGAATAGTTTTAAAATTTTCAGAACCTATCGTTAAAAAGCTAAGGGAAAAAAGGGGGAGGAAATACAGTATTTCTTCATGCTGGACTGAATACAGTTTAAACTGATGTATTTCTACTAAAAATTGGCCTTACGTTCATAATCAATAATCTCCCTTAAATTGGTTAATATTTTAAACTGGATACATGCACTTACGACTTCAAAAGACATTTCATAGTGCAGTCTTTTTGAAGAGTTTTGTACACAGTTGCATAAGCAGAAAAAGGTGGAAATCATCTATATAAGAACCTACTTCAAGAATTCCCAACACCCCTTTTTTAGCAACGACCCCTTTTAAAAGAATGGTTTTCTTCATCGATCCCTGACACTTTTCATTATAATATACAGCATACAAAGTAATCACAATACACAATGTAGAGTCATTAGGTCTTATTTCGGAAACAGGAGAGAGGAAAAATATGCATCGCCTTCGCCGGGAATCGAACCACGGACTTCTGGAATGCGCGCCCAACGTGCAGACCACCACATCACAAATGCATGCCAAGAAGGCGGGAGAGATACCTTTTACATAAGTGACTTAAAGGGAAAAAGAAGACAGAGTCATTAATGTTGGTTCGGTAACAACTAATATTTCGGGATATTTCTATTGGATGACTTCCAAAACCTAGTGCATTCATGTGTTTTGAATATGAGTTTCGTTTGAACATCCTCTTTCAGTGTAATCAACCCTTCTTGCATCAAAACCTCAAGATCTAAAACATGGCAGTTCAACGATTTTATGAGCCAGTCTTGCATATTAAAAATTTCAGTGTCTTGGAATTGAAAATCATAATCTTTTAAATTTTGCAAGTGGCTTGTATCTATCTACTGAAAAAGTACAGTTCTTTTCCGTAACAGAAAATCACATTGAGTTATTCAAAAAAATTTAATTCTTTTTGATTGAATGCCGACATAAAGAAGTCAATTTTTTAAAAAAATCGAAAGTAATCATGATATACCTTTCCATCAATAAATAAATATTTATCAGCTTAAACAATATTTTTTGTAATCAGTTGGATCGCGATTATAACTATCAACTGGCGGACATATTCGGCTTTCAACTCCCAATTGATCCTTTACCATCATTGACTTCCTCTGAAATTTCACCGGCCCCCAGGTGGTCCATACTGATTCCATTGGCAGCTCCTGCTTTACTTGAATTTAAATGCAGACAAGATTTGTTGTAAATTAATGGTAATAATTTAAATTTTGCTCAGTTACGAAGTAGTAAGTGAAAATTTCAAATAGTGACATATACGATGGCCAGGAAAAACGTAGACTCTGAAAAGACTCGAGCTGGTGATTATAAACTGTAAGGGAAAGATTAAGCAAGTGCAAGTCTATCGGTAATATTATAAATAAATAGAAAGAAATTCAAAAATAAATACATAAATATGCAGGTACAATAAAATAGGATGCAACATACACTAACAAGGACAACATACACTAACAATTTGACTTACATATTATATACATTGAGCAGAGCAAGTGGTCTGTTTATGTTTGCAAGATCATTTAAGTCATAAAACTTACTTGTAATCTTTTTCTATTTGACCGACAGGTTAAGTCCAAATAGGGCATGCATAACAGAGCATGAGACGTAATATGGATTTGTAAATAAGTAACTTGTTTTTTTTTTTTTTTTTTTTTTTTTTTTTTTTTTCCTCTTACAGGAATTACGTTCTCCGTAGACGATGCAGTCAACAAAGCTGGTTACGGAGCATTTCAAGTGCGAATAACTTGCCTGGCAGGACTAGGATGGGTATGTGGTTGATACTCATACATATGATATCCAGAATTGAGAATTTGCAATCGCGCAAGGTTATTACCAATACTTCAATGGCTTTCAAAAGCTGAATTTAATAAAGTAGTGCAAATAAAATAAAGAGTACAGGTATCTTTTCTATAACACGGTACATAAATTCCTAGATAATACCGTGTTCTTTGAAACCGTGTTATACGAGACTAACAACTAATACAAAAGAGACGGATGCGTTCTGATAGAAAGATTTAAGCATAATATTTTTTTTTTTTTTTAAGGATTGTTGCCTCTTTTAAAATTAAACGTTTCGCAACATTCAGATTCTATTTTTCCATTTATGAACCATTCGAATTATGTATTTTCGTCTTTTAAAAAATAAACTTTCCTATAAAAGTCGATGCTGATTTATCTTCCCCAAGTCAATTAACTGGATAACGCAGAAGCTCGTGATATTTGTCAAGAATTTGGAAGTATTTTCATTATAGAAGAATATCCAGCGAAACAGAATTCGGAGTCTATCCAATGGCATAACCAGAGAAATCGGTCCCCCATGGGCGGCATTTTTCACCTGTAACGTTATTATATGGGGTTAACCATCTGAATCTTCGAAGCAGGTAAGAATAATGAGATCCTGAATTGTCGTACGGAATTAAATTAAGAAAATGGATTTTACTCTAGGTAAGGAATTCAAAGAAATCAGGACGAGATTTCAACAGCTACATCCAACGTTATACTTTCTTTACTTCGCCGAAACATTTTATTGAAAATTACGAATATCAGCTAAATTGTGATAACAGTGGCTTTAATAAGGAAGCAGTCGTCTTGAAAAGAGAAATATTTTTTCCGTTGGAGTTTTCTTTCATTATAATTGCTAGCAGAAATGAAAGAGGAACATAGAAGGGCAGTCCTTTTAAATTTTGAAGTTCATTAGTTCCTCCAGAACAATGTTAATACAGCCTTCAGGAAAACGTTCCAAATATTGTAACACTATTGCGAACTTTCGTCACAACTGCTGTAAGCGTTCCTGAGGAGATTATTTAATAAAAATCATTGAAGAGGCATTTAGGAACTACAAGTACTTATTTTGCGTTAAAGCAAATTTTTAGTGTTGTTTACACAAGAGCAGTTGGAGCAAATAAGTAGACCTTTACTTATGTCATCCATGTTTTTGTAAAAAAAAAAAAAAAAAAAAAAAAAACAGGCAGAATAATGATATAAAATGCTAGAATTGCAATTTTCCTTCTTTATTAAACATAGTGTTTTAATTTTTTCCCCTGGATATCACTTTGACATCGTTGTATTCCAAACGTGGCGGCAAATTCAGGGCGCCTCGGGAGGAAAAAGCGGTCCCTAAGCCATTTAGCTTTTAGATCGTGCAGGATTCTGTTTCTGAGCTGTTAATGATTCTGATGATTCCTTCTTGTTTTCGCCGGTCCTCGCGCTTTGGCCAGGGTCCCAGCTGCAACTCTTGCAAATTCGAAACTTTATCTTCCACAAAAGATTGCGTCTTCTTAACAGATAGACGTAGTGGTAAGTTTTTAGCCTGAAAATCAATTCAGATTTGTGATGAACATGATTATTATGCTGTTTTAATATATTTCGCTTATGCATATATTATTCTACGGAAATGATGGTCAGCCTATAGGCAGACAGACAGACAGACAAAGCAGACAGATGTCTTGTGTTGCACCCGCTAAGTCTTTCTGCACCGATGGGGGAGGCTGACGGTTATTCCTGCAGCTGCTGACGGTTGCGGTGAGCAGGACGCAAACAGCCGGTCTTCTGGCATACAGCCCTATCTCATGAAACCTTCAGGTAATTGTAGACGATGAAACTCGGGTTTAAGTGGCAGCATACAGCTCATGTGAGAGCCGTAGAGCTGTAGCAGCCCTGTCTCACAGCTCTGAAAAAGCCAAATAACGATACTCATTCGTCGTTGTACATCTTATCTGCCTTGCCCAGGTCTTCTTGATATAGATCCAGTGTCCTGAAACTGTTTCCACAAATTGTAGACGATACTGAGCATTACAATGAGCTCTGCAGCTCTCTGTGTTTGTGACTGGTCTGTCTACAATTTACCGACAAATCTCCATATTATACCATCAACCATACTTTCGTGGCTACTCATTTTACTTAATACGTTATAAAATTTACCCAACTCTTGTGAGAAGTACGGCGAATGTTGTGAAGGAGTGCGAGCACACAAATCGCCGAAAACCCCTCATGCGCTTATATCCTCTCCACAAACTCAACTTCGCAGAAATGCACATTATGCTTACGTATTCGATTCGGAATATTTTCATAATTCTTCGGCGGCATAGTTAGTATCTTTCGTTCAATACTTTTCGTAAAAACAGATATAATTTGAAAATTCTCTTAATTTTACACACGAGTGTATGTATATATATATATATATATATATATTTAGCAGCACACAAAGAGCTACAAAACTGTAAAAGCCTAAATCGCAGCGCTGAAAGTGCCAAATAACTATCTTCATTCGTCGTTGTGGATCTTGGTCGGCCTTGTCCATGTTTTCTGGATGTGGATCCATTGTCCTAAAATTGTTTTCGAAAATTGGAGACGATACTGATCATTACAATGAGTTCTGTAACCCCTGCTTTCTCTCTCTCTCTCTCTCTATATATATATATAATTAAATAAAAACTAAAGAGGCAAAGAATGAACTATAAAGTTGAAATGTAATTATTTAAAATTATTATTTGTAATAATTATTTTATTACTTTTAATAATTAAATTATTAAAAATAATAAAGTATCGTTAGTGAAATCTATTAAATTGGACTGATTTGGACAAAATTACTTAAAAACATAAAATATTGAAAACAGTAATAGACATAATATAAATCACTATCAGATTCAAGCATTTGGCAAAAGAGATAGGAGAATCTAACACCGATATTGTCTCTTAATCTGTCATAATCAGTAATCTTTCTGTTTGCATCCAATTAACTGAGGTATCCTAATTAATAATTTAAATAAATTTCAACAACTTTTTAGATGATTCATTGTCTATTTAGTTAAGCAATTATTTAATGTCAATCCTAGCAGCAATTACGCAGGATATTGTTTCGAAAGTCCTATTTACGCCCTTTTTTTCAAATCTAATAGTTTATGTATATATACATATATACATATATAGATAGATAGATACTAATTAATTTGAAACATATGTAGTTTTTGTATACTTTATATCTATATCTATATACGAGGGCTATCCAGAAAGTAGATTACGTTTTGGAATAAAAAAATAAACAAAGTATAGGAAACAAATTTTATTATATACAGATGAAAGCCACACTCAAATACTACTTTTCTACATAGTCACCATACAAATTAAGGCATTTATCGTAGCGATGTACGAGCTTGGAAATTCCTTCGTCGAAAAATTCGGCCGCCTGCGCCTTCAACCACTTCGTTACCTCTTCTTGCAGCTGTGCGTCGTCATCAAAACGCTGCATAGCCAGCCACTTCTTCATTGCTGGGAATAGGTGGAAGTCGCTCGGTGCCAGGTCGGGACTGTACGGCGGATGAGGAAACAACTCCCACTTAAAAGATTCAAGATCTTTACGAGTGACATTTGCCGTGTGGGGCCGGGCGTTGTCGTGAATCAACAAGATCTTAGAGCTCAACATTCCTCTGCGCTTGTTTTGAATTGCTCTTCTGAGTTTTTGGAGAGTTTGGCAATACCTTTGAGAGTTTATTGTAGTGCCTCTTTCCAGGAAGTCCACCGAAATTACACCTTTTCTGTCCCAAAAAACAGTCGCCATCATCTTCCTTGCCGACATTGTTTGCATGCATTTCTTGGGTTTTTGGGGAGAACTTGTGTGCCCCCACTGCATTGATTGCAATTTCGTTTCACAGTTCACATGTTTCACCCATGTTTCGTCACCAGTAACGATGCGATCGAGTAAAGAGTCACCATCCTTATGGTAAGCGTCCAAAAAGTTCAACGCTGCAGCCATTCGCTGATTTTTGTGGTCCTCTGTCAAGATTTTTGGAATCCATCTTGCACAAAACTTGTGGTAACCAAGCTTTTCGCTGATGATTTCGTGCAACAAACTTCGCGAAATTTGTGGAAAACTCAAAGAAAGTTCCGTTATTGTGAAATTTCGATTTTCACGGACTTTAGCATCGACTTTTTCGAGAAGTTCGGCGGTCACTATGCTGGGTCTCCCACTTCGATCTTCGTCGTGAACATTGGTTCGGCCATTTTGAAATCTTATGACCCACTGACGCACTCCACCTTCAGTGATAATGTTGTCCCCATACACTTCACGAAGCTGCCGATAGATTTCTATCGGTTTACAGTTTTTTGCAGTCAGAAACCTTATTACTGAGCGCACCTCGCAGCTCGCGGGATTTTCAATTAACGCAGACATTTCAAACCGTCACAGTATCTGAACGGAGCACAGCACGAACCTCTCACTAGCACGGCTAGATGTAGACTGAGCTGCGCAACGCTCTGCCCCCAAGATGGCCGCGCTAGCCCCGCCCCTAGCGGACACAGACGGAAACGTAATCTACTTCCTGGATGGCCCTCGTATATAATCTTGTATTATTGACTAATAGCAATTCGCTATCTATTTTATTTTGTACATTTGCCTAACCAGGCCAGTTTGCATAGTTTTTTCTTAAACCATTAATGTGTTTTTCATTTACTATTACAAGCTGTCGTGTCGGGAAATGAAACAGAAAAATTGAGACTAAAGTTTTTATCTAGGTTATTTTATCAGTTAAATATTCAAAAAGTTTCGAGTACAGTCTCTATTTTCTGTTTTGACGACAGGCGATATGGAATTAGCTTTATTCGAGAACCATTATGCATTTTCCCTAAGAATATTCGAGTTGGGCTAATTTACCATTTACCGCTTTTTTGTACTTTTTGTATTCTTGCTTATGTCTTATATAACTATTCTATTTCTGTTCAGCTATTTTAAGCTTGTCTTAACTTTAATCAACATATTACTTCCAATTTGATTTGAGATTTTAATACGCTTATTATTTTTAACTATTTTAATGATAATTTCGTTTATTTTGTAGTTACACTTTTCATTGCACTTTATTTTAACTTGTGTTAAAAAAATTTTTCATCCGAATCACAGTATCACTACTGCTTCTGGCAAAAGCATGAAGAATTTACTTTTTACCTTGTTTTCTAATTTTTGTAGCTCAATGCACAAACTTCTTGACCACAAAGGTCTTTTTTAGGTGTATATATATATTGATTGTAAAATTTAAACTTTAATCGCAGATTATTGTTCTGTTTTAATAAGCAGCTTTGTGATTTCATTATTTACAGGAATAGACTGAGATTCTTGAGAATGTTTAATTACCTAGTTCTTTATTTTGGACCATAATTTAGTTGAGGTTTCAGGCAGTTCAAAAGAAATCTTTAATTGCAGTATATAAAAGAGTTTTACAATTTTAACCTTTTAATATACTACAACTTGTTATGTGAAATAATAAAACTGGCTTCTGGGGTTTATTAAATATGCATAACTTTTCCATGCAATATAAATAGTTAAATTTTATATTTGATCATTACTTCCTTTATAGCTTTGGTTTATTTTTATCTCCCGACATAGAAAAAAAAAAAAAAAAAAAAAAAAAAAAAACCTTCATTTTGCTTTTGAAAAATTTTGCGCTTTTCTGCCATTAGTAATAACTGAAACCTTCATTTTGCTTAAAAAACAAATTGTGAAAGAATAGGCTGAAGTCATTTTCTTCTTTATTTTTCAGTTAGCAGATGCCTTTGAAATTATCATCTTGTCTGTGATTGGAGATTTTATTGCATGTGACTGGCCATTATACAGATGGCAGAACGCCCTGCTGACATCAGTAAGTTTAAATAATTAGCATTTTTTTACACTTATCATTGCTTATTGTTTCATCCTCAGGTATAGTTTCAAGGTTACGTTGATAAAGAACCTCGCTTAACCGAATTTTATTAAGTGAATGGCGAAGAAAATGCTACCGATACATAATATGTCCCTTGGCAACGTTTTACTGTGAACGTGGAAGTGTAGAGTAATTATAATTATTATTATTATGGAAGTAGAAGACATGAAAACTGTAGCGGCCTTTTCCGAAATTTGAACACCTGACTTGGTGCTTATCCAGTTACACCATGAAAGCACGTGGAAAGGAGAGAGAAAATATGTTACAGATTTACTATTACTGATTATTGTGTCTAAGGGGCAGTGAATATACAGATCATCATATAATGGAATGCTCCTTAACGAAACAATACGTATTAAATTTTCTGCAGCTAATATCATTCGTTTCAAAAGACTCCTTATTAAGAAAAGACATCTTTTTCTTAAAATTTCTAAAATTATAAATCTTCTTTTAGCATTGGGAAAGATATTTGCATTCCGGCTTAAAATTACGAAGATAATAGTAGCATTTACTTCGAGTGCATCACGAGTGGTAGCGTGGAGAGTCTCGAGAGTACGTGGAGTTCCCAGAACGACCAAGCAGAGTCGGGAGCTGTATTCTGGTGCTTTGCAGGAAGCTGTCTCCACCGTTATTGCCTGACAGTGTGAAGGCTGTGTCGCTGAACATGTCAGCGTGTTTATAGTAGTTCTTCGACGACTAAATCAAAGGTAATACGTGCTCAGTAGGTATAACGAATATTGTACAAAGAGTATATATTAATATATTAACTATCACAATATAATATTGAACTGGGATTAACAAGCGGTCTGAAAAGTTTTCTTAAACCTCAGTTTTTTATTTTACATCACTACTTTTTTCGACATAAGAATACTTTTACTATCTAACTCAGAGAAACGTTTTTAAGTCAAATCGTGTAAAAACAAAAGTCAAAAGTGCGTATTATTTATTAGGTTCATAAATATTCACTGAATATTTCATTAACAGACAATAGAAAATATGTTTCTACATATAAATGTGTTATATATTTCAATCATATTTGTAGACATATTGATGTGTAAATGTGTACAAATGAAACTACAATATCAGCAAAACACTGGAAATAGCTCTGTAAAACCAATAGAATCGTGAGTACCGATATACCGTCTAAATGATTCATCAAAAAGAATAATCAAATATGAGAGCAAATATCTAAACGTTCGTATTATTACAATTATTATTATTTAAGATAAATTAATTATTTAGTAAAATTATGAATAAAGTTATTAAAAATGTTACAGGTATTTACAGAAATTACTAATACAAATCATGATTGAAAGAATTGTTCGTATTAGAGATGATATAACTGAAAATTAATACTAAAATTTTGCACTGAATAACTGCCTATTCATATTGTCTGAATGATTGGATGTTTGGTTTCAACTTTATATGTTACAGCTTTTTAGTTTATAAAATATTTCATTACAAAATATTTCATTACAAAATATTTTATAGACTAAAGAGTAACGCGAAATACAGTATTTTTCTCATTATATAAAAATTGTTAGTACCAGGGATATGACAGAAACATGACACCGAAAATTCTGGTATTTTACCACAAAAAAAAAAAAAAAAAAAACTACTCTGTAAGTTAATATTTAGTTTATAAAATACTTTATTAAAGTCTAAAATACTGTATTTTCCTCATTATATAAAACGCTATTAGTACCAGGGATGGGGTAGAAAAATGATATCGAAAATTCTGGTGTTTTACCACAAAAAACTGCCCTGTATGTTAATATGGTGCGAATAACTGAATTTTTTATATCAGTTTTAGAAGTTTTAAATATTTAGTTTTATAAACCATATAATATTTATCTCAGTATTTTTACAATTTCATTATTTTATACTTCAAAGAGTTTATCACACGATACTCTTGGACTTGTTTTAGAAAACGATTGGCAGATATCTTGTTTTTTCATTGATGCTTCAACTTGAACTTTTCAAATATTTTGGGACTCAAAAACAACGTCAAGAATTCAGTGCATTTAATTCGAATCGATTTTTCTAAATATTTGAAAACGGGTTCCTTTCCGTATGGTAGTCTTAAATCGAAACCAAACTGCTTGGTAACATGTTTCTGCCATTTGGTAATTTCTATACATTCTGATAATACCAACCGACTTGTTGATCATAATAAGAAATGTATTTTCTATATTTTTACATATAAATAGACGGGATTTTGACAAATCGATAACAATAACCAATTGATAAGATTAACCTCGATCACATTAAGAGGCGTCTCATGTACTGTAGGCGAGTGTAACTAGAATTGAAACCGAAAACTAAATGGAGATAAGTTGGGGAATAAGGTGAATTGGAGAAATGAGATGAAGCCACTGTCAACGCGACAGGAGGTACATTTTCTTGATTTAGGATTAATTCTTTCTCAAATTTCACTCATTGTATTCTTCTCAATCATACTATCTCTCAGTGTGTGTATCGAACGCGTGATATTCATCGTTGATAGTGTAGCCTTTCATCACAAAAACAGCCAAAATTAACACTTCATTTTTGTTCTAAGACAATGTTTCTGGGGTATAGTCCAGCGGACCACTTCTTGATGAAAGATATATAGCACATTTTTGATTGAGATCTCCAAACAGTCAGATATTGTTTACCAGTATAAATCCACGATCATACCAGCACAGCTTTGATGTTTTGCTAGGTTGTTGCCGTCTCTGGACCTCTATCTCATGGTTCATCCAAAATATTTTCGTGGCCATGCTGGAAGTCAGCGACCTGCCTTTTAATAGTTGCATATAATACGACTTCGTTTCCTAATATCTGCAGCATACCCTTGCGAAATTCTGTTACAGTGACCTTTCCGACAGAGGTATCAAATCATAACCTTGTAAGCCACTTTCTTCTCTAATGCTTCATTAATGCATTTGAAAAATGCAGGAAAAAAATATGCCATTTTCACGAATTTTCGCACAGTGTGTCACAAAACTCCAATCTAACATTATGCAAACTATTTATTACTTTGTACTGATTCTGCTAGGCTCAGTGGTTTACACTCCTCTTCCTTAAAACTATAGCAGTATGTTTTATTCCTTATTAGTGCGAGGGCGGTGGTTGAACCTCTGTGTATAGTTCTAAGGGGCGAAGGAACTCATAGTGTGGTTCACTCTCGTGGAATGAGGAAGCCCTTACCTTACTTACTTATTCCTTATTAATAAATCAATTTCAAATGTTTAAAATAAACATCTTTTTTTCACTAGATGGTGTTTGCAGGCATCATGATAGGCGCCCCTACATTAGGAATCGCTGCTGATATATACGGAAGGAAAAAGGTAAGTTATAAAACTAATCTGTTTCACAGAAAATAAAAGAATTTCTTATTGTGATTTTACTCTTCTTAGGTATTAATTTATGGCATTAGAAACATATTTAAATAATTCCAATAACGATGCAAATAGTGTATTCACTGGCATATTTCCACTCTTTTTTTACTAATTTTATCGTGCGAAAATGGAAAGGAGAAAATTATGAAAATTTTTCAATTCCAAAGGATGCGGTTGCAGTAAGAATATAACAAATGAAAAGTAGTGGTGAAAAAACTACTTTTAACTATTAATAATATTAACAGTATAGTAATATAATAGCAGTAATATTAACATTGCCACTATCTAATGAAATATCTTTATTTCTCCTTCCTGTATTTTGAATGTCGTCTGCATGGTCACTGTATTTCACTATCTGTATTTCAGCATACAATGATTTTCAGAATCATCACGATCATCAGAATATTCCATTTTCTTGAAGAATTTCACTATTATTGCTTCATCAGTCAGAGCCTATGCAACCAAAATCTCATGAACAAATCAATTATCAAATCAGTCTAAGATGAAAACAATCACTATAGAAAAAAATCCATTTTTAAAACTTAAGGAATCTCGCTTTCTGAACGCCCTGAGCAGGCGAAAATTACGGGAATACTTCAAACATTTTTTTTTTCAAAACCTACGAGGACAAAGTTTTGAATAAATACGATAATTAGTTTCACTTCTTTGGTTATTACTTTCAAAGTTCACTAGCTCTTAATATATAAAACTTTTCCGCGTGATATACACTAATATACTGGCATTTGATTTACTACAATTTATAATATATAAAACTCAAGAATTTAATCTTTTATAAAGTAAATTAAAAAAACCTCCTTGATAAGTGGCAGACTTTGCTTAATGAACAATGTTCGTTTTGTGGAGGGGGATGCGGGTGAGGTAGTGTGTAAACGATTATTTTCACCATAGTTATCCATACATTGCATTAAATATAGACACTGATTGGAAATAAAATCCCAACACTAAAGGAAGAGTTGTGCTAGGTGTACTTTAAATAGATAATAGTTTTCACACTTCACGCTAGACGAAAATATATCGCCACTATAAACGTGCAAATCACGTTTGCTTTTAAACCCTGTGACCAGCCAGGCTGTCACACCCTATAGCCCGATGTATATATATATATATATCAGGCTATATATATGGCCTAGGATACACTTTGTGACACCTTTGAAAAAGTACGTACACGTGAATCTTGAAATATGTTCAAGAAATTAAGGCAACTCTCAAACGGGTATAAAGAATTAAGGCAATATATTAAAAGTATCCAGACATAAAGAACAAGAGGTGTTTCGACATTAAAATCAAGAAAACACCTCTTTCTCAAAGTAGTTTTGGGAAATCTGAGGTTTCTTGGTGAAACCCTTTGTCGGTTAGAGTGATCAATATGCTATGTAAACTTCGTGGACTTTATTTGCATTCCTGACTGAACGCGGTGAGCAAGATTTGAGTCAAAAACACCTTCAAAGAGACGAAAATGCCAGCACCAGCAGCATACGAGAAGGTGGATTTACCTTTTGCGATCTTACAAACAGACTTGGCAGGGGATACATATGTATTGGCAGTGGTTACGGGAAGCTACTGACTCAAGAAGGCCGGGGTCCGGCCGCATATCTGCCATTATTCAAAGGTTACTTTGATAAGTATGTCCTAAGGGCACGGTTGTGACACATTAGCACGTCGTGTAAAATGTATTTTACAGTTCATCTTGGAAATGTTTGGAAAAATATTAACCTTACACTTTGAAATCCATGTCTTAAGAATATGATTGTAACTCACTTAGTACATCATACGGAACACACATAGCTGGTATTGGGAAACGCTGCGAAAAATACCAGCGCTGTAAGCTGAAACGCACTTACATGGATGTGCTATTATCCTAAGAGCACGGTTATAACACACACTACTTAAAACCTTCGTCTGGAACGAATTTTGTAGCATTTGATTGGAACGTTTCAAAAAGTAGCAATGTTGTACGTCCAAATGTACGCACATGCTACGAACACAGTTGTAATACACACCACATTAGCCCATACTTGTACCATTTGGAATGTATGTGTTGAGAACGTTTTGATGCGTACCGATTTTCTGCATTTAGATGTACTTTCTAAAGACACGATCGTTACACGCACAATTTTAGCCCGTCGTATAGAACGTAGTTTATAGCACATGCTGGGAACGCTTCGAAAAATACTAATGCTGTACAACGAAATGCTACATGTTTAAAAAATTGAATTTGAAATTTCACACATACAAATATATATCACATTCAAACTGTATTATATGTTCACATTCCCTTGATTCGTTACAAGCATGCCATTTATTTGTGAATTTTTACACTTTTTTCTCTACATTTACATGTAGTTATTCCTATCTAAAACATTTTACATTTCCTTAACAATAAATTTAAATATTTCAAATATTTCAAATTTATAATTAAAAATTTCAAATGAATTAAATATTTCAAATGAAATTCGGGTTAATCTTCCATTCTCTGTTTTCTTTTCCAGTCCCTCACTGCGTCTGTGAGTTTGTTGTTCCTGTTTGGAACCGTGAGTGCGGCCTCTCCCTCCTTCATATGGATGGCTGTCTTCAGATGTTGCATGGGATTTGCTCTTGGTGGCGTTGCACAAGGGTAAGTATCAGTTGATACTCACCTTGCTCATGAATATAAAGAAATAAAAAAAAAAAAAGAAAACTGCGGAGACCATAAAAAAATAGTACATAATGAAAGAGCCCATAACAAAAAATTCCACGATAAAGTAGCTTCTGACGAAATAAACCAAATATAACTATAAATACCGTATTTCTAGTTTTAATTCCGAAAACTGCGAATGTCGACATTTTATATCATTCAACAAAATACGCATGGAGCTTTAGTACCTAAAAATAAATAAAAAATATTTCATATACTTTATATACTTTTCTTAAACAAAAACAAGATCTTATCCGTTAAGCCACAAAAATCAGTGTTTATTGACATTTATGTTTTAAGATTGTTGCGATACTTAAATACTTTTTTTTTTTTTTTGCTCGAAACATGTAAATCTTCTGTAAATTATATTATAAGTATAATTTAGAATACAGAGCAAAGTATACCAAACTTTTGTACACCGCGGCAACCTGCATGGAGAAATTATTACTAAAGCAATCTATTTGACAATTGGTTGTGAAACATTTTAAATAAGCCAGCATATGAATAAATTATATTACGAAGCCAGCTATTTCAAAGCAGAAATACAAACTGTGATAGGTGTTACTTTATTCTTTTACATTCAATACACGCGGCAAAAGTAAAAATGGTGAACTGATCGAAGCAGTAAGCATTGAGGAATAACATCCCGGTGGGGAGGCGGTCAGAGAGTCTCCTACTCCTCTTACCCTGCCAACACCCTCTCGAGTAGATTTCGGTTCACTGTGTATTTTAAGTGCCCCCTTGCTGCGTAGACCATGGAGGTAAGAATAAACCTAATAAAATTACTTCCTACCTCCATGGCACAGACACTATAAGTTTACAAATATAAATGCCTTCTCCGGAATTTGAACCTGGTCCCACTGGTACTGCAGTTAGCGTCACTAGCCACTATACTCCCTGGGCGGTAGCTTCTATGATTGTACGTTTTCAGGGTGAAAGTAAGCTGTAACTGATTAGGCACTGACACTGAAATTTAATAAATGGAGTTCAGAGATGTGATAACTTACCTAAGTGTACTATAATATAATCCTTTATTCATCATAGTGTGACTTAAATGAACATTTAGGAATTTCTTGTTAAATTTCGCCTCTTTTAGTTTTTATTTATTTATTTATTTAATCATTTTTAATTATCTAATTAACTGCATCCATCTACACTGGTTATCATAAATAAAGGAAAAATCACGATTACTGAAAAAGTTACATGTAGATTTTTATGAAACGTACCCACAATATACAACACATAAAAAGGTATCAAATAACAAAAAATAAATTACCAGACAATTATGGTAGTATAGAAATTAGCACATGTATAAAACGAACAAATCGAAGGTGTCAGTTTTCTATAGGAAAAGTACTTTCAATATGGAATATGGTCGCCTCTAGAAGGAATACTGCACATACAGCGATGCGTGATGCTTTCAATTATGCGGTCTATCATCCAAAAGAAGCGAGAGCCATTGCTCTTGCAAAGCAGTTGCAAGCGCGGCAAGGGTCTGAGGGGGGCGGATTGACAGCAGTTATACGTCTCTCTAAAGCATCCCAAACGTGCTCGATAGGATTCAAGGCCGGGGATCGAGCTGGCCACTCCATGCGCATAATTGTTTCCTTGATCATTCACGATCAAGATAATAGATGATAGAAGAATAGATGATAATCATTCACGATGCAAGCCCTGTGTGGTCTTGCGTTATCGTTCTGTAACAGGAATTCATCACCTATTGCCCGGCACATGGGCGCACATAAGCATTAAGGATGTCATCTCTATAAACCGGAGCATTCACGATTTCCGTTGGAAAGACATGGAGGTCTGTGCGTCCACCCAAAGGGATGCCACCCCAAATACAGACACTGCCTCTTCCGTATGCATCTCTAACGGATGTTTGACGGATGATAACGGGTGCCAGGTTCTCTCCATATCAAATAACGCCTACTATCGCTTTCTAGACTAAACCTAGACTCATCCGTAAAGAGGACAGCCTCCACTGATCGGGCGTCCAGTAGACATGTTGTCGTGCCTGCTGCAAGCGGTCTCTCCTATGGCGGGACGTGAGCAGCACGCAAAGGGCTGGTCGCCTCGCATACAGACCCCCTTCCTGAAGCCTTCTACGCACAGTTGACGTTGACACCAACCTTCCGGTGGCTGCAGCAAGGGAAGATCTAAGAAGAGTCGGTATTTGATATAAAATGCTATGAGTTACGAGAGATAATTGGCGCTGGTTCCAAAATAAAACTAACTAAGGTAGGCCACACAAATATTTAATTATTTACATAATGTACAAGGTTACAAGTTATGTGCTCCATTAGCACGGACAAAGAGGAACGAACGAACGCACCATAGGTCCGCTGCGTACCTTCTTCAACAACCAACTCAACTAAATTTTGCTCCTCTCACAAGAGGGCGCTGATCCTAGAGGGCGCTATATTAAATCGAACATTCCGGCCCCCATTGAAACAAGTTTCAATAATGCCATAAAAGTTTTACAATCAAATTCAAATTTAGACATACATATGAAATACACAATGAAATGCAATTTAACGCAAATTATTTCAATTACAATTAAATTCAATATCATATAATATAAAAATTAAAATATTATACTTGCAATACAAATACATGCAAATTATACACATACAAATATTATACTTGCACTAAATGAATAATGTAATAATGTCCATTCATAATATAAAAAATTTATATCTGATAGTTGTCTGGTATAGGAAAATACTTAATTTTGTGATAGGCCTTTTAAAGAGACCTTTTGCCGTGCGTACACTAACTACTCTAACTCTTTTATCCAATCAGGGTATAATTTCTTCAACTTGGCCTAAAATCCAATGACAAATAGGCAAATTGTCTTCCTTCACGAGCACCATAGTTCCAGATTTAACGTTATCTTTTTTAAACTGCCATTTCGTTCTCTCGTGAAGTTGCGATAAATAATCCCGTTGCCACCTTTTCCAAATATTTTGAGTCATTTTGGTGACTCTTTTCCATCTATACAATCTGTTGTCAGACTTATTTATAATTTCTGGTTCTATAGGGGCTGTTATAGAACGGCCAATTAAAAAATGTCCAGGCGTTAACGCATTAAAATCCATTGCATCTGAAGAGAGAGGAGAAATTGGTCTGGAGTTTAATATTCCCTCTATTTGTGTTACTAAAGTTAAAAATTCTTCAATAGTTAATTTTGAATTCCCAACCGTTTTTTTAAAATGCGTTTTGAACGATTTAACGTCTGCCTCCCAAAGCCCACCAAAATGCGGTGCTCTAGGAGGTATAAATTTCCACTCAATCTCCTCTGACAACAAATAGTCGGATAACCCTTGTTCTGGTACTTTAGCTCATTTAAACAGCTTGTTTAATTCATTTCGTGCTCCACGAAAGTTTGTAGCGTTATCGCTAAATATGGTTGAGCTTTTCCCTCTCCTAGCGAAAAATCTCTTTAGGGTAGCAATTAATGCTTCCGAAGATAAGTCTGAGACAATTTCTAACTGAATTGCTTTTGTAGCAAGGCACACAAATACTGCAACATACATTTTTTGAAAAACTCCTTTTCTTTTATTTTTTGCCTTTATCAGAAACGGACCACAAAAATCTAGTCCACATTTGTTACAGGTTGATTCAACTGACACTCGTTCAGAAGGCAGATCACCCATTATCTGATCTATTGGTACAGGTCTGTGTTTGAAACACTGTACGCATTCATGTACTATTTTTCTAGCAAGATTCCTGCCGCTGATGGGCCAAAACTTTTGTCTAACAGTTCTCAATAGAGCTTCTGGTCCAAGATGCAAATATTTCAGATGATAATAGTACATGATCAAATAAGTCAACCTATGTCTAGCTGGCAAAATGATTGGATATTTACAATCATAACTTACCTGAGATTGCGCAAGTCTGCTACCGACGCGCAAGATTCCATCATTATCGATGAATCGATTTAAAGACTTAAGCTTGCTCCTACGAGGTACTTGGCTATCCCTCTTAAGTGACTCAATATCAGAATAAAACTCACCTTTCTGCACTTCCCGAATCAGTGTTAACTCGGACCCTTTCTGTTCCTCTAAGGATATAGGCCCTGAAACCCTTTCCTTACTCTTAATGATTCTGAAGAACCTAAAAATAAAACTACAAATTTTGATTAATTTTATATAATTATTTGTTCGATTTAAGAGAGACGTTAAACTAGAATTATTTTCTAATATTGCAAAATTAGAGTCTGATAAACATTTCAGTTCCTTGACATAGTCATTATCAGTGGTAGGCTCAATAGGTTGTTCTGGATAATGCATGTCCTCACGGAGAAGGTCTGGTCCATTCCACCAGATATCACACATAAGAATGTCACTGGCATACAGTCCACGCGATATGACATCAGCTGGGTTACATTCAGATGGCACATATTTCCATTGGCATGACCCCGTAAGCTCTTGTATTAAAGCGACTCTGTTACTCACGAAAGTTTTTAGCAAGTGTGGTGATTTTCTAATCCAAGTAAGAGAAATCGTAGAATCAGACCAAATAATCACTTTTTCTACTTTAACATTCAACGAAGATTTCACTTTATCCATCAATCTGGATAATAGAAGGCAACCTGACAGTTCCAATCTAGGAATTGATAAGGTTTTTATAGGTGCAACTCGTGACTTGCTACACAAAAGTCGAACGGGTGGCAATCCCGAAACTGGTAAAGCTTGAACACAGATTGCAGTTCCGTATGCCGAAGATGACGCATCTGCAAATCCATGGAGCACTATGTGATTTTCCTGGAATACAAATCTAGGAATCTTATACTACTATCTTACTTAGTTCAGAGAGCGTGGATACGAAATTAATCCTTGGCCATAGAATCTGACAATGTGTCATTCCAATCGAGTTTAGCAAGCCAGAGCCTTTGCATGAATATTTTGGCCTTTGTGACCACTGGCCCAATTAAACCATGTAAATCGAACATTTTCGAAATTAGTGACAGAACATCTCATTTACTACTTCTCATTAGGCGCCGGAGAAATATCCTTCCCCCCCCCAGCTGTCCTCTGCTCTATCGTCTGCGGATGTTTATTTGAAACCGAATCCGAATTCGATGACTCATCCTTATGAAGCAATGTATGATGTTTTGAATGGCAAATATTGCAAAAATGATTCGATAGACATTGCAAAGCGATGTGCCTATTTCCCAAACAGTTCAGACATAAGTTATTTCGTTTTACTAGCGTAAATCTTTCACCAAAATTCATATCAAGGAATTTACTACATTTAAAAAGGGAATGTGGCGAATTACATATAACGCAGTTTCTTTCCGAATTATTTGAATAAACAAAAAGGTTTTTTGGTTTTATTTTATTCGTTCGTTTTGATTTTATTGTGTTTTTTAAGATATTTTCCAAAGTTTGACTTCTTTTTTTCTAAGAATGTCATCAAGTTATCGAAATTAGGAACATCTGAAGCGTTTACCGATAATTCGAATTGTTTTTGAGTTTCCTTGTCTATTTTGTCTAAAATGACAGTAGTAATTAAAATATCAGAGAATTTGTTTCGTTCGAAACCCAAGTTATTTAAAGCTCTAATGTTTTTATTCACAGCATCTACTAGACGCCTTAATTCTTTCGATGATTCATGAATAATTTTTTCGAATTCTAAAATAGCTTTAATGTGAATATTAACAAGAATTCTCTTGTTTTCGAAGCGATTTTCTAAAGCCCTAAATAATGATTCAAAAGTATCTTCCTGAGTTTGCAACAATTTTGCTTCTCCCTTAAGAGCGGCATGCAGATAATGTAGCTTTTGTGCATCTGTTAGAGGTAACAATATTATTAAATTCAATTTTAAACATGCTCCATTCTTCATACTTTCCGCTAAATTGCGGAAGTGGAATTTCAGGTAACTTTATTTCACAACTACTCTTTGCGATATCAACCTTACTAATATTAGCAACATTATCAATTAACATTTGATTGAAACTCACCTCTAGATCGTCTATTCTTGCTTCTAGATCTAATAATTCCTCTTCTAATTCAGAAGTATCATCCCTTTCAGGCACAGCAATATAATATTCCGATCGTAGTGTATTCAGTGCAACAGACATCTTTTCCAAGGCCTTGAGCTTGGCATCTATTTTGATTTTAGTCCATGTGCTGGTACTATCGCTATGACAGTCTCTATTCTAGTTAGCTGGGCTTTTAGTGAGCCCTTTTTTCGATTTAAAGCAACTATAGTGGCCATTCTATACTAATACGAACTTAGTTAAAAAAAAAAACAACTCCGCGAGCGGACCATTACTTTTATTTGATATAAAATGCTATGAGTTACGAGAGATAATTGGCGCTGGTTCCAAAATAAAACTAACTAAGTTAGGCCACACAAATATTTAATTATTTACATAATGTACAAGGTTACAAGTTATGTGCTCCATTAGCACGGACAAAGAGGAACGAACGAACGCACCATAGGTCCGCTGCGTACCTTCTTCAACAACCAACTCAACTAAATTTTGCTCCTCTCACAAGAGGGCGCTGATCCTAGAGGGCGCTATGTTTAACCAAACAGTAGGAGTAACGATTCTATTCCTGCGTGAACATAATGTCAAATATCGGTCATCGGCGCTCGTCGTAGCAGTTGGCCGTACTTGGCTGAACCTCCTAGATGCCGAATCTGCGGTTGGAAATCGCCTCCAAAGTCTATGAACCACAGAAGGACTCACATTTAGCCATCTAGCCACTTCTGTTTGACTTTATCCTGTCTCCCAATGGCTCTCCATCGTAGCTCTGCAGGTAAAATGATGCCTGGAGGTCGTTGTTACGAATTGGTTATCTCAGATTTCTGATGTCACCATCACAGTGAAATATGTGGGCTTGCTCTCAAACATGAACTTTTATTCTCCTCGCAGATGACGTATTCCGAGTGCAGCGCCACTAATTTGCATATTGCAGTTTTATTCAGTTACTCTTACTTTGCATTCAAATTTTACACGGTTTTGCTTATTTTTGAGGGAGTTATCGCTATTTTTGGGATATTCCTTAATTTATGATAAGCAGTGTATGTTACTCGGAAGATCATTTAATGGAAACCGTGTAAAGTATTTATGCTAATTAATCAGTTATTTTATGTTGCAAATCTATACTGTCACTTCTCTTTTTTCGTTTTCCTGCCAGAATGCAAATTTAGCTTGCGTATATTTAAGCGATATTTTGAAATTTAGTCAGAGCGTGTTTGCCTGAAGGCCACTTTACTAGTTGTTTCCCTACGATAAGTATTCCTATCTACGGCATTGCTTTATTCTTGCAGAGAATGCTATTGCACCGTTGTAGGCTAAGAGCCAACTTACGCGTTTAAATACCTCTGCGTAGCCTTTAGCTAAGATTTAGTATTAATTTAAAATTCTACTTTTGAGTTCATGTCATATATGCTGGCTATTAGGAGATAGTATTTTATACATATTTATTTCCTAATATAAACGTGAAGTATAGAACAATCAAAAGACATTTATAAATACAAAAACGTAAGTGATACCCCATTCACAAAAAGGGTAATGTTAATTTTAATAGTTCGCTGTCTTTATCGCAACATCCTCCCCATCCTGGTCAACCTCCAGGGGAATGACCAGCTGCATAGGTCGGGTAATGGTATGTCCGTTGGGGCGCAGAACACAAGTACGGACTTTTTTGTCGTGGCCAAGGATTAGCTCCTCAACACGGGCCTTTTTCCAGGTGTGGCGAGGTCTAACATCTTCTTGTAGTAGGACAATGTCCCCTTTCCGTATTTTATTTGTTTCAGATGGATTCCGCACTTGATGAAATGTACGCAAGTCCATCAAATATTTCTTTTGCCATCTTTTCCAAAAGGAGTCCATCAAATGTTGACAATTCTTCCACATACGATTTAAATTTGCTTCAGGATTTGTGGGGCTGGAAGGAATAGTATTTAATTTCTTTCCTATGAGGAAGTGCGAGGGTGTTAAAGCTTCCTCAGAGTCATCTTTTATTCCGTATTCGTGGACAATCGGTCTACTGTTGAGAGTGGCTTCAATATCACATAATACAGTGATCAAACCAGCGTCATCCAAAAGAGCCTTACCTAATGTTTTCCGAAGGCATCGCTTAATTGAGCCTATCATTCTTTCCCACCATCCTCCACACCAAGCCGCTCGGAGGCGGTGAATTTCCATTTGATGTTGTGGTGGGCACAAAAATGTTGTGTCTTGGCAGAGGATATAGTATCCCACAATAATTTCAGCTCTGTCCGCAGCGCAGAACGTTGTGGCATTATCAGTGTACACTGTATGAGGAAGTGAACGTCTAGAGACAAAACGTTGTAATGCAAGTAGGAAGACGTCAGTACGCAGATCGGAACTTAATTCTAAGTGGATAGCTCGAGCTGTAGCACAAGTGAAGATGACAATGTAAGTTTTTGTAACGGAGTTATTATTTTTTACGTAGAGTGATCCAGCAAAATCAATTCCGGTAGTTTCGAAAGGAGATGACTTTTGAATTCGCTCAGCTGGTAATGGAGCTTCTATCTGTTCACTTCTCTTTTGTTTCAGTACTTTATATGGAAGGCAAGTCTTTATCACCTTTTTAATGGCTTGTCTTGCTCTTAATATCCAATATTCTGAACGGAGCTGAGAAAGTACAATCCGAACACCGAGATGATGCATTCATTCGTAAATGTGTTTGGCGTATCAGTAGGCTTGTAAAATGATGAGAACCTTCCAATTTTATGGGATGTTTTTCAGCATAAGATAAATCAGAAAATTGTAGTCGACCACCAAGAAGTATAATATTGTTCTTGAAGAAAGGGTTAGATTGTTTTATCCTTGATTTCTTAGGGAGTGATTTTCCTGTCAACAGAGCTTCATATTCTGAAGGAAAGGATTCTTTCTGAACGGTCTATATCCAATAAATACGAGCTTGATTCAGTTATGTAGCATGTAATTCACCCACTAACTTTTCTTGTTTCCTACAGTTGTGAATAAAGCGAAGAATCCAAGATGTTACACGTAAAAATCGAACGTAAGAACTGTAGTTTCCAGCCTTTATGATTGGTTGAGTAGATACGATGTGAAGGGTCTGAACGTTTTCTTTCTTTGCCTCGAAGTTATAACTGTAATCTTTAGAAATAATATCAGAATGAGGCCAATATTCTAGAGATTTGACTAACTATGGAGGGCCGTTCCACCAAATTTCCAGGTTTTTTAGTGTTGATGGTGAAACACCTCGAGAAAGTTTGTCAGCTGGATTGTCTTTGCCAGGGCAATGTCTCCATTGTGAAGGATTGGTATAGGAAATAATTTCTGTTACTCTGTTGCTAACAAAAGTTTTCCATTTGTTGGGGTCACTGCGTATCCAACCTAAGACAACTTGAGAATCACTCCACAATGTTGCATTTGACGAACAGATGTTTGTTTCAGCACAGAAATATTGCAGCAATCGTGCTCCCATCAGGGCCGCCAAGAGCTCCAAACGAGGTAAGGTAGCTTTCTTTATAGTAGCTAGTTTGTTGCGACTACACACTAAATTCACATTCGATTGGTCACCTTTAAAGGTAACAATGTAAAGAACTGAACCATAGGCAGGTTCAGATGCGTCGTCACAAAACACATGAATAGCAAAAAGAACATGTGATGAAATGCCTATGCATCGAGGAATTTGAAGGGAGCCAATGTCATCAAGTTCTTTCACAGCTGCATACCATAAAGTTGATAAATTAACAGGTAGTAATTCATCGCACTTGATTCCAAGAATCCATGTATCTTGGAATAAGATTTTCCCAAGAATAGTAAACGGTGAAAAAAGGCCTCAGGGATCATAAAAACTAGCAATACAGCTGAGTAACCATCTCTTTGTAAGTGGTTTGTCTGTAGAAACACAGAGGGAAGTCTTGAATGCCTGCTTCAAAGTATCAGAAGTTGTATTCCAGCCAATACCTAAGACAGTTGTTTCCATTTTGTGAGATTCTTCGTGTGTTTGTAGTACATCTTTGAGTTTAAAAGAGTTTGTAGCCCATTTTTTCATAGGCAATTTCATTAGAGCCCTTAAATTCTTGATCTCGTGAAATAGCATTATAATGCGTGATTTAGTTTCCATACTAGCTAGAAAGTCATCCATATAGAGATGTTTATTTATCATTGGTGCAGCAATTGGAAATTCTGCGATATGTTTTGCAGCCAATTCTCGTGTCGCAGCACAGAGTAAAAACGGACTGCAAGCAAGGCCAAATGGTAAACGAGTAAATCTTTAAACAGTTATTTCATCTGTAAAAGTAGTAGGTTGAGATGAATCAGATTTTAATTTGTACCCAAAAAATTTTGTGAAGTTCCTATCTTCTTTATGTAGTGACAACTTTAAAAAGGCTTGCTTACCATCACATGTAACAGCGAATTTATGCAATCGAAATCTTAGTAGACAACCAATAGATTCAGGAAGAAGATTCGGGCCAGCTTCCAAGGTATCGTTCAGTGAAATCATTCCTGGAGCATGCGAGGAAGCATCAAACACAATTCTCCACTTGGTTTCAGATTGCGTTTTCTTTCGTACAGCATGATGAGGAAGGTAATATACTGGCTTCTCATTGAATTCATATATGGAACAAACTTCAACATGCTTTTGTTCAATGTAATTTAGCCTGCATTTGTCTTTGTGTCTTTAACACATCACTAGATGCAAGTCGTTTTTGAAGAGAATGAAATCTGTTTTCTCGCTATAATTTTGTTTGTAGGCAAAGGTGTGACCAATGGTTTTCTAGGCAGAGACACAATTCTTCGATTGTCTTCAGTGTTGTAAGTTTTGTGAAATTCTGATAAAATTTCTTCATCTCGAGTAGTCATTTTTCGTTTCTGCGCATCTTGTATCCCTATGGAGTCTAATTCCCAGAAGCGACGTACCTGATCATTTAAACAATCAGTTTTAACTTGCACACAAACTTGATGGACAGAAGTCTTCTCAGCGATTATAGTATGTGTTCTTGTTCCACTAAGAACCCATCCAAACACTGACGGTACCATAACAAAAGATTCTGAAGGCTTGATTGGAGCTTCTATTTCAATTTGCCAATAATGATCACCACCAATAAGTATTTCTATGAGCAGTGAAGAGTCATCCGGTGGATCAGCAATTCTCAATCTTTTCTTCTGAGCAAAGTGAACTATTTCTGGTGGAGCAGTAGGATGTGTAGTATAGGAATTGGAGCTTTCAAATGCGGAGATCAAAAATGCTTGGTTGCTCCACAAACTTGACAGTGACAGTTGAACGCATCTGCGTTGTTCTTGTGAAGTAAAAGATTCAAATGCTTGAACTGAAAGTGAGGCAGAACTGACAACTTTAAGCTTCTGTTTTTCTATGAGGTTTGTGTGAACAAAACTTGCTTGGCTACCACCATCTAAAATGCAACGTGTTAATTGAGTAATGCCTGTGGGGCCAGTAACATACACACGAGCAGTTTGCAAATGTGTGAAAATTGTTTTAGGAAAGGTTATGTGATTTACAGCACTGTTAGTTATCCGCAGTTGATTGTTTTCAATAGGAGGACAAATAGAAACATGATGCCTTTTCTTGCATTTAGTGCATCGTGCAGTATTTTTTCTTGGGCAGTTTGAAACTCTGACCACGGTTAGTACACAGAAAGCAGCGATTTGAAGTTTTAAGTTTCTGAACACGAGTATCATAGTCTGTAACAGTTTCACAATATTGAGGCCAATGTCCTGTAGTATCACAAAATGAACAAAATGGTGAAATTTTCTTACGTTTGTTTACTGTTTTGGAATTGAAATTAAAATTTTCTACAGTGCACTTTACGGTGTGATCAGAAAAAGACGTACCTTTAACTCTTTGTGCTGCAACTACACCTTCCACTTCTTCTGCCAAGAACTGCATCAATCTAGTAATATTACTTTCGTTTAGTTTTTCACGATTGGCATAGATAATCCAGCGGCAACAAATATCATTGGGGAATGCACGAATAACTTTTGGCACTAGGATTCTACCGTATGCTTCAATATTTTCACCCAGAGCAGTTAAAGCTTGAATTCTTCTGTTACATTCTATGTAAAGATCATTTAGACGCGTAGAAGACGGGTCTTGAATAACATTTAAATGTTCTAAGTAATCTAAGTATGATTGGATAATTCGATCTTTATTTCCGTATCTTTCCTCCAACAATTTTTTTGTTGTTTCATAGGTGTCTCCTGTTACGCTAATTCCATCAACAAGGCATTTAGCTTCACCATCTAAATAACCTCTGAGGAAAACATGTTTATCAATAACAGAAAGATGTGGATTGGCATCTATAGAAGATTTAAACTGTTCCCAAAAACATTGCCACTGTTCAATTTCTCCTGTAAATGATTGTAGTTTAAGTGTTGGCAATTTAACTGTATATGATTGAGTCATAGACGCTGTAGTAGAAGGGTCGCCAAATCATTGGTATCCATATTCGAAGCAGTAACATTCTTTGCAGTTGGCGATAATTTATTTTGAATAATTTTTCGTGCTTTGAAAATTGCGGATTCTCCAGTATCTATGTAGTTTTTACACTGCAAATTATCACTTTCATATTCATCGTCAGAAAGGAAGTTGTGAATTTCATTATCTATTAGTTTCATATCATTTAAAGCAGTTGTTAAGCGATTACAAATATATTCAACTTTCTCAATTGAGAAATCATCGTTCAAAGTATCAGTTTCAGTAGAGAAGCAAGAAACATTACTTCGCACGGCTTTCCGCTTTCGTTTCAGGGTGCTACTTTGGTAGACGGTTGCACGGATATTTGGCGATTTACGTTGGCGCAATTGTTGGCGCGATTTCTACAAACATCACCCATCTTGAAAAACGCTGTTTTTACGCATAGTAAAGTATTCGAAACTTAAAAAAAAAAAAAATAAATATCGTTAGAAATAATGGATTAATTTTTTTGTTGAAAATATCGTTTTTTAAGATGGCAGGCAAGTGTAAATAAATACATTTACTATGAGTATAAAATACTAAAGTAAGGTTATTGTTACTTTCATATAGCAAAGAAGAGAATAAAAACACCGCTATAAAAACATTGTGCCAATGTTTAATTAGATTAAAATATTACTGAAATTGAATATCGAAATAAAAAACATCATCCAACATTTAAAAGAATTAGAATAATATTAAATTTAAATACTTTAAAATACGTTATATAGAATATAATATATATGTAATGTTTTCAGTTATTCCAACACATCGTGGGCGAATGGTGAGGCTATTCCATTACACGTTCTGGCAGATGGTTAACGAAGCTGGGGTGATTGAAACACGGAGTAAAATGACGACTCAGGACTTTTCACTTTTAACAGCAAGCATATCTTTATTTTAATTTATAGCAGATGACTTTTTCCAGATGAAGTTAATCAAATAACTTATTCAGTAATTAAACTATTAGATACGACTGACTTTAATACATCATAACGTTCTAACAAAGAAAGAGGAGCATAGCAGAAGCGTTAGCAGGACGAAGGCGAGAAGGCATCTGTCTAGGAGAACTTATGACTCAGCATTTATATGAATGGTTATGTAACAGAGTAGCTTCTAGAAAAATGTAGAAAACTTATGACGCAGCATTTATATGAGGAGGTTATGTAATAGGCGTGAATGTTCTAGCAGGTACTGGGTTAGGGGACGATCCTGAATTGCAGAAAATTAATTAAAGGTTGCTGGTTCGCAAAGAGCAAAGCCGGCTATTCCATTACACGTTCTGGCAGATGGTTAATGAAGCTGGGGTGATTGAAACACGGAGTAAAATGACGACTCAGGACTTTTCACTTTTAACAGCAAGCATATCTTTATTTTAATTTATAGCAGATGACTTTTTCCAGATGAAGTTAATCAAATAACTTATTCAGTAATTAAACTATTAGATACGACTGACTTTAATACATCATAACGTTCTAACAAAGAAAGAGGAGCATAGCAGAAGCGTTAGCAGGACGAAGGCGAGAAGGCATCTGTCTAGGAGAACTTATGACTCAGCATTTATATGAATGGTTATGTAACAGAGTAGCTTCTAGAAAAATGTAGAAAACTTATGACGCAGCATTTATATGAGGAGGTTATGTAATAGGCGTGAATGTTCTAGCAGGTACTGGGTTAGGGGACGATCCTGAATTGCAGAAAATTAAAGGTTGCTGGTTCGCAAAGAGCAAAGCCATCGTATTTTTTTTTATATTTTACATATATATATATATATATATATATATATATATATTATATAGAATAAATACATTTACTACGAGTATAAAATACTAAAGAAAGGTTAAATTATTACTTTCACATAGCATAGAAATAGAATAAAAATACCACTATAAAAACATTGCGCCAACGTTTAATTGGATTAAAATATTACGTAAATTGAATATCGAATTAAAAACCATCATACCAACGTTTAAAAGAATTAAAATATTACTTAAATTAAATACTTTAAAATAAGTAAATAAGAACGCTTCGTACACTAGAGCTAAAGTGACAGCAATTAGTTTATTGTTGGTAAAAAAGGAGGAATGTCTAATAATTTTCTTACCGTTACATCGGTTATTTCTTCCAACATGACCACAATATCATATACGGCCGTCTCAGAATCGGCTCTTCTAACGGTCTTCATCTGTGATCTACACTTTCGCACTTCATTGAAGAAACAATTAGCGACGTTTCCTTCAAAAATTTAAAATAAATTTCCTCTGACCCTTGTAAGAATTTATAAATAAATCTTTTGATTAGGAAAGCCAGGCTGGCGAAAATAAGGTCTCAAAGGACAATTTTTTGATTCCGAAACCAAAAATTCTTGGTACTTATCAAAAACAACATTCATCTTTGAAGGAGACATTTTTGAAGGAATTCGAAGATATGAATTAAATTTTAAAATGGCGCGGTAATGCACAAATTTTCAGCAACATATCAGGGAGCTGATTACAGCTCATTAATGCACAAATATTCTAAAACCAATCAGAGAGCTGATTACATCACGCCTAGAATTAAAATTATTTAAATAATCATACATAATAAAATCATTTTAAAAAAGAAATGCAAAATTAAATTGTATTTTAATATTTAACAGCCATAATAAATGTTTAAAACATTAGATTAAATTTATAGATATTAAAACCAATTACTTTTAAAGTAAGGTGACGTCACTGATTACATCATCCACAGCATAAAATTTCATAAAATATGATAAAGAATAAAATTTTTATTTCAAATAAAAATGCAAAATTAAATTGATTTTTAATATTTAGAAGCCATAAATAATATTTAAAACACGGAATTTATGCATAATAACACGCATTATTTTTTAAATAAAATGTCAACAAAGTATCGGTTACCATAAATAACTTATCCAGCAATGGGTTTACCATAAGTCGTATTACTCGCCAAAAGAAAAATTGCCAAAAACTCGCCAAAATCCGTGCAACCGTCTACCAAAGTAGCAGCCGTTTCAGCTGCGTCATTTTGTCTACAGCTTCACCGGTCGGCGCCATTGCCCGAGTAGTAGAAAAGAACAAAAGAGAACTAAGTTTTAATGTCGGAAGTAAAATAATTCAGCAAGAATAATCCAACAGTAGGAAGTATAAGTTCAAGGTCCTGTTTCGTAAATAGTTTTTCGGCACCAGATATTAGGAGATAGTATTTTATGCATATTTATTTCCTAACATAAACATGAAGTATAGAACAAGCAAAAGACATTTATAAATACAAAAACGTAAGTGATGCCATTCACAAAAAGGGTAATGTTATTTTTAATAGTTCGCTGGCTTTATCGCAACACTGGCTGATATGCTGGCTGATAGTCATGCCATATATGCTGGCAAGCAGTGGGAGTGATTTCTGTTCCGCTTATTTGAGTTCTTAACAAAATGGTCTTTTACACCTTTAGTTTCTGTTTCCTTATCTAGACATAGTGATCAGTTGCTTATGTCTACATAGCAATCTTGACGTAATGTATGTTACCAAAATAAATGAGACTCTACAACTAACTGGATTGTCATGATTTGCAAGCGTCAGGTTCAATTCTATATTTTTATCCTTAATAGTAAATAGGATCTGTATAATTCTGCCAACACACCAGTGAATCTTATGTACAATTTTATATAGCGAATAATAAAAGTGTGGCGCGCATAAATAATGAACTACATTAAATGAATTGCATTGTATATGCCATTAACTTTTAGAATTTATCATGGGTGCCCCATACTTTTATTATTTGCAATATAAAATTGTAGATGAATTTTGTCAATAGAATTATTTAATCTTTTATTCCCATTAAAATATACCATGAATTATTTTACTTTAGCATATTAATTATTAGATTCACTTTTAATGAAAGCTTATTGAATAAAAACTTTTTTTTTAAATTTAATTTAATTTTTGTATTTATATAGCATTACCGATAAATAATTTAAGGAATGCGAATGTGTAAAATGCACAGTTGTTTAAACATCTATTCTTCTGCAGTCTAACTCATTAGATTGCTTCAAAATTGTACGGCAGTAGAAGTCACAAATGTGCTCTGATTTTATTGCTTATTCATAGAATGAAACATAAGCTGTCTACTGTTTCAAATTTAAAGCAAAGGGAACTTCATAATGCTACAGTGGCTTCGGGTGGCATTGTGTTTGCCACTTGGGCACGGATCTGATTTTGCCGCCTCTCTTGATGCACAAGCAAATAACTTAAAGCATCAAAATGGCATATAAAAGTATAAACTAAAACTATGTTTATTTTTTTAAAAAAACATCTGTAATTCCAAGGTTTTAAAAGTACATTACCTTTACTTTTTTTTTTTTTTTTTTTTTTGTTGTTGTTGTTCACAAAACCATCGACGACAATTTACGTATCTACGTGATTTAAAGATTTTTTAAATGCAAAATAAACATTTGTAACTCTTAAATATTTCTTAAGAAATTTTTATTAGAAAACTGTTCTTTTATCTGGCTGAAATTACTGCAAGTGTAAGATTTCTTCTGGGAGTCGTATTTTAGAATACGACTGCAAAAATTAAAAAAGACTGTTCTTCCACATTCTTAATTTGTTTTTCCTAGCAATAACGGAAATAAAACTCTGAAATACTTCTCTGTTGACAAGGAATTTTTTACTAAAGTCCCCGCGATCATATTTCAGTTGAAATGCTTAATTTTTAATCAAAACTTTTGACGGAACAAAAAAGATAAATGAAGTTGAAATCTTGAGGTGATTTCTTTGAATACTTAATCTACAGCAAAAATTTCTCAGTTTATCTCCGTATGGCAATTCAGAATCTCATTACTTTACCTGCCTCGACGATCCTCGCTACCCTAAAGAAATGTGCCGCCCGAGAAGGCCGTCCCTTCCATCCCCCTCTAGTTACGTATTTTTACAAATTATTAATACAACCTGATGTTTAATAGCAAGTTTCCACTTGCTATTAAACATCAGGAAAGCAAGAAAAGTATTTGTTTAACTCTTTCTTTTTGACCAGACTCAATCGTAATTGAAATACATATTATATATTAATAATTGTTATGCTTTCAAATTTATAGGCTGACCTTATGCTGTGAATATTTCCCAACGAATATCCGTGGAAAAGCTGGATTCTACTTGTGTGTAGGTAAATTTCATACTTTCGTGAAATATTATTTAACTTCTTATCTGGGTTATTGGAGGTGTTAATTGAAAAAGAAACAGCGTATTAGTCATAAATTTGTAGGACTATTTTTAAAGTTTTAAATGTAGAACCATCTTCTTCAGTTGAAAGAAGCACATAAATCCTCTGTTGCCAACACCGTTGACCAAAAATCCCATTTTCCATTTAAAAAAAAAAAAAAATAAAGGCTTCCGTTGGCGAATTAGATTTTTTTAAAGACGTTTCATATTTATAGAAACTTTTCCCTTAATAATGATACGGCAACGTAAATTAATGCAACTTGAGACGAATAATGAGAAAACTGGAGTATAAACTTTTCTAAGGTTAAAGATTTAGCTAACATTAGAAATTTTAATATAAGTATTTCACAAACATGTCATTAACTTTCAAGCAGAATGTTTTAAATCCTGTCTTTATGTTACAGTTCTAAAACGGAAAATAGCACGTGAAATACTTGTGTTTGTAATACTTTCATGTAACGTCCCATTAACATTCAAGCATAACGTTCTTGGTTCGTTTTACGTAAACGTTTTTGGACCATTCTAAATCATGTCTGCATACTGCAGTTCCATAACGCACAGTAACACAGCAGAAAGTGGTACTAATAGCACTTTTTATAACACTTACTGAAAGAATGCTCAGCTCAGTGTGTCTTCTTTCGACTATGAACTCTAATTTCGAGCTTACTATGTTGACCTTTTTCGCTTGCTAACCGTACGCTTGCGGTTCTTGTGATTTTGATTTGATTTCTAAGATTATGGAACTATTTCGTATCATTCGTTTCCAAGCCCTTCTGGAATTCGTTAGGCAATAGAGCAATCCATTCGAAATATCAATAGAACAAACATTGTTGTGAATAGGTTAAGACTTCTACATTACTGGCAACGCAGGTGATAACATGAAAGACCAACAAAAATTTTACACGTGAATTATAAATAAATTAGTAAGTACCCGAATCTCTAATGAATCGAATAAGCGAACATCGTTACGGTATGAAATGTATAGGAATGAAAATGGGAGAATTAAAAAGTATAAAAGAAATTCAACTTTAAAGTTGCATATACAGTTTGAGACTTGGTGTTAAAATTAAACGAAATTAAGGAATTAAATAATACAGGTATTAAATAAATATTAAAAGAAGAAGGATCCATTAAAATATAACTCAAACTTTTTCGCAAAAGTGAGCAATAATATTAATAAAACTAATCAACTCATTAAATGAATCAAAAACTTCACTGTACACAACGTTGCAGGTGAAAATATTGTTAATATCACTGTACATGTAATACATATGTAAACATACATATAATGCATACGTATACACTTTAAACTAAATGCAAACTTCAGAGCAGAAAATTCGCCTCTGCTTTAACTAAAACATAATGAATTGTGCCGCAATCGGTGCTACACAATGAACACTCACTTTTCCCGCCGAGAAGGAGATTCGTCCATGCGTGAGGAAAAAAAATTCCTGTGACCTTGATTACCTGACTGCATCCACAGCACACACATTCCCCTTTTTCAATGCAAGATAATTGCTACTATTAAAGTTTCATCATTCTTGGATTACGCATTCAAGACATACTCAGCATTTGTGAAAAATCAAGGCTGCACAATTAATGTGCATATTTTTGAAACGGTTTAATTTATAAATCAAAAATACACCTGGTGCTGGTCAAGCAGCACCAGAACGTTTAAAGCACGTTCAAAAGCGTCTTTTTCGCTCCATGATGTTATTACTTTCATTTAAAATATTCAAAGTTAAAAAAGAAACGAACTTTCTAAAACTAAAAAACACTCTTTCAGAACGCTTTTAGCATGTGCTGTTAAGTATATACTGATCATTCTCAACCTTTCTTCGCTTCATGCACCCCTTTCATCATTGTTAGAAGATCCTCCCCCTTCTTTTCCCATACTAAAAAAATACATATGCATATATTTCCATTTAGATTATTTTTAGCATGTTTTTATAAATTAAACAACAAAAAGGTACAGAAAATTTGAGTAAAAGTAGTTTCTTTTTTCTTAAGCCAGAAGGACTATTAGTCTCGAAACGGCATTTTGAGTCGAATCGCTATAAACGGCTGCATCTCTTTTCACATTGTTGCCACCAAATATGATCGCCCTGTATTATATTTAAAGAAATTAAATGATGAAAAATCTGCATGAAGGTATGTATGTTTCTCTCAGTGTGAAAAAATAACGGTACCTAGAGCCATTCAATTTTGAATAACATAGTCCTCCACCCTAATAAAGGCACCTGGAAGCTCGGATCTTTAATTTCGAATTTGCCTTATTATCTGTTTCATATTATTTAACCTTTAACCAATTTTTGATATACGAATCTATTAATATTTATAAACTGAGCTTGTTACACAATTTCTAGTGACATTACTAAAATTATTGGAACATTTTGACTTTTTAAATGTTAAAACAAAAGAAAGAAATAAGAGTAAATATTTGATATTGATTTTCTTCAACAAAAGTTAAAATCTAGCATGATAAAATATTACTTACTGAAAAAATATTCGTGAAGGTATATCCTGAAGATTAAACAGGCATTGTATTAGGATCACCTCAAATATTATTCTTTAAATTTAGCTACCTGAGCATAAGAACAATGATTTTAATATTTTCTCTAGTACCAACATGTTACTAAATATTTCCAAAAACAGTTTCATTTCCATGTATTTTAATATTCTCATTTTTTAATGCATTCCACTCGTTGCCAGTACTTCTGGTCTGTTGGCACAATCGGTGTCATCCTCATGACTTGGGTCATTATGGAGTATTTGAACAATTGGAGAATTCTCATAGCAGCCGCTACTATTCCTGTCTTTCTCGTTATCATCTCACTCAAGGTAAGTCAAATACGTCAGTAAGGTGTTTATAAATATTCTTATCTTCGGTATGAGAGCCATAAGTTTCTGACACACATTTAGGTACAGATGTGTCGAACTATGCGATTTTATCGAGATTTTTTTCATATAGCAACCCATTTAAGAGCGTTGACAAATATATTAAATTTTTGTTTTGTAATTTTTCTTATTTCTGCTGCACTTTTTTTCAAAATTTAAATTTCTACATTTTTGCTAACTTTCTTGACATTGTTCTCGTAGTTTTCTCAAACTACCTGCGAAGGTCACGTCGAATCTTTCTTTTCTATATGTTTACTAGCTTTTCTAATCTTATTCCAGTTTAATAAAAGAGCCTACTTGTACGGCGAAGCAAATGAGAAATGATATTCAGTCTACTGAGTCAGCTGTACATTCATTTTCTCGAATTATAGTTTAAACCTAAGGAAAAGGAGAGATAAAAATAAAACTGATTCAAGTTACAGGGAAGTAGAAATGTCTTATTAGATATTTAAATAATAATATTACTATGTGTTCTTACAGGAGCATGGGATTCTTTCAAAAAAAATAATACTGCGATAGTTACTGGCAGTTTATCCATGAATCCTTTTTATGAATGCTCTAACCGCGTCATTCAAAAATTACTCGCATAATTTTCCCCTCTCTCTCGATTTTCGGATCATAAAATTAATTAAAAAAAGGGGGAAAAAACGACATATTGTAGTGAGCCGTCACAAGATTTGACCGCTAATCTCAGGACAGAAAAACAGTTTATGTTCCTTATAATGCAGAATCAGGTCATTTTGGTTCAAATGTACTTATATTTAGTCCTATAACAAATATTAATAATCCTTGTCAGAAATATTCCTAATGAGAAATGAATAAAACAGCTTATTTAAAATTGTTTACTTAGGAAGTGAACGAATTAAACACTATAGCTTGTATAATTGATCTCGAAATTGATCAGAAATGAGCAAAACTTCGAGCTCAACTTCTGCTTCGTTCCGCTGATTATATAAAAGAAAAAAGAAACTTTAGGCGCTCCCGAATGTTTTAAAGTGTGCATCTGTCATGTGAACTGCAGTGCCCTCTCAGTTATCCAGGCTAATGCCGGGGAAGCAGATAACGGATAATCGAAAAATACAGATAATCCAAACTATCAGTTTTTATGCATACTACATGTGTTTTATTTCTTTAAAAAAATCGGCCACTTTACTTTGTTTTTGCGAACGTTTAAATGCTTGTCGAATTTCACTGCATATTTTTCGAAATGCTGTTTAATCATTGCACTCGAATGCTTTTTGATCGGTGATGTCCTACAGAGTTTCAACAAAAGTCATCGCTATCTTGGGCCTAATGAATGTAATTGTCTGTTATCTTCTCTGCTTGTATTTTCGGTATCACTCTCTGCCTCTTTTGTTCTCCCGCATCACGCTGTCGAATCGCTATTGAACCAATCTTCGAGGATTTCCCAATCGACATTTTCAATTTTTCGGCATACAACTTCTACTATTACCTCGACTTCTTCACAATTAGACAAATTTCCCAGGAAGAATGTTTCTCCGTGATCGAACCAGTGTTATTGGTTTTACTTATTGTTTTATCGGCCGTTATTGGTTTGTTATTGGTTTATCGGCCACCTTCCACGTTCCTGTTTCATTTTCCCTATTAATGACGGAGCTAAAACTCTGAAATACTTTTTTCTTGTCGATTAATGTTATCGTAATCATCATTTAGTTCATATTCATAATTTGCACTCAAACATTTCATAGAAATAAAATAGGAATAACAAAGTTATGCAGTTGTTCAAATCACGTCGTGATCTCTTCGAATACTTGATTTAGAATAAAAGTTATATATGTTCTAAATTTAACTGTATGTGTAAATTTATAATCTAATTATACTTCACGTGCCTGGACGATCTATCTGACTGATTCTTATAAAATAAACTTTCAAGCAAAACATGTTGCCCCTAAAAATGTGCCGCACGAGGCGAACCACTCCTTCCCCTTTCTAGCTATGCCATCGAGTTTCCGCAATTTTTGTATTGTGTAAGAGTGAAAACGTGTTATACCAGCGTTATCTGTATTTAAAATCGTTTTATCAAACAGTGGTATCCTGAAAGCGCGAGGTACTATCTCGTGAGCAACCGCCACGAGGAAGCGAGGAAAATTCTGGAAAAGATGGCCACCATGAACGGCACACAGTTACCATATGGACACCTGATAGAAGTCTCACAATGCAAGAGGCGGGGAAGATTCTGGGACTTGCTCAGCAAAGAATATAGAAAGTCAACTCTCTTGTTCTGGTACATCTGGTGAGTAAATGTTTTTTAGTAATTTGTTTCGGAGAATGGCTTTATCTTATGATGTTGGGTGGCCCCAACATGTCAGCAACAGTAGTAGTGACTGCTATGAACTGGAAATTACACAAACTCTTAAGAAGGGTTTAACTCCCTTTTTATTTCACTTTAAAAATCACAGTTGCGTTCACTTGACGCTCACAAACTACACCGACCCAGCGGTTAAATAAAAATCAGAAAGTACAACTAAAAATAAATAACCGGATGAATAAATAACAAGTCACTACCTACGAGGCTCTATAAACGTGACTAACTTAACCGCGTTCTAAGATACAGCTGAGATTCAGCAAACTTTCTGATTAAGAATTTGAAAGATTCAACGAACTGTCGAAATAGGCACACAGGCCGAAACGCGCGGTTCTTAAACTTTCTACCAAGCAACCTTCACGCTCGTGATTCAAGAAGCACACTTACAATCTCGTTCCCCTTCTATTTAACTCAAATATTTAACTCAATGTATTTAACTTCTGCAAAACTTTGAATACTCTACGCGTTCTACTGCGATTTACATACTCTGGCATTGGCAATTCTAAGGGAAAGTAAAGGCTTCACAGGAAAGATAGCTTGAAATAAATGTTGGTTAAAATAAATATAAACCCTACAATCTACTTGTAGGTAGTGGGTAGGTAGAAGTGAATAGGATAACAGAAACTTAATCACAGATCGCACAGGTAGAGTCCCAGCCTACTAACTATCTCTAGAATTAGTCCCATCATGGGGGCCATTCGTTTAGATTGCGAGTTTGTATGGATGAGGTGATAGGTTATTTTGGGGTATGAGACTAATGTCTAAGAATATATCAACATGCAATAAAAACAATTAAATAACTTGAGGCAATTATCAACTGCCTCTCAAATGGAGGAGAGAAAATACATGCATCAAACTAAAATAATAGTTATGTCATATATTCGCACCTAACTGAAGAAACACCTATATCATAAATTCATAAGAAATATCTGCACCAAACTAAACAGACAGCTGTATCATATATTCACAAGAAAAGTCAACATATGAATAGTTCTGTATTATTAAAATATTCGTGATATAATAAGAAATACAAATCTTGCACAAAAGAATTTGATAGCAAAAGCAGAGGCGTACAGATTTCGCCACCAGGGACGGTGTCAGAATTTGCCACCCTTCTTGATATTCAAACAAATATCTTAAAAGATGTCAAAAGGACATAAATTAAAACTCTACTTTTATTGGAAGAAAATTATTAAAGAAAGACTTTAGTTCCAACTTTTCCAAAATTATATTATTATTATTATTATTATTTGTTTATTTGTAAAACCATTGACGACAATATAGAAATTTACCCAATCGCTCCAATTGGCTGTTATATTGACAGTATAAAAAGGTTTCTTAAATGCAAATAAACACTGTTGTTCTTAAAAATTTCTTAACTGATTTCTATTTAGAAAACTCTTCTCACAACTAGCAACACATACAATTTTCAAAAATTTCATAGTAGTATTAAAATATTTGAAACTTTGTATTTTAGACTCCGTATTTCAGAATAAACTGCAAAAATTTAAAAGAACTACCCTTTCATGTTTCTGTTTTATTTTCACTAGTAATAACGTAAATAAAACTCTGAAATACTTTTCTCTTAGCGAAGAATTCTTCCTTATCAATATCACCGTGCTCGTAATTTAGTTGATATTCGTAATTTCAGTCAAAAGTTTTGGTGGAATAAAAAAGGTATAACAGCAGCATGTAGTTGTTGAAACCTCGTGGTAATTTCTTTGCATACTTCTTCTACAGCAAAAACTATGTTTCACTGTAATTTAGTTGAGTATGAGGATTCAGAATCCCATAACGCTTTACCAGCCTCCCCGATTCACATGCCTAGACCCTAAAGTAATCTTTTACTTGAAACAATGTGCCACAAAAATCGTACCGCCCGGAGAGGACGGGCTTTTTTCCCAGCTCTAGTTACTCCACTGGGCTATGCATTTCATCACTCTTTGGTATGGCTAAGACAGATAAGTACTGTGATCGGTGGTGCCTACGTTTTACCATCAGCAGCGAAGACTCTCTGGCTTCAATGGCGGTTATACAGGGTCTCTTTTTCCAAGGACAAAAATAAAGAATTATGTTACTGTCGACTCCGCTTAATATGATGGTGATTAATGTTATCATTCAGATACTATTATCGAATTCCCCAATTGCTGTCCATTTTTATACGAAAAATATTGCACATTGTGATCAATAGTTTGACTAATATGATCAAAATACCATAGAGTAAATTTTGAAAACTGAAGTAAAGTCGCCAAATAAGATATCAGACACTGGTCGTTCTTCTTGAGAAGCAAAAAATGTCTGCAGAATTTTTTTGTTTCTCTGGAAAAAGAAAATTCTCTGAAAACATCTACTTCAAATTAAAGTTGCTTTTTTCCGCCAACTTTAAATGTTACATTGGTTTTCTTTCAATGAGAGACACCCTTCGAATATTAAGATTAGGGGTACAGCATCGATTAAATAATTTACAGAAACGTGATGTAATTTGTACCGTCTTGTATTCTCAGCGAGCATAAACTAACTAGACGTTAACAGACTGGATAAAGAATTTTCCTTCAGTATGACAAAGTCCAGAGAAAGGTATAAAGAAATCGCACATGGCCCTGACTCGTCCTCACAAAAGCCAACACTTATGGCTTAACTCAAAAGGTAACAAGTAACTTAAAACAGAATAGAATTAAGTTAGCCTAACGGTTTTTTACACGTTACTCAACGCACAGGCAGGCTTTGACTCGTAAAAGTCGGCGTAAACTAATGGCTAGAGGAATTTAATCGCTATTAAATCAAAGATAACAACATGGCAGGCAGAACACGATTGCTCAAAAATCACCTTCCAAAAGTTTCCCTTTTAAATACCAACTTCTTTCTACCTCATATGAATACACGCGCGCTTACTCATTTACGTTCTGGCAAGAAAGCGTGGGTTGAAACGAGATCAGTAGAAAGGGTTGTTTCAACATAAAATTAACTGTTAAGTAACGTGAATAAATCCCTGCAAGTTCATAAATGAACTTTTGCGGTTTCCTAATTAAAGTGTGGTGAGAGTGCCTCTTTATATATTTATGAGTTAAAATTATTAGTTTTTATTAAATTAGTTCAATTCCATTGCCGTTTTGAAAGATTTTTTTTCTCAACGCTTAAAGTTTCATTCAGTCAATGTTATCAATATAATCATGGACAAAAGTAATCATATTAAGCGACGTTTACTGTATTATTAAGTGAATTTCATCATTTGGAGCATGAAAGCATTTGCAATAAAGTAATTCTGCAATAAAATAAAGTATTTCCAGAAAGTTTTTATTTCTTTCTCTCTTTCAGGTTGGCTGTGGCATTTACCTATTACGGTATTACTCTCATCACTCCTACTATCATTCAGAAAGGAAGTCTTCTTGCAAGTAAGCATCAGTTTCTGTTCTGAAGAACCTTAAACTTACTTGCCCCCCCCCATCATCTTCTTCTTCTGAAGTACTCGTTAGTGCAACGTGTCCATTTACAATTTAAAGAAGCATCAATGAGATTTAAATTTTTAAAAAGATATACCCTGAATTTGAAGTAAAAATTTATTAATTAAGTAAGTTTTGAAGTTCATATTCCACAATTTATAGTCTGTAAAATTTTTCTAAAGCTGTTAAAATTGGTTCCATATACAGTGGTGGCCAAAATTGTGGACACTTTTGGAAATTTTTATGTTTTTGAACTTTTTATGCTTATAGAAAATGTTACGTTTCGCAAAATGCAAACTTGTATATATCATTTTAAAGAGAATTTATTAGTGAATTCAATACAAAACACAAAATTCAATTATTTGCAATACAAAAAAAGTTATATGTACTTTAATATAAATAAAAAACACAGTTATGAAGTGGTTTGTAATGTCTAGCTTTCCTGGCCAATCACTGTTCTAGTTGTGAGAACCAATTAAATGTTAGTAATTGCCAGTAGAAGCTGACATCATGTTTACACTTGAAACAATTCATTATTTGGCTTTGTTCTGTAGAAGGAGGATCTGTTTCTTATACACTGCAATTACAAGTAGAAATTTTTGTAAAAATTTTTAATATTTAGTCAAGAAGTAATGACACCAAATAAAAGAGTAGATTGGACACCTAGAAAGAGATGTAATATTATTGTGTTACGAGAAAGTGGTCTTTCCTATGCTGAAATTGCAAGACAGGTGGGTGGTTCAGTGACTACATCTGGAGTTCGAAAGTTTTGTTTACGATATCAGGAGACAAATTCAATAAAAATCATAGAAGGAAAAGGCCGAAAAAGTGCACCACATCTATTGATGACAGAAGAATAAAAAGACTATGTCTCCAATATAGAAAAATGTCATCAGCGGCCATCAGAAGTGATCTGAATGATGCTGGTGTTTCTGTCATTTCAAGAACAATCAGGAGAAGATTAACAGATGTTGGACTGAGAGGTAGAATTCCACGAAAAAAGCCTTATCTTAATTTTCAGCAACGAAAAAAAAAAGACTACAGTGGGCAAAGGAACACATTAATTGGACAGATGATCAGTGGTCACAAGTTATATAGAGTGATGAAACTAAGATATCGTTATTCGGTAGTGATGGGCGAAAATATGTAAGACATAGAATAGGAGAAGAGCTACATCCTGACTGCATTTAAGCAACTGTGAAGAACCCAGTTAGTGTTATGATTTGGTCATGCATGTCAGCAGATGGTATTGGTCGCCTTCATGTCACCGATGGGACACTGAATGCCAGAAAATACATTGACACTATTCTAGAACCAAAACTTCTACCTTCCATCAGAGATCTCTTTCCCAACAATGCTTCGTTTATTGTTCAGCAGGATTCTGCTCCTTGCCACAGGACCAAAATATCTAAAGAATGGTTTCGCACAAAGAGCATTAAATTGTTATCATGGCTAAGAAACAGTCCTGACCTCAATCCTATCGAAAATTTGTGGCACCGTTTGAAAACTCTTGTCCGAATGAGGCGCCCATCAAATAAAAGGAAACTAATTGAGGCTATAATTGTTTCCTGGCATCATGTAATAACGAAAGAAGAGCTTAAAACTCTTGTCAGCTCAATGAAACGTCGATGTGAAGCTGTAATCAAAAATAAATTGTACCCTACTAAATACTGATAACTCACTGCAATCATCACTATCTAATGTATATCGATAACTATTATCGTTTAACTTCTTTTGTACTGCAAATAATTGAATTTTGTGTTTTGTATTGAATTCAGTAATAAATTCTCTTTAAAATGATATATACAAGTTTGCATTTTGTGAAACATAACGTTTTCTATAAGCATATAAAGTTCAAAATAATAAAAATTTCCAAAAGTGTCCACAATTTTGGCCACCACTGTAGATGGCTTTCAGCATAAAGTCTTCTTCACTACAGAATGCAACCATTTTTTTCTCCTCTTGAGTTTCGAAACACAGGATGGTCAATTATCTTCTCACAGGAAATGCTAAAAAAACATCATATCTGCCTACCTCTTCAAATTCTGGTAAATTACTGAAAATGTGGCTTCTTTATGCAAACCTTGCCTATCGTATTCCTGGATAGTGACTCGCCTAAGAAATTTTGAATTAGCTGATGAATGGTAACGAAGGAACTACATTAAGTACTCTAAATAGCTGCATAGCAATTATTTCTTTCTGTATTTTGTATTCACTAAATATAGGGAGTTTTATTCTCCCTATATTCAGTAAAGAAAAGTAAAATGTGGGTTCAGTTATAATGAATGTTCCTTCAATAGATGCCTGCCTTGAGTTCAGCTCCATAACAGACGTACGCTAAGATTCATTGAGAAATCATATGCACATCGGTAAATTAAATTACGGAGTTTGTGGCGGTAGTACATCACCAGTGCGATAATAATTTACTAATTGAACTGCTTCGCCATTTGGTGAGGAATGATTCTTACAGCAACCCTGTAGACGGGCTCGCGGGACTATATTGAACACTTCTACCGTCTTATTTACTGTTTACTCTGGGAACTGACCGCAGTGTGTAAATCCTGCTGGCTCCTCAAACTTAACATTATATACTTCTGTCAAATCTTTCCAATAATATATTTGTTAATTTTTCTTCTTTTTAAATTGTCAAGTTTTAAAGATTAACTTTATAGCTGGCATCGATTAATGGATTTGATTAATTTATTTATTTAGTTAATCATAACTTTTAAACTTTTATGCACGTGTTCAATTAGCGTTTTAAAACTTCTGTGGGCTCCAACGAAACGCCGTTCTGAAATTTGTATCCATTAAGCATGTATATTTTTGCAAACCCATTTACTTGAAATTGTCGAAACTACTGCCGAATGTTCTTGAACTAGAGCAAATTTTGCTAAAGGCGAATCAAATAAGTAAGTCAAATCAAGTAGTGTAAAGAAGCAGCTCAGCATTGAGATGGAACAACACATGCAAATGGCACCAGAACTACCTGCCAGCTAAGATTGAAAGTTAGAAAACTGCTCTTCCCAGATGGCCAGTTACTCATCTAAAGAAACTGCTTGAAGACTATGTTGTAGTGGCTCCCAACAGGATCGGTATTCACTCCACTGTGGATGGATAAAATTTTAAAGTGGGCTAATGAAGAACAGAGGTCGATAGCAAAATATGCATGGGAAAATTGATTGGCATAATTAATATCATACTGATTACATGTTGTTGTTGTTGCTTATGCTCACTTGTCGAACGAAGTCAGCCCAAACCCACGAATTTCCTCGTGCCACGAGGGAATTCAAGGAGCGCTAGATTACTCCTGCAGTTGGCAACAGTTTTGAGAACCTTTCAGATGACAGTGGGATTTAGCTCAGTTCCGCCTCCAATTTTGATTGAGAGCACCCCGGGGGAGCGATGGGTCATAGGGTCTCCCAGCCCTTTCCCTTTCCACCAAGCCCAAGCTTTCGAATAGCCGCATATTTAGAATGCCGCCATGCCGCACACACATTATACATTTACAAGCATCCATGCCTTCTCCGTGATTCGAACCCGGGCCCTTTGGCCTCGCAGTCGGTGACGCTAACCACTATACGGTTTGGCCGGCATGCTGATTACATAAAACATACAAATAAAATTTTATTATTAAATATTTATTGATATTAAGCCAATATTAAGCTATGTCATGTTTTAAATAAGAATCCATATAAAAACAAGGAAAATATACACTAAAATTGCGATATATCTCATCGTGATATTGTGAAGAATTGATTGCATTGAAGGAGGATGTCTTATTCAGAATACAAGGGTTAGTTAATTTTTGAAATTTAAAAATTAACTCAAAAATTAACTAACCCAGGGAAATATCTTAAAATAACAGTTGTTACCGAATCAATATTATAGACTTTTCCCTCTTTTTAACTAGCGGTTGGTTTGATTTATTTGATTATGGTGAAGCACTGGCGGCTGTCTGCCTTACGGGAAAGAATCCCTTCGTGCTTGTCTTTCTAAAGGAAATACGCACGTATCCACGTTAAAACGGGCAAAACATTAAAAACTTCCATGTAGTCAGCTTATTTGCCTGATATGGAACAAAAGTCAAACAACTAGTGCAAAGAAGCTTTAGTTAAATCAATAGTTTACAACGGGGGGGGCGGAAATAGGTTGAATATTGTTGAATGCGGAGATTTAAAAATCAAGTTAAGCACTTTTAGGCCAAATACACTCATGTCCATAAATTGAGGATAATGCAAAATCAGGCAAAGGAAGAGTTAGCAGCAAAACAAATTTGACTTATTTGTAAAGCTTATTTATTAAACAAAAGGCAAAGAGTAAAAAAATAAAGATGCTATATGTTTGATATTATTAAAAAAAATAGCGATTTTTCTCCCTGGAGCAAATTACAAAAAAAAAAAAAAAAAAAAAAAAAAATATTTACAAAAAACCAGTATTACATGGTTGGTATAACTGTTAATACATTGTATGTCTACCAGACGATGCAACAATGCAGTCCGTACAACGCCTAGGCATGCTGAGTATCAAATTATCGATCTGATCTTGGGGAATATTACACCACTCAAAAAGCAATGCTCTCCGAAGTTCCGGTAGACATGTAGGAGGAGGTTGACGGGCTGCAACTCATCGGCCAAGCATGTCCCACACGTGCTCTACTGGATTCAAGTCCGGTTAGAATGCTGGCTAGTCCATACGGGTGATAGCCACCGATTGAAGGCATTCGCTTACCATGTTTGCACGGTGAGGACAGGCGTTGTCATCCATAAACACAAATTGTGCGCCCATGGCGCCCCGAAACAAACGTACATGTTGTTCCAGAATGACGTCGCGATAGATTTGGCTTTGTCATGGTTCCAATCTGAACATGCAGGTCAATTCTGGAATCCTGAATAATTCCACCCCAAACGAGCACTCCTGCAACACCGTAACGGTGTCGTTCAATGATGTATTCTTGGTGGTAACGACCCACTGTTGCCACTGTTGCGGTGTCCACAATGCATGCTCTCTACTCCAGGCTAACCGCAGGGAACAGTGAGTTGCAGTAAGTGGAACGCATCTGACAGGTCTACGAGCAATATAGACCAATCTGCCCTATGCGTCTGTACACGGTCTGCCTTGAAATTCTCGTACCAGTGGCTGAAGAGAGCTGACGAGACGGGTCTGAGGCTGTGCTCCGCCCGTTTCTTTTGGCAGTAACTGTCAAATACCGGTCCTCATTCGGCGTTGTAACTCTGGGGCGACCTGTGCTGTAACGTCTACTCACATTACCATCATCTTGGAATCGTTGCCAAATCCTGGAGATGACACTCTGGGCAATTCCAAGTTCGTCTGATACTTCCAGTTGAGTACACCCACATTCCAGACGGCCGATAATTCTACCACGTAAAAATTATCCAAATACTTCCTTTGTGTCATAAAGATTCGGTTATTGCACTGAAATGCTTATAAAGCGCCTGTGAACAATTTTACTTCTTTGCCTGTATTCCTTATATATCACTCTCGGTATTGTGACGTACCATCGGTGTCATCTGGTTACTTCCTGAAATTTGCATATGATTCTTGAAGATCTGTGTAGTGATTTTACAGGTGATATATTTATTTTAGAGTTCGATTTCCGCGTGACTCCGAACTATCCTTAATTTATGGACATGAGTGTATTTGAAACATTTCATTCATACACGGAGCGCAGCTAACCCATTCATTAAAACCGAACTTTGGGGCAATTAGAAGTATGGTTTTATTTTTGGTAACCTGTTTATATTTGTAAAATTGAAAATAATATAAATACAAAATATAATAAAACTAATAAATATTTTTTTTTCAAAACTTTTGTTCATGTTCCTAGTGTAGCTGCTATCTTTAAGCTATTGATCTATTACAATTCTTTTCTGCCAATAAATGTTTTACACGTAATCTTTAGTATGAGCTCCAGTATCTTAAATTATCCTATCCTAAATGATATATCATTTTAATAGCACAATGATGATCTATTTTTGTTAAATGATTTCGTTTTTTCCCCTGTAAAATATGATTTGCTCTTCTTTTGAAATTAAAGTAAATAGTATTGTTCAGTTTAAAACATTGTAAGAATTTATGGATTTAAATATTTAACACTTTTATAGGTGAGGACCAAAACAGTACAAACTTTTCTTATTTTGACGATTTATCTCAGCGGGTGCCATGTACGCAATTCACTCGACAAAACTACATTGATCTCCTCTGGAGCACCGCCGCCGAATTTCCAGGCAAGTGTAAAATATTTTCATTTAAACTTCACATTCGTCGGTTTGATATCATCCTTATAAACAACAAAGAAAACTGTTCAATAGAAATCCAAGCTTTTGGCTTCAATGATTCCAAAATTTATATACTTATTCTAAACTGATTTAATATATTTCAGGCCTCATCATCTTTACGTTCCTCATAGAGCACTGTAATCGTAAAGTTCTTCTCGGTAGCTCCTGTGCAATAAGCGGCGTACTGGTCTTTCTTCTACTGCTAAATACTCAGTAGTAAGTGGATTATTTTTCTGTCATCATTTTTTCTTCCGCCTTTCGTCATACTTTAATTATAGTTAGATAAATTTATTTGCGATTAATTTAAAAGCTACTGTTTCTACTCAATTATTGTCGAAGAAAGCTAAACATTTATTATCAACCCTTATATATAATAAGAACGTGCAGAATTCTGCTATGTCTAGAAGCTTATCTCAATGTCCTTTAGACCCTATTAGACTGGAAAGCGAGAAATCGCTGTAGCCTGAAGCAAATGAAGTAAATCGTAAGAAAGTTATAATAACCTTTCAGTTTAACTCTTTAAATGAACAGAAGGCACTATTTGTACTGCAGATAAACAGCCGCTACTTGCTGGCATTTAACATGATGTAAAAATGTAAAATTGCATGTTAATTAACCAGTTATTATGATTTGAATCTTTGCTTCTTCTTTTCTACATGTGAATCTGTACTACTTGTGCACAAGTTTCTTTACTTCTTCTTTACGTAGTTCTCACCAGACTGCAAATTAGTTGTTGTGTATTTAAGCCAAAGATTTGAATGTTTTAAAGATAGTTCTGGCAACTTCGCCTTTCTGTTACTATCGCCAGCTTTGCCGAAGTTATTCCGTCTTTACCATCTTACTAGCCGACGTTTAAAATACGCCGTTAACGTTCTTCTGCTAGCCTGAGTGATCTATTTCATGTGAAGTCTTAGATTACATTACTTTATGACACCTATAAGTGTTAGATTTGAGAGAGTTTATGTTGAAATCATACGGCCAGCTCAGTGGATCCTAATTATTTGGTTTTAATAAATCTCGTACACGATTTATCGCGATGGCAGTAAAGTATCAAAGTTCATGCAGATAGAAACACTGAATAAACTCAGCATAAATTTTAATAAATCTATACTTGAACAATAAACATAATTGTCATAGTACAGATAAGTTTATTTGACTGCACATTAATTTCAGAATAAAATTTAACTATCGAATATTTTATAACTTAGTTTACTCTAAGAGAAACAACAATTCTTTATCGATTATTAATTATCTTTATCAATTATTTGTCTCGTTTAATTTTTTAACTCGCGTTAAACTGCGGCTTACCATTTTGGGCAGATACTTTCATGGAATCTCCTGCATTAGCCACGATTAATAGCAATATTCACCAACAACAAATTTCCCGCAGCTCCATCGTTCTCGCTCGCTCAAGCATCCTCTGATCATGTAATATTTGCACACACGGCAGTTTCGCATAAGCCCTTGGGCACATCACTGAAATTTTCTAACAGTTATAACCGGTTATAGACAACAAGTGACATTACCGCACCGCCTGTCAGAAGTAGTCAATCAGATTTATATAGTTTATTGACACAATGTTTTACTAAGTGGTGTCCATTCCTGTTTTGACGGTAGATTTCTAATAACTATAACTTTCTTGCTTGCGTGCACGATTTTGAAGTAAACTTTGGTTAGAATTAAAAAAAAAAAAGAACACCAACTTTAAAAACCTGAAATGAGTTCGAAATGACAAATTACTATGTCCCTCACTTAAAAATTTCAGAAATCATCTTTGATTTTGGAGCTACGCAAATAAAATGTTATTTGTTAAGAAAATATAATTTTACGAGTATTAATTTTAACACTGGTCATTATAATTGTGCATTATGTTTCTACTTCAAATTGAAAAGATAATTCTTCAAATAGAAAGAAAAAAAATCAGCTAAAAAAAACTAAATTTTTATATAATGATGCGTGCAATACATATTACAGTATTATGAAGATGACGGAAAAGATATTTTATTAAAATATTTTAATGTTTGAGATATAAAACAAAAGTAGCAAGTATATTATTTAGAGTATCGAAATCAGTATACAAAATTTCACGCTTATAAACCAGTTATAAAGCTTTTCAGCTTTGAAATGAATTTTGAAGATATTTTTATATTTTAAAGTTACATCCCGCCTTAAAGTATTTATCATTTTTTAATTATTAAAACATATATAATGTAAGCGTTTAGTTAAAATCTATGTTTGTGCAGTTCAGTTGCTTAAAATTTTGTAAATCGTAATGTGTTCTCGTTGTTCTAAGTTATCGAAAGGTAATCAGAACCTTTTTTTTTTTTTTTTTTTTTTTTCGAAACTGTCACTAAACTATACGAACTACTGATTACTCTTCCAGCAATTAATGTTCCTTGTGCGCAAGTGTCCCTGCTTTTCGATTTGTGCGCAAGTGCGTTAATCCAGCCCTATAGGCACAGACTCAGACTTTCCTTTAAATTTTACAATTTCAGTTATAGCCTATTTATACTCTTACGTTTGCTTCATAAAAATCTACATAACTCCTTGGAAGGAATGAGCTGAGTGATTAGGCAAGAAGAGATAGTAAAGATACAAATTTAAAAACAACTTGTTAGTTAAATAAACTAAATTGTCAAAACCTGCACTGAAACTACTTCATCTAATGCTACGTCAAATATCTTCATCTGTAACGCAAATGGTGCTTTCTGTTCACTTAACGACTTAAATGAAAAGATTATTTTAACCTTACGATTCACTTCATTGGCTTCAAATTCAAAAGCTAATTCGCTACCGGTCTAGTAGGTCTGAAGAACACTGAGATAAGCTTCTAGACATAGTAGAAACCTACAAACTTATAAATTAATAAAGCTGATATAGTTTAAAACATTTGCAGGACTTTGAAAAATTCAAAATTTACATTATAGCTTGAAAATGAAAGACTTAAATTTGAGGTCTTGCATTTTTAAATTGAATACAAATATTAAAATGTCAGTGAAAAATATTAAAATGTCAACAAATTAAATTTACTATATATTCAATAATTAAAGTTATGCAGGACTTCGAGTAATGCTTACGTTGAGTATCGAAATTTTGTTCTCTATACAGCAAAATCCTCATCCTGCTGTTTTTGTTTGGAGCTCGAGCTATCATTCTAGCTGATTTTCAGCTCATTTTTGTGATGACAACAGAAGTAAGTTGTAAATTTTTTAATTCCTTTATAATATCCGACTCTGAGTAAAATAACACCCCAAATAACGATTATTGGAGGCGTTAAGGCAATAAGAATCAGCGTAGTATTCATAAATTTCCAGGACTAGTACCGAAGGTTAAAATATAAAAATTGCTTCTTCAGTTGCCGAAGTGCAGATGACAAAAGAGAAACCTGTGCTCAGGTTATATCAAGGACATAAAAGAAGTAAATCTACTGGCGTCATCTGTTGTTGCGAAGCGATTAACGATACTAATGCGTAGTTCGAAAGGCTAGTAATAACTTGATGATTCTTGTTCGAACGCTAATTTTGTTTCGACGAATTTGCATCAGTGGTAAATTTGATCTTGATTTGGATACAAAAAATTCATGACGATATCTTTCATTTATATTTAATGAAAGCACCAAAATATATCACAGCAATACACATACATCGCAATGGCAAACCACAGTTACATAATGTAAAAAACACAGAATTCTTTTGGCGTAACAGCGCCCTCTATACTATGAAAAGTTCCAACACATCCCACCTGTGCTCTTACATTAAATTTACATATCAATAATATATTTAGATATAATCAACAATCAATATGCACGAATTAATACTGAAAACTACATTGCAAATTAAATACAATGCATGAAACAACATATACAGTGTCTCAAAAAAGTGATGGGACACGTGTGCTTTACAAAAGGAAACTGCAATAAAATAAATTTAAAAAACATATAAAATTTTTTGTGGGTGTGTTTCATACTTAAATTTAGTAACAATTATTACATAACATACATTTTCTCAAAATATTAAAATATTAATTTAATAAAAATACAATTGTTTAGAACGGAGCAGAAAATGCCTCACTTAAGTGATGGGACACTACGTACTATGCAACAATAATCGTCTGAAGTAAGCAATAAAAATATCTTTTGGGTATTTATTTTTACTCAAAAGCAATTTCCAATAATTTATAAAATCGTCTGCAGTATTTCTCTCCAGTTTGTTTTGGAATTTTTGTGTTTTTTAGCTCTGTGCAGCCATGAATGCTAAACGAAAAGAAACTTTGCCTGGAATTCAAAAATTAGTTATTAATTTGCATATTGAACGTGGAAAATCTATTAGAGAAACTACTGAAACAGTTAACTTCAGTCATTCAACAGTTTTCAATATCATTAAACGATATAAAAAGAATCATATGATTCAGGATAAAAGAAGACCTGGCCGACCATCAAAGCTATCCAATGGAATAAAGCGAATTATCGTTCGAAATATTTAAAAGAAATGCAAGAATGAGTGCTTCTAAAGTTGCTGCTGATTTACAAGCATTATATGGAGTAATTAAGACACAATAACACGCCGAATAAATACTAATTCAGAAGTCAAACAACAAAAATCAGCGTTAATGTACAAAATTTTCACAGGACTAGTTTCGATGGTTTTACCGAACCATCATCTTCAGCTGCAAAACCGCAAATGAATGCGAATGATTCATTTGCGGTTTTGCAGCTGAAGATGATGGTTCGGTAAAACCATCGAAACTAGTCCTGTGAAAATTTTGTACATTAACGCTGATTTTTGTTGTTTGACTTCTGAATTAGTATTATATGGAGTAATTGTTAATTCTGAGACTATTAGAAGAGTAATTCGATCTACTGGATATCACGGTAGAGCAGCCAGGAAAAAATTCTTCGTAAGCGAAAAGAATAGAAAATCCAACATAAATAAGAATTCTGATTACTGGAATGAAGTTATATTTGCGGATGAGAGTAAATTTAATATATTTGGTTCTGACGGTAGAATCTTGGTGTGGAGAAAACCCAGGGAAGAATTTCGCAAACAGAACTTGGTGCCAATAGTAAAACATGGTGGAGGAGGAGTTATGGTATGGGGGTGAATGTCGTCCGCTGGAGTTGGTAATCTTGTTTTTATTGACAGTATAATGGATCAGTACAAGTATATTGACACTTTAAATCAAAATTTGAAATCTTCAGCACGAAAATTGAACCTTCATAACAATTTTAAATTCTACCAGGACAATGACCCCAAGCACAGTGCTTTGAACGTTAGACTCTGGCTGCTGTATAACTGTCCTGAAATAATAAAAACACCCCCACAATCTCCACAATTAAATCCCCTAGAGAATATTTGGGAAGAATTGGAATCAAGAATTCGCAAACACACCATTTCTTCAAAACAACAATTAAAATCACTGCTTCAAGAAGAATGGAGTAAAATCACACCAGAAATCACAAAAAAATTAGTCGAATCCATCCCAAGAAGTTTAAATCATGTTTTAAAAGTAAAAGGAAATCCAACAAAATATTAAAACCTTTTAAAAAGTAAAATTTTTGGATAAATATTTGATGGAAAAGTAAGTGTCCCATCACTTAAGTGAGCCATTTTCTGCTCCGTTCTAAACAATTGTATTTTTATTAAATTAATATTTTAATATTTTGAGAAAATGTATGTTATGTAATAATTGTTACTAAATTTAAGTATGAAACACACCCACAAAAAATTTTACATGTTTTTTAAATTTATTTTATTGCAGTTTCCATTTGTAAAGCACAAGTGTCTCATCACTTTTTTGAGACACTGTATATATATATAACTTTAAACTTCAAAAGGATAGATTAATTGGACGGGTCTTCGATAAAGTCCTTGAGAAGTACGAATCAAACATGAACGCACATACCCATCCCTACCTTTATAAACTTCTTCTATAATTCCAATAGGCCATAAAAATTTTGATTTCGTCGACCCCTCCAGCAATACAACCTCACCCTTTTTAAGATTCCTTTCAGGAGATGGATTTAGAAAAGTATGCGCAGACCGTAATTCGAGGAGATAATTCTCCTTCCACTTTTTCCAAATTTGTTTCAAAAGATTAGTTTGATACAGTTTTCTCCTAGTCAAAGTCTGCCTGTTCAATGGTTCATTCCTGAAAAGGTCGGCGAAATGTACAGGATAAGAAATATTTTCTTGCCCTGGAAACAAGAAATGGGCAGGTGTAAGAGCTTCTGGCTCTTTTATTTCCTTATGGACATAAGTAAGAGGTCTATGATTTAAAACTAACTCAATTTCTGATAGAATAGTCATCATTTCCTCAAAGTTAAGAAGAGCCCTTCCGAGAACCTTTCTCAAAGGATCTTTGATACTTTTCATAAGCCTTTCATAAAAACCACCCCACCAAGGCGCGTGAATAACCACCCCACCAATATATTGCCAAGTTATGCCGTTTATTGATATGAAATCTTTCAATTTTGAATCTATTATAATTTTTGCTAATTCTTTAAGAATTTCATTAGTGGCTCTAAAGCTCTTAGCATTGTCGGAAATGATAACTTTACAATTTCCTCTCCTAGTTAAAAATCTCCTTAATGACAAAATAAAGTTTTTTGTTGACACATTTGTGATTAATTCTATGTGCACAGCTCTAGTAACACTGCATGTAAATAATGTTATATAAGCCTTTTGAGGCGTATCCTTTCCTGATTTTATTAAAACTGGGCTAGTGAAATCTACACCAGTTACAGTAAAAGGAGGGTTTTCAGTAATTCTACTTTTAGGTAGTTGACTAGTTATTTGTTTAGCTGGTTTCAACTTATACTTTCGACAAATTAGGCAGTTACCTAATACTCTTTTTATAATTTGTCTACCTCGCGGAATCCAAATCTAGACCTAATTTTGGCTAGCGTAAATGTAACTCCACCATGAAAAATTTTATTATATTCTCGAATAATAATTAACTCTGTAAATTTAGACTGCTTAGGAAGAAGTATAGGATGAGCTTCATCCTTTGTAAACGCTCCTTGTTCTAACCTTCCTTTTATGCGCAATACACCACAACTGTCACAACTGCAATGGGGCTAAATTTGAAAGTGGTGAGTTTTTAGGAATCGATTTACCATTTTTAAGGCTCTGTAATTCTAAGTTGAACTCTATGTTTTGCTCATGTTTTATCCAGTCTATTTCAGCATTTTGAAGTTCTTCTGCTGTGAGGGGACCTGCAATCGTTTGTTGTTTTTGAAGTTTATTAACAAACCGTTTAACTAGTGCAGTTACTCTTAGTACCTTTAACAAACAACTATATTTCCTTAAATCTAAAATAAATTTCGAATTTTCTACCAAACAGTTATTTTGCACTGTACTTTCAAATTCTTTTTTTAGCTCTAAGTCTACGTCTGTAGATTTTAAGTTCTCTCTTTCAGTAGGCCAGTATTCAGGTGATTGGCTTAGCCATGGTGGACCTTGCCACCAAAGATGGTTTGTAGCTAAATTTGCTGCAGAAATTCCTATGGACAAGATATCTGCAGGGTTATCCTTACCAGGGCAATGAGCCCAATTATTGGTATCTGATAAAGATTGAATTTCTTCTATTTTTTACGAAAGTTTTGTATTTACTAGCTTGTGTTATGTAGAGAAATTATCTGATAGCGTTATAAAAAAATTAGGTGAATGATTTTATGATTTATGGAAATTTAAATTTTATTTTGATTCTGAATTATTTAATTTAAGGCTTTAATTTTGGGGAGAAACAGATGCTTCGGGAAATATTATTTAGTATAAATGAATATTATTTATTTTCTTTTATTTGCAAATCTTGTACAAACTTTTATTCATTGTGAAAGAAGCAGGGAAAGGGAGGCAATTTTCGCCAAGTCATGATTTCGCGCGCTTTAGAATGTTCGAGAAAGAATTTTCATTGTTAGTTGACCTTAAGAGAGGAAAGTACGTGACGGAAAGGTCAAAGGTTGCTACTTGTCTTTCAATGTAAGTCATTCAGGTTTTTGGCGATTGAGGGTCCGGTTGTTGGCTAAGTGAAGAAGGGCGCGCATGCGCGATCACCCTTATTTCCGCATTCTGGAGTTGAAAACGAAGATTTTGCCATAATTAAGGGGGCGATAAGTGAAGCCATAGTGGGAGCCCGTTTTTGTGAAGGAGACGAAGGAAATTCGAGTTGGATTCACACTCTGGACTCACTTACTTTGGACTGACTTACTCTTGGACTCGCTGACTTTCGGGTTTGCTGGACTTGTGGACGTTGCTCTTGAAAACTGGCTTGAAGAAAATTGGAGTTGGATTCTCTCCCTTACTGACTGGTGGGTGGAACTTACTGGGGACGTTACCCGTGAAGCTTGCTCTTGGGATGAGTAAGAACAGGCGAGCAGTAATTTCCTAGCAACAACGTTTCTGACCGGCGAAATTTGAACGATTTACCTGCGTGTTGACATAGGACTTTCAGGACCAAGCGGATAGCCGTCCTGGGCAGCAGTGCTCCTGTTTCTGTTCTACAGTAGTGAAGTGGAGTCTACATTTTTAGAACCAGTGTCAAGATGAGCACGGCCGACATCAACGCGGGATAAGATAAGAGTCCTCCGCTTCAAGATGTCCCTTCAAGATAAGTTTTATTTTTTTTTTTTTTTTGGTGTGTTTGAACTTTAGGCAAGCTTTTCAAAAACGTCCTTAGCAGTAAAAAAAAACAACGTCAAATCTAAAATTTAACTCTCAGGCCTTAAATTGTTTCCCTTTCCTTTCTTTTAAATCACCAGACAAACCTTAAGTTTTTTTATGAATTTAAATGAACAGACTCTCAGATGAGGTTAAGATTTTTCTTATTGTGTTGTAATTGAATAAACTGATATTTAATCTGGAACCTCTTACAGTATGTTTTCTTTATATATTTAATATGAACTTTTCCTTTATATCTTGTATATGTTTTATGTTTTCGATCCTCTCACGGCGCGGTACCGGAATGCATTTTTTTCACAACGCAAAAATGCTGTACACGTTTCACTATACGATTACTACCTTTAACGGCAAGTAGTTTCATATTTAACATTTAACAATATAGGAATTTCAGATATAACATGGTACCTAGAAGTAAAACTATTTAACCTTGGTGTCGAAACTTTCTTCATAACACTTGTCCCTTAATCCAACATAATGTAATCATCGAGTCGGTCCAAAAATAACTAGAAGTATTAAATTTAAGACATTTACTTACTTGATGGACTAATCTTGCGGACAATAAAGCTCCCATTAATTCCAGTCTTGGTAATGTAAGACCTTTCAGAGGAGCTACACGACTTTTAGAACAAATAAAACTGATACTTATCCTCCCATATTCAGATATTGCTCTTAAATACAATACAGTTCCATAGGCTAAAAGAGATGAATCTGAAAAAGAATGAATTTCAAATGAAATAAATTTATAGTTCAAATTTGAAAAATAACATCTAGGAGTCTGGAGATCTTCTAAGTGTTCGATTTCACTGCACCACAACTGCCACTTGTCATCCAGTGACGATGGAAGTTGATCATCCCAGTCTATGTCATGACTCCACAGTTCCTGTAGAATGCACTTCAGCTTTATGATGAAAGGCCCGAAATCCGATAGGATCATAAATACAACCCGCTACTCGAAGAATAAACCTTTTCGAAGCAGTTCCGTTCTTGACAAACTTTGATAATTCTTTTACGTTAAAAGATATACTGTCCGCATCTGGATCCTAAACTAGACCCAACACCTTGGATGGTGAGTCAAGTCCCGTACTTGAGCTCTTTTCCTCATCGATGTCGAACTTAGCATCTTTCCACAGCTTACGCAGTTCCATGGAATTGGTTTTCCATTTTCGTAATATCATGCCACATCTTTTGAGAATTTCTACACTTTCAGTCGTAATTTCCAAAGCCGCTTGCAAGACTTCTTCACCTCCAATCAAATCATCTTCATAAAAGCATTCTGACAGTAATTTGCAAGTATCAGGAAATTCTTGTTTACATTTATCAAAATGATATTTCAGAGTTGCAGCTAATAAATATGGACTTGGTTTTAGTCCAAATAAAACTCGACTAAAGTTCATTTCTTGATATGAATTAGAACCGATATCATCAGTCCAGAAGAATCTAGTAAATTCTCTGTCTCTAGGATCGATCAAAATTTGTAGATACGCTTGCTTTATATCCACTGTGAAGGCGATTGTATTTTGTCGAAACTTTAAAATCATTTCAAATAGATTTGGATACAAGTTTAGTCCTTTAAATAAACAGTCATTAATTGAAAGTTGTCCTCCTTCATGAGAAGAAACATCAAACACGATTCGAAGTCGACTAGTAGATTTGTCCTCGCGAATGACAGCGTGGTGGGGTAAGTAGAATGACTGCTCAGAATATGACACTTCAGTATCTGACGACGAATTCTCAATGATACCTTCCTTACGATAATCATCAATTACCTTCTTGTAATCCTCATAAAAAGCTGTATCATTTCTAAATCTCCTAACCAGACCATCGAAACGTTTCCGAGCTACTTCTCTATTATTTGCTAATTTCTCCTGCATACCTGGTTTCCACGGCAACTTTACACAATACCTTCCATTTACGAACCCAACAGAATTATTAAATTCATCAAGTATCTCCTGTTCCACTAAAGTCAAACACTCCGCTTCCTTGTTTTCAATACCTAAACTTTCCAGTTCCCAGAAACGCCTGAGTTAAGCTGATACAGTGCTTTGATCACCTAAAACTAAGTTCACAGCAGCCGTTTTACTCATATCACCACAATTTCCCTGCAAGGACCATCCAAGTTCTGTGTTTACAGCTACCAAAGACGTATTTAACCTTTCAAAACCTTTTGTCAACTTCCAATAAAAATCTATACCTATTAACAAGGAAATTTCATTATCATCTGACGCTTGATTATATCCCCACGTTAAAGTTAATCCCTTGGCTTCCATTTCAGCTCTTGTACGCTCATTCGGCAAATTAATCGCCGCCCTCGAAATTTCATCTGTTTCCAACGCCTGTATTACGACTTCATTTCCATCTAAAATATTTCGCAATCTCACTTCAACTCTGCGACATGTTTGCAACCTAGGATCCTTTGCTCCAAATGAATAAATCTTTAATGTTTCTGACCCTAGACATTTTAATCCCAACTTCATAGATACATTTCTTTTCATAAAACTCTTCTCACTACAGTTATCAAACATTGCAATAACTGTACCTGACGATTTACGACCAACAATTTCTGTCCTAACACACTGCAATAAAATCACATTCCTATCATTTACAACTGAATTCGAAATAGTAGGCTGAATTTCCAATTCCTTTGGTTTTTCTTCTTCCGGTTTTGAATTAGATTTACACTTGCTATAATTTTCAAATTTAAAACAAATAGCTTTGGCGTGTCTACCAAAGCAGAATGAACACTGTTTAGCATTACATTTGTTTCAGAAAACAGTTTGTGTTACAACATAACAGACATCTCCTTTCCTTAATTAATTTATCTTTTTTTTTTGCTGTACAGTCATGCTTTCACATTCAGTCTTACAGTGACCTTGACCACAGAATAAACAAGCTTCGGAAGTTTTCGCCATAAATTTTGTTACTGACGCGTGTTGATTATTGCGACTCGGATGGAAGTTTCGTTTTCTGATTTCGAAAATTGTTTTGTTTGTGTTGGTTAGAATGAAAATTATCATATGAAGATACATTATTAGAATTAATACGGAATGCCTTTTCTCTTGCACTAATAGCATTGTGTAAAAACTTCATCAATTCCTGTAAATCATGACAATTATTTATATTTTGCTTAGAAAATTCAAGAGTCAATTCTCCTGGCAGATTTTTTAGTATTATGTTAGTCAGTATTGTTGTGTATGTTTCCGATTTGACATTTAATTCCTCTAAACATCTAATTTGAGTTTGGGCTTCAAAATAAAGGTTACGAAGAGCCTGAATGTTAGAAGCATTTCTTACAGGTGCCAGATTTAATAAATTTGACAAGTGAGCATTTATTAAAATGTCTCTTTGGCCAAATGTTTCAGAAATCAATTTAACAGCCTGTTTATAATTCTCTGGAGTAATTGAGAATCCTTTAATGCTAGCTAGAGCTTTACCACCTAATAACGACTTTAAATAGCAAAATTTGTCAACCTCAGTTAAATTAGAATTGTTATGTACAGAATTCTCAAACTGATTCCAAAAATATAAATATTCTGAAGGCTTACCATAGAATCGAGGAAGTGAAAGCTTAGGAAGTTTAGTTCTGTTTTCTAAATGCAAAGTTTTATTTTCTACGTGAAAATTTTCTGGATTTACTGTTTGTTCACCTGACTGATATGGAACTTTTCCAATTGATTTAATTTTGTTTTGCAACTTTACTTTAACTGGTATTATTTTTTCGTTATATTCATCTACTGTGTTAATTTCATCCTTAATTTCTTGTTCTTCTTTCAACAATTCATCAATGTCACTATTTAGTATGTTAATAATTTCAATTTTACTATTCAACTGTTCTAAATATGAATCACATACATCTATATCAATATCTGATTCATTCAAATATATGTTTATTTTTTCTACTAACTTTAAAGTTTGTTCACGATGTGTGTCACGCTTAGTTCGAAGCTTTAACAATTTAGCCATTTTCACGGTTTCTAGCAACAAATTTTACCCCTCAAATACTTTAACAATAAATTCTAATTCTAGAATTCTAAGAAAACAAACTGTAATTTTCAACAACAAATCACACTTCAAGCATTAACAACAAATTCTAATTCTAAGAAAGCACAACATTTTCTTACTTGCAAATACCAATGCAAACATTCAGTAAATGCGAAACCTAAAGTTGTAAATTTTTACCAAACAAGATCAACAACATGAAACAACCCTACTACTTCAACAATTACAAAATATTCTATTCAACCAAATTTTCAACAAAACTAATTACTCACCCCACCATTACGATAATTCCCGGCGACAGCACCACATGTTACGAAGCGATTAACGATACTAATGCGTAGTTCGAAAGGCTAGTAATAACTTGACGATTCTTGTTCGAACGCTAATTTTGTTTCGACGAATTTGCATCAGTGGTAAATTTGATCTTGATTTGGATACAAAAAATTCATGACGATATCTTTCATTTATATTTAATGAAAGCACCAAAATATATCACAGCAATACACATACATCGCAATGGCGAACCACAGTTACATAATGTAAAAAAACACAGAATTCTTTTGGCGCAACAGCGCCCTCTATACTATGAAAAGTTCCAACATCTGTTAACAAAAAATGAAGACAACTACGAAAGAATTTCTTTAAAAGCCGAGATTAAAGGCATATTAGAGATGGGATCGTTAACTAGAGCTAAAAGATTTTTATGATTGTGAAATGCCTCTAGAAAATCTCACTTCGCCAACTAAAGATAGTTTTGAATAACTTTGGCTTCAGAAAATGAAAAATATGCATAAATCATATGCATAAATATGCATGATCCAGATTTGTTGTAGATTTTAAAGTTGTTTTTTTGTTTTTTTGTTTGTTTGTTTAGCATATCCCGATTAGTTTTTCATAAGAGAGAAATTTTCAACAGAAGCTTGGTGTAGCGGACCAAATGAGCAAAACATTAAAAAAAAACAAAAAAACTCCAGAATCTTAGAGATCGAAATGCAGAAATACTGATATAGTAAAGACGATGCTTATTCTGATCGCATTTGTCCACGGATATTTCGATAACATTAACCAAATATTCGATAACATTAAACGATGAAAAAAATATTGTTCAAATTAGTAATCGAATTTAACTAATTTACACTCATGTCCATAAATTAAGGATAATGTAAAATCAGGCAAAGGAAGAGTTAGAAGCAAAACAAATTTGACTTATTTGTAAAGCTTATTTATTAAACAAAAGGTAAAGAGCAAAAAAAAAAAAAAAAAGATGCTATATGTTTGATATTATTTAAAAAAAATTAGCGATTTTTTTCCCTGGAGCAAATTACAAAAAAAATAGCTATTTACAAAATACCAATATTACATGGTTGGTATGATTGTTAATACATTGCATGTCTCCCAGACGACGCAATACAGTCCGTACAACGCCTGGGCATGCTGAGTATCAAATTATCTATCTGATCTTGGAGGATATTACACCACTCAAAACGCAATGCTCTCCGAAGTTCCGGTAGACATGTAGGAGAAGGTTGACGGGCTGCAACTCGTCGGCCAAGCATGTCTCACACGTGCTCTACTGGATTCAAGTCCGGTGAGAATGCTGGCCAGTCCATACGGGTGATAGCCACCGATTGAAGGCATTCGCTTGCGACGTTTGCACGGTGAGGACGGGCGTTGTCATCCATAAACACAAATTGTGCGCCCATGGCAGCCCGAAATAAACATACATGTTGTTCCAGAATGACGTCCCAATAGATTTGGCTTATCAGGGTTCCAATTTGAACATGCAGGTCAGTTCTGGCACCCACAATAATTCCACCCCAAACGAGAACTCCTGCACCACCGTAACGGTGTCGTTCAATGATGTTTTCTTGGTGGTAACGGGTACCTCGAGCTCTCCATATGAAAGTCTGGCGAGAATCAGACTGCAAGCTAAACCTGGACTCGTCGGAAAACATCACACAAGCCCACTGTTGCGGTGTCCTCAATGCATGCTCTCTACTCCAGACTAACCGCAGGCGACAGTGAGTTGCAGTAAGTGAAACGCATCTGACAGGTCTGCGAGCATATAGACCAATCTGCCCTAAGAGTCTGCACACGGTCTGCCTTGAAATTGTCGTACCAGTGGCTGAAGAGAGCTGACGAGACGGATCTGAGGCTGTGCTCCCCCTGTTTCTTTTGGCAGTAACTGTCAAATACCGGTCCTCATTCGGCGTTGTAACTCTGGGGCGACCTGTGCTGTAACGTCTACTCACATTACCATCATCTTGGAATCGTTGCCAAATCCTGGAGATGACACTCTGGGCAATTCCAAGTTCGTCTGATACTTCCAGTTGAGTACACCCACATTCCAGACGGCCGATAATTCTACCACGTAAAAATCATCCAAATGCGTCCTTTGTGTCATAACGATTCGGTTATTGCACTGAAATACTTTTTAAGCGCCTGGGAACAATTTTACTTCTTTGCCTATATTTATTATATATCACTCTCGTCATTGTGACGTACCTTCGGTGTCATCTGGTTACTTCCTGAAATTTGCATATGATTCTTGAAGATGTGTGTAGTGATTTTACAGGTGATATATTTATTTTAGAGTTCGATTTCCCCGTGACTCCGAATTACCCTTAATTTATGGACATGAGTGTAATATAAATACGATAAGAAAGACGTAAATAAGTGCTTTCACAAAATTTAAATTAGAAACATGCAAACATTCTTTTATGAACTGGTCCTAATGTCTTTAATCTGTTCATAATAACACAGTTGTTCATTTCTGAACCGCTCATAAAATTTCTGCGAAGTATTTCATCGATTCCATACCCCTAATCTTATTATTCGCAAGTCATCCCTCAATCACCGGAAAATTAAAATTAGGCAAAAAAAGCAGTTTAGTTTAACGTAGCTGTTTTCAGGATTTTTTTTTTTTTTTTTTTTTTTTTTTTTTTTAAGGAGCAGAGAGAGAAAATTTGCAGGAAAGCTTTTGCTCCTAAAGAAAAAAAGACATTTGTCTGATCACTCGAAAAATCCATAGAGTTATTCAAATTCTAAGCCAAACTAAGATTACTTTTTTGTCTCATTTTAAATTATTGGCTAAAATTGAAAATAAGCTGTTTAGAGGCATAAGCTCTTACTTAACTACATTTTTCTGACTCTTGGTAATTTTTATATTCTATTGTGACTTTATTTGGCCCCTTTCCTTCAATTTCAAAAATTTATTCTATAACAATTTGATCAGATTCACCAAATTGTTGATCACAAGAAGCGATATATTTTAAATGTTTTCCGTACATTAAGGAGCGGGATTTCGGTTATTCGATAGTAATATCTGATTGACAACATTAATTGCGATCATATCAAGCTATATTCGAATATAATTTACTGATCTCTCTTTCACACAGACTTTTCCTACGTCCCTCCGAGCAATAGCGATGGGTTCGGGCAGTGCTTTCTGCCGACTAGGAGGCATGACAATACCCTATGTAGCCCAAGTAAGTATCAAAAATTAAAACTTACTTTACCTAACTGAATTATGTATTCCGATGAGTAACTGGAATTTTACAAAACAGCTGTAATATATATCGTTGTATACAATTTGTTTTGTACTGTAAAGTTTTAAAAATATCGAAAAAACATACAGTGTGCTTTCGATACATGGACAAGCTAGTTAAAGATAGTCAAAACACATAGATGTAATCCAAACCATGAATCTTAATGCATATTTTATGTAATCATTTAAAGAAAATTCAGCAGTTTTGTTTTGGAGAACGTTTTAAATATTTATCGAATTTCACTGCGTATAAGCAACTTTCTTGCGCTTAGTACCTGTGTAGAAACATTAGGTAAGAAAGCGGGAGAAATACCTTATATCTTCAGCGTGTTCTTTCTTCTTCTTCTTTTTTGATTCTTATCTTTTAAAGCAATTTTTAAAAGAATTAGAAGGTGCACTGTGCTTTCCCGGAAATAAAACTTAATAGAAAGTAAGCCCTAACATGACTTTTCAGGTTTCTGCCAATGCAATCTCTACACCTAAAATAAACCCTAGTTAAGAATTGTCAGCCAGACGGACTTCTTACTGCCGAATGACTACGTACAGACACAACACATATGCACATTTGAAACAAAAGGACGTGGTTGTGACAAATTAAAAACATTAGGGTCCAATACGTTCCTTAGTAACAGATGTTTAACATTTGATTTAATAATAAATTTGAAGGATCGCAAATTTTGATGCTCAAATAAAATGGGTGCAAAAAGAAAAACGTTATTCCATCGAGTACAAAAAGGAATTGAGGAATACTCTATTGATAAAAATCTTACAATGTTCAGCAAAGAAAAGATGTTGTATCTACGAGTGGTTTGAAAATGGCCATCAGAGTACAATAACCTCAGTCAACAGGTGGACGAGGGAAATGCCGAAAAGAGTAAAGATGTTATCACATATGGCTACAGTCTTTGCTAGACGGGATTTTTCTGAGTAACGAGATTCTGGTAGCACTGGTTTAATAGGGCGGATTGCTAGAAAAAAGAGCCCTGCTGGAAGTGAAGTACCGCCTAGCTACGAAAACGATGTTGCGGCTACACGGGATTTTTTCAAACCTCACCGAAAATGTCTCGGCTGGAGCTCTGTCCCGGGTAGAATAACCAATCAGACGAAAGTTCTGCTTCTAAAAGACCACGTGATGCCATTCTGAGCGATAATCGATTACTGTTTGGCGTTCAAGTCTTTGTAGTAAGGGAAAATGGTAACTTAGCTACGTGGGTTTCCTGGAATTGTGCGGGTTCTGAAAAATGCCCCTTTCGACGTCCAGTCCTGCGTAGAGGAAACATATGTGAGAGGGATTTCAGCCGCATTTTTACCAACCAATTCCCCTTAGAATGTTTTCTACGGAGGTATCTTCCTTGGGCAGATGACCCTGGTGTGCCTTGGCGTATTCAAGTAACATAACCCTTACTTTTATTTTAGACACTTTTATATTAGAATTCATTTTGTTTTAGACGTTTATTTTCATTTTATTTACTGTTGCTATGGAAGTATTTAAATACTTTGCAACTGATTTCTTGTCATCGGATTGTCGCTTGTTACCAATGACTTAATTTTAGAAACATTAGAAAAAGTGCATATATTTTTTGGTTATTTATTTGGCTCTTCGGCTCTTTCGTTTGGAGTCTTCCACTCATGTAGAAGTAATGAGTAATGGTTTTTTTCCCTTTCCGATTAGTAATGCTGGTTATTTTACACTCAGAAATGTTAATGCTATGTATTTCACAACGTTTTTAAATTATGGAATAAGTCTTTCTCTTCAGAAAGCCCAAATATTTGTCCTTCAATGCATTGTTTACATACGACATTTTGAAAGAAGAAAAAATTTATAAGTGGCAGAAGATATTTCATTTCAAATAATAAGCTGATGACGGAAATTTTTATTCTGTAACATTTGCCTTTTTACTTCATTGAACAAAGTAAAAAGGAAGTATTGTAATCGTGAAAAGTTTCAGGCATCATATTTTAACGCAAATATCCACTTTCACCGCTATTGAATGCAATTTAACTATGTTTTTGCTTGACATCTGTACGTAAGGACAGAATAAAGGACGCTTTTCCCCAAAGAAAAAATCTGATGTGACACCACATGACTTCCTTGTACGGAATATTAAATTATACGCATTTTTTCTTGCATTTCATTTAAACTTATTGGATTGAATTAAATCTACTTCGCCGACAGCGCATAAACTACAATAGAATAAATGCATTCTTTAAAATTCACTCTAGTATTTGTTTACCATAGCGAAACTGGAGATAGATTCACTTAATAGTATTATTATATTTCGTTCATATTATAATTCATAATGCACAAAATTTATATCATTTAAAAAATAGAATTATCTAATCGCTGCCACATGTTCTATTCAAATACTATAATAAAGCTAGAATGATGTATAAAAGAAATTAAGCAAACAAAACAAAAAAGAAACAGTTTTTCACAGAAGATTGAGTATTTATCATTCAACTAATTCAGTTCTCACTTCGTGAGAAAGCAAAAGTACATAAAATCTCAAAATATCTATATTAAAAATTACGAAGTAAACCTTAAACACTTATGTACGTTCCGTTGTTTAAATATAGTGGACTGTAAATTGACTTGATATTACTTCAGTATAGAACCCAAACCTCAGACTCATAACGTTGACCGAAACTTCTTTATTGACTTTCAAAGAGTAAGTTAGTTGAGGAACGGCGAAGACCACACAAACTCCGACTTCAGTGGCGGCTTACCAACACAAACTCAGAAGAACCTCTGCTTACTTGAAACTCCAGTAATTCACAGCAACCTCAAAGCTCTAAATGCGAGCTTTAAAAACCTAACAAATTTGCGTCTGCGCCGCTCCTCGGTACAAAGAAAGAAATACAATTTGCATAACATCGAACATACCCCCAGCCTTGAAGTCCCAAGGGGGTTCAAACAATAAATTTAAACTGTTGAACTGCATAAACCTGAAAAATAAAAATTAAAGTCTCTAAATCAGGAATTACATGGCAAAGCGCATAGCTTTGCTATAGGTCGTTTTATTTCACCATTAGACGTGCGTAAACTCACCACTCGAACTTTCTCATCCAGACCGGGATACACTTTAATAATTCTACCTAATTTCCAACGTAGCGGAGGTAGATTTTCGTTCTTAATAAGAACCATATCACCAATCTTCAGGTCTTGTTGTACCTTGCACCACTTGGGTCTCTGCTGCAATCTAGATAAATACTCACTGCTCCACCGATTCCAGAAATGTTGAAATAACCTTTGTACGTTCCTCCAACGGTCACTGCAGCTCATGGTTTCTTGAGTTTGGTTAGATTCTGGAATAGCGCTTAAAGCCGCTCCGGTTAAAAAGTGTCCTGGTGTTATCGCCTCCAAGTCGCTACAATCACTTGAAGCTGATACTAAAGGCCTAGAATTAAGACAGGATTCAATTTGGGTTATTAATGTCAAAAATTCCTCGTATGTTAAAATAAGTGTTCCTAAACATCTTTTTAAGTGATGTTTCATAGACTTGATACCCGCTTCCCAAAGCCCTCCAAAATGAGGGGCAGAGGGAGGATTAAACAACCATTTAATATTTTCTGAAGAAATATAACCCTGTAGCTGTTCATCACGTTGAACAATAGAAAAGGCTTTCCTTAATTCTTTATTAGCTCCTATAAAATTCGTTGCACAATCACTGTGAATTTCACACGGTTTGCCTCTACGAGCTATAAACCGCTTAAGTGTCGCGAGGAATGATTTTGTTGAAAGATCTCCAACTAATTCTAAGTGTATTGCTCTTGTAGTAAAACAAATAAATAGACATACGTAACACTTAAAGATTTTGACTCCTCTACCAGGACGATATTTTACGTTAAATGGTCCTGCTAAATCAATCCCTACACGAGAAAAAGCTCTACTTTGAGTAACTCTTGAAGCGGGTAAATCTGCCATTAGCTGAGTTGCAGTTTGCGCTCTAACTCTACGGCAGATAACACATTGGTTTATACACTTTCTTATAATATCTCTAGCATTCACAATCCAAAATCTATGTCGTATGACAGAAGTGAGTAGCTGCGTACCTGCGTGAAGATACGTGTCATGATAATGCTTAATAATTAAACGCGTAATGTTGTGATTCTTAGGTAAAATCATAGGATGTTTCTGATTATTTGAAACTGTAGAGTTTCTGAGCCTTCCGCCTACAAGCATTACTCCCGCGGAATCCAAGAAAGGACTTAAAGACAGTAATTTACTTGATGTCTTCAAGGGTTTACCAGATTCTAAACAGAATAATTCTTCTGGAAATTCGGCTCTTTGCACAATCCTAATAATCATACAAGTAAATTCACAGAATTCTTCAGTAGATAAATAACCCTTTATACGCTCTGTAGGTAACTAACTTACTACAATTATTTCTGAATCTTAAACACCACGCTAACACTCGACATAACTTTAACCATGATGAAAATCTTGAAAACACACTAGGCTCTTCAAATTTGGAAACATTTGAACTGAAACTCTTTTTCAATTCCTTCAAGATAACTTCACTCTCTAATTCTACACTTGAATTTTGCTGCACATGAATTACGGATTCGTTTAACCACTGCGGTCCCTTCATCCATAACTCACATTGTAGGAATTCTGATGGAATAAAACCTCTGGTCCCACAGTCTGCAGGATTTTCTTTCCCAGCAACATAATTCCATTGAATACCTGGAACAGCTTCCTGGATTTTTGCAACTCGATTTGCCACAAAAGGTAGCCAACGGCGAGGTTCGGACGAAACCCATGCCAATGTAACCCGCGAGTCGGTCCATGCGTAAATATTGTTAATAGGCAGTTCTATGCATGATAATACTGCATGTAAGAGGTTGGTTAAAAGTAACGCAGCACACAACTCTAGTCTCGGAAGAGACTGGGTTTTTAAGGGCGCTACTCTGGTTTTCGATGTCAGAAGGCTGACTTTGACTGACGAATCAAGGTCGATTGTACGGAGATAGATGACTGCACAATAAGCCTTTTCTGAAGCGTCGCAGAAAGCATGGATATCAATCACTACTGCCTTCGGACTCAAGACATACCTCGGAAATTGTAAGCTTGAAAGTAAGGGCAATTCTAGATAGAAACGCTTCCATTTCCTACTTATTCTCTTATCAACGAGTTCATCCCAACCCAGCTGTAAGTTCCATAACTCTTGTAATAATATTTTCGCGTATATTATTGTTGGCGCTAACTATCCCATTGGATCAAAGATTTTGGCTACTTCTGATAAAATAGTCCTCTTAGTAAACTCTTTATCACTTATGCATACCGAAAAATGAAACGTATCACTAGAGTTGTTCCAATTAATTCCCAATACTTTTACTTTCTTGTCACTGGTTATTTCAAGAGAAATTCTGGATTCTCGCAAGCACTCGGGAATATTCTCTAAAATAGCTGAATTGTTTGAAATCCACCCCTTTTCATCATTTCATTCAACTGCTGAACTAGAACATTCGCTTCCTCTTCACTTTGTGCCCCTGAAAGCAAATCATCAACATAAAAATCACGAAGGGCAATTTTTGATGCTAAAGGAAATCTCGCTTGTTCATCTAATGCAAGTTGTTTCATTACTCTAGTACACAAATATGGCGCACAGGCAGTCCCATATGTAACTGTCACTAATCTAAGTGTACTCAAGGGCTCACTAGGACTATCCCTCCAAAGCATTCGTTGCCAATTTGTATCTTCTGGGTGGACACGAATTTGTCTGAACATCTTCTCTACATCGGCACATACTGCAATTTTGTGAGTTCTAAACCGTAGAAGAATTTGAAACAGCTCTTGCTGAAATCTTGGCCCAACCATCAAAATATCATTCAATGAAAGACCCGATGTCGTTTTAGCTGAAGCATCGAAAACAACTCTCAGTTTAGTCGTAGTACTTGATTCCTTTAATACGGCATGATGAGGCATGTAATACGTAGAGTCAATAAGAATCTCTCCCTCAGGCACTCCCTCTATATGTCTCAGCTCAAGGTATTCCCTCATGAAATCCTTATACTGTTCATATATCTGAGGCCTTTTTAGAAGTGAATTTTCTAAATATTGGAATCTACGCATAGCTAATTGTCTGGAATCTCCAAGCTGAGAAGGCGGAGAGTGAAACGGTAATTTCACAGTATATACCCCACTTTCCTCTCTCGTGTATGTAGATTTGAAGTAATCTTCACATGCTCTCTCCGATTTAGTAAGCATGTCACACGTAGGTACAGCATCCAATTTCCAAAAGTCAGACAGCATCTGATCAGTTTCCACTTGTATATTATTAACATAGATAGTAGGATTAATTTCTGTTGAATTATTCACACTACCTGAAATAATCCATCCTAGCTCAGAACGAGAAGCTACCGGTTTACCTTCTTCGCATTTAATTATTTCTCCCTTTAAAAGAGGTAAGGCAATATCTACGCCTAAAAGTATATCAACAGGCCCACTTTTGTAAAATGTTGGATCTGCTAACATTAAATCATTATATTCCTCAACGTACTTCTTATCCAATGTAAAATGCGGCAAAGTTCCAATAATTCTATTGATGATAAATACTGGTGTTTTAAATGACACTTTCGCCGGAAAATGCGGAACGAAGTTTATTTCCGTAATCCCATTAGTTTTCGTATCCAAAGACCCTAAACATGAAATAAAAACTTTGGCATTTCTTCTTGCTAACCCTAGCCTTTGTACACAATCTTCTGAAATCAGGCTTGCTTGACTGCCAGGGTCAAGGAGGGCTCTACACAATTGGTATTCACCCGATGAATCTAACACTTTAATAACAGCCGTACATAATAAAACTTCACTCTGAAAATTAAAGTCTGAAACACAAGATTTAATTACTGGACTAGAACTTGCGATATTCTCCCCTGACCCAGCCGATTGAGCGCGAGGTTCTGGCCCAGGGAAAAATGGCTTAGCCGTCACTGATAATTCATTCGAACTGTTCGTAACTCCTTTACGTGCCTTTGGTTCATTTTGAACTCTTTGGAAATGCAGTAGTGTGTGATGATTTTTAAAGCACTTTTTACATTTATGTGTACTTCTACACTCGAAAGCTTTATGGTTTGAAACCAAACAATTAAAACAAACATTATTTCTCTTGACAAAATTAACGCGTTCCTGAACATTCAGATTTAAAAACTTATTACATTTTAAAACTGAATGACCGGCTTTACAATACGTACACTGCGCGCGAATCTCTGAAGCCAATGAAGTTAATTTGTCTTTTGTAACTTGTTTTTTAACACCTTGCGGTTTACCTGCTTGCAAGGTTCTGGCATGAGATTTCAAGAACTCTAGCAGATTATTAAGTGTTGGTATTTCCTCACTCTTTAATGTTCTTTCCCACCATCCTCTCGTCGAAGAATCCAATTTAAACTGTACTATTAACATTAAAATAGTATCCGCGAATTGTTCCACTTTGAAGCCTAGATTTTCAAACGAACATACACACTCTCTTACAGTGTCTACTAACGCTAATATCTGACTAGGAATTTCAGATTGTAAATTTGATAAATACAAGATTTTCTTTAATAACGATGAAAGTAATTCTCTCTTATGTGAAAATCTTTGACACAATAAATGCCACGCTATTTCGAAATTCCTGTCACAAATAGTTAAAGCTTGAACAATCCGCAAAGCATCTCCTCTTAAAGAACCCTTTAAATATTGTAGCTTTTGTGCACCTGATAAACGGTCATTATCCACTATCGCCGTTTTAAATAAATCAGAAAATGATAACCATTCTTCAGTACTGCCACTAAATACAGGAAGAGTTAGCTTAGGTAAGCGTATACTCGCTATTTCACAAGATTTAGTTTCCACACTAATGTCTTTAACATTCTTAACTCTGGTTAGCATTAAAATTAACTCATCAACAGTATCTTGTATGACCTGTTGTTCTTCTATAAATACATCAATATCTTTTTCTTCACATACTACAAATATGTTACTAAAAATATCCGAAAGTTCGGTCATTAAGTCATTTAATCTAGATTTAAAAAGTTCCAACTGATCAACATCAGCAGAATCGTAAGTCACTGCTATTTTCTCTTTCAGTTTACTTAACTTAGCTTTAGCTACACGCTTTTTAGTCTTAAGCGTTGTAAATTCCATTACCTAATAAGAAAGATAAAAAAACACACTGTCTCACCAAATTTACTGCGACTCCGCAGCCGACGGACCAATAAACATGTACGTTCCGTTGTTTAAATATAGTGGACTGTAAATTGACTTGATATTACTTCAGTATAGAACCCAAAAAACCTCAGACTCATAACGTTGACTGAAACTTCTTTATTGACTTTCAAAGAGTAAGTTAGTTGAGGAACGGCGAAGACCACACAAACTCCGACTTCAGTAGCGGCTTACCAACACAAACTCAGAAGAACCTCTGCTTACTTGAAACTCCAGTAATTCACAGCAACCTCAAAGCTCTAAACGCGAGCTTTAAAAATCTAACAAATTTGCGTCTGCGCCGCTCCTCGGTACAAAGAAAGAAATACAATTTGCATAACATCGAACAACTTATTTCCTCGAAAAAATTCCAGAAAGGATTAAGCCTGATTTAATTGGCAATAATAAATGAAGGCGTTATCTTTGTTGTTGCGAAGCTAAGTTTCTCTAGATTGGCAACAAATCCACTATCCTTCTGTTTCAAATGTAAACAAGCAATGGCCGCCATCAAGAAAAAAAAGAAAATATTAGGCTTAGCGGCACTTAAACAACTTTCAAATTGTTGATAATTCTAAAAATATTCCATACAGATTTACTAAAGGCATAAAAACCTTAACCGGAAGATAAGAACAACATAATTCAATCATTTTTAAAGCAAAAAAATGCACAATTTACAAACATATAAGAATAAAGAAACTGAGATCACTGAGCCGGGTAACAGATTAGATATATATATAAATATATTTATATACGTTTGGTGCGGCCGATTGCAACCAAAATACGAGATGCACATCTACATGTTATAGCAGTCCTATGTACAAAATTTCAACGTTCTGAGGCTACTCGTTTTTGAGTTATCCGAGATACGTACGTACATACGTTCGTACAGACGCCACGAAAAATTCTTTTCAGAATTAATTTTAAAGCAGTTTTTTTTTTTTTTTTTTTTTTTTTTTTTTAGGGAAACGAGTCTTTTATTCTGTCCTTACGTACAGATATCACGCAAAAACATCGTTAAATTGCATTAGATAGCGGTCAAAATGGATATTTTCGTTGAAATATGCTGCCTGAAACTTTTCGCGATTACAATATTTTCTTTTTACTTCGTACAAGGAAGTAAAAATTGTAAAACTAATTTTAAATGAATTCTAAAGAGAATTTTTCGTGACTTCTGTGCATACGTATGTCCGTATGTATCTCGCATAACTCAAAAAGGAGTAGCCTCAGAACTTTGAAATTTTGTATCTGGGACTGCTGTAATATGTAGATGTGCACCTCGTATTTTGGTTGCAATCATCCGTACCAAAATTATATGCGTGTGATTATGGCAAAGCCTTGAGGACTATCTGCCTAAGGGTAGGGATGCCTTCGTGGAGGAATTTCTAAGGAAAACTGGCTGGTATACACGTTACACATGGGGAAAACCACGAAAACGCCCATGCAGCCAGCCCGTTCGCGGGATTCAAACCTCGGACCGAACTACCAGTGTTCAGCGACTTTACCTCTCGGCCGCTGGTGAGCCCGAAAGTATATAAATATATGTCTATGTATATCCACTCTGTTACTCGGCTCAGTGATCTCAGTTTCTTTATTCTTATATGTTTGTAAATTGTGCATTTTTTGCTCTAAAAATGATTGAATTATGTTGTTCTTATCTTCCGGTTAAGGTTTTTACACCTTTAGTAAATCTGTATGCAATAGTTTTAGAATTATCAACAATTTAAAAGTTGTTTAAATGTTGCATTTTTGATTAATAATTGCAGTTTATTTTTTCTCATAAATTAATATACTGTTACGGATTTGGTATTTAATTAGTTAAAGTTAGTAGAATTATAAATAAAATTGCTTAATTTTCCATGCAGTGCAGCGCGTGACGAATATTAAAAGAAAATAAGCCGGAAAATTAAAAATACAAGAACGCATTTAACATTTAATAAATAAATATCTCTTTTTGATTTCGAGAAAATACCATAAAATTCCCGCACATTTAAAAAGCTTATATAAGCGGCATAAAAACCTCTTAATTCCTTATTTCCTTCCCTTCAAATCCAACAAACAGAGAAAAGTGTTTCCTAATTTAACAGAAGCTATCTCGTAAGAATATCTTAATACTCAGCCTTCTAATAATCCGAAAGATCTCTCACTCAAATTAGAAAACGAAATCGCAGATAAATTAAACTGTATTGAGCCTATGATGAAGACATTAACCAGCGATAGAAATGCGTTCAAAGAAGAAATTCAACAAAATCAGTTTATTTTAGCAAGCATTCAAAACATCCCGGAGCTCGCAAATTATAAAACAGATGATAAAACAGTAAAGCAGAAGTATTGGCAAACTCCAAAGAAAACAGCGAAAAATTCCGAGTCTATCCCACCACCAGATATTCCACAAAATAACAGATTTGAAACTCTTAACCGAAAATAACGAAGCTATGAAAGTTATAGATGAAACGCAGACGACTATAACACAGAATAACGCACAAAATAAAAAGAAAATTGCCCTATTAGTCAATCCAGAAAACGATGTTGAATGGCCTGAAATAGACAAAATGCTCAGAGAAATATGTAAAAACGAATTTGAAGTTACAATCAAAGCCAGACAGATTTTCCTTTACACTACCACCGAAGCCTATTATAAAGCTACAGTTGATAAATTCTAGGAAGCACAGATTAGTTTCCATAAATTTCCTCAGCCTCTTCAATTAAGAATATTCCAAGATCCTACACAGAGTAAGCAATTCACGCAGACTTAGAACGCAGAAGCTTCTTTATAATTAAAGTAAAGCAATTCACGAAGAAAGCAGAAGACCAAATTATTCGTTTACCTATATTTTTCCTTGAATTAAAAAGGAATTCTGCAGGTGAGAAAATTCATCAATTAAACAATATGTTCGGATTCAATATCACAACAGAAAAATATCAGCCCAGAAAACGCCCAATTCAATGTTTCAGTTGCCAGGAGTTCGGGCACTCCCAAAATAATTGCTTTAAAAAGGTCAGGTGCTGTAAGTACGGACAAAATCACAAATCCAATAACTGTAAATTAAAACCAGATGAAAAACCAACTTGCATTTACTGTCACGAAAATCACGTTTCTTCTTATCGTGGTTGTAAGGTATACAGAAAAAGATTCAATCATTTAGAGAAGATAGAAAAACCACAAGAAATTCCCACTAAAGATGACTTCCCCGAATTAATTAAAGCTTAAGGCCAAACTAATCAAGAAATGCCTGAAAGCCTATACAGTGACAAAATTAAGCAGAAAAACCCGCAGGAAATTTTAGCAGAAATCATTAACATTTTCAAAGATCAGAAAACCCTTTATCTCATGAAACCAACAACCACAATAGCTCAAAAAATTAAATCAGCTAAATCAAATATGCAGAAACTTTGTTTAGCTTTTCAAGCCATCGAGATTATTTTGAACTTTGCAGATCAAGATTAATTCCCAGCTTCTCTCAAGACAAGCATAGACGAGCGGCAGAAATCCTCAAGCTGCAGATCCTCTCATCGTGGGGCCACGTTTACTTCTCTTCTAGAGACTCTGCACTAGGTGCAAAAAGTACGTTCCATCTTACTGGATTCGACTCATCATTAAAGACTCCTTACTTATAATATATTGGTAAAGGCCGCACTAGGCTGATTGCCTCTTAATTGTGTTACGATGTAGACATAGACATCAATTCGTTATTTAGTTGTTGTTTTAAGAGCTTGTTTAGAAAACTGCTTTTTGTTGACTGTAGCCAATTCGCGAATTAGCTTTCTCTAGCTCTTTTGAATTAAATTCTGTTGAACGTTTGAGTAATTAAAAGATAACTACTGTGAGATATTGTAATATTATACGAATATCTGAGGAAATTAAGCATTTTGTTTTATTTGTTGTGATAATAATAAATTTTGTTCATTTTTCATCGGACTTGTGCAATCAATTCATAACGAACCCGTACGCACGCAACAATACTTATAACTTTGAAGAAACAAATTTTATTTGGAAGGAATTAAGAAAGAAAATATTTTTCTGTTGATTCCTTAATTGAGGTATACATTTCTCGAACTGGGTATTATGCTCTTTTTCCGTTTTATTTTATGCGATTTTAGACAAAAATATGTCGTGTCCGTCGAGCCGGAGTAGAACCAGCGACAGCCAGCTATAGTCCATCGCTCTGCCAACTGAGCTATCGACGGAACATTTAGTAGCATCTTTTAATCGTTCTACGCACCGTGGGGAAAAATCCCCCAAATGATTTATGTATCGCCGTTAGAGGGCGCTTCGCTTCTGAAAAAGAATGTTTTTTTTTTTTTTTTAGTTTGCGACGTAGTTAGTTAGCAGTGAACCTTCGATGCAATCCAAGTTGCTTTGTAAATAAAATGATTATTTTTGTAGATTGTTGAAGTATTTCACTTCATTTAGAATTAGAACAACCTTTCGCAATATGGTGCATCGGTGCCGAGAACCTTTGGCCAATTTAGAAGTTTGTGTTTTTTAATTTTGGATATCATTTTATACGAAGACAGCCAAGGCAAGCCTGTATTTTCTATTTTTATATAATATGGAAGATCTTATTGCTAAACTGAAATCGAAACGAAAGGTATTGAGGATCGGAGTGTCCAAGATATTAAAGAAAATTGAAACCGAACTGAATAAAGATGATAGTAGTATAAATGTAAATGTATTAGAAGAAAATTTAGACCAGTTAAACGAAAAATCAAAATCCTTGAGCAATTTAGACGCTGAAATAGAACGAGAATTAAAAGTCGAAGAAGACGAATTTGAACTTGAAATCTCATCCGCTTTGGAATATGAAGAGAAAATTCAAGTGTGGCAGTTTAGAGGAAAGAAAAAGTTGAAAGAGTTGAATAAGTTGGAAAATTCGGACAATGCATGCAAATAGAGACATTTATAATGAAACCGTTACAGAATCCCAAAACGAAAGTAACAAATTCACTCGTCTTCCAAAATTAACGATCTCTAAATTTTATGGTGATTCTTCGGATTGGTTAGAATTCATAGGTCAGTTCGAAAATGCGATTGATAAAAATCCGAATTTATCAAAAATAGAAAAATTAATTTACTTAAAAAGCTTTCTTGGTGGCTCAGCCGCCAAAGCTATTTCTGGTTTCGCTCTCATCGAAAATAATTACGAAGCTGCTCTTGAACTGTTACGTTCCAGATTTGGTCAAAAGAACATCTTAATTAATTCGCATTTAGGACAACTCTTAAGTACTTCACCTGTTAGAAATCCTAATGATATAAACGGATTAAGAAAACTTCTAGATCACGCCGAAGTACAGGTAAGAAATCTTGAAGCATTAAAAATAGACTCTGATACCTACGGAAATCTCTTACCGCCTTTAATTTTGAAATTATTTCCTAATGAATTCGTTCTTGATTATAGCCGAAAAATTAAAGACGAAAATTGGGATTTAAAAGGTTTGTTAGCCTTTTTGAGGAACGAAGTATTCAGTAGAGAACGCGCGGCTTCTGTTAATTATAATTCTAGACAAAAATATTCGCGATTGGAAAAGCATTTGCCCTTCAAACATAAACATTCTCCAGCCATAACGAGCAAGCCGTCTACAGTTGAGTTATTAGCGGCGTCATCCGAATCGCAGTGTCTGTTCTGCGGGAACACAAATCATAAATCTGCGGATTGCGAAATTTTAAGTGTAGAAAAGAAAAAAGAGATCTTAAAACGTGAATCGCGGTGTTTTTTATGTTTGGGTCGGTTTCACCGGATTCAAAATTGTAAACAAAAAATAAACTGTGCCTTCTGCTTTAATAAACACTCGAAAGCCATTTGTTATTCATTCCATCAGAAAAAAGATAATGAAAAACCTGAAAAGAAAACGTCGGATTCGAGCGTTATTTCCGCTGTTTCGTCATATAATTTCGATGAAAATAGATCTAATAAAATATTATTACAAACGGCTTCTGCATTGATCCGAAATAATGATAAATCTGAAAATGTCAGAATTCTTTTTGATAATGGCTCAATGAGATCTTTCATAACTAAAGATGTATCTACTAAAATGGAACTTCCGATTGTTAGAAAAGAATCACTTTCTGTTTATTCCTTTGGTGATAAAAGTGCGTTAGAAAAAACCTTTAATGTTGTTAGAGCAAAACTAGAAAATGTAAACGATCCTAATCTTAATATATATACTGAGCTTCTTGAAACGGAAAATATATCCAATATTGTTATCTCTCCTCCAGATTTGAACTTTGCTAAGAAAAATAAAATTTTACAAAATTTACAATTAGCAGATTGTTGTAGGAAAAGTGACAAAATTGATATTCTCATAGGGGTAGATTTCTACTATTCTATAATTACTGGTAAAATTAAAAGAATTTCAAGAAATGTAGTAGCCACAGAATCTTTATTTGGGTGGTGTTTGCAGGGTAAAGTAAATAATGATCATAGTGAATTATTAACTATGAAAGTAATTGTAAATGAAAACTTGATATCAGTTACAACAGTTTTGGAAGCTAGAAAACTTGGGTTTGGAAAGTGATACTCAAAACGACAAAACTGTTGATTTAAAAATTATGAAATCTTTCGAATCTGATATCAGGTATAAGAACTGCAGATACCAAGTAAAATTACCTTGGAAACCGAATTCAAAACATTTAATGGAAGATAATAGGGATATAGCACTTGAAAGATTTAAGAAATTGTGTAACAAATTTAAAATTGATAACTCTTTGTTTGTTCAATACACAGAGGTTTTAAAGGATTACGAGTTAAAACATATTATTGAACCAGTTCAAGAAGACAATCAAAATGATAAAACCCTATTTTATTTACCTCATAGAGCAGTCATCAGAAATGATAGAGCAACAAGCAAACTAAGAATAGTTTATGATGCTTCAGCCCATAAACCAAAAACACTCTCTCTAAATGACTGTTTATATACTGGTCCGAACCTATATCCTGATATTTTTGATTTAATGATCACATTTAGACAAAATTCGATAGCCTTTACAGCGGACATTACACAAGCATTCTTACAGATAGAGTTAAATGAAGAAGACAGGGACGTTACACGATTCTTTTGGAAAGATGATCCTAATGATAACAATGAGAGTTTGAAAACCTTTAGATTCACAAGAGTTTTGTTTGGAGTAAAATCTAGTTCCTTTCTCCTAGCTGCTACTATTAAGCATCACCTTAAAAAATATTCAGAAATATATCCTGAAACAGTAGAACTCTTAAACAACTGCCTGTATGTTGATGACATTATTGGTGGTCAACAAAATTTAGAACAAGCCCTGAAAACAAGTTTAGAAATTGTGAACATTTTTAATGAAGCTAGCATGTCACTACATAAGTGGCATACTAATTCCAAAGAACTCAAAGATATTTGGCATCGCAAAGAATTTTCGATGCAAGAATCACCTGAAGTGTTAGGAATTAACTGGGATACGGATAATGATAATTTTTATTTTGACACTCAGCACTTGACAAATTTCATTTCCTCGTCAATCAACTCAAAACGTTTTCTATTGCAAACCGCAGGCCGTATTTTTGATCCTGTCGGATTTTATGGCCCTTTCACTATAAGAATAAAGTGTCTGATTCAGGAAATCTGGTCTGCCAAAATTGATTGCGACGATGAACTGCCAACTGATCTTAGTTATAAATGGAAAGCCTGGTACGAAGAAATTGAAGAACTGAACCACCTCAGAATTCCCCGCTACTATTTAGAAGGAATATTAGATGCAGATGTGAAACAAATAGAACTCCATAGCTTTTCTGATGCTAGTTTGAAAGCTTATGGATGCGTGGTATATCTGAGAATAGTTTTGAACAATGGAACTTTTCAAACAGTTTTTGTTGCTTCCAAGAGTAGAGTTGCACCTCTGAAATCCCTTACACTTCCTAGATTGGAGCTTTTGGGTGCGCTTTTATCCGCTAGATTGAGTGATAAAATAGCAAAATCTTTAAAATACGAAGTAATCCCCTTCCACTGGACTGATTCTCAAATAACGTATTTTTGGATTCAGGGATCTCCCGAAAAATTTAAATCTTTCATCAAAAACAGAGTTTATGAAATTCAGAAACTAACTGAAAGCAATAATTGGCATTATTGCCGTGGGAAAGATAACCCCTCCGACCTCATATCACGAGGAACTACTGTTGCTAATTTAAGAAATTGTTCACTTTGGTGGTTTGGACCAGAATGGTTGCAAAACAAACGTATAGACTGGCCAGTTCAACCGAAGTTTGACGTGGGAAACGATAAGCAACTAGAACTCCGTAGTAAGATATCTGTTTATGACGTTGTTGTGAAAAGAGATGATCAACTATTGGATATAACAAAATTCAGTAATGTGCTGAAATACGAGTATCTCAGAATTATGGCATGGGTTAGACGTTTCGTTGCTAACGAAAACTGCCTGCTAATAGTGAAACATTAAGTGCCTTTGAAATTCAGGACACTGAAATTTTTTGTGTTCGTAAAGCCCAGATGGATTTCTTCACACCTGAAATTAAGGCTCCTCAATCTAACAAGTCGATTTCTCCAAGCTCTGATATATTCAGCTTGGCACCGTTTCTTGATGAAAATAAAATTCTCCGAATTAAGGGAAGATTAGAAGAAACCGAATATACAGTTGACGAGAAGCATCCAGTTCTTCTTCCTAAAGATTCCAAATTTACTGAATTAATTGTAAAAAGGAAACATAATAACGTTCTGCATGCGGGAGTTCAGCAACTTTAGCCAAACTAAGACAGAAATTTTGGATTCCTAAAGGCCGTCAGTTGGTAAAGAAAGTCTTAGGGAACTGTTTAATTTGTCGGAAATACGCAGTAAAACCAGCGAAACAAATGACAGCTCAGTTACCTAAAGATCGAATTGTTGAAACTCCACCTTTCTATGTTACAGGCGTGGATTTCACAGGTCCAGTTTACATCAGGTCTGGAAACGACATTCAGAAATCATACATCGTATTGTTTACGTGCGCTGTTACACGAGCGTTACATCTAGAACTCATTTCCAATATGTCTGCAAACAAATTCATTTTGGCTCTCAGACGTTTCATTTCGAGAAGAAGAAACTGTCGCACTTTTTATTCAGATCATGCGAAAACTTTCAAATATGCTGCCAAAGATTTACAGTATTTTTACAGCATAACTAAAGGTACAGACTTTCAAAATTTTCTAGCAAATGAAGGCTTGACTTGGAAATTTATCGTCGAGCTTGCTCCATGGTGGGGAGCTTTTTATGAACGCCTTATGAAAACCATAAAGGAACCGTTGAAAAAGATATTAGGTAAAGCTCAACTGAATTTTGAAGAATTTATGACTGTGTTGACAGAGGTCGAAAATATTGTGAATAGACGTCCTTTGACCTACATTTACAACGATTTACATGAACCTGAACCGCTTGCACCAGCTGATTTTCTATTGATCGGACATAAGGATGAATATCCATACAACTTTGCTGAGATCCTGAATAACTCTCCAACAAGAAAGAGTCTAATAAAACGAAAAGAATATTAAACAACACTTATAAAACAGTTCTGGAAAAAATGGAAAAATCAGTATCTTCTTGAGTTAAGAAATGCTCACTTCTTCGGTACACCAGAAGCCAAGAAAAATCTTAAAATTGGTGATATAGTTTTACTTGAAGGAACAACTAAATCTAAGTTCCTCTGGGATTTAGGTCGAGTAATTCAAGTCTTCAAAGGACGTGATGGTCTTGTACGATCATGTGTGGTAAAAACTAAAACAGGGGACCTTAAGAGACCTGTACAATTGATTTAGCCCCTTGAACTATCAGACTGAAAATGAACTAAATTTGTAACCTTTTAATTTTACTTCTTGTATTTCATATTCACTAACATTAATTTTAGATAATTAGTTTAGTTATTACTAATAATTTACTGTTTGTAATTTGAATTAATATTTACGTATTGAGTAACACTTGAGTTGATGCAATGAACTATATTTGTTTATTTTATAGAATTTCCTTTTGCAGTTTATATTTACATCAGTTGAATGTATTTGATATGTAAGTTGCTTTCTTATATTTTATTATTGGTATGCTGAAATAGTGCTAATTTTGCAAAAATTATCAGGTGGGGAGTGTGGAAAAATCCCCCAAATGATTTATGTATCGCCGTTAGAGGGCGCTTCGCTTCTGAAAAAGAATGTTTTTTTTTAGTATGCGACGTAGTTAGTTAGCAGTGAACCTTCGATGCAATCCAAGTTGCTTTGTAAATAAAATTATTATTTTTGTAGATTGTTGAAGTATTTCACTTCATTTAGAATTAGAACCACCTTTCGCAATACACCGGTTTTTCAATATTTGGGGCACTAACGATTTTCCTTTTATGTTCTAGGAAACAAGGAAAGTGCATAATGTAATTCTATACTACACTCATGTCCATAAATTAAGAATAATGCAAAATCAGGCAAAGGAAGAGTTAGAAGCAAAACAAATTTGACTTATTTGTAAAGCTTATTTATTAAACAAAAGGTAAAGAGCAAAAAAAAAAAAAAAGATGCTATATGTTTGATATTAATAAAACAATTAGCGATTTTTTCTCCCTGGAGCAAATTATAAAAAAAACTATTTACAAAAAACCAATATTACATGGTTGGTATAATTGTTAATACATTGTATGTTCCCAGACGACGCAATACAGTCCGTACAACGCCAAGGCATGCTGAGTATCAAATTATCGGTCTGATCTTAGGGGATATTACACCACTCAAAAAGCAATGCTCTCCGAAGTTCCGGTAGACATGTAGGAGGAAGTTGACGGGCTGCAACTCGTCGGCCAAGCATGTCCCACACGTGCTCTACTGGATTCAAGTCCGGTAAGAATGCTGGCCTTACGGGTTCATACGGGTGATATCCTCTGACTGAAGGCATTCGCTTACGATGTTTGCACGGTGAGAACGGACGTTGTCACCCATAAACACAAATTGTGCGCCCATAGCAGCCCGAAACAAACATACATGTTGTTCCAGAATGACGTCCCGATTGATTTGGCTTGTCTTGGTTCCAATTTGAACATGCAGGTCACTTCTGGAACCCAGAATAATTCCACCCCAAACGAGCACTCCTGAACCACCGTAACGGTGTCGTTCAATGATGTTTTCTTGATGGTAACGGGTACCTGGAGATCTCCATATGAAAGTCCGGCGAGAATCAGACTGCAAGCTAAATCTGGACTCGTCGGAAAACATCACACAAGCCCACAGTTGCGGTGTCCACAATGCATGCTCTCTATAGCAGGCTAACCGCAGGCGACAGTGAGTTGCAGTAAGTGGAACGCATCTGACAGGTCTACGAGCCTATAGACTAATCTGCCCTAAGAGTCTGTACACGGTCTGCCTTGAAATTGTCGTACCAGTGGCTGAAGAGAGCTGACGAGACAGGTCTGAGGCTGTGCTCCTCCTGTTTCTTTTGGCAGTAACTGCCAAATACCGGTCCTCATTCAGCGTTGTAACTCTGGGGCGACCTGTGCTGTAACGTCTACTCACATTACCATCATCTTGGAATCGTTGCCAAAGCCTGGAGATGACACTGGGCAATTCCAAGTTCGTCTGATACTTCCAGTTGGGTACGCCCACATTCCAGAGAACCGATAATTCTACCACGTAAAAATCATCCAAATGCGTCCTTCGTGTCATAACTATTCGGTTATTGCACTGAAATACTTTTTAAGCGCCTGGGGACAATTTTACTTCTTTGCCTGTATTCCTTATATATCACTCTCTTACACTCTCGTCATTGTGAGGCACCATCGGTGCCATCTGGTTACTTCCTGAAATTTGCATATGATTCTTGAAGATGTTTGTAGTGATTTTTCAGGTGATATATTTATTTTAAAGTTCGATTTCCTCGTGACTCCGAATTATCCTTAATTTATAGACATGAGTGTATCTTCAAGTGTATGTTTCTTGCTTCGTGAGAGAGGAGGAAAAACATTTGCTGCATTATGGGATAACAGAATTTTTTAAATTTCCGATCTTAAACAACCGATTTTATTGAAATTTTGCTTTCATACGTTAATTGCTTGCCCATTAATATATTATATTGCAATTAATATATAATACCACATATTCTTCTACAAACCTGTTGCATCTTCCCTTATTTATTTCTTTTCTTCCCTTATCGTATTTAACGCTCAAACTAATCACGATCAGTTTTGATTTTTATGCCATGAGGCAAAACGAAAAATTTTCCCAAAATCTTTAATGTAATTAATTGAATTTTCAAACATCTGTTTATTTATTATTTTTTAATTATTTACACGCAACTGCCAAAACTGATTATATATTTAATATTTCATAGTTAATAATCCCACGAAATGGCAGCAGTTTATGTTTTGAATGAATGATTAATTCGTGTAGTGAAAATGATAAATTCTTCGAGTGTTAAAAATTAAAATGTTTCAAAAAAGGCTAAGTAGTCCAATAAAAATATTATCTGCTATTATCAACTCACTAATTTAAAATTTCATTGTTAGATAAAATTCAAATTCAACTCACAAAATAATTTACGTTTTAAAAGTTTTTAAGCTTTTTATTTTTGCACGTATGATGATGTAAACAGTAAAATATCAAACAATTTAAAAATAATATAGCTCTTGAAAAGAATTTTTGAAAATTAAATAGAAAGGCTTACGATTTGTACGTTATTATAAAATTTCATCATTACCTTTCGCTTTTATTTCAGATGCGGAGTACGTAATACATTGGTTGCAAAATTTGTAATATTGCTTCCATATCCGAAGATTTTAATAGTATATTTTATTTTTCATATTTATGGTATAAAGCAGTTGTTGAAAAATATCCTTAGTAAGTATCTGTACTTTTTTGATTAAATTATTTTCTTTCGCTGATGAGCAACGTTGTTGTTTTATACAGGAGATAAATAACAGATCTTATGCTTCTCTGAATAGCAGCAAGGTGCTATTGTGTTTCTAATCTCTATTTATATTGGACACGGTTTACTTGTTGCAGGAAATAATAACGACCCCTCGAAGAGTTTAAAAAGAAAAATGTAACTTTAATAATGTTCCTGTAGAGTAAAATATTTGCCAAGCTAAAGTAGTTAAAAAGTAAAGGCTCCATATATTTGCATGAAAACTTCAAAGAATACCTTAACAAGTCTTTAAATCAAAACAAAAGAGCCATCAGTAGACTTAATGACGAATGCTAATTTGCTTAATATTAAACCGTTAATTGCTGAAATAAGCAGATTTTCTTTGAGCCATTCTTTAATTTTTAATTCGGGAAGAGGCTTGGAAAAAAACAATTTAAGTTCTTGAATTACTTTTGGACACTTCTGCGAATTTTATACCTAACGGTTAAACTAATTACAAATAATTACAGATAATATTTCAAAGTCCTAACCTGCGTTTGCCTGGTAAATTCACAAAGTCTTTAACCTGTTTTTTCATGTGATGCACACTATAAACGAATAAACGAATTCACAAGTTTAAATATAAATAATATTTTAAATTATGTTGAAAATATGAGCGAATTTCTTAACGAAGAATTTCTTAACAAATAACAAAGTCCTTGATCCTGCTTTGTCAGGTAAAAGATGAATTAACACTCATGAAGATCTTGAATTATTTGCGTATAAAATTAAATATAATGTTACCACCATGACAAATTATAGTGGATTGTTCTAGATCTTTTTACAATATTCTGTACCGTAGGGTCATACCTGAATACTTCTTTTATGGCTCGATATGGTGAATTTCTCATGTTCTTGAGGAAACTGTGGGCTGTGATGAGTATCTGCTCATGAATTGGATTTACTTCCAGGTCTGTATGAATTTGAGAATAAACCAAGCAGTGTTTACAATAGCTCTGAGATTTTTTTTTTTTTTTTTTTTTTTTTTTTTTTTTTTTTTTTTGGAAGAACGTTTATGTTTAGTCCCTGTGCCTTATTGTCTGTGGCCCATGCCGAACAGCGTATAGTACGATGGGGCGAATTAAAATATATAGTTTTTTTTTTTTTTTTTTTTTTACTGTGATGCTTAATTTTTGACTCCCTGCCGATGAAACTGTAGCGTGCCATAAAGGCTGCGTGTGCTTTATCAGTCATTTGAGAGATGTCTTTCTTAAAGCATAAAGTTTTATCAAATATTTCTATGGATCAGCGATGGGTAGAGTTACATTATCCATTTTGATTTCCATCTGTATACGTTCATATATCTCTTATATCTTCTATATAAAACTATATTTGAGGTATTTAATTTAATCTTCCAGATCTTGCACCATTTAACTATTGTATTGACCTCTGTAATTGCAAGTTATCTATTGCCACTTCAGGATTACGTGAGTTTGTCAGAATTGCCGTGTCATCGGCATATTTTAGGACATTTGAATGTAGAGTGTTAGGTAAGTCGGTGATGCAAATATTAAAAAGTTTCGGGCCAAGTACTGAACCTTGAGAGATTTCACTAAAGATGATCTTCTTAGATGAGAGAGTATCTCCGCACAGTAATTTTGAAAAGTGCGTCTGTTTAAGCATGAACTAAACTATTGGCAGATGAAAGTTTGGGAGTTTTTATACGAATCCTGCATGCCACACTCGTTCGAAAGCTTTCTCGAAGTCGAGAAAGCAAACAGACACTCCATGCTTTTTATGAAAAGATTTCGCGGTGTATTTAACCAGGTTCAATATTTGGTGCGCGTTAGATGCTTTCACTTATGAATCCGAATGGTGAGTTGTCAATTAATTCAAGACGTTCTAGGTGAACAGCTAATCTATTGATTAAAATATTTGCGAAAACTTTTCCAGCTGTTGGCAGGAGACTGGCGGGTCTGTAGTTTGAAATTTGCCTGGAGGTTTTACATGGTTTCAGTAAGGTTACAATACTTGAATGCTTCCATTGCTGTGGAACGTAGCATAAACGGATGTAGGCATTTAAGATGTTAGTTAAAAGTATCAATAGTTTTCAATTTCACGGGCTATTTTCCTAGTCAGGTAGTTAATGTTTCTTTTCTCTGTTAGATGCCTGGTGGTTTACACCTTTTCTCTCTTAGATCTCGGGCGGTTTGCAAAAATGCTTATTTTGAAGATTTCTCACTTTAATTAAATCCTTGATATATGTTGGGAGAGTAAGATAATTTGAGGTAGCACATGAATAGGAAGAATATTCAATCGCGTTTTGAATTTCCGGGATAAGGTAGTAAATAATATTTCCATTATCACCGCAGTGTTGAAATTAGATCCACAAGGGTATCAGCCTGTTGTTGTATAAATTTTACTCGACTGACTTTAGTACGGTGCTTCTTAAATGGTGGGTAGAAATCAAAGTTCATTGGGTAGTGATTAGACGAGAATTCCTCCTTGACTTCTAAGTATAGGATATGAGTAATATTTATAAGTAAAATAAATCTAGAATATCGCCATGGTTGTTCGGCATTGGAGATAGAGTGCAGTTATGACTTCGTATAAGATAATTAGGAAACCTTCAATTGCGATTTGTAATTCGTGAGTTCCAGGTTTGTTGTTGGGCATTCATCACCTGAGATTATAATTGAAAAGTTTGTAGAAGTTAATACTATATCGAGGTCTTGGATAAAAATTAAGCTGCTTGGGGGTTGTAGGCCACGATGAAAAGAAACCTTTTCTTCTTTGCGCTGTAATAATAACTACAGTAAATTCTGTGCAATATGTATTTGGGAGTTCGTAAAATAAATGTTTTATGTGGTTTTTAATAATAACCACCTCTATTGTGAATATTGTTATTTCTAATTACATTCTAGCCATGTAGCTTCAATTTTTCAAATGGATGTAGATGTGATTCCTTCACTTACACCATATCTATATCATATTTATGCAGATAGCTGATAACCTTGTGTATCGGCCTTCTAATTCCATTTACGTTAAAGAATAAAACTTTCTTGTAGCTATTGTAGCCCCGATTAAGTTCTTATTTTGTTGAGAGACCTTTAAGTTCCTAATTAATATTTGTAAAGTATTCTACTGCTTCCATACCGACTTCTAGGTTATCCAAAATACTTTTTGTCTGTTTGAATTTAGCGAAGAATTCTTTGGCTTTAAGAAGATGTGTTTTTAACCAATCAAAGAACGAGTTTTTTTTTTTTTTTTTTTTTTTTTTTTTTTTGTATTTATGCACACTTTGTACTTACCTTCTTTAACTTTGGTATTTTATGCACCCTTTCCAACATACAGGGCACAAACTGCTAGTAATTTCCCAATTTTCTCTAGTTGTAAGATTAATGAGGGCCTTCACATTTCAGACATTTCTTTTTATAATGCCACAAATCACGTGTGTCTTCGTACCTTTGGCACTTATCACACCACAGGACCTGGTCTTCATATGGTTCTACGAAAATGTCTAAACCTCTCAGGGAATTAATGCGTTATTACTTTTGCGCTCTTGGTTTCTTTTAACTTCAGCCAAAAAACAATTGCAAATGAATGTTGTTTCCATCCTTGTAATTAGTAATCTTATCAGGACTTGTATTTCTCTTGATTTGCGTTGGAAACATGAATGGTCCTGAATCGGAACAGGGAGCTTACTCAAGCTATGTTCAAGAAAGTGTGAAGTAGACAACACAAGCAGGAAGGGTATACGAAACCCTTTATTTTCTATCTTTTACAGGATCTTCCGAGCTTCGGAATACAAAGACCAACCACTTGTGGTCTGAACGTAAGAATATAAAAACTACTAACTAAAAACTAACTATGAATTAGTATACAAATGCCTAGCACTAAGATTGGCCTTTATTTAAAGAAAGGTACGTATGTAGTACGCCGAGTTGCTTAAACTACAATACGTTTGCAAATAACAAGAGGACTAAACCTCTGGTCTTAAAGGCAACCAGCAACAGAGTGAAAACTCGTAAAACTACAGTGGCAAGCGGCTTGTTTCCCATAACTCTTTCCTCTCTCTCTCTCTCTCTTGGCAAAAAACCACAACTTAAGTACTTGGCGTTAGCAAGACAATTTGCATAAACAAGTTAAAGCATTTAATTCTGGCCGGAAGTAGAAAATAAGAAGTGATAGTACAGTTTTAAAATAAAATAAACGTTAGTAAAACTTAGGATCCTTACATACTTCCCGCCAGAGTTAATTAGTTTGAAACTGAGCTCTAAAACGACCTTGTTGAAAACTTATAGCTCTAGATTCTAAATCTAACGCGATGCCAATCTTTTATAAACATTCCTCACTAGAAACTATCTAATCTAAAAATTAAAAAGTCGTTTTTACATGATCAATTCCATGGACAATTACTTTTCTTCTGTACTGCATCTATAAACAGGAGTTTTTCTTAGTTGAATCTGGTTCCTTCCAGAGATCTGGAAGGAAAACTAGTTTAATGAAATGTTAAAAAATCAAATGGCAAGTAACATGAATACGTATATTTTTCTTTTAGAACTATTCTTATTTCATTCATGCCATTATTTAATTATCTCCCCGTGCTCTCTGACATATGTTGTAAAGAGAAACACCAAAGACGTGCGTGTCTATGTACAAGTGTTCAACACTACCACTTGCAATCAAAACACTAACGTGTTAAAATTTAACATAACAAGACCTCAGAACACACCTTATATTCATCTCTGAACCCTGAGGTACTATTCTCAAAAGTGGCTAACTCTGAAGTGTAGCGTCAGAGAGCCTAACTACATTCATTCAACCTTTAGCACATATTAACACTATTTTGCTCTTTTTACAGTCATACCAATAAGTTAAAAATTTGGGCACTACTATAACATTTTCACTTTCATTAACATATCACAGTATTTCTTAACTTTTAAGAAAACAGTTCACATTGTACATAAGGACATATTAACATGCCGTTAATTTTACGCATTTTAAAACATACATTAGTAGTACAATGTTTGTTAACTTCTATTTCTTTCCAAGCAAGTGCTAATTCTTCTACATTTAAATACTACATTTCAAAAGTCCTTCAGACTAAAACTTCTTTTCTTGACAGAATCTTTTAAATAAAATTTTATACAATAATTTTACAATTTTCTTAAGGTACCTTTCTCAAAGATTACCAATGCTTTTACAATATTCAAGCATTTACTCATTCCTATTATACAATAATTTTAGTTTTACTCGCGAGTAATTGAAAAACATAGCAACAAAATAGGTAAAACTCATTTCTCGCCTTTTTGGCGATAAAGGTAGGCGTCACATGAAGTAAAACTTCTTAAATTCTGCAACTTGCAGTAAGAACGAAAAATTAACTTTCAAAGTTTTCAAAGTAAGATAAAGTTTTACTTATCTTTATGATATTCCGACATCCTTTTTGCCTCCCAGTCCTGGAAAGTGGCGAAGACTACCGTCTGGTTTATCCTCCGTCTTGTGCGGGTTCGCCCTTTGGTTCCTTCCTCCGTGAGCTTTCTTTTTTTTTTTTCAGTTCGGTCACCCTTGAAGAACTTAATATCTGCTCGTACTCCCGGCCGTTTGATGGCAGCTGTTCTTGGCGGAATCGGGACAACTCTCTCCCGTTGTTGCCTGGATCTCGTTGCTGGCTGTTCAACCGTTTGTTGCTTCCTTGCATCTGCAGCTGATTTTCCCGGGTCAATTCGTCCACATTTGCTGCGTAGAATCCTATCCGACGGGTACATCTTTCGTTTTGGAGCCGTGTTATTGTTGCTGCCATTTCTCCTGGCTCTCTTTGCATTAGTAGAACTTTCCCTTCTTCATTCTGGGGGTGGTCGTGCACTCTCCTTTCTGGTCGGTGGAAAGGCTTCTTTTTCTTGTTACCTTCAGTTTTCCAACGGGGAAACTTTCTTTTCATATGCCACCTCTGGAGATTGTGCCTGGCGTGCTACCTCTGGACATTGTGCCTGCCGTGCCGGATCCTGCAAAAGATCTTGAAATATTTGCATTTTATTACGATTATAGAATGGTTTTATCTGGTCAATGTTTGCGGTGCAGGTTTCACCATTCTTGGCTTTTAACACCGTTACAGCCTGAGTTACTTTCTTTACATATGGTCCTTCAAATCGTGGATAGAACTTTGCAATTTTATCTTCTGGTGCTGAAGAAAGTGAATGCTTAATTTTTAACACTTCATCCCCTACTTTATAAGTTATTCCCCGTCCTTTCATGTCATAATACAGCTTCTGTTTTCTTTGTGCTACTTCAGAGTTCTTCTTTGATTCTTTAATTAATTTTTCTATATCGCCCATTTGAAATTCCGGGGCTCTTTGTTGAACATAAAAAAATATATCTAACGGAGTTATAATCTTTCTGCCTAAAAATAACTCAGCAGGAGTTTTGCCCGTCGTGTCATGTTTGGCGGTCCTAAAGGCGAAAGCTAATTCACTGACATAGTTAATTTTTAACATAACTACAAATACTTTTCACTATATTTCTATTGACCCGTTCCGCTATATTTGATTGTGGCCGATACGGGACCATTTTTAACTGACGTATGCCCTGTTTTTGGCACATGTCTTCAAATACATTACTTACAAATTGAGGACCATTATCCGATATAACTTTTAGAGGCGCCCCGTATTTTAATATATATTTATTTAAAATAGAATCAGTAACTAATTTCGCGGAGGCTCGTTTTAAGGGAACAATTTCGGTCCATTTACTAAAATGATTAACCATAACAAGGAGATACCGACTTTTATTTAACTGACTTTTCGGGAAAGGGCCCAATAAATCGATGCCAATTATTTCACTTGGAAATTCTGATTTAATGCTATTTAGAAACCCGGCTGGGCGAAAATTAACGTAATTAACTGCTTGACATGTTGGGCAGGACTGGACATACACTCTTGTTAACTTTTGCAGCTCAGGAAAATAAACTGCTTCGCGTACGCGTTGGATGATGAGAGGCCAAAGGCAAGTCGTGCAACTCCTGCAGTATATTTAATCTAAGACTAGCTGGGATAACAGGTCTAAATTCGTTGTTGGAATTCGTAGTTTTTGTATAAAATAATAGACCGTCTATTAGTTCGTAATGGGCCGCCTATTTCTTATCGCCACGATATCTTGGTGGCTAAAATTTTCAGGATCTTTTAAATAATCATAAATATTTTTAAATTTCGGATCCTTACCCAGTTCGGTTATTACAGTTTCTCGAGAATGTATCCTATATGCTGTGAGAATTGCCACCTTTACAGTATTACCTTCTTCATCTATTTTTATTCTGGATAGGGCATCTGCTACGATATATTCCTTTCTGGGGGTGTGTTTGATTACCAAATTATACTCCTGTAACTTGAGTGCCCATCTTATTAACCTTGGGGATAAATTTTTTCCTGAGTATAATCTAGTTACAGCCGCATGATCAGAATACACTGTTACTAGCTCACTTCCAAAATAGACTCGGAACTTTTGCACTGCTAACAGAACTGCAAGTGCCTCTCTCTCAGTCGCGGAATAGTTTCTTTGAGTTTCGTTTAAAGTGCTACTAAAAAATGCCACGAGCTGCTGATTTTGGGAAAGTACTGCTCCTACCGCATAATCCGAAGCATCCGCTGAAATTTCTAAATTCTCATCGCTCTCAGGAAATTTCAAAACAGGGGCTTGCGTTAACGCTTGTTTTAATTTTTCAAACGCACTATTGGCTTCGGCCGTCCACGAGAATCTTGCCTTTTTCCTTTTTAATTTTAACAATGGTTCAGCAATAGTTGCAAAGCATTTTATAAAGGACCTATAATATGAACAAAGTCCTAGAAAAGAAGACAGCTTCTTCGCCGTATTTGGCGGCGGATAATTTTGAATAGCGATTATTTTTGATTCGTCCGTCTCGATTCCTTTCTGAGATATTTTGTATCTTAAGTATTTTAATTCAGGGGCTGCAAATTTACACTTTTCAACTTTTAGACCGGCCTCATTTAATAATGAAAACACCTCTCTCAATTCTTTTATATGTTGATCCAAATTATCACTAGTAATAATGATATCGTCTAAATATATAAATGTGGTCTTTCCTAGAACAGGCCTTAGCAGAATGTCCATACATCGCTGAAATGTTGCCGGTGCCCCTGAAAAGCCAAACGGCATACGCAAGAATGCATAAGTGCCAGACTTGGTTATAAAAGCAGTTTTAGGCACATCTTCTGGTTTTACACCTATTTGAAAATAACTCGTCGTTAGGTCTAACGTAGTCATGTATTTCTTAGAAGTTATGTTCCTTAAAATTTCTTCAATGATAGGTAACGGATATACCGGATATTTAGTAATGGAGTTTAATTTACGATAGTCAATTGCAAAACGCCACCTTTTCGGATGTGTTACTGGATAATCGTTATTTTTCTTACATAACACAACCGGGCTGGCATAACTATTTGAGATGGGAGTTATGATCTTTTTACGTAACATATCTCGAATGTGCCACTCTATAATTTTTTCTTTAGTCTTATCGTACCGATATGGCTTGTGGCGAACTGGATGTGAATCTCCTGTATCGATTTCATGTTTCTTCATTTGAGTAAATCCGGGAATATCACTAAATAACGAAGCAAATTCACTTACCACTTGGCGAATTTTTTGTTGCTCTCCCGTAGGCAGGTGGTTGAGATTTAATGTGGGTGGTTCTCTTTTTCTTCGAGAACTGGTTTCATGGTCAGCTTAAGGGACGCTTGGTTAAAATCCAGCGTTGCTTCTGCCTCTGAAAGAAAATCTATCCTTAAAATTACATGTGCGTGTAGATTTTTTACGATAAAAACATTATCTTTACCTGCTCGTCCTTAATACGGATATAGAGTGGTATTTTACCTATGCATTTGCATCTTTTCCCCTGGGCAGCTAATACTGTCGTATTATCCGAATTATATCTTCTATACTTACGGAAGTATTTCCGAAGAAAATCTTCTGTCACATAGGAACACACTGCGCGCCTGTATCCAGGAGTGCGGTGGCTGGAATATTGTTGACCAAAACTTCAATCTTTGGAAAAATCAAATTTTTCACAATAACTGTATTTAGCTTGAAGGAAGAGGGATTTTCTTGGCCTTCGGATTTCCGCACCCTTCCATCAGCAGAAATCCGTTTTAGTTTAAATCGTCTTTCTTCTTTTCCATGCCTTCCTACTTTTTCCGATGGCCTTCAGACTTTTTTTCTGGCTTATTATTGATTTGTCGACGTTCGCCGGTTGTTTTTGGATACTCGGGTTTCCTTGACCACTGATTCGACTTGCTTCCGTAGCCGTGCTCTTGCCTTTGCTGTGGTCTTCGCGCACCAAATTGGCTTCGTTGCTCGTACTGGCGTCTTCTTTCAATGTCCGTCGTTCTTCTCTTTTCAAACTGGATTGCGAGCTCAAATAACTTTTCCAATGTCGTCGGGTTCCTTAATTCAATAAAGTCTTGTTATCGGGGAAGTAAACTAGGCAAAATTACTTGGATTATTTCAGGATCCGGCCGGCTTCCATACAAGAGTTTAAAGACGGGAATTTTTCTTAAAATAAAGCTTGAAAGATTTTCGATTCGTTACTGGTATATACTGAAGAGTTCCGCTTCCAATTTTGTACGATTTCTTACGACAGGGAAGGCTTTTACTAAGGCAGTCTTGAAATTTTCGTAAGTATAGGTGGGCGTTCCCGCTTGACCCAAGAGGTTTCTTCCTATACATTTGAACCAATTAAGCGCTTGGCCCCTCAAAGCGCTGGTAGCTAAGGTGACTTTCTGGAACTCATGGAGTGGATATAGCATGAAGTGGTAATCCAAATTTTCTAAAAAACTGGTCAGCGGTGAGTTTCCATCAAAGGTTGCTGCTGGTTTCATCGATGCGCGCATGATCTGGACGATGTAACCAAATTCTTCCAGGGCGGCAGCTGGCGTTTCTGGATTCTGAGCCGTTGCTGCAGGCACCTCAGGTTCTTCTTGAATCTCGGCCATGGTTATTCTTCTTCTTCGGGCGCCACTATCAGGACTTGTATTTCTCTTGATTTGCGTTGGAAACATAAATGGTGCTGAATCGGAACAGGGAGCTTACTCAAGCTATGTTCAAGAAAGTGTGAAGTAGACAACACAAGCAGCAAAGGTATACGAAACCCTTTATTTTCTATCTTTTACAGGATCTTCCGAGCTTCGGAATACAAAGACCAACCATTTGTGGTCTGAACGTAAGAATATAAAAACTACTAACTAAAACTAACTATGAATTAGTATACAAATGCCTAGCACTAAGATTGGCCTTTATTTAAAGAAAGGTACGTATGTAGTACGCCGAGTTGCTTAAACTACAATACGTTTGCAAATAACAAGAGGGCTAAACCTCTGGCCTTAAAGGCAACCAGCAACAGAGTAAAACTCGTAAAACTACAGTGGCAAGCGGCTTGCTTCCTATAACTCTTTCCTCTCTCTCTTGGCAAAAAGCCACAACTTAAGTACTTGGCGTTAGCAAGACAATTTGCATAAAAAGTTAAAGCATTTAATTCTGGCCGGAAGTAGAAAATAAGAAGTGATAGTACAGTTTTAAAATAAAATAAACGTTAGTAAAACTTAGTATTCTTACAATCTGTCTAATTTTTACACGTGTATTGCTGTCCCAGTTGGTTCCTTCTGAGTTATTTCTATACTAGAATTTCTGGAAAGTTTTTAAATTATCGCTTTAATCTGCTTGTCGGAATTGATAAGATGTGTGTGGAATGAAACTCCACGATCCTGTAGCATTTTTGTGTTTGTTTGAGTGTTAATGCTACTTGAATGTTGTCATGTATCTGTCTGCGGTCAGCCAATCAGCTGCCTGCCTCGTGGTAAGAATCCAGCAAGTGAGACAGACGAGAACTATTTGCAGAAAGTGTGGTAGGTGCGTTTACGCACAACAAAAAACAAAAATCAGCAAAAATCAGCATTATATAACAACAAAAATCAAACAACAAAAATCAGCATTATATTTTCAAATTTTCACAGGACTAGTTTCGATGGTTTTACCATCCTCAGCTGCAAAAGCGCAAATGAACGAGATAGCTGTTATTTTGTCTTAATTTAGATGCTGTGCTAACTACATTAAGTAATCTTAGATTTACGGTGAAAGTAAAGAAATGTGTTTTTGCACGTTCGGAGATAAAGTATTTAGGACATATAATAGGACCTGGAAGACATCAACCTGATCCTGAAAAATTACAAGCCATTGAAATTCTAAAAGGTTCTAAACCGAAGACTGCTCTAAAGAGGGCATTAGACTTATTCAACTATTATCGTGATTACATAAAGAATTATGCAGAAATAACTCGCCCATTGACGGAGCTTACAAAAAAGAAAATTCCTGAGATAATTCCATGGACTGATGTTGAGGAATCAGCATTTCAAGATCTGAAACGTCGATTTGTGTGAAGCACCAACACTTTACACTCCAGACCCAGAAAAACATTACATCATACAGTGTGATGCTAGTTCATATGGTGTTGGTGATTGCTTGTGACATCGAGACAGCAAAGTCAGTTTGCATCCTAACAGCTTTGCCAGTCAAAAACTCAGCAGAACTGGTCAACTATTGAACGCGAGGCTTATGCCGTTGTGTGGTCATTAAAAAAGTTCGAGTATTGGATGTTTGGATCGAATATCGAGCTGATCATAGACCATAATCCATTATTATCTTTGCATAAGTCGGCACCTCATTCTGTCAAATTACAGAGATGGGGAATGGCACTTCAGCATTATAATATTCATATTTCTCAATGCCTAGGTGCACAATTAAAAAATGCAGATAGTCTTTCTAGATTAGTTAGTGAATGAAATAGGTGTGAACTATGTATGAGCTGATATGTTTAAAACTTTGCATTAGTTATTTCTCTTTTGTTCCGTAATTGTACGAGAGCTATTTTCGATCTGTTTTGAAAAAAAAAAAAAAAAATCTGAAATGTTTCAGATTTTAAATTACGTCCAAAGGGGCGTTTTTTAACATTTTGTGTGTTACCTTTCTTTATTAAATATCATGTTCCTCGCACTTAAACCATAAGATCCAGTGCAACAGCAATATCGCAAAATAGTTTTAAAACGAGCCTATCTTTAGAATTTCCGATACAGAGACTCACGCGCTGGAGATAAAAATGTTTTTTCTGCACAACGTTGCCATTGCTCGCTTTGAAATCCTTGAGTTTGTTAATCAAATATTCGTCAAAGTTTTAAAAAATAGGAAATCGATCATAAAACAAATTTCAAATTTCAAATTTGGTCTTCCACATGCTCATATTCGTTGGAGGATTTCGTTATTCAAAATTCGATGACTCTATGTACCGTTGTTTTATCACAATACGAGAAATATACATACATTTATGCAGATTTTTCATTATTTAATTTCTTCAAATATAATGCAGGACTCTAACATTTTGTGGCAACAGTTTGAAAAGTGAACCGACATTTATGAGTCCGACGCAAAATGCCAAAACGAAACTAATAGTCCTTCGGGATTCAAATCCCTTTGGACTTTAAAAAAAAAAAAAAAAAAAAAAAAAAAAAAAAAAAAAAAAAACTGGTTTTCGTTTAATGTTGCATTATAATATTGTGTTTTGAAATAATATTGCATATATGTTTTATTACAGAACTCCGGTATTGTATCAAGGCGTCTGTTCATCTGTTGTGAGATGTATGTTTATTGCACTTATTTCAAAGTATGTTATTACTTCATGTATAGATAGATGTTCATATATTTTGAATTTATTTGGTTAAGAAAAAATATATAAGTATTGATATTACATTTGTAAAAGTGTTTATATATGTCATTTACGTGCTTAATTGTTTATTTCAATGTGAGACGATTTAAATAAGTGTATTTAATTATTAAGCATTGGCTTATGGAATATACAATTTAAGTTCGTGAATTCATTTGCTAGTTTTTTCAGATTGTGCTTCGCTTTGGCGTAGCACAATCTTACCGGGGTGGGGTGTCATGTATCTGGCTGCGGTCAGACAATCAGCTGCCTGCCTCGCGGTAAGAATCCAGCAAGTGAGACAGACGAGAGCTGTCTGCAAAGTGTGGTAGGGCGTTTACGCCTGAGTTCGAGTTTCGATTTTAGACAGCGTGGCTGATTAATTTGTAAGGTATTAACAACTGTGTTTCATTGGAATTATTTTCTTAAATCATATAATATCAAGGTCATGTAAATATTTGTACAAAGTCATGCTTCTATATAATAAAGGTTTTATTTTGCAATAATGTATTGTGTCACGTGTCTGTCATCCCGACAAGCATGACAAGTGTTAATGCCTTGTTTGTATGAGTGTTAATGCTGTCCTCCAAATGGAGTTTGCATTCTTTATCTCTTTTGAAACACGTAGGATATTCAGTCATCAATTAGTATGTTGTGATATTACTTTTCTTATTGATAGGAGAACTGTTTTCTTTTATTCAGGTACTTGTCATAGAAAACCCTATCGGAGCAATATCATTATTGGGAGGTAGTATATTGCTAGCAGCAGTTGCTACGTATTTCCTTCCTTTGGAAACGAGAGGAGCAGGAATGAAGGTAAACTATAAAAATGTGTTTTCTTATTCTTTGGCTTCAACTCAATAGACTATGAAGATAGAGAATCGTTTTAAATGACATATTTAAGCTAAGATGCTAATGACAATTTCAGTCGAATGTTACCGTAGCTACCATTAAACTACAATAACAGTCAAATTTCTATTTTGCTGTGCTTTTTTGTATTCATCTTTAGGTCAGGGTAGCCTAGAAATATGTTAATATCATCGATATGATTCTGGCAACGTAATAAAGCCTGCATTCTATAAAATACCTATGCGTTTTTATTAGAATGCCGAAAACTGGCGAGCAATATATGAAACGATTAACATTTCACAAATTTCCTAGGCATTGTACAGAATTCCGAATGACAAACCGGCAAAGTATGAAATAATACATGTCCGATTCGTTTCGTAGATGCATTTAATACATTCATGCATAATCCATACCTTTAATATATTCATTTCATAATTCCATAATATTTCATACATTTTGATACATATTTTTCTTTTATAGGAAAGGAATAAATTCTGCTTTATACATTTTTAATGGCACTCTTTCAATATTCTTTCAAAATAGCTTTTGTATTTTTAAGCGATGTACATCTTTTAAATAATAGACTTGTGTTCTTTTTTTCATATTTTGCTTAAATATCGTTTGTCATTCCATAGAATGCCTAGGTATTGTACACTCTAGACAAAGTATATAATAACTCTCATATTTCATAGTTTGCCTAAAAATGCCAGACATTCTATAAAATGCCTAGATATTCTACAAAATAACGACTTTTCATACACTGTCAGTAACTTTTATACAGTTTTATTATGTAACGACCGGAATCTGCGTATCAGCCGTACATCGTCGATATATTAATTACAACTCTGCAGCACTTGTTTAGCAATATAAATCCCATGCACATACAGACTGAATAGGAATTCTTCAAGGCTTTTTTCAAACAACGATTTTGTCGTCTTAAAGCTTTGTAGTTTAAGGCACAAAAGTCTATTCGCACCTGTTAGCAGGGTTTAAGCCTCAGCCAGCCAGGAATGGGTAAGCTGCGCATTCGCAAATGTGTAACTGACTTGGCGAAGCCATTGACAGTGTTTTCTTCGGTAATTCTTATACCAACTTGGCGTAAAGTTGAAAAGTTAGAACTTTTAGGCAAAATCCTTAAAACCATTTTTTTTTTTTTTTTTGTGTGTGTGTGTGTGTGTGTGTGTGTGTGTGTGTATGACTTAGGAAGATTACGTTGCTTAGCAAAGAAGCTCGGCTTAAATCTTTTATGACGTTAAAACATCGTGTGAACGAAGCTTAAGAGCAAAGACCACTTATTTAATTTCTGGGTTGAATTCCCTCAAAAAATTACACTTTCTGCCAATTCTATGCAATTTTGATGGTAGATGAGATTATTGATTAAATAATTATATCGCGACAAATCATTTGACGGTTATCTATCTTAAGAAGTATACCTCTGTGAAGGGTTGTTTTATTTTAGGGCTAGTACATGGTATAAACCACGAATTCCAGGCAACCAATCCATTCAGTCACCGAAAATGGTCAGCGATCTTTTCCATTGCTATGTCTGGAGCATGTCATTCCTGAAGTTACAAAAGAATGCCGTGGAAAGTTTGTTTTCAAAATTTTTATCATCCCTTTAATTTTTATAAGCTTTTACATAATTCACTAAGGTGTTTTACTGTGGGTGGAATTTTATCATCCATATTTAACCTACTTCCTGATAAGCTATCGATTTCGATTTTGTACTCATGCTGTTGGTCAATGACAAAGCAATGTGGTAAAGCGAATTTTTAAAATTCGGTTCAGAGCTTTTTTAATTTAATGCTTAAACGATTTTTTCCTCATATCTTCGCTTAACGAACTAACTAAGCATATCAGAATTTCAGTACTTGTAGCCTCGAGTGCAGCGGAAAGAAACCCTTCAATAAAACTTGTATAAAAACTGTAATTTAATTTCAGAATTTTTGACAAAGTTTTGAAAACTGCTCAAGTTTTTAGACTTTTTGTCGTTTATGATTTCAAAACTTCAACATCTGAAAATGTATCGGATATAAACTTTTGAAACTTTCACCGATTATAAAAACAAACGTTGCGCATTCTTTTAAAACAAAAAAGATTAAAAAAATATTAACTGAGAGAATTTCTACATTTTTTTTTTAAATGTGTCGCAGTCTGAAGCAGACAGAATTAAATAGTGCTTTGAGTTTGCAGTCTTGCTGCAATTAATGACCAAGTTTGCCACCTTGGTGCACTTCATCACGAATTAGTGATATTCGTTTTTCATTTTAGCTTCAAGTAAAACACTCATTAAAACATTGCGATTACATCCAATTCTCGAAACTGAATACTCAAAGCAATTTCTTCATTCTCCGAATGACATTTAGTTATTTTCTTTATTTTCTAATTTTCCTATAATAGATTGTTTGTGTTTTAACAATGATTAAAAATTCCATCATTGATGACGCGTAGCTAAGACTAAACAGAAAATAAAACACAATAAAAAAAAACAAGCTTTTATTTAAAATTGAATTTTATTTAAAATAGATAATGAATGCATTAAAATGAGAAAGATAATTTATCGTATAGTTTAATGGGAATAATAAATTAAGATATTTCATTTGCAAAGTTCATCTACAATTTTATATCTTGGATATTAAAAAGGGGGAGCATCAATAATGAATTCTATACTTTAATTGCTTTGTGGCGGCCGAGCGGTAAAGTTGCTGAACACTGGTAGTTCGGTCCGAGGTTCGAATCCCGCGAACGGGCTGGCTGCATGGGCGTTTTCGTGGTTTTCCCCATGTGTAACGTGTATACGAGCCAGTTTCCCTTAGAAAGTCCTCCACGAAGGCATCCCTCCCGTTAGGCAGATAGCCCTCGAGGCTTTGCCATATCACACACACACACTTAATTGCTTTGTCAAATGTATAAGCTCTTGGCTTTTTTAATTTATCGCGGGCGCCCAACGCTTTTATTATTTTGGATATAAAATAGCAGATGAATTATGTTAATAAAATTATTTAATCTATTATTCCCATTAAAATAACAGAAATTTTTTTTCCTACTTTTAATGCTTCGTTGTCATTCCCATTTTACACAAAAGTTTATTGCCTAAAAAACCTTTCACTTTAACTGTATTTTATTCTTTCTTATCTTTATAATTACTTATTTGTGCATTTATTTATCCTAGGAATCTCATGGTGTCTCGAATCTGTGAGGAAATGGACCAAGAAGCGTAGTTTCAAACAGCAGGCCATTCAATAACTAATAATAGTTCGATTCTTGCTGTCAAGAGTTTATATCTGTGACCATGCTATATGATTCAGTTACATTTGAAGAAGAGCTTACGACGGATTGTTGTTTATTGTTGGTAACTCTAAGATTCCGTTGGTCAGAGTATATGAATGTGCAATTTGTCCGAGTTTTCGTAGCCTTCAAGCAGGTTTACTCTGACTCTAATTTGCTGATCAGTGTTATGAACTTGGGTCACAATACATTTTGTATTATTTGATGTATTAAGGCAACAAAAATCATAAATTTACGAATTACGCTGATTCTTGTCGCTTTAATACCTCCAATAGTCGTTTTTCGGCATTTTATTTTAACTCAGATATTCTGTATATTAAAATATTTTTTTTTAACTTAAAAGATGCTAAATTCAATAAAATGGAATGTATTTCTACAGCAAATAGTTCTATGTATGAGGAAGAGTCAAGTCAACAAATTTAACAGCTCCTTTTCTTTTCCTTTTTGCTTCCAAAATAAGGATGTGGTGAGTTTGCATGAGAAGGTGGCAAGAGTAACAAGTAAACTTCACAAATAAAATTACAAACCAAAATAAATTATGATGCACGTAGTTTCTTGGCATCAGCACTGCAATACTTTTATGCCACAGATTCCCTAGAACATTGAAGATACATATGCAAATGCGCATACTATTGCTTGTTGCCACAATGGCGAATCGAAAGTCCTTCCGAGATGTTAACGGAAAGGGAAAATGTGTGTTCTTCCTCAAAGTTGGGGCGAAGATTAAGAATTTGTTAGTATAGATTTCAACATATTCAGTGCAGGTGCTCAGAAGCTTTAGTAAAAGCTGGATAACGAAAGGTTTGCTTTAGCTTATTTTGATCACTGCAAAGCACGTGAGTGCTATCTACTTAAGAAGATAGATGCCTTCATGGATAATTTTCTAATGGAAACTGACTTGTATCCACTTAAAAGATGGGGAAAACCACGGAATGCCCAAGCAGCTAGCCCATTCGTCTGGAATTTTAACAAGGTCAAACTACCAGTGTTCAAAAATTTTACCACTGGTAGGCGGATACCGAAAGGAAAAGAGTGCTGTAACTGTCTGTATGCTACCGGCAATGTATTGTTTGGTTTATGGGATTACGGCAAAGCCTTGAAGGCTATCTGCCTAATCGGCAGTGTATGAAACGCTGGCATTCTATAGAATACCTAAGCATTTTATAGGATGCCTGGCGTTTTTAGGCAAAGTATGAAATATGAGGATTATTATATATTTTCATAAGGTATTATATATAATAGTCATACATTCTAGAGAGTGACAAATTTTATTTAGGCAAAGTTTGAAAATAAGGTCATAATGAGGTTCTTATTTAAAAGACGTCAATTCCTCAAAAATACAAATATTATTTTTAAAAAAATAATGAAAGAGTGCCATTAAAGAGTCTTTTATATTCAAAATATGCAGAGAAAAGTTAAATTGGTATAAAAAAATTTACGAAAGCGATGTATGAAATGTATGGTTTAGGCATGAATGAATCAAATGTATATTCATAACGAATTGGAGATGTCTTTCATATTTTGCCGGTTTGTCATTTGGGATTCTTCATAGGGAGTGTAAATCGTTTCAAACATTGCCGGCCCATTTCCGGAATTCTATAAAATGCTTAGCTATTCCACAGAATGCTGGCTTTCACACAATTCACGTAACAGATAAAACCGAGTATTTTTTATCATTCGCCTTGTCCTGGACTTCTTGTAAGCAAATGCCTGCTTTAAAGTTTCGTCCTTAATTTTGGGTTCAATACAGCAGGCGTTCCGAATACCAGCTTTTTATCCTGGATTCTCAATCCTGGAAGTCAAAAGGTTTCTTATCTTTTCTACATAAATATCGGATAAATTCTCGTCCATTTCTTTTGCGCATTTTTTCGAATGAGCGGCTTTTTAGCTGTTGTCTCCTGACGTTATGATTTTCTACAACAGTGGTTCTCAACCTGTTTTGTCCCATGCGCACCTCTTAGTACTGCCAGAGGTTCATTCCGAAACTAAAAAATTTACATAATAAAGTTATCAAAATATTATAGAATGAAAATAAGGTTAAAATAAATTTTAAAAATCTTTAAATGGCTGAAAATGTCACCAAGTAAGGGATTAAGTCACCAAACTGCTTGGTTTTTAGTTTAGTGGGCCTTCTAAAACGAGGTAAAAAGGGACCTTTCGTTTAGTTTGCCACAGCTTTTTAAGAGCTGTGTTCATTTCTGTTTGCTCTGCTTTAATCGATTATGGCAAAACACACGAGGGCTATCTGCTTAAAGGGAGGAAGACCTCCGTGAAGGACTTTCTAAGGAAAACTGGCTCATATACACGAAAACACACGTGTAGCCAGCCCGTTCACCTGGAATCGAATCGGAGTCGGAACTACCAGCGTTCAGCAATTTTACCACTCGGCCGTTGTTGGTCCTGTTCATTTCGGAAACGATCAGATATGGGTCTTGGGGATGGGACCGATAATCTTGATATCCAAGACTCAAGAAAAAAAGACCACTGCTGAAATGAAAAACTGGATTTATACAGAATGGAATTTTTGCTGAGAATCGTCTAATAAGAAAAAAAGAGTTAATGAAAAATATACAGTTAAATAAGAAGATGAATATAATAAATCAGGTACTGACTAATCATGGGCGCCTCCCGGCTTATTTTAATCGGTTCCATCTACAGAATATGATAAATGCTTAATTTGTGATAAGTTTGGGGACGGCAGGCACTTCGTCGATGAATGTACGCTTACCCTGAGTGCAAGAGAGAAATATAGAAAGAAATTTAAAGAAGATTTCTAAAGGGACTACTCAAATTTGAAAGATCTTGCAGAGACAATAATGAAGATTATAAATACGAACAAAGATAGAATTGGCATTTGGCACTCAGACTCAGATTTTGTATGTTTTTTTTTTTTTTTTTCTTATATTTGCTTTTTTTCTGGCCAGTCCCATTTTATTATCATATGGCCGGCAAGGAGGATCGGGGCTGTGCTCTTACAATAATAATAATAATAATAATGGGTCTCTCTTCTTCAGACAGAAGATATCTGCCAAGGTATTGTGAAACAAATCCAAGCACGTCATATAATAAACTTTCTGAAGAATGTAAAGATGAAATCAGTGAATTCCCTATAAATGCTGATACATGAACCGCCGTCGGAGTATTCAGATTAAGGGTACAACATCAATCAAATAATTTCCCGAAACATTAGCCATAGTTCATACATAAACTTTTTTGCATAAAGCTTGCAGACAATCCCATAGTAACGACACTTTTTCTAGTTGAAATGCCGTGAAAGTAATACTTACTTACATATGTCTAATCATGTTTATATTTAATCAGTTAAATTCCATTGCTGTTTTGAACAGTCGTGATCATATTAAGCGACGCCTATTGTTTATATATTTAGATTTAGTATACTTTTTAATGTGTTTTAATAAATTAAGCAACAAAAAGCATGGAAAACGTTGATATAAATACCAAAACTTGAATAAACGTTGTTTTTATAGTAATTTTATTTTTGTAACTTTTTCCCAGAATACTCAAATTATAACTGAAATTTTAGCAAAATTATTTTTGTATACACTATCTGAATAAAAATTTTCTAAAAATCTACCATTTTTATCATTTATTGTTATCATCACTTCTTTTAAAATCTTTCGCGTGCTCTGTTGAAACATTTAGGGATTCATCCTTGAAACACGGTTTTAGTTACCTCATTTGCTAAACTCTACAAATTGACTAAAGCGATAACTTTATTGCGGTGCAAATTTTCTTAAGATTTCGCAAATGTCCAATTTCTCCACAATTGAAAAACTCGGACCAGAAGATTAAAATTCAAATTTCTCTAAGTTTGGCCTTTCTTGAATATGAGATAAAATTATTTCTCGAAATAACAAACAGTTTCGATAACGAAAGTAAAGCATGTGCACGTGAAGAAGGAAAGCTTCCATAGATGCAATATAAAACAATTTGACTTGTGTGGCGATGAACCGTGAAAAGACAAATTCTTGTCGTCAAATCGAAAGTTGTTTAGGTAATTGAAGTATACGGTACAAGAATCAAAGAATTTTTACAATTCTTTTATATATAAAAATATATTGATCATACAAGAAATGCTATGATCAACAATTCAGTTAACGTGATTAAAGAATAGTATAGAATAAATGTTTTTAAACTAAATTGACTTTGTTTTTAAACTAATAGACAATTTTGGTAATCAAAATTGATTACCAAAATTGCCAAGTGACAGAGAAATGTCGCCAAATAATGGATTATCTGGTCAAACACTTGTTTTCCATTTTAGTCAATCATTTAAAATTAAAGGGGGAAAAAGAAGCTACCTTAGTTTGGTGTAGATTTTGAATAACTGTATTGATTTTGGCGGTGGTTGAACGCAGGTGCATCTTGTTAGAAGCAATAAAAAAATTCTTTACATTTATTTTCTTCTTTCCTTTGCACTTGAGGAAATATATATATATATATATATATATATATATGAAAACATCCGCTAAGATTTTATTTATTTATTTTTTTTTTCGGGGAAGGGAGCTTAGTTTTTCATCTTACATTCTCATTTTCAGTTAAAAAAAAAAAAAAAAATCTGAAACCGAAATTGAAATTTAATCTGAATACCCCTTCAAGCATTCAGATCGAAGATCCGCATCGTTCAAATAATTTCCACGAACGTTATGAACAAACAGCTCATAAATGAAATTTTGTATTAATGACATTGTGAACAGTTCTTAAACAAATTTTTGCCATTTCCTAATTAAAATGCTGTGAAAATACCTATTTGTGTTTCTTGCTGCATTTATATCAAATTAGAATTATCAAATATAAAGGCCATTTTTTCTTCATCTTTTAATGTTATTAATCGAGTAATGTTATCAAAATAGCGGTGGGCAAACGTGATCTTAATTTAGCGGCGTCAGTCCAGGCGCCCGTTGCAACGAACGTTTCGTTCAAGAATGATACTGAAAAACTACAGCTTTAAAACGTTTCTCGAATTTTTAATTCCTTTCTCCACAACCACCAAGCGAATTTTGGCTTTTTCTCCCAGTGATAAATTAGCACCATAATAATACCTCATAGTTTCCCTTGAATAAACAAATTTATTTGTTTGCAACTTTCACCTGATGATGAGCGCCAAAATTCACAGCACAGCGTGGGGGTTTTGGACTTTTAAACAACTTGAAGGGTATTGGCCTGTTTCTGAGATTCAAATAAATGTAGAACTCTCTGAAAGAAGAAAAAAGGGAATAATGACCTTAGTTACCTCACTTGCTCCTAATAAAAAAATGGTACTTGCATCATTTTCTAAATATTTGCGAATTATTCGACTGACAGCTTGGATACTGCGATTATTTTTAGAACTAGAAATCTAGATCGCAAACTGAAAAAAAGAATTATCTCTTCAAGAAATCAAAGCAGCTGAGAAAAGGCTTCATTTGAAGTTCAGAAAGAATCTTCATAGATTTCTTTGCTCTGTCTTTGCGTTTTTACTGATGCAGAAGGTCTAACGAGACTGAAAACAAAAACCCTTCCCAGAGAAGACACAGATGATATCATCCGTCCTATATTTTTACCTTTTGATCATCGAGTTAGGAAAAAATTGTTTTCGTACTAATGTGGATTTCCTGCTTTACTTCATTACTTAGGTTTGATTAGCCATTCGGTTTGAGTTATTCAACTTTTCAGAGTCAAGATAGTTGTGATGCAAAGGTGTTCACACCTGGCGGGTGAATGGGTACATCCTGCAGGGACATTTAAAGACTTCTTAAGGCCCTAGGCCCCTATGCAAAAGTAGACCCCTTTAATTTCATTAAATGTAAGGTTTAATAAAAGCAATCCATACTAAAATGAAATTTTATTAGAAAATTCGTTTTGTACATTTTAAATTCGCAAAATCATTATCTCTTTAAAATCAACTGCTAATAATATTTCATTTTTAATACTCCTCAGACTTAAATTATTCAAATGAGATTGAGTCATACGATTTTTCAGTTCATTTTTGACCAGGTTGAGTTTTGAAAATGAGCGCTCACCATTTGTGTTAGTAATCACCATCGACAAGAAAACTCTCATTACTATTTAAATATTTGGAAACACTGTTACTTTCATTATATATTGCATGTATAAAAAGATTGCATTGATACCAATCCCAATCTCCTTATCTAACAACTGTTCTTAATCGTCATTAGCATTTGTAAAATAATAATTTCTTATGAATTTTTCTTCTTTCCATGTCTTCTCTTTTTCTTCAGTTTTTCGCCATGAGTGCTTAGATATAACTTGAAATATTGGCATTACAAATTCAGTTCCTCCCCGTGAACAACTTGATCATAAAATTTCGATATTTTCTGGCATGCTATTTTAATGTTACTCTTATCCAAATTACAAATATTTTCAAAAAAAAAAAAAAAAAAAAAAACAGTTCAAATGCCACCCCGTATTTTTTACTGCGCTTTCGCTTGTTGTCAATTAGAGAGTCGATTATTGGTAAAACGGTTTCTACTTTAAATTTCTCTCTGTGGTTGCCTTCGAAAATTATGTCTGTGTCTTTAGCTCTTTCAAGGAAAGTTACCCTAGCACTGCGTTGTCTTACACACTTATGAACACTTTGATACTCTTTGATAAAGGACATTCCCTTGGCATTTCACTCATAAAAATCAAAAGAGTCTGTTTTGGTTTTTTATTTACGTTATTAAAGGTTTTAACAATTTCAGTGTTTTCGACAAATCCATATTTTTACTCTAGGTGAATAAATTCACTTTGTCAATACGAGTCATTATGTCATAGTTAAAAAAGTAGTTTTAAGTTCTCCTAGCACTAACTTGAATACTCCAAAATCTTCCAGGAAATTTCACTATTTTGCGGCACAAGATCACGCTTCCCCCGACGTTCCCTTCCGACACACTGTTTTGAAGAGGCTTCACCACGCGAACTGTCCTTGCACGCAAAATTAGATCATTCTTGTGCAGAGAAGAAAGTTTGACTACTCACATAAAGTCCTTTACAATACTGCCTTTTTTGGAACTTCCATTCAACGATCCGGAACATTCACACAACGCACAATGTTAGCTGAAGACTACAGGCGAAAAGTCCGTTCCTAAATTTGCTCTCAGGAACAATCCTTAACCGCTGCCACCAATTTTAATATTACTGCTGTGGTGTAGTGGCCGAAACCGCTACGCAAACCCTAGGTCGCGACACAGGGTTGAAATGAACTTCTAACTCAAGTTTTAACAATAGCATGAATTTTAAGATGCAAACCTTAACAGTTGCATATCTCATAAGTATGGGACTTGGATAAGTTTAGTCCCGTAATTTCTGTTATAGGAAAAATGCTCTATCGCATTATACGCGAGGAATGATCATTCTTACAAAGCCAACATGCACATAGCTCCAAAAAGGAAAAATTGTCCCCTCTTCTCAGGAAACCACCTTATATATCTGCCTGTGTTTACTTGCGCTGAACTCCCGGGGGGAGGAGAAGGAAAGATTCTTTCACTCCTACATAACAAAGTGTCTTCTCGTGACCCTGATGAAAAGACTTCTTTTGTCTCTTTGTGACAGTGTGTCGGAGTGACCTTCGAGGCTGCAACCGGAATCCTTAAGAGAGGCACAGGATTTCATCACTGATATGAAAATTATTGCACTCTGAAATCAGTTATCCTAGACAAAGAACCCTTATGCCACCTTATCACAAAATATACAGCAGAAGTCCAGAAAACCGCAAAGCTTGGGACCAGAAGTTGTGCGGATTTTGCAGATTTCAGGACAGAAAAGATAAATCATAACATTCAGACTAAAAGTGCAAAATAAATAAGGCGTATTAGATACATTTAATTAAATTATTATATACATTATTGCAATAACTTATTATATGCATTATATTATTATTTCGTATATAAATTGATTATATTGTTCAGTGTATTATATATACACATCATGGAGGTTTGCCGATTTGGCCTCAGGCAAGGATTTCCGGTTTCGGATTCCAGCGTTAGAATCACTGTTGCTGTAAAATTTCAACAGCTTTTCTTTATTTTTCCATATACAGTACAAAGTCCGTAATCCGGACTCGCCAAGACTTCGGTGATTCCGGATTATAGATCATCAATTTAAATCTGGTAAGATGGCATGTAGAAATTATACTATTAAAAATATGAAACCGTAATTTGTGAAATAAAAAGCAATTATGATCTAAAGGGTATCAAATTTTACAAAAAAAAAAAAAAAAAAAAAAAAAAAAAAAAAAAAAAAAAGCTTAATATTTGTTTACTTCATTAAACATTTCTTTCAATGTGCACATGCGCGTAATGTATGTGCATTCTCTACGCGCATGCATAAAGTTTGTGGCTTTGAGGTCCGGATTATAGATCGTTCCGGATAATGGACTTTGTACTCTATCATAGACAATCGTATCGCAATTCCGGTAGGGTACGAACTGCGCCAAATTTGATCGAAAATCCCCGTCCCCCTCTTTTTTAATCCACGAACTGCTCGACGTTTTCTGTCCCCCATTTCTTTCCAAAAAAATTGGGTGCTACAAAAAGTCGTGTATCGCCATTAATGGGACATTATATTGAGACTGCAAGCCTTTATTTTCGTTTATCAGTATTGTAAAAATTGTGCATGTAAAACAAATATTAATTTAAAGTCTGGCGTGTGCTAAAAAATAAATTTCTTTTACACTCATTTTAAAGTTTTATGATGCTTAAAAGAATGATAAGCCTAATTCAGCCCACTTTTGTTCTTACGTGTGCTGTATCTTCTATTTTCTTTAATATATTGTTCAGCCTAATTTCAAAAGGTATTATGATCAAGCGGAAAAGTCACTAAACATTGGTAGTTCGACCCGAGTTTCTAGTCCCAGTGATCCCCTAGCTCTTCTTTTTTTGTACTTATTTACTGTGTAAAAATATATAGTAAAAATACTTTTAAAATTTATTCTTTAAAAATATTTCAAAATTTTTCACCTTAGCGTATCTTTTTACAAATCCCTCTGATAAGAAAAAGAAAGGAAAGAAATTAACTTGGTTTCGGTGATTGATACCTCAGTGCAAATATGTGTAACTTTTTCCAAAAGCATAGAGTTTAGTAAATGGATATCAATAAATTATGGATTATTTCTCATCTAATTTTCTTAACATTTTTATTCCAGAAATTTCCTTTCCCACTGTAGTGTTTAACTTTATGCGTTTTGTATAATAATTTACATTTGTTTATAATTTTACGCGAATGAAAGTGATTATTTAATTGTATAAGCTTTGCTGAAAGATAAACGAGAAAACAAAATTCTATCACTTGCGGTCAAGAGAGTATTTGATGTAATAATTCTCATATATTTTCTTTGATAGTTTTTATTTAATTTCTTTCATTTATGCATTACTACATAGTTCTTTTCAAAAAATATTTTTCTGTGCCGCATGTCCGTATTTCAGTTTCAAGGAATGCGCGCTCCGTGTAGGATATATAATGCTTAATAAACTTATGATATGAAAGAGATCTAAATTCTCTTCTCATTTCTACTGTATTTTTTAAATTTCAACCTCTAAGAAATTTACTCTAGACATCGTTTTCATGATTTAATATTTTATACTTATTTATTTATTTTATTCATACTTTAGCATTTTCTTTAAGTTTATCCTTTATCATGTTAACCTGTTTTTAAATATTTTTCTCAGCAAATATATTTTTCACCAAGATAGTCAAAGAATCGTTCGGAACTGATTGAAAATTTAGCTATTTAAGTAATATACACTGACTTCCGGTTGTAGGGGTGAAAAAGGTCAGAGCCAATAGTTGTGCTCATGAAGAATGCCTTGTAGCCCCACATGTTGTTACAAAGATGAATTTAATGCCTGCAAGCGTATTACAAAAGTCGAGCAATTAACAAAAGTAAATCTAAAAATCTAAAGTGATGTATAAAAGAAATTAAACAAACAAAAAAGAAACGATTTTTCACAGACAATTCAGTGTTTCTCATCAATTAATTCAGTTTTTACTTCACGACAAGGCAAAAATACATAAAAACTCAAAATATCTGTATTAAAAATTACGAAGTAAATTTTAAACACTTATTTCCTGGAATAAATTCCAGAAAGGATTAAGCATGACTTAATTCGCAATAATAATAATAAAAGAAGGCGTTATCTTTGTTGTTGCTGAAGCTTAGTTTCTCTAGATTGGCAACAAATCCACTATTCATTTATAAAAAATATATTTCTTTATTTTTATTTTCCTCTTGGCTACAGTTGGCTTCGTAAAATAAAATTGTAACCCTGTAGGCAACGGGGAAAAGAAATTTTGATCGGCGCAGTTGGACTATAGCAGGACGAGGGGGGGGGATATTTTCATCAGCGCAATTGGAGTACACCCGCAATTCCATACGATTTTGCTTAAAACCGAGGAGTAGCACCTGTCTCCATCTTTTGCAGAATTTGCACTTTTTGCATTACTGTCAATGCAACGTGTTTACATTTTTCAACGTTGCAAGCAGTAAAGTCATAAGTGCGTTTCTTATCTGTAATTATATTAAAAAGAGCTGAAATTTAAAATATTCTTAATTTATTCACAAAATATCCGGATAAAAAAAGGCAGCACTAAATAATCTCGTATAATAACAAAGCTCAGAAAATACAACAATGTGAATCGTGAGCTTGAAAGAAGAGTTGAGTGAATCGTCTGGTTTTTTACCTCAATGCAGATTAGAGGGGAAAAAACTTTTATCATGATGTCAATAATTTGGTATTTCCGTTATGACTCATTATTATTTGGTATTTTTTCTTCGATATTTCGTACTCAATGTTGCGGTTTCCGGAATCTATAAACTAAATGTTTATATTTTGAGAGGCTACGCGGATTTTCGGTATTTGACTGTACTGCATTTTGATTTATGTTCCACTCATCATAAATCAAAAAGTGGGAAGAGATGTTGTGAGCAACTCAACGGTTGATGAAACGTAACTTTCTTTATTTTTCACGGTTTGGAAACCCTGCATTTTTTAGTTTTAAGATATACTTTATACTTCGTGATTTAAATCTATAATCCAGTTTCTATCCGTAATATTAATTTGAAATTCGATCGCTACCACTGTAATTCAAAAACTGTAGCAAATTCCTAACGTGATGCAGACGACAATTATTTTAACACCAAATACATAGTACTTGACCTTAAAAATTACATTAATTCTTTTGTAATATAAATGGTCATGAAATATTAGGCGGATATTTTAAGAATTATATTAAATGAATTTTGCATGAAAATTGTTAAATGAAACGGATTGTCTCCTTCATATTTTACGACAACATGCAAAATTTTAAAATGTAGAAGATAAATTATTTTCCTATCCAGTACCTCTCAGCAGTGATATTTTTTCTATTTAATTTTTTTAAGTCCAAAGAGGAAATTTGCCCAGAAGGGCTATTAATTTTGTTTTGGCATTTTGTGTCGTCCGCTATAAAACAAAGTTTCGTTTTTCAAATTGTTGACGCCAAATATTAGAGCCTTGCATTATAAAGAAATTAAATAATGAAGAATCTGTATGAATGCATAAATGTTTCTCGCAATGTGAAAAGAAAAGAGTACTTAGAGACATCAAATTTTGAATAACATAGTTCTCCACTTCAATATGGGCTTCTGGAAGCCCAAGTTTGAAATTTGTTCACTACCTATTTCACATTTTGTAAAACTTTAAAGAATTTTTAATTAACAAACTCAACAATTTCAAAGCGAGCAAAGGCAACATTGTACAGACAAAAAAACATTTTTATCTCCAGCCCCAGATCGTGTATTGGAAGTTCTTAACATATGTTCATTTAAAACATTTTGTGATACTGCTGTTGAGTTGAATTTTATGGTTAAATGTGAAAAACGTGATATTTTATAAATAAAAGTAACACACAAAACCCTAAAAAAAATGCACCTTTGGTCATAATATAAAATCTGAAAGCTTTCTTTTTTTTTTTTTTTTTTTTTAAAGCCAAAAGGGCGTTAGCTTGAATGGGTTATTAGTCTCAAAATGGGATTTGGCGGCGAAGCACATTAAATCACTTTTAATGAATCGCCATGATATTACCCTGTATTACTTTCAAAGAAATTAACCCTCCGAGCATTACGGGTTTAGCCCTCAAAATGTCATGAATAAGTGGTGTTTTCTTGATTTTAATTAACATACAACTCTCTCATTTTGTCCTTGATCCCTTTTCTTCCAATATACATCCAAACCAAAATCAGATACCTTAAAAGCTAGCATAAATTTTCATGTGTAATGAATATAGAAGGCAGCCTCCTGTACAGAATTTTCCGGTTGTAACGCTGAGAGGGAATCTGCATGAATGTATGTTTTTTTGCACTGTGAAAAAATTATGCTAGGGCTTTTAAATTTTGAATAACAAAGCTATCATCCAAACATGTGCACCTGGAAGCCTGAATTTTGAATTTTATATTTGATACTAGTGGGCTGCAACCAAAACAAAATTTATTAGTTGTATGTACAAATGAAAAAAAAAAAAAAAAAAAAAAAAAAAAATGCGTACAAACATTTCAATATGAATAAAATCAGTTCATTCTTTTCAAGCAACAACAAATTCCAAGTAATTTTTTTGTTGCCAAACCGGGAAACAAAAACATTTAACACTTCCAGTTAATAGATACTCATTCAATAATGTCATGATTTAAACTTAACATAATATAACAAATTTCTTGTCAATATTAATAAACGAATTAATGTAGCAATAGCATATCGTGCCAATCATCCAAATTTAACACAAAAAGTTGCCCACAGTAGCTATTTATTTAAAATGCTGACATCCCCCCAATGCCAGAATATGACCTTATGCAATAATATATTTAATGTTTCGCAAAGCTACTTTTTTTTCCATATTTTGTAAAACTTGCAAACTTTTTATTAACAAATTCTAGGATTTGAAATTGAGTAGAGGCAACACTTTTTGAAACTAAGCAGATTTTTATATCCAGCGCGTAAGACTGTAACCACCGGAAAAATGTAAGTGAAAATTAGCATTTTCAGAGCTTTTAATTAAAACTCGGCTGATTAAAGTCACAGGAAAATGAGAATGGTCAAAATGGCTTCTCACGAATTTTTGGAATCCAGAATAATTTAATGTTTGGCAATGCTATTTTTATTCCATATTTTAAAAAATTACAATTTTTTTATTAACAAATACTAGGATTTGAAAGTAGTATGTAGAGGAAACCATTTTTGAAATAAAGCAGACTTTTATCTCCAGCGCACAAGACTGTTGCCACTCAAAAAAATGAGTGCGAAAATAAGCGTTTTCATAGTTTTTAATTAATATCTTGGCTGATTAAAATCATACCATGATGAGAATGGTCAGAGGCATAGCTAGAGTTTCCAGCGCCTAGGGACAGGTGAAGATTTTGCACTCCCTTCTGTGTGCCAAGAATGGAAAACATTTCATTCTAAAATTTCTTAATCACAGTTTGGCGCCCTCTCGATGTTGGGCCTGGGGACAGATGTTCCCTCTTGCCCCATCCTAGCTACGCCACTGAGAATAGTCAAAATCGCTCCTCACGATTAATTTTAATCTGATGGTATCTCTCTTGAAACTCAACTCTCTGCTGTTCCAGAGGAAGTGATGTCACAAACAAACAGACACACAGAAATTTTATTAGTGGTTATTTCGTAAATGAATTTTTAACAAACTAAATGACTTCAATACCGTACGGATTAAAACAGCATCATCTCCAGTGCACAAGACTGCTTATCGGAAATTCTAAAGGAACATGGAATTCCTACAGATGCAACTGATTGAAATAAGACCTGATTAACCCCTTAGAAGATTTCAGTGCCCCCACATATGTTTATTCATGCCCCTCCCCATTTCTTCTTTCTCAATCTTGGTATGTCAAGAATATTTACTGTACTGCAATTAGAATTACAGCCAAACTTTTTTCCCAACAGGAAGGGATCCCTGTTATTGGGCTATACGTGTGTGATTTCCTTGATGAAACATTCCCAGATCGATCAGTTGGTAGAGGTGGACCAATTTCATGGCCATCCTACCATTTCACTTCATTTTCTATGCATACCTGAAGAACCAACTTTATGTTACAGAGATTCGCAGCATCAAATAATTAAAAAATTGAGTTGCCACAAAAACAATTACTGTAATTTCACAAATGCTTAATAGGGTCGGAAGGAAAATCAAGTACAGACTTGATATTCCCCATGCAACTAATGGTACTCATGTTGAAGTGTATTAATATAAAATTCTTTGAAGTGCTGAATAAAATTCAATGTCTTTTTTCCCTATCTCTTATTATGTATTATTTAAAACATACTTTATCCAGTGAATAAATTATGGACATCCTTTATAAATAAATTTTTCATTATTGGCATGTGAACAAATAATTAAATAAATCATTAAAATTAGCAAACCAAACAAAGATACATTTAAATGGACAATAATGCTAACACAGATCATTTGCAGCAAAAATCATGAAGAATTAAATTTAATAAAAAATATAAAAATTAACAGTCCTTTGTGATGTCATGCATATTAAAATAAAAATAAAAAATCTGATGTGTACACCACATGACTTCCTTGTACGGAATATTAAATTATATTTTAATATAATTTATTATATTAAAATATATATATTAAATTATTTCTTGCATTTCATTGAATTAAATCTACTTCGTCAACAGCGCATAAACCACAATACAATAAATGCATTCTTTAAAATTCACTCTAGTATTTGTTTATCATAGCGACACTCTGGCGCTAGATTCACTTAACAGTATTAATAATTATATAACAGTTAACTTATATAATAATTATATAACAGAAACTAAGTTAACTGTTATATAATACAACAATTATATAACAGTTAACTTATATATTTCGTTCATATTATAACTCAGAATCCACAAAATTTATATCATTTAAAGAATTATCTAATCGTTGCCACATGTTCTATTCAAATACTATAATAAAGCTAGAACGATGTATAAAAGAAATTAAGCAAACAAAACAAAAAAGAAACAGTTTTTCACAGACAATTGAGTATTTCTCATTCAATTAATTCAGTTTTCACTTCGCGACAAAACAAAAATACATAAAAAATCAAAATTTCAATATTAAAAATTACGAAGTAAATCTTAAACACTTATTTCCTCGAAAAAATTCCAGAAAGGATTAAGCATGATTTAATTGGCAATAATAAATGAAGGCGTTATCTTTATGGTTACGAAGCTAAGTTTCTCTAGATTGGCAACAAATCCACTAGTCTGCTGTTTCAAATGTAAACAATCAATGGCCGTCATAAAAAAAAAGGCTTAGCGGCACTTAAACAACTTTAAAATTGTTGATAATTCTAAAAATATTGCATACAGATTTACTAAAATCATAAAAACCTTAACCGGAAGATAAAAACAACATAATTCAATCATTTTTAAAGCAAAAAATGTAATATTTACAAACATATAAGAGTAAAGAAACTGAGCCGGGTAACAGAGTAGATATATATATAAATATATTTATATATGTTTGGTGCGGCCGATAGCAACCAAAATACGAGGTGCACATCTACATGTTATAGCAGTCCTATATACAAAATTTCAACGTTCTGAGGCTACTCGTTTTTGAGTTATGTGAGATACGTACTTACATACATTCGTACAGATGCCACGAAAAATTCTCTTCAGAATTAATTTTAAAGCGGTTTTATAATTTTTTTTGAGGAAACGAGTCTTTTATTCTGTCCTTACGTACAGATATCACGCAAAAACATCGTTAAATTGCATTTGATAATGGTCAAAATGGATATTTTCGTTGAAATATGCTGCCTGAAACTTTTTGAGATTACAATACTACCTTTTTACTTCGTACAAGGAAGTAAAAAACGGTTTGCCATATCTAACATTTAAAGTGCTCTCCTGAAAATTACAAAATTTCAGATATTGGCAAATCAGAACTCCCCCCCCCAGAATACCCTAGCTACAACCCTGTTTTAAATTAACATAATTTTTTTTTTTTTTTAAAAAAATGCACACGACAGATTTATGCCATAAAATCCAAACAAGCAACAGAAGAGTACAGAACAAAGATTTTAAAACTATGATTAGCATAGTTTTCATTTTGCTTATAGCATTGAAATAATATTGGCAAAATTGTTTTCTTTAATTTCTTACTTTTTTTAGAGGTATGAGGGAATAACATAAGGTATGCAAGCTTTTGCATAACTGTGAAAAATTAAAGCAATCCTCAGAAAGCTGCTAATAATAATACAATAAATTAAAGAAAAAATAAGTAACAAATCAGTTCTGAAAAGAAGTTTAGAGTAATTATCTTCAATTTACTTCAGTTTAAAAATGAATTTCTAATCTAGATACCGTATTTATGCGAATCTAATGCGCATCCCCATTTTAAAACTTTAAATAATAAAAAAATTGTTTGTCGGCGAATGTAATGCGCATCAATGATATGAGGAATTTATTGAATCTTATTTTATACAACAATGGATTTGTATATAAACTATCAATTAAAGGTATGATAATTTTATTTAAATTTAGATACCATATTTTATACAACAATGGATTTATACATAAAGTAGCAGAACATATAATTAACCTATTAGTGGGCTATTGTCATGTGAAACAATCATTGTTAATTAGCACTACCGTATATACGGTACCTATCGTAAAATATGAACATGAAATAAATCGTAACATTTCTATCTAGCTAACAGTTTCTACAATCAGTGATTAATAGTAAACGTCTTTATTCACTAATGTTTTCATCACTGGAATCCTCGCAGCTCTCTTCGTCAGAAGCAGATTCATTTCTTCTTTCCTCATCATCGTCATCCTCATCCTCGGCGTTCCAGAGCACGTCATCGTCACTGTCATTCAGTGAATTTGAAATGCAGCATTTCTTGAAAGATTTCACAATCATTGGTGCTTCGATGCTTTTTCAGGCAGCAGAAACCCAGTGTGCAACAATGTGCGGTGCAGCATGCTTAATTTTTCATGTCGGGGTCAATACACGGTTTGGCTCACAAAACCATTTTTCGTACTCCGCCTGAACGTACCCCTTAAAAGGTTTATTTATACTAACGTCTAGGGGTTGTAACACAGACGTCATCCCTCCAGGAATGATAACAAGATCACTGCCTAGGCTGTGCATCTTCTTTTTTACGTCGTCGGTGAGATGACCACGAAATGCGTCCAGACAAAGCACTGATGGTGGATTAGAGAGCCCACCGGCACGGCGTTTCCATACATTTCAGAGCCAATCAAGCATTAATGATTCCGTCATCCACATCTTCTCTTGGTTTTGAATCAGGACATCATCTGGGAACAGCTTTTCATTCTTAGGGGTTTTAATGCATGTTTTCCATTTGAAGATAAAGAAAGGGGGAAGTTTGCACCCGTCTGCTGTTGTTGCCAGCATCACTGTTACGCGTTGTTTTTCACATCCCGAAGTTTTGATGATAACTTCCTTAGTCCCCTTCTCCGTAATGGTGTATTTACGAGGCATATCAAACCAAATTGCCGTCTCGTCAGCATTGCCAATTTGCCCCATTGACATACCGCTGAAATGTTAGTAGTTTTCCCTCAAAATCTGCAGGAAGCTTTTGGCATATTGTTGTACGGCGTCTTAGAGATAAACCCATCCGCTTCATAAACCGATCCACCCATCCACAGCTAGCATTAAACTCTTGTTTCGGTATTCCAAGAACTTCAGCCTCCTCTTTTGCTTTATTTCTTATGGTGTCACTAGTCCCAGTTTGTCCATTCTTCCTCCTCTCACATACAAATTCCAAAATTTTTCTTCAATTTTAGGGTGTCTTCCTTTGCGAGGGCCAGTGAATTTCTTTCTACTAGCTTTAGTTGCAAACAGTGCCAATTTCTGTTGCCGCCACAAGCGAACATTGCTCTCAGCTACGTTGAACTCTCTCTCTCTGCCTTTCTATTGCCATTTTTTTCAGCATAAAGAATTACTTTACGTTTGAAAGTAGCGTCACATGACATTCTTCTCTGTTTGCCCTCCATTTCGTGACTACGTACTCTGCAGTTTGTATCCTCTATGCAATAATGTGTCAACGATAAATGTAACGGTAAATGAAGTCGAAAAATTTGGTTGACGTCATCGGCGAACTTTTCACTCGAATCTAATGCACACCCCAATTTTGAATACTACATTTGGCCAAAAACGATGCACATTAGATTCACGTAAATACGGTATTTTAACTTTTCATGAAAGCCCTATTTTTTTAAAATGTGTAAAAAAGAATTATTGACAACATGGTTCATAAAAATATTTTAATAAATAACTTTTTAAGTACAATATGTATGATTCACACTCATTTTATGTTAAAGCTACAGTATAACAACAATTTCACAAATAGTTATATTTTGATTTATTTCATATTATAATAATGAAGAAATTTGGTCAAGTAAAATATTTACACATTTTCTTACGTTACTTCTAAAACAAATGGAAAACTATACATAAAACATTTGAATGACACTAATTATTGAGTTGTACTAATAAAATGAGGCTTACAGTAGTTTATGAAATCTTACAACAAAATAGTATTAAAAAATAAGGTAGATATATATTTATCACATTTCTCTTCAAATGTTACAAGGGTCAAAAATTGAAGATTGAACTGAGTAAAAAATTAATAGCAAAATAAGTGTAATAGAATGTCTACCAGCACTTCTCAAACTAAAATACAAAACCTAGTGGCAATCTAAATACCATTTTGCCTTTCTGCCACAAAAATTATACAGGTAAAAATCAAACTAGAAACAAAGCTGCTGCCAATGGAAGGTACTGAAAAGATATCAATAAGAAATACATATTTTTCTTCAATTACAGTAACATCCACTTCATAAATTTGAGAATAAATGGAACATTTAGAAACTTATGGAAGAATATCCCCTTCCTTTTTCTAGAATCAAATCAAAATATTGACATAAATTCGCCTGATACGAGCTAAAGGAAAATCTATTAACTGATTACCTTAAAACAGTAGAAACCGTATCAAAAAGAAATCTATTATTCTGTTACAAAGCTTAATAAAGTGCATTTTGTGAAGTATACTTATAGGCATATGTATTTATAACATTATTGGTTAAGACAGATTCATAGAGGAGTAATATTTATTTAGTAGTATAACTTTCATTTTTTTTGTACATTAAAAACAGAAAATCCTGTTAATAATGGTATATTTGTTTTATAGTCAATTCAAATAGCATAGCTACTAAATAATACCTCAATTTCTGTCAGAATTGCAAAATATATGGAAACATTTGTGCACCCGAGGAATCTGTCACCCATTTCGAAATGCTGCCTCTTCAGGAAAAGAAATATTTATAGATGTAACCCATTCTATTAAGATGCCTTTAAATTAATTAAATGCCTAAATAAGGTTAGAATTTTATTTCAAAGAATATTATTTAAAAGCTCTTACTATTAGCACACCATGCCTTGCTATTAAGCTACCTTCCTTTTTTTAAATTTTTTTATGCCATTTCATGATTCCTTAGTTTAATTTTTAATTCCTCTAATCATAAGTAATTTATAAATATTTTTATTTACCTTTTTATATCTTACTTAATTTTTACTTTTATTTGTGTACATCTCTTTGATGCTTTTTCTGGCCTAATGCAGCATAAAACAACTCTACCTTCCTGTTTTGTTTTTAGCTTGAATTCCACTGCCATTATACAGAATTTTGATTTTCTTCTACATGAGCTTTAAAGTGGTCACGAATAAACATATAATTAAAGTTGAATTTTTTATGCTTTTTGAAAATAATAAATCTTTTATATGAATCTATGCAGTTATGTTTGGGTTACATGTGATCCTAAGTTCCTTTTTAGTATAACATAGCTGAAATTAAAGATCTACAATGAACTACTTAAAAATTTTTTGAAAACTCGTTCTGACGAATTGTTTTTAATGACTAGATACCCGAGACAGAAAGAAGTTAAGATATCATTCACTGCTAATAAGTAAATGCTAAAAGGCTTGAGAAACGCTATTTAAATTAAAGAAATAAATCATATTAATACAAATATTCTAATCTGCATTTAAAGAATATAAAAAGGAATTATTGTTATTTAATTACTAAGCGAAAATAAATAAAACAGAAATTAAGAAATCTAATTTGATTATAAAAGCAAGGTATAAAACACATAACAGAAGAGGACTAAAGCTGGAAGACATACCAAAAAATCTGGAGAAATATTTTTCAGATTTCTTTAAATTCAAGAATAAAAACTTTTTATTAATTCAGTTCTTGCACTGTAGAACAATTTTGAAAATAAAAAGCAAAACATTTCTTTGTTTTAAAACAAAGAATAATTTATTCTTATGATTTTGAAACAATAATCAAATATGTAGCTTACAGCTTACAAAATACTAATATCCAAATAGTTAAAAAAAATATCTGCATAATTATGTACACATTATACTGATCATTATTTTAATCTGGATATTCTACAAAATGAATTTATAAATACTATAAGATGATGTAAAAAAATTGTAGCCAACTGCTATCTTTTACCCAAAACCTTATGATATCCCCCTCTTATTTTAGGACATACTCTTACATTTGTTTATTAGGCAATGGATTCTATGTGGAGCAGGTAAGGGAACTGCAATGATTCAGCTAATCCTTATGGGTACTTAAATAGTACTCATTTATCAAGGGTATGATTCATGTCTTCTACTGCAGAATGTTACAAATTTCAAAAAGAGGACCACAAAGAAATTTATTAATAATAATACTCCAGATCACATCTTAAATTTCACATCACATATTAAGTTTCACAGATACTTTCACATCTTAAATTTTGCTTATATTCATATTATACTATATTTATACATCCATACATGTTTCAATCTTCCTTGATTATTATCGGAGAAAAACCTGTGTTTAGTGATTTTACCAATGAAATATAGATATGCTAATATACATCAGAGTGGATGCGTGTTCATATTATTTTTATTCAAGATTTCATAGCCATTTAAAACTGGTTACCTCTTTTTATAACGGTCTATGAACTTTCAAGGAAAATCTCTCAAACCGTCAAGTTCAGAAAAAGGTTAAGAAATCTATAAATCACACAAAACCTGAAATTTTCATTCTTAAAAAACAATCATAACATATTTGTTTTGCATACCTGTCAACTAAGAAAAATATGCTCTGTTAAATTTTAAGCCTACAGACAATTTACTATGCTAAAAATAATAATTTCAAAATATACATAAGCAGATACAAAAAATTCCTAGTATGCAAATGTCAACTTGCACATACATAAATAAAAAAATATTACCTTTTTAAAATTGTATACATGAAATACGTATGCTCTTCACATCTTAAATGCAAAAAATAAATTAATTTATTCATCAAATCGTAATGAAAAACAGTCATAATAACAGCATAACGAAATGGTATTGTCATCAAGCATACAAAATTTTGAGTATTATATGCATGACGTGCTGAGATAACTCATTGGCAAATGGAGGTATGTTGACAGATATGCTTGAAACAGTTAAATAGCAAATGCAGTGTTGAAGCAAAATGATATAATTGAATTTATTCCCACAAAAAGGGGGAAAACATAATAAAATGTAATTAGATTATAGATCCACACATTAAATGCAAATTCTTTTATGCATAGTACTTTTTTTAAAAAAAGCTCTGAAAAACAAACTATAATAAAAGTATGTTTTACACACAATCACAGCCATGGTTTCTAATTCAAGAAAAGCCAACTATATAGCTTGATTTGTTTTAATGTTGATTTTTTATTCTTCTGAAAATTTTTAAACCACACATGCATTTTTTATCTACACCTCATCAACACAATATATAATAAACTAATTAACCTGTTACTGAAGTACAAAATGTTAATTAATGCTCCAAAATATTTCCATTAAAATTTTTCCAATTAAATTTCTTTTTTTATTTTGACAGAGAAAAGATATCTCACAATTAACAGATAAAATATAAAATATTTTCATGTAAGAAATGAAGTTGTTTTTCTCCCCATGGAACTATCAAATTAATTTTTCAAACATGAAGGAAAATGTAGCAAATTATAAAAAAAATTAAGATACTCCCAGAAGCATGTTATAGATACTGATGACAATAGCACCAAAATGAATGCACTTCTGCTTCAGTCTTTCTTTTTAACAACATTCAATAGATTTAAAGTTTCCTGCTTATATATATATATATAAAAAGACTAAATGATGTTTAAAAAATGATTTTCAAAGCATAACAATCATGCAGGAAACAATGACAGCTTCAGCAATACTGCAAAATGCAAATAAAAATTTTAAAATTTCTAGAATAAAATTTTATATATAATTTTGAAAATTTAAGGTGTAAATTATTTCAGTAAAATTCAGTTAAGCTAATTTTTTACTTGGAAGAACAGTTTCTGCAATATTAAAAAAATTAAGACACGAAATAAAAACATTCATAGACATTAAAATTTACTCCAGTTCCTTTGGATTTGCTCTTATTAACTTCACTCAATGATGATATGATATTACTAGGGAATTAATATATTCGAATTATTTGGATCTTATTAAATATTACTTGAAATACTAAGAAGGGGAAGAGAGGAATACACAAAAATTGATGAATTTAACATTGGTGGTGATAAAACTTTTCACTGTCCCCTTAATATCACAGCCATTTTTTCTGTGCAACTACTTTTTAAATTCACTGCAATTTACTACTTAGTTTCAGCCTTTCACAAAAACTGCAATTGCTCCATTTTATATATAAAATTAAATAAATAAATAAAATAAAACTGAATATCTTGTTTATATAAACATTTCTTCTTGTTTTCCACACACAAACAAAAGCATTATTTTTTTTTGTGTTACATATTCCATGGCATTTAGTTAAATACAGCAATTATGAACATAAAGAAATTTTTAATAAAAGTCTATGAAAAGTTGTCCTTTCAATATTCATAAATTTATATAGGTCTTTAAAAAAATAAGTTAATTCAAAGAATAAATAGAAAGAATTACTTTTTCTCAATGATACAAAGGGGGGGATTACTTAATAACCTATCTGCAATTCTAAAAATGTCTTATTTAGTTTCTAAAAATAACTTGCATAAAGTTAAAATTCATTTGTTTTCACAACAATAAGTTATACATATAAGATAAATATTAATTACTAAATTTAATTAAACATATATAATATAGTAACATCAATTCTACAACATTAATTATTAAATGCAATGGAATGAATAGGATACAACATCAATTCTACAACAGTTTATAATTATTAAAGGTAAAGGCACGATATCCCCATTTTCTACATAACGCATCGTAGGCACAACAGATACTTTCATGCATATTTATGCATCATTTGCAAAACCATATATAGGATAAATATTAACATATAAATAAAAGACACAGAATATTTAAACCGTGCTTGCAAAATGCGAATAGTAATGCAAAACGTTAAGAAACGAGAGCTTGATCTATATAACAGACATCATTGTTTTTAATACACACTTCCTTTACATAAAATTCTATAATAAGGCACAGAAAATGTTAACTATCATTAATTGTACCTACCCAATACTTTTCATACAGATGAAAATTAAAATTAAAGAGGGAAAAATACATCACAATTTTAAGAAATTTGATCTCTAAAAAACCAATTGGTAAAGATATTTATAAGAAAATTATTTTATTTAAAATAAATAAAAAGTAATATAAAAATATATAATGCGGGACAATTTATAAAAGTACACGTTAAATAATTGATAAATAACATAAATTTGATGTTCTGTTAACATCAATATTTCACTGCCTACGAATAACAATTTCTTAGTTTATGACCAGAATCTTGATGCTATGCAAAAGCAGGGATTTGTCACATGATGATAAGTGAAAATGGTAAAGTTTTCATTACACAAACATATTACTGAAGAAAAATTCCGTTTTTTGAATTATTTGAATGAAATGAATTTCAGTAAGAAATTTGACTGTAAATTACATAAATAATTATTCCACCAGCTATTATAATTGTTTTATCATATTCGTTTATTGGCACTTTCCACAACTTTTATTTTACAAACTGATACCATTTACTCAATGGCATATTATTATCATCATATAAATACTATTAATAATTTTCAAGTATATATTTGCATTTATTTATATTCCCCTATAATGAAATTACTATAGTCAGCATTATGCTTAATATGCTGAAACAGAACGCTGTGGATTGTGAAAGAATTTTTTAATGTTACTTTAAAAAAAATCGTGCATTTTATTAAGAGAATATTATAAAGATCTAAAATAATAATAATAATAATAAATAAATAAATAAATACAAAAAATAAATTGAAAAATTCTAAGTCAATGAATTACATGAAAAATAAATTTTTAAAACTGATTAAAATGTAATTACAATAAAGCAGAAAAAAATTAATACTGAAAAACACCTCATGCAAATGACTATGAAATTTACAACTGGAATGTTTATAAGGCTGAAGATGATTGATTAGCACTCAAATATTAATATTCCATGTGTAATATTCATATTTAATCAGCATGAGAATAATTACTGAAATGTATTTCTTGATAGGAAATACAAAAGAAACAGACACTAGATTCAAGATATATAATTATCTCTTGTTGATTTGAATTTGCAGACTAGCAAAACTTAGAAGTATCAAAAATTTGAATTCACAACAGAATTTTAGAAATCATTTTTTTAATTGATACTTTTGGAGCTTCGAACTTTTTAATACGTCCAAAGTTTTACATTAAATTGTCCAAAGTTTTACATTAAGAAAATCCACTATATAATACAGTAAGTAAAAGAGAAAAATCGATTAGAAAATAATAGTATATGCTTGACATCTTTTTTATTATTAGAAGTAATACTCCAACTGACATCCTGCATATAAAACTACTGGTTACAAAATTTTTGCTGGTGTAGCCTCATCAATAAACCAATACTTATTAAATTTCGAAATTTAATCATAATACAGAAAGGAAAACCAGTGACAAACATTGGCACATTCAAAACTTTGACATGACTTTTTAAAAACAAGTATATTACAAAATATTAGAGGAAAGATGATACAAAACTACAAAGTCAAGCAGAAAAACGACAGTTTTTTGGAAAAAGTATCATAAATACAAAAAGCTCACTTTGATTCATGCTGTACCTTTGCATTTATTGCATGCCATTATTGAGGGGCAAAAATATAAATTAGACCACTATTAAATTCTGAAGATGAGATCTTCCTCAATCCACTCACTGCTGGAGTTTATCAGCGAAACTTTTCCAAATGAGATAGGAAACTGCCCACATGGCTATGAATTCAGTAGAAATACTGAGAAGAAAGTTCCCATAATGTTTTATTTCCTGATGTGGAAATAATGCATGGTCATCCCAATCACTTAATCTTTGGGCTTGTGATGTCTTCCTATAGGGTTACTGTAAAGCGAGAATGTGAAGTCTCCAAACCTTGTTCTTTACTTGAGCTAAAGGCTGTAATTCAAAGGCAAGTAATTACCATACCAACAGAAATGTTGCAACACAGCAACACATAACATAATATTTCGAGCATGGGGCAGGCACGATGAACCTTAGTAATATATACCTATATGTAGGATTATAAAAAGGGACGAAAGTAAAAAGTGATTCAAACTGAAAATATTAAAGTTTATTGCAGAAACAGATTTCCAAGATTCAATCCTTAGCTTATATATGGCACTAAAGACATTTTTGACAATGTGTTGCAGTTGTTTCTTGCAACAGAAGCTTGTCGAAGCTGAAGTTGATTAAAAGCTACTTTCGATCAACAATGAGCCAATTAAGACTTACCGGTCTGGCAACCCTTTCTAATGAACATGCAATAGCTAAAAACATTTATTTTGTAAAGCCATTAAATAAATTTTCATCAAAAACGGTAGATTAATATGTATATTTTTAAATATGTGTTTCTCTGTTAGGAGTAATTTGTTTCTTCAGTACTTATGTATTATTCTGTTGACTGTTGGCGAAAATTTTGGCAATGGTTGCCAATAGAAAATCATTAATGTGGAATTCGAAAGGATACAGTCATCCACAATGGGTATTAAATAGCACTACATGGCTGGTCGACAGAATAACATGAAAGTACTATTTTTTCCTCAGTCTTAAGATTTTGTGTTTTGAAAATCATTTTCAATATTTAATTTTCATTAAATAAATGTTAATTATATATTTGTTTTGACATTTTGTATGGTGATCATTTCAATAAGGTGGGCCCCAGAGAGATTTCTGCCCTGGGCCTCGCCAGTTGTAGGTCTGCCACTGGTTTCAATGATCAATTCCACCCATGCTAACACCAAGGAGGAGGATGCCTGAAAGTTGTCATTTGTAGAACTCAATATTGTTGTAATTATTTCCCGAATAATGGTGTACATTAAACTGTAAAGCTACAACATGAATAAAAATGTGTTCTTTGTAATTATTGTGTTATTTTGTTTTACAAACCATTAGCTTTTTCTGACCCACCCTGTACTGTTAAAAAACAGTTGAAACTATACAAAAAATTTACCATAATCTTATTTTTAAACACTTTTCAAATTATATATTGTTGTAATAAACATAAATTTTGAACCTACATTCCTAAAATTAGAAATGAAATAGCAATAATTAATGCTAGTAAGTTTCCCTGTTATATTATATTTATATATAATTTTTAAAATTTTTATTTGCTAATTATCATTTATAAAACATCAAGGTTACTATAAAATATAAAAATATCTTACAAAACTATTGCCTAAGCTAATTTTTGATTGAAAATTATATATAAAAATTCAAATTTCATATTAAATACTGCATAAAAGTTACATTCTTTAAGTAATCTGGAACAACTATTATAACAAAAAGTAATTTAATAATAACGATAGGAAACTTTCCGCAATAATAGTTACGCCAAAAAATGCTAACATTTTTGTACTATTATTCCATATACTACTATTCTGATTGACATTTCAAACCAAGACTTATTAAAAAACAAGTACTATTCATCAAAATATGATTAATCTTAAATATAAGGCATAATAATAAATAAAACAAGGAATCATCACAAAAGTTATGAATAAATTTTTACCAATAATTCTTTTATACAACTGATTTTTATGCTAATAATTCTTTTATACAACTGATTTTTAAGCTAAAACAGTCAAGCTTCAAAATTATCACTTTACACATATGTGATTAAGATGTATGTAAATTCATATACAAATTTTGAAAATTATTACAGATTATGATAGCTGCCTAGAATTTTAAATAGAACATAACAACTAACTTTTCAATAGTGGTAGGTTAACTAACTGCTATATGTTTTATACAATATACTTCCATTTGAAGGATAATAAGCGTTTGCTAGTGTTGTTCAGCAATTCACAATAAAAATTTGCATATTTTAATGAAGACTTTAAAATTTATTCTATTAAAAAAAGAAGAAAGAACACCACAAGAAATATTGCATTTCATAACATACAAATAAAACATTAGACAAAATATGAATATTTTTACCATGGAGACAGTGCTTTAAATGTTCAGTATGCAGAAAGTCCATCAATAGTTGCATAGTTACCTTCTTATTTAAAAAATTAAACACTAAATATATATGCTTCATGCGAATCATGCTTAATTCAATCTAAAAATTCATGAATTAGTTTAAAACTTTATAAAGTGGATAAATATTATTTACAAAATGATATTAACTTCTACAATAATTCACACCTATTACATATAGAAATTATTAAAAATATAAAAGCTGAAATTTAAGTTTCTTGAGTCAATAAAAATTAAATCAGAAATGATCAGTCACATCTCTAATTTATAGTTACATAATAAAATTTTCAGCAAATGAAGTTTGTTTTGGCAGTGTTCTTCCAGTTTCATACTGCTGATATAATTTTCCATCCTTGCCTTTTGATTCACTGTCATGATAGCTTCATCAAAAAATCTTCTTCAGTCTTGTTCATGGATCTGCATGATTTATGAAATCATAATTGTCATACCTTCATGATCATCATGATCATTGCAAATATGACCACAGCAACAGAAGCCAGCAGATGCAAATCACCAAACTGACCACCACCATTAGAACCATCACCAAGAGCAAGAGATTCATTGCAGGGATCATACTGCAGATTTTTTGAAGTTTATAAATTAGTCAAATAATGAGGGCAACAAAATAGATTGCAGTATGATTGATTAAAAAGCAAGGGGCAAAAGCAAAGCAGCTCAGTTTCAGTGAAAGTAACTACTGCTTGAAATAAATGCACTAATAAGCTTTTAAAAATACACAAATGAAACTCCATAAAACTATTGCTTAAATCAGTGGTCTCAAAATCAAACTGCCTGCAGACCAAATGCATGATCAGAAAACAGTTGACAGACAAGACTTTTTTTTTAAATAAAATGAAATTTTTTTATCAACAAAGTAAAATATATTTTAACTAAAATTTAAATTCCACTTAGCAAACATTTATCAAAAATTAAATGACATTAATAACACCAAGGGAAAAAAATTCAAATTTATTTTTATTTTCTATCTGAAATCTAAAATTTTGTACTTGCAAGGCATTTTGTTGGTTGGTTATGCTTTGTAATTCAAACACACATTGATAGCTAAATATTAGTAAATCTTCTGACTGATATTTATTTCAAATAGTTCTAACATGTTTAATTAATCATGAAATATAACATATTTAATTAATCATGAAATAACTCGAATTTAAACTTAACAATCATCACGTAAAATAAAACGCATAAACTAAAAATAATGAAAACTTTTTAAGTGTGACAAAACTTGAGAATAAATAATGAAAGAGTGATTATTATTAACTTTAAAAATTTTTCCTTTTTAATTCTCAATTGCGAGAAAAACCTGTTAATAACTAAGTGCAATCCCAAGTAAAACGATTGAAAATGCAAAAATTCACAACTCCGCATACTTATTTTTTGTCAAGTACTAAAAAAATTAATAAAAAAGTAAAACCGTAAAATTTTCTAACACCATATTTACAACAAATACGTAATTAGAATCGAATCTGCAAACCATATAAAATATTATTGGAACTGCATGTGGCCCACTGGGCATCAGTTTGAGACCACTAACTTAAATTCATATTAAGATGCGAATCTTATAAATTTTTAATATCTAAATGAAACTAATGAAAAGCAAAATCTAAATATTCCATAATTCCATAATAAGTAAGATAGAAATATTCTATAAAACTGTTAAGACGATTTTATGTGCGTGTATGTATTAAACTATCTGAAGATTGTTAATAATAGAGATTTAAATTAAAATATTTAAGAAATATTAAGAAACTTAAATATATATATCAGAGATATAGATGTAAAACTATATAAAAAAATTAGCAATACATTAAATTACAAACCAAGAAGTCACATTATTATGTGAATGATTAAGTAAAGGTTTCTTAGTATATTTTTTTAACTTATGCTACATTTTGAAACAAAAAATAAAGTGAGGTCACACAACCGAAGGTAAATCACATGATTTCCACATTAGAAAAAGAACACTTAAAGCATTAAAAAAATTCCTTTCCTTATCAATACCTATATAGTATTATGGATAAATTAATTTAAAAAAAAAAAGGCAAAATAGAGCTGCTTCTTAGGCTAGCAACTGAAATTAAAACTTAAAATTTATATTAAGTGTGGTGATGAAATTATGCAAGTAAATTTACCTAAATCAAATAGGTAATTATGAATATCTTATTATTTGAGAGTTAATTCCTTTCACATCAAACATTGTTCAAAATTAAACACAAAACAGAATGTACTATTCTGATTAATAATCATTAATTATGCTATAACAGAGGCTAGGAAAAATAAACCAAAAGCATCTAAAACACAAACAAAAAGATAGCAATGATAAACTAATTCCTGCCATGGACAGAATAATCTCAAAACAAAAAAGCAGCAGGCAATAACTGTTAATTACTGAAAAACTAACATTTGTATTTTTAGCAGTCTAATATACATACCGACAAAATAATTAGCAACCTTTAATCTTCAGAACAAAATATATTAATAGGCCAGAAAACCAATTAAAGATCTAAATTATTTGTAATGAATTTTAAAAGATTTTGAATAATTCTATGAAAATGTAGGGAACACATTTTACAAGAAAAGTAGCAATAAATGTAAGCCATTGAATAAGAAAATACTTTGACTTGCCTATTACAATTATTACATGAAAATATTTCTCATATGGAGATGAGTATATACTGATATTCTGAACTTATATATATTTTCAAATGTAATTCTTTGATTTTTGACATGTTTTTATTCTGTAATTATGTATCTCTGAATTAAATAAGGATTGAAATTTTACAACCAAGCAACATGAAGCTCCTTATATAAAGTACATTTTTTATGTTTCTTAAATGCAGTTTTCTAAATATCATTCCCAGTCTTCTGATAACAATGGCATTCCATTCTGAAGCTACAAGAAAATCATGTTCCTTTCTACAAATACTTCATTATACTGGACTAGTGAGTTTATAAAAATTTATGTTTAGTTCTAAAATTCTACAATTTCAAATTACTTAAAACTTTATTATTTAACAAAACTGTAAAATTAATATATGACTTTATCAAACATTATGTACTAGAAGAAACACAGATAAACATAAAATACATCTTTATGAAATCTGTTTATTTTTTATCAGCAGAAATAATTCCAGCACTTGCTTTAAATAAATACATAGAAAATTGCAACTTTTTTAAACTTGATCCAAAACTTGCATTTTACAAGAGATACATTTATTACCAGGAAGAAGTTAATTTTTTTTTTTTAAAATTTTTAAAACTTCAATTTGTGAAAACACAATTTTTAACAGACTTAATACATTTTATTTTTTAAAATATAACAAAAAGGATAAATTTCTTTCATTTATATATATAAGTATACATCACATACGTCCTTTCAAATAATCAATATAACTCTCAAATAATAATCTACTCAATCTTAAGTAAAACTTTTCACCACCACATTAGTATTTATTTATTTATTTTATTAATTTACAGAGAATTATCCTAAAAGATAAAATGAAAAGGTGTCACCTGCAATATAATAAAAAATTAAGATCAGTCTAAAAGCATTTAAAATATAAATATGAATTAAGAATTTTAAGATAAATTATAGAAGACTAATAGCAAATTATACTCAAATGCTAAAACTTTTATCTTTCCCTAAAACTACATTATTATTACTTACATTATTATACATATTAATTTATTAAAAATTGAATGATATTCTATTTACAAGTATTTACATGGATGATAATTATAAAATTATCAAGATAAATACAGACAGTAATACAGAAAATCCAAACATCTAGTAAACTTTAATCCCTCTTTTAAATTTTACAAAACACAGAGCAATTTTCAGTTTCATTGTCTTTAAGAATTAATAATTTGATACTATAATACGCAAGCAGATATGATCAATGATTAATAAAAATTACTAAAAGGTGAATGAAAAACAGCTATTTTTGGCATTCGGCATTGTTTATTTTTTATTTACTCGGAATAGAAAATTACCAGTAACTGGAAAAGTTGGTAAATTTACAAGCCCTAAATAAGGTAATAATAATAATAATAAAAAAAGTAGAATTTCATCTTATTTTGTTTTGCTCCTCAACAATAATGGATACTATGTCATATGGGGGGAATCAACAAAAGAAAGTTAATGCATAAGAAATGCACTTTTTCAATGTTTCATTTTAATAAAAATATCCTATTTTGAATAGTACATTTTTAACCCTATTTGAATAATTCTATTTTCAACAGAATTTTTTAAAATCTATTTAAAATGTCTTGTTTCTCAAGAGAAGGTTTTAAAATCTATTTAAAAAATATCTTGTTTTTAATAATATATTTTTTCAATGCACTCATTACAGATTAATATTTACTACCACCAAATCAAAACCACATCCAGGATATTATATGAAGATTTGATTAAAACATAATTTTTATTTTATATAAATTGGTGCAAAGCAAAAATTTTAGCAAATAAAATAGCATAACTCATACAGACAACCATAAAAAATTAATTTTGTATGTACACCTTTCTTTCCAGTTAAAGTTAAGAGATACACATTTCTAGCCTGAATATATTTCCTCAGATAAACCTTGAAGCTAGTATGTAGAAAAGCATAAGCATATTTACTCTTGGAAATAAATATGAACTTGTCCAATAAATGTCATGAAGTGCTGAAATCTACAATACAAATCACTTAAATATAAGGTCAAGATGCCAAATAAGAAAAACGAAAATCTGCTCTGATATGAAAAATTATTTCATTAAACAGAATACATTAATTTAAAAAATTATACTTGTGGAAAATCTTGGCTGATTTAGATTTAGAAATTCATTAGCGGTATTCAGATCAAAGTAATATATTGAATGAATTGCTATATTGAATGAAAATATATATATTCTATATTTCTAATCCTTCCATTGCTTTTACTTGATTATGAGTAGCAAAATGTAACAAAATTAGAAGGGATATGTATTTTCATACAACATATTCAAATAGAAAAGAAAGAAATCTATAAAATATATATATACAAAAAAAGAATTTTGGATTAAAAAAAATAATTTTTAACCATTAGATTTTAATAAAGTTATCTACAGCAATTAAAGTTCAAATCATATCCCCTCTTTTTTTTTTTTTTTTTTTCTTTTTTTCAATGCAGAAAACATGTTCTGTTTCCAAGGTGGAAAACACTAGCAATATATATACATCCAACTAAAAGTGTTTAGAAAATACACACAAGAACAACCTTTTTTTTTTTTTTTTTTCCAGTTTCCATGCATTATAATATCTTAGCAGCAATATTTGGGAACATTTTGTACCATTTTTTATGAAAAAATTTAAAATGAAATGCACTGAATGCAAGCAAGAATGTTATGTGAAACAGCATTATAAATGAAAAACAATTAAAAGAAGCTTTAAGTAGAGCTTACAAAAAAAGCCAGTGTTAGTGACAGGAAAGAATAGCAGAGCGTGCCTCCAGTGTTGCTGAATGGCAATATTGTGTTTTTTTAACTTACTTCAAATGGTTCGCTCACACCTAAAATGTCATCAAATTCTGAGCTAATATAAAAAAGTCGATATCGTCCAGGAATGAGTATTGTTTGATCTGCAAAGACAACTCTATACCATGGTCCCTGATGCTGTCTCATGGAATTAGCAGCACAAATTCCATTTTCTGCTTCATTCTGTTGATCATGAGGAAATGATTCAGATGCAATAACAGGTGTACTACTTGAAGGACGCACAGGAGCCCATATGTAACAAACATGATCATCTGTGCTTGTATAATCTGCCTGAAAAACAAGAAAGTTGACCTCAATTAAAAAAAAATATATAAGTAAGCTTATAACAGAAAGACAAAGAAATGGGTTAATTAACTTTATCACAGCTAATTAACCTTATCTGGCATTTTACTTTAGCAAACATTAGTTATATAACTGAAAAGAGAAATTCTGCAGAAAAGTAATACAGTAAAAGATTTAACTATCTCCAAAGTGCGGGAAATGTCAAAAGTTTGAAAATTTCAGATAGTTGAGTGTAAAAAAGAAATTGAATTCATGTTAGAAAAACTAAATAAATGGAAAAAATTTCCACTCTAAAATTCAAAAAACAGTTATTTGCTGCCAACTCGAATATCAAAAGCCAATACTTAAAATTACATAAGATTTCAGTGGGGGGAGGGGGGAATTGCATTTCAGAATGTATTTTGCAGGTCTTAAACAAAAATAAAACATTTTATCAGATTACAAAATCCTGCTAAACATGCACCGAACTTGTGCTGATCACTCTGGCAAAAGTTTAAATTAACATATCATGATTTATTCAGTTAGATAACAAATACTCTCGAGACATGAAAAATGCAAGTTGAATTTCGTCAATTGGCCCAGTAGAACAGGAAATATAGAACTGTCCCCCCTTACTTTTGCACAGTGTACTTATGTGTTAACAGAGAAGAATTGGCTAACTTAGTAGTAACTTGATACAATTAGATTTTATGTATTTCAGGAGGAAAATATCTGACAGTTAGTTCTAAAATAATTTCAAAGGCTTTTTTTATCTGGAGCTATAACTTTCTGCAACCACATGAACTCCACTAAGCATGGCTTCAAATGGTATCTTGCTTGACAGTTACTAGTCAATATATTATACTCTTGCAAGAGAATTAGAGCTTCACCTTTCTTGTTTGATAGATCACACAGACCCATAATCAAACTATAAACCTTAAAAAGTAAAAAACACATTTTTTTTAAATTTTATATTATGCTCAAAGGGGCATTTTAAAAATATTTTATGTATTACCTTTATTTATTAAATATATTCTTCACATTTAAACCATAAAATTAAATTCAACAGCAATATCACAAAATATTTAAAACAGCGCATCTTTAGAATTTCTGATACACAGTCTCGTGTGCAGGAGATAATTTTTTTTTTTTTTTTTTTTTTTGCGCTCCCCATACAGTGTTGCCATTGCTCGTTTTGAAATCATTGAATTTCTTAATCAAAAACTCATAAATGCTTTACAAAATATGAAATAGATAATAAAACAAATTCCAAATTTGGGTTTCCAGATGTCCATATTTGGGTGGAGATGTACATTATTCAAAAATTGATGGCTCTAGGTAGCATTGTTTTATCGCAATGCGAGAAGCATGCATACATTTATGCAGATTCATCATAATTTAATTTTTTTAAATATAATACAGGGCATAATATTTGGTGGCAACAACTTAAAATGTGATTCGCCATTTATAGTGAATCAACGGAAAATGCCAAAACGAAATTAACAGAACTTCTGGGCAAATTGCTTGTTTGGGCTAAAAACTCTAAGTCTTAAAATTGTTGCTTATAGGTTTTCTTAAAATGTAGTAATGTCATTTTGTTGCAATAGTGATTTGTTTGTGTTATGGTGTCAGATGTGGCAACTATTCACTCTTTTTTTGACGAATTTTGGCTTTTCCTCCTTTAAGATGTTAAATACCCATTTAATTTGCTATTTTGTACTGTTTTACAATGCCATGCTTCTTTATGGATGGGGGGATAAGCACTTGAATTAAAAACCAATTAAAAATTTACAAGATGAAATTTATGGTTTGATGTTCATTCTTCCCATTTATTTGCAATAATGTGATTGTACAATTGTACAACTATTCACAACACAACAAAGGTTTAAAGAAATCTTGCCAATTTTATCAAACAATTAAATTTATTAATCAAACTTACAGCAGAATAACTGAGAAACATTTTAAAGTACATGCATCTTCAAGCATGAATATTTTATGCACAAGGTTTTTTTATATTTTTTACTGGTATTATGTTGGTAGCGTAGCAACATAAATACATTACACTATTAACAAAAACAAATCAAAATTCAAATTAAATAAAATAATAATGTCATTGTATAAAAACTAAAATTAATTTCTTTACTTAATTTTGGTAAAACCTGAAACTAAATATTATTAATACTTAAAAAAGAAATAAATAGCATCTATAATTTTTTTAATTACTTATTATAACTTTGTTTATCTATTAGAAATGCTGAAAATCTATTCACTCACTCTTTAACTTAGAAGAAATAAATATAATTATATATGTACATTTAAAAATGCATATTTAAGAAAGGAGTATTAAGAACATATTTTTACCATACTAATCATTAAATATATTTTCATGATATAATAAAAGACAAATAAATATTCCTTCAAATAACAAGTAAGAATATTTTACCCTAAAAAGTCCTATCCAATCCCATGTACTTGGTTCTGCTCCTTCACTAAATGTATACCAAGCCACACTATCAGCATTTACTTTCCAATCATTTATTGGTAAGAATGTTACACGTTTTTCTGTTGGCTGAGAAAACACCTTACAAACAAAAAATAGAAAATTTTTTGCATACTGGGAGAAATAGACAAAAAAACAAAAATAAATTAAATATAAATTATCAGAAAAATCAGTTTACATAAATATCAAAATTATAACATTAGTGTCAGTGAAGAAATAAAAAGAACTATTTCCAAATATTGACATTTCCAATATTAATAATACACTTCGGTACTTTCCAAATATCATGGCTTCCATCACAATGATGCTAATATTATCACTAAGTTCATTAGAAATGAAGTACAATGCCTCTTTCTTAGAAGAATGATTTAACATCTTCCTCAGATGTCCATAAATCAAAAATTGTTAACACTTTTTTTTTTTTTTTTTTTTTTAAACAGATTCTAATCACAGCTCTTACTTTACTCAGCCATCAGTAAATTAAAAATGTTAATGCATTTTTGGAAAAAAAAAAAAAAAAAAAAAAAACCACCTATTTTACACATATGTAGCCTACTTCTAACTTTTCTCATGAAAAATAAACTAAGGAAGGGATCACTGCTAATGTAAACATCAGACCAACTTTCAAATGTAAGAATCACAAATAAAGGTGAATACAACAAAATTTATTGAATTTATATGGCAAAATAAAAAACATTTCACAGAACAATAGTCATGTTACAGAATTTCAATAGATATCTTAATGTTAATTAAAAACCAATCTGGTGTTCGTTTTGCATGCAGTCAAAAGTTTAGTTAAACAGCGGCTAAACAAAGAGCACATGTCCTTTATTCTATCAAATTTAAGTAGTTTATATTAGGACATCATTAGTGATTTATCATTATTCTTAGTGGCATTTAAAAACTACAGGCTATAAAAATGCGAAAGTATCAACACTTTTTTGAATTTTTTTACAGCAGAAAGGTAAAATGCAAAATACAACGTGCATTTTAACATGCAATTGCAGTAAACATGAAAGAAATAGAAACCATTTAAACCAAGATGACTTTTTTAAAATAAATTTGATGTTAGAAACAATACAGTCTTAGATAAAGGAAAAAAATATACACCAATATATTTTCAGTCAAAAACTCTTGTTCACTTTACACGTCTTCTGATTACATTCAGTGGTTATCATGTTTCCAAATACCAAGTTAGTGCATAAGGTTTTCTATCTTGCACTTTTTCTCCTACTAGTAAAGCCCTTGATTCTCTAATGAACTGAAAAAGTGCATGTGTGAAACTCCCAACAGTATGAATTACATGTAAATAAGAATGGGAAAATGAAAAGGTAGAGAATAAATCCATTTTTTAAGTTGTATAAATATTTTGAGATTTGATATGAGAATAAAGATTAAAATAAGGTGGATTAATTATTGTTTTATTTTACAAAATAAATCAAACTTTGCACAACAATGAGCAGTAAAGTTAACAAAATAAATCACCAATTCACGAAATCAAACGAAAAATTCGCTGCGCACTTTTCCCACTCAGATAAGGGAAAAAGTGTCCATGTTTTAACGATGCGGGAGGAAAGGATCGAAAAGGAGAATCCCTCTGACCCCCTTGATCAGCTGACTGCATCAAGAAATTGCAGCACAATCAGTGAAAAACAACAAACACTCACTTTTCCCCATTAATAAGGAAAACATCATCTATACTTTCATGTCGCAGGAAGAAAGAATGGAAAATGAGAATCTCTTTGATAGCTTGTTCACAGTACACTAATATAAGATGATGGAGTGCCACTTCTTAAACTGGTCTTTAGGACTGTCATCAAGTCTTATTTCTCTCACATTTCACCTTCTCTTCCAGAAACAATTTTGAGCTGCTTCTTGGCCTCTTTCATTGGAGAACCTCTTTGGATGTTCCGTAGCAGGCATTCTTCCTTCAACTACAGGTTCTGTCTCTCCTCCATTTTTGAGCATAACCTGGTTGTGGAAATATTGCACAGCCAAAAACTTTATAACTACAGACTGACATTTAGTATGGAATGTATTTAATAAATTTACAGAATTTTACCCTTCAAACTTTTTATCCATCTAACAAAACTAAATGGATTTAGTAATTTTTGCAGATTTTAACTTCAAATAACTTCAGATAACTTCAAATTTCTGATCCATACAACAACGAAACTGGATGGAACTGATAAGTTTGACTATAGGAAAATACATGAGGACTATTTGCCAAAGATACATTATGACTTCAACTTATGATTAGTAGCTAGCTTCATAAAACTTGTTTCACTCTTTAAATGAATAAATGTACCCTAATTTCTGGAAGAAAGGCCACATCAGCATAAACTCTGCACTCGAGAAAAATGGCGGGAAAAAAAATTAAAATTACACAGAAACGCCGCATCAGCGTAAATGCTGCAATAGATTAAATTGCACGTGCGGTATAGATGCGAAATCTCAATCTAAGTCCTGATATATGACATATCAGTTAAGAAAAATGCATGAAATGAAACCATAACTCAAAAATAAATTAAAGGAATGTTGAAAATATATTTACGTTCACGTATATACTTATATTTACCCACTAAAGAAGTCCACATTTGTAATACTCAGACTATATTATAAAAAATGTTGCAACAACGAAATATTAAATTTTGCTTACAAAAGGAATTACAGCAAACTATACATCATATGAAGCCATCAAAATATGATTCTTCACTATTTGAATTAAAAAGATTTGGTAAATCATGATCTAAGTCCAAGTCTTCCAGATCGCCACATTCATCCTCTTGGTTTACAGTCTCTTTATCTAAGAATATAATTTCAGCTTCTTTGAACCCTGCTATTAGTGACAATGTTTTTACCGATTTCCATGCACTTCCTACCCACTTTGCAACTTCTTCCTAAGATGCTCTACACATTTTACCGCTTTTGGTATACGTATGCAATCCTTCACTCACCCAACACTCCCACCGCTTTTGGACTTCAGCTTTGAAGGATTTATTACCTGACAAATATAATGGTTGTAAGATTTTTGTCAAACCACCAGGAATTATTGCTACGGTCATAGACAATTTTTGACATCTAGTTTTCACCGACTCAAGTAAATGAGCAGGCATGGAATCCATTATCAATAACCCTTTTGGTTGGAAAAAAGATCCCTTACGACACTGCCAACCTTTTTGTAGCCACTCATGCATGACTGTTTCGCGCATCCAGCCGTTTTCGTTTGCACAAATAATTATGTCATTAGGAAAATCTCCCTTCGGAATAGTCTTTCGTTTAAAAATTATCATCGGCTTTAGCTTGCCACCGTTTGCGGCACAAGCTAACACACATGTAAATGACATTCTTTCATGCCCCGTCGTAAGCACAGATACAGTTATTGCACCAGTTTCATCAACAGTTCTGTTTGCAGGAGAGTCGAAAGCTAACAGCGTTTCATCCATATTTATTATCTGTGACCAAAGAAGTTTTTTTTTTTTTTGGTCAACAATATCTGTCCCATATTTTAGAAAAGATGCCTTTTTATCCTGCCAGTCCATTGGTAATTGTTGCCCGACTGTTGTTCTAGTACACATAGAAAGATTTTTTTCTTTTCATAAATCTGCTACACCAGCAAGGCCCTCCTTTGAAATCATTCATGTTCATTTGTTTTGCTATAAATTTTATTTGTAAACGAATTTTTACAGTTGAAATTGACATTCCCTTTCCTCATTGCTCTTTTATCCAGCTTGCAAGGTCATCCTCTAGATTTGGCCACCTTACAGTACCACTTTTTTTGGCTTGTTTCTGTTGTGGCATATTTTTAAGAAGTTCTTTTTTAGTTCTCCAACATCGAATACATCTATCGTCCACTTCAAACTCTTGAGCTGCTGCTCTATTTCCAACTTGTTCAGCACGTGAAATTACATTAAGCTTAAAACCAGCAGTATAGCTTCTGTGACATTTAGGTGCCATTTTCAAAAATTTTTAACTCCCTTCTTACTTAAAAACTATCCAACAAGTACTTGTACCCAAACTGATGGGATCTGTATCTGGCTGAATGCCAAGAAAAATTGATTCATGCTGAAGGGGAAATACGTCAGAATTCCTTATTGCGAGGCAGGTGGAGTCCTGTCTGCCTTTGAAAAAAAGTTGCAGAAAAGGCAGGGGTAGGGAGAGAATGGGTCCTAGAAGATTCATGGAATGGCAGAGGAGAGAGACTATTCAAACTGATGAGAATGTTGATTTGAAAGGGGGAAGAATGTTATTGTTCTGTGATCCGGTTTAGGGTGAATAAGGCATGTAGGTCTATTCAAGGGAAAGAATGTAAACAAAATAAAGTTCGCAAAAAGCAACTGAGTGGTCTTTTGTGTGGAAACAGCACCAGTCTATGTACAATGACAAGGGCATCCAAACTATGTACAATGACCATCATAGGAAATATTTTATTTTTAGTGCACCTAAACACTGTATGGGTAGAAATGCCGCACCAGCTGAAGATTTAAGTTTTAAACAATAAACACTGTGGCGTTTCTTACAGAAATTACGGTAACTATAAAACTTCAAAGCTTATGACACTCTGATAGCATTTAAAATTCTCTGATTCTAGATATAATATTGTACTGCTTCCACAACGTACTTTGCAGACTTAAAGTTTATGTTTTATAAATTTTGGGGTACTTTCTAATTATATGAACTCTCACCAAAAAGTTGCAAAACTTTGGCAACTTTGAAAAGCATTTATGAACTCACCAACAACTAATATTTCACTAAGCCAAGGAGTAAAAGGCAACAGCCATTTTAAAAATGGCAGCAAACTAAGAATTCTATACAAGAACGATTAAACAATAAAATAATAATAATAATAATAAGTAACAAAACACACTTCTCAAGAATTTTTCCAAGATTCTTTTTTGTGCTGTTGCGTGAACTTGTATGTACATATATGCATTTTTATGTACCTCATGTATACAGTGTCTACATTTGAAAAAGCATTAGACTGTAGCAATATAACACAACTGCACAAATTTGGCTCCATACATCTTCTGCACTGCATGGTAGTCAAAACAGACATGTGCTATGTGCAAACTTGGATTGCCACATAAATATTTTTAGGCAACATCATGGGTTGCCACATAATTATTTTGGAGACATATTGCTTTGCCTCATGAATACTTTTGAGCAACTTTATGACAAGACTGCAGATAATCAGAACATACCAATTTTTGAGTGACACAAAAACTGCCATAACTTGAAAATCTGCCTTATTTTCTTTCATTCCTTAAATACAAATTATGGGTTTTTAACAAATCCTTCAACAGTTATTTAATAACACACGAAAATTTGCATAACATGGAAATCTGCCTTATTTTCTTTGATTTTCTTAAACACAATGTACGGTTTTATGTATTCAACAGGTATTTAACCACATAATCATCTTAGACAACCTGTTTAATACCAAATTAATTATGCAACCTTAAACTTCAGGCTGGGAACCACTGGTCTAGTTTGATGATATATTTTTCAGAATTCTGAGAGTTGAGCAGCATAATTACCTTAATCGTAAAACTTGATGTGACAGGCTTGTGATCACTCTGAGAATAGAAATCATGACTATTGTAATGAAGTTGCTTCAGATTCAAGGTAACATTTTCATATGCATTGGGTGTGTATCGAAACAATATCCTGTCTGTCCATGCTGGTTTTCTTTTGCTACATAAGTAAAATTTTAATAACATATATTACAAAAAATATTAGAAGAAAGAAATTAGTACAGAAACAGAGAAAATTCCCACAGGATGTTTAATATAGTAGAAAAAGAAAATATATATATATAGATATATTTTCTAAAACTAGAGAACTTTTTTTCCAAAAACTAGAGACAAACGGAGGTTTTCACTACAACAACATATATAAATGCAAATTATAATATAATAAAATTTACACATATATTAAACAAATTATATTAACAAATTACATACAAACAAATTATAATAGTAATATCTTTTTGAGTAATTATGCACAAAAAGATACCAGCACTGTTATTGCAATAACTAGAAAGAGCAGCGGTTCTGGTTGGAAAAGAGGGGCAATTACTTGGAGAATATAACTTAAAGAAAATATATGTATCTCAATGTCGACTTAAATTCTGACAGGCTATGGTCATTAACCAGCATATTAGGGGAAAAAAAATTTGGTCATGAAGACTCTGATCTGGGCTGCTGTTGAAATATTCTTGTCCATGCATGACATTTCATTAAGGTGTGCTTTTTGAGCCAGACAGCAAGAGATGTTAATGAAAAATGTGATTTTAAGAAAATTTTACTGAATTCGAAAATTTAAAAAAGGAAAGCTGCATTTGAAATCATACCTGATGTCAATTTAAATTGCAGGTCAATTAAGATTAGTATTTTATTATTGTTTGAATTTAGCATTCATTTTCTTTTATCTACATGGTTTTTCCTTGAACCAGTCTGTCTGTAATCAGAGAAAGGGTTACTGCCTGTTAGGTGGGCCAGGATGTGCCCATATTATTACCAGTAGTGTGAATACCTAACAGGATTTCAGCCATATTTGGCAATACCACAAAATCAGACTCTAACTAGTTATGTACTTTTACTCATTCTTGAATAAACAGGGTGTGTAAAGAGCTGTGAAAAATAAAGGCTAAAATCTAAAAACTGAAATTTCAATTTTAATAACATATTATGCTTAATAAATAGTATGATTTGGATTCATAATAAAACTTGACAAGACAAGAACTGTAAGTAGGCATGATGATACAAGCGACACAAAAAAGTCACTCTCTGCAATTACTGCAAAATAAGATATTCTCTTGTGTCTCGTTGCATTTTAGCTAGTACTTATCATACTCACAGAAATTCTTAAATATACACTGTTTCATTTCTCTTACAAATAGCACAATCTTTTCCCAAAGTTCACCAATGACAGCCAAAATAATAGTCCCAATTATGCCAAATAAAAGGCTTTCTTCAACATATCATCCCAAACATGGAAAGATAAAATGTCTGTTTTGCATAAAATTAAACGGTCTTCAATTTTGCTTTAATTGAATCAAGTTATGTAGCAAATAACTTATTTCTGCTCGAACCACTTATACAAATAATATGACTTATGAAATTAAATTATACAAATAATATGACTTATGAAGTTTCTTGTATAGAAGAATCTTTAACAGAAATAAAGTAATAATGTTTTCTCTGCATTCTTCATGGTTCACAGTAACATGAGTAACAGTATAATTTGAGATGAAGACAATTTCTAGTATTTCTCTCCGAGGCTACAAATTTTATCAGAATCAAAATGCCATCAAGTGTCAAGTGATTGTAAGAAATAAAGAAGTTTATAATTATTTACACAAAAGCTTATGTATCTTGATTTATGTGCCCCCCAAAATTAATAAATAACAGAAGCAGACTAGGTTGACATTATTTATTCTCAAGTTTTATGCCAACATAAAAATTCTCTCTGAAAACAGGGAAAGTTTTCATAATTTCTTTATTTAGCGTTTTAATTAAAGCACGTTATTCGATAATTAAACATATCAGAATTATTTCAAATAAATATCAGTTTAAAGAATTTAATATTCAACTGTAAAAATTTGAATTACAAAGTGTAACCAACAAACATGTCTAGCAGGTACCAAAGATTAGAATGCAAGCTAAATTTCAGACAGAAAATAAATTTGAATTTTTTTTTTTTTTTTTTCCCCCTTTGCAATATTATTATTGTTTATGTATGTTTTGATAAATATTTAGTAACCAAAATTTAAAATATTTTTTACCTGACAAAACGTTTTCATTTAGCTTTAAAACAAATTCTTGTCCATCAGCCGTTTTAGATCAAGCATTCAGCTCACATGTAATTTGGGTTTGAAATCACTGATTTACATAGTAGATTCCTATTTGCTATCACAACTGCAGAAATATTGCAGATACTAAACTGAGTGAACACGTTTGACATTTTAATAGAATTTTAAATGGCTGCAGACATAACAGTATCACTGACTAGTGGCTTCAGGAAAACCTTATGAAATCTGTTTGCAGCCTATAAAATCCTTGGTTCATTTCAGTGTCCAAAATACAAAATAATATTCACACTTTTTGGGGAGAGGAGGTATATTCTTAGAATAACTCTACTTCAAATTAAGCTTATACTTTAACTAAGCAGATAATTATATTTCCCTGACAGTGGTAAATGCATCATTCATTCATTGTATGTGCATATTATACACTCATGGCCAGTAATATAGCCTTCCCCCATTATAATATATTTTAAAAGCTTACAGTGAAAAACCAATATTCTACAAACTTTTGTATCCAAACAAAATTTTAAAAATATGCTAAAATTAAGTTCTAAGTTTTTAAAACTTTAAAATAAGAGGGGGGAAAGAAATTATAGGTAATTTAACATTAAACAACATATACATCAAAAGGACTAGTTCAAAATTTATGTACCTTGTGTCATAATCACTTCCGTCTATAGTAAATTTATAAGTAGGAGGAAAACCAGGCGGGCTCTCAGTAAACTCAGAAAAGGCTTGACCGAGCTTCATCACTTTGCGAAGCTACAAGTGAAAACAAATACATTCAGAAATTAGAGGAAGATGTTATAATATTCCCATTTAGCATCAAATTAAAGCAATAACTGAATTTTATCAATAAACTAGATAACAAATAATGAAAATTCGCTTTTATACGGGAACTTTTCTATTAAAGAACTATTTTTTTTTCTTCTTTACTTTAACAAGACTATGTGATACTGACTTTCTGGCTTTCGTTAAAAGACTGGTGAAATTTCATATGATTAAACAAATCTTCTTTGTAAAAGACACAAAAGATATACAAGATTTAAAAAAAAAATTACATAACATCTCTATGACAGTTATTGATTACATGAGAACTATGCACATAAATTTAAATTTATATATGAGCCACTTAGAGGTAAAAAAAGAATTCCATCAAGAAGCACATTTTTCCTAATCAATTTTATCAAATTAAAACAAAAATTCTATCCTAATATGATTACAATTATACAAGATATCTTAAATTATAATTTGAGATGACTGTATACAAATATGATAAAATTCAGTTACATATCTTAAGCTTAAAAACATAAATTTCTAAAAAATACATTTATGTGAAAAACACTTCATACATGCACAGAGATTTTCAATTCAAATTTGTAGAAATGCAAGAAAATGTAATTTCTTAATGAATGGTATTTAATTTTTATATGACCCCTAAAACTAACATTTTTCATATCAAACGAAATTTTTAAGATCGCATAATTCTGAAATATTTTGCAGTGCCAATTCTACCCCACCTTTGAAAAAATTATTTATAATAATAAGGCTTATTATTTGCAGCTTTCTAATAGAGAGCAGTTTTAACTGTTTAACAGTTTAATTTTTCCTGAATTCAGTACAAAGCATATGTGTTTTTGTTCCTTTTGCTTGTAGGAAAAAGTTATTAAAATTAACATTTGTAATATCTTTAGCATCTAGAAAATTTTCTTCCTGCAAATAATAATGCTTTCCATGGAAGTTACACCATGGGGTTGTGTAAACTGGCTTAGTATTTTACTATGACAGTAGTTGCTCTGGGGGCACAATAACAGGAACACAGTTTCTACAGCCAGAAAATGCAGTCCATGCTGCCCTGAACGGTCGGGGATTAGGCCATCTCAGTGGGCTAGCGCTATTAGCCGTTAAAATGGTGTCTATAGTTGTCCTCTCCCTTGGTGGTTTCTGAGATCCAAAGTGATGGGCAAGTGCCCAGTGGCCAGGTTCAGCTCTGGGGGTTTATTCTTCTGTTATTAAAAAGAGTGTTTATTCTTTAAAGTCTGAGTTGTGCGGCTGAGGCTCTTGTGGGAATGCAAGTGAGTGTTCTTAACTCTCTCTTCTGAGGTTTTTCCATGAATACTGACTAGCCCTCCTGCTTATTATGAAGGATGTTCACAGGATGCCATTTTATTTACAGGAATTAATTAAATATGGCTTTCCCTGGAAGCTGTTTTTTACCTCCATTATGAGTGCCAAAGAGAGAAATCACATTTACAATTGTATACAGAAAAATCACAATTACTTTACACTTATGTTCAACTGCAATTACTACAATTACATTTTCTCACCCTTTGTTTTTCAAAGACCTGATATAGTGTAATAAATCTTAAAGCAAGAGGCACAATCCAATATCACAGTTTAGACAAAAGTAAAAATTTTCTAATTCTTTTGCTGTTCCCCCCTTCAGCAAATGCACATCCTAGTCCCCCCGTATAGACAAAATCACCCCTAAAAAAATTTCTTTTTGCTAGTCTTCGTGGATTTAAACATCCAAGAAGATCTTTCCTTTACCTTCTTCTGCTGCATGCCTTTCAATCAGTCAATATCCTATTGACACAGTAATTTAATATATTTACCACCATGTTTTTTACATTAGTATCAAAGTCCTGTAGAGAACTTTCACTACTTCCAGATTCATTTACTCATTTCAGATTCTGATTCTGAATAACAGTCTGCACCACAATAAATTAGCTACATATATTCTGAATCTGACATTATTTTATGGGGGGGGTTTAACTACTTGCATATCAATAAAGATATCAAAGCAATAGTCAAATGCATATGAAAAACTAAGTACTGAAAGATAAAAATTCATCATGATAAAAATTCTTCGAGTCATGCAGAAGACATGAAACAAGTGACTGTTTCTGAACCAATCAAAATAGAACAAAACAGACTTTACAAGCTACCACTTAATGGATATCTACTGCCGACTAACTTGATGCTAAAACTAGATAAGAATAGGCAAAACAGTAAAAGTAACAGAGAGAAATGAGATTGCCCATACTTAAGAAAGGCCTGAAAGCGGCACCTGTAAAGCACATCGGCAAAACATGCAAGAGGTTAAATTACATTAATTTTACTAAAAGATATTGCATGATAAAAATTATAAATTCAAAGACTCTCATGTTTGAGTCATTTCTTAAAGCTAAACAATAGGCCTACTATCTTGCATTCATTGGATATTTAGTGCCACAATTTTTGTTAAATATGCTGTATATTCTATATTATGCAAAAATTATCCAGTTAGATAGGGATACTTTATTTAAGCAATTATTTCAATCAGAAATTTGTAAAATTCTAAGCAAATTTTTGAATCAATTATTACTACGCCTTTCATGAATGGCAGAATTTCCCATATCTAATCACAATGATTCGCAAGTCTTTCCATTTGTTAGACTATCTAGGTATCAGAATAAGCAACAAATCAGAAAAATAACAACATATGATAAATATGTAGTACAACATACTTATTGTATGTTTTCATTTATAAACCTATTCATTTGATCAATTTGATTCATACATTTAAAAGCATTTTTGAAACAAGCTAATTCTGCTATTTGAATTAAATTATCCATTAAAGACGAAATACTATTTTTATTTATTTATTTATTTATTTTTATTTATTTCCTTATTCTACTAGAAATGCCTACAAGGACTTTGAGGAAAACATTGAATGGATCAGAAAAGGCTAAAATGCAATGCAAAAATTCTTCATTTTTAGCAGAATGCTCATTTTAAAAGCTAGTGGAATACTTTTTGATTTAACATGCATGTTTTATCCTATAAATGTGATATTAAAGAAAGCAATGTAAATAAAAAGAAAAGTAGTTAAGCATACAATAACAGGAACAGCACCAAAACTGAACACATCAAATAATGCAGGTAGAATTTTTCTTAAAATAACACCTTTTTCACGTGAACTTCATATCCTCATACAATATATAATAAGCAATACTAAGTTAGCTCTTTAATAATAATAAAAACTTTTTCAGTATAAAAGTATTAATTAAAATATTAAAAGTATTAATTAAAAAACTTAAAGCATTCAGATTTTACATTATGCCCAAAAGGGCACCTTTTTAACGTTTTGCTTGTTACCTTTATTTATTAAATAGAATGTTCTTCACACTTAAACCATAAAATATAATTCAACAGCAATATCACAAAATATTTAAAAGAGGATATCTTTAGAATTTCTGATACACTGTCTCGTGCGCTGAAGATAAAAATGTCTCCCCCCCCCCGTACAGAGTTGCCATTGTTCGCTTTGAAATTGTTGAGTTTCTTAATCAAAAACTCATAAATGCTTTACAAAATACGAAATACATAATAAAACAAATTCCAAATTTGGGCTTCCAGATGCCCATATTCGGGTCGAGACATACCTTATTCAAAATTTGATGGCTCTAGGTACCATTGTTTTATCACAACGCAAGAAACATACATACATTTATTCCAATCCTTCATTATTTAATTTCCTTAAATATAACACAAGGCTCTAATAGTTGGTGGCAATAATTTAATAAGTGATTCACTGTTTATAGTCAATCAATGCAAAATGAAATTAATAGCCCTTCTGGGCAAATTGCCCCTTAGGGTTAAAAAAAGTATTTACCTGGTCTTTTAAAAGTAAGTGGCTCAAACTTTAATGCAAGAAACATACATACATTTATTCCAATCCTTCATTATTTAATTTCCTTAAATATAATACAAGGCTCTAATAGTTGGTGGCAATAATTTAATAAGTGATTCACTGTTTATAGTCAATCAATGCAAAATGCCAAAATGAAATTAATAGCCCTTCTGGGCAAATTGCCCCTTAGGGTTAAAAAAAGTATTTACCTGGTCTTTTAAAAGTAAGTGGCTCAAACTTTTTTTCTGTATAAGATGTTCAATTTCTTCAGACGTATAATCATCTATTCGGAAATTCAGGTCTCCGATCCAAAATGTGTAACTTTAAAACAAAATTACAGTAAATATTTTTTCTTGATAAACACAGAGCACAATATTTTGCCAAATACAATAGAATAACAAGAAATTACTGTATAAGCATTTCTCTCTGCCCAAAAGTCCAATTTCTAAAACTCTGAAATATGACTTACAAGATGCATATTAATTTCTCCCATGTGCGAAATTTTCTATTAAGTTTTCTCACAAGTTCTTAAATTCCATTACCTTTAAAACTACATACATTTATGAAATTTTGCTAATTAGCAAGTATTTTAAACAACAAGCAACAACTTCATCTTAAAAGTTTCAGTTTACTAACCAAATTCCTGCTGTTTGCTACCCATTATTCTTATATGACAAAATACGATAAATTTACTCAGAATAAACAAAAAAAATTTCTTAAAAATTTCAGATAATTTCTTAGCCTGCAGAGTAATATGCTTGATGTCTCAATTAATTAGACAATAAAATCAATTAATACATATAATAAGTGTCACTTAACGTGATCATGCTTGTGCACTGTTATTTTGATAGCATTAACTGAATAATAGCATTATACAATGATAAAAAAATATCCCTCCAAGTAGCAACGGATTTAAGCTAATTTATCATAACAAGAAACATATAAAAAGATACTTTTCACATCATTTCAAATCCCAAAAAAGTAAAAATTTGTTTATGGACATTCACAATGTCTTTATAGCAAAAATTTCTTACATTTCTGAAAAATACTTGACCAATATCTTAATACTTGCAGGGCATCCCTCATTGAAAGAGAGCGGCAATGAAAAGCTAAAAATTAGGCAGAGAGAGAGAGAGAGAAAAAAAAAGGGGGGAACCTTAATAGATGCTTTCATGGATAGCAAGGAAAAGAAGGAAAAACTTTGTAGATTTTTTTTTTCCTCTTGAAAAAAACAGAGACCCCCCCCCCCCGAATTGATAGAGTTTTTCAAAATCTATGTCAAACTAAGATTGCTTTTTTTTGTGCTTAATTTTAAATGATTGATTAAAAATCGAAACCAAGCCATTTGGTGACATTTTTTTTTGGGGGGGGTCACTTGCCAATTTTTAGAATCTATTTTGATCTTATTTCACAGTTTTATTTCAGCTTTAAAAAATTTATTCAACATTTTGATATTAACTGTCTTGTTAATCACAATAAGCGAAGTACTTCCCACGTTTCCGTATACAAATGTGAACTTTGGCTATTTGATAGCAATATCCAAATGATCACATTAGCCATGATAATATTAGGCAGTACCTGTTATATGTTTTAATGTGCATACAATCAGTATATAACTGCTAATTACTGGCTCCTAAATTACAGAAAACTGCTGTAATTCTTGTCAGTTATTGGCACTCTATTTGAAGAAGGCTCCTACAATTAGTTAATTCTATAAGTTCTTAAAATAATAATCTTTTATTATTAAAACTATTGCAGATCACTGTAAAAAGGGGGCTCTTTATTGATGCTCTTAGTGGTTTTCAGTTGCTTATTTACTACAGTTATTAATCAACCCAATTATTGCCCATTAGTTAATAACACAAATGTTACCAATAACTAAACTACTGATTTTAAAAATCTTAGTAAATGCTTAGTAGATTTTTAACAACGTTAGGAGATGCACTAAGTCCTCATTTATTTCTAACTGATGACAGTTACAAGCAAACTACAAACCACTGAATAAAAGAATTATAATAAACATATATGAAAAATACATTCATACATATTTATGATAATACAAAACATATACAAAAATTTATATCATCAGATATGTACCAAGCTATAGAGAACTTTAAAAGCATTTAATATTGTTATATTAACTTATTTACAGAAAAATACAGCACACTTACTCATGAGTAATAATGTTCTCTGTAAGAGGATCTACAAATTTTTGGTGATCAAGTATAGAATTATAATCCTATGAAAGAAAGATTATTTACAGTTCAATAAAACATAAAAGTGTATCACCATTCAAGAACTATTTTGCACTTAATACAGATTTTATTCTAGTAGAACTTTAACCACTTCTAAAAAGCAAACGGAATGTTGAAATTTAGAAGCTGAAACAGAATTCCAGAAAATAGAATGTTAATATTTAGAATACAAAACTATTAAAATAAAATGTTAAAAAAAATATTTTTAAAAAGTTTAAAATTTGGAATGTAGCATTTAAATTTTGAATTACGTTTAAAATTTAGAATATAAAAAAGAAATGTTAAAATTTAGAATTCAAAACCGAAGCTGTATTTTCAAATTATCTTCCCCAACATGCATAGTCTGCAGCACAATCACAATACAAAACATAAACTAGGAAATTTAACAGTCATTTGATTATGTGCTTAGCACACAAGCCATTCATGTTTCCATTTGTTACTATAGTGCACCTGTAACTGGTCCCTTTGATGTAAAAAAAATGTCTAATTTATTTCAACAAATAAATTCTCTGGAATAAAACTGAATGGTACATCCTTGTTAATGCATCCGTTGTTGCTGCTTTAACAAGGATTAAATTTGGTGACATTTAAAATCAATCTGATGAAAACCAGAAAACATTATGGCAACCTTAAAAAACTAAAACCATATTCATTTATAGAATTTAATATGTGCAGTTGCATGGCTGTGCGTGATGCCAAGTTTGGACAATTTTGTGTGTGTGAAAACAAAAATTGCACTGTGTATGTAGGGAGAATGAAGTAATATTTTTTGTCATTTTACATATTGTTGCCACATAAATATTTATCAGCAAACCTTATTAACATATGAAAAGAAAACAGTCAAAAATACAAATTTGAACTGTTAAATAAGGATTATCTGATAAATAACCATTATATCTAGTACATATAATACGATACATTACTGCTACATTATTTCGTGATGAAGATGTAGTCTTTTTTAATGTTCATTAAAATGTCCTACATAAGTTAAATAATTTCTCCCCATGTGATCCATAGTGATATGTTTTTGATTAAAAAAGCATCAGACAATTGCACAAATTTGGCACTGCTCAAATTAAGCATTATATTTGGCACTTACACATTACCCTAACAATACACTCATAACAACTGTCACAAAGAAACATTTAATGCTAGTTATGGATAAGCATGATGTAATAATACACTCATAACATCTGCACTTTCATTTAATGTAACCCCTATTGATTCATGATAGCCATCTTTTATTTTTATGAGAAGGTTATAAATTAACTGTAATTGTATTTTTCCATGAATTTTGAAAAAAAAGTTATTAAATTTTGGGACCTGTCTTCTTAGAAGCAATACAATCATAGAGTTTTCAATCCATCTTTTGTTGTTAAAATTAGAGTGGGAAGCCTAATACCTATTAATTTCATAATATACTCATTGTGGGTGAAAAAGTAATAGATGATTGCCATGTACAGTTTCCAAACTGTAAGATTTTCAACTATTCACTGATATATGAAGTTAATTTGAAATTTAACTTTTTTTAATACAGGGTTCGTAGCCACATTTTAGTTAAAAAAATAAGCACCCTATAAGCACTTTTCAAGCACATTTTAAGGAAAAAATAAGCCCCTGTCTAATTACATTATACACAACTGCATAACCTTAAATTGATATTTATTAAGAGAGTGAGCCTTACCTCAACTATGGAAAGCAACTTTTTTTTTTTTTTTTTTTTTTTTAATTTTAAATGACAGTTCAATTTACAGAATTAGTTTACAATGAGAGAAAAAAAACTATGCAGAACTAAACTATATTACAAGATTTAATGATGAAATTTCAGTTCAAAATATAGAAAATAAATAATAATAAGCCATATTAATTGTATTCATTTGGCACCTAATAATAAATGCAATTTATTTTTTCCACTCATATTAATATTTAAATAATTTAACTTAAATCAAAATTCTGAACATTTTCTAAATTTTCATTGCATAACAGTTTTCCCTTAACATATATTCCAAGCAAAGTAATTTAAGTAAAAAAGAGGCACGTTTCTGAAATCAGAAGATGGGAAATTCCTTAAAAAGGGAATTGCAAAAAAATCATCCTTTAACAGTAAAAGCTTAACTAACTCGCATACTCGGAAACTGCTGAATATTCCATATAGTAACTAGAAAAAGAGGAGTGGGGGAGATTGTAGCCGTTCTTTAGATTTCTCGTCTAAATAAATGATTTTGACATTTTGATATGTGCATCATATAAAAATAGACCAACGGAAGTGAGAAATATTCTGCTTAGAAAGCACAGTAAAACTCTTTTAAGTGTTCATAAACAAATATCAGACTGAACATCAAAATTATCTCTGCAAAATACCGCAAAAGTTATTGCGCAATAAGTGCAGGGTAATTCTTCCATGATATTACGCAATCAGAATCAACAGCTGCCGGCAGTCAGAGAATAAAGAACTAAATAAAGGAAAAGAAAGAGACTTACTAATCTGGGGTGTTTCTGATTCTAATTTTCAACAGACTGTGTTAAATTTCCGGAATAGAATCAATCTTCGCTTAGGTTGGGTAGACCGCAAAAACTTTTAGTCTTATTCAATTCAGATTGGACAGTGACAAAAAAGTCTGCTGCTTTAATATTAGAGATTTTGTGGAGAAAGGGGAGAACCTCCAAACCTCCGTACTGTATAATGTATTGGGGGAAAAAATTATTTTCCCTATTCGATTACTTTCCTTTTATTTAAGCCATTCCGAATATTATTCCTTAGAAAGCTAATCTGTGTAAAAACATACCCATTTTTTTGGAAGTTTATCTATACTTCACCAGTTACTGCAACTATATTATTATAAATATTCATGCATATGCTCATAATATAAGCATAATGATCATAATAAACACGAATATGAACTGACCACACGGAACGAGAATGGTGTGGTGTATTTAATTATGGCAAAGCACACTAGGGCTATCTGCCTAAAGGGAGGGATGCCTTCGTGGAGGACTTTCTAAGGGAAACTGGCTCGTATACACGTTACACATGGGGAAAACCACGAAAACATCCATGCAGCCAGCCCGTTCGCGGGATTCGAACCTCGGACCGAAATACCAGTGTTCAGCGACTTTACCGCTCGGCCGCTGGTGGGCCGGAACGAGAATGCATATTATTATATAAAATAAAATCTTGATAGAAATTCAAACGTGTGTAGTATTTGGGTAGGAGGAAAAGAATACCGAATGTACCGGAATTTTCTACCGTTTTCGCAATTCTTTGACCAATAGAACGACGTGTACCTGTCTGTACTGTGTGCACCATAGGTTACATTAATGCAGAGAAAGGGGGAAAAGCAATTTCCGGGAGTATGATTCACCATCTGACGTTACATATAAGGAAGAAAAGTTGTTTATTTAGTTTCGGCTTTGGTACGGGGAAAAAATGTGCGTTCATTAAAAAAAAGGATTAAAAAAAGCACTAAAAGCAAAAAATAAGAACTAAAAACAAAAAAAAAAAAAAAAAAAATAAGGGCTTTAAAGAAAAAGTAAGCACCTATAAGGGCCTTTATATTTTATTTTCAAATATAAGGACTTATAAGCACTTGTAAGGACCGCTACGAACCCTGTAATATCTGGAGAATTACAAAAGACAAGTTTCAAGGACCACTTTCGGTCTGTTGATCATATATTTGCAATTTCATCTTCTGCTCACTAATTCCATGCACAACGGCAGCAAATTTTCAAATCAAATTTGCTATGGGTCAAGCTTTTTAACCCTTTTCCTCCTGGTAGTCTAAGATTGAAACCACCTATTCGAAATTCTATAGAATATAAGCCAATGGTTTTCTTAACAATCACATGCATAAATATGTAGCACAGGATGCCATCTTTTGTAAGTTTCAATGCAAAATGCAGCATTTCATCAACATCAGCATTTCCTTGGTGAATACCACTTGTAGTGAACTATAATCTTGCTCTTTGTTCACTTTGTAAAATCAAATTTAAATACTGTTTGCAGAAAGACTGGTAAGTTATTTTTCTCAACATTGGTGGCTTCATATATTTTGGCATTTTGCTTATGTGACAGTTACAGATTAGTACATTTTGTTCTCTATGAGAGATAAAGGTTGATCCTTCCAACTGAAAGATTATTTTAATTTCTGTTATGAGGGAATAAACAGCACTGTGAAAGTGTAAACAGGAAAGATATCAGCCCATACCAGAAAATACAAACATTTTGTTCCATCTAAGATTCGCCAACAAGAAGCAGTGCAGAGTTGGACTCAGCCTCAATGATAAGAATTTTTTTCTACAGTATCATCAAAAATAAATAAAGACTTAGAGTTCTAATAATCCCCTCCCCTCATGCTCTATTAATGCCACACTTATTTTACACATTACACATTTTTCTTCTTCTTTTTTGCTTATTTTTTGGTCCCTTATAATTTTCAATCTTCTTCCGACTAGGCTAATGAATGTCAGTTATAATATACTCCTCTTTACACATTGTTATTTGGGATGCAATCTGAGTGGTTTTATTTGTTTTTACTTATATTATACATAAATAAGCTTAATTACATATAAAGCAAACTCAAAATTATGCAGCTATCAAGAACACAAAAAGAGATATAAGATGAAATGTCAAAGCTTACTTCTATTCTTTGTTTAATTTCTGAATCATGAGCAGCTAGGTGACAATTAACAATACAAACTGAGCAGCCATATATAGAAAATCTAATACTGACTCCCCCTTTATTACCCTAAAAACAAAACATATTATAATAAATTTAAATTGCATTTAAATAGCTTTCATGTACAATAAATATTACATACAAGAAATATAGTAGATGATCTACTGCTTTTATTTAGTTATTTTTCATATGGCACCACTAAAATTGGTTGTTTTAATTATTTTTCCTTGTCATTTTAATGCCCATTTGGATATCAAAGCTATTGAATTTTATTTTATGAAGCTACTGAAATTTGGAATACTGCTCCGCAAATGCTTCCAGTTGTTTCAGAGAAGAAAAAGTGATCAGTATTTTGTAATGTATATACATACTTGCCAACCTATGACACTCAAAAATCAGGAGATTTTTCACAATGTTAAAAAGACTTTTTAAATGATGAAAACATAGTTTTTAATAATGAATTAACTTTAAATAGTAATTAATTCTTAAATGCAAGCAACACCAAAATACCTTACACATAAAAAACATTTTTTATTACTTGCATCGATTAAGAAAAAAGAAAACCACTTCAATCAGTTTTCGTACAAATGTTATAAACAGTGGCAGATTTTGCTTTCTTTAAGAAAGAAACTTCATAATTTTGTTCGTAGTAATTGCCACATAGGCCTGCTTTCGCTAATAAAAACTTTTCTAATGTGTCATCACTAATATTAGATCTAAATTTAGTCCTTGTTTTCGCAACAATACTGAAAATTTTCTCACACTCTGCATTATTATGGGGAACTGTCAAGATGGCCAACATAATTCTAGACAGCTCACTATATTTTAAAATTCCATCAGCAGACATTCTGCATTAGCAACTTTTTGGTCCTCTGTTTCCGAAGAAAAATTTTATTTTTCGTTTTTTTTCAACACAACTCATGTTGTCCTTGTGTTTTTGTGTAAGCACATATTTAAGAACATCCGCCCTTCCATCATGCGAAATCGAAAAATCGCAACGACAGGCAGTACACATCATAAATTTATTACATTTCCTTGAGGAAATAATGGAAGGAAAGTCAACTGTGTACGATTTTTGAAACGTACACGAGTATTTCACCTTTCTGGCAGACATAACAAAAGATGATAATTTCTAAAACTATTTCCCTAAGGCACGTATACTCAAACAACTCAGGACAAAATGACCGATATAACTAAACGACATCCAAATAACAGCTTGCTTTGTCCTCATTGGCTAATTAATATATGCCAGATGACACGTAGTGGAGCACGATGCCCCCATTGGAGAACTTGAGAACGACGTTTCTGGATACGTATATGCTCTGCTCTCACTTACAAAGCAGAAGTTATCTAATTCGCAAGGTTTTGTTTTAGATATAACCTAGAGAAAATTCAATTGCTTTCAGACTGCCAAAATCACTTTTTTTTTTTTTGTTTGTTTTTGTTTATATAACAAAGTATTAAGCCAAGTTCCATAAAAATCGTGAGAAATTTTAAGAATAAGAAAAAGTCGGGAGAAATATATTGTAAATCGGGTTGGTGGGAGAGCGGTCGAAAATCGGGAGAGTTGGCAACTCTGTATATAGCTAATAAAGTTGCCAGCTCTGATGAGACAGAATAAAAGATACTATAAAATATACATACACTAATTTCTTTATATTATTATTGTAAATTATTACTACTTTAAAAATTAATGCAATTTTAAAATGAATGTCCAGGTGAACAAACAATTTCTTAAAAACACTGAAAATAATTGGAAAAGTTTTATTTTAGTAATTTAGACAATAATATATTAACTCATTAAACATATAAGATGCATTATTAGAATAAACATTAAAATTAAATTCAAAAAATGCTAGGTAAAAAAATGTAAAAAACTTTAAAAATATTTGAATCAAAATTTTGATTTTCAAAACTATATTTGTTTCAATTTTTTGGCAGACTTGAGAAAATACACAATTTTTAATTTTTTTTTCCCTCCAAAATTCTTACAAACTAAAATATATGATTCACACAGAAAAATTAACACAACAGCATTCACAACGAAACTATCATACTATGTGAAGGGAAAACAAGTGAAATAGACACAAGGGGACGTGAGCTACTCAGAATGCATAGACAGAGCTGGCTCCAAGCCAACAGTATACGTCAGCACCCGTCTCTTTCGCCATTGCCATTGAGATCATGGACAGCAATGATGGAAGGTGATTATCACGGTCAGCGTTGCACAGCGTAGTTCCTGTGGAAGGAAGGGGTACAGGGTAGCGAGATTCATCATTAGCATGGTATCAGTGTGGGGGAACAAAGCACCCTCAAGGCGTACCATATCCCGTTGGTTGGCCAAGTTTCTTTGTTGGCTCTTAGTGGAGTAGAAACTGCAGCCAAAGGTGTCAGCGCTGGACAACCAGCAACATTGCATATAGCAGCAAATGCAGCAGCGGTGTCGGATTTGATCATGGCGAAGAAGCACATAACGTTCAACAAGATGCAGCAAGAGACAGGGCTTGAGCAAGGAACATTGTAGGCGATTATGCATGGTGATTTGGAGATGACAAATGTGTGTGCAAAGTGGGTGGACCTCGGACTAAGACCTTGGACTGTGCCTTGCTTGACAATATGAAGGATGCAGTCAGGGGCAAACATGTTTGAATCTTCTGCCGAATTGCATGCAATTGTCCATAGGCAGTGCTAAAAACACCCCACAGACTGGTTTACCAAAGCCCTTCGGGGCCTCCAGCCAAATAGCAGAAGTGTAATGACATGGGTGGGGATTATTTCTAACTGATGAAGTATTAAATTTTTGTTAATAAATTGTATTCCGCTCTGTGGTAGTATTTGTGTCATTCATTTCTATATGACCTAAATATTTCAATTTTGTTTAAAAAGTTGTTGATTATATGATTATTTCATACTGAACTCACAATGTCCCCTAATTATTTTGAGCAGTATATTTCACTGTGGTAACTATGTATTAGAAATACTCCGCAAATGATATATTTTTTAATTTTTTGCAAATTTTAGCATTAAATTCTTGTTAGGATTATAGCCATTAGTTCCTCATCACATCTTACAGTACCATGTAGATAATGATTATTCTGGTTTAACCCCCTTTGATCAGGAAAACTAATAAGAAAATAATCATCAGCAATAAAGGAACTTTACTAAACCAATTATACTTAAAATTATACAAATTTCATCCTCCCAACTACTATTTTGAAAGTATTTTTTCTAAATCAATTTTATTGAACTGTCTCAACCTACTGTAGATATATGCAGAACTTTTTGTGAACATTTAACTAGTGTTTAATTAGTTAATATTTGTCATTTACATCAATACATAAAGCTATTACTGAGCCACACAGTAGTTTGTAAATTAATTAAGCATTTTATTTTTATCGTATTTAAAAGTACTTTGATAAATAAAAACTTTCCTTTACTACTCAAGATTTGCTTGATATAAAAAAGTGTGAGAAAATTAAAAAATGAAATGAGCATTTGAAATCTTAAAAACCAGAAGTTTTCTGCAAGAAAACTTAAGAAACCATGAGGATTTTAAAGCCACATGGCAATATCATTTCAAAGAACATCAGAATGACTTAAATTAACTTTGTAACAAATGATTTAAGTTCTTGAACCATTTATAATACAATTCTGATACAAAATTTTATTCTAAATTTTATGTTCTTTGGCAAGTTTCTTTTTAAAATTTTCTTATACTTTGATGTCGAGGAAACCCAAGAAATGAAAGTTTTTATTTATCAAAGTACTTTAAATTTCTGTGAAAATGAAATTAATAATTAATGTGCATTGTGTCGATATACTTAGTCATATACCATCTAGTGAAATGAAAGAAAATGAAATGCAAGTAGTAACTGATTAAACATTGCTCAAATCTTCATATAAAAATCTACAAATATCTACAATAGATTAATATAACTGAGATAAAATGAAATCTAATAAGACAAATATCAATAAAGTATAAAAAGACAGACAATTGAGATAAAATTTAATGATTATTTCTAATTGATGTACTATCAGTTTTTTGTTAACAAATTGCATTCCACTCTGTGGCAGCATTTATGTCATTCATTTCTGTACGACCTACATATATAAATAATTACTTTTATAGAAGTTCAACCGAACATCTATTTTGCTTTCACTTCTCCATTTAGTTGACATGATACAGTCAAAAGTCGTTAATTCGGATACCCATAATCCGGTCCTCAAAGCTACAAACTTTCTGCGCATGCGTCCCATTGACGCATGCGCATAGGCGTTTACGCGTGTGCGTAAGACCTTTACGGCTGCGAATATGCTTATGTGCATGCGCATGTTATGTTTACGCATGCGTGTTTAATGTATAATGGACGGTATAAGCTAAGCTAAAATTATCTAATTCAGTTAATGTTGCAGATTGCGTTGTTCCTTAATCTTTGAATTGGATCCCCATTATTATTTTTTGCAGACTGTTAGAGCAATTTTATAAAAGTATGCTTGAACTTTCGATTATGTCAAACAGAATTTCTGATATATATTTACTAATATGTAAAGGATCTACAAAGCGAAAGTATGTTTCGAAATCCAAAATCTGTTTATCAATTTCACACTGCTCTGCGGCGAGGAATGAATTGGAAATTTATCTGTCAGCACTATCCTTATCTTCAGGGCAGATGTTTTTATTTTATTTGGCTTACAATTCCTTACTAAATGTGGTATTTCATCTCGATGTACTCCGTCTTTGATATGATTTAAATCAAGTTCCTCGTCATTATAATTCGCTTCCGATAGTGAAGAAAGTGACACAGAGGTTATTGAAAGCGAAAAAATTTCGATTGACAAATTAGTTGGTATTCTTGACACAGCAATTATAGGACTTGAACAACAGAACTTTTTAACTAAAGAAGAAATTATGTCTGTTTAATAGAATTAAAAAGAAAGTATTATCACATGAAACGAAGCAACTTAAACAACTTACATTGAAAGAAATGTTTAATAAAGTAAACAAATAAATATTAAGCTTTTTCTTTTTGTAAATTTTCATACCCTTTAGATCATAATTGTTCTTTAATTGGCATTTTTATAAGTCATGTACCATTTTCTACTTAATGTTTTGGGTGTTGTAAAATGCTGAGAATTTTTAATAAAGTTTATTTAAATTAGTGTTGCTTCATCGAAAAGTTCATCCAAATTCAAATCTAGCTCTTCTTCTAGTTCTAAATCTTCAATATCTTCCACAATTTTTTCATATGTTGGAAATTAATTATTTAACATATTTAGAATTGAAAATTTGACAAATGCAGAATTTTCATCAAAGTGTTCTAAATAAGTAAGTGCTGAAGAAAGAAATAACAGAAAGTTATTGGTAAATTTTTAAAATTCTGCATCATCTTTTTTTTTTTTTTTTTTTTTTTTTTAATGTAGACGAACTTGAAAGCCAAAAAAAATTCCTCATCACATACTTTTATTGGGTTACTATGCTGAAAGAACTACATCTCTGAGCCGAGATCGCAGCTAACTCTCATCCTCAGCTGGACATCTCTTTTGTGCCAACTGTTCAAATTATAACATGAAATGTCATCATTCGGCAGCTAAATGTTATCATTCAGAGATCTTTAATTTCAAAACAAAGAACATTTGCCATTTTCTTTTTCTTAACTCACGAAAAGACATGGGAAGCTAGTTCTTTCCAAAAAAGGACGTTGGCAAGCTTAACAGCCAACTCAAAAAATAGCCCTTTTATGGCCCATTCCTGCTTTTGTTTTGTAAAAGGAATTTAAATTTAATGAAATCTAAAACTTAATTAAATTAAGTCATTTTTGTCTCAATTATTTGCATTAATTTTTATGTTTAAAAAATTCTTTTAGTGGTGCCATCTAAAAAATAAATAACTGACTAAAAGTGGTAGACTGCATAACATATCATTACCAAAAGCATTATTCTGGCGCATATACAAAACTAACTCACCCACATTCCTCTCAATCCTGTCCTGGTATAACTTGTTTGCAGACCTCTTACATGTGTTACATGCTCTCTCTTGCAAAATAAGTACAAAGCCATTCCTTGGAGTCGAATTTGTTTTAACTGTAAAATTTTATATGTTTCATTAGTTTATTGATAGATTTATATCTATCTAAACAGATATATTAAGAGCCACTCAAAAGTTAGTTACTATAAAAAAAGACTTTATAACAGCCAACATTTGACATCGAAGAACTATATGACAGCATTAAATTTTGGAGTACTTTTTACTTCCTTGTACGAAGTAAAAAGGAAGTATTGTAATCGCGAAAAGTTTCGGGCAGCATATTTCAACGAAAATATCCCATTCCGACCTCTTTCAAATGCAATTTAACGATGTATTTCCGTGATATCTGTATGTAAGGACAGAATAAAACACTCTTTTCCTCCAAAAAAATTATAAAACTGCTTTAAAATGAATTTTGAAGAGAATTTTTCGTGGTGTCTGTATGAACGTATGTACGTACGTACGTATCTCGCATAACTCAAAAATGAGTAGCCTCAGAACGTTGCAATTTTGTATATAGAACTGCTATAACATGTAGATGTGCACCTCATATTTTGGTTGCAATCGGCCGCACCAAACGTATATAAATATATTTATATATATATCCACTCTGTTACCCGGCTCAGTGATCTCAGTTTCTTTACTCTTATATGTTTGTAATTTGTACATTTTTTGCTTTAAAAATGATTGAATTATGTTGTTTTTATCTTCCGGTTAAGGTTTTTATGTCTTAAGTAAATCTGTATGCAATATTTTTAGAATTATCAACAATTTTAAAGTTGTTTAAATGCCGCTAAGCCTTTTTTTTATGGCGGCCATTGATTGTTTACATTTGAAACAGCAGACTAGTGGATTTGTTGCCAAAATAGAGAAACTTAGCTTTGCAACAACAAAGATAACGCCTTCATTTATTATTTATTGCCAATTAAATCAGGCTTAATCCTTTCTGGAATTTTTTCGAGGAAATAAGTGTTTAAGATTTACTTCGTAATTTTTAATATTGAAATTTTGATTTTTTATGTATTTTTGTTTTGTCGCGAAGTGAAAACTGAATTAATTGAATGAGAAATACTCAATTGTCTGTGAAAAACTGTTTCTTTTTTGTTTTGTTTGCTTAATTTCTTTTATACATCGTTCTAGCTTTATTATAGTATTTGAATAGAACATGTGGCAACGATTAGATAATTCTTTAAATGATATAAATTTTGTGGATTCTGAGTTATAATATGAACGAAATATAATACTGTTAAGTAAACCTAGCGCCAGAGTGTCGCTATGGTAAACAAAGTGAATTTTAAAGAATGCATTTATTCTATTGTGGTTTATGCGCTGTCGGCGAAGTAGGTTTAATTCAGTCTAATAAGTTTAAATGAAATGCAAGAAAAAATGTGTAGAATTTAATATTCCGTACAAGGAAGTCATGTGGTGTACACATCAGATTTTTTTTTAATGTAGTGGCCTTGGCAAGAAAAAACAACATTGGTGCAATTCAGGCTCCAGAAAGGGTGATTTGTTACCAAATGCTATAAACATTCACGAAAAAGAAACTGACTAAAGTAAACAATAAATCAGGAATTTAATCAATAACTCTACAATGCAAGTTATTTAGTATATACTTATAGAAGGAATTTAACAAAAATTTGTATTTACTACAGTATTTAATAAAATCAAGCATCAGGGAAGGTAAAATGGATTAAAATGTTTGGATTATGTCACAGATATTGAGGATTATTTTTTAAGAAAAACTGGCTCCTATTGTATTACACATGGAAAAAACCATAAAAAATACCATGCAACCAACTCATTCACCAGAATTTGAACTCTAGTGGAACTATCAATGTTCAGTTATATATTTTTTTATTTATTTTATTTATTTATTTTTTAACCTATTGGCCACTGGTGAACTGACGCAGTGATACATGTACCAAAAGCTGAAGGCAAAACATCAAATTTAAAGCATTAAGCTCCTTAATAATAAAAAGAGACATTATCTGACATTCCTATTTATTTATTTATTTTACTTTTTTATTTAGTTTTTACTTAGTTACTTAATTTTTGAGTGGTTACATGGTCATATCACCACTAAAAAACAATTCTAAAAACCCTCTTTTCACTGTTACCAAACTTGAATTTAAATTACATTGTTGCCAGTTTTCTCTGGATTGATCTCTGGATTTAACTTGAATTTAAATTACATTGTTGCCAATCAGTTTCTAGTTTGAAAAATACTACCTTAATAAATAATTCATATTTATCTGATAAACATAAATAATATTTAAACCAGGCATATGCAATACATGGCCCGCAAAGGCAGATCTGGCCCATGTCCTGATTTCATATGGCTGCAAACACATTTCCAAATATCACTGTCGACTTTCTTTGCAAATGGAATTAATTGAACTACAAGAGAACCTTTTTTTTTAAAAAAACAAAAATCAAAAATATTATGCTGATTGAGTTTTACAAAAGCTGTTTCCAACATAACAAGTTTCCAAATCTTACAGTTTTTGCTGGGGAAAAAAGAATGGTATTTGGAAGCATACTATAAAAGCCAACAACTTTTTTCAAGGATGAAGTTTACGAAATCCAAGAAAAAGGCACAAATCAATGATGTGCACCTGGAAACCACATTGCTAGTTTAAACACGCACAATATTCTCATACTCAGCACGTTGAATCAACTATAAGTTGTGACCGTGACATTAAATTTTTTAAAAATTTATTTAAGAAAATTATTTTATATGTTTACCAATTTTATTATGGGGGTTTATGTGAAGTAATAAAGAGATTAAACTAATTAAGATGTGTTCATTTTTATATTTTCATATAAATAAATGAAAGTACTCTAGCCTCTGTATTTTTTAATTTCTAATCGAGTCCCTGATCTTGCCAAAGTTGAATATGCAAAGTTTAAACAATAAAAAATGACTCGAAACACCCTAAATGGTATAATGGTTAGCAATGCCGGCTGCCATTGGGCCTAGCTTTGAAACTTGAAATAGGCTTGTATTTTGTAAATGTATATAATGTCTATGCAGCATAGGGACACTTCACACATTAGTGAACCTAAGTTCTCTTGAGGTGGGTGATCATCAGATTTCCACACCGGGAGGGGGGGGAAGAAATTGGGAAAGAGTTTTCATATTCTCACAGGTGTAAAATCAGTTGCCCTATGGTGACAGCATTCTAGAAGATGAGACAACTAAACAACTGATGGGTATTGGTCATTTCTGAAGAATCTATAAAGTTGCAAGTGCCCAGAGTACTGATGTAGTCTGGAATCTACCACTTTTATAATCGTAGCCTATAATCATTGAACTCAAAATAACCAAAAGAACTTTGTCAATCCTGAGGACAGTACTAATACTCAAACAATTAAATTAAGCTGAGGAATTTTGAAGCTAAAGATTCTACGTGACATACAGATTATTATTTCTCTGCAAATACTTTGATGTCATCTCAAAGATGAATGGTGCAGATAAGTTAATAAAAGTGATGATTATTCCTTGTCGATGCTACATAACATTCATAGCGCATATGGCCAAACGAGTAATAAAAACAACCCTTTTAAGGGTCAATCTTGCATTTGTTTTATAAAACTAGAAGCAGTTTAAATTTAATGAAATTAAACAACTAATAGGGTATTAAATTAATTAATTATTTGTATTTATTTTCAATTTAAAAAGCAGCAATTTTGTGGCCTCAACTACGATATAAATAACTAAAAGTGGTAAATTGCATTATACATCAGTACTGTGTTTGGCTATGTGAAACAACATAATTAGAAAATAAATATTATAGAATATAAATTTTATAAATAGTTATGCACTTCCACCACTGCAACCTAAATAATATTAAACAAATATGTGGGCTGAATGGACAATCTGAAAACAGCTAGATATTTTTTACAGGCCAGAATTTGGATAGCCCAGAATATACATTTATATATTTCAACAAAATGAAAATTTTTTATCAACAGAAGCAATTCTGATTTATATTTATTTTCTACCTCAAATTTTAAGTTTGGTACTTCCAAGATATTTTTGTTGGTTACACTTTGTAATTCAAATATATTGATAGCTAAATATTAAATTTTCAGACTGATGTTTAGTTTAAATAATTCTAATATCTTTAATTAATAAATAATTTACTTTAATTTAGAATAAAAATAAATTATGAAAGTTTTTAAATTTACAGAGAAAAGTTTTTATGTGGGACAAAACTTGAGAATACGTAATGACAATTTAGTGTCTTTCTCTTAATTATTAATTTTTTCTTCAATGCATAAATTAAAATATACATGTTTTTATGCAAATAAATATTAATTTTGTAGAAGAATAGAAAATTGTATGATGTCCGTGAACTGCACAAAAATTACTTAAAATCATCTTCACCATGGACTAAATTTTTCTTCAATGCATAAATTTAAATATATATGTTTTTATGCAAATAAAAAATTGTGTAATGTCTGTGCAGTGCATAAAAACTACTAGAAATCCTCTTCATCATGGACTGTTGATGTTCATTAGTTAATCTAGTTTTTTTTTTTTTTTTTTTTTTGTATTAATTTTCCACTGTGAAGAAAAGCTGTTCACTTATAAATATACTCCTAAACAATGTGATCATTTATTAGTGCAAAAAATATGTAACTCAGCTTACTTTTTTTCCCTGACAAATAGGATAAATTATTCAAATTAGTATCTTCAAATCTTTGAATAAGATTCATACAGCACTGTAAATTAATTAACTCAGCTGAATGTAAGCTTGGTTTTCAAATAATTAAAATTTTGAAATCTTTGCAACACTGTATTTGCAAATATAAACATAAATGAAATGCATTTACGAGCTATGTGTGGCCCACATGCCGTCACTTTGAGACCCTTGACATACAACACAAGGGTTGGTACATATTTCTGCACACAGAAATTAAGTACTTTTAAGGAACATTAATGAAAAAAAAATTAAGGACCTGTGAACAAATGGGAATTGAAAAAATTCAATTAAAAATATTATCTATGCCTAAACTTCACTTTTGTAATACCATCCTAAAAATAAAATAGATCCGTAAGTAAGATGCATTACTATTAAACATGACCTAATTATCAAAATTATTATTAAGTTTAAGAATAAAATAAACTTTACGAAATTTAACATGGAGCATTATATATTTTACACTTATAAGAGCTGAACATGTTTGAAAGGAGATAAGTGACATTTTATTTACACTTTACTAACAGTTAGTTTTATATTGATTTTATTTTATATCTCATTTTGTCACATACTTGCTCAGTCTAGAGCTTTAGTAAATAGTAAGCAGATTTTATGTCAAGCGGCATAGGTTGAAATGAGAAGTAAAATCATAATCAGCACGATTCACAAATAAAAGACTGGCTGTTGTCACTGCTGCTGCTTGCCTAGAGAGAGACCTGCTGATCAGAACAAACCTGAAAGGGCCTGATAAAATTAGCAGCTTGCATGGTTGGCTAGTTCTGAAAGTTAGCTGGGCTCTGTATGACGCAGTTAGTGTCATAGCTCTGTGTAGAGTTCCAGGGGTTGTCACTCAGTTAATATACTCTAAGGTTCTAATAAGCCACTAAAGTACCAGAGGTGGTAAGTTGTTTTGCATTATTTTAAGTCTCACTAGATGTGAAAAATAAGTTTTATATGAATTTTTTACATTTTTGTGTTTTATTTTGTGACCACGTAGATAATCTTAGTCATTATATGGATTGACATGGCCACTATTAAATTTTATTTATTTCTTAACAATATTTGTTAAAAAAGCTCTATTAAAACCCCAATCTAAATAAATTTCATAGTTTGAAATACATGTAATTTATGACATTGATTCTTAAATGATATTCGGATAATTACACATTAAAAGCTACAAAACATTTATGTTTTGCAGCAACAATACTCAACAAAATATTTATGAGTCTTTTTAATTTGATGCCTTCCCGGACATTTTGGCTAATTTATGTCAATTTCCTTCTCTTTAAGCATCTTTTCTAACAATTAGAAATTTTTTTCAATGCATAAAAGAATGTTCTCACTTGTTTCTACATGTTTTATCTCCTAACCTGTCAACCTATCCATAACGTACCTATGAAGGTTTATTTGATCTGGTTGTAGAGACATCAGGCTAATTGGAAAAGCCGTAGAGATGAAAAATCAGCAATCACCTTCGGCGGGAATCAAACCAAGGACCTCTGGAATACCGGCCCAGCGTGCAGACCACCACACCATGAAGGCATGCCAAGAATGCAGGAGAAATACATTATATACTCTTCCTTTTAAAGGGCGACTGGGGTTTTTAGGGGAACCAATCACCAACTGGGTGAGGAGAATGATCATTTAACACCCTTTTAGTTCGGGTGCCACTGTAGAGACATTAGGTATTTTTGGAAGCAGGCAAGATGAAAAATTAGCAACGCCTTCACCGGGAATCGAAAAACAGAACTCTGGAATACGTGTCTAGCATGCAGACCACCACATCACAAAGGCGGGAGAAATACCTTATATGGTAGTTAAATAGTCCAAAACCCCTCAACAGATATGAAGCAAATCATCGCTATGTCCGAAAGTAACTGCAATGCCAGACAAAGTTTTAAATAAGCTTCTTATTTAAAAAGAACTTTAAAAATAAAGGCATGTTCTTATGCTGACAAAAATCAATTACAGCTCGTAGTGATGTATAATTAAACAAGAAGAATCACATTCAAACTAAAAATATGGACTAGTGGTCAAAAACTAAGCAATTTAATTTCATTTTAAGCTTGCTCAATAACTGTATCATCATAACAACTCAAATGTCAGCAATGGTAATGTAAAGACAAATAATTACAAATTATCAGAGCCGGCAGGTACTAATGGAGGGAGCAAGTGGGAAACACACTCTTGTCTTACACTCCAAAAACCTCAGTTTAAAAACTGTCTATGTAATTTGCATTCTGGTGAGAAAATAGAAATGGAAAATTATAGTAAGGACTGAAATTGTAAACAACTTGGAAATTTACGTAATAATAACTGTACATATCTTTGAAGAATAATTTTATTTTTCTTCACGTATTCAGTTTCTTTCTTCCCAGTTTCCTTTTCATTTTAAAATTTTTGAATTTAATTAAAGATTTTTGTTATTCTAAATAAACTAAATGCAATTAGAATCTATAAAAAAAGCTGCTAATTTTATTTCTTTAGTAATATAGGAATATTCAGAGGAAATATGAAATATATATAGTAAAGTTCGGTTAGAGAGCTGATATGGCATAATTTTTAGAATTTAGTGAGATACTGGACAACAAAGTCTAAAAATGGCAAAAATGTTTAGAATTTAGAACAGGCATCGGAAGCAGAATTTAGAAATTCAGCAGGCAGCAGAATTTAAGATCCACTGCATCAGGAGGGAAAATGCCTAGTGCCAGCTCTGTGTATGACGCATTAAGACATATTAGATTAGATTAATCTTTTAAATTGTCAGTTTTCAATTTCTTCATTAACAAAAGAATTTTTTTCTATAATGCCTGTCCATATGATAACATTAGAAGCATTTTTGATATTTTCCATGCTTGTGTCTAGTGAAAAGTAGAGAAAATAAAGGAAAGATAAAAATGTTAAGATAAAGATTCTAGTATTAGAAGTAAAACATTCAACTATAATGTTTTCAATGTTCTTCCAGACGTTAACAAAAAGTAAGAAATTACGTGTTGTAACAGAACTATTTAACTGTAACCGAACTATTTTATTAAACGCCATCTAGTGGCAGAAAGGAACAATCTTCAGTTGACCTCCAGCCACGACGATGTTAGCTTTCCATGTATTTAGATGTCTCAGTAATTTGAATGTTTAAATGCCTTATTTTTATGCATATTTTGTTTGTACCGGTTCCTGCATGCTCTGTTAATAAATACACTTAGAGTTAGCCTGCGTTAGTGTTAATTAAGGAATGGCTGCATCAGATTGGGGCCCAGAGCACGCAGGAATGGGTACAGTGTTAATACTATGGAGACATTTTTCATTTTGTCACATTTTTCTGAAATCTTCTAGAATTGTGAGTCTATAAATCTTGCCTTCATATCTTTCTAAACTTTCTAAGTTGCAATGTCTAAAATCCTAAAAAAAATTACCCCTACCCAATTCTGTCACAACATAAAGCCAGAAATATTTTGAAGAAAAAAAAAAAAAAAAAAAAAAAAGGAGGGAAAAAGTGTAAAATTAATTTTATAGAGAAAAACAGGGCTTAATTTCTAAAGTTAGATGTGCTGGAGCCCTGTGGAACACCGTCAGGAAAGAGGTACAAAAATAAATAAAAATGACAAATAAAATCATTAATAATTAAAAAATTAAATATTAATTATTAAAATAATTCAATAATTAACACTTAAAGAAATTTAAAAGTTTAAAATATGAAGAGGTAAATTAAAATTTAATAAGCGATTTTTAATATAATTTTATTACTAAAACTAAAAACTTTCAAAATAAAATTTCTACTGAAATTTTGTTCAGGTACATAAAAGATGTGTCACAGCTTTCTTATTTAGAGCTCCGACTAGAATTATGAGTTAGCCCCAAAACTAAGAAGTACCGGAGCAGGGTTCGGGTGCAATTTAAGCTCTGGAGAAATCTGATTCATATATTGAGTATTCTGAGAGAATTACATGGGAAAAACTCTTACCATGAAAAAATTAAAAACACATTTTTAATTAATCACATAGCTAGCAGCTTTTGTTAAGAACTGTTTCGTAAATGGTGCTTTATAGAATTATACCTTGTTTATTTCCCACATATAATAAGTAGCCAAAATAGAACTTTATGATATCACAACAAAAAATTAAAATGCTTTAATTTAATCTTATCTCATAAATTTAATTCCAAAATATTACCATTATTTAAATGAAATTCAGTGTTACAATGTTCTAAAAATTCATCATCAGTGTTACAATCAGTGTTAAATCAGTGTTACATCAGTGTTATAATGTTCTAAAAAAAAACTGTTAAAAAATTGCTAGATCTTGGAATTCAAAATTTTCTACAGAAACAGATCTTAAAATCGCCAAAATGTTGATAAGTCACCAAATTTAGAACGGTTTAATTAAAGAATTCACATCCCAAAATGCAAAAAGTTGTTTAAGAGCTCTTTGTTAGAAAAAATGAAATAATTTCGAAGTGCTTATGTTTCTCTTCTTGCTCAGAAACTCGAGTATCCCACCATTCATGTTAGAAATAAGAACAAATTATAACCCATGAACCCGTTCAAAAAATAACCATACCTGTCAGTGAATTGCCAAAATTATTTCTCCAAAATGCTAATTCACACTCAAAATGGCAGTTGTAAAAACAGACAGAAATTTCAGTTGATTAAAATTAAGGACCCTCTGCCGATTTTGGCCAAAATTAAGGACATTTAAGGACCAAAAATCGTTTCCGAAAAACTTAAAAGACTTTTAAGGACTCTTAAGGACCATACAAACCCTGAACGCTACATATCTATAATACAAATGTATTAATTAATTATATATATATATACTGTGTAATTTCAATTCTGGGAATAGCTGTATATAATTTGATAACTTCTGTGGATCATTTATAAATTATAACAAATAATAAAAATCCTGGAGATTATTTTATAAAATTTTAGTTTTTTAATCTTTATTTAATTTTATCTTACTTAAGTAGCTTTACCTTAACATAGTCCCATTTATTTAAAGCAGCTCGAAATGCAACGTCCCACGGATCTTCCACAATAATTTCTGCTATAATATCTTGAGGCTTGCAACTTATTTCTTGAAGTCTAAAAAATTATTTTAAATAAATCAATGTATATAATCTTAGCATTTACATGTACAAAACACGAAAAATATGCAATATTATGGCCTAAAAACGTTTAATGACAAATCATGAAATAAAAAATGACATACATTCATTTGTCGGGCAATAAATAAAGCAAAAAGTTGCTGTAAAAGACATATAGCTGCCTTCAAATTAATTTCTTACCCAGATTCTAACATTTTGCTTGTACTTTTTGCCATGATGTTTTTACAAATTGCATCCCTTAGGAAGTAAAATTTGACAGATGTGAACTTTTGAATTCTTTATTACTGGAAAAATATGGTGTTTCTGAAGAGAACAAATCAATTTACTTTTTCATCAGTCAGTAATATCCACAGTGTCATTACATTTCACTATGATCCACAAAAAATATACTTTTGGGGCTCTGATAAGCAAAATGAAAAATTACAAATGTTATTAAATAGTATTAAAACCATGTATAATCAAACACATGTATGGTCTATGCATAGGTGTGTTGACTATTATGCATATATCTGAAAATTTTCCCAAAACATGGAAATTATACCAAATGTTAAAACTGCAGATGAGGAAAATCAGAAAGCATCAAAAATTAAGATAACAAAAACTTTTTTAAAAATTTGAAAGAGTTCAAATTTTAATGATCACCCAAAATATTTGTTAAGGTTTTTTACACTCTCGCTGAGCTCACAGTCTATCAGTCTGCTCTTGCACTCACTCCAGCTACCTTTATTATTAAGTATCATTGTCTTCACACTTAACAGTTATTATAAACGGTTATAAAATATAACGGTTTAAAATGGTTATTATAAAATAACCATTAAGTTTCTTCACACTTAACATTTATTAATTTCTTCACACTTGACGGTTATTATAAAATATTATAATAAACATCAAGAATTCAAGTTATCCTGGTTCAAGAAACACTAATTCAAATCACACACAACATCACAATGGTAAATGAACATTACGAATCAGGTTTTTAAAATTCCAAGTTTATTCAAGTCAACACACATTCAACTGGTACTGCCAGATCCAAGAACAAGAAGTACAGTCAAAAGTCGTTAATTCGGACTCGTCGGGACTTCAGCGAGTCCGGATTATCGATCATCAGTTTAAATCTCGTAAGATGGCATGCAGAAATTCTAAAATTAAAAATATGAAATCGTAATTTATGAAATAAAGAACAATTATGATCTAAAGGGTATCAAAATTTACAAAAAAAAAAAAAAAAAAAAAAAAAAAAAAAAACTTAATATTTATTTGTTTACTTTATTAAACATTTCTTTCAATGTAAGTTGTTTAAGTTGCTTCATTTTATGTGATAATACTTTCTCTTTAATTCTATAAACAGTCATAATTTCTTGTTCAGTTACAAAGTTCCGCTGTTCCAAGTCCCGTAATTGCTGTGCTGAGAATACCAACTAACTTGTCAATCGAAATTTTTTCGTTTTCACTAACCTCTCTGTCACCTTCTTCATGTCTTTATATTGCTGCAAAAAATGGCCACTTTTTGTTTGATGGACATCGAAACATACTTTCATTTTGTAGATCCTTTGCGAGCTCCAGCATTGGAAATTCTATCTGACATAATCGAAAGTTCAAGTTTACTTTTATAAAATTGCTCTTACAGTCTGCAAAAAATAATAAGCCCGATTCAATTCGAAGATTAAGGAACAACGCAGTCATCAACATTAACTGAAATAGATAATTAGATAATTTTAGCTCATACCGTCCGTTATACATAAAATGCGCACGCGAAAACATACTCTGCACTTGCGCACATGCATATGCGCAGTCGTAAAGGTCGCGCACGCATAAATGCCTATGCGCATGTGCAACGCGGCACATGTGCAGAAAGTTTTTAGCTTTGAGGTCCGGACTATAGATCATTCCGGATTATGGGTGTCCGAATTAACGACTTTTGACTGTATACATCATGAAAGATTTACGCCCTCTTTGGCGATTAAAATATATTTCTACATAAAATTTCTTACACGCCATATATGATTCAAAAGCAAAATTTAAAAAAATTTTTAAAGCAGAATAGCAGCATATGTTTAGAATTCGAAATGCAGCATTAAGTGTTCACACACGTTTTTCTATTTTTTTCACTCTTTTTTTCTCTGTTCATTATATCAATTTTTAGTAATTAAGATGGATTAAAAACTCTTTTTTTGCATATATTTTTTAACACCTTTGTGTGTTAACTTTGTTTATTAGATACTATGCTCTTCACACTTATGCAGCAACAAAATCACAAAATATTTAAAAACAGTATATCTTTAGAATTTCCAACAGAGATAAAAATATTTTATTCAGTATCGTGTCGCCACTGCTTGCTTTTAACCCTTTCCGGCAGGCAACCTTTTAAAGTCGGAGTTTTGATTAGAAAAAAGGGGGGTAGGCAGTCTAATTAGGCCTAGAGGAGTACACAAGTAAAATTTTGTGAAGATAGCACTTATCGTTTATTTCTGTGGGTGTGCTCAAAGAGGGCACACTGATTGAATAGAGTTTTGAAAAGAGTGCTAAAACAAGCATTGTTGTCAATGAACTGGCCGATGAGATGCGGAGAAACAAAGAATACAGACTCTCAGTTGTCCTATATTATCGGTGATCCCGCTCTGGGCACACCTACGGTTCGCCATTTGATTTTAGGCAAGATTTCAAGGTAAAAATTTAAAACTAATATAGAATTAAGAGATTAGCATACAGCCAAAAAATAAAATAGAAATTTCTTTTTAAACAATTCCTTTTATACCCTAAAAATATATATGGATTATTTCTTTGAAAAATGAGGGTCTTAAAAAAACTAAACATGGCTAAAGTATATGGACTGGTTTGTGTTGAGCTGCCATCTTCTATAAATAAAGAAAGTTCAGAGTAACCTATAAATCCTTTTTCATTCAATTTTTCTGTGCGTACAGAAGGAAATTTTTAGATGTGTCCAGACTGGACTCACTGTGCTGCAAAGGGTTAAATCGTTGATTTGTTAACCCCTTAACTGCCACGAAAAATGCACAAGATTCATTTCCCAGTGCCACGGTTTTCCCACATTGTTAACCCCTTAACTGCCACGGAGAATGCACAAGATTCATTTCCCAGTGCCACGGTTTTCCCACAGGCGCATGCGTGTAGTTATGCGATGTATTAGGGGAAAAATAAGTGCAAGTTTTACTTTCTAAAAACTGTTTACTTTCACAAAATAAAGAATAAAAGAAAAAAAAAATGAATGCACAAAATTTAATTTTTAGGGTAAAAGTACAATAAAAAGATGTAAGTATAATAAAAATGATGTTTTTATTATAAAAAAGATCCCTAAAATGGAGTTTTGATCAATTTATTTTTAGACTAACAAAGTGAAATATCAGGTTTCAGTATTATACCTTGTGAAATCAGTATGCCTAAAAATACATATATTTCTTCTGAACTGGTTGAATGCCACGATTTTGTTCTTGATTTTTCGTTTGCAAGCTGTTGATTCATATACTCGTCTACAAAACGGTTAGTTTCAGTAATAATATGAAGCACGAGCAGTTCATCAAAAAATAATTCGAAAAAGATATATGAGTTTGAAACATCTGTTATATCTTTCTTTAATCCTGGAACCTACTACAAAAAGTAAATGAAAACGGAGGACACAGAATGAAAACAAAAAAAAAAAAAGTTTTACTCAAACACCACCAGCCAATATTGCACAGTCATTACTTTCACCGTTTTAGACGCATCCCTCTCTCCAATTTCTCCCCACACTTCTCTGAAATAGTATCCTCCTTCGCATACTTTGTCACGGTCATTGTGGTGTTGCATTCCAAAGCTTTGTGAATAATTTTACAGGTAGCAGGGCAAAGCAAATGGTAGTATTTTGGAAGGGCATATATATATGCCTGGGGCAGTTAACGCATCAGCTGAGCAAGGCGTATATATACGCCCGTGACAGTTAAAGGGTTAATCAAGAATTTATTAAGGTTTTAATAAAAAACATATTCAAAATTTGGGATTCCAGGTGCCTATATTGGGGTGGAGGTCTATGTTATTCAAAATTTGATGGCTCTAAATACCATTGTGTTTCATAATGTGAGAAACATACATACATTCATGCAGGTTCTTTGTCGTTAAATTTTGTTCATTGATAGAGATAATAGATTGATAGCGATTTAACAAAGGGCGATAATATTTGCTGGCAACAATTTGAAAAGTGATTCAATGTTTTTAGTGATTCGACGCAAAATTCTGTTTTGAGACTGCCTTAATCATAAATTTCCAGCTCAATTAATGTTTTTAAATACTGTTAGCATCAGTGCTTATTCAATGACCAGTTTCCCCATAGAATGGAAAAATTTGATTGAGAAGTTTTGTACATCTTTTTCTTTTTTTAATTTTTTGAAATTTTTTATGCTTTTGAGTTTGTTAGTTTTTTCATTTTCAAGATACAAATTAAAGGTATTTACATATTAACACAACCACCTTGGTGCAGTTTAGTAATATTTTACAGAAGAAATGTGCCCAATAATTAAAAAACTATTTATACCTACATGTTATTACATACATTTTTGTGCTATCCTTTGTTTATTGATTGATTGATTTTTAAGAGAAATAATCTCTTGAAAATCAATCAATAAACTTACTTATTAGTGAGTTTTGTTTTGGTGGAAATATCAGGTAGTCATGTTATAGGTTCAAATTAACTGTCCCTTTCACTGATTTTGTGGCAAATTATTGTATGCCTTCAGAAATTTTATAATTTTCATTTACCACAGGCAAATCCCACAAAAGCATGCTTTAAATTTGAATCTAAGACAAAACATCACGATTTGTGAATGAAAACTGTCAAAATTTGCAATACAATAAAAAGAATGCATATGAACATGGCAACACTGCTTGTTAAAACTGAAAAACTGTTAAGCACACGGTTGCTAGAGCGTGGCACGCTCTGATGGTGGGTGCGATAATACAAAAAAGACAATAGTTAAATTTTAATTGATACAAAGCCGTCAATGAATTTACATACTTTAAAACTCAAATAAGAGAGATTTTTGGTGACTTCTACTAAGGTGGTTCCGACATCATGTAAATAACAACTGAAACAATATATATTTATAAACTAGTGAATATGAAAATCAGTCATCTCCAGTGTTCTTTTTCTTTTTTTTCTTTTTTTAAGATTAACTTTCTTTAGCACAATTTTATTTAGTGCTCGTTTTGAATTTCCGTTTCTTAAGTGCTAATTTATATTAATATTATATTAATTTATAATATATATTAATTGATATTAATATATATTAATTTCTTTTTTGTAAATTTCTAAATAACATCTGTTAAAAAAGTACAACTCAAATTGTAATCTAAGAACATTTTACAGTTTAAAAAATAAAATTTTAAATAATGCAGATTTAGAGCTCTGAAGAGTAAATTCAATACTATAGATATTCAAAATAATACCAAGTATTTCAATATCACCGACAGCATATAATAATGACATATATGACATTAATCACAATGAATCTTATATAAAATTTTAAGCCAGTTAGTGATGAATATTAAGTATTTCAATATCACCAGCAGCATAAAATAATAACATGTACGACATAGATACTTCCTCTGTCCAAAATTAGTTGCTACATTTGAGTATTGACTATTGATACTGAAGATTTTATGATTTTGTTTGCACATTTTCCAGAAATTTCAGGGTGCTACGTTATCAATCAACAACAACTTCGCTTACCAAGCATTCCCTCCTTAAATCAGTACCAAATTAGTTTCAAAAATCCAGCTTTCGCATACCGTTAAGGCACGTCCCATTTTGCAAGGACTCTTCCATTAGTAATCACTTAAAATCTTCAGGCTAATTAAATATAAATTCAATGATTTGGTCTTGTCTATACGAGCCAGTTTGCCTTAGAAATTCTTCCATGAAAGGCATCTCTCACCTTAGGCAGACAACCCTCGAAGCACCTTAGACAGACAGACAGACTTTATCACATAAACACGATTACAAAATGGGGCGTGGCTTAAAAGTGTGAGAACCCTCTAAATTTGCGTTGATAAAATTGTCCCAAAATAAGTGCTGCATTTGTAGAAAGTAAAAACTGAGAATGAAAAACCCAGTATGCAGCATTACATTCCTTGTAGTACACCTTATAATTTTACTGATCTCCATCTTCTAAACTGCATCGAAAGTTATTAATTCATACGCGTTTAATGCACGCATGCGCGTAAAGAGAAACTGTTTAAACAGAGAGACTGTTTGTAGAAGACAGATTTTCATGTATTTCAAAAGACTTAGGACTTTTATTCTCAACATATTTTGTTGTGTTTTACCATGTTCGTACTTTATTTATTTCTAAAAACATCAATTTATAAACTCTGACAGAACACTGATCATGTGATTTGCCAATTCTTTCATTTCGCCGCCATTGATATAGCTACGCTTCCCATGATATGCATTTTAGCAAACTTAGATTATGAGTTCTCTCATTTATTGATCTCGCCATTGGGCACGGTGTGTTTGTCAACACACGTTTTAATTTTACAACCTTAATGGCCTATGGTTTAAAGATTATTTACTGGTAAGAGCTCTTAGTAGCTGAAGCCAGAAGTATAGAAATGATCCAAGATCCAAGTAGAAGAGAGAATTAAAGAGAAAGTATTAGCACAAAAAACGAAGCAACTTACATTGAAAGAAATGTTTAATGAAGTAAACAAATATAAATATTATGCTTTTTTTTTTTTTTTTTTGTAAATTTTAATACCCTTTAGATCATAATTGCACTTTATTTCATAAATTATGGTTTCATATTTTTAATTTTATAATTTCTGCATGCCATCTTACCAGATTTAAATTGAAGATCCATAATCCGGAAAAAACCCCTAATCCAGAATCGCCGAAGTCCAGATGAGTCCGGATTAAAGACTTTGTACTGTATATATGGATTCGACATGAATCTCTATTACTTCAAGTGCAACCACAAAACACTAAACCAGGTAGACACAAATTCATGCACAGCATACTCATACATCAAACTAATTAAAAAGAGATATGCAATTTAAATTCTTGAAGCTAGTACAGACAGCATTCAAATGTTTCTGGATCAAAGATAACAAATACGAGAGCTAAAAAGTAATAAATTTGGTAAAAAAGCTAACGCAATTAGCATTTCTTATAAAATATATACGTGGATGCATTCGTAAATTTTAATTGCATTAAATTCATATATATATGACAGGTTAAAATATCATTTATGCAGAAAACAGAGATTATCTCCAGTATGACTAAAAATATTTATGATATTTTTATTTCAAGAAGATGAAAAAATGACAAGAAGCTGAACACATGTACACACACATATTAAGAAGCTTGTTTATATACAAAAGCTGAGCGAAAAAAATATAACAAAAGAATTTTAAAGCTTTAAAATTTAACGTGATGATGGCTTTTGTTTAAGAAATTTTGTATTATGTATTTGTATTAAATATGTATTACATGAACCTGATGGAAATGCTATCCATCCAACAGTTATATGTCTGTCGTGAATAATTATTTAAATCCAATCATAAAAATTTTTTTAAAAGGAAGAAAACTCTGCAGTACAGCACGCTACAATCCATTTCTTTAATAATATGATTTGGGAATGTTTTAAAAAAAAACATTCCAACTTTTTAAAGAAAGTTGTGAAAATAACATTTGCACTCGATAAGAAATTTTTACCTAATCATCTGTAAAAGATTACCATATTGCAGCAAGTTTATTGCATAAATATGTAAGTAACATTAAGTCAGTTTTCAATTAAGCAGGTTCTTATTGTATTTTTTCCCACAAATAAAAAGTTTGTTGTGTACATATAAAAAAATATTCTATCTTTCTCTTTTGTATCTGTATATTTACTTACCCCAATCCAAAGAAATCTGGAAGATTTGAGACATCAACAGGTTCATCTAACCCCAGTGCATTCCGTAAGTCCTCTACAGGAGATCGTCCTACCACATTCCATGTTAACAGATGAAATCTAGAAAGGATAATTTTTTTTTTTCATAAAGCTAGATATTGAACTATGAAACTACTAAACTTAAATTAGTTGAAGTACAAAACAAGTAGCCCGCCAAATTTGGCAATTTCTGTGTTAGATAATTAGATACTATTCTGTTTTGAGGACCGTAAAAAAAATCGCCAAACTATTGTTGATGCCAGTGCTGCCAAAAATAATTGCAGCAACCCTAACACAAGAAAGGAAGTATAATAGTAAATAACTATTTAAGATTATTGTTTTAATTTAGATGAAAGGTTAATTTCATATAATACTTTTCTATTATTATAATTTACATAAAAAAGGCTAAACATAAGTGAATGGAAGCATAAGAGTGAATAACTATTTCAGATCATTATTATCATTTATATAAAAAAAGGCTAAACATAACTGAATGGATTTCTGCATCGCTACTTCGCTACCTAGTTATCGCTAAATCATAATTTCATCTCGTTGGTTGTTCAAACATAATTTTATATTGAATGATGCCTTTTCTTTGAAAAAATTCTATTGGAGACTTTTCATGACTGGGCAATTCCCAAATTGTTAAATCCATAGCATTATCAAAAAGGGATTTAAAATTAAACTAGTATTTCAATCACGTCTTAAGAAATATAGAACTATCTAAACTTATGCAATTTGAAATCAGCGCATACGCTAGATTTGGCGCGCTGTTAAATGGGCGCGTTTGCTACATTTGGTGCTTTTGAGCATACATTTTTCGCTGCAATTTTTTTATGATCCCCAAAACGGAATAGTACCGATAATTATTTTATCCTAGTAAACCTACTTTTTCATTGTTTTGTAATGGCTTTATTTGGGCAGCATTATTATTTTTAATAACAAGTATTAATGTTATATGCCAGAAAGGTATCAACAATACTACAACAGTAACGTATCATATAATCTGTATAATATTTAGATGCGCAAAATGCCAAGACTGAGAGCCAACCAAAGTTTGTTCAATTCTCTGATGTCTTTTAAGTAAAAACATACTATGTACACAAGGGGGAAAAATAATAAAATATAATATATGTAAAGTTTAATGCCCGCTATGACGAGATTTGCTATTCTCCAATGTTTTTTAAGTGAAAACATACTGCTGTGTATACAGGAAGAACAACAATATATATAAAACGGATACTTTTCGGTTAAGAACCTGCCACGCATCCAGATATCTCTAGATTACACAGATGCATAATGGAAGAGTACATATACACAAATGCATAGAAGATGCATAACAGAGAAGTACCATATAATGTTCAGTTTAATGTATTCAATGCAGAGTTTGTGCAATTCACTGATGTTTTTTGCATGAAAACATATTGCTATATATAGGAGGAGAAAAACAATACTGCCTGTACAATAAAATATGTGTAATGTTTATGGTGTGCAGTGTGCGATGCCAAGATTGAGATATTCTATAATTTTTTTTAATGAAATCAAATAGGGAAGAAAAACAATAATGCATATAATATAAATTTCAACAGTTTTATTATTCAAAAACTATAGCTTCATAAAATGAAAAATTCAGTAGCTTTATATCTGAACACATGTCAAATGGCAGGAAAAAGAAATGATTATAAGAACAGCCAATTTTAATAGCACCATCTAAAAAATAAAATAGGTAGGTTGTATACTACATTAATATTAAGCATTCTTTTCAAATAATTTTAACTACCTTAAACTGGTGGTGCAACTGTTGTACTGAAAATATTATTTCCTTTAAAGCCAGCTGTGGTACACCTGTCATACCCCCATCTTATTTCCCCTCATTAGAGAATATCCCGTCTTTTATAGCTTTAACTGACAAAGAGATCTATAAATGGTTCGCAACAGTCATTCACAGTAGCCACTGGATAGACATTGTCCCCCTTGTCAACAGTTTGGCCATATTTTGGTCAGAACTAACAATTTTGTCTTGCAACAATATAGTGGGCAATCAAGTACACACAGTTTCATTTGCAAATCATTAGAAATCTGTGTAGCATTTTCATGTCACTAAAATTTTTACTTCTGCTGGATGTACATTTTTTATAATGGCATTTTATTTTGAGTCTTAGACAGAACGAAATGCACTTGTGATACAAACAATACAGAGAAGATAAAGATAATGTTAATTTAAAAAATTTTCATTATACTTTAAAATATCCTAAATCAAATTATTTTATTTATTTAAAATTACACCACACATTAACCCTTTAATGGTTTTGACCCGTATTTTCTTGTTCTTTTATGGAGGTTTCTTAACGGTTTGTTACGGATTATTGTTAGTTTAAATGTACCCTCAAAAACGGGTCGTCCCGTGTTTTTGTAATAGCAAAAAAATATGCCAAAAAACGGCTAGCCCGTATTTTTGTACATCTTCTTACCCCCATTGCCTAAGGGGACAAGGGTCCACGCACCCCTGACGACAATGGGTAAAAGTCTTCTTGATGTTTTGAGATAAATGCCTTACACTGATTCTAAGGAAACAAATTTATTACCAGGTACAAAGTGAATGTATATATAAAAGGAATTAAGAATTTCCGTTTTAGAACAATTATTGAATAAAATAAACAAGTTTTTAACAAAATAAACTTTTATTTATGACTCATAAAATTATTAATGAATTAAAATAAATAATGTATTATATAATTTACTGGGAACACGTGATTAAATAATTCTCTTTTAAAAAAATTTCTACAAATTTATATCACGAATAATAAAAAACGTGCGGCTCTCTTGATAAATTTATAAATCTTATACTTTTGACAATGCGATTTGATTATTTGATTTCATTATTTAAGAATCTATTATTCTTGTTATAAAACCGTACAGGAATTTTTCAAAGGGGCTCTTATTCCCATTAATCTGTACGACAAATTATTTTTCTCCTTTTGGTTCTGTCTTTTACTTCCAAAATTCGTCTTACCTCATAAAAGTATAAAGTTTTAAAAATTTGCCCAAAATCAGAAATTATATTAATTTTATGCAAATTTTATTTCAAAAGCTATTTTACGCTCTGTTAAGTGATGCAAACTTAACATCTGCGAGATTTTTAGTTTATTCTTTAAATGGAAATATGCGCAAAAAATTTTTTCAACATTAAATTTTAAGACCTGAAAATCGAATTTTATAAAACTTGGTTTACCACGCCGTATTTCCATCCATAAACGGTGCGAGTACAAAATTTGAACTCGGTAGATAATCGAGAAAATAGTCTAAATATCGATGACGATTATAGCGACAAACACCGTGATTGAAATGCAAACAATTTTTTAAACAAACTTGCCGACTCTTAAATATTATATTTTTAAACATTTTGGAAAGTTCGATAAATGTTGATATCAGATAACCGTCATTATTATAACATTCTTGGTATTATGAAGCATGTATGTGACATTCATACACGATTCCCGACAGTTATGTTCATTTATCAAAGTGGCTGCTTTTGCGACAAACACAATTATATATTGTGATGCTCATTCTATATCCTCCACTATCTATGATACTCATTATCGATATTTAATTATGTTCTATATCTATACAGAAATATTGGTAAGACTAAGAGAGGTCAACAAAATTTTCACAAATATTTAATTATTTGAGTTATATAATTACTTATACTAGCTCAGGAAATTTTGAGTCATTTTGTAAAAATAATCTTTTCTTTAAAATTCCTTTTTTGCCCCCCTTACGCTTAATGACTTTATTCTGATGAATGGAAGGTTATGAAAACTAAAGCTGAGTATATAATTACAGATCTCACTAATAAATACTTTACAAATACAACTCTCCATATTTCAGCAGAAGTTTTTGAAAACGCATTTATACAGCTTGTTGTAGAAATCGACAAGTTTTATGCCAATTTAAAATTTTTTTCTTCCCCTAATTTTCAGTTGCTTATGAACGTATTAAAAAAGCTTTCCCACTCAAAACTTTAACTATTTTAAAATATTCGTAATCGCACTCGATTTGATGTTTACAGTTTTTTCCCCTGCAATTTCTCTAAAACAAAAGAATTATAATTGCATTTAATAAAGAAAATTTAATGGATTTGAAATCTGCGCAAGAGGACTGAAACTATCATGGAGGGAATTTCTAAGGGGAACTAGATCTCATCCACACTGAATGTAGAAAAACCCTGGAAAACTTTCATAGAACAAGCATGTTCATCAGGATTTGAACCCATGTCGAATGACCAGTATTCAGCGGTTTTAGCGATTGGCCACTGGAACCCCCACAGCCTGATTTAAAAATCTTGTTTAGAAAACTTTCATCTTGATTTAGAGTGATAGGTGCCGTAGTTTGAAGGCTAGGATTATTTGAATACAGCAAAAGACACGAAGACTATCTGCTTTTAAGGAGAAAGATGCCTTTATACAGGACTTTCTAACGAATAGCTCATACTCATGTTACTCACACATGGAAAAATACCATACAGACATCGCATTCGTTCACCTGAGTTTGAATCCAAATCGAACAACTAATATTTAGCGGTCTTATCGGCCACTGATATGGCTGTAGTATAACCAGACTTATTATTATGTATTATTATATACGTATTGTCAGACTGTATGGCATTTAAATTTTAAAAATTTAAAAAAAAAAAAATTCTTCTGAGGTAATAGTCAACCCAAGTTAAGTTCTTTTTAATGCCAATGAGTAATATAATTATGAAAGAGTTCCCGTCATTTGTGTCATTTTCAGATTGTTAGTTAAAATTAGTGTGGTTTCAACCAACGATTATTTAAACCTGCTACATGAAAAAAAAAAAAAAAAAAAAATACATGAAAATTTTCCTTTAAAATATCAGGAATTATTGAAAAAAAACTTTTGATTTATAAACGAGGAAGCATATTTAACCAGATTTTATATGTGTGGAATAAATAATGAATTATGATCTCCTCTAGTGGAGATCTTTGTAATTATATTTCTAATTCCAAAATCAAAGTGAGAAATTTAGTCGCTGAAGCAACACAACACTATCAATTCTTGTAGCCTTCTATTTTCAGCGACGGAATAGATCAGCTACATGGAATTTTCATGATTTTTCTCTATATGTAAACCTAAATGCACGTAAGCTTTCCTTAGAATGTTCAACGGAAGTGGAATATTTCCATCTTAGAAGATAGATATCGCGTGCTTTAGTAAAGTTAGCAAATCTAAATACAAGGTCGACAGTAATAATGTTTGGGGCTCTATTCTAAAAATTAAAAGTAGCAAAAAACACCCTACATCGCCCCCTTTTACTTACTTTTATACTTTTATCTAAGAATTATATATTGCATCCATAAAAATTTCTCTAAATTAATGTTATTTGGATTTGCAAACCATTTTGTGCTAAAATACATCTTCCTAGATGGTCGCTTTTACTCACTGGGAGTCGATGCTTCTTGAAGATGCCGATTCATGAGTGAAAAATTATTTTATTGCTTTTCCGGTTTCCCCTAATCGTTTACACAAAGGCTGAACCTTCGGGAGAAAACAGCCTATCTATTGGTGTTAATTCATCAGTAAAGAGATACAGCACTGAACGGAGGAAAGTACTTTTTTTTTTATTATTATTTGTAGAAATCTTGACTTCCTTTTCCCTCAAAATTCAAGCAATACGAAATCTACTAGAAAAGATATACTCTCTAAGGTATAAAACTTTTGTGTAATGAAATTATGAAATGCAGTATATATATATATATGTTGAATGATCTAAAATTCACTTAACTTGAAAAGAAGTTTTTCTAATACCTGCACAAAGTAAGATAATAATAATTTATTTACTAAAGAAATATTGATTATATTATCTCCTAATATAAATTTACTAGAAGTATCAACAAAGAGGGAACCCATATGTAGGAAGTTTAATTCCGAAAATTGTGTTTTAATGCAACATGAACATAAATTATGTAAAAAACATTTTAAGGGGTTGTTTCACCTATCAACATACAGTAAAAGAAAAGCGATACCATAAAAAGTAAATTTGAAAAATTTGCGAAAGGTGGAATAACATGGCAGACCTTGGAATTTTTCGAAGCAAGAAATGAGAAAATTCAGCAATGCTGTCATTATTCTTCTACCAACAAAGTCTTCCAAATTCTAATTGAAAGAACATCCATTTGAAGCAAGATGGGGAGAATGGCATAATTCCTTATTTTTTCCCTCTTATAGGGCGAAAGAGAAGAAGCACGAGACTCTGTTGGGCTAATTCATGTGTTCACGAATTATCATCAATCACGTTTCCACACATTCTGTTTTTCTGAGGAGAAAATACGAAAAATCCTCCATGCTCTCGCACGGATACGAACCGCAGACCTTTCGACTGCCAGTCCGATCTACTATCACTTACATCACAAGAGCCCTCAAAAAAGAATGAGATACTTTCTTATAATATATACAGATATACAAACTGATGATTCTAAAATTTTATTATCATAAGACTAGAAAAAATTCAGGATTTAATTCATTTTTATACATTTTAAAAGAAATTTAATTTTTCAGAAAGTTAAGATAAAATATTTATTAGAATGTCAAATTTAAGTATTTCAATTATTTATATAATAAAGGATAAACTTTATATTTATAAAGAAGAATTGTTAATAATACCCCTCTGATTTTAGAAAGAAATTTATTTTAAGTGATATGTTTAGCTTAAAAGTAACGGGAGCAAAACTATGCTAAAACAAAAGGCACACATACCGTAATTATCTCCTTTAAATTAATGATATCTATACTGCTGACAAATTGTCACTTGACATGCCTACTACAATATTTACGCATAATTGATCCTTTCTAGACTAATACAGGCATAGCATATTTCTATAGATTTTGTTATAATTCCTAATTTAAGTTCCACATACTTTCATATTTAGGGAATTAATTACATAGCACTGAAGATTACTCAATGTATCATAAAAGATATGCTATCTGATTTATGTTTAAAATGACTAAATTTAAATGTTATATGCTCACATGTACACATACTCCAGAAATCTGACACATTTCGAAATTTCTAATAAATCAAAATTACTGGAATATTTCATCAGAAAGCAGGTTTTAAATTTTAGTAAATTTGGTGCGATTTCGACATAAATTAGCCTGATCAACAAAAATGCAAAGATCATGAGGCCCATTAGAACACAAGTGATTAAGATAATTGAACCACAGTAGTTAAACAGTTGTACGGATCTTTTCGTGATTTTCCTCCATGTGTACCATTAATACAAGTAATTTACCCTTATAAAATACCCGCAAAACATTCTTTTCTTAAAATAGAGAAAACTCATATGTTTTGAGCTAAATGAAAGAAACATAAACAAAATTCGGATGCATGAAACGAACGCGAACCAGTTTCCTATAAATCCTACCTAAAGGCATTTTATCTTTCAGGTTGAGAGGCTTTGTCTACTTTGCCTTTATTCATTGAAATCAAACAACAGTAAACAATGTCCCCTAATAACGACAAAAACCTAACATGGGGGAAGGAAAGAGGTGATAAACAGTTCTTAAGCAAAAGGCTCTTTGTAAATGTAAAGGCCCTACCTGTGGCAGCCAAATACTGGTAGTTCAACCGATATTTGATCCCAGGTGAAAATGTTATGCGCATGATTTGTTTTCGTGGTTTTCCACCTGTAGAATGCGAATACGAGTCAGTTTTCCTACGAAAATCCTTCACGAAAGCATTCCTCACCTTATGCAAATAGCCCTCATCTACTCTGTCATATTCTAATAGCATAACCTTTTCTACTAGACAGAAGAATCTCTTTTTTTAATGTATGACTCCTAATGGTGTCAAAAACTGCAGTTTTCTTTTTTTTCCCCTCTTCAATGCAAAAAATACACATCGATCAATTGATGTTACTTTACATAAAATCTACGTGAATTTGTATTTTTTCCAGTATTTATTTACGTGTTGGAGAGTTTTCATATACGTGAACTGAAACTTGACGCGGACAATAAACTTCTCTCTATTATAAGCGCAGAATGTTTCCATATTAACTTTCTCTGGAACGTTCAAAATTTAATATTTCGTGAATGTGATGAAAAGAAGTTTGCATGTAGCATTAAAACATAGTCTCTAGTTTCTAGAAGTTTACTGTCACTAGTTTTTCAAACAGAAATATCATTTATAATGTACATTAAAGTTGTATATTAACTTATAGTAGTAGGGAAAGAAACTCGAAAATCATTTCATTCAAATGTTTTGACCATTTCATTCAAATTTATACAGCAACTGACACTGAAATATTTACACGATGGCATTAAGATTGTTTGCTAATTAAAAGTTGTTAATAATATAACATTTTATTTTGTAACAAAAAAGCTTGCTTTAAACTGAATAATTATAACATTATAGAATTTTAAATTTTTAGTTAAAATTTTAAGTTTATGAATTAAAACTGTGATAATTCACTAAATTTTCATAGACAAGTACCTCAGCAATCCTTGTGAAAGTTAAGACACAATTCTAATTTAGAACTTAAAAATTTAAAGGTAGTATTAATAAATTTGACATTTGTGAAATTTTTAACAATTATTCAACCTGAATGACAATATTGTGCATTTCTTTTTTTTCATCTTCAAGCAATTAGACATGAATCAAAGACTGAACGATTTTAAGATGAAGCATTGTTATTAATAACCAATAAATAAAACAAAACTGCACATAATTTGACGTAATTGACATCCAACTTGGTAAAAAGTATTTCATTCTTATAACAAAAATTTTGAGGACACAATATTGCTAATCGTGAAAGAAATGGAATATGTTTATATTACTTGATAAATTAAATAGAACAATAGTAATAAGTATAATAATTTTAGTTATAACAGAAATAAGTGCCTTTATTTTATTTTTGACCCAATAATAATACTTTATACACACAATCAGTTCGCAGGAAACATTTTTAAATATATAGTTTAATTTCCACAAAAATCTCTACAGAAATTAATTTCAAATATTTAATGGACCTATAATCGTATAATAGACTTCTGTATTCATAAATGTGGTACTAAGAAGCATAACATGAAAATTAAATATTATTGTAGGGTTCCAAAGAAATATTTATTGCTTTATATTGTAATATCTAGATTAATAGGAAAGGCTATCTTGCTGAAACGTCGTAGAAATTCTAATCCTTAATTTTTGCTTCATACAAACACCTCAGTCATAAAATAAGTCAGGGACACGGGGTAATGTTTTTACAGAACACAAGTTGAAGGCTTTATGGTTCATCCCTGCCCCAAATAACCGGAGGGGAAAATTAGGAGGATCTAAGCTTTGAATAAGCACAATTCTCTCATCTTGAATGCTTAACAGACGAAAAACGAATAGGGGGAAGAAATGTTTTTGCTTGAGGCAAAACCATTTTGTGACACTCTGAGTCTTGGAGACAAGCCTGTTTTGAGGACAAAAATGAAAACTTTTGTGAGACGTTTTGGTCTGTTTTCGCCATCAAAGTGAAAACCGGCAATGGGTTAAATATCAAAGTACAAAATCTCCTACATCATACAAAATCTAATGAATGTGAAAATTTAGATAGATTCAGGCTCACTTGGGGATATTCTTTGCACATTTAAAAAACTGTGATTATAATTTTAATGATTATTTGTCCCCCCTTGAGTAGATAGCTCACAACAATAAGATTTTTTATTTTGTATTTAACTAATTTTTGCATGTATTTTTTTTTCCCCCCAGATTGATCCTGTCTTTTGTTGACGACTTCTCTTAAAAAAAAAAAAAAAAGTATTTCTTAGAAGCATAAACTAATTATTATAAGCATTCTTTTATGCATACATATACACACAATGTATTTACTCAAAAATGTAACCTTCTTTTACATTTTTTGGATAAAATAAATATGCAGATGAATATTTGATGACAGCAGAGTTCAGATTAGAATTCGTTTCTGATTAGAATGAAAGACAAGTAAAAATTAAGTAACATATTTTATTATAGTATATGGAAAAAAGTAAGTAAAATTAATGGTAGTTTAATACTTATTTGCTTTTAGACATACCAATACGATTAGTATGACTACTAGTGACTGAGTGGTAAAGTTGCTGAACACTCGTAGTTTGGCCTGTTTCAAATGCCAGTGAATGGGCTGTCTGCATAGGAATTTCGGAGTTTTCCCCATGTATAATATAGACATGAAAGCATTTCTCTTTAAACGTCCATCACAAAAGCATCCTTCCCCTTACAGTTATTCCTTACAATTATTACCCATATATGTGGTTTTTATTTAATACTAAAACAGTGTATACAGTGTATTCTACATACTGTGATAGTTAAACTCCTTTTTCTCAATCTCAATATTAATCTTCCAATCTCAATATTAAGATTCTGCCAACCTTCAGATTAAAGCAATAGAATACGGCAAAGAAGGGAATCTCATATTCTAGTAAATATTGCATGTAGAGAAAAGATGAGAAGACTTAAAAATAGAGTTTTTAAAAATTCTTTTCTTAACACACGTTTGTAAAACTGGAGGTTTCTAAATACAACAAATTTTGAAAGTATATAAATTAGTGATTTTTCCTCATTTAGAACTAAATGATGAAATTATGCCAACGAATATAATTTTCGTCATTTTAAATAATTCAATATAATTTTTTTTATTATTTAGTGTGCTGCTATTTATTGTTTATACTGTTTGATCAGTTTATTCTAAATAAAAAAGAGCCTTGAATTTCAAAATTTGATACACTAAGTATTTTAATTTTTACTTATTTACTACTGCACATAGACAGCAAAAAAAGAAAAGTTTAATTGAAAATTCTTGAAAGAATTTTAAATTGATTCACTGCCTGATGCAATAGGTGTATATCAGAGAATTCCTGGAAATAATTATGTGTAATTATTGAAATGAAATGAGGAAAATGAATGAAAGAAATGTTTCAGTTAAAGAAAATTCTATAATTATTGAAAATAAATGACATTCCTTTTTTCAGATGTTGGGAAATGATCTCAGTTGCCATTAAAGGAAGCATTGTCATTTTCCATTCGAACAGAATTATAGAATGATCTGTCTATGCAGAAACACCATAATTAAAATTTTAAGGCAATTAATTTTTCTTTAGAATGGTATTAGCAGAGTAAATATAATTTATATCTACAGAAATACATAGTTTATAGGAGGAAACATATTACAGCATATTGAAACATACACAAAATTTATATCATCTTAAAAGAAAAAAATTCATAGTTGAAAATAATGAAATATATAGATTGAGAATAAAGAAATAAACATTGAGAAAATAACAAATATAGCAACTTAATTCACAGGACAAAACAGTTACTATTTTTTGGTGGGGACACAAAGTAGCCCCAAAACTGCTTTTATTAGGAAATAGCATAAAAGGGAGAAAAACGACTTGTTATCTTGCTGTAACAAATCTAAAATAAAAGTATCAAGCTGGCCTTAAAAGGTCATTATAACATTTTTTACCACAGAATCCATAAATTAAATATATCATTAAAAAATGTAATATATGTTACATTTCATTCATTCTAAACAATATTTATACAATATTCAATCTCAAATATACAGAGTGTGCCTAAAGAAAGACAGTGCTGCTTGAAGAAGAGAAAACTATGTCTTAATCTGTAGAAATTTTATCAATAAACTAATATCAAACTACTGTTCAACTTTACCTAATTTTAAATCGGAAACTGACTTGTTCCAAAATTTCCCTACGACACGCTCCAGATAGTTTTTGGTCCGTGAGATAATCATCTCGAACACATATTCAATACTGTTATCCAATTATGATATCAAAAACATCTGTCACTTTCAGATGTTACCTTTAAAAAGCTGATCACGGTAAGAGGCTTTTTTCTGTATTAATACATTTTTCCTCAAAACATTAGTTTTAAGACAGATAATAAATTATACTTATACATAAAATGTGCTTCTTATTAATATGCATAGCTTACTATTAAGCTATGCATATGTTAAAACTTGGTTTCCAGAAGGCTATTTAAGGATAAATGTTATCTTATGAGACTTTTGTGGTATATAAACATACTAATGTAACTACGCAGAAAATGCAATAGATGTTGAAACATACACAGAAAATGCATAATGAAAAACAAATATGACAGCTGAACCAGATTTAAATATTTATTTTTATTTTTTCTGACATTAATGGCCACAAATAACTTGGCGCATTAATTGTGGCTGTTCCAAAACTTTTGTATTTTTTAGATACCATGGAAAGAAGGAAACAGCACGGCTGCATCTTACTGGAAAGACAAGCAGAAGCAATGCATTTTGGTCCACAAATTCTGACTCTGAGTTACAAATTAGCTACATCATCATTGTTATGAAAATAATGGAAAAGGGAGGTGTCCAACTTAAATTAGAAAATTAATGGGCTTTTGCAAATTCAAGTTAGAATTCTGATTTACATATTATATATATATATATATTAATTACATATATGTAAGATATAACAAAATATGATGGCTCCTCTAAGAAATGATTGCTAACCTCAAAATTAACTATTCTAAATTTGGCGTTCTCCTCCTAGGGATCTTTCCATCTTACATAACAACCTAAAACTAGCCAATCACAACTTACTTATGCATCTACTCGGTATAAATACTGCTTTCCAAACAACTGCATCATTCCTTTTTCTAGCTTCCAGCATGCTAACATCTCTATGCTGCTATGCCCTCCTTTGTTCTTATTCTAAGATGACGTAACATGCATATAAAAATTATTGTACTTTCTTATGATCAAAAAGTATACTGTCTATAAAGAAATGATTCTGATGTGCCTAGAAATAAAGATGGTAATTCGTTGAACTTAGTTTTGTCTACATCTTCTTCCTGTCATTCCACTCATCCATTACGACTACAAGCTACTAAAAGTACCAGTATCTAACTACGCACTCAAAATATCACACACACATATATGTATACAGCAGATGTATATGTGCATAGTAGACAACAGCTACATGTTGTAAATGAGCACCTGAAATGTACTTACAACAAGACACAATATTTTTACAGTCAACTCCCAATTTACCAGGAGTGAGGGGGGGGATTAACTGAGGTCCTGCTAGAAAAGTGCTCTGGTAGAAAAAATATTAATGCAAGAATCATCAGCACACACGCTACTGAGAGAGAAAGAGCAGACGTTGATATGAAGCTTAAGGTGATGACTTTGCAGGCTTTTCCCTTTTCCAACATGTTTTTAACAACCTGACTGCAACTACAAATCCCATTCTATGTCATATCCCTCTCCTTATAACAGATAATTAAAAGAAGGCGAATTTAGTGAAGAAACAGAAAGTTCTGACTGATTTTTTTTTACACGAATCTAAAATGTCAGAGTGATAAAGATTTTTTTTTTTCATATTTTACTGTACTGTATTTTTTTTTTCCTGATAAAATTGATTTGAAACTTTATTAAACCACAGTTCCTGAAAATACTACACAGGGAAATTGCTTTGTAGCATTTTTCTTTTAATATATTATAGTTATTTATCTTGGCTTCTTTTTTTTTTTAACTTGCTTTGAAGATCTTGAATTAGCCTTGCATATTCTACCCTATATTACTCTGGTAAATTGGAAGTTAACAGTATTTGTAATCTGATTTTCAAAAAGCTAAATTTACACACACACATGCATTTAAAAAAAACCCTCATTTATAGTTTAAAATTTCTGATTCTTTAAGAAAGTAATTTATAACCATTTTGAAAAACCAGCTAATATGGAGTGAAAGAACTTAAGAACTTACAATCTGAAGACTTCCGATTACAGTGTTAAGAATTTACCATAAAATATGTTAAATTTTTTTAATCATTAAAAAAAAAAAAAAAAAAAAAAAAAAAAAGGAAAATCACACAAATATCAATCACACTTTTATTACCACTTAATTTAAGACTATTTTCTACTTCAACCTTTGCATAACACTAAATTTTTATGATTAGAGTAGATTTAAGGGTGCCCCTTGTATTATTGTGAAGTTGCTTCATTTATGGTAACCTGAGTAGTTGAATGTTATGGAAACCCTATTATGACCCAATTGGTTGTGTGATTGCAGCGAGTTTAAATGATGGGAAAAGATTTGTATGGGCTTGTGGTATGTGTTGGTTGCTAGTTCGTTGCTAGTTTTGTGGTTTAGACAATAAAATAGCTGAGTGTGGCGAGATTAATTTTAAGTTTCTGTACGATTTGGAATGAAAAGGGAAAAGAGCATTAATTGACTGGTGTGGGTAAATGAAGGTTTACTTAGAAGCCATTATTAAGTATCTTGTTTGCAGGAAGGAAATGTGTATGGCCGAATGTCGGAGGATACCGGCACTATGGAGGATATTTTTTATTATTATCTTTGTGAATTTATGTGGCAGCACCAGAATACAGATTCTAATTCAGATAATTTTAGGAAGTTTTTAGATGCTGCTAAGGAATTTTGTTTGAATGAAGAGAGGAAAATTGCTAAATAAGGTAAGTGGATATTTCCTTCGTGTAGCACTAGGATGAATTTCCTTTTCTATGTTATTTTATTATTTGGTTTAAAATGTAGTTTATTGAGATTATATATTTTTTTGTTGGCTGTTCCTTTAACCTTTTAAGTGAAATGGATAAAGTCAAGGGAATGCACGATTCTTTGATGTTTTGTTAAGTGAAAATATGTCGATGTGTACATGGATACTGAGTTTGTGCAATTCTTTGACTTGTTATTTTGGCTTTGTGTAGGGGCAATTTTTGGAGAAAAATTGCTTCTACACAAACCAGCCCAAATAAGAAGTCACAGAATTGCACAAACTCGGTATCCATGTACCACCAAAAATCGCCAATTTTCGCCAAGGGGTACCCATAAATATATTTTTACCATTTTTACTTCTGAATAAAATTAAAACTCAAAAAAGAATTTACATTTTTTCAGCATTTTCTTCTTGAATTCAGAATGGCACAAACAGAAAAACGTTACAATGTTAAAAAAAAAAGTACATTGCTGTTTGAATAAAATAAGAAGAGAAATATATTTTATTATAAAATTTCATCATATAATATCACTAATACTAAAAAATTTGGCTAATCTTTAGAATATGGTAACAGGTAGTTTGGCAACATTTTGGTAAGGAAATAAACTTTACTAGCTAGGACTTTAGCAGTGTACATGGATAAAGTCGAGAGTGTGTGCAATGCCATTTTTGTGCAATTCTGGGATGTTTTTTTAAGTGAAAATAGGTCGACGTCTACATGGATACCGTGTACAGTCAAAAGTCGTTAATTCGGACACCCATAATTCGGAATGATCTATAATCCGGACCTCAAAACTAAAAACTTTCTGCGCATGCGCCGCGTTGACACATGCGCATACACGTTTACGCGTGCGCGTGAGACCTTTTATGACTGCGCATATGAGTGTGCGCAAGTGCAGAATACGCTTTCGCGTGCATGTTTTATGTATAATGGACGTATAAGCTAAAATTATCTAATTATCTATTTCAGTTAATGTTGATGATTGCGTTGTTCCTTAATTTTCGAATTGGATCCGGCTTATTATTTTTTGCAGACTGTAAGAGCAATTTTATAAAAGTAAGCTTAAACTTTCGATTATATCAAATAGAATTTCCGATATATATTTGTTAATATGTAAAGGATCTAAAGCGAAAGTATGTTTTGAAATCCGAAATCTGTTTATCAATTTCACGCTGCTCGGCGGGGGGAACGCCGCGGCGGGCGCCTAATGAATTAGAAGTTGATCTGTCAGCACTATCCTTATCTTCAGCGCAGACGTTTTTATTTTATTCGGCTTATAATTGAAGATCAGATGTTTTTATTTTATTTGGCTTATAATTCCTTAACAAATGTAGTATTTCATCTCGATATGCTCCGTCTTTGATATGATTTAAAACAAGTTCCTCGTCATTATAATTCGCTTCCGATAGCGAAGAAAAGTGACAGAGGTTATTGAAAACGAAAAAAATTCGATTGACAAATTAGTCAGTGTTCTTGACACAGCAATTATAGGACTTGAACAGCGGAGCTTTGTAACTGAACAAGAAATTATGTCTGTTTAATAGAATTAAAGAGAAAGTATTATCACATGAAACGAAGCAAAACTTAAACAACTTACATTGAAAGAAATGTTTAGTAAACAAATAAATATTAAGCTTTTTCTTTTTGCAAATTTTGATACCCTTTAGATCATAACTGTTCTTTATTTCATAAATTACGGTTTCATATTTTTAATTTTAGAATTTCTGCATGCCATCTTACGAGATTTAAACTGATGATCTATAATCCGGAAAAATCGATAATTCGGAATCGCCGAAGTCCCGACGAGTCCGGATTAATGACTTTTGACTGTACGTGCAATTCTTAAAAACTCGGCAAGCAGTGGGCGATTCTGCACTTTCTCCCAATTTTGCACCTAATCTCCGTCATGATTAAGCACTTTTATTCCATAAAAGTTCTAGCATAAGCGTAATTCGGCTAGTAGATTGTTGGAAAAAAATGTTGAGTAAAAAAAAAAAAAAAAACATGCCTTTACTTCGTGAAAACAAAATGGCAAAAAAAAAAAAAAAAAAAAAAAAACTAGCAGGTTGCTGTAGAAGGGTTGGTCGCCAAATTTTCGCCAAAAAATCGCCAAGTTACCATAATCTGAAGATTAACCGAAAATTTCATTATAACCATCAGATTTTATTTTGGATGCAGACGTTAACACACACAAGCAGAGTTTAATTTTGGGAACAAACCAAATATAGGTTAAAGAAAACCTCTTTTTATTATTCATGGTATAAAATAGGTCTTTCAGCACAATATTAAGTCCAGGTGAAGGGTATGTTTAATACAGAACTTTAATGCAATTTACATATTATAAAAAAATTCATAAATAATTATATATAACTTAACACAATGTTATAATACCACAAGATAACACTTAACACAAGATAAATAAATAATTGTATATGTCACTAACTAGCAATAGCATCTACTTATTGCAAACAGGAATATATCACAAAATGAAAGCAGTTAATATTTCAAAAAGGAATTTTTTTTGAAGCATTCCAAAAGATAAATCAGGACCATGTATAAAACTGTGAAAGGAAAAGAAATTCAAACTATTATTATATTTTGAGCCACATGGTTCTATGAAGCATAATTTTTCCAGCAGTAAAGTTTTTAATATCAAAATAAAACTGTGAGAGGACTTTTCCGTTTTGCCGGCACAAACGATAAAGTCTCCAAAAATAGTACAACTGATGTCAAACGGAATATCTTCCCTGGTAACCTTTTACGCCTCATTTTCAAAACAAGTCGCAGCCATTTCTTACCAGATTGATTCTTTCTTTCAATACTGGCATACAATTACACAGCATATTTACAAAGATAATTAAATTTTATGCCCTAAAACCATTCATGGTAATTAAGTCAATTAGGATGCAATAACACCGCTCACCTGAAGGCGAAAATATAGAAAAGGCAAAATCAAGGGTTAAATTCATCAATTCTAATGAGAATGCACTAGCGAAATAAAGCACTGCAATTTTACATAATTTCTGAGTATGCTACTCATACGAATAATTGAAATAATTCTTGCATTTAAACTTGCATGCCAAATTAAGATTTAACTTGAAATGAATTTAGATAATTACTGACAGAATTATACTTTTGTAGCATAGTTTACATGAGAGGAGATCACTTGGGGTCACGTGATACGAACCGGTGAATCAGGATGTTGAACCATGTAGTAAATTCTTAAATTAATGACTTTTTACAAATTTATTGTCTTTATTTATTGGCTTTTTACAAAATTTTAAATCATATTAACCCGCAAGCATGCGTGCCAAAATTACAAATACGAGAAGGCGCGCTGGGTATGCCATACCTGAAAGCAATTAACATGTTTTAAATTACATTAATAATATGAGTATAAATGTGGATTAACATAAAAAACACTGAACTTTAGAATATTTTAAAGAATATAATAAATAAAGTACTTAACATACAATTATTTTGCACATCTCGGGCACAATGAGCACATATGCTCTATACAAATACTGATATTACATTTCTCACACAGAAACCGTGTCTTTCTGTCCTTGTTTTTAGGGCACTCAGTGCATCTTCTGTAAACGTTTTTCATCTTTTTAGATTGTGTTTCCTTGTTGCAATCTCCTGAAATTATTTTTTCTTTTAGTTTCAAAGGGAGCATGATTTACTGCCGCCACTGATTTGAATAATCTTCCACTTTTGAATAACTAGTATTTCCTAGAATTTTAAAGATAATGCTTTTAGAATTAGTCCCAACATTCGTTCGGAATTTGTTTTTCTTCCATACCAAGCCATTTTTACCAACATAATTTTCATCATTTCATTGGTTTTCTAATTCTATTTAATTCAGTGTCTGTATCACTGTCTAATGATGAATTATAAATGCTGTTGTGTTCTTCATCTATTAATTCTTCCTCCTCTTCTCTAAACGTTTCATCATCTGCTGAAATGGTTTCTAGCATATTTCTTAACCTTTTCCATTTCTTTATCATAATTTAGATGCCGCACCATGCTGACTAACTAAGAAAGTGAGGGTGAAAATCTGAGGGACGCGAGAAGACGCGCGGGTGTCACATACCCAAACGGTACAAGTCCTGGAAAAGTATTCGAAGAATCCCTCCACGGATTTCCAGCTTCATGAATGTGACCTTGAATTCAGCTACGAAAGGTTTCACCCATTTCCAGGAAAGGGGTTGTGAGATAAGGGACATAGAATAAATATGCTCCCAAGTAATGAGATACCCGGCGAGCGTGCTCGGGGGTTAAAATGTTTATGCCTTCAAAATAAAAAAATCTTAGAATTAACATTTGTTAACAATTTTATGTGCATACTGTATGTTGTTGCCAACAAAGTCTGCTTGGCGGGATTTGCGCCGGTAAAATGGAAAAGTACCAGTGTGAGATATTAACAAAACAAATTTAGATGACAAACTCAGATGTGCAGCAAGCATAAATTTAATACTATAGTTAGAAAAATTAGAAAAAAAAATAATAATTCTTTTTTTCACAGCAATAATTTTACATTTCTATATGCAATGTTCCACGGATCACAGCTCACATTTTTTAGATGTAATAAAATTTTTCATATAACAATTCATACAATAATTATATTATGAATGAATTTAAAAGATAACAAAAAGTTGGGGCTGATCTTTGGAATATGGTAACTGGTAGTTTGGCGACATTTTGGAGGCAATAAAGGTTACTACCTAGGACTTTGGTAATAATGTGAGAAATACTCAGTTCCGATTACACATTATTTTGTGTGAGGAAATGAGAGATCATGAGATATGTCATGTGACATTAATGGACTAATTACAGTTCTTTAATCGGAAAAGGGAGGGGGGAATTTGGAAAACTGTAGTACTATATTATTTTGTATTAAGCTTGTGTGTTGTGCGAAATAGTGGAAGTGTGCGTGCCACGTAATGAAGATTTTGAAGATTAGGTAAGTTAGTATTTTTAATCATTTGAGGATATTATTTTTATGCATTGTTCTAAATGTAAGGAGTAAATAAATTAATATGATATTATTGGAAAATTGTTATTAGCAATGATTTAGTTTAAAGTAATTAGGATTGTAATCTAATTTTTATTAATTTAATGTATGTGCTTATTTATATTTTAAGTAATGATTTTTAACTTAATTATATTTTAATTTAATGATCGTGATTTTGTGAGTTATATGTTTGTAGCATTTTGGAATACGTTTGAGTAGAATATGTTGAGTATTTTCATGCATTTTCATGAAATTTTTCTAATTTATGAGAAAAAAGCAGTGTACATGGATATAGTGAAGAGTGTGCGCAATGCCATTTTTGTGCAATTCTGGGATGTTTTTTTAAGTAAAAATAAGTCGACGTGTACATAGTTTAGTGATATTTTAATTAAATGATAGTTATTTTGTGAATTTTATGTTTTTAGGAATTTGGTATACGTTTCAGTTGAAGTAAACGTGCATGGAAGTAATTTAAATATTTGACACTAAGTATTTGTAACCATTTGTAATGTTTGCGGTATGAATTCGTTGATGACGTTTATAATATAATAGATAATTTAGAGGTAAAAGTTTTCGGATATTTTATTTATTTTATACGTGCAAACGTTCATCCTTGGAAAGGGTATATACAGTCAAAAGTCGTTAATTCGGACACCCATAATTCGGAATGATCTATAATCTGGACATCAAAACTAAAAACTTTCTGCGCATGCGCCGCGTTGACACATGCGCAGAGGCGTTCACGCGTGCGCGTAAGACCTTTTACGACTGCGCATATGAGTGTGCGCAAGTGCAGAATACGTTTTCGCGTGCGCATTTTATGTATAATGGACGTATAAGCTAAATAATTATCTATTTCAGTTAATGTTGATGATTGCGTTGTTCCTTAATTTTCGAATTGCATCCGGCTTATTATTTTTTGCAGACTGTAAGAGCAATTTTATAAAAGTAAGCTTAAACTTTCGATTATATCAAATAGAATTTCCGATATATATTTGTTAATATGTAAAGGAGATAAAGCGAAAGTATGTTTTGAAATCCGAAATCTGTTTATCAATTTCACGCTGCTCTGCGGCGGGCGCGTAATGAATTGGAAGTTGATTTGTCAGCACCATCCTTATCTTCAGCGCAGATGTTTTTATTTTATTTGGCTTATAATTCCTTACCAAATGTAGTATTTCATCTCGATATGCTCCGTCTTTGATATGATTTAAAACAAGTTCCTCGTCATTATAATTCGCTTTCGATAGCGAAGAAAAGTGACAGAGGTTATTGAAAACAAAAAAATTTCGATTGACAAATTAGTCGGTGTTCTTGACACAGCAATTATAGGACTTGAACGGCGGAACTTCGTAACTGAACAAGAAATTATGTCTGTTTAATAGAATTAAAGAGAAAGTATTATCACATGAAACGAAGCAAAACTTAAACAACTTTACATTGAAAGAAATGTTTAATAAAGTAAACAAATAAATATTAAGCTTTTTCTTTTTGCAAATTTTGATACCCTTTAGATCATAATTGTTCTTTATTTCATAAATTACGGTTTCATATTTTTAATTTTAGAATATCTGCATGCCATCTTACGAGATTTAAACTGATGATCTATAATCCGGAATCGCCGAAATCCCGACGAGTCCGGATTAACGACTTTTGACTGTACTTTTTCGCGATCAGGTAATTTCATATATGTTCTTTTTACCGGATTTAAAGATTCACAAAATTTTCATGCATTTTCATGAAATTTTTCTAATTTATGAGAAAAAAGCAGTGTACATGGATATAGTGAAGAATGTGCGCAATGCCATTTTTGTGCAATTCTGGGATTTTTTTTAAGTAAAAATAAGTCGACGTGTACATGGTTTAGTTATATTTTAATTAAATGATAGTTATTTTGTGAATTTTATGTTTGTAGCAATTTGGTATATGTTTCAGTTGAAGTAAACGTGCATGGAAATAATTTAATTATTTGACACTAAGTATTTGTAATCATTTTTAATGTTTGCAGTATAAATTCGTTGGTGACGTTTATAATATAATAGATAATTTAGAGGTAAAAGTTTTTGGATATTTTATTTATTTTATACATGGAAATGTTCATCCTTAGAAAGGGTATATACTTTTTCGCGATCAGGTAATTTCATATATGTGCTTTTTACCAAGTTTAAAGATTCACAGAATTTTTTTGCATTTTCGTGCAAATTTTTGTAATTTATGAGAAAATAGCAGTGTAGATGGATAAAGTTAAGAGTGTGTGCAATGCCATTTTTGTGCAATTCTGGGATTTTTTTTTAAGTAAAAATAAGTCGACATGTAAATGGTTTATGTGTATGTGCTATTCTGAAAAACGCGCAAGGAGTTTGCTATTGTGCACTTTATCCCAATTTTGCAGTTAATATTTGTCATGATTAAGCAGTTTTGTTACATAAAATTTCTAGCATAAGTGTAATTCGGCTAGTAGATTGTTAGAAAAAGTGTTCAGTAAATAAAAAGAAAAGAAACATGTCTTTACTTCGTGAAGACAAATTTTTTAGGAAAAAAAAAAAAATAGAGGGTTGCTGTAGCAGAGTTGGTCGCCAAAAAATCGCCAAGTTACCATAATCCAAAGATAACCAAAGTTGGGTAAAAGTTTACAATTGGGTGCCCCTTGTTTTTTTGGCAATTCACCCACTGCTTTGCACATTTCACAAAATTGCCCTCCATATAATTGGGGAATTTTGCATAAACTTGAAAGTAACAAGTCTAAGAATTGTACAAACTCGGTATCCATGTAAACATCGACCTATTTTCACTTTAAAAAAAATCAGAGAATTGCACAAACTTGGCATTGTGCACTCAATTGACTTTGTCAATGTACACTTCGATATGCCCCATATAAGTGCATTCTGCACTTTACTTCTTTTTTGAAGCTAAGATCGGTGCCAGGAAGGCACAATTTTGAAATGGCCGCTATTTAAAACCAAAATAAGAAGTCAAATTGCACAAACTCCGTGTCCATGTATACATCGATCTATTTTCACTTGAAAAAAATATCAGAGAATTGCACAAAGTAGGCATTGTGCATTGCCTTTGTTCATGTGCATATCGATCTATTTTCACTTAAAAAAATCAGAAACTAAAACAAACTATTATGGTAACTAGAAATGGAATTTCATCGCCAAAATTGAACAAAACTTGTCACTAATCGAAGAAGGGCCCAATTGTATACTAAAGACGGAAGTTGATGGGAAGAATTAAAATTTTAATTCTTTATCATTTATCATCAAACTGGCAACACTGAGATCACATATTGCCTAAAAGTTAACCAAAATTTCATATCTAACAAAATTTACAGCAATATGTATTAGCATAACTTTCATTTTTCATTCCATTTAGTACAAATAGCCATAATTATCAAAACTTTAGGTCATGATATATTATAAAAATTTTTTTTTATTTTTTTTTATTTTTTAATTAAATTTTAATTTGACAGCTCTGATTTTATACTGCATAATAAATGCCTAAATATATTAAAAAGTGATCAGAATAAAAATAACATAAATGACTTTCAAAGAAATTCCATTTTTTATTAAATTTTTTGCTGATGTGATAAATTGTCTTTCCAAATTACATGATCCTGCTAGAAACAACCTACTTTTAACATTCTAATCTCTTATTTCCAAAGACATCTATCAAAATAGGGCCTTAATATTTATGGAAATATATTATTCTAAAATAGGAATCACAAAAAAATAATACTGGCTGTCATAGCAGGTTGCATGAATTTAAAATATAACAATAATTCACACATAATGAAACGTTTCACACCCATACAAAAACTGAAATATTAACTTTTACCATTATGCAGCTGCATTAACATAAAATGACAAGGGAATCTAGTACTCGATGGTCAAAAGTAATGTTTATATACACGTACACAATAAAATAAAAGCTGCAAAGACCAGAAGCACATTACAAACCTCAAATCCATTAATATATCTGCCATTCCGAGAACTTGTGAACGCAATTCAGAGACAGTCATTGACCAAGTCTTATGTAATCAAAATCCTGTAAAAGAAAAACAGTGACAACAATACTGCGGTAAATTATTACATATAACCCCCAAAGTAATTACTGCTAAATATCAATGTAAATATGATCGTAAATGTCGAAACTTATATAAAAGATATAATTATTCTTTACATGTATAAAGTTTAAACGTGTTCCTACTACAGATCCGAAAACACAAAAAACAAACCTTTATCGTTCTATAAGTAAAATTTAAACTTCACAGTGACTCAACCATGAATAGGAGGAGGTAGATCTCCCTATTAGTTCTGAGGTGTAAGGTAAATTCAACCTTTGACCATTCCTCATGTTTCGCAAACTAATGCTCGCAACTTTCCTGTTTTACTATTGACACAATTGAACTTTGTTTCAGGGGATTCAAGATTGTTTTCTGTTTTTTCGATGAAGATTCAAAGTCACGTGGCATTGAATCGGTTCCGTTTAAATTGCAATCGGCTAACTGTCCAACATCATCATCAACTTGAACGTTAGAGCTCTAGGAGGTAGAGCTACTAGAGTTATAGTAGCCTTACTGGATGGTTCATTTTTTATGCGCTTCTCTTATGTAAGTATGCCTTTTCTTATGAAACTTGCCAGTTAGAATGTCGAAGAATTGGGCAGATAATAAAGACGATTCGGGCATCTGCTCGAATACTCCGAAACATTATCCATACGATGCGAAAGAATTAAATCATGTTTTATGAAGAATCAGTGAATTACGTGAGATAATTCAGTGTATTAATCAGAGACAGTGGCGTAGTGAGGGGGGCAAGGGTGTGTATGATGCTCCGGGCTCCGCTCGCAGAGAGGCGTCAAATGGTCTCCAAACAAGATTTTCATTATATCACTGTGTTTTTTTTCGGGGGGGGACGCCAAAAAGGTATTTTGCCCCTGGCACCAGTTATGCTCGCTAGTCCATTGATCAGAGACCTGACTCCCCGCAAAACCTGCAGAAGAGAGAATCGATTCAACAAGAATTCAATCTTCCAGAAGCTAAACTTTTTTCTGTAATTTCTCTTAAAGCTGCAAATGATAAGATCCTCGCTAATACTCCACAACCCTCTACTAGTAAAGCTAAATAAGAAGAAAAGACTACCTTCAAACGTAGTAAACGATCACGAAGAGATAGCCGTTCATCAACTGATTCTCAGCATTTAAGCACTAGTTCACGATGCGAAGCTTTAATAATAATGAAAACTTAAACAAAAAAATTGGATGTAGATAATACGAAACCCCGAACGAGAACAAGAAAAACTCTGATGAGAATAAGAAAATATCAAATAATAAAAAATACGAACGCGACACTCAGAGTAAAATTCCTCTACTTGTAATTACTTAAAAAGATATCAATTGGCATGAACTCCAAAAGCACATTAAAGAAAAAAAAAGTCTCTAAATTAGAAAGCAAAGACGACAATGTTAGAATTCGGCTCTTTAGCATAGAAGATTTCCGACTCGTTCAAAAACATTTCGAAAGTCAAACAGTACCCTTTCACACGTTCCTGCTTACCAGCGATAAAAACCTAAAAGCTGTTATTAAAGGGTTAACTGTAAATACTCCCAATAGAAGAAATTAAAGAACTTGAAAGTCAAAACATCACTGTACTCAAACTGCATCAGCATCAAAGAATGAGAGATGGATTACCAACGCTTCTTCCAGTTTTTTACTTCGAAACTTTCACACCGACAAAAGAAAAAGAAGTTTTTCACGTTACACACATATCTGACATGAGAGTTAGAACAGTCGGATACAAGAGCAGACCGAAACCTGTCCAGTGTTTCCGGTGCCATAAATACGGACACGTACAAAAAGCCATCCCTATATGTGTTCGATGTCTCTAAAATCATTAATCATATCAATGTCCGACAAAAGGAAAAGCTGAAACTCCTGCAAGATATGTATTATGTAACAGATTTCACGAGACCACAAATCCCGATTGCCCAGAACACCTAAGCAAAAAATTCCTACAGAATAAGCATAAGCATCCCACTAAAGAAGATGTTCCTCAATTTATCGAGAACGCACCCGAAGTTCCTAAGAATAATATTAAAACTTATGCTGATATCATCACCAATAAAAAAGAAGATCCTCACGCAGGAAAAACTAAAATTTCATGTTTCAAAAATTTAGACGAATTTAAATCTTTCATTTTCAAATTAAAAGACATATCATAAATCTATTAGTTTCCAAAACGAGATCGACAAGCTAGAATTCGCATTTCAAGTACTCTAGCTCTTCATTTAGATTGCTTTGCTACAATTTTCTTCTAAGAGTCTCTTATCCGAGCGGTAAGGATCCTGGAATCTTTTTGAGTCGAACGAAATTAAGAGTTCTATCCAAATTGAAATCATTAAATTCAAAATGGGACTTGTATATATTTCGCTTTATTCATCATATTATTAGGACTTTTCTTATTATTTCGACATTTACTGTATATTTTTATGTGATTTCATTTTCATTTAAGAAATTTTTCAAGTTTTCAACTTTGAACGAATTTGTTGCTTTTGTCTTCCTGTGGCCCCTCCAGATCACATGATTTCCACTTTCCCGAAATTAGCCATTGCTTATCTACAGATTATGCCAAGGAAGTTTTTCCGAATATTAAAAAAATGACAAGCTAATACACTAAAAGAACAACAAGTGAGATATACAAGCAAAGGTCTAACAACCGTAGGCTTCTTATATGCCTGATTATCCGTGATCCGTTCAGACACAAAATCAATCCCTAAAGTGAACGTGACATAAAAAAGAATTCCTCCACAACAAATTAAATTTAGTAATAATGATAAAACGAAATTTAAGAATATTCTCTGAGTTCGCCAGGTTCTTTCCTAATCAGACTTCAAACGCTTTCCTAATAATCAAATCTAATGTACAAAATTTAAGGCCTTGCATACTTGTGTAAACCTCTCCAAAATGAATTATTGTGTATTAAGAGGAAATATACCTGGATATTTTAAAAACATTTATTGGAATGTTCTAGAAATATAACTGTAAAGGAGGTATATATTCTTACGGATGGACTCACAAAACTAAAATGAGATCAATTATTCTACTACCTCTGTTTCAATCATAACACGTTTGGAAGTAATAAATCTTACCCTGTATGAATAATCTATTCCGCAACAAGAAATCCCCACTTATTCTGAAAAAAAAAATGGCTGGTTTGTAAGCAAACATCTTTAAAACAATTCTCATTTACAGAACTGGCTAAAGGTAGTATAACTCTGCTTCTCCTAAAGCTATGAGATAGATTCAATGTGTAATATGGTCTCTTCACTAATCCCTTAAATGTAGTCGAACAATCGCTAATGTGTTCAGGTTAAAATCTCGTCAAGCCATGCTTTCTTGCTTAAGAACAACACTGACCGCATAGGATACAGGAACCTTAATATATAAAAATAGTTTGAATAAATCATTTTTGTAACTTGACTGAAACAATTTGCAAATTCCTACGGTACAGGGTAAGATCCTAGGGTGTAATATTGTCATGGATCGTATATTAAAGGTGATTCTATTTACTGTTACACTGATGAATGTTTGGAATTTCTGTTAGAAAATTGCTAATCAGACAGATGACGATATAGTGTTACGGAATTTCCTGAATCAGCATGTCTTCGGGATAAATTGTAATACAGTTTTAAAGTAATTTATCTATGACGCTTTTACTTGGAAATTACAGTACAAAGTCAGCAATCCGGACTCGTCGGGACTTCGGCGATTCCTGATTAGGGTTTTTTTCCGAATTATAGATCATCAATTTAAATCTGCTGAGACAGCGCCGGATTTAGCATTTTTGCTTCCGCGGGGCAAAAACTTAAAAATGCCGCCCTTACCCATCTTCCTTTAAGTTTCTAACAACTTTTAGTTTTTTAAATAAATATAGAAATAGGTAGTTTTCGAGATAAAATGTAAAATCCATTTTATAGTAAAAAATTCTTTATTTGCCATTTTTGTTCTAAAAGAAATATACATAATAAATGATTTAATTTCTTTACTTATAGCAAAGCATAAGAGAGCTACCTGCCTAAGAGGGGTGAGGTCTTTATAAGAGTAATTGGCTCATGTGCAAGTTACGCATGAGCGAAACGGCGGAAATACACATGCAGCCAGCTAATTCGCTTGATTCTAGCCCTCGACCGAACTACCAGTGTTCAGACTTTACATCTCAGCCACTGATGGCCGTTACATAATTAAAAACCCGTGCAAACTCTCTTAATTCAGTTACTTCTCCGGTGCACTGAAATAATCAAATTTACATTTTCCCTGAAATAAGGATTTTTTCAATATTTGCAACAATAACTACTCATACTAATAAATGATGCTAATAGAAAACAATTCAGAACTAAATTCTAAAATAGTTCATCACAGCACAAAAATGGGAATCAGACATTAATAAATAATAAAAAATTTCATTTAAACAAATATAAGCAAATTACAAAGCACTAAAACAGTGGATTGAATAATTTTTTACCAATTTCTCGGTACTAACAGTAACTTTAACCTAGCACATTGAATATTCATTTCACAATAACGCCTTTCTGTAGCCTACTCAAGAACTCTACTATCGTTCTCACAAAGCCCAGTAACATAATAAATACTTACATATTCACGCAAAAGACTATTTTTGTACTGTAATAATAAAAATTGAATTTTCTCTGAAATACGCAATTTTCCAATATTTGCAACAGTAACTAGCCACACCATGGAGGTAAGAAAGAAAGGAGAGGCCAACCCCGCACTGCGAGTGAAGCACTGCTCCGAGGGTTTCGATCTCCAGATGGAGTGTTTTTTGTTTACATTTAGAATCTCCCTTGACAGTGCAGTAATAGTATTTTGACGCATGACACTTCCATACAAATCGAAAAACGGGACACTCCCGCATAAAAGAAACATTCATTGTTTGATGGATAATAGCAATTTGTATAGTTATGCAAAATGTAATGTTTAAAGAAGATTTTAGCAAAAATGTTACTCTTAAAGAATGGAAAATACCTAAAATACCTTATGGTATCTTTAAAATTATATATACGTCTTTCGATACCCTTGATTATGCACTCTTAATAAAAATAATCTTTAGTTACAAACAATAGATTACATAAGTTGGGACAATAGATGAGATGATTAATTATGTAACTAACTTTCATAAGCTATACATAACAGCAATACGGACTACTACTGAAAGGAAAAAGTTAGTATTTATACTTCTTTTCATAATTCTTATTTCAATAATAATTTTAAGTTCTTACCTAACGCTCTTAAAATATTACGGGATTAAAATTTTACTTTTATTATTACTTACTTATTACTTAGCCTTTTATTCTTCAAATACATCTATAGCATCATCATAATTAACTTGATGTACTGTTTGATTTTCGATTGCCAGAATTGCGAGACTTGATAAACGCTCCTTGCTCATGGATAATCTCAGGTAGTTTTTAATAAGTTTTAATTTGCTAAAACTTCGCTCACAGGTTGCGGATGTAGTTGGAAGCATAGAGTAAATCTGCAGGGCAATACAAATATTGTAAAAGGCATCCTGAAAATCATAGGTGTAGATCTGTTACAAGAGATAAAACGCTCTAGCCTTTTTATGTCGACAAATAACATAGGGGCTTGTTCTTTAAAATCGTTAAGTTCCTGACAGAACTGAAATGCGTTTAGAGATTTCGCCCATATTTTCGTGCAAGATCTGCTCTATTCTTTTGCAGTTCTTCAGTTGACATATTCAATATTTCACGACCATTAAAAAATGGAAATTTCAATTTAGTGTAATAGCCTTGTTTACCCTCGTTTTAATTTCTGATATGATTCGATCAAATACAAATTTCATTCCATTAGAAAGTAGCTGAACAAGATGAAATGTTCGTGATTCGTCTTCGCACAACTAATCAAATTCCTTTTGCGTTTTAGAATTCACTTATTTGTCACTTATTTTAGAATTGGTTCAAACTCAATTTTTTTCGGCTGCTGCTTTAAATCCTTCTACCCAATATTCCGTTGGAATTTATCTCATTTTTTGCAAAGTTTTGGTCAGACCTTCCATTAATGAGACGGATTGCGCAAGAATAATATCTTCCATTTGAATTTCAAAATTTATTCGATTGATTTCTCCAAGAATATTAGCCCAAATTGTCAGGCTGATAATAAATCCAAAAATTTTTACATGTAGCAGATGATCTGCTTCGTACTTTGATAGATAGTTTTAAAATAGTAATATAGTACTTTGAAAGATAATTAATTTCTTTCAAGGATTTTATTACTTCTGGTACATTCGTAAGGGCTTTCAAAGCCACATATTTTGCCAACCATCTCGTCTGGCTGATCTCGTCATCTCGTCATCTTCCTTTTGAGTTGGTTTTTGTACATGTTTTCGTAATATCCCATCGAATAGTGAATCCCACGAAAAAGCTAAATATCTTCTGGATAATTCCAAACAAGTTAACTGCTTCGGGGCAAAACGAGACAGAATGCACACAGACAAGATTCAAAGAGTGAGCCAAACATCGTACATATTCGGGCAGCTTATTCATTTCTATAATCCTGGCTTGTACTCCAGGATTACTCCAAGATTTAAGTAGGGTCGGTAAGTACCGGCCATATCAGATCCGTTATCCCCAGATTGACCACGACATTGTCAATATCAAAACCATCAAATGTCAGTTTTCTCACAATCCGTTTAGAAATACACTCTCCTGTTTTTCCAACAATTTCTATGAAATCAATAAAGCTCTCCTTTATTTCACACACATTATATATTTTTTACGTATTTTGATATATTTTTTACGTATTAAATCAAATGGCTCATTTGTTCTGTATGCGACACATCTGGAATGCAATCGAACATTATTGTATAATATTTGGCTTCTTTAATATCATTTAAAATGCTATTGCGAACTGTTTTCGCCATTACATCAGTAATTTCATTTTGAATTTTCTTTGTTAAATATGATACTTGTCCCTTCTTTAGGTATTCTAACTGGTACTTAAGAATTATATTTTGCTAGCAGAGTCATTAAATTAAAAAAATTGCGTTGACTAGGCCGAGGACACTTTGTGAGCAGACTGCCAGGGGTTTCGTCAGACAGACGGAAAGAAAGACAGTTTGTTGAAAGATACAATACAGCATCCATACTCATCTGTAGGATCTTTCTCCATTTTTCTTTCTCTGTGTGAATTAATCTCTTAATGTCATGATCGATGCCTTGACACAATTTCATTTGTTGTAGTGCAATTTTCCACTTAATCATGCACTCTCTGTGGATTTCAGATATTTCGTTCTCAGTTAACCTTTCTGAAGCTTTTTTCCAATTAGTGAATCCTGCAGCACACAATGCTGATGTAACAGCAGTGGCATGTTTCTGATAAATCTCACAGGGTGTACAAAAATTGCATTTTTAGTTTTGGAATTTAAAAGCCAAGATCTTTTAAGCCTTTCATTATTTGCTAATGTTCTGTGCCACAATGAAGACGTCAAATGTCTTCCATCACGTTCAGTGTACCTAAGGCCTGCGTTTTCTGGGTATTTTTCGGCTAATAATACAGCTTGACTGCTAAGAAAGATTGTTGCTGATCGCTCATTTTTTCTGTGATTGGCCAACTACCTAGGTCCGACAAATCAAAAGATTTTAAATCTTCTTTCTGCTGCCCACACTCACCTGAATGAGAAAATGAGAAAATAAATTATATTCTAATTTCATGTCCTCTAGATATTCGTTTGGGGGTCTATAAAGAAAGTTGTTCTCTCAGTTGATGAAATGGAGTCTGTTTGAGGATGATAGATGAAGATTCTTCATTTTGGTCATGCAAATTGCAAGAAATATCAATATCGTTTAGAATCTCTGCACCATCGGAAGTTGAGGCAGGGTCTGAAGGTTCGTCAGACGGTCCATTTCCGTGAAGCCATTTTTCATTTTAGCTGCAATTAGTTTTCTCTGTTCGATCCTATCTTTTGCTCTGGTTCTATATTCTTTCCCTGAGAGTTTTGTCCAAGATGATTTCTTGCACCCTAAATAATATACAGTATAACTTGCCTTAATAAGAAAAGCTAAAAATTGACGTAATTAAATTCAACAGTATTAAGGCCGTGTCGCAGACGCGCGCGCTAACTAAATGGATGCGTCTCACCAAATATAGTGAGGAATAAATATAGTGAGAAGCAGGCATATTAAAAGAAAATGAGACATAAAAAAACTTTCCAGATTAAAAAACTTTAAAAAGTATAAAAATAATAAATCCATTTTTAAAACCTAATTTGCTGACTGGCTGCAAAAAATCAAAATACCTTACTTCATTTCTGTTGTATATTCTCGACGTACATTAATTTGAATTATTTCATTGGTCCAAGGTTAATATTTATTGGGTGATAGGAAAGAGTTACAATTTACAATGCATCTCCATTTATTTCGCAAGAGGCGTTGGTATATAAACAAGGCGCCTCTATGTAATCGTTCTGTTTTTCATTTGAATATTCCCGCCAGGAGAGAGGACAACAGAGGGGCTCTAGGCAAAGAAGTTGAAAGGAAAGATACATAGATTCTTTGCTCTATGCGTCACTTACAGGGACCAAAGACCAATGCGTCTAGGGAGTACCTTTGTAATAAAATTACATGTTGGGTTGGCAGAGGAACAGAGTCCTTTGACGTTTTCAGTGATGCCTGGAGTCCCTCTATTGTTCTCCCCCTGATCTGATCTTTAGAGTCGTGTTCGGCTGTGCTTAGCTTACTTTTAAAACTATTTGTTCCATTAAAAGGTTTCGACTAATTAATTAAATATTCTTAAAAGAGGTTTTTAAATCTGGCTTTAAAACTACTAATGTTGCATCAAAATTTGACATCATTCCAAATACAATTCAGCGTCACTCTTGAATTTGCCGCCCTCAGAAGTTGCCGCCCGAGGCACAGACCCCGGCTTGCCCCCCCCTCCTAGATCCGGGACTGTGGTATGATGTTATGAAGAAATTATACAATTAAAAATATGAAACCGTAATTTATGAAATGAAGAGCAATTATGATTAAAGGGCATCAAAATTTACAAAAAAAAAAAAAAAAAAAAAAAAAAAAAGCTTAATATTTATTTGTTTACTTTATTAAACATTTCTTTCAATGTAAGTTGTTTAAGTTGCTTCGTTTTTTGTGCTAATACTTTCTCTTTAATTCTATAAACAGATATAATTTCTTGTTCAGTTTCAAAGCTCCACTGTTATTGTTCAGTTACCACTCCTGTAATTGCTGTGTGGAGAATACGGACTAACTTGTCAATCGAAATTTTTTCGTTTTTAATAACCTTTCTGTCATTTTCTTCACTATTGGAAGCGGTATTTTCTGGATCTAGAACCATACTACAGATTTCGCCGTCCGTTATTTGATTGATGATTGGGGCATTGTCGTCGCAATGAAAAACTTCTGTTACATCATCTTCATTTATTACCACTTCTCCACATTTCTTTACAAAATCCAATAACTGGAAAATTTCACCTTTAGTTTGCGATGTCCGAAAACCTTCAAATTCGCGGCTATCATCTTCATCGTCCTCACCATGAAATATGAAAGCTCCAGAATTGGAAACTCTTTTTGACATAATCGAAAGTTCAAGTTTAATTTTTATAAAATTGCTCTAACAGACTGCAAAAAATAATAAGCCGGTTCCATTTAGAAGATTAAGGAACAGCGCAATCTGCAACATTAACTGAAATGTCTTAAAATCAGTAAAGATAATTTTAGCCTAGCTTATACCGTCCGTTATCCAGTAAACGCACATGCGTAAAAGCATTACGCGCAAGCGTAAAGCATTCAAAAAAGATTTGTGGCTTTGAGGTCCGGATTATAGAACATTCCGGATAATGGATGTCTGGAGTATGGACTTTGTGCTGTATTACGCCTAAATACCATATGATACTTTCTCGTACGGTTAAATGAAATACATTTTTAATAGAGATATCAAGATTAGAAAAGGGCTATTTTTTGAATTCATCAACTCAATAAAATATCTTGGGGGCAAGATCCATGGCTATTTTCCGTAACTGACTTCGATTTTTGCTGCAGAGAACTCTAAGTAGAAGCACGTATAAGTAAGCAGTTTGAGGACATTTGGCGGCAAAACTTTGGGGGTCCTTAAGAAAGATTTGAGCACCTATGTGCTAGAAACACGATTCGTACTGAAGGTTAATAAATGACTAAATACATATAATTACCCAATAAATATCATGATATGAATAAAATGATGATTTAATATTTTTATTCTTAAAGATTCTTAAATTAGTTTGTCTTCACATCCAATAAAAATCAAAATTATTATATCAAGAGGTTAAGTATTCTATGGGAAAGGAAAGTAAAGCATCAAACTGCTAAAGCATTTATTTTATGGAATATTTTAAAATTAAAATTATTGATTATTAAATTAGATGACTATCAAGTAGCAGGTTTCACGAATTTTTCCTTGATTTCTTTCTAGCAAATACGTCAATTATTTTCGAAGTACAGATGGTCTTTAACGCGTCTTGTTGCACATATGTGTTAGGCATAGAGTTAAATCTTACTTTTTTTTTTTTTTTTAACATCGTATTTTTAAACAGGTTTTTACGTTTTTTAAGACAGCGAAATATATCATTGGAAGCTGGAATAGTCAAGAAGTTATTTAAATAATTTATGCATGAGAGAAAATTGGTACGATTTCTCTTGGAACATGATATACTAGTGTGTCAAAAATAAATTTCTTTTCACTCTGTTTTAGAAAGTACTAAATTTTAGAAACAATAAAGTCTCTTACACTTCATCCAAATGCATAATCTTTAAGTAGTTTCATAAATAGGTTTTAACTTGCTTACACGACCCTTTTTTAAAATTCAACAGATTTGAATTAAAGAACCTAAAATATTCAACTTTTTAAAATTCGTTGTATTGTTTTAATATACTTTATTTCTTCAAACAAGTTGTGATATTATATTACTACAATTAATATTAAAAGGAATAATAACAATTTTCACGTTGTGAAAACGATTTAGATACTTCATTAATTTCATAGAAGTTGTTCCCTTTTTTTGTAGCCTGTGATTCAGTTCTTTAAATGTCAAAGATGCCATTACATCTATCTCCAAGTTAAATTCATGATGAAATAGTGAAATAAAATTTTCAAAAGTGTTTAATAAGTCAGCTCCTTTAGATCGCATGCATTCAGTTGTCTATACGGATTTTCCGGTGACATTCATTCTCCGTAAAACAGTTTCTCAGTAAAACAGTTTTCCAAATGATTCAGAATCATTTCATATCTGCACATTTTTTTAAATAAAGGTATACCCTGCACTAGATTTACTTTCCTTTGTATACTTGAAGTACTGATGTCAGGTAAGGCGTTTTTTATATGATTGTAACCACTTTGTAACGGCTGTACAGACCTTACGGACCATCTAGTACCGGATAATGTTTTTGCCATTAAATTATTTTCAGGCCTTTTTTAACTTTCTGCTAAAAATTCGCCAGCCTTGACAAGATACAGCGAAAAAACAAAAATAATTCTTGCACAAACATAAAATATTCAACAGTGGCACTACAAATTTCTGCAGCAAAACTGCCCTCTAAACTAGCAATCAATCATTTTATAACGTCTTGCAAGGTATCTCTTATGACTACAAATGCTCATCATATTTTAACAATTAAGAAATATAAATGAATGGTTATTTTTAAAATATTTTTTGTTTAGAGTACCTAATCGGGCTGGCGAGCAGGAGGTTGGGCACCGCTGCTCTAGTGCTTTGCCATCATTAAACAGACCAAATCTAATATCTAATTATGCTAAAACTAACAATATTTGTTGCTCCAAATTTAGTGCTGTTCCAAATTTGGATTTTCAATCGATTTATAATCCAATATATTGTTTATACTCGATATTATATATCGATTTATAGTCCAAATTTGGATTACAAACCCTAGGAATCTTTTTTTTTTTTTTTTTTTTTTTTTGTATGACCACGTGGCAATACGTACCTCAAAAGTAACATCAGTTTGTCAGTTTAGAAAATATCAGGTGTAGAGTCGAGTAAAAGGCTGCAGAAAGTTACTGATTTAAGTTCTTCTCTTATAAATGTAATTAAATATATGTTAATGATGTCTATGATATGCTCACAAATATCTTACATTTCTTAACCCTCCACTACCGTATTTTTAAATATAACTTCAAAAAAGCTGTCATATTCACTGAGTTAATGCAAACATATAAAGTAGTTTGCTTTCATACTTTAGTTCTGAGTTTTATCATGACATCTAAATGCTAATGCTAACCGCCACTCATGTACAGGGTAAGTCAGAAGGAATGTCCCAATTTAGTAGGTGCACTACCCAAAATGTTAATTACGTTCTTTCAGAATGATGTTATTAATGTTAAATATGTTATAAATGTTTTCAATAAAAACGTACATACATGCAGCGGTAATATAAGGAAGTTTTCAATGTACTCCTCATAAATGTTTGATATGAGCTTTTTTTTTTTTTTTTTTTGTTATAGGACATATAAAATCTGATATGTCATTTTTGCCAAACTTTGTGCAGCATGTCTGTATCAGTGCTTTCAATAGCATCTGTTATACGGGCTTTCAAATCAGCCATGGTCGTTGGACCTCGAGGCACATGCACGCTATCTTTTACGAACCCCCAGAGGAAAAAAATCACATGAGGTGAGATCTGAGAATCGTGCTGGCCAAGGCAAGAGTGCATTGCCTTCGGTAAATACGCGACCAATCCACCATTCTGGTAATGTTTACTGAGGTGGCTATGCGCATCAGTCATAAAATATGGTGATGCACCAGCCTGCTCAGAAATTCGTAACTAACATATATAACATATTGAAGCTAGCTATATCCTCTTGTAGCTGTGACAAAAAGCTATAATTTGAGCATATCAAGGTACACTACTCCTGTCACAGTAGTTTCAGAAAAAAGAACGGACCGTAAATGATTTCATGGGATACTGCACAAAACACATTAACCTTATGGAAATCATATTGATATTGCACTGCCGCATGTGGATGTTCAATACCCCAAATTATGACGCTATACTTATTTACTAATCCAAAAATGGGAAAAGTTGATTCATCACTGAATACTAACTTTTTCGAAAACTCATCATCCTCCATGCGTGTCAGAAGTGGCTCACAGAAAGATAATCGACGTGGCAGATCCTCGGTTTTCAGATCTTGTACTAACTACAAACGATACGGTTTCGTTTGAAAACGCCTCCTAAGAACTATCCACACAGTTTTTAGGGTTACTCCCAGTTCTCCCCCAACTTATGTCGATTTTTGAGGGCTTCAATACGTTCAACTATGTCTTCTCTTCCTGAAGGACTAATTGCTGATTTTTCTGTACAAATAAAGCCTGTCTCTTGAAACTGTGCATACCAACGACGGATTGCCTTATGATCTGAGGCTATCTGTCCATATATTCTTCGGAACTTGGCCGAATTGTTCGGAACTGAATAGTGACAACGCACTTGCTTACACGAAACTCATACACACACAAAAAAAGCTTTTTGCAGTAGCGTCGCCGTTTTAGAAAGGCGTTGTTTTTCTGTCCGTTTTGTTTTCGCAGAAACGCTGATGACAGTTGGACTTCCAGAGCCATCTATGTTGGATTTACAGCGCCATATATGACTAAATTTTCATCATTAAAATAATTTTTATTAATTGTTTAACTGTTCATAGTCATCGTTATTCTAGTGGTCTCATACAGACAGCCGGCGGGCCACATAGGGCCCTCTAGCGGCTCGCAAATATGTTCGTTGCAGATCTGGTGTTACAAAGATTTCAAGATGTCAATTATTTAAAATCTGAATTAACATTATTTTCCTTACCATTAAAAATGACATATAGAAACGCACTAGTAAATATATAAATGGACGAATTTTTTCACTTAGAATAATAACTTTGTTTGGGAACACATTTATTTAACTTTTTCAATGTTGAAAATTAATAAGAACTCGATTGACCGATAAGCATCTACATGATGAAGAAGAGTTCCAATAATTCTTGCCCATTGCACGGATATTATGTGGGAACAAATTTTGCGTTTAAATACAAAATTAAAAATTTTTTACATATGTAATATACAAATATATGAATTTTAATTTATGCGCTGAAGAAAAGTTTAATAAATAAGAGAAAGAGACTAAGTTATCGTTATTTATTCGCAAGTTTTGTTTGCTTGGAAAGTTTTCTCTGAAAACTTAAAAATTTTTCATAATTTGTTGAATAAGGTAAGCTGTTTGATAATTAATTAAACAGACTGGAATTATTTGAAATAAACGTCAGTCTGTCAGTAATCTTTGACTATCAATATGCTTGAATTACAAAGTGTAACAAAAAAAAATCTTGTAGGCACTAAATTTTTTAGATTCTAAATAAAAAACAAATGTAAATTTGAATTTTTTTCCTTTACTTTGTCATTATTATTATTACTTTTATTGTTTATGTATGTTTTGATAAACATTTAATAAAATAAATTTAAAATTAGTCTTTTTTGGAGAGAATAAAATAATTTTATCAAAAAAAAAAAAAAAAAAAAAAAAGTCCGGTCTGTCTGTACTATTTAGATCATTCTACTGAATTGTTTTACAAAAGCGTTCATTTTTGTTCAAATTCATTCTTACTGTACCGGAATAGTAACTTTTCTTTATGTGTGTTTGTAAATATTGTATTATAACGAAGAGTTTTGGCGAGGCCAATAAATCTGTTCTGGACAGGGAAAAGAAGTCTAATTCATTTTCGGCTTTGTTTTTACTTCAGAATTTTATGATTTCCAAATTCTTTTGCCTAATTGGCCTTCTGGTGATACCTCACAAATGAGGTGTGGACCTTTTTCCATTTCTTGTTGTTTTCAGATTGTGCATTCGGCCCGCATGCAATGAGAGTTTGAGACCATTGGTCTAAATGCAGTCCTCTTCTTCTTCGTTCTATTGTTCATCTGTGTTAATTATCCAGTTCGTGTCGTATAACTTTAAAGCTGCACAAAATTAAACCATACTTGATTGTATAAGTAGAAAAAAAAATCTCACGTGTTCAGCTCATGACCACCCGTCTATTCCGTGTTTTAAACAACAACGTGCCTCAAGCGCAGTACCACTTCCGGTTGAGCATTTGAAAACAAAATTTATTTGGTTCTTCCAATAAATAGAAAGGACAATAATACGAAATTTTGGATTACGTTTCATTAGGGGCAATTGGCCATTTATCAAAAGTGTCTTATTTTTCTTTCCTTAATCTATATCAAAATAATAGAATATATTCCCCTGCTTTTTGAAGCATATAATTTAATTGGTTTTTAGTAAAATAAATGCTTTGAAACCAATACCATATTTTTTTTCTTCTGTGTTACAATATCGTCATATCTACAGTGGGTAAAAAATGTATTCGCAATTGCCTGTAATTTAACATATTAGATAACAAAGGAAATGCTTGACAATTTTAGTTCGACATAACGAACACAGGAAGTAATTAGCACACAAATCTAATGAAACTTTCTTTTTAATATACCTTTTACACAAAATATGCAACAAAAACGTAAATTTCCATGTCAAAAAGTATTGGCAAAGTTCTAACTGCTATGCGAATTTTGTTATATTGAGGTAACGTGTTTAGACTGACAAGAAGCCATGTTAGTATAAAGTCTGCAGTGCTCTTTTAAAGCGTTATTTTCTTAATACTATGAAAAATGGTTTCAAAGTCGAAGGAGTTGGCTGTTAATGTTAAAAACATGATTATTCGGCTCGGAAATGAGGGTTTAACTTATCGTGCTATGGGAATGTAACTGAACACAAGTTTATTTATTATTAAAAGTGTTGCAGAAAAGTTCAGAGAGACAGGATCGACGGAAAATAAGATTAGAAGTGGACGGGCCTCGAATACTTTCTGCAAGAGAAAAACGTGGCATTATCAAAGAGATTAAGAAAAACTCTGAAGTAAGTGCACTCCTATTAGCCAAAGATATTGCTAGTAAAGCGTTTAATGTAAAGACTATACGGAATATTTTACAGGAAAGAAGTTATTATGGAAGGGCGGCTAGGGAAAAACCTTTCATTTCAGAAATAAACAGCAGAAAGAGATCAGATTTTGCAAAATTTCATGTTAATTTATTAGACGAGCTTTGGAATGTAGTTCTTTTCTCCGGCGAATCGAAGTTTAACATTTTCGGGAGGAATGGACGACAATATGTGGGGAGAAAGCCAGACACCGAACTGGAAAAAAAGCATTTAACACTGGCTGTGAAACATGATGGAGGGAGTGTCGTGGTTTGGGGCTGCATTGCAGCACACGGTGTTGGTAACCTGTGCTTCATTGATGGTATTATGACAGCATATACCGTACATTGATATATTGCGCCATAACTTGAAATTTAGTGCCCAAAAGTTAAGCTTAGGAACATCATTCGACGTGTTTCAACAGGACAATGACTCTAAGCATAGAGCGAACTTCATCCGGGAGTGATTACTCTATAACGCTCCTCGCCAGTTAAAGACACCGCCTAAATCATCTGACATAATGAACTGAAAATTTAAAATTAAAATTTATTGAAAATTTATGTTAAAAATTAAACTTAAGAAGTCAGAAAACATAAAATTTCGTGTAAGGATGAACTTGCAAATTTACTTTTTGTTGTATATTTTCCTTACAAAGCATATTACAATGAAAGTTTCGTTAGATTGTGTGTTTATTACTTCCTGTATTCGTTATGTTCAACTAAAATTGTCAAGCATTTCCTTTGTTAGGTAATATGATCAATTATAGGCAAGTGCCAATACTTTTTTTTACTCTCTGCCGCGATATTTAGGGTATCTGTAAATAATGGTCAGTCGCAATAATATGTTATGGTGCATACATATAACAGTATGCTATGCTGATCTGTAAAACTGTTGGGGGCCTCAAGTAAAGTACTGCTTCCGTTTTGAATTAAACATTGTATGGGCTTCAAATACCTCTTCCGATTCTCCAATTTTACCCGAAATTTATTTAAGTCTTTATATGAAAGAACAAAGCTTAAATACAGAAAATAGACATTTTTGAAAGTTTTATGTATCGTGCACGAAAAATTCGTCAAATACAAACAGACAGACATCATTGCAAAAATAATCAAAGCATATTGTAGTGACCGCAATTCGTGCTTCACTGAAAACTCACAAGTAAATTTTTGGACCGAAAACATTATCTCCCTTACCTATATAGTGTATAGGTTGGCAGGAGATAAAAATATCATCTATATACTAAAAATAATATTTTGTTCACTTTTTTAGAATTATTTTTGATCTTATTTAATTAAAATTTAATTTATTTTGAAATTTCAAACAGATCTACAGAACTAATCGGATCTGGACTATGCAACGTATTGCTGCATAAAACAGTGAGAAAATTGAATCATAAAATTTCGTTGAGATGCACACTAAAAATATTGATTTGTGCTTTTGAAAACTTAACAGTTATTTTCCAACTAACCTCGAAAATGCAATAACAAGGAAAAAAACATGCAGCGAATTTTTAACATCGATATCGTTCTTTATCTACATAACATAAATAAAATTAAAGTCAAAATTGTATATTATCCGGAAATCAGAAACACGATTCATAATGCTAAATACTCGTGTGAAGAAACAATAGAAAGGATAAAAGTAAGATAAATTACGATTCAAATTTGGTAAAAATAAGAAAGCATAAATCTATTAATAAAGGCATAGTAATTGGAGGCGACATGGTCTTGTCAGTAGGCAACGAGAAAGACAAAGCTTTGTATTAAATATAAATTTACCGGCAAGTGCAAATTATTTGCAAGCACGACATGTTACGATATGTTATGCACAGCTCTCATTTCAGATAATTTACTTCTTTGACGAAGTTTATACATTTTCGAAGTGCTGAGCCGTCTACGTTCCGAAATCTGGTCATAGTCACAATTTTATTTATTTAATTATTTTTATTTATTTATTTATTTATTTTTGTATCTTTGTTCTATTAGTATCTAATCAGAGGAAACTGAAGAACGGAATTTCTTTTTGAGAATGTTGAGAAATATGTACAATGGATGGTCGTTTACAGATGTACAGTGGAGATAAGGGAATAATAAAATCAAATACAATTTAAAAAAATCTGATGTGCGCACATGACTTCTTTGCCCAGTCTATCGAATTATAAACATTTTTTGCTGCATTTTATTTATTAAAATTATTTCCTCGAAATATTCTAATTTAATTAACCCATCCCTCAATGCAAGTTAAAAATGACATCAAAAACTGGAAAATTTGAAATTATGTATAAAGAGAAAAAATTTCCTGCATTTTAATTTTTTACAAAGGTTTCACAAATGTAAGTATAGGAGCCATGATTTTAAACATTTCTGCAATTGGAAGTATATGACTAAGACCAACGATTGCGAAAATGAAGGCCGGGTAAGGACCTATTTAAACCGAGCTGGCTATATATAGAGTGTATCTGAAATGCTTCTGCAAACTTAGAGGGATAATAGTACTCATCAAGACGATCAAAAATGCAACGGAACATGGGGTCGCAAATGACGTTTAAACGATGAAAATCGAGAAAATGAGTCTGGAGATGGACAAACAGACAAGAAAGAAACACACCAGAAAATTATTTATTGAACAGAATAGGTACAACACAGCTCGTGATGCCCAGAGAAAACAAAAATTTTACAATAATCGTTCAAAGTGTCGACCGCGGACATTATCACATAGAGTACATCGACAGAGGAACGTTTGGGCGGACACGCTCGAGGATTACGGGAGTTTCCTGGATTTCTGCTGCTGCGGTCACAATACGTGCTACCACTACTGGCGTCTTATATATGAGGCAATTCATCTGCCAATTGCTTTCAGGACTTAAATTGCTTATCGTCTTATGATTGCTCTGACCGTAAGACATCGTCTGTAGGAATTGTAAGATTATGAGCGTTTGTCTAACACCGATCACATTTCACTGCCATATAATTGCTATGCTTTGACTCAACTTCACTACGCTATTGCTGAATTGTATCATGGGACAACTTATCAAAATTGAATTGCCATGGAAGAAAATTGCATATATTTCAGGTTTTATTTCGCCCCAGGGTGAGGTTTGTATTCCCAGCTTATTATTTCTACTGATTGGCCACTGGCACTAATATGACAGAATAAAGACTCTTATGCAGTCAAGGCCTGCTTGCAACAAAAAAAGGTCCGATCCCAGAAGAAGAAATACAAGGCCGATGCTATTCGCACCAGCAGTGCGATTAGCCGCTTGAGCTGTTCGCACCAACAATTAGCCACTCATGCCCATTGAGTTGTCGGATCCGTCATTTGAACCCAATCCAAAAGAACGGATTCTACGTACGCGAACTGTCTAAGTGCTGTAGTGAATCTTTTTTTTTTTCTTTTTTTTTTAAAGACGGGTTACTACCTTGGCGTTAGTTTATCATTTTTTAAGCGTTGGTGACTTTCAAAAGTTAGAAAGGAAAAATAGGTTCCTTTTCTTATATATATTAAAAGAAAGAACACATTTCCTTTTATTAAAGTATATATAAAAAGGGGTAGATTTTTATGTTCACAATGTTTATAGTTTTTCTGAACAGTTGGAATAGTTTAAATGACTAATTGGGGGAGGGGGCACAAAATCTTGTTTACATTTTTTGCACTTCTTCGAATGCATTTAGCTTCAAAAATGAATTTTGCACAATCAAGACTTTAATTCATTCCTCATTGAAAATTGCCTGAGGAAAGATAATAAAAATTAGACAGAGGATTTCTGTGTAGAAAATTTAGATATGCAATAAGTTAAAAGCGATTAAATCAACTGTTAAATGAATAATTAATCATATAATAATACTGGTTATTAACAATTTTGTGTGCCTGTTTATTTTTTTTTATGGAAATACTTGGCAATTTCAGGACACAAAACGTATTTCAAAGCAGTTTGAAATATTAGTACAAACACATTAATACATTAAATTGAAATAAATAATGGGATGTAATTTAAAAGACAGAAATAATTTAATGTAAGAGATTTAGATTTAAAAATTTGCACACACAAATGACTTCATATTTTATAAGGTTTTATTTCATAAATAATTTTGATTTTGAAATATCGCATTTGAACCTATAAACATGTGTGGATACTGAAAAAGTGATGAATATATAAAGTGAAAAATATTATAATGTTCAGTAAGTTTTCTTATTGAATAATAAATTCTGATAGTCCTATGCTATTATACTAGGGTCTAAGTTTGCATAAAAATTCCTCAGTTAAATAAAAGAATTTAAGTAATTTCTGTAGCCTTTTTGTCAATAAATTAAAGATTTTTTAACTAATTACACGCCCTCGCTTGCAATTAGAACCATCATTAAATCCCTATTTTATCTAATCATTTCCAGAACATTATCATGTATATATGTAGATTGACCTCGTTTTTGTAACTACTATTTATTACTTGCAAATTATTCTCTTACTGGTGAACTATTAACAATCCTTTCTATTGCTGAGTTAGGTTTAACAACCTTTGTTCTCGCTACCGCTTGCTTGACGGAAATCGGCGTAAAATGCTGGTACCTGAGCTGATTGTGTACATGCGCGAACGTAGGTGGTGTAAATAGCCTCTTAGCTATTTGCACCGTCGGTGCGATTAGCCACTGCGGAAATACAAAGGGTTCAGGTCCGGCGAGCGTGAAGGCCAAGCAATAGGGCAACCAAGTCCAATCCATCTCGCCGCATAACTCCTTCAAGGTGGTTACGCACGTCGCAATGATACTACCTATCGTCATTGTCGGTTCATGTTCTTACAAAGCATGCTTGCCACAATGTTGCGTTTATTGGTCTGTTTCTAGGAATATGGAAAATTTGCATACGTGGATTCCTGCTTACAGATTTGTTTGTCTTTCTATCAGTTTTGTTATCTCTTTCTCACCGGATATGCACAAAGTGAGAAGAAAACCAGCTTCGTACTACTAGCCACTTCTGCAGAAAAGCAGCATGCGAGATTGCGATGTTTTTACTAGTTTTGCGATTTGCACCTTTTAAACGCTATTTGCGACTTCATGTTCTATTGCATTTTTTGTTCATCTTGATAAATACTATCATCTCTCTAAATTTCTTGAAGTATTTGAGATACACCCTGTATATAACTTTGATTCTGCTGATTGTAATAAGAAGACAGGTGCAAAATTCTATAATAGTCCCATATACAAAATTTCAGCGTTATTACGTTCCTTATTATTTTTGAGTTTTGCGAGATACATACACTAATGCATACAGACGACACGAAAAATCATTTGACAATCCATTTTGGAATAAAGGGTCCTTTATTCTGTCCTTGCGTACAGACGTCACGTAAACAATAGTCAAAATGGATTTGAGAGTTATCAAAATGGATACTTCCGTTAAAGTTTTATAACCCAATTTTTTTTCCATTTATTATATTGCCTTTATTTCGTACAAGAACATAAAAAGGAAAAATATTTTAATGACTAATAATTGTTTAAAAAAGAAAATTCGTTAGGCGCCGTTTAAAGTGATTACATTTTTAGGCGCCGTTTAATTGTGATTACATTTGTCCATGGCTGTTTGGAAAACATTAATCGCATGATAATACTAAACGATAAGAAAATAATGCCCTTTAAAATAGCAGTGGAATTAAACTGGTTTAATATAAATGCAAAGTGAATAGGTACATGAATAGGTACTTTCAAACCATTATAACAAGGAAAAAAGAAGAATAAAAATCTGAAAGGTTTCAGATTTTAAATCAAGTTCAAAGTGGCGTTTTTTTAACATTTTGTGTGTTATATTTATGTATTAAATATCACGTTCTTCGCATTTAAACCATAAAATTCAGTTAAAGAGCAATATCGCAAAATAGTTTTAAATTGAGAATTTTACAGACTAATTGCGCAGAGACTTACACGCAGGAGATAAAAATGTTTTTTCTGTACAACATTGCCATAGCTCGCTTTGAAATCCTTGAGTTTGTTAATTAAAAATTCGTTAAAGTTTTATAAAATCTAAAATCGAAATAAAACGAATTCCAAAATTCAAATTTGGGCTTCCACACGCCTATATATTTTATGAGTGCATATTTAACACAATTAGCCAATAAGTTGGGCAAATGGCAATATTTACATATTTTAATGTTTCAGTTGAGAAATTTCAAAATAATCATTGTAAAATATAGTGGTGGTACTAAAGTTTTTCAATTTTTGTTTTAATGGTACGCGTTAGTCAAAGGGTTGAGAACCGCTAGGCTAGATTGTACGTAATAAACTTTAAAAGTCGTGTTATATATTTCTGTTACGTTTTTTTTTTTTTTTTCAATATTTAAAATTTACTTTTGATTTGTTTCTTTTTTAGATTAAAAATTTTCTTTACAGATTTTTAAAAGAGAAACTTAAATTACTATTTAAAATACTAATTTAATTTTTGACTAAAATTATTTTTCGTTCAGCGTTTTAAGTCGAATATGTGTGTTCCTCGGAGATGGTATATGGAAACTTTTATTATTAGAAATAATTACGAATTATTAATTGCATTAATATAATATTGTGTGTGATTATGTTGAAGCTATAAAAAGTAAAGGAATTTTAATAACGAATATACTGTTTTAATAAACAAACCCGAAAATTTTCGCGATTACACTTTCTACAATGGCCCATCAGCGGCTGAGCGGTAAAGTCACTGAACACTGGTAGTTCCATTCGAGGTTTTAAATTAAACATATTTTCCTTGGAGATGGTATATGGAAACTTTTTTTATTATAAATAATTATGAATTATTAATTGCATTAATATATATATTGATACAATTTTGTGTGTGATTATATTGAAGTTTATAAAAAATATAGGAATTTTAATAACGAATCTACTGTTTCAATAATAAATGCGATAATTTTCGCGATTACGCTTTATACAACGGCACATTCGCGGCTGAGCGGTAAATTCACTGAACACTGGTAGTTCGGTCAAACTTTCGAATCCCGGTGAACAAGCGGGCTGCATGGGTGTTTTCGTTATTTTCTGCATGTGTAACGCGTATGCAGTATCTTGTGCATGCACACGTGTATAAAGCGGGCTCAGCCTGCGCAAAACCGCCGAACACTGGTAGTTCGGTCCTACTTTCGAATCCCGGCAAACGAGCTGGGTCCGTGGGTGTTTGCGGGATTTTACGCGTATGCATAATTGAATAAAGCGGTCGAACTTCGCGCAAATCCGCTGAACATTGGTAGTTCGGTTCAACTTAACATTGGTAGTTCGAATCTCGGTTAACAGGCTAGCTGCATGGGTGTTTTCGTGATATTCCGCACGTGTATAGTGTATGCAGTGTTTTCTAGATGCATATGCGAGTAAAGCGGGCGCAGTCCGCGCAAAACCGCTGAGCACTGGTAGTTCGGTCCTACTTTCGAATCCCGGAAAACGGGCTGGGTTCATGGGTGTTTGCGCGATTTTACGCATGTGTACCGTGTATGCAGTATCTTCTGGATGAATAGGTGAATAAAGCGGATGAATCCCGCGAAAAACCGTTGAACGCTGGTAGTTCGGTCCAACTTACGAATCCCGGCTAGCTGGTTGGCTGCATGGGTGTTTTCGTGATTTTACGCATGTGTATCGTGTACGGAGTATCTTCTGGATGAATACGTGAATAAAGCGAGCGTAACCCGGTCAAAACCGTTGAACGCTGGTAGTTCGGTCCAACTTTAAATCCCGGCGAACAGCCTGACTCTTTGTGTGTTTCATTGATTTTCCGCATGTGTATCGCGAATACAGTATCTTCTGGATGCACAAGTGAATAAAGCGGGCGCAGACCGCGCAAATCCGCTGAACACTGGTAGTTCGGTCCAACTTTCTAATCTCAGCAAGCGGGCTGGTTGCATGGGTGTATTCGTGATTTTCCGTATGTGTAACGTTTATAAAGTATCTTGTGGATGCAGACGTGAATACAGCCGGCGCAGTACACTGGTAGTTCAGTCCAAATTTCGAATCCCGGCGAACAGGACGGCTGCATGGTTGTTTTCGTGATTTTACGCATATGTATCGTGTATGGAGTGTCTTGTGAATGCATATTTGAATAAAGCTGGCGCAGCTCGCACAAACACGCTAAACACTGGTAGTTCAGTCCAACTTTCGAATACCCTCGAAAGGGCTGTCTGCATGGGTGTTTTCGTGATTTTACGCATGTGTATCGTGCACGCAGTATCTTCTGGATACATACGAGAAAAAAACGGGTGCAGCCCAGGTAAAATCGCTCTACACTGGTAATTCGGTCGAACTTTCGAATATAAGCTAAATTTAACATGGGAACTCATGAACATTGAACAATGAAAAGCGGGCTTCAGCCCGCTCAGCTGGCGGGCTTGCCCGCTAGTAAACTTTAAAACTGGTCCAGGTTGTCTTCTTACTTCTACCTGTATTTTTAGTCCAAAGGGGGTTTTTCCCTGAAGGACTATCGTGTTTGTTTTGCGATTTTGAGTTGGTTCACTATAAATGTTCGTTTCACTTTTCAAACTGTTGCCACCAAATGTTAGAGTCTTGTATTATATTTGAAGAAATGAAATAATAAAAAATCTGCATAAATGTATGTTTATTTCTCGCACTGTAATAAAACAACGGTACATAGAGCCATCGAATTTTGAATGACGTAATCTTACTGCGACTATGGGCATGTGGAAGACCAAATTTGAAATTTGGAATTTGTTTTATTGTCGATTTCATATTTTGGAAAACTTTAAAGAATTTTTGATTAACAAACTCAAGGACTTCAAAGCGAACGATGGCAGCGTTGTACAGAAAAAGCATTTTTATCTCCAGTGCGCGAGACTGTATCGGAAATTCTAAAGATATGCTCAATTGAAAACTATTTTGCGATATTGCTCTTGAACTGAATTTTATGGTTTAAGTGCGAAGAACGTGATAATTAATAAATAAAGGTAATAGACAAAATGTTTTAAAAAAAAAAAAACGCCCCTTTGGACGTAATTTAAAATCTGAAACCTTTCATATTTTTATGTATTTTTTTCATTATTTAATTTCTTCAAGTATAATGCAGGACTCTGACATTTGGTGGCAACATTTTGAAAAGTGAAAAGGACATTTATAGTGAACGAACGCAAAATCGCAAAACGAAAACAATAGTCCTTCAGGGACAAAGCTCCTTTGGACTAAAAAAGTCGTTAATAATGGATTTCTGCCAGCGTTATGCAAAAGTTCATTTATAAACTGTATCTAATGTTTTTAGAAATTATTTGACCAATGTTATATTCTTAAACTTACCGTAGAGCGTTCCTTATATCAACTTTTATAGACAATGTACCGATTTGATATTTATGCTCTTCAGAAAGGTGCGCTTGGATTTGTTTCAGAAAACCCCTGACAGCTCTTGTTTGAAGGAGACAGACTTGCTTCTGATCGTTCTGGAAATCAACAGATATATTCAAAATCCTCATCAAACTAAACATAAGATTGCTTTTATTGCCTAATGTTAAATGATTGACTAAAATAAAAACTAAGAAATTTATTCATTTAATCCTTAATTTTTTTCAGCCATTTGGCAATTTTTGAACTTTATTTTGACCTTATTTACAATTTTTAATACTTCGGTTTGAAAAAGCTGTAAAGATCTTAAGTTTTACTAACGTTTATTTTATTTTAAATCTTTACTATCACTTCTTATTTTCTACTTCCGGCCAGAATTAAAAAGCTTTAACTTATTTATGCAAATTTGTCTTGCGAACGCCAAGTACTTAAGTTGTGGCTTTTTGCCAAGCAAGAGAGAGGAAGGAGTGATTAGGAGCAGGCCGCTGGCCATAGCAGTTTTACTCTGGTTGCCTTCAAGGCCAGAGGTTTAATCCTCTTGATAATTTTAAACGTATCGTAGTGTTAACAGTTCTCTGCACTACATACGGCCTTTCTGTTAATATACGGCCAATCTTCAAGTAGACACTTGTTTATTAATCCAAAGTTAGTTTAGTTAGAATTTAGTTAATATTTTTATATTCTTACGTTCAGACCACAAGTGGTTGGTCTCTGTATTCCGAAGTCCGGAAATCATTGTAAAGAAAGAAAAATAAAAGGTTTCGTATACCCTTCCTGTGTATCTTCTCTACTTCCCACATTTATTGAACATAGCTTTAGTAAGCTCCCTGTTCCGAGTCAGGTCATTTAATGTTCCCCAAGCAAGTAAGGAGGAACACGGAACCTGATAAAGTTATTCTGTAATATTTTCCTCTCGTTAACCGAAATGTTGATCCCAATAAGTGATGTGGCTTTTATTTTTTCGTATACAAACAGGCGGATCTTCGGCAATTCCATAACAATATCCGAATGATAACGATAACCACGATCACATTAATTCGCGGCAACTGTAATCCGTTTTACATTAGCTACTATTAAAAAAATGTGTTCGGTTTACGAACATTTAGGTTGACGAACAGCCTTCACGAACGAATTAAATTCGTGAACCAAAGTCTCTTTCACTGTACCTTTTTGTCAACAGTGCTAGTCCGAGAACTTTTTATCCACCCATCTATATTTGATCTATTGTATCGAGGCCCACCAGCGGCCGAGCGGTAAAGTCGCTGAACACTGGTAGTTCGGTCCGAGGTTCGAATTCCGCAAACGGGCTGGCTGCATGGGTGTTTTCGTGGTTTTCCCCATGTGTAACGTGTATACGAGCCAGTTCCCCTTAGAAAGTCCTCTACGAAGGCATCCCTCCTCTTAGGCAGATAGCCCTCGAGGCTTTGCCGTAATTAAATAACCTATCTATTGTATCGAGAAAGGTATACTAGACACATTGGACATTTGTAAAATATGGAGAAATCACCTTGGGCAGTTTGCCTTTATTTTAGAAGAAATTCGGATAAAACTTGTTACCCGTTGGTGAATTTAATTGTTATCAAATTTTTAATCCTGTAGACTGAATTGCGAAACGAAATGCTATAAGTGCAAGTGTTTCACATTTATAGATAGATTTCTATAAATGACAGAAAAGTTGCTCATTTTCCTCGAGCTATTGATTTGATACGTCTTTCTTTTTGGCAACTTTCCTTATCGATCAATCTCTTTTAGTGATTGTTATGCAATTAAATGCATCACTATATTAAAATAAAATTGTCTTGTTTTATAATTTCAGAAGGTGAAAAAAATCTTTGAGGAAAAAAAATGGAAGACACTACATTAATAAGGAAGTCTGATCCTCTTATTCAGTCTGAATATAACATGGACATTCGTAATATTAAAAAAAGAAATGTTCAGTTATTAGAGGTTTTGGAAATTATTGTTTATTTGGGAAAAAATTATTAAGGAGAAAAGTGTGAGAAAATATGACAATTAGCAAAATATTATTTTTCATCTTTAACAGTTTGAGGAAAGTAAGAAAGTAGCAAAAACTTACACATATTAAAAAAAGGAGGTTTATTTTGTGATGTTACATACCAAAGAAATTTTAAAAAAAAATTACACTACTGGGAGTCCAACTGATTTTGCCTCAAGTGTTACTTTTAAGTTTTTGCTGTGTCTCGCGGGCACCGGTAGTTTTATATTTGCAAAATAACAACTTCATGAAAATAAATGATTTTACTGGATGATTTTGTGTTTCTAAATAATAAGAAAAATTAGTACGAACCAACCAAAAAAACTGAAAAGATCCAGTAATTTTTACTAGTGTAAGTTCGCAAATGTATTGCAGGTTCAAACCAATTTAATTTTACATTAGAGACGAATTTACATTAGCAAGAGACGAGAAAAATGTACAGCACCCTCGCCGGGACTCCAACCCTGGACCTCTCGAATACGCTTCGGGTATGCTTCTAGTTACACTCCGAAGGGATGCGGAAGGAGGGAGAAAATACCTTATAAACTAATTACTAGTACAATACATGCAACTGTTAAATTGTCAAATCTCTCAGTCTTAGTACTGCACTTAGTCATTAATTTGCTATTAATGAGTAATTTGATTATTAATATTCTCTGACAGTTTATTAAAATATGACGTATATTCTGATACTACAGCATGCTAGCATCATGCTGTTTTTCACATGCTCTGGAACCAACATATTTCTGTACTTGCTTTCCTAATTATGAATGTGAAGAAACCTGCTCACAGAGTTATGTTTATAAGGTATTTCTCCTATCTTCTTAGCATGCCTTCGTGGTGTAGTGGTCAGCACGCTCGACGCGTATTCGAGAGGTTCGTGGTTCGAGTTCCAGGGAGGACATTGCTCATTTTTCATCTCCTGCTTCGAAATAACCTAATGCCTCTTTATGTTGACCAAAAGCACGTTTTCACTGTTAGTGCACACATAGTATGTTTTCGTATTTAGTAGAGTCTATTTATTTAAAAACTTCATGACTTTTATTTTCTGTACAGAGCCCAATAAACCCAGCATTATTCCCGAACATAACCAGTGCACCGTCGATTGTGATTGTGACGAGTGTTTTATTGACAAGTTCTTTTCAGTAATATAGTTTTTAACTGCGTCATATATGTCTTGACTTCGAGTGTTGCCAAAGTCAACAAGGTTAACAATGCTTCTTTCACGAAGAAGTCAGGAAACACCATTCTCATCTTGAACATCAGAAGTTGCGGTAAATCAGTAACATCATTAGATTTATCAAACTGCAGGGAAAAATACTCACATTTTTTTTTTTTCCCAAATTAAATCCTATTTCTACGTAGATTCGTTTGCCGTATCGTCTAGTCGATGTCATATCTTGCCAAAGTGTTCGGTGACAGAGGCACATCTTTTACAGCTGAGATTATTTCATTTCCCTTTTTAAATTCGTGAAAGAAAGAGTCTGACATTGCTAGCATAGTTTCCTTCACAATGACCTCATTTGAATATGCCTTTTTATGGAGTGCAAGAATGTCATTTTTGATGATATATATATATATATATATATAGCTTTATCGAACTTTTAGACAAGATTTCAATGATTGAACGTTATAGGTATTTAAAGTAGACTTGACGGGATATTTACCATTGAAATCTTTATGAAGAGTTTTATGATGACGTTCAACATTCAATCTCTTTGGTACCGCTACTGAAATGTTACATTATTATGTAAAATTGGTATTGTATGGTATGGTATTGTATGGTACCGCTACTGAAATTTTACATTATTATGTAAAAAAAACTGCTTTTTTGCCAGCCTTTGTAAATAAAAGCTCTTCCTCCAATTCGTTGTTGAAGTGGTATGTTTTCTCTCTCTTCGACGACCTTGGCACGCCACTCATATCGACAAGGGCCCTCAAAATATACAAAATAATTAAAGTGTTATTTTAAAACTCGCTAGAACTAACGCAGTTTGGTAGCCAGCTACAACGAATTTTATAAGTTTATTTTACTGAACTTGTAAGGATCTTAAGTTTTACTAACGTTTATTTTTATTTTAAATCTTTACTATCACTTCTTATTTTCTACTTCCGGCCAGAATTAAAAGCTTTAACTTATTTATGCAAATTTGTCTGGCGAACGCCAAGTACTTAAGTTGTGGCTTTTTGCCAAGCGAGAGGAGGAAGGAGTTAGTCGAAGCAGGCCGCTTGCCTAAGAAGTTTTACTCGGTTGCTGGTTGCCTTCCAGGCCAGAGGTTTAATCCTCTTGATAATTTTAAACGTATTGAAGTGTTAACAGTTCTCTGTACTACATACGGCTTACTGTTAATATACGGCCAATCTTCCACGTAGGCCCTTGTTTATTATTCCAAATTTAAGTTAAAGTTTAGTTAATATTTTTATATTCTTACGTTCAGACCACAAGTAGTTGGTCTCTGTATTCCGAAGTACGGAAATTATTGTAAAGAGTGAAAAATAAAGGGTTTCGTATACCGTTCCTGTGTATCTTGTCTACTTCCTACATTTATTGGACACAGCTTTAGTAAGCTCCCTGTTCCGAGTCAGGTTCTTCAATGTTCCCCAAGCAAGTAAGGAGAAACACTGAACCTGATAGTGGCGCCCAACGAAGAAGAATAACCATGGCCGAGTTTCAAGAAGAACCTGTGCTGCCTGCAGAAGCGGCTCAGAATCCAGAAATGCCAGCTGCCGCCCTGGAAGGATTTGGTTACATCGTCCAGACCATGCGCGCTTCGATGAAACCAGAAGCAACATTTAACGGAAACTCGCCGGTAACCAGTTTTTTGGAAAAATTGGAGGACCACTTCATGATGTATCCCGTGTACGAGTTCCAAAAAGTTACCTTAGCTACCAGCGCTTTGAGGGGCCAAGCGCTTAACTGGTTCAAATGTATAGGCAGAAGTCTCTTGGGTCAAGCAGGAAGTCCCACCTATACTTACGAAAATTTCAAGACTGCCCTAATAAAAGCCTTCCCTGTCGTAAGGGATCGTGCGAAATTAGAAACGGAACTTTTCAGCATATATCAGAAAAGAATCGAAAATCTCTCAAGCTTTATTTTAAGAAAAATTCACATCTTCAAACTCTTGTATGGAAACCGTCCGGATCCTGAGATAATTCGAGTGATTTTGCCGAGGTTACTTCCCCAAGTACAAGACTTTATTGAATTAAGGAATCCGACTACACTGGAAAAATTATTTGAGCTAGCAATCCAGTTTGAAAGTAGAAGAACGGCGGACATTGAAAGAAGACGCCAATATCAACAACGAAACCAATTTGGTGAGCCAAGACCACAACAAAGTCAAGCACACGGTTACGGAAGCAAAGCGAATCAGTGGGCAAGGAAACCCGAGCATCCAAAAACAGCCGGCGAACGTCGACAGTTCAATAGCAATCCAGGAAAAAAGTCTCAAGGCCAGTGGAAAAAGAAGGAAAGCATGGAAATGAAAAAAGATTTAAACTAAAACGGATTTCTGCTGACGGGAGGGTGCGGAAATCCGAAGGCCAAGAAAACCCCTCTTCCTTCAAGTTAAATACAGTAATGGTGAAAAATTTGACTCTTCCGAAGATTGAAGTGTTGGTGAATAATATCCCAGCCACCGCACTCCTGGATACAGGCGCGCAGTGTTCCTGTGTGGCAGAAGATTTTTTTAGGAAGTATTTTCGGAAATACCGCATATGTAATTCGGATAATACGACAGTGTTAGCTGCGCAAGGAGAAAGATGCAAGTGCATAGGTAAATTACCGCTATACGTCCGTATCAAGGACGAACAAGGAAAGGTTCTGTTTTTCATAGTAAAGAATCTGCAAGCACATATTATCTTAGGAATAGATTTTCTTTCAGAGGCAGAAGCAACGCTGGATTTTAATGAAGCGTCCCTTAAGCAGACGATGAAACCAGTTCGAGAAGAAAAAGCGAAACCGCCGATGTTAAACCTTGACCACCTGCCTAATGAAGAGCAACAAAGAATCCGACAAATGGTAAGTGAATTTGCTTCGTTATTTAGTGATATTCCAGGATTTACTCAAGTTACTAACCATAGTATTGACACCGGAGATTCAATGCCAGTTCGCCACAAAGCATACCGGTATGATAAGAATAAAGAAAAAATTATAGAATGGCACATCAGCGATATGCTACGTAAAAAGATCATAACGCCCATCTCAAGTAGTTATGCTAGCCCGGTGGTTTTATGTAAGAAAAATAATGACTATCCATTGACACATCCAAAAAGGTGGCGATTCGCGATTGACTATCGTAAATTAAACTCCATAACTAAATATCCGGTATATCCGTTACCTATTATTGAAGAAATTCTAAGGAACATAACGTCTACCAAATATATGACGACTTTAGACTTAACGACTGGTTATTTTCAAATAGGGGTTAGACCTGAGGACGTGCCTAAGACTGCTTTTATAACCAAGTCTGGCACTTATTCATTTCTGCGTATGCCGTTTGGCCTTTCAGGGGCACCGGCAACATTTCAGCGATGTATGGACATTGTGTTAAGGCCTGTTCTTGGAAAGTTCACATTTATCTATTTAGACGATATCATTATTACTAGTGATAATCTGGACCAACATGTACAGGATTTAAGACAGGTGTTTTCTTTATTAAATGAGGCCGGTCTAAAAGTTAATGTCGAAAAGTGCAAATTTGCAGCCCCTGAATTAAAATATTTTGGTTACAAAATATCTCAGAAAGGAATCGAGACAGACGAATCAAAAATAATCGCTGTGCAAAAGTATCCGCCGCCAAACACGGCGAAGAAACTCTCTTCTTTTCTAGGACTTTGTTAATATTATAGGTCCTTTATAAAATACTTTGCAGCTATTGCTGAACCATTGTTAAAATCAAAAAGGAAAAAGGCAAGATTCTCGTGGACGGCCGAAGCCAATAGTGCTTTCGAAAAATTAAAACAAGCATTAACGCAAGCGCCTGTGTTGAAATTTCCTGAAAAGGATGAGAATTTAGAAATTTCAGCGGATGCTTCGGATTATGCGGTAGGAGCGGTACTTTCGCAAAATCAGCAGCCCGTGGCATTTTTTAGTCGAACTTTAAATCAAACACAAAGAAATTATTCCGCGACTGAGAGAGAGGCACTTGCAGTTCTGTTAGCAGTGCGAAAGTTCCGAGTCTATTTTGGAAAGGCGCCAATAACAGTGTATTCTGATCATGCGGCGGTAACTAGACTGTACTCAGGGAAAAACTTATCCCCAAGGTTAATAAGATGGGCACTCAAGCTACAAGAATATAATCTGGTAATCAAGCATACCCCCAGAAAGGAAAATATCCGTAGTTATGTTAAAAATTTTCATAAAAGCTGGGATAACTATGTCAATGAATTTGCTTTTGCCCTTAGGACCGCAAAACATGATACAACGGGCAAAACTCCTGCTGAGTTATTTTTAGGCAGAAAGATTATAACGCCGTTAGATAAATTATTTTATGTACAACAAAGAGCCCCAGAATTTAAAATAGGTGATATAGAAAAATTAATTAAAGAAGTAAAAAAGAATACTGAAGTAGCACAGAGAAAACAAAAACTTTATTACGACTTGAAACGACGGGGAGTAACTTATAAAGTAGGAGATGAAGTATTAAGAATTAAGCATTCCCTTTCTTCAGCACCAGAAGATAAAACCGCCAAAATTTTTCCACGATTTGAAGGACCATTTGTCATAGAAAAAATAACTCACGCTGTAGTGGTGCTAAAAGCCAGGAATGGTGAAACATGCTCCGCAAACATTGATCAAATAAAACCATATTATGATCGTAATAAAATGCAAATATTCAAAGATCTTTTGCAGGATCCGGCACGGCAGACACGGCAGGCACAAGCTCTAGAGGTGGAACAACGACAAGTACAAGTGCAAGCCATTAGGAGGCAGGAGCAATTGAAAAGAAAGTTTCCCCGCTGGAAAATTGAAGGTAACAAGAAAAAGAAGCCGTTCCACCGTCCAGAAAAGAGAGCTCACGACCACCCCCAGACTGAAGAAGGGAGAAGTATGACGAATGCAAAGAGAGCCACGAGAAATAACGACAACTATAACCCGGCTCCCAAACGGAAGATCTATTCATCGGACAGGACTCTCCGCAGCAAATGTCGCCGAACTGCGGAAGGGCCACCAGCGGCGGAGGAAAAGATACAAGGAAAATTTGAACGGCCAGCAACGAGGTCCAAGGAACGAGAGAGAAGTGTCCCGGTTCCGCCAAGACCAGCTGCCATCAAACGGCCAAGACCACAGGCAGAGGCGAAAAAGAAGGTCTTCAAGGGTGACCGAACTGGAGGAAAAAGAAAGCTTCTAGAGGAAGACACTGAAGGGCGAGCCCGCACAAGAAGGAGGATAAATCAAACTAGAATCTTCGCTACCTTCCAGGACTGGGCTGAGAAAAGAATGTCCGAATATCACAAAGATAAGTAAAATTTTATGTTACTTTGCAAACTTAAGTTAATCTGTCATTCTTACTGCAAGTGGCAGATTTCAAGAAGTTTTACCTCATGTGAGGTCTAACTTTATCGCCAAAAAGGCGAGAAATGAGTTGTTACCTATTTTGGTATTATGTTTTTCAATTACTCGCGAGTAAAACTAAAGTTGATGTATAATAGGGATGTGTAAATACTTGAATATTGTATAAATTTTTGTAAAAATATTGTAAAAATAAGTTATTGTATAAATTTTATTTAAAAGATTCTGGCAAGAAAGAAGTTTTAGTCTGAAAGACTTTTGAAATGTACTATTTCAATGCAGAAGAATTGGCACTTGCTTGGAAAGAATAGAAGTTAACAATGTACTACTAATGTATGTTTTAAAATGCGTAAAATTAACGGCATGTTAATATATTCTTATATACAATGTGAACTGTTATTTTAAATGTTAAGAAATACTGTGATATGGTAAAAGGGAAAGTAATGCCAAAAAAATTTTAATTTATTCGTGTGACTGTAAAAAGAGAAAATTATTGTGAATATGTGTTAAAGGTTGAATGAATGTAGTTAGGCTCTCTGACGCTACACTTCAGAGTTAGCCACTTTCAGAATAGTACCTCAGGGTTTAGAGTTGAAGATAGGGTGTGTTACGAGGTCTTGTTATGTTGAATTTTAACACGTTAGTGTTTTGATTGTAGGCGGCAGTGTTGAACACGTATACATAAACACATTCGTGTTTGGTGTTTTCTTTTACAACACATGTCAGACAGCACGGGGAGAGATAATTAAAATAAAGTCATGAATGAAATAAGAATGTTAAAACAAATATAAATATTCATGTTACTTTCCATTTCATTGTGTAACATTTCATTAAACTAGTTTTCCTTCCAGATCTCTGGAAGGAACCAGATTTGAATAAAAGCTCCTGTTTAGATGCAGTGCAGATGAAAAATTGGTTGTCCATGGAGCTGATATTGTAAAAACAATTTTTTTTTTAATTCCTAGTTTCTAGTGAGAAATGTTTGTAAAAGATTGGCCTCGCGTTAGATTCTAGAGCTAAAAGTTTTCAACAAGGTCGTTTTAGACCTCAGTTTCAAACTAATTAACTCTGGCGGGAAGTATGTAAGGATCTTAAGTTTTACTAACGTTTATTTTTATTTTAAATCTTTACTATCACTTCTTATTTTCTACTTCCGGCCAGAATTAAAAGCTTTAACTTATTTATGCAAATTTGTCTTGCGAACGCCAAGTACTTAAGTTGTGGCTTTTTGCCAAGCGAGAGGAGGAAGGAGTTAGTCGAAGCAGGCCGCTTGCCTAAGCAGTTTTACTCGGTTGCTGGTTGCCTTCCAGGCCAGAGGTTTAATCCTCTTGATAATTTTAAACGTATTGTAGTGTTAACAGTTCTCTGTACTACATACGGCTTCCTGTTAATATACGGCCAATCTTCCACGTAGGCCCTTGTTTATTATTCCAAATTTAAGTTAAAGTTTAGTTAATATTTTTATATTCTTACGTTCAGACCACAAGTAGTTGGTCTCTGTATTCCGAAGTACGGAAATTATTGTAAAGAGTGAAAAATAAAGGGTTTCGTATACCGTTCCTGTGTATCTTGTCTACTTCCTACATTTATTGGACACAGCTTTAGTAAGCTCCCTGTTCCGAGTCAGGTTCTTCAATGTTCCCCAAGCAAGTAAGGAGAAACACTGAACCTGATAAACTGAAAATTAACGACCGTAAACTTGCATGGCCAGATGGATGATTCATTACACGTGCAGACATGCAACGGTGTCAGCAACGAACAAAGTCTGTGTTGAAGCAGCACTCTATTCCGCACGTAGATAAGACTTCGGAAATGGAAGAGAGTCAAGATGAGTAGGCGAGCAAAATGTAGTGCTTCTGTATGTAACGTGTAATTAGGTTGTTTTCTAAGTTATGATTAGAGCAAAGTTTTCTACTCATGGGATGTTGTGATTGTGGCTGGCGGGCGCCCAAAAGGCCGCTTTCACTGAGGTTTATCTGAGCTAACGAAGAGAACTGACGTAGCCGACCCATCCCCAAGTTGGTGTGTTGGTGTATTTAATTATGGCAAAGCACACGAGGGCTATCTGCCTAAAGGGAGGGATGCCTTTCGGCTCGTATACACGTTACACATGGGGAAAACCACGAAAACGCCCATGCAGCCAGCCCGTTCGCGGGATTCGAACCTCAGACCGAACTACCAGTGTTCAGCGTCTTTACCGCTCGGCCGCTGGTGGGCTCCGACCCATCCCCAAAACCAGCTTTTCCTGTAAGTTAAAAAATCTAAACTGCAGGCACAGCGGAGCTAGTTGACACATGGAACTGACTCCATTAGTTTAGATAAACCCCAGTGGAAACGGCCCTTGGTTTATTCCCTTAAGGTATGTGCCTACCCTAAAATCACATTTTGGGTGAAAATTTTCGAATTTTTTTTTTTATTATTTTATTTATAGGTCACACATTTAGGTTTCCAAAAATGCTTTATTTTTGATTTTACGATAGTTAGAAACAAAGTTATAGTATAAATAATAAACCGGAAGTGAAGTTTCGGATACCGGAAGTTGGCATTTAAGGGGTCATAAAGATGTAAACAATAAGTTTAAACAGCAATTTATAATTATTAAACAATAGAAAAGCTGTAAAAGCAACTTATCTTTCACTGTGTGACAAGAATTTGCTGGTAAATGCCTACATGGGACGACCAAGAAAAATAATGAGTGTTTCAATAGCCTTTTGTGGACTATTTTACCTAAAGAAACTTTTGTCCAACTGATAACATTGCTTTTAGGTGCACATATTGCTGTATTATTTTTTAATTCAGACTATTTAGGACTTTTACCTGTTTTCATGTATCTAGAAATAGAAATTAATCCCATTATGTTTGAAAGCTACGTGAGAATAGACAAACAGCGAAATCAGAAATCGAAAAGCTGATTTCTACAAGCAACAAAGTTATCCAGAAAAAGTTTAAAAGAAAGTCAAAGTTAGTTAAAATGAAGCAAACGAGAGCCTAACATACAAATATGGCGAGTTTTAAAGGTTTTTAAGTGGCTGCACAATTTTTTGTGCTGTATTTGTGCTTTAGACCTTTAAATGCCTTTTCTGAGAAACTGTATTTTTTCGTTACTTTTGATTGCCATTATGTTCATTTCTCAAAATGTATTTAGAATATTGAAATGAAATTTTGCCAAAATGTTTTATTCATCTTTAGCTGTGTTCTGTGGCAAAATCTGGCCTCTTTGTATTTATTTCCTGATTTTATTGACAGTATTTTGCAGAAAAGAGTTTTTTTTTGTTTGTTTGTTTTAATTTTGAGTTTTTGTACGAAGTTTGAAATATTTCAACAAATTTTATAAGCAAAGCAAATCTTTTGCTACAGAACACGGGTAAGTATGTTATTCATATACCGCGTAAATATTATTGAAGTATATTCATTAGAATATATTATAGGAGATGTGGCGTAAATAAACGTTTTCACTAAAATTTTTCTAAATATTGCCTATATTTAAAAAAAAATAATGAATATTTCTGCAAAATCCCATTTAAATTCATAGTTTTATACCCCATCTTACTCAAAAACGTGTGTGTTTAATTAAACTTTTATGTATTTAAAAAAAAAAGTGCTTCGTATGTAGGCACATATACCATAAGGGCTTATCCCCTTAAAGGGGCGTTTCCACTGGGGTTTATCTGAGCTAACGGACACAACTGATGTAGCCGACCCATCTACAAAAACAGTTTTCCCCATAGGGCCGCAAGTTGAAAAATCTGAACTGCAGGCATAACGGAGTTAGTCGACACATGGAACTGATTCCGTTAGCTCAGATAAACCCCAATGGAAACGACCCTTTAAAGTTAAGTAGCGGACTAGAGCCACCACTTGGACGCCACTAATTTAGACACATCACAAACGAGCCAAGCCTTGAAATTCTATTTAACAGCAAAACTTCAATCATGCCGATCCCTCATCCTTTTTAATGATGTTAAGATTTAAGTGAAGTTAAGTTTTCCCCAAATGTTTATACTTGCTTTCAGTTTTTCCTATTTTTATTCCTAAATTTATACATTTGTTTTCAACGTGATGTCTCATTTCGTCCTTTCCAGGCTTAGGCTTTCTGGAGGTGGCAGCAAAAATCCATTTCGGAATTGTCCCTTTCTTTCTGCAAGTATTCATGATAAGAAATGAAAAGTCATGCCTTTTCAGCCTTCTTCCACATAGAAGAATTTCTTTAAATAATTACCTTTAAAAAATTAAGAGCTTCATAGTTTAAATTCTATGTGTCTTCCTAAACTGACTTCATTCCCCCAACATTAAATCTACTATGCTTTTTGGCATTCAAATGTTTATCAGCAGGAAAATACTTCCACTGTTAGCTTTTAGATCAGAAATTTAAAATTAAAATTTACATATTTTAAATAGTAATCCGAAATAATTTGTGTATTAAACAAGAAAAAGCGAAAATGAAAAGCTTTTCCATGTGTATGAAGAACACTTGTTTTAGACAGAAGAAAAGGATAAGTTCTGTATTTGAATAGCATACAATAATTTTGTTTGCCAAATGGTCATTAAAAAAAGGCTTTACTCTGTATACCACTTAACATTTCCCCAACGACGAAACGTACGTTAGTAAAACATTAGTCAGTAAAATAATAAATCCGCTTTATTAAAAAACTCTGGTAGCAGTATTACCTATCATTATTATGGGTCTTTGGTATTATGCAGTTTTAATTTAGGTATAACCTTAGATCAATCATCAAAAATTCTCAACTTTCGGGTTCATTTTCAGGTACAGAATCCTCAAAATATTTAATCACGAGTATCCTTTAAAATTCGACGTGGTCAAAACTCAAGCTAATAACAACATTGAAATGTAAATAAAGTTGTAATAGATATCCATTTATTAAAAAATCATGTTTATAGTATTATATATCACCACTACGTGTGATCAGTATTTTGTCTAAACACTGAATGTTTAGAAGAAAAAATCTTAAGAGGCAAAATGCCACTGAGACATAATTTCATACAGAATTCCCAGTCACGTGACCTTCGATCACATTTCGACCACATTTTGCGGTATTGACTTTAACTGCACGGAACAGGGTTTTCCCCTTTGCCTACACGGAGAATTTAGGAGGGCGCTGTGATCACGTACGATGGAGGCAGAATCTCAGAAGAGCTAAATTTTCAAAGGTGTTTTTCAGAAAATTTTCTTTTATTTAAGAAAGATTTTTGGCGAATATCCTCTACATTGTCTCGTTCTCAAAACCGAAAGTTCTCCTGTACCTAAAGGTCTTATCTTCCTTCCAATCTTTTACAACACCAAGACGGAACATTCACATAAGTAGAGCTTCTTTTCTCTAAGCTAAATCAAATATCTGTCACTAAAGTACCTTTAAATTCATTTATTTATTATGATCATTATTATTATGCTCATTTTATTATGTTCTGGCATTAAACAGTAATTGCTTTAAATCATGTGGTTCTTTTTTTTTTTTTTTTTTTTTTTTGTTTGTTTTTGTTTTTTGGTTACCATCTCGTAGGGACGCTATCCTTATCAGTAGCCCGTATCAGTTGTGTAGTCTGTTAGCGCTACCCATTGGGGCCCCTTTGAGGAATTTCTCGAGAGGGAAAAAACACGATCTTGGGCCTCAATGAAGGTATAGATTTGTAGTTTTTGCTCCTTTAATCTATATTTCCTATCTATTTAAATTAAAAGCATATATTAATACAATGTGCCTCAACTTGATAAAATAGTACACATATAATAAATTATAACCATTAACTTAATAAATAAATAAAATGCTTATTTTTTTTTAAAAAATTAATTAATATTAAAATAAAAAAACTTTGTAATTTATTTACTTATTTATTTTTGCTTATGTGTTCTCGCCTTGTTTTAGATTTATGATTTTATCTGATGGTGTTTTCTGAGTATATGAATATGTTGGAAACCGCAATAGATGATGTGACTTTAGTTAATGTATAATTTTGCATGATATTATATGTATTTTGATCTTATGTGTCTTCTGTTACTGTGTCTCAAGGTAGAGGCTAACATATTGTTACGAATTTGGTATTTAAAAAGCTAATGTTAGTTCAATTATAAATTAAATGGTTTTATTTCTCGCGCAGTGCAGCGCGTGACGAATATTAAAAGAAAGTTAAGCCGGAAAATTGAAAATACAAGAGCGCGTGCATTAAATAAATAAATATCTCTTTTTGATTTCGAGAAAGTACTAGAAAATTCTAGCGCGTGATTTTAAAAACTTATAAAAGGAGGAAAACATCTCAGTTTGTAGTAGTTGCTTAGTTTGTTGTTGTTTAGAGAACTGCTCTTGTTGATTGTAGCGAATTCGCGGATTAGCGTTCTTTAGCTGTTTTGAATTACGTTCTATTGGACATTTGAGTAGTTAAAAGATAACTACTGTGAGATATTATAATACTGCATGATAATTTGAGAAAATTTAAGCATTTTTGTTGTGATAATAATAAATTTTTGTTCATTTTTCATCGAACTTGTGCATTCATTTCATAACGAACCCGTACGCACGCAACAATTTTTGGTGGCAGCGGTGGGATATTGAATGCCAGTCACAAGAGCAATGGAAGAACAGTTAAAACAATTCATGGCAGCCTTTGCTACATTTAAAGAAGAGATGAAAGACTCTGTTAAAGAAGAAATGAAGTTGGGCCAGGAATCCGTTAAAGGAGAAATGAAATTGGACCAGGAATCTATTAAGGAGGAAATGAAAGTAGGTCAAGAGGAATTGAAGAGAGAAATTACTTGCATAATAGAAAACAAGTTCCAAGCTATGGAAGGAAGAATGGATACAGTTGGAGACAAAGTTGGAGAAATTCAAGAAAGAGTTTCTGCGGTAGAGCAACAAATTGAAAAAAGAGTTTCTGCCGTCCAACAACAAATTGAGGAAAGGGTTTCTGCTGCTGTTGCAAAAGAAGTTGACACTTTAAAGAAGAGCATAGTGACAGAAGGAAGCAATTCTGAGGGTTTTAAATTCTTACCGATGCTTGCTCGTCCATCTCTGAAGTTATCCACATATGATGGGAAGACATCCTGGCAAGTGTATAAAACACAATTTTCTATCGTTTCGGATGCGAATGGATGGGATTCCCAAACTAAGGCCTGTCATCTCGCCGCTTCTCTGAGAGCAGACGCAGCGGATATCCTGCAGACGCTTCCAGAAAACCAAGACTTGACTTCGAAGCTCTATCCGGCGCATTGGAGCTGCGCTTTGGCGAGAAGTGTTTAAAAGACTACAGCAGGCTTCAATTAAAATCCCATCAACAGAAGCCCACCGAATCACTCCAGGAACTCGCCACGGATGTTGAAAGGCTGTCCCACCTCGCCTTTACGGAGTGCCCGAGAGAAACGAGGGAAATCCTGTCCCTGCAGTATTTCATCGATGGCATCCGGGACCCTGAAATACAGAAAGCACTGCGAATGGCGGATGTTAAAGATCTGAAAAGCGCTCTGTTGTACGCCATGAAGTTCGAGGCAGCCCAGCGAGCAACTAGTAGAGATCGCTACTCAGTTAGAGCTGTGCGAGTCCATGAGCCAGTGGAACAACTGATGGCTCGTTTAGATGATTTAGCCAGACAATTCGAAGCTTTGATACGGAGTAGGAGCGAGAAGAAAGTGGCTCTAAGGTGTTGGAGATGTGGTAGTGAAGGTCACCTAAGACGGAATTGCAGAACGCCCCAGGGTACGGAATATAAAGCAGATGATTTTACCAGACAAGTCAGTGGCTTGAGACGGTACAGAAGTGAAAAGAAACTAGTTCTAAAGTGCTGAAACTGCGGAGTTGAAGGCCACATACGAAGAAACTGCAAAACACCCCGAGGTACGGAAAATAAGATTATTTCCCAGCAACGACGCAGTAAACAAATTAGTGACCATATCGAGGAACGGAGGTTGCCAGATAGGGAAAAACCTTGTTTTAAAGCGCTTAAAATTTATACAGTGAGTGGCAACAGTAACGGAATGTCCATTAATGGGAATATCGATGTAGTTCCTTGCAATATGATCATTGACACAGGAGCTAATGTTACCATCATTAGGAAAGATTTAGCTGAACAGTTTAAAGATAAACTTATTTAGACGCCATCCTGTGTTACCCTTCAGACTGCGTCTGGTGATAAAATCGACATAACTGGGAAGTTAAACGTGAACATCACGTTTGGAAGTGCCGCCTACCATCACACGGCATATGTGGCGGATATCACAGATCCATGCATACTCGGATTGGATTTTTTAAGGAAATACAATTTTTCCTTAGACTTGAAAATAACAAACTGCTTTCAGCATCTGATGGCATGACTATCCATCCTAAAAAGGGATCCTCGCCTGGAAATGTCGACGCCTTGTCCGAAAGATCCAGCTCGGGAAGCTGTCGAAATCATACCAGGGTCGAAAAGGAACGCAAGACTACCAGCTATTGTCCATCCCAGAAGCTTTTCGGTCGAGACCTTCGTCTGCCTTGTGACCGCCTGTTTAGTCGCCCTACGGATGCGCCTTCATCGCCTGAGGAACACATCCAAGACGCCCAGGCCCGGTTTGAGGAGATGCACCGTTCTGCACGAAAGCGAGTCAACTTGGCGACGGAGAAAATGAAGACCAGATGCGACACAAGAGCTATTAGACATAGATCCAACAAAGGAGACAAGGTGTGGTTGCGGAACCCGATTCAACGAAAAGGACTGAGTCCTAAATTACAGTCACCTTCTGATGGTCCATATACAGTGCTGAACACGAATGACGTCGTGGTTCGGATCCGTGAGTCTTCGAACTCTTACGACAGGTTAGCTCATTACTATGGCCATAGTACATAATGTAAATAATTGTAAATACTAGTATCAGACCATGGTCCTTTTTGTTTTTAAATGTGTATTTGATTTGATTTGTATTTAGTATTTGATTTGCATTTAGTATTTAATTTGTATTTAGTATTTGTTTTGTATTTAGTATTTGATAGCATTTGATTTGTTTAAGTTAGTTATTGCATTTATTGTTCATGTTGTTTGATATTGTAATGTAATGTTTATGCCACATTTGTAAGTTTAGCTTCCTGTCCAGGGATTGTACTGCCCGGGACGTGCAGTCCTTGGGAAGGGGGCAGTGTTACGAATTTGGTATTTAAAAAGCTAATGTTAGTTCAATTATAAATTAAATGGTTTTATTTCTCGCGCAGTGCAGCGCGTGACGAATATTAAAAGAAAGCTAAGCCGGAAAATTGAAACTACAAGAGCGCGTGCATTAAATAAATAAATATCTCTTTTTGATTTCGAGAAAGTACTGGAAAATTCTAGCGCGTGATTTTAAAAACTTATAAAAAGAGGAAAACATCTCAGTTTGTAGTAGTTGCTTAGTTTGTTGTTGTTTAGAGAACTGCTCTTGTTGATTGTAGCGAATTCGCGGATTAGCGTTCTTTAGCTGTTTTGAATTACGTTCTATTGGACATTTGAGTAGTTAAAAGATAACTACTGTGAGATATTATAATACTGCATGATAATTTGAGAAAATTTAAGCATTTTTGTTGTGATAATAATAAATTTTTGTTCATTTTTCATCGGACTTGTGCATTCATTTCATAACGAACCCGTACGCACGCAACAATATTGTTTCCCACCTTAAAAAATAAAAATTTAATTAAAAAATTTTTTAATTTTAGTTTCCCTGTTATAGTAAAAGTTAGCTTCTAAACTAGACTTGTTATGTGACTGGACCCCGATATTTATATTCTATTATTAATTTTCCCCCATCCTCACATCTATTCAGCTTTACAAAACACACTCATTACACACACCTGGAAGACTCTAATGTAAATGATAACAACTTCGTTTGACAATACTCATGAACACAATCATTTATTTATTTATTTTTTTTTACAAAATTCTCTTACTTCCTTTCCTTTTTTTTAAAAAATTTATAAATATAATTTTTTTTCTTCTTTGCATTACTTTTGGGCCATATTTTTTACTTTATTTTGTCCCATCTTTTCTTCCTGGCCTTTCGAACTCGTATAAAATATACGAAGTTCCTTTTTACTCTCCTCTGAAATAGGAAATTGCCCCCCCTTTCTATATACCTTTCCTTCGCACCTATGCTTGATTTTTCGCCCATCGGTGTAGAAAGACTTAGCGGGTGCAAAGAAAGACATCTGTCTACTTTGTCTGTCTGTCTGACTCGGAGAATTTAACGGCCTAAGTTAACTAGCGTGCAAACGATTATTAGGTACTAAAGTATAGTTCCGGAATAAACATGTTAAAGGATAGTACTTAGTACTTTCAGGAATTAACACGTTAAGCAAATTAGATGGAGAAATAATGCATAATTTATGATATCCGTATAAATTCTATGCTTTTAGAAAAACTTACATATAATTTATACCAAGGTATCATCATAGAAACCAAGTTCAAATTTTGCTTATTATTTTCTTTGTAAAGGGCATTTTCTTAGCAAAAAGATGCGCTAAGGCAAAGGTAAAAATTACCAATGAATAAAACTTTACAGTTGTTCCGTCACATCCTATTGTTGCAACATTCATCTCACTAGAGGGCGCTGCGACGTCCCCGCTTTTAACAGATAGAACTTCTGTAGACGGCGAACAGAGCGGTTGTTCTTTTTGGGCTCCTACGCCATCTCTTTGTAATAGCCATCAGCGCTAGCAAGAGCGTTCAGCTCTGTTCCTTCAGGCTCCTGTGCCTCTCTATTGATGAATAAACCTTTATAATTGATTACAGTTCTTTATTCTTTCGACGGATCTCACTCTCTAACATTTGGTCCTTAACGACCAGAGAGCGGATTAAAATGACGTTAGCATATCTTAAAAGACAGAGAGCTTCTTTGAAAACGAAAATTACACAAGTAGAAACTTTTATCCGCAATATCACCTTGGATGCGCCGCCTTCAGCAGTGGAAATAAATATTAAATTGAATTCCACGATGAAATCTGCTAAAGACTTAGAAGAGCTGCGGAACCAATTTTATCGAGAAGCTAAAGATGAAGAGTTACAAGAAATAGATGAGGATCTAGCAGATATGGACTCGAGAATAATGAGTAATTAATGAGTCTTTTAAACCTCATTTCTTCATTTTCAGAATTATTAGATGGTACATTAAATGCAGAGAAAGCGGTTAATACGGCAAGGTCGAAATCAGTCGAAATCCCATTGCCGCCAATACCGTTACCAGAATTTTCCGGTCATTATGAAGATTTTAATGCGTTTAAAATTGCATTTCAAAATCTTATTTCTAATAATCCTCATTTATCAGACTCTCAAAAGGTTTTTTATTTGCGTTCATTTTTAAAAGACAAAGCAAAGCAAATCGAAACAACAGATGACACTTACGAATCTTTGATGAAAGCACTGGAGGAAAGATACGAAAACAAAAGAATTCTAGTAGATACTCATATTCGTAATATTATGAGTTATCCGAAGTTAAAATGGGAATCAGTAAAAGAATTGCGTGATTTGTTAGACTGTTTAAAAAAGAACTTGCGCGCATTGAAACTACTCAGCTATGAGCGCAACAAATTATCAGACATTTTATTAATAAACATACTTCTCCAAAAATTAGACCTTGAATCACGCAAACAATTCGAGATGTCAGCTAATTCAACTGAAGTTCCAGAGTTAGATGACTTCATTTCCTTCTTAGAAAAAAGAAGTCAGGTCTTAGAAAGTATTTCTAGAAATGTACCGCAAACTAACAAGGTTTTGAATAATGCTCATATTTCCGCAAATTGTTCATTTAATCGTTCTATAAGTCTTCTAATTAAATCTAAAAACGGAAAGGAAGAATGCAGAATATGCCTTTCTAAGCATTCGATATATAAATGTGAAGCGTTCAAAAACGCTACTATTAATGAAAGAATTGATCTTGTTAAGAAGCATAAGCTTTGTTCTAATTGTTTACAACCCTTTCACAAGGTCATTAACTGCAGATGTAAAACCAGTTGCCTCGCTTGTGGGGTAGGCATCACTCATTACTTCATAATAAAGAGAGAACTACCGCAAGGACATAAGGCCTTGTCTCCTATGGCTGAACCATGGACCCAGCCGATGAAGATTGTTTCTTCCCCGTCGAAGGGAGTGGATGTGGCAGGTGAAGCAACGGGACAGAGATGCGAGTCTTCTCAGTTTCAAAGTTCTCCCGACCAAAGCTCTTTGATCGTTTCTACTGAAACGAAAACTGTCTAAGTACAGCTGCCGTTTACATTCGCGATACCGGAAATTGTGCACGTCACAGTAAACCCTTAACGGTTTCGTTCATTTTCCTTTAGCCAATGCTCTTTCTTAATTACTTCAGTTTTCTTAACGAAGTTGTGGAGGTAATTGCATTAAGTTGCAAAGGTACTCCGGAAAATATCGCCTTGGGCCTTGGGCCGTAGTAGCGGTTTTGGATTCCGCTTTGCAAACAAACTTCATTACTTCATCATGCGCTAATGCATTGAGTTTATCAAAACAGAGAACTTACGCACTGATCTCTGGAATAAATGAAACAATCATAAACATAAAGTCAAAAATAAATGCTAAAATATTAAACAAAGAACACACATCTGAATGGAATTTGGATTTTTTCATTGTCCCCAAAATTACGGATATCACTCCTTCAAAACCCCTAATGATTTCGAATAGTGTTATTCCAAAAAACATAAAATTGGCTGATCCTCAATTTTTAAACCTAAAAAAATAGACTTGTTAATGGCTGCCGAACTATTTTTTGAAATTTTAGAGACGGGAAAAATTCGATCCGAAGATAACGGACTGCTTTTCCATGAAACAGTTTTCGGATACATAGTTTCAGGTTCATTAGAAACTAAAGGTATCGTATCACCAAAGCAATACTGTTATCTGACAACAAGTCTAGAGTCTTTAAATGAAACGATGAAACAATTTTGGGAGGTGGAAAGCATAGAAGATTATAAACCCCCGCCTAGTAAGGAACTGCAATACTGCGAAGAACATTATGCAAAAACCCATAGCACAAAATCGGATGGACGTTATGTAGTAAAGATGCCTGTAAAAACTGATGAAGAAAATATAACTCTTGGAAGTTCTAAGGAAATTGCGATAACTTATGCATAACTTATGGAATCATTTGGAACGCCAACCACAAATGAAGGAGCTGTATACTGAATTTATGAGAGAATACGAACAGCTAAATCACATGATAGAAATTGAAACTGAAACTGAGGCTGCCTATTACTTACCTCACCACGGGGTTTATAAACCGGAAAAGAATAGCACTAAACTTCGGGTGGTTTTTAACGATAGCTGTAAAACAACAAATGGACGTTTTACTAAGGGTGGCACAATCCAAGATGATTTATTTTCAATTATGCTGCGTTTTAGAAAGCATGTGTATGCATTTACTGCGAACATCGAAAAGATGTATCGCCAAATTGAAATCGATCCTTCTCAACTTGATCTCCAAAGAATTCTGTGGAAGACGGGCACAAATGAACTTAGCAAATGTTATGCGCTTAAGACTGTAACGTATGGAACTGCGTGTGCTCCCTATTTGGCAACCAGAACCTTACATCAACTAGCTTATGATGAGGCGGAAAGCTCCCCTCTTGCGTCTTCTGTTACTTTAATTGACTTTTACATGGATGACATCCTCTCTGGAGGATCCGAACTAAGTCAGGTAAGAAAATTGTGTTCCGAGTTGACAATGATGTTACAACGAGGAAAGATGAATTTGCACAAATAGTGTTTTAATAAACCAGAACTCTACGCTGATATCTCTACGAAGCAGAACTATGCTTTTCCTTTCCAGGATGATAAAAGAACTGTCAAGGCTTTAGGTATCGAATGGAATACAACAACTGATTCCTTTTCTTATAAAGTCACCATCAGTTCCCGTCTTACTTAGACGAAAAGGGAAGTTTTATCAGATATCGCCCGCATATACGATCCTTTGGGCTTAATTGGCCCAGTAATCACAAGAGCTAAAACCTTTATGCAATCGTTATGGCTCATTAACATTGATTGGCATGAGCATCTTCCTGAACCTTTAGCTAAGAAATGGACACATTTTGTCTCTACACTTACCGAAATCGAGAAGCTTCGTATTTCTAGACGGGCTGTGAACCCGAATACTACAGTTGTGCTCCATGGTTTTGCTGACGCTTGTGAAACAGCATTTGGAGCGGTTCTGAACGTTCAATCAATATCTAGTGAATAGTACTCTAGCCAACTGTTATGTAGTAAATCCAGAGTGTCACCATTAAAAGAAATTTCTGTACCGAGACTCGAACTGTGAGCGCATCTCCTTCTAGCACAACTGGTGAAGAAGGCTCTCTCTGCTCTGAAATTAGATATCAGTGAAGTATTCCTGTGGTCAGACTCAACGATCGCATTAGCCTGGATTGCCACATCGCCTCATTCACTCAAAACGTTTGTAGGCAATAGAGTAACAAACTCACGGAAAACGTTATTTGGAGACATGTTTCCTCAAAGGACAATCCGGCTGATTTAATTTCTCGAGGTCTGAATCCAGAAGAAATAACATCAAATAACATGTGGTGGCATGGACCATCATTTCTATTTAAGGAAGTATGTGTACCTATGATTAAGACATTTGTGAGACCTGCAGATGACCAATATTTCACTGAACTGAAAACTCCTGTGACTACGACTTTAGCTATGTCCACAAGTAGTGATATGTTAAATGAACTTATGAACAGGACTAATAATTATAAGAAACTCATTAGAAATTTAAGTTTTATTTTTAGATTTATTTACAATACCAGAAATTCCAAACATAAACGTCAGGGTCCCCTGGATTTAGAAGAACACGTCGAGGCTCGAGATACCCTCATTCGAGATTCGCAGGTACAGTATTTCCCTGAAGAGCTCTCGGCTCTAAAAAGAGGTCTACCAATCTCCAACAAGAGTAAGTTAAAATCTCTTAATCCCTTCTTGGATAAGAAAGGTTTAATACGTGTAGGAGGCCGTTTAAGTAGCTCCAACTTGAATTACAATAAAAAATATCCCATCATCCTCCCCCCAGATAGTAGATTCACGAAGCTCATAATGGAATACTTCCACAAAAGATATTTACATGTAGGGCCGCAGTCTCTTTTACATAGTGTACGTCAACAGTTTTGGCCTATCAATGGCCGCAACTTAGCCAGAAAGGTAGTTCATGAATGCCTAACTTGCTTTAAAATGCATCCCACTGCAGTGACTCAATTAATGGGTAATCTTCCGTCTGAAAGAGTATCACCAAGCCCGCCATTTACCAATGCAGGCATTGACCTTTGCGGTCCTTTTCAAATCAAATACAAGGGGCACAGAAAGGGCATTTTGCAAAGGATTTATATTTGTATTTTTGTCTGTCTTGCTACTAAAGCTGTTCATTTCGAATTTCTGACAGACCTTACTTCTGAGTCTTTGATTGCTGGCTTAAAAAGATTTTTTGCCCGACGGAGTAAGAGTTCAGCAATTTTTTCAGACAATGCAACGAATTTTGTAGGTGCATGTTTTGAATTACAACGGTTGGAAAAGTTGGTAACACAATCAGAATTTGGAGTAGCTAGCTATTTAGCTTCAGAAGGCATTGTTTGGAAGTTTCTTCCACTTAGAGCCCCTAATTTTGGAGGTCTCTGGGAGGCCGGCGTTAAATCGTTTAAATACCATCTGAAACGAACTGTTGGTAATGCTAAGCTTACACTAGAAGAGTTTCTGACTGTTTCTATTCAAATAGAGGGAATTCTGAATTCACGTCCTTTAACTCCATTGTCCTCTGAAGTTACAGATTATGAAGTTCTCACTCCTGGGCATTTTCTGATTGGACGCCCATTAAATGCCATGGCAGAACCTGATGTATTGCATCTAAAAGAAAATAGGCTGTCTCGTTGGCAAAAAACTACTAAGATAGTTCAGTCAATTTGGAAAAGGTGGCATCGAGACTACCTTAACCACTTGCAGCAGCGCAATGCTGCAAGTGGTAGTTATACCCAATAAATGGTAGTTTGCGAAGACAAACGTAAACCCTGGCGCCCTTGCTTTACTCAAGGAAGATAATTTGCCTCCTTGTAAATGGGTTACATGTCGTATACAGGAAGTTATAGCCGGACCTGATGGAAAGGTCAGAGTAGTTATAGTTAGAACTCCTACCGGCACATTCAAAAGGTGCATATCCAAAATATGTCTGCTACCTATTGAATAATAATACCTATGTTTAGTTGATGAACCTCATTAGTGTAGAATCATATTATATTAGATAGTATAATTTTCTGTAACTGTATAAATATTTATGCTATTTTTATTCTATTATATCCCAGAATTCACTATGTTATAATGGATATTCTCATTTTAATAGTATTATATTATACTTTATTATGTTATAAGTCTTATGTTGTATTGAAATATAAATATTTCAATGCGGGGCGGGATGATCCGTCCCATCCTATTGTTGTAACATTCATCTCACTAGAGGGCGCTGCGACGTCCCCGCTTTTAACAGATAGAACTTCTGTAGACCGCGAACAGAGCGGTTGTTCTTTTTGGCCTCCTACGCCATCTCTTTGTAATAGCCATCAGCGCTAGCAAGAGCGTTCAGCTCTGATCCTTCAGGCCTCTGTGCCTTTCTATTGATGAATAAACCTTTATAATTGATTACAGTCCATTATTCTTTCGACTGATCTCACTCTCTAACAACAGTATTTTTAAAGAATAAATTTAAAAAATACTTATACTTCATAAACTGAAGTTTTTTCCAACGCATTTTACATATTAAATATGTTCAGAGAAAAAAAGAGCTGGGGTTTCTCCAGGATTTGAAACTGCGGTCGAACTACCAATATTTGACTTTACCACTTGGTCGTAAGACCTCTTCAAATTAGGCTGATTAGTGACAATATATGTTGAACAATATATTGTTACTTTTTTTTTTTCTCACACCAGTTGTTACGTTATTTTCTTCCTTCACGTTCGTACGGGGCTTGTAGATTTGGAGTGAATAACGACGACTCTTGATGAAGTATCGAAACACACTTTATTTACCAATATCAATCAGAATAGCTCTAAAACACTTTTACAGTCGTCGAAGATCTACTATCAACACGCTGGAACAATCAGCGATACAGCCTTCACACTGTCAGGCAATAACGGTAGAGACAGCGTCACCGCAAAGCACCGTACAGCTCCCGACTCTGTTCGGTCGTTCTCGGAACTCCACGCTACAATTAGTGATGCACTCGATGACACACAGAGCACAGCTCCCGACTCTTCGGTTCAGTCGTTCCCGGAGCTCAACACACTCTCTCTTGACGATGCACTAACCGCAATACACTAAGAGACTCTTCGATGCACTCGACGACCCACTCGGCACTCGCTGCCCAGCTGTCAACTCGATCGACTCTGCACGGACTAACTCGAGACTAACTATCTCTCACTCTAGACGAGGCACTCACTCGCTCAATGACTGACTATCAGCTCGCTAGACGTGGCACACATTCACACTGACTGCGGACCAGTAGGGTTTATATAGCTTTCGGCTTATGTTCGAGAACATTCTGGGCTAAAACGGTAAGAATTCGTTCCAGAAGGTTCCCCATCCGACCATGGCATATCGCCAATTTTGTCGCCAAATGTGGCAATCTTGCCTTCCCTTGCCATTTTACGGCAATCCTTCGCAACTTGCTTTGCGGGGAAGCTATCTCACCGCGCCTGTACATTTGATAACAGTATTAAAGAAAATAGAAGATACACTACTCGTAAACACAAAAGTGTGCTGAATTATAGATTTAAATGTTTGGAAAATGAGTTAAACTTATCTGTATGCCTATATAAAGTATTAGAAATATAATACAAAAGCATTAATGAAGAAGGAAATGTCATTCTAAATCACTGCAACCTAAATGGGTATCTGCTCTTAATTCCAATAATGGTACACTGCTAAAAATAAACAATAAAAAATAAATAAATAAATAAAAAAGGACAGTTACACAATTTATCTCTCGTTCTACTGAGCCGATTGACAAAATTCAAATTGCGTTCTTCATGTCTCGAAAGCGCGACTTAGGATATATATTAGATTTATATATAGCACTATTCTAACATAGGTATTTTGACCCAAAATCGGACTTTTTCTGAAATAACATACCAATTTTTACGCCTAAATATGAAATTTTGTAAATTTTGGAGCGAAATTTACAGAGAAATTCACAAATTTATGTTGGCACTTTTTTTTTCAGTTTGCGCCAAGAATAGTTCACTTGGTAAACTTCTTAATATATGGCAACCTAGTTTCCTTTCCCGTAAGAGGGAAAAAAGTCACCATCGTTTCTTTTTTCAAAATAATATTCTTTATATTACATTTTTAATTATAACTCTTATTATTTTAAGTAATTTTTTCTTTTTCGAATTTCATTTTAATTGTTTAAGTTGCATGTTTTTTTTTTTTTTTTTTTTTTTTTCGAATAACGATAAAAATTTCCATTTACCTATTCGAACTGCGTAAATAAAGGTGCAGCGTTTATTTTTTTTCAAATAGTTTTCTTTATATATACATTTTTTGTCATAGTTATTATTTTAGGTAATCTTTAAATTTGTATACTTTTATTTTAATTGTTTGTGTTGCAAAGCAACACAAACAAACTTGTCTCTTCAGATAATTGTTTTAAAATTTTCTATTTATTCCTTCGAACTGAGCATTTTAAATACATCTATTAATATAAATTTTTCAGAATTTGATTTTATTTATTTGAACTGCGTTTCTTTCGGAAGAATACTTTGTAACCCAGACTAGGATGCGTTTGAAAACTGCATATATTAAAAGAGAAAGTACACTAAAGCACAGTTTAACACGCCTTTCAATGTTCCGTTCAGAAAAGATATATATAAATAAGAGAGATGTATAACCGACATTTTAACTTAGGATAACTTGCATACACTGCTTTAAACAGTTTTATCATTGTGCCCATTGCTTTGCACAATTTTATCCTACATTGGTTTCTTAAAATGTTATTCATGTCAAATATTTTATTTTTGAAATCGCAAGAATCAAATATCATAAGATTAAAAAGTTTTAAATTTAAAAAAAAAGTACAAATACTAAATTTTACGCAAAAATTTATTTCTTCTTCTCTTTTTCTTCAGGCATTCTACTTTAATCTTGCTCTTTTTCTTTAGGCATTCTGCAAGTATATTAAAAAGTAACAAACTTTTCGAAATATCTTGATACTTCTGACAATAATTTTAAATAAAGTTATCGCCTTCCATTTCATAAAGGTCCACAAACGGCCGAGCGGTAAAGTCGCTGAACACTGGTAGTTCACTCCGGGGTTCGAATCCCGGTAAACGGGCTGGTTGCATCGGAGTTTTCGTGGATTTTCTCATGTGTACTGTGTATGCTAGCTAGTTTCCCTTAGAAAGTTCTTCACGAAATATTTGGTCAGAGCCTTTATCAGTCTTTAGAGGCTAAATATTTTGAAGGTATGAGATGAAAGGAAAGACTGGTCTCATCACGAGGTTTTGGTTTATTTAATAATGACAAAGCACACTAAGGCTATCTGCCTAAGGAGAGGGATGCCTTCGTGGAGGACTCTCTAAGGGAAACTGGCTCGCATACACGTTACACATGGGAAAAACCACGAAAACACCCATGCAGACAGCCCATTCTGTTAATTCGAACCTCGGTCGAACTACCAATGTTCAGCGATTTTACCGCTCGGCCGCTGTTTCATCAGGAGGGGAAAAAAAACATCTTTAGGTGACATCCACATACATCACTGGATAAACTCCTGAATCTTCAAATAATTCGACTGAGAAAATCATGGGATTCTCCATTTATGATACGATATGATGTTCTATAACGTAATTTAAATTTATACAACCATATAGTCTAAAACCAGTCGCTCTTCACTTTAATCTGCAATGATATCGTTTTGTCTTTTCTGTTAACACAAGCTTAATTGATGGTATTTGCTGGTGTACACTTTCAAGTGTTTTCTGTTTGAACACCTAAATTTTTTTAAGTATTCTGAAAGTATATTCAAAAGCGTCCAACTTTTTGAAACATCTTGGTATGTCTAAGAGCCAAATTTTCCTGCAAATTTTTGCTTACTTTTCTCCCTAATTTTCTTCTTTCCTTCTACAGTTATTTTCAGTGCTCACACAAGAAAATTAAGATTTTTCGATTGCTAGACTTCCATAAATTTTGCATTCTTGTCAATTTTTTAAAATATCAATTACATGAATTGCGTTTCAGCTCAAGACAGCTTTTCATTTTCTAGTCATTTTAATTATAAATAAATTTTAAAGCGAAGTCCAAAGTATAAATATTTTAATTAAAAGATTTTTGCTAAATGACAAAGAAATAAAACAGTCCACCAGGGTTTATTAAGTACCACCGAATAACCCGATTCTTATATCGGCTGAAACAATCTAAATCATATTAAAGATCATGTTTTTTATACAATCTATAACGCGAGAGAAAAATTAGCTTCTTAAAACATTCTTTCTAACAGGATTAATATAAAAGATTACATTTATATATATATTTATATATATATACTGTCAAACTTTTAAAGTTTAATTTACATGGTGGTTATAATTAAAGTTCCAATTTGAAATGGTCATAAAAGGAAAGCTACCGGACCAAATGTTATCAAACTTGAGAATCGTGTAAAGGAGGTTATGGGAATTTATTTTCCGCGGAAAAAAAAAAAAAAAAGAGTTCAAAAACTCACCACTAGGGGGAAAATGGCGCTGTATACAATATTGTTAAATGAAATAAGACATGAAACCATCTGTTTAAAATGTGTTTAATAGTTTCCAAAACGTGTTACAAAGCATGTTCAATATAGCGTCCAACATTTTCCGAAAGCAAGTTAAATCCTGTTACTGCATTCTCAACAGCAGCTCTTAGCATATCAGGAGGAATGTTAGGGACATGTCAGTGTATCACATTTTTCATTTCTGCCAAATTGTTTAGATTATCACCATAAACAGTGCTTTTGAAATAACCCCATAGTAAAAAGTCACAGAGCTTGAGGTCCTGGTGGGAAGAGGGGAAGTGTTTGCCTATAAGACGTTCGTTCGTGAAATGTTGCCTAAGTAACTGTGCGACACACGTGAGGTGGGGCCCAGCCCTGCATAAAAATCGTAGTATCTAAAATGCCACGTTACTGAAATTCATGTATCACGAAACATTTTAACATTGACTCTAAGGGAGCTGCAATCACAGTGGTCCAGCTGTCGACTGCTCTTCAGAGAAAAATGGTTCAGTTATAAAACTAGCTGTCATTCGACACTAAACGGTGTGGAATGACTGCTATGAAATCGAATGCAATAGAACTAGATAGATAACATGAGGTATTTCTTTGGCCCAATTCGATTAAAGGTGTTTTGAATCAGTATCTTCATGTTTTAGGGCTGAATTCAGGCTTCAAAAATTACAAATTAGCGACATGTCAGAAAACGATTTCCAGATTGTACGCACTTGTGCGAGTGATTTGCGATCTCGCATTTTCTAATCACTAATTCGGGGTTTTCACGGATGAATTTCTCCCTTACACGGATGGCGCACTCGACGTTTATCGAATTTAACGCCTTGAAATGGTATATTGCTTACTTCAAAGTTTCTTGAGGGTATACAACATATTAAACTCATGTAACAAAAGGTTAAGTTAGATTCCGACCCAAATTTCGTTTAACAATATTGCATACAGTGCCATTCACCCTGGTGGTGAGGTTTCGAACTTCCTTTTTTCCGCGGAAAATAAATTACCATGACCTCCTTTACACGATTACCAAATTTAATAACATTTGATCCAGTAGTTTTCCTTTTATGACCGTTTCAATGTGGAACTTTAATTATAACGACTCTGTATATTATTAAATTTTAATTTGAAGCTGTGCGTTATATGTACCATGCGTAAATTTCTCGCTTTTACGGAAAAATAAAGAATCGAAGCAAATATACTTAGGATAATGGACCCAAACTGAAAAAAATTCCCCTCCCTCCGAAAATAAAATATTGAAACTTCGACCTTGAATTTATTAAGTTATCGAAATATTTAATTTGACTTATATTCTAAGTCCTAGTTCCGACAACAATTCCGTCAAAAATTCCGAATTAGTTAAGCTGAAGTAAAAGATTTAGTATATATTAACTGTATGTTAATAAAGTAATCAGAGTGTAATAAAAATAGATTATAGAATTTACGCTGATGCAACTTTTTGTCTGACTGCACAACATGTAATGGAAGAGAAGGCTTGTAGAAATCCGTTTATGACATGCCTCTAAAAATAGATGTCATACTCCTTTTGTCTCTTCAATGTCAAAAAACTTTCCTTTGAGAGGCAACTTTAGTTTTGGGGTAAGAAAAAAAATCACAAGAAGACAAATTTGAAGAACATGCAAAACGATTGGGTACACATACTTATTTTCGGAACGCAAGCGGTTCTCCGACTGGTTATTGAATAATGAAAAGACGCATTGTCATGCAAAACAAAACATTTGGAATACGTTTTCTGACTGAAAACGTAAGACTAAAAGTCACCTGCTTAATTCACAGCCATTTATAAGTCAACTATTCGGGTAATTGCAGAATCGTTTTGATCCTGAGCTTGTAAGAGAAACCTAATATCACTGGATTTAAACACTTCTTTAATCTTCCGAGAACGTTCCTTCTTTAGCTCATATTCCAAGAATATTAAGTGAATACAATTATTGCAAAAGAAATTGAATATTCATTTGCACTACGGCTTGGTAGTTTACTAACGAGTTCACAAAACTTAAATTCTGCTTTTTGTGTCTAAGAATACAACAATATTTTAAATATTTACAAATAAAATATTAAATTGGAGATTTAATTGGAGCCTCACCAGTTGCCTAGCATTTGAAGATTGTAAAATACTAATTGCTTGTTGCGAAGTCTAACACAGGCTTTGCATGGTTGGTTTTCGTAGTTTTCTAGGTTCTGTTTACAAAGGTTCTCTATGAAAGCATCTTAATCAAATAGCTCCCATGTTCTTTCTATGTTCAAATAACCAACTAAGCTAGTTTAATCGCGATTTCTAAGTGAAGTTACTAGCAAAACCCGAACACTCATTAAAAATCATGTAGCTTGCCAATCGGGAGTAACATTAAAGATACGGCGCCAATAATTGAATTACTGTTACGGTACGCTGTTTCTAAACTTAGATGGTCATTCCTTAATTAGAAAGCCCACCAGCGGCCGAGCGGTAAAGACGCTGAACACTGGTAGTTCGGTCTGAGGTTCGAATCCCGCGAACGGGCTGGCTGCATGGGCATTTTCGTGGTTTTCTCCATGTGTAACGTGTATACGAGCCAGTTTCCCTTAGAAAGTCCTACACGAAGGCATCCCTCCCTTTAGGCAGATAGCCCTCGTGTGCTTTGCCATAATTAAATAATCCAATCCAATCCTTAATTAAACATAATTGATTTGTAACTTCTACTAGAGCTGACGGTAAGAATTGAAGGGCAAATAAATAATATCGTGTGCAATCTTGATTAATATAAAATTAAAACTATTTTCATAGAAAAATATTTGCATTCAGACAGAAAGTTTTTTGAAATAGTTGCAATTACTTTATAAGAAGGATTTATTAATAACCGTAATAATAACTTATTATATTACTGATGATTAGTATTCAGTTCTTGACAATTACATTCTAAATTAGAATTTTAAGGATGTAATTAAAATACGCTACGCACAAAAATACATTTTAGGATAAAAAATGAGTTGATTTTTTATGTTTTAAAACTTCTTAAATTCATTTAATAAACATCGTATCCTCGTTGTTAATTGAATCCAGAATGTTGGGTGTCGTTAATATAATTATTCTTACTTGTCCACAGAACCCGCTGACTTATCCAGTGACTTAAGTAGCTGCAGATCATTTCTACATAACCATTGAACTTCCATTAATTCATTCTCTAGCGGGTTGTATGTTTATATCATAATTTGACTTTTATAAAAATGATTATTCTAAATCTTATGTTTCTATAAAAATATACTGTGCTTTAAAAATATGGATGATAGTATCAGCCGCTCTTTCAGCCACTTCATAAGCAACAGTTTGCTTAGAAATAAATTATGCAGTTAATGTCATAAAATATTTTCATAAAATTCAAATAAACATCAAACGAAAATTCTCAGTTGCAGACAATTCGATTTAAACGAAGTAAAGTAGCAGACGATAAAACGCCGAAAGTAAAAATTTACTCTTATTATTATTTTTTTTTTAAAGAAGAAAGAGAGAAATTAAAAAAAATATTTAAATATTTGAATAATATCATCTATAATTTAAAAAAATAGCTTTTCATATAGTATTAATAAATATTTATTACGCATCATTGAGGGAAAAAATTTCGCATAATTAATTCTCCGTAAAATTTTACTTGAAATTTAAGGTTAAAAATAGCTGTGGCAATTCACTGTAACAAAAATCCATAGACCACATTTGGCGTTATCATCGCTCAAAAAAAAAAAAAAAAAAAAAAAAAAAAAAAAAAAAGATGCCAAATTTCAAAACGCGAAAATATGTAAATTCTTGTATATCTTAGAAAATTTTGAATAAAAAAAAGTCTCATTTTTTGCAGATATGCTTAAAAATACATCTACTTTATGATGATGGTAAAAATTTTATAGATTATAATTCAAAATGTTTTTCGAAAAATTTATAAAAATTATTTAAAAATAGAAATTTAAAAAATAAAACACAAAAAATGGGTAAATTGTATTTAGAATGAACCTAAATTTCGAAATGTGAAAGGAAAAATAATAAAAGTTTAATAAAAAAAGAGATATCAATAAATATTTATCAAACTCAATTAACATTGAGGAGCTAAAATTTTGAGAGCTAATATTTTAAAAACTACTCGTACGATTTTTACAAAACTTGGTATTCTGGCATAATTTGAGTCGTAGAATCGAAATATGGAAAAATATTGATATGTTATTTCAGAAAGAGTCCGATTTTGTGTCAAAATACCTATGTTAGAATAGTGCTATATATAAATCTAATATATATCCTAAGCCGCGCTTTCGAGACATGAAAAACTCACTTTGAATTTTGTCAATCGGCCCAGTAGAACAAGAGATATAGCACTGTCCTTTTTTTTTTTTTTTTTTTTTTTTTTTATCAGTGTACATTATAAATCACTCGAGCTCGTTGTATTATATATTACAACAGTTAAAAAAAGTATTATTAGCGTGAATTAGCTGCTGTCTTTCTTTAAAAATAATTTCAAATAATTGATTTTACAAATAATTAAGATTAAACTAGGTTGGGAAAGCAGCTGCATATTGAAGATTAATCTGTACAAAGGTGTAGAGTTATGATTCAAGAGTTTATGAAAATTATCATTTAAAATACAATACAACAATATACAAATTCTACATACAGGAAAACTTGAACACAACACAAAAATCAAGGGAAAAAAATGGATGAAGAGGACCTAAGATAGATATGAATATAAGGGAGTTCGAAATTTTTTAATTAATTATGAAAATGCTGCAGGTATTCATAATTATCACAGTTATTATTAAATTAATGTGTATAATCAAGACCATGTGAAAGTATATCGGTTTGAGTAACTGGAAAAAAGAATAAATATTTAAACGTTTGTAGTATTAAAATATAGAATTTGTAAAAAAGTTAAATAACTTTAAAAAAGTTCAATGAATGAAAATGGAAAGTTTAATAAAACATATATTATAACAATATTGCTGTGAATTTAGAACCGCTTTACAAACCTAACTTTTAGGTTTAATAAAGGGCATTTTTAAAATTATATTAGAGCTATTTACCTAAAATGGTAAATTTGAAAATCGAAACCATTCTGCTGTCTAAGAAGATTTGTTATTATTTATCTAGATAACACGAAAACTTAATTTAAAATGCTCTACAAATCTGATATTTGACAGGTTGATTATATATATATATATATTCTAAAGAAATATTCATTATATTATCTCCTCAAATTAATTTTAGTAGAATTATCTAAAAAGAGTGAATTATCTAAAAAGAGTGTTAGTAAGTTTAATTCCAAAAATTGTTTTAAAACAACTTGAATGTAAATTGTTAATAATGTTTAACGGGGACTTGAATTAAATCATGAATAACAAAATTTCAATTGTAAAAAGAAATTAAATTAAAAGCAAGTAATCATTGCCATTGATCGGAAATTAGTTGACTTTTCAAGGGGAGCAAACCAACTCCCGTTCAATGAACAATAATTAAGAAGTAAATACGAAGGTGTTTCGTCCTTTACTCAATATATATATATCGGTTTTATACATGTCATTAATCTATCAGTTTTATGCATACCAAAACTGATATACATATCAGCAACTAACAGCTACAACTTGCAAACTTTTGAATTCCTGTGGACAATAAACTAGGCCTGGCTCCATTATTCTTTTAAGCATTATAAAACTGTAGTATGTGTGTAAAACTAATTCATTTTTACTTTAGCACACAACAAACTTTAATTTAATATTTGTTTTAATGCACAATTTTTACAATAACTTATAACGTTGCGCGCCTCTAACTAGCACGCAACCTAGAGGTGACTGTGAAAGCTTGTATAAACCACAGAGTCTTATAAAGGGTTTAAGTCCCTTTTTATTCAACGTACTAAATTACAATTGCGTCCTCTTGACGCTTACAAACGGTGCCAACTCGGCAGTCAAAATAAAAATAAGAACCTGAAAAGAAAGTAAAGACAATATTCTAACTACGAGGCTCTCTAAAATAACTAACTCACCGCGTTTTACAAAAGCCGCAGCTAATTCAGCGGACTTGAAGCTCACTGGAACAATTGCAACTACTTCCCGCCAAGCACATAGGCCGCAACGCGGGGTTCTTTAATTCTCTAACTACCTCCGCGCTCGCTAAGTAAGAATAACTCTCTCTCACCGAACTTGTTTTCTTCTATTTAAATCATACTACTTCCGCTGATAATTTGAATGCTTGCGCGTTCTACTCAAATTTACATATTCTGGCATTGGCAGTTCCAGGGGAAAGTAAGGATTGACAGGAAAGATAGTTTAAACTTAAAATAAATGTTAGTTAAAATAACTATAAACCCTACATTTGCCGCTGCCAGAATTTGGAAAACTTGGAAGCAGGTCCTACAAACGACCTGTTATAAGTTTATCTAATTCTGAACTAACTGGCGAAAGCCTCGTTTACACAAAAATAATCTTATGTAACAATTAAAATTCTGTTACTCTTTACAAAGGTTTCTTCTTACAGCAACTTTTCCTGGACTTCATCAATCAATCTTGGTCTTTCCTTCCAGCATCTGGAAGGAATAAGTATCAGTATCTTTCTACATACATTATAATTTACACTTTCTTGACACAATAAATTTTTGTTTTTAACGTTTCGTTTTTCTTAGTTATTGCTTACTTCACATTCATTCAATTTTTCAAGCATTAATTTAACTTTACCCTGGCTCTCCACCGTGTGTGGTGTCAAACGGGAATATTCGTGTTTTAGTCTTACAACACTTCCCCTAACCCCCATGATTTGTTAGAATTCAACAACCAAATAGACACACCTTACTCGACATTCTACAACTCCATGAGCTACTTTAATATTCTTAAAAATTCAAATGTAGGTGGAGAACCCTACAAAACACATTCATTCTAGCTTCCCCCTCATTCATCTTTAAACATGCAGGCTTTCGCTCTAAAGCATGACTTTACAGTTTAATACTTAAATTTTGACTTCATTGCTTTTAAGCATTCACTTTTAGCATCTACAATTTTATGCTTCTAGACTAAATTCTACTTTTACATAACATGCAAGTATTTACATACATTTACAAAAGTTTAATACATATGCTTTTTACAATTTACCATAAAATGAATAAGAGAAATAAATTTTTACTTTACTCAATCTTCGCCAAGCTGGCGGCACTGAAACTAAAATTCTTATTAGTACATACAAGAATACGAAGTTATTTTTATCTCCGGCCAAATTTTGGCTTTAACATAACAGAATTAGTCTTTCGACCCAGAAAATGTTTGTTTTTAGCTTTTACACTTAAAGAAAATAATACTTTTGCCTTAGCTAAATAAAGTAAAACAAAACTAAGTCTCAACCGAGACATATTGACTTTCGTCAAAACATAGAACTTCGTACTTATGCATAACATTTCGGAACAAAAGAGAAAAAAAAAAAATTTATAGAAGGTTTTAACTTATCTTTGTGTTTTCGATGCTTGAAACTCCGTCATTCGTTTCTGGCAGAATTGGTCCCAAGTTAGAGGTTTCATGGATGTTAATCTTCTCCTTACTGCCCTCCGAGTGTCGTCCACCTGACTTTTTCTTTTGCGTCCTCTACATGCTGGCCTCTTGACGGAGTAATCGTCTGGTTGTTGGCTTTTGCGTTTCTGCCTGGGACGGCTGGTCTTGACGTCCTCCGGTCTGGAGTCCTTGAATTTCTTCTGTTCCTCGTACTTCTGTGCCTCCTGTTGGCGTTTCAGTTTCCGGAACGGCGGCCTTGCTGGCACCTGACTCTGTGGCCGTGTGCGCGTTCTTCTTGATGTGTAATTCCTCCTGCCATCCTTTGTAGGTGGTGTTTTTCTTTTTACCACGGTTTCTTTACCCGGTTCATCTGTACTTTTGTTTTTCTTAAACGCCGGAGTTTGATAATCATTTTTTCTTTTTGATACCGACGTCCGGGTTGTAGAAGTGCTAGGTCTCTCTTCAGTTCTCCGTTTCTTGGGTGGTGGAATAGTTGTTGCAGTCTCTGGCCCTTCTATTTCGTTTAGACTTGAGTCCTGCAAGAAACTTTTAAGGATTTCAAAATCATTGGGATTATAGTATTTTTTCACCTGGTCGGGACTTGCTTTACAGATTTCCCCTCTCTCGTTTTTAAGATATAAAACTACTCCTTTGATTTCCTGAATTACATAGGGGCCTTCAAACTTTGGAGCTAGCTTTGCCATAAAATTGTCTGGGGCACTTGATAAAGAAAATTTCCGTTTCAATACTTTATCACCAACTTTAAAATCTGCTTCACGGCGTTTTTTATCGTAATAAATTTTCTGCCTATCTCTTGCCGTATCCGAGGTTTTAAGCGCCTGATCAATTAGTTTTTGCACGTCCTTTTGTTTGAATTCCTGCTCTCTTTGTTGCACAAAGAATAATTTATCTAAAGGCGTAATTAACTTTCTGCCTAAAAATAATTCTGCTGGAGTTTTTCCCGTAGTATCATGATGTGCCGTTCTTAAAGCATAAGCTAATTCATTTATGTAGCCATCCCAGCGCTTGTGATATGTGCTAACGTAACTGCGAATTATTTTTACAATGTTTTTATTAACTCTTTCTGCTATGTTAGCCTGTGGTCTATACGGAACCATTTTGATATGGCGTATATCAAGTCCATTGCATATGTTTTCAAATATTTGACTAATGAATTGTTTTCCGTTATCGCTAATGACTTTTATCGGTGCACCGTATTTTAAAATGTATCTGTGTAAGAATGCATCTGCGACTGTTTTGGCTGACGCGCGTTTAAGTGGAACAATTTCTATCCATTTTGAAAAATGATCTACTATTACTAAAAGAAAACGATTTTTATTTAACTCGCTCTGGGGGAAGGGACCAAGGAGATCTATGCCTAAAATTTCATTCGGAAATGTAGCGCGAATGCTATTTAAGTACCCGGCCGGGCTGTAATTAATATCATTTATTAACTGACATTGATTGCAGGACCTGACATACGCCGTTACTATTTTGTATAATTGCGGGAAATATACCGCCTCGCGTACCCTTTTTAAAGTCTTTCTGACCCCGAGGTGGCCCGCTGTTTTTTTTTCGTGCAACTCCCTCAAAATGCTTAATCGAAGCGAGGCTGGGATGACTGGCTTATACTCAAGATTTTCGTTCGTTGTTTTCGTATAGAATAATAAATTACCTATTATTTCATAGTTTTTTGCTCTATTTCTTATCGCATCGATATCTGTATGCTCAAAGCCTTCGGGGTCTTTCAAATAAGCATAGATATTTCCAAATTCAGAATCAGCTTTCAGTTCAGTAATAACCGTATCTCTAGAATCTAAAATTTTTGAAGTCAACACAGCGCATTTAAGTTCATTACCTTCCTCGTCCAGTTTTATACGAGAAAGTGCGTCAGCTACATTGTTTTCCTTACCCGGTTTATATTTTATTGTGATATTATATTCTTGGAGTTTTAAAGCCCATCTTATTAACCTGGGCGTTAGGTTTTTTCCCGAGTAAAGTCTACCAACAGCCGCATGATCTGAAAAGACTGTTACTGGCGATTTGCCGAAATAAACTCGAAATTTGTGTACAGCCATTAATACGGCTAATGTTTCTCTTTCTGTAGCTGTATAATTCCTTTGTGTTTGATTCAATGTTTTACTAAAAAATGCCAGCGGATGGTTATTTTGCATAAGAAGCGCACCCACCGCATAGTCTGATGCATCTGCCGCAATTTCCAGGTTTTCGTCCCCCTCAGGGAATTTTAAAACAGGGGCATTAATAAGCGCTTCTTTTAATCTTTCAAAAGCTGTGTTAGCTTCAGCTGTCCACGTAAATTTACTCTTTTTTCTTTTGATTACTAAGAGTGGTTCAACAATATTAGCGAAATCTTTTATGAAAGATCGATAGTAAGAACATAGTCCAAGGAAAGACGAAAGTTTCTTGGCCGTGTTGGGCGGTGGGAAATTCTTAATAGCTTTTATTTTTGAATCTTGCGTTTCTATACCCTTTTGCGAAATTTTATAACCGAGATATTTAAGTTCTTTAGTTGCGAACTTGCATTTTGAGGCGTTAATTGTAAGACCGGCCTCTTTTAATAATTTAAAAACTTGTTCGAGATCACTAATCTGTTGTTCCAACGTACTACTCGTTATAATTATATCATCTAGATAAATTAAAGTTGATTTTCCTAGGACAGGCTTTAGAACAATGTCCATAGCTCTCTGGAATGTTGACGGGGCCCCACACAACCCAAAAGGCATGCGTAAAAATGCATAAGTGCCCGATTTTGTTATAAACGCGGTTTTATGTATATCTTCGGGTCTCATAGCTATTTGATAGTAGCCAGACGTTAAGTCCAAAGTAGACATATATCTTGTCGATTTGATCTGTCTAATGATCTCGTCTATAACCGGCAAAGGGTAAACTGGGAATTTAGTTATGCTATTTAGTTTTCTATAATCGATAGCAAACCTCCAAGCCCTTTTATCCGAAGGAGGAAACTCGTTCTTTTTCCTACATAGTACGACTGGACTCGCGTATTCACTATTTATGGGCGTTATTATTTTATTCTTTAACATCTCATGAATATGTTCTTCGATGATTACGTCTTTTTGTTTGTCATAGCGGTAAGGTTTAGTCCTACAAGGTTTTTCGGCATTTAATTGAATCTTGTGAGTTACAATCTGACAGTTTCCCGGTTTTTCTGAAAACAAATGAGAAAAATTACTCACCACTTGCTGTATTGCTTTACTTTCCTGGTCATTCAAATGGCTAAGGTCCAATTCAGGTGTCTCCACCGGTTCCACCACCCTCTGGTCCATCTCCAGCACCACGGAACTATCTTGAAAATTTAATTTGGCCCTCGCGGCCCTTAAAAAGTCCATACCTAAAATAAGAGAGTGTTGGAGGTGTTTCACCACAAAAATTAATACTTTGAGATTTTCCTCTTTTACCTGTACGTTTAATGCTACTTTCCCGATGCAGTGACATGTTTTTCCTTGCGCCGCTATAATTTCCGTATTTCTGGTTTTAAAGAGTCGTATCCTATAAAAATTCTTTTTGAAGAACTTTTCACTCATGAAATTGCCTTCTGCCCCTGTATCGATGAGGGCTTCTACTGGTACATCGCCAACGAGGACTTGTATAATTGGTAGCTGTGAGTTTTTTACGATGACTGTATTTAGATGTCTATTTGAGGGTTTTTCTAAAACTTCCGGGGTCTGGACCCTCCCTTTCACAGGCCCCTCTAGTCGTTTAAAGCTTTCCTTTCAATCTGTGTCTTCTGGGTACGCGGATGCTTATTTTCAAATTTTCTTTTTGGGCCTTGCCCTTCAAGTTTCGATGCGTTAGCTTGATATTTCTTTCCCCCATATGAGCGATTTCCATTTCTTGTTTCCTCCTTCCTTCTGGTACTTTGAGAATATGTTTCCCCTCTCGCTCTTTCCGCGATTCTGCGATTTTGAAACTTCACCGCCAATTCGAAAAGTTCCTGCAATGTGGTTGGGTTTCTAATTTCAAAGTAGTCTTGAACAGCGGGTAACAATCTTGGTAATATTATTTCAATTATCTCCGCATCGGGTTTCTTGCCGTACAGCATATCCGTTAGCTTGATTTTTCGTAAAATAAAGTCCGTCAATTGTGCTGTATCCCGTTGATAGAAACTATATAGCTCGGCTTCCAGCCTTGCGCGATCTTTCACTATGGGGAAGGCCTTTACTAACGATTTTTTGAAATTTTCAAATGTATACGTCGGGCTTCCAAATTCACCTAGTAGAAATTTTCCTATGTTCTTCCACCATAGCGCGGCCTGTCCTCTTAGTGCTGATGTGGCGATAGCAACTTTTTGTCTTTCAGGATAGAGCTGAAAGTGGTTTTCTATACCTTCGAGAAATACCGCCACCGAATTTTTTCCGTCGAAATAGACGTTTGGCTTGATTGATGCTCTCAAAGTCTGGACCAGGTATCCAAATCCTTCTAACTGCGTTGTCATTTCTTGGTGTTGTCCAGCGGCTTCCATCCAATTTTCGGCCATTTCAGTTCGCTAAGTGTTCGGGCGCCAATATAACGTTGCGCGCCTCTAACTAGCACGCAACCTAGAGGTGACTGTGAAAGCTTGTATAAACCACAGAGTCTTATAAAGGGTTTAAGTCCCTTTTTATTCAACGTACTAAATTACAATTGCGTCCTCTTGACGCTTACAAACGGTGCCAACTCGGCAGTCAAAATAAAAATAAGAACCTGAAAAGAAAGTAAAGACAATATTCTAACTACGAGGCTCTCTAAAATAACTAACTCACCGCGTTTTACAAAAGCCGCAGCTAATTCAGCGGACTTGAAGCTCACTGGAACAATTGCAACTACTTCCCGCCAAGCACATAGGCCGCAACGCGGGGTTCTTTAATTCTCTAACTACCTCCGCGCTCGCTAAGTAAGAATAACTCTCTCTCACCGAACTTGTTTCCTTCTATTTAAATCATACTACTTCCGCTGATAATTTGAATGCTTGCGCGTTCTACTCAAATTTACATATTCTGGCATTGGCAGTTCCAGGGGAAAGTAAGGATTGACAGGAAAGATAGTTTAAACTTAAAATAAATGTTAGTTAAAATAACTATAAACCCTACAAACTGATAAATAAAAAATACTTGCAGTCGGAATCAAATGTCCCATTTACAAGGACATATGCCTTTTTGTAGCATTCATCTTCTTGGGAATTCAGGTTCCTAGAAAGAGGAGAGAGGGAAAAGCAGAGTCGCGCATTTCCCCGTGGGTTTCTATGTTCTGTTGTAGGGAAGTTGGCGCTTAGGTAAAGGGGGAGTCTTCAGTTAAATTTCGCGCAGTTCGTAGCCTACGCATTTTTCGATATAACGTTACCCTGAATAGAAGGACTGAAATGAAATGATTTTTAAAAAGCCTTAATTGGTGAAACTTGAAATAGTAATGATCCTTTTTTAATTTTACGATTGATTTAAATAATATAAAGCTTTCTAAGAATTTTTCTCGAGAATCGAAAATCCTGAAATATGAAGAACAATGATTAGTTTTCCTCTAACGGAATTCGAGATTTATATCAGATGAGCGAAAATAGTTTTTTCAAAATGACCTAAAATTGAAATCTTAAATCACGAAGAACAGTAATTCCTTAGAATTGGAATTCCAGATATTTATCAGATAAGGATAAAACGCTTTTATTCATCCCCGAATTTTCTAAGTACATTTTTTAAGACTCAAAACGTATGAAAACTGTAAATACTGAACTACGAGAACTGGAAATTATGTGTTCTGATATCATTCATTAAATAAGTACTTTATACATTTCATAATAAGAAAAGTATTTGGTTTAAGCATTTATATTAAAACTTGATTTTTCTCAAAACATGATTTTTCATTATTACGTGTATAATATTTTAAAAACAGTAAAAGGCATGTATTTGAAATTTGACGGATTTCTTTATGTGAGGATTATTTTCTCACCTTATAAAACAGACTAAATTATAACAACATCTATGGTAACATAGAACTTCCTAGTTCCTAATTCTCAAAATAGCTATATTATTTAGCCAACTTAATAATAATAATAATAATAATAATAATAATAATAATAATAATAATAATAATAATAATAAAAGGAAGTAATTGCTTTAAAACAAATACGTTATCTAGGTTATCCCCATTCTTGCAACAGTAACATATTCCAATATCTTTTTAGGGTTTTAAGATGTACCAGCGGATACTTCATGTATATGTTTCTAGTCATATTAAATTAAAGTCCATTGATAGTTTGAAGGGTATTTATTCTCATTGCATAATGTTATTATTTGGTAAATATTGTCAAAATCGGTGAATTTATGCTTCTATGGAGTAAAAATAAATAGAAATGTAGTTTTAACATTTTTTCTTACATCATGGCTTATAATTCTATAGCTAACGAAAATATGTTTTGCGGAAACGAATATGACAATTATTCCACTGCAAAGTTTTTAAATTTTAAATAAAAACGAAAAATACAACTTACTGAATAAAACTCTAGGTTTAAAAAACTACTTTTTTTGGCCAAATATTACAATGAAACTCGGCTGTAGAGAACCCGGCTTATAACAAAGTCCGAAATATCAGGAATGAACCCCGGATATAACGATCATGTCCAATTTCTTTACATACTGTTATTTTATACGGCTTGACCTTCCAAATGTATATAAATCGGATATAACAAATTTCTGGATATCTTGGATCGAAAATATTTTGTATTTTGCAAGTTTTTTTCTTAAATTTCTGCAACTTCAACGGAAAATTTTTAACTATTTAATTCATGCTTATTTAGGCTAATAGAATAACCGAAACACAGCTTTACAACTTTAGTTTACTATTCTTTTATCTTCAACCCCAACTTTCTCAGTATTTTAAACATGTTATTTTTCCACGGGTTTTAATAGATTTTTTAAATGTTCGATTGAACACGTAAGAAAGAAATTATTTTCAGAATAAGATTTCTTTTCCCTGTAAACTTCTTCTGATAGCAACACATTTCTGTACAGCAGAAACATGTCCATAGACAAATGAAGTCATTTAGAATTCCAGCAAAACTCGTGTAGCTTTTTTTAATTCAAAAAGAAAATGCTAGGAATATAGAAAATCCGAACTGTGTAAGGCGACAGTTTTGTCACGCGACCTTGAAAAGGAAGGTAACGAGTTGGATGAAAGCTAATATCAACACTTTGAAACTCAAGAAAAAAAAAAAAAAAAAAATACGTTCCAAATTTTCTTTCGAACATCAGCCTTCTTTTTTCGCAGACAACAAAATGCGTCACAGGAAGAAAAAGTTAAAAAAATATTGAAATAAAATGCATTGTTTCTGACCCGTGACTGGTGAACTAGATACGACGGCTGGAAATGCACGTGCAGGTAAATTCTAAATGGGATAAAAGATTGTCAAAAGTACCAAGGAAAGATTGTAGAACAGCTCCTAGCGTTGAAGACCTCCTGGCGATTTTTTATTTTGTCTCTGGAGCATTTTTGAAGACAAATTATCTCATTATTTTATTCCAGATAAAGGATAATCATGATCAGGTATTTTAAGGAGATCGTTTATACTTTAAAATAAGAATTTCTAAACTTTTTCCTGCATTGACTATTTTTAAAAGAATGGTTTTCTTCATCGACCTCCTTACATTTTACTCTGTAATATATAGAATACATCAGGGTTCTCAGCGAGGACAGTACTGACTCCTTGGGAGTTGATACAATTTTAAAGGAGTTCAACGATGATCAAAGGGTTGGTGAGAGATCGATAGTGGAATATGTGGCGGTAGTCGATTGGTTTAATCAAAATCTCATTCATTACAAAAAAAAAATGATAAAAATGATAATTAATGATTTATTTATATAAAGCTATATTATATACTATGGAAAGAAACCATATGAAATAAATAAAAAGAAAAAACACACCAAATTTATTTTATATATTTAGAAAATAAAATTTTTATAAAATATATAAATTAATAACGCAAGCAAAAAAGAAAACAGAAACAAAAAATACGAAAAGCGCAAAACTGAAATGGAAAACCAAAGACAAGTATAAAATTCTTGAACGTAAGGATTTAAAAATTTAATTAAGCAATTTGATACCAAATATTTTTAAAAAAATGCATCAGTTCATCAAGCGCAGCCATCACATTTACTGAAATTAAAAATAAAAATCTGTTGTGTGCACCACATGACTTCTTTATACGAAATATCAAATTATATTTTTTTCCTTCCAATGGCAGATTGTGAACAATTACAAATGAAACCCAGCCCATTAATCTATACAAGGCCGGATGTGGTGGTCTCTTTATTATGAAGGCACCTAAATAGGTGGGCCACCATCGCCTTTCCTATGAAGGAGACGGACAGTTACAACCATGCCTACTCCGGGATTCGAACCCAGGTCCTTCGGCATCGCAGTCAGCTTCCCTGACGACTATACCGATTGGGCGGCTCAAATTATACTCACTTTTTCCTGCATTTCCTTTAAACTTATTTCCTCGAATTTCATTAGAGATATATTTCTCATTCAATTAATTCACTTCTCACTTCGCGGCAAGGCAAAAATGTATAAAGAACTCAATATATATATATATATATATATATACAGTTAAAATAATTTAAAATTTTTTTACAATTAAAATTTCAGCTTCTACGCAAAAATTTGGCCAGCACGCATGAAGGCAGATATCTTTCGGTGAACAAAAGTAAAAGTTTCCTTTTAGTCCCACTCCGGAAAAAAAAAAAAAAAAAAAAAAAAAAAAAAAAAAAGAAGGTGGAGAAAGAATTAATTGACTATTATGCTAAGTTTCAAATGTAAACAAATATGGCTACTATGGTAAAAAAAAATAATAATAATAATCTTAACCGCATTTAAGCAACTTTTAAATGGCTGCTAATTCTATAGCTATTGTATGCATATTAACTAAAGGCATAAGAACCTTAACTGGAAGATAAGAACAACATATAATCATTTTTAAAGCAAAAAATGCACAATTTACCAACATATAAGAATACAAATACTGAGCTCACTGAGCCGAATAACAGAGTGGCTATATATATATATACTTTTGGTGAGGTTGATTACCACCGAAAACAGAGGTGCACAACTACATGCTATAGCAGTCTTATATACGAAATTTCATCGTTCTGAGGCTACTCGTGTTCAATTATGCGAGATACATACATACGTACGTACGTACAGACGCCACGATAAATCTCTTTTGAATACATTTAAACCAGTTTTATAATTCGTTTGGGGAAAAAGAGTCCTTTATTCTGTCCTCACGTACAGATATCACGCAAAAACATTCGATAGCAGTCAAAATGGATATTTTCGTTGAAATATGGTACCCGGAAATTTTCGTGATTACAATACTTCCTTTACTTCGCACTAGGAAGTAAAAAAATAGCCCGATTCGGCGGGCGGTGCGTCCGGCACATCTGTACCTAAATGTGTGTCAGAAATTTATAACTCTCATATTGAAGATAAGAATATTTATTAACACCTTATTAACACAAGACGTATTTGACTTACCTTGAGTGAGATGGTGACGAAAAAGAAAGTAATAGTAGCAGCTGCTGTGAGAATTCTCCAATTGTTCAAATACTCCATAATGACCCAAGTCATGAGGATGACACTGATTGTGCCAACAGATCAGAAATACTGGCAACGAGAGGAATGCATTAAAAAATGAGAATATTAAAATTCATGGAAAGGAAACCGTTTTTGGAAATACTTAGTAACATATTGGTACCAGAGAAAACCACTGTACTAGAGAAAACCACTGTGAGGAGAAAGTTCAGACAAGGAAAGTTAAGCATCTTACCTTCTTCAAGAATCCAATATCAAAGCAAAGGAAATGTTTCTAAAGGAAATAGAGCCTCCTAACAACCTAACGTCCCTGAGCGCCGGTAGTTCAACCTGAGTAGTAACCGGTAGTTCTATATGGTTCTCCTTAATTCATTGACCAGTTATTTTAAGTTTGGTATCTTTTCTGAATTCTCTTATTTTACCCTCGCATTTCCTCACCTGGAAATTAAGTAGATAAAGAGAGTATTTAAACGGGTGAAACAAGATAGAAAGAGCGTGATTTCGTCAGTGTAGCGAACGTTTGCTGTTTTATCCTCCAGCTGTTAATATCAATAGCGGCTTCTGGTTGTTTAATTAGTCTATCGCCGGCATAGCTTGCTGAATCAGCCTGATAGATTAAATTAAATTGCGTAGTCTTGCACTACTTCTTACCTACTTAATTTATTATTAGATTATCTTTATACTTTCTCACGGCAAATGGTTGGTGCTTTTGTAAGCACGAAGTTCGTGCCTCTCTGTTAAAGAGTTGTGATAAAAAGGGCTTTTTACATCCTTTTCCTGTTGTATTCATCCTCACATCTGGGCAAGAATTCGCCAGGTTGAACTTTGAGATCTATATACATTGCATGATAGCTGAGAAATGTAGGTCTTATAACTGACGATCAAAAAAATCCGGACCAATGGCCTAAAATGAACCAAATTATTCGCTGGCTTTATCAACGCAGAAGACCCCATCCGCTCCTGTAAACCCAGTAAAATGGTTTGGCTTCCTGGTAGATATAATGCGGACCTCCATGAAACCCGCTGTTATTTCGACCGCGTTTGGCATGAGGGGCTTATCCAAAAGCTCATCACTGTGGATTTTAGTCGAGACATCATTCTCCTCATCAACTCTTTTATTACAAATAGAAGATTCTTTGTAAACATTCACGACGATAATTCTGATTGCAAGACGCTCAAAGCCGGACTGGCTCAAGGCTCTGTACTTGGACCTATTTTGTATATTTTTTACGTCTCAGACTTCCCTAAGATAAATTATTATGTAAATTCCTTCCTCGGATGCTACGACGATGATACGGTCGCCATTAAGTCTTTTAACGCCGATAATGCTATTGTCTAACGCGATTGTCTTTGATATTGAACACTGGTGCAAGCAATGGCGCATCTCCATCAACGCTCAAAAATCACAACTTCTGTTAATTAACAAAAAACGCATAATGACTCCTGCTAGAAGAAAACTTAAAATTTTCAATATTACTCTACCTGAAGTTAAAAAAGTTACTTACCTCGGTGTAGTCCTGAATAAGCAATTCAAATGAAAAGACCATATTATTAAAGTCAGAAGCAAAGCTCACACAGTAATGAACAATCTTGCACCCCTACTGGGTAATTATTCTAAATTGGATCTTTCCCGTAAAAGACATCTTTATACGGCTATTATTAGGCCAATTTTTTTCTATGCATCCCATGCTTGGGCTACAGTTACAACTAAAGACCTTTATAAACTGCAAGTTTTACAAAACAAGCTTATGACACTTATTACAAATGCACATTTTTATGTGTCAAGCGACACTTCACAGAGACCTTAAACTGGATACTGTTGAAAAATACCTCCATAAAATGAACAAGAACTTTTTCGACAAAGCCATACAATGCGACTTTTTACGTCATTTTAAAGTTTTTGATTATCTACCACTGAGAGAGGACAGTTGCATCAGACCATACGCGGCTCACCACACCCGTGACGATAATTTCACCACTTAGTTCGCTTTCACGGATTTTCCTGTATATAGTGTATATAGGGTATATATGTTATATTATCATTTGCATCTTTTTATGTGTCTTGTATTTGTATCGTATGTAATATGTTACAATATCTGATTTAGATAATAAAACTTTTCTCAGACTTATTCTCATATTTTAACCACCCATCCATCATGAAACAACACTACCAGACACCCACTTGTATTTAGCCTCTCCATGCGCGCGGCTTTCTTGGTTTTCTTTCTTCTTGTGACGATGGTCACTCCCCTTTTCTCATTTCCGACGCCTTCTCACTCCCCGACCAGACTGTTCAACGTCTTGTGCCCTACTGGGATAAAGCCCATATCACACGGCGGTTTGTTTCGGAAGGACAACTGTTTCGGAAAACTTTTCTGCCGGGTTTACTACTGAGCAAAAGACGCGCGATTTTTTGCTTCCGTTCGGATAGAGTTGCAGGTTGTTCGTTTTCAACCAATCAGCTATCAGCTTCAAATCCCTCATCATCATCATCAACCAGAACAACATTCAAGATGGCGGACTGCAATGGTAGCAAGTGGTGTACAGAAATCGAAGCTGAACTTATTGAAGAAGTGAGGCAAAGGCGGTGTTTATGAGATATTACAGATCCCAGTTACACCAAAAAACTTCTGAAGCGGAATGCATATATCACAATCGCCTAGCATCTCGCAGAAAAATGGCCTGAATATGGAGATACGTTTACGCCTGGTAAGTTTATTATTGCATTTTGTGCTGTTAATTAAATATAAACATTTACTATGTATATATAAATATATCATGTGATGTTTTTCATGTTACGTAAGCATAATTATGTAAAGAAAAATATGTATTTTACATTCGCGATATCTGGGCAAACACTTGTAAACACAGGCAGCTTTGTCGCCAAAACGAACGCCAAATTTTCGCTGAATTATGTTTGTAAACATTATCGTGATTCATGGGTATTCACCGCATTAACTTACCAGGTGAATTTAAAAATTTACTTATCGGAATAGCGTGTGACGCAATTACTTCCATACCCTTAATATCTGTCTTGGTATTTCTACACTCGTATGAAAATGATTTATTTATGCATATGGGTATAATCTATATTGCGAAGGAGCATATTTTACTAAATTGCAATGGATCACCCGAAAAGATGTAGCTAAGAATAAAAACCTTTAAATTTCCGAATATAATTGTACCAGTTAAAACTTAGAAATCTGATTTTTATTTCAGAAACAGATTTTCTGGTAAAATTGTTATTTAAAAAGTAAATAAGGAAAGTTAAATTTAAGCAGAGCTGACTAAAAGCTTCAACTGATCAATATCTGAATAATATTTTAGACTATAAAAAGAAATGTATACTGCTTTTTGAGATTTCAAAAAAAAAAAAAAAAAAAAGATAGATAAATAAATAAATACACACCTATGTGTCCTTTGAAAAATATTAAGTTAAATTTAAAAATATGTTTAAATCTAATAGAAGGCCCTGTCAGGGATATAAATTTTTGAAAAGAAACAATCTTATACTGCAGTGTTTACTGAAATTTAGAGTGGCTGAGAATATTAATATATAGACATTTTTAATTTATGCATTTCTTTATATAATCATATTAAAAATATGTTTACAAATCTAATATTTACATATATTTGTACATTATATAATATACGTACACTGGTGAAATAAATTAAGAGAATTTTCATATTTGATCTATGATCTCCAGAACTAGTGGAGAGACAGTTTTTCTGCTGACTCGGCCTACACACATGTGTATGCTTATGTATTTGCTCTACAAGACTTGCATTTTTATCCAGAAGAAGTGGTTATTCCTTCAGTTCAGTTCTTTTCATGCAATTCGATAAAATATACAATTTCTCTTAATTTATTTCACCAGTATACATTACATGTATTTCATTATTTGTAAATTTGGTGCATACAACTTCATTTGTGAAATAAGATATACTCATTTATATATATATATACATGCATGAATTATATATATATATATATATATTATATATATATATTTCCCTTTATGAAAGTAGAATATTCCTGTGAAATGTTTTATAATTTGTTATAGCATCAGCTTTGAATTTTTTTAAATTAAATATGGATAATAATTCATATCTTCCATAAATCTATGGCAGTGAATCGGAAGATAAATTTATGTTCATTTAAATAAGATTAAATATATAATCAGGGGTAAAAAAGCAAACAAAAAAACCCTGAAAGCTTTCAGATTTTATATTACATTCAAAGGGGTGTTTTGGATAAAAAATTTCATTAAAGTTTGACAAAATATGAAATAAATTACAACAAAATTCGGTCTTCCAGGGGGAATGGAGGGCTACATTATTCAAAATTTAATGGCTCTAGCTATCGTTTTTTCAGAATGCAAGAAATGTATGCATTCATTCATACAGATTCTTCATTATTACTTTTTTTAATATAAAACAGGGTGATAATATTTGGTGGCGACATTTTTAAAAGTGATTTTGCGTTTTTAGTGATATGATGCAAAATACCGTTTTGAGAATAATAGCTGTTCTGGGCTAATGCACCTTTGGGCAAATGATTAAAAATAATTTGTCAGAAATTACAAGAAAATGGCAGCTGTGTTAAACATCTATATGCAGGTATACGAGTGTAATATGCATATATACAATTAAATGTATATAAAATTATATCTATATATGTACATATAAATACATATGTACGTATGTGATAAGGTGTCCTCATTTTTAGATGCATCTATGAATAAATGCATACTTACATAGACATATGTATTTCTATAAAACATGTATATATATCATTTTATATTGATGCAATTATATATATATATAAATATGGGATTTTAAATCCTTAATATTTTTCCTCGCGCGCTGTCTAAATTTTAGCTGTTAGCAGGAGTGAAATTGATAGAACTCTCGCCACTTTGTTTTATGAGAGAAGATGTAAGATGTTGTTTTAGAGATGTAAGATGATATAGATGTATTAATAGATGTAAGATGATATAGATATTGTTTTATAGATGTAAGATGATATAAATATTGTTTTATAGATGCAAGATGATATAGATGGGGTATTAAGAGATGTAAGATGTTATTTTATAGATGTAAGATGATATAGATGCTGTGTTAATAGATGAATTATATTATAGATGTATTAATGTTTTATTAAATGTGCTTTTTTTGAACATGAATTGTGATTTTGAAACTAAAGAACCCACAAAATTGGTGTCAGGATCGGGATCAAATTACAAGCAACAAATAGAGGAATATGAAGCAATATTGGATGACAGAAGGAATATTTCTGTTAATAGTGACATCGATGCATCAACTGCTCGAATATTCAACGAGTCTTCTTTAGCTGTTTTTGATGAAGATCATGAGGTAAAACAAAATATTAGTAAGTCATCAGTTCAATTTCCATTTTCACAGTTTTCAAATGCGTATATCAATTTTAATGATACTGAAAGCTTCATTTCTAAATTTGAGGGTAATCCGTATAATTCGGTTGACAAATTTATTGAAAACTTTGAGGATGTATCTAATTTGTTAAAACTAAATGAATTACAGAAACTGATATTCGCCAAAAGATCTTTAACTGGTAAAGCAAAATTATTTATTGAAAGTGAAACGAAAATTAATTCGTGGAATGCACTTAAGGCTTTATTAGTAAATGAATATGGTGTTCAGTATAACTCTGCTCAGTTACATGAATTATTATCGAAACGTAAAATGCAGAAAAAAGGAATCTCTATATGAATATTTTTTGGTAATTAAAACTATGTGTTCTAAAGGTAATATTGAAAACGCCGCTTTATTTGAATATTTTATTAATGGTATAAATGATTTTACATTTAATAAAGCTATTCTTTATGGTTGTAAAACGTTGGCAGAATTTCAGGAAAAACTTAAGATATATGAAAAAATTAAATCAGATAATGTTAAAAACAAATCCGTTAAGCCTAATTCTAAAACAAGACGCGACCATTTTGAAAGTAAAATAAAAACAAATATTCGTTGCTATAACTGCGAAAATCTTGGTCACGTGGAGAATTTCTGCAAAAACAAGAGCAAGGGAAAAAAATGCTTTCGTTGTAATTTATTTGGTCACGTAGCCGCAGAATGTATAAAAAATAAGACAAATACAAAAGACCTTGCCAGAGTGAATCATATATTTGTAAAGAAGCAGTTAAATGATATGCATAAAGCTGTATCGATAGATAATGTAGAAGTAAAAGCTCTGATTGATACAGGAAGTGATATAAGTATATTATCGGAAAATATTTATAAAGTAATTGGCTCACCTAATATTAATTCTTCCGACTTGATTCTAGTAGGCTTTGGTAATAATAAAGTAAAGCCTATTGGTTATTTTAAAGGTTCCATACGAATTGATGATTGTGAAATTAAGTCAAATATTTATGTTGCACCTCCGGGTACAATGAAAGAAAATGCCGTTATTGGCAATGAATTGCTTTCGCATATGGAAATTATTATAAAGAAGAATGGCATATCTATGAAAGTAGTAGAAGATGAAACTGAATCGAATTTAATGAATGTAAAAGTAGATCGAGAAGATGAGTTAGATAATTGTTCGGATATTAATAAAGCATGTAAGTCCAAAGTAAAACACTTAATTGAAAATAATATTCTCAATAAAACTGAAAATCCTATAGAAGAAACAGATGCTGTTGAAGATGAATTAAAAGAAGAGGAGCCTCAGGAAGAAAAAAGTGATGTTAAATGTAGACAAAAAAAAAAAATTGCAAAATGTAGACGAATGGAAAACTCCATTCCTAAAGGAAGAAGAAAAACCCCACCTAAGAATGTTCAGCAAGTCAAAAAGAGTAATGAAAGAATTAATGAATCCAAAAAACCCAATTCAGGGCCAAAGTGTTCTAGAAAAAGAAAGAATTCAGAATCTGAGAAACTAATTGAATATAATGCTGGTGAAACAGAAATATTAACAGTAAGAAAGAGTAAACAGCAAGAGAAACTTCAAGCTAGAGAACTGGATCCTGGTATGTCTGAAAAACTTAAAGGAACACAAGCCAAAAGAAAATCTACTAATTCCGAAATGAATGTTATTTTAAAAGACGACCAACCTATTTCTTTGATACCCAGACGTTTACAAATTATAGCTAAAGAACAACTTAAGCAAGAAAAAAACTATTTTACAAATGGATTTGGATGCTCCTGAACAACAAGTTAGATCTTTGGAAAGAAAAGTTTCCGTATCAGAACAGAGTGTAGAAATGTTACTGAAACAACTATCAGAAGCCAAAAAGGAAGTAGAAACTACAAAATTTCAGATGAGAACCGAAGATAAAATCCCGTCTGAGAAAGAAAAAGAAGTTCAACACATGTTAAACTGAAAATGCAAGAAAAGCTACCTTTTGAAAAGGATCGCATGAGAAAAATTATGGAGAAGAAATTATTTGTGAAACAAGCAGAATTGAAAAGAAAGATATGTATCACTGATGAAAAATTTCGTCAACTACGAGAAATTCTTAATGCTGATGATTGGGAACATTATCGAGACCTGTGGGATGCTGCTGCTGTTCCAACACCATCTAGTGTGCCTTCAATTTACAAATCAACTAAACCTAAGACAAGGTTATATAAAAGGCATAAATCTTTCCTTGAAGAACCTTCTGTCCCAAAAGGAAGATTTCCTAAAGCAAAATCAACTCTTAATTTTATATCTGGAGTAAGCAAACAGAATGCTTCTAATTTTCAAGCAGATACTGATTATACTTCTGGAAAAGAAAGCATTAAAGAAATAATTGACGCAGAAATTCAAAATAATTTTGAAACTTAACGAGAAGAACTTCGAAAAGATGCAAAGAAACAAATATTTAAGGTACAGGAAGAAAATAAGAAAGCATATAACCTTCGAAGACGTTCTTCAAAATGTTATGAAATTAATGATTTAGTAGCAATCAAAAGAACGCAATTTAGACCAAACCTTAAGTTAAAATCAAAGTATTTAAGCTCGTCTCAAATTGTCAAAATAAAGAATAATGACTCCTATGATGTTGTAAAAGAAGCAGATCATGAAGGACCCATTAAAACAACTGTATGCGCTGAATGCATAAAACCATGGTCTCAAGCAGAAGATGTATAGAATAATACTGACTATGACATTTTAACCTGGAGTGATATAACTAATAATCGAACTGTGATTTTTCACCTAATGATGACTTTTATTTCAGTTAATTTTAAGATGAAATAAACTTTTCCAAAAATGTTAAAGATTGCAGATACTTTTCGATTTAGATGAAGTTTCTGAAAAATGGAAGGGACTGTTGACGATGTTATTGTTGCAAAGATGAAGGACAATTAAGATGTTTCCTTTCAATTTTGTCCTTAGCACATAATCTTCCCCTCTCCGTTCGTATTTCTTTTCAGGTTTCCACTTATTGATGGTGATGTTCCTTTTACCGAAGACAACGAAGATGTAAGATGACCAGTGATTTATGTTGTCAAGAGTATAATAATGTCGTCGAGGTCGACGCATAGCAGGAAGGCTGAATGTGGGATTTTAAATCCTTAATATTTTTCGTCGCGCGCTGTCTAAATTTTAGCTGTTAGCACGAGTGAAATTGATAGAACTCTCCCCACTTTGTTTTATGAGAGAAGATGTAAGATGTTGTTTTATAGATGTAAGATGATATAGATATTGCTTTATAGATGTAAGATGATATAAATATTGTTTTATAGATGCAAGATGATATAGATGGGGTATTAAGAGATGCAAGATGTTATTTTATAGATGTAAGATGATATAGATGCTGTATTAATAGATGAATTATATTATAGATGTATTAATGTTTTATTAAATGTGCTTTTTTGAACATGAATTGTGATTTTGAAACTAAAGAACCCACATATATATATGCATATTATATTTACATACCAGCAGATGCACAGCTGCAGTTTCTGTCAAATTATTTTTTATCATGTTTTTATTTTATTTACCACTAATTATATTTTTTAATTTATTTGTGTTAACATAGATTGATCTTCAGATCCACTCCTTATATTGCAGCAGATTATAAACCCCTTTCTACAAAATCTGTTAGAATGAATAATACTACATATAATAAAATTGTTCCATTTTACAGAGACTGTGATGACAAAATTTCAGAACCTCAGGACATATTTTAGGAAGAAAAGAAAAAAGGCGAAGCTGTTTAAAAGTGGAACAGGATTCACTGGATTTGTTCCAAAGTGGGAACATTATGTACGGGTTCAATTTTTAGACGACTCTTTTGCTGCTATGGCCAGTTGTAGCAATATGGATAATTCATCTGAGTGTATTGTAATGGTAAATTTTAAATCTATACATTTTTTATATTAAAAAAACTATCCATGAAATTAGCAAATTTATATGTGTGCTGTAATATAAAAATCATACAATGTTTCTTTCTCTGTGTTTACGGCTCATGTGAAATTTAATATTTTGTCTGATTTGCCACTCTGGATTCATATCTTGGCAATCAGGGTGGTTGCATGTTTGTTTTCCCCAAGTGTTCCAGTTTCTCTTTCGGAAATCTACCATGAAGCCACCTCTGAGATGTATAGTCCTTGCAGAATCTACCATATTCAATAAAACAAAATTAAAAAAACATATAAAAGTAATGAAATGAAATTTGAAAGGTTTCAGTGTTTTAATTACGCCTAAAAGTATGTTTTTTACTATTTCGTGTGTTACCTTTATTTATTAAATATCATGTTCTTCACACTTAAACCATAAATTTCAGTTCAAGAGCAATATCGCAAAATAATTTTAAAATGACCATATTTTTAGAATTTCTGATACACAGTCTCACACGCTGGAGATTAAAATGTTTTTTTCTGTACAATGTTGCCATTGCTTGCTTTGAAATTCCTGAGTTTGTTAATCATAAATTCGATAAAAGTTTTACAAAATTAAATCGATAATAGGACAAATTTCAAATTTAGGCTTCCAGATGCCCATATTCATAGGAGGATTACGTTATTCAAAATTTGATGGCCTTAGGTACCATTGTTTTATCACACTGTGAGAAACATATATTTATGCAGATTCTTCATTATTTAATTTTTTAAATATTATACAGGGCGATAATATTTGGTGGCAACAATTTGAAAAGTGAAACAAAGCTTATACTGAATCGACGCAAAATGCGAAAATGAAATTAGTAGTCATTCCGGGCAAATTGATTTTGGATTGATAAACATGATTTGAATTTATTTTACTCTGGTATCCTTCAGATCCTTTGCCATAAGAACCTATTAACCTACCTCGAATTTATATAGTCATCTATTTTAATTTAACTATTTTACTATTCCCATAATTTTAAGTCTAAGCACTTTATTCCTTTTATTAAATAACTTTATTCGTAATGTTAGTTGAATCAGATTTATTGTTCATTAACACGTTGACTGCCAACTACGAGATAACTTGTAGATTGCATTCTTTTCTAGGACGCCAACTACGAATTATCTCGTACTTTGTTTACTTGCCATTTTTGTGCAGCTACGATTAAACTCGGAATATATCAGTGCTAATATTGATAGATTGCTTCTGGGAAAAGAACAAAAAAAAAAAAAAATCAATGCTAGCTTGCATAAACAGAAAATTTATTAAAAAATGAACAAAAAATATAATTATAAAAATTAATAACATATGATTAAATTGATTTGGCTTCTCGGACCGGAATCCGAAAAGTGCCATGGCCATCAAAGTGTTAATAGAGTATTCATTTTTTAAATATTCTTTTCCTTTCAGAATTTTGTTCAAGAAACTGAAACGTTTCCAGAAGAAAGTGTTCTTCCTTCTACAAGCACAGAAGAAGCACGCGAGCTGGTAGAAACCCCCAAAATGTCTGGAAGTCAATTGGTTGCTCCAGGCACAAGCAAAAAAAGAAAAAAAACCTGAAGATGCATTTTTTACTACAGTTACAAAATGTCTAAAAAATATAACAGAAGAGAAAAATGTGAACGACTTGTTTGGAGCGTATGTTGCTGGTCAGCTGAAGACAGTAAAGTGTCCTGCTGATCAGGAACTGTTAAGGATGAAAATTCAAAATTTGATTTATGAATTCAAATACCCACAATAAAATTCTGTTAAACGTGAATATAATTGTTTATTTATTTCTAATATTTTCTCTTTTTAATTACAAATTTGCAGTAATTTGATGGCAGTCATTAATAGATGAACTATAATAAAGTGTTTCACTGTTTTTATGTGTGTTTGTATATATGATTAAGAATATACTAGAGGCTTTAATAAATTATTAATAATTAGGAACTACTTGAGATATATATGAGTTTTTATTGGAACATGCAAAATAGAAAAAGTCAGAGAGCCGGCAACGTCGCGTGCTCAACAGCGACAGCCCGGCATAAGAGTATCCCCCCCCCCAAAAAAAAAAATCCCGCATTGACATTTGACGGAAGAACGTCGGTTACCAACTTCTTGGAACAGCTGGACAACAACAACAATAATATTGACATTCCCTGTTCCGTGAATCATTTATCACACTACAGGTCCCCCCACTCCTTAGAACACGGAGGTAGGAAGTAAGATGGAGTAGCCCTAAACAGGTTTCTCCCGTACCCTGCTCTGAAGCACCTGCGATCCCTACGTGGTGACCAAAACATTGAGTCATTTACGATTAAGTTCAATGGGTTTTGATGCGATCGGATGTAAATATTTTGTAATTACGTTGTAAATATACATATAAATGTATATATTTTCTTTTTCTACAACACTTCAGAGTCCTAAGTATATGAAAACAACATATTTTTAAACAACATTTCATTCTGAAAGGAATTAAATGCTATACTTTTCGCAGAACAGTTTTCTCAGAATGGTTTAATTTGAATGAAATATTTTCACAAGTTTTCGTTAATTACATTAGAAAAAAAATTTAAGGTAATTCGATTTTATTCGGTTAAAATACAAAAATTAAGATCAAAGTTTATTGTACTATTAATATTAAAATTATGCATTATTTCTTTTCTATTTATAGAGCTTCTTCCTAAAATACTTTCTTAAATATGACATGATTTTTTGGCTTCTGAGGCATCTTTTAAATCGAAAAACATAAGTCAATTTATAATTAATGCTCTATTCGGTTCATTTTAAATTAGAGAATTATTAGAAATTAGCGAAATTCTTTAAATAGTACTTAACTTTCTCTGAACATTTCTGAAAGGGAATAAAATAAGGATTTTTTTAAAGTATTATTTAAAACTTGTAACTGAGTTATTATAAAATGTAAGGGAAATAATTCTTTTAATTATACTTATCAGATTTTTTTACCATTAATTTCAACAATACATATTCCAAAACTCTTTATTACTTTCTGAAGTGCGCATCTCATAACATTTGCTTTACAATGCCTTTTAACAGATTGCTTTCCAGTACGAACAATTCTTGCTTAAATAGTTTTATAACGTATTTGTCAACAGGATTTCAATTTATGTTTACAATTCAATATTAAGGTTATTATATATTTAGATAACGTTTATAATCATTATAAATTAAATACATTTAATAAGTAGATTTCTTGACAGTTGTTTATAAATGAATAAATTCTTCATTTCAAATACATTTATAAATAATTTAATGAATATATTTATATATTTTGTTAAAGGCAGATACATGCTTCTTGCAAGCATATACATAAATACCCATACATATTTCATATTTTTCATTTCTAGCATGTGCAAATCTTTAATTTCTGTGCATTCACTATATTTTATTTTTAATTAACCCAAATAAGTAAAACGTGTAAGCCCAAAGGGATTATTTTTCAGATATATAAAATTGAAATGATGAGTTTAAAGTGAGCAACAGTAAAGCCTCTCCTCTAAAAAATTTTAAAAGGTACATGATACAATAATATATGGATGTGAAAAAAATTTATTTTATTTAAAACATTTTGGCGTTTGGAACATAAAATAAAAGTAGCGAATACTCTATCAAGGGTATCGAAAGACCTTTACAATTTTAAAGGTACCGTAAGTTATTTTTCAATCTTTAAGCATACCATTTTAGCTAAAATCTATATTTTTGTTGTTCAACAACTTAGAATTTTATAAAACAAATTCATAATCAAAATCACTGTTGTTAGTTATCGAAAAATAACCAAGATGTGATTTTTGCGTAAATGTCACTAAACTATACAAATTGCTATTATCTATCACTCTATGAATGTTTCTTTCATGCGAAAGAGTCCCTTTTTCAATTTGTATGGAACTGTCGTGTGTCGAAATACTATCAGAACACTGTCAAGCGAGCTTCTGAATGTAAACAAAGAACACCCCATCTGGTGACCGAAGCTTCGAAGCAGTGCTTCACTTCTAGTGCCGGTTGGCCACTTCTTCCTTTCTTACCTCCATGCCTTAGAACCAGGCGCGGAGGTTCAACCTCCGCTTCTGGCTCCTCAGAGAGGGAGGCGCATCGCCCAGGTAGTCACCTGGCACGGCACTAGTCGTTATTTGCTACCTACCAGTCGCTCGGACTGCTCGTCACAGCGGGTCATTACCCAGCGTACCCGGGGGAAATCCCCTGGGCTACTACTAGTTCCACGCCGCGCCACCGCCCTACGAGGACAGTCACTAAGCTGGTTCAAAGGGATCCGAAAATTTTTACTGGGAGAAATAGGCAGGTAGACATATACGTTTGAAAGACTCAAAAATACCCTTGTGAATGCATTCCCCGAGGTCAAAGACAGAGCAATGCTCAAATCCGAATTATACGCCAAGTACCAATTTTAAGTTAAGTGTTAGCTGAATTCATTTTAAGGAAAATTCAAATTATTTATGTACTATACGAGAAAAGGCCCGATAACAAAATTACCGGATTGTTTTGCCCGACTATTGCCCTAGGTTCCAGATTTTATCGAATTCAGAAACCCCCAGCACCTTGGAAAAATTGTGCTCGCTATTAAATTTGAAAGTTGGCGGGTAGCTGAAAGAAAGCGTACAATAGGTTACGCCCAAAAAATGAACGGACAGTTTCGAAGGCGGATTTAAAAAGCACATGAAATTTTAAGGGTTATCAGAAAGCCCTATACCGACAATGTTAAATTGGCCATTTTCGATGTACCTTTTCTCAAAATCTGCTGTAGATACAAGCTTGACATTTTTTCTGTAATTAAAATATACCTATCTGATTATACTGAAATGAGCTTTTGAAACATTTTGAATTTTAGAGTAAATTACAGAATATTTTGTTAGGCATAGTAAAATTCAGCACTTTTCTCACACAAAAAAATTAAATTTTTTTTTCTAATTTTATTACAAAAAGCTCATTTCAGTAAATATTAGGAAACCTAATAAATAAGGCATAAAAAGTTTAGATACCTGTGAGCAGTAGTTCCTGAGAAAAGGTACAACGAGTGTAAAAAAATCACGTTTGGAGAAAAACGCGTGTTTATGTAAAAACCCTCATTGATCAAAGCAGTAGATGACAAATTAAAACTAGATTTTTTTACAGTTCTAATTTTCATAGAGATTAAAGAATGGTATTTTTAGAAAGATAAAAGTGTAGAGAATTTGAAAATGCAAAAATCCGAAATCACAATTTTTTGAAGTTTTGGGGGTTCCAACATCCCTTAACGGCGGGAAAAATTTCAAGTTAAGAAGAAAAATTTCGACAATCGCCAAAGTAGGCCGCAAGATTCGAAACAAGAGGTGGAACAGCGGCAGTAAACTAATCTAAGGTGCTGAAGAAAGAAGGTTGAAGTCACCCAGCTCGTATGAAAATCTCTCTAAATTACATTTAAACACGGTGTAAATAAAAAAATTGGCCTTACCGATCATTTAAATTTTGCTAAATAATATGTCAACAGTGGCCTTATTATACGCAAGGGTGAACGCAAATTTTATTTCTGAAAATTGTTTTTTAAAAGAATTTAAATATACCGACTATTCAAAGTAGAAAATATCAAAATCACTGCTTCTCAGACTAAATGTTACAGTTCAACCTCCAAGTTAAAAATGAGACCCAGAAGACTGTATTTTTTGTTGTTAGAAATTTGCAGGCCGCGGTAACTCTAGGTATAGACTTCCTCAAGACCGCTGGAGCTGAGCTCAACTTATAAGAAGAAACTCTAAAATTGCAATGGCAAATCAGGCGCGAAGAAGCTGTGGGACCACCTGTGTTGGACCTCGGCCACATGTAACCTGAAGCGAGAAAAAAAGGAGGGGATTGGTAAGAACTTTTTATGGTTTATTTTCTGAAAAGCCAGGAATCACACAAATTGTTCAGTAGGAAAAAGAGCTAAAGAATAACGAAGTGGTAAAACTGAAACTACACAGGTAACACCGCGAGGAGGAGGAGAACATCAGGATACTCTTAAAAACAAAATAATACTCCTACCAGTAGTTCCTATGCTATTCCAGTAGTGCTATGTCGAAAAAGAATGATTTGCCTCCCACGAATTCCAGATCGTGGCGATTTGCTATTGAGTATAGAAAACCAAATATAACTAAATATCCCGTTTATCCAATGCCTATAATCGAAGAATAGTAAGAAAGATTAAATAAACTAAATTTATGACCTCGCTGGATCTCACTTCAGGGTACGTTCAAATGGGTATGAAAGTATACCCAAAACTGCTTTTATAACAAAATCAGGCACTTATTCTTTCTCAGAATGCCTTTTGTCTTGTGTGCAGCCCCGCTGGCTTTCCAGCGCACCGTGGATGTTATAGGATTAAGACATGTTCTCAGAAAATTCACCTTTATTTTCGTCGAGGACTTGATAACAACTAGTTAAAAAAAATTGATGAACGTATTAAAGATTTTAACGAAGTTTTCGCATTATTAAGAGAAGCAGACTTAAAAGTTAATGCGATCAAATGTAAATTTGCGGCAAAAAGAGCTTAAGTGCCTAGACTGTAAAATTTCTCAAATAGACATACAAACTGAAGATTAAAAAATAATTGCTATAAAAAACTACTCGCCGCTAAACGCAGCGAAAAAACTCGCCTTATTCTTAGGCATGTCCTCCTTCTCTCGATTTATAAAGGACTTTATACAGATAGCCAAACAGCTGCTAAAAATGAAAGCGAAAGAAAGTGTGGTTTTCTTGGTCAGCTGAGGCTAGTTCGGCGTTTGAGAAATTAAAAACTACGTTAATATAAGCACCAATTTTGGACGAAAACCTTGAAATTTCATCAGACGCCTTAGATTAGGCACTGTTTTGATGCAGAACGGGCAGCCCGTGGCCTATTTTTTCAAAACCTCAATCAAACGTAGCGTAATTACACGACTACAGACAGAGAAACATTGACTGTACTTTTAGCAGTGCAGAAACTCAGAGTACATATTTTGGCAAGGCACCGAAAACTGTATATTTAGATCATGCTGCTGTGGGGCGATTATACTCCTGGAAAAATTTATCTTCGCGGTTAAACAGATGGGCCTTAAATTTACAAGAGTACAATTTAATAATTAAAATACGCCCAATAAAGACAACGTTGTAGTAGATACCTTATCAAGAATAAAACTAGACGAAGAGGAAAAATAATTAAAATGTTCTATGTCAAAGTTGAAAATCTTGGACTCGTGAAACTGTTATTGCCGAATTACAAAGTGATCCAGAATTTAGACGTATTTATATATTGTATTTATATATATTGTATTTATATATTGACAAGACCTGGAAAATTTTGAGCATCCGGATATAGTGGCCATTAGAAATACAGCAGGAAATTATGAGATAATCGAGAGACTCTTATTTTATACTAAAAGAAGAATTAGTGAATTAAGACCGATTATTCCAACCAGTTTGCGAGTGAATTAAGACCGATTATCCCAACCAGTTTGCGGCTTAGCATTTTGCAAGAATTACATGATACAACTACTGCATACCATCTTGCCATTAGAAAAATGATTCAAAGAGTACGCGAGACGGTCTTCTTTCCGGAACTTCAAAAATTTATTACGTAATATTTTAGATCCTGCCTTATGAGCCAATTAGTTAACTATGTAAATTATAGCTCGGCCGGGTATTTAAATAGCATAAGAGCTACCTTTAAAAATGAATTAAGAGGAAAAGATTTTTTAGGCCCATACCCAAAACGTGAAAGTAATAAAAATAGATATTTACTCGTTATTGTCGATCATTTCTTGAAGTGGGTAGAAATAATCCCCCTTAAAAGAACTTCAGCTAAAACCGTATCTGATTCTTTTCTAAATAAATATCTCTTAAAATATTAAGTTCACTTATGGTAATAAGGGACAATGGTCTTCAGTTTATTAGTCAAATTTTCGAAGATCTATATTCAGGGCTTGGCATACGCCATTTAAAGACGGTCCATTATTAATCATAATATAACATCGCCGAACGCATAAATAGAAATATTGTAAAAATTAGTAGTTATATAAAATTTTTACAACCGACGCTGGGATGACTATGTGAACGAGCTGGCTTCTCCTCTAAGAACATCTAAACACGATACTATCGGAAAAACTTCGTCCGAATTATTTTTGGGGAGGAAAATAATTATATTGAACATATTGTTCATTCAGAAAATCATTATTGAAGCAATAAGAAATTCGTATACTGCAAGAGCAAAACAAAATGAGTATTATGATAAGAAAAGAAGAGATTCTGACTTAAAACCGGGGATAAATGTTTAAATAAAAACATTTGTTGTCTTGCGACCCACAAGAAGCTAAAGTGTATCCCCAGATTTGAAGGTCCTTCCATTATTTATTGAATTTGGGGAACTGTATGTTACTTCAAGGGAGATAACGGAGTCAATGATACTGTCGATGTGGATCAAGTTAACAAATATTACGACAGCGCTAATATGCTACTTTATCAAAATATTTTGCAGGAATCACCTTCTAGCAGAAGGAAAGCACCAGCACCAACTACAAGGGATGGGCCTCGACCTTCAAGAATTGTAGTTCCAGAAATGAAAAGAGAGGAATCGAGAATGATGGAACCCGAAAATAAAAGACGGCGACATGAGGAGAAAAAAGAAAACATCAAGGGAAACTGGGGCCAGCACAAGAGAGTAGCAAGGCAGCGCGAAAGGAAGGCAGACGAAAACTCCATACGAGATTCAGCTAGCGGCGAACGGACAGACAACTCCAGCGAAAATATTAGTGATCTAGATTTTAAGTGCCACGGAAGGAAGACAGTGACCGTACAGCAGCACAAATTCCACACCGGAAGCGGGCATTCGAAGAATATTGTGTAATTTAGCAATACTTCTTACCTTTTGAATTTATTGTTAGATCATCTGTAACTTCTCCCCGCAAGTAGTCGGTGCTTTTGAAGCATGAAGTCTGCAAGCTTTCTGTTAAATAGTTGTGATAGAAAAGGCTTTTTACATCCCTTTCCTCTTGCATTCTTCACATCTGTGCTTGAATTTGCTAGGTTGAACTTTGAGATCTAGACGCTTGCATGATAGCTAAGAAAGTGAGATCTTATATATTTGCAATTCTTTCTCCAAGAATTTCATTATGCCCAAAAGATATTGAAGTTTATGCAGCAGAGAACTGGACAAAATTTTGCGTTCTCTAAAATTTTATACAGGATAATGGGAAGTCCGAAATCGTAAATGATCTTAAAACTGGAATTTTGGTCAAGCTTCTTGTGCACTTTCACACGGAAGAAGACCACAGCAACTGATTTTTCAGGACCAGGAATCTAACATTTCAGGTTTTTCTCCTGAAATTGTAGTCCAGAAGAAGTTAGAATCTTCATGCCTATTGTTGAGATGGAATGGAAATTTGGATGAAGCGACCAAAAGGTCGGAATTACATTTAATGCAAGTTAGTTTTGTGTTCCTCGATAGCTTGCAGGTATGCGATAAATGAGCCTCAGCGCAGTAAAGCCATCTAGGACGGTTATTGCATCGAATTTGCACTCATCCGACATTGCATCGAATTTGCACTCATCCAACATTGCATCGAATTTGCACTCATCCGAAGCATTGACATCCGAAACACAGATTTGGGGTGTTTCAGTGATATGTAATTCTCTAGCTTTATTATAACACAGAGAAAGGATTTTTCATAAAAGACACAGTTGCTTTTATCACAGCGCTTAAATCCCACAAAGAAATAACGAATGCAAATTTCCACAAAGAAATAACGAATGAAAATGGAGGTTGATGTTTCCACTGGTGGTATTCCTGACAAACTGCTTCAACTTAATAACTACATAACCCAACTTGATAAATTAATTTCTAATGGAATTTGAGTTTTAAACCGATAATAAGCCGTAAATGACAACCTTAACTGGAAGCTCTTCCTTTGTACGGAAAGCACAAAATTGAGTCTTAGTTGTTAGAAGGGCATCGATGGCTGTTTCTCTGGCATCCCAGTCATGGAACTGAAAGTGAATTTCTTCACGTTTCAGGCTTCCAATGTAGTCTTTGCTATCATCGGAAACTGATTTAATTTATCTCCACCTGACTGGAGGTCGCTGGCAGATGATCGGTGGGAGGTAGAGTTTGTGTTCCGAGAGAGCTGGGGCGGAATCGATTCCGTCGCAATGTCTTATTAAATGCATCTCCTCTAGGCAACTGATGGAGTTCTCCGTAAAAATCTTAGAAACTTAAACTCTCAGATCAGAATCTCAGCAAAAATCCTCGTTTGGAGATGACTCAGACGAGGCAGAGTATTCATAATCATCCCCGCTTTTTAAATCTAGAGCTTCGTAAGCGGATACATCAGGCATATTCTTGACAGAAAGCACAGTGAACGCAGAAGAAGTGACTTCTCGGGGTTAAGAAGTTCATCATCATTTTTATTTTTGATGTTTCAAAGAACTTTCAAATGTTCTGGAGGGAGAAGCTGTAAAAGGTTGGATATAGGCTGGTTGGTTAGTTAGAAGGTTTGCTTGAAATAAGAAGTATATTGTTAGCGAGAAACGGACTGGTTTTAAAGATTGTATTTATTCTCTATGGCGGAAGCAGAAAGTTATGAAGCGTTTGAACACGTCAGAACATACATATGAAATCCTTCAGCCCAGTTGCATCATAGCGATTTTGCTAGACAAGACAGGGTTTTCAGAGTGCTGCCGTGTCTATTGTGGAGGTGTCGCTCCGCGGTAAAATGCGCGTTTCCCCATATGAGAGCTTATGGATTCAATGTAGCGGCCGGAGATTACGGAAAGCTGTGGGGTTATTTTTAAAACTTGTGACGAAGGCTATATATAGTTCTTTAAGTTAAATTTTGTTTACGCAAGCAGTAAAGTTCTTTTACACTAAACGGTAAACATGCATATTAAAGCAAAAAGTTTTAGTAAGGGCTTTTTCTGGAGTGTTTAATCTGTGGACATTTTCGCATTCTCACTTGATGCTCGAACAATAGTTAGCCATCATGTGTATGTCACCTTGGGACCATGCTTTCATGACCTTCAAATTTTGGCGGAATCACTCACCCTGCTCATCATCAAGATTTTTCGGAAATTTATTAAGATGGCTATGTAAAAATTGCAGTTTGATGCTCGTATTGCAACTAAGCATTTTGAAGCTCTTCAAAAGTTACTGGACAATTCCGCTGTAATTCTGTGCTCTTGAAATTCCAAGAAAGTCTTTAAAATGTTTCTGAATGCAAACCAAGCATTCTTTTGAAGTTCTGTAATTGTTTCGATAAAATGTTCATCTTTAATGAGTTGCCGAATCTGTGGTTCATCAAACACACCGGCATTTTATCTTTTCCAATGACAGGCTAGGAAAAACCGGATGAGATTCTTGAAACATTCTCCTTCAACTGGCAAAGCTTTAACAATTTGCTTTATGAGACCCTGATTTATACGCGGAGGTGAAATACACAGTGGCGTAGAGAGCATAACTGGCGCCCAGGGCAAAATGCCTTTTTGGCGCCCCCCCCAAAAAAAACACTTGCAGTAATATAATGTATAGAATATATTTGTAATAAGAAAGTAATGCAAATAGTAATAAAATGCTGAATCTGTCATAAAAATACTCTAAAACATGTTAAGAATAGTCACTACCTAACTACACTAGCACTGGATTCCGAAATGTATCTGTGTCGTCTGAATACGGTGATCTAGAAGTATTTAAAAAGGTATTATTTATTTTACATATTTATGTAATTGTTTTTAAAAAAGTACAATTTTTGAACAATTAAAAGTTTAATATGTATTACAGATAAGTAGATATATTTATTAATGATTATATAATACCATAATACATTAATACAATTAATTACTATGCATACATTTTTCTTGCCTTAGATGAAGGACATTTATCACTTACTTCATCAAAGTCGATCATTTCAAATTTTACTCTTTCCACATTTAAAAATACTAGATGACTTAGGGGATCTTGTCCCACCGTTGATTGTAAATAGTCAAAATTTATTTTAATTTGCTGAACGAAAGTACATAATTTGATAATGAAATAGTAAGGAGTATTTGAAGTGCGACTCATAGGTTTGGAAAAACATTTTCTCCATAGATCTGTAATGGAGTTTTAGGTTCAATTTCTTTTCTACTGAGGAGTAATATCTTGCAGTCACATTCACTGCTCAAAACAATTAGGGGATATTGTGAGTTCGGTATGAAATAACCATATAATCGACAACCATTAAAAAAAAAAGAAATAGAAGAGATTATAAAGGAAAATTATAACCGTTACAAAATATGTAAATTTAGTCTGTTACGTCGAAAACTATGCGTATTAGATAAGGAGTAAGGAGCGACCTGCTGCATTCCTTCATAGTAGGAGATTAAAAGCAATTGACACTCGTTGAATGCTTTGTAGCAGTGAATATACGATGTCTCAGCAAGATAACTTAGTTGAATCGGTAGTCAGGAAGGCCATCAGTCGTTTACAGAAGAGTCAAACGAAATCCATTATAGCGCAAGTGTTAGGAGTTTTCAAAAATGTCATTTCCAGACTATGGAATCGTTTTTGGAAACTGGATATGTCTGAGAAATTCGGGACAAGGTTGTGTTATCGTTTTAAAATAAAAAAACGGGAGCTATATGCGCATTTCGTTTAAAAAAAAAAAAAACTAAAAATATATCTCTAGTTTACAAAAATAAAGTGGTCAGAAAGAACGTTTTGTATGCGGAGATATTTGGTTGATGTACTCCAAACATTTTATTACACATTTTATCAGACAAACGAAGAAAATAAGTAATTAATTATATTACAATAATTATTAATTTTAAATATATTTTCCAGAAACGGATCAAAATAAAAACTGAAATTTTCTGGAAAATCTTGTTTGCAGACCATTTGGCGCCCCTCTGGAAGCGGCGCCAAGGCCATCAACCCTCTTTACCCCCTGGCTACTCCATTGGAAATACAATGTTCTTTCTGCCGACAGGTAGCTGATATTTGCATCATCATGTTTCAGGTATGATCTTTGCGGCCAATTCGACTGCGCCCAGTACTTCTCACGAGCTCTACTGTCTCCCTCCCACGCACAAAAAAATAGGGATACTTGGTTTATCCGCGTCGCTGATTCTCCTTATGTCTTCATATTCTTTACACAAACAAACTGAATGGCCTATTCGGACTGCACCAAATAAATTTCCATTGTAGAGCACGACACATGTCAAGCTCTGCTTTGAGCTATCGATGAACAATAGCTATTGTGTTGTGTTATAGGCTGAAATTCCCAGCTGTTACATTAAACCATGTACATTATAGCAACATGCAAATCCATCTTCACTTCGAAAGTGTTGCAGGTATTCTCTTTCTCTTAATCGAAAGTAGGATACCTTAGCTCCTTTTTCATGCAAGTATTTCTGGTGCAGCTTCGATGCTAACAGCTCGAAAGCCTTTTCGGTTAGTCCCAAATCTCGCGCCATATCATTCAACTCATGCTGGTAAAATCCCTTACGAGCTGAATTCTCCTTCTTCAGTTTCAAATTCTTCGTCGTTGGGGTCAATTTGATATTCACCAGAATCGTGTTCCTGCATTTCCAAAGAGGGCAATTCTTTGAAAACTGGCACTGGGAAATCAGCTGAGTGAAACACTGGGCGTATAGCTGATGGTAAACTATGATACTCTATTTCACATTTCGTTTCCTGTTATATATTGTCGATTTTATTTTATATCACGCTCGATAGTGAGGAGAGTGGTCTCAGTCACATAAGGTGTAGAAAAAAAAATTGATGTGATAGAAGAAAATTAACTACTGTATTGAAATCAGCATGCCTATTTAAAACAGCTCAAAAATCGAACTGAACAAAAACTGTGTTACAAATGTTTGTTATGTGTTGGTAAATGTGTTGTAAATGTGTTGGTAAAACATGGATACGAGGCAGTTCCACTAGAAAGTCCACCATGAAGACATAACTCCCCTAGCTCTAATACGCTTTGCTATGATCTAATAAATCTTATCCATATATAACATTTGTGAGCGCTAGGATAAGAAAGAACTCACTCTTATTATGATACTGAATTATTGTGGGGCTCTGGAAGCGAACCTTTAACATCTTCATGTATGTCATCATTTTTTGAATATCATTCATTGAAATTTATGCCCTATGGTTTATCAATAATTTCTATTTCCAAACATAGGCATCTATCGCAACGTAAAGACATAAGGAACTTTCAGGTCCCTGTACAAAAAGTGGTGGGTTTCGCCTCCACCGTCATTTTCCTTTTTTATTTTAATTTAATTTGGTATTTATAACTCTAATTTATCTAATTTAACCTTCAAATTCTATTTGCATTGCTCAAGAGTCTGAGCGAAAATTCAGTTCTCAATAATATAAACCTTTATTTTATTTTTAATAATACATTTGATTTATATCAAATTTAAAATGCACCCATTTTATAACATATCATTGCTACAATATTTACGAACATTAACAATAAATATTCATGCAAAATAAAATTTGTTTCGAAGGCCACATATTACTTACTGCTAGACAGAATCATTTGTTTTTCTCAACTTTCATTTCGAAAGTTATTAAAAGTGTTTCTGATCGTTTGTCGCAAATCATTCCTTTCACATAGTTTTTATTATTTTAATCCTTTAAGAATAATTTCACGTGATTCCTTTCAAGACCGGTTAATCTTCTAGCAGCAAGAAAAAATCATAACCGACGACCTCGAATTTATAAAGTTTTTTTTTTTTTTTTTTTTTTTTTAACAGATGTCGTTTAGAGTTAAAGGAAAGTATTAATTTCAGTAATTTCCTCTTCACAAAAATAAACTAAATAATAATCAGACGATGGTCTTTTACAAAATATTCAGCTGAACAAGCGAAGAAATTAATTTTTCATTTTATAGAAGGAAATAAGCTTTCATGGATGGCATCAACAGGATAATTACAATAAATCAGTCAAAACAGCTGTGTAATGGTATTTAATTCAATTTTGCTAATTTCATCAATAGCTTAACATTTTTCCGTGAAGCAAGCGTTATTTAAGCTGCTCTGTGATATTTACATTTACCCCCCATAGCACAAAACATCCTCAGGATGTCCTATTTAAGTCGCAATATCCCGGGATATACGTAGGATGTCCTAAGGATTCTCAGATGTTGATTCTCAGATGTCCTGAGGAGATCGTAATTTAACATCCTAAGGATGTCTTATTTAAGTCGCTATGTCCCGGGATATGACAGGATGTCCTGAAGATGTTGATTCTCAGATGTCCTGAGGAGTTCACCAATTTCACATCCTGAGGACATTCATTCTGCATTGTCCGGAGGACTTTCGTTGTCAAACATTTTGAGGATATTTGTTCTCAAATTTACCAGTTTTAATTTTTTGACATTGCACATCTGAAACTTGTACATTATTTTATTTTTCATATGTATTTTACTAAGTTGTTTCTAAATGCTGTACATTAAAAATATTGATATGATTGATGATTTATTCTTGTTATTTTGCTATTAATTTTAACTGCCATTTTTTCTGACGTTTTTAAAAATTTATTTAGTCATAGAAAAGATTTTTTTCAATGGATTAGCATTTTCTAGAATATTTGCAAAATTCTAAATAACATATATTTTTTTTATAAAAAATGTATACATTACATATATAATTACTTACAGATTACAAACCCTACTACAAATATAGGTAAAATTAGATATAGATATATTTAATTACGGAAACGGATTTTTTTAAAAATTTGGGTATAGAGACATTAGGTATTTTTTTGGAAGCAGGAAACATGAAAAATTAGCAACTGCCTTCGCCGGGAATCGAAGGACGGACCTCTGGAATACCGGCCCAGTGTGCAGAACCACTACTAAGGGGAGAGATGTCTTCGTGGAGGACTTTCTAAGGGAAACTGGCTCGTATACACGTTACACGTGGGGAAAACCACGAAAACACCCATGCAGCCAGCCCGTTCGCGGGATTCGAACCTCGGTTCGCACTACCAGGGTTCAGCGACTTTACCGCTCGGCCGCTGGTGGGCCGAAGACACGCTAGGAAAGCGGGAGAAATGCCTCATATTACTTCTCTTTTTAAAGGCCGACTTCTTTTAAGGGGATCCAATCACTAAATCCTGGGTGTGGATATACCTCATCCAACACCTTTTTAGTTCGGGCGCCACTGTAGAGACATTAGGATTTTTTTGGGAAGCCGTAGAGATGAAAAATTAGCAACCGCCTTCGCCGTGAATCGAACCATGGACCTCTGAAATACCGGCCCAGCGTGCAGAACTATTACACCACGAAGGCACGATAGGCAAGCGGGAGAAATACCTCATAAGGAAAATATTTTCCTCTAATTACAGGACAGAAAATGTTTTTATATTATTATTATAAAAAAATTGTATGAAATGTTATTGATATTGAATTACAGTTGTGCGATAATTTCGCAGTAAAGATACATCTCTGATGACTATCCAAGATTCTAGAAACTTTGGTCTTATATAGAGATGGTCGTCTTATAGAAATAATGCTTAATATCAATATTTATTTATAATCTCAGAACTATTGGTCACTTTCAGAAGTGGTCGTTTGAGAGGCGATATTCTATATATTTATTTACTGATACTCTCAGATTCCAAAATTTGTTTATATTCTCAGAAATATTGGACGGAAGGTGGTCGTCCCATACATACAAAATTTTACATTTCATTAAAAATGAATTCGGCATTACTTAACTATTTCCCTATTAATTAATTAATTAGATAAAGAAAAAATTAGGAAATAGTACTGTTTATTACGGAATAATGTAGGAAGTTCTACAGAACTATATTCTTTCGCGTCATTGCACATTGTATCCGGCAAACTACTAGTTCCTCGTATTCTTCCGCAAATCCGTAAACATCTGTCTGATTTGAACCGAAATCCAAAATGGCTGCGCCATGAGGTTAACTTGTATGGATATTTTTTGTTGCATGAAAGGTAAGTTCAGTTGCAATACTTGTATGTTTACTTCTTTTGCTTTTCGAATTTATGTCATTTTGACAGTTAAATGTTTCACAGTTTATGAATTGTTACCATTCTGTCGTGAATTACGTGTATCTCAATGGCTGGCTGTCTTTTAAATATCTAATTAGCCCTGCTATCCAAATGTTTATGACTGAATTTTTTTTAGTCTAGTTTATGCATTCAGCTTCAAAATAATATGTGTGATCAGATTGCTTATTATTTTATTGCAGCAATACATTTATGTTAAATAGTTTGAACAATTGCATAAAAATAAGAGTGCATTGTTTTGTCCAAAATATGTATGGTTGAAACATTATCTTAATCTAGTTTGTAATTCAAGTTTTTTTTGGGGTACTGTTCTGTTATTGGGACCAGAATCGGAAATGTATGAACCTGTGTTCGTAAGTATGTGCATAGATGTGTATATGTAGACATACAAATATACAAGCATACATAAATACAATTCTGAACCCGGTCCTGATAACAGAACAGTACCTTTTTTTAATCTTTTTTGAATATTTTATAAAAGGATTAAGCATTTTTCAAACTGCATATCGTTTTAAGATTCGACTTGCAGGAAGACAAAATATGGTCATTCAATCAAATGCTTATGTAATAATGGCTTTTAACATTTTCTCATAAATATTGTTTGCATTTTTATTGTATTTTAGATACTTTAGTTATGTAAAGTGAACATGAGAATATTAGTAAAGCTGAAGAATATGAATAGCTACCATAATACATGTATTTTTTCATCGAGCCCATTGTTTTAGAAACCAATGCACCATTATTATATGCTGGCTTATTTTATAGTTATATGCAGTTTAATTTTATGTTCATGTTACTGTAGTATTGTCATTATAATAAAAGTATTGATAATTTTTGTTGAATCTTGCAAGTTGCCTAACATTCAGAATTATTACTACCGAATTTTACCGATAGGTTTTTTTGAGTTGACATAATCTGTCTGATAAATAAAATAAACTGGTGTTTAAATTATATGCATTTCTCTTAATGTTTCATTGAAAGTGAGATGGAAATATAAATGCTATCCAGAAAAGTGAATTCTTTTTGCCTGAAATAACAAACTGTACTAAATGATTAATGTTTATATCATTTTAGAAATGTCAATATTAAAGTTTCTCCCCCTTCTCTTCTTTGATTTTGAAATAATTTATAATAAAATAATATATGCATAAGTGTAATTAATGTAAAGTGTCATTCAATAATATAATTTATTTTTACTGATATTTTTATATTTCTTATCTGGGTTTTCTTTTGGTGTTAGAAGGAGGAAAAGACTGTAATGTTTTAATTAAGGAAATAATTAAAACATTACAGTCTTTTAAATAACACAGTTATAGTAATGTTTATTGAAGCAATCAGTACTGTGTGATTGCCAGTGATTGAATAATGTTAAAATGCATTGTTCATAAGGAAATTTGCTTAGATTTGTGTTATAGATTTTATTTTGACACAAGCTGAAATTTGAATTATTGGAAGCACTTTGAAAACTCGAATTATTTCCTGAATCATTAATCAGGCCAATATATAACATACAAATTTTCATACAAAATTATTTCTTTGAGCATATTATAAAGAGCTCATTTAATTTTATTATTTGTACAAATTTTAGACAAAAGTAGCATGTAACAGTTAAAGATTTATTGAAGCCTACTTGTTACTTGTGGTAACAAAGAAGTGTGAAAGATATTGCCACATTAGCGAACATGACGATCATTAATGCTTAGTTTAGTAATTTAATAATATATTGAGAAATGCTGGGAACTTTCAGAAGTAGACATTTCGGAAATGATGGGCTTGATAAGAAATTTACATGGTTTTATTATTTATTCTTTAGTTAAGAATGGATTTTAGATGTTCATGTGAAAGAATTCTGTTTAAGTATATGTGAAAGAATTGTTAAAGTTTGGCATTTAAAAAAATGAATTAATAATATGCAATTATATTTTTATTATACATATATTACTATATATTTCTAATGTGCTATGTAAATGTCAGTGCTAAACAATTGAGATACTATAGTCAGGGCAATCTTTTCTTATACATGAAAAATTCTGATAATTTCTTATCATCTGCCCTCACAGCTTCAACTTATGTTAAAACAGCAAGAGTATGCACACGATAATAGCAAACTATGAATATGCATACCACACACATGTATTTACATGCTTTATATTTAATCTCTATTTCTGAATAGTATTCCATTGGATGAAAAATATGTGAATATTGACCCAACGTATATATTTTTGTGTGTGTGCATCCTAAAATTTTTTGTTTCTTATAAAGTGCTTATTTGAATTACTACTTGTGAACAGAGCAGTAGATATGAACCATAAACTAACCATTTTACCAATTTTCACAGCTTTGCAGATAGTCAGAAAGCACCAAAATTTTTAATAATGTTAAGTTTAAATGATGTTCTATACTTTTGTGTTAATTTTTCTATTCTATTAATTCTATTACTGTGTTATCAAACTTTCTGCAGGAATTTCAACTGGTTAAGATGTTATTACCATGTGGAGAAGAATTTGGTTTTCAAGCTAGAAAAAATTGCAGCTGAAGGATTTTGTAGAAGGTCAGTCAAACTGGGTTTAGTTAATTATAATTTAATTTTGGGTGAAGAATTCTCAAATTTATTTATCATAAGTGTCTAAAGGTCTTCTAAATTAAATTCTGCTTGTTTTTGAAATTTTTCATGACATTCATTCTTTGATTATTATTATTATTTTTTTAAATTTACTAACTTAATCCAGGCACATAATTGCATTTAATACCATACCTTAAATATTGTAAAATGTTAAAATAATACATTTCACTTAAAAATGTGGTTGTGACAGTAAATTTTCTGTTACATTTAATCATATCTATAAACATTGGTATACATCATTTTTCAATAATCTGTATATTATTTTGTGCATTTCTTTTACATCCAAGATCTGGCATATGACTTGCTTTTCAAACTGATAACATGGTGTAATAATGTAATCTAATGGTTAAAGTTTACTATGGAACGGGCCAAATTTAATAAACTATTCTTTGATAGAAATTTATTCATTTGTTCAGTGTGTCTCATCTCTTTAAATTGCTAAAGTAAATTTTATGTACTTGCATTTAGGAATTTTGACTGTATCAGAGTAATTTTGTTTCAGTTATTATAACATACAAGGGAAAAAATTCATTCATAGCTCTGTATTTAAAATTAAAGTCCTTAATAAAGAGGGACGTTTTGTTGTTTTTAATGTCGATAGAAAGGGTTACTTTTTAACCTAATTTAAAATTTTCATTACTTTAACATGTCCAATAATTGTTATTTTAACTCCAATATTGTAATAATATCAGAATTCCTTACTTTTTGATAGGTAATCCAAATGTAAAACAAGAAAAGAAAAAATTAAAATCTAGAAGTATATTTATTTCATACCTCTAACAAATAAAAACAACACAAGCACTTTTTACTGTCTATCTGCATAGTGTGGCATGTCCGGTAAGACTGAGATTTGTATGGTCAAATCCATGTTTCAGTTAAAGGAAAATGCATGCACAGTCTTCTGATTTTCCCTTCGATTAAGGATTCTGTATACACTAGCATAAGAAATATATTAGTTAATGCAGTGTTATACATCAATATTTATAGACAATTATTGTGGCTATGTTTATTATAATTTTGTTCACTGTAATGGCTGGAGTGCCTAAACCATCATGCTGTGTAAACAAAACTCAAATCTTCATCTCTGCATACTGCTCCACTAGTGTTTAAACCACTGAAATGGTGATTATGGTAGAACATTTTTGGTAAAAATTTACTCTACTGTAACCTTTGGTGAATCGTTTCTTTTTTTTATGTCAAGATCGTCACCTGAGAGGATCGGCACCAATTTCAAGGTGGCCGCTACACAAAACCAAAATAAGAAGTCAAAGACATACACAAACTCTGTGTCCATGTACACATCGACCTATTAAAACAGAGAACTGCACAAACTGGGCATTGTGCACTGCCTTAACTTTGTCCATGTACACATTGATCTATTTTCACTTTAAGAAAATCAGAAAGTTAAAAATATCATAGTTACCAGAAAAAATTCGCCACTGTCTTAACACACAGACAACCAAAAATACACAAACAGAGAGGAATAAATTACCAAAAATACATATTTCCTAACATAAAAACATTAAACAACAAATCTTCTAACAAAAATTAACACACAGAGACAAAAAATAAATGAAACGTCATTTTTTTTTAACATACCTTTTTTTTCACATGCATATGTTTAGGCTTCCCACCACCATCTTCCAGGTAAGCAATTCAATTAAATTTTTCGTCTCTTAGTCACTTCAGACATACTCAAACGATGGTACCCACACCAAAATAATAAATAGTATGTTCAAAATACAAGACCATACCACTTCCGTGCAACCAAACACAGCAATTGAAAAGAATGGTAAGAGCCAAAAACCTGGGACCGTACAAAAGGTTTACTATTAAAAAAAGTAGCCCAAAACTAAATTTATCACAGCACGTTGGCAATATTTGCAGAAATAACTCCTTTTTATTGACAAAAAAAGTTTTTTTTTTTTTTCCCAAAGGCTACTTTCGCCAACATTATCAACATTAGGGTTACCGAAAAACTTATTTGATGCAATGGGCTTCCACATTTCACAAACAACCAATACCACTTTGCGATTTTTTTTTCAGACAGAAACCAAGGTGTACCATACAGTAAAGATTAGCCACATCTTCATTTACTACTGTTACAAGTACTTCTTTGGTAAATTTCTGCGGTTAAATTCAAAAGTTTAAAATTGCATTAACATGATCAGATTCAGAGTCATAGCTAGGGTTTTCAGCGCTCAGGGACAACTGAAGATTTCACACCCCCTACTGCTAGCCAAGGATGGAAAACATTTAATTCTAAAATGTTCTAACATCAGTTTGGCGCCCCTTGGATTCTGCACCTGGGGACAGATGCCCCCCTTTCCCCCCTCTAGCTACACCCCTGATGCAGATTTTATTTTCTGCACGTAGCTAACAATTACTTATGTGTTGTCAGATAAATGTTACCAGATGCAGTTAATTATTTTTTACTTGCCAATCTCATGAGACAAGTTTTTTTTGCTCCTGCAAGACTTTACTTTGTGTTGCAAAATAAATTCATTCTCACTCTTTTTGGACTTGCCTACACATTAAATTTAAAATAGTTTTATGAATAGGTAAGATGTGATTATCATAATTTTGTTTCTCTTTTTATCTTGGCAACTTTATATGTTGATTCAGTATCCAGGTTACCTACCAGTGGCTGATTGATAAAACTGCTCATATGTTCAGCTGGTGGTTTGAGTTTTTCTGACATAAAAAATTTTAAAAGGCATCCCCCATGTTTATTTTACTATAATCGAAAAATCAAATAATTGCTACTCTGTTTATAGGTACTAAATGTTAAAATATTTTAAATGCTTCCTTTTAATTTGCATTCTAATAGTCATTTGTTTAAATTTAATTATGAATTATATTGACATATAGTAATTGTGAGTGTTTTCTTATTTTAGGTGCTGTGAAAGGCAATGACAGAGATCCAATTTATCAAGAGTTCTTATATACATAAGAATACATGGATATAAAATTGTTTTTCATGAATTCAAATAAAATGTGATAAATTGGATTAATAAAAACTATTTTGAATTTTGAAAAGTGTTTTTCCTCTGTTAATCATAATATAGTGCCATAAATTTCTGAATGTGTTTATTTTTCATCCAAATAAATAGCTTTAAAAAAATTTGTCATATTAATAGATATTGCATAATTTAGCATTATTATAAATATTTATTATAGCAGATTTAGCTGAACTACTTTTTTTAGTCTCTTTGCAGATGAAGTCACAAAGGTAAGTGGTTAGATATTTTTCTGTATTCCCCATTAAGTAATTTTATCTGGTAAATTACCATTACTTATATACTAAAGGTGAAAGAATAAGCTTTCCTTGAAGATACAAAAATTTGCAGATATTTCAAAAAATTGGTATACGTAAAAAAGTTCTTAAATTGCCACATATGCGAAACTGAAAATGTTATATATGAAATAGTTCAGAAATATAAATATTTTCACTATTTTTTAACTATAATTCACTGTATTTGTTATATATAATCACAGTTTAAGGTAGCAGTGCTTTTCTCACTGTGATTTCTCATGTATTTTGATTCATAAATACACATACATAAATCCACGTATTTTGATTTCTCTTTTGAGACCGAATAAAAAATGAATTAAACATTCTCGTTGACATTGAGAGTTAAATAAAAGCTCACCTCAAAATAAAATGAATTAATAAATTTATAGAAAATTTTACATTGCATATATTGAGCAGAAAGAGTAAACTGAATATACTTAATGGAGTTAATAATTGGTAAAGTTGATAGCAGATTAAAATGCCTTAATTGCATGGTAAACAGTAGATCTTTTGAAGTTTTTCTATGTTGCGTAAAATGCAGATTTAAATTTTCGATATTGATTGTCATATAAATGGCAATTACTGTTTTATTTTGCTCTGAAATGAATGTAATAAAATTCTGGATGAGACAACCTTTAACATGCGCTAGAATTTACAAAGTTTAATTTGGTGCTGATTTCAATGGGTAAATTTCATTTTACTGAATTTTGCATAAAATAATACTAATGAACCATTGCAAATTATTTTCAGAACTTTTTTTTTTTTTTTTTTTATCTAAAAGGCTATTAGTTTTGAAATGTGACTTCATATCGTCAGTCGTAAACTTGTTTCGCTTTTCATTCAAGTCTTGCCATTTGGCAAAATTTAACATATTTACCTATAAAATCTAATATATTATTGACTAACAAGCCAAGGTAATTAAAAGCATTACACACAGTTCTTAACAATGCTTTTTTAAATTTTTAATCTGATTGATTTAAAATGCATTTAATTCATGATATATCTAATTGAAAACATTTTAATATTTCTACATAATTACATGATATATTTCTTCACTTTTCAAATATATAGAAGATATATAACTTTCTGGCGTCAGTATCTTATAAAATGTTTTGCTATTTCCACTGCCCCATCTCTATTGATAATCTATGCATTCATAAACTTTTAGCCTCTTTGAGTGACTGCTAAAATCTGAGGCTTTTCAGATTTTTTTTTTTTAATTGTGTGAGCAGAAAGATAGAATTTTAGAAGAGCTTCTTGAGTTACCTTTTGAATGATATAAAGATGGTGTTGGTGTATTTAATTATGGCAAAGCACACGAGGGCTATCTGCCTAAGGGGAGGGATGCCTTTCGTGGAGGACTTTCTGAGGGAAACTGGCTCGTATACACGTTACACATGGGGAAAACCACGAAAACGCCCATGCAGCCAGCCCGTTCGCGGGATTCGAACCTCGGACCGAACTACCAGTGTTCAGCGACTTTACCGCTCGGCCGCTGGTGGGCCCGAATGATATAAAGAATTGTTAACATAATGTCAAATTTTTACAACTAAATATTAAATATATAAAAAAGCCTGCAGCATTCTCATGTTACGAAAACATATTTATTTATTCTGAGGCTAGGAATTGATTTAGTTTTAAAAATACAATTTATTCCTTTTAACAATTTCCCAACAGTGTCATCAAAACTATAAATTCATTACATGTTTTAAAGAAAGATGATTCATTTATGTAAAGATTATTAAATGGGTAATTTTATTATTCAATTTTTAATACAAATTAACTGAAATTAGAAACTGATTTTGTAAAATAATTTAATTATGAATAATTCAATTTGGGGGCTATTGGATGTTTAAAAATGATCAAAAAATTTTTAATATCTTAAAAATAAAAGCAAAATTTTCAGTTTTAATATTTTGTATTAATAATTCATTTTAATTTCCTTGCTCAGTTTTAATATATTCACAAATTCAGATTTAAAAACAAAATAAGTTGTATGAATATTTTCAACATTTCTGATTTTTCCATAGTAACCATAGGAGAACGATTTGAGACTATCTGTGTAAAAAAAAGTAGGTTTTAGATCATCACACCTTCACATACTACTTTCACTGGAATTTTCCTCTGTATATATACTGGGATGTGACACTAAGCAGTTGAGAATATGTATTTAAGAGGTTAAAGGGATATTGTAACTAGTGTTTCAAATCCTGATAACATCCCATACGCTGTCGGTGGGACGTAGATAGGATGTCCTAAGGATATACTGGGATGTGACATTAAGCGCTCAGGAGGATGAGTTTAGGAGGAAATTGGGATATTACGGGATGTCCTGAGGATGTAGTAAGTTGGAATCTAAATCCTAATAACATCCCATATGCTGTCGATGGACATAGATAGGATGTTTTTATGATATAATGGGATGTGCTTAGGAGGTTTGTGGGATGTCCTGAGGATGTAGTAAGTAGGAGTTCATATCCTAATAACATCCCGCACGCTGTCGATGGGACTTTTAGGATGTCCTGAGGATATCCCGGGATGTGACATTAAGCACTCGGGAGGAGGTTCGCGGGATGTCCTGAGGATGTGCGCATATCCCGCGAGCAACATCCTTGGGATATCCCAAGGATGTTTTTGTGCTATGTGGGACATTATTTCTGTGCCAAATAGTGAGCCATGACCAGCCGACGTACCTATGTCGTGACCAACGTTCAGCCCTCGTTTTCAATCTGCAGTGATCTGTCTCGAATAATTTTCTTAGTCTGTTAATGTTAACTCATGGAGCTCACGAAGCGAACTAAACATTTTTGACTGCTTATGGCTCTTTCTCAGACTTTTTCTCATTACTCCCATTTTCGAAAATGTTACTTATGAACGTAAATATTGCTCAACTGAGTACGTCCACATAACACACATTTTTTTTTCTTCCTCTGTTCACTCTTCTTTTCTTTCTTCGTCATACTTTTCTCTTGTCTTTCTTAATAATATTAACCAAGATACTGATGTCACTGCTAACGCTGGATTTAATAACTAAAGTAACAGTAAATAAAAGTAAACGATATCTATATTAGTCAACTCATGCCTTAAAAGCTCATTCGTTTCATAACATCTTAAAACAGGTCGCAAATTCCAAATCACAAAATTACATAGATCATCAAAATGTAGCTTATAATAATCTTTTTACATATTATTTGGTACTTACGTACTATGACGACTACCTAGATATCTCGCCAAAACTGGCGACCCTTGTAGGTTTGTAGGTTATACAGGTTAACCCTAACACAGGTTATAGAGGGCGCTAAAATTAAGAGCATTATCCCGCAATAGTCCAGCACTTGCTATTACCATACCTTTTTTTACTACATTTACGCGGGTTATTACGTTTAGGTTAAACACGTGAAACTTTTCGTGATTATTTTTTTTCCTAATAGGTATCAACATTTACCAACTTACTTCAAATGAAGAAGAAGCGATAGAATTTTTCAGAGAGGCTAGAATTTTACCCAAAAAACGCATTTGTAAAAAAGGCCATGATATGAAGTTTTATAATTCAGGATTTTATTGGAGATGTAATGTCAAAAATTGTCAACAAAAGTCTAGTGTCCGAACTGGTACGTGGTTTGAAAACAGTCTTACTGAAATTTTAAAAGCTTTAAAATTTATTTTAGGTATATGAACAGTCGTCCATTAAATGGTGCAAACATCAGTTGGGATTCATCCAATAACACTGCTATTGATTGGAATAATTGTATGCTTGAAAAGTGTGTGAAGGATTTGGATGATAATCGAAATATTAAAACTGGAAGGCCCGGAATGATTGTCCAAAACTGAAGAAAATCTTTTTACGCGACGAAAGAATAATCAATGTCGTTTCTTGCCACAGCAGTGGGTCTTCAATGGAATTTGCTGGAAGACAAAATAAACATTATTAGTCAGAGTTCCAGACCGGAAGGCAACAACGTTAATGCATGAAATCCAAAATAATAATGCTAAAGGCTCAACAATAATGTCAGATTCGTGCCCTGGATATCAAACAGAGGAGCTCATTGCTGCCAATTTTGAACATTTTAAGGTGAATCATCGATTATGTTGACCCATCTGCGCAGATTCATATTCAACGCATTGAAAGGATGTGGGAAAATGGAGGAACAAACCGCCATCATTTGGATACCTATTTAGCTGAATTTATTTGGCGGAAAAAACAGGAAACGCCTTTCGATGTTATTATGAAAGCTATTTCCCGCCACTTTCCTCACCATTAACTTCAACGTTTTCTCTTAACCAGTTTTAAGTAAGTTAATTTTAGTTTTTTTAATTCGTATTTATATATATACGTTTATTTATAATATGTGTATATATATATATATATATATATATATATATATTCGGAAATTTTTATTTTCAAGGATTTTCCTTTATAAGTAGAGCTTTTATTTTTAAAAGAATTTATAAACATAAACCAAAAAACGCCAATGAAGATTTTTATCGACAAATGTTGCCAAAGTAGTCGTCATAGTACGTAAGTACCCTTTATTTTTATATTCCAACCTATCCTGTATTTCCGTTCCGTACTCCTTTTCATCTATTATGGCAGATTCAATTCCAGTGTTTTGTGGAGTCATTGCGTTATTTTGAAGCAGGGGAAGACATGAAAAATGAGCAATGCTCTCGCCGTGACTCGAAACATGGACCTCTCGAATACGTGCCGAGTGTGCTGACCACTACACCACGAAGGCATGCTATGAAGGGGGGAGAAATAAATTATATACTCCCCCTTTAAAGGGCGACTTGGGATTAGGGGACCCAATCGCCAAATCCTGGTGGTGGAGAATCATCATCCAGCACTTTTTCATATTTCGGGTGCCGCCGTAGAGCCAATAGGATTATTTTGAAACAGAAAACATGAATAATGAGTAATGCTCTCGCCGGAACTTGAAACACGGACCTCTCGAATACGCGCCAAGTGTGCTGACCACTACGCCACGAAGACATGCTAAGAAGGCGTCAGAAATATCTTTAGTTTAATATTAATATTTCCTTTTCATTTTCATTTGAGATGAATAAGTCATCTCCTAATAAATCAAATTTAATATAATCCGATTCTATTTTCCTTTCCACTTTAGCGATCAGACTCTTAACTGATGCTCTTAGTATTGCTCGCTTCTTTTTTAGTGCTTTTAAGTTATCCCTCTTATAATCAATATTCAATCACTAATAGAACAATAATAAACACTTAAATCACAATCTATCTAAAAATCATTGTTATTTCTAGGTTTCGGTACCATCTTGCATTGTCTGTGTTTCTAATTTGTATTTTCTTATTTTTACCTTCAACATCAATGTTTGATAAGAAAATCTTTTTGTTTATCTTTCCTTAAATAAGTCCACAGGACGCTTAGAATTCTTTGCCATTTTATCACATGGAAAACTTTATTTACAATTCGTTTGCTTACAGAAAAACATTCATCAGTTTTCTATCGTTGCCACTACATCTCAATTAAAAAATACGCAAAGCGGTAAGAAAAACAATAAACATAAAATAAAAAGCTGCGCCCTCTCGTGGCCAGCAACATGAAACTATAAAACCCACATTCTATATTTATATTTGAGAAAATTCTATACTTGTAATGAAACAATAAAAATACAAAAAGTTTCACTCTGATGAAACTTCTGGGATAACGTCCTTTGGGCTAAAAATTCAAAAACATTTCTAACAAAAATAAATAAATAAACAAATAAATAAATAATAATTATTAGTTAGAATTTTACTCATTGAATATTTAGTAAAACATACATAAATAATAATAATAATAAAACAATAACGAAAACTCGAATTTATATTTATTTTCTGTTTGAGTTCTATTTATTTTTATCTGCGAGTTCTCCTGTTTATTATTTGTAATTTAAACGCATTGTTGTTGCTACTGACTAATCGCTTTTGTTTGAATCAGAACAACTTCACGAAATTCATCGTGTCGAAAAGTACAAGATGTCGCTGGGAAGAGCTTTGGGCGCATACAGGAGACAGTGCGATTTTGTCCAGTTCCACCTCGTCCGAGTGTCATCCACTCCTCTTCCCCTACCACCAAACCATACGAAAGGACTTTCGGATAGCCATATATTTATTGTTCCCATGCTGCAAAGATACTAGACATTTATGACTAGTATCTTTGACAATCCCTTCCTTCGCCTGGACTCGAACCCGTGCTTTTTGGTACAGTAATCAAAGTCACTAATCATTATCCCGTTCGGACGGTTAATTCAAACGAATCGAAAGCTAATAAATTTTAGGCATACTTTGATACTTCGGTGAGTATGTTGGCACTCAGCAGGTTAACAGGTCCTGCTCTTGAGAGTTCATGATTGAGTCCCAAATTGAGCCTGACCTGTATGAAATTTTAGACATTTATTTCAGGTAGTTCCAATATGTGGTTCAATTACTAAATACATTGGTGGACAAAATTAAGCGTTGAAAAACACTTTACCATATTTCTCATAAAATACCACACAAAGTCGGGATAGTTAGCTGCCATATAATGTCTGTATAATTCTTAGAGAATAAAAGGTAAAAAGGCTTACCTTTTAGTCGATCTTCTTTCTTTTCCAAAGCATATCCGAGAGTATTTTTCCTAAGTACATCTACACACTACTCACAGAAAGGAGAGGCTTTTAAGATAAAAGATATTTAATTTACATCACAACACTAAACTAAAATATATATGTAACACAGAAGAATAGGATTAACATGGTTCACTCAAACGTCCATCACGAGTTCTCAGAGTTCAACTAAAAAGTTCTGATTTAGTTTTTGCTGCGCGCATGCGCAAATCACGTGGTTGTCGGTGAGAGTTTCAACAATGTCATTGTGGCGCTGGTGTCACTGAGATAAGTTTACCTACCCATGTGGCTGTCTCTACGTCAGCGGGAGTCCGCGTCCTACTGCTAACCTCATTCCGCTCTGCAACGCAGTAGTGATTTTAATGGTCTTTCTTGAATATCTTGTTGTTTTTTCCTGTTTTTAGATGCAATGAGGATACGCCGTTGCTTAGACATAGATATCAGATGGAAAATCGTCTTCAGGCAGAGCACTCTCAAGGTCAGGTTGCAAGAGAACTTGGATGTAACCCTAACCGGCATTTAGTACTTTCAGCCAAGAGCCAGAGGACGTCCACAGCCACACAGCAGTCTCGTGACCTCCATATGTTTGACACTGGTCATATGAATGCAGTGAGGTACAGGCAGGAGATCATACAGCTCTATGTGCAAATTTTAGGAATGCAATTGGCCCTTAGTTCGTTTTTGTAGACGGCAATGCAAGACCGCATAAGGCCCATCTGGTTGATGATTATCTGGAAAGCTAGGATAATCACCCGGGGGTGGCAGATTCGACCCTTGACACAGGCAATCCGTACCTTACTTACGGCACTGGTCAGGCACGTTACTAGGGTAATGTGGGAGAATTTCCCACATGAATTTACGACTGTGAAGGTATCCACACTGTCGTCATCTTCACCACTTCACGACTGACTGACATTCGACGCCTCAAGAATCTAACTTCACCGCAGTCGACGGTTCACAGTTGCGAAGCTGTGACGCGACTGTGAATACCTAACGGTTGGGCATTGGGTTTTCGCTTTAGGGACACAGGTATTATGTAACTATTCCATAGTGAAGCGTTTCTTTGTGGAGTGAAGTGGTGAAATCTAGATTCGTCCCTTTGACTATGCCACATAGGAATTTGTTGACATCTGCAGTATATCGTTTTAGGAGATTGAAACAGGACTACTAACGTTGTTCTCTGTGTTTGGTTGTCAAAAGTCGTTGCACTCATCTCGCACACATATTTTGATATTTCAGGTGTTCTTGAATAATAGAATACCCACTTCCATTTGAAATGTCCAGCATACTCGAATTTTTTTTAGTATTTACGTATGGATTGTTCCAAAGAACGTCTAAATAATGCCAAGAATTTCAATCCTGGTGGAGATTTAAGGTCCTCCTGAGTGATAATCATCAGTCATAATGGGGCAACCATTTTTATATTGCCCGCACCACTTGGAAACTGCAGGCCGAGATACTGCATGCTTGCCATAAGCAGCGACACTTTCATGATAAATTTCTGTGCAATTCAAGCGTCTAGGCCATGAAAAACTTTATAGTTTCTGTTTCTGTAGACGCGACTTTACCAAACCTCACTAACTAATTTGACACTTCTTTTACTCCAGATTCAGCAAGAATTTTATCTTGTTCCTGCTGGCACCTCAAATAACGCTGATTCGGGGCAACTACACAAGTTTGGATTAGCCATTAAGCAACATAAACACGTGCATCAAGGAAAGGGGGCACCACAAAAACATCCTTAGGTATTCAGAAAAGCGGCATCAAAATTTTTGTCACTGTTCAGTTTTTGAATGCCTGGTGCATCTAAACCAAAACCGAGAGAGAGAGAGAGAGAGACATGGAGAGGAGGAAAATGTGGTGTACACCATATGTGGGGAACTAAAAACTTTTAAGTGCTTACGGCTGCTAAAAATCTTAATCCGGGTGCGCTAACGCACATTCATTTCCTTCCGAAATTCTTATATCTATTCTGCAATCCCAGAAACATACTGCGCAGTATTTACAATATGTTGCCAAATGGGACAAGTGTAACTTTCTTTCTCATTTACCTTCTAATTATTCTTTATTGTATGCAATCCCAGCCTGTGCTACAGTGTGCAAGACTTTTAAGAGAAACTAGGACGTGTTTCGAAATAAAACATTACAAAGGATACCCATGTACCATCGTGTGCCGGAACTAGAGAAATTTGCAAGGAACTGAAAATGAAACACATGCATGATCATACTCTTAATACCTGCTATAATCTATTTAAATAAAGGAAAAATTCAGACTATGCGCATATGATGCTTGTCAATTATGACCCGAAGTTGGAAAATCCAGTTAAATGATTCTGAACGATTTTTCAGGAACCAGTTTGAAAGTGAAACGGTACAATTCTATGACCTATCATGTGTAAATAATGCATATATATTTTTAAATATCCATCATAGCTAGTAAAGCAGGTTATTGACATTATATCATATGTACAGTGTTAATATGAAAGAAATAATTTTGTGAGAATTACAATAACGTGCAAAGTAGGTAACTTGGACTTTGCAGTAACTGGCAAAGCAGGTGCTGCAATCATAGAGTATTTTACATGTAAATATTCAAGTGCATTGACAAGTGCATTAGTTCAAGATTATAGTGTGCTTAACTAAGAGTGCTCTGCACATTCTACAAGGGTTGATTAAACTATAAAAGCAAAATTCTGTTATTGAGTTCCCTAAATACCACTCCAACAGCTTTGTATCAGAATAAATGCAATTTCAAATTATGACCGCCTGAAGTCGAATTCACGATTTCAGTGCCGCAAGATGGCGGCACAGAGTTATCCATTTTTCTCGCCGCAGAGGTGCGAATACTTACTTTAAGTGCTGTTAATTACTAATGCTAGCCAATGCCTTAGGACCAGAGTATCAAATATTTGGTTTGGTGAAAGAAAGAATTTTGTGAAATTCAACTGCACCATCATGCTCCGTGCTACAAATGATTACCATATATATTGCCAGTGGTTATTTTGGGCAAAATTGCATCTTTTTAGCATACTGTAGCAAATTTTCGAAAATCTAAAATTAAAAGCGCAAGAGGCCTGTAAAATAATTTGTCTGACTGTATGTAAATAAACTTTAATAACGTGTAAGATTTTGATTTTACTAAATTTTATGAATTTTCCCATCTTAAAGCAGAAAGATATGTCACTGTAGCTAATCTCAGTATCGGAGATAGTTATTTGGATGTTAATCCATAGAAATGTGGTATTTTTACCGTGAATGTCCGTTATTGGTAGCAAAATGGTGAACAAAACAATTATTTGGCTTTAATGACAATATGGTGGTGTTCCGTATTTCTTTTTAAAAGTATACTGCTTCAAATGTTAAATAAAAAGATCACAAATTTTGAATGAAGTCCATTGATAATATTTACAGTGTATCAGAACTTAAAGGTATATCTATATATATTGATATATCTGACAACTATGAAATTAGATATCCTATATAAGTATCAAACATTATATTTACAAAACGAGGTACTTCCTGTATTGCCAACAAGTGATCATTTTGTTTATCTACTTCTTACACAGTTACTTTTTCCAGATATTTAATTTCACTGTTCATTTTATGTTGTTTCTAAACCTGAAAAGAAACTATATGTACCCTGCTCAAAAAAAAAAAAAAAAAAAAATGGGACAGTCCTATATCTCCCGATCTACTGGGCCGATTGACAAAATTCAAATTGCGTTCTTCATGTCTCGAAAGCGCGACTTAGGATATATATTAGATTTATATATAGCACTATTCTAGCATAGGTATTTTGACACAAAATCGGACTTTTTCTGAAATAACATACCAATTTTTTTACATATTTCGATTCTACGACTCAAATTACGCCTAAATATGAAATTTTGTAAAATTTGGAGCGAAATTTACGGAGAAATTCACAAATTTATGTTGGCACTTTTTTGTCAGTTTGCGCCAAGAATACTTCACTTGGCGAACTTCTTAATATATGACAACCTAGTTTCCTTAGGAAAAAAAGTCACCATCGTTCCTTTTTTCCAAATAATATTCTTTATATTATATTTTTAATTATAACTTATTATTTTAAGTAATTTTTTCTTTTTCGAATTTCATTTTAATTGTTTAAGTTGCACTTTTTTTTTTTTTTTTCGAATAACTGTTTTAAAAATTTCTATTTACTTATTCGAACTGCGTAAATAAAGGTGTAGCGTTTATTTTATTTTTTTTTTTTTTTCAAATAGTTTTCTTTATATATTTTTTTCGTCATAGCTATTATTTTAGGTCATTTTTAAATTTTTATACTTTTATTTTAATTGTTTGTGTTGCATTGTCTCTTCAGATAATTGTTTTAAAATTTTCTATGTATTCATTCGAACTGAGCATTTTAAATATATTTATTAATATCAATTTTCCAGAATTTGATTTTATTTATTTGAACTGCGTTTTTTTCGGAAGAATACTTTGTAACCCAGACTACGATGCGTTTGAAAACTGCATACTATATTAAAAGAGAAAATTCAGTAAAGCACAGTTTTACACGCCTTTCAATGTTCCGTTCAGAAAAAAAATATATATATATATAAATAAGAGAGATGTATAACCGATATTTTAACTTATGATGACTTGCATACACTGCTTTAAACAGTTTTATCATTGTGCCCATTGCTTTACACAATTTTATCCTACATTTGGTTTCTTAAAATGTTATTCATATTTTAGTCAAATATTTTATTTTTGAAATCGTAAGAATCAAATATCATAAGATTGAAAAGTTTTAAATTAAAAAAAAGTACGAATACTAAATTTTACGAAAAAATTTATTTTTCTTCTCTGTTTCTTTAAGCATTCTGAAAGTATATTGAAAAGTATCCAACTTTTCGAAACATTTTGGTATTTCTGACAATCATTTTAAATAAAGTTATCGCCTTCCATTTCATAAAGGTCCACAAACGGCCGAGCGGTAAAGTTGCTGAACACTGGTAGTTCACTCCGGGGTTCGAATCCCTGTAAACGGGCTGGTTGCATGGGCGTTTTCGTGGATTTTCTCATGTGTACCACGTATGACAGCTGGTTTCCCTTAGAAAGTTCTTCACGAAGTATTTCGTCAGAGCCTTTATCAGTCTTTAGAGGCTAAACATTTTGAAGCTATGAGATGAAAGGAAAGACTGGTTTCATCAAAAGGTTTTGGTTTATTTTATTATGACAAAGCACACTACGGCTATCTGCCTAAGGGGAGGGATGCCTTCCTGGAGGACTTTCTAAGGGAAACTGGCTCGCATACACGTTACACATGGAAAAAACCACGAAAACGCCCATGCAGCCAGCCCGTTCGCGGGATTCGAACCTCGGACCGAACTACCAGTGTTCAGCGACTTTACCGCTCGGCCGCTGTTTCATCAGGAATGGAAAAAAAACATCTTTAAGTGACATCCACATACATCACTGGATAAACTCCTGAATCTTCAAATAATTCGACTGAGGAAATCATGGGATTCACCATTTATGATACGATATGATGTTTTATAACGTAATTTACACAACCATATAGTTTAAAACCAGTCGCTCTTCCCTTTAATCTGCAATGATATCGTTTTGTCTTTTCTGTTAACACAAGCTCAATTGATGGTATTTGCTGGTGTACACGTCCAAGTGTTTTCTCTTTGAACGCCTAAATTCTTTGAAGTATCCTGAATGTATATTCAAAAGCGTCCAACTTTTTGAAACATCTTGGTATGTCTGATAGCCGAATTTCCCTGCAAATTTTTGCTTACTTTTCTCCCTAATTTTCTTCTTTCCTTCTACAGTTATTTTCAGTGCTCACACAAGAAAATTAAGATTTTTCGATTGCTAGACTTCCATAAATTTTGCATTCTTGTCAATTTTTTAAAATATCAATTACATGAATTGCGTTTCAGCTCAAGACAGCTTTTCATTTTCTAGTCATTTTAATTATAAATAAATTTTAAAGCGAAGTCCAAAGTATAAATATTTTAATTAAAAGATTTTTGCTAAATGACAAAGAAATAAAACAGTCCACCAGGGTTTATTAAGTACCACCGAATAACCCGATTCTTATATCGGCTGAAACAATCTAAATCATATTAAAGATCATGTTTTTTATACAATCTATAACGCGAGAGAAAAATTAGCTTCTTAAAACATTCTTTCTAACAGGATTAATATAAAAGATTACATTTATATATATATTTATATATATATACTGTCAAACTTTTAAAGTTTAATTTACATGGTGGTTATAATTAAAGTTCCAATTTGAAATGGTCATAAAAGGAAAGCTACCGGACCAAATGTTATCAAACTTGAGAATCGTGTAAAGGAGGTTATGAGAATTTATTTTTGGCGGAAAAAAAAGAGTTCAAAAACTTACCATCAGGGGAAAAATGGCGCTGTATACAATATTGTTAAATGAAATAAGACACGAAAACATCTGTTTAAAATGTGTTTAATATTTTCCGAAACGTGTTACAAAGCATGTTCAATGTAGCGTCCAGCATTTTACGAAAGCAAGTTAAATCATGTTACTGCATTCTCAACAGCAGCTCTTAGCATATCAGGTTTGGTTTTGGTTTGGTTTATTAGATTACGGCAAAGCACTCGAAGGCTATCTGCCTTAAGGGAGGGATGCCTTCGTGGAGGACTTTTTAAGGGAAACTGGCTCGTATACACGTTACACATAGCATATCAGGAGGAATGTTATCAGTGTATCACATTTTTCATTTCTGCCAAATTGTTTAGATTATCACCATAAACAGTGCTTTTGAGACAAAAGTCACAGAGGTTGAGGTCTGGTGGGAAAAGGGAAAGTGTTGGCCTATAAGACGTTCATTCGTGAAATGTTGCCTAAGTAACTATGCGACGCTCTTGAGGTGGTGCCCAGCCCTGCATAAAATTCGTAGTACTAAAATGCCACGTTACTGCAGTTCATGTATCACGAAACATTTTAATATTGGCTCTAAGTGAGCTGCAATCGCAGTGGTCCAGCTGTCGACTGCTCTTCAGAAAAAAATGGTTCAGTTATAAAACTAGCTGTCATTCAACAGTAAACGGTGTGAAATGATTGTTATGCAATCGAATGCAGTAGGAGAATGCAATGGAACTAGATAGATAACATGAGAGATTTCTTTGGCCCAAATTGATTAAAAGCGTTTTGAATCAGTATCTTCATGTTTTAGTACCGAATTCAGGCTTAAAAAATTACAAATTATCGATCTGTAAGAAAACGATTTCCAGATTGTACGCACTTGTGAAAGTGATTTGCGATCTCACATTTTCTAATCGCTAATTCGTGCTTTTCACGGACGAAATTCTCACTTACAGGGATGGGGCACTCGACATTTATCGAATTTAACGTCTTTAAATGGTAATTTGCCTACTTCAAAGTTTCTTAAGGGTATACAACATATTAAACCCGTTTAACAAAAGGTTAAGTTAGATTCCGACCCATATTTCGTTTAACAATATTGCATACAGCGCCGTTTCCCTCCTGGTTTTGAGGTTTCGAACTTCCTTTTTTTCGCGGAAAATAAATTCCGATGACCTCCTTTACACGATTTCCAAGTTTGATAACATTTGATCCAGTAGTTTTCCTTTTATGACCGTTTCAATGTGGAACTTTAATTATAACCACTCTGTATATTATTAAATTTTAATTTGAAGCTATGCGTTATATGTATACCATGCGTAAAATTTTCGCTTTTATGGAAAAATAAAAAATCGAAGCAAATATACTTAGTATAATGGACCAAAACTGAAAACATTTCCCCTCCTTCCGAAAATAAAATATTGAAATTTCGAACTTGAATTTATTGGGTTATCGAAATATTCAATTTGACTTATCTTCTAAGTCCTAGTTCCGACAACAATTCCGTCAAAAATTCCGAATTACTTAAGCTAAAGTAAAAGATTTAGTATATATTCACTGTATGTTAATAAAGTAATCAGATTGTAATAAAAATAGATTATAGAATTTACGCTGATGTAACTTTTTGTCTGACTGCACAGCATGTAATGGAAGAGAAGGTTTGTAGAGATCTGTTTTTGACATGCGTCTAAAAGTAGATGCCATATTAATTTTGTCTCTTCAATGTCAAAAAACTTTCCTTTGAGAGGCAACTTTAGTTTTTGAGAAAGAAAAAAAAAATCACAAAAAGACAAATTTGAAGAACATGCAGGACGATTGAATATACATACTTATTTTCCGAACACAAGCGGTTCTCCGACTGGTTATTGAATAATGAAAAGATGCATTGTCATGCAATACAAAACATTTGAAATACGTTTTCTGGCTGAATAACGTAAGATTAAAAGTCATCTGCTTAATTCACATCCATTTACAAGTCAACTACTCGGGCAATTGCAGAATCGTTTTGATCCTGAGCTTGTAAGACAAACCTAATATCACTGGATTTAAACACTTCTTTAATCTTCCGAGAACGTTCCTTCTTTAGCTCATATTCCAAGAATATTAAGTGAATACAATTATTGCAAAAGAAATTGAATATTCATTTGCACTACGGCTTGGTAGTTTACTAACGAGTTAACAAAACTTAAATTCTGCTTTTTGTGTCAAAGAATACAACAATATTTTAAATATTTACAAATAAAATATTAAATTGGAGATTTAATTGGAGCCTCATCAGTTGCCTAGCATTTGAAAAAGAAAAGATTGTTAAATACTAATTGTTTGCTGCTCAGTCTAACCCAGGCTGCATGGTTGGTTTTCGTAGTTTTTTAGGTTCTCTTTACAAAGATTCTCTATGAAAGCATCTTAATCAAATAGCTCCCATGTTCTTTCTATGTTCAAATAACCAACTAACCTAGTTTAAGCGCGATTTCCAAGTGAAGTTACTAGTAAAATCCGAATACTCATTAAAAATCACGTAGCTAGCCAATCGGGAGTAACATGAAAAATACGGAACCAATAATTGAAATGTTGTTACGGTACGCTGTTTCTTAACTTAGATGTACATTCCTTAATTAAATAGCCCACCAACGGCCGAGCGGTAAAGACGCTGAACACTGGTAGTTCAGTTCGAGTTTCGAATCCCGCGAACGGGCTGGCCGCATGGGCGGTTTCGTGGTTTTCCCCATGTGTAACGTGTATACGGGCCAGTTTCCCTTAGAAAGTCCTCCACGAAGGCATCCCTCCCTTTAGGCAGATAGCCCTCGTGTGCTTTGCCATAATTAAATAATCCAATCCAATCCTTAATTAAATATAATTGATTTGTAAATTCTACTAGAACTGACGGTAAGAATTGAAGTGGAAATAAGTAATATGGTGTGCAATCTTGATTAATATAAAATTAAAAATATTTGCATAGAAAAATGTTTGCATTCAGACAGAAAGTTTTTTGAAATATTTGCAATTACTTTATAAGAAGGATTTATTAATAACCGTAATAATTACTTATTATATTACTGATGATTAGGATTCAGTTCTTGACAATTACATTCTAAATTAGAATTTTAAGGATATAACGAAAATACGCTATGCACAAAAATACATTTTAGGAAAAAAAATGAGTTGATTTTTTATGTTTTAAAACTTCTTAAATTCATTTAGTAAACATCGTATCCTCGTTGTTTATTGAATCCAGAATGTTGGTGTCGTTTATATAATTATTCTTACTTGTCCACAGAATCTGCTGACGTATCCAGCCATTAAGTAGCTGCAGATCATTTCTACATAACCATTGAACTTCCATTAATTCAGTCTCTAGAGGGTTGTATGTTTATATCATAATTTGACTTTTATAAAAAATGATTATTCTAAATGTTATGTTTCTATAAAAATACATTGTGCTTTAAAAATATGGATAATAGTATCAGCCGCTCTTTCAGCCACTTCAAAAGCAACAGTTTGTTTAGAAATAAATTATGCAGTTAATGTCATAAAATTCAAATAAATATCAAACGAAAATTCTCAGTTTTAGACAATTCGATTTAAACGAAGTAAAGTAGCAGACGATAAAACGCCGATAGTAAAAATTTACTCTTTCAAAAACTTACTCTTAAATTTTTTAAAAAAAGAAAAGATACGAGAGAAATTTTAAAAAAAAATAGTTAAAATTTTGAATAATATCATCTATAATTTAAAAAAAAATAGCCTTTCATATAGTATTAATAAATATTTATTACGCATCATTGAGGGAAAAAATGTCATATAATTAATTCTCTGTAAAATTTTACTTGAAGTTTAAGGTTAAAAATAGCTGTGGCAATTCAGTGCAACAAAAATCCATAGACCACATTTGGCGTTATTATCGCTCAAAAAAAAAAAGGTGCCAAATTTCAAAACGCGAAATTATGTAAATTCGTGTATATCTTAGAAAATTTTGAATAAAAAAGTCAAATTTTTTGCAGATGTGCTTAAAAATACACCTACTTTAAGATGATGGTAAAAATTTTATAGGTTATAATTCAAAATTTTTTTCGAAAAATCTATAGAAATTATTTAAAAATAGAAATTTAAAAAATAAAACGCAAAAAATGGGTAAATTTTATTTGGAATGAACCAAAATTTCGAAATGTGAGAGAAAAAATCAAAAAGGTTTAATAAAAAAAAGAGATATTAATAAATATTTGCCAAATTCAATTAACATTGAGGAGCTAAAATTTTGAGAGCCAATATTTTAAAAACTATTCGTACGATTTTTATAAAACTTGGTATTCTGGCATAATTTGAGTCGTAGAATCGAAATATGTAAAAAAATTGGTATGTTATTTCAGAAAAGTGTCAAAATACCTATGTTAGAATAGTACTATATATAAATCTAATATATATCCTAAGTCGCGCTTTCGAGACATGAAAAACGTAGTTTGAATTTTGTCAATCGGCCCTGTAGAACGGGAGATATAGCATTGTCCCATTTTTTTTTTTTTTTTGAGCAGTGTACATTTGAAGAAATTAGTTCTAATAATAGAAAAATAAATTATGTTTAGAAGAAATTTTTATAGGTAGCCATGGATATTTCCAGTATAAAAGACCCTTATTCTTGCGAAATTTGTTACAAACTATTTTCCCATACATGTGATTTAGAAAAACATATGCTTGCACATTCAAGACAGGAACTTCATACATGTCACGTATGCAAGACTTCATTTACGCAAAGATCTTCATTACTGGGACATTCACGTATTCATACTGGAGAAAAACCTCATGTGTGTCCATATGTAACAAGTCATTTATACGAAAATATAGTTTATATGTGCATCTTCGAATACACACAGGAGAAAATCCTCATGTCTGTGATATATGCAATAAATCATATGTACAAAAATATGATTTACAGGTACATAGGCGTATACACTTGGGAGAAAAACCTCATGTTTATGATGTTTGCAATAAGCCATTCAGACGTAGGCGTGATTTAATGGCACATGTGTGTATTCATACATGACGGAATTTTCATATGTGTGAAACATGTAACAAATCATTTATACGAAGTAATGACTTAAAGATGCACATGCGCATCCATACGGGTGAGGAGCCTTATGTATGTGATGTATGTTACAGATCATTCACACAGCCACATCATTTAATGGATCATTTGCGCATTCACACTGGAGAGAAGCCTCATGTGTGTAGTACATGCAGCAAAGCATTCTCTCGAAAGCAAGATTTAATGGCACATGTGTACATCCATGTAAAAGAGAAATACAATCCATGTAAAAGAGAAACATCATATCTTTACTATGTGATATACCTCTGTTATTAAATAATGAAGAATATATATATATGTTTATCATAGTGGCAATGCATGAAAGGCAGTTTTCTGTAGAATGCCTGAAACAGAATACCTGACTTTTATAGGCAAAATATTAAAATACAAGAATTACTGTGTGCTTTCCCTAGACATTGTATATAATACCAAGGCATTTTGTAGAATGATATATGCTATTTAGGTAAAGTATGAAAAATGCTCATAACAAGGCTATTATTTCAAGATGTGCATTTTTCAAAAGTACAGATATTATTTTTAGAAAATAATGAGAGTGCCAATAAAAAACTTTTATTAAAATACATGAAGAAAAATGGAAGTTGTACAAAACAAAATCTATACATTCTTATTAACGAAAACAATGTGTTAAATGTTTGGTTATTTGAAACGAATTGGAGATTTGTTTCATACTTTGCTGGTTTGTCACTTGGCATTCTCTAGAATATATAGAAATTGTATTTAATGTTATTCGTTTTATACATTGCCAGCCAGTTTTTGGCGTTCAATAAAATGCCTAGGTATTCTATAGAATGTTGGTTTTCGTACATTGCTAGTGATATCCATATGTATGTATATTCCTCGCATTGTTGAAAAACAGCAGCTCTTATAGTTACCAAGTTTTTAATATATGTAATCCACCACCCAAACATGTGCACAAGCCCAAATTTTGATTTTCAAATTTGTTTCATATTTATTTCATATTCTGTTTGAATTTAATGAATTTTTGATGAACAAACTCCTGTTGATTTAGAATCAGTATGTTGCCATTCAGGAAACCATAAGATATAAATGTTGGAAATTTGATCGAAAAACCCTATTTAAAAGAAATGTGTTGCCAATTGGTAAATCATTAGATATGTGTGTTTTGAATTTAAGGAAATTCATCTATTTAAAAAAAATGTGTTGCCACTGCCTGAAGTAAAATATTGGTACAGCCTGCCAGATTTGGTAGGTTTTTTTGCTTGGTTATAGTAACCATGCGATTTTGGTGAGATTTTGTTTGTATTGACCATTTAATCAGCTTAGGCATTTGTTTGCTTTTTGTAAGAATTGAATTTTTTCATGTTTTCCCTTTTTGGAATGATAAGTGCACTTGTTCTTACATTGTTTTAGTTACTTAAGTTTTTTGTTTACTTTTCCCAGTTTAACCTTAACAAATTTATGAAATAGGTTTCCTTAGCAATAATTTTTGGCAGCAACTTTTTATCAATGCTGTGCATCTGGCACAAAATATTTTTATCTTCCGTGCATCACTGTGTTATTGGCATTCAAAAAGCTTAAGTTGTTTATTTTTTCCTTCAAATTCAATCTGTCTGTTATTGATTAATTAGTAACTAAATTTGTGAAATTATTCTAGTTGTACTCCTTAAAACCATTACATTCCTTTTTTTTTTTTTTTAATTGCAATAGCTATTTTAGATGGCTGGCAGCCCAAGTGGCTAGTGTAATAAATAAGGCAGTAATATGGAATAAATTCCCTAATTCCAATTTTAAAGAGATATAATTAGATATAATGAATATTAGGTTTTTTTTTGCAAATGTTGAACAAATCTACGATTTAATTTTTTTAAAAATTATTTTTTAACTTCTATTATAATTGTGAGATTATGTTTAGTATATAAATAATCGGGAAAGTGCAGAATTGCCCAATGCTGGGCGCGTTTTTAAGAATTGCACATATTCGGTATCCATGTACATGTCAATCTATTTTCACTTAAAAAAACATCCCAGAATTGCACAAAAATGGCATTGCACACACTCTTGACTTTATCCATGTACACATCGACCTATTTTCACTTAAAAAGCCAAAGAAAATTGACAAAAATTAAATTCTTCTTACTCTTGTAAAAAGCGCCAAACAAATAAGTGGGCGATTCTGCACTTTAGCCTAAATAATTGGCTCTACTCTTATATGCTCCCGAATTTCACCAAATGTGGCGATATGTGTTCTCCGCTGGTTTTTGGTGCGATTGCGTGTTGTATGGCAACCCTGTTGACGTTGAAAAATCTTTTGCTGGAGTGGTTTAATTGCTCATTGGTTCGTGCCGTGCATATTTTGAAATGGCCTATGTTGCAATGATAGATGTGGTGGCAAGATTTCAGTCACATATTTTAGATTGTGTGCAAAGTAAATTTAGTATTAAAAGGTACGATGTGGAGTTGTTAACGAGTCTTTTGTTCACGTGTGTGTTTATGTGGATCGAAGTGTATTTTTGGAATTTCTGTGGGACTTTTAAAATGGAGTCCGAAATGCTGAGCTACTATGAGAACTCGGACGAAGAAGGGCATTTCTGATACAGTCAAAAGTCGTTAATCCGGACTCGTCGGGACTTCGGCGATTCCGGATTATAGATCATCAGTTTAAATCTGGTAAGATGGCATGCAGAAATTATAAAATTAAAAATATGAAACCGTAATTTATGAAATAAAGAACAATTATGATCTAAAGGGTATCAAAATTTATATAAAAAAAAAGCTTAATATTTATTTGTTTACTTTATTAAACATTTCTTTCAATGTAAGTTGTTTAAGTTGCTTCGTTTTTTATGTGATAATACTTTCTCTTTAATTCTATAAACAGACATAATTTCTTGTTCAGTTACAAAGTTCCGCTGTTCAAGTCCTATAATTGCTATGTCGAGAATACCGACTAATTTGTCAATCGAAATTTTTTCGTTTTCAATAACATCTGTGTCACTTTCTTTGCTATCGGAAGCGAATTATAATGACAAGGAATTTGATTTAAATCATATCAAAGACGGAGTACATCGAGATGAAATACTACATTTAGTAAGGAATTATAAGCCAAATAAAATAAAAACATCTGCCCTGAAGATAAGGATAGTGCTGACAGATCAACTTCCAATTCATCGCGCGCCGATGCGTCCCCCCTCCCCCGCCGCAGAGCAGCGTGAAATTGATAAACATATTTCGGAATAGTTAAATAAACAGGATATGCCTTTATCCATTTTTTGTAGCAATTCCACTGTTTGTTTAATGGACTTCGAAACATACTTTCGCTTTGTAGATCCTTTACATATTAGTAAACATATATCGGAAATTCTATTTGACATAATCGAAAGTTCAAGCTTACTTTTATAAAATTGCTCTAACAGTCTTCAAAAAATAATAAGCCGGATCCAATTCGAAGATTAATGAACAACGCAATCTGCAACATTAACTGAATTAGATAATTTTAGCTTAGCTCATACCGTCCGTTATACATTAAACGCTCAAGCGTGAATGTATTATGCGCATGCTCACACGCATATTCGCAGCTGTAATAGTCGACGCAACACATGCGCAGAAAGTTTGTAACTTTGAGGTCCGGATTATAGATCATTCCGGATTATGGGTGTCCGAATTAACGACTTTTGACTGTAGTTAGTTCTTGTATGGATTTGCAGTTAAATAATTGCTGGTAAAGTATATGGCTGTCAGTGGAGTTTAAGATTTAGATTGTGGTTCTGGTGTAGTAAGTTAACTTTGGAGGAAGTTTTTATCGTTACTTTCGAAATTTTGAATCTCAGAAAGACGTGTGATATAGCAAAATCGTGGCACTTTTATTCAGAGACGTTGTGTGACTGGCGAAATTTTGTTCAGGAATGTATTATGGTACGTGCGTTTTATTTTACTGTTTTTGTAGATTGTTATGTTCATTTTTTTTTACTATGAAATTTTGTTGTTTTTTGAATTGTTTGTAATTTAGTTTAGTTTATTTGGTTTATTTGTGCGCAATGTCTAGATTGTGCAATTCATAGATGTTTTTGTAAGTTTAAACAGAATGCTGTGTACATGGTATTCTTTGAAATTTGCTGTTGTTATGTTAATTTATTAAAGCGAGGTGTGCGTATTTCATAGATTCTTTCACTGCCTAGATTGTGCAATTCATAGATTTTTTTTTAAGTTAAAACATATCTCTGTGCACATGGATTCTTGTCAAATATTTTTGGTTAGAAACTTGACGCTTTTGCTTTCTAAATTTTTTGTTTTTGTTTCGGATATTTAGCTTAAATTGTGTCTTCAAAACGTGGTTTTTGCATGTTTGAAAACCACATTTTTGGAGATATTTTAGGCTTAAAATTCGAAATGTAGACAAAAAATTTAGGTAGTAATATGGCGGTGTGGAGTATTTTTGGCGAGAAATTTGACAACCTGAGGGTGCATATAAATAAGAGTAGTTCCAAATAAGTTTTGAATTACTTTCTTATAGAATTTCCACAAAAGTACACTGCAATGCACGAATCCTGTGCCAGAATCCAAACAAGAACTTTAGCATTACAAGTTTAGCCCAGAAATTCCAAAGTACCTCAAAATGTCATGAATAAATAGTATTTTCTTGATTATAACTAAAAAACAACTTCCTCATTTTGTACCTTTGTTCCTTTTCTTCCAATATACATCCAACCCATAAATGGATACATTAAAAGCTAGCAGAAATTTTCATGTGTAATGAATAAATAGCCATCCTTCTATATGGAATTTTCTGGGCATAATGCTGAGAGGGTTAAATCTTTATGGAATTCTGGAATATGAGAAAAAGTCATTTTACAAGGTTAACCTGGCATTATTCGTGCGAGAAAAACAAATGGGATTGCTTGTGCTGGGTATGACATACCCAGGGAGGTTTTCTTCCTCTCTTTTATTATTAAATACAGTAGACTCCCGATTATCCACGGGCGGTTCATCCGCGGAGCGGATAAACCGCGCCTGCCGCACAAAGTTTTTTTTTTACACAAGCATAAAGCAAAGAAAATAAAAATGTTCACAAAACTGAGCGAAACGTTAAATTTGCTAACATCGTGCTTATTTATAGCAAAAATATCCCAGGCCTTCTCGGAACCTTCCCCTCTGATGAGTTAGTGATTTCTTACTCACCCTTGCAGTGCCCGCTTCACTGCCCTCTCTCTTCTTAATCTTACTGACACGTTCACTTCTTCCCGCTCGCCATTGTTAGTTTAAGCCTGATAGTGTTTGCGAACCGGTCGGAGTTAATTTCTCATTTTTTATTGTGTTCAGTGCTTTTGCTTTTTGGTTTTGCGTTTTTCGTTACCGATTTAAAATGTCAGGAAAATGAAAGAAGTTTGTGTTGACGATTGCGCAAAAACTAGAATTAATTTTCAAAGTAGCAGACGGCGCTACAAGGCAACAAATGGAATTGGATTACGGAATCGCAGAAACAACAGTGCGTGACATTCTAAAGCAAAAAGACAAACTGGTTAACTTTACATCAATATCGGACAGTGCTTCCGCAATGAAAACGTGAAAAACTATGAAAGGTTCTACATTTCAAGAGCTAGACACGGCATTGACAGATTGGTTAGCTCAAATTCGAAAAGAGGGTACTCCTGTAAATGGTCCTATCATTCCGGTGAAGGCAAAAACCTTTTTTGAGTTGTTAGGCGTGAAAGGAAATTTTGATGCGTCTTCTGGCTGGTTGACTCGTTTTAAGCAACGACATGAAATTCGAGAAATTGGACTTCATGGGGAAAAACTTAGTAGTGACCAACAAGCAGCCGACGATTTCCACCATGAATTTGAAGAATTTGTTTAAAAAGAAGAGCTATCTTTTGAACAAATTTACAATGCCGACGAATTGGGATTTTTATGGAAATGTCTTCCCACTCGCACTTTAGCATTTGAAAGTGAAAGTAAAGCGGCGGGTCATAAAAGCAGCAAGGAAAGGATCACTATCATGTCTTGTAGTAACGCTACCGGTGGACATAAATTTAGACTTGTCATTGGAAAGTCAAAAAAGCCGAGATCTTTCAAAGGCACAAGAATAGAAAACTTGATTACTTTAACCAAAAAAAAAAAAAAAAAAAAAAAAAAAAAGAATGGATGAACCGAAACATTTTTCAAGAATGGTTCTAAAAAATCTTTGTTCTTCAAGTGTGTAAACATCTTAAATCGAGAAACCTGCCTGAAAATGCTGTGCTATTGATCGGCAACGCACCTTCTCACCCACCAACAAGCGTGCTAAAGTCTTCTGATGGACAAATGTTTGCAAAGTTTCTCCCCCCAAACGTTACTGCGCTCATCAAACCCATGGACCAAGGAGTCATTGCAACAATGAAGAGAACATACCGAACCAAGCTGCTGATGACCAAAATTGAAGAAGGTTATGATCTGAAAGAGTTTTGGAAACACTACACAATCTTGGACAGTATCTACAATATTGCATCTGCATGGGACTCAGTGAAACCATCAACCCTCATAAAATCATGGAAAAACCTCATACCTAATGTTGACGCCAACAACAGCCTAAACCCCTTTGAGTTGTGAAGAAGAGAATGAAGATTTGGGCATGCCCACGGCAACTCTTGCCGATATGGTGAAAACAGTTCCAGCTGGTGAGAACATTGATGCTGAAAACATTAGCGAGTGGTTGGAGTGTGACGTCAACGAGCCTGGCTTCGAACGCTTGACAGATGACGAAATTGTAAAGAAAGCAAGGGGAAATATCGAGAATGAAGAACAGCGAAGTGAAGGAAGAAGAGCCCACTGGTGCAGATGCAGATGACTCACGAAGCGGCTTTGCAACAAGCCGACGGACTGCTGAGCTATTCGGAAGAACAAGACGACGCGGAGTTTGCCGAGAAACTTATGCTACGAAAAATGCAATCTCGGATCAAGAGAAAATGCTTCCAAAGCAAGAAGCAAACACAAATGACTGATTTCTTCAAAAAGGTGTAGTTTTTCAGTTATGCTTTTGTAATTACATAATACATTACAGTATTAAAACAGTACGTATGTATTAACTTTTCTGTGTATCCTTGACGCCTCTCGTAAGTATACAAAGCACTTTTCTGTGTTTTCATTAACAAAATGCATTTTAGGTCAGTTTTGAGTGATATACTAAAATATTAAGCGTTAGTTAAACATTTCCTGTTATTTATTTTACGTTTTATTGTACATAAAACGATTTTTCGAAGTTAAAATAACTGTTTTCTCTTTTGCTATACCCATTCCTAGCTTTTTGTGGATTATCCGGGATTTTTGTTATCCGCGGCGGCCGCGCCATTCAATGTCGCGGATAATCGGGAGTGTACTGTATGCACAAAATATAAAACAACAAAAGCAGAGAAGAGAAAACATACTTTTAAACATGTATTAAAAATTTTACCTTTAATTTGCACATTTCTGGCAAATGAATGCCATATGTTCCATGCATATATGTTTTTCACATTTCTTACAAACATAGTTTTTCTGTCTTTTTTTGGCTCCACATTCAGCAGGAGATGTATTAGCCTCATTGTTGCCCAGTTTTACTTTTAGGCTTTGTGGGAACATTGCTTGTTGACTTCGTGCTTATTTATGGCAAAATTATATTGTATATTCTTATAGTCATCTATCAGTTGAAATGCCAATGTTTTCAGAAATGAACGTCAGGTACGATGCCCAGTAGGTGGTTTCTTTGTTGATTACAAAATTATCCATGCATTTATTGCGGCAATGTTCAACATGGAATAAAAAATAGTAGTAGGTGAACAACTTTTTTTTTAGCCGTTGGATACATTGCAGCCATTTCATCCGCGACATCAACGGCACCTTTAGTAAGGTTATGAAAAATTATTATTTTTTGGTTTCATGGCTTCTCCACTCTCAAGATCAATTGCATCATCATTGTGCATTGTAGACAGCAGAAACAAATTTCTATTTTTTGTGGGGGGTATAAGAAACAATAGTTGTTTCTTTCTGAAATCCAAAAAGGGACGAGTAAACTAATCTCTTACTTGTGTTAAAAATATTAGAGGAATTTCCTTTTTATTTTTCCTCAAAGTTTCAACAACTGTTATTGTTTTTCAGAAGTTCTTGAGAAAGTGGATAAGATGCATACCAGTTATCCAGTATTAAATTCCTTCTTGAGTTGTAAAGAGGTTTCATTGGTCTTTTTACCACACTACTAGGAGAGTTATCCACTTGAAACGGTCCTTTTGGCTGCTAGCCTGCATAAATTTCTTAATTTTAAAATGTAGAAAACTCTGGAATCGACCAGCACATAAATTTTGATTCCATATTTGGATGTTTGTTTTGGGAATCTATTGCCGAAATCGGCATCGACCACTGAAAGATTATAGTTTTTCATCTATTGTGACATAATCTCCCACATTGTACGATTTTTGGCAATTTTCTAAAAACATTTAAAAAAAATCATGCATTAGAGCTAGTTTAGCTAATTCTTTCCTGCTCTGGCAGGTTTGTGCATCATTAAAGCGAAGGCATCTCAATAAAACATAGAAACATGTTGATGACATAGTTGTATGAAATATTTCAATTCCAGTCCGTCTGTTGCCCAAAGATCACGTATATATACATGGGATGATTTATGCAAACCAGTGAGATACAGCAATCTAATAAATGCTTTAATTTCAGCCTCATTTGTCTCTCTTGCACCTCTTTCTCTAGAAAAGTGCTCTTTAATCAAGCCAATAAAAATATTAGTACATTACACTAGTTTCTCTATCAAATCAGAAGATAAAAGCAAGTTCCAAGCTTTCAAAGGAGAAGTGACATTTTTTGAAACGCATATGTTTCCAGGGAGTTTCGAAATTATATTTTTAACAGACATTCTAACATTTATACAGAATTTCATTTTACTCCATTTTGTTATATTATCCTTTCCTATAAAATAGTCACTTTCATTTCAATCAGATAGATCGCTCTTTAAATCAGATTCTATTTCAGTTGAAGATTCATATTCACTGTAAATTTTTTCATCGTACGGCTCTTCATTATTGGAAAACTCATTACTTTCCTCAAGACATTCTTCACCCAAAGAAACAGTATTAAGTAAATTTCTTAAATGTCACATTTCTTCAACATAACTTTCAAACCGCACCATAATGCAAGAATGATTTCAGTGTGTCTACCAGTACTCAGAATTGTAACACAAATGCTTGCGCTGAGTGGACATACCCTGGAGTGGCGATTTCAAGATATCTAGTATTTTTAGGACTCTTCCTTGTTCTTCCTTTCCAAGGTTATGACCTTGGGGGCAGGCACAAGAAGAGTCATCCATTAAAAAAAAAGCTTGGAGAGAAAATGTGAAAAAACAGGGGGTGGGTATGATATATCCAGCACAATCAAACCCAGGTTAAACAAAGTTGTTATATGTCGCCTGCCAATGTCAAAGATCCTGTTTTCAAAAGCATGCTTCTAAGAAAATCAGTGTGTGCAATATGAAGCATAAAATTACCAGTGGTAATCAGTACTTACATAATGCAAAAAACATGGTGCAATTGGGCAGTTTTTTTACAGATGAAAAGGTAGGAGTTTCTTATCGGGTGCAAATTGTTTGTTCTCGTGCCTTTTTTTTTTTTAAGAAAGATTCTTAAATTATCAATGTTTATTATCAGTAAATACTATCAACATATTAAAAGGAAACATACTTTAGCAATTTAAAATACAAATTTTAATTATTAAATAAGGATTACATGATACATAAATAAAACTCTTATATTCTTCTTTAAATCTTTCTCTAATTTTTTCTAATCTTCTAATCTTTCTCTAATTTTTTCTAATCTTCTAATCTTTCTCTAATTTTTTTTGTGCATTGCTCTTCTGCCTAGGTATGCAGTGATCTATTTTCGCTTAAACAATATCAGAGAATAGCAGAGACTCAGTATCACGCAAACCTCTTTAATATCAAATATAACTCCTTACTGTTCCCTTTAGAGATTTTGTAACAAAATTCTGTATTTCTGCAGAAATTTTACCACATTTTCTTTCATTGCTGGCAAATTCCATAAACCCATCTTTTTTTAAGCTTAAGGCAAACAATATCAAGATTTGTTTAAGAAAACTGTTAGAATAAAAAAAAAAGAACACATACCAAAATATCGATGTTGCTTTACTGAAGGATTGTTATCAGCATCATTGTCTGAAGAATGGTAATGTGCCTGGTTGCCAGAGTTAGGCACATTCTGAAAATTTGGCAACTTCTACTAAGGTAGTTGTGTTAATACGTAAGTACCAATAATCTTGATATAAAACAGGTTTTTTTTTAAACTTTTTGGTGTGGGGATCCCATAAACATTGTGCAAATCCAACACACGTGTGAGTGAAGCTACTTGTACTGTAGTATTGCAGTTTTAGGTCATTGACTTTAATTTTTAATTGACTTTAATTAAATTTAAGTAAAATTAATGTTTCTATTATAAAAAAATGCCTCAAAATGTTTTCGTTTTTTCTTTGTCTGTATTGTCTTATCTTTGTCTATTTTCAGACACATTATGTAAAATATTTGGTAATTATAAAAGTACTATAAGTTAAAGAAATATCAGAATTGCTAACTTTTTGGCAACCTGTACTGCAAGTCCTGCAAGGCCAATAAGAGTCTCGACCCACAGTTTAAGAAACTCTGGTACAAAACAATGAGGTTGATTTCATTTCCAGAATTTGGTTGAGGGCAAAGTATTTATTAGTTACCTTTGGTCACATTGTACTGGTGACAGAATCTTTTTAAGCTAATAAAACTTCAATTAACCAAAGGCGAAAATAAATAACAAAAAGTGGCTTAGCATTTTCAAATTTGCTCCAAAAAATTGAATGCCATGCAAGAAATAAAGAATGAAAAAAGGATTATTTGTTGAACTTATTTTCTTATTATATTATATTTGAATGTCTATGAAATATCAAAACTTTTATGGAATGACTGTTTGTAGTGTAGAGAATAATCTTATTGTTATCTTAGTTATACTGAAAAAAATTTTTTTCAGGTGTTTGCACAATAGGAAATCCTGCTAAGTTATGTTTTCAAATACTAGTGTATTGTTGTTTCTTTTTATACTTAGTTTTTAATGCTGTTGTTTCTTGTTATGATTAGTTTTTAGTATATTGTTATTTCGGTGACCAGACAAAAGCCCACTGGACGAAAGCGCACACGATAAAAGCCCACAAAAATGACCCCACTTAGATAATTGCCCATGCGACTAATACCCACACCGATGAAAGCGCACATTGATAACAGCCCACACAGATAAAAGCCCACACTGATAAAAGCCCACATAGATATAAGCGCACGCTGATGAAAGCCCATATTGAAAAAACCCACACCGATATATATGCTACGTTAAAATTAATATTTTTCTCTTTTTTCTTCAGCTTCGCAGCTCTTTTTTCTTTTTTCTTCAGCTTCAAGCAGATTCATGAAAAAAGATAAAATAAAAAATAAATTATATTAATAACAAATAATTGAACAATAAATTTAAGTAGCGGAACACATTTAATTTTGGGCTCCGACTGAATTAACATTATGTATGTATATAGAACAGAGAGTCAATCAAAATAATATAATTAAAACCCTATACATGTTGTTTTTATATTTACGCGACAAATGGAAGTGCCCTCGTATAAGTCCGACAAAGGAAAGTGAAAGGGATCACTGGCCACACTTGCTTCTTTTAATTCTACAAAATTATAAGCAGTGTAAATTTTCATCATATACAGAGAATAATTTAACAATTCAGAAAATTTTGCATATAATGAATTTAATATGGAGAATTAAAGCCGAACTTTAATTTCAACGAAAAAGATAAAAGTACCGTATTCTATTAATGATTAAGAAAACATTTGCGTACGCTGTCATTAATAGTTTTAAAGTAAATTAAAAGCACGGCTTTAAATAGTTTAATTCAATTTTGAAACTTCGCTTTTACATAAATCAATTTCATTCCTACTTGAAATTTCATTTTTAATCATAATAATTATTATTCGTAACATTTTTCAGAACGTCATAGCTATTTTGGATTTCCTGAAAATGTGGGCAGTTTTTAAGTGGGCATTCGTCCTATGGGCTTTTGTCATGCAGTTTTCTAACTGTCCGCTGGCTATTCAGGTGGGAAACCATTGCTTTCTTTTTCTTTTGTCCCCAATCCAATCTAGTCCATGCATACACTGGTGTGCAAAAATTAAGGACGAAGTCGAAAAATTAGCATATCAGCTGAACGAAGAGGCAGAGCGGACAGAAAGACCAATCAGGAGATTAAGTAAGGTGATGTACGGTAGGCACATGCGCATATATGCAGGTAGACGTAATGGGGGAGTGTCTGAGTAGTATAAAGCATGTTGTCGGTGTAAGATCAGTATTTCTGGCAAAGAGATTTCACGCCGTATAGCAGTTAAAATCACACCGAGTTGCTGCCTCAGCGAGAAATGGCGAATAATCAATCTGTTAGACGACATCTGGATGCTTTTACCCGAGGTCGACTCATTGGGAAGTTGGAGGAAGGCCGCAGTGTGACAAGTGTGGCTGCAGAGTTCGGAATTGCTCACAGCATCGTTTCACGACTTTGGAGACAATTTCAAACTACAGGAACAGCTATCCGGGGGTTTAGTAGTGGTCGTCCACGAGGAACCACACCCGCAGATGACCGGTATATTGCCTTACAGGCCAGAAGAAACAGGCGGCAGACAGCGGGAGAAATCACTAGACACACGACACAGGCGACTGGACGACCGATATCGCGTTTTACCGTGGCCAGAAGACTGCACGGTGGTGGTCTGTTTGCACGACGCCCTGTACGGTGTGTACCTCTAACGCCTGCCCATCGGAGAAGGCGTTCTCTGTGGTGCCGGGAACACCGGAATTGGAGAGACAATGAATGAGGACGAGTACTCTTTATAGATGAGAGCAGATTCAGTCTGAGTAGCGATTCTCATCGCATACTCATCTGATGAGAGCGGGGAAGCCGCAATCATCCCTGGAACATCATTAGGGACAGGTATGGAGGTGGCGGTGTTCTAGTTTGGGGAGGCATCATGCTTGGTAGTCGTACAGACCTTCACATCTTCGACGCAGGTTCAGTCAAAGGGACCCGTTATTGTAACGAGATTCTTCTTCCATATGTGCGTCTTTTTAGAGGCGCTATGGGTCCGCAGTTCCTTTTCATGGACGACAATGCGCCATGTCATCGCACAGTAGCTGCCGAACAGCTCTTAGAGAGTAAGGATATTGAACGTATGGATTGGCCGGCACGATCTCCGGATCTCAATTTCATCGAGCATGTATGGGATTTTCTAGGCGGACGCTTGGCAGCTCGTAACCACCAGTAACGATTCCGAAGCTTCGATTGGCGCTGCAAGACGAATTGGCAGCAATGCCTCAACAACTCATTGACACCCTCATTCTCAGCATGGGCAGACGCTGTGAAACCTGCCTAGCAGTCAGGGGAGATCATATCCCCTGTTAAAGACCGGATGTTTCTTGCTGGACACCCATCACAGGATGTTTCGGCCTTCAGTCGCATTGCGCTCCATGCTACTTTTTCAATAAAGCTTCTTTTTATCCCTCTGATTTCTCTTTTAGTAAGTGTTGCTTACATTACTCATGTCCTTACGTATCGGGGATCTTACGGTATTAAATGTGTTGATTTGGAATGCTTTTGTACAAAGTTATACTGAAAAAACCGTCTCGTCCTTAATTTTTGCACACCAGTGTATATTGCCGGTGCGTCGCGAGTAAATGCAACTTTACCGGCTCCTGATAGTTTGCCATGATGGCACCTGGCAGTTGCAGGTAGCAAATTGGTGCTAAAGGAGGAACTGAAGTCTAGGGGGAAGAGGAGGTAACCATGCTTCACAAGGGTGGGAAACCCATGGAGGTAGGAAAGGGAGGAGGGGCCATTCCGCCCTAGAAGTGAAGCACTGCTTTGAAGCTTGGGTCACCAGACGGGGGTGTTCTTTGTTTACATTCAGAAGCTCGCTTGACAAGATTCTGATAGTATTTCGACACACGACAGTTCCATAGAAATCGAAAAAGGGACACTCTCGCATGAAAGAAACATTCATAGTGTAATGGATAATAGCAATTTGTATATTTTACTGACATTTACGCAAAAATCACATCTTGGTTATTTTTCGATAACTAACAAGAGCGATTTTGATTATGAATTTGTTTTATAAAATTCTAAGCTGTTGCACTACAAAAATATAGATTTTAAGAAAATTGCTAAAAGAGATCTGCCAAAATTTATTTTCTAGAAGATTTGAAAAGTTTGAAACTTGATGGCTAAAAGTAAATATAAAATTATGTATGTTAAAATATTTGTAATTAGGCACATAGGTCAGATTAAGTTTTTATTAAACAGAGTAACGCATGCAAGGGCTATCTGCCTAAAGAGAGAGATGCCATCGTGGAGGAATTTTGAAGAAAAACTGACCTTTGAGTGGGTATTAAAAATAATACTTATAATTTTCATTCAAATTATATTCATATATATTTTTTATGTAAAACTTTCGGGTGTATGCTAAATTAGTGTAAATTACTTTACACGAAAAATATAGTGAATGCACAGAAATTAAAGATTTGCACATGCCGGAAATGATAAATAGGAAATATGTATGGGTATTTATGCATGTGCTTGCAAAAAGCATGTATCTGCCTTTGACAAAATACTTAAGTATTCATTAAATTATTTATAAATGTATTTGAAATGAAGAATTTATTCACTTATAAACAACTGTGAAAGTACTGTGAAGAAATCTAATGATTAAATGTATCTAATTTATAATGATTATATATGTTATCTAAATATATAATAACCTTAATATTGAATTGTAAACATAAATTGAAATCCTGTTGACAAATACGTTATAAAACTATTTAAGCAAGAATTGTTCGTATTGGAAAGCAATCTGTTAAAAGGTATTGTGAAGCAAATGCTATGATATGCGCACTTAAGAACGTAATAAAGAGTTTTGGAATATGTATTGTTGAAATGAAGGGTAAAAAAAAAATCTGATAAGTATAATTAAAAGAATTATTCCCTTTACATTTTATAATAACTCAGTTACAAGTTTTAAATAATACTTTAAAAAAAACTTATTTTATTCCCTTTCAGAAATATTCAGAGAAAGTCAAATACTATTTAATACCTATTTAATTATTAGGAATTAGCGAAATACTTATTTAAAGTATTTCGCTAATTCCTAATAATTCTCTAATTTAAAATGAACCGAATAGAGCATTAATTATAAATTGACTTACATTTTTCGATTTAAAAGTAGCCAAAAAATCATGTCATATTTAAGAAAGTATTTTAGGAAGAAGCTCTATAAATAGAAAAGAAATAATGCATAATTTTAATATTAATAATACAATAAACTTTGATCTTAATTTTTGTACCTTAACTGAATAAAATCGAATTACCTTAAATTTTTTTTTCTAATCTAATTAACGAAAACTTGTGGAAATATTTCATTCAAATTAAACCATTCTGAGAAAACTGTCCTGTGAAAAGTATAGCATTTAATTCCGTTCAGAATGAAATGTTGTTTAAAAATATGTTGTTTTCACATATTTAGGACTCTGAAGTGTTGTAGAAAAAGAAAATATATACATTTATATGTATATTTGCGACGTAATTACAAAATATTTAAACCCGAACGCGTCAAATCCCATAGAACTCAATGGTAAATGACCCAATGTTTTGGTCACCACGTAGGGATCGCCGGTGCTTCAGAGCAGGGTACAGAGAAACTTGTTTAGGGCGACTCCATCTTACTTCCTACCTCCATGGGGAAACCAGATAATAAGACCATGGGAGACAAGACTGAGTGCGAGGAAATGATAAATTCATGAAGAATAAGTCCTGATAAGTAGGATGGTAGAGTATACATATGCATGATACAGAAATGAATTAAAGTGAAGTAATAATACAAACAAAATAAAAATACATTCATAATTAATATAATAAATAACTGAAATAAAATTCTGGATTAAATAATGAGAGAAAAGATTCTAGATTAATAAAACATAAAAAAATAGAATAATAACTATGATACAATATATACACGAAAGACAGGTGTCAGCTCACAGTTTTAATTTATTCAGGAATCTAAAAGAAAATATTTCTAGTAAATCTCCAAATTATAATTGTTACATTCAAGAAAGCTTTCAATCAGAAATATTATTAAAATTTGATAAGCTCAATTTAAAATAAAGAATAAAATATCTCTTAGACAAGTTTTCATTGTGCTTAATTACATAAAACTGTATTAATATTACTAAACTAAAAAGGAACTAAAAGAAATTAAAGGAACTAAAGGAAAAACTAAAAAGGAAGAAAATAAAATTCAAGTGTTTTTCCATTAAAAAGTTAGTAGTTTTAATAATGAAGCATAATTATATTTAATCTCAGCCATATTACCTTAAAAATAGCATGTGAGGAGCTTTATAATGATATTTTTCATTTCCACGTACACGTATCAAAGGTAAGTAAGTAAATAAATCATAAAATGCATTTTCAGATTTCTCATCGAAACGTTATAGCTAATCACTTAATCAGAGAGCAGAAAGTTTGCTTTCAACCTAATAAAATAAACAGATAAAGTAGTGATAAAATATACAAACAGACGTATGTTTGAGATAATTAAAATTCAGAATACTCTATTTACTATAATTAAAATTACAAATACATTTTACAGTAATAAAAATCCATAAGTCCCTTTTCATTATGTGGGCTTTTATCAATATACGCTTTTATCAGAGTGGACTTTTATCAATGTGGACTTTTATCAATGTGCGCTTTCATCGCTGTGGGTATTTGTCGCGTGGGCAATTATCACAGTGGGCTTTTTTTTGGCTTTTGTGGGCTTTTGTCGCGTGCGCTTTCGTCCAGTGGGCTTTTGTCTGAGAACCGTTATTTCTTGTTATGCTATTTGATGTAGCTCCATGTTCTGAGTATGCATCTTTGAAACGGGATGAACAAAATTACATTTGGGATTTACATTTAGTAAGCATACCTAGCTTTTTTCAGCTGTTGCACTGAATACCCTTTCCAACAATCTGGAAATTCTTATTTGTAATTACTTCTGATTTATTCTCACATTTTTTTTATATTACCTCTTGTTTGTAAATTACATCTGGCTACACAATAAAAGTTGAAATAAAGTAAATACTCCTGGGGATTATTATCAATTCAAATTATTTAGGACTCCATATTCTCAATAAAGGTACTTTGCACCAAAGGGAAGCCAAGCTTCAAGAAGAAGAAGAAAGGTACTTTATTGAGAATATAGAGCTCATGGCTTTTATGCAACTCAGACAGCACAACTTACAAATCTAACCGATGGCTTTTTAAAAGAGCCGTTTTTCAGTCTCTGCCATATGCCAGCAGTGGCCACACTGCACAACATTACAGGTCACATGGCTACATTGCAAAGGCACATGCACTAACAACTTCCATTAAAGGTTTTATGGTTCTGTTTTAAGAAAGCATTTGCTTTACAGGAAATGCTGCTGATGGTGTATTGTTCAGGCTAATCTTCTAGTGTGGCATTTTATATTTGAAGAATAGACTTTTGTCAAGCTGAATAATTTTATTTTTAATCTCTTATTTTATGATTTCCTTTTTTTCTAACCACGACTAAACACACAGTTTCATGTACGTTATTGGATCAAATAAGCATTCTTTCTGGAGACATTTCTGTTTATTAAATCCAGGTGTATATGAACCATACAAAATAACTTACTTTGGAACAAATGAACTTGAAGATCTAGTTTGCCAGCAACTGTTAAGGTTGCACTGCCACTTGGGTAGGTAGGTTTTTTTTTAGCTTTAGGAAGGGTATATAACTCTTGAAAGACAACTAATGCTTCTGGTTTTGTTTATGGCAAATTCTGTAAAAAAGAGATTGGCAACGCAGAACCCATGGGCATCAAGGAGCCTGCAAAGCAATTTGCAAGTACCCATTATTCAAATATCTAAATTCTAAATATTGAGACAATCGATTTTTGTAATCGCAAGTAATTTTAATAAAATTTTTTATTTTAGCTTCATTTCAATAATTACACAATTAAAACTTTGACAAAATTGCATCTTAGCGACATTTAGGTGACTAAATGAACACATAAATCAATTTTCAACTCCCAGAATCACGTGACTGTACATCTGAAGTCCAACTAGAATCAACAAAATATGATTCGGGATAACTACCGATAAATACTTTGATTGGTTTATAAATGTTAATTTCAATAAAAATATATTCTGTAATGTTTATTTAATTTTATACTATTCTTTTAACTGCTTTAATTTTGGTACATATTCCTCCTGTCCGAAACTGTTACTGCAAACCATCGATGACAAATTGTTAGTGCTAAATCCCAGACTGCAAAAATTTTACTTCCTCTTCAACTGCTTTCATTTCTTGTGATAAAATTACTGCTCTCTATAATATGTAAGTATTTATGTGAAAGATTCATTCTTTGCATCATGCTAAAAATTCTTGAAGGATATGAAACTTATTTTTAAAAATACAATAAGGGATTAGAGCAAAAAATCTGTTAAGTTCATATGTGCATTAGCATTCTCTGTAACACTGATTATATGTGATGCAGACAAAGAGCATAAAATCTGGTGTACTGTAATAAGGTGCATGAACACTCATTGAGCTCAATATCTTGGAAATTTCACATAGTATTAGTATTTGCATTTTATCCTGATGTTGAAATATTATTACCGTCTCTTTGTGATTTCACCAGCCACAACTATGCGTATATATTCTTCACAAACTAAAAGTGAAATAGCATTTATAAGATAAACCAAAACAGACAGAAGTGAATCACAAATTAATTAATTATTGTTGGAGGCCTAAGACCCTATCTTGAAACAGCAAAAATTGGATAAATTTATGTAATGTTTTTATATTTAATGGCTGACGGAGTCAGTTTATTAATTTTAAGGCAGCTATGAAATTAGATGTATATATATATTTAAAATGTTTTATTTGATATAAATTAAAAAATTATTACCACTTATTATATAATTAATTTTATATTTATATGTTTGTTGTTTTATGAAGATGTTAAAAAGTTTTTATAAAAAGAATTTAATATATTTTATGTATATTTAAAATGCTGTGCTAAATTAAAGTATTGCGTCCACACCAAATTTGCAGTTTTATTGTAATGATTTTAATTTAGTAACTGTACTTACTGGCACATGATGCTGAGTTTGTGCAATTTTCTGTTTTTTTTTTTAAGTAAAATTCAATTATGGTGTACATGGGAAGAACAACAATAATGTATCATATAATATAATACATAAACAGGGTAAATCTGAACAAGTGGGTAAAACTTTAGGGGATAATAGAAGGCAGTTTCTGAGCAATATTCATCATACAATATATGGTCGGAATACAAACAACGAGCCGCTAGGTGGCATTGTAAATGGTATAAAAAGGGTTGGGCCTCGTATGCAATGGCATTTTCTACCGTGGATTGCCGAGACGATGGCTGGTTAAACAAACCACAAAATTTCCAGGGTGATTCATTGGTTGAGGTAGTCCCATAGCTCGGCCTGCATTTTAGGTGGCGGAAGGTTTTTTTGAGCAATTTCTTTGAGAATCTACATTAATTACATTCCTATTAATAAAATGTTTTCTAAAGTATCTCCTTTCATTCTTGTGTTAATTCCTTTTAATGTGACACTGGAAAACTACCCTTTAACTTCTCACCGCTTGCATTCCGACCATACATTCTATGTTAACTATTGCTCATATAGTTTGCCTTCTGTCACCCTCTAAAGTTTTGTCTACTTGTTCAGATTCACCCTGTATATACAAGGTGTAATGTGCACAATGCCAAATTTGTCAATTCTGTGATGTTTTTGCTGATGGCAAAACTTAAGAGAATCACTATGCACATGGGGACAACAACAGTAATGTATCATAGAAGCCATACTTAAAAAATACAATATGTATTTTAAATTGCTAAAGTGATTTTTTGTATACTCATATTGTTTTTCAATGTACAGTAAATATCAATAGTTTGGCAATATTTTTGAAAAATTACCAGCTTGCATCCAATAAGTAACTTTTACTTTTATGTATATGAATGGATGGAGTTTACATAGTGCTGAATGTCTGAATAACTTGAGATATTAAATTTCATTCATCTATATTTTTTTAGTTGGAGTAATTTATAAATAAAGCCAACTTTTTCAAAGCAGATTCTTTCATGTTACAAATAATGGTGAATAGATTAGTTGCATGCCAACATTTTTACTGGAAGATTATTCGCAAGCCAACATTTTTACTGAAGGAGTAAGATGTAAGTGTGACTGTATTTAGCAAATGTTATGGCGAACGTACATGTATGTAAAATATTTTTATATGGTATATGAATAAAACATGCAGAATGCCTAATTTAAAAGTATGGTACATTCATATTATCCCATCAATGTTAAAACTGTTGCCAAGCAGCACAATTTAACATCAGTTATGAATAAGCATGGCATAACAACTTAATTCTCAATAAACCATCTTTTGTGTTTGTCAACATGATACAAATTAATTATAATTGCTGTATTTTGATAATAATAATAAAAAAAGATCTGACTTCTGCGTGGATTTTACATAAAAATATTTCGCATTAATGGACATGATATGGTTAGCTGAATATTTCTGACAAAATAGTAATAGATTAGAAGTATTATATGCGGGAAGTTTGTACTCATATTATTCTAAACAGAGCTTCCAGTAAAACCGGAATATAATAGAAATTGACAAAATAGCAGAAATCGACAAAAGTCATTTTATGAAGTAGGTTGAATAGATAGTGAACTATTGATAGTGAATTGGTTGTTTAGTAGTCCTTTCAGAATTCCACAGAAACAATTGGTGCCACTTTGGCAGTATCTCCACCAACTTTCATGTTTCAATGGCGGCCAGCTTTCACGGTCACAGCATAATATATAAGTATCAAAAGTTTTGGGGAATATTTTCTGACATCAAGCCATTTGTGATAGTATACTCTGCATATGTAATTTTCTGTGCATTTTTGTATGTTAAATAAGGCAAGGAAAATAATCTGTCGTGTATATGGATAAGTTTATTAAATCAGTTATATAAATATTTATGTACTTGAGAAATGTCTCTGTAACATGCTTAATCATATGTATGCTACATCATTTGAAAGAGCAAGATCACATTCTGTTTTGCAGAAATAATATCATCTAATTATTGTGGTGTGGATTTAAATGAAATATGTATACTGTTATTTTTAAGGACATAACTTCTATAATTGCCTTATTATATGTATGTGTATGCCACATAATATATTATAGTGTATATGCCACATAATATATTATAGTATACATTATATTAAGAACTATGCATTGATTCTTTGGAATTGAGACAAAGCAAGAAAAAATTTTGTGTCTTTATCATATTTATAAACAGTGGTTTAAATTGATGATCTTGTAAATTGTGCATTAAATTTAAATCTCTGCTGATCCAGATTCACCAGATTTCATTTCTCCATCAGTGAATTGTGTAACATTTGAGTAGAAAGTCGAACCCATCTGCAAAAGAAAGTAATAGGAGGTGAAAACTAATCATTTGGTTTCCAGCCGGTGAAGAAGACAAGTTGTCAATGAGAGCTCCAGTGTTACTGAACTCTTGGTATTTACATATTAACATAACCACAATGCCTCTATTTGGCGATTTTTTACAGATGAAAAAGAATAATGATAAAAGCCATCAGCCATTCAACTGTCAAAATTTATTATACACATAATTATTACGTATACAGTGAAAGTCCAAGATTTGGATACATTAGCATTCGGTTACATACCATTCTAATACATTTCGGATACATCAGCATTCGGTTCATTATCATACATTAGCATTCGGTCAGAACTCTTAGAATATGCTAATGTATCCGAACTGTTCTAATACATACGTTCGTACGGTTTCATTGATTCCAGACTTTGGAATTTTCTGAATTCTATATCATTACTTTAAATCTAGTAAGACGATATGTAGAAATTATGAAATTGAAAATACAAAATAGTTGTTTATGAAACACTAAAGCATTTATGGAATCAAAATTTACAAAACAAGCTCAATATTTGTTTGTGTGCTTTATTAAACATTTGTTTCAATGTCAATAGTTTAAGTTATTCCCCATAATTTCTTGTTCAGTTACAAAATTACATTGCTTAAGTCCTGTAATTGCCCAATCTAGAATTCTCACTAAATTTGAATTGATTTTTTTCCACCATTCTCAGCAACACCTTTATAACTTTCTTCTCTAATGGTGGCGATATTTTCTGCTTTGGACAGTGGAACCTCGAGATACGAGTTTAATTCGTTCCAGCATTGAGCTGGTATAGCGAATTTCTCGTATCTAGAAACAAACTTCCCCATTGAAAATAATGGAAATCTAGTTAATCTGTTCGCGCACCCCCAAAAACATTAATGTAAAAATTAGTTTTTCTAATAAATAACACTGGTAAATAATATAACTGTAGTTTACCTGTATGATAGCTTCCGACACCGACCTTTTAACTGCTTCTCGTTAATCCGCATCAACAGCATCCCAATATTTTCTAGGAGTTTTAGACGGTGCTTGGAAGTAACGGTAACTCCTTTGGCTACATCAAGTTTCTTAATTTCCTTCTTCTTCAGAATAGTGCAAATCGTCGATGTCGAAAAGCAATAAGTCTTCGCCAAGTCCGTCACTATTACACCACGTTTATTTATCTATGATTTCTTTCTTAATTTCAACGGCCATGTCTTCCTTATTTTTCTTTGTAGCTTCATCTGAGGCAACAGTCTTCTTGGGAGGGATCGTGAAATAATTATTTTCACATTAAATGTAATAAACAATTGACGCACAAACCTCAGATCAAAGAACACCGAGTGATCTGACGATGGGATTCCCCGAGTTAAGCCGTATCGGAAAATGATGCTACACAATCCAACAGTCTTATTGCTCGTATTTAGAGACAAATGTTTCGCTTATATTTCCTCGTATGCCGAATTTCTCGTATATAGAGGTGCTCATATCCAGTGGCGTAGATAAGGGTATGCAAGGAATGCCGTCGCATAGGGCCCCGAAGGCATAAGGGGCCCTTGAATGTCCTGCTGAACTACATTTTATATGTATTTATGTATATATGATGCAGATAGGGGTCCTTGCAAGCAGATATAGCATCTGAATTCAGTGTTGCACTGAATACCCCCCCAAAAAAAGGGGCTCTATGCTTTAGTTTTGATTCCCCTCTGGAGGATAGCTTTCAAGTTGTAGAGACATTAGGTATTTTTTGGAAGCAGGAGACTTGCCCACGCCCGAAATAGGACCACGGATCTCTCGAATTCGATGCAGGAAGTCAGGCCCGTGATGTCCACTAGAATTCGCGGAAATTCTAGTTTCAGGAAGTGATTTTATACTGCAGCCACATGTCAAATTTTGTCGTATAAGAAAAGAGTCAGTTGGCCAAGGAGAAAATGACAACTTCTTTTGGGCATTGTAGATTTTACACAGCAATTCGTGTTTAAATACTTGGTTATACAATTCATTTATTTACTTTATCTCATGATAATGGTTCATTCCAAAAGAAAATTTTTAAAAAGATAAAAATATCTTTTTGTGTATATAAATTGAGGGAAAAATATCAAAGGCCTCTTATCGCTTAATTATTTTTTAAACTCATAATAAAATCTTATTCAGTATGATTCATAAGCTATTGATATGTAAATATATTTAAACATTTTACATCGCACAGAAGAAAAGATATGTCATAACGAATGATAGTTATTGCAAAATTTACCTAAATTAGACTGTCATCAATTGTAGGTGTTTCATATTGGTCATTGGAATAGAGCGGCCGTTATAACAAGCGTCCACTGTGTTAACATTTTTAGTATGTTTTTCTTAAAATCTAACTGTTTATATATTCACTTTCCAAATCAGCGAAAATATAAAGGGGGGGGGTAGAAAACAATCAGCTATTTTACATAAACAATGAACGTTTTCTTGAGAGATGCAGAAACCCAATAGAAACTTTTCATACAATAATATAGGCCAAATAAGAATATTACCTAAAAGTTTCCTATAAAGCTTTTCTCTGAAATTTTTCATAAATGTTTTATCTTAAGAAGACTTTTCTTTACCCATTTGTATTAGTTATGTTTTAAATATGCGTACTTCTAATTAGAGATGAGCCGAGGTTTAGCTGAATAACTTGCCTTCAGAAACGAGAAGAGCGATGTGAAATAATAACAAATTAATGGTATTCGGACGATGGCTTAAATGAATACTGATCAAATGTGGTCAAGTCATAAATTACAAACGACCCTAAACACGGGGAATGTTGAAAAAGAGAAGATTGAGCTCTTCGGTGTCGTGGGAAAATGTGAGGGTCGTTTAATCTAACTTTTCTACATTCCGTTCTATAGAGACGAAAATAAGAAAACAAATTGAATTCTTTCAATGAATGCAATTTGTTTACTGTGAAAATGGATTATTGGATAAACTGTAAGGCAAGTAACATCTTTTCTAAAAACATAAGAGTAGAAAGACATATATTTGTTACTTCAATGGATTTGTAGTGCAAATATTTTATTTATTTATTTATTTATTTATTTTCCAATAGCAGATTGTGAACAATTACAAATGCAACCCAGTCCATTAATCTATACAAGGCCAGATGTGGTGGTCTCTTTATTATGGAGGCACCTAATAGGTAGGCCACCATCGCCTATCCTATGAAGGGACGGACAGTTACAGCCATGCCTTCTCCGGGATTCGAACCTTCAGCATCGCAATCAGCTTCACTGACCACTATACCGACTGGGCAGCTTGTAGTGCAAATATTGAGTTTTGATTTCGAATGCTATGTTACATATATACGAAATATCTGAGTATCTGTGAAAATAGTCGTAACTCAAATGTCTTTCAATCTTTTCACGTTTAAAGGATTGTTTACCAAATTACAAATGCATTGAGGGTGGATACTGTTGATTTTCCGATGATAATCCTATGTGTTATATCTGACTTCGAATCTAAAATTTTCTGAAGAACACAAAAACCTTGTCTAAAACTTAAAGGTTTTATTTAACTGGAACTTCAACACTGATGAAAACTTAACATCACAAACAAAAACTTAACATCTTGGGTGGAAAACATTCAAAGTGCTTTAAAGTAACAGCTATGCCGGCACGGTGAAGAACACTTTCCTTTAAAAGACAGAATCCATCTAGCCCTTTCGGCGTATATCTCCATTTCGCTGTATTCAGACATCCGCTCCTACGTGTTTTGGACTTAAACAGCCACGCTGGAACTGGAATAGGACTGGATCAGGACCGGAACTGGACTGGAACAAGACGGGAACCGGAACAGGACTGGATCCGCAACAAGACGGGAACCAGAACAGGGCGGGAACCGGAATCTCTCATCTCCTGGCTTCTCCCCGGGTAGGTCTATTCTGGCTCAAACTAAAAGGAACTGGGGTGCCACTAAGGAAAGCACCTCCTTTTATTGCCGGCGGTTGCCGTTACTACAGGCGACTTATGCAAATATTTAACATCCTTCCACCTAAGGGAAAAAATAAAAGAAAAAAAAGTGAACTTTCTCATCAAAGTAAAACAATGCCAAAGAGCCTTAATATGCCAGTCTGTCCGGCGGAGTTACAGTTCTACCAGATCGTGTTACAGGCCTGACAGATTTATCATCTATGTTGAGTTTAAGTTCAGACAAAGAATCTTGTTTTTCATTCTGAAGCTTCACGGGTACATCATTTTGCGCTACCTCTAAAGGATACAGAGTTCGAACTGCTCTAAGCAAAATTCCATTTCGGGTCTTTACTCTTGCAAGCCGATTTATTCCATCAGGTCCTGGAAGTAGTTCTATGACACGACCAAGTTTCCAAAAAAGTCTTTTGTCACTACTACCGATCAAAACAATATCATCTAATTTAATAGTAACTTTCCTTTCAGCTCTTTTATGCGAAACCTTGAGAATCCCCAAATATTCTTTACGAAATCTATTTTTAAATGCTTCTCGTACAGTTTGAATATACTGAAATCTTCTTTGTAAATTACTTGATTTAATACCGTATTTTATATCCCGCAAACTACTAGTTCTAATTTCTTTTAAAAAGTCAGCAGGAGTTAAAGCTTTAAATTCAGGATCGGAAGGAATTACTGTCAACGGTCGGTCATTAAGAATCGCTTCACAGTCACACAGTATCGTGTACATTTCTTCATAATTTAAACAAGCATGTTTAAGAACTTTTTTAAGGACTTGCTTCATCATTCCGATCAGACGTTCCCACCAACCACCCCACCATGGAGCACCAGGGGGAATAAATTTCCATGTTATCCGCTCATTGGCTGCCTGCCGATTAATTTGTTCAAAATCTATTAATTTAAATGCATTTGAAGCTCCTACAAAATTAGTTCCATTATCACTGTACACAGTTGTGGGTTTACCTCTTCGTGACACGAACAGATGAAAAGCCTGAAGAAACACTTCTGTAGATAGAGAAGTCAGCAACTCCAAATGGACCGCTCTATAAACGGCGCATGTAAAAACACAGATCCATGCCTTTTCTTTGTTTCTCAACAATAAAGGACCACAAAGGTCTATACCCGTTACTTTAAATACTGCTGAATCATTTACTCGCTCTATTGGCGGTGGGGCTGATATGTGGTCAACAGGTGCAGCAGAATATCTTTTGCAAGTAATGCATTTACTCAAAACAGAACGCACCGTTCTTCTGCCAGATAACAACCAAAACCTTTCCCTTAAGGTATTCAGTATATATTGTACACCTGCATGTCCTTTCTTTTTATGTTCTTTCATAATTAAATTCCTAACTAATGGATGTTCTCCTGGTAATATTATAGGTGTTCTAAACTCTAACGTGTCATCTCTTCGAAACGCACCAGTTTTAATTCTTAGAATTCCCGCATCATAAAATGGACTAAGAGTTTGTAAGCGTGCGTCTTCTATATCCTGAAACGATTCCGATTGAATCAAGCGAATAACAACCTTTTCTGCAAAATCAATTTCATCAACAGTGAGTTCACCTTTCCTTTTTTTCTTATTTCTGCAATTAAAGAAAAATCGTTGAATCCAACCAACAACTCTAACTGTTTTTCGATAGCTAGAAAATCGCTCACTCAAACTAAACCTTTCAGTAGACACTAGAGATGAAACCACTGCCTTTTTTTTCTCGCTGGCTATTTCCGCTTCATCAGTTATAAATTCGGCACTCGGCCAATTTTCTTGGGATTTTAAAAGCCAGCTCGGACCCTCCCACCATTTTGACCGGGAGAGTTGGCGAACTGAACACCCTCTACTTGGAAAATCTGCAGGGTTAAGGTGACCAGGTATATGCCTCCAATCCTCCACACGTGTCAAAAGCCTTATTTCCTGTACTCTATTTTCTACAAATGTCCCCCATTGTTCTTCCCTTTTTATCCATGCAAGGACAGTAGTTGAATCTGTCCAGAAAAATATACTTCTGGCCTCAAAGTCTTTTAGAACGTCTGCAGCAAGACGAGATGCAATAGTTGCTGCTAACAATTCTAATCTTACAATGGTAGTTTCCTTTTTACCACAAGGGGAAACTCTAGACCTAGCCTGAAGCAACTGGACTTTAACTGATTCAGGTTCTTCTACACGAATAAAAACTACTGCCGCATACGCTGCTTGACTGGCGTCACAAAAAACATGGATTGAACACTGTTTTGGCTGATATCGTATCCACCTTGGAATTTTAATGTTTTTCAAAAGAGAAATGTCTTTTACCCATTTCAAAAATTTACTTTTAATTTTGGTGTTAACTTCTTCGTCCCATTTTACTTTTGTTTCCCATGTACGCTGTAATAACATCTTAGGTAATATAAGGACTGGACATGTTATACCGATGGGATCAAATACTTTATGGGCTATTGCCAAAATACTTCTTTTCGTAACTTTCTCGAAACAAAGATTTTGTAAATTAGCAACATTTATTTGAAGAGTATCGCCTTGTCTTTCCCATAACAAACCTAATACATTCGCAATAGATTCTGTTTCTAAACTACAGTCGGTATATTCCCAACCCCGTAATTCAAATTTTCGTTCTGCCATAACATCTGAAGATACTTTCATGAAGCGCTGTAATTCATCTTCACTTCCGACACTTGTTACACAGTTATCAACATAGAAACTATTCATTAATTTAATAATAATGTTGAAAGAATATTTTACATCTGCATCATTTTTCTCCAAAATTGAATTTAGGTGATATTGAATAACAGCTCCAAGTAAAAATGGACTACTGGTTACACCAAATACGACTCGACAATGACGAAAATGCTTCAAGCCATCTTCACCCTTTATCCAAAGAAATCGGAGGAAGTTTCTGTCACTAAAATTCAGGCCAATTTGTAGAAAGGCCTTACGAATATCAGAAATCACCCCTATTTTTTCTTGGCGAAATCTATTTAAGATTGTAGGAATAAATGAAATAAGGTTTAATCCCTTTTCAAGACAATCGTTGAGACTCGGAAAACCCTTTGCTTTAGACGAAGCGTCAAATACTGGCCGTAACTTCGTAGTACTATGTTTCTTAACAACGTGTCTATGTGGCAAATAATGATGGGGTAAATCTAATTCATTTACGGGTACTTCCTCTATTATACCCTCTTTGAGCCATTCTTGGAATATATTTTCATACCCTTGGCGAAGATTATCTATTTCAAGTTGCCTAATCGTACCGTGCAACCTTTTAAGCGATAACTCAAAATTATCCGACAGGGGAGGGTGCCCTTCCAACCAAGGCAAAGACACTACAAAGCGGTCATCTTCTATTTTTACAGTATCAAGAAAATGTTGCCTGGTAGCCTCATACAATTCCAATTTAGTCTTTTGTTCGGATGGGTCCGTAATACCAAGCGAGTCGAGGGCCCATAAATCAGAAATACAAGCCTCTTTATTCAACATTGAAGTAACTAAGAATGTTGAACCTTCACTATTCAACTCCCCGGTTTTTCCCATAACCGTCCATCCTAACTTTGTCTCAATAGCTACAAGACCGTTTGAAATTTGTTTACGATTCCCCGTTAATAATCGTCCTGCAACATCGGCTCCTATTAAAATTTCTATAGGTCCTTCTAAACGATCTGTTAAACTTATTCCACAGTCAGCAAGCTCTTTAAGCCATATTCCTTGTCCAATAGAAGGTATACTATTACAAATAACAGGCTGACTTAACGCATCAAAATTGCAACTGTACGAGCCAGACATATTAGATAAATGAATTTTGTAAACTTTATGTTCACACAAACTGGTCGTTGTACCGCCAAATAATGCGTGGCTAAGGTATTCCTTTACCGTATACCTGTAACCCATACCTTGAGCTGCGCTTTGCAGAATATATGACCTTTGAGAACCAGTATCAATTATAGCTCGAGCCGAACGAGATTTTTTATCTCCTTTAATTATTACTTTTATTGTTTGCAGCAAAACTTTAGGAGACCTTGAAGAAATGTTGGCGAGTGTTTCAGCCTGATTTGGAGGCTGTTCCGTTACCCTTGACTCACTCATTTGTGAATGGCCCTTACATAGAAAAATATGATGCCTTTTGCCGCATGTAAAACAAACTGTTTTTAATCTACACCTCTTGACAGAATGTCCAGATTTCAGACACAGATAACAAGAGCGTGTCCTTTGGACCAAAACTTCTCTTTCTGACAACGATAAGTTACGCGCCTGAAAACATTCCGCAGAACCATGATTTATACTGGAACAAAATATGCAGCCTTTTCTAGCTTCATTAGAAGAAGTAAACAGTTCAGCTGCCGTAGGTTATAAGTGAGGTCCTCTTATCTGTAAACCCGAATTCCCTTTCTTATTACCGTGAGCCAATCGATCGAAAACATTGAAAGATTTAGCTGCTAAAGAAATTCTTTCCTCACTTTCAACTTCACCGCGCAAGAAACATAAAAGGCGCTCAAGGTCAGATTCCCTTTCTCTTAACTGGGCGTTTTCGCCGGTTAAACTTTCTGATCCTTTACGCGAAAACCTAAGTCTCTCCCACGTTTTTAAGACTTCATTCGGCAATGCTGATTCTACCAATGGATATAATATCGCGCAATATTTGCCTCTATTTATTCCCAATATCTCAAAGGCTCTTAGATTAGATTCGAGTTCATCGTATAGTTTCCGCAAAGAGTGTATATTTTGTTTTTGAATAACAAGGGTTAACAAATCACGAATATAAACCTCCGTTAGTAATTCTTTGTTACCAAAACGCGTCTGCAATGCTTCGATTGCGCTCTTGTAACTATCGCCGGTTGGCGGAAAGCTTTTAACTATTTCCTCTGCAGGAGAATTCTTCTCCATAGCCTGTGCTAAATAAGCAAATTTATCATTATTATCTAATGTAGGATCTTTATCAATCTTTTGGAATTGCCCCCAAAATCCTAGCCATTTCTTCACGTTGCCGTCAAAGATAGGCAATTTAATCTTCGGATAATGTAACATTTTATTCTGAACAAAGGACGGATCAATTAAAGTTACATTCGGGGTTCCAGAAGTAAGATCTTTTACTTTACTTTCCAGAAGTCTCCACCTATCAAAATATAATTCAGATTCATCTATTTCCTTAATAAGTAAAGTCTCATCTGTAATTTCTTTAAACATTAATTCTCGTATTTTCATTTCAGTATCAAACAAAACTTTAGCTTTCTCGGCAATAACTTTTATTTTAATTAATTTTTCTTCCTGATTAAATTTAGTTTCTTCATTGTCAAATTCATTACAAGCTTTACTGAATAGTCTTCTATATTGAGTTCTTGCTAATTTTAAGGCTTCCATGATTCAAAAATAAAAAAAGTCGCTTACCTTGCAGACAATATCCTGTCGCTTGATGCCAAATGTTGATTTTCCGATGATAATCCTACGTGTTATATCTGACTTTGAATCTAAAATTTTCTGAAGAACACAAAAACCTTGTCTAAAACTTAAAGGTTTATTTAACTGGAACTTCAACACTGATGAAAACTTAACATCACAAACAAAAACTTAACATCTTGGGTGGAAAACATTCAAAGTGCTTTAAAGTAACAGCTATGCCGGCACGGTGAAGAACACTTTCCTTTAAAAGACAGAATCCATCTAGCCCTTTCGGCGTATATCTCCATTTCGCTGTATTCAGACATCCGCTCCTACGTGTTTTGGACTTAAACAGCCACGCTGGAACTGGAATAGGACTGGATCAGGACCGGAACTGGACTGGAACAAGACGGGAACCGGAACAGGACTGGATCCGCAACAAGACGGGAACCGGAACAGGGCGGGAACCGGAATCTCTCATCTCCTGGCTTCTCCCCGGGCAGGTCTATTCTGGCTCAAACTAAAAGGAACTGGGGTGCCACTAAGAAAAGCACCTCCTTTTATTGCCGGCGGTTGCCGTTACTACAGGCGACTTATGCAAATATTTAACAATACTGTTTGGTTAATTTTCTAACGCCCTGTTTAATTGTTTTTGATTCGGGACTTATAAAATAACGCAAACTAGACTGCAGAAAATTCTTAAGAATGAAGTTAATCCCACTGAGAAATACATTATTGATGCAATTTTTGGTTATATACATATTAGTTAATATGGAATCACTAAATGATATATATCTATATGTATATAGGAATATATGAATGGAACAAAATATGTAACAAGGTATAAAATTACAAGAGTTAAATTACCAGATGCCTGAAAACAGGTACAATAATTTTTATAAAACTGGTATTATTTTATATATATGTAATTATTTTGTGTATTATTTTGTTTCTATATATTTCGTTATTATAATCGAATAATCAATAGATATATTTTTGAAGTATAAATCAAAGAAGTAACTAGGCATGATTCTGATACTTAATTTGGAATGAATTTTTCAAAAATAAAAGAGAAATTATGGTATACTATTTGCAGTTCTCAATTTCCAAAACGTATAATTTCGAGAGTTTAATTTTGTTCATATATTTAATCTGTTACTGGCATTTCCATTAACCAACTCCAAAAATCAGTCTTAGTATTAAAATTAAATTCATTAAATGTGAATGATTCTTACAGTTTACAGTATAATACGCTTTGCTTTGGTTCACTATAAATGGTATATCCTTATCAAATTGTTGCCGTCAAATATTATCGCCCAGTATTATTTTTAAAGAAATTAAATAATGAAGATTCTGCATGTATGAATGTATGTTTCTCGCATTTTAAGAAAGCGACGGTACCTAGAGTCATTAAATTTTGAATAACGTTTTCCTTCATCCAAACATGTGCATAAATGTAAGATGTTTATTTATCTTTCAGTTTTAATTAACAAAGTCGTCTCTGTGAAAGCAATCTGTTGCCGCTGCTATAGAAGTAAAACTTGTTTGTTTTCCTCGCGTCACTATGTTCGCGTCACTCGCGTTACTATGTTCTATACTCGCGTCACTCGCGTTACTATGTTCAGAAAAGCCTAAGATACTTTCATATTTAATCTGGAAGGTTACTGAATAATAAACTAAACGTTTTAAAAACAACAAGCGCATTTCTTAAGAAAATTTTTTACTACTTTCTGATATGATTTATTTAAGCAAACATGTTTAAAATCATGACATGTTTAATTAGAAGTATTCAGTATTTTTTATGAAATTATATTAGCTGATTAAAATCATTATTCTTTTTTATGATAAATATATTATGCGGCTGGCCGTACGAGCGGCTAGTTTTTAAAGCTAAAAAGACACACACATACAAAGGAAAAAAAGCGGGGGAAAGCTACGGTTAGCAGGAATGAGTACAACAGCAAACTGGTAGACTGCGTGCGCAGGGTAAAAAACTTTAACAAACCCTTTTGGTTGACCGTTTAAATCTAAATCCTTTCAGATTTTTTTTCTTGTTTTCTGTTTTCTTTCCTTTTTTTAATACTGTATTTTTTTTGGGGGGGGGGAGCAAGAAAATTTTTTGCATAGGGGCCCAAGAGTTCTAGTTACGCCACTGCGCATATCTCGAGGTTCCACTGTATTATTAATATTAAAATTATGCATTATTTCTTTTCTATTTATAAAGCTTCTTCCTAAAATACTTTACCATGATTTTTTAGCTTCTGAGGCATCTTTTAAATCGAAAAATCTAAGTCAATTTATAATTAATGCTCTATTTGGTCTATTACTAGTGAAGTACGTTAACTATTAATGCTCATTTCCATGTACTTAACTTACTCTGAATATTTCTGAAAGGGAATAAAAAGAGGACTTTTTTAAAAATATTGTTACATTTTTTTCTTCTTTGCCTACGTACGGGGTTCGTGGATTTTAAGTGAATAACTTTACTTAATGAAGTAACGAAACACACTTTATTTGCCAGCCACTTTATTCGCAGGACAGCTCCAAAACACGTTTTTACAGTCATCAAAGAACTACTATACACACGCTGTAACAATCAGCGACACAGCCTTCAGGCAATCAGGCTATAACAGTGCAAACAGCTTCACGGCAATGCACCAGAGTGTGTTTGAGAACACAAGGCAAAAGGCATTTTGTAACAATATTATTTGAAACATTTCGTAACAATATTATTTAAAATTTGTAACTGAGTTATTATAAAATGCAAGGGAATAATATTTTTAATTATACTTATCAGATTTTTTTTACCCTTAATTTCAACAATACATATTCTAAAACTCTTTTTATTACTTATTTAAGTACACTTCTCATAAAATTTTCTTTACAATACCTTTTAACAGATTGCATTCCAGTACGAACAATTCCTGTTTAAATAGTTTTATAAACGTATTTGTCAATAGGATTTCAATTTATGTATGTTTATAATTCATTAATAATTATAAATATAAATTGAAAATAATCCATAATAATTAATTTATAATTAGATTTCTCCACAGTAACTTTCACAGGAGTTTGTGAATGAATAAATCCTTCCTTTCAAATACATTTATAAATAATTAATTAAATATTTACGTATTTTGTGAAAGGCAGATACATGCTTTAAAAAGCTAATATAAAGTTTAATTTCAAAAGTAATAAATAAAAATAAAAATTTAATTTTATTGCTGCGAACTAATTTACAATATCATTTTAAATTCAAAGAGCATATGTAAATTAAGTGCACGTGTCTAAAACCATGACAAAATATATTATTCCAAAAAATTAAATTGTATAAGTGAATAATTGTTGAGCATTCGGGAGACACACTTATCAAGGGCAAGTTGCTCGCAAACCTAACTCTTCAATTACTCAATTCGTGTTTCGTCATCCATATAGGCTAGGGTAAAAGAAATTCAAAACCAAAAGTAAAACCAAATGTAGTGAATTATTAAAAAAGAAAATTAAAATAGTGGAATTTTGAGAAATTAGCAAGAAAATGACTAGAATTAAAATTAATTAAATACAAATAAAGAGTAGAAAACCAAAGTAATTTAGAAATTCTTGCCTACTGGAAACTTCCTCAACACGAATTATGCATGCAAACCAAAAATAAACTACGGGGGTTGTAAATTAAATAGTGGCAACTTAACCTTGAAACTCGCAGAAGGGTGGGCATGCGCAAATAGGATATGGGAGCGGTGAGATGGTGCTGTTGTCGATGTGTAGAGTGCAAAAAAACAGTCGATCTGTTTAGAAGGATAGTTGTTGGGTGGCGTTAAAGTGAGGAGTTTCGTTTCCATCTCTCTGATTTTTTTTTTTAATTTAATGACCATTTTCAGGCAGTGATTTTCAAAACTATAATAACATTACAAAATAATCATTTATTTGATTATATCATCATTAACTTATTAACATTAAAGTGGAATATTTATTTTAGTAATTTATTAAATTACTAAAGCATGTTTTCAAAAGGTGATCAGCAGTCGTGGCTTAAAATCGAGGTTGCCCGTGGCAAAAATGCAACAGAATGCTATCGAGGATTAGCGGAAGCCTGGAGCACAAATGCTTTACCGTATAGGATAGTAGCACGTTGGGTTCAAGCATTTCGTTCGGGTCGGAATGAGACTGCGGATTTGCAACGCACAGGTCGGCTCTCCATTCCTCACGAGCAGATTGACATCCTGAGCGGTCTCCTTACCGCCGATAGACTGTCCGAGAACTATACTTAGAGGTTGGTCTGAGTCATCAAACGGTGTGGCGCATAATGAAGAAATCTCTCAACATGAGGAAAATTGCTTCCCGCTGGTTTCCACATCGACTAACCGAAGTACAGAAATGTCACCGATATGCACTGGCTGGCACCCACTTGGAGAGATACCGAAATAAAGGAGACGCATTTCTGCAGCGTATTGTCGCCATTGATGAGACATAGGCACGAGCCTAAGAGCCTGAATTAAAGCGTCAATCAAATGAATGGCGTCACAAGGTTCGCCACGTCCACTGAAATTTCGACAGGAACCTAGTAGGGTGAAGTTTATGCTGATTATGGCATACGACTGGGACGGTGTGATTCTTAAACATGCTGTACCTGAAGGACAAACTGTCAACGCAGATTACTATGGCCGATTTCTACAGTACCATCTGCGTCCGGCTATGCGGAGCAAACGTTTACGTTTATTGCACAACAATCTCCCTATCGTATTGCATGACAACGCTCGTTGCCATGTCGCAAACAATGTCACTCTCCTTTTGCGACGGTGGCAGTGGGAAATCCTGGAACACCCTCTCTACTCACCCGACATGAGTCCTTGCGACTTCGATCTGTTTCCGAAGTTGAAGGAACCCATGGACCTTACAAGAGATAAACTAACCCAGTGGGCGGGGCGTGCGTCACCAAAACGTCGGCAAGAAAGAGTAGGGACGATCTGGTTTACTTTAACACTGAAACCTATAGCGTTTGTATCACATAACTCTTTTTAATTATTAAATGTGATACGTTGTATAATGATGTGATTATGAAAGCCACAGTTTTCCCAAATAGGATTGAATATATCTCATTAAAGCACTTTTTACTGTATTTCGCTTAATTTTTTCACGCGTAATTCGTATACAAACATCTTTACTTTGATAAAACAAACTCTAAGCACAAAATTTTCGAACATAATTTTGCGTACAAATAACGTAAAATTAAATAAGATTGATAGTACGTGATGCTTTGAAATAAATAAGGTAAAATTAAACAAGGTCTGATTTTTTTTTTAATTTAATGACCATTTTCAGGCAGTGATTTTCAAAACTATAATAACATTACAAAATAATCATTTATTTGATTATATCATCATTAACTTATTAACATTAAAGTGGAATATTTATTTTAGTAATTTATTAAATTCGGAGCATAAAATTTTCTGAGTGTAATGAAGGAAAAAAAGAAAAATAAATAAAATCTAGAAAAGTAAAATAAAATCTAGAAGCACTCAGATCTTGTATTACGCCCAAAAGGAAACTTTTTTAACGTTTTGTGCGTTATCTATATTTATTGAATATTATGTTCTTCGCCCGTAAATTACATACATTTGAAAACAGCATATCTTTAGAATTTCCGCACTGGAGATAAAACTGTTATTTTCCGTACAATGTTCGCTCTGAATTCATTGAGTTTGTTAATCACAAATTCGTTGAAGTTTAACAAAATATGAAGTAGATTAAAACAAATTCGAAATTCGGCCGTCCAGATGACCATGCTCAGATGGAGGATTACATTATTCAAAATTTGATGGCTTTAGGTACTGTCGTTTTTGTCACAGTGCGAGAAACATACATGTATCCATGCAGATAGATTCTTCATTATTTAATTTCTTTAAATATCATAGAGGACGATAATATTTGGCAACAACAATTTGCAAGGAGACACGGACATTTATAGTAAAACAGCGCAAAATGCCGCTTCGAAACTAACAGCCTTTCTAGTCTACCGCCCCTTTGGGCTAATAAATTAAATTAACAGTAAATAAAAAAAATCTTATACAAAACTAAAGATAAATTTAAAAATAATCACTATAAAATACAAGCAAAATTAATTATTACGATTAAATACAATTTTAATATTAGAATTAAATGTATAAAAGTTATTAAGGAGTCAAAAATGTTTATGACTATGATGTATTATGAAATATAATTGAAATAAAATTCCTTTATAAAAATTGTGCTATAATACTCATCTATATTTTTAGAAAAGCAGCACAATTTAGAATTTTAAACAAAACTTTCAAAAATTTGTTTTCAAATATTTTAGTATTTTTTACTTAGTTACACCAATAAAAAGCATAAAAATTGCAAGAGAATTTCTCTTAGTTCAGATTTAAAATATTATTTTCTAAAAGAAGTAGTTACAAATTTCCTTACAGCATTAGAAAATCTAAAAAAAATATCCAGCCCTGAAAGCATGCAGTAGCTTTATAATTATTTGGAACGTTAATTATGCTTGATAAATATGCTAAATTTTTAAAAATCAATCTCAATTTCAAAAATAAAAGTATGCAGAAATTCTAATTTGTGAAATAAGGCGCTACAACCAGCTTTTTCTAGACAATTATATGCAATAGGCAACCACTGTTAAATTTCTGCAAGTCGTCCCTACTCCTCCGGATGGGATCAAGGTGACAGCCGGGAACGTCTCAGACGAGGGTGAAAACCCATTTGGGTTAGTCTATTTTTTATAAGGTCCATGAAGGAACCCCTCCGAGTTAACCGATTTTATGATGTTTCATCTGTACTTCACACAGTAGGGCGCTCGGTCACTCACATCAACAATCAACACCTTGCCACTGTTTTACAACGGCTTCCCGACATTTGGCAAAAGGTTATAAGCTTTGCTGGTGATTACATAGAAGGAATGTAATGCAGTTGTACTTGTAAGTTGATTGAAAATTGATTTATACCTATGTTGCCATCACTTGATTTACAGCCCTCGTATATACAATCTATCAAAATATAAATATTAATAATAATAAGTTGGCTAGTAAATAGCAAGCTTTAATTTAACTTACCTATAACTACAGATTTGAATTTCTGAGAATGTATAGGATTTGCTAAACTAGGTGAAATGAGTAGTTTGTTACTGCTAACTGTATAAATAGAGGCGCTAATACAATGTAAAGCTGCTACCTGTGAGACCTATTGTAGACACCTAAGTTGAAAACTTTAATAATGTAAAATGCTTGTTTTGTGTGTAAAAATGTTGCTAACTTTGAAACATTGTTAAAATGTATAAAAAAGTAAAAATTGTTAACTGCTACTGTTTGTGAAAATATATGTTGCAAACTACTAAAAATGTAAAGATTTTGAAAAAAATAATTTAGTAAAACTAAAATTATAGCATATACCTGAAATTTTTCCATAAGAAATATGTATAAAGATAACTTGAATGAAAATTACCTGCATTATTTTTAATACCCAATCAAAGGTAAGTTTTTCTTTGAAATTTTCCACGATGGCATCTCTCTTTTTAGCAGATAGAACTCTGTCAAGGGTATTGAAAGACGTATACAATTTTAAAGGTACCGTAAGTTATTTTTCTTTCTTTAAGCGTAACATTTTTGCTAAAATCTATATATTTGTAGTTCAACAGCTTAGAATTTTATTTAAGAAATTCATAATCAAAATCGCTGTTGTTAGTTATCGAAAAATAACCAAGATGGGATTTTTGCCGAAATGTCATTAAACTATACAAATTGCTATTATCCATCACATAATAAATGTTTCTTTTATGCTGAAGTGTCTCGTTTTTCGATTTGTATGGAACTGTCGTGGGTCGAAATAACCTTTGCCAAGTGAGCTTCTTAATGTAAACAAAAGACATCCCATCTGGAGACCGAAGTCTTGGAGCTAGCACTTCAGTTCTAGTGCGGAGTTGGCCCCTCCTTCCTCTCTTACCTCCTCTTTGCCTCCATGGTGTGAACAGTGGTGTACGGAAGGCTTGAACTTAAGGAGGCCTACGAAGAACCTTAAATGCCTTATGTACCTGTAATGTTAGAATTGTAAAAAAGTAACATTGTTCTCTGGGAGGATGATATGATTAGGTATAAATATGTTGGTTGATGCAAAAAGTATATATAAAAAATTTGCAGTCATTCAGTCACTGCATCTTATTAAAACAGAAATTAGTAAACTTCCGAAGTTAATTTCCAGCCTTAGTGAAACTTTTCATAAGACAGCAGAAAATAAAATCTTACCAGAAATTAAACGGTTAAGACGTCATCTTCAAGCGGCAAAAGCTGAAAAGTGCGAAACTAATAAACAGTCTACAGTGAAAATGTTAATGTTTGTTGTGGAAAAGTACGTCTAAAAATCAGTTCCTATTAAAGCCTTTTTCAGCTGCTTTTTGAAAGAGAAGCTGTTCAAAGCTGAAAGTAATTAAAAGCTTCTTCAATTAACAGTGAGCCATAAGAAGGCTGCATTCCAATAATGCATCCCCAGGCAGTAGCTTAGCAAGGGGGGACATCTGTGCCATAACGCCAAATTAATGATAAAAAATTTTATAATTAAATGTTTCCCATTCATAGTAAACATGATGGAGGATTTGAAATCTTCAGTCGTCCCCTCCGGCGCTGAAGTTTTTCTTGGTCTGGCTCCAAGGAGATTTTCGACTTTGATAGCTGTAGGTTCGCCACTGAGTGTGAACCACGTTTTTTCTACCTTTCTCATTAAACTATCAAATAAAATAGAGGAAAGGGTGTTGTCCGAACTGATTCAAGGGAAATTTCGGTTTCTGCATGACTTGCCGCTGTTGGTAACATGGAAGTTGGTTGGGAAACCCACTCTGAATCATAACTGTACATTTGCTGGGCTTTTATTTGAAGACTAACTTCTCCTCAAAACTATTACCTAAATAGGCTGTTTTTAACTATAGTGACTCCAAGGTCATTGTCATCTCTAATATTGTTACGGATTACGTACATATGTAAATAATTTTATTCGAATTACAGGTAAAATTGTAGTATCTTTTGTACAGTGAAACATGAAATGCCTCTTCTGGAAAAATAAGATTACAAGCTCAAGTCTATTTAACACTGAGATAAATGGCTATCTCGCTCAAGTTGCGAGATATCGCCAAGCTAGCGATGGTTTGGACGACTAATTTTTTTCGACAAATTTGGCGAGAAATCGCCAAAAGCCGCCGAATTTGGTGACGATTTGGATCTTGTACCTGTTTAACTGTAACTGAATAACCTCAAGTACTCCCTACATGTAACTATAACCGTATCCAGCCTTTATATGTAACTTTAACTGTATATGCCTTCCAATAATTTCGAAAAACGGAAGGTTCTAGAGATTTTTCGATGGTGGAGGAAAAACTGTACAAGTTCGTACAGCGCATCAGCTTTATCTCAGTTTATAGTTCAGAATTGAATTTACAGTATTGAGGATCTCCGTGTGAGCTTCGCTCTTTAAATGCGCTTTCGATTGAGATGTGCTTAACTTTCTTAGTATTTTGAAGAGGCAACTACTGATTGTGCTCTGTCCTACTGAGAAGAACTTTATGAGTATTTTTTTTTTTTTTGAAAGTTCCAAAACTGTAAAATGTTTTTCTTGGGAAAATAAATTTTATCAAGCTATCATCGGTCCTGTGCGAATTCAATCCATTACGAACGCGTACGCACGCAACATTATGTATCGATGCTGTAATATCTGATAGCTCTGGCGAAAGGGCTACATCTATATATGCTACTGATGCATGTACTACTAAGCATTTAGTACTATAACAGAAATTAGATAGGCTTAGTACTATCATAGAAAAGAGCTAACACACTTTCTCAAAAACAAAACAAAACAAAAGATAACAGAACAAAGTTCCAAATATTGTAATACTAGTGCGAACTTTCCTCTCAACTGCTGTAAGTGTTCCTACTTGTGAAAACTAAACTAAAATTAATTTTTTTTTTTAAATCTGAAAGGTTTCAAATTTTAAATTGTGTCCAAAGGGGTGTTTTTTTGAATATTTTATGTGTTACCTTTATTTATTAAATACCACGTTCTTCGCACTTAAAACATAAAATTCAGTTCAATAGCAATCGTGTTATAATGAAGAACTTCCCAGCCACTATTACAGAAAATGCCAGAGTCCAAGACCTGAAGTTCAAGAACTTAAATATTTTAAAAGTGAAGCAGTTTTCGAAAAGTCATGAAGGAAAGAAAATCAACCTACCCATCTACCTCCTTGAACTCCAAAGAACCCCGGAAGGAAACAACATACACCAGCTAAATAAAATGTTCAGCTTTAACATCGTTATTGAAAAATTCAAACCCAAGAAAAGGGCCCGTACAATGCTACCGCTGCCAGCAGTTTGGACACTCTCAGTACTGTTGCATACCCGGTAAGGTGTGCGAAGTGTGGGAAACAGCACAGAAGTAACGAATGCGATATGAAACCAGAGGATAAGCCTAAGTGCATATTTTGTGGACTCTGCCACGTGAGCAGCTACAGGGGCTGCAGCGAATACAAGAAAAGGTTTGAAAGAAAAAGCAGTCGTCCCCAGCCGAAAGTACCTGAATTCTCTGAAGAAAACTTTCCAAGTTCTAAGACAGCTCAAATCCCATTGAAGAAAAAACTCCCACAAGTCACTTACAGCGAGAAATTGCAAGGAAAATTCAGCCCCCCCCCCTCCGCCGAAAGAATTAAACGATGGCCTTAATTGGATACAAGATGAGAAAATCAACGCGTTCCTTACTGCCATCATATCCTGTATTGGGAAGATCAGAACGGCAAAAAACTCAGCCGAAACACTACAAATTGGATTTCAAGCAGCAATGCTACTGTTAAAATTTGCAGAATCTGATGACTAGAATAGACTTTGCCATTTCTTAGGCAGTTTACCTGCGTCTCCAGAGTTGGTATACGAACGACTCATCATCACAACATCTTGTGAGAATACCATGATTTTGGAATTCTCTGCCTACTTCATGTTATCATAGGAACGTCATGCTAATTCGCAACATGTTACATTCAGGATGCGGCTTTCAGCCTGGGCGCCTGTAAACATGTGCTTCGCACCTGATTTTGCGACATTTCAACAGCAAGTCGCAAAATAATTTTAAAATGAGCATATCTGTATAATTTCCGATACAGCGCTGGACAAAAATGTTCCCTCCCCCCCGGTAGAGTGTTGCCATTGCTCGATTTTAAATTGTTGAGTTTGTTAATGAAAAATTCGTTAAAGTTTTACAAAATATGAAATTGATAATAAAACAAATTCCAAATTTCAAATTTGGGCTTTTAGATGCCCGCCAATATTCGCAGTAGGATTACGTCATTCAAAATCGGATAGCTCTAAGTACCTTTGTTTTATCACAATGTGAGAAACAGATATACATTTATGCAGATTCTTCATTATTTAATTTCTTCAAATATAATACAGGGCGATAGTATCTGGTGGCTACGATTTGAAAAGTGATACAGCCTTCTAAAGTTTTCAACGCAAATCGCAAAACGAAAACAATAGTCCTTCAGGGACAAAAAGAAAAGACTAAAAAGAAAAAAAATTCTGTTATAAAAGTGTAAGCAATAAACTGGCAAAATTTCATTAATGGCGTAAATTTTCATGGAATTCGTTTATTGGAATTTCTTATGAATCTTTTTGTCTCCAAATAAACAAATTTTATTTTGTAATAGAAGAGTTTGCTAAAATGTTAATAGTTGTACTTGTGGATTTACTCTTAGAATTTCAAACAAACAATTTCAGAAAAAATTATCAAAAAGGAAAACTGGTATGATTTAAAATTTAGCCTGTTTTAATCGAGCTTTCGATTATCCGATGTTCTCTACGGTGGCAGTTCCTCCGATAATCGATATTTTCTAATATTGATATTCTATTTTTTGATAGCCGTGTATTAAAAAATGAGTTTAAGGCAATTTATTGATCCCGAGAAACAGTCCCTTAAATTTTTAAATCCCGGCAAATTAAATAAATAAATAAATCTGAAAGCTTTCAGATTTTATATGAAGCCCAAAGGGGACGCCCCTTTAACTTTAACTTTTTGCTTTTTAACTTTTTGTTTAACTTTTTGCATGTTATCTTTGTTTATTAAGCATTATGTTCTTCGCATTAATTCATAAAATTCAACTCAACAGCAATATCACAAAATATTTAAAAACAGCATGCATACCATTGGAATTTCCGATATACAGACCCGTGTGGAGATAATAATGTTTTTTTTTTTTTTTTTCCTTCCCGTACAATGTTGCCATTGTATTCGCTTTGATATCGTTGAGTTTGTTAATCAAAAATTCGTTAAAGTTTTACAAAATATGAAATAGATAACAAAACAAATTCCAAATTCCAAATGCCCATATTGGAGTGGAGGATTATGTTATTCAAAATTTGATGTCTTTGGGTACCACTGTTTTTTTCAAAATGCGAGGAAGATGCATACATTCCTGCAGATTCTTCATTATTTAATTTCCTTAAATGTAAAGCAGGGCTCTAATATTTGGTGACAACAATTTGAAAAGTGAAACGCCGTTTTGTAGTGGACGATGCAAACTGCCAAAACGAAATTAGTAGCTCTTCTGGGCAAACTGTCCATTTGGGCTCACAAGTGAAAATAAAATTAGAATAACCGTAATAATAATAATAATAAAAGCGTAGAAAAACATAGTAAAAACATGCGAAAACACAAGAAAGAGATTTTGGTTAAAACCTTACATATCAATGTACTTGATGACTTATCACCGTATATGGCGAATTTCGCGCTTTTTACAACGTGAATAATCATTTCTAGTGAATTAGGAGGAAGAAAAGGAAAACAACTTCGGCCGCTGCGAGTCAGGAGAATGCGCGATGCAATTTTCCTGCTATAACTTACGCGTATTTTGAATAACAATAGTCAAAAACTCTCAGGGGGGGGACGGAGGAGTGTATAGTGTAATGTAACAGTTTATTCGCTATTTCCGAGTCAGACTGAATGCGCATGGAAGACCACTAGCCGCGTTAAATACCTGGCAAAATGAACTTATTTTTCTATATTTAGTTCTATATTTTCTATATTTCTACATTTATCTCAAAAATTCGCTCATTGAAAACATCAAATACAAAATAGCCTCCAAAAAACTGTCTTTTGAAGAAGAATTTAGTTTCAAATATGCCAAGTTCCGATGAAAGAGGTAGGTTTTTAAATATTTCTGATAAAAAATTGCGGTTTCTAAATATTCCTTGTAAACAGGGTAAAGAATTACGGAAAATATAAATTAAATATTGATATAAAATATAAATAATTGATAGAAAGTATAGAATTGACTTAATATATAAAGAATTACTTGAAATTTAACTAATGACATATTTCTTTTAAATACATATAACAGAAATATTTATTATTTTGGCACCTGTTTGGGTTTCATTTTGAAATCAGTTATCAATAATTTATATACAGTATAGAATTTAAATTGCGAAAATTAAGAAAAATTAGTCTGTTTCATTAACTAAAGCCTAAAATTTTGCGATTAAGTGGGCATACATGCATATGTTACCGGCAGTGTAATGAAAGCCGGCATTCTGTAGAATATTTAGCCATGTTTTAGGATACCGAAAACTGTCTGAAATGTATGAAACGATTAACACTTCATGCATTTCCTAGACATTTTTAAGGCAAAGCGGGGAAGTATGAAATACATCTCCGATTCCTTCCCAATAGACACACATTTAACGCATTCGTTTCTATTTCATACGTTTAATATATTCATTTCATAATTCCATACATTTCATACATTTTCATGCATGCTTTTCTTTAATAAGAAAGGCATAAATTTTGCTTTGTACAATTTTCATTTGTCTTTGCGTATTTTGAATAGAAGTTATTTAATGGTACTCTGTTATTAATTTTTAAAAATGACATTAATATTTTTAAGAAATGTACGGCTTTTAAATAACAGCCTTATTACCTTTTTCACACTTTTCCTAAATAGCGTTTGACATTCTATAGAATGCCCAGGTATTATAAGGTATTTTCTCCCTCCTTTCGGGATGCCTTCATGGGGTAACTGGAAGCACAATCGACGCGCACTCGGGAAGTCCGGGGTTTGAATTCCGGCGAGAGCATTGCACATTTTTCGCTTCTTCAGCATAAAAAAACCCTAATGACTCCCCAATACAATGCTTAGGGAAAGTATATAATAATTCTCATATTTCATACTTTTCCTAAAAAACGCCAGGCATTCGATAAAATGCCTAGATATTCTATAGAATGCCGGCGTTTCATACATTAACTGTAACAAGTACAAAAATTGAAATTTCATAAATTTTAATAGTCGTGTTCATATATATTTGTTTAGAACACAGGTTTCCCCAACGGGTTGGTGTAGACCACTGAGGGTCTAGGAAATTTTAAAAGGGTTCAATGATGATCAAGGGGTCGATCAGGGATCGGTAACCGAATATGCATCAGTAATGGATCTGCACGATCAAGATAACGTTGATCAAATAGTAATAATAATAAATTAGCCAGTACCAAAAGTATATACATACATATACCCACCCAACTTATTCGGCCTTTCTTTTGGTCGTAGTGATGTATTTCCGGTTACAGAAGTGTTTTAATGAAAATATTCATGATTTCGCAATGGCAAATTTTAAAAAACATTAAATTTTTACAAACGATGAGATCTAACTTTTAACACGATCTCCAGGTTCCCGTAGTTATATATGGAAAAGTTTAACATTCGTTGGGGGGGGGGGAAAGAAAAGAAAACACGAAGTTTGCCTCTCAGCCAGAATAAAACTGACCGAGATATTTAATTTCAAATTTTACAATTTTTGATGCCATTTCCAATTTGCCTTTAAGGATAGCTCAATTAAGTTAGAATAATTTCAGAAAATAAGTTTAAATGAAGAGCAACAAAAAATGTGTATAATTTAATAGGCCGTACGAAGAACTCATATGGCGTCCACGTCATTTTTTTTTTCCTCCGAGCTTAATGTTTTTTAGTGTCTAAATTTATATAACATATTTTGCGATTTTTATTGCTTATATAATACAAAAATTAAGTCTTTTGAAAGCTTAAAATCAAATTGAATCACAAAAATTAACTGAAAGATTTAATTCATGCTGTTAATTAAAAATTTAAATTCCTGAAGCTAATGATTTAATTATTGTTAAAAAATGCTTTCTTAATTTTAAACTCAGCTTTTATTTATTACGTATTTATTTTTATTCAAATACTTTTCACAAAATCTGGGCTGCCTGCATGGGCATTTTCGTGCTTTTCCCCATGTGTAACGTGTATACGAGCCAGTTTCTCTTAGAAAGTCCTCCACGAAGGCATCCATCCCTTTAGGCAGATAGCCTTCGTGTGCTTTGCCATAATTGAATAACCTTAACCCTAACCCTTTTCACAAAATCTAAACGATGTTGAAATGTTTTATTAGGAAAAAAAAGTCATCCATCTGAAAGTTCTGAAGGTTTTTATTTCTTCCATACTATAGATCATTTCAAAATTTAGATTAAAAAATTCTGCTAAAAAGAAAAATTTAATTCATTCTATCAAAACCGTGAAAAACAACCTTATATTTAGCGTAGGTATAATGAAACACTCAATCGATTTCGAGGGCAGCTAAAGGTCCCTCCTCATCAGGAGAAAGAAATACATAGAAAGAAGAAAATAGGAATCACAGAAACACGTGGTGCTTATCAGCACTGCACGTCGTTATAACTAGATTTTTAATCAGAGTTGCACTGGCCGCCTACTTTTACTGAGCCAGGCTGTCTGATCAAGCATAAAGAAATATTAGCGAAGTTAAAATAGGGAGCGAGGGGCAAATGCACATTACGCTCAAAATCTGAACTTCAAATAATGGAAAGCAACCACTGAACGGATTTTTATATCCTCTGGTAGTACCAAGTGCGAGGAGGTAACGCCATCTATCGGCAAAAATAATTGAATTAAGACAGTAGAATTTTAAAGGCATTAGGAAGGACTGGATTGGACTTCAAATCATTAACTAAACTTTCTAAATCTTTGTGAATGTGAAAAGCCTCAAGAAAATCCAATTCGCCTATGGAAGAAGCCTTTTGGATGATTTTTGCAGACCCAAAATCAAAATTATGGTTAAAAGTCCAGCTATGATACGCTATTGAAGACTTGTTAATTTCCCCTTTTTTGACATAAGATTCATGTTCCTTGATACGAAACTTCAACGCTCTTTTTGTTTGGCCAATATATCTTAAACCACACTGACATGATATACTATAAATTCCCCAAGAATTCAAGACAGAAACGCAATCTTTTAGAATCGAAGGGTGAATTTTATTAATAGGGGAGAAACCGACTTGAAAATTGAATTTCTGGAGAATCCGTGCAATTTTATAGCTAACAGAAGGATAAAATGGAAGCACGACAAGGCCATTGATATTATTTCTAACAGTGGAATGTCTTCTTTGATGGGAATCTGAAAATTTTTTGACGGCTTTATCAATAATCACGGGAGAAAATCCACGGTCAATCGCAACTGCTCTCAAATAATTAAGTTCATTGGTAAGCAAAGATTCAGAGGAACAAACTTTTAGCGCGCGGAAAACATAATAGTAAAAAGAAGCCATTTTTTGCTTAACAGGGTGGCATGACTTGGCATGGGGTGGTAAACAAACTGCAAAGGGTTTACGGTATACAGTGGTGCTAAAATCGGTTTCATTGCGGATTATAAGAATATCGAGGAAGGGGAGGGAATTGTTGGATTCAATTTCAAGAGTGAATTGGATGGCTGGATCAATTGAATTCATAATAGATAGAATCTCGGATAAATCCTCTTTATAACCGTCAAAAAGTGCGAAAGTGTCGTCAACATACCGAATCCAAAGACGAAAAGATAATTTATCAAATAATTTCATCTCAAAATAGTGCATATAAATGTCAGCAAGTACCGGACTGAGAGGATTACCCATAGCCAATCCTTCAACTTGACGAAAATATGCATTTTGGAAAACAAAGTGGGTTTGACTTAGAGAAACTTTAGTAAGCGAAACCAACTCATTAATTTCAGTATGTGTGAAGTGAAATTCCCGAAGCCTAGTTTCAAGACAATTTAGTGCTCCTTCGACCGGAACATTAGTAAACAATGATTTGACATCAAATGAAACCATAATGGAACGAAGTGGGGAAATATTTTTAAGTTTATCAATGACTTCAACAGAATTTTTTACAGTGTGAATATTGTTATCAAGTAGAGGAGAAAATCTGGAAACTAAATATTTGGCCAAAGGATATGAAGCAGTACCTATGTTGGAAACAATTGGTCGAAAAGGAATACCGGTTTTGTGGACTTTTGGAAGAGCATAAAGTCTAGCGCAATTAGTAATAGGCGGAATAAGTGATTTCTTCAACTGAGTTGGCAGAATGTGGGAAGATTTAATAGCACTTTTTACTTTCATGAGGTCCGAAGTTGAAGGATCTTTAGGGATCGAGCGGTATGGGCCTTCATTTATCAATTTAGAGACTCCAGTAATATATGTGTGTTTGTCCATAACAACGATCTGTCCGCCCTTATCAGCTTTAGAGATAATGATATTAGTATCAGAATTAATTTCACGTAAGATCTCATTTTCCTTTTTGCTAAGATTAGAACCCAAAGATTTATTGTTAAAATTAACGTTATGAGTAATTAGGTGGCGGATTGTATCCTTCTGCGTTTCCGAAATTTTGGAGAATTTAAAGGCTTTCTCTATAGGGGCGATGATTTGAGGAATTGAAGGTTTAGATGTCTTTGAAAAGTTGAAATTATATTTTAATACTTTTAACTGATCCTCCGAAAGATTCCTATTGGAGATATTAACGATGGAGTTAACGTTTACAGTGGGAAGATCAGCTAGATAATTGGGACTATCCGACTGGTGTGTGAGTTTTTGGAATTTAGAAATGAGCACATTTTTATGCCGTTGACAAACGGTATCGGTTCTAGACCAGGATGTATGTTCAAATGAGGAAAAATTTTCAGTGGAATTAGCAATTTTTAAATGGAGGTAATATAATTCAAATTCAATTTTAGATAAACGTTTGCGTGTGTCCCTTATAATGTGACGAAGAAGTGCCAATTTGAATTTATGCAAAATTTTTGAAACGTGAACGGAAGCTTTAAGGCTACATTTCACATGTATAAATTTGGGAATGAAATTTTGATGTTTGTATTTAAGTAGAAACTGTAGATGATTCAAGAATTTCGTACGCTTAAGGCGTAACTTACAAAATCGGTTCCTGTCAGTGGACATATTGTGAAAAGGGCACAAGCAAGAAACAAGTGAACAAAAGAAATGTAATTCCGAAAGTCCAAACAAGTAATTACTTATAACATGAAAAAAACACCAATAAATAATAAAGACAATTTTCATCAACAAATGACAAAAACATTCCAAAAGGAGAGAAACATCCAATACTGAAAAACCAATAGCCACGTGGAAAGAAGCAACGAAAGTCAAAATCGTGCACGTGGTAAACCGAAAAAATATAGAATTACCTCGAAAATGCCGGTTGATAGCATAAACCAAATCCGAAAAAATGATGGCCACGTGGAAAGAAGTAAATAAAATGGTGCACGTGGTAAAACAATAAACAGTAAAATATTCTCGAAAATGCCGGTTGATAGCACAAACTAGACTAGAAGAGAAACACGCTAATGTGACAATCAAAACCGTGAAAAACAACCTTATATTTAGCGTAGGTATAATGAAACACTCAATCGATTTCGAGGGCATTTCGAGCTCCTCATCAGGAGAAAGAAATACATAGAAAGAAGAAAATAGGAATCACAGAAACACGTGGTGCTTATCAGCACTGCACGTCGTTATAACTAGATTTTTAATCAGAGTTGCACTGGCCGCCTACTTTTACTGAGCCAGGCTGTCTGATCAAGCATAAAGAAATATTAGCGAAGTTAAAATAGGGAGCGAGGGGCAAATGCACATTACGCTCAAAATCTGAACTTCAAATAAAATGAACTCAAATATTTTGACTTTCGTTGCTTCTTTCCACGTGGCTATTGGTTTTTCAGTATTGGATGTTTCTCTCCTTTTGGAATGTTTTTGTCATTTGTTGATGAAAATTGTCTTCATTATTTATTGGTGTTTTTTTCATGTTATAAGTAATTACTTGTTTGGACTTTCGGAATTACATTTCTTTTGTTCACTTGTTTCTTGCTTGTGCCCTTTTCACAATATGTCCACTGACAGGAACCGATTTTGTAAGTTACGCCTTAAGCGTACGAAATTCTTGAATCATCTACAGTTTCTACTTAAATGCAAACATCAAAATTTCATTCCCAAATTTATACATGTGAAATGTAGCCTTAAAGCTTCCGTTCACGTTTCAAAAATTTTGCATAAATTCAAATTGGCACTTCTTCGTCACATTATAAGGGACACACGCAAACGTTTATCTAAAATTGAATTTGAATTATATTACCTCCATTTAAAAATTGCTAATTCCACTGAAAATTTTTCCTCATTTGAACATACATCCTGGTCTAGAACCGATACCGTTTGTCAACGGCATAAAAATGTGCTCATTTCTAAATTCCAAAAACTCACACACCAGTCGGATAGTCCCAATTATCTAGCTGATCTTCCCACTGTAAACGTTAACTCCATCGTTAATATCTCCAATAGGAATCTTTCGGAGGATCAGTTAAAAGTATTAAAATATAATTTCAACTTTTCAAAGACATCTAAACCTTCAATTCCTCAAATCATCGCCCCTATAGAGAAAGCCTTTAAATTCTCCAAAATTTCGGAAACGCAGAAGGATACAATCCGCCACCTAATTACTCATAACGTTAATTTTAACAATAAATCTTTGGGTTCTAATCTTAGCAAAAAGGAAAATGAGATCTTACGTGAAATTAATTCTGATACTAATATCATTATCTCTAAAGCTGATAAGGGCGGACAGATCGTTGTTATGGACAAACACACATATATTACTGGAGTCTCTAAATTGATAAATGAAGGCCCATACCGCTCGATCCCTAAAGATCCTTCAACTTCGGACCTCATGAAAGTAAAAAGTGCTATTAAATCTTCCCACATTCTGCCAACTCAGTTGAAGAAATCACTTATTCCGCCTATTACTAATTGCGCTAGACTTTATGCTCTTCCAAAAGTCCACAAAACCGGTATTCCTTTTCGACCAATTGTTTCCAACATAGGTACTACTTCATATCCTTTGGCCAAATATTTAGTTTCCAGATTTTCTCCTCTACTTGATAACAATATTCACACTGTAAAAAATTCTGTTGAAGTCATTGATAAACTTAAAAATATTTCCCCACTTCGTTCCATTATGGTTTCATTTGATGTCAAATCATTGTTTACTAATGTTCCGGTCGAAGGAGCACTAAATTGTCTTGAAACTAGGCTTCGGGAATTTCACTTCACACATACTGAAATTAATGAGTTGGTTTCGCTTACTAAAGTTTCTCTAAGTCAAACCCACTTTGTTTTCCAAAATGCATATTTTCGTCAAGTTGAAGGATTGGCTATGGGTAATCCTCTCAGTCCGGTACTTGCTGACATTTATATGCACTATTTTGAGATGAAATTATTTGATAAATTATCTTTTCGTCTTTGGATTCGGTATGTTGACGACACTTTCGCACTTTTTGACGGTTATAAAGAGGATTTATCCGAGATTCTATCTATTATGAATTCAATTGATCCAGCCATCCAATTCACTCTTGAAATTGAATCCAACAATTCCCTCCCCTTCCTCGATATTCTTATAATCCGCAATGAAACCGATTTTAGCACCACTGTATACCGTAAACCCTTTGCAGTTTGTTTACCACCCCATGCCAAGTCATGCCACCCTGTTAAGCAAAAAATGGCTTCTTTTTACTATTATGTTTTCCGCGCGCTAAAAGTTTGTTCCTCTGAATCTTTGCTTACCAATGAACTTAATTATTTGAGAGCAGTTGCGATTGACCGTGGATTTTCTCCCGTGATTATTGATAAAGCCGTCAAAAAATTTTCAGATTCCCATCAAAGAAGACATTCCACTGTTAGAAATAATATCAATGACCTTGTCGTGCTTCCATTTTATCCTTCTGTTAGCTATAAAATTGCACGGATTCTCCAGAAATTCAATTTTCAAGTCGGTTTCTCCCCTATTAATAAAATTCACCCTTCGATTCTAAAAGATTGCGTTTCTGTCTTGAATTCTTGGGGAATTTATAGTATATCATGTCAGTGTGGTTTAAGATATATTGGCCAAACAAAAAGAGCGTTGAAGTTTCGTATCAAGGAACATGAATCTTATGTCAAAAAAGGGGAAATTAACAAGTCTTCAATAGCGTATCATAGCTGGACTTTTAACCATAATTTTGATTTTGGGTCTGCAAAAATCATCCAAAAGGCTTCTTCCATAGGCGAATTGGATTTTCTTGAGGCTTTTCACATTCACAAAGATTTAGAAAGTTTAGTTAATGATTTGAAGTCCAATCCAGTCCTTCCTAATGCCTTTAAAATTCTACTGTCTTAATTCAATTATTTTTGCCGATAGATGGCGTTACCTCCTCGCACTTGGTACTACCAGAGGATATAAAAATCCGTTCAGTGGTTGCTTTCCATTATTTGAAGTTCAGATTTTGAGCGTAATGTGCATTTGCCCCTCGCTCCCTATTTTAACTTCGCTAATATTTCTTTATGCTTGATCAGACAGCCTGGCTCAGTAAAAGTAGGCGGCCAGTGCAACTCTGATTAAAAATCTAGTTATAACGACGTGCAGTGCTGATAAGCACCACGTGTTTCTGTGATTCCTATTTTCTTCTTTCTATGTATTTCTTTCTCCTGATGAGGAGCTCGAAATGCCCTCGAAATCGATTGAGTGTTTCATTATACCTACGCTAAATATAAGGTTGTTTTTCACGGTTTTGATTGTCACATTAGCGTGTTTCTCTTCTAGTTTAATTCATTCTATTCAATCCCAAAAGAAAATTGTATTTATTTTGCAATGCTTTTAAATACTGTAAAGCTTCTGTGTAAACTTTTATAGAAGTTTGAAACAAAGAAACTTCTTTAGAATTCTTTGGAATTATGTTCCAGGTTTTCTATAAATTGGATGTGATGTTTTTAGAACAATTCTGTTAGATCAGTGGTTCTCAGCCTTTTTCGTCCCATGCATCTCTTTCACCTTGCTAGACTATCATCCCTCCCTTTCCAAGCCTCGAAAGGTACCTATACTTTATTTTAGGTTATTTTCTAAGTGTGCTTTATGAATTAAATAACGAAGAGGATACAAAAATGTGGATAAATACCAAAACTTGAGTGAAAGTAGTTTTTTATTCGTAAACGGAAATCAAATCTAGCAGGTAAATAAAAGGTTGAACGTATTTCCGTCATAAGTTAACTCTAGAGGAATATACCCCCCGGTTGAGAACCCACGCATTAGATTATATACACATTATATAAATATCTACACGTAGGGCTTTCAGAAATACAAATCACACCTAAAGAGCGTAGTTCTCACGGAGATCATTCAATGCAGCGGATTAACTCTGTATTAAAAACTGAGAAACTGATGCTTTCTACTGGCTTATATAGTTTTTACCCCTGACACCGAGAAATCTCTAGTATCATTTCTCAAAATTACTAAAAGGTCTATACGGTTAAAGTCGCTTATAAGGGCCGGATACGGTTAAAATTACATATAGGAGCAGTTACAGTTATTCAATTAAAACTGTACAGGGACCTTACCCAAATGGTGGCCAAGTTTGACTTTTGGCGATTTCTCGCCAAATTTACAATCGCCAGCTTGGCGATATCTCACCAATTTAGCGACATAGCCATTATAGGTTTGCTAAATAGGGTTGCTCCTGTAATCTTATTTTTTTCGCAAAGCTTCCCTTTTCAAGCGTTTCATGTTGCACTGTACAAAAGATAATACAGTTTCACAGATAATTTTACTAAAATGTGATACTATCCAAAATATCTAATATATCTATGGAAAAAGTATCTATGCATATATGAAATACCTAGTTATGTAAGTATCTATGTATATCTAGTTATCCGAGCACCTAAATGTGTAATTATCTAAGTATATCTATTTATCTAATTACTCAATTTATGAAATATCTGGCAATCTAAGTATCTATGACTAGATATATATATACGAAATCTAATTTATACTAAAACTGGGGCGCATAAATTAGCCATATTTATATATGACTTTAACTGATTTCTATGTAATATTCTAAACTGGTGGGCATTGAGAAAAGTTATAATACAGCATGTATAAAGTAGCTAAGAAGTCAAATAAATTCTAAATTTCGATTATTAAATGCTGAAGAATCTGCATGCATGCATGTATGTATGTACCTCCCATTGTGAAAAATGAGGGTAGTTAGAACTACCCAATTTTGAACATACATACTCCTCCACCCAGATGTGTTCACTTGGAAGCCCGAATTTTGAATTTTGAATTGTTTTTTAAAAATTTATTTTACATTTTTCGCGAACTTAATGAGATTTTGATTAACAAACTCGTGTATTTAAAAGCAGAGTGTTGTCACTTGGCAAACTTTAGAATATAAATATTCCTAATTTAATCAAGAAATTCAGTTATCTAAGAGAAATTTGTTGCCACTACCAAAAATTAATTGTTCTTTCAAATTTAATTTGCTTGTTACTGATTAACTAAGCGATTTAAAAGCAATGAACGCAGTTCTTAAATGTATGAATCTTTTAATTACTAATTTTGAGTTGGCTACTTCCCCTTCCTGGAATCTAAACTGCGTTATATCTGAAAACAAATTTCGCATTATGTCAGCATTAATCTTCAGCATTGCGGATGGCTCTCATCTAGTCGCAGAGTCAAAATTTATACAAAAGTAACCGAGTTTATACGTGCTGCTGTTACTACTGAGCAGTCCTACTTAGCCTTTCTGCTGGTAGTGTGTTTCTTAGCCTCTACTAGCTTTTTTTCACTGTTCTGAAAATGTGAGCTGTGAGGGACATCTCGCCTCCATAAATGTTGCTATGTGCATCTTATGTGTATGAAGACTTGCTGTCTTAAGGAAAATTATGTGTTCAAATTAACGCTAATGACTAAAAATTCTTCTTCTTAGTTTTCTCATCATCAGTATCTGCGCAGTTATTTGGTTCGAATCATCAAGCTATCTACACAGAATTATCACATATATATGGTATATTTTATGTACTATACATAGTGTTAATAATCAAGACGAAATAATTAAATCAAAAGGAGATCATGAAAGGAGATGATTCTAACAAGAAAAAGACATATCAAAACTGAAACAAAAACAGTTTAACAACATTAAGTAAGTGATATAAGGTACTATATAGAATCTTAGAAAATTCCTTGGTTTTTTTTCAATTAGCAGTCGAAGAAATTCTTGAAACAACACTGTTGGGAAATATGCATTCCTTTAGCGGCTGCGCAGTGCTGAAGATGCGTAATGAGCGTTGAACATAGTGTTATATAGCAGAGGTCACGGCACCAATGTTATATAGAAAGTTTCGTGAGAGGATTAAATAGCTTTACTTCTAGGTACCATGTTATATCTGAAATTCCTATATTGTTAAATGTTAAATATGAAACTACTTGCCGTTAAAGGTAGTAATCGTATAGTGAAACGTGTACAGCATTTTTGCGTTGTGAAAAAAATGCATTCCGGGATCGCGCCGTGAGAGGATCGAAAACATAAAACATATACAAGATATAAAGGAAAAGTTCATATTAAATATATAAAGAAAACATACTGTAAGAGGTTCCAGATTAAATATCAGTTTATTCAATTACAACACAATAAGAAAAATCTTAACCTCATCTGAGAGTCTGTTCATTTAAATTCATAAAAAAACTTAAGGTTTGTCTGGTGATTTAAAAGAAAGGAAAGGGAAACAATTTAAGGCCTGAGAGTTAAATTTTAGATTTGACGTTGTTTTTTTTTACTGCTAAGGACGTTTTTGAAAAGCTTGCCTAAAGTTCAAACACACCAAAAAAAAAAAAAAAACTTATCTTGAAGGGACATCTTGAAGGGTAGGACTCTTATCTTATCCCGCGTTGATGTCGGCCGGGCTCATCTTGACACTGGTTCTAAAAATGTAGACTCCACTTCACTACTGTAGAACAGAAACAGGAGCACTGCTGCCCAGGACGGCTATCCGCTTGGTCCTGAAAGTCCTATGTCAACACGCAGGTAACTCGTTCAAATTTCGCCGGTCAGAAACGTTGTTGCTAGGAAATTACTGCTCGCCTGTTTTTACTCATCCCAAGAGCAAGCTTAACGGGTAACGTCCCAAGTAAGTTCCACCCACCAGTCAGTAAGGGAGAGAATCCAACTCCAATTTTCTTCAAGCCAGTTTTCAAGAGCAACGTCCACAAGTCCAGCAAACCCGAAAGTCAGCGAGTCCAAGAGTAAGTGAGTCCAGAGTAAGTGTGTAAGAGAGTCTCGCCTCTTAACCAAAACGCGGCCGGGGAGCATATTTGCCGCTCCCCGCCGGAAAACACCTCTCGGAGTCACTTACATTTTGTCCAGCAAGCCCAAAAATCAGCGAGTCAGTCCGAGAGTCAGCCAAAAGTAAGTGTGTCCAACTCAAATTTCCTTCTTCTCCTTCACCAAACGGGCTCCCACTATGGCTTCACTTATCGCCCCCTTAATTATGGCAAAATCTTCGTTTTCAACTCCAGAATGCGGAAATAAGGGTGATCGCGCATGCGCGCCCTTCTTCACTTAGCCAACAACCGGACCCTCAATCGCCAAAAACCTGAATGACTTACATTGAAAGACAAGTAGCAACCTTTGACCTTTCCGTCACGTACTTTCCTCTCTTAAGGTCAACTAACAATGAAAATTCTTTCTCGAACATTCTAAAGCGCGCGAAATCATGACTTGGCGAAAATTGCCTCCCTTTCCCTGCTTCTTTCACAATGAATAAAAGTTTGTACAAGATTTACAAATAAAAGAAAATAAATAATATTCATTTATACTAAATAATATTTCCCGAAGCATCTGTTTCTCCCCAAAATTAAAGCCTTAAATTAAATAATTCAGAATCAAAATAAAATTTAAATTTCCATAAATCAAAAAATCATTCACCTAATTTTTATAACGCTATCCGGTAATTTCTCTACATAACAATAGGCAGTCTCGACGTCCTTGGTTATCGACTTGGCCAGCAGCCATGATTCCGTTCAGCAGCGATCATAGAAAGTAGCCGTCGAAGATTTTAATGGAAATAAGAGCTTAGAAGACGAATATATCAGACAGCATCGAATGGAATTGTTGCTACCAAGTACCTGACAGTCATGCGTTATCCATCCTTCATCTTCTTCATGTTACGTTTATTCCTCACGTCATACTTGTTCATCGGTTCTGGTAAGCTCAAGGAAAGCATTCATTAATATTTATGTTTAACTTTCAACAAGTATGCCCTTTTGATAGAAAACCAAATTTCACACGACGCCAAAACTTTCAACGTCACCCCACATTAAAATACAGCATGTTATAGGCCCTAGCATTCGTTCGCCCAGTTTTCCAGCTTCCCAAGAAGTCCATCAGAATTTGCTTGTTACTGATTAACAACTAAGCGATTTAAAAGCAATGAACGCAGTTCTTAAATGTATGAATCTTTTAATTACTAATTTTGAGTTAGCTACTTCCCCTTCCTGGAATCTAAACTGCGTCATATCTGAAAAAAAATTCCGCATTATATCAGAATTAATCTTCAGCATTGAGGATGGCTCTCATCTAGTCGCAGAGTCAAAATTTATACAAAAAAAAAAAAAAAAAAAAAACCGAGTTTATACGTACTGCTGTTACAACTGAGCAGTTCTACTTAGCCTTTCTGCTGTCTTTCTACTTAGCCTTCTAAGTCTAAGAAGTAAGTCAAGAATCTATCTTTTGGTGTAAAATAAGATAAGAAAATTACTTCTTTATTCCTTGGCTTGACTGAAATTGCACGTAACTGATTAAAATGATGAACCCAAATATTATTCAAACTACAAAACTGTATAACAGTAAATTAATGTAATTAGCCCGGATAATCGAGAGTACCACTGTATTAATAAAAACTAATCAAATCTGTGTCTTCAGATCTTTGACTAAGATTTTTATCACAAATTAATTAGCTTCATTTGTAGATTTTCTGGAGCTTTACTCAAGTTCGTTTTCGGTAGTGAAAATAATGTAAAACCGGACTCCAAACCATTACAGTCTGAATATCTTTTTTTACATTCTTGTCATAATAAATCTAACTAATTTACTGGAAATGTATTCGCAGGGAGCATGCGACCCGCCAGTTTGATACCACTGGCATATAAGCTAAGCCACTGTAGAAATAAACACGAAAGTATATTGTTAACAGATGTTAATGAGAAACCATTGTGGCAAAGAGAAAGAAAAGTACTAGGAGAGAAAAGGAATTTCTTAAAATGGCAAAGAATGAAGGTACGATTGAATAGAGTAATAAATAAACAGTGCTTACTGTTCAAGGGCAAAAGATGATTGTTTAGTTAGTTTATGGGAAAAGATTATTGATCCTTAAGTGTAGAAATTTTATTCTGCATGAAAGAAAAAAAGTATTTGGCCTCTGATGCAATAAAATAAATTTTATTTAATGAAGTGTTTCTCTTTTTCAACAAAGAAAATACAAGATTATCCAAAAAGTGTAGAGGTATTCTGAATTGAAACTGCAAAAACTCAAATTTTATCTATTACGTATATAAGATAAAATCGTATAAGGCTTATCACGCATATAAGGTTTACAACTTATTTTCATAACGTTTGTAACACATGGACACTTATAATGGTAGAAAAATAAGATGTCGAATGTAACGCATAAATAATTTTTATGATACATTGGCACATGGAACGCTCAAAAATATGATGTCAAAAATTTGCATTTTGGACGCTTTTCGGAGCTTTATATATCGCTTATAGCGCATATACAGCTTATACATTATTTTTAAAACACGCGGACGCTTTCAACGCTCAGAAATATGATACTGAATTTAAAGTATATCTGATAAATTATTATAACGCATGGATACTCACAACGTTAAAAAATATGATGACGAATGTTTGCTTTTCGTATGATAAAATGCATTTCATTTCACTTTCGTGGCTATGAGTTTTAATTTTGTGTTAGCTACCATTTTTAATTTTTGTATGAAATATTATTACTTGTAGAAGCAGATTTAATTTAATCGATGATGTTACTGCTGGTTGGGATTTTTTTGTATAGAGCAACAGGTATTACATTTTTAGTCCAAAGGGACTTTGCCCCTGAGAAGGATTATTGTTTTCGTTTTGCGATTTTGCGTTGAATCGCTATAAATGTCCGTTTTCTTTTCAAACTGTTGCCACCAATGTTAAAGTCCTGCAATATATTTGAAGAAATTAAATAATGAAAAATCTGCATAAACGTATTTCTATTTCTTGCATTGTCATAAAGAAACGGTACATAGAGCCATCGAATTTTGAATGACGCAATCCTACTGAGAATATGGGCATGTGGAAACCCAAATTTGGAATTTGTTTTATTATCGATTTCATATTTTGTAAAACTTTAGCGAATTTTTGAGTAACAAACTCAACGATTTGAAAGAGAGCAATGGCAAAAATCTACGGGGGGGGGGGACCTTTTTATCTCCAGCGCGCGGAACTGTGTATCGGAAATTCTAAAGATAGGCTCATTTTAAAATTATTTTGCGGCATTGCTATTGAACTGAAATTTATGGTTTAAGCGCGAAGAACATGATATTTAATAAATAAAGGTAACACACAAAACCTTAGCCCCGTTGGACGTAATTTAAATCTGAAACATTTCATATATATATATATATATATATATTCGTTTTTATTTATTTATTTATTTAATGTTCTTTTTCGTTTATATTTTCAATTTTAATTTCTCTTATTTTTTTAAACTGTGCACCGAAAAAACTCTTTGGTGGCATATTTCCTTATAAAAATATATTTAAATATAATAGTGAAATTGCGCATTATTTACGCATTAACGCGTAAGTTAGTTTTTAACAACAATTTCACTTTTGTTTTGTGTTAATATTAGAAATAGACGAATGTTTCGAATATGTCGAATATTAATATATTAAAATATTTATTTTGTTTCTGAGAACTTTTAGCATTACACTTATTTGTGAGAGTCAAATCGGTTATAGCAGAATTCACATACTTATCCTAGAAATTGAGTATCACAACTGAATAGAAGTCATAGCAATTTAAAATGTGAAGTAATATGTAATAAAGGTGTATTAAAGGTGTTACTAGTAATATAATTATTTACATGGCAGTCAATTTATCTATAATTACTTTACTTACGTATAATTTAAAATTGCCTTACAAAAAAGTTATCATGACTATAAAGGAGTATGAATTTAATGAACCATTCCATATTTATGAAATAAAAATGCTGTTATTTAATCATTCACTCTTGAAATCCACCGTACACTTTCGAATACAATATACAATGTAGGAAATATTTTTCATATATTTATTACATTTATTTATTTTTTATATTCCTTTGATAGCACAAGGAATTCCACACTTCCGCATATCCTTTGTATATTATACACGAGAATACATTGCTGCAAATTTAGTATGTTTCCCTTATGTACTTTTCAAAATTTAATATTTAGTCCAAAGGGGCTTTGTCCCTGAAGGGCTCTTGTTTTCGTTTTGCGATTTTGAGTTGAATCGCTATAAATATCCGTTTCACTTTTTAAACTGTTGTCATCAAATGTTAGAGTCCTACATTATATTTGAAGAAATTAAATAATGAAAAATATGCATAAATGTATGTATATTTCTCACATTGTGATAACACAACGGTACATAGAGCCATCGAATTTTGAATGACGTAATCCTCCTACGAATATGGGCATGTGGAGGACCAAATTTGAAATTTGGAATTTATTTTATTATTGATTTCCTATTTTCTAAAACTTTAACGAATTTTTGAGTAACAAACTCAATGATTTAAAAGTGAACAATGGGAACACTCTACGGGGAAAAAAGACCTTTTTTATCTCGAGCGCGCGGATATGTGTATTGGAAATTCTAAAGATAGGCTCATTTTAAAATTATACTCACTTCCTAATTTCCGGAAGCCAATCAGAATTGAAGAGGATGCAGTTCGCTGCAGAGGTAGATGGACGTATGCAAATATGTTAGGTAACAGCGAATCGCGCTTTCGTGTCAAGAAATATGCAAAAAAGGCAGTCTTATAAGATGCCAGCTTTATGAAGAGTTACAGAAGTTGATTGTAAGTGCTGATAAAAGGTGTTTAAAACTTTCGTACAATTTGTTTTCAAGACATACGTGGTTCTATGACTTATATGAATGGAATATGTGATATACAATACGCGAATGGAAGATTCTGAGCGCTGGCGTGCTGTGGGGCGCATTGAAGCAGGACAGTCGATCACGGATGTTGCGCTTTTCTACGGCGTTCATTATTCTGTAATTTTACGTTTATGGAAACAATTCCAAACCACACAGACAGTTGTCCGAAGGCCCGTAGCCGATCGTCCAAGGGTTACAACCACCTCGGAAGATCTATATACTGCTATTGTAGCCAAGCGGAATCGCAGAGCGACTTCCACACGTGTGACATCTATGGTTACAGCGTCCATTGGTAAGGCGATATCTTCAGGTACTGTACGCCGAAGATTACATATGAGTGGGCTGTACGCCCGGGTACCTCGAGTTTGTTTTCCTCTATTCGTCCAATCAAGAGGGGCACGATTACAGTGGTGCCGGGAACATGTCGATTGGAATGTGTCTGATTGGGGCAATGTCATGTTTACTGATGAGTCAAGATTTGCTCTGGAGCCAGATGACAAGCGTATAAGGATATGGCGTAAACAACGAACACGCAATCAATCCCAAAACTTCACCGAACATCTCGCATTCCGAGGCGAAAGCATTATGGTGTGGACAGGGATTTCATTAGGATACCGCACCGACCTGGACATCTTTAAACGAGGCTCTTTGAGGGCTGTCCTAGAACCGTTGGGAGATTCTACGCTGCAGCAGTTGGCCCTACTTTTGTTTTAATGGACGATAACGTACGTCTACATAGAGATAACATCGTCGATGACTACCTGAAGAGTGAAGGGATTGCGCGTATGACGTGGCCAACATATTCGCCCGACCTTAATCCCATTGCAAATCTTTTCGATGCACTCGGCCGTGTTGTATCTTCACGATTCCCTCCTCGAGCCACTCTTATTGAGTTGGAAACTGCTCTACAAGAAGAATGCTTAATTATGCGGTGGTTGACCACCTAATTAAAAGCATGGTCACAAGGTGTAAATTCTGTATACACATGAGGGGGGATCACATGCCCTACCACATACCATGTCCTTTTTTATTCATTTTATACTGTTTATTTTCACTTTAAACATAACTCTGTTTAAGTCTCCAGTATGTCATTATCTGATAACTTACAAAAATTTAATATTGTTTTCATTTCTGTATATAATTACTGATTTTGTTTTATGCAAAAATATATATGCTACTTTGCTGCCGAATTTTGTGTCAATCAAAGCAGTATTTCTAGATTTTTTTTTGCATTTAACATCTTCGTGCTTAACTTTTAAGTGAATGTATTTTGCGACATTGCTATTGACTTGAATTTTATGGTTTAAGTGCAAAGAACATGATATTTAATAAATAAAGGTAACACACAAAAACGTTAAAAAAACGCCCCTTCGGACGTAATTTAAAATCTGAAATCTTTCAGATTTTTTTTTTTTAAATTTTAAGTTCATTAAAATGATGACTGCAGAAATGCTTATATTTGTCATGTCATTTTAATACGTGGTAGCGAGGTAAAGTGGGTTCAGAAAGTAGTTTCCAAGTATTGCATAGTAAAGAAGTTACAGTAAGTCTCTGCACCACACTTTGTTCCTTTTATTGTTAAAAAAAGGAGGAAAGGGTGAGTTTCTGATGCCTACAGTAAATGAAAATTGACCAAAAACTTCCTTACACCTTACAATTTGTCCTTGGCCACACAGGAAATATTTTAATGCACACTATTCCAAGGTATCGGTTCTGTACTGATTTTTTCATTGAATGACTGATTTTTCCATGGCATAGATCTGCGAAATGAAAACAATAAACACCTCAAAGAAGTTCTGTCCCTGCGTTTAAAAGAAATGTTCAAATTAACAGTGCTAAATGGTGGGCAGCACGCGATGGCTTTATACCTAAGAGGTGTCATGCCTTTGTAGAGCATATTTTAAGGAAAGGTGGCTTAATTTCAGGTGTGTACTGTTAAAACATATTACATATTTGAGTGTATACGTTAATATATTAAAAGTGGAAAATTTAGTTTTTATGTTTCCACAACACAGTCCTTATGTTTTCATTCTGAATTAAGTTGTTTGCTATTGTGAGGCACTAAATTTCTGCATTGTTTCGAAAACATGGTGCTTTGCCTAGCAGTCGAGAAGGCAACAATTTCCATTTCTTGAACAATTTTGTGGAAATGCAATGTGAAAAACTGCAAGCATATTGTTAGAATGCAAGATGCCAAATTTGTGCAATTCTCTGATTTTTTTAAAAGGAAACCAGATCGCTGTATACATGGAGAGAACAGTCCGAAAGCATAAAACTATTTCTAGAAAAAGGTGCCTTAATTACGGATGTTTCTTGCTTTTTAAATTTTATTGTTTTCTTGATTAATTGCTCTTATATGGAATGCTTAGTGAGATACCATTTTCAAAACTGTTACCTTTGTGTTATTAGCTAGGTTAAAAATCAGCCGCCAGTGAGTTGGTAACTCTTCGAAAGGTGAGTCCAGGTAATCGAAAAGAACTCTTTTTCTTTATTGTGTGCTTTGTTCAATCTTCAATTTGCTGTTGCTTGTTAACAAATTTGAATAGCTCGAATATTGCGTAATATATTACAATACAGAGGTAGCACATTTATATTAATTTTATAGTTTATATATATTATATAAAAATATTATATAATAATGAATATAATATTTAAAATATTATGCATCATTAATATTTATTTATATTTGTTGGCTTGTGCATTAGCACTGAAGGCGTAATGAGTACGTTTCCTCAAGCACAGTTTTCATTAAAGAATCATAAGTAAAAAAATTAACTACGAAATCTTTATTAAATAAAACAGGATAATTTTGCTTAACTTAAGCATAACAAAAAGTAATAATCTTCACAGACATTAAAACTTGAAGTATTGAAAAGAATAACTTACATAGAATCATCATCAGTCCTAAATATCAGGCTTACCTATTTTAGGCAATAAAAGAAAAGAGAAACATACTTTGCCATCGTACCTGAAAGGAGAAAGTACTAACTTGATTTAGACCTTTGGCCCAAGTACAAGTAGCTAGGGTGAAAATCGAATATACTGCATTGCACACGAACTTTACTTTCTCTCGCCAATATATATATCTTGGCGCACGTTCGCTTCGTATGCCTTTCGAGTTTCATTATGCAAAATACCTAAATTTATGCTAACAATATTATATATAAAAATATATAATTATATGTATTTTTATATATAATTACAGATAAAAACTATATAATTATATGCATTTTTTACAACTTTTTTTTATTCTATGTTCCTCTCTTCCTTATTTATATTTTGTTCATATAAATGTTTCAGGAAAGTTTCAAGTTCTTTTTCCATATTAAGTATTTTGAAATGAATTTAAAGTTTTCAATATTTTTTCTACAATAATGCTTTATTTACCATTAGAATTGCCAAATTAGTTACGTGTAAAATATTTAGTAAGTTTAAATTCTAGGGTTAAACTGACCACTGTAGTATTTTCAAAGTAATTTGATGTGTAATTTAATTATTATTATTATTATTATTATTTTGCTATTGCAGTTTATGTTTTTAATAGTAATTGTAATTTTTACTTTTAAAATTATGTATTTATTAGGGCGAGACTATTTCACTTCGGGGTAATCGAATGGTTTTTTACCATGGAGTGTAAATATTGTACATAATCTTTCAAATTTCTATTTTAATTTCATTTTATTTTAGAGTTATTGTATTTTATTTTTATCTTCCATTGCTCAAAAGGTCATGCGAAACAAAACGCGATTCATTTCTCTAGGTTTATTCGCGTTTTAATGTTTCAGATTATTACGCCTTGAGGAGCCGACCTGGAGCTTGAAAATATGAATAATCCAAAATGTATTTTATAATTTTAATACGATTGATAAGTCCACTTAAAATAAAATAAAAATTTCTTACAAAATAGTATAGGATTGTCTTAACTTTTGTTTTGCTTTCAAAATTTAATAGGTTTATTTTAATATAATTTTAGAATTTACGTAGGATGGTTTAATCTACTTCTACTGAATCATCGATCTAAATTTTTTCATTACACACACACACACACATATATATATATTTAAAATTTATATATACATTGACTAGCCAAAACATTATGACCATCCCCACATGTTTTAATGAACTCGTCTAGATGATGCGAAGGGCATGTTATTCAGCGGAAATAGTATTTAACTGCTGCTGGAGAAGGTAAGGATTTATTCTTGCGCTTACACTTTCGAGTGATTGGAAAGGTTGCTGATCTAAGCGAATTTGATAGAGGGCAGATTATAATGGCTCGAAGACTCGGAACGAATATCTGAACGACTGGTAAGAGCCCAATATAATGCAGGTGCAATTGCACGTGTTTCGTAACACACAGTTCAGATCCTATTAGATATGGAACTCCGCAGCAAACGTGCCGCTCGTGTGCCTCTATTGACCAAGCATCATTGCATCATTGCCAACTAAGCCTAAAATGAGCCCGGGAATATCGAGAATGGATCATGGACAAGTGGAAGAGAGTTGCCTGGTCGAATGAATGACGATTTCTCATTCATCACGTCGATGGTCGTGTCAGGATCCGCCGTCTTCCAGGCAAGCAATTTCTTCCCTCTGTACAACAGGTCATACACAGGCTGGTGGGGGCGGTATTATGCTCTGGGGGACGTTCTCATGGGTGTTTCTGAGACCCTTAGTTGTGTTAGAACAAACCATAAAATTTGCGGAATATCTGAACATAACTGCGTATCAGTTGCACCTTTACGTGGCGTCTGTCTTTCCAACTAGAAACGGAATCTCTCAGCAGGACAATGCCCCATGTAACAATGTTCGAACTGTGTTAGAGTGGTTTGAGGAGCATAAGGATCAATTCCAGTTAATGTCCTGGCAACAACCTAACTTTCAACATCTTAATCAGATAGAGCAAATTCGAGATATAATGGAGCCGCAGTTCAGAGCTCAAACACCAACATGTTGGAATATCTCGACTTTGTGTAACCTCTGCTTAGTCATTTGGTACAACCTGTATCCAGTCATCTGTAAGATCTGTCTCTGTTATTATAGATAAAGTAAATTAGATCCTATAATGAACATGGCGAATTCTGGCACAGGCGTGAGTGAATTACCAGCACAGAGGAAGGCTGAAAATAACCCTTTATTTAATTCAAATAATTAATGGAAAGGCACGATCTTCGTGCTTTACAATATGGCACTGTCAACTTGCGGTGAAACTAAAATGTAGAATATAATTCATGTCAAATCTAAAGTGCTGGATTAGCACATTAAATTACGAACAGGTTGACTCAACAAAAACCTAACAGGCGGGACAATAATCCAAAACGGCCAAGAGGCTTACTAGAGTAACAGCTAGATAGCAACGAAACGATCGCTGGCTAGCGAAAACACGCTCTGAATAAATTCAAAGATTCATCCGCTTAAATACTCACTTCACTTAACATTAAATTTACATCCTGGCGAGAAAATGTGAGGGGAAGTTGAGGAGTTCGGGAAAGTTATCAAACTTAAAATAATTTTGTTATGCAAAATAAGGAAACCCCTACATCTATCAACAATTTGTGCCATCCCTGCCAAGACGAGCTGCAGCTGTTTTGCAGACCAAACGTCGCGCAACGCGTTATTGAGTAGGTGGTCATAATATTTTGGCTCTTCGGTGTATTGTGCCAAGTATCTGCAGTCTCAAATATCCATTGAAATTAAACTGAATATATATGTTGTACGTATGTTATTAATCTATCAGTAAGTCAAAATTGAGGTATATAATAGCAACCAAAGCTACGACTTGGAAATTCTTCAAATTCTGATGATTCTTTTAAGCATTATAAAACTGTACTATCAGTGCAAAAGAAATTTATTTTTACCTTAGTGCATACCAGAGTTTCATTTAATATTTGCTTCGTATGCACAGTTTTCACAATGTTTGAAAAACGAAAATAGGGAATTGTAATCTTAATCAAATGTCCATTTATAAGGATAAATGACTTTTTTGTAGCAACCATGTTTTCTTGGAAACTCAAATCCTTAGAAAGAAGGGAAAGGAAAAGCAAAACCGCGCCCGAACTTAAAAGGGTGGTGTTTTTTTCTTTGTTGGCGGTTCTTTCGTTGATGTCCAGAAGTTGACGCATAGATAACATCCCCCCCCCAATTAAGTTTCGTGCATTTAGTTACCGTCACGTAGCACGGCCAAAAATTAATCATCACTTTTATTAAGAAAACGCTACCAAATCTGGCAATTAATTGCTGGTCGTCAGAACAGCAGACAGTTCTTTTACATTTGAAAATCAGTCATTATTAGCAGTCGTGGGATTAAAAAAATTTACAAACATCCAACATTTAGTGAATTTATGTTAGATTTATAAAAAACTTTTATTTGAAATATTATTGTTTCAATACAAAAATCGAAATTATATGATGATCGATTTGATCACTTAAGAGGATTATACGGGAAAAAATCAAATAAATTTATAAAGTATTTCTTCCCGCCTTCTTAGCATGACTTCGTAGTGGTCCATATTCCAGAGGTCCGTGGCTCGATTCCCGGCGAAGGCGTTGCTCAATTTTCATTTGTCCTGCTTCAAAAAATCCTAATGTCTCTATAGTGGAGACCGAACTAAAAAGGGTGGTGGATGATGATTCTCCACAACTAGGATTTGGCGACTAGGTCCCTTGAAAACCTCAGTCGCTCTTTAAAAGGGGGAGTATAAAGTATTTCTCCCGCCTTCTTACATGCCTTCGTAATGTAGTGGTCTGCACGCTGGGCGTGTATTCCAGAGGTCCGTGGTTCGATTCCCGGCGAGGGCTTTGCTCATTTTTCATTTCTCCTGTTTCGAAAAATCCTAATGTCTCACAAATTAAAAATTGTTTTGGAAAATTGAAGAATATTTTTTTGAATTTTGGAAAATTGATGGTGAAATATTTTATTTTCATTGCAAATATACCTGTGTCAAAATTTGGAAAAAATCGACTATTAAAATTATGCAGAAAATCGAATTTCAAGATTTGACTCAAACAAACAAAAAAAAAATTCTAAACTAAATGAAAGGATATAATTAAAGAATGGATTGAAATATTAAGAACTAACGTCATCTATAAAAATACTAGTAAATAAACAATTTTCTAAGAATACTTATTTATGTAGGGAAACCTTCCCTTATATAAGCACTTAGTTGACTGAAAATAATTATTTATGAAATGTTTTGATAAAAATTTCTCTTATATCCTTGTTGTTGATTAGTAAAAGTTTGCCCTTAATTTCCAATTTTTTGTACTCATAATTCTAATTTTTTTTTCTTGAGAAAGAATCTAACTGCAATTGTCTACCACATACGTTTATTCTAGACAGAACGCACAAGTCATCGAGGATAACTGTCTTCTTTAATTAAGAGTTTGGATTCTTACGGAATAATCATTAATCTTGATGTTTCTAAATCTTAACAATAAACAATGCAGGTGTACATTTGATCTCTTTATTTCTTTCCATGATATTTAGCATTACATGAGAAAAAGCTTCTCAAACTGGAAATTCCAGTAATTCCATGACTGAATTCTAATCCAAGTCGAATGCAGATTTATTTTTATTAATATTAGCTTAAAATAGAATCCTTTCCCTATCTTATTTTCTACCTTAGTCATCCTGGAGTAAGAAATAACAAGTATTAAAACTCGAAATAGGGAAAATGCAAATGAGAAATTTCGTTTATTTGGTTGGAGTAAAAGCAGAGGTTAGAATGGTTAAGGATTGATTTCGTTTTTGCGATTTCATACAAGCCTGTGATAAAATTACGTTCTAGTGCTATTTAAAATTGAAACAGTTTTCTTACCGGGCGTTTGATTTGCACAAAATTTAAGGACCTGAAGAAGAAACTTGAGGCAAGTAAAAGATTCTTTATATTTGTTGCAGAGTCTATTCGGTCCATTTAAAATTAGAGCATCTTTTATTTTAAGAGCGAAATACGTTAAATAGTACTTAACTTTCTCTGAATATTTCTAAAAGGGATTAAAGAAAAGGATTTTTTTAATATTATTTAAAACTTATAACTGAGTTATTATAAAATGTAAGGGAATAATTCTTTTAATTATACTTATCAGATTTTTTTTTTATCCTTAATTTCAACAACACATATTCTAAAACTCTTCTTTATTACTACTTCCTTAGGTACGCATCTCACAGAATTTGCTTTACAATACCTTTTAACAAATTGCTTTCCAGTACGAACAATTCTTGCTTAAATAGTTGTATAAACGTATTTGTCAACGAGATTTCAATTTATGTTTACAATTCAATGTTAAGCTACAGGGTGTTTATAAAGTTCAGGACCCATTTCAATGTTTAATAACTCATAAAATAATGAAGATATAAACAAACTTATGGTATTTATTGATGGAATAACTTATATATTTCCCTTTTCAGGTTTGAATATCTTTACTTTTGTAAATATCGTTTGCGCGTGTGGTTAATTTTAGATAATTTCATTTACCAGTCTAAATATCTGTACTTTTCTAAATATCGTCTGCTCATTAATTGCATTTTTCTCTCTTTTGTTTTTGGCATCTTTCTGGCATTGTTAATCGCCATAATGTGCGCATATGGGGATTTGAAAACCCCCATGAATACCGTGAGGCACAAAGGGATTCCCAAAAGGTCAATGTGTAGTGTGGACTAAGCACGACCGAGTCATTGGGCCTTTCGTTTTTACAGAAAAGATGGTCTCATCAGTCGTACACTTGGACATGTTGGAAAACTTCGTATTTCCACAACTAAGAAGAGCTTCAGCCACATGTCTTTTTGCAACAAGATGGTGCACCACCTTCATTGGGGTACCATCGTTCGTAGTTCTTTGAATGACCATTTTACAGGAAGATGGATTGGGCGAGGAGGTCCAATTACTTGGCCACCCTGATCACCTGATATAACGCCGCTGGAGTTTTTCCTTTGGGGATTTGTAAAGGGCAACGTTTCAAGATTTACAGGAGGAGCGTGTCGAACATTGATGACCTAAAAGCCAGATTTACAACCGCAATAGCCTCTGTGGATGCCTACATGCTTGCCGGTACCTGGCGTGAAATTGATATTCTCCGTGCGACGAAGGGGGCACATGTGGAAGTTCATTGACAAGGGTCATGAAACTTTTTGAGTCTATCTAACCATTTATGTTATTAATTTTAATACATCTTTATTACTTTATGAGTTATTAAACATCAAAATGGGTCCGAGACTTTATAAACACCCTGTACATTTAAATGATATTTATAATCATTATAAATTTAGATGTATTTAATGATTAGATTTCCTCACAGTAACTTTCACAGCAGTTTATGAATGAATAAATCCTTCATTTCAAATACATTTATAAATAATTTAATAAATATTTACGTAATTTATTAAAGACAGATACATGCTTTTTGCTAGCATATGCATAAATATCCATACATATTTCATATTTTTCATTTCTAGCATGTGCAAATCTTTAATTTCTGTGCATTTACTATATTTTTCGAGTAAAGTAATTTATAATAATTTAGAATATACCCTAAAATTTTGCATAAGAAATATGTATATGCATAATTTGAATTAAAATTACATGCATTATTTTTAATACCCACCCAAAGGTCAGTTTTTCTTCGAAATTCCTCCACGATGGCATCGCTTCCTTTAGTCCTTGCATGCATTACTCTATTTACTAAACACTTAACCTGACCTACGTGCCGAATTACAAATATTTTAACATATATAACATTTTAACATATTTACATTTAGCTATCAAGTTTCAAACTTTTGACTTAAAAACACGTTTTAGGATACATTTATTAAACAAATTCAAATTTTCTAGTAAATATATTTTGGCAAAGCACTTAATACATCTTTTAGAGATTTTACCCAGTTTAATAATTCTCTGATAATATAATAAATAACAACTATTCATTTCACTTTTAAACAGTAACCGTATTGTCATCAGATCGCAATCTTGATTACCTTACTCTGTATAATATTGCTTCATTCGCCGAGTTCGCAAATGTATCCGTCTTCTGTTCCACACTTTTGTGTAAAACTGTACATAATTTTACACAAATGTGTGGTTACAAATCAAGGAAAAGTTAACTTTTTGGCATAATTGTGTGTATATTTATTGATTTTGACGAGGATTGTAGCATTTGGGGGTAGTTTTATTTTTTTAGTTAACCCAAACAAGTAAAAAGTGTAAACCCAAAGTTTTTATTTTTCAATTATATAAAAACAAAATGATGAGTTTAAAATGAGCAACTATAAAGCCTCTCCTCTAAAAATTTTTTAAAATGGCATGTTACAATAATATGTGGATGAAAAAAAAATTAATTTTATTTAAAACATTTTGGCATTTTGGCACATAAAGTAAAATTAGCGAATACTCTATCAAGGCTATCGAAAGACGTTTACAATTTTAAAGGTACCGTAAGTTATTTTTCAATCTTTAAGCATACCATTTTAGCTAAAATCTATATTTTTGTAGTTCAACAGCTTAGAATTTGATTAAACAAATTCATAATCAAAATCGCTGTTGTTAGCTATCGAAATATAGCCGAGATGTGAGATTTGCGAAAATGTCATCAAACTACACAAATTGCTATTATCCGTCACACAATGAATGTTGTTTTTTATGCGGAAGTGTCCCGTTTTTCGATTTGTTTGAAGCTTTGTGTCGAAATACTATCAAAGCGCTGTCAAGGGAGCTTTCGAATGTAAACAAAAAATACCCCATCTGCGGACCAAAACCTCGGAGCAGTGCTTCACTTGTAGTGCTGAGCTGGTCCCTCCTTCCTTTTTTACCTCCATGTTATAATAGGGGAAAGAGAGAAATGATGTAAATATTTTTTAAATATTCAAAACCTAGCGGGAATAAACTAGAGGAAAAAATACGCGAAGAAATACGGCGGTGGTGTTGGTGTATCAGGACTTGTATTCCTCTTTACTTGCTTTGGAAACATGAACTGTCCTGACTCGGAACAGGGAGCTTACTCAAGCTATGTTCAATAATTTGTGAAGTAGACAATACACACAGGAAGGGTATACAAAACCCTTTATTTTTCTATTTTTACAGCGATTTCCGGAACTTCGCAATACAGAGACCAACCACTTGTGGTCTGAACTTAAGAATATAAAAATATTAACTAAAACTATAACTAAAACTAACTTTGGATTAATAAACAAGTGCCTAACTCCAAGATTGGCCGTTATTTAACAAAAATCCGTATGTAGTACAGAGAGCTGCTAAAACTACGATACGTTTGAGATTATCAAGAGGACTAAACCTCTGGCCTTGAAGGCAACCAGCAAAGGAGTAAAACTACTATGGCTTCTAATAACTCCTTCCTCTCTCTTGTTTGGCAAAAAGCCACATTTTAAGTACTTGGCGTTAGCAAGAGAAATTTGCATAAATAAGTTAAAGCTTTTAATTCTGTCCGGAAGTAGAAAATAAGAAGTGATAGTAAAGATTTAAAACAAAATAAACGTTAGTAAAACTTAGGATCCTTACATACTTCTCGCCAGAGTAGTTTGAAACAGGTCTAAAACGACCTTGTTGAAAACTTTTAGATCTAGAATCTAACGCGAGGCCAAACTTTTACAAACATTTCTCTCTAGAAACTAGAAATTAAAAAGTCGTTTTTACATTATCAACTCCATGGACAAGTCATTTTCATCTGTACTGCATCTATAAACAGGAGTTTCTTAGTTGAAATCTGGTTCCTTCCAGAGATCTGGAAAGAAAACTAGTTTAATGAAATGTTACACAATCAAATGGCAAGTAACATGAATATTTATATTTCTCTTTTAAAATTCTTATTTCATTCATGACGTTATTTAATTATCTCCCCGTGCTCTCTGACATGTGTTGTAAAGAAAAACACCAAACACGAGCGTGTCTATGTACAAGTGTTCAACACTACCGCCTGCAATCAAAACACTAACGTGTTAAAATTCAACATAACAAGACCTCAGAACACACCTTATATTCATCTCTAAACCCTGAGTACTATTCTGAAAAGTGGCTAACTCTGAAGTGTAGCGTAGAGAGCCTAACTGCATTCATTCAACCTTTAACACATATTCACAATAATTTGCTCTTTTTACAGTCACACCAATAAGTTAAAAATTTTGGCATTACTCTAATATTTTCACTTTTAACATATCACAGTATTTCTTAACTTTTAAGATAACAGTTCACATTGTATATAAGGACATATTAACATGCCGTTAATTTTACGCATTTTAAAACATACATTAGTAGTACATTGTTAACTTCTATTCTTTTCCAAGCAAGTGCCAATTCTTCAAGACTTTTGAAATACTACATTTCAAAAGTCTTTCAGACTAAAACTTCTTTCTTGCCAGAATCTTTTAAATAAAATTTTATACAATAATTTTTACAATTTTCTTAAGGTACCTTTCTCAAAGATTATCAATGCTTTTACAATATTCAAGTATTTACACATTCCTATTATACATTAATTTTAGTTTTACTCGCGAGTAATTGAAAAACAATACCAAAATAGGTAAAACTCATTTCTCTCCTTTTTGGCGACAAAGGTAGGCCTCACATGAGGTAAAACTTCTTGAATTCTGCCACTTGCAGTAAGAATGAAAAATTAACTTAAGGTTTCAAAGTAACGTAAAGTTTTACTTATCTTTGTGATATTCAGACATCCTTTTTTCTGCCCAGTCCTGGAAAGTAGCGAAGACTACCGTTTGGTTTATCTTCCTTCTTGTGCGAGTTCGCCCTTCGGTTCCTTCCTCAATGAGCTTTCTTTTTCTTCCAGTTCGGTCACCCTTGAAGACCTTCTTTTTAGCATCTGCCTGTGGTCTCGGCCGTTTGATGGCAGCTGGTCTTGGCGGAACCGGGACAACTCTCTCTCGTTCTTGCCTGGATCTCGTTGCTGGCTGTTCAAATTTTTCTTGCTTCTTTGCATCTGCAGCTGGTCTTCCTTCATCAATTCGTCGACATTTGCTGCGTAACGCCTATCCGATGGGCAGATCTTCTGTTTTGAAGCCGTGTTATAGTAGTTGCTGTCATTTCTCCTGGCTCTCTTTGCATTCGTCGTACTTCTCCCTTCTTCATTCTGGGGGTGGTCGTGCCCTCTTTTTTCTGGTCGGTGGAACGGCTTCTTTTTCTTGTTACCTTCAATTTTCCAACGGGGAAACTTTCTTTTCAACTGCTCCTGTCTACTGATGGCTTGCCCTTGTGATTGTCGTTGTTCCACCTCTGGAACTTGTGCCTGCCGTGCCGGATCCTGCAAAAGATCTTGAAATATTGGCATTTTAGTACGATTATAAAATGGTTTTATCTGGTCAACGTTTGCGGTGCAGGTTTCACCATTCCTGGCTTTTAACACCACTACAGCCTGAGTTACTTTTTCTATGACATATGGTCCTACAAATCGTGGATAAAATTTGGCAGTTTTATCTTCTGGTGCTGAAGAAAGTGAATGCTTAATTTTTAACACTTCATCCCCTACTTTATAAGTTACTCCCCGTAGTTTCATATCATAATAGAGCTTCTGTTTTCTTTGTGCTACATCAGTGTTCTTTTTTGCTTCTTTAATTAATTTTTCTATATCGCCCATTTTAAATTCTGGGGCTCTTTGTTGAACATAAAATAATTTATCTAACGGCGTTATAATCTTTCTGCCTAAAAATAACTCAGCAGGAGTTTTGCCCGTCGTATCATGTTTTGCTGTCCTAAGGGCGAAAGCTAATTCATTGACATAGTTATCCCAGCTTTTATGAAAATTTTTAACATAACTACGGATAATTTTCACCCGTTCCGCTATATTTGATTGCGGCCGATACGGGACCATTTTTAAATGACGTATGCCCAGTTTTTGGCACATGTCTTCAAATATATTACTTACAAATTGAGGACCATTATCCGATATAACTTTTAGGGGCGCCCCGTATTTTAAAATATATTTATTTAAAATAGAATCAGTAACTAATTTTCGTTTTAAGGGAACGGAGGCTCGTTTTAAGGGAACAATTTCGGTCCACTTACTAAAATGATCAACCATAACAACGAGATACCGACTTTTATTTAACTGACTTTTTGGGAAAGGGCCCAATAAATCGATGCCAATTATTTCATTTGGAAATTCCGATTTAATGCTATTTAGAAACCCGGCCGGGCGGAAATTAATATAATTAACTGCTTGACATGTTGGGCAGGACTGGACATACGCCCTTGTTAACTTTTGCAGCTCAGGAAAATAAACTGCTTCGAGTACGCGTTGGATGGTTTTTCGAATACCAGCATGAGAAGCTAAAGGGGAGTCGTGTAACTCCTGCAGTATATTTAATCTAAGACTAGCTGTGATAACAGGTCTAAATTCGTTGTTGGAATTCGTAGTTTTTGTATAAAATAATAGACCGTCTATTAGTTCGTAATGGGCCGCCCTATTTCTTATCGCCACAATATCTTAATCTTTTATAAAGGACCTATAATATGAGCAAAGTCCTAGAAAAGAAGAGAGCTTCTTCACCGTATTTGGCGGCGGATACTTTTGCACAGCGATTATTTTTGATTCTTCCGTCTCGATTCCTTTCTGAGATATTTTGTAACCTAAGTATTTTAATTCAGGGGCTGCAAATTTGCACTTTTCGACATTAACTTTTAGACCGACCTCATTTAATAATGAAAACACCTGTCTTAAATCCTGTACATGTTGGTCCAGATTACCACTATTAATAATGATATCGTCTAAATAGATAAATGTGGTCTTTCCTAGAACAGGCCTTAGCACAATGTCCATACATCGCTGAAATGTTGCCGGTGCCCCTGAAAGGCCAAACGGCATACGCAGAAATGCATAAGTGCCAGACTTGGTTATAAAAGCAGTCTTAGGCACGTCCTCAGGTCTAATCCCTATTTGAAAATAACCAGTCGTTAAGTCTAAAGTCGTCATATATTTGGTAGACGTTATGTTCCTTAGAATTTCTTCAGTAATAGGTAACGGATATACCGGATATTTAGTCATGGAGTTTAATTTACGATAGTCAATTGGAAAACGCCACCTTTTCGGATGTGTTACCGGATAGTCATTATTTTTCTTACATAACACAACCGGGCTAGCATAACTACTTGAGATGGGCGTTATGATCTTTTTACGTAACATATCTCGAATGTGCCACTCTATAATTTTTTCTTTATTCTTATCATACCGATATGGTTTGTGGCGAACTGGCAGTGAATCTCCAGTGTCGATACTATGGTTAGTAACTTGAGTAAAACCGGGAATATCACTAAATAACGAAGCAAATTCACTTACCACTTGTCGAATTTTTTGTTGCTCTCCCTTATGCAGGTGGTCGAGGTTTAATGTGGGTGGTTCTCTTTTTTCTTCCCGAACTGGTTGCATGGTCCTCTTAAGGGACGCTTGGTTGAAATCCAGCGTTGCTTCTGCCTCTGAAAGAAAATCTATCCCTAAAATGACATGTGCTTGTAAATTTTTTACGATAAAAAACATGATCTTTACTTGCTCGTCCTTGATACGAATATATAATGGTATTTTACCTAAGCATTTGCATCTTTCTCCCTGCGCAGCTAACACTATCGTATTATCCGAATTATATATGCTGTATCTACGGAAATACTTCGTAAAAAAATCTTCTGCCACACAGGAACACTGCGCGCCTGTATCCAGGAGTGCGGTGGCTGGGATGTTGTTAACTAAAACTTCAATCTTTGGAAGAGTCAAATTTTTCACAATAACTGTATTTAACTTGAAGGAAGAGGGGTTTTCTTGGCCTTCGGATTTCCGAACCCTCCCGTCAGCAGAAATCCGTTTTAGTTTAAATTTTCTTTCTTCCTTTCCATGCCTTCCTTCTTTTTCCGCTGGCCTTCAGACTTTTTTTTCTGGCTTACTATTGAACTGTCGGACGTTCGCTGGTTGTTTTTGGATACTCAGGTTTCCTTGCCCACTGATTCGATTTGCTTCCGTAGCCGTGTTCTTGCCTTTGCTGTGGTCTTGGCGCACCAAATTGGCTTCGTTGCTCATACTGGCGTCTTCTTTCAATGTCCGCCGTTCTTCTACTTTAAAACTGGATTGCTAGCTCAAATAACTTTTCCAGTGTAGTCGGATTCCTTAATTCAATAAAGTCTTGTACTTGGGGAAGTAACCTCGGCAAAATCACTAGGATTATCTCAGGATCCGGACGGCTTCCATACAAGAGTTTAAAGAAGTGAATTTTTCTTAAAATAAAGTAGGCCCACCAGCGGCCGAGCGGTAAAGTCGCTGAACACTGTTAGTTCGGTACGAGGTTCGAATCCCGCAAACGGGCTGGCTGCATGGGCGTTTTCGTGGTTTTCCCCATGTGTAACGTGTATACGAGCCAGTTTCCCTTAGAACGTCCTCCACGAAGGCATCCTTCCCCTTAGGCAGATAGCCCTAGTGTACTTTGCCATAATTAAATACACCAACACTTAAAATAAAGCTTGAGAGATTTTCAATTCGTTGCTGGTATATGCTGAAGAGTTCCGCTTCTAATCTTGAACGATTTCTTACGACAGGGAAGGCTTTTACTAAGGCAGTCTTGAAATTTTCGTAAGTATAGGTGGGGCTTCCCGCTTGACCCAAGAGATTTCTTCCTATACATTTGAACTAATTAAGAGCTTGGCCCCTCAAAACGCTGGTAGCTAGGGTGACTTTCTGGAACTCATGGAATGGATACAGCATGAAGTGGTCATCCAATTTTTCCAAAAAACTGGTTCCCGGTGAGTTTCCATTAAATGTTGCTTCTCGTTTCATCGATGCGCGCATGGTCTGGACGATGTACCCAAATTCTTCTAGGGCGGCAGCTGGCATTTCTGGATTCTGAGCCGCTTCTGTAGGCACCACAGGTTCTTCTTGAAACTCGGCCATGGTTATTCTTCTTCGTCGGGCGCCACTATCAAGACTTGTATTCCTCTTTACTTGCTTTGGAAACACGAACTGTCCTGACTCGGAACAAGGAGCTTACTCAAGCTATGTTCAATATTTTGTGAAGTAGACAATACACACAGGAAGGGTATACAAAACCCTTTATTTTTCTATTTTTACAGCGATTTCCGGAACTTCGCAATACAGAGACCAACCACTTGTGGTCTGAACTTAAGAATATAAAAATATTAACTAAAACTATAACTAAAACTAACTTTGGATTAATAAACAAGTGCCTAACTCCAAGATTGGCCGTTATTTAACAAAAATCCGTATGTAGTACAGAGAGCTGCTAAAACTACGATACGTTTGAGATTATCAAGAGGACTAAACCTCTGGCTTAAAGGCAATCAGCAAAGGAGTAAAACTACTATGGCAAGCGGCCTGCTTCTAATAACTCCTTCCTCTCTCTTGCTTGGCAAAAAGCCACAACTTAAGTACTTGACGTTAGCAAGAGAAATTTGCATAAATAAGTTAAAGCTTTTAATTCTGTCCGGAAGTAGAAAATAAGAAGTGATAGTAAAGATTTAAAACAAAATAAACGTTAGTAAAACTTAGGATCCTTACAGGTGTAGAAGCGTTTAAAAAAAAAAAAAAAAAAAAAAACTTCACTGACCTCATCGCATGGTTACAGTTGTTACAGTTATCAGGGTGGATAAACTTGGTCTGGGAAAAGTTAGCTAGCAAACATGAACTTTGTGGAAAGTTCTGCTTTTACAAGTCAAAATATCCTACCTATGCAATTCAAACTATTAAAAGATACTTCTGTTAAAATCAATGATGCTTTGAATGCTCTTGAATATGCAAAGTACATATTTGTATGATTCATACTGCATTTATATTAAAATAGTTAAATTATATTTTAAAGGACATTTTCCCCATCGTTTAATATTACCATTACGTTAATGTTATCAAAGGAATAATGGGCAAACGTGGCAATAGGGAGTCTCCAAAGTGAGAATAAATCGTATATTTCTAGTTCCTTGGCCTACTTAGACGAGTGGTTTCAAGCACAAATTGCATGCGAGACGAATGCTCAATTTAAATACAGCTGAAAAGCTTTTTTATTTGAAAAATTTTATTGAAAATATTATAAATAAATTTTGTTAACTAAAAAGTTATCAAAACATACATAAAAATAGTAATAATATCCCAAAGGGAAAAATTTTTAATTTATGCAGTAGTACCCTATATAAATTTGAACTTTTTTCGTTTGGGATTGTCCCTCCTGTTACGAACATCTCCGAATAAGGGTTACCTTTATTTAAGGGGCAAATTCTATTCATCCTGGTCTCTTTGAATATGGACCTTAATATATTATTTCTATACCTCTTATTAAGAGAAGCTCTATTTAAGGGACACTGAAGAAAAGTTACAAAAATAAAACAAAGAGAAATAAATAAAAGCAGAAAAACTCTTTGTCAGTAATCGTTTTAGGTTTCAAAGCCCCTGTTTGTGCTTAGTGAAAGAAAGTTTTGTTATAAAAGAACGATAAAATGAAAAGTTACTCCCTCGGTTTTGAAAACTGCTTTTCAGTAGGGAAACGGGGAATAAATAATACATGGACAAATGTAAAATGTGGTGCAACCAAATGAATATTTCACATTCATAAAATTCAAAATCCAGTTATTCTTGCTACATTTCTCAGAAGAGAATAAAAAAACAGTGTTAGCAAATTATAAAGCAATCCATGACAAGGACGAATGGGAAAGAAAAGGTGGTGAGATGACTGAATCAAAGAATATAAAGGGATTCAATTAAAATTCTTTGACTGTATCACCTGCCAAAGCACAGAGATCTTACAGTGTGAATAGAGTGAAACTTTTATCATTCTCAGTTCTTGTTAGAACTGGGGAGCAAAAACAGTATAGTTTTGTACTCGTGTGTTATTTTTACATACAAACTTCAAAGAGGTATAGAGTAACATTGAAACGAAATATTGATGTAAGCTATGTGGCAGAAATTCAAAAGCTTAGTTTGAAAGATTTAGGGCAGAGCTAGGGAATAAGTAAAAAACAAATAAGTCATATCATAAAGAATAAAGAAAAATTAAAGTACTTTTATTATTAAGTCAAAGGAAGTTTTCAAGATTGTTAAATTTAGAAAAACTGAAGCATTGAAATGGATTCAATAATGTTCAATTGGGTTTATTCTGTAAGACAAAGCAATATTCCTGTAAATGGAGTATTACTGCAAGAAAAGGCAAAAGTATGGGACTACAGAGTTTCAAATAATTAAATGGTTGGTTAGAAAAATTTAAGCAAAAAAAAAAAAAAAAAAAAAAAACATATTTTAAGACTATTTGACATGAAGAAAATTCAGTAGATATGCAACATTCAACAGACTGCACAGAAAAGCTAATTGGAATTTGTAAAGGATAGGAGACTAAAACTATCTATGATGTAGAAGAAACTGGATTATTTTATCGCATTTTGCTGAATAAAACTCTATGATTGAAAGGAGAAAAGTGCTGTGGTGATAAAAGCTCCAAGGAACATTTCACTTTGTTGTAACATGGAGAGTTTTGGAACCACTTACAAGTTTTTGGAAAGGCCAAAAAACAAAGATGCTTCAGTGGCATGGATCAAAAAGCTTTGTCACTCCATTGTCATCACAATATGTTTTGCGTCATGAGATGACGCAAAATATAATGTCAGAATGGTTATTGCTCTTGATGCAACAATGTTTAGAAAAAATAAGAAGATGCTGTAGTTCTTGACAATTCGCCTGTCAACCCACCAAATGTAAAACTGAAACCAGTAAAGTGCATTAATTAGGATAAGCAGTAAAGTAAAATTACTGCTTTTCCCAATTAATGCAACATCAGTATTACAGCCTTTGGAACAAGGTATAATTAGAAGCTTCAAGGTCTGTTATAGAAAACTGTTTTTATGGTATGTTCTTTGTCAAGCTCATTGCGGAAACAACGACCGGCTTGCAAAATGTATCAGTGCACTGCATGCCATTCAACGTATGACAGAGCCTGTTAAATCAGTATCACAAAGTTGTATTCAGCACTGCTTTGACAAAGCAGGCTTTGAAATTCCACTTTCGAGTGCTCTCACAGAAAGTACTACTGATGAAAATGAATTGCTTGAACTTGTCAAAATCAGTGGCAGCACGCAAATGCAAGAATATTTAGAAAACGATGAAAACTTGTGTACTGAAGGACACTGATGATAATAAAAATTTTTTATTTCAACTGTAGTTGATGATGTAAGCTTTAACAAAAATAACTTGGAAATCAGGAAAGAAGACGAAAAAGAGGCAGATGAAAATTATCATATGAAAACTATACAGATGCCTTAAAATACACCTACCAATAAAAAAAAATCATGATAACTATTGATGACAGTGAAGAACTTAAGAGCATCATCCATGTGGACAAAATGCTTAACAATTGCTTTTGTTGATGATCTACTAATTTGCTTTCAAGAGAAGTGTCCCATTACTCTCTTTAATACGGCTCAGAACACACTTAATATTATTTCCAATTGGTCCAGAGAACAGAAATTGGAATTCAATCCTAATAAATCTAAAATTATGATAATTAAAAGAAAGCATATCAGCTATACAAACCAACAGCCGTACTTGGATAATACCTTATTCGAAACGGTGAATGAAATTAAATATTTAGGCGTTATTCTAGATCATAAGTTTTGTTGGAAAAATCATATTATGTATTATTATAAGTGTGAAAATATACTTAGAGGACTTAATAGTGTCTCTTGTAATACTTTTGGTTTAAAATCTAATGTTATTGATCTGATTTATAAGCAGGGTATTGTGCCCTTTATTTGCTATGCTTCTAGAGTGTGGGGAACAGCTTTAGAAAAGAACATTAATTCCCGTATACTTCGCAGAATTCAAAGAAGAATTTTACTAAGAGTTGTGCCTGGCTACAGAACAATTAGCTATGAAGCCTGTTTCGCAATTTCAGGATTTCCTCCGATTGACCTTCATGTTTTAAATGACAAAATGTTTAAAGATACCATCAGCAAATTTATGTTCGATACCATGGTATTGTTTGAAGATCTTCCTCAACCTGCCAATCGTTTGCCAATTCAAACTAACATTTATGACAATTCTGTTGATGATAATTTCCCTGTCGTGTGCTATACAGATAGCAGTAAAACTAATATTCGAGTTGGATTAGCTTATGTCGTTTTCCATCATGGTTATGAACTGGAATACATAATCTTTAGAATTCCCAATGAATGCAGTGTTTTCCAAGCCGAATTACTGTGCATTAGTGAGTCAATTAAGTGGATATCTAACAACTGTTAAGTGCTAAATTTCTTATTCACACTGATTCTCTTTCATCCTTATATTCTCTTAGGAATATCTTCTCATATAATAAATTAATTGTCACTTCCCATGCTCTTCTTAAAGACCTTAAACCTTAATAATAAAGGTGTTGGTGTTACCTTTTCTCATGTACATGGCCACACTGGAAATCTAGGAAATGAAAGGGCTGATTGGTTGGCAAAACAAGCTACACATCTTCAAGTAATTACTCCAATGATACTTCCCAAGTCAATTTACAAGAACAAAAGTAGGGATGACACAATATTCAAGAGGAATGAACTATACAGGAATTCTACTACTGCCTCTTTGACTAAACTATATTTTCCTTCCATTCCTCACAGACTGAATAATAAGCACTTTTTCTGCAATTTTGAAGTTACTCAGTTTCTAACTGGACATGGCAAATTCAATTCATATCTGAAGAGATTTAGATTATCTAGTACAGACTTGTGTTCATGCAGTTTCGGAGAAGTTCAAAATGTCGAACATTTGTTCTATTGTTCAAAGCTCAAGGAAGGACGAAAGGAACTCATTTCTAGGTTAAACTCTATGAATTTCCTCCACCTCTTCACGTATTTGTCCAACAAAAAATGGCTTTCTCTTTCTTCTGTAAATTTATCTCTTGCGTGTCATCTGTTAATTTGTAAATTTATTTTATTTTGTGTTCTGTTGTTGTATTTGTCTTTTTTTTACTTACCTCTGTAAGTCTTGTGTAATACTATGTGGTGCACAAGGATTTAAAATTTTCAATTAAAAAAAATACACAGGTTGTTAAACAAATCCGTGTAGCGGATTGTTTTTAATAAATTTCCGTAAGTACAAAACGCTGTTGTTCATTTCATAAATTTTTGCAATAATTAAACTGTTTTAATTAAGAATTTTAATTTTTTATTAACTTCAAATTCAAATAAACACCATTGACTGTGTTACTTAGTCGAATATAATTTATTTAAAGCATAATGCTACATGAATTTCTAATTAAATTACATTTTTTTAGTCTGTTAGTCTGTACCTTCTGAAGAAGGAACTTCTATTCATTTAAGGGACGAAGCGTTTGGTTCTGTGAGTGTCCCTTATTGGGAGATACCACTGTATTTAGTTTCTATCTGAAATCTAAAGCTTGGTACCTATAAGACATTTTTGTTGGTAACATAATTTACAACTAAATATCCAAGTCTTAGACTGACTTTTCTTTCAAATTATTACAACCTGATTAATTAATCTTTAAATAACTTATTTTAATTTAAACTAAAAATAAACAAATTACAAAAACTTTCTAAGTTTTCAGAGAAAATAAATCAAGTGGAACAAAACTTGAGAATACAAAATGACACCCTACTCACTTTTTCTTAATTATTGAGTTTTCCTAAGTAAAAAAAAAAAAAAAAAAAAAAAAAAAAAAAAAAAATATGTTGGTAAAATAATTATAAGCTTCTTTATTTCTTAAGACAGCTTGACAATTTCTGATAAAATTTGCATTCTCGGATAGAAATTACCAGAACTTATCTTCATCACGGATTGTAGATGTTCATCAATCAATCAGATTTTTTTATTATTATTAATTTTCTGCAGGGAAAATGAAACTTCTAAGCATGGTATTTCAGTCAGGGAAGGTAAAACAATTGTTTTAAGTTCAAAAATTTGTAACTGAGGTTTTTCTTCCAAGCACGAACGAAAATTAATCAAATCTGTTTTTTCAAACCTTTGAACAAGATTTATATCACATTGTAAAATATTTAGTTCCAAGTATTGATTTTTAGTGCGTTATTCATGTTTGTTTTTAATGAAAATGAAAATAATGTAACCTAGGACTTTTAAATAACCAAAATCTTGAAATCTTTGCAACACCATGTTTGCAAAAAAATATATAATTGAAATTTCTTGGTGTGCTACACAAATTGCTTCAAGGCTGGATGCGGCCGGCCAGTTAGACATCATTGACTTCAGATTTACATAAACTCAAAAAGTGTAATTTTTCCTTTATCTTTTTCAGGCATAATGCAGACATCTGAGATGAATGCCAGGTGTATTTGTGACTTTGCTTCTCGTTTGACAAGGAAAAAGATTGTTGGCTCCGATGTGATGGCAACAAATCTGCATCGTTGCCTCAACACTGCTGACATCACTTTGCTATCTATTGGACACATGATCGGCTCTGGAGTCTATGTCCTTTCAGCAACAGTTGCCAAGAACATGGCTGGGCCGGCCATTGTGGTGGCATTTCTGTTCAGTGGATTTGCTTCTTTCCTTGCAGCCCTTTGTTATGCAGAACTCGGCGTGAGGTACCCAAGATCAGGATCCGCATATTCTTACACATACTTGGCTTTGGGAGAACTATGGGCCTTTTTAGTAGGCTGGAATGTAGCCTTAGAATATATTATCGGAGCTGCTGCCACCTCTAGAGCATGTAGTTCTTACATTGACTCCTTGACCGGTGGCGTAATTAAAAGCAACATAATGAACCTCATCGGACCAATACATGTACCATTCGTATCTGAGCACTTAGATTTCCTCGCCTTTGGTATCCTCGTGATTTTCATAATTTGGCTATCGTTCGGAGTCAGGATGACATCTCATTTGAATAACGTGTTTTCGGCTGTGAATATGACTGTTCTTATGATTGTTATATGTGTAGGAGCATATTTTTCCAAGATGAAGAACTGGGTGAATCCACATACAGGTGGCTTCATGCCATACGGATGGTCTGGTGTACTGGCAGCTTCTGCAACTTGTTTCTATGCGTACGTGGGTTTCGATTCCATTGCATCTGCTGGTGAAGAAGCTAAAGATCCACAGAAATCCATTCCTAGAGCTACTATGATATCAATGAGCATTGCTACAGTAACGTACATTGGTGTTTCCTCTGTTCTTACGCTTATGGTCAACTACAAAGATATTGCAGAGGATTCTGGATTACCAGAAGCATTGGCTTCGCAGGGTGCCTACTGGGCGAAGATAGTAGTCATCGTGGGAGCCGTCAGCGGAATGGCCACTTCCATAATCGGAAGCCTTTTTGCCCTGACTCGAGTCATTTATGTCATGGCTGATGATGGTCTACTTTTTGTGTTCTGCTCCAAGGTGAATAAAACAACAAAGATTCCTTTAGGATCAATGTACATTTTCTCTTTTTTGTCGGCCATAATGGCATTAATACTTGACATAAATACCTTGGTAGAGCTGATGTCCATTGGTACCCTTGTTGCCTATCTAGTTGTTAGTGCCTCCGTTATTATTTTAAGATACAGCCCCCATATAACTAATGAGATAGGCAGCCAAGAGTTATCTTCCATTGGTGGAAATGGTACTAACAAAGCACCCATAGATGATGCTACTGGCCAATTTCGGGCCAATTTTCAAGTATTGCAAAAATATATAAACCTTCGTGCCGGGAAATTGGTAACTATTTGTGTTGCTTTGCTAGTAATATTTACATTTCTGCTTTGTGGATTCGTAAAAGGATATTATTCATCCCTTAAAATAAAACACTGGTGGACAACGTTTATACTTGTTGTTTTGCTTCTTGGAATTCTGGGGAGCTTCGTTCTTATTTTGCTCCACCAACAAACAACAATTTCTCTACAATACAAGGTAAGATAATATTTCTTATAACATCCTTCCTTACTTGTATAACATTCCTTATAAAAATAGAAAAGAAGTAATGTAATGCGAGATGATTATTTATTTTCAGTAGATGTCGCTTCATGTGATCGCGTTTATCCACAGATATTTTGATAACATTACCGAATGATAATCTTGAACGATGAGAAAAGAAATATCGTTCAAAACAGCAATGGAATTTAATTTAATATAAATGTACTAAAATATAAGTTTTACTTCTGTGGCATTTTAATTAGGAAAATAGCCATTAATAATGGGTATTCTATTCGTTACGCAAAAGTTCTTTTATGAATTGCCTATAATATTTCTGGATACGACTTCATTGATCTTGTAAACTTAACCTTAATACTCGGGCGACAATTCTTATCTCAACATCTGAAATAAATTCACCGATTTCATAACTTCTATTTCAGAAAGTTTTATCATTTTGTGCTCGATTTACTTCAGAAAACTATTGTCAGATTGCTTTCATCGATGCTGCAACCTGAAATTTTCATCAATACCCACACAAATTTTAAATTCTTTACAATTCATATAAGTTGTAGACATTACTTTTTGACTTCCTGTATTTCATCATGCATTAAAAGAATGGCATGCTTTACATATTTCTTTATTATCTTTTCTAACATAGCTTTAAGGCATGCTCAGCAAATGCAGCGCATTGAGGAGGTTACTTCCTTTGCTAATTTATTTCTACACATATCCACATTAAAATAAAGCCAATTAAAATAAAGCTAACCAAAATAAAGCTAAATCAATTTAGTATTCAAAATAAAAAATTATGGCAGATTATAAATGGGTACCGAGCGCACGATACCCAGCAAATAGCTCGGAATCCTTTTGAAAAGGTCTGCCTATGAGGGGATGGTTCACCGAGACAGTGGTGTTAAACTGACGGCACACAAAATAATTTCATGCGGCCCCGAGAATACATTTGTTGGTATATTAATTAACATTATTATGAAAAGAAGATTTTAGATGTTATGAAGATATGAAGAAAAGTTTAAGATGTTGGATGATTTGGAGACCAATTTTATATTACTTTTCGTACGATTAAAAACGGCCTTGAGCAAACGCCCCAGAAAAACTACAAAGAAGCTGATTAATTTACACTGCCATATAAATCATATCCAAATTTTATTAACAGACTTTGTACTTGTCGACACATAAATATCCTCAGTTACAAATTTTGGCAGTAAGAATAATCTCTTTGTTTGGGAGCACATTTATATGAGGACAGTCTTGTTTTTCCGCAGTTAAAATTAAATAAGCCTAAAAATGAATCAGGTCGGCAGATAAGTATCTACTGTTCGTGAGGAAGATAGGTCGTATTTTTTCTGTAAGGTTACAGACTTTAGCAAAGCTAAAACGCCACGAAACTGAGAGTTGTAGAAAGTAATAAAGAAATTGGCAATTATTTACATTCAAATGTAAGATATTTTTTCTGCATGAATCAAAGAAAAATTTAATAAAGAAAAGAAAGAGAATAAGTTATTATTATTTATTCTCAAGCTGTGTTCCACTTGGAGAACTTCTGTAATTTGCTTATTTTTGAATTTTAAAGTAATTTATTTAACACATTAGAATTGTTTGAAATAAATGTCAGTATGAAAATTTAATATTTAGTTCTCAATGCGTTTGAATGACAAATTGTAACTATAAGAAATTTCTTGCAGACAAAAACTTCCAAATTTAATTAATTTTTTTTTTGTTTGTTTGTTTGTTTTAGAAAAACTTTTTTGGGGGGGGGGGTAGAGGGCCAAAATTTAGCTAGTCAGTTACTTCGAAATCATGCATTCGTCCCGAATGCAGTTTGAGTTTGACATCATACTAGGCAGAACACGTCGCACCCTTGGTGCGACGTGTTCTGCCCTTGGTCCACCCTTGGTCCCATAAATTTCTACTATTCGAAGGGTATTTTATAGTGAAACTTTCTTCTTTTATATCAACGGCATAAAAGAAGTATGTTGCCACTCGGCAAAACGCAATATATTTGTGTTCGAGTTTAATCAATAAACTCAGCAATTTAAAAACAATATATTGCCACTTCCCGAATTAAAATACTTTTATCTCCATCGCAGGAGCATGTTGTCGTTCATCACACGGTAAGATAAGATCACAAAATATGATCACATAAAATGATAACTGAGTTAAAAAGTAATCGATGTGAAATTTCGAAGTGTTCCTAAGAAATCGTTGCTGATCAAAACTAAAATATGCAAAATACTAGTGACTTAATCAATAACCTAAACGTTTATATTGTTCAAAGATAGGCTTTATTTTCTAGCGTGGCTTTAAATAAGAAATATGAGTTATAATAGGTGCAGTTTAATATGATCATGTTTGTCAACGGCTATTAAGAAAAAACATGCCTCAAAATCTATTAATCAGAATTAAACTAATTTAATATAAAAATATCAAAAAGTATTTAAAAAGATATTTTTACAGTATTTTGATTAGTAAAATGCAAATAATTGTTCATGAACTGTTCATGTCTCTAATATAATTCAAATATTAACTCTTCATAACATTTATGGAAATTATTTCACCAGATGCGATGTCTCCGGTTGCCAAACTGCTGGCATTCGGCAAAATGTAGGATATTTTTCTTTCAGTTTTAATACACAAATTCGGCTATTTGAAAGCAATGTATAAAACAAAGCGTGCCTCAAAATGGAATAGTTATTATCTCTACTCACCCAGGGTGTTGACATTCAGTAAAGCGTAAGGTATTTAACTTTCAAATTTAATCTTTCTATTACTGAATAGCAAATCAAATGATTGAAAAGCAATCAATGCGTTCTTAAAAATATTTGTTCTACTTTTTAATCTGATTGATTGAAATGAAAATGCATTAAAGTCATGAGACATCTCATTAGAAATATTAAATATTTTTATGAATTGACTCTAGCTTTTCTCATTGTCTGCTTTTTTCTTTTTTATGATAATTCTTTCAGGTGGCTGGCCGTTCGAGCAGCTGATCAAACAAATAATATAGCGAATATATATATTGAAAAAAAAAAAAAAAAAAAAAAGATGGGAAGGCTTAATACTTTATCGGGAATTCTAAGGATATGCTATTTTTAAATACTTTGTGATTTTGCTCTTGAATTTTATGCGGCATAAGTGCGAAGAAAGCGATGTAATAAAGTTAAAAAGACAACAAACAAACAAAAAAATCTGAAGGTAGTTAAAACTAAAGAGAAAAAAGGAAATCTGAAGCTTTCAAATTATATATTACGCCAAAAATGGCGTTTTTTTAAGGTTTTGTGTGCTGCCTTTATTTATTAGATAGCATGTCCTTCGCACTTAAACCACGTAAAATTCAATTCAACAGCAATATCATAAAATATTTAGAAACAGCCAAACGGCATATTTTCAGAATTTCTGATACGTAGTTTCGCGCGCTGTAGATAAAAATGTTTATATATATATATATATAGCGTTGCCATTGCTCGCTTTGAAATCTTTAAATTTTAAATTAAAAATTGGTTAAAGTTTTAAGAAATACGAAGCGGGAAAAAAATCTAAAATTCCAAATTCTGGCTTCCAGGTATCCATATTCGGTTGGAGTACTACGTTATCCAAAATTGGATGGCTCTAGATACAGTTGTTCTTTCACAATGCGAGAAACATTCATGCATTCAGGCAGATTCTTCATTATTTAGTTTCTTTAAATATAATACATGGCGATAATATTTGGTGGCAACTTTGAAAAGTGAATCAACGCAAAATTCCAAAACGAAATTAATAGCCCTTATGGGCTAACGCCCTTGGGCTAAAAATAATAATTGTGTTTGCAGGAGTGAGTCTATACAGTAGATTATTGCAGAGGTGGGTAACGTGTGGCCTTGGGGTCCGCATGCGGCCTCCCTAAGTTTCTTGTGCAGCCTCTAGCTCTTGTATTAATTAATATTTAATAATATAGATTACGACAATTTTAAAAGTAATAGAATTGAATAACGTGGTACCGTCTATTGAACACAACATGAAATAGAATGCTACAGTGTTGCAGTTCTAGCAGTTTTTCATAATCTGAAATTATTGTCATTCTGGAGGACTTTTTAATTTGCAAACGTCCAGCACTTGAAATTTTGTTTTAATCTTATTTTTGGCCACGGCTCACCTCTACTTGAAATACACTAACAGTGTTGCTATAGCAACCGCCAACCACCAAACACCGTGACGGTGGCTATTCTGACAGACAAGCGGTACCTATATACAGCATTCCTCTGTATGTTCTGGAGTTGATGATTTGTCTGTGGGTGCTTGTAACAGTCTCGCCTCGTATTTCTATCGGCCTTTCTAGTTATTTTTTTTACCTATTCTGAGGTTTTCAGATTTTGACAAGAAAAGATTTTCAGATTTCGACAACTACACTTCTGCTATGGAACTGACATTTGAATCACACTTAGTCGATATATCCAAAGCTCCTACGCCTACGAAACTACAAATGGAGTTATTTGAGTTGCGGGAAGATACTGTTCTCAAATCTCTTTTAAAAAAACGCTAAAAAAGGATCTCATAGAAATCTGAAAAAATACTGGTGAATATCCATGCATACGACAGCGTGCATGACGTTTACTTACCTGCTTTTGGAAGTATCTACTGCAGCGAGTCAACATTCTCTCTCATGGCAAAAATTAAAACTAGTTTAAAGAACGCAAAATAAGATGCTCATTTAGAGGATCTACTAAGTCTGCGCGTTAAGAAGCTTGATCTAAATATTCAATTACTTTCAGGCAAGAAACAAATGCAAGTATCCGACTAAATTAAATTTTCCATCCAATTTTAACATTATTTTACATACTGTTTCTATGTTGGCTTTTTATAACTAAATATTATTACTTTTCTATTGTACCTTATGCGAATATAAAAATATTTTATTTTGAAAATTTTTATTTTAGTAAAGAACTAAATATTTTTTGCATTATTCCTATATAATGCAATGAAGTGATAAACCTATGCTAAAACTATAATAATTTCACAAAACGCGCATTTACAGGTTTATCAACTTATGCGTCCTTCTTTATCACTGCCTAATTTAAATGTATCCTCTCATGGTAAAAATGTTCAACACCTCAGGGCTATTCTTTCATCAACTGAGGGGACTAAACTAAATTTTTAAAAGGGGAAATTATGAGGAATACTGAAGAGGATAATTTTGTACTCTAAGTAAAAACTTCTATTCAGAAACTGATTTGGAATAATAACCATTTGCTAATATATTTCACTGCAGGTTCCTCTGGTGCCTCTGGTACCTGCTCTGAGCGTTGTGGTGAATGCTATTTTGATAGTGAATTTGAATTCAGCGACATGGCTTCGATTAATCGTTTGGGTAATAATTGGTAAGGCTCCTTTAGAATATTTTATAAAGTATTCAATGTTTTAATCAAAGTTATGTACTTACATATTATCTTGTCAGGAATAAATTTGGCTGCCATCGAAACATTAAAGCTGTTGAAAATCCCGCCAAAGTTACGCCAATCGTTCCTGCGGAATTCTGAAGGAACTGGCTCCTCTTTATTTAATAAACAAACACTATTCGTTCTTCTGCTTCGCAAAAACGCTTTTGTCAATTTCTGTTCTTTTGCTAGGCCCTCTGATTTTACCAAAAGCTCTGTTTAGATTGCTAGAGTAAAACCTTGCCGCAGGTAATGACTATTTTGTTGGCTACATGCAGCTGACTATGTAATGTCCATTAATGTACACGTTTATGATGATAGGATACAATAACTTTAAAAATAATGAATTTCTTGCTGCTCTGTAGAATAAAGATTTCAAATTTTAATCATTTATTTCAATTACAAGAGAAAATACAGCAATAACAGTTAATTTACATCCTCGTCATAAAAATCAAAACAAGGCTTAAGAATTAATTGGATTATATCAAACGAAAGCGGAGATGTTATAAGTGTGCTGTGACTTCACGTTTATCCAAAATTGGCGCCAAATCGTGCTGCTTGATGGCAGCTTCACGGTCGATGGGATAATAACTAAATGCTGAGAATTATTTTGAAGCTTGTGATACATTTCGTATGTGCACATTTTCCACATGCTTGTTTTTCAGAAATGTAACTTTAGCTGACTTAAATGAAATTAAGCGCTAAAAGTATAATTTTAATTATATTTAGGTTATTTTATCACGAGCTATTTTGAAGGTCACGTGGTTTGCTAACTGCCAATTCTGTTACCACAGTGGAATTAGAATCCTAAAAGCAGAACACATGAGAGATTATAACTTAAGTTACTTCAGTTTAGTTTCAAAGAGGAAAATTCTGGCAATTACATATTTGTGTTATAAATAAAGCTTTAATTTGCAGTGAGCTACTACTTAAGCGATACCATGGATGGGATAAAGATTCATAAAATATTTAAATATAAGATAGACCAAACTAAACAGTGTTAGAAACAACTCTTATTAATCACGGTAACACTCCGGATATTCAGAATTGACAGATAAAAATATTATAATTTAAATGAATTTTAAATTATTTTAGTTTAACATATCATTTTAATAATTTCCGAATTGCTAAGAAATATGTTTCTTATGTTTAAATCGCTCAGTTCGTGGATAAGTTATTTCAACAATAAATTAAGGATGTTGTGTCTCACCAAATGGCCACGTCTTGGACAAGTGCTGTTAATCAAGCCGAGTGGAAGATAAGTTAAATGCTTCATGTCTTTGGAATCACAACATTTTCCAGGCCATCTGAATACAATGTTACTAGATCATGCGATTTTTCGGAATTTTAATATTTTTGATAAACCTATATTACTAAAATTTAAAACTATGCCACTTTACGATTTTTTTTTTTTTTTTTTTTGTTGCTCCTGCATTTCCTTGCCTTCCTTTTTGCGACCTTAAACTTTTCAACGTCTCATAAAATACGTATATATTAATTAAATATATATATTGAAATTAATGTGTAATAAAAAATAATAATTTATTTAGCTCGACAATTTTGTGATTTGCAGCTGGCAGTCCTGGGGTCATAGCCCACAAAACTGGCAACTGGGAATCATGTCATCCTAGCCCACAAAAATGGCGACTGGCAGTCCCGTTATCATAACCCATGAGCGCATGTGTACTCAGTTTTTGAACATTAGTCAGTGGTTTATTTCCATGTTTTATTCACTGCTTAGTTGAATATTTTGATGAATCTAAATTTCAAAACATATTACAGCTGCTGTGTGAATTTAAGTATCAATTATGAATAGTGTGAAAAAGTTCATCAACACGTTTCAAATACTTTGCTTAAAATACCCGTGTTTGAGAACTGGTCACAGAAAATGAAAATAAATAAGAAAAACCATATTACAAGCTATGTAAATGGGAAATTAGGACATGTAAAAAAATAAACAACCAACTTTAAATTACAGTGTTAGCAATCGAAAGGCAATAAAGCGGCTAACAATGGATATGACAAATTAAGTGAAAAATAATAACCTAAATTAATAGACAATTAATTGAAAAAAAGAATGGATATGTAAACAGCAGAACAATTTAAACAATGGATAGCAATATAGTTTTTTGTATTTTCATCTAAACTAATATGAGTATGAAACTATAAAAAATTAAATTACAGTTCGCAACTTAAAACACACAGAGACTGAATTTGTGATGACGTCAGAGGTCATGTGGGCTCATTGACGTATGACATCAGAGACAAAAATCACATAATCTCTGATCTCATATAATACCATTCTCAAGGTCTATAAAAGAGTTCTTCTACAGACGTTCATTGTAACTTGTCTCAGTATTTGCACCACAAGACGAAGACATGCCATCCTAAATGAAGGAATGACAACTCCAGGAAACAAGACTACGCCACTGCTCATGCCAGTGATGTCTCGCGGTCCCCTAGTGCCACCTTTCATCACCTCTCTTCTAGAGAACCTAGGAAACACTACTGTCATGCGCCTTGCGGCACTATCTGATATGAACCGTAACAAGATGTACCATCTATACGGTATTCGTAGCTAATCAGCGTAACTTGGAACTCTTCTATAGACTTTGACTTTTCCAACTTTTCGATTATGCTCTTCCTGCTTTAGCTCAAAAATTTCTCTCAACTCTGCATGGATGATAAATGATATGATAGTATATGTTATCGTGACTTATCATTCATTTTAAATGAGAACATGCTGCTCCTAAGATATTCAAAATAAACTTATTTATTTTCAATAAAGTTATTTATTTAAGTAGAAATTAAGAATAAATAAAGTTCTTTATTTAAGCTATGTTAAAACACATTTTATTGCTAGTACCGATCCTTCTAAGTATCCCAGTAAGCATCCTTTTAAGTGTTTTGACTTTTCTTAAATCTTTTCATTAGGTATGTTCATCTACTTCTCATATGGAATACGCCACAGCAAACTCGATTCGACAGCCAAGCCTGCATCTCTATCACCAGCAACATAAAGATCTTTAAAATGTAAAATCTTTTCCCATCAAAGCAATGTTCATCAGTAGAGGAAACCGAGAGCCAAGCTGCAGCTTCATTGCCTGAAGAATCTTTGGCTGAACGTCAGTGTTTCATTGATATCCTTATTTGTCAGTTATGGGAAACAGAGAATCATGAATGATATTTTTATGACTGCAAAACTGATGAAAAGTCCTATTTTTTCATGCATCAAAAAATGTACAAGAATAGGGACAGGAATAAACGGAGCTGATCAAACCGGCGCCGAAAATTTGGAAAAGTTGCTGACACCGTTTTCACCTGTCCATCGTCTGCCAGCGTGGAACAGCGACGGGATGTAAAAGCACAAATAACGTCAGCAGTATTGTAACATTTAATTTCGTTTCGAAAGTAACCCTCATACCTTGACGGGCTTATGAAGGCCTTAATCTTGACAACAGCCAACCCGCACAAAGGTACCGGAACCCATTTTCAAGTTGACCATCGCTCGCCAAGACACAAGTGTGTTCTGGCAAAGGTGCCAGAACCTTTATTTATAAGTTCTTACTAAAACTGTTAAATGGCGGTGTGATCATTTACCATTTGCAACAATGCAGAGCCTTCAAAGCAGAATTTCAGTGCGCTTTCTCTCAATTTTTCCGAGAACATTTCTTAAGAACTACATCCTCCTAAATGAAGTCTTTTCACTCTGCGTAAAGCACGGGTAATGCGGAGTATTTCAGCTAGTTCACTTTATTTATTGCAGGTTTCATGAAGATATTTAATTCAAACATTGAGATATATGTCGTTAGTTTTCTTAGTAAATGACACAGTGAAATAATAAGAGATTTATTACACTGTATTTCTGTTTTAATTTATATAAGTAAAGAAGATTGTCTGTGTTTTTGTCTTTAATACAAATGTATAGTTTTATTCCTTTATTATTTATAGTTTTATTTTGATTAAAACTTGACACACTTGACCTTCACAACAAGAAGATCACTGTCTACACAGAGGGTCCGCACTCTTTATATACATGGAATTTAGGCTAATTTAACGAATTTATATATATATATATATATATATATATATATATATATATATATATATATATATGTATGTATGTATGTATGTATACATAAGTATTAATTTTTGGATGACGACAACAATTACTTCTTAGTTATGGCCAAAATGTTCTAGAGAGTTGATGTTAGCACAAAAATAGTATGTGTAATAAATCGACACAATATGAAAAACCAAAAGTAGCTGGTTTTTAGCCCCATAACGTAAGATCCACTCTGATGGAAAAGAACAGGAGCAATTTTCCTGAAGATAATTTCCTAGAGCACAAGTTCTCCTTTTCACATCATTATGGATGCGACAAGCACCCCACAAATTTAGGCACACTTATTACATTTCTAGATAGCAGGTGATACAGCGAAGAAACGACCTGCGTTAATAGGGCAAGAAATATTAGGAAAGTGAGTGTGCACTTCAGCAAAAGCTTACGTACGTGAGTTAAATCCCTTGTTTAAGTTCAAAACCGCGATTTGACAAGATTTCAGCAAATGACATAATGTGGTTAGTTTTTTAGTGACTCAGTTCAGAAAAATTTATTTATTTTCTTAGAACAGAGAGAGAAAGTACCCAAGCTAAAATGAAAAATTAAGGAGCTATCGATAATTTAAATTATTATTTATATTTACATATTTTTATCTGAATGTATGTGTATATAATGAAAGGATTGGGAATACTTGCAATGGGCTGGCAATGGTTAGTTGCGTTGTAATACCTTGGAGAAGCTTTACTGCGTAGTTTCTTGAAATGTATAACCAAGAAAAGCTAGGCGTCGTGGCTGAAAATAACAAGATATTTTTTCTTGATAACTGCTTTTTAGGACACATATTCTTCTTTGCACATCAAAATTATGAGTGCGCTGTACACTCCACCATTCTGGTGTGTGTGTGTGTAATTATGGCAAAGCCTCGAGGGCTATCTGCCTAAGGGGAGGGATGCCTTCGTGGAGGACTTTCTAAGGGCAACTGGCTCGTATACACGTTACACATGGGGAAAGCCACGAAAACGCCTATACAGACAGCCCGTTCGCGGGATTCGAACCTCGGACCGAACTACCAGTGTTTAGCGACTTTACCGCTTGGCCGCTGGTGGGCCCCACCATTCTAGACAGCTTGCATTTTCAGAACAATGGACAGCAGCTAGTGCAGGCTAAACGACACGTCTAAGCAGCAGCTAGAAGAACAGAAAAAGGATACGCATCAACAAAGCACTAGATATATAGTAAAATATTTTTATAATCTTGATTAGCTGAAAGCTTAAAGCATTGCAGCTGGATTGCATGAAACGGATTAATTTTGAAAGACGTAGTTTAGTAAAATTATTATAAACAATTTCTGCTTTTAGGGAGATAAAAAAAATAAATCGGGGAATAAAAAAGAGCATTGCCTAATTAAATTTAATAGTTTTCTTTTATATCTTACATATTTTTAGACAAAGAAGAGAGCACGTTTGTTTGTGTGTGTTTAATTCCCACAAATCTACACTTTTATTCCGATCTTGATGAAATGTTGCACATTTGATCTTCAAAAACAGAGGAAAGTCACTGTCTACATAAATTTTGAAAAGCTATATCATGGTGTCAACACTCAGGGTAGGAATTTATATTGGAACGTTGAGCTTATCTTAGGTTCATGCTGGCGTTGTTGATTTCCCGCTATCAGTGGAAGTAGCAAATGCTAATCAAGTAATTTATAATTGTTATTTTACAAAAAGAGATATTAATATTGCTGCACGATATTAGTTTTGAAATCACATCACCCACCTTAGGCTCACACGTTCCTGATTATTTGTTGCTAAAATCGTTAGCGTAGTGTTACTTTGCTCTTTAGAACAGTGTAGAACCAATGCATATGTACGTTAAGAACGGAAGCTTCGCCAGTGCAGGGGTGGCTCCGTCAGTCCACAAGCGAAGAAATGTACTTTACAGGGGATATTCATCAAACCTTAACACGTTTCGCGCATGCACGAAATAGTTGCCAAATCGGTGTAGAAGCATATCCAGCCTTAATACCTGTTTGTGCATGAGGCGAAATAGTTGTATAGCCAGTGTCAAACAAGAACTCCTTGGTGTCAAAGGTCGAAAGTCACGTTTTCATGAGTTCAGAGTTCTGTGATACTATTTTTTTCACCCGCTGTATTGACGTAAATCAAGCCAGTGATCCAGCAAATAGATTAATTAGTAAATTATGTATTTTGAGCAACAAAATCTATGAAAATCTGAGTTTGAACTATTGCTAAAAGTTTTGTCACAGAACGATTTCTGTAAGTTCTTTGGTTTTGTGCCGTATTTCTCAATTTTCCGTAAATCCTGGCGACGAAATTTTGTTCCTCCACGATTTAGTGGCGCAGTACTCAAACTGGTTTACATTCTATGCAAGCTTTCATTCTTTACATGCATGTTGTTTAGTAAAAACTTTCCACCACTGTGTAGAAATATTGAAGAACAATTGAAGTGCGCTCTCTGCTCAGTGGCGTAACTAGAACTCTTGGGCCCCTATGCAAAAATTTTCTTGGGCCCCTTTCTCAATAAATTTAATGTGCTTAAAAATAAAAAATTAAAAAAAAAAAAAAACTCGAAAAGTTAAAGGAAAAAGATTAAAAGGATTCCAATCAAGGAGCCAATGTTTTCATGATGAATTTTTTATCACATCTGGATTAATTGTAAAAAATAAAAGCACGTTCTTAGGGAACCAGTTGAAAGGTAACATGAAGAAAGAATATAAAGGAAAATAATTTCCCTTGACCAACTGGTGAAATGAAAATTTGCTTTAGTCTGGGTATTTGACGTCAGATGATTTTAATTCAGTTGCTTAAGACTTTTAGTGTGAGTATGAGAGACAGTTTTTTCTCTCCTTTCGCTGAGATGAATACTGAAAATAAATGAATATGTCTATATAAAAAAAAGGAGCATGTCGACGTATAGCATTAAGAAAAGGAAGAAAGCCTAGATTTGCGGAGATTTTTATATAAAATCCAAGAAGTTTTACATATTAATGTTTTAAATTTTTATATAAAACCTGCGCCTATCTAAGTTTTTTCGCTTAAGTTAGCAAACTTATAAATAATTAGTTATATTATAAACTGACAGACAAGATAATTGATAAACGTACAAAAAAGCTATTACATTAATGTATAGTACTCTTATTTACTCAGCTTACGAACATGATTTATGCAATAATATACAAGTAATAAATAAGAACTTTTATAATGTAAATGATACATTTGTTAAATATAAAACATATTTATTATAAACTTTATTATAAAGAAAACTATTTGAACACACAATTTTTGTAGAAAATATGTATGGTAAAGTCTTTTTCCCGTCTTTTTAAAAAACCTTTTGGAACATTAAACTACTTGAATACATGATTTTTATAAAAAAAAATATGAATGCTAAAGTTTTTTACTGTTTCCTTTTAATTTTTCTCAGTCCGTATTGCTCTTTTCTCTAATTTTTTCCTCCCTCAATAAGTGTAATGATAACATTGGTGGCCAAATTCATCATAAAGAAAAAAATCCTTCTTTTAAAATTTGCGTCTCCTAACCTTCATTTCCGCAAAATTATTTATCAATCAATACTTGGACGTCCATTTTCTTAGCCATCTCAGCTTCAACGCTCAATAGTGAAAGGTTTGACAACCGATCTTGTTCATACTGTTTCTTAAATATGTTTTTATTAGTTTCAGTAGTGAAAATGACCTCTCACTCGTGGTTGTGGTTACAGGTAATGATAAATACAATATAAGTGAATTGCACACTCCCGAATAACTGCTTGTCATATCATAATATTTTATCATTGCTAATTTAGCTAAATCTTTAAAGGATTTCAAATTTTGGATTTCTGTTCTGAAAGTATTTATAAATAATAAAAGTTGTACTTCTAGTGCATATCTTCTTTATATGTTTTCTGTATTTTTGAAACATTATTAATAATTTCCGTATTTGTTAAAACTGACAGTGTTTTAGGTTCTTTATTTCTCTTTTATTTTTCAAATTTAGTTTCTATGTCTCGTTTATTTGCAATAAACTCAGCTTCTTTCATAATGTCTTTAAACTTGTTTCTCATATCTTGCATATTAATAGAAACATTTTTTAGATGTTGATGAGCTCCGTTCAAGTCGATTGATTTTCTACTTGCACTATAGCGCAGGACGTGTTTAAAAAATTTTGTTTTTAATTTTGGCCTGTTATGCTTTTTCTTAATGTATGGAAACAGATTATATTTATATTTCATATTTATCATAAAAATATTTCATGTTAATATAACAATACGTTATTAATATTAGTAGACATTTGCATTGTTAATGGTGATAATTTTGGATTTTTCAGATAAATGGATTAAAAGTTTAGCTGAATTGAATTTTTAGCAAGTTTTAAATTATAAGAATTTAGTTTATGATTAATTTCGATATTAAAAATCAATAACTTACCTTTATAATGAAGGATCATATTTGAGATGACTTTGAAATTTAATTTTAAAGAAAAACTTCTGTTTGTTCTCGCCATAGACTAGAGAAATGGCATTAGAATAAGAGCATGTTTAAGTTCAGTTGACTGTTCTGAGTCATCAGCCAATTTACAAGTATACTTGAGGGGTAGCGTTTCACACTTCAATGCAGCTGTTTAGCGAAGAAAGGGACCCCGCCTCCACTATAAATTTCCAGTGTCTCCCCAAGTTGAATCACAGTAAAACTTTCATCCAAGACTTTACTGTAAAGATGTCCATTGTCCATTTCCCTTTTAAAACGCTGAAACATCTGTTTTTCCCCTTTAGTCAAATTATTATTGTCATATTCCAATGATATTATTACTATTGTCATATTCCAGTGATACATAATACATCACCTGCAATATCTTTCTACATTTCCTCTGTACTATAAATGCATTTCAGTTAATGTATAATTATTAAGTATTTAACAGTAAAAACTATGGATATTCGAATATTTTTAGGAAATTCTTCAAAAGTTTACGAGAAAATCATAAACAGGTAGAAACAAATTTTATTGATATGTATCCAAAGAGCTTTGAAAATAATTGTATAATACGAAATGGAAATTTTAAAATTAAACACAAAATACTTATGGTACGAGGATTTATCTAAATTTAAATACCCACTATAGCAAAATATGACGATTCCCTTCCAAGTTTCAAGGTCCCAGAAATGTTTAATAATTTAGAGTTAAGCTTTTTGATACTAACGTATATTTGAAGATGAGTACTCACACTCTGTCGCATGGATTCTAAAAGTAGTACACATAAATACTTTACAAGTATAAAGTTTCTTCATAATTAGTAAAAAAAAAAAATTGTATGAAACAAGTTTTGCGTACTTCGTAGAGAAATGCGCAAAACTTCATTTATGAAAATAGGTTTGTTGTACCCCAGGTGGATCAGAAAGGAAAAACCAGTTAGGAAAAGCGGATGTATTTTAGGAGCATTAATATTTATGATTATTGTTATGTTTTATTTGCGTCTTAGAAAGCTATTTATGTCTCAGAAATTAATGACCTCAGATTTCCAGTCTTTACATTGCTTATAAATTAAGCAGTCAATTTTTTTTATCTTAATCATTAATTTATTAATGACAAAAATATAAAAAATAAATGTAATGTATGAGAACATATATTAATGGAAGCTATTTATGTCTTAGAAAAGTTATGCAGTGATGCCGAAATGAAAGAGAATAATGTACAAAGGGATTTTTATGAGTGAAAATCGCATCTTTACTATTAAAACGTGTTAATTAAATTTTTTAATTTGCAAAAATTATTGAAATATTGCAATAACGGGGGAGCATTCTTTTTCTGAAATATTCCATTCGTTTGTGTAGTGAAAATAGCAATGTAATTCGCGTTCTTTCAGATGTTGAAATGCAACTTAAAACTATTAGGGCAACCCTGCCATTGATATGAAAACATGTTTAATATTTTCAGTAATTAATTTATCGAAATTTACGAAGCAGTATATACTTTTAGTTGTGTGATGCAATTTTTATTTTCATTATTATACTATTATTGATGATTTCACGTACTGAATGCTGTGGAAAGTAAATTAAAAGCAAAAGTAAGTAAATTGTAAAATTTTATTTCAAATAACGATTAGAAAGTACTCCATGAAGGCGTTCTTCCCCTTAGGCAAATAGTCCTCGAGTGCTTTATAATAAATCAATTCAATTCCGTTTAAATAACGTACGAATTATTGCGCATTACTCAATTATGCGCTTAAATGTTTCACGTTGTTAAAAAAATTGTAATTTAATATATTTTTTTCAAACGAAGAGAGATTAAGATATTACTTTCAAAACAAATTTAATGTCTTCAGAATTATATTTGTTACATAGAAGTGTGAATTTTCGGTAGATGTGTAATTTACAGGTTAAGAAACACTATAGCTCTTCTCTTTTCTAAAGCAAATCAACTAAATCCTCAAACGAGTTCTGTTTTTTCAGATTTAATTCTCGATTAGGGATTTTAAAGAATTCCTAACCTGCATTTTATCTGCAAATGTGAGAATATTTTGAAAATTTTGATATGAAAAATTGGTTAAATATTTATTTACTCATTATTTCAAGTAAAAATATTCATCCATTCCATTTCCTACCCCCTTGAGTGAAAAAGTAATGAATTTCCATAAATTTAATGAAAAAAATTTCATTCAATTTACGCCGGAAATTAACTGAAATATTTGGCCGCTTGATGTTTGAATATCTGTGTGTTCGTAAGCCTGTCGTAATACTTCCTCCCTTTTTTTCGGACTTTGAATTCATTCAAAGATCCCTAAGCCGAACGGGAAATCTCTCCTTTCCAAATGTGGTGCCATAAATTTTTTGCATTTCCTGGACTAGAATGGCATTTCGACATGGGGGTGAGGCACAACTCCTCAACTTACGTCATGACACAACTCCTCAACTTACGTCAATGATTTTGTATCCTTAAGAAAGAGAAGCATGTATTCTGGAGTTAGCAATTAATACTTACGAATGATTCCTCCCCCCTCCAGCTTATTAGTGTAAAAAAGAGAGAAAAAAAATCAATCTGCTTTTAACTTTGCCATTTTCTAATGTCAATCGTGCTTCTAAATCCAAAATGTTTCTGTCCCTTACCTTGCCTCTTGGTGCGACTGCACAGGTTGAAAGTACCATCGTTTTTTACATTGTGAGAACTATACATTCAAACATGCAGATTCTTCCTTATTTAATTTCTTTAAAAATAATACAGGGTGAGGTTATTTGGTGGCAATAATTTGAAAGTTATACGCCGTTTATAGCAGCGAACCAACGAAATACATGTTATATTAAATTCTAAGAATCATTCACATTAATAAATTCAATTTCAAATTGAATATTAGGATTGATTTTTGGATTTGCGTTTAATAGAAAAGCTAGTAAGAGATTCAATATATGAACAAAATTAAACGCTACAGGAATGACATATTATAAAAACTACGAACTGCAAATAATATACCACGATTTCTCTTAACTTGCAAAGTTTATTCCAAAGTACCAGAATCCTGCCTAGTTACTTCTTTGATTTATACTTAGAAAATATGTCTACTGATTATTCGATCATAATGCGAATTATACAGAAACAAATTAATATATAAAATACTTTATAAAAGTACTTTTAAAAAGTACTTTATAATAAATAGTTACAATTAATTTCCACTTCCACCGCTTTTTGATTTGGGATTGCAAAAAGGAGAAATCTTTCCTTTAGGGGGTCGCCTTTATCAATTTTCAGGTTTGAGACTAAGGAATACAAAGAAACTTTTCCTATTTTCCGTTCACTGCTATCCCTAAACTGGGGTAGGTCATGAAGTTATTATTTCATACTCGAATGCTGGAATTTTAACTTTTGAAAACACCTAAATTTAGCTGTTTCAGGTGCTCCCAAGGGCCTCCTCTCTGCGTCATACAGAGAATTGCGTTACTGCACCATTTAGGTAGGGGGACCTTAAAAACTTAAAAAGAAAACGAATTCTATTATCTACATATACTTAAAGATTCTAAAGTTAAAAGTAAATTGGAGTCAAATCAAGGCTATTACTCAACTATATTAATATTAACAATCGTGTAAAAGGGGTTTAACACAAAATCAAAACATATCAAAATTAAAATAAGAATTTATAGTAGTACAAATTCTAAAAATAAAAATGAAAAGCAAAAGGAAAAAAAATACAAGATAAAAATATAAAAATAATAATTAATCTTCTTTTATTGAAATTCTAATTCCGAACTCATCAAGGGAAAATGAATTAAAGCTTCTATATATATGTAATGGAATCCATCTTTTAAGTTTAAACATGTAGCAGGTAGTTCAGCAGGATATTTAAGAGCCCCCTAAGCCTTCGGGCCCTTATGCGACGGCATTCCTTGCATATCCTTATTTACGTCACTGTCTCTGTTACTTTATCTGGAATATTTCGAAAACGGTGAAGAAATCGGCAAAAATATATAAAGGTTTCCCGAAAGCTTTTTATTCGAGCTTGGTAAAATTTTGCGCAATTCACCTTAAACCAAAATAAGAGGAAACTTACTGTGCACCTGAGATTTTGAAAAAACTACCCCCATCCCCCTAAATGAAGTCTCTTCACTCAGTATTAAACACATGCAACGCCCGGTAATTCAACTGGTAAGGACATAAATGTGTGTTCAGATCTCATTCTTGACATACATCTGTTTTTTAATACACGAACTAATTTCTTAATATTAATCAAATTCTTTTCAAAAGATGTAGGTAAGCTAAGGGATAGTTGTAACAGAGGTTTTAAAATTTTTATCATAATTTTCATTAAATCTGATTTTTATGACGGGCTCTATTATGTATGACCAATTAATGTTCTGCCGAAACAGATAATGAGAGATTGCGTGCATGTGCTCAGTCTTAGCTAGTAAATAATATTTCGTAAAAGTAATTTAACTAATATATTTTAAAATGGTTTTACCTCGTTATTTTGTCTATCTAAGTATTAATTTTTAAAATGAAGCTTTAATTTTTTAGTTAATCGCTGTCTTTTTTCTATAAATCAACAAAAATGTCTGAAACAAAAGGATTAGACAAGTTGTAACAAAATCTCAGGCCATGTTGTAGCATGTTGCAACTCCCCTAAGGTTTTGATTCATGTAGTTAGACTTATAAAAATACAAATCTCGATTTTTTACTCTGATAAATTAGACCTTTCCCTAAGGCTTCACCTGAGAAGCAGTCTAACACAGGCTGAGGCAAAAGCAAGTTTGCCATCCTATTTAATACTCCCAAAAACGAATATGTAGAGACACTTAAGAAACGAAAGGGGAATGGAAAGATAAAGCAAAAATAGCAAGCAAGAATAGGAAAGATAAAGCAAAGGTTAAATAAAGAAAAAAATTTTAAAGAAAACAGAAAATTGGTGAAGAAGTGGATTTTGAACTCAGATATGCAAAATGTCGGCACACGCTAAAATGTGTGAGAGGAAGCAATCTATCATTTTTTTTTTTGAGGCTCACCAGCGGCCGAGCGGTAAAGTCGCTGAACACTGGTAGTTCGGTCCGAGGTTCGAATCCCGGGAACGGGCTGGCTGCATGGGCGTTTTCGGGGTTTTCCCAATGTGTAACGTGTATACGAGCCAGTTTCCCTTAGAAAGTCCTCCACGAAGGCATCCCTCCCCTTAGGCAGATAGCCCTCGAGGCTTTGCCATAATCACACACACACACATTTTTTTGTGTTAACTGATGCGGGCCGACTTTTATATAGATTGGTAAAAACATTTATCCTTATTTTACTCGGAACCACTTTACGTTATTCAAATTAACTACATCAAGTAATAATAATCACCATTTTTTAAAATATTGTCGTTTTTATTGTTACTAATTGCTCCAGGTCTGCTGCAGTTGGGTAAATTGCGGGGCAAACTGGGTACTGTCCTGTTATCAGGATCGTGCAGGCCAGGGCAGCAATCAGATACCCTGTGTATCAAGGAAGGTCAGAACACGACGTGAAACATGTGGTCTTGCATTATCTTGTTGGAATGTGGTGTTTGGGGGCTTCGAAGATAGGGCGCAACCACTGGACGTAAGATGTCAGAAATGTACCCATCTCAGTTTAAATTACCGTTGATCCGAATTAAAGATGTGAATGTCGTGTTACTCAGTGGCTGCCTCACCTTCACACCAGGGGCAGGATCCCTATGCGGATATCGAACGCAAGCAGGCGAAGTGCGGTTTCCTCGGGCACACCAGGCACGTTAACGGCCATGAGAATACTCATGGCCATGAGAACTGGGACTCGTTTGAAAAGGCGTCATTGTTCCACTTCTGTACCCAGGTTTGTTGTTTGGCTCACCAGAGTCGCCGTCTCTCTCTATGCTGCATTGTGAAGGGAAGCCAAAGTAAGGTCAACCTAATTCAGAAGTCAAACAACAAAAATCAGCGTTATATTCACAAAATTTTCACAGGACTAGTTTCGATGGTTTTACCGAACCATCATCTTCAGCTGCAAAACCGCAAATGAACAAGATAGGAAATAATGATTAGATAAGATAAGGAAGCCTGGACAAGAATAAGCAAGTGGCGCCATCTGTTGGCGAAACCAGAACTAAAACATAATTTCTCTAAAAGCCGAAGGCAAATTTGGATTGGAATTAGGATCGTTAACTAGAACAGAAAGATTTTTATGAATGTGAAATGCCTCTAGGAAATCCAGTTCTCCAATGGAAGATGTTTTTTGAATAATTTTGGCAGCAGAAAAATTGAAAGTGTGATTTTCGGACCAACAATGTTGAGCAACAGAAGACTTCTGTGTTTCCTTTTTTCTAACATATGCCTCATGTTCTTTGACGCGAAATTTTAAGGCTCTCTTAGTTTGGCCAATGTAAATTAAACCACACTGGCAAGGAATCCTATAAATACCCCAGGAATTCATATCCGGAATGGGGTCCTTGAGTATAGAAGTTGGAATTTTATTGATGGGAGAATAAACAACTCGAAAGTTAAATTTCTGCAAAATATGTGCAACTTTATAGCTAATTGATGGAAAGAAGGGAATGACAACAGAATTTTTATAATCTCCTAAAATAAGAGTGTGGCTTTTAGTGTGTTGAGATGAGAATTTTTTAACTGCTTGATTAATAATGTTGGGTGAAAAGCCCCTGTCAATAGCTATTGCTTTTAAATAATTTAGTTCTTCATCAAGGGCTAGTTTGGAGGAGCAAACTTGAAGAGCACGGAAAACATAGGAATAAAATGAAGCTAACTTTTGTTTAGTCGGATGACATGATTTAAAGTGTGGTGGAAGGCAAACCGATGAAGGTTTACGGTAAACTGTAGTACTGAAGTTGGATGTGTTACGTGTGACCAGAATGTCGAGAAACGGAAGAGAATTGCAAGTCTCAAGTTCAAAAGTGAACTGAATAGCAGGATCAGTAGAATTCATTGTTGAAAGAACTTTATTTAAATCATCTTTATTACCTTCAAACAGGGTAAAAGTACCGTCTACGTAGCGGAACCATGCCGGGAAGTTTAAAGTTTCAAACAATTTTGATTCATAATAATGCATGTAGATATCAGCCAGGATGGGACTGAGGGGGCTTCCCATGGCTAATCCCTCAGTTTGCTTGTAATATTTATTTTGGAAAACAAAATGTGTTTGTTTCAAACAGAGTTGAGTGAGAGAAATTAGCTCATCAATTTCGATGCAAGAGAAATGAAATTCGCGAAGTCTGGTTTCTAGACATCTTAATGCACCCTCCACTGGGACATTGGTGAATAATGATTTTACATCAAAAGAAACCATGAGTAAATTACTAGGAGAAATGTTTTTAACCTTTTTTACAAACTCTATTGAATTTTTTATGGTGTAAATGTTATTGTCTAATAGAGTGGAAAATCTAGAAACTAAATATTTAGTTAATGGATACGAGGCAGTACCTAAATTTGATACAATAGGGCGGAAAGGAATACCACTTTTATGAATTTTGGGAAGAGCATATAATCTGGCACAATTCGCAACAGATGGGATAAGCGAATGTTTTAAGTTGCTTGAAATGATTTGCGAAGATTTGATCGCAGTTTTTATTTTGGATAAGTCCGAAGGTGAAGGATCTTTAGGGATCGGATTATATGGTCCTTCGTTTAAGAGTTTAGTGACACCATCGATGTAAGTGTTCTTATCCATGACGACTATCTGGCCACCTTTGTCGGCCTTTGAAATGATAATATCCGGGTTAGAATGAATTTCGCGCATTGTAGCTCTTTCTCTCGCAGTTAGATTTGGTTTCAAAGGTTTATTATTGAATTTCACATTATGAGCGATAAGATGCCTAATCATTTCTTTCTGTGAATCTGAAACTGTACTGAACTTGAAAGCTTTTTCTATAGGAGCCAAAATCTTTGGAATCGAGGGTTTACAGGTTTGTGAGAAGTTAAAATTATATTTTAGAATTCTCTCTTGTTCTTCTGCATTCTCCGTTATAACTGCATTCTCCGTTATCCGTCATAAAAACACCCTTGCAGTTAAATTCGAAAAACTTCTTTTACAGTTTTCCAGTTCAAGTAGCTCAAAAATTCTTCCCATTGTAAACATCAAGCCAATAGTTAATATTTCTAATGTTAGTCTTTCAGAAGAACAAGAGAGAATTCTAAAATATAATTTTAACTTCTCACAAACCTGTAAACCTTGTACTTGAAGGTTATGTAAAAGTAGAATTTAGTCTAGAAGCATAAAATTGTAGATGCTAAAAGTGAATGCTTAAAAGCAATGAAGTCAAAATTTAAGTAGTAAATTGTAGATAAAGTCATGCTTTAGAGCGAAAGCCTGCATGTTTAAAGATGAATGAGGGGGAAGTTAGAATGAATGTGTTTTGTAGGGTTCTCCACGTACATTTGAATTTTTAAGAATATTAAAGTAGCTCATTGAGTTGTAGAATGTCGAGTAAGGTGTGTCTATTTGGTTGTTGAATTCTAACAAATCATGGTGGTTAGGGGAAGTGTTGTAAGACTAAAACACGAATATACCCGTTTGACACCACACACGGTGGAGAGCCAGGGTAAAGTTAAATTAATGCTTGAAAAATTGAATGAATGTGAAGTAAGCAATAACTAAGAAAAACGAATCGTTTAAAAACAAAAATTTATTGTGTCAAGAAAGTGTAAATTATAATGTATGTAGAAAGATACTGATACTTATTCCTTCCAGATGCTGGAAGGAAAGACCAAGATTGATTGATGAAGTCCAGGAAAAGTTGCTGTAAGAAGAAAGTTGTAACGATCAACAGAATTTTAGTATATAATTGTTACATAAGATTTTTTTTTTTTTTTTTTTTTTTTTTTGTGTAAACGAGGTTCTCGCCAGTTAGTTCAGAATTAGAGAAACTTACAACAGGTCGTTTGTAGGACCTGCTTCCAAGTTTTCAAAATTCTGGCAGCGGCAAATGTAGGGTTTATATTTATTTTAACTAACATTTATTTTAAGTTTAAACTATCTTTCCTGTCAAGCCTTACTTTCCCCTGGAACTGCCAATGCCAGAATATGTAAATTTGAGTAGAACGCGCAAGGATTCAAATTATCAGCGGAAGTATTCTGATTTAAATAGAGAGGAAACAAGTTCGGTGTGTGATATTCTTACTGCACGAGCGCGGAGGTAGTTAGCGAGAATTGAAGAACCCCGCGTTGCGGCCTATGTGCTTGGCGGGAAGTAGTGGTAATCGTTCCAGTGAGCTTCAAGTCTGCTGAATTAGCAGCGGTATTGTAAAACGCGGTGAGTTAGTTATTTTAGAGAGCCTCGTAGTTAGAATCTTGTCTTTACTTTCTTTTCAGGTTATTATTTTTATTTGACTGCCAAGTTGGCACAGTCTGTGAGCGTCAAGAGCACGCAATTGTAATTTATTACGTTGAATAAAAAGGGACTTAAACCCTTCACAAGGCTCTATCTTTTATACAAGTTTTCACAGTCACCTCTTGGTTGCGTGCAAGTTGGAGGCGCGCAACGTTATAAACTCAATGCTTTAAAAGCGAGAAATGGCAACGTTATATATAAAAAAAATACTTTTATCTCCAGCTCGCGAGACTGTGTATATCGGAAATTCTAAAGATATGCTTAACATTATTTTGCGATATTGCTCTTGAACTGAATTTTATGGTTTAAGTGCAAAGAACATGATATTTAATAAATAAAGGTAACACTCAAAACGTTAAAAAAACGCCCCTTTGGACGTAATTTAAAATCTGAAACATTTCAGTTTTTTTTTTTTTTTTTTTTTTTTTTTTTTTTTGTCCAAAGGAGTTTTGTCCCTGAAGGACTACTGTTTTCGTTTTGCGATTTTGCGTTGGCTCACCATAAATGTCCGTTTCACTTTTCAAACTCTTGCCACCAAATACGGCACTATATTTGCACTATATTTGAAGAATTTAAATAATGAAAAATTTGCATAAATGTATGTATATTTCTCGCATTGTGATAAAACAACGGTACATAGAGCCATCGAATTTTGAATGAGGTAATCCTATTGCGAATATGGACATGTGGAAGCCCAAATTTGGTATTTGTTTTATTATCGATTTCATATTTTGTAAATCTTTAACGAATTTTTGATTAAGATACTCAAGGATTTAAAGAGAGCAATGACAACGTTGTACAGAAAAAGCATTTTTATCTCCAGCGCGAGAGACTCTGTGTCGGAAATTCTAAAGATATGCTCGATTTAAAACTATTTTGCGATTTTGGGTTTAAGGGCAAAGAACGTGATATTTAATAAATAAAAGTAACAGACAAAATGTTTAAAAAAAAAAAAAAAAAAAAACTTTTGAGCGTAATTTAATTTCAGATTTTTATTTTATTTTTCTTATTTTTAGTTTCGAAGAAATACTTTTTATTTATTTACTGACGGCAAATTAAAATCCGAAGTTTCAAGATGTCAAAATATACCTAGTCCGCAGTTTATTATGGCATATATTTAGTCTTTATTATTTTATTATGACATATATTTCATAACATTGAAATGTTATGAAAACAAGCCTCCCAGAACGTTCACCACGAAGGCAGCCCTCCTCTCAGGATTATTATTTTTTTTTCCAATGGCAGATTGGGAACAATTAAAAATGTAACCCAGTCCATTAATCTACTCAAGGCCGGATGTGGTGGTCTCTTTATTATGGAGGCACCAAATAGGTGGGCCACCATCGCCTTTCCTATGAAGGGACGGACAGTTTCAACAATGCCTTCTCCAAAATTCGAACCAGTCAGAACCAGTTTTACCATGTTCTAATAACTAAATCCTAATCTTAAGAATATTACTATTTTTTATTTTTTAATCTGATTGATTTAAATGAAAATTCATTTAATTTATGATATGCGTAATTAAATACATTAAATACTTTTACAGGATTACGTTACATATTTTTTCACTTTTTTAGTATAAAGAAGATATGTAACATTGCCATGCTAGTCTAAATGCATATTTATCTAATATCCTACAAAATGTTTCGATATTCCACCAAGGCCATCTTTATCGATAATCTCTACTGATAAACCATATTAAATTTAAGAACTCTTTTGGACGATCGTTAAAATCCTTTTAGAATTTTTTCTTTTTTTCCCCCTATATTTTGCTCCTTTTTTACGTGAAATAAAATGTAATTTAGAATGTCTTTAAATCTAAATAAGAACCAATTGATGAAACAGATATTAAAAAGCTTATTTCTATATCGATAACTATAGTTTATTTTCACTCGTAATTAATATAAAATATGAATTTGAAGGAATATTTTCCTGATGACCCGATTTCCAGGTATCTCAGAGAACCTGGATCTCAATCCTGGGTCTCAAACAATCGATATTGCGTTTTATTTTATCTACTATTTTGCACAAAAATATGCCACACCCGTCGAGCCGGAGTCGAACCAGCGACCTATGGAGGCCTGCTAAACCACCTACAGTCCACCACTCTGCCAACTGAGCTATCGACGGAAGAAGACTTTTGTTCATGTAATCGAACAACACACTGGTTTTCAGTAATTGGGACACTTAGAGAGGACTCGCTTTCATGTGCTAAATAGGAATCAAAATAGGTTTTTTTTTTTTTTTTTTTTTTTTTTTTTGTTTTGTTTTGTTTTGTTTTGTTTTGTTTTGGGTGATTCTATACTATTTCAGTTGCATGTGTTTTTGCTTTTAAGGAGTGAAACTTTCAATTGTATAAAAAATGATTACTATCCGATAACACAGTTCTAAATTTCAGTTAAAAAAATGTTTAAAAACATTCAGTTATCCAGATTGGTTTAGTGTGTTCTCTATTAGCCCGGATATCTAGAGTTCTAAACTTGTTACCGAGTATAAGTCATCGATCAAATCAGCGCCGGATTTAGCATTTTTCTTAGGCGGGACAAAAACTTAAAATTGCCGCCCTTACCCATCTTTCTTTAAGTTTCTGTAACAAATTTTAGTTTTTTTAAATAAACATAGAAATAGGTAGTTTTCGAGATAAAATGTAAAATCCATTTTATAGTAAAAAATTCTTTATATGCCATTTTTGTTCTAAAAGAAATATACATAACAAATGGTTTAGTTTCTTTACTTATGGCAAAGCATAAGAGAGCTACTCTTAGGCTCTTAAGAGAGCTACTCTCCCTCTTAGGCAGGTGCCTAAGAGGGAAGATGTCTTCGCTGAGGTCTTTCTAAGAATGTGTGACTTTCTCTGTGTGAATTGGCTCATATGCAAGTTACACATGAGCGAAACGGCGGATACACCCATGCAGCCAGCTGATTCGCTTGATTCTAACCCCCGACCGAACTACTAGTGTTCAGACTTTACATCTCAGCCGCTGGTGGCCAAATATACATACCAAAAGTTACATAATTCAAAAACCGTGCGAACCCTCTTAATGCAGTTACTTCTCCAGTGCACTGAAATAATCAAATTTACATTTTCCCTGAAATGGGGATTTTTTCAATATTTGCAACAATACCTACTCACACTAATAAATGATGTTAATAGAAAACGATTCAGCACTAAATACTAAAATAGTTCAGCACAGCACAAAAATGGAAATCAGACATTACTAAATAATAAAAAAAATTCATTTAAACAAATATAAGCAAATTACAAATCACTGATAGAATGAATTGAATAATTTTTAACCAATTTCTCGATACTGACAGTAACTTTAAACTAACACGTTAAATATTCATATCACAATAACACTTTCATGTAGCCTACTCAAGAACTCTACTATCGTCCTCACAAAGCCTGATAACATAATAAATATTTACATATTCACGCAAAAGACTATTTTTGAAATGTAATAATCATTTTCTCTAAAATACGCAATTTTGCAATATTTCCAACAATAATTAGCCAGACCATGGAGGTAACAAAGAAAGGAGGAGCCAACCCCGCACTGCGAGGGAAGCACTGCTCCGAGGGCTTCGGTCTTCAGATCGAGTGTTTTTGTTTACATTCAGAACCTCCCTTGACAGCGCACTGATAGTAATTCGACACACGATACTTCCATACAAATCGAAATACGGGACACTTTCGCATAAAAGAAACATTAATTTTGTGATGGATAATAGCAATTTGTATAGTTATGCTTATACAAAATGTTAAGTTCAAAGAAGATTTTAGCAAAAATGTTACGTTTACAGAATGAAAAATACCTTATGGTACCTTTAAAATTATATACGTCTTTCGATACACTTGATTATGCACTCGTAAAAAAAATGATCTTTGGTTACAAGCAATAGATTACATAAGTTAGGACAATAGATGAGCTGATTAATTACGTAACTAGCTTTCATTAGCTATACATAACAACCATACGGGCTACTCCTGAAAGGAAAAGGTTAGTATTTGTACTTCTTTTCATAATTCTTATTTCCATAATAATTTTTAGTTCTAACGTAACGCTCTTAAAATATTACAGAATTAAAATTGTACTCTGCGAGCCTTTTGTTCTGAAAATAAATCTATGGCAACGTCATAATTAACTTGATGTACTGTTTGATTTTCTGTTGCAAGACTTGATAAACGCTCCTGGCTCATCGATGATCTCAGATAGTTTTTAATAAGTTTTAATTTGCTAAAACTTCGCTTACAGCTTGCGGATGTAGTTGGAAGCATAGAATAAATCCGCAGGGCAATACAAATATTGTGAAAGGCATCCTGAAAATCATAGGTGTAGATCTGTTGCAAGAGATAAAAAGCTGTAGCCTTTTTCATGTCAACGAATAACACTGGGGCGCACTAACTCTTTGCCCCAATGAAGATCTCAAATGTCTTCCATCACGTTCAGTGTACCTGAAGTCTACGTTGCCTGGATATTTTTCGGCTAATAATACAGCTTGACTACTAAGAAAGATTGTTGCTGATCGCTCATTTTTTCTGTGATTGGCCAACTACCCGGGTCCGACAAATCAAAAGATTTTAAGTCTTCGTTCTGCTGCCCACGCTCACCTAAATGAGAATATACTTTATATCCTAATTTCATGTGCTCTAGATGTTAGTTTGGGGTCTATGGAGAAAGTTGTTCTCTCAGTTGCTGAAATGAAGTCTGTTTGAGGATGATAGATGAAGATTCTTCATTTTGGTCATGCAAATTGCAAGAAATATCAATATCGTTTAGAATCTCTGCACCATTGGAAGTTGCGGCAGGGTCTGACGGTTCGTCAGACCGTCCATTTCCGTGAAGCCATTTTTCATTTTAGCTGCAATTAGTTTTCTCTGTTCGGTCCTATCTTTTGCTCTGGTTTAATATTCTGCCCCTGAGAGTTTTTTTCCTAGATCCTCTCATGATTTCTTGTACCCTAAATAATATATAGTATAACTTGCCTTAAAAAAAAAAGCTAAAAATTGACGTAATTATATTCTACCGTCTTAGGGCCGCGTCGCGGAAGCGCGTGCTAACTAAATGGTTGCGTCTCGCTAAATATGGTGAGGAATATTGAAAGCAGGCATATTAAAGAAAACGAGAGAACAAAAAACCCCTCCAAACTAAAAATTTAAAAAAAAAAAAAAAAAAAAAAAAAAAAAAACCTAAAAAACTAGAAAAATAATAAATCCATTTTTAAAACCTAAGTTGCCAACTGGCTGCAAAAAATCAAAATGCCTTATTTCATTTCTGTTGTATATTCTCGACGTACATTAATTTGAATTATTTCATTGGTCCAAGGTTAATTTATATTGGGTGTTAGGAGAGTTACAATTTACAATGCTTCTCCATTTATTTCGCAAGAGGCGTTCGCAAGGCGCCTCTATGCTATCGTTCTGTTTTTCATTTGAGTATTCCCGCCAGAAGAGAGGATAACAGAGGGACTCTAGGCAAAGAAGTTGAAGGAAAAGGTATATAGATTCTTTGCTTCAGGCGTCACTCACAGGTACCAAAGACCAAGCCGTTTACAGAGTACCTTTGTTATAAAATTGCATGTTGGGTTGGCAGAGGGACAGGGTACTTTGACTTTTTCAGTGACGCCTGTAGTCCCTCTATTGTCCTCTTTCTGATCTTATCTTTAGAGTCGTGATCGGCTGTACTTAGCATACTTTTAAAACTGTTTGCTCCATAAAAGGTTTCGAGTAATTAATTATAAATATTCTTAAAAGAGGTTTTAAACCTGGGTTTGAAACTACTAATTTTGCATCAAAATTTGACAACATTCCAAATACGATTCAGCGCCACTCTTGAATTTGCCGCCCTCAGAAGTTGCCGCCCGGGGCACAGACCTCGGCTTGTCTTCCCTAGATCCGGGACTGGATCAAATAATGTTGAACAGTTCAAAAATGTTTTAGCTTTTAGAAATTGAAACAGCTTAAGACAGCAAAAAATATGAAGAGTTTCAAATTTTAACTATCGCTCGAAAGGTTTGTTAAGGTTGTCTACGCTCTTGCTGAGCTCGCACTCTACCAGTCTGCTGGTATACGCACTCCTACTAACAACCCCTTTTTTTGTCCTTTTAGTTTATTATTAAGCATCCTTTTCTTAGCACTTAAGCAATATACAATTTAAAACCAAAATTACAAAAATTTTAAAAGCAGCATAGCAGTATATGTTTAGAATTCCCGACGCAGCGTGAAGTGTTGGCATGTATTTTTCTATTTTTGAGTCTTTTCTCAGTCCATCATATCAATGTTCAGTTTTCTTAAGATGGTTTTACGAAACTTTTGTTTTGTCTTTTTATTATTAACGTTCTGTATGATTACTTTATTTATTAAATATCACATTCTTGGCTCTTAAGCCACATAAAATTAGATTCAACAGCAAAATCACAAAATATTTAAAAACAGCCTATCTTCAGAATTTCCGACAGACAGTATCACTCGCTGGAGATAAAAATGTTTTATTCCGCTCAGTGTTGCCAATGCTTGCTTTGAAATCCTTGAGTAGGTTTGTCAGAAATTCGCTAAGTTTTAAAAAATGTGACAAATTTGGAATTCAAAATTCGGGCTTCCAGGTCAATATGTTCGGGTGGAGGGCTACGTTATTCAAAATTTAATGGCTCTAGGTACTGTTGTTTTCTCATAATGTGGGAAACATGCATATATTAAGTGCAGATTCTTCATTATTAAATGTCTTGAAATAAAATACAGAGCGATAATAGTTGGTGGCAACAATTTAAAAAGTGATTCAACGCATTTAAGTGTTTCGACGCAAAATACCGATTCGAGACTAAAAACCTACTCGGAACATACGTCCCTTTTGGGCTAAAAAGAACACATACAAAAATGGCAACATTACTCGAATGAAGGCTTGTTATGAGACTAAACATCGAAACACACGTCGAAAGTAAGCACCAGAAATGGCATAGCCCTTGGAATCTTCCACCTAAGAAAAGAACCCGTTTCTGGTTTGAACGTCTTTGGTTTATGAGTAGAAACTAGACTTTTTGTCGCTCGCCGCAAACTCCACCCCAAATCAAAAATTCTGCGTCTCGGTTCCTTTCTAAATTTTTAAAATTTTGCCGCCCCTGAATTACGCCGTCCAGTGCGGTAGAATGGATATATGTTCTGGCACCGGCTCTGGTTATGAGCATGGTCCATTGAACAATGCTTATGTGCAGAATTACCAGGCACATTCTGAAAATTTAGCGACTTCTTCTGAGATGGCTGCGATAACACCTAAGTACCCAATATTGAATACAAGCCGCTGGCTGTCATTATCGGAGACAGACATGGGACAATGCAAAAATGAAATTAATCACTTTTATAATTAGGTGGAGGCAGCGCACGTTAAAGACTTACCAACTGTAGGTCTTATTTGCTTTAGTTGATTATGGCAAAGCACACCAGAGCTGTCTGCCTAAGGGAGGAGATGCCTTCGTCGAGGTCTTTCTAAGGGAAACTGGCTTGTATACACATTTACTCGTGAGGAAAACCACGAAAACTCCCATACAGCTAGCCCGTTCGCCTGGACTCGAACCCTGATCGGAAAAACTTGCGTGTCCATCATGAAAATATCACAATCAAAATATGTACTTTAGCGAAAAAATATTTTCTGCTCCCAAGAGTGCTGTGGGATGTTATTAATCTACGTTAAACAGCACAGCTAATTAAAATTGAACTTCCGTGGAATTAGAATGCGTGATTTTTGCTTCCTAAAATTTGTTCATATTTGTAAAATTAAAAATGATAATTGATGAAAACTTAATAAATTACAAATCTAGTTATTTTTCCAAAACATTCATATTTTTAATTTAGTTTTTATCTCTATGTTACTTTCGTGATTATTTGTGTTATTGTTATGTTGTATGTTATACAGGGTGTCCGAATCAAATGTACCTATTTTGAACAGTCGATTAAAAACAAACTTTCAGTGCTACGAGGGCGATATTGGCCACATGTGGGAGCCAAATTCGTACAGGTTGGAGATTATATTTTTTCTCGCGTCTGACGCACCTGCGCTTTTGCTGAGCCGACAAACAGAAAATGGCGTCACAGCAAGAGAAGACACAAATTGTTCTCTGGTATGCAGAACATAAATCCGTAGTAAAAGTAGCAAAGAATGTTTCAAACAGTTTATAAAAGAAATCCAGACCAGGCTAAGAGCATGAAAAAGTGGTACAAACATTTCTCGAAGCGTAAGTGTACAGAAAAGATCCGGAGGTGATCCGCGTTCACATTCTGATGAAGATGTTCGAGAAGCTTCAGTTCGGAGGATGCGTCAGTCGATCAGGCAGGCAGCTTCTGAATTATTTGTACCACCATCAACTGTTCATGATGTGCTGCATCGAAAACTGAGGATGCATGCATATATAGGTACATTTAATTCGGACACCTTATATCTTATAGAGAAAAACTGAACCCTATATATTATAAAATAGAAGGGGACTGATGAAAGAACCCATTATTTTAAAAAGAAAACTCTACGAATTCCTGTAGTACAGTATTATTAGCTTACGTGAACCAATTTTGCAGGACAGACCTTTTCAAAGTAAAATTGTGCAATACCGGGGTATTCAAATCAGCAATGATCAAGATTCCTTTACTGGGGCAATCTGAGTGAATATTATGCTCTTGGAAAATGAAATTCAATAACTTCTGAACAGAAAACAAGTAAATTTATGTTTATTTGCAACTACTAGCACCATAAGTCATTATTGGTGAGATTCTGAATAGGTTTGCCCTTCAAAGATTGTGGTTCTGCACACTTGGCCCAAGTGTTCCTCGGGAAGGATACGGACAACATCCACTTCATTCTGCAATCACAGCGTAAATGATTATCTGCAAAACAAATACATGCAATTAGTTTTATTGTACGTTTAAAATAATAAAGCATTACGGTATCGTAAGCTTAAATCTTAGTTTTGAGCTAATTTAAAGAGAGAAAAAAATCTGTTGTGGCCAGCACATAACATTCGGCCAATTCAATGATTTACGTAGAAACGAGCTTTTAGTAAAGTACTGATCGTTCTACATAAACATTGTGACAATGATTTGAACATAAAATATAACCTGATATTCCAATAAAATTAATAAGCTAGGTTGTAAGTACTATACCAAAAAGACAATAAACATAATCGTCTGTCATACGAAATTTTTGATTAAATTTTATTAGATATAACTGGTAATGTAAAAACTGATTTCTGTAAATTTATTTCATCAGAAACTAATGCTTTTCTCTTTATTTCCTTTTACTGGATATTGTATTTTATTGTACAATTCAATAACATGTCACTGAAAGCTTAACTACGAAACATGGTAATTTTGGAAGTTTCTCATAAAAGTTATCATGACATACAGATACAGACAGATATCATCGTAAAAATAGTCAAAATATGCTGTAAAGATCTTAATTCGTGCTAATTCATGGAAAGCTGACTACTGAGTTTTTGAACCAAAACCATCACCCCCCTTATCTCTGTACATAAGTTGGGGATATTTAGAAATAAAGCGAAAGTGCTTAGAAAGGACAGCTAAATATAAAATACGCCGGATATCAAATTGATATTTCTTTGCACTAAGTAATTTATCCAGTTGCCAACCAGAGTCGCACTACTAGTGATTGAACAGGTCGGACTGATTCTCAGACATGACGTGAATGAATACAAAAGCTTGTACTTGGATAGTGGTGCGGAAAAGCATATTGTTTTGCATCGCATGGCATGGTAAATCACAGCAGTAGAATAGAAGCTAGCAAATCGCAACAGGCAGCTTCATATGAATACCTCCTAAAGGGAACTACCCTCTGTGACGGTATGACATCACAAATGCACAGTAGAAAATTTTAAATAATGAAGTTTTGGTTGAGAATTCCATTTCCTTGGTGTGTATGTTTTCTAAATGTAATTTAATGAGCAGTTTTTTTTTTTAAAGTAATAAAGACTTTGAGGTTATCTTTGTGTTTGAAAATTCGAGCATGAATTTTCAGCTCATCCTAAGATGTAGCTGAGATAAATATTTTCAACATATGTGGCGACATAAGTCCTCAGAAGTATTCAGTATCATCATCCTCAGTATATTAAATGAAGACGTCCTCAAGACATCTAAGAATTAACATCCTCGGGGGATCTTCATATATCCTGAGGCATTGCTAGACGAACAGAACATTTTTAGGATGTTGATTTACGAAGTTTTCAAGATATCTAAGACTCAGCATCCTCAGAATACCTACTGTTTACGGAAAAAATTAGAACTTAAACAGGATATTCTGAGGAGGTTTTGTATTGTGGGGGTATGGTCTGAGAGAGAGAGAGAAAGAGACTGACTGCTTTAAAACAAAGAAAGCTATTAGCACAGGGAGCAATGAATTCGTACAAGGATTTCTTAAAACCTGCTCATGCAACACAGGCCTTTTGTACGAGGATTCGTACGAGGCTCATACTTATCCATGTAGCCAAAAGGATAATTTATTCTTGGTAAACTCATCGGGTCCGGGCACTTAAATTAAATGTTGAAAGGAGCCAAATCGTACTTCCAACTAACTAAAACTTAGTGTCGAAATAATATTACCATCCAAGTTGAGCATCTTCAGATTGTTCCAGACTGGTGCAAAAGTATTCTTGTCTATGCTGAGAATGCGGTTTGAAGCCAGGACGACGGACTGCAGTTTCGGCATTTCGGTGAACATATCCCGTGGTATTGTTTCCAGTTTATTATAGCTGAAAGATCATGAAAACAAGATTAAGTTAAATGATACACGTTAAATAGTTTGTATAAATGTCTTCTTATTTACAAACGGAATTAGAAACACATTTTGGAAAACTTATGTGTTAAAGGAGAAAAAGCCAAAATTCACCAATAAAGAGTGACTAATTGCAAACTTCCGCACCATAGCACAAATTTATCGCTATTACAACCGTTTGAGATCACTAAGTTTTAAGAACGCTTATAAGCGGCAATTTTAAGATGAATTTTCTTTTTCTTTTCTTTCTTTCTTTTTTTAAGCTTTGATCATGGGTCTATCAAACAATATCTACGGGTATGGGCCTCTTGAAAACGGTGGAACAAATTTTAGGTGAGGGTAAAAAAACCTTTCGAAGCTATTTTAGACGGGATTGCCAAACATGTTCCTATGGAAAATAAAGGAAAACTATCTGTATCAAATTCTGCCAAAGTTAGCCACACATAAGTATCTACATTTACATTCATTAGGTACGTCACTGAAATAACACGTCTGTCCTTATCTGCCTGAATCAGCTCATGCGGCACCCAGCGATAAGCTGGGCCCACCAGTGGCCGAGCGGTAACGTCGCTGAACACTGGTAGTTCGGTCCGAGGCTCGAATCCCGCGAACGGGCTGGCTGCATGGGTGTTTTCGTGGTTTTCCACATGTTTAAGATGTATAAGCCAGTTTCCCTTAAAAGTCCTCCACGAAAGCATCCCTCCCTTAAGGCAGATAATTCTCGAATGCTTTGCCCTAATCTAATAAACCAAACCAAACCTTAGCAAGCTCTCGAGTGGTTGCATACTGATCTTCTTCCACAAGTTCTCGTAGGCGGGCTGCATCAACATCAGTAGGGCGGCCAGAGCACTCTGCTTCTTGAATGTCATAGTCTTTGTTTTTGAACTTTCGGTACTAAACCTACAGTGTCATATGATACAACATTAGTAACTAAAGCTGTATACATGATTTGGGGACATTCTGTAGACGATTTTTTACAACAGAACTGGAAGTTAATGATGGTTCTAACCTGATAGCGTGATAGTTCCATTTCAGACACCTTGTAATTAATGATAACGATATTTCTTTACAGATTTTACAATATAGTTTTCTAAAGTAATTCTGTTTCTTTCAAACGCCAAAAGTCGGTCGACAAAATATGATTAAACACGCCTACACGAACTGTTTGCGCAATCGATATTTGCGGTGGCTGGAAACTTTCATTAGAACCAGATACAATTTGAAAGTTAGCGTTATAGCACACACATTTTAAACAATGGTCTCATATCTTAAAATTAGAATATAGGAATATTAATTTCAAAATTTTTGACTTGCGCTATTGATTAGTAATAAGTAAATGGTAAATAGAGGTTATAAAGGTAGTAAAGGTAAATAAAGGTAATAAAGGCTAAAGGTAAATAAAGGTAATAAAGGTTAAAGGTAAATAAAGGTATGCTAATACTATATTATCCCATCGACAGTTAAACTATCACTAAACAGTCCAATGTAGCGTCTGTTATGGATAAGTGACGTATCAACCCACTTACAACATCTTCACTTTGATTGGTTTATTTGATGAAGCATTCATTCTAGAGCTGCCGACCGAAGGGAAGGGATCCCTTCGGGGAGGACCTTCCTAAAAAAGTCTTCCTCTTATCGGTACTACGAGGGTAAGTTGAAAAATAAATTTCCCCTGTCGACTGTGGTCAGAGTTGTGTATGAAAGTCAAAAAAATAGAATGAGGCATTAAAGATATGACATACCTTTATTTTATTATTCTCGTACGAGTACGTTGAGACATTTTTCATATCGCTTGATAAGCTTCAAAAAGTCCTCCAAGAAAAATTCACGCTTTGCATATGGAAGAAGGCAGCATCTATGGAGTGGAAACATCCCTTATCACCTGTCCGAAAGAAGTTCAAGACAACTCCCTCTGCAGGTAAAGTGCTCCTCACAGTTTTCTGGGACGCCCAAGGAGTTTTGTTGCTGGAAGTTTTGGAGGTTGGAACCATCAATGCTACGCGCTACTGTGACACCCTGTCGAAATTGAAAGATGCGATTCGGAAAAAGCGGCCTGGCCTTCTCACATCTGGCGTTCTGCTGTTGGATGACAATGCCAGACCACATTCGGCGACGGCAACGCAAAACCATATTGCAACTCTTGGTTGGGAGCGCCTACACTATCCGCCATACAGTCCTGATCTCGCACCAAGTGACTTCCATCTGTTTCCGGCTTTGAAGAAAAATCTCGGGGTAAGGCGCTTTGGAAGCAATACTGAAGTGAAACAAGCCAGCCGTTCAACGCTTCGTCCATATGCAAAGCCCTGATTTTTTCCTGGCGGATTTTTTGAAGCTTATCAAGCGATATGACAAATGTCTCAATGTACTTGGTACCTATGTGGAAAAATAAAGGTATGTCATATCTTTAATGTCTCACTCTATTTTTTGACTTTCATACACAACTCTGACCACAGTCGACAGGGGAAACTTATTTTTCAACTTACCCTCGTACATATGGGGAAAATCATGCAAGTATCCATACAACTAGCCCATTTGCCTGGGATCGAACCCAGGTTGAACTACCACTATTCAGTAATTTTAAGATCGACCTTGGTGTGCTCGCTTTCGTTTGATGTAAACGCAACTGATTCTTGACAAGCTAGCCCTTGTATTTATGAAACAAGGATATAAATCAGCTGTAATTGCTTCATTTTTTTCTTGCATTTTGGAAACGTGATTACAATTTGGGAGCTACTGTCTACAGCTAGCACGGAAATGAAGGTTCGGGCATGCTATAATAAAAAATTGCTGATTAATGAGCACGATATGGTAAGCTGAATGGTTTTATAAACAGAGCTTTCAGTAAAATCGGAGGGTCAAATAAAATAGTAGAAATCGAGAAAAGCCTGTTTTATGAAATGAAAAAAAGTCGGATAGAGTACTGAACGTTTTTAAAATAAAAAAGTTCCGGTTACTTCAGAATTCCGAAGGCCGATTGGTGCAACTTTGGTGAGATTTCCGCCCACTTTGACGGTTCGATCTTTGCCAACTTTTAGGATTGACGGTATAATACGTAAGTACGTAATTACGTTTCGGTAATTAAACCCAAGTATAATGTACTCTCGATTATCCGGGTGCCAGTGGCGTAGCTAGGGTGGGGAAAAGGGGGACATCAGGTCCCCGGGCGCAGCATCCAGGGGGCGCCAAATTGATGGTACGAAATTTTAGAATGAAGTGTTTTCCATTCGTGGCACACAGAGAGGGGCGCAAAATCTTCAGTTGTCCCCGAGCGCTGAAAACCCTAGCTACGCCGAGCAAGGAGAAAGATTCTTTCTAATATAGAAATCAGAGATTTATTTAATTATGAAAAGGTCGAGGCAATAACTGAAAGCGAAAAAATTGAAAATGCAAAAGTCTTCGAAAATGTAGATTGGGAAAATTTCGAGAAATGAATAAATCAATGGCAATTCGACACAGCCAGGCTTTCAACGCTCGAGGTGACGCGAATATCGTTTCAAATGTCACAAAAACAGAGAAGCAGAGCGTCATACTGAAAATATAAGCGAAGAAGATACTGAAAACTATATTAATCCCTAGGCCGCAATGACTTCTATTGGACTTAATCGAACAAATGGGATTCGAATACGATGCTAAAGTATCACTTCGAAAAATACGCAGTGAAATCTGACAATTGTTTATACGCTGCCAAAAACAACATAAAATATCGATTTTTTCACAAATCAACACATATAATATACATAAAAATCAATAGTTTGGATTATACGTGATTTTCTGTTATCCATAGCCTACTTCCCGACATTAGCCCGGACAATGGAGAGTACACTGTAGTAATAACATCGAAAAGATATACATACCTGAAAATCATTTGCAGAAGTTCATTCGCTGGAGTGGGAAACATACTTCTTCTCAACTGGGTTATCTCATTCTGCTTCATGGACAATACCTTCAATTTCTTGAAAGAAATAAAGGCATACGGGTGAACAAAAGAAATAGCGTTATTCTGAAGGGTTAGCTTTTCCAAATTTAGGTGCGCAATCTGATTCATGTCGGTATCAACCGTGAGGGGTCCAGACTTAATGACGTAAATCTCCTTCAACATAGACAATTTCCTCAGCTGAGACCATTCCCAGCCATTGTAAACAAGGGTCTCCTGGATGTTCAAGACCTGCAGCGTCTTCTCTAGACCTACGAAAGCCGTGTCGGTATCACTGAAAGACATGAAGCTTGAGTCAAAAATATTAAGTTTGTAAATTTCCAAACCCTGAAACACCTTGCTTGGCAAATAGTTCATCGCCGAGCTAATGATTTCGAAAGCCCTGATCGGAGTGTTACGAAGGAAAAAAGATGCAACTTGTAGATCGTTTTCATTTTCAACGTGGTTGCAGGTTATGGTGGAGGTATGGTAACCAATAGGTGTGCAGACGCACGGATCGATGTTTTCATCTGGGCATACTGTTTCGCTCCCCGCTACGAAGGAAGCACAAAATAAGCAAATAAGTGTCAGAAGATACATTTTACCTGCATCTAATAAAAGCTTCGACTTGTAAAGAGACCAGACTGGTAATGTGTGATAGCTTTCATTCGCCAGTCGTGGGAATACAACAGATGGATTTCAGTTGAGTGATAAAGTCTCCTACCTTTATCTGCCTGGTGTTATCCAATAAAGATTCCGAAAGCTTTCTGCTAGTGAGATATTGTCTTTAAAAATTGACAAAGCAAGCAAAAAAATGGATTAAAATGTAATTTAAATTTTGATATCATAGTCTGTGCTCTTTGGAAATAAGAAATTATAATTTTTTATTTTATTATTTTATTTCTGAAAAAGTTTAACAGTTTTTGACTTTTTTCAATAGTAGCCGCTTGCGTTGCCTAAAATAATAAGCATAAAATGGAAAGAATCATATAATGATTTTAATGAGTCCAGTTAGTATCATTTCATAAAACTATTTAATATTTCTAATTAAACATCTTCTTATTTAAATGCATTTTTATTTAAATCAGTGAGATTTGAAAGTTCAAAAATATTCTTAAGAACTGCGTTTATTACTTTTAAATCCCTTAGTTTGCTAATAAATAACAGACAGATTAAATTTGAACGTTAATATTATACACTGAATGGCAACACGCTGGCACGTGGAAAGTAAGGGTATTTTATTTCAGGCGGTGGCAACATATCGCTTTTAAATAGTTGACTTTGTGGATTAATATTAAAAGAAAAATACTTTTTTTTTTTTTTTTTTTTTTTTTTTTTTTTTCCAAATGACAGCAATCTGGAGCGCCGGAGATGAACTTGTTTTATTTTGAATAGTCTTGCCACTACTCCCTTTCAAACCGCTGTGTTTATTGATAAAAAATCTGATGTGTACACCACATGACTTCCTTGTACGGAATAGTTTGCTAATAAATAACAGACAGATTAAATTTGAACGTTAATATTATACACTGAATGGCAACACGCTGGCACGTGGAAAGTAAGGGTATTTTATTTCAGGCGGTGGCAACATATCGCTTTTAAATAGTTGACTTTGTGGATTAATATTAAAAGAAAAATACTTTTTTTTTTTTTTTTTTTTTTTTTTCCAAATGACAGCAATCTGGAGCGCCGGAGATGAACTTGTTTTATTTTGAATAGTCTTGCCACTACTCCCTTTCAAACCGCTGTGTTTATTGATAAAAAATCTGATGTGTACACCACATGACTTCCTTGTACGGAATATTAAATTATATGCATTTTTTCTTGCATTTCATTTAAACTTATTGGATTGAATTAAATCTACTTCGCCGACAGCGCATAAACCACAATAGAATAACTGCATTCTTTAAAATTCACTCTAGTATTTGTTTACCATAGCGACACTCTGGCGCTAGATTCACTTAACAGTATTATATTTCGTTCATATTATAACTCATAATGCACAAAATTTATATCATTTAAAGAATAGAATTATCTAATCGTTGCCACATGTTCTATTCAAATACTATAATAAAGCTAGAATGATGTATAAAAGAAATTAAGCAAACAAAACAAAAAAAGAAACAGTTTTTCACAGACGATTGAGTATTTCTCATTCAATTAAATCAGTTTTCACTTCGCGAGAAGGCAAAAATACATAAAAACTCAAAATATCTATACTAAAAATTACGAAGTAAATCTTAAACACTTATTTCCTCGAAAGAATTCCAGAAAGGGTTAAGCATGATTTAATTGCCAATAATAAATGAAGGCGTTATCTTTGTTGTTGCGAAGCTAAGTTTCTCTAGATTGGCAACAAATCCACTAGTCTGCTGTTTCAAATGTAACCAATCAATGGCCGCCATAAAAAAAAAATAATAAAAAAAGGGCTTTGCGGCACTTAAACAACTTTAAAATTGTTGATAATTTTAAAAATATTGCATACAGATTACAAACATATACGAGTAAAGAAACTGAGATCACTGAGCCGGGTAACAGAGTGGATATATATATAAATATATTTACATACGTTTGGTGCGGCCGATTGCAAACAAAATACGAGGTGCACATCTACATGTTATAGCAGTCCTATATACAAAATTTCAACGTTCTGAGGCTACTCGTTTTTGAGTTATGCGAGATACGTACGTACGTACATACGTTCGTAGAGACGCCACGAAAAATTCTCTTCAGAATTAATTTTAAGCAGTTTTATAATTTTTTGGAGGAAACAAGTCTTTTATTCTGTCCTTATGTACAGATATCACGCAAAAACATCATTAAATTGCATTCGATAGCGGTCAAAATGGATATTTTCGTTGAAATATGCTGCCTGAAACTTTTCGCGATTACAGTACTTCCTTTTTACTTCGTACAAGGAAGTAAAAATTCCTTCAGTTCATGAAAAATATGAAATAAATCAAAAACCAATTCGAAATTGGAAATTCTGGCTTCGAGATGCACATGTTAGGGGAAGGTACATGTATTCAAAATCGGGTGGCTGTAGGTGCCGCCATTTTCCCACAATGCAAGGAACATTCAAACATAATTCAAACTAATTCTTTATTACTTTAAAAGTACAAATTATGAGTACAGACAACATGCTATTCCACAGGGGTTTGAGAACGAAACTATCGAGTGAAATTACTTATGCCCTAGCCGACAACTCAAATCTTGACCTTCGGATAACCAGCCAAACGTGCTTCTACTTACACCAGGAAGACGCGTCGCGGGACAGGAGAAAATTGAGTGCTTAAATATAAACGCAGCCACTTGGCGAAATCTGGCAATTTTTTGCAGATGGAAAAGTAAAAGTTACTTTTTCGATGAAAATTGGTAGTTTTCGCTACTTTTTCTGAAAATATTCTCAAATTTTCAGTATTATTGTTCGTTAAATATCATAAACATGTGAAAAACTAATATACTTTAGTAATCTAAAATACACATTTTAATCGTTAAATAACGATTATGTGATCCATTAAAAATAAAGTAGTCACATTCTTCTTAAAATCCTTCTGTAATTTTTTGACGCTATTCTTTTCTTGAGTACACAGCGATATGTTTTCTCTTAGAAAACATCAGAGAATTGCAGAGACTCGGCATCACGCAAACCTCGGCACCACCGGCTATCTACTGAAGACATCGCCTATTTTTCCCTTTAGAGACTGAGGCAAAATTCTGTATTCCTGGAGAAATTTTACTGCAGTTTCGCCCATTGCTATCAAATTCCTTAAGCGTACATTTTAAGATTAAATTTAAGGCACAATACATCACGATTTGTCTCTAACAAGCCTTGGAAGCGGGAATACAGCATAAAGAATTCACATGAAAATGGCGCCGTTGCTTCATTGAAGAATTGCTATGAACATGGTTATCTGAAGAATGGTTATGAATATGATGGCATTTCTTAGAAAGCTCTCCATGAATACAACCCTCCTTTTAGACAGATAGCCCTAAGAGAAAGGATGGTAATAATTTTGATAATAATAAATAACAATTATCAAAATAACTGCAAAACAGCGTAATTCAGTAAAATTTCAGCCATTTAAAACTAAGCATTTATTCCACTAACACACAAAAAGAATATACATTAGACTTTCAGAAACGAAATTCTCTGCATAAGAAGCTTGTTGACATAGTATTCATCCAACGGTAATCTTTCCGATAAAAGTTCGAAAAGATTAAAAACATTTCTCTTTCATACCCTTCCATAGGTCGAAGAGAAAGTTAATGAATAATAAAGCTATATTAATTGCAACAACAAAGTTCCTTGGTTCGAGAAATGCCATCTCAAGTCTTGGATGTAGTCATTCAAATGATATTAGGTTTATAAACTTTGAGCGTACATTTTCTTCTATAAATTTCATTTTTCTTTCCCAGTCGTCTGTATAATAAACTTCAGTTCATTTCTAGTTAGAAGCAAACGCAGTAGGGTGTTTGCCTGTTAAATCAGTACCAGACGTTGCTATATCTTGCAGAAATCCTGAAACAGAAAAAGTAAATTGCAAATATAATTCAGGCACCCGAAAAAACATTTAAATAAGATAACTCAGTTTATTAAAACTGCAATAACTTAATAATTAAGGAAGGAATTTGTTGATTGTACAAGTATTGGCTGAACTTTCAAACCTGTTAAACAACTAAATAAGGTTAAACTTAAACCGTTTTTCTATTAGGTTTCTAGAGACTTTGACCCGACTTTTAAGTGTCTAGTCATCCTGATAAATACTATCTAGTACTAGCTAGACCCCTCCAAGAGAAGAGTTAGCAGACCGGATGTCATTTACTTCATTTCAAAATACCAGTTAAGTTAGATTGAAAGTAATGCATCTAACAACACAGAGAATGATACTGCTGTAATATTTCTGTAATAACGATGCAAAAAATACGATTCATAGTCATACATTTTTCACTCTGATGCGATACGGAACCCACATGAAAAATTCCGATAGAAAAATAAGCTGATTCTATCTCTTTATATCAGCAACAATGGCATGCAGTTTTTAATGATTTTCGTCTTTCTAATCAAATGGTCGTAAAAGTTCAAGTTCCATCCAATATTTCACCTATATTTAGTTTTAGTGGATTAAATGTGGCAAAAGAATTAATCATAATTGATCAGAAATCAATAACGCAAGCAAACAAACAAACAGAGATTCTTCTTTATATGTGTAGATTTTGTAAAACTTATAAATTTTTTATTAACAAACTCTACGATTTGAAAGCGAGCAATAGCAACACTTTTCGAAGTAAAACATGTTTTATCTCCAACGCGCGACACTTTTGCCACTCAGAAAAGTGAGTGGAAAATTAGCTCTTTCAGAGTTTTTAATTAATATTTCGGCTGATTAAAGTCGTACGAAGATAGGGATAGTCGAAATGGCTTCCCACGAATTTTTGGAATCCGGACTAATGTCTTTAATGTTTGGTGATGCTATTTTTATTTCATGGTAAAACTTAGAAATTTACTAAAACTTAGAAACAAACTCTAGGACTTGAAAGCTAGCAGTGGCAACAACGTTCGAAATAAAGCAGATTCCTCTCCAGCTTGCGAGACTGTTGCCACTTAGAAAAATGAGGGCAAAAATAATCGCTTTTCCGAGTTTTAAATTAATATCTGTCTAATTTTAGTTTTTTTTTTTTTTTTTTTTTTTTTTTTAAGTGGACGTAACAGGACCCAGAAAAGAATTGTAGAAAGTTTGGCGACGATAGCTATAGTAGTGACTGAGTTATTAGAGGACCAACAAACAGACATTCTTCTTTATATATATATAGCTTATAATCATTGCACTTAAATCCAGAATAATCATGATACAAAAGTCCATGATATCCGTAAGTCGATGATAATAATCATACCTAAATCATAGTTATGAGTCCTGCAAATAAAGTCATACATCCTAGAGATCTTTCTAATGGTTGTCCGTTACAATGGCATTTCCTTCTATTAGCCGAGGCATATTGTATAATATAAAAGTTAATTATTTAATTTAGTTTCCTTTTAATTTGTCACTTCGAATAAGTTTGTCCGTCCATTGTGGCCAATTTTGTTCTGTCGAAATGCGAAGATGATTATTGGCTGTTAAATTACAGTTGAATACATAATGATCAGGGTTGCGGACAACACCGCACTGACGAATTTCCTAGTTCAGATTTTTCCAGATATATTGGAAATGGCTTATGAACTGTATTGCAAAGCTATTAAAAAGCTTTAAGTTCCCTTTCGGGGAAAACCCATAAGTTAGTTTAGGTTTAGTTATGATTTTTAAGGACTATGAGGTGTTCGGCGAGGACATGAAAACTCAGCTGCACCTTCGCACTGGTTCGAACCAGGAAACTTCTATAAGTTCTCTGTTAACTTCAGAATCAGTTCACGAATTTTATTATGGGAAGGACTGCATTTATCATTGACATGGACCTTGGGCACATCTCAGTAGGAATTATAGAGACATTAAGTTGTTTTGGAGCAGGAGACGTGAAAAGTGTGTACTGCCCTCGCCGGGACTTGAACTCAGACCTCTCGACTCAGACCGCCGAATGTGTTATCACGAAGGCATGCAGAAAAGAGGGAGAAAATACCTTAGATACTCTCCTTTTTAAAGGACGACTGGGGATTAGCTGGTGGTGAAGAATCACCATCCACCACCTTTATAGTTCGGCACCACTGTAAAGTCATTAGGTTATTTTGAAGCAAGAGACGTGAAAAATGTTCACTGTCCACCCCGGGTCGCGAACCTGGACCTGTCGAACACGCGCCGAATGTGCTACCGGGTACACCAGAAAGGCAAGCAGAAAGGAGGGAGAAAATACCTTATAGACTTTAAAGTTTTTCCGTAATTTTTTTCATAATTCCAGTAAACCTATCAAGTAGTAACTGATAACATTTATTCCTGTGACATTTGAGCTTGATTTTCTTAAAATATCATCTAATTACTAACAGAATTTTCTATCCAGTTCATCGTTTGCTTTCTGCACATCTGCTATTTTGCTACTACAGATCAAACTTGGTACATTGCATATGTTCTTGAAACAAAACGAATATCCTTTACGCTTGGCTTGGAAAAAATACACCATGGCCACATAAACTTCGGTTGCAGAAATTTCTCCTAAAGATCATGCTGGCCAGTTTTTATTTTCTTTGATTGGATAGGAATAATTCAAGAAAAACTTGCTTCGAAAGGACAGACTTTGTAAACTCCACAAAGAAATAATAAACAGACTTCTGAAGTCTGAAAAAATTCAATCCAATAGCTTGTTTCTTCTGAAAAACATTGTTCCATACAGTTCCGTTTTGTCCAGTAGTTTCGAGCAAAATGTAGCCCCTCTTCCCATTTACCAATTTCCTCTAAAATGAAGTCAAATGGCATTAGTTGAACAGCATTAAAGAGATTCAGGAAAATATAACCAGATACTTAAACATTATTACAAAGTATAAGTTTTATGAAAGAATCAAGCTATTCTCTGGACGCATAAAATATTGTGTAAAAATCAACAGAGACTGGAAACTAAGATGAAAGAATGTTGTTTTCTTAAGTTTTTGATTTTGTGCTAACTCAGTCCTAAATCTTTGTAGACGCACTGCGTCTTTAATATTAACTCTTTCGAAACAAGTTTTCCTTTCAGGTTTGAAACTGGCACTGTTTTTATGTTGCATCCAATAGTTTTTAATTTCCTCCAATTACATTTGCTTTTGCTGAAATTTACTTACACATAGCAATAAATGACTACCGTTTTAGTAGGAACCAAAGATAAAACTACAAACTTTTAACATTTTTATTTCAATTTTTAAAAGTCATTGTAGAAGTACAGAAAATGTATAACTAAAAGGTTAGGAAATTTTTCACGGTATAAAAAGAATTATTACAAATGATTCATCCGCTATAAATTCCGAGTTATAGATAACACATGTTCTTGATATTAATGTAAAGAAAGAAATTACTTGAAATTTTCAAGTTCACGTGTGTGAATTTATTACTGGATATTACTGTGGAATAGAAACGAAATTCACCAAAGCATTTGCACATCATTCACAGAAAAATGTTTATGAGCCTTTTTATTTCTTTGAGGGAAAATATTCTGTGATTGGTTAGTAATATCTTGATATGCTATCGTTATGATTACTTCCTCAAATGAGAGATTATTTAGTAAACATCATATTCCAGTAAGAATGGGTTCCTCTTCATTAACAGAATCAAGCATATTGCTGCTTAAATAATGAATTTCCTTGTGGTAGGATTCATCGACTGGGCGAAAACGACTTGACTTTTTCAGATGATGAGAATAGTGTAACGATATGGACACCTTTGACAAACATTTGCTTAATGAAAAGAACTTCCTGTTTTGTCCAGAGACTAATGGTCAGTTAAAACTTTGAGGAAAGGTGTTGCAGAAATCCCCTGGTGCGGTTTCTTGACACAAGGGACGTAGTAATTGACCCCATTCCAAGGCATTTCCGACGAGACGTTTAACAAAACGAAAGAGAGGGGGCTTTTGTGTGAGTTTTTATGCAGTGAAAGACTTGAGAGAAGACGCAACCCGCGTCGTTGCCGCATTCAGCGGCCATTGTTTTGTATTATGGCTGTAAAGTTTTGATTAGTTTACTTGGTAGTATTCAAGAAATTCTAGTTTTAAAATAAATATTTAAAAGACATCTGCTCTCTTCCTTTCACCCAACACGGGTGTTCAGACGTTATAATAGTCTCTCAATTTAAATCCAGTGACCTTTTCATTTTGAGCATCACTCTGATTAGAGAACACCTCAGAAATATTGACGAAATGTTCTTTGATATAAGGCAATTAACAATTGTACTATATATTACTCATTTATAGTCAATTATATAGTACTGGAAGATGATGCGTTTATTAATCCATTTGCTACGTATCTGTCAGGCGATCATTTTGTTTCTTAATTGGTAGTTTATTCTGCATATCTATAAATTTCTAGTTTTTTCCGCATTTTGATTCATAATTTGTAATCATTAATAAACTTTTCATTAGTTCAGAGGTTTTGCTTCACATTTTTGCCTACCTTTGAGCTATCTGTATTATATTTTTAGCGTTTGAGAATTTAGAACTCTGTATGGGAGGGTATATTTTGAATTTTTCATGAGCGTACACCTATTGTACGTAGCCTTAACTTCACTTCTTGGTTCTTCCTATCGCTAGGCGGTAGTTTACATTACCGTCATCCTTTTGTTTCATTATTTTAATCTTCCGTATTTGAAATATTACCAACTGCATCGCGACAAAGGTCTCTGCTTGATTTCATCTCCTAGTCTTTGGAACATTAATTTCATTGAATCAGAGCCTCTTTAGGCAAATCTTCATTAAGCAAATGACGGTCCCAGTCAGACCATAGACTTCTTCACGTACACTACTGTATTTGCATATTTTTATTCTTTTGAGCATTGTTAAAAGCAATGTTTATGTGTCTCCGTCAGCAACACCGTTAGAAGTGCTCCCAAACCATACTGCAGCTGCTTTGGTGATCACCCACCGAAAAATATTACCATGGGTGTAGGCAGAATAGCAATGCACTTTGGACTCATGCCGTGCGATAAAAGAAGCCTACATCGAACATTTAGAGTGCTATGACTAAAATTTGAAATTTGTTTTGCCTAATGTTCACTTAATGCTCATTTTTTTGCTTGCAATATTCAATGAAATGTAGTGATTTCAAATTATATGAATCACTTGAAATAATAATGTCCTAGAATGTTCTAAAAATAGGTATTTTGAACAATTCAAAAATAAATGTTTCTAAACTGAAGTGAACAAAATGATTTCAAAATAAAATAAATACATATTTACCAACAATTCCATGCCTCGAGTTTCCCATGGTAATAAGACTGCTGCTACAGCACAGGAGAAAGGAAGACACCCTAAGAGGCTGTATATGTAATACGTGCCTAGCTGGCTAAGAACCTGCGGAGAAAAAGAACTACCTGAATTAGAAGGCTATGAATTCTACACTATCGCAAATCTTTCGAATCCTTGGAACATAAACCATGATGAGAAGTGAAAGGAAACGTTTACTTATTGTTAAATGTATTCAATTAAAGCACAGTTTAAAATCTACATTTTAAAAAAAAATGAAACTTAATTATACAGTTTTCAAAAATACATCTCTCTCTTTTATCTCTCGATTATCCGGCAAGTGCTCTCGATTATCCGGCAAGTGCTGGTTAAGCAGGTAACGGATGGGTGGTGTAAAGTATCAACTTTCATGCATGTTATACACATGGGTGGTGTAAAGTATCAACTTTCATGCATGTTATATGTGTTTATTGCTTAAAAAATCATTAGTTTTACTTGTTTTGAAGAACTTCTAAATATCTGCCGAATTTCACTGCATACTTCTCTAAGTGCTATTTTGCCGTTGTATACGAATTTCGTCGACAAAGTTTCGAAAGAAGTCACTGCTGTCTCAAGACTAATGTAATTGTCGGCATAGTTTTCGGTTGTATTTTCAAGATTGGTCTCTGCCTCTTATGTTCCTGTGATATTTGAAATCGCATCTGATTTATTCTAGCACTGAAAGTTCGGCTCGGTCAAATCACCATTGAATCACACCTCAATGCTTTCTTGGTCGACATTTTCGAAGAATTTTACATTTTCAATCTTTTTTGCATTCAGTTTCAGTTATTGCCTCAACTTCTTCACTACGAATAAATCTCTGATTTCCATATCAGAAAGATTTTTTCTCCATGCTGAGATTCTCGTGTGTTTGTTTTTCACACACCTTCGAGCATGGTGTTTACTGTGTGTGTATATGATCCCCGCTACGCACGCATATACCCCAAACCGGATAATCCACACCAGAATAATCAAGAGTACACTGTATATTTATTAGGAAGATACAGATAACATTTAATATAAGAAAAGTATAATTAAAACTCCTTGCTCTTTAGATTTATTTTCTCAACATAATTTTAAGAAAAAAAAATTGAATAACATTTCAATTTCTTTACATTTTACCCAAATCTTAAAAATTGGAGTGTGTTTGGATTTATTTCAAGAATTAGCAGAAGTAAACACAAAACTTCGAATAATAACTCGTATTCTTCAGAAGATTAAGTAATTTTTTTTAATTCGTAAAAGCAAACACAAACATCTTTATGACGCGGTGATATTATGATCGAAGTGCCACTGAAAGTGCAACAATCACGTTCTTACTTATGTAAGAACGGGAAGTCCTACAACCATCAGAGGGCATCATTTGACAGGAAAACCTCATCGTCTGCGCACATTCAGACAGAGCGAGGCACAGACGAGGGGATGTTAGACCACGCGAAGGTGGAGACAATGGACTTTGATTGAGAGCGTGAGTAGGCGCTGAGTGACTGTTTAAACATAAAAAGTGATGCAAAATTGTGCTTGTGTCCAACTAGCGCGAGAAGGCGCTAAGGCCTTCTCAATTTAATCTGTAGCTTTGCAAGCAGTTATTAAATGTTTCTGTGGTGTGGAAAAGGATTCTTCATTATTTACTGAGTGACATCATCTTCAACTTTCTCCTATATTTATATTTTATTAAACGTATCTATTAGAAGTCAGTAAAACTAAATCTTCCCAAAATTTTGCGTTAAACGTGTAAGGGTTTTTTTTAGATTGGAGTTCGAAATTATTTCAGGGATTCTAATTTTTTAATATCGAATCTTTTTCGAGACGTTTGTAATTCGAGAATTCGAATGTTCTATCACTATGTAAAAACAGTAGCATTTTTTAATAAGTGCCTATAAAAGTGCACTTTTTCGTTCATTTAGTTGCTCTTTCAGAACATTCCCTAACTACAAATCAGAATAAATATCCTTAGTAATATTATCTTTAACCATAATAGTATTATACCCTTTATTATTTATAGCAAATAATTAGTATAGCAAGTTTATAAAAATTAAGCTAAAAACTCTTGTTTCACAAAAGATCTTAAACAATTTAGTTAATTTTAGTAAAACGTGTAACTTTTGCCACCAATAACACAGGGCTTTGCAACTCGCTTAGTCTGCAGGCAGCCGAAATTTAAATCTTGAAAATTCACTGCTGGCTATTGAAATTGCTACACCAGAAAGGAAACCAAATAAACAAAATCTTATTTATTGTACATATGCAATATAATTAGAGAAAGACATGATTAAATTTTTGGGTGGTTTGTGGTACAGGAGTAAAGATTTCAGTGCAGAGAAATGCCATTCTGACAGTAACAACGGCTGTAATATGGCTGGACATCGAATCAAACTCTGCTTGAATGACAGATACAGGTACTTCTTTCCATGCAGCTTCAACTCTAATCCAGAATTGAGCAATCGTAGGGACTGATGAGTGGTGGCGTGCCAATCTCTCAAGAGCCAGATGTTTTCAGTGGTTGAGAGATCTGGAGACCTTGCTGGCGAAGGTAACAGTCGAACTCCCTGTGTATCGAGGATGGTCAGTGCGTCAGTATAGAGCACTAGCTCTTAACATGGAGAGACGCCTAAACTTCCAAAGGCGATTTACGGAGACGCAAGTTCCCAGTGGTCAAACTGGGCGACAATGAACAAGGGCGTGTTTATGAACGCAAGATAGGGCTACCAGGCACCAGCTGGTCACCGAAAAACAAAGACAACGTTAAACAAAGTCAGTCCTCTTGAGATGAGCAACAGAGGCGAACCGATCAAATACGTAACGATCACACAACTCGAGACAGACTTCACAGTACCGTTACGGTTCCTGCCGCGTCTGAACGGACCACCGAAGAATCAGTGGCTATAGTCCTTTTAAGATACACTACCCGACGTTGAACTTGCAACACCAACATGTGGCCCGAAAATTATACAAATTTCAGGGTAGAGGCACGTCACCGAGTTATGCGAATGATGTGAAATGCGCAGCTTTCCAGCGCACGTTGAAGAAGATATAAGGGAAGGAACCTGCGGAATGTTAAACTCTCGTGCCGTTATTTCTGCTAGGAAAATCATCGTAGAAAATTTGTTCTTGTATCAGAAGACACGTGTGAGAATGCCAGGCCGTCGTCAACGAAGGCAGTTCCAGCAGACAGAGGATTTTACGAGGGACATGGTGATCTGACTGAGAAGGGCAGTTTTGTCCATACGGCAAATCTCAACTGGCACATACCGACACGCTTCCGTAGTGCACCAGCTGTAGCGATGATGTTTGGAACAAGAAAAATGTGGCAAGTTCGAGGGGTGCCGGTGCAGCCAGAGCGATGTGAGTGATGTCTGCACGCATGAAAGGACGCATCCGCCGACAAACGGTGGTGCACACGCAAGCCATTTCTACTTCCATGCTGCAGCATGCTGCAACCTGGATTTTCCCATATCGATCGGAGCCATTTTCCATCGATTGGTGGCTAGTTGCCTGCACTCGTGGCGTCCATTATGAAGGCTGCCATTGATCACACACCATAGACGCCAACGTCTGCAATGGTGTCGAGCTCGAGCGATGTGGATAGCGAAATGAAACAGAACAGTGTCCTCAACTGAGTCACGCTTCATTTTCTCCAATTGTAGTCGCCGCGTACGAATGTGGCGGCAATGTGGAGACAGGTCCAAACCAGCAATTATGGAGCACCCTACCGCGCGACAACGCGGCATGATGGTTTGGGGCGAAATTGCGTACAATTCGAGGTCACCTCTAGTTCGTATTCGGGGCACTATGACGGCCTAACGATACGATGTGCTGTGATCGGTAACACTCTCCTACGTTTAGGGAGTGCCCAATGCCTTTTATCAGCAGGATAACGTCCGACCACACACTGCTCGCATCATCCAACGAACTCTGCAAGGTGCAGATGTTTCTCTGTCCACCATTCTCTCCTGGTCTCTCATCGAACACATTAAAGATATGATTGGACGCCATTTTCACACCCTGCATTTGCCACTTTCAGAAGACGAACTGTGACAAATCTTTGACAGGGATTGGAGACCCATTTCTCAAGATACCATCCATAAGTCGTATTGACTCTGTACCTAGACGTGTTGCTTCGTGTATCGCCGTCCAAGGTGATCCTACAACCTACTGAACCCATGCTGTTCACACTCTGTATTATGCATATCATTTCGATATAAAGATCACTTATTGCGTTGCTGTCTTCTTCTGTTTGCCGAATTTCATCATTTTCTGGCATTTCATTTTTTCTAAAATAGACGCTTTGGTGTTGCATTTTCAGTTTCAGGCAGTGTATATTATGCATCCCTTTTAAGATAAATTATGTATCCTGTGAAGATAAATTATGTAATTATGAAGTAAAATAGCCAAATAAAAGATAAAGGCGCCAAATAAGTTTAAACATGCATTATAAAAACTGCAGAGTTACAGAAAATATCGCCAAATAAATGTTTTAGTCACTAAATATTTTGGTTTCGATTTCAAACAACCACTTAAAATTATGTACAAAAGAAGCAGCCAAATGGCGTAAATTTTCATAAATTCTATCGATTCTGAAAGGAAGCTGCTCCCACTTCTTCTGAAGGAAACAAAAATGTCTGCACACTTTTTTTTTCTCCTGAAAAAGCAAAATTTCTTAAAACGTTCTACGTCAGGTGCATTTTTTACCTAACTTTAAAATTTTACGTTACCGAGTTCTCTTATTATGACGGATGTCCTCCGAATATAAGATAATAATGTCCAGAAACGTTATGAACTGTTCATAAATGAACTTTTGCATTAAAGATAATATGAACAGTTCATAAACAAACTTTTGCATTTTTATGTTTAAAATGCTGTGAAAATACTTATTTATTTGTTTCTTCACATTTTTATATTAATTAAATTCCATTTCTGGTCTGAAGGCTGCTTTTTTTCTCCACGTTTAAGGTTATCAAATAACCGTGCACAAACGTGATCGAAATTAGCAGTGTCTACTATAACCATATAAACAAGAAAGTATCTTCTTCAAATATGGCTTTTGGATTTTAATAAATACCTGTATAATGTAGAAGCCGGCAAGAAACCCCGCGTTAAAAGTCGCCACTTCCACTCCAATGGCTACTCCACGTTCTGTGGTGGGATAAGTCTGAAATTAAATCATTTATCAATCATATTTTTCCATTTGCAAAAATTGCAATCATATTTTTGTCGTAAAAATCGTTCATTCGTGATTGTGAAAGAAAGTTATTTTTTAAATGAATTTGTTTTATTCTCCCTCCCCCCAAAAAAGCAGGATAAATGTACTTTATTCTCTGACGGTTATGAAAAAATGAATATCCCTTTCCATCCGTCTTTCTGTTATTTTGCGTTTCTTAAAAAAATCTTTTTTATATCCTAAAAATGCATATATTCTAAAATGAACATTAGAATTCAGTTTGTGCGAATTTCAGCTACACAGAACACTAGTTATTCTGACTGCTTCTTTTTCGTCGCCCACATAAATAGTAAGCCTAATGTTAACTTATTTGAGTAGTCTTAACTTTTTCTTTGCTTTTTGCTGAAATGTTAAAGCAGAACCTTAAGCACATGATTTAAGCAAACTTTTTTTTTTCTAAAATAGATACATACAGGAGATGGACAAAAAAACAGCTAATGCTTACCAAAACGTTTGGCAAATATACCACACCCAATCAATTCATAAGCAATGTATAGGATTCTACTGTATCTAGAAGTTTACTAGATTAATAGCGAGTAATCGCTTACTGTGAAACAAATAATAAACTCTAAAGAATGTTAAAATAATCTTTTTATTTTCAAGGCTTAACAGAAAGACATAGTTTGTGAGATAAACGAACGTTTATGATTTCCTGATATTTGAATTAACATTACAGAAGGTCAAATTTCAAATGTAGGTAAGATAATCGGAGATGACACATAAAATAGGCTATTAAGGCTGGCTCAGATATTTAACAGCGCATATTTTAAACCCGGCTATCAAGACGCTAAAGCTGGAGTATAACTTAGGCAGAGCTGGAGATAGTAAGTAATAATAAGTAATAGTAGTACGAAGCTTCCAGAAGCTCTGATCTAAACATTCAAACCCTACAAAACATTCAATACACAAAACAACTAATTTGTATTAACAATTGGGTAATTAACATGAAGTACCTTTTAGATTTTAAGTTCTGTCCACAACAGCAGAGCGTATAATTTGAATTTTAGTGACATTAGAGTTTCAAAAACTGAATATTATAAGATATTAAAGACAGATATGTCAGAATTCAGATGAGGATCACCTGTTCCCGCTTGTTCTTTTTTGCCAACATAGTAAAATTTCTTGATGTATTGAGGACCACAGAGTGCAAGGTTATGTTTGCATCCTTAAAAAAACAAAAAAAATTGTCCAGTAATAGTAACTGCCGAGGTATGAAGAAGTTATTTGGATCATTATCTGAATTATTTGAGTTTTAGAAAGAATTCAGAATCATAAAAAAAGAAAACTGAAATTATGGCAAGAATACAGCTTCTCCCGAACCAACCCATTTCTGCAAACAACTATCCGTAAAGAGTTTCATAAAGTTAACATTTACGGTCAGGCTAGCTGTAGCAAAACCATTGATAAGCAGAGCCTATACTAAATACTGTTCGGTTGTATCAGAATTCAAAACTTGAATAGTACGTAAAGCAAAATGTCTATTGTTCATCATGAATTCTCCTTTACTAACTTCACTATTTCTAGGAGCCTATATGAATGAAAAATTCTTTCAGAAACAATTATGATCAAGAGAATCTTACGTCAAAAATTAAACGCAAAAATGGAATCGTGACTGCTTAATCCAAGGATTCCCAACTTTTTTCTTGCATCGACCACTTTTGAAGGAATCATTTTCTTTATTGACCCCCTTACATTTTTCTCTATACAGCATAATTATAAAACAAATAGTTTGGCATAAATAAATTCAAGATAACAAAAACAATAACTTTATGCTAACAAAAAAGGAAAAAAGAGGGAAACGTCAATAATGTTGCTTGGGGAACAGCTTTTATTTTGGAATATTTCACTCGGATGACTTTTAATTTTAGCGTACTCGAGTGTTTTGACTAAGAATTGTGCTTGAATATCTTCTTTCCTTGCATTTTAATATCAAAATAAGATATATTTAAGATGTGGTTTTTATATTACAATATTTCTTCTGACGAATGAGGAAATACAATGATTACTTTGTACGCTGACAAACACGTTTCGTTGTATTTTAAAAGACCAAATTCGCCCGTTCGCATATCAGAGGAGGTATGCCGTATGTAAACATTGAAAATGCACTATTTCCCACAAAAACAGAGAGTTTAAGGTGTGTGTGTGTGTGATTATGGCAAAGCCTCGAGGGCCATCTGCCTAAGGGGAGGAATGCCTTCGTGGAGGGATTTCTAAGGAAAACTGGCTCGTTAACACGTTACACATGGGGAAAACCACGAAAACGCCCATGTAGCCAGCCCGTTCGCGGGATTCGAACCTCGGACAAAACTACCAGTGTTCAGCGACTTTACCGCTCGGCCGCTAGTGGCCGAGAGTTTAAGGAACATGAAACTAAGTTTTATGTTTTCTATTTCTGGCTAGTGTACCTTAAAGGATATTTGGAAAACTTTCCCCCCCCCTTTCGATTACGCTAAAGGACTAATAGCGATTCCAATTTGAGATTTCACATCATAAAGTGAAACAACTACTCTTTTATTAGAAGATTAGCTGCACATGCCTTTAATGATTGTACAATATTTCTATCTGTCATTTGTAAGAAAAATCGTCGTTATTAATAAATATTACGCTTCAGGTGCAATGTTCCACTTACAATGCCCAAGGCCACTTTCAGTATTTCAATGTGCGTTCTAGTTTTCACGGGCAACCATATAAAAATTTATTATTTTACTGAAACATTTCTTTTTAATGATCCAGTTTCTCTTTATGATGATCTATAATAAGATACTTTAATATAAGCATTTTTATAGAATTGTCTGTAATTATATGAATTAAAAGTTCTTTAACACTATATATTAATTTTAAAATGCGTTGTTGACGATTTTTTTGTGAATCTTACCTCTGCTGCTGCTAACAGTAGTAATTCGAATTGGCTGACTATCAACGTCTTGGCACAAAAGAGGAAACCGACATGCGCAGTCACACTGGGAAAGATAATATTTTGATATTAAAATAAAATTCATAAAGAGAACAGTCGAAATAGATACATTATAGGGCATAACAACATAAGTGCACAGGTGGATCAATCTTAACCAACTGATAATCAATCCAAAGGTCAGATTATATTCCAGAGTTATACTACAAGGCCCTTTCAGTGATAGTAAATTATCTTGAAAATAAGAATGAAAAATGTAATAAATGAATTGTCAAAAACAGTTTTATAAACTAAATACAAATTTTGGTGAACGTTCGTATATTAGCTGCGCCTAATAACATCGTAACCTCAAATGTATATATAGTAGCCACCGTATAATGCGATCGCTGTGTTATCATTTAAAAAAAATATATTATTATCGAACTGCTGAAATCCCGCCGTTTGTATACGAAAACGCAGAAAGTAGTTTACTTATTAGGATAAAAAATTCGGTTCATATTATCACAGTATTACCGAAAAAATTTTTAAACTGAAGTAAAATTACCAAATAAGAGATAAATTAGTCAAAGAAGGTTAAAACATATAAAAACTGTCAAGAATTAGAAGAATGTTGCTAAGTAACTGATTGTGTCGCCATAGCTTGTTTTCGATATTAATCAACCATTTAAAATTAGGCAAAAAAAGCAACCTTTTTTTTTACCTTAGATTTTGAATAACCTTATCGATTTTGTGTATTAGCAAACACAGATCCTTTTCTTTAGGAGTTCGAATACCCCATCCCGCTGCTCCTAAAAAAGAAAGGAAGAAAAGAAAAGAAAATTCCATGGAAACCTCAGCGCCAAACTTTGATTGCTTTTTTGCCTCATTTTAAATTTTACTTTGGCATGATCTATTCCAGTGATTGAGGGATGCCTTCCGAATATTAAGATTAGGAGTACAGCACTGATCAAATAATTTCCATAAACGTATGAACAGTTCATAAATGAAGTTTATCATTAAATATATAATGAGAATTTCATATACAAATTTTTGCATTTTTCTCATTAAAGTACTTATTTGTATGTTTCTTACTGTATTTATTAGCCCAAAGGGGCAATTAACCAGAAGGGCTATTAATTTCTTTTACGCATCTTGCGTTGATTCACTGTAAGCGTTGAATCAGTTCTTACATTATTGCCACCAAATATTAGAGCTCGGTATTATATGTAAAGAAATTAAATAATGAAGAATATGCATAAATGTAAGTAAGTTTCTCGCACTGAGATAAAACAACGGTACCTAGAGCCATCAAATTTTGAATAACGCACGTTTCCCCCCGAATATGGGCATTCGGGAGTCCAAATTTGGAATTTGTTTATTATCTATTTCATATTCTGTAAAGCATTTATGAGTTTTTGATTAACAAACTCAACGATTTCAAAGCGAGCAGTGGCAACACTGTATGGGGGGAAAAAAAAAGGAAAATATGAAAGGTTTCAGATTTTAAATTACGTCCAAAGGCGCGTTTTTTTAACATTTTGTGTGTTACCTTTATTTATTAAATATCACGTTCTTCTCACCTAAAGCATAAAATTCAGTTCTAGAGCAATATCGCAAAATAGTTTTAAATTGAGCATATCTTTAGAATTTCCTATACAGAGTCTCGCGCGCTGGAAATAAAAATGTTTTTTCTTTGCAACGTGTTAAAATTGAAATTCTTGAAAATCGTTTGAAACCTTTGAGTTTGTTCATCAAAAATTCGTTAAAGTTTTACAAAATATGAAATCAATCATAAAACAAATTCCAAATTTTAAATTTTGGCTTCCACATGCCCATATTCGTAGGAGGATTACGTTATTCAAAATTGGATGGCTCTATGTACCATTGTTTTATCACAATGCGAGAAATATGCATACATTTATGCAGATTCTTCAGTATTTAATTTTTTCAAATATAATGCACGACTGTAACATTTGGTGGCAACAGTATGAAAAGTGAAACGGACATTTATAGTGATTCAACGCAAAATCGCAGAATGAAAAAAATTGTTCTTCAGAATCAAAGCCCCTTTGAACTAAAAGAATTATGTTCAGGGCGCGAGACTGTGTTCTAAAGATATTCTCATTTGAAAATTATTTTGCGATATTGCTGTTGAATTGAGTTTTATGGTTTAAGTGCGAAGAACATGATATTTGATAAATAAAGATAGAACAGAAAACGCTTAAAAAACGCCCCCTTGGGCGTAATGTAAAATCTGAATGCTTTCAGATATTTATTTATTTATGAAATTATTTAAATTGCACTGCTGTATTGAAGTCTATTTTTTCACCGTTTAATGTTATTAAAATAGTAGTGGACAAATGTGATCACAGTGCGTCTACTGTATGGTACGTGAAATGTGTATGCGTATTGGTCCTTTTCGACTTACCAAGTGATTCTGTTTTGAGTTAATCTGCAGTAAACTTGAAGTATTGGAGTCAAAATTGCATCTAATATACCTAATCTACCAAGCATGATGTCTAAGCCCAATCTGCATTAAATACAGAGGAAGTTTACATATATTTTTAGAAAGATGGTTCAGTAAAGAATTAAAAAAAAAGTGCTTTGGAATAAAAATTTCTGGCAACAGCTCATTATTTGAAATGAGAAATACCGTATGTTACTTTTAAATTTATTCTCCTTTTAAAATGAGCCCACCAGCGGCCGAGCGGTAAAGACGCTGAACACTGGTAGTTCGGTCCGAGGTTCGAATCCCGCGAACGGGCTGGCTGCATGGGCGTTTTCGTGGTTTTCCCCATGTATAACGTGTATACGAGCCAGTTTCCCTTAGAAAGTCCTCCACGAAAGGCATCCCTCCCCTTAGGCAGATAGCCCTAGTGTGCTTTGCCATAATTAAATACACCATACACCACCTTTTAAAATGTCGCATGGAAACAAGTTGTGGATAGGTTTCTGAACTTTCTGAAGAGAAATATTCCTATTCCATAATTTAATAATAATGTCGATAATTAATTATTTTCAATAATCAGACCGAACGTATAAAAATGTTTTTACATTTTAAACGTTAATTAAACACCCTGAAATATTTCTAAAAATATGTTACACCCTCTGCAAGTTCAGTTAGTTATTTAAACGTAAAGGGCTATCTAGGGAAGGGGACTTTCATTGAGCACTTTCTAAGAGAAACTGACCCGTATTCAGATTACCTGTAGGGAAATCATATAAGAAAAACTACAAAAATCATCCGTGTAGCCATACCGTTTGTCTGGCTTCCAAACCCAGTCGAACTACCAGTATTCATCGGTCTTAACCACTCCGGCCATTCGGCCTAGATTAAATGATCCTATAAACGTAAAAAAAAATCACTTAAGCCTTTTTCGTAAAAGAGAATATATTTATTTAATTTCAAATACTATACTTCAGGTTGTCTGTTGAGTACATACATTTTCTGAAGTTCCCAAAAAAGAAATGGGTTGTATAATTCCACTACTTTAGCTTACAGATGAAAGAACAACTTTGAGCTTTATAGCGTCGTAAAAAACAAACAACCAAAAAAGTTTAAATCTTGATTAAGTATCTTTAGTTTTCCAAATGTTTCCAGCAACATTAGACACAGCTTTATTCTATTTATAATATGCATACACTGCGAAACTAATCAAGCTTTAGTTTCCTCATATTTTTCGACATATCAAAAATCCACGTATTGAAGGAAATACAAATATTTTATTAAACTAAATTTTCAATTAAAAACTGAAGAGCAGCTACTCCGTTGTCATCGCTTGTCGATTTTAGACCTTGCTGGTCTTGTGGCGCCATCTACAACTGGTGTTGGAATCAACTATTACTACTAATACCTTTTTTTTAGAAGGGTCAGATTGTAAGCTTTTAAGGCTCAGCAAACCAAATAGCAAACATGAAGATATGAACGGGTAATTTTCTTTTTACTATGAACCGATACTTTTACGTAATGATTACACACACGGTACTTAAAAAAAATAATAAAAGGCTTACATTTATGAATTAAAAAACATTATTATTTAATTGATTAAAATTTCTAATGTGAAGAATGTAATTGTTTTTTCTGAGATAATATTTTATCATTCTAGACTTTGAAATTAGTACTTCCTATATTAAAGTTGTTTACAAATGGTCATCTGTTAATAATGACCTGAAATGCTAATTTACATATTTCATTTTCGAAAATGGCTTTTCTAATTGGTAAGTACTCCCAAATATGGATATCTATCCCCCTGCATATTATTTTAATTGAATGTATATTTATGAAATGGAGTTGGATCCTTTTCTTTAAACATCATTTTTGACGTATGATCATTTTGCAAATCAGTCACTTCTGGTTGAAGGTCTGATGGAAGCTCCTCAATTATACAGTCAAATGGATCTTAAAGCATGGAAATAGCTTTTGCATCAAGATCCACAAAACGCTGTTGTAACTGTATTATAAGTTCAGAAAATATATCCTACTCGAATTTTTGGGGGGAATGGGGATTTCGCTATGCTTTGATTTAGTTGATTATGGCAAAGCACTCTAAAAGCTATCTGCCTAAAGAAAGGTGGAGGACTTTCTAAGCGAAGCTGGCTTGTATACATGTTACACATGAGAAAAACCACGAAAACGTCCATGCAGCCAGCCCGCTTCCCTGGCATGAAACCCATCTCTGAACTACCAGGGCTTAGCGATTTTACCACTCGGCCGCTGTTGGGCCTTTCAACAGCGTGGAAAATGGTCAGATTTGTTTAATATAATTTTCATTTCAAACAATGCAAATTTTCGGCGGTATGCCTTTACGAAAGAGTACATTTCACATGGGAATACTGTTTTTCCCTGTAATTTTAAATTGCATTCGTTGAAACCACGACGTCTGTAGCAAATGATAATTTCCATGCTCATTCTCTATTCGATGATGAAGACTGTGGGTTATTTTCCTCATTAAAAAAATATCTATGACTTTTCTCAGTTCAAAGAATCTCAATAAAACTTTTTCATTGCTCAGGCATCGAACAGGTGTATGGCAAGGCAAATCCGGATATTCAGCCTTCGACCTGTAGTCAAAATTCATGAAACAGGCGATTAAGTCTACGAGAAAGAAAGTGAATGAAGTTTACTACTGATACAACTGGTTCAATAACTATTGACAGATTGAGGTGTTCCCCAGACAGAAGCTTACTGGTGAATAATACAATAGATTACCAAAGGTTTTTAAAATTTAGTATCTTCCCAACCCTTAAAAATTTGTTCAACTAAACCTCTTATAATTCCATACATATTGTTATGAAATCCCCAGCTGCGCTAAGATAGCTTCCCCGCAAGGAAGGTTTAGGGTTCCTAGACTTGGCGCGAAATTACCCGTTTGGCGATATTTTAGCGATAACATTCTAGAACCTTCTTCTAGAATGTTCTCGAAGGCATGTCAAAAGCTATATGTGAGAAGTAGTGTATTTATTCTGAGGAGTATCGAGAGTATGTTGAAATCAGAGTTGTACCGAGAGTCGCTTGTGAGCGACCGAATTGAGTCAGGAACTGTACTTTAGAGTTGTGCCGTGGAGTTGTCTTCATCGTTATAGCCCGATAGCCTGACGGCTGGGTTGCTAATTGTTTCAGCATGTTTGTCTGTAACGCGCCTTTGGAACTTTCCTGAGTAATACTAACGAATAAATTGTGTTTTGATTCTTCATCAAGTGTTGTCATCAATCACTCCTAATCTACGAACCCGTAAAACGCAAAAACTTGTGCCAAAATTTGGATTTGTGAGTGAATGCCAGTGACCAGCCTATAGGAAAAAGCCATGTCGGAGGAAAAGAAGGCTTTGATGGATTTGTTAGTAGCTGTAAAAGCCGGACTGGAAGAGATGAAAGCCGGTCAAGTAGACATGAAAATCGGTTAATAAAAGCCGGACAAGAAAAGCTGCAAGAGTAATTCCAACAAATGGTAGTGAAGCAAAAGAAGATTAGATTCGACATCGTGGAGCTTAGAGAAAAAAAAATGGAGTCAAAATAGACGTGAAAATGACAGTAGTGGCGTTTGAAGAATCAAAGGATGAAGAAATAAAGGAAGTATTTTAATGAACTATCTGAGAAAGGTCAAAAAAATGAAGCATAGAGAACACCTAACGTCATTGAAGAAAGAGAACGTTCAGATGCAGAAATGAAAGACGGGAGAGAAGCCTTTTAATTCTAAAGTGCCATAAGTTGGATGCAAGAAAGTGATAATACGGTTTGGAAAGATGAAGAAAAGGAGTGGTTAGTAAAGCATTTGGAAAAAGGGGTGCCTGAAGCAGAGATGGAAAAAGTGAAAATGTTACTGCTAATTTAGTAGAAACTGACAGCTAATTTACGAAGTCGCAGTAGCAAGTATTGAACCATCCGAAAATTCATGTGAAACAGACATTGGGGAATCTGACGCACGGCTTACGCAGAGTGTTCTTGTAGTGCAAGAAAAAAAACAATTTCACAAACTAAATGTGCGTCTCATAATGCAAGTTGTTCGGATTCTACTCATAACTCTAATACAAAATTTGGAACTGATACCCAGGAAATAGAGGAATATAAACATGTAATAACTGTTGAAAGTACCAAGTTGAAATCTAGACATGATGCGAATAAACTACAGAGTGGTGACCAAACTGTATCAGATCTTGAATTTGAATGGACTGAATTTTCAGGCTGTTATATGCAGAAGAGAAATACATCGGAGAATTGCGACTGAAATTCATTCTGAACTTTAATTTATATAATTTAAAATTATTATGTGATTAATTTATGTATACAAATTGTAAATAGTGTGAGTATTTATTTTTTCTTTTGTAGGCTGTTGTTTGCACTAAATTTGACTTCTGACCAAGGCTTCTACTATCCCAGGACTCGCAGACCTTGGAAGGGGCAGTGTTACGAAATGCCCAGCCGAGATGGCGAAATTCTCAGAATGAGGCTAACAAACCTAGGAGCTTACATCAGTGATTCTCTGTTCATTTGTATGCGCCTATCTCAAGCTTAAGCTTACCACATCCAAACACTTAGTGGCTGCGCAGGAATCGGCAAGCTCATCCATCCAGTGAAGTACCAATGTTTATTTAATTTTTAGTTAATAACATCATCCTAACTCTAATAGCCTTGAATTATTAGAAACGAGTACAAATTTTCTTGTATTAACAGAATTACTTAATTCCAATATAAAGTTATATGCTCTTTGATAAATTGCGTTAAACATAAGTACACTTGTATATAAATGCTACGAGTTGCTAAATATTGCTTCAGGAAGGGACAAGAGTAAGGTGGTCTGCAAAGCATTCTAATTTATAAAAGTAATTCACATTTAAAAAAGATTTAGAAACTGGAATCTAAGTGATTTTAATTATACTGTTCGTAATCTTCCCATAATTTGGTCTTTGCCTTTGTTGTAATTTTTTTCCCTCTTGTTTCGGCAGTGCTAATGCAAAAAGACTTAAAAGGTGCAAAAAGATAGGAATGTGTGTTATAATGTTTATTATTAGAGTGCCGTACCAGTCAATGAAAAAAATTGCTACGAAATTATATGTCTTAATTTATTCATTCTTTCAGCTATAATATTTATATTCTTTGCATTTGGGAGATCTCTGTCTGTAAGACTGAAATAGGTTCTTTCCCCTCCCTTTTTTTTGGAAAATAAACGCAGAAAACATATCCAAAAGAAATATGCTGTTTATTATTTGTGCTTATTAATTTATTTACAAGAGCTAGAATCGTGTATTCTTTGACATAGAGTACATAATTGATGAATACGATGCATTAGGATTGGAAAAAATTAAATGAAAGAAAGTAAAAAACTATATACATGGAAAGTATCTTTTATGCATCTGATATTTAAATAATGGTTGCACATATTTGATGTTGTGCATAATTAAATGGCGTAAAATGCAAAATCATAGATAAAAATCAGAGCACTTAAAACACAAATACAAAATCCTGGTAAGCTTATCAGGACTACTATTTCGTCTAATTGCTTTGGCAAACATGTTGGTGTCTTAATATAGAACAGTGAGTTTAAACTATGTTCGTTTAAATTGCAGAAGAAACGACACAAATAGGAAGGGTTTAACTACCCTTTATTCTTCACAGTTTACAGCTGCTCCCGAATTTCGGGATACAAAAACCAGAAGTTGTGGTCTGAATTAAAAAAAAATAAGAACTACAAACTAACTAAATTAAATAAGAACTAAACTCAAATGCTTTACGAAGAGTATTAACGCGAAGATTGGCCTTTTGATCTTTACGTATGTAGTATGCAGAATACAAGAAAACTACAACACGTCTTCAGTATCAAGAGGACTAAATTTCTGGCCTTAAAGGCGGACAGCAAATGAGTGAAAAGGGCGCGTGAGATAAGGTAGCGAGAAGTCTGTCTCTCTCTCTCTCTCTCTAACTCCTTCTTCGCTATAAGCCACAACTTAAATACTTAACAGTTAGCATGCTGAATTTCCATACAAAAACTAACCGCATTTATTCCGCCCGGAAGTGGAAAATAAGAGGGGACACTATAAAGTTTTAAAATAAAATAAACTTTAGTAAAACTTAAAATCGTTATAAGCTGAGTGGAGTTTATACCAACATGAATGTCTGTAGTTTGATGCTTATTCTTTATATATGTATGTTTTTTAAAAAAAGGGGCATAAAACATGTCACACTGATGTGCAAAAAATTATGTATGGTGAAAAACATGCTTGTATTTGTGTATAATAATATATTTAGTGTTGATAATAAACATGACACAAAAGCATAATGTAGTACAAGATACTTGTATTAAATGTGTGTCAGTTAGATAAGGATATTTTATGGGAGATCTATGTGTATTCGATTGAGAAAATTTACAAATTTCCAATGTAGCAAACATAGCAACATATTCTGCATATGTCTAACATATGTATGCATACTCATTGCTAAACATTGCAATTAAAAAACTACAAATTAATTAAGTGGTATCAGCTGACTGAGTGACGCATGTCATCATACATTCAAATCATCAGAGTTGTTTGCAGTCTGGATATAACAGGAATTTTGGATATTTAACTTTGTTCGATCCAAAATTTTCAGATTTGTGCAATGTAGATACATAATTTTTTCCTTTAGGAAAAATACTGTTATTACCCATGCAGCAGTGAATGTTTCTTTTGTACGAGAATGGCCTTGCGTTTCGATTTGTGCAGAACTGTCGTGTGTAGAAGTACCACCAAAACGTTGTCAAAGTAACATTCTTTGAATGTAAACAAAAGCACCACAATCGGCTATCAAAGGCTTGGCAGCACTGCGTCGGCCGCAGTGGGAGGAAAGCTTCTCCTTCTATCCCTACCCAACACGGCCTCAACAAAAAAAAAAAAACACGTATTTTAAGAAAGAAACCTTCGGCAAGTAGAAGTGGTTCCCTCAGAACGCAGAGGCAAAAATATAATGCAAGGTTACTTTACAGAGCTTATCCATGCAGTCCAAATACTTTTCTTATGCATGCGCGAGATAGCTGTCGAACGGGTGTCGAAGCAGATCCAGCCACTTTGTGTGTGCTGGAAACAGCTGTCGAAACGGTGTAGAAAGTCGAAAATCCCATTTGTTAAAAGTTCAAATTTCCGTGACTCCATTTTTACTTCCTTGTACGAAGTAAAAAGGAAGTATTGTAATCGTGAAGAGTTTCAGGCAGCATATTTCAACGAAAATACCCATTTTGACCGCTATCGAATGCAATTTAACGATGTTTTTGCGTGATATCTGTACGTAAGGACAGAATAAAATACACTTTTCCTTCAAAAAATTATAAAACTGCTTTAAAATTAATTCTGAAGAGAATTTTTCGTGGCGTCTGTACGAACGTACAGTGGATGGACAAAAATATGGAAACACCTTGTGAAATGCATGTTTGAAAAGAAAGATTGATTTTAATGAAATATGTAGGTGGCGCTGGCGTTTTTGACTACTGACGCCACCTATACAACTTCGTAAATGTGCTAAACAGTTCAGTTGTTGTCGGAGTACTGTTATGTGAGGTTGTCATTGCATTATGTCAGAGTTAACAGACTTCGAACGTGGGCAAATTGTTGGAGCACGTATGGTAGGTGCTTCCGTAAGCAAGGTAGCAGAGGTGTTTAGTGTTTCAAGAGGTACTGTATCGAAGATTTATTCCGCATATTTGAAAAGCGGAAAAACATCATCTGCTAAATCACAGCGCGGACGAAAGTGTGTCCTGAGTGATCGTGACAGACGATCATTAAGGGAAATTGTGACGAAAAATAAGAAGATCACAGCTGCAAAAGTTACTGCTGAAATGAATGTTGTGTTACCGAACCCTGTGAGTACCAAAACAATTAGAAGGGAGCTTCATAAACAGGGAATTGCTGGCTGTGCTGCAATTGAGAAGCCACTCATCAGTGATGCTAATGCCCGTAACAGGAAAAGGTGTGTTTAAGCCTGGACTATAGAGCAGTGGAAGCGAGTAATATGGTCTGACGAGTCTTCTTTCACATTGTTTCCCACTTCTGGCCGAGTTTACGTCTGGAGAAGGCCATCTCAAGCCTATAATACAGACTGCTTGTTGCCAAGAGTGAAACATGGAGGTGGTTCTGGTATGGTTTGGGCAGCCATATCGTGGTTATCTGCTAGCTATCTGCTAACTAGTTATCTGCTAACTGTGTCAGGGCACATGACTGCCAAGACTTATGTGAACATTTTGGCCGATCAATTTCATCCCATGGTACAAACATTGTTCCCCGATGGTGATGGTGTCTTCCAAGACGACAAAGCCCCTGTTCACATAGCTCACATTGTCCAGGACTGGTTTTCTGAGCACGTGGATGAGTTGTCCCATCTCCCCTGGCCACCACAGTCACCAGACCTGAATATTATCGAACCTTTGTGGTCTATATTGGAACGGAAAGTGTGTTCTCGTTATCCACCGCCAACATCGTTATCTGAACTTGCCACCGTTTTGCAGGAAGAATGGTATAATATTCCCTTGGCAAACATACAGGAACTGTATTTATCCATTCCGAGAAGACTGCAAGATGTTTTGGATGCCAACGGGTTTCCTACGCCATATTAAGCAAAGAAACATGTTTTTTTAAAGGTGTTTCCATATTTTTGTCCAGCCCCTGTATGTATGTATGTATCTCGCATAACTAAAAAACGAGTAGCCTCAGAATGTTGAAATTTTGTATATAAGACTGCTATAACATGCAGATGTGCACCTTGTATTTTGGTAGCAATTGGCCGCACCAAACGTATATAAATATATTTATATATATATATATCCACTCTGTTACCCGGCTCAGTGATCTCAGTTTCTTTACTCTTATAGGTTTGTAAATTGTACATTTTTTGCTTTAAAAATGATTGTATTATGTTGTTTTTATCTTCCAGTTAAGCTTTTTATGCCTTTAGTAAATCTGTATGCAATATTTTTAGAATTATCAACAATTTTAAAGTTGTCTAAGTGCCGCTAAGCCTTTTTTATGTGGCGGCCATTGATGTTTACATTTGAAACAGCAGACTAGTGGATTTGTTGCCAATCTAGAGAAACTTAGCTTCGCAACAACAAAGATAACGCCTTCATTTATTATTGCCAATTAAATCATGCTTAATTCTTTCTGGAATTTTTTTGAAGAAATAAATGTTTAAGATTTACTTCGTAATTTTTAATATAGATATTTTGAGTTTTTATGCATTTTTGCCTTCTCGCGAAGTGAGAACTAAATTAATTAAATGAGAAATACTCAATCGTCTGTGAAAAACTGTTTTTTTTTTTTTTTTTTTTTTTTTTTTTTTTTTTAATTTTTTTTAAATTTTGTTTGCTTAATTTCTTTTATACATCATTTCTAGCTTTATTATAGTATTTGAATAGAACATGCGGCAACGATTAGATAATTCTATTCTTTAAATGATATAAATTTTGTGCATTATGAGTTATAATGTGGACGAAATATATAAGTTAACTGTTATGTAATTATTGGATTATATAACAGTTAACTTAGTTTCCGTTATATAATTATTATATAAGTTAACTGTCATATAATTATTAATACTGTTAAGTGAATCTAGCGCCAGAGTGTCTCTTTGGTAAACAGATACTAGAGTGAATTTTGAAGAATGCATTTATTCTATTGTGGTTTATGCGCTGTCGGCGAAGTAGATTTAATTCAATCCAATAAGTTTAAATGAAATGTAAGAAAAAATGCGTATAATTCACAAGTCATGTGGTGAACACATCAGTTTTTTTTTTTTTTTTTTTTTACAAACGTATCGACAGAAATCAAATCAGTGATTCGTGCTATTAATTAATAGATTATTTATTTTGAGTAAATAAAACTTACGAAATCCGAGTTTACATTATTGCGAAAAGTTTTGTGAAAGAAAGAATTCTACAAGTTCTCTGGTTTTGTACCTTATTCCTCAATTTCCTGCACACCTGGCGATTTGGCAACGAGAATTTGTCCTTTCACGATTTATCGGAGCAGAAGTAAACTGATCTACGCTACGTCTATGGAAGTTTTCTTTCTTTACGTGCACGTTCTTTGGCTTGGTCGAGGACAGAACTCGTGAACTTAGGATCACATAGCTTAAAGCTGATCGAGTCAAATATGACTGCCGTTGAGTCAAGTGATTTTGGTGATATCTTTCTTGAGCGGCGCTCTCAGCTCCCTCCCCCCATACAAATGTTAAATGTAATTATTAAAACACTAAGCGAGACAAAAATCATTCTTATTTTCAAAACTACTGTCAATCTTCATTATAGTTTGACCATCATAGGCACACCATACGCAGAAATACATACGAGGTTTTTTTATATACGCAGAAATACATACGAGGAGCTTTTTTTTAATTTAAGACATAGAGAGGATGAATATACTAAAGGGAACTTCTGGTCGTTTTCCACCTGTGTTTCATTTCGCTCAGAGTTCAAAGAACACAGAGTAAAGAAGAAAAGAAATTATCTATCTAGTAATCTTAAGCCGATATACTGATTATAGGTATCATTTTTAGTAATTAATTGTTTGATTAAATTGCGCTTCATTTTGTGTTATTTTATGTGCTTAATTTTGCGTTAAACAAACACTTGAATACATTATGTATTACAACTGTCTAATTAATACATTTTGAACTGTAAAATAGATGCATTCTAATCACTTCAATGTTCTAGCGTAAGAAATACCCGTTTTGAATGTTATGAAGCTAAGTTTTATAATTAAAACATTTATTAAGATTAAAAATGTAGGGTTCAAATACACAGAGTATGATTAAAGTAACTACCATATTTCCTTTCGTTATTTTTCTACACAGCGTTTTAGCGAAAGCCTCTAAAAATTTGTAAAATATTCGTATCAATTTCCGCTTCATCTGTTGACACATATTTTCCCTCTGAGGTAAAGTTTGTTTGTAAATTGTTATTCCCTAGATTATTTTTATTTTGATTCAGTCAATACAATTTTTATTTGAATCTTTGTAATAGTATTTCATCCCTTTTAATCCCTTTTATTTTCCCTTACATTCATTGTTTGAAAGGTATTTTGTGCAGATTTTTCGTTAAGCTACTTGGACATGGCAGGTGTTTTCACATTTGAGAAACTTTCCAAACGTGTGATTTTACCTTACTTCTATTATTTACTTTCCAGCTCGTTGTAACTTTATCTCTAATGATGTATTCGATATTTCCAAACCCGCTTCTTTGTTTTAAAGAAATAATCTTGTTATAGTGGCCAGTAGTTTATCCACGACTACTTTCCATTTGTCCTGTAACTCTGTTCGGAAATTAAATGATTCGCATGATTTTTTACTCTGAATTTTCGGATGGTTAAATTAATTTAAAAAAGGGGGTAATAAGCGAGGAAATGTGATATTTTTATATATTTTATATTTTCTAATTATTGCTCCCATATCAGCTTAGCGTGCAAGCATTGATTATATTGTTACGAAATGTACAGGCGCGGTGAGATAGCTTCCCCGCAAAGCAGTTTTAGAGATGACATAAAAATGGCAAGAAAAGACAAGGTTGCCACATTTGGCGAGAAATCGCCCATTTGGTGACATTTGGTGACGAAATTGACGATATACCATGGACAAATGGAGAACCTTCTGGAAAGAATCCTTACCAGTTTAGCCCAGAATGTTCTCCAACACAAGCTGAAAGCTATATAAAACCTGCTGGTCCGCAGTCAGTGTGTGCTTCGTCTAGCAAGCTGATAGTGAGCGAGTGTCTCGAAGTCTAGCGCCGAGTTGGTCGTCGAGTGCATCGAGAGAGTCTTTTAGTGCATCGCGAATTAGTGCATCGTCGAGTTTTGTCTTAGACTGTGCTGAGTCGAGATCTATACTCTTGTGTATTGTCGAGTGCATCGCGTTAAGAGTCTCGAGAGTACGTGGAGTTCCGAGAACGACCAAGCAGAGTTGGGAGCTATACTCGGGTGCTTTGCAGTGAAGCTGTGTCTACCGTTATTGCCTGACAGTGTGAAGGCTGTGTCGCTGAACGTGTCAGCGTGTTTATAACAGTTCGACGACTGTAAAAGTGATTTTGAAGCTATCTGATTAATATTGGTAAATAAAGTGTGTTTCGATACTTCATCAAGTGTCGTCGTTATTCACTCCAAATCTACAAACCCCATACGAACGTGAAGGAAGAAAATAACGTAACAACTCGTGTCAGAAAAGAAAAACGCAACAATATTCTTGATTAGGTACTCACTTCTCCGTCGGGATCAAAAGAAGAAAAACGAACAATGAAACGATGAGGAATGAGGCACACAATAATTTCTTTCTATCTATGTAATCCACGAGAAGAATAAATATCACGAAACCTGGGAAAAGGAAGAGAGCTGTTAGTTCTATTAGTAGAATTAAACAACGCTAAAGAGCTTACAAAATTAGAATTATATGAAAAAGATCTTTTAATATAATTTATTATAACTGCATCCTTCGTAAATTAAATTAATCGTATAATTTTCATTTTCGGATCATTAGTAATCATTAGTAAAAACGGAGGGGGGGGGCATACGAGATGAAATATGGTACACTGATGCAATTCCGTAAAAGAAAAAAGTCACTATAAACATACAAATAAGAGTTAAACACAAGATTTTTTTGTCAATCATTTAACGCTAAAAACGTTTTTAGCTTAATAAAACGGATTGTATACATAGCAACAAAAGACTCCCATTGAAAATAAAATTTTTGTTATACAAGTCGGTATATGGATTTCTCGCACGGAGATACTTGGAATAATTTGCATGGTGCCTTAATCTGAAAACAGCATATGATGAAAATTTCCTTTACTTATTTGACCAGCAGATCTATATTCAATCAGTATTTCACAGATCATTAATCTCTCGTAATCCCACAAATGGATTTGAAATCACAGCAAGTTTCCATTTCAGTAATTTATTGTTGCGAAAAGCCTAGGTGCAGTAAGATAGCTTTCCCGCAATGCGGACTTAGAGTTATCAGAAAGTGGCAGAGAAAAGCAGAGTTAAAAGCAGAGCAGAGAGTGGCGCGAAATCTCCCATTTGGCGACAAAATTAGCAATATGCCATTTGAGTGAGAACATTCTAGAACGCATTCCTAGCAGTTTTCCCGAGAATATTCTCGAAGGAGTTCCGAGAAAACATTTGTTTGTAAACTATGAATAATAAATAAATTATGATAAATATGACTTCAATAAAGGAAGACTTCTTCGTTAAGACAGAAGTATTTTGAAGTTTCATTTACATTATTGCTAAGAAAAATAAACCGGAAATTTCGAAAGGCAGGTCTTTTTAAGCTTTTGTAGTTTATTCTAAAATAAAATCTTCAGAACAAAGTTCCGAATATTGTAATACTATTGCAAACTTTCTTCTCAAGCACTGTAAGTGCTGCCAAAAGTAAAAAGCTTTTTCTAAATAAAAATTATATAAGATGTATTTAAGAAAAACAAATGTTTATTTTTGTAGTCAAGAAATCTTTCTCTGCTGTGTACATCACAGCAATAGCAATCAAATATACCTTCACATACCTTCACACAATAAATATATCTTATGGCTAGCTCTGCGAATAAAATTAACAAATTTTTTATTTTATTTTTGAATTCAAGAAATTTTGTTTTTGCATTCAAGAAATCTTTCTCTGCTGTCTACATCACAGCAAAAGCAATCAAATAGACTTTCACAATCTCATGGATGGCTGTGCGAATAAAATTAAAAAACAAAATAAAAATATAATTTTAAAACATTTTAATTAAAGTGTTCCTTCAGAAATAAAAACTGTTTAAATATATTTACTCGTACGCCATTTTGAAGTTTTCTGTAGCTATTTGTTGGTACATCAAAAAAAGTGACAAATTTAGGGACAACTTCGGCTGGGAAAAGTTCTAGTTACGCCACTGATCACAACCAACTATTGCCCCACAGGAGGTGGCGAATGTTATGTGTGAATACAGGTTGACTTCTGGAAGATGGTTGAGAGATAATGAGGTGCTGTAACAGGTTTTGTAAGAACTGATGGTGGGAACGCAACAACGGCTGCTTGAACCTAAAATAGTTAACGTAAGTGCAACATTCTAATACAAACAGCCCGAGTGGTGGCCCCCAGCCGCGTGGGATGATTTTTCGAAATTTTTTGTAGAATAGAATCCCTTCTCTTGTTTTGAAGGTCAAGTGCGCAGAATTATATCAAGATCGGAAAAAAATTGTAGATTTGTATGAATTACACGCACACAAACTACGGACACTCTATTTTATTATATGGATGAAGAGAGAGAGATGATTTTAATGAATCCAACAAGTGTCATTTTACGAGGAACTTATAAAGTAATAATAATTGAAATGAATGTGCTTTTATTTCTGTTAATTAGCTTAGTTTTTTTAATCAACCTACTGACCGGCCCGGTGCTTTCCTAAAAGAAACTACCATGAGAAAGAATTTTTTTATGTCAAAATTCCCTGGGACTTTATACCTGGATTTATGTTTTTAATATATTAATTTAATGGATCCAAATTTTAAGATGCAAGTATATACATTTTTTAAAACATCACAAAACGTATTTTACGCCGTATATATACGGCTTTGCCGGTCAGAGGATAAAATAAAAATATTGAAAGAAAAATTAAATATTTTACACTTTGTTGAACATACTAACATACTTAAAAATATTTTAATTCGGGCAGTAGCATGACATATTTCTTAAATCCCTGCATTTGTTTATTAAATTCAAAGAACAATTAAATATACTGAGTTTTTCAGAGCGGTAACATACTTCTTTTATGTAAGTAGATTTCTCCGAATTCTGCTTTGATTCTTCTTGGAAATCAGAAATCCTAAAATAATGGAAAACAAGAATTCCCAACAATCGACACTTCCAAAATTTTTTTTGTAACGGCATCTTCGCGATCACAATAGCTAACTGAGGTGCTTACCTGGAAAATCTAAGGAACTTGTCCATAGAATCTCTATGAATTCATTTTGACTCATGGAATTAAAACAAGGTTCCTTCGAGGTATCGTTCTTCTCCGATGCATTGAGAAACCAAGTGATGGTATTTTCTGTAAGTAGTAAAAAATTGGATTTCAGTTTTATATAGTTTCTTCCGTTTTGTAACACTACTATAATTTTTATTTGGCCCAAAGTGATCCAGAATAAACTTATTTCAGCTTTATATTTCATTTTAGTTTTTTAAGAATCCTAAACAGCAAACTCAGGCTAATATTGACATTTTCATTAATTTATGTTATTACAAATCACATCATTGTTAATTAACGAAATTAACATTTTATACAAATAAATAACTTTTTTTTTTTTTTTTTTGAAAATATGCTCGGATGTTAAAAGTAACGATAAAATTGGTCCTTTTAAAATTAAAACATGCGAGGATATTTTAATTTATGTTTTTGTTTGTCATTCGGTTGTTATGTATTCTTGTGTTGCTATGAATTTATTTTTTATTTTTTTTTCTGTTATGTTCATGTAAATACTTGCAAGTATCGAAGATCCGTCTGTCGCACAAGCTATGTTTTTTGTTCATTTAAAATTTAAATGAAAAGGTTATTTCAAACTTCTTAAGATTTGGTGATTTGTTTCAAACTAAGCGATAACTCGCTTCCAGTCTAATAGGGTCTGCACAATATTAACGCAAGCTTCTATATACAACAGGACCCTATATCTTTATCACTGTAATCATCGGCATAATTCTCATGAGTGTACAGATATCAATATCATTGAAAATACGTGGTTCATGCTCAAAACGCCTATGCATCAAATGAAAGAATAAGCAAAGATCATTTTAAATATGTTCTGCAAGATGAATGGTACAAAATATCTGCAGATGTACGGAACGACAATATAAAAGGCTAAATGTTTTACGGTACTTACGTATTAAACAAACGAACTTGTCGCAATTTGGCGACTTTTACAGTTGAAAATATAAAAGGAACTTATCGGGTTCAAGATGGCAGTTTTCGTGACTTTTTAAAAATGACTGCTAGATTTTCGATAGCTATCGTAAGAAGACATTTTTTGCGAAATCCTGTTACTGTTTAAAAAACATCAGAAAATTGCACGAACTCGACATCGGGCAGTGGCTACATACCAAACGCATCTCTCATCATTATTCCCTTCAGAGATTTTGTTACAAAATTTTGTATTCCCGCAGAAATATAAACTCAGTTTCTTCCTTGTTGGCAAATTCCACAAGCGCATATTTTTAAACTTGAGTTTAAGGCAAAAAATACGGAATCTGCCGCGATGCAAAAAAATTTAAAATTCATTTTAAGTTTAAAATAATTAATAAAAATTTCAAATTTAATTTTAAAAGGCACCAATGTTTTCACGAAACACTTAGTAGACCGTATAGGGTCATAGGCCAAACTTTGTTTTGCAAGGTGGACCGGACTACGTCCTAACAAAACAAAACGTACAGTTTCTTATCTGATGTTAGTTTTAATTCCAATATTGTTTGCAGTCTATCTATGCACACATTGCTCTTCAGAAATCTCCTCCCAAAAAAAGTCGCATTTACTCAAATCTGGAGTGCTCATAGGTCACGAGATGTCGCCATGTTTAGATACAAGTTTGTCCGGGAAGATGTTCTCCTAAAGCAGCCATGGTCACACGAGCATTATGAGTTGGGCCTCATCCTGGTGTAAAAAGTGTACACCACACCGTAACTTTCGGATGTAATGCCTAACTATGTAATGACTTTTCATGCAACTCCACCTGGGTTTTCATCATTCCAATAGCGACTCAAGTCAGACAGCACTTATAAAGCGATTTTACGCACAAAGCACGCTGTACATTAGAACACTACTCTATTGAACAAATGACATTAAACGTCAAATAATAATTCAAAAACTTCACGCCCTCTTGGGAGCAGGAAACGAACTATCGGATTTTAAAAATTTCCGGCTTCGTTGGGAGATCTTATATAAAGATTAATCTATAAAATACGTTGGAACTTGGAATGCAAAAAAAAATGATAAACATACGATAATGACGCCATTGCCTGACTACCTGCAAAATGGCTATGAGCATGGTTGTCAGAGTTTGGCACTTTCTGAAAATTTGGTGGCATTTCTACTAAGGTAATTGCGATAATACACAAGTATCTTTTTTTAATGTATTCTCAAATTTTTAAAGTAAAACTCTGTTAATATTTAATTTAATGCTACAAGTAACTTTTAAAGTTTTTTTTTTTTTTTTTTTTTTTTTTTTAAGTTTTCTGTATTATTGTCAAAAATGAAATTATTCATTTAGCTTACGAAACTTTCATAGTTTAAGGGAAATTATTCATTAAGTGTATGAAATAAAGATATCTTTGTTCTTATTAGTAATTATTATATTAGTAATTATTATTTATTTGTTTTGAAATCTACATTTATGAATAAAAGGCTGGGTGTATTCTCATTTTTTTTTGGAGTATCTGTATCTTAAGATGGCATTTATTGTATTTTAAAAGATTGTATACCTTGTTTCGTAACCAAAGTAATTTTTCTTCTAAGCCCACTACAAAGCCTTATTAGCAGTTCTCTTTTTCTTAAAGTGACTTTGATAATATGTCCTTGTTTCTGATGTCTGCACTGAATGGGACGTGCAATTTTTGAACAAGTTAGATTAACTGAGTATGTCAAAGCTCAAGAAGACTACCTGCCTAAGGCAGGATGCTTCCGTAGAGAACGTTTTAAAGGAACCTGGCTCGTATGCATGTTTGCACATTAGTAAAACGAATCATGCAGTCAAACCGTTCGTCTGTGATCAAACCCAGGTAGAACTTTCAGTATGAATTCTCGTAAATTTGTATAATTATTTTATAAATTTCTAAAACATTTATATCATTAGATATACTTAATAGAGATTTATGTTAATTAACCTTTTGTTATGATTTGAACCTTTACTTTAACTTCTTCTTCCCGTAGTCGTGTACTCCTTTCTTAGTCCTGCTTTCGTTCCGTAGTCTTCCTAGTTGTGGTGTATGTTAGCCAAGGCTATAAATGTCTTAGAGTGAGAACTCCTGGTAGCTTCGCTTTGCAGATAACGCACTATGTCCGACTATACTAAAGTTGTTCTGGCTTCAGCATTTTGCTGACCGATGTTCAAAAACGTACGCCCTTAATTATCTTAATTCAGTTTAAGTAGTCTATTTTGTGATTAGTCTCAGACTACGTAGCATACACTGAAATAACTTAATCTTACGTTATGTTAAATACCCGCAAGTGGCAAGGGTTCCTCTGTAGCACAAATAGTGCGTTCTGTTCATTTAATGAGTTAAATAAGAAGGTTATTTTAATTTCCTTATAATTTACTTCATTTGCTTCAGATTAAAGCTATTACTCGATGCCAGTCTAGTAAGGTCTGGGGAACATCGAGATAAGCCTCTACACACGGCAGAACCTATAAGTTATTTTGTTACGCTTTAGGTAAGAACTTTGATTTACACACTTTTTTCAAATTACAAGTAGGCTCCTAAACATCAGAGTTTGTAACTCAAGTCCGTGGAGCAAATTTTTTTTAAAGGGGAAGCCAATATCCTCAGAGCTTTCCTCCTATTTTGATGAAAAATATAAATAAAAGGCTGTACTGGAGTTGTATTCAATTCATGCAATCCCTTGGTCTGTTACAGACCATTATATTTTTTAGCTTAATACATTGCTCTGTGAGCAATTTTGTGATTTGCAATATCCTAAATTGTTAAGAAGAATTTTGGTTTTTATCTCTATGTTCTGTTTGCACTATTCATATCTTAAAGTATTTGACTATTTTTGTGACTGTTAATGTTATCACGTAAAATATGAATATAAATTTCAGCTTTCATGAGCAAATGAGTTCTTGGTTTTCCTGGAGGACTTCATTTTCTCCGTTTGGTGGCACTAAGCGCTCTCATTCAGCTCTTTCTGTTTATCACCGCTAGTCTTTACACATTTTAGAACGATCTCGACTAAGAATTAAAAACAAAGGCAAATATTTTGGACTAAACATTTCTGGGAACAGTTTGTTATATTAAATGAGAAATATCTTCTGCTACTTAAAAATTCACTCTTCTTTCAAAATGTTGCATGAAAACAAGCTGCGGGTCAAAGGATATGTTTTTGTGCTTTCCGAACCGAAACACTTCTATTCCATAATTCAAAAAAGTTGTAAAATATATGTTATTAAAATTTCCAAATGCAAAATAAGCAATGTCATTAATCGGAAATGGAAAAATCATCAATCTTTATTTCTACTTGGGAAGAAGTGTACAAACGGATACTTGAAAGAGGTACCTACCGTTTCTAATGTTTCTAAAAAAATAATCGATAAAGAAAGAAATTTCGGAACGCTGTAATCAGTTGTAAATTCTTTAAATAAATCTGTAACGGCATTAAATAAAATAATAAACCAAGATTTACAGCTTGAAAGAGTTGAAAAACAATGTTTACCAGCTTTCGCCGAGGCATGTGGCTCAACGTAAAGCAACCTTGTAAGAAAACGGTTTAGGAGGTAAACGGAAATACATTGTGACACTCGATGAAGCATAGGTTCACCTAAATAACTGCAAACAAAACAAAACAAAATATGATGTGTGCACCACATGACTTCTTTGTGCGGAATATTAAATTATACACGTTTTTTCTTGCTTTTCATTTGAACTTACTGGATTGAATTAAATCTACTTCGTCGATAGCGCATAAACCACAATAGAATAAATACACTCTTTAAAATTCGCTATATTTGTTTACCATAGCAACACTCTGGCCCTAAATTCACTTAACAGCGTTACATTTCGTTCATTTTTTTAACTCAGAATATAAGAAATTTATATCATCTTAAGAATTATCTAATCGTTGCCACATATTCTATTCAAATACTAGAATAAATCTAAAACAATGTATAAAAGAAATTAAGCAAATAGCAACAACAACAACGAAAAAAAGAAAAGAAAAGAAAAGAAACAGTTTTTCACAGGCGATTCAGTATTTCTCATTCATTTAATTCAGTTCTCACTTCGCGACAACGCAAAAATACATTAAAACTCAAGATGTCTGTATTGAAAATTATGAAGTAAATCTTAAACACTTATTTCCTCGAATAAATTTCAGAATGCATTAAGAATGATTTAATTCGCAATAATAAAAGAAGGCGTTATCTTTGTTATTGGGAAGCTTACTTTCTCTAGATTGGCAACAAATCTACTATTCTGTTGTTACAAATGTAAACAAGCAATGGCGACATGGCAAAAATCATTAGGCTTACCGGCACTTAAACAACTTTTAAATTGTGGATAATTTTAAAAATATTGCATACAGATTCACTAAAGGCATAAAAACTTTAACCGGAAGATAAGAACAACATAATTCAATCATTTTTTAAGCAAAAAATGCACAATTTACAAACATATAAGAATAAAGAAACTGAGATCACTGAGCCGAGTAACAGAGTGGATATATATATATACATATATTTATATACTTTTGGTGCGGCCGATTACAACCAAAATACGAGGTGCACATCTACAGGTCATAGCAGTCCTATATACAAAATTTCAACGTTCTGAGGCCACTCGTTTTTGAGTTATACGAGATACATTCGTACGTACACGTACGTACGCGCAGACGCCACGAAAATTTCTCTTCAGAATTTATTTTAAATTAGTTTTACAATTTTTCGGTGGGGGCAGGAGTCCTTTATCCTGTCCTTACGTACAGATGTCACGCAAAAACATCGTTAAACTGCATTCGATAGCGGTGAAAATGGATATTTGTGTTGAAATATGATGCCTGAAACTTTTCGCGATTACAATACTTCCTTTTTACTTCGTACAAGGAAGTAAAAAGGCTTATTTATTATCAAAACGAAGAGGAAAAAATATACAAACCTACTTCCGTTCATGTAAAGAAAGTTTCCTAAAGGGCTTAGGATTGCCGCAGGATTCTCTTACAATGAAATATTAAAGTGAAAACGATGGGGGGATATTAAAAATCGACTCAATGTACTGTTGGCTTTAAACTTTTCTCACATGTATCCACTGCATATATAGTTTTACTTATTCATCAGGACGAAATTCAAGAACGAATACTTTATTTAATGACAAGTATATATTCGTTTCATATTCTAACTCAAAATTCTTTCTCGTGTTTACATTTTCATCTATCGCGTTTACATTAATACGACTAGTTTTGAATGATCCTGACACCTTCTAGCAATGAATTGTGTAAATTGCTAACAGTATTATCAAAGAAAGCTTTACTTCCGAAAAAAATTCCATTTCTTTGTCCCGGTGACTTTCAAAGCATGAAACTACAAGAGAATAAGTCATACATCAAAACAAGTCGCTTCGAAGAATACGGCGGCATTCCTCGAAAAACTGAAGATTAATACAGGTATTATATACTATATATATGTGTGTATTTTTCAATATATTTCTGCGAAGTTCTCTCCCCCCCCCAACCATGAACTGTTGTGACTTTAGTTTCTCGAGAATACTCTAAGCGGAAACGCATCACGATTGAAGGACTCTGGAAAGCAGTGAATAAGGAATGGAAATCATTACCCCTGGAAATATTAACGAAAAGCCCTTCTGTTATGAAAATCACGATACAGACTTATAGTCTGCAAAAAAAGGTTATCAGATCGAACATTTAAAAAATTTTATTTGCATTTTAAATATTAATTAAACGACCCCTAAATTATTCTAAAAATGAGTTAACATCCTCTGTATTATTTACCTAACAATGTTAAGTTACATATACTGCTATGTGCAAAGAAAGTGTTACCCTATTTCGAAAACAGGTAGTGTAAAGTGCCGTACCGTGGAAAATAAATACTTTGAATATACAAATGTGAGAATTTGATTCAACGTATCTTTAATGTACTCGGTATATTCTTTTTCATCTGTGGTAACAAATTATAAAAGCATGTCACTATGTGTAAAAATGCTCTCTCATTTAAAAGCAAATGGGTGATTTCCACTATATTTACCAATTTTTAGGAAATGTTGAATTTTATATAAGAAAAGGCAAAGAGAAAAAAATGTGTGTGACGTGGAGGCACTCGGTTGATCAATGTTTACGTTTAAAAGTAGTGTTTTCGACAATAAGAATAATCAGAAACAATCTGAGACAGATCATTGACTAGTCAAAAGAGTTGAACGCTTTCTGTGCGCTCGACGAGTTAACATGAAACACACATGAACTATGAAATATCAGCATGAACGAATTAACATTAAACATTAGCACGTGTTAACTCAATGAGTTAGTATGAAATATTAATACATTAAAAAATTATTTGAGACAAATCCCTGGGGACTCAAAACAAGAACCAAACATTGGACAGGAAACAGGTACATTGATTGGACATTTTAATATAAATCATTATTCGATTCGATAGAGAATTTATAGCTAGCATAGAACTACTAGTTCTGTACTAGCGCCAGACTATGGAACAATTAAGTATGGAAGAATGTAAGTTAGTACATTGTATTATGGATACAGTATATAAGAAAGCATACTGTATACGTAATGCAGTATACACAATATACATTTGTAAACATACTGTAGGCATAATATATTATACAAACTGTGTACTATACTATATGCGTAATGCAATATACAAATATACTATATACATATTTACAAACTATATTTCTTTATACACATAATATACAAACTGTGTACTGCACAAACTGTGCAATGCATGAATTGTACACTATACCGTACACGTAATAAAATATATAAACATACTGCACACCAAATTACATACTGTTGTAAATATTTAATTATTTTTTATTGTATTTTTTTTATTTTCTGTTATTGTTGTAACATTTTGTATTTCTTTACTTATTTATTTATTGTTTTATAATGGTAATTTTATGGTTTGTTTTGCGTTTAATATAATTTGTGGCCACATGTCTTGAATTTAACGTTTATTCATTGCACACTACGTAGATCTTTTAATTCTGAATGCAAAGGCTTTGAAGTTGGAAAAATAGCTCAAATAGAACAAGAAATATAAGCGATTTCGTATTTAAAGTACCCCGGTCACAAGTTTTGGCGATTTTTTGGAAGATTCGCGTAAACACATTTTCGAAGCCCTATGACAGATTCTTGCCGAAATTTCCAGAGTCTAAAAACAAATCGGAGAACTGAGTCGCAGCATGAGTCTGCATGTCTTCTAATGGTAACGCACGGTTAGTACTACTCCCCTCCACCTCCTTTTTCCGTCCTCACGGATCATCACATTGTCATGAGTCAAACAAAGGCAAGCACCGTTAAAGGCAGTACCTGAATCTGAGCTGGTAAAGTCTGTTACTGGTATTCAGAAGCTTAGTTGTGAATCCATTGTGAGGCTTTACGTTATTAGTTAAACTACGAGTTAGGGCTTACCCTGAGAATAATTTCAGGAACTTAATGATTTATTTCATGCGCTAAGGAGAAATTGCTAAATATTCGTGTTGTCCTTGAGTTATTTCCAGCTGTTATTGAGTTGTGTGTGTTATTGGCTGAGATTATTTTCCTAACAAATTATTCATTTCTTTTACTTATCTGGATTCATGAACTAAAGAAGCATCAATATTCCTTTAGCTCGCGACAGTACTCTATGTAATAGAAACTACGTATACTAATATACAAAACACAAAGTATGTAAGAACATCGTAGGAAAACCTAGTGAATTATAAAGTTCAAGATTTACAATGTTCCAGTTCCAGAAGTTAATGAAAACCTCATTAGAGAAATTTAACAGAAAGAAAAGAAAATTAGCTGAAGGTGTTTTGCTTACCACTCTTCAGTCTTCCTTGAGCAATAAACGGAGTCAGTATATCCAAGCCAGTCACAGTCACGGCTGCAGCTAGCCTATGTTCAAGAAATAAATAAAGCAATTAAATCAACTGCAATGGTAGCAATTAAATCTCCTTTGAAAAAGTTATAAAGATTTTAAAACAATTAGAAATTTTTATTTTCCTATATTATTTTGCTCTATACACCGAAGAAGAAATAACCGTATAAAGCAAAGTTATAACATTACATTTGGCACATAACTTCCTCTGAAGTATAAATACCCATTAAGAACTCAATGCGGCAAAGGGTCGACTCCGTACAGTATCGCCAGGTCTTCAATAGGCTCACAAAGGCATCTTGATAAAATTGATTTGGATTTTACTACGGTATCGACAATGTCGATCCTATGCAAGCAGTCGTTTCAAACTGGCGGCCCGCCAACGTATATCAATTAAGTACTTGTTGCAAATGTCGAACCTCTGCAAAGTCCATCGCAAGCCTTTGAAGGCGTGATAAATAGACATTACTATCTATGACTACAAAATTGCTAATGCTTTCTTTATTTTTATGTCAACCGTATGGTTATTCCAGGCAGTATGGTTCCAAAAGGTATACACATATTTTGGTGTATGTATTATGGGTGCATCCTCATAATGATCTCCGTCTTGCAAACTGCGGTCAAGACTTATTCATGTGAGATGCCTTTGAGGCATTACAAGATCATTGAGTCGACGTTACAGATGGGTATTGTAATATTAAAATTACTTTGTATTCTTAATGGAATGTAGATTTCTTTGAAAGAAATAATATTCTGCTAGTTACTTTATCCATGATCACTTTTTGTTTGTCTTGTTCTTACTCTAACCGCGTTCTTCGGAAATTAAATAGCACGCATTAATTTTCCCCTCTCGATATTTGGACCATAAAATTAGATAAAAAAGACATGTAAAACATACGAAGAAATATGATATACTGATGTGGCTTCCTAAAAGAAAAAAAATCATTAAAACGATCATCCAACTAAAAACATCAGATTTTTTTTTCTATTCAAAGAGTTCTAAAACCATTTTTAGCATTAAAAACTAATCGTATGAATTAAGTCCTCACTGAAAATAAAATTCTGTCGTTGAAGATCACAGCAACAGCAAAAACATCTACTACTACTATTACTATTACGGTTAAAACTATTATTATTATTATTTTGTTCGCAGAACCATCAATGACACTGATCCATAGTCTCTACATGATTAGCATCGATCGCATAGATCAGGGTTGGCCAAATTTTATGTCAGTAAGAGCCGCACGTTTGAATTCAGGAATGTTCGAGAGCCGCATCTAGATTTTCTAAAAGCCACAAGTTCATATTTACATCATTATAGAAGTAGTGGAGGAGGTTTTAAATATAAAGAAATCCCTGATAACTTTGAAAAAAGAATCTAAACTAGTTAATTTCTTCCTATTGGACATTGAATAGTTTTCGTTTATCATATTTCATACATATATTTTATGTGCATGAGCCGCACAAATTGCCTGCGAGAGCCGTATCAGGCTCGCGAGCCGCCCTTTGGCCACCCCTGGCATAGATTTAAGGCCAGAGGTTTAGCCCTCTTGATATTTGCAGACGTATCGTCGTTTCAGCAGCTCGGCGTACTACATACGTACCTTTTTTAAATAAAGGCCACGCTTAGTGCTAGGCATTTGTATGCTAATTCAAAATTAGCTTTTTTTAGTTAGAGTTTTAGTTAGTACTTTTTATATCCTTAAATTCGGACCACAAGTGGTTGGTCTCTGTATTCCGAAGTTCGGAAGATCCTGTAAAATATTGAAAATAAAAGGTTTCGTATACCCTTCCTGCTTGTGTTGTCTACTTCACACCTTCTTGAACATAGCTTGAGTAAGCTCCCTGTTCCTATTCAGTATCATTCATGTTTCCAAAGCAAATGAGAAACACAAGTCCTGACAGTGGCTCCTGAAGAAGAAGAATAACCATGGCTGAGTTTCAAGAAGAACCTGTGGTGCCTGCAGCAGCGGCTCAAAATCCAGAAATGCCAGCTGTCACCCTGGAAGGATTTCGTTACATCGTCCTGACCATGCGTGCATCGATGAAACCAGCAACAAGCTTTGACGGAAACTCACCGGTGACCAGTTTTTGGAAAAATTGGATGACCACTTCATGCTACATCCAGTCCATGAGTTCCAAAAAGTCACCTTAGCTACCAGCGCTTTGAGGGGCCAAGCTCTTAATTGGTTCAAATGTATAGGAAGAAACCTCTTGGGTCAAGCGGGAAGTCCAACGTATACTTATGAAAATTTCAAGACTGCCTTAGTAAAAGCCTTCCCTGTCGTAAGATATCGTGCCAAATTGGAAGCGGAACTCTTCAGCACATACCAGCAACGAATCGAAAATCTTTCAAGCTTTATTTTAAGAAAAATTCACGTCTTTAAACTCTTGTATGGAAGCCGACCGGATCGTGAAATAATCCAAGTAATTTTGCCTAGGTTACTTCCCCAAGTACAACACTTTATTGAATTAAGGAATCCGACGACATTGGAAAAGTTATTTGAGCTCGCAATCCAGTTTGAAAGTAGAAGAACGGCGGACATTGAAAGAAGACGCCAGTACGAGCAACGAAGCCAATTTGGTGCGCCAAGACCACAGCAAAGGCAAGAGCACGGCGACGGAAGAAAGTCGAATCAGTGGTCAAAGAAACCCGAGTATCCAAAAACAAGCGGAGAACGTCGACAGTTCAATAATAAGCCAGGAAAAAAGTTTGAAGGCCAGCGGAAAAAGAAGAAAGGCATGGAAAAGAAGAAAGGCATGGAAAAGAAGAAAGAAGATTTAAACTAAAACGGATTTCTGATGACGGGAGGGTGGGGAAATCCGAAGGCCAAGAAAATCCCTCTTCCTTTATGCTAAATACAGTTATTGTGAAAACTTTGATTCTTCCAAAGATTGAAATTTTGGTGAACAATATTCCAGCCACCGCACTCTTGGATATGGCCCGTAGTGTTCCTGTGTGGCAGAAGATTTTTTTAGGAAATACTTCCGTAAATATAGAATATATAATTAGGATAATACGACAGTGTTAGCTGCTCAGGGGAAACGATGCAAATGCATAGGTAAAATACCACTCCATATCCGTATTAAGGACGAGCAGGTAAAAATTATGTTTTTTATCGTAAAAAATCTACAAGCACATGTAATTTTAGGGATAGATTTTCTTTCAGAGGCAGAAGCAGCGCTATATTTTAACCAAGCGTTCCTTAAGCTGACCATGAAACCAGTGCTCGAAGAAAAAAAAGGACCACCCAAGTTAAATCTCAAGCACCTGCCTACGGGAGAGCAACTAAAAATTCGCCAAGTGGTAAGTGAATTTGCTTCTTTATTTAGTGATATTCCCGAATTTACTCAAGTGACGAACCACGAAATCGACACAGGAGATTCACTGCCAGGTCGCGACAAGCCGTATCGGTACGATAAGACTAAAGAAAAAATTATAGAGTAGCACATTCGAGATATGTTAAGTAAAAAATTCATAACGCCGATCTCAAGTAGTTATGCCAGCCTGGTTGTGTTATGTAAGAAAAATAACGATTATCCAATAACACATCCAAAACGTTGGCGTTTTGCAATTGACTATCGTAAATTAAACACCATTACTAAATATCCGGTATATCCGTTACCTATTATTGAAGAAATTTTAAGGAACATAACTTCTACGAAATACATGACTACGTTAGACCTAACGACGGGTTATTTTCAAATAGGTATAAAACCGGAAGATGTGCCTAAGAGTGCTTTTATAACCAAGTCTGGCACTTATGCATTCTTGCGTATGTCGTTTGGCCTTTCAGGGGCACCGGCAACATTTCAGCGATGTATGGACATTGTGCTAAGGCCTGTTCTTGGAAAGAACACATTTATATATTTAGACGACATCATTATTACTAGTGATAATTTGGATCAACATATAAAAGATTTGAGAGAGTTGTTTTCATTATTAAATGAGGCCGGTCTAAAAGTTAATGTTGAAAAGTGTAAATTTGCAGCCACTGGGATATAAAATATTTCAGAAAGGAATCGAGACGAACGAATCAAAAATAATCGCCATTCAAAAGTACTCGCCGCCAAATACGGCGAAGAAGCTGTCTTCTTTTCTAGGACTTTGTTAATATTATAGGTCCTTTATAAAATACTTTGCAGCTATTGCTGAACCATTGTTAAAATCAAAAAGGAAAAAGGCAAGATTCTCGTGGACGGCCGAAGCCAATAGTGCTTTCGAAAAATTAAAGCAAGCATTAACGCAAGCCCCTGTTTTGAAATTTCCTGAAAATGATGAGAATTTAGAAATTTCAGCGGATGCTTCGTATTATGCGGTAGGAGCAGTACTTTCCCAAAATCAGCAGCCCGTGGCAATTTTTAGTAGAACTTTAAATGAAACTCAAAGACATTATTCCGCGACTGAGAGAGAGGCACTTGCAGTTCTTTTAGCAGTGCAAAAGTTCCGAGTCTCTTTTGGAAGTGCGCCAGTAAACAGTGTATTCTGATCATGCGACGGTAACTAGATTATTCTCAGGGAAAAACTTATCCCCAAGGTTAATATGATGGGCACTCAAGTTACAGGAGTATAATTTGGTAATCAAACACACCCCCGGAAAGGAAAATATCGTAGCAGAGGCCCTACCCAGAATAAAAATAGATGAAGAAGGTAATACTGTAAAGGTGGCAATGCTCACAGCATATACGATACATTCTCGAGAAACTGTAATAACCGAACTGGGTAAGGATCCGGAATTTAAAAATATTTATGATTATTTGAAAGATCCTGAAAATTTTAGCCACCAAGATATTGTGGCAATAAGAAATAGGGCGGCGCATTACGAACTAATAGATGGTCTATTATTTTATACAAAAACTACGAATTTCGACCTGTTATCCCAGTTATAGATTAATATACTGCAGGAGTTGCACGATTCGTCTTTGGCATCTCATGGTGGTATTCGAAAAACCATCCAACGCGTACGCGAAGCAGTTTATTTTCCTGAGCTGCAAAAGTTAACAAGGGAGTATGTCCAGTTAATTATGTTAATTTCCGTCCAACATGTCAAGCAGTTAATTATGTTAATTTCCGTCCGGACGGGTTTCTAAATAGCATTAAATCAGATTTTCCAAATGAAATAATTGGCATCGATTTATTGGGCCCTTTCACGAAAAGTCAGTTAAATAAAAGTCGGTATTTCCTTGTTATGGTTGACCATTTTAGTAAGTGGACCGAAATTGTTCCTTTAAAACGAGCCTCCGCGAAATTAGTTATTGATTCTATTTTAAATAAATATATTTTAAAATATGGGGCGCCCCTAAAAGTTATATCGGTTAATGGTCCTCAATTTGTAAGTAATATATTTGAAGACATGTGCCAAAAACTGGGCATACGTCATTTAAAAATGGTCCCGTGTCGGCCGCAATCAAATATAGCGGAACGGATCAATAGAAATATAGTGAAAATTATTTGTAGTTATGTTAAAAAATTTCATAAAAGCTGGGATAACTATGTCAATGAACTAGCTTTCGCCCTTAGGACCGCCAAACATGACACGAAGGGCAAAACTCCTGCTGAGTTATTTTTAGGCAGAAAGATTATAATGCCGTTAGATAGATTATTTTATGTTCAACAAAGAGCCCCTGAATTTCAAATGGGCAATATAGAAAAATTAATTAAAGAAGCAAAGAAGAACACTGAAGTAGCACAAAGAAAACTGCAGCTGTACTGTGACATGAAACGACGGGGAGTAACTTATAAAGTAGGGGATGAAGTGTTAAAAATTAAGCATTCACTTTCTTCAGCACCAGAAGATAAAATTGCAAAGTTCTATTCACGATTTGAAGGACCGTATGTAATAGAGAAAGTAACTCAGGCTGTAGTGGTGTTAAAAGCCAAGAATGGTGAAACCTTCACCTCAAACATTGACCAGATCAAACCATTCTATAATTGTAATAAAATGCAAATATTTAAAGATCTTTTCCAGGATCCGGCACTGCAGGCACAATCTCCAGAGGTGGCACAACGACAATCACAAGGCCAAGCCATGAGTAGACAGGTGCATATGAAAAGAAAGTTTTCCCGTTGGAAAACTGAAGGTAACAAGAAAAAGAAGCCGTTCCACCGACCAGAAAAGAGAGGGCACGACCACCTCCAGAATGAAGAAGGGAAACGTTCTACTAACGCAAAGAGAGCCAGGAGAAATGGCAGCAACAATAACACGGCTCCAAAACGAAAGATGTACCCGTCGGATAGGAGTCTACGCAGCAAATGTGGACGAATTGACGCGGGAAAATCAGCTGCAGATGCAAGGAAGCAACAAACGTTTGAACAGTCAGCAACTAGATCCAGGCAACAACGGGAGAGGGTTGTCCCGATTCCGCCAAGAACAGCTGCCATCAAACGTCCGGGAGTACAATCAGATGTTAAAAAGAAGTTCTTCAAGGGTCATCAAACAGGAAAAAAAAGAAAGCTCACTGAGGAAGGAACTGAAGGGCGAACCCGCACAAGACGAAGGATAAACCAGACTGTAGTCTTCGCCACTTTCCAGGACTGGGCGGCAAAACGGATGTCGGAATATCATAAAGATAAGTAAAACTTTATGTTACTTTGAAATTTTAAGTTAATTTTTCGTTCTTACTGCAAGTGGCAGAATTTAAGAAGTTTTACCTCATGTGAGTCCTACCTTTATCGCCAAAAAGGAGAGAAATGAGTTTTACCTATTTTGTTACTATGGTTTTCAATTACTCGCGAGTAAAACTAAAATTATTGTATAATAGGAATGTGTAAATGCTTGAATATTGTAAAAGCATTGGTAATCTTTGAGAAAGGTACGTTAAGAAAATTGTAAAATTATTGTATAAAATTTTATTTAAAAGATTCTGTCAAGAAAAGAAGTTTTAGTTTGAAGGACTTTTGAAATGTAGTATTTAAATGTTAAAGAATTAACACTTACTTGGAAGAAATAGAAGTTAACAAACATTGTACTACTAATGTATGTTTTAAAATGCGTAAAATTAACGGCATGCTAATATGTCCTTATGTACAATGTGAAGTGTTATGTTATCTTAAAAGTAAGAAGTACTGTGATATGTTAAAAGTGAAAATGTTATAGTAATGCCAAAATTTTAACCTATTGGTATGACTGTAAAAAGAGAAAAGTAATGTGAATATGTGCTAAAGGTTGAATGAATGTAGTTAGGCTCTCTGACGCTACACTTCAGAGTTAGCCACTTTTGAGAATAATACCTCAGGGTTCAGAGATGAATATAAGGTGTATTCTGAGGTCTTGTTATGTTGAATTTTAACACGTTAGTGTTTTGATTTCAGGTGGTAGTGTTGAACACTTGTACATAGACATGCATGTGTTTGATGTTTCTCTTTACAACACATGTCAGAGAGCACGGGGAGATAATTAAATAATGGCATGAATGAAATAAAAATAGTTTTAAAAGAAAAATATAAGTATTCATGTTATTTGCCATTTGATTGTTTAACATTTCATTAAACTAGTTTTTCTTCCAGATCTCTGGAAGGAACCAGATTCAAATAGGAAAAACTCCTGTTTATAGATGCAGTACAGATGAAAAGTAATTATCCAAGGAATCGATCATGTAAAAACGACTTTTTAATTTTTAGATTAGATAGTTTCCAGTGAGGAATGTTTGTAAAAGATTCGCTTCACGTTAGATTTAGAATCTAGAGCTAAAAGTTTTCAACAAGGTCGTTTCAGACCTCAGTTTGAAACTAATTAACTCTGGCGGGAAGTATGTAAGGAACCAAAGTTTTACTAACGTTTATTTTATTTTAAAACTGCACTATCACTTCTTATTTTCTACTTCCGGCCAGAATTAAATGCTTTAACTTGTTTATGCAAATTGTCTTGCTAACGCCCAAGTACTTAAGTTGTGGCTTTTTGCCAAGCGAGAGAGAGAAGGAGTTTTAGGAAGCAAGCCGCTTGCCACTGTAGTTTTATGAGTTTTCACTCGGTTGCTGGTTGCCTTTAAGGCCAGAGGTTTAGCCCTCTTGATATTTGCAGATGTATCGTCGTTTCAGCAGCTCGGCGTACTACATACGTATCTTTTCTAAATAAAGGCCAGGCTTAGTGCTAGGCATTTGTATACTAATTCAAAGTAATAAAGGGTTTCGTATACCCTTCCTGCTTGTGTTGTCTACTTCACACCTTCTTGAACATAGCTTGAGTAAGCTCCCTGTTCCTATTCAGTATCATTCATGTTTCCAAAGCAGATCAAGAGAAACATAAGTCCTGAGATCGGTTTCCCTAGCAAAAGCGTAGATAAAACTCTTGAAATATTTCTCTTTCAACAAGGAATTATTCAATATTAATGTCACCGTGATCATAATTTTGTTCCGGTTTTTAATTTTTATTCAAAAGTTTCAAAAACGCTTTAAATAGGGTATGTCGCGGTTATCATCTTATAGTGATTTCTCTGAATACCTTGAGCAGACATAATTTTTCCTCAAATTAATTCAGCATTTTTTTTTTTTTTTTTTTTCCAATTCAGAATCTCATTAGTCTTCAGCTGCTTCACTTAAAATTGCAGGATTAATAATAATAGTCTTTAAACTTCGGATTTTAACTGTCACCAAAAGGGATCTTTTGAAGCCTAATACGGTCTATCAATAGGGATTATCTATAGAGATAGCTCAGGTGGAACAGCAAAGCATTTTGTACTAGAGGAACATACATTTTATACTAGAGGAATTAGACTGTAATGGAAGCGTAATGGGGATATCTTCTGTCTATTTGAAAAGGGAAAAAATATGCAACGTCATCTTTCAAAACTGTTGAATGTTTTTAATTAGATATATCACGAATGAAATGCGTTTTTATTTAAACCTTTGATCCCATAAACCTTTGATCACAAAGACCAACTGCACTGCTTGGCTAACGTGGTGCAAGTACGTCGACAGTAGACCGTTTATCAGCGAAAAGAGGTTCTCTGGAACAACCAATCAAGGTTCACCCATTCCCGTTCGGATGGCAGAGTCTGGATCTGCTGTTTGCACGGAGAACGCCTTCTGCGAGAATGCATTGTGCCCACATTAAATTTCGGCGGAGCTGGAATTATTATCTCGGGCTGTTACTACTAGTATGGACTGAATTCTTGCTCCAAATTCATGCTAAGTTCAATGCCTATGCCTACTGTACTACTTTGGATGACAGTGTGCTTCCTACGTTGGGGCAGTTTTACGGCTTAGACCCATATTACTTTCAGGATGACAATGCTAGCTGTCATGTTACAAGATCCAAGATGGATTAGGAGGTGACAATGGACTAACCTACCTACAGACCTAATCTGAACGCTATCGAGAACCTCTAGGACGAGTTGGAACTAAGGGAAGGACGCCGAATTAAGGGGTGCAACAATCGTGCAATACTGGTGAAGGAACTTACATGTTGGTGTTGTTGCTTATACTCACTTGTCTGACGTACTCAGTCTAAGCCCACGAAATTCCTTGTGCAAGGAGCGCAAGATTACGCATGTTGTTGGCAACAACCCTGAGCACCTAGCAGGTGACAGTACGATTTGGCTCAGTTCTGCCCCCAATTTTGTGTACAGCCCTGCGGGAAGACGGGTCTGAGGGGTTTCCCACCCCTCTTTCCTTCCACCAAACCATACGAAAGAACTTTCTGATAGCCGCAATGCTGCATCGGCACTATATATTATCAAACATCCATGACTTCTCCGGTATTTTAACCCGGGCCCTTCGACACGGCAGTCAGCGACGCTAACCACTGCACCGGTTGGGCGTCAAGAACTTGCATGTATTTTCCAAGTCGAGTGGAAGAAAATACTAATAGCCATCAGGTAGCTTTTGGAAAGCATGTTCTCGGAGGATTGAGGCTGTATTTGCTGCTGTTGGAGGCTATACCAACTATTGAATGCTAATATTTTCTCTCCTATCACAGTTGTCCAAATACTTATTGGCAGATAGTGTATATAATATACAATCTATATTACATATGTCATACATACATTATATATTGCATAACATTGTATATTATTTATCGCTGTATTATTTCTTTGAAAACTATCCACACGTGCGCCAGCCATCGAAAACAGTTATCATAAAAAATTTAAAAGTATATAAAATTTTTAATCAATCTAGTATATAAAATTCATTTCGTAAAAATGTTTTAACATTTCTAATTATACGTCTCGTAATTTAAAAATGCATTTTCATTTAAATAAATCAGACTAAAATGTAGGAAAAATACTTTTAAGAATTGCGTTATTAATTTTTAATCATTTAATTTGGTACTTAGTAACAGAAAGATTAAATATCTTATGCTGAATGCTAATACGCTGATGCGTGGAGATGATATGTATTCTATTTCAGGCGCAGGCAACACATTGCTTTCAAATAACTTAATTTGTGGATTACATTTGAAAGATAAATATCTAACATTTTGCTGAATGGCAATATCCTGGCGCGCTGCTGATAAAATTGCTATAAATGAATAAATTTGAAAGAAAAATTAAATATCTTGCGCTTTGCTGAATAATAATACACTTTAAAATATTTTAACTTGGGAGTGGCAATACATTTATTTTAAATCCCGTTTATTAAATTCGAAAGACAAATATATTGCGTTTTACTGAGTGGCAACACACTTCTCTTACATTGCCTCGTTTTTTGATTCAATTTGAAATATAAATATCTCACATGTTGCGGAATGGCAAGAGAAAGCTTTTAAAATTTCGGTAATTTATCATAAAATTGTACTCATACAAAAAGTGCGAACCCCATGGGGTGGTTTTATTTTTAGAAATACTATGTAAACAGTGACCCCTTCCTCTTGTTTTCAAAGATCAAGTGTGAAGAGTTTCATCAAGATCGAGACAAATTTATAGATTAGATAAAAAAAAAACAAAGGTATGGATACTTAGATGAATACTCAGCAAATCAAAAACATAAGCTCAAATGCAATATTTTCCATGATCAGTAACAAATTTTTGAGACTGCTATAACTGACTTTATTAGTGAATTTGAATTATACATACCCCATATAGCATAACAAAAGAGTTGTCCTCAAATGGAACCTGTTCAAAAGCTTCGAGATCCTTCCTTTCTTAGGACAATGTTTAATAGGACCCAGTTGTCCATCGGGCAAATGTTGCTGGTTGTCTGCGGCCATTTCCTCCAATGTGTTTTGGGCAGCAATGTGTTGATTGTTTACCAAAAGGAAGCGGAAACTCTCTGGAAACCACTGAAAAGACATGGTAAAAACTAATGAAACTTATGAATGAATGAGTTTATGATCATTCACAGCATAAAAATTCAACAAACTTCTTTCTTCTTTTATTTTCAACCAAGCATGTCCATATAGAGATTACAACCGTACTCCTCTATGATGAACTTCAACCCAAGCAGAACCAGAACGTTCATAGAGTGTGCCGTTCTTTATATGATGTTGTTTTACACGTATTTAGAACATTCCAGAGGACGTACTAAAATGGTACGTGTTACAACCATGTTCTTAGAATGTACATTCAAACGTAAACATTGTGCTATAAAGTACGTTCTACACGACGGGCAAAAGCTGCGAATGCTACAGCCGTGTTCTTGGGATATACATTTCAACGTACAACACTTTTGGAACATTCCCGGGTACATGCTATAAAGTACGTTCTACACAACGTGCTAATGATATGCGTGTTACAATCGTATTCTTAGAGCATACATTTCAAGGCACAACACTGATACTTTTCTAATCGCTTATAGCATGTGCAATAAAATACGTTTTCACGACATGCTAAACGTGAAGCACTGCATTGAAGAAGGGGAAAATGACACGAATATTATCACTATTTTCAGAACTTGGAGCTAAAACGGTAGGGGCGAAAATACGTTAGGAAGTATGGTATTGTTTTAAAGTACAGGTTTGATTGCTAATGATTACCAACTGCAAAGTAAATGCGTAAACTTCTGTATAAGCGGTTGAATAATCTCACTTACCCGCATCAATATCATGGACAAGAAAGCTGGAAATGCAGAAAGTCCGACAAAAAGCCTCCAGCCTTCAGCTCTGTTTAATGTGGCATACAGAATGGTTGTCATCATTATAATTCCTATAGCCCAGAAACACTGAAAAGATAAAAATAAACAATAAGAATGACTGACAATAAAAATGTAAGATCACATACCAGTAACAAACTACATCATCTACACAGTAGAAATGCTTTATTAATGCATCGCTTTTAAATAGATGATCTATTACTTCCCAAATTTTCTCCATGGAGGCAAAGCCAAAAAATGTTTTTTCTTTGGACCGTAACATCCAGTTTTACAAGTATAAAATGTATTTAATATGAATTTTAAACCAATAGTATTTTTTAAATATCAATATTTAATGCAATAAGCTCCAGGATATCTTATGTAAAGTAATCAGCCTTTACTATAACATCTCCTTTCCGCATTCCTCACCAAAATGCAAATTAGTTGTGAATATTTAAGCAGAAGATTTTGGATTTGAGACAGAGAGTATTTCTGGCATCGTGTGCCTTCTACGTGGTTAGTTCTGCAGCTCTATTTGTTATAATTATTCGGCTTTTCTGTCTCCTGCTATTGACACTTTAAATCTGATTCGCCAGTAAAGTTATCCAACCAGCTTCTAGTATATTATTTAATTGTGTAGTCCTTGACTGCTGTTAAACCTTTAATTTAAATTTGATTGTTTTATTTATTTGCATCATTAAGAGTTGTGGTTATTTGTGACATAAGAGCGTGCTCTTATGTTCTAAATTCTGTGTAAATAAAAAGAGTTATTATAACCTTTTTGAGACTCTGGTCGTTGATCTCAGATGTATCGATAACTTTCTTCACATCTGTTAGAGTTATAAGACTAAAATAGCGTTACCAGATTATGTCTAACCTCATAAAGTGTGAAAAAGCTGTTACCGATCAACAATATTCAATTTTCTTCTTCTTACCAAGCAAGCTTTAGTCAGAGCAATAACTTATTACAGTAAAAAGAAAACAGCTGAATGTTATTGGACGAGATGATTTAAGAGTTAAATTAAGTATATTTTATGCGTACTATAAAAAAATCTGCATCAATATATCCAGCGCAGACTCATTCATTAGAATTGAACTTTTGTTCACTTCGAATCTGCAATTTTGTTTTTGGAAAACTTGTTTACATTTTTAAAATTTCAAATATTAATAATAATACAAAACATAAATATAAATGGAAGGAATATTTTTCAAAACTTTTATCATATTCTTAGTGAAATTGTTGTTTTTAAGTTATTTACGTACAGTTGTTTGTATTATGATTATGTTGCATCCTTCTTTTTACAGAAAAAAAATAAAGGGTCGGTTTAATAAACGTATGGTTTAAGGATTTGGAATGGAATAATTACGCACATCAAGGTACCACTGTAAACACGATTTTAAAATAGACATTTCAATAATTTTTCCTAAGGCTATGTTTCAGCGTTTTTATGATATTATCAACATTCATTAAAAGTACGGAAATGTTACTACATATTGCATAGATATTTCATACGATGAATTTGAAATATCATTTAAGAAACGTTTTACCTACAGACAAGACGAATACAGCTCGGCCTCTCTGTTTTCCGGGTATATATTCGCACAAAAGTGTCAACCTATTTAGAAACAAAGGTTAATTCATTTAATGACAGCATGTATTGTTTTCACATCCGACACAAAGTAAGATATGAAAAAAAAATTAAACCTGAAAGAAAGCGATAATTGTGCGCTTTATCGCTTTCTTTCAGGTAATTTAACACTATGTAGAATTATGAGCTTTGAGAAGCAGTAATCTTTTCGTTCATATTGAATTTCATTTTTAATTCTAATGTTTCAATTAAAATGTAAACTATGACTCCAGAATGCAAACTTATTATTGACTTTTAGTTATAACTGCTTGATAATAAACTAGAAAAAGGCTACAAAATAGTAATAATAGCTACAAAAAGGTAGGTGCCAACTAAGTGTATCAATAGCAGCCGTTGCTGGGAGTTAGTTCCTCTAAATCATGGCTTCCCAACGGGGTCCATCTTGACTCCCCAGGGTTCGATGAAATTTTTAAAAGAGTCAGTGGTGATGAAGAAGTGGAATAGGGATCGATAGTTGAATATGCACGAACAATTGATTTGAAAAATCAAGATCCCGTTGATTACAAATAATAGTAATAATAATAATAAATTTACATTTAACTATTTATTGATATAAAGTTGTGTCACGCAGCTAAGAAGAAATTGCACAAAATAAACATAAGAGAAAAAATACACAGTCTATTTACCGTATTTCTTCTGGTATATTTCCCTAGCTTTTTAGTGCCAGGTTCTCAGAATTTAAAAAATATTAGAGTCATTTCCCCCTTTTACATCCTTCAGAGAACGAGCTCCTCTAATTTTAAAATTGATTCATCCACGTAGCGATTGTTTTCATCTTATTGTTAAAGACAAAACCTCGCAAACTACTCTCGAAGGTCACGCCGAACCTCCATTTTAACTAGTTGCCTAATACATATGCAATACCTATATGCTCAATACAAATGTTAATACGTATGCAAATACTACTAGTATACTATTAGTAAGCCTAATACAAATACTACTAGTATTCCAGCCTAATATAAAAATCAACCTATCACACGGCAAAGCTATCAAGAACCGGCATTCGGTCTACGATTTTGCCTTAATCGGCTCTTTAGACTTGATTTATAAATAAAAAAAGGTAATTTTATTCAAGTTTTGGTATTTATCAACATTCTCTACACTTTTCTATTGTCTATTAATTTATAAATTATGTTAAAAGTAATTTAAATCTAAATAAATGTATACATAAATTTTTCGAGTTTTGGAAAAGAGAAGGAAAACTGACCTTCTAGCAGTGGTCAAAGGGTTGCATGGAGCAAAAAGAGTGTAAAACCGCTGCTATGTTTCTTCTCATTCTGTTCTGGTACTAATTATTCTGGTACTGCAGCTATTCGTGAAATTAAACAATTGATTTAAACCATTTTTTTTTCATATTTTTTTCCAGAACTTTGAAAGTTTTAACCAAAAAGTACTAACCGTTAAGATATATCACATTTAGGATAATTAGCTTCCACATTCGGCATTCCGACCCTAAAGGAAAACACCTCTGACCTATTTCCCTTTTATCCTCATCCGACTTTCCTTTGTGTTTTCAAAAGTGGCTATGCGAGACAGGTGTAATATCCGACTCTATGAGAACGAGGATACAATGAGTATATATTAGGATACCATATAGAGTACAGACCGTTGACCCAAGAAACGTGAATGGGTTCTCTAGTTCCATTCAAATTCTCTGACCCGAGCTCCAGATAGAACTCTATTTAAGTCTGATACTATGACAAAATTTTTGAACATTTCCGCTATTCAGGAAAATAGTGAATCTTCTCAGCTTACACATTACAGTTGATTCTTCTTTTAGAGAACAAATTTTTTTTATCCTTATGGGCTTATTTAGTATGAGTACAAATATCTCCAAATAGCAGTTTTGTATCGTTAAGGCCTTTCTCAAGGCATAGGATAACCTTTACAAAGTTTGAATCTTTGCCAACCAAACTCTATATGCTGTCTGTTTCTCTGCCAAAAATTCATTCATGGCGAGTTGGAAACGTAAAGCTTTTGCACTGAAGATAAGGTGGATGTAATTCAAAAAATATAAAATGAATGCAAACAAATCGATATCTGCCAGAAATATGGTTTATCGAAATTTACAGCTGGTGCCATATGACAGAATTCAAATTTTATAATTTCTGCTTGTGATAAAAATTTTGATAAGAGCAAAAAATAGAGCATAGAGATGTAAAAGAAGCATTTCTGAAATGGTTCACCATTCATAGAAGCCGTAATTGGCTGATATCTAAAAAAAAATAAATAAATAAATAAATAAAAATAAAATAAAAACCAATGAATTTGCCAGACACTTTGCAGAGACTGTAAAAGAACGAACAAAAATTTAATAACTGCGCATAATAATAGCATAATATAAATCTTAATAGCAATTTTTAAATTAAATTTATTATTCCATTTTTTCGTAGATGTAATAATGGTAATCATATTTTTTTTTTTTGTCCATTATTAAGTTTTTACTCGCTTTTGGGAGACAATTCAATTTTGTTATCGGATCGCAGTTATTTCGATCTCATGAATTTCCTTATAGTAGGGTATGAGTGTATATTAGGTACTTATGTATTATCCCGCCTACCGTGAAATTGCTGCCAAACAGTACGATTTAGTGCCAGTTGTGGATAAACGGGACGGGACAACACATTCACAACAACTTTGCTTTCATTTGTTTAACTGATAGATTGATTCTCGATAAGTCACCTTTTATTTATATGAATAAGGATATCACTTAATTGTTATCGCTGTACTTTTTCTTTTATTTTGAAAAAAAAAATTGAAACCTGTCTTCTACCGAATAGTATGAAATGGATTATTTTTGAAGTTATGGGATTCTACCATCAAGAAACGTATATATTAAAGGACACGATATGGTCAGCCTAATATGGACCAAAAAACAGTAATAGGTCGCACTTTATCTGCGAGAAGTTTGTATTCATAGGATTCTACATGGAACATTCGGTAAAATCGGTAGACATAATGAAAATCGCCGATGCCTTTTTTACGATGTGGGTCGAGTACTTGTCGTTTATAAATTAAACAAGCTTCCTTCAGAATTCCGCAAGAATTTTTGGTGCTATTTTGGCGGGATTTCTAAGAACTTTCATGGCCGACGCCATAATACGTAAGTATTATATTAAGTAAATTGTTTGGAGTAAGCATATCCTACTTACACTTGAGCTAATCCACCTACGGCAAAAGCTGACACCCATCGGAATATAATATACCAAGTATAACTTGGTAATCCAGCTGACACAGCTCCAGAAACGAACAGAAAGATTAAAGAGGACGAAAGCGCCTATAGTAAAGAAAGAAAAAAAATAGAGTTGCTGTAATTTGAAAAGTACGATACATTTTATTAACTACTTCACCATTTTAAAAAAACTCAAATATTTGCTATATTTTTTCCATCCAAAGAAAAACCTCCTCTGCTCCTGAAACTGGTTTCAGCTTACGTTAGAAATGTTTCTTTCCCTCTTTCACCAGATTTCAAGACCTACTTAGAAGTTCATGCCTAATCAACTTGAGCCACCTACTTGTCACACTCAATCATATTGTACAGCTTCGTCAGCCTACCCAGAAGAAAAATTATTTTGTGTTTCTTAGTCTCTTACCTAACAATTAACAAAGGCGATCAGTTAAAGTCACTAACTAAGTTTACTAAAGTAAACTACTGCAGCTCTCAAAGCTGTAGTAGTTTCTATTGCAATGCCAGCTGAAAAGAGGTGGAAGTGCATTCTTATTTCTCACCTTTTTGAGTGAACTTTTTTTGTATGATCCTGATACAACTCCGTTCCGGAAAGAGCGTGACAAATTAAGTTTAAATATCTTCTTTTCATCTCAGAAATTAATCATGGTTTTAATTAATCAATTTCTTTAGTTTGGAATTACTACTTGGTAAAAACTAAAGAATACGGTACATCAATATTTTATTTCTCTTATTTTAATATTTTATTTCTCTTATTTCTATCTAAATATTGTTATAATTTTTATCAAGTTATAAAAATTACCAAAATAAAGAATATTTAAGAAAAATAGTAAAGCAACCATAAGAACAAAAATTCCTACTTACCGAGATCGGTGGAGTTCATCATCATTGAAAAATTGTTAAAAATCATAAAAAAAAGGTCAAAATTAAAAAGTGGGTAAAACGGTGCTAGTGTAATGAAATGAAAAACGGTTATACATATTAGTTTTTATAAAGTTATAGTCCGTTTTTGTGTTGACAAAATATAAGCCATGTTCACTTTTTTTCCGTTATTTTTTATGTATGTATAATAAACAGAGTCTATTTTAAATCATTTCATACACACTGCTTCTTAAGACGTTTTTTAATATTTCACAGTCTTTCAGTAGCGCACGCTATAACAGGCAGGGTTACTAAATTTTTAAAAGGTTCTGGATATTCTAGGAAATGTCTACTCTTCACTCTTGTAAGGGTTCTTCTATAACAGTTAATCTAGTTCTTTGTTCCAGTAATTTTTTTTTTTTTTTTTTTTTTTTCTATGGTTGATATTTTACAGTCAGAGTACTAATACTACAACCTGAAGAAAATGTTTCTTTCAGTATTTCTACTTTATTTTCATCGGCAGATATGACGGTATGCTTAAATTATTGTTACGAATTTTCCAATTAGATAGCTAAAGTTAGAACAATATAATTAAAATTGTCTTATTTCCCGTGCAATGCAGTGAGTGATAAATTTTAAGAGAAAGCTAAGCCGAAAAAGTAAAAATATAAAATCACATGCATTTAGCATTGAATAAATAGATATCTCTTTTATTTTTATTGAAATTGAACAAATGTGATTGACAACTATGTTAGCTGTAACCGTAACTCTACTCTTTTGCTTTCCAGAAATCTCGAGAAACAAAGAAATTACCAGAAATTTCTCGCGACCGATTAAAAGCTATAAAAAGCCACAGAGAGATATCTCAGCTGAGTTGCTTGTTATTGCTATGTTATTGATATTTGTTTTAGTTCCGCGCAAACTGAATTAGCTCTCTCTTGTATTTCCAATGTTTCAAGTGGTTTAAAGTAGAGCTACTGGTTGTATTGCGTTCTATTTAACATATTATTGTTCTACTGATTATTAGTACTTGATATTGTGAACACTTGTAACAATATCTCTGAGGAAAATTCCAGCGTTTTGTTATATTTCTTGTGATAAGAATAAGTTTTATTAACTCTTTGAGCATTCAATCTATTACGAACCTGTACGCACGCAACACTTTTTGGTGTCAGACGTGGGATTGAATGCCAATAACAAGAGCGACGGAAGAGCAATTAAGACAGCTGATTAATAAGTCTTTGTTGATTTTAAAGAAACGATGAAAGATTCTGTTAAAGGAAAGTTGAAATCTCGTCAAAAATCTGTTAAAGCATAAATGAAAGCTGGTCAAGTATCCGTTAAAGGAGAGATGAAAGCCATTCAAGCAAAGATGGAAACCGGTCAAGAATCCGTTAAAGAGGAGATGAAAGCTGTTCAAGGAAACATTGAAGCAGGTCAAGAGGAAATGGAAAGAGATATTACCTGCATAATAGAAAACAAATTTGAAGCTATGGAAGGCGAAATAGACGCTGTCGAAAATAAAGTTGGACACATTGAAGAGACAGTTTCTTCTGTCAAAGTACAAATAGAAGGGAGAGTTTCTGCTGTGGAGCAACGAATCGAAGGAAGAGTTTCTGCCGTTCAATAACAAATCGAACAAAAAAAATTGATGAAAAGGCTTCTGCGGTCGCCAAAGAAGTTGATACCTTAAAGGAATTCATAACGACGGCAGGGAGCAACTCCGGTAGTTTTAAATTTTTACCCATGCCTGCTCGTCCCTCTCTGAAGCTAGCCATATATGAACGGGAAGACCTTTTAAGTGTATATGACACAATTTTCTATAGTGATGGATGCGAATGATGGGATTCCCAAGTTAAGCCCTGTCTTCTCGCCACTCCTCCGAGAGCGGACTAATCTTCAGACTCTTCCAGGCAACCAGAGACTAGAATTCGAAGCTCTATCCGGCGCGTTGGACTTGCGCTTGGCAAGAAATGTTTAAAAGATTATAGTAGACTTCAATTAAGATCTCGTCAAGAGAAGCGCACGGAAACATTCCAGGAACTTTTCACGGATGTTCAAAGGCTGTCTCATGTCGCCTTTTTGGAGTGCCCAATAGAAACAAGGGAAATCCAGTCCCTACAATACTTCATTCGACGGCATTCGGGATCCTGAAATACAGAAAGCTCTGCGAATGGCGTATGTCAAGGATTCTAAGTGAATTTCAATACTTCATTTAAAGAGTGGGTATTAGCAGGTATAAATACAGGTGACAGGTGACTGAAGACGGGGACGCCTGGTGTTTAACAGTGGTAAACAGACATATGTCCCACGCCTTCCCCTGTGTAGAAGCAGCAACTTTATTTAAATTAATAAAAGTATTTACAGTGCAACAAGAGCAGATGAGTGATTGTGTTACATTGCAGTTCAGGATACATTAGCATGTCAGAAATAGTCAAGTGCAAGACATAAAGAGAAAGGGTCTTAAATTTAAAAAAAAAAACGAAAACAACACATTAATTACATAAACATAAGGCGTAATTAGATACCAATACTCTTCACTCAATACATAAACTTAAGCATATTGCCAATGCGTTATAGTGTTGTATATTGGGAATACTGAGGTATCTAGAGATTCTATACTTACTACAGGGTGTACAGACAGTGAACAAAAGCTTAGTAAAAGCATGATACTTGATAAAATACAGGACAAAATACATGCAATGCATTGATACAATACATGAGACACGGAATACATTGATAAAATACAAGAGACATGAAATACATTGATAAAATGCATGAAACATGATGCAATTTTAGAAATAGTACACAACACTAAAAATGTGATATACAGAGCGGAATACGTATACAAAGGTATTAACAGAATACAAAACAGAAGATAGTGCATTAAAGATTTAAGTACAATGGATATATACATAATGAGCAGATGCTATTGCAAAGATAATTTGAGTATTATAGAATTTCCGCAGTTCGTATAAATTACAGGAACAAATGCTATAATGAATGCAGATACATTGTTTACATGTGCAAGTGCTAATACTTAAAGGAAGAATGCGCTGAGACACTGATGGACGCTGATAGAACTGAGACACTGAGGGATTGGTGCACTACTGGGTACTGATGGTAAAATACATTTATTGGTGTATTAATGACGAACTGAGAGGCGATTGGCGGATTCAGTGAGGAGAGCAGATGTCCTGACCCATCGCCCTAGTGATGCTGACAATTTGACAAATTTTGTATATTGCAGGCTTATGTGTAATAATAAATCTATTAAAAGCTTCTCTATTGGAGGTTTGGCTGGGGAGATGATGAGCAGTTGTCAATTCACATTCATAGAGGTAGTGATCCGGGGTGCCGTGACCTCTGCAGACGCATTGGTCAGTTAGAGGTATGTTGCGTTGAAAGAAGTAGCTGGGAAATTGGCCATGACCTGTTATGAATTGTGTAAGGGGTGCAATGGCGAAGTGCCTTTGGGTATAAAGTCAAAGGTGCGTCTTCCTGTGGGGGTGAGGTTCCACTCTCTCTGCTATAGCTGAAGACACTGTTTTCTTAGAATACTTTTCAGATGTGAGGGTGGTGCTGGAAGGCTGTTGAATTGGGCGTCTGAGTCTGTGACCGCTTGCTTGGCTAAGCGATCCGCAGCCTCATTGCCCTCGTTGTCCGCGTGGGCCTTTATCCATTTCAGTAGCAAGTTAATGTGTGCATGCCGTTGTAGAAGATGCTGTAGTGAGATAATTAGAGGTGAAGTGTGCTGATGGTTTAGTAGTGCCTTCAGTGTTGAGAAGCTGTCCGTGTGGAGGGTTGCATGTGTGATGTCTTGATGGATGATGTGTTGAGTTGCTGCCGTGATAGCAAGAACCTCAGCCTGGAAAACGCTGTTCTGTAGTTGTAGGCGACCCTTCCATTCTTGTCGACGTTGTCCGTCCTGGACGGTTATTCTACGCTACGAGAGTCGACAGCAACTAGTGGGCCGCCAGATGTCGCTGCTAGTAAAAAACAGGTCTGCTCGACATCCTATATTCTCTGAGTACGGAAGTTGTCGAAAGCGCGTGAAAAAGTGTTGCCGCGTCGTCAATCAGGGTTGTGCAGTTGACGTACTAAGTAGACAATGACTTTGTATGCGTTTTCGCCGCTGATTTTTTTCATATTTAAGCGAAGAATACTGTCGTAGATCTCTGAATCGATGGCGAATTTATAGGAAGTATGTTGATGCTTTTGCTCTGCCAAAAGATGTTTTCATTGCGTATTTCAGATTGCCAAAATTTATAGTTATTTTAATTTGCGATGAACTGAGAGAGTATTTGGAGCCACATTCAGAAAACAAGAACGCAATTTCTACTGAAAGAAAGGTTATACTATTCCTGAAATTATAAATATAAATTGTAATTGTATGCTTTAAAACTGCAGACGATAATAAGTTTATCAAGCACATTAACCTTCTTGATTTAATACAAATGTAGACATCCGATAAGCTTCTACTCGATTTATGTACAGCAAGAATTACGTTTACTTTAAAATCTAACAGTTGAATACCTTACGAATAATACTGTGAACACAAAAAGGAATGTCGTTCATTATTACACGAAATTCACACTACTGTAAAATAACGAGAAAAAAAAATAAAAAATAAATAAATAAAAAAAGAATATATATATATATATATATATATATATATATATATATATATATATATATATGAAACTTTAAAATAGTTTATAATATTTTTTTCAGTAGCTGTACTACTACTAGTGTGATATTTTTAAAAATAAGTGTTAGCTCAGAGGGGCTATTAATTTCGTTTTGCGTCGTTTCACTTTTCAAATCGTTGCCACCAAGTATTATCGCACTCTATTATATTTAAAGAAATTAAATAATAAGGAATATTCAGAATGTATGAATGTTTCTCGCACTGTGATAAAACAATGGTACCTTGAACCATGAAATTCTGAATAACGTAATCCTCTATCCTAATATAGGCATCTGGAGGCCCAAATTTGGAACTGGGAATTTGCTTTATTATCTATTTCATATTTTGTAAAGCATTTGTGAGTTTTTGATTAAGAAACCCAACGATTTCAAAGCGAGCAATGGCAACATTGAAAGAAAAAAAAATTTTTTTCATCTCTAGCGCGCGAGACTGTGTATCGGAAATTCTAAAGATATGCTTTTTTTAAATTATACGATATTGCTGTTGAATTGAATTTTATGGTTTAAGTGCGAAAAACATGATATTTAATAAATAAAGGTAACAAGCAAAACGTTAAAAAAATGGCGCTTTGGGAGTAATATAAATTCTGAAGGCTTTCAGATTTGTGTGTTTGTGAATGTGTGTGTAATTTTATTACGTTTTAAAACTGGTTTCTAAGTGAGGACTTTCTAAGCGAAACTGGCTCGTATACAAGTTACACACGGGGAAAGCCACGAAAACGCCGGCCACCTCGTTCGCGGGATTCGAACCTCGGATCAAACTACCTGCGTTCAGCGACTCTACCGCTCGGTGGCTGGTGGGCTTGTTAGCAGAATTATACTGCATTATTATTGTATTATGCTATAAAGTAACAACGCTATAAGACTGAGGGTTTATTCATGGAACTTTTGTAACTTAATATAGTATTGAAAAATCATTGTTTCTTTGCAAATTAAAAAAAAAAATACTGTTCATAGCATTCTCATTTTTATATTGTAAAAGAGATATTGATTATCATTAGTTTTCTATTTAAAATGTGTCGAAACGCTGGTTTGACAAGGACTTCAACTGCAGGAGACCTACACTGATTATTTTTACTTTAGTACTTGCGTTGTGAAAATATTACTATCTTTTAATTGTTTTCACAGAATAAAATCTTTTGAGAAGGAAGAGTATTTAAACTGAGCAGTTCTTATATATATAAAAAATTCAAATAACAGCAATGTAATATTAAAAAGAAAGGTATTAGTAATTGTGTGACAAAAATTGCAAAACGAATTAATCACACATACAGGATAGATTAGTTCAGTTTTGGTTATATATTTGATATTGAAAAAATATTTTCTTTCATGTTAGTTATAGAATAAAGCATTTTGTTTAAAATAAAGCATTTTGATGCGTGTGTGATAGATGAATGCAGCAGCAATCAGCCATACTGTAATAGCGAATGAATTTTATTTCTTTTCCTGAAAGAAATAATTTTCATTGAAAAAGAAAGTAAAAAAAAGGAAGAAATAACAAGAAAGAAATATTTTCTTTCTAATTTCTTATTTAAAGGTAAGCATGGAAAAAAAAAACTTAGTTTGCTATTAGATTGTATTGCAAATTAATCATATTATAAATTTAAATGATTAAAATTGTTTATTTCTAAAAGGATCTGAAGTAAGCTTAATCCATTTACTCTTATCTATTTACCATTGCTTTCGTGGTATCCCATATCACTCTTTATTTCTTTGCTCTAAATATTCCTGCGTTAATTTTCCCCTTAAAAAACGGGATTTTCCTTCACATAACACAGCAGCATATTCTGCTGCGTGTTGGTCATAATACTGTTTTGTACAATTTTTTTAGAACTACAAATGCAGCGTGTGAGTTAGTGAAATAATAGGAGAATATTCCTAGAACTTCAGCCAGCGCGCTATAAATTTCGTCACTCGTCTGTACTGCGATTGGTCTAAAGCTCCTTGAAGCCTTGTCCCCTTTCAGTAAAGTTAAATGGACTCACCTGCCCACCAACTGAGGACCACAGAATGGCTTTCACCGATAAGTTGTGATGGCTGTCTATACCGGTTTTTTTTAGTCGATATTGTTCGCTCAAGTTGTAGACAGATCCAGTGATCATAGAATAGGCGTCCTGATAGTAGACATAGGCACAACCTACGCCGTCCTCCTGCTTGGACCCATCTGAGTAGAAGTGGGAACCTTGCGTGGGAACTTGGGTTTCATTGGCTTTCGAATGACGTGAAAGGTATATCTTAACACCTTTACCTTTGACAGCCGGATGAGTGTGTAGGGGATGGCCAAGAGTTTCATACTGTATGGGGCAATATGTTGTGTTGGAAAGTGAGGCGTCCTTTCGCAAGTGTATTACTTTTGTGTAGACTGCCTCCATTTCTACTATGATGTGTAGTGGAATCAGTCCTGCAAGTACAGTCGCTGAGCTGGTGGCGGTCGTCCGATAGGCACGGGTGAGATTGAGGGCAAATGGTCTTTGTAGGCTTGTTAGCAGCTAGATTTTCCGGACGCTCATTGGCTGGGCCCATGTGGCAGCAGCATAAGTAGCTATTTTTTCAGCTACAGTATGGTAGAATAGCTTTTGAATTTGGTGACTCTGCCCCCAATTCTTCCCCTGGAATGTACGTGCTTTTCTTGCAATAATTGAGGTTTTATTCCTCAGCTCTTGTACATGTGGGAGCCAGGTGAGGCCAGAGTCCCAGGTTAGGCCCAGATACTTCAATGTCTTGACAAATTTAATGTTTTTCCCCTGTAGTTTGATGCAGGGGCGTCTGGATGGGTTGGTGCCTGCTTTTGGAATAAAGGGGGCTGTGGTTTTTTTTTCTGTAGAGATTTTGAGCTTTAAGGCAGAGCATGCATTGTCAAAGATAGAACATGCAGTAGTGCTGTTACTCTCCAGCTCCTTCCGCGTACGGCCTTTGACCAGCAGAGCAGCGTCATCGGCGTATGCCACAACGGAGTTGTGTTGTGGCCAGTCTGACTCCAGAACAGCATTGAATGTTAAGTTCCAGAGAACCGGTCCGGCACAGGAGCCCTGAGGGCATCCTCTTTCATGGCGTTTGATGGTAGTGCCTTTGTCATTGACTATCAGGAAGCTCCGGTTCTCTAGATAGCTGCAGAAGATGTTGAAGAGATTTGCCGGGCAGAGTGCTTTCCGAAGTGCTTGTTTTATGGCGGCCCACCAGAGTGTATCGAACGCACTCTGCAGGTCAATGGAAATAAATGCAGTATGGTAATCTGCTGTGCGGTTAGCTTGTATTATGTCTTTGATGGTGCAGAGGGCATGTGTTGTGGAGAGTCTGGGACGGAATCCGAACTGCTTTGGACTGAGGAAGTTAGTTGAATAAAGATGATATGAGAGCCTTTGGACAAGTAGTTTCTCATAGATTTTCCCCATCGTAGATAATAAGCAGATGGGGCGATAGGAGAGCGGGTCTTGTGGGCTCTTATTTTTCTTCAAGAAGAGAACCACTTGTCCTTGCTTGAATGCCTGAGGGAAGATCTGAAGGGATAGAAGTCTGTTGAAAAAGAGGCGGAAGAAGGAAGGTCTTGCTTTATAGGCTATCTTGAAGATTGCGTAGTCCAAGCCGTCCGGACCAGGTGCTTTTTTATTGGGTAAGATTCTGAAGATGTGTCGAATTTCTTTGTCCTGGAATGGTACATCATATGGCGTATTAGGGGTGCTGATGTTGATCCGACGCTGAGCAGGCGTATCTTCTTCAATGTTGTCATCTGGGAAGATGGCGTCCAGGATGTAGATAGCTGTGTGCTCGGCTATGGTGATGTCAGCGGCTGGAGGTGGTGTCTGTATGTGTATCTGAGCCGGGCGGAAGACTTTGCCTGTAGTGAGCTTATGAAGTATCCCATATGGGTAAGTGTTGGTCGAATAGAAGTTCCGCCAGCTGTTGATTTTTGCTGCGAGTATATTGTTTTTGTAGATAGCCCTCTCTCTTCGGTAACTCAGCAGGATTCGTTGTTTTTCATTATCATCTGTGGTGCTGCGTATCCGGCGTCTAAGAGCTCTGCACTTTTGCCGCTGTGCGCGGAGTTCTTTTGTCCACCATGTTAATCCTTGAAGATTTTTGGCTGAGCGGGTGGGTAAGAACCTGCTGCATGCTTCTTTTAAGGTTGACAGCAGGTTGTCTGTATAGATTTCCATTTCTTCTCGAGTGTTAAGGGTATTGATAGTGTCTTCTTCGTTACGGAGGACAGTAGAGAAGCTGGAGGAGAGGCGACGAATTTTGCTACCTGGGAGATTGAATCTGGTGATGACTGGAATGGTCGTGTCACAGAGTACAGTGAAGTGTATAAATTTATGATCGGAACTGCTCTCGTCTTCGCTGACTGTCCAGCCCGGTATTGTTCGTGCTACGTTATTTGTGCAAAAGGTAATGTCTGGACAACCAATGTTGTATGAGTTGTCATATGTGGGTGGTGCATCTGGGGTGTTGAGGAGGTGGAGGTTGTGGGAGGCTAAAAAGTCTTCCAAAGTGCGGCCCTTTTCATTAGTGTCTGCGTAGCCCCATGTGCTGTTGTGGGCGTTGAAGTCGCCCCCAGCAACAATTGGAATTGTGGGACTGCGGCGTAGGATGCCATGTAGTGTGATAAGTAGATTGGCGGCGTCGTCCGAAGGAGAAGAGTACGCTGAAATGAAAATTAATTGGGTGTTCTTGAAGGCCAACAGGACGGCTACTTCAGGAGCTACATCTCGCTCCTGATGGATAACCAGAGGGCTCCAGGTGGGGTTGCTGCATGCAATGGCCGCTCTTGGAGCTTGGTCTTGTGGGTCTGCTTTCTTTTGATAAAGTTTCCAACCTATGCGGAGACTGGCGACTTCGCCCTCCCTGGTGTAGGGCTCTTGGATAAGTAAGATGTCTGTATCGTGGGTGATAACATGTTGAATTAGTTGTGATGTGCCTGCTTGGGCCCTTTTTAGATTGATTTGAATGCAATTTATTTTATCACCAAGACGTGTGTTGTGGCCTGCTGCGTCAGTGGGGTAGTTGGCAAGAGCATTATTCATACTTAGTGCTTCGTTTGAGTCTGGCGACATATCTTCCGTATGTGGGGCATGTGAAGTCATATGCAGGGTGTGTGCATGGGGTCCTGGCATCATTGCGGTAGTTCCAGTCGGCACAATTGATACAAGTTGCCTGTCGGGCATTGCAGTCCTTGACTGTATGACTGCCTTAGCAGTACGCACAGTAGGTCTTATTACGGCAGTTCTGCTGTGTGTGCCCGAATTCTTGGCATCTGTAGCAACGCCGGGTATTGAAGAATTCAGATATCCGGTGTGCTCGCCATCCGAGATATAGCCGTCTTGATTGCATAAGTTGGTGGTAGGTGGTGGGGGCACATTCCAGGACCCATTTGACCCCATTGCCCCGGTCCTTGAGTCTGTACAATACCTTAAACGTGCTATTGCTCAAATGGAGTTCTGAGCCTAATGTCTTTTATATCGTGTCCTGTGAGACGTCTGGTGAGATGTCGTGTATAGCAACTTTGGGGTAGTCTAGTAAGAGGAAGTTTGGTGGTAACTAGTTGCTTGCCCAGTGTGCTTTGCAGTTTTATGTTAAGCTTCTCCACGTCTTCTGGGGTGGCACAGTCAACAGCCAAGACTTCTTTTTGGATGGGTCGGAGTGTTGTGATCTTTACCCCTAATGTAGGGAGCGGGAATTCTGCACTCAGACGATCCTTGAGTTCTTTGCGTGTGAGGTTCATGCTCTCCTTTGGGTACAGAAGGAGTGTATGCTTGGGCAACGATTTAGTTGCCTGTGCATAGGTTCTTGTATTTGCAGAGGGCAAGTTAGAGATGGCAGAGGCAGAAGATGCAGATACTGTACTGAGTACAGAGTCAGTATTGGTAGCTGTGCTGGTGGTGTGAGGCGGAGGCGTATTTCCAAACCCTACCCCACTTTTCGAATTTTTGACGTCACGGAAATATCGACTAGTTTCACCTGGCAAAACGGCGTACCCCACTTTTGAATACTACGCGCGCTTTCGAAAGAATTGTGGTTCTGAATAGTGTGTTTATGTGCTAATTGTGAGATTTTCGCAATTTAAATTATTATGAGTGGAAATTTACGCAATATCTTTAGTGATTGGTTATTGTTTATCGCCGTAGGGTATTTGAGGAAAGAGGAGAATAATTCACTGCTGATGTATACATTAACAGTATGAAAAATCTGGAAGGTGATACTCGGCAATAAATGTGATGCATTCATCGCAAAATTCAGCGACGCCAGTAAAACAAACGATAGTGTTCGAGAAAATTATCCACATCTGAAGTCACTATACAAAAATTGTATGTGTGCCAACACAGATATTTTAATTTAAAAAAAAAACACTTGCAGAAAACTTCAGATCAAGGAATAAGAAAGAATTGCAGTACCTCTGTGTGCTTAACAACTACGAAGCATTCTGGAGACTTTTATGCCAAAATCAAGGTTGACAAATAGATTAATAAATGTTTCATAAATGTTTCTTTTAGTGAAAATATTTCAAAAGTATTAAAATAACTTGGACAGTTGTTTAATTGCTTAAAACAGTAATAAATTTCATTTATAAAGATATACAAGAAACTACATAATTTTTTAAATATTTCACTGCTTTGGTGAAAAACTGAAATTTACTAAATTACCTAACTTTTATAACATTAAATATCTTTGTAACTGTAGTATTATGCTCTGTTTTATAAAAGCTTAACTACTTTATTCATTTGTTATACATTAAAATATTTTCTGATTTATTTACTAAATGCGTAATCGATTATCAGGATTACTAAAATGTGTTCAGAATTTGCAGTGTGATTGCATGTTTGTGTAATGAACTTTGATTTTCATGAACGAAAAAGAAATACAATCTCGGAATAAGTACTTTTTCGTTTTCCAGTTCCTGTGTTAAAAGTAAATTCACTTCAAGTATGTGTCTGTGCAATTTTGACGATGTAAATACTGAAATGATTGTACAGTAAAAACTCAATTAAAAAAATATCCGGAAAGCTCTTGAAATTTTGGATAGTCGAGCATATAAAAAATGAAATACTGTAATAAGTGAATGGAAGAATAAACTACTAGGCTAAAATCATAAAAACAGTTCATCTTATTTGCATCAACTTGACAATCAAAAGCCAATATTTAATATTATGCACGATTTTGAAAAAAAAATGTATGCTGCTGATCTTTGGATTATGATAACAGGTGATTTGTACAATGGCTGTTATGTGGATTAAGACTGCAAATTGAGACTTTAAATATGAGCAACAGTAATCTGAAAATTTTAAGTAGTAATTTTATATCCAACAATCTCTGCCAAATAACTTCCATGTTTTATGTAATTAAAATATATATTTTAACCACTTTTTATTAATTTTATAAAGTACATTCTATAATTTAAATTTTACTTTCATCTATTTTAATGTTTGCCATTATAAATTGTATACTACTTTTTTAAGATTTTATAGTTGCTAATTAAACTTCCTTTACAATTTATTTAGTTATTTTACGCATACATTTATATTTTATGTAAGAAAGGGATTTATGTGCAATAGATATAGAGGGAAAATCATTTAACACAAAACTGAGGGGACTGAAGTATTTTTTGTGTTAAAGAATATTAAAAAAAAAAACATATATTTAACAACATTAAGCTTACTAGAGTACATTTTATTTACATAGATATGTATATATGCATGCTTTTAATAAAAATCGATGAAACAAAAACATCCATAAGAACTTAATGAAATTTAATACAAAATTTTCAAGTTTTTGAAAAACATTTATTGAGTTTTAGGAAAATAATCTGATATTTTTCTTTGCATTTTCTTTTCTAGCATCAAATTGTTCAATGTCAAACATTTGGTTATTGATTTCACCATTAGCGTCTAAATAACTGCCCATACTTTTTATGATATTCTTATTTCAGATGATGTGGGAATAGGAACTGCATTATTCATTTTATTTTCGTCATCAGAATCTGCACCAATGATATTTTTTTAGCTTTGAACAAACTCCAAAATAACTTTGTCCGCCATAATTGGGGCTGTACACACATTATCATAAAATACTGCAACAAATTCTTCCGATGGTACAGTAGGACAGCTCATTAATACAGAAACTTTCTCAAACATTTTATTAAGTGTCAGCTCAGTTTCAATATCCTACTTCTCTATTTCTTTCGGCGCCAAAGAATCTGATACTTTTGAGAATTGTGTGTAATGAAAATAATTTCCATGCAGTGCAACATATGAGCCAAACTCACTAATTTTTACTCGCACTGCCATGAACTCGTCACTGAATTCCAAAGCTAACTGATGAGAGATGAGATGTTTGTAGAGGCGAAAAGTGAAAGTAGCATAGATAAACAAAATTGGCTCGTGTCACAGGGTATTTCAAAGCCAAATTAGCCTCTTTTCTACGAAATATGTGAAACCACCTCTCTTTCATTTCACATCCCGCTTAAATCCCGTCTGCGATGCCAGTGTTTCTATATTTTGTTCATTTCCAGAAAGGATATCTTTTCATGTTAAGCGATTTTTATTTCATGTTAAAAGAAACAAAATGCATTACATAGTAGTTTGTGGGGACTGTTGCATTATTTCGTGTTAACTGATATTTCGTCTTAAGTGTTTTCGCGTTAAACATATTCCACTGTATACAGATGCGTTTGGACTATGTATACACAAATAATTTTTTAAAAGGAAAATTTATAAACCTTCCAAAAATTTTTGTGCATTATGCTGCTAAAAATTGATCAGTAGATATATAAAGAAAGAAATTTAGAACAAATTTTTCAGAAAGAATAAAAATTCAAATTCAAATTAACTTGATAAAATTCTGTAAATGTAGAATATAAATATTCTTTTTAGACTAGTAAAATCTTTTTAAATTGGAAGATATTTTTAATGATTTTACTCCCCCCCCCCCAATTTCCCTTTGCTACTGCTGTTTGATAAGAGGTTCTAGTAAAGTTTTGTGTTAAGATTATTTTGAACTTTCAAAGATTTTCCACTGCAAGATTTTAATTTTTTCTACATTTTTAAGGGCATGTTTTCATTTTTTTTTTTTTTTTTTTTTTTTAAGATTCTTTTTAGATTAGAAAAATATTTTTAAATAGGAAGATATTTTTAATGATTTTCCTTTGCTTTGAGGAGGACTGGAATTTTTGGGTGAACTATTAGATAAAAAATATATTGAAATGGTTCATCAACTGATTCTGGATACAGAAAAGCAAGGATTTTGTTTTAGAAGGGGAAATGTAATTAAATTTGACATACCTCCTCTTGACGATATTATGCTGAAGTTGGTTGGATTCCTCGCCTTTCTTGTTCTTTTATACTATTTTTTGGTTTTTCTTGTGATGGTTTATTTTAACATGTTGACTGCCGTGGGGGTCACCAGTCACCGGCACGACTTGGCTACAGCACTGTGGGTGCCACCGGCAATGCGACCAATAGTAAAATACATAATTAGAATAAATATCGATACTGATAAATTTTTAAATAGTACCATCGTTACTATAATGATTTGAAGAATAATAAATAGTAAAAATTTAAATTATAAATCGCAAAAATGGTATACAGATGTTTGGGGGTCATCGGTGACCCCCAGCATGAAAAATGCATTAAGCACGATTATATATAACATTATGTTCTGCCGATAATATTTCATCATAATATATATTGCATAATAAAAATTTTAAGTTGGCGTCATGGGCAAATCACATAAAATGCACGCGGCAGGCAACGTGTTAGTTTTTACATTTTAAAGTATTCGTATTCTACATTTATAGGATTTAATAAAGATCATTTGAACTTCAATTTTTTAGTCTTTGTGAAAAGTTGGTTCTAAATTTCTTTATATATATATATATATATAAGAACTCCTACACTCCTAGAAAAAAGTAATTTATATATTTATTTATCCCACATTTTCATTTTGAAATATTTTCGTACATGCTTTTCAATATTTTAAAAGTTGATTTTTTGTTGAACTGAAATATGTAATATGGAAAAATTCTATCAAAAAACATAATTCAACTCAGAATTGAAACAGGAGATAAATAGAGATAATAATAATGTGGGGTATTTGATCCTCTTCTCCTAATAGGCATTTGAAACATGTTAGTGTGTTTTTCCATTCAGCTGAAATGGGGCCCACCAGCCGCCAAGCGGTAAAGTCGCTGAACACTGGTAGTTCGGTCCGAGGTTCGAATCCCGCGAATGGGCTGGCTGCATGGTCGTTTTCCCCATGTGTAACGTGTATACAAGCCAGTTCCCTTAGAAAATCCTCCACAAAGGCAGATGACGCAGTAGAATATTTTTTATGTTGTAATATTTGGGAAGGAAAAGCAACTGAAGAGAAAATACTTGAAATTATTAACAGACATTTTGAAACGAATAATCTTACCTAAAGACACTGTGTCGCAGTTTGTACTAATGATGCTGCAGCATTAACAGGTAGTTATAAAGGAATAACAGGATTAATAATGAAAATTGCTCCCCATATAATATTCCATCACTGTATGACACATAGAAAAGCTCTTATTGCAAATTGATAAAAAATTGCACAAGATATTGCAATGTTATTACTGCAATTAATTACATTAAAGGGCAAGATCCTAAACAGTTGTCTCTTTTTAATACCATGTAATGAGATAAGTTCTGTATATGAGACATTATTACCAAAGTCAGTTGGTTTTCACACAAAAAAATACTGAGACATATTTTTGACTTGAGAAATATAGTTTTTTTGGAAGAAAAGAAACATACATCAGCAAGTTCATTCATTAATAATGATTAATTAGGAAAACTCAGATACATAGTAGACATTTTCTAAAAACCTAAGCATTTTAATACTGAGCACAAATTTTGAAGCTTTTAAAACTAAGCTAATACTTTGGCAAGGAGAATTGAACAAAAACAACAGAAACATGTTTTTCAGAATTTACTAAAGAAAATAATACAGATTTCTTGTTTAAAACAACATATGATAAAACTGACAGAAATTTTTTTGAAAAATTCCCAAATAAGGAATTAGGTTGGATCTGTGACCCATTTTGCCTTTGGTATTTTCAATTCCAATGTATTTCTAAATGAAAAAGCACAATTAATTGATATTTTAAGTGACAGAATACTGTGTGTTCAAGTGAAGTCTCTAACTTGCCAAAAATTTTAGTTATCTATTGGAAAGGAATATGCCAATTTAAAATGAATGAAAGTAAATTATTACGTTTCTTACATAAAATTGTACAGTAAACCTTTAGCTTATATTTAAAACTTCTAAAATGCTTATGTTACATTTTTCTGTTATATAAGCATTGAAAGTGGATTTCTCACTGAAATAGAAATAATTTTGCTATTCGAAGATGTCTATGTCTATGTCTTATCACTTAGGCAATCGACCATTAAACGGTCTTTACCAATATATGATACTTGACTTTTATATGCTTGAAGAATCGAGTAAGTTGTATCCAATAATATGGAAGTACTTGTACACATGCTGTGCTAGAACTCAGAGATTACTAGCGACGGAGGCTCCTGTGCCGCCGCTCATAGAATAAGTAAACTTTGAACAAATGAGGTGCTCGTGCGACGCCATCTATTAGTAGGGATCTAAAACATTTTTGTTGACTGGAGCTCTGGTTGCGCCAACTCTTGCAGGATGTATTGTAAGGCATTTTTAAAATTTCATAAAAGTTATTCTTCTGATAAGCAATAACTGGCAAGTAAAATGATCAAAAACACAATTTGCAGTACATTGAAATGTTTCACAAGAGTAAAAACTATTTACACATAAAGTCTACCTGCTTTGGCAGGAACAAAGTCCATAGCGCTTTGTAATTTCATAAGTAAATCTATAAGTAAAGAAAATGAAGTAAAATCTTGGCTAAATAAGAAGAAAACAAAAATATATACACTACCACCGACTATTATGGTGAATAGTGCGGGAAATGTTGGGTTTTCATCCCAACATTTCCCAACATCAACAAGGAAATGTTGGGTTTTCATCCGCAGAGATCTCCCGTTGGCGCTTCGGGAAAGAACCCGTTGGTGCCGTTGCATTTTTACTCACCAAGATCGCGGTTCATCGACGATGATCCGAGCCGTAAACGTGATATTTTGTAAACGTGAATTTTAGTGCATGTAAATTCAAGTTAGCAGATAAAACAATATATTAAGCATATTGTAGTAAAAATTCACAGATAATAAGCATGTAGATGTAAAACTAACCGGTTAAACGTGATATACGAAAATTGTATTAAATTCAAGTTAGCACAGAAAAGAATATATTAAGCATATGAGCATTTATAACGGAAATAAAAATTCATTTAAAAATATAAATTAGTATTAATATACTGAAATTAACCGGTTAAACGCGATATACGAAAAAAAATTGTCTTAAATTCCAGTTAACACATAAAACAATATATTCTTTACTCCAGCAGTGGTTTGCTAATTTTGATTACCATGGTGATGCATCAAACTATTCTGTCATCCTAGATAATCAATAATATTTTTTATTTCAGTTTAATCATCTATTTATATCACACCTGCCATCCTCTGAAAGGTTATTGTTAGAAAAGCATTAATATATTATCTTGCTCAAATTTTACGCCATAAAAATTGATTTATTCTCAGAATTTTAGGTGACAATAACCAATAATAAAAATAAAAGGGTGTGTTACAAATTAGCATTCACCCCTCCTTTCATCCCGAACCGAGAACCGGCATCTATCTACGAAAATATTTCTATTTATTCGTTGTTAAAAATTTCAGAAAAAATATTAATAAATAAGAGAAGAATAATATAAATCTGCAAATGCGAACAAAGACAGTGATAATTCAACAAAATAAACGCAAGAGGAGTGTTTGCATACTTCGAACAAGGCAATAGGATATATCTGATGGGTTACCAGGTTTGAACTATTATCGCCATTACATTTACCGGGTTCTTTGCGGAAGTGCTTCCGAAATGTTTTTGAAACATTTTGAATTCGTTGTTATATTGATCTATGAAGCAGTAGATTAGTGAGTTTTTATTACATTACTGACAAGTATAGTTTTTTAAGAATCAAAAAATTTCCAGCGGAGATAATTATTTGTCAAATATGAATGTGTTTTCAAATAATAAGTGATAAAAAAGAAAAATCAGTTAGAACATTCACATTTCTAACAAAGTAATTTGCTTTGCTTTAATCTTTATAATACAATACATTTTACAATGATAAGGCAAAATACAATGTGGAATGGTTATGCGAAGATTACGATAGTACCTAGAGTATTCAGCATTTCGTATAATCCTATACCAAGATAATAATAATATTAAAATAAATTTTATCTGAATGAAGTTTTCTTATTACAGAAACAGTAAAATTATGCAATTGCATAAACGAATGCACTTTCAGACAATATACTTAATACTGTTTACAAGTTGAAGCCCAAGTTCTGTTTACGTCCTTCAGCGCATGCTCAAGAATTACCATCCAGGCGAAACTAGTCGATTTGTCCATGACGTCAAAAATTCGAAAAGTGGGGTAGGGTTTGGAAATACGCGAGGCGGAGTGATGTCTGTTGGGCCTCTTTCCGCTAGGTCCTTGAATGCTTCCAGGATATTTAGCAATTGCTCCCTCAGTTCTAATGTAAGCAAGTGTCTGCCTCTTTTATAGGAGACTGCAATTTCTGAAGCTTCTGCGTAGAGTGAGTTGATCTTTTCTTCGTAACTTAAGTCCTCTGAGTTGAGGATTGAAGTTGCGTCAAGTTTTGTTTGGTAATTAGATGCGTCAAATTTACGTTGGTAAGCTGGCGTGGCTGCATCAATAGACATCATGAAGTGTACACTGATGGCGGTGCACTGTTAATAGTGCAATACGAGCACTGTTGGTGATGCACTAGAATGTGCGCGCAGCAAATAAATGATGCTGGGCAGCGCTAAGAGATAGGACTGAGTGGTAGGGACACGTAGGGAGAAGTGGATACCAACTGGTTTCAAGGTATAGGGCACGGTACGTACATTAATCAAACATATAACAGTTATAATACAATATGAGTATGCTATGGCAAGTGACATATATTCTTCAGTTTGAGTAGACTTTGACAATACTGCAGTGGCAAAGTATGAAAGTGAGAATACCAGTAATATTGAGACAACTGGTAATATCTCACTGGAGACACTAATAACACTATTATCACACTTGTATATCACTCTTGCTTAACTTTCACTTTTAATATCACACTTGGCTTAGCACTCACTGTAGAAACACAGATCACTTCTTTAGAAAACCCTCTACTAAGGCACTATCGGTATATAACACTGTATGCCAACACTAATATCACCGCGCTAAGACAGTTTGAGTAAAATATAAGCACATAACACAATTCACACTAGCACATTGAGAATTAAAAATGTTACATATACTAATATTAAACAATAATTACATAAGACTTAATTAACCAGAAAATTACTTAAATCAAAGCAAAATGTGACACGCAACAGCACTTCTTAATTATAGTTGTAAACTATCAATTACTACCTACGCAGCGCAGTAAATCACAGGAGCTGCGTCACATACAACTGCAATTTAATTTAATTGAGAAACTTAATTACAAAAACCAGAACATAGTAATAATACTGTAAATTGAAAGATTAGAGTCTCTACCGTAACTTTAACACTGTACTTTACGCTATTGTAATTGTACTACATGGAAATTAGAAATTAAAAATAAATTAGGAAATTAATTAATTAAAATATTAGATGTCATGGAACCAGTAAATTAGTAGCTTACTGTCTTTATAAATATAGCTGTCAAAATACCAACAAAATGTCCTTGACCAAGTCAGAATAAAGGGCACACTTCGAAAGGGAAAGTGCCTGTCAATTAGCTGACCTCACTACTAATTAAATCTCGAAATAAAACAATAAGTGCCTACCTTGGCCGTTAAATCATCATCTGTTCCTCTTCTGTGCTTGTCAGGAACGGCGTAATCCAGATTAAGATGCAGACACTTGCTCGCCATAGTCAAAGCCAATACATTTCCATCATTATCTATATGGCAGAAAATTCCTGCTTCGCAGGGATCATGCATCATTGGTCTGGCTTTCAAGTTTCAAGAATCCTGAGGGTCAAATAGCCAGATGGATACAGAGACTCCAGAAATATGACCTCACTTATATGTCATCGTAAGGGATCATCACACAGAAACGCCGACGCCCTGTCTAGAAGGCCTTGCCCAGAAAGCTGCCGATATTGTTCCACGGTGGAAGCGAAATATGACCTGCTTAATCCAGTTGCACGACAAATTACAGCATCAATATTGATTGATCGAGACCCGTGAATTGATGATGAAGTCAGGAAATTCCAGCAGGAAGACCGTGACATTAAACCCATAGTTGGTTTAATGGAGTCATCGAACAGAAAACCTACCTAGCAGGACATTTCTATCTATAGTTCTACAACAAAACAATACTGTGCATTCTGGGATTCACTTCACATTCGAAACGGCGTCTTATACTGGCATTTCGAATCGGATGATAGGAAGACTTTCCGCTTACTAGCTTTGTGCTTCGGTTATAACGTCCTGTTGGCTTTCAGAATTAATTCATATAAAATCAAAAATAACATACAACGGTAAGCCACTTTCTGGTTTTGCTGAAAAAGCAATCAATACAGAAGCAACAACAATTCAAGCTGTTATGTTCATTACTTTCAAAATACAAAGAAATTATGGGACTGGTACCAGTACTTAATATGACTGCTGAAGATGAATTAGATATATGCATAATATAAGCAATTAACTAATTATTAAAATTAATAATAATGCATATTCTATAGTATATTGTCTTTTGTACAGTATGCAGAAAAGGTTAATGATTTTAAACAGTGTATGAAATGTATGATGGAAAAACTAGTGTTAAGGAAACATTAGCATTTCTATGAAATATTCTAATCTATAATTATATGATATTTAATTGTGTAATATTAAAAAACACTAAATATTTTTTATTGATTGCAAATTGCAGTTTTATTACTTTTCGTTTGGTATTTATTCTTCCAAACACTGTGTATTTCGCGTTTTTTTAAATATTGCCGTTATGTATGTTTATTAGATTATCTCAATAAATGAATGTTGGAAATCAGGTTTTATTTTTTATTAAATTAAATATGTTCTATTTTATTCGCTTACTTTTTATCTGCTTGTGACAACAAAGAAATTCATAATAAATAGAAACAAAAAGTTTCATCGTGTGCTCTTTAACGAAGAGCTTACTTTAACGTACTTAGCTTATTATCGTATACAAGATTATTTAAATTATTTCTGCACAGTAACAAAAGGAAAGTTATTGATTATAAAAAGTGCATGAAATACTAATCATTGTAATCTACCACTATTCTAAAATGTAAAAACTGAAAATAAGTAAATACATATGATAGAAAGAAATGGTGTTAATAAACATCAACATTACTAGTAAAGTAAAAAAATGATGAAATCTTAAATGATCGTAACTTAGAATTTAAGTTATTTAAAAAATATAGTTTAAAGTACTGAAAATAATTAAGGCTACTATTAATTATGCATATTTAGTCTAAAGAGAAATTTAAAAACTATAGTTTAAAGTACTGAAATAATTAAGGCTATTATGAATTATGCATACTTAGTCTAAAGAGAAATTTAAAAACTATAGTTTAAAGTAGTGAAAGTAATTAAGGCTATTAGTAATTATGCATATTTAGTCTAAAGAGAAAAAATTGTATTATCTTCTGGTTTTCAAAAAATGATAAAATATTTAAACTTTATATAAATACAAGGAATACAAAATTAAAAAAAGAAGAAAAATATATTACTTATTAAGCTTATTTTTCTGCATAAATCAATATGTAACACAAGGACATAATAACGACATTTTCACAACTGTTGCAAAAAAGTGGAATTTTGCGAACATTTAGGCGTCTTTAAGGCGTCGTGATACAATGCTTTCACATTCAAAATATCATTTGCGAAAGACGCAATAACGACGTCTATGCTACAAAAACCTCATCTGCAAAGACGTAATAAAGACGTCTTTGCAACAGTTGCAAAACAGTGGATTATCGCGGACATCTGGACGTCTTAAAGACGACATATTGCGACGAACGTCGTTGCTGTGCTACTTGGGATATCAAAAATAAGGATGGGAGGCTCAAATCTTAAATATCTTACACTGTTACACGCATTTAGTTCAGGTGTAAAGGGAATTTATGACCACACTGTACGCCGTTGAATGCTCCAGACATGGCAGCCAACACCACCATATCTTTCGCCTCTTATGTATCTTAAATTCAAACGCAGTTGCTCTAAGTTTTCAAAACTGTGTTTTCGAGTTCTTCTGCACTAAGTTAATAGCACAAACTGTAAAAAGGTTTCATCTAGTAAGGATTTGTTGTCCTCACTTTCGACAAATCTCACAAGTAAAGAGACTTCCTCTATGAAAGAAATATCTGTGGTTTCATTCGCTAAGATAAAAACATATTTACTAGAATTTATTTTTTCAATCAATTTTTAAAAATTATTTCGTTTCGCATTTCAGGGGATATATACCATGCATTTATTAGCAGATGATTTTAAATGCTCTTTCAGAATGTCACCTATTGCATCAAAACGGAATTAAAGTTGTTGAAGGAAATTCCCACTGTAATCGCTATGTTCCTTGTTTCCATCTGTTAATTTGGTCCTAAACACGATGACCTCTTGAAAGAAGTAAACTCTCTGCTACAGAAAATTACTACTTTTACAATAGGACTGAAATTTTTACGCTAGGTAGTATCAATAATATCTATTACGCCTTGTTTACGCCCTTTCACAATGCTCCTTAAATTGTCAGGAGTTAACGAAGAATGTGCTTGATATTATTTTCTTCATACTCACGGAATATTTATTTTCTTCACGGAGTTTTTGTACGGAGTTTCACGTATTAAGATTTGCGCCAGAAACGTAAAGGCTGATTAACTGTTGACTGATTTGCCTGCATGCTCCTTGGCAAAAACTACAAAATATTTATCGTAAATTCCATCTGCAATTTGGTGGTAAGTGATTCGATGGATATTCTAACAGTATATTATATCGAAATTTCTTCTTCACTTTTTGATTACCAAATGAAGAGCTTGGGGAAAGGTATTTGGTTGTTAATATCCAAAAATACTAATTACCTTAGTATACTAATTATCGCAATGTGGTTTAGAGCATTCGATTAAGAAATGAAGTAGCTTCCTAATTGTTTTTAGTTTTTATACCTTAATATTATCGAACTGTTAAGGCTGAACAGATTAAAGCCGAGTTTTGCCAACTTTGGCAGAAGATTGCAATAAAATACAATAATACAGTAAACCCTTGTTGAACGAAGATTTGTGGAACGCGATTTCACACATAAGTATTAAATGTTCCCGTTTAATCTGTCCAACGCTAGAATTTTATTCATAGGCAGTTTAGTCAATATTGAAAGATTACTGGTATCAATTTTGGGCAGAAGCCTGTCAACAATTTCAAAAGGATTTCCATCTATTGAAAATAAAGGAAAAGAAATCGTATAACATTGCTACGCAAATGGCGGCTTTAATATATGAGCTTGCAACATCAGACGATAGTGTTTATGAGAGGCATTAAAAAACTCTGCGCTCTTTGAAAAACTTGCTTCCCAAGCAAAAGCCACCACCTTTTTAAAAAAAAAAAATAATTGCATTTATTCAGCAGTGACAAAAATCCTTTCAATTAGCATTTGTTTCGTATTTTTTCCTTTTAATTGCAAGAATATTTAGATTTGTTTTTAAATTATATGTACTTCCTTGGTCTGAAAAATACATAACACGTTCTGTTCATAGAAAGTTAACATTTCAGAACGCGATTTTGCCGTAAGCGTAATTTATTAATGAGTATATATGAATAAGTTGATCAGTTTCTGGCGTTATTTTCATATAGATTTTTTGTTTAAAAAAAAAAAAGACAAATTTTCTTCCAGATAAGTTTTTTGGGAGAAAATTTCAGTCTAAGATTCTGCAAAGAAAATAACGCAATGCGTCACTTAATTGTTCGCGTAGGTAGGGTATTACTGTACACTTTTATGTGATGTTCATAATCTTCCTTTTAGGTATTAAGAGTCGAACTGTTCGCCGTTTTGCACCTTTAATATTTCAATTGTGTTGGTGCACCTTAATAATTAAATTAATAATTTACCTAAGTTTTATAATGCAAATATGTTTTATGCATCGTCTGTATTTTAAACAAATTGAAAGGCAATTAAATAACTAAATTTTATTTCTGAATTTACATTATATATGCTAAGCTATTAATTATGACGTTCTTCTGTATTCAATAAGTGTTCCAGTCTCTCACAGAAATTACAAATTACATAATCTGAAAAATCAGGTGCGTAGGGTCGTACCGAGAGGCGGCAGACACCTGGATCAGAGAGGAACCAAAACTTCAAGTTTTTAGGTATATGTAACTATATGTGGGAATATAAAAATGGGCGCAGCTAAAAAATTGTCTGCATTGAAAATGATAACGTTTACTGGGGAAAATGGACTTTCAAGAATCAGTCTCTAACTTAGTCCATTTAGCATTTAAGCCTTTTTAACAGTATGTATTTCAGTTGCTTCTTGCTTTTCAAAACTTTTCAGTTTTGAAAAACTGAAGGCGATTGAAAGCTAACGGATTTGCAGTCTTTTCCATTGAAAATGCCGTATTCCAAAATATTAATTTTGATGAATCTATAAAAAACTTTCAGAAGTCAAAGCGGGAAAAAAAGTTTTAGAATATTTTTATTAACAGAAAAAGTTAAAATCATTTTTTAAATCATCAAAAATGACAGATTAATAAGCTTTTTACATATATGTTCGTCTGCTGGATGTAAGTGGTTTTTTTCTTTAGTTTAAAGATTTCTTGTTTTTCAAATCGTTTTAACTATTTTATTTTAATTAAATAAATGTTAATTATATATATATATATATGATGGTGTGTGTGTGTGTTGACATTTTATATGATAATCATTACAATAAGGGGGATCTCAGGGAGATTCCTTCCCGGACCTCGAACCTCTATAGGTGCATGTAATACAGTTTCTAGATCGATATAAAGCTACGTATGATTTTAGCACAACTATGTTTTAAAAACTTTATTTTGGAATGTTTATTTTATACTCTTAACCAGTTAAGTTCTATTCTATCTGTTTGATTTTTAAAATACTCCGCTTTTGCTCCAAAGATAAGCGATGGAGAAATTCTAGTTATCCCGTTGAGGGAATAAATGATGGTATTCTCTTCGTTTAACGAGCACTTCAATGTTCACAGTAAACAGTAACGCTTTGATAAAGCTGGACTGACTTCCAGAGAAGCTACAGTCAGCAAAATCCTTCATGTTTCTTCACTCTAGTTTGTAAGTTTAATTTCTTTTTTCGAAATTATTATAGTGATTAGAATTTCCAACATTATGAAAAAAGCAAAAGCGCTGTCATATGAAATATTTTTTGGGTCTGCTTCAGGAAATGAGACTAAAACCTTTCCAAAGAAAACTTTTAATTCGAATTCCACTAAAACTTTAAATTAAATGAAATAGCAAATTGAAAAATTTTATGAATAGAAGATATCGTTTATTCCCTAAAATTCCAAATATCTTTCTACAGTTATAGATAGGAGAGGTGCAGAGATTCGGAAATAAGTCTGTTATGCTAATTATTTTATTAATCTTGACACTTAAGTATAAAATGTGGTTTAAATATTTTTTCACGATAATATTTTATAATTTAAAAGTAAATTAAGTGAATTATTTACCATTCTTCTTCCAAACTTATCCGACCACATTCCGCAAATGATGCAGCCAAACACCGTACATGCACTAGAAACCTGACAAAAGAAAATATAGCACTGTGCCTTTTCATTAGAATTTATAAACATTCATTATAAAACAGAAGGTATGTATACAACACAAAAATATCAATAATAATTCTTGTTTTCATATGTACTAAAATACTCGCAAGCCGTTTAACAAATATTAAAGTCTTAATAAATTCCAATTCAAATTACAGATTACGTCTCTTATTTTATCTTCTGTGTGCAGCTGTGAAAGTGAATTCTGGTCCGATACGCTAATATTTGCTCAAACTTCCGCAACGAATTACACTAAATAAGTTTGTAAAATTACTTATCATACAAGCATATTAAACAAGAACAATGACATAGTTTTGTACTTTGAAGCCAAAGATGTGTGCTTCAGGTACTTAAAAGTAGAGCACTTAATGAAATTCATAAGCACTTGATGAAGTTCCATCATGGCCAACCTGTTATCTTTTATTATATGAATTAATTATAGAATGTGTTTAAAAATGTCACTGATACAAAATATGGTTTGAAATTAGATCGCCGTGTATTGCTATTATTGCCTTCACCGTGAGAGCTCTCGTGATGCAAACGATTCGCAACGAATCGGGAGCTCTATACATCGAAATATGGTGGGATGCAGTTGAATTTTTCTGTTTCATGCTTCCAAAATCATAATAAACCTTTTAATCGTTGCATAGACTATCCGATGAGGGTGAGGTTGTAAGGAGTTTTAAGTTTTATTAACTTTTATTTTATTTTAAAACTTTGCTATCCTCTCTTCTTCTCCATTTCCGGCCAGACGCGAATACTTTTGTTTACATAAATGAGATTGCAAACTCTATAAATATTTAAGGTGTGACTTTTAGCCAAGAAAAAAGAGAGACTTTTCGTTACCTTACTACGCGCGTGCTTTTCAGGAAGTTCATGTCTGTCGTTAAGGCCAGAACTTAGTTCTCGCTGATATTTGAAGGCATATTTGTAGTCTTTTGCATTTCGCTCACTACATACGTAGTGTTAAAAGGCCAATTTTCGCATTACTGGTCTCTGTATCCCGAAGTGCGGCAAAAGCTGTACGCTGTGATAAATAAAGGGTAAATTTAACCCTTCGTATTTGTACTGTATCTTCCATACATGCACTAGCATAAAGTTCTGAGTAAACTCCCCATTCCTACTCAGGACTCCAATTACGTTTCCAGAGGCAATTAGAAAAATTTCTAGTCTTGACAAGGTGATGGCGTTCAGAAACCGATTAACTAGAAACATTGCAGCACCATAAAATATGGTTCTTATTCAAGTCCTTGTGCACAATTCAGGTGTTAATACATTAATGTCATAATATTTAGGTGGGATTCAGATCCGCTAAAGGAATGGACTTTAATATATTGGAGATAACTTTCTTGAGGCATATAAATGCCATAATTATACATCGAAAGAAGCCTAGATTGTAACTTGCTCTGATTTTCTTGAGTACCATGAGTCTCTCAGTGGTGAATTTCTTTAAAATATTTACAGGGTGAAGAAGATCTTATGCACGAATTTGAACCAGGTCTTTCGAAAATCGATGAAAATATTGTTATATGAAGCAGGAAAGCTAGAGGTAAAAATTCTCTGTAAATACCATATGCAGTATATTTTTGGAATCTGAACAATAATTTTTGCGGTTTTCTAGAACTTGGCTTTCCAGTGACCGCAGCTTGGTTTGTAGCACTAAGTGATGAACTGGAATTCAGCTTAAGGAAAGGAAAATTTAATACTAGCAAAGATGGAGGATAAAATAATACGAACACCTGTGAAATAATGGAAAATCTTTATTAATACGCTTTTGGACCACACTTTGACTGAAGCACAGATTGAATGCGACGTGGGATAGATGCATAAAGGCCATGGACAATATTTAAAGGAATATTAAGCCATTCCTCCTGAAGAACGGTCTCTAATTCCGAAAGTCCGGATGGAGGTGGAAATCGAGAACGAAGTTCGGACTCCAAATATGCCCATAAATGTTCAATAATATTCAAGTCCAGAGACTGAGAGGGGCCAAGCGACATGTTCAATTGCATCATCATGCTCTTCGAACCATTCTTGAACACACCTAGCAGTGTGGATTGGGGCGTTATCGTCTTAAAAATTGTCGTCCCCAGGGAATACAGTCTGAACAAAAGGATGGACATGATCCCCTAGAATGCTTAGATAGTGAATGGATGGGATACTCCCATGCAGAATAACAAGTGGCCCAAGACCGCGCCAAGATATCGCACCCTATACCATAATGACGCCACCTTCATGCTTCACAGTCAGGATGAAACGCTTCTTTGGGCGTTCTCCAGATATAAACGCGTCCGCTCGTCTGAAATAGGGTGAATGACGATTTATTTGACCATATTACATGTTGCCACTGCTATGGGGACCAGCTTTTGGGATCTCTGTACCATTGGCGTCGCATGAAAGCATTAGTTACTGTCACCAAGGGTTTACGAATTGCCACTCTGACATAAATGTTCGCAGCATGAAGTTCCATTTTGACAGTTTTTGTTGAAACGGGGTTCTGGAGATGACTTTTCATTTCGGATGTTATCTCGGATAACGATTGCTTGTGCTTTCGGGCTACTATGCACTTCAAGACCCGTCTATCCCTATCAGCCAGTTTTGACTTTCGATCACTGTTGTGCTTTGAAGACGTTGTTTTACCCTCTTTCGAGTACGCTGTCATAAAGACTGATATCGTACTCTTGCACATGCGCCACTTAAACATGCTCTAGCTATCATTCCTCTTTGGAACTCTGACAGGTTTGACATTTCAGCTTCTCACAGACAATTCGATGGAAGCATGCAACGTAGGTCACTGCTGTTGAGAAACTGATACCTTTCTCTTCACGCTCACTAGGTGGCAGACTTCTGTTGCAGGTGGTGCGGCTGTACTCCAGGTATGAAATACGTTATACTTTTTCACAGGTTTTCGCATTATTTTGTCCTTACTCTCTACAGCCATCTTAGGAAGAGAGCTCACAATACAGTTTAAGTGCTAGATTTGGCACGCGGTTCAAAGCTCATTTTTACTCTACGCCACTCAAGAAAGTTATTAGATAAAGATATCTCCCTGTCTCTTCTCTTTGCGCCGTCCCACCTTACGCCTCACTCATTTTTTCTCCTTTCGTTCCGTTCGTTGCGCCGATACACGAGTATCAAGTGTGATTTTAGTCTAAAGTATAATTTAATTTAATGCACCTCGTGTGCTATAGGTTATTTTTGATTTTAAGACATATTCTTAGTTTTATTGTGAAAAATTGTATTTTGTTATTTAATTATTGTAACAATCCATACCTACATATTTATTCAAATGCCCACTAAAAAGAAAGCTTGATGGTCACGGTTTTCAAGACTCTTGGAGGGTTGAATATGGAATCTTACAACAAAAGAATCGTGTAGTATGTGTGTTATGTCGCAAAAGCGTCTCATGTTACACGTTAAGTATACGAAGACATTTTCAAACTAAACATCAGTCCCTATTTCAGAATTTCGATGAGAAATTTTATCAAGACTACTATTCCTCCTTATCTGCTTGGCGAACATGAAGTGTCCTGAATGGGAATAGTGAGTTTACTGGAAGCTATGTTCTGTGGAATTGTAAAATAGGTGATTAAGATGCGAAGGGTTTTAACTACCCTTTATTCTCTACGATATTACAGGCGCTCCCGCACTTCAGGATACAAAAACCAACCACTTGTGGTCTGAACGTAAAAATATAAGAACTACTAACTAACTAAATTTAAATAAGAGCTAACTTTGAATACTTTATACAGATGACTAACACTAAGGTTGGCCTTTTAGTTTATTATGTATGTAGAGCGCAAACTGCGGAAAGTTACAATACGTTTTAAATATTGAAAGGACTAAACCTCTGGCCTTAAAGGCAGACAGCAACTGATTGAAAGCTCGCTTGGAACACAGTGGCAAGGAGGCTCACTTTCTCTCCATCTAACTCTGTTCTTGGCGAAAAGCTACAACTTAAATACTTAAGCGTTAGCAAGTACAATTTGCATAAACATATTCACGCGTTTATTCTGGGCGGAAATGGAAAATAAGAGAGGACAGTAAAGTTTTAAATAAAATAACGTTAGTAAAACGTAAGATCCTTACAAATTAAAGTTATAAGAAGAGCTGTTACTGAATATAAGAAGCAAGTTACGTTTTTTGTCAAACAATCTGAACCAAACTTAAAGCTACCGAATATAGTTTCGTAATTGCTCAATGTGTAGCTGGCCCAGAGACAAATCTTAAAGGACATATTTTTAAAATACATTGAAATACAGTTGGGAGATTTTCCAAATCTACAAACAATATCATCCCGAATTCAAGAAATACTGGCTTCTGCGTGAACTATTGAAAGATGAATAACTCAAATGGCAGAAAATTTAACAAAGCAGAATTCTGGATTACAAGAAACTGTTGCATTTAGAGTTGCTCTTGATGAAAGCACCAAAGCTGCACTCCTTGTTATGTTATTATGTTATTTATTTTTTATTTTAATAAATATGTTTAAAAAGGTACATAACACATAATATATGTACAATTTTTTTTATTTTAATGAATATGATTAAAGGGTACTTAATACATATGTGCAATTTAATTTCTTTACTTTTATTGAGAGAATAATTATATTTATGTTGTCTATTTTTGTGTTAATAAATAAATATCTTTCAATGACGCATATTTAATATATAAAAACTCTAAATCTCTTTCTTCGCCCTTGTTCCCTAAATCTGCATGCATTGTCGCGGGAATAGAATTGTTTCAAATATTTCGTACTATGCAGAATCCTGAATCATATTGGTAGATTGGTTTAGCCCACCACAGCTACGAGATTGCCGACCGCTGGTCTAGGGTTCCCAAAGGGGTCGATATTCACCCGCGGGTTCGATGAAATTTCGCAGCTGCGCCATTCAAGGGATCGACAGCCGAATATTCATCTGTAACTAACTATGAATCTGTAATCTGTTGATTACAAAAATAATAACAATATTAATGAAATTTATAAGGAATTATTTGTTGATTTAAAGAAATATCGTGTAATAATGTCAAAATCGTATAAAATAAATATAAGTAGAAAAATACACTAAAATTACTTAATTTATTAAAAAAATTGTAGTGTATTTCATTGTCATAGAAAATAATTAATACAAATAGTATTTTTTAATATATTTATTTTTTGTGCAATAAGGGCAATATGAAAACAAAATTAAAACGCAGGAACATAAAAAGCAGAACAAGAAAATAGGAAGAACGCAAAACTAATGAATCACAGCACGAGTGCCGAATTTAAAAGTTATCTGAGAGAATTATGCCGAAATAAAAGATATTACAGAAGCAATTTCTTCTTCTTACCCGTGGACGAGGTAGCAGAATCCCAATGGTTTGGACCGGGTTCGAACCTGTTGGCTGCATGGCTGGTTTCCCTAATTTTCGGCATGTGCAACGCGAATACGAGCCCATTTCCCTTGAAAAGTCCTCCACGAAGCCACATTTCTCTTTATGCAAATAACCTTATGTGTTTCGCCATATTCAGAGATAACTTAATCTAATCGTCTCTTTACCTTATGGAAGCATGTTTTAGTGTAATTAAAACCTGTGATTTGATATCTGAAACTTTATAATATTTGTTAAATTAAATATGATAAAAATGATAATATATAACTCAAATAAACCATTTTTTAAAAACTTTTGTGAATATTCTTGGTCTAATTGGTTTTGCAGTTATATGTTATTTGTATGCTGTATGCTGTAAGTTTAGAAAAAAATGTAAGGACGTTGAAGGACAAAACCATTCTTTTTGAAGAGGATGCTGGATGTTTAGAGTAGATAAAGATTTTTTTTAATCGATCCTTATTTTAATCGAGAATTTTTTAAATGTTTCTCTTAAATCGACCTCTTTTAAAAGAATGGTTTTCCTCATAGATCCCGTTACATTTTTCTCTATAACGTACAACAGGGTTTCCTACTGGGTTTCCTACTGGGTTTCCTACTGTGGGTAGCGATCCCCGGGACCTGCAGCAGGGGGGTCGCCAAAATTTTAGCAGTTTTGATATTTCTTATTATAATAATTTTACAATTACCAAATATTTTTACGCAATGTATCTGAAAATACATAAAGATAAGACAATACAGACAAAGAAATAAACGAAAACGTTTCGACGCATTCTTCTTATAATATAAACGTTCATTTTCCTTGCTTGGAACGTGACGCTCTCATTTCGTCTGTTACTTATTTAAACTTTTCACATTGTTCCATATCTTAAAATTAGAAATTAAAGTTAATGACCTAATATTGCAATAGTATATTACGGTACAAGTGAAAAAATTGAAAGTTTCACTCACGCGCGTGTCGAATTTGCGCAATACTTATGGGGTTCCACAAAATTTATGTAATATTATGGGGTCCTGGGGGCTGCAAAAAATTCTCAGTGATAAAAAAGGGTCGCGACTGAAAAAAGTTTAAGAAACCCGGACATACAGTATATAACCAAATCATAATACAAATAATTGCATCAAAATAACTTAAAGATAATAATTACACTAAAAAAGGAACAAAAGTTTTGAAAGAAACGGTTTATTAGATTTATGTTTTATTACTTTTTGCGCTATTTTTTATTTTACAGATATAAACAAATTTTTGGAAACAAAATTACCGATTCTAATTGCACAAAAGTTTGATTTACGTTAGCGTGATGGCTTCATTTGATATACTGATGCATTTTTTCTTAATATTTGACAAACGATTCCTTAATTTAATTCTCGAATCATCTCCTTCAAAACTCCTTCCTTGGAGGTGAACTATAAAAATCTTCCCTTAAAATTTGCAAGTAGCTTGCGCATAATAATATATCTTCTCTAAAGAAGCTTTGCGTTCGTTCTTCGTTTAATGCGTTTGGATGTGTCTTCTTGAGTTTTCCTTTTTTATATTGCAGTTACCGCATATAAAATATATATTTAAAAAAATATCATTGATTTATAAAATGTATTAAATACTTTTTATGCATTTTTCTTTTTATTTTATAGTTTCTTCTTTACTGCTGTTAATCCACAATTAATTATTTATCAATACTACTTCTTTTTTTTTTTTTACCAATCAATGAAATTTTGGTTATCCTGATCAGTTGCCTGTGCATATTCGACTGTCGACCCCCCATTCGACCACTTGGTCATTATTGACCCCTTTGAAAATTTCAGCGAACCGTAAGGTGTCAATATCGATCCTATTGGGAATCCCTTCCCTGCAACTTATTCCTAAAGAAATTATGCCTATTTAGTAGGTATTCTAATTATTTTGCCTTTAGTATTGTTGCGAATTATATGCGTATGTAAATAATTATAGCCAAATTACAAGTAAAATTGCAGTATCTTTTGCATAATACAATAGTTAATGGCTTCAAGATACGAATTAAAATCTCTCAAGATACGGAGCTCTGCCGCAAAAATAAGATTACGTAGGTAGGACTGTTAAACATTGAGGTAAATAGCTATCTCGGTAAATTGGCGAGATATCGCCAAGCTAGCAAAGGTTTGGGCGTGTAAATTTCGTCGCCAAATTTGGCGAGAAATCGACAGATTCGCCAAACTTGGCGACCATTTAGCTACATTTTTGTCCGGTCCCTGTATAACTGTAATCGGTATTGCAGTTGAATAACTGTAACTGATCCCTATATGTAATTCGAACCACATTTGACCCTTATACGGAACTTTAACTGTATATGCCTTCCGGTAATTTCGAGGAATTAAAGCTACTAGAGATATATCGGTGGCCGAGGGGAACTATATATGCCCGGAAGGACATCACAGTTTTTAGTAAAGAACTGACTTCGGAGTACTGAGAGATCATCCTGCGAAATTCGCTCTTTACATGGGCTTTGCACTGCGCTATTCTTAACGATCTTAGAAATTTAAAGTGGTAACTACTGATTGCGTTCTGTCATATTGAGGAGAGCTGTATGAGTACTTTTACGAAAAGATCTAGAAATGTAAAGTGTTTCTTTCTTAAAATTAAATCTCATCAAGCTATCATCAATTGTGTGTGCATGCAAACTATTACAAATTCGTACGCACGCAAAAAGTTCTGGTGTTAGATTAAATCTAATAAAAAATCTGTTAAAGAAATTTGAAAGCGGGCAAAGATTACATGAGTAGCTCAAAAAAAGATTGAAATAGTCAAGAGAAAGCAAAAAGATAAATTCCTGCCATAATAGAAAAGAAATTCGAGATTATGAAGGGCAGAATTAGAATAGTTGAAATTAAACTTATAGAAACTGAAGATAGAATTTCAGCTGTCGAAAAACAAACCGATGACAATGTTTCTACTGCTGTAACCAAAAAAGTTGACTGCTTGAATACGTCCATAATAACAGCTGGTCATATTTCTGACGCTTTTAAATCCCATGTAGGACGTCTCGACCTTCTTTAAAACAATCTACATATGAGCGAAATACTCCAAACTCCGTCGAGAAACTAGAAGCTCTATCCGACGGATTGGAGCTGCGCTTTGGCGAAGTTCGTAAAAGATTACAGCAGGCTTCAGTCTAAGTCTCCCCGAACGAAATCCACGGAAATACTCCAGGAGTGGAGTATGCCACGGATGTTGAAAGGCTGCCTCATCTCGCCTATTCGGACTACCTAACAGAAACAAGGGACATCCAGCCTCTCCGAGGGCCTTATCGAAAGCGCCCTGAGATACAGAAAGCCCTGCGAATGGCCGATGTCAAGAATCTAAAAAGCGCGTTAACGTAAGCCATGAAATTCGAAGCAGCTAGCAGCCCGTAGATACCGCTACCCAATCAGAACTGCTCATTTCTAGGAGCCAGTGGGTATACTGACTGCTCGTGTAGACGAATCAACCAGGCAAGTCAATGCCTTGAGGCGGAATAGTAGTGACAACAAACTGACATTTAAATGCTGCAACTGCGGTGGTGATCCACGTACGAAGGAACAGCAGAATACCCAAGGCATGGAAACTAAGACCGCTACCCAGCAAGGAAGCGGGAAGAAAATATGTGTTCATCTCGTGGAGCGGAGGTTGCGAGATATTGAGAAGCCCAATTATAAAGCGCTTCAGATTTCTGCAGTGAATGGCTGAGGTAGTGGACTCTTCATCATGAGACGTATAAATGGAGTTCAATTTCAATATGGCCATCGATACAGCTGGTAATGTTGCCATCATCCGAAAAGATCTGGCTCAATGACTGGGAGGTAAACTCATCTGGATTCTGCCCTGCGTTACCCTCCAGATTGAGTCCAGCGATAGATTCGAAATTAATGGACAGGTAAACGTTAACATGAAGTCCAGAAATGCCGCCTACCATCATACGGCAGATATTACAGACCTTTCTGAAACGTCTCTCCTACGAAGCCGGTCTGAAATACTTGTATAACATCAACATCGTCCCAGAAAACTTTCGAAGAATGTTTGGAAACTATTAGGAACATGCTTCAGAAATTGGATGAAAGCATTCCTGTACATTATTCCCAATTCCAAAAATTCCTGGGAAGCCATTTCGCTTTTTCTCATCTTCGTACAACTTTAATCAGCCCAGATATTAATTAAAAACTCTGAAAACACTAATTTTCGCACTCATGTTTTCGAGTCGCAACAAAGATAAAAATGCGTTTGAGATAAAAATGCTTTATTTCGAAAAGTGCTGCCACTGCTCGCTTTCAAATCGTTTTGTTTATTAATCAAAAATTTAAGTTTTATCTATATATGTAAAGAACAATGCCTGTTTGTGTATTTGTTTGCGTTATTGATTTCTGATCAATTGTGATCAAATTTTTGCCACATTTAATAGACTAAAATTGAATATAGGTGAAATATTGAATGGAACTTGAGTTTTTACAACCATTTGATTAGAAAGACGAATTGTTGCTGATATAATGAGAGAGAGTTTGTTTATTTTCCTATCGAAAATTTTTATGTGGGTTTCATATCGTATCAGACTGAAAAAATGTGTGACTATGAATTTGCATCGTTATTATAGAAGAATTATAGTGGTAGCGTTCTCTCTGTTGTTAGATATATTACTTTCAATCTAACTTAACTGGGATCGGGTACTTTCAATAAGCGCGGATAAGCGTTTAAACATAAATTTAAAAAATCTAAATCGAGTTTTCGAAAAAAAAACCTTCATTGCATTGCATTGTCATCGTGAAACAGTGTGTGTCCAAAATTTGAACTCAATAGCTTATCAGGAAATACTAGGTTAAAAATCGATAGTAAAATTCTATCATCTGTAAACACCGTGAGTGAACTAAATAAAAGTTGTAATAGTAAAAGGCCACAAACAGCCCACAAGACTCATAAGAATCCTCGAAAGAAACTATTACAGAGAAAAAACATTTCTTTAGTCAACAAGCATGACAAGAAAGTAATAATCATGGAATTTATTTGGAATAATAACAGATTTTCAAGCGAAATCTGTGATCATTTCTTATTTCATTGCGTGTTAGTGTCATTGTGTTTTATACGTATATTCACGCAGTAAGGAGTTGTGATGTCTCAATTTAAAAACTAAAATGCGGTATAATAATAATAAATGTACTTCTTTTATTTCTAAAAAAATATTTTAAATGCAGGATTTAAAGTTCGTGCTTTCGCTTCTAAAAAGATGTAATGTAAGACATTCATACATAAAGTTCTGCATCTTCGGGCATAGAATCCAAATTCTTCTTTCATAATAATATGTACTGTATTTGTTTTTGCGGGCATGCTTCACGAATGAATAAAAACGCTATGTAATGGATTGCAAATAAATATCCTAATCTGAATTTTAAAATTAAACAAACTTCATCTTTAGGTTATTTTACTTAATTTTTTTTTCTTTAGGAACGAAAATCTGAAAGAATTTATTTCTCAGCAGAGAATTTTATTAAGTTTCTTTATGCTCTCGCTGAGTATTGCAGGTTATTCATCTGCTCTTGTAATCAATTAATTCTACTAACACAATTTCTCCCTTTTTTAGTTTTATTATTAAGCATCGTTCTTTTTGTCCTTCCGCTACATGTCCTTGCTTAACAGCAAAATCACAATTTGTTTAAGAAACCGCATGTCATTAGGATTCTCAATAGAATGTTGCGGGCTGTCGCACTCTTTTTTTATATTCGCTATACTATTTTTTTGAAAACTAGCCGTTCATGTGACCAGACACCTAAAAGAGTTATCTAAAAAAGAAAAAAAAATACATGATGATTTCAATGAGAGAAATTTGTGTCATTCCATTAGAAATATTTAATAATTTTTATTAAACATCTTATGAATTTAATGAATTGTTATTTAAATCCGTCGTAGTTTAAAATATATTCTTAAGAACTGTGTTTATTGCTTTTAAATCGCTTAGTCTATTACTTAGTAAACTTTCAGATGAAATTGGAAAGTTGCAATTCCAATTCCGAGGAAATTGGAACCAATTCTTAGGCTTTAAATAATGAAAACACACAGGAAGATAGAAGTATTTTTTTTCCTGTAGTCGCAATCCGTTGCTTTCAAACAGCCTAATTTGCCTAAGATTAAAACTGAAAGATTTATAATATCTTAGTTTTGTGAATGTTAAAGTCTGGCGAGGTGGAGATTAAAATATTTTATTTGAGCAGTGTTGCCACTTCTCGTTTTTAAATCTCTGAGTTTATTAAACAGAAATTCGTTGAATTTGTACAAAATATGAAATAAATCAAAAATAAATTCAAAATTCAGAATTAGTGGCTCTAGGTGCCGTCGTTATATTCTTCATTATTTAATTTGTTTAATGGCGATAACATTTTTGGTAACAATTTGAAAAGTGATTCGGACACAAAAGTGAACCTGCATGCCTTTAAAATTTGAATGCATTCTAAGAGAATTCGGCCCAAAGTGCTCTTCTTCAACCATCCAAAATTTTCAAAATATTGTAACTCTGTTCAACACTTTCGACAATAGACGTGTCTGCGTGATGCTTTGCAGAGATGCCATCGTCACGATTTTCACAACGTGACAACAGGAAACAGGATTATTCATATTGTCCCATTGATGCACGATATATGTGAGTATTTGAGTACACGTCTGCTTATGAACATTTTAGTTTGTGTCATTACGTTGCATACAAATAGCTGTAAACACTTTTTATAAATATAAATATCTCCGCTTACCCCAGTCAGTAATTCTATTTTCCAAGAAGGTAATATCCAGTAACAACTCAGTAAAGGACCGATGTGGTTAGAAAGCACAAATTCAAAGCCTCTGGTCATCTGAAAATGAAAGATTATTTTGAAGCATGATATGCATCTAAAATAGGTTACTTATTTCAATTTTAAAATAATTCGTTAGACCGCATATTTTTGCACATAAAACGAAGTATAAATTTTCGTCGAAGTTTTAGTGTTTTAACATATATCTGTCTTATAAGACGACCCCTATTCTATTAATGAATGAATTTAGTTATGAATTTATTTAGATCAGCTATGCCGAACCACGAACTCCAGATGTACCTCTAGCAAGTTTATTTTCTTTCATTCGACAGCACTACCTATAGAAGTGCGTACTGAATCACGAACTTGCATGTGCTTCTAACAGGCTTCGCTGTAGGTTGTGTCGTGCGTTCAAACAAATTATACTATAAGTGTAATCAGCGTAAAATTTGTAACGTGCGGGCATAATCATGGAAATAACACAAAAATAATAGGAAGCAAGCTTCAAGTTTATAAAGTATATTTTAATTTAATTCACCCTTCCTATCTTTCCTATCTTCAGGTTACAGCTCCCTAACAGAATGAGTTTTTACTATCCCGTTAAATGCAAATAAGAAAGAGAATAGTTCAACTGACATCGACAGAGAGTGAGGATTCCTGAGTAGCGCGCGTTTGCCTTTCGGTTACGTCTCTGTAAGCTATTATTACGCTCGGGCCGTATTACGTACTTTTGATAGTTCGCTGGCTAATTTAATATTACGGGCCCAACTAGTTTAGAACTGTGTTAGCTTCGACTAAATCTCTTTAGTTAGTCAATAGTTAGTTAACTGTTATGCTTATTAAAGCTTTAAAAAATTACTAACTTTTCTTAAAAGAAGTTTATAAAGTTTACTTACAATCAAAAAGTTTAAAGTTTAAAAAATTAAGAAATAATAGAAAGTTAAAAGAAATTTAAAAGTTAAGTTAAAAATAAAAAAATGATTTTATTATTTAAAAATTTTATAATTTAAGTTTTTAAAATTTCTTGAAAGTTAAAAAGTTTATAAATAACACATATTTATGTTATTTATTATTTTATTAAGTCATACTTAAGAAATTTTATTAAATTTATTTACTTATAGAGCTTTCCATATATTAAAATATCTCAGGGTTGTAGAATTATTAGGTTATTATTTTGAAGCATGAAAAATGAGCAATGCTGTCGCCGGGACTCGAATCTGGACCACTCGAATACACTCCGTGTGTGCTACTGTTACACTAGTAAGACATGCAGAGAAAAGGGAGAAAATATCTTATATACTTCCCCATTCAAACTGGCGATTAGGGTACCCGTCGCCTAATCCTGGTGGTAACGAATTATTGCTCACCACCATTTAGTTCGGATGCCACTAGTCTTTTTAGAATTTTGAGAAGTCAGGAAGCTGAAGAAATCCGCAATGCCCTCTCTGGGACTCGAACCTGGATCTCTCGAATACGCTCCAAGCGTGCTACCGTTACACCACGAAGGCATACGGGAAGGAGAGAGAAAATACCTTATAAGATGGCAGAGCCATTAAGTGACAATAAAAGAAAACTTTCGCAATTGATAATATAATCTCGGCACAGAAATAATAGTTGTGAGACAAATTATTATCGGTGATGTAACACTTACGCCCATAGCAGCTCTGCACATAGGGCATTTGCACGCATAATCCCTACGGGAACATGAAATTTTGTAACAGATGTCAGAAACTACCATGTGATTTATTGAAATGATTTTTCCAAAGTAGGATCCATTCCTGCTCTGCTCGCTATTCTGAGTATTTTTTGTGAATTATTAGTTTTCTTTCATATTCTTTTTAGAACATTTAAGTAAAATAAATCTCACCTTTATTGAAGCATCTGAAGGCAGACCATTCGCACTATCGGTTTCGGAAGTTTCATGTTAACGCAAATTCTAAAGTGACAACATGGAGATGTATTAAAAGCAAGTCAGTTTAACATGAGCAACAATTATGCCTCTCGCCTACGAATTTTAGAAATCACCTTTAACTATTTTAAAAAAACTTATGTTGACACCACATCACTTTTTTGCAAGCTTTATAAATTATGCACATAATTTCCTGCACTATATTCAAACTTATTTCCTCGAATTATTCCAACTTTATTAAATTATCTCTCAAACCTAGTTAAAAATGACATTAAAAATTGAAAACTTTGAAATTAAATATTGCGATCAATTTTTGTCGTACGGGAGTTAAACTCTTTATGTTTTTTATATTTTCATATTGAGAAACCAAGAAAAACCAAACCTAAAACAAGTGAAGTCTCCCATGTCCGCTTCGGTTTCTCATGGGCTACCAGATATAATGTTGCATACATATGTTCTTTATTAATCTTGAGTTTGCTTTATCTCGGTTTCACTCTGTGTAATAATAATAGGCAAATTTCTGCCGTTATTGACTAACCACGGAAGATGAGACAGACCTAATAATCCTCTGAAAAAGTACTTAGAGCATTTTTAAAATAGTATCAGTTAGAAAGGCCATATATGAGAAAATTTAAAATATGATTTTATTAATCGATTTAACTTCGTTATGGAATTCCTTATTTAACTGTTAAATCATGCTTTTTTTCTCCCGCCTTAATTTAATACAATAAATCTTTTAAAAAAAGGGGTTTTTAAACTATAAGCTTCTGTTTAAAATGGGTATGATAATGAATGCATTAAAAGGCGAAAAATAGTTTATCATAGAGTTTAATGGGAATAATCGATTTTCGGATGATAAAATAAGTTATGAAAGAGGGGAAATACGCGATAAACTGTGATATTCTCAAATAAAAAATTCCTTACATACCCAAACAGTGCCGGATAAAAGTATGAGCTTCACTTGGAATGTTCCAAACGCCATTGTTTTTGCTGCGTCTTCTGCTGTAAATCTCCTACCTATAAAATAAATTTCATACAAATAAACGGGAACTAACAATTTATCTTATACTGTCTTTACATCAACTAATTTTTAGAAATGTGCAGAAATTAAAACCACATTGGTTTCTAAAACCTAGGCAACAAACGAAAAAATTAGCATATTTGACAAAGAAACAATATATAGCAGCATAAGTTTTGTATAGACACCTGTGCATTCCTTAGGTATATTAGCAGGTATCTTCGTGCTTTGCCAACTGTTGAGCTCCTCCTCATGTTTGAGGGAGAGCACACCGGAGAAGATCTCCCATCTGTCTTCGCCTACACCAAATTTTCGAGAGGGTTTTTAGCTCTCCTCATATTTCGGGTGCCTCCTTATCGCACAGACAACTTACGCTAACAAACATCTATGTCTTCTGGGAATTCGAATCCGATCCCATCTGTACATCAGTTAGCGCCACTAACCACTATACCGGCTGGACGGCTTTCGTACATAAAAGGTGCACACAAGGTAGCAGAGATTAGCTTGGAGGAAAAAATTGCATGGCAGAGATTTTTAATAAAAAAATGCTAGGTTAAAAATGGTCTGTTATTTTACGAAATTCATGACATCGTCTGAGGAGAGGTATCATGACAACTTGAAAAGTCCAGAGACATCGGAAATCACTCAAACCCGAAATATTAATATATTCCCTCATTTGCCACTTGTGAAAATGGTATCAAAATGAAGCAAGTGTGTCGCGAAGCTGAAGTGTGGGCATCACAATTGTTTAAGTGACAATTTTCTATGTTTGCAAGAGCCGCTCAGCCGGTATAGTGGTTAGTTATAAACGATAAGCGACGAAGGACGTGGGCACTGTCCCTTTATCATTTGGGTTAATCAGTAGAGCACCACGTCCATCTTTATCTTACATTTCATATTACATTATATATTACGATACAAGATTTACACATTGCATTATATACTACATATCAAATTAATACCTTACCCTAACATTACATTAACTTCACATCAACTTATCACATTAAAATTCTTTCCTAATAAACCCTATATTGCTAGATTATAAAAGGGTTTATTTGCACAGGATTCGCTTTAGACACATTATACGCATTATATTATCATTATACACTGGGTACGCATTACATTATACACGGGGAAATTAATGACACATAGAAACATCATACGCAATAGAGGGTTATAAGCATGATACGGGTTAAATTATTCACAGGAAAATTAGTTATACACAGGTATTGCATTATACAGGATAAGTTATATACATGACAAACTGTATACACTGGATGCATATTGTATTGTCATCAGCACCATGCCAGTTGTACCCGTTACTCGATACACTGCCTACATCGTTATACATAATATTATTATACAGTTTGCATTCACATTGTTTCAGTTGGGTGTCATGTTGCTTATTAATCAGAACATACTCTATTACATATTACATCATGTATTATGATACATATGACACTATTACGATTACATTACATATTACATTATATATTATGAAACTTGCCTTACGCATTAGATTATGTACTCCATATCAAATTAACAAGTAATCAACATAATAACAAGTATTCGTTTATAAGTATTCGCAATATAAAATGTAATATGTAGTGTAGTACATACTATACTACATATTACATTATATATTGCGATACATGGTTTACACATTGCACTATATTCTACACATCAGATTGATAAGACGAAATAACGCCTTACCTTAACATTACATTAACTTCGCAACTACTTATTACATTAACTTTCTTTCCTAATATGCCGTATACTGGTAACAGGTACATTATCATCAGATTGTAATCATGTTGTTTTGCACTGGCTGCGCATTAAACACAGGATGCGCATTAAATTATACACAGGGAAATTAGTGATATATAGGAAAAACATTATGCACAGAAGGGGGTATGTACATGAATGCGTGTTAAGTTATACGCAGGAGAATTTTATGCACAGGTGAAACATTATGAAGAATAAATTATACTGAATAACTATGTAATATGCTTGAATGTGCATATTACATTACTCCTTATACTTAAACCGGTAAGCTTTACAATGTCATTCTATACCGAAGTACATTACACTTATAATACATTGCTTAATCATTAATGGCGTATGTGCTCCGTCCGCTTATGTCAGTCCCCCCTCAAAGGGACTGAATGACACCAAACTACCAGAGATTACTCAAATTTTATCTATCGTGTAGCTCCACTACAACCAATGAAGCGGACAAGACAGTACCATATGATTCCTGCTGAGCCAGAACCAACCATTGCCACCGATAGCTCTAGTTCTATCAAGACTAACTTTGTGCCCCCGTAAAAGAGACTGCCTAGGTATAGATCCTAAATAGTACTTTAGGAATACTCCTGAGTCGATCCCCGGCGAGTTAGTGGTTAGCGACAGTAAACCGCTAAGTTGTCCTCGACATAGGTATACTTGAAATAGGCATGCGAAGTTATTTACCAACCCAGGGGGAGTTTGCTACTTGCTGCGGGCCACAGCCCTGGGCGATCCCGGCGTAATAGATGGTATTTATTGAATGCAAAAAGAAATATTTTCCTTTGCAAACAAAGCACTTGAAGATTACCTGCTTAGTAATAGCAACAATCAGCAAGGCCTCGACGAAGCCTATGATCAACTTAGAACTTTTTGAAGAGCCAACAAAACCAAGGCATAAAATAGCAACCTAAGAACACATTGGTAGCCCAAGACCTTCAAAAAAGAACGAAGCCATCTAAAAGCGCTACGAAGGCATTCGCAAACCACCCGTGACCAAGAAGTTAATGATACTGACTGCTATACCGATAGGCCCGAGTTTGAATCTCGAAGAAGGCATGAATGTTTATAAGCATTTGGAAAAGGTTGGTGATAGGAAAAGGTGGTGGGAAATCCCCGGACGGGTGAACTTCCTCAAAATTGGAGCGAAAGTCTTACATTTAGCTTGATGCAGCAAGATCTCAATTACCTGTACTACAGAGGTGTCGGTCTAGTTTCCACCTAAACCTGTCTGCAAGAATGCCAGAGGTAAATCAAAGCATATCAACGTGCAGCATCGAGAAGAATTATTGATATCTGCACAAACCATTTACAGATGAATAGATATACAGGTCAACTGCATGCTTTCCATTGAAACTCCTTTACAAAAGTGCTTCAGCTTAAACTAATCTCGAGGTGGTCTCAACTGAATGGAATACTTTGTTCTTTAAGGATAAGCCATGATTTGGTTTGCAAACCGACTCAGTAATTGTTTATCTGAAACTTTTTATGCCACTGCGAAATACATGTATATAACGACGAAGTTTTGATGATTTGGGCACTGATTACTGCCTTATTTATCTCCAAATCTTGTATTCGCGATACTGGGTCTGAGATGCCATTAAGAAATTCCATCCTATTTGCTGTGTAAGTGACAGGCGTGACTCAATTTCGAAAGAAGAATTCCGATACAATATAATGCAGGTATTCCAGAATTTATTTTACCTCTGTGTGTATAAATAAATAGATTGTTATTGAGTACTACGCACAATGGCGTAATACAAAATTTAATTTTGCAAATGTTTCGATTAAAAATCGTGTTATCGAAATATGTATCCTGCGGAAAAAAAAAAGGAGGGACAGTCCTATATCTCCTATTCTACTGGGCCGATTGACGAAATTCAAATTGCGTTTTCCATGTCTCGAAACGCGACTTAAGATACATATTAGATTTATGTATAGAATCATTCTAGGTGTTTTAACACAAAATCGGACTTTTTCTAAAATAATATACCAATTTTTTTACATATTTCGATTCTACGACTCAAATTATGCCAGGCTGCCAAGTTTCTTAAAATTCGCTCAAATAGTTTTTAAAATATTAACTTTCAAAATGTTAGTTCCTCAGTGTTAATTGAATTTGGTATATATTTATTAATATCTCGTTTTTTATTAAACTCTTTTTATTCTTCCTTTCACATTTCTAAATTTACGTTCATTCCAAATAAAAATTCACCATTTATGATTTATTTTTAAAATTTGTATTTTTTAATAATTTTTATAAATTTTTCGAAAAATATTTTGAATTATAACCTATAAAATGTTTACCATCATCTTAAGGTAGGCGTATTCCTAAGCATACCTGCAAAAAATTAAACATTTTTTTTAAATTAAATTATAGATTTTTTAAAATTAAATTATAGATTTTTTAAAATTAAATTATAGATTATTTTTTAATTTTTAAATTAAATTATAAATGGTATTATTCAGTTTTTTTTAACTTTTTCTTTCTTTTTCCTCTGGCCCACCAGCTGCCGAGCGGTAAAGTCGCTGAACACTGGAAGTTCGGTCCGAGGTTCGAATCCCGAGAACGGGCTGGCTGCATGGGTGTTTTCGTGGTTTTTCCCAAGTGTAACGTGTATACAAGCCAGTTTCCCTTAGAAAGTCCTCCACGAAGGCATCCCTACCCTTGGGCAGATAGCCCTTGAGGCTTTGCCGTAATTAAATAATCTAATCTTTTTTCCTCTTTTTTTCAAAAATATTTGTAAGAGTAAATTTTTACCTTCGCCGTGTTTCGCCTGCTACTTTGCTTTAACTTCATTTAAATTTATTTGTCTAAAACTGAGAAAAGTTCGTTTGATGTTTATTTTCCCAATATTTTTAAGCAAACAAAACGTTGACACTTTGGGTCATGTCCCAGCTTTAAAAAACATGTATATAAACATAAAGTTTTACATTAATCCTCTTAGAAAGAATGTTTTAAGTAGTAATTTTCTCTCGTGCTGTAAATTATATAAAAAACTTCTTCTTTAATATAGAAATTTTTAGGCTTAAAACTCTAAATAATATGATTAAGATGTTTTGCACCCGATATAAGAATTGGGTTTCTCGGTGGTACAGGATAAGCACTGCTGGCGTGGTTTATTTCTCATTTAACAAAAATCTCTTAATTCAAATATTTATCCTTTGTACTTTGCTTTAAACTTTATTTATAGTTAAAATGTCTAGAAGCTGTCTTCAGCTGAAACGCATTTAATGCAACCGATATTTAAAAAAATTTGACAAGAATGCAAAATTTATGGAAATGTAACAATCTAAAAATCTTAATTTTCTTGTGTCAGCGCTGAAAACAAATGTAGAAGGAAATTAGGGGGGAAGCAAAAATTTAAAGGGAAATCTACTTCAAGGAAGTTGGATGTTCAAAGAGAAAACACTTGGATGTGTACACCAGCAAATAGCAGCAAACTGAGTTTGTGCTAACGGAAAAGACAAAACGATATCATTGCAGAATAAAGTGAAGAGCCACTGGTTTTCAACTATATGGTTGTATAAATTCTACCTATAAAGTTTTATAGGTCAAATTTTATTTTCATAGAACATCATATTATATCATAAACGGAGCATCCCATGATTTCTCAGTCTAATTATTTAAAGATTCCAGAATTTATCCAGAGACGTATATAGATATCAGCTAAAGACGTTTTTCCACTTGATGAAAGCAGTCTTTCCTTTCATCTCACGCCTTCAAAATGCCTAGCCTATAAAGACTGATAAAGGCTTTGACTAAATACTGATGAAATGGATTGATTTAGATTATTAAGTTAGGGCAAAGTCGGGTTATATGCAGTAAAGGAGGGATGTCGTCTTGAAGAGCTTTCTAAGCGAAACTAGCTCGTATACACGTTACACATGAGAAAAACCGTGTCTTTAAAAACACTTTACTTTTATAGTTTAAAAACTATCTTTTCTGAACGGAACATTGAAAGGCTTGTTAACTGCGCTTTACTGTATTTTCTCTTTTAATATATGTAGTTTTCAAACGCATCGTAGTCTGGGTCACAAAGTATCCTTCCGAAAGAAACGCAATTCAAATATATAAAATCAAATTCTAGAAAATCTATAGTAATAAATATATTTAAAATGCTCAGTTCGAATGAATAAATAGAAAATTTTAAAACAAGTATCTGAAAAGACAATGCAACACGAAAAGTTAAAAAAAAAAAAAGGTCTAAAAATTCAAAAATTATCTAAAATAACTATGACTAAAAAATACAGTATAAAGAAACTATTTGGGAAAAAAATAAAATAAACGATGCACGTTTTATTTAAACTACGCAGTTCGATTGAGTAAATAGAAATTTTTAACTGAAAAAACAGTACCAATATAAATTTTTGAATTTCTCCGTAAATTTCGCACCAAATTTTACAAAATTTAATATTTAGGCATAATCTGAGACGTAGAATCAAAATATGTAAAAAAATCGGTATATTAATTCAGAAAAAGTGCGATTTTGCGTCAAAATACATGTGTTAGAATAGCGCTATATATATTAGATATATACTTAGGATATATATTAGATATATAAATCTAATAAACATCCTAAGTCGCGCTTTCGAGACATGAAAAACGCTATTTGAATTTTGTCAATCGACGAAGTAGAACGGGAGATATAAAGCTGTCTTATTTCCCCCCTCCTGCAGGGTACATATGTCTTGATCCCTTCTATTCACGGAAATATTTAACCTAGCTTGAATTGCCGGTTTGGCATCCCCTTATTACTTAAGTAAAGGACGAAACATCTTCGTATTTATTTCTTAATTATTGTTCATTGAACGGGAGTTGGTTTGTTTCCCTTGAAAAGTCAACTAATTTCTGATCAATGGCAATGATTACTTGCTTTTAATTTTTTTTTTTTTTTTAATTGAAATTTTGTTATTCATGATTTAATTCAAGTCCACGTTAAACATTTTTAACAATTTACATTCAAGTTACTTTAAAACAATTTTCGAAATTGAACTTACTAACTATGGATTCAGTCTTTTAAGATAATTCTACTAAAATTAATCTTCGGAGATAATATAATCAATATTTCTTATGTAAAGTATTTATATATACTCATTAACGGGCTAGAATAAAACTGGGAAATTCATTAACATGCTAGAAAAATGTTGTGCTATACGAGAGTTTCCAAAATGTTCTTATCGTGTAAGAGCGAAACCGTGTTATAGGAAATCGTGTTAAAAGAGGAATACCTGTGCTTAGAATCTGAAATACTGCTCTCTATGAAATAGCCCTTGAGATCACCCAATTTGAATCTTATCGAACATACATGGTTATGTTAGGTAGGCAAAGACACGAGAACTACTATCTGCCCAATAGGAAGGATGCTTTCGTAGAGGACTTTCTAAAGGAAACTGATTCGTATTCATGTTACACATGGGCGAAACCACGAAAATCAAGAATGAAGTCAGCCCGTTCGTCTTGGTTTGAACGCAAGGTAGGTCAACTACCATCATTTAGTAGTCTTAACTATTAGGCCATTGGTGGGGTGCCGGACACATAAGCAATTTTGTTTAGTAATTTTGGAAGGGCTTAATTTCTCTCCAGGAGTTTACTTAGAATGTTTAAAATATATCTGCTCCATAAGTCAAACAGCCATATATGGCTTTATTCTTGGCATGAATCAACGCTTTGAAGTCATCAAACTGCACTTCGTGGACTGAAGATGTCAAATTTTACAAAAGAAGGGGTGGTTTATTCGCAATTCATTATATTTTGTTCCAGCATCAAGGCAGTCCCTGCTAATTTTATTCCTACCTTCCCTTTCTGTCTAAACTCTTAAGGTATCCAATCTCATTTTCATTTCCATGATAATCTTTTCCCTTTTCGATTTTTTTTCACTTACGCAGAAAACGCACTACAACAAGTAAGCTGGATATAAAGGGTGAAATTCTTAATGAACTGAAAGTTTAGCTTACAACTGAGAATAACCATAAATTTATGGGCAAGCCTGCTAAAAGCCAGCGATAGAAAGGAAGTGAACAGTAATCGACAGTAGCTACTTTAATTTCTTCAGTACATATAAAAATTCTCCAAACTATCGTTGATGCCAGTGCTGCCAAAAATAATTGCGGCAACCCTAACGCAAGGAAGGAAGTAACTATCTAAAGATTGTTTTAATTTAGATGAAAGGTTAATTTCATATAATACTTTTTATTATTATAATTTATATAAAAAAGGCTAAACATAACTGAATGGAAGTATTAGAGTAAATAACTATTTCGGATCATTATTATATTTTATATAAAGAAAGGCTAAACATAACTGAATGAATTCCTGCATCGCTATTTCGCTACCGAGTTATCGCTAAAGCATAATTTCATCTCGTCGGTTGTTCAAACATAATTTTCTATAATGAATGATGCCTTTTCTTTGACAAAATTCTCAGCAAAGTGGAGAATCGGCCCACTTATTTGTTTGGCGCTTTTTACAAGGGTTAAAAACAATTGGATTTTTGTCAATTTTCTTTTATTTTTTAAGTGAAAATAGGTCGAAAGTCCAGGGTGTGCGCAGTGACATTTTTGTGCAATTCTGGGATTTTTTTAAGTGAAAATAGGTCGATGTTTACATGGATACCGAGTATGTGCAATACTTAAAAACGCGTTCTTAAAACAATTCCCAAGTTGTTAAATCCATAGGATAACAAAAAAAGGATTTAAAAATTAAACTAGTATTTCAATGGCGTCTTATGAAATATAGAACTATCTAAACTTACGCAATTTGAAATCAGCGCTTACGCTAGATTTGGCGCGCTGTTAAATGAGCGCGTTTGCTAGATTTGGCACTTTGGCTCAAACATTTTCTCTTCATAAATAATTAAATTAAGAAGAAAAGTTTTTATTGTAGTTAAAGTATTCAAAGAAATCACCGCAGATTTCAGAAGTTAGATATCTTCTTATATCTTTTTTATTCCGTCGAAACGCTTGAATGAAAATTTAGAATATCAGCTAAATTATGATCACGTTAACATCAATAAAGATAAATTTCTCGTTAGGAGAGTTGTATTTCAGTGGGGTTTCTTTCTTTTTGTTGTTGTTGTTGTTTCTCTGTTATAGGTAGGAAAATCGAAACAGAAAAGTGGTAACCGGTCCTTTTAACTTTTTGCAGTTTATTATAAAATACAATCTCCAGAACAAAGTTCCAAATATTGCAAGACTTTCCTGTCAATTAATAGCTGTGAAAAGCATTTTTTAAGTAAAAATAATATAAGCTGCATTTAAGAACTACAAACATATATTTTGCATTTGAGAAATTTCTCTGCTGTCTATATAACAACAAGAGAAATCAAATACACCTCTACAATGTCATCGATGTTTTTGCGAACAAACCAAAAAAAAAAAAAAAAAAAACGAGCAAAATAATATAATTTTAAAATGGTGGAATTAAAGTTTGTCTTCAGAAATAAACGTAGAATTTATTTCTTTATATGTCGTTTTGACGTTTTTTATAGTTATTTGTTTGCATATCAAGAAGGGCGGCAAATTCAGGAACCGTCCCATGCGACATGCTGAGAGACCAACCCGGGCGGCGAAAGTTCTGGCTAAGTCACAGTTTCAACTACTTTGTTACTGAGACGAAGAATAAAAAAGTAACTGTGCATGACAAAAGCAATAAATTCCTCATAAATGTATAACCATTTAACTATACACATTCCAAACCGATAATATGAGGGTATATAATCCATTCCTAAGTTCAAAGAGTTCAAAAAAAGAAAGAAAACTCGATTCTCGTTATTGTTTTCATGTTATTTCCTTGATTTTATGGCGCCGTATAGTTAAAATTTCTCGGAAATGACAGCTGAAAAAAAAAGAAAAAAAAAGTCTTTCTCTAAAATAGCTTGATTTCTTTGTGCATACAAGGTGTTTCTTGTCCATTGTGTTAGATTCAAAAATAAAGAAAATAAAAACAACTAAGTCTTAGACAATGGCAATGACGAAATTTTCTAAGCACAAAATGGTCATCAGACGTAACGTAAAGTTAAAACGAAATAACTGGGCACATAATAAATTCAATGTCAGGTTAGCAGGTATTTTATGTAAAAAGGTAAGCATTAAAATATTACTGGGGATTTTAAATCCCCTTAAAAAATACCACAAAAGAGATGTAAAATTATTTTGCTTCGTTCACTTCCAATGCGTTATTTCACTTTTCATTCTAGTTCGTTATCATTCGGCAAAATATCAGATATTATTCTTCTAACTGACTGTGTGTGTTGTGAATAAATAAACTAAGCAAAAGATTTATTTAAAAGCAAAATACGCAGTTCTTAATAATAATATTTTTTTTGCTTTAATTTGGATGGAATTAAATAAAAATGCATTTTGTTTATTATATAGTTAATTAAAAGCATTCATTATTTTTACTGAATAATGTATATATTTTTACTCTTCAAATAGATAGAAGACATATAACGCTCCCACGTGAGTCTGAATGTCTATCCATCTAATGTCCTCTAAAATATTCCATTCTTCGACCTGGGCCATCTCTATGGATAATTTCTACTTATAAACTATATTAAACTTCCTATATAACTACATAAACTTCCTAATATAAAATTTATAAAACAGCCTACCGTTAAAATCTGAATCCTTTCAGAATCCCCCCCACCCTGGATATGCAAATTTATTTATTGGATGTCGTCCTAAAACAAAAATTGTACATTTTTTTACCCTTGTGGAACCCTTGAAATAACGGATATATCTGTAAGAACTGTTACATAAAAATTATTTACATAATTATGAACACCTCGAAGAAGATGTTACAGTTTTCTGTAAAATTAGAATTGCTGTCATTTCATTTGCTAGAAATATTTGTAGCCAAGTCTTGTGCAGAAACAATACGGTATTTCTAAGCGTTTTAAAGCCTTCAGTCTTTTATTATTATTATTATTATTATTATTAAAAAGAAGAAAAGTCCAGGAAGTACACTTTTCTCTTCCTTGTGTAATTGGAAGCTCTTCCGAATGCTATTTTGAAAATCCGCAGTTTGAATCCGGGTAAGGATATTGCAAGATTTCATATCTGTTGCTCTGAAATAAAATGCCTAGACTCTAAAAGTGGCACCCGAACTAAAAGGTTGTGGACGATAATTGTCACCGATGTATTTGGGCGGCCGACCTCTCCTCTTCAGTCATCCTTAAGGGGGTAAATATGTAAGGTATCGTTACGAATTTTGTATATATGTAAATAATTTTAGTGAAATTGTTGTATCATTTTTATAATGTAACATGAAAGGCTTGAAAGAGTCAAAGTTCTGTGGAAAAATAAGATTACAAGTCTTTTTAACAGTGAGTAAATGGCTATCTTGCTAAATTGACGGGATATCGTCGATCTGGCGATGGTTTTGGCGACAAATCGCCAAAATTCGTCAAGTTTGGGTGACAGTTTGATCCAGTTCCTGTGAAACTTAATGGGTACCGTTACTGAGTAACTGTAATTGATCCCTATGTGTAACTGTAACCGTATCCGGCCCTTAGATGTAACTTTAACCATATATGCCTTCCAGTAATTTCGAGAAATGGAAGGTACTAGAGATTTCTCGGCGGCCGGGTTGGAACTGAATAAAAGCAGAGAGAGCATCAGCTGTCAGTTCTTCAGTACAGAGTCGAATAAGGAGTATTGATATATTTCCATGTCCTTCGATCTTAAGCTGCGATTTTCACTGCATTGTGTTTAACATTTTTAGTAATTTAAGTGTATCTATTGACTGTGTTATGTGATACTGGCAAGAGCTGTACGAGTAATTTTTTGGAGCTATAGAAGTATTTTTGATGTTCCGGAATTCTAATGTTCCTTTTGGTAAAAGAAATTGATCAACCTATTATCGGTTCTGTGTGCATTCATTCTATTACGAACGCATGCACAGGCAACAGTATTTTCTCCTTCTTTATCTGGTGCCTTCGTCGTGTAATTTAAAGTACGTCCAGCTAGCAATCGGAAGGTCTAGAGTTCGGGTCATCTGCGGATTTTCTTCGATTTCCTGGCTCCAAATATTTATAAATCATTCTACAGTTGGTGCCCAAACTGAAATGGGTAGACGATAATTTATAACCGGCAGTATTTGGAAAATGGGTTCCCGACTCAGCAGTCGTTCTTTAGTCGGGGAGAACGTAAAGTATTTTCTTCCTTCGTACTAGGAGTCTTCGTGGTGTAGTTGGGAGCACTTCCGGCTAGCATCGGGAGGTCCAGAATAGCGGATTGCCCCACCTTTCCTGCCCCGAAAGAGAGCTAGTGACTCTACAAATCTTCGAGTCTCTTTAATGTGTGTTAGAATAATATAAACGATAGCTCTTTTTTACTGCCACTTTACTCTGGTATTTTGAACAACTCTTTTTAAATATTCATTTATATAATCTTTAGCTTTTATTCCTGGGGATTAATTATTAAAACTGTCTGAGAAATTTTGAAATGAAAACTGACAGCGACGATCATTATAGAATACAATTGTAATTATTTTAACTTCTTTTGTGATAAACTTTCCTTCAGGGTGTTAGACTGTTACATGAAATTTGCAGATTAAATTTCATTTTTATTATAAATTTCATACAAAAATGTAATATATTTACTCCGACTGTTTGTATATGCAAAAAGAGACGCACTTTTGTACTTGTCTGTATAGCGCCTTGGCGAAAAATTTGGATGTGGAGCCTTTGTGCACTGCCGAGAAACAACCAGTTGCCGATTTGCACATGTGCAAGAAATAAACATTTACTGATCTGCGCATGTGTGAGAAACAGCAGTTAAGTTACCTAGTTTTTCGCAATTGCATTGTGTCACTACAGCGATTTTTAATTGTAGAATACTCCATCAACGTAAGAAAACACTATAGTTGATGTTTGAAACATTATTACTAGCAACTGCCGAACTGACGCCATCAGAACATTAATTTTCCGATATGTTTAAAAAGACGGTTTTTTAAATTAATGAAAATTCTTAAATTAATATCTTTTTACAAATTTATTTGCTTTTTACAAAATTTTAAACGATATTAAAATGTTTATGCCTTCAAATAAAAAATTCTTAGAACTAACATTTGTTAACATTTTTTTATGTGTATACTGTATGTTGTCGCCAATAAAGTCTGCTTGGCGAGATTTGAGCCGGCGAAACGGAAAAGTACCTAAAGAAAATAATAAATAGAAGTTTTCGGTATGCTTATTATTTTAAATAAATTGTTTACATAATTATGATAAAAAATAATTAATGTACATATTAAATAAGTTCTGTTGAAAGACTTTGTTGTTTTAAATAAATTACGGATAAAATTCTATACTCTTACAAATACAAGTTTATATTAAATTTCTTTCATACGCATATATTAAATTATAAGGTATTTCTCCCGCCTTCTTAACGAGCTTTCGTGGCGTAGCTATACGCTCAGTGCGTAACTGAGAGGTCCACGGTTGATTCCCGGCGCAGGCGTTGCTAATTTTTCATCTTGCCTGCTTCAAAAATACCTAATGTTACCATGGCGCCCGAACTAAAAGGGTGTTGGATGATGATCATCCTCACCCAGGATTTGGCGACTGGGTCTCCTAAAAAAAACCCCAGTCGCCTTTTAAAAGGGGAGTATATAAGGTATTTCTCCCGCCTTCTTAACGTGCCTTCGTGGTGTAGTGGTCAGCACACTTAGCGCGTAATTGAAAGGTCCGCGGTTCGATTGCCGGCGAATGCGTAGCTAATTTTTCACTTCTCCTGCTTCCAAAAAAATACTTAATGTCTCTACAGTGGCGCCCAAACTAAAAGGGTGTTGGGTGATTATTCTTCTCACCCAGGACTTGGCGATTGGATTCCCTAAAAACCACAGTCACCTTTTAAAAGAGGGAGTATAAAAGGTATTTCTCCCGCTTTCTTGACATGCCTTCCTAGCGTGGTGGTCTGCACGCTGGGCGCGTATTCCAGAAGCCCGTGGTTCGATTCCCGGCCAAGGTGTTGCATATTTTTCATCTTTCCTGCTTCCAAAAAAATACTTAATGTCTCTACAGTGGCGCCCGAACTAAAAGGGTGTTGGATGATGATTCTCCTCATCCAACAGCCTTTTAGTTCCCCCAGGATTTGGCGATTGGGTCCTCTAAAAACCGCAGTCGTCCTTTGAAAAGAGAGAGTATATAAGGTATTTCTCCCGCCTTCTTAGCGAGCCTTCGTGGTGTAGTGATCTGCACGCTCAGCGCGTTTAGAGATCCGCGGTTCGATTCCCGGCGAAGGTATTGCATATTTTTCATCTTGTCTGCTTCCAAAAAAGACCTAATGTCTTTACAAAATAGCTTGCGTTCAATTGGTATTGAATGAATTGCCAATTTGTCATTTGTTGTTTTGTTGCGACTTATCTCACTTGCCTGACAGTAACGTCAGAACAAGCTCACAAAATTCATCGTGGCAAGGAGTGCAGAATTGCACCTGTCGTTGGCAAGAGCCTTGAGCACCATATAGGTGACAGTACGACTTCGACTCATTTCCGCCCCAGTTTTTATGGAGAGCACCCAGGGGTTTGGGTTAGAGGGTTTTTCCACCACCACTTCCCCTGCCACTAACCTCTCGAGATTATTTTTAGTTAGCCATGCATTTAGAGGGCCCTCATACCGTAAAGATGTTATACATTTAAAAACATCAATACCTTCTCCGGAATTCGAACCTAGGCTCTTGGGTATCGCAGTAAGCTTCCCTAACCACTATACCGTCTGGGCGGCCGTTTTGTCGTTTACCTCAAGGTTTCCTTTTCATGGGTGTTTACACCATTTGGCAACATACTCCACTTTCGTAAGTCCGAATAGCGCTAGCGCCGTTTCTTCCCGCCAAGGCCGCTTCAGAAGAAAAGTGCCCACACTTTTCTCAATTTTTTCCTTTTTTATTTTTAAATGATTTATCATCATTTTTATTTATTCAAAAATTCAATCAAAATATTTTTGTTTATTTCCTTAATTATGTTAAAGGAATAAACATAAATACTTTGGTTATAAATATTTTTGAAACTTCTGCGTAATTTATATTAAATATGTAGTAGCATACTACATATATTTTTTGTAACAAATAACTTTTATATTTATGATATTTAACGAGTAAACTTGGTTTTAATGTAGATGTTCAAGGAATATTTTTTATATAACCAATACTGCAGCAAACTAAAACTCATCGGTTAAGATATTTGTTCAAAATGAATAATTTGATGTATGTCTGAAAGCTAGGCAATTCTTCTAAGCGTATCGTGAGTAATATTGGAAACATTTCGAAAGTACCAGTATTGTACGCTGAAATGCACATCTTAAAAACCTGGTTTTAGCATGCACCACTCTAGCACGTATTGTAGAACGTATTATATAGCCCATTCTGGGAACGTTTCGAAAAGTATCATTGTCGTAAGTTCAAATGTACGTCTTAAGAACATGGGTATAACAAAGGCCACTTTAGCACATTGCACAAGGCGTTTAAAATTTACCTAACCCCGTGAACGTCTGGCTGTAGCTTGAGAAAGAATTAAATATAAATACACAGTATCTTACGTGATATATCTAAAAGAATTATTTGAGCTAACATGTTATATTTGTATTAATTCTTTCCTAGAATTCCTACCGAGCCGGCTCTAGTGTAGAATTGGGTACCCCTTCGATTAGCGATATATATATATATATATATATATATATATATATTTTTAAATTTTGGCGATGAAACCTCATTTCTGGTTACCATGATAGTTTTAACTTGGTTTTAGCTTCCTGATTTTTTTTTTTTTTTTTTTTAATGAAAATAGATTGGTGTGTACATGAACAAATTTAAGGCAGTACGCAATGCCTAGTTTGTGCAAATCTGGGATATTCTTTAAGTGAAAACAGTGTGTGTGTGACTATGGCAAAGCCTCGAGGGCTATCTGCATAAGGGGAGGGGTGCCTTCGTGGAGGACTTTCTAAGGGAAACTGGCTCGTATACACGTTACACATGGGGAAAACCACGAAAACGCCCATGCAGCTAGCCCGTTCGCGGGATTCAAACCTCAGACCGAACTACCAGTGTTCAGCGACTTTACCGCTCGGCCGGTGGTGGGCTTAAGTGAAAACAGATCGATGTGTACATGGACCAAGGAGGTTAGAATGGAAGGAGAGATAGGAGAATGGGTTAGAATAGAAGGAGGTTCAACTCACACGGTGAAGCTTGGCGGCCATGTTACTGTTATCGCTGTGACTTGTTCAAGGAAGTCTGTAATTGCAACATTTTTTTCATTTCTTTGTGAAGCATGTCAGCTTGTGTTGCATATGGATGCACAAATAGAATTTAGAAAAAGATTCCTGGGATTATTTTCCACGCGTAAGTATTGATTTCTTTTTTTATGTAATTTGATAAATATGTTGAAAAATATCACAATGTCGTGTTGTTTTCTTTCCAGATTTGAAAAAAAAAAAGGACTTCATAATGATCAAAATATGTTAAATACATTTTAATGTTTCTGTTTATAGCTGGTATCTTCGTTCCTTAATATACAATGATATATGCTAAGATTTAAATTGTATAATTTGAACGTTTTATAATTTTCATGGAAAGTAAGAAAACAATTGTTACTATTTTTATGAATTGTAAAGGTGTTAAATAAAGTAATACTTTTCTTCATGTATTAATTATTATTCATTTTTAAGTTTCCTGAACTGTTACGAATATAATTCGTGCATTTGATCAAGATAAACTATTCTGTTGTTAAAAAATTGTTTGCATAAACTTACAAATTTCTGGGCAGTATAGCGATAAAAGTAAGTAAAATATTAATACAATTGAAAATGTGGAAAGACGTATCCAAGAATTTATATAGGTATATTTTCTGTAATTAAGCTTAATTCAAGGCAATTTCTATGAGATTCATAAATATGAAATACGAATAAACTGATATCATTAAATTCACAGAAATCTGTTTTATTTTATTAATATTTATACAAGGCTATATTTAAAACTTTCATTTAAAAAAATGCAACCTGTGACTATTTTTTAGATAATTATTGTTAAATATGTGAATTTCTGTTTTAGTGTATTGCAGCTTAAATCTGGAGTATTTAAGCATACTAAAATAAAATAACTTTCTTTTCTATCTCTTAAACTATGTATATGAAATAATTCTTTAATAAATTATGATAATATTGCGAATAAATCAGAAATATCACTTCTTAAACAAAAAATTGGAAAAGTACACCCAACAGGCTGCTAATAAAACCTAAACAAATCCTTGAAATATGCAGAAACATCTTTTTTAAAGGATTTAATGTTATACACATGCATTTAGATTTCGAACTATTTCTTAATAATTTTCTGTTCATAGTAAATTATGGATATCATCTTTATTGCTTTAAAACAAAAGTTCAACAATAGCAAAGCATTTCATTATAAATTTCACATATTTTTACTGGAAATTACATGCACGGAACAGCTTAGAAACACGTACGTTTCACTGCCGTAATGCAATGTTTTGAAGTTACAAACATGGACGCCGCTTGTTCGGTGGAGTTTCATTCCCCGATAGTGGAGGAAACTGCGAACCCTCCCTCCTTCTATTCTAACCTCCTTGACATGATGGACACAGAGTTTGTGCAATTCTTTGACTTTTTATTTTGTTTTTGTGTAGCGGCCATCTTAAAATTGTGCCTTCCTGGCGCCGATCTTGGCGTCAAAAATTAATCGCCAAAAAAAAAAAAAAAAAGGGCACCTGATTGTAAACATTTACCCCTACCCTCTATTTCTTCTATAACCATCACCAGAATGAAGGTTAAGTTGCGTTTAAAGAGTCTGTTTATTTGTAGCTTAGAGAAAGCTGTGACAATCCACAAGAAAGCTGTTTATCCCTGAGCGGTTCACCTGCGTGATTTGCATGTTAAGTTTGAAAATATTCAGTTGTGTATGAAATACGAAATTAAACTTTTTATATATTCCTATGGTCCCTATATATATATATTCAGGAAAATCTTTTATTCGTTATAAAACATGAAGCGCGAAGTGTTTGATTCCCGTACCATAAAAATTGACCGAGATATTTGGTATTAAAGTCGGGGATCATATTTAGGAACAGCGCGTAAATAGAACATAGAAATATTTGCATGTGTTCATAACTAAAAATAAAATATCAATTTATAAAAAGGTTTTTAATGTTAAGAGATTAAGTGACAAAAATTTCTATGCAGATTATTGTGAAAAATATTGATCAGTCATATTTTATTATCAAAATCAAGATTATATTCACAGAATATAGAACAATTAAAATCTCGAATTATTACAATTTATTTATTAACTCATTTGAAAATAACGTCCAATATTTCAAATTTTGCGAAGTTAAACATCTCAGAAGTTAAACATCTTATTTTTTTATTTTTTTCATAATGAGTATAAAATTTTCTTGAACATAAGTATCGGGAGACGGCATAAAAAGTTAAATGTGGTAATTTTTATAAAATTATTCTTTAGTTTAAAAATATGAATCATTTAAATGCATCATTTAAAACAATTTTGCATTGTAAATAAATGTAACCGACTAACAGTTACAAAAATTAAAGGCAGGATAAGACTTCTGAGGACATATAAATGTCGCAGGCAATGTATGAAACGCTTGGCATTCTGTAGAATATTTACTCATGTTATGGAATGCCTGGCCATTTTTAGCAAGGTATAAAATATTAGAATTATTATATACTTTCTGTAGATATAGTATATAATACCTACGCATTCCAGAGAATGACAAATGCTATTTTAATAAAGTATTAAAAAAATCACGATAATGCTATTACAAAATCCGTGCATTCCCCAAAAATGCGAATGTTATTTTTAAAATTATAAAATAATGTCATTAAAAAACTTTTATTCAAAATATTTAAGAAAGATGAAAATTGTACAAAACAAAATTTATGCCTTTCTTATTAAAGAAAACAATGTGTGAAAATGTATAGAATTATGTAATAAATGTATTAAATGCATGGGTGTTTGAAACGAATTGGAGATATACTTCATACTTTGGCGGCTTGTCGCTTGGCATTCCATAGAAGGCCTAGGAAATGCATAAAATATTAAGCGTTTCATACACCGCCGGCCAGTTTTCGGCATCCTATAAAACAGCTAAGTATTCTGTAGAATGCCGACTTTCATACATTGTCGGTAATATATGTTAAAAAACGTGTCTGAATATAAGATAACCATATATATGGCTACCTTATATTCATGAGATAATAAAACGAGCAGTAAAAAGTCTTAAAACATACATTAAAACATACATACTTGCATCCGTTTCAACAGTAGGTCCATTTTCCAAAACTACTTCAGTCCTGTTACTTTCTGACATACCTGGCCTTAAGTTGTTTTCTATCATTTTGAAGACCAACAAAAATTTTCAAGATGCGTTGTATTTACAGTGTTCTTTGAATACAGTCTATTCAGCATTTCGTGAACCATTTAAAGTCAAATGCTTGGAAATCGCCATTTAACGGAGACACACAAAGTACGTGTTTTCGCATTGTTTATTGAAGCAGGAAACAAAAGCTACCTATACTTTAACAATGCTGATTTATTGTGAAAGTACGTCGTCGACTTAGCTCAGCTGCATAAATTTCAAAATGGCTGTTTGTTTATTTTTATCTCTTTTTGCCTTTAAATTCAATGAAAGTTAATTCAAAACTAAAAACTATTATGAAATAGTTTTAAATTGTACTTTTCTGAAACAAAAACAAAAACAAAAAAAGACAGCAGAAATATAGAATTTTAAAATCTGAATAGATACTAACACTATAAGAAAGCTGCTATGTTCCACTTGAAATTTATTTAATCTGCAAATTTCACGCAGTTCAACATATATATTGGAGTATGTTCTTTAAAATATTTTTAAATACCACAGCTTGTCATCTGTGTAACATAATAGATAAAAATTTCAAAATTCTGGTTAAAATGAATGGCATTCGTGATGCTGTTAAGCATTATGAATGCAATTAAAATTTTTTAAATGTATTATCTTAATTTAAATAACAATATTCTTTTAATTTTACTTTATTATGTTGGAAAGCTTTAAGTATTGTCTAGTTATTAAAAGAAATTTTGTTTCTTCTGCAATAAAATATTTAAGCTAAGGATGTATTTTTCTCCCCTTTATTGTGAACAGCAACAGTATTTTTTTAGCCGAAAACGAGCGTTAGCCCAAATGGGCTATTAGTCTCGAAACGGGATTTTGCATCGAAAACTATAAACGGTGAATCTCATTTGAAATTATTGCCCCAAAATATTATCGCCCTTTATTATCTTTAAAGCAATTACATAAGAATCTGTGTGCATGTACGTACTTTCCTCGCAATGTGTTATAGCAGCTCCCTCTGCGTATAATATTATCTTTGTTGTTGCGAAGTTTAGTTTCTCTAGCTTGGCAACAACAACAACGAAAAAAAAAAAGTAAATAAACACAAGTTCGCTTTGATGCTGTAACTCTAACGTCTTCTTTTATTGTTGTGAATTAAAATATTCTTAAGCCATTATTATTTAAATTATTAAATTATCTCATGTATTGACTCAGCATTGCGTCCACAACAGTGTAAAAACGACGTTCCTAAAACCCTTAACTTTTGCATAACATAGCTGTATATTCGAGGGACAGTTTGCCCTGAAGCACTATTAATTTCGTTTTGGCATTTTGCGCTGAAAATTAAAACGGCGAATCACTTTTCGAATTGCTGCCACCAAATATTAGAGCCCTGTATTATATTTAAAGAAATTAAATAATGAAAAATCTGCATGAATGTACGTATGTTTCTTGCATTGTGATAAAACGACGGTACCTAGAGCCATCAAAATTTGAATAACGTAATTTTCATAGAATATAGGTATTCTATGGAAGCCCTAATTTGGAATTTGAAATTTGTTTTATTATCGATTTCATATTTTGTAACACTTCAGCGAATGTTTGACTGCAAACTCAACGATTTCAAAGCGAGCAATGGCAATACTGTAAAAAAAAAAAAAAAAAAAAAACTCCAGCGCACGAGACATTGTATCGGAAATTCTAAAGATATGCTCATTTTAAATTATTTTTCCATATTGCTGTTGAACTGAATTTTATAGTTTGAGTACGTAAAACATGATAGTTAATAAATAAAGGTAACACACAAAATATTAAAAAAACGCTCCTTTGGACGTAATTTAATATCTGAAACTTTTCAAATTTTGTTTTTCTTTTTATTTCTTTCATATTTTGTAAAACTTAAACGAATTTTTGATAAACAAACTCTGCGATTTCAAAGCGAATAGTGGAAACACTATACGGGGGAAAAAAAAAATGTTTTTATCTCCAGCGCGCAAGACTGTCTGTAGGAAATTCTGAATATATTCTGTTTTTAAATATATTGTAATTTTGCTGCTGAATTAAATTTTACGTAACCTAAGTTTGAAGAACGAGATATTTAATAAATAAAATTATCACACAAATATGAAGATAAAAGAAAAGTTTTGCAAGCCATCTTACTAAGAAAACTGAACACTGATATATGGTAACCTGAGAACAGACTGAAAAAAATAGGAAAACGTATGCTAACGCTTAACATTGCATCGGGAATTCTAAATATATTTAGCATACTCGTATTATAGATGTAATATTCTAAATACATGTTTACAACTCGTGCTGCATCCTTGAAACCAACTGTTCACGCATGCAATTAAACAATAATTATTATTTATATGCCAATGTTTGTTTGAGGGCAAACCTACGGATCATCTATTCCCAAATATTTTTTTCGCGTACCCCTTAATATGACTTTTGTAAAGCACACTTAATCTTATGTTTGCGCATAATTTCAATTCATGCAGTAGGGAACGTTTAATGGGATACTATTTCTGCATGATTATTTTGATAACATTAACCGAACGATAACATTGAACAATGAGAAAAATAGCCTTCAAAATAGCGATAAAATTGAATTAATTTAATATAAATATAACTATAAACGTATTAAAACGTATAAACGCATATTTTTATAGCATTTTAATTCGGGGGAAAAGTCATTAATAGTTGACTATTGAAACTACTAAAGAAAAGTTCATTTTATATCAGCTGTTTAGACTCATGCTTTCGGGAATTATTTGATCGGCATTATCTTCCTCAGAAAGATTTTCACATTATGTGCTTGGATTTGTTTCAGAAGCACTAGGCGGATAGCTTCTGTCATTGATGCTATAACTTGAGATTTTCTATCAATATCTATTTAAGCGTTAAATTCCTGGCAGTTCATGTTAATTGGAGATAGTTTTTCAACTTTCTTTATTTCATCATTTATTAAAAGCCTGGCATGCTTAAGTATGCCAGTCTTTTAATATAGATCCATAATACAGTTCTTTATTGTCTTTTATAAGACGCAATTATAAGTCTTCAATTTTGCTTTATATCGAAATAGAATGCATTAATGTTGCATGGCAAATTAAGCCCTTATTCAGTTACATAGCTTTACCACTTATCAATATCTCTACTCCATTTCGACCTTATTTGGCGATATTAATTTAAAAATTTTATTCTGTAATATATTGATCATATTAACAAAATTTTTATCGCAATAAGCGATTCATCTTCCATTTTTCATATAAAGATGGACGGAACTTCGGCAATTCGATTACAATAACCGAATGATAACATTAACCAAGATCCGATTAAGCTTCCCCTACTATTATTCATAAAACTTTTAAGTGACTTTTCTTGATTCAGAGTTCAATAACTTTAGCCTGTCGAGTTATTTTCTACAAATACCTTTAATAATCAAAGAAAAAGAATGCAGTATAAATGCAACAACGCAAAGGAGCGATTTTTCTGAAATAAATAATAATAAAAGAAGGATATGTAACTGAAGACAAACATAATCCTTTATTAAAGCATTATAGTAAAAATATAAGATGTAAAGAATAAGTTAAAATCTAAATCAAAAATCTGTAGTAATCGCTGGTTATATAAATCATAAACTCAAGGACCTTATAATACTTTTTACATAACCGTAAAAGTTCTTCTACAAATTGACTTTCACTCAAAAATGACTAAAGAATTTTTTTTTTTCTTGCTCTGTACATTCAGTTGGTTTTTGTTGCATAAAAACTCTTCCATAAATTATTTATTAAGAAAGGAAATAATTTATGTTCAGAGTACGAATTCACGAGAGTAATGCACGAAGAATTACTTCGCGTATTATACATTTTTCAAGCAGTGCGCTGGAAACAAATTTTTTGAAAGCGGTAATTTATGCTGACAGAAAAACGAAAGAGAAGGAAAAGAGAGAGGGAGAGAGAATCACGTCTATAAATTGAAATATTATCCATTCTATATGCTTTTCCTATGCAGGTAATTACGAAATCAAATTATTGTATCGGGAATCAAATGTCTATATTCCCTTTCATTTAAAACTTACTATATCTTGTTTATAAATGTAATGCAGTACTGATAAAGGCACGAAAGAAGTGTTGATTCCAAAAATTAAAATTATCTCATTACTGTTTTAAATTCTTCAGATCTACTTGTTAATGGGATTTAAAGATACAAATCTGACCGTTTCGACGACCTAGACTAAATGCGGAGTTAGCAGATGCAGTGAAAGCACATACGCAATTTAAAGCAATAGTAAGTAGACAATAGGACGGTTTCATTTATGAAATGGAAAATTATTAGGAATTTGACGATCAATTACAAAGAAGATGTCGATGAATTTAATAATTTAAACAAAAGCGAAATGATCGATAGAGACATTTATTGCAAGGCATTCGGGATAAAAATTTCGAGCAACAACCTATTATTTGAAAAATTTGAGCTGTGGATTCAAGGATATGTTTTTGCGCTTTTTGAAGAAAAATGTTTCTATTCTATAATTCCAAAATGTTGTCAAATAAATGATATTAAAATTTCGAACTGCAGAATAAGTAACAATATCAATCAGAAAAGGAAGAACAGTTAAACATCAGTAACAACAATAAATAAAATAATAAACCAAGATTTACAACTTAAAAAGCTCTGAACAACTGAACTCAACTCTGAACTAAAGGGAGAATTGACGCTCTGTCCGATCTCAGAGTTTCACCCAGGACTCCGAGAAATTTCTAGTACCTTCGATTTCTTGAAATTGCTGGAAGGTATATATATATAGTTACAGTTGCATATAGGACAGCATACATATAGGGATCAAACTAGTTATAGTTATGCAGTGATCGGACCCAAATGTCGTCAAACAGCTGCCAAGTTTGGGGACTTTTGGTAATTTATTGCCAAATTTGGCTACAAAAATTAGTCGCCTAAACCATTGCTAGCTTGTCAGCCGTTTACTTCAATGTCAAACGGACCTGTCGCTGTAATTTTATTTTTCCGGTGGAGCTTCGCTCTCTTGAGGCATTTTATGTTTACATTATACAAGAGATATTATGATTTACATATAATGTCATTAAAATTATTTACATTTGCACAAAATTCGTAACAATATATTTTGAGTTTGTTGAAATCTGTCTTTTTTCTAGTATTATGGAGTGGCTCCTTACGACAACAGTTAGCAACATAAACCACTCTCGGTTCGAGATTGCAGCCGAATTTGAGGTGCCATCTATCGGTTAAAAGAATGGTCAATTATTTTATTAGAGAAGTTTGAAACTAATATCTCAATTTGCAATATACAAATCGCCGTTTAAAATTCAAATATGTTTGGTACGGAAGTGATTTTAATAAGTGGCGGATAGCGTATTAATGTTTCATAAATTTCGTCATATTTGATTTCCAAAAAAAAATTAAGAAACAAGATAGAAAGCTCAGAATACGTCCCATAAACAGAACCGCGAAAGCGGAGCTTAATGACATCATAAATGTGTGCGACAAAGCTTATGACGTACTGTGTATTCTCCGCATTTTATACTGCGTGTAATTTACAGTTTTCTATTGAAAATAATAAAAAATATTTGTTTATTATTTTAAAAAATTTTAATGTTACGTTTCTAATTATTAAACTTATATTTATAAGCATAATGAGTTATTTATTTTAAATTCACATAATACAAGAATTCATTTCTTTCATTTATTAAAACCGAAAATAACATCGGACTTTTTTAAGCATTCTATTTGAGAAAAAGAATTTTTTTAATTTAAAATCACATCATGGAACCTTTCAATAGCGCAGTTTTCACTAATGACTTGATTGCTACACAACGTTATAATCCCTTACGTGCTATTAAAAGATAAACTTCTGTAACGGATTTTGTATTTATTTAGCTATTTTTATTAGAATTAATTAAAATTGTTTTATATCCCCGTGCAATGCAGCACGAGACTTATCTGAAGAGAAAACTACGCAGAAAAATTTAAAATGCAGGAGCACGTGCATTTAAGATGGACAAAAATATGGAAACACCTTGTGAAATGCATGTTTGAAAAGAAAGATTGATTTTAATGAAATATGTAGGTGGCGCTGGCGATTTTGACTACTGACGCCCCCTATACAACTTCGTAAATGTGCTAAACAGTTCAGTTGTTGTCGGAGTACTGTTATGTGAGGTTGTCATTGCATTATGTCAGAGTTAACAGACTTCGAACGTGGGCAAATTGTTGGAGCACGTATGGTAGGTGCTTCCGTAAGCGAGGTAGCCGAGGTGTTTAATGTTTCAAGAGGTACTGTATCGAAGATTTATTCCGCATACTTGAAAAGCGGAAAAACATCATCTGCTAAATCACAGCGCGGACGAAAGTGTGTCCTGAGTGATCGTGACAGACGATCATTAAGGGCAATTGTGACGAAAAATAAGAAGACCACAGCTGCAAAAGTTACTGCTGAAATGAATGTTGTGTTACCGAACCCTGTGAGTACCAAAACAATTAGAAGGGAGCTTCATAAACAGGGAATTGCTGGCTGTGCTGCAATTGAGAAGCCACTCATCAGTGATGCTAATACCCGTAACAGGAAAAGGTGGTGTTTAAGTCATAAAGCCTGGACTATAGAGCAGTGGAACCGAGTAATATGGTCTGACGAGTCTTCTTTCACATTGTTTCCCACTTCTGGCCGAGTTTACGTCTGGAGAACGCCATCTCAAGCCTATAATACAGACTGCTTGTTGCCAAGAGTGAAACATGGCGGGGGTTCTGTTATGGTTTGGGCAGCCATATCGTGGTTCTCTGCTAGCCCCATGATAACTGTGTCAGGGCACATGACTGCCAAGACTTATGTGAACATTTTGGCCGATCAAGTTCATCCCATGGTACAAACTTTGTTCCCCGATGGTGATGGTGTCTTCCAAGACGACAAAGTCCCTGTTCACACAGCTCACATTGTCCAGGACTGGTTTTCTGAGCACGAGGATGAGTTGTCCCATCTCCCCTGGCCACCACAGTCACCAGACCTGAATATTATCGAACCTTTGTGGTCTACATTGGAACGGAAAGTGCGTTCTCGTTATCCACCGCCAACATCGTTATCTGAACTTGCCACCGTTTTGCAGGAAGAATGGTATAATATTCCCTTGGCAAACATACAGGAACTGTATTTATCCATTCCGAGAAGACTGCAAGCTGTTTTGGATGCCAACGGGTTTCCTACACCATATTAAGCAAAGAAACATGTTTTTTTAAAGGTGTTTCCATATTTTTGTCCAACCCTGTTTCTCGTAATTGTACGCTTTTGATTTCCCAAAAAACTGAGAAAATATCAGAATATTCTCGTGCTTTATTTAAAAAGGTTATAAAAGCGGGAGGAAAACATCTCAATTCAGTTTAGAAAACTGTTGTTGTTTACTGTAGCGAATTCGCGGTGGAATCGGATTAGCTTTCTCTGTTTTGTATTGTGTTCTGTAAAACGTTTTAGTAGTTTAAAATATAACTACTGTGAGATATTGCGATATTGTATGATTATCTCAGGGGAAATTTAAGCATTTTCTATTTACTTGTTGTGATAAGAATAAACTTTTATTCACATTTCATCGAACTTGTGCATTTAATTTTTTGCGAACCCGTACGCACGCAAAATACGAAGAAAATGCAATGTAGATGTAAATACAGCAATACAAGTTAAAATCACGCAAACATTATATTAAACATTGCACGTTTACTTAATATAGGAGATGATACACCACTGTTGCTCTCTTCCTGTACACAACTATCAGTTTTCACTTAAAAAACAATCAGAGAGAGTTGAACAACTTCATCGCTGCGGACATTAAAAGTTATATGCATATTATATAATACAGTATTTTTGCTCTCCCCGTGTACACAGTGACCTGTTTAAACTTTAAAAAAAATCAGAGAATTGCACAAACTTAGCTTTATACAACACCGGCATCGTACATCGAGACATGATCACGATTACCCTAGAATAGCTGGAACTTCAACGTACACTCCAACATTAAAAAAAATAATAATAAAAACATCTGATGTGGACGTACTTTTGTGGAGAACTAAGATGGAAATTACCTTGCAGCAGTCCTGCTCACCAGGATTCAAACTTGGGTCAAACTACCAGTCTTTAGTGATTTTACCGCTCGGCTGAGCAAAATGTAAAGGGGAAAATCTGCCTTTCATGCAACATCATTATTTGAAAATCTGTTGTACCTTGTAAAGAAATGATTTAAAAAATTTCTCACTGAAACATTTTTATTATTATTATTATTATTATTATTATTATTATTATTATTATTATTATTTTTTTATGTAACATTATTTTTGTGCAGGTTTAACTTTGATGGAAGAGACAGTGAGAATTTACTTGAAGCTTTGTGTCACAAGCAGAAAGAACTTAGTGAACGTGGAGTGCACATAACAATTAAAGAAAATCCTCTGATAACTGTGACTCCTATCATGCAAAGAGCTCATGATAAACCATTTTCAGGAGACACTGTTGTTACAAGTGGATCATGCAAACAAACCAATACATGTGTTACTTTCATGTTTACAGCATCAAAGATAGGAGCTATTCCACTGGCTGGTATACTGCATTCTTCACAGACAGAAGAAACATATGTTAATGCTTTCAGTACATTTAAACAAACAATGAGTGATCAAGCCTTTGGAGAAAAGGAGAACCAGATTTATTTATGACGGATGATTGTAAAGCAGAGAGAAAACAGCTCTGCAAGTTCACTTAAGCTAATTCTCGTTTACTGTTGTGTACATTCCATGTAACTCAAGATTTATGGCTTTGGCTTTGGGACTGTAAAAATAATATCTTAAAAAATGAAAGGAAGTATTTAATGGAACTCTTTAGAAATATTTTATATGCACCTAATGAACTTGCATATACTGAAGAATATTCCGCATTACTTCGATTACTTCGTGATCCAAGTGCTGGTAAATATGAGAACATTGCTCATGTTGAAAGGCTTTGGGAGAGAAGAATAGAATCGCAATTTGTTACAGGGCAGGAACTTCTTTCAAAGGGCATAATACAAATAATATGGTTGAATCATCCATAAGTATATTTAAAGATATCGTATATTAGAAGGATGTAAATCTTTTAACATGGGTTCTTTAGTTGAATTTATATGCTTAGTTATGGAAAAGTACTACATGAAAAGAAGGCTAGAATTTGGAAACCATCGTATCACGAAACCTCTTTGTATGGCTTCTAAATTACAAGCAAAAGCTAAAGACTTTGGTGAAAACATGTATTATGTATCATCTTCTGAAAATGAAAAGACATTTAATACTGTTTTGCAGGGCATGGAGATGTGTGATTGTGCTATTGGAACCCAAGGAAAATTTTGCAAACATCTAATGGGCTGTACATATAAAAATGAATATAAATTTCACAAACCTGCCTAAGCTGCTTCCGAAAGATTTTGAAGAAATTACATATCTGGCAGTGGAGTATACACAATCTGAAGTTTTCAAAAGCATGAAAAAGTCGTCAATTCTTGACTCAGATGATGGCTCATTGGCCGAAAATGTTCATTTGCAAAACAGTCAGGCAGATGCATTTAAAATTACAAAACGTAATGCATCAAATCAGATTCATGATTTATCTATCGTAGAGAGAAACCATTCAGCATTTCTATAGAAATTTTAAAAAATTGAATGCGAACATTACGTGTTGTTTCTAAAATTAATGTGCGTCTTGACCAAATATCAACCCCAGCACAACTTCTAACTTTTTTGCCAATAAACTAAATCTTAAAAAGACCGTAACATTAAAGTACAATCAACATCACACTCCAGAAGAAAATTTAGAGCAGGCTTTAGAGCAGGAGAAAAGAGAATACAGTCTGGTAGACCAAGCAATGAAGAACTTAAGCAAATCTCAAAGAAAAGAAAACATGCTCTTGGGCAAAATATTTTAGCCAAATCGAATTAAAGCACTTTTTACTGCATTTCGCGCATTTTTTTCACGCGTAATTCTTGTACAAACGTCTTTACTTTGGTAAAACGGTAAAAACCGAATGCCAAATCTCATGGGATGTTTCATTAAATGTTTTTAATAAAAAACTTAAGCAACTTTTATTTTATTACATTTATTCTACTTTAAAATGGCAAATTTACAAATTGAAATAATATTTAAAATATTCCTTGCTATTTCAGATCAGTGTGCAGGAATATTTTGTTTAAAAATATTATATTATTTTCTCAATATGGTGAATTTGTTATCAGTACTTCTATAGCTTATTGGAAAAATTATGATAATAAAAATACCTTAATTTAAATAACTGTTAAATTGATTCAAATAATTGATTATATGTGTCATTTTGAGTGAGACAGTACCCTTACTTCAACATTTCCTGGCTATCTAGTCATTTTGAAAAGAAAAAAAATTCTCATTTTCAATCAAAGCTCTAAATATGCTCGTCTACTAATTAGTTGTAAAATGAATCAGAAACTTAAATATACTTCAATAGCTTCATTCTGTAATACCACATTTCATTGAGCATATAAACACATATACTACATTCACTAGTCATAAATTACATTGCGTCAATGTACAAATGATAACACTTATTCTTCCTCTCCTGCACTCTTTTACACACATGAGCAAGTAATGATAGATTACATCTGGACATACGTAAGTTAAGAAGTGGAATAGATCTTGTAGCAGTTATTTCGGCAGAAGTTTGAAGTAACAGATCGTTCTGTATTTAGTTAGATAATCAACATACACAAGATATGATCATATCATATTAAATCTTAATTCACTTGTCATAATTTTTCACACTGGACAGCTGACGTTTATCCATTTTCACAAAGTCGCACTTTCCCGTAATTTTGAAAATATTCTGTGGTATGCTGTTCTGTTGAAGGCAAGTCTGAAATCATTGTTTCAAAATGCAATTGAAAAATAGATAACTTGTATTGTTTTTTACAAAATTTAAACCACTGAGAATTAATTGGGTTTACATAAATACAAAGCGTTATGTCCACTTATTCATTATGACACTGATATGCAAACTGGGAAACAAAAAAATTGGGGGAGGGTCGCCAAATTCAAAGAAATTTATTTGACAAAATATATATGTATATATATAGTATAAGGCATTCGAAAAGAATTTTAAATATTTTTTAACATTTGCCAGGAAGTTTAAATTTAAATATTTTCCACTTGATTTCATACGTCATCTTTGATATTTTCCACACAGCTTGAATTGAATTTCAAAGCAACTACATATGCGCAGCTAAGACAGTGTAGTTTTTTTGTCTATCTCAGTAGTGTCTTACGTGCAATTTGTACTACTAATACGCATCGTTTATAAACTATGTTTCTTATTTCTAACCAAATTTGTTGTCAAGTAAACACATAACATTTTCTAAGTATTGGAAAATTCAATAGCGTGCTCAAAGGATAATAAAAACAATTTTGTTTTCGTTGCAATTTTGTTCATGATATGTAAATGGCCAAAAATAGGCACCCAATGTTCACAATAGAAATGGGAATGATGGGCCAACATCTAATAAACTTAGAAAAACTATTAATGAAAATGCAAACAAAAATGAAACTACTGGCTCTCTTTCTACTTTAATAAAAAATTTTGTAAATATCAAGACGAGTTTATTAAATACAGTATTAAGTATTGCATTATCCATGGAAAAGGAATATCCATTGTACATTAAATACAGTGGAAAGCTGCTGCACAAAAGCATGAAACCTGATAAATTGAAAACGCATTAAAAACTGAACAAAAATTTAGTAAATAAATATGAAGAATATTTTAAGCTTTTTGATCTGAGAGTATGAAAAATTAAAATGTATTTTTGAAAAAATATAAAATAGTTTCTGAGAAGACTTAGAAGTTTCATATTTAATTGCAAAAAAATTAAAACCTCATACAATTGGAGAATCGCACATTCTTGCTTCGGCAATTAAAATGAAAGCAATTATGCATATAGAAAAATATAGTAACGATTTAAAAATAATAGCGTTATCGAGAGATACAGTGTCTCGCCAAATTTCTGTCACATCATGTACTATGGAAGCAATTTTTTTCAAACTGAATACAAAATCTTGTCTTTGCTATACAACTTGATGAAACTACCGACATTACTAAAATGTCTCAATTCATTATTTAAGGCAACACAATAGAATATTTTTTAGGTTGTAAATATTTGGAAGCTAAAACAGCTGGAGGAAAAATATTTGAAATTATTAACAGATATTTCGAAACAAGTAATCTATCTAGATGCACTGCGTCGCAGTTTGTACTGATGATGCTGCAGCATTAAAAGATAATAATAAAGGACTAAGAGCGTTAATATTGACATGAGACATTATTATTACATACCGAAGTCAGATGGATCTCACGCGGAAAAATATTGCGATGTACTTTCGATTTGAGAAATAAAGTTTATATATTTTTTGAAGAAAAGAAAAATACATCGGAAATTCTATTTATTAATAATGATTGGATAGGAAAACTCAGTTATGTGGTAGACATTTTCGAAAATCTTAACGATTTGAATTTATGTCTACAGAGAAAAATTACAAAGATTTTAATACTAAGCACCAAAACTGAAGCTTTAAAACCAAGCTAATAATTTGGCAAGGAAAATTGAACAAAAATAACACAGGCATGTTTCTATGTTTTTCAGCTCACCAGCGGCCGAGCGGTAAAGACGCTGACACTGCTAGTTCGGTCCGAGGTTCAAATTCCGCTAACGGGTTGGCTGCATGGGCGTTTTCATGGTTTTCCCCATGTGTAACGTGTATACGAGTCAGTTTCCCTTAGAAAGTCCTCCACGAAGGCATCCCTCCCATTGGGCAGATAGCCCTCGTGTGCTTTGCCATAATTAAATAATCCAATCCAATCCGTCCATGTTTTTCAGAATGTACTAAAGAAAACAATATATATTTCTTGTTTAAAAACATGATTTCTCGACATATCATAAAACTGACAGAAATCTTTTCAAAAGATTTCCAAATGGGAAATTAGGTTGAATCAATGATCCATGATCCTTTCATATTTTCAATTCCAGTATACCCTTAAATAAAAAAGAACAATTAATTGATATTTCAAGCGATGAAAATCTTTGTACTCAATCAAAGTCTTGCCAAAAATTTTGGTTATCTACTCGAAACGCACAAGCCGATTTAAAGGGAATGAAAGTAAATTACTTTGTCTCATATATAAAATTGTATTCTAAACTTTAGCTTGGTGAAATCGTAGTATATGGTACGACTTTGGCGTTACACCAAAATGACTCGTTTACTGCTCATCATAATGTCGCCAAATCCCATGTGTACAGTATGGTATGATTGAACCCCTTATTTTTCTATTTGCTAAACTAGAACTTATAATGAGTCGCCTACTATTCATCTAAATGAAATGAATAAAATTTCCATATTGGTATTTGAAAAAAGACTATCTGTGAAATCTTCCAGTGGTATTTCGTCTCTCTTAGAAATTTGGAAAAGCATACAAATATAACGTTACGGAAGCCGACAAAGTTATTCGTCTTTTCTCGTTGAGGTTTTAATCCTAATACAGTACAAAGTCCGTAATCCGGACTCGTCGGGACTTCGGCGATTCCGGACTAGGGTTTTTTCCGAATTATAGATCATCAATTTAAATCTGGTAAGATGGCATGCAAAAATTATACAGTTAAAAATATGAAACCGTAATTTATGAAATAAAGAGCAATTATGATCTAAAGGGTATCAAAATTTACAAAAAAAAAAGAAAAGCTTAATATTTATTTGTTTACATTAACAAACATTATTAATTGCATTACTTACAACTTAAATTGAAAGAAATGTTTGTATTAAACATTTCTTTCAATGTAAGTTGCTTCGTTTTTTGTGCTAATACTTTCTCTTTAATTCTATAAACAGACATAATTTCTTGTTCAGTTACAAAGTTCCACTGTTTAAATACTGTAATTGCTGTGTCGAGAATACCGACTAACTTGTCAATCGAAATTTTTTCGCTTTCGTTTCATCTCTGTCACTTCCTTCACTATCGGAAGCGCGCATGGGTAAACGCTTTACGCGCATGCGTAGCGAACGCGCGCTTTAAACGCGCATGCTTAAAAGCATTACGCGCATGCTTAAGTTTGTGGCTTTGAGGTCCGGATTATAGATCATTCCGGATAATGGACATCCGGATTACAGACTTTGTACTGTATACGGTACACACGGGTTCTGGTGACATTATGATGAAAAGTAAATGAGTCAGTTTGGTGTTGACGATGCAGCGATAATCGCTCCTAGGCAATACCGTATACTAGGATTTTACATTTAGCTTATATTTGAAAGCTGCCAAAATGCTTATGTTACATTTATCTGTTATATCAGCATTGAAATTAGATTTTTCGCTAAATTTAGCTATTGAATTAATATGGAGAATTTTTTCATTGAAATATTTTTTCTCTGTGCCATTTAGTTGCATCTATTACAAACTAAAGATTAACGAGCTGTTTCTGTAACATTTTGAATTCGCTGTCATATTGATCTATGAAACACAAGATTAGTCAGTTTGTCTTACCTTATTGACAAATAATAGTTTTTAAACAACCAAAAAATTTTCAGCGGCGATAAATTTTTGTCAATCCTTCAAAACGGAAACAAATAATAAATAAAAATCGGTACTTTTCAATTTGGCCGGCGCAAATCTCGCCAAGCAGACTTTATTGGCGACAACATACAGTATACACAAAATGTTAACAAATGTTAAATCTAAGAAATTTTTATTTAGAAGGCATAAACATTTTAATATCGTTTCAGATTTTATAAAAAGACAATAAATAAAGACGATAAATTTGTAAAAAGACATTAATTTAAGAATTTACTATGTTTTCATGGTACAACATCCTGATTCGCCCTTTCATATCACGTGACCCCAAGCGATCTCATCTCACGTAAACTACGCTACAAAAATCTAATTCTCTCAATAATCATTTAATACATTGATTTCAAGTTAAATCTTAATTTGGAATACAAGTTTAAATGCACGAATTATTTCAATTCGTACGAATAGCTTACTCGGAGATTATGTAAATCTCCCCCTGCTTTACTTAGCTAGTACATTCTCATTAGAATTGATGAATTTAACCCTTGACTTTGTCTTTTCTATATTTTCGCCTTCAGGTGAGCAACGTGATTGCATCCTAATTGACTTAACTATCGCGAATGGTCTTAGGGCATAAAATTGAACTATCTGGTAAAAATTCTATGTAATTGTATGCCAGTATTGAAAGAAACAATCAATCTGATAAGAAATGGCTGCGATTTGTTTTGAAAATGAAGCGTAGAAGGTTACCAGCGAGAATATTCCGTGTGCATCGGTTTACCATTTTTGGCGACTTTATCGCTTTCCCCGGCAAAATGGAAAAGTACTAAAAAATCCAATTAGAATATTTACATCTCTAATTATTCTAACAAAGTAATTTGCTTTGATTTAATTTTTATAACGCAATATATTTTACGGTGATAAGGAAAAATCCAAAGTGGAAGGTCTGTGAAGATTAAAAGAGGTCCAATGCAATTACGTAAAAAAATACACTTTTAGACTAGATACTTAATACTGTTTACTAGTGCAGAGACAAAATTCTGTTTATGTTACTTCTCGGCCTTCAGCTACTTTGCGCATGCGCAAGAATTATCTACCCAAGCGAAACTAATCGATTTTTCTGTGACGTCAAAAATTCGAAAAGTGGAGTAGAGTTTGGAAAGACGCGGCAGGGAAGCATAAGCGGAAGATAACGCTGCAACACTGGGGAAGAAGGGAGGGAGTCAATAGTTTCAGTTCGAGTTAGAGAAAGGATTGGCTTACAATTAATTTGATTGGACAAGAGGTATCTGTATTTAAACTTTAGGTAACGTAGGAAGATCTCAAATCCGGGAGAACAGATGAATTTAGGGGGAAGAGCGCCAATTCTAGAATTGTTAATTTTGAGGTTGCCAATTATTTTCTTAAGACAGCTATCGTATTTTGTTATATCTTACACGCACACACACACACATACATAAATGTCATATAAGCTGGAAGGAAAAATTACATAACAACTCCCCATTAAGCGAACGGAAGGATTTTCTGTTTACATAAATCAAGCTTGGCATTCTTTCGTGTCATTAGGTGCAAATATAAATACGTGGGTAACATCTACAACGGCGATGGTACCAGGAAATCAACACTTTCGATTGAATCCTAGTTTGATTTTGTTTTGTTAAAAACTATTTACTGTAAAATTGTATCCATTTGGTGAAAATACCAGAACAAATAGCATCTGTAATTTCTCCAATACACCAACTGACATATTTCTAGCTAGACATATCTGTCATTACCAACATACCTCTGGTAACTTCTGAGAAGGATAAAAGTTTAAGGCACACAAAACCTGTTTTAAATACAAAAATAACTATATGCATACATTGCATTACATTGAAGAACTAACATATGCATTTAAAGAAACTGCAGTACATATTCCTATTTATACCCTATTCAAATCGATCCCACTAGCGGTCGAGTGGTAAAATACTTGAACACTGATAGTTCAGTCCGAGGTTCGAATCTCGCGAACGGGCTGCTGGATGGGCATCATTAGCAACATGTCTGGTAAGTTCCAGAAACATAAAAGTTTAAAGCACGCAAAACCTGTTTCAAATAAATAAATAAATATGTATATATAATTGTATAATAAATATATTGACATATGCAGTGAAAGAAATTGCAGTACATATTACTATTATACCCTTTTTAAATCAGTACCACCAGCGGCCGAGCGGTAAAATCGCTGAACACTGGTGGTTCGGTCTGGAGTTCGTATCCCTTGAACGGGCTGGCTTCATGGACGTTTTCGTGATTTTCCCCAGGTGTAACGTGTATATGAACTAGTTTGCCTTAGAAAGTCTTTCACAAAAGCGACCCTTACCTTAGGCAGATAGCCCTTGAGGCTTTGCAGTAATCACATAAACTAAAACCAAACACTTTTTTCATCTGAATCAAAAATACACAAAACTAATGTAATATCTAAAAGCAGAACTCATAAAAAATCTGATAACTTCTTATAAATCATGCATTAAAATATTTACAAGAATTTAATTTAACTGAAAAGTATAGAGGTATTTAGCTTGAATTATACAGGAGATTCTAAAAACTACTGGAAATTGACATACATACCGGTGCAATTAAAACTATTTAAATAGTTTTTTTAACTGAAAGCAATTTAATATGAATGTTGAATGTAGGATGTGCATAATTTGAATATATACTGCATATTTTTATTGCATTTTTTAATGTATTACATTTTTATACGCAACAAATTAAAATAAAAGTAGAGGTATAGAAATACATTATATTTTAAAATATAAAATTTCAAAATTTTTAAATTACTCATCAAAACATGAAATTAAGTACTTTCATTTCAAAATTACAATTTTAAATTAAAAATATGTACTCCTTCTTTATATATGAAACTGGAAAACACCAAATATATTATTTTCACTAAAATTAAATTAAGGAACTGTTTATCTGAGAGATCAATAGCCAAAAGCCTATATCATACAGATATGAAAACATGCGAATTATTTCTTACCTTCCTTTAATTCAGGAATTATTGCTGTCTTTGATGCGGATGCTCCGGTGAAGTATGGCCTTAATTTAGGGTGTCCATACTATAGGTTTGGCAAGTCGAAATAATCTAACAAAAGTAGAATCGTCAGCATCAAGTGCGTTATTTCTTATGCGAAGCACTCGAGTTTTCGCAAATCTTAACAAATTAAAATATCCATTACGTACACTTCCAAAAACTATCCGTGATATCCATCGTCTACAGATTAGCTCTGAAACGACAGTCAGAAAGTTAAACAGAATCCACACAGTTAACGGAAAAATTTCCGACGCCTCGATCTCCGCAATGATCGAGACGATGACACAAGAGTCGCTCTTTGTCGAGTGGATCGCAGAAAATGATCCGTTCCCTTCCATCTCGACTGTGTCCAGACTACTGCCCTGGATCTTGAACGGAAACAATTGGATCAAGGATCAAGGAAGATTAAAATTTTTTAATTTTGCAATTCCGAGGCTCATCGGCTCAACGCCTTTATCCCCACATTATCAAATAATTATAAGCAGAAAGAGGATTTGGAAAAGAGGTTTAAATTTAGTGTCGAATTGTCAAAATAACAAAAGGTAAAAATCCATCAGTGTGAGGGAAAAAAAGTAACTTTGAGATCTAGTAAAGGGCCAGAATCAATTCTGAAGGGCTACATCATGATTTGTGAAAAGATTCGATATTTCCTTGATGAATGATCTAGTGGTGTTAACAACACGAGAAAGAAACCACTCGCGAAAGGTCATTCACGTCGCAAGTGATTCAGGTCTGGGGAGGGAAGGGGGTGGGGAACTCGTTAGGCGAGTTAGGTTTAAAGAGACAGGGCCAGAACTGCCTCTGAGGAGAAACATGAGATAAATAAATTAGTAGCTTTGACTTCAAACGTTAGGCAACTTGATATCGCTACATTTGCACATGTATGTTTTGGTTACGAATTTTTCTCACAACCTCTTCGATAAGTGGTAGTTATGTAACGATTATCTTATACGCTTCGCGGCCAACGGGCCCTCTTTCCTACCTTGATCCGTTTCCCGGCTGGGATTTAGTTGATAGTTTACGCTGTGATGTGTGATGTTCCTAGGGATTAAAAGAACAGAGCTTATAAAAGCCGCAAGGCTACATAAGCATATGCAATTCTCATTTAAGCGTTATGATATAATAGCAATAAATTAAAGGAATTCCCTTTAAGAGACTGAGTTTAACTAAAATATCTGGGCACAAGAGCCCTTTCAGAGGGAACAAAAAGGTGCTTACTCTTAACTTACAACCACTTACGGTTGAAAGAAATAATAATTGCCCGATTACGGGACAAAGAATGACTCTGAGTGAAGCTGAAAGAACAGCGAATTCACTCAGGCGAGGGGATTCAGTGAACAGGTTGAATGATAGCTTCGAGGTGCCTCGTCTCCTTAGCAGCACCTCTTAGGAAATGGTAACGCATTATATGCGCTTTCCAGAATGGCTCTGGGTCTTTTTCTAGATGACGCAATTCCTGGATGATAAATAGGCAGTGAATGGAAAACAGGGTTATCGATCGAAGGAATCTTTTTGAAAATGTCAGTGGTTATCTATGGTGGGACAAGGGGGGACATCCGTCCCCAGGCGCAGCATCTAGGAGGCGCCAAATTAATGATATACATTTCAGAATGAAATGTTTTCCATTCTTGGAGCACAGAAAGGGACGCAAAATCTTAAGGTGTCCCCGGGCGCTGAAAACCTTAGCTACGCCTCTTGAAAAAGTTAACCGAAAGTCGCTGTATAAAGGGATTTAAGGGAAGAATTTTGACTGCATTATGAATGTACTTGTTCGTAATAAACCAAGAAGCTTTCTAGATTTGCCGAAGCATAATATTTTGGAAAATTTGGGTATGTTTCTTATTAGTAATTGCTGCTGCGCCTCACACGGGACTTGCGTAAGTCAGAATAGGCCTTATCACTGATTTATAGAGCAAGAGCTTGTTTTTTACGGATAGGTCGTTTTTCTAGCGAAAAAAGGGACTAAAATGTGAGGCTGCCAAGTTAATTTTAAATGAAGTATCACTCCTAGATACTTATAAGTAGGGACGCAGAAAATTGGTTCTCCGAAGAATTGTACGTTAGGTAAATTGGGATGAGTTTTTCTGATAAATAAAGTTGCGATAATTTTATGATAATTTTATGATAAATAAAGTGGCGGCACATTTTGCGACATTAAATTTTGATCTTCCATAGTCCGAGCCAGAGCTCTAGGCTTGAAAGATAATTCTGCAGTGCAGAGATTACCGTGGTGGTGTTGGAATGTTGAGATATGATGGCTGTGTCGTATGCAAATAAAGCTATATCGACATTAGATGATTTAGGAATATCATTTACAAATATGTTGAACATATGAGGTAAAAGTAAACTTCACTGAGGGACGCCGGAATAAATTGGGCGTGGAGATGAGTGGCTAACTCATGGCTAACTCGCACTCGAAAGGATCTATCTGTCAAGTACGAGTTAAGAATTTAATGAGTTGTGCCGAAAACCCAAGCCGCATGAACTTGTAAATAAGCCAGTTGTGCCAAGTTCTGTCAAAGGCTTTGACAATGTCAAGATACACGGTTCCAGTTTTCTCTCGTTTACGAAAACCCTCGTCAATGAATTCTACTATACGGAGTAACTGGTGTACCGTGAGTGTTCAGGCTGGAAGCCAAATTGTTCCGGGATTACTAAATTTCGATTACGGCATAATTCATTCAAGCGTTTAAATAAAACATATTCGTAATTTTTTAGAGAAGTGATAACAGGCCAATTGGCCTGTAGTTGACTGGGAGATTTAAATTTTGACCCCGTTTTGGAATAGGATTGACTGTAGCAATTTTCCAGCAGTCAGGAAAGTAACACGTTTTAAGCATTAGATTAATCAGGACCGTAATCCACACTATATACATTACGGAGAAGTTTTTGATCATGCGATTCGAAATTGAATCTATGCCTGGTTCCTTCTTGGGTTTTATTTTATCAATAAATTCCTGCACCTCAGTTGGGTCAGTAGGCCTGAGATCAGCCGTGATAGGTTGTGTTAAGAAAAGTTCAACACCCTTGTGTAACCGCGCGGTTGCAGTAGGCGTCATTAATTGGACTGAATTGTGTAGCAAGGCTGTCAGCGATAGCTTCAGCCTTTTCAGTGTCTGTAAAAGCCATCTGATTAGCATTGGCCGTTTCAAGGGGCGAAATGTGTTTAAATTGTTTGCGTAATCGGGCGGCAGCGCGCCAAAACGAACCGTCGTCAGTCATTAAGGACACAATGTGGTGTTTCCACTCCGCTTGTTTTTGCAAGAGGGTTTCAGGGCTCATCTCGTTCTGCAGTCTGCGAAATTGAACACGGATACTGGGATCACGTGTTTTTTGCCAAAATGTTCGCAGGTAGTTTCGCTGCTTATTTTGGATTTAATCTCAGGCGGGAGCCTAGCGCCCGGGTGAGTGATAGGTTTTGAAGCTTCAGCTCTCGCTTCTTTTAGTAAAGGACTCCATATTTTTGTTACACCTGTCAAAGGCCGCATTGCTGGAAATTTTGATAGGAGGGCTAGCTGTACGTTTCAAAATAAACCGAAAATCTTCCCAATTTATAGAGACTTGTTCCTGCAATTTTGGGTATCGATTTTGAATATCTAGGGTAATCAAAACAGGTAGTGATAAGAATCTAAGTCTTGAATCACTTTAATTTCATGCCGAAAATAAACATAATAAAAAGCAACCAGATCAAGAACTGCGGGGGACTTTCTAGCAGGGTGATAAGTCGGGACAGTAGGAGCAATGATGATGAACGGGAGCTCTGAACCCATGAATTTTGTTTAATGCCAAACTTGTTCTTATTAGGACAAAATCATGCGGTATGGCGTGAATTTAGATCACCAACAATAATTAGGTGATTAGAAATTGCTAAAAGTTTATCAAAATCACTGACAGGAAAAGCATTCCTCCCACGAGCAGCTCCTTGTGGGGGAAGGTATGCCGAAACAATAGTAAGGGGAGAAGAATTTTGTATAAAAATTTGGATAATAGTAGCTTTCAAATGTTCCAAATCGAACTTTTCACATAGATACAGGTGCAACCACTTGCTTGTCTGCCATATGACACCCTGTCATTGGAGTAAATGTCATAATTCCCAATTCTAGGAGTTCGGCCTGGGATACAGTGAGCCTCTTGGACTAAAAACACGTCAAGATCGTACTCTGCTATAAAATCCCGTACTTCATTGATTTTGCTGTACAAGTCATTTGCATTCCATGTACAAATGGATAAAGATTTTTGGCAATATACTTTTTTTTACGTTGTGAGTTCAATTTTAGGCCTTTGATGGTAGGTCTGAAATGATAACAGCAGACATAGGCCGAAAGATTAGCCGAATTAGTCTGAAAGCTCAGTATAGCCTTCATAAAGGTAATAAGCTCTCATTAAGGCATCTGCTTGCCTAAGCTTAGGCATACCCTTTTTGAAAGCTAGTAGCTGAATATGCTTATCTACCGCAGGGTCGCCGGAGATGTCAATTAAGCATTTTAGAGTGAAGGAGAAAATATCTTCTGAGATGGCACTCTCTGCTAATGTGACTGCTGGGGTTACAGTTTTTGTTGTAACCGGCAGTGCTGGATAGCTGGAATCATATTCTAGCTTAGTTTCATTCCCTATCACCGCTGCATTACTCAGCGGGTTAACAGCACTGGGGCGAGCATGTGTGGGACATCTTGGAACGAGGTTTGCCGAGGGAGTCGAAGTGCCCTGGAGTGAAGCATTCGACTCCCTCGGCAAACTCCGTTCCAAGACCCTATCCTTCTATGTGGTTTTTTTGCCACGAATCCCTTTATTTCCTGGGAAACGAGGACAAGATCTATAGTCGGCTGGATGATTGCCTCCGTAGTTGCAGCAAGTAGCAGGAATATCCATAGGCTTGGTACATTCCGAGGCCCAGTGTGGTCCAGAGTATCTCACACAACGGATTGATAAGGTGCAGACTTCCGATGAATGGAAGAAACCCTGACACCGAAAGCATTGAATAGGGCGCTTAGTATAGCCGCGATAACGCTCAATGATGATCTCTGTGCCCCACATGTAATAGACAGCAAAGTGATCGTCGATGAAGGGGTGAGGGAGTGCCTGTAAATATTGGATTGGATGTTTGAACCGTGGCTGAGTCAGCCGAACGCATCGATGCACTTTAAAGACCATCCACTCGACTTCATCTTTAACGTCCTCGATTTCAGTTTCAACCGGGAGGCCTCTAATTACAATTTGATTGGTCGGTCCTGCTGTAGGTCTAAAGTCTTATACTGGATCCCGGATCGCTTTAAGTAGGATTCTGCTGCAAATTTTCAGGTGGAGTTCCTCGGATTTTTTTGGATAAGTGTAGAAACAGTCGCGACATTTTCAAGAGTAACTACAGAGTGCTTGGGACCAACATTTCGCACTAACTCATCATATACGCTTCCTGTTCGTTGAAATTTATCGAAAAACATACGAATAGTTTTCGAATCAGGACCTTTTGCAACGTTAAATCAGGATTGAAAACTGCGCCTTGCTGCCGTAGCACTGTAATTTAACCTGTGACATTCCAGTAGCAGTTCATTGGAATTGTCCAATGGAATGCATGATTTCATGCTCGTCCAAATTTACTGTTTGGATATCACTCCAAAGTGACCAGTCTGCGGACAGTTCCACTGTTAAATCGTGAAGCCTGCAACACTGGATGAGCTTGAAGAGTCTGTCTGTGGGGCATGTGCATACATTTCCGTTGACACACTACGGAAGATGTGTGAAAATTTCGTTCTTCGTTTGCACCACCTCTGTACTGCGAAAGGTGGACATTTTGAAAAGATTGTGTGATTGCAGCACAGTGGCTAATCGCACCGACGGTGCGAATAGCTAAGAAGCTATTTAACCACCTACTTTCGCGCATGGGCACAATCAGCCCAGTTACCAGCATTTTACGCCGATTTCCATAAGGTAGGCGATAGCGAGAGAGAAGATTGTTAACCCTAACTCAGCAATAGAAAGGGTTGTTAAATGTTCACCAGCAAGAGAATAATTTGTAAGTAATAATTATTGGTTACAAAGATGAAGTCAATCTATATACATGATAATGTTCAGGAAATGATTAGATAAAATAGGTATTTAATTATGGTTCTAATTGCAAGAGAGGATGTGTAATTAGTTAAAAAATCTTTAATTATTGACAAGAAGGCTACAGAAATTACTTAAATTCTTTTATTTAACAGAGACATTTTTATGCAAACTTAGACCCTAGTCTTATAGCATTGGACTGTCAGAATTATTATTCAATAAGAAAACTTAGTGAAAATTATAATATTTTTATATACTCATAACTTTTTCAGTATCCACTCATGTTTATAGGTTAAAATGCTATATTCAAAATCAAAGTTATTTATGAAATAATCTGATAAATCGATTGTGTGTGCAAATTTTTAAATCTAAAACTCTTACATTAAATTATTTCTGTCTTTTAAATTACATATCATTATTTATTTCAATTTAATTTATTAATGTGTTTGTACTAATATTTCAAAGTTTTTTTAAGTACTTTTTGTGTCCTGAAAATGCCAAGTACTTCCATAAAAAAAATAAGCAGGTATACAGAATTGTCGATAACCAATATTATATGATTCATTTAATAGTTAATCACTTTTAAGTCATTTCATGTCTAAATTTTCTACACAGAAATCCTCTGTCTAATTTTTATTATCTTTTCTCTGACGAAAATCTTCAAAGAAGAATGAATTAAAGTCTTGAATGCGCAAAACACATCTTTGAAGCTAAATGTATTCTAAGAAGTACAAAAAATGTAAACAAGATACCCCCCCCAATAATCAGTCATTTAAACTATTCCAACCGTTCAGGAAACCGATAAACGTTGCGAACAGAAAAATCTACTTCTTTTTTATATACTTTAATAAAAAGAAATGTTTTTTTCTTTTTAAAAGAAAAGGAACCCTTTTTCCTTTCTAAACTTTTGAAAGTCGCCAACGCTTAAAAAAGGATAAACTACGCCGAGGTAGTAACCCGCCTTTAAAAAAAAAGATTCGGGCAGTTCGCGTACAAGGAGGTTAGAATAGAAGGAGGGAAGGTTCAAATCAAACGGTGAAGCTTGGCGGCCATCTTCCTGTTATCACCGTGAACATTTTTTCTTTTCTTTTTGAAGCATGTCAGCTTGTATTGCATATGGATGCACAAATAGATTCTCGAAAAAAATTCCGGGCATTATTTTTCACACGTAAGTATTAATTTTCTTTTTTTATGTAATATGACAACTATGTCATGTGGTTTTCTTTCCAGATGTGAAAAAAAAGGACTTAAAATAGGTTATTTAATATAACTATAATCAAAATATATTAAATACATTTTAATATTTCTGTTTATAGCTGGTATCTTCGTTCCTTGAGATACAATGCTATATGGTAGGATTTAATTGTATAATTTGAACGTTTTAGTTAATTCGTTTTATAACTTTCATGAAAAGTAAGAAATCAATTGTTACTATTTTTATTAATTGTAAAGGTGTTAAATAAAGTATTGCTTTTCTTTATATATTAATTATTATTCATTTTTTTAAGTTAAGATAAACTGTTCTGTTGTTAAAAATTTTTTGCATAAACTTACAAATTTCTGGGCAGTATAGTGATAAAATTAAGTAAAATATTTACACAATTGAACATGTGGAAAGATGTATCCAAAAACTTATATAGATGTATTTCTGTAAAACTTAATTAAAGGCAGTTTCTTTGAGATTAATAAATATGAAATGCGCATAAACTGAAATCAATGAATTCACATAAATCTGTTTTATTTTATTAAGATTTATTTTCTAACCTAAGCAAATACGTGAAATATGCAGAAACATCATTTTTTAAAGGCTTTAATGTTATGCGCATGCATTTAGATTTCGAGCTATTTCTTAATAATTTGCTGTACATAGTAAATTATGGATATCATCTTTATTAATTTAAAACAAAAATTCAACAATAGCGAGGGATTTCATTATAAATTTAACATATTTTTACTGGAAAATAAATGCACGGAACAGCTTAGAAACACGTACATATCACTGCCGTAATGCAATGTTTTGAAGTCACAAACATGGACGCCGCTTGTTCGGCGGAGTTTCATTCCCCGATAGTGGAGGAAACTGCGAACCCTCCCTCCTTCTATTCTAACCTCCTTGTTCGCGTACGTGGAATCCGTTACGGATCTGACAATTCAATGCGCATGCGGGGTTAATGGTGGTGCGAATATCGCACCACTGGTACGAATAGCATCGGCCGCGATTGCAGTGACTGCTTGCTTTGTTACATTTTTCTAAAATTTAGTGTGACTACAGCACCACCTATTGGTAATTTTAGTAACTAAATGTTAAACTTCTGTATCAGATTTTTAGAGCTGTCTCAATAAACGTACCTTCTTTTTCATTCTTCTACAAATCTTTCGTTTTGAGTTTTTTAGTCTTGAAAACAGGAGTCCTTTCTGGGAGACCCTGTATTTAGTAACCTTGAAAATTAACACATTTTTAACCCAAAATGTGCGAAAAAAACCGAAAGTTTTACTCTGCGTTTATTCTCTGTTTCACCATTTCAAGTAATAATCTGATAAATCACACCAATGATTGATTTATTTCTACTATTTTTCAAAATTGGGGTGTTAAAAACAGTCAGATGCCTAAAAATCAGTCAGACAGACAGACAGACAATGTAGATAGATGTCTTGTTTTGCACCCGCTAAGTCTTTCTGCACCGATGGGCGAAAAATCAAGTATAGGTGCGAAGGAAAGGTATACAGAAAGGGGGGCAATTTCGTATTTGAGGAGAGTAAAAAGGAAATTCGTACATTTTGTACGAGTTCAAAAGGCCAGAAAGAATGATGGGACAAAATAAAATTTAAAATAAATGGCCCAAAAATAACAGAGGGGGAAAAAAAGGGCCAATAGAAAGAAAAGGAAAAGAATTAGAAAATATCCTAAAATACGATTGTGTCCATGAGTGTAGTTAAAAGGAGAAGAATCTGTCTTCATTTACAATAAATAGTGTTTCACAGGTGTGTGTGTGCAGTGAGTGTGTTTGGTAATGGTGAATAGATGTGTTACTGGGAAGGGGAAAAAATATTGACGGTGTTAAAATGCTTCGTATCAAGGTATTTAGCATGGAATATAAAGTAATATGTATGCTTGCATCCTGAGATATTAACAATAGTCATCAAACAAAAGTATATATTAATTTAACTAAAGTAACTTATGCTATTTTCGTTTTCAACATTTTCATACATTTTTCAAAAAACAGCAGCAGACAAACAACATACAGCCATATAGAATACAAGACCACAACCGCACACACACGCAAATATATATATATATCTACTGAGTATATGTATTAAAAACACAAATTAAAAATGGTATTTATTAAATTTATTAATTTAACTATCATAATTTATTACAAGATTAATTATTTTACTATCATAATTTATTACTAGTTAATTAATGCTAGGATAACACAATGAGGCACACTGTTATTTATATAAGCTCATAGTTCTAAGAATTTATTTAAGGCAGTGAAGAACAATCCATCCCTTACATATGGACATTTAACAGATAGCAAGGAACAGTATGATAAAAAAAAAAATCGGTAAGGTGTACTAATATTCTTTAAAGGCGAAAATATAGTTAAACAATCTAAAAAAAAAAGAGAAACCAGAAGATCCGAGAGGGAAGTAGCGCGATGCCCCAAATCCCTAATTTTCTGTCTCACGAGATTCCTGAAAACAAGATAAGGTGTGGGGCCTTTGTAAGTAGTGACAGACGTCAACTGATAACGTTGGCGTCTGTTTGGAATTGTAAACACAAAGAAAGCCACCAGCAATGAGCAATTTCAAGTATTGTTTAATGCTAAAAACTGATTAAAAATTAAACTTTTTTGATTTTAAGGCACTTATTTATAGAAATTTGATTTAGTTTAGATGAAAGAAGGGTACTTATCTTAAAATTCCAGGCTTTCGTAGTATATGCTCCCATTGTCCGCTGTTTCATTCTCATCAACATCGGAGCCGAAAATCTTTTGAAAACGTGTAAGTTTTGTAGAAAACACACTATTTGAAAGTAATTTAATTGATAATCACTAAGGGGAAAGGAATGTTTAACATTTTTTTACAGAACGCTGCCAATGTGCAGCCGCTTGCCTCGGTGATCGCAGCGCCTCCCCCTAAAAATCAGTAAAATTTTTTTCATTTATTTTCAGCAGGAAATTTAAAACTCAACTTGGTACCGCAAATCTTCCATTCAGGAAGGGCGTGTGGGAAAGTTTGTTTACGTTTGGAATAACTAAAATAGTAGTTTGGTGCTGTCAATCCAGTTCATGAAAATGCCTGTATGTTCGAATGTAAATACTGAACACTTTTTTGTACATGTATTTTACTGAAATGTTATTCCACTTGTTTTGTTTTTCTTCATAAAATAAGTAATACTTGAAATTTTTTAGGCATACCATTCACAATTGAAATCGGATGTGCTTATTGGTAATATGGCACTCCTTCCACTAAGAACACAGTTTCGAGGGCCCGCACCACGTACAGGTGAATGAATATATTCTGATGTTATAATTGTAATCTGCTTAAATAAGTACTGAAATTTTCCTATTTTAGAACTCGTTGGTAGAATTTTTATACTAAATGTGAGAATTAAAGATAAAAAGGTACAATGGGTATTCTCTTAAATTCGAAGTAATATGTAATTATAAATAAAGAAACATGTAATTCATTTATCGATTTAGTACTTTTGTTTGCGCATATAAAACTGAAATCCAGTTGAGCCATGAACATTGTGGGCGTTAGTGACGGTAGTCTCATGCGCTATAGCAGGGGTTTTCAACCGCGGGGGGGGGGAGATTCGGTCAGCCTTTTATTTACTTTTAAGTATTTAATTTTAGTTCATGAATATAAAAAACTACTATTTAAATTTTAGTATCTATCAACATTTTCTCTACTTTTTTGTGTAATTTAAAAAGCACATTAAATAGTAATCTAAATTTAAATACATGCATATGTGTTTTTCGAGTTTTGAAAAGAGGGGTGGAATGATCGTATAACAATTCTCAAAAGAATGCATGGGGAAAAAAGATTGAGAACCACTACACTATAGGAAATCCTGAAATTTCTAATTCTATGAAAGCTAATAGCTGTTCATGGGATGCTTGCCAATAATATATAGTAAAGTTATAATGCGTATATGAGATTGTATCTTATAAGTTTAACAGTAAAATAAATTAGATGGAAAAGAAAATTGCAAGGAGAAAAATGCAGTTGCCATATTGTATTTTATTTATTATCACCTCAGCCTGTTGTTAAATGAATTGGCTGTGTGTAGTGTACCTAAATCAGTATCAATTGACATGTTATTAAGCACTGCAAATATATTCCTGATGTTAAGAAGTCCAAAAGGAAGGAAGAATATTAGTTTTTTGGACATTTTGTGGTAATAAATAATAAAATAAATTTGGATCTGCATAAGATATCACTTAATGTGATCATGTTTGTCCATGGTTATTTTGATAACATAAAGTGATGAAAAAAACGTAACATATTGTTAGGTCATCCCTCATCTCATCATTTTTTTCTTCAGAAAATTTATCGCATGATATTCTTGAATTTTTTTTTTTTTTTTTTTTTTAATTTTTGAATTTTCCATGTATTTTGAAAATATGAATAAAAGTGGGACTTTCCTTCTATGGAACAACAAGCAGTGGATTATTTTTAAGATTATAAAATCCTATTATTAAAAGAGGTTTTTTTTTTTTTTTTTTTTTTAATGGGCATATGGTCCGCTGAATATGGCTAACAAAGCAGTAATAGATTAGAACAATTACCTGTTGTTCAAAATCTTTTTTTTTTTTTTTTTTTTTTGTACTTTTCCGTTTTGCCGACGCAAGGATAAAGTCGCCAAGGCTGATCTTTAGAATATGGTAACTGGTACTTTGGCGACATTTTGGAAGCGATAAAGGTTACTACCTGGGACTTTGGTAATAATGTGAGCAGTACTCAGTTCCGATTACGCATTATTTTGTGTGAGGGAAATGAGAGATCATGGGATATGTCATGTGATATTAATGGACGAATTACGGTTCTTTAATCGGAAAAGGGGGGAATTTGGAAAAATATCTGTGGCTGTATATTATTTTGTATTAAGCTTCATTGTGTGTTGTGTGAAGTAGGGTTGAATAATTTTGGGATTGTATGACGCTGTCTAAAGTGAATTCTAGATGTGATAAAGAGAATTTTGCTTTTTATTTAGAGGAAAAATTCGCAGAAAAAATTGTTCAATAATTTTATTGAATCCATAATAAAAGTGTATCCAGCATGTAAGCAAGATTCTGAAGAAGATTAGGTAAGTTAGTATTTTTAATTATTTGAGGATATTATTTTTATGCATTGTTTTAAATGTAAGGTGGAAGTAAAGTAATTTGGTATTATTGGGAAAATTGTTATTAGCAATGATTTAGTTTAAAGTAATTAGGATTGTAAGCTAATTTTTATTAATTTAATGTATGTGCTTATTTATATTTTAAGTAGTGTTTTTGAATTTAATTATATTTTAATTAAATGATAGTTATTTTGTGAATTTTATGTTTGTAGGAATTTGGTATACGTTTCAGTGGAAGTAAACGTGCATGGCAATAATTTAAGTATTTGACTCTAAGTATTTGCAACCATTTTTAATGTTTGCATTATGAATTTGTTGGTGACGTTTATAATAGATAATTTAGAGGTAAAAGTTTTTGGATATTTTATTTATTTTATACGTGGAAATGTTCATATTTGGAAAGGGTATATACTTTTTCGCGATCAGGTAATTTCATATATGTTCTTTTTCCCGGGTTTAAAGATTCACAAAATTTTCATGTATTTTCGTGAAATTTTTCTAATTTATGCGGAAAAAGCAGTGTACATGGATATAGTGAAGAGTGTACGCAACGCCATTTTTGTGTAATTCTGGGAAGTTTTTTTAAGTAAAAATAAGTCGACGTGTACATGGTTTATGTGTATGTGTTATTTTGAAAAACGCGTAAGGAGTATGGTATTGTGCACTTTTTTCCAATTTAGCAGTAAATATTTGTCATGATTAAGCAGTTTTGTTAGATAAAATTTCTAGCATAAGTGTAATTCGGCTAGTAGATTGTTGGAAGAAGTGTTCAGTAAATAAAAAGAAAAGAAACATGTCGTTACTTCGTGAAGACAAAATGGCGGCGGGAAAAAAAAAATAGAGGGTTGCTGTAGGAGAGTTGGTCGCCAAAAAATCGCCAAGTTACCATAATCTAAAGATCAACCGATTTAACATTAAATTAATGTAGATAATTACTGAGAGCATTAGATTTTTGTAGAGTAGTTTACGTGATATGAGATCGCTTGGGGTCACGTGAAATGAACCAGCGAATCAGGATGTTGAACCGTGAAAGCATAGTAAATTCTTAAATTAATGTCTTTTTACAAATTTATTGACTTTATTTCTGGGCTTTTTATAAAATTTAAAGCGATATTAAAATGTTTATGCATTCAAAATAAAAAATTCTTAGAACTAACATTTTTTGTGTGTATACTGTGTGTTGTCGCCAATAAAGTCTGCTTGGCGAGATTTGCGCCGGCGAAACGGAAACGCACCTCATTCATTGCCTTAGACATTATCATATGATAAGGTCACATATCATAGAGGACACCATATAGATAAAATATGTGTTGTGATACTGGACCAAAAAAATTTCAAAGTCAATATCACAATGTGAAGTTTTGACATCTCTGCACTTACAAAGTTTACTGATACCATGTGTATGTAAAATGACTTTTGAATGGTACATCTTTCTTTGTTATAAATTTATATTCATACTACATTTCATTAAAATCTGTCCAATAGTTTTTCATAAATTCGCCATAATGTGGAAATTCTCTTCATTTTGCACGTGAATGTATTAGAATGGTTCAAGTACTATTATAGAATCAAATATAGGTACACTGCGCAAAAAAAAGAAATGGGACAGTTTTATATCTCCCAATCTAGTGGGCCGATTGACGAAATTCAACTCGTGTTTTCATGCCTCAAAAGCACGACTTGGGATATGCATTAGATTTATATACAGCATTGTTTTAATATAGGTATTTTGAGACAAAATCAGACTTTTTCTGAAATGACATGCCAATTTTTTTCCATGTTTCGATTCTGCGACTCAAATTATGCCAAACTGCCAAGTTTTGTAAAAAATCGCACAAATACTTTTATAAAAATTAGTTCTCAAAATTTTAGCTCCTCAATGTTAATTGAATTTGATATATATTTATTGATATCTCTTTTTTAAACTTACTTGATTACTTCTTCTAGAATTTGAAATTTAGGTTTATTCAAAATAAAATTCGCACATTTTTTATTACCTATTTTAAAAATTTGTATTTTTAAATATTTTTTATAGATTTTTGAAAACATTTTTGTATTATAACCTATAAAATTTTTAACATCATCTTAAAGTAGAAGTAATTCTAAGCATATCTGAAAAAAAAAAAAAAGGTACTTTTCCGTTTCGCCAGCGCAAATCTCGCCAAGCAGACTTTATTGGCGACAACATACAGTATACACATAAAAATGTTAAAAAAATATTAGTTCTAAGAATTTTTTATTTTGAAGGCATAAACATTTTAATATCGCTTTAAATTTTATAAAAAGCCAATAAATAAAGACAATAAATTTGTAAAAGGACATTAATTTAAGAATTTACTATGCTTTCATGGTTCAACATCCTGATTCGCCGGTTCATTTCACGTGACCCCAAGCGATCTCATCTCACATAAACTACTCTACAAAAATCTAATGCTCTCAGTAATTATCTACATTAATTTCAAGTTAAATCTTAATTTGGAACACAAGTTTAAATGCAAGAAATATTTCATTTCGTACAAATAGCTTACTCAGAAATTATGTAAAACTGCAGTGCTTTACTTCGCTAATGCATTCTCTTTAGAATTTATGAATTTAACTCTTGACTTTATCTTTTCTATATTTTCAGCTTCGGGTAAGCGCTGTGATTGCATCCTAATTGACTTAATTACCGAAAATGGCCTTAGACATAAAACTGTACTATCTGATAAAAATTCTATGTAATTATATGCCAGTATTGAAAGAAAAAATCAATCTGATAAGAAAAAGCTGGGACTTGTTTTGAAAATGAGGCGTAAAAGGTTACCAGCGAGAATATTCCGTTTGGCATTGGTTGTACCATTATTGGCAACTTTATCGCTTGCGCCAGCAAAACGGAAAAGTACCGGCAATGATTCTTAACTGCTGGTTAAGAAAACAAAGAAACAAAGTATTTTGAACTATTATATCCAAAAATTAAATAATGAAACATCCTATTTAAATCTTTTCTAACACTTGTAAATTTATGCGATCTGAGTTTTGATTTTTTTTTTTTTTTTTTTTTTTTTTTTTTTTTTTCTGCCAATAGCTGCTCATAGAGTTTAGCAAAATAATCTGTTTTTATTTTCATAAATATTCTTTTAGCCATAGACATAACATAATTTGTCATCAATGATGTTTTTAAAAGGAATAATAGAAATGGATGTTTTATTTAATAGGAGGGAAATGAGTTCCTATAAAAAAGATAATAGTATCTCATTCATTCTTTTAGAGCTGATCCATATATTAGCATGTCTACACATTATACTGCTACCATTTCCGGGCTCATATTGCTCTACTTTCAATTAGATTAATTTTTTTACATCAATTTGCTGTCTCTAACAGCAAGTATTCTGTCTTCTTGTTGCTTTGTATTCCTTACTTTTCTATGAGATTTGAGAATATTGTTGTTTGCTAATGAAGAACTGGTAATATATTAATAATAAAACAAATCTAAATTTTTCAAAATGGAAAAATGACTAGGATTGACTCAGCAGAAAAGTGATGATTCACAGGTGATGGATTTAGGACTATCTACTAGCACTAAGAATAATGAAAAAAGAATTATTTATAGAAAATATAAGAAACGTTATTCATCATTTGGGTTTACTTGGAATGGAGACAAAAATGGAATCTCAACCTTAGTGTGTTGTTTTGGTGAACCAATCAAAGTATGAAACCGTCGTTTCTTAAAAGACATCTTGAATATAAGCATGCAAATTTAAAGAAAAAATCTGAAAAACGTTTTGGGCCAGCTCACACTGTTGGAGATAATTAATATTACCAAAAGCTAAAGGTATCGTTTTAACATTATTCAATAAAAAAAAGGCTGATGAACTTAATAATATTTCGTTATCAAATGATACAGTAAGTCGGCGAATTCATGAAATGGCAAATTCCATAAAAGAGACACTTATTCAAAAAATAAAACACGGTGAGTATTCCACATTGCAGTTGGATGAAAGTACTGATATGACGAACTTTTTTCAGTTATTAGTTTAAATACATTTTAAAGAAGATAAATGAATTGCTCAAGAGTATTTATTTTATGACTATCTTCATTATAGAGCAACTGCAAATGAAATTTTTAAAGTAATGGACAATTTTACGGCTGAGAATGTTATTCTATGGTGTTTGTGCATATACAGTACAGTGGCGGAGCTCAAGCTTTAACAGGAAAACATTTCAGTGTTATTTCTCAAATAAAGAAAATTGCACCTGAAATTAAATTTACTCACTGTTCCATTAATCGTGAAGCTTTAGTATCCAAAACAATCCTCGAAAACCACAAAATTGTTTTGAATCAAGCTCAAAAATTGTTAATTTTATTAAAAGCCAAGCATTAAAATAAAAAATATTTATGGTTTTATTTCAAGAAATGGGCAGTGAACACGAAACACTTTTGCTACATTTCTAACTAAGGTGTTATCCAGAGGCAAAGTTTTAAATCGTCTTTTTGAACTTCGATCAGAAATTCAAATTTTCTTCTGTGATTCAAAATTTGAATTGCAAAAATGTTTGCTTAGTAAATTATGCTTGGCACATGTAGCATATTATTTAGCTAATATTTCTGGAATGTTAAATGAATTAAATTCAGGATTACAAGGGCAGATTGTTAATTTGTTTAAATAAATGCAATGATAAAAAAACCTCACTAATAATCAAAGAATTGGATATTTTTTAAAGTTTTTTACCACTTTTAGAAAGTTTTCTAACCAAAAATAATTTGAAAATAAAAGACAAATTAGTATCCAACATTAAAAAAGAATGTTTTTCATTGATAAATAATTTCAACATGTATTATTTTCTCTAGGATTATCAAAAAGAAAATTGGATTAGAAATCCATTTATGAAAAAGAAAATTGCATTAGAAATCCATTTGTATCCCGTGAAGAAAAAGAACAATTGGTAGAAATTTCGTGTGATTTTTGAAGATTTAAAAAATAAAAGATTTTTGAAGATTTCAAAAATAAAAGACACTTATCAACTTTTGGCTGAACTGAAAAAAAGAATTTAAAGTAATTTCAAATAAAGCTATCAAACTTTTATTGTCTTTTTGAACATCCTATTTGTGTGAACAAGGATTGTCTTCCGTATTATATTTTAAAAATAAATACAGAACATAATTAAAAGTGAAACTTAATTTATGGTTAAAACTAAGTGAAATAAGACCAGACATAAAGAAACCGATCTCTCTTAAACAGATATGGAGCCTTTGTCAAACACCTGCAGGGGTATGTGGCCATCCAGCATAATGCTTGCCCAAACTATTATACCTTCACCACCACAATGATCCTTTTCCTTGATGAGAGAATGATGGTATCATGTTCCAGGTTCTCTTTATATGCAGGTATGCCAAGAATCAGTGTCTAGGCTGAATCTCAACTCATCTGTAAAAACACAGTACTCCATTGAAGTCTAGTTCAAGGCATATCTTGTCTGCGTCATGTTAAACACATTGTCTTAACCCTATCTGATCTAAAGCCTTTGGGCAAATGTAGACTGTGAAACTTGAGTTCCAGTGGCAACATATGGCTCACGTGAGAGCTTTGAAGCAGTAGCAGTCCTGTGTCATGGCACTGAAAGTGCTAAATAATGATCCTTATTCATCGTTGTGGATCTTGACTGACCTTGTCCAGATGTTCTTGATATACATGCGGTGTCCTGAAACTGTTTCCAAAGATTGCAGATGACACTGGGTATTACATTAAGCTCTGTGGCCACCCGCACTTATGATTAGCCTGTCTCCAATCTGCTGAAAATTTTTGTATCTCATTTTGCCATCCATATATTCATGGCTACTTATTTTATCTGATACCATATAAAATTGATCCAATTCTTGCGAGAAATATAGCTAGTGACGTAAAGGAGTACAAGTACGCAATTTGACGAAAATCCCCAGTGCAGTTACATCCCATCCACAATCACGCACGCGTATGCTTATGTATTCAACTCTGAATATTTGCATAGTTCGTTGGCAACATTGTTAATACCTTTGGTTCTATACTTTTCATAAAAATAGACTTAATTTTTGAATTCTTATAATTTTTCACCTGTGTTTGTAATTAGATTTAATATGATATGCATTGATATATGCTTCTAATATATATGAAAACAAATAATTCATTTTATCTAATTGAATCTTTAAATGCTGTCTATTTTTTATTACTTTTGCAGAGTGAAGCTGGTAAAGTACTTTAATATTTAACTGGCACAGAATGTTTAAAGGCAATTTATTATTAAATATCTCGTTAATTATAGTAAAAAAAATCATAGTTAACAATAAAATATTTATTTGACAATACATGTCAATAATAGTACGTCACTAAGCATTTTATTGTAATTTCCAACATTATATCATTATTGTCATTATTTATGCTCTCTTTCGTATAATGAAGATAATTTGTTTAAGATATTTTTCATAAATGTTTGATGCTTGACTTTTGGTTATAAAATCTTGATATATCTATGTGAAGCTATGCTTAGAAGAAAGAATAATATGTCTGAACATAATTTTTATTACTGTTTTGCTATTTGTCATATGGTAATATACTTTAATCTGTATGTATGTATTAATACAACCATCTTGGTGCAGTTTGGCAATTTTTACGTATGAAGAGGTAAGTTATTTCTTGGGTGCAGGTTGGCAATTTTCATGACTTTTTAAAATGCTTCCCAAATTATCAGCGTTTATTGAAAGTCAGCAAAATTTATAAACATATCAAAAGGAAATACACTGTATCATTTTAAAATACAAATTTTAATTGCTAAACAAGGTTTATCATAACAGATGAAATATTTTTTGCAAACCTTTCTGTAATTTTTTTCTGTATTCTTCTCATGATCTGTTCATGGCTTAAAAAAATCAGAGAATTGCTCAGATTTGGCCTTGTGCATAACTGCAGCATTCTACATCAGCTGTCTACCAAGTGCATCTCATTAGTGTTCCTTTCACTGTGTTTGCAACAAAATGTGGTTTTCCCACAGAAATTTTGCTGCAGTTTCTTTCATTGCTGGCAAATTCCTCAAGTGCAAATTTTAAAATTGAGCTCACGTCAAAATTTATCTTATTTGTCTCTAAAAAAACTGTTAAATACAACAAAAATTGGAATACAACAAAAAGAATGCATACAGAAATGGTGATGTTGCTTGACTGAAGGATTGTTATATGTATAGTTACTGGAAGAATAGTTATGTGAATTCTTGCCAGACTTTTTCATTCTGAAAATTTGGTGACTTGATATAATATGTAAGTAACTTTTAATATTATGTTGTATAAAGGAGAACTTTTGTCTAGAATCTTGATATATCAATATAATGACCAAATTTCATATTTTTGTGTGGCCTGTCATTAAAAAATTAAATTATTTGTTTCAAATCAAAAGGAAATCTTTATAAATGGAAAATTATCTTAATTTGTGAAATTTACCTTCATAAAGTATTTCTTAGGTAAAATTTGTTAATCTCTAATTTGATGTGATTGGGTTTTTTAAATTGTTCAAATGTTTCAGCAATAAAAATACCCAAGTATATCATTTCGAATATTGATTTTATGTTGTGTTTCTGTATTACAACAGATGAATTATTAATCAGTAATTTGATGTGATTTGGTTTTTTATGATTTTTCTAATGTTTGAGCAATAAAAAGGCTTGGAGAATGTTTTGAATTTTGATTTTTCTGTCGTATTTCTATATTATAGTAGATAAATAGGTTAGTTTTACTCAGCTATGGGAATTACCATATAATTTTCTTTTATTTTTCATTGCAAGTTAAGAATTTATGTCTTTATGACTGAAGTTTGTTATGCTGTTTGTACGAGGGTAGATTTCCCCCCCCAAAAAGGGGGTTACAAGGGTAATAAAATGTTATTTATTAACAGTAGGCATAAAATACAAAAGGGAATTAAAATGCATATTTGCTTATCATTTTTCCACATATTTCAGATTAATGTTCCTTCAGTTTCAGAAAAAGAAAATTGTCGTTGGGTGTGAAATATGGGCACCCAAATGACAAATCCAAAAGTTATCTGTCTATTTGTCCCTGAAAAATACAAAATTTGTCAGGGAGAGGGGACTCCAGACTTCCCACTTAAACTTTTGCAGCAATTCTTGAGTTTGATTAACAGTATGGCGCCCAGGCACTGCCATTGCTGGAGTATGACACCATCACTCAACATGCCAAGGTGCTTGCATTGGATGGCTTCACATAACCTTGATTATGTGGCACAATAACAATCATCAGTAATGGTATGGCAATGCTACAGGTACTTGATCAGGACAATAAATCATGGCTCGCATCAAATAAGATTTATTTGATGATAATCAAATAAATAAGATTATTTTTCTAAAGATCCAAATAAGATTATTTTTCTAAAGATCTTGCCATTTCAATCGTTCTGAAACATCTGCGAATTTGCCTGCTCAACTGCTGCTAGACAATTAGTGATATCTGCCTACCCTCTGGGAATAAAGTATTCCCTTCCACAATAATTCCTTTTGAAAAGCAATTATTGTGGAGGGCTGCTGATGTTTATAATCTCTTTTTTTTTTTAATCCACTTATGTATTTAGTAATTGTGTGGATGTGAGAAAAAGGAGTATTAGTGAATGCAGAAAACTAAAGTACACTGTTTTCTACTTTCTTTTCTTTAAGATGCCGAGCAAGATATTATTGATGAAGCCATATATTTCTTTAAAGCGAATGTGTTCTTCAGAACATATGAAATCAAAGTAAGTATTATAGGAAATTTTTACATTTCTATCTTATAATGCCTGTATTTTTATGCATCACATCATGTTTGATTTATAAAATAATTTTTCCAACTTATTATTTTTAATCTCTTGGCAAAAGTAATGCAAGATAAAAGTTACTTATTGTGTGCAGTTGGTGATTTTGGCATTTTTTTTTAAACATAACAAGATGTTATTAAAAAAAATATAGCCTGTTTATATTGCATGATGGTTCAATGTTGGTCTGTGCAATGTTTAATGTGTGCAATCCTAAATCTATTGTTGCATGGTACTGTGCAGTATTTAATGTGAGCATTGCCAAGGCTGAATACAAATTTGGCATCTCACAGAATAAACATTATATATCTATTATATGATGCATTCAACGTATCACCCTTCTCAAGATCACTAAGTGTTTCACTACCACATCCACAGAAGCTCTTCAAATTCTTGCACGGGTTCTCCCCTTAGATCTCAAAGCAGAAATTGAGTGTGGTACTTATAGGTTAGTTCATTTTAAGGACACCGTCCAGCTCGATGGCTTCTCATTCATAGACCAGCGCTCCTTAGGACCACATTGCGACTATACTCCCGTATAGTCGCAATGTTACTATACGCGACTATACTCCCGTATAGTAAGGCAGCAAGCCTCTACTCATGTATATATGTAAATATCTCATGTATATATGTGTATAAGCTAACTTTGGTTAATCTTTGAATTATGGTAACTTGGCAATTTTTTGGCGAAAATTTGGCGACCAACTCTGCTACAGCAACCCTCTTTTTTTTTCGCCGCCATTTTGTCTTCAAAAAGTAAAGACATGTTTCTTTTCTTTTTATTTACTGAACACTTTTTCCAACAATCTGCTATCCGAATTACACTTATGCTAGAAATTTTATGGAACAAAACTGCTTAATCATGACAAATATTAACTGCCAAATTGGGAAAAAGTGCAGAATCGCAAACTCCTTGCTGCGTTTTTCAGAATAGCATATACACATAAACCATGTACACGTCGACTTATTTTTAGTTAAAAAAAATCCCAGAATTGCACAAAAATGACATTGCACACACTCTTAACTTTATCCATCTATACTGCTATTTTCTCATAAATTACAAAAATTTGCACGAAAATGCAGGAAAATTTTGTGAATCTTTAAACTCGGTAAAAAGCACATATATGAAATTACCTGATCGCGAAAAAGTATATACCCTTTCCAAGGATGAACATTTCCACGTATAAAATAAATAAAATATCCAAAAACTTTTACCTCTAAATTATCTATTATAAACGTCACCAACAAATTCATAATGCAAACATTAAAAATGGTTGCAAATACTTAGAGTCAAATACTTAAATTATTGCCATGCACGTTTACTTCCACTGAAACGTATACCAAATTCCTACAAACATATAATTCACAAAATAACTATCATTTAATTAAAATAGCATTAAGTTAATAAAAATTAGCTTATAATCCTAATTACTTTAAACTAAATCATTGCTAATAACAATTTTCTAATAATACCATATTACTTTACTTACTCCTTACATTTAGAACAATGCATAAAAATAATATCCTCAAATAATTAAAAATACTAACTTTCCTAACCTTCTTCAAAATCTTGATTACGTGGCGGATAAGCTTTTCTTATAGATTAAATAATCCAGTAGTCAACTGGCATTCTATTCACCCACTAATAAGAAATTAAAATTTCCCCCACACTCAAACACACTTTCAGCAAACCACGTACCCTTCCTTACACTGCGTTTCACAAAATGTCCATTTTCACCAGATTTCTTGCACCACCATTCAAACTTATCTGTAATATCCTTCCTTTCACACAATCTCATTTCATTCCCACATGTTGGACATTCATACTTATCCGCAATTAATCCTACACTCATACACCATTCAACCAATTCTTTTGAATTATCAGATAAACGCATTAAAAATTTAGAATTCACTTTAGATAGTGCCATGCAATCCAAAAATTAATCAACACTCTTTCACACAACATACAATGAAGCTTAATACAAAATAATATAGTACTACAGATATTTTTCCAAATTTACCCCCTTTTCTGATTAAAGAACTGTAATTCGTCCATTAATGTCACATGACATATCTCATGATCTCTCATTTCCCTCACACAAAATAATGCGTATTCAGAACTGAGTACTTCTCACATTATTCCCAAAGTCCTAGGTAATAACCTTTATCGCCTCCATAATGTCGCCAAACTACCGTTACCATATTCCAAAGATTAGGTTGCTAACGGTTGCTATTTTTATACTAACATTCCCAAAAAATTGTAAGTTGAAGCACCCAACAAAAGTAATAACTATTGTTAAATCTGTTTATCTATAATAAGGTTGAAAAGATAAACAACCAAAATAGGTTGCTGTAGCAATGATCAGAATAACATGACTGACCTGTAGTGCCCATTGAGGGGTGAAGCAAGTGGAATAATAATAAATAAATAAAATATGATACATTATTGTTATTCGTGGTTAATCTTTTTTCATGAAGCATTATATATCATTATGGTTGAAATCATCTAGTTAGGTTTCATGCCGTTATTTATGTTTGGTGCTAAGTAGCATCCTTTTAACAGAAAAGGACCCAAATTTAAATTATTAAACTAGTATTTTACGATACATCAAAAAACAAAATACTTTGTTATTCTTTTCATGTACGTCACAGTCCATTTTCACTAAAAAAAATAATAATTAGAGAATTGCTCAAATTCAGTATTGTGCATGTACCTGTATTTAATATGATAATGTACTGATCTGTTACAAGTACCTGTTGATTCTAACATAAAAGTTAAAAAAAAAAAAATCATATAATTCAGTGGTTCCCAACCTTTTTATCCTTGTGCACCGCTTCTGAAATCTGAAGAACTTCTTGTGTAGTCATTAGGTACAGGTAAGAAACAATAAAATTTGGTAGAACATGTATTTTCCATGTTGCACAATAGTTCATGACGAAACAGAAGCATAATTATAAAACATCTAAGTACAAACATTAATAAAAACTAACTTGAATGCAAAATTAATTCAACAAATCAACGTATTCTTAGTTAAGTTAACTGATTAATAACTTATTTAACTGATTCTTGGTTATACATTAAATTTGAAAGAACTCTTAATGGATATTTGTGGCTGTCTGATGGAGCAAAAAAATTCAAAGATTAACTGAGTGTCTGACAGTTTCAGTCTTAAATCAGGTTCTGCATTTAGTCTGTTTCTGTATTTATATTTCACATACATATTAAAAATCATACAGATTATTATTCACATACATATTAAAAATTAAATACATATTAAAATTCCTCTCTGATATGGAAATGTTGGGCAAAAAGGTTAATAAAACTTTAATGGCTTTTTTGACAAAACACTATATTCATTTGTAACACTGAGCGAGAAATCAGTTAAAGAATGATCTTTAAAAATAGCTTTTAGGGAACTGTCACAGAATAACTCAATGAGTTTTCTTTTTCCAGTAAAGTTACAGAGGTCTCTGAGCTTACATCTCTTTGTAAAGGACTACATTTCCAGTTGTATGTATGATAGTGATTTATTGCATCTCTTAGGAAAATTGTCATAAAAATTAATTGAAGATATTTCAGATGTTCACATATATTCATTTTAATCCTTTCATTAGTTGAATTTTCTGATTAAAAGCTGGGAGAACCAAAACATTCATATTTATCCATTTGCAGACATTGGATCCAAAAACTGAACTTCTTTAGCATGGTTTTAATGCTATCATGCTCATTTATATATAGTTACACCTGCGCCTTTTAATGAACAGATTTAATTCATTTAATTTACAAAAGCTGTCAGCAAAGTGTGCTACCATTTGCAGCTAAAGAATATCCAATACACAAGAAGACAAATGAAATGGATTATTAATAAACAATGCATGAACTTTTATACTTCAGTTTAAACAAGTAGGTCAAAAATTTGCCATGGGAAAGCCAAACTTCTGTGTAAAGCAGTAAAACATGAAGGCTTTCAAAATCCTCACAAAGCACATGCAATAGATGGCAGTTTGCACCACGTGATTTTAACAAAATTAAGAATTTTTAGAGCATCACTTAAAATAATAGACAATTCTGCAGGAATATGCTTACATGCAAATGCTTGTCTATGAAGATGACAACAAATCCATTTAGTTTTTTCATTAATCTTCTGTAGCCACACCACCAGACCAGAAAACTTTTCTGTAATTGATTTTGCACCATTTCTATACCCACACCAATACAATACACCCCGGTTTATTCCGTTGTTTTTTCCAAAATAACTATTAACTGTATCGAAAATTGCTTCTCCAGTTATATAGGTTTGCAAATAGTACATCCTTTTGAATAGAATTATTAAAAATATATCAAATGTAGTCAAGCGATACTGGAGTGTTTGCTACATCAATCGACTCATCAAGCTAAATTACAAAATAAAACAATTTTATTCTCTTCAAAATTCACTGTCCACATTATTTGTCAAATCATTAATTCTATGCTACTCCGTATTGTTTGGTAAAAGAACTAGGTCAGTTTGCTGCCTTTTCTCCAAGCACTTACTTTGAAATATCTTTTGCAGATAGTCTAATTAAATTTTCTGCCATTGTATTTGCCTGTAAGATCTTATAATTTGATAACTTTCTTGAAATGATGCCTCAAGGGCCATTTTGCTATCATTATTTGAAGCTGACGGGGGAAAAAAGCCAATATACTTTCTATTATCTGCTAATTTTCTTTTAAAATATTCAACAAGTTTATCCTTGTGGGTTAAATGTTTTGCACCAAGATGTCTACAAAGAAGTGATGATTTTAAATTGCTGTTGCCAGGAATTTTGATACACATTAAACTAATTGTTTGGGTCTCTGATTTCTTCCCTAGTAAAATAAAAACCCATTTGTAAATAGTTGCTGACTTATTTTTGCTTTTTCCTTTTCTTCTCACCATGTCCAGCAATTTTTTGTTTTTAGTCAGATGAGATGGTAGTTCACTACTGCTTTCAGTAGCATCCCCCCCTATAGTGTTTTGAAATCAGGTGCTGAAATTGAAGAATGAACAACTGACTGTTGTCCAGCATTTTGTTAGACTTGACTAAATGACCCGTTTTTAAACCATCTACAAAATTGAAGTATAATAATTATTAAAAGTTATTTACATGAGAAGAACTTTTGAAAACAAAGCTACCATAACTTACTGCCAATCACAGAAGGTTTACATGCATGTCTGTTAATGTGAATGTGCTCTTCCAGTTGTGAACAAGCATCTACCTCTAAAGTCTGCTTGCAACCAAATACACAAACCAATCATACTCATAGGCTTTTGCTAGTGCCAAGTGTTAAAATGATTAAAGGGATTAAAGATATTTTTTTTTATTTCCAAATTGTTAACAGTGCAGTAAATATATGTATATAAATTTATTATTTTGTTGGGTTTTTTTTACATTAGCAATTTAACATTCTATCATTACAGTACTTATTTGCAAGATCTCCCTTTACAATTTATATACCACTGATTGAGACCAATGATCTAATTAAATTGCTTCTTTAAATGCTGTTTATTTATTTATTTTTTTTTTTTTTCCAGAGTGAAGCAGATAGAGTACTTATATATTTAACCTTATATATCACAGAATGTTTAAAAAGGCTCCAAAGAGTAAGTTATATTAATGTTATCTTAAAATTATGCATTTCTAAATTTTTTCTGAATGTGATCTTTTGAGTGTTAATGTTTGTAATCAAAACTGAATTGGAGCAATTGGTAGTTCATTTACCTGTTTAGATCAGTGGTCTCAAAATCAGATTGAGCGTGGGCTGTATGCGCAATCTGAAAACATCTGACGAAACAATTTTTTTAAAAAGCAAAATAAAAATTTTTATTAATAAAATAAAAATATTAAATGCTTAGACATTTAACTAATCTTAACATGTTTAATTAAGCATTAAATAATTTAAATTAAATTGAAAATAAGCAAAATAATAAACCTTTGTATTTTTTCAGAGAAAATTCACCAAATGGAACAAAACTCGAGAATAAATCTCTTTCTGTTATTAAATTTTTCTTCAGCGCATAAATAAAAATACATATGTTTGTATGTGAATAATTATAAACTACTTTATTTTTTACTACAGCTTGATAACTAATGGTTTTTTGCTGGTGATAAATTTTGTAGTGTGGGAGAGAAATGCCTCCAAATAATTTTCATGTGAATTGTAGATGCTCAGTGATCAATCAGGTTCTTTTCTTATTAATTTTCAACTCGGAAAAAATGTTTTCCTGTATAATTTTTTTCCAAACAAAGCAGTTATTCTTAGTGCAATAATTTATAACTGAGCTTGTTTATTTTTGACAAGTACAAAGAAAAGTTAATCAAGTTATCTTCAAATCTTTGAACAAGATTTAGATCGCATGTAAAATGTTTTCATGGGCCTCATAAAATTGCTTCAGAGGCTGCCAGTTTGAGGCCATTGCTCTAGATCATCTACATCTGCAACAATAAACTCTCAAAATAATAATCTAGAAAATGCTTAGTAGTCATTAAAAACATTATGAATAATATCAACAGCATAAGTTAACAATCACAGGATTATTTACATTGAAGCAATAATTTTCTTTGGCAGTGGAGATCAACTTTTGAATATATATATGTGTGTGTGTAAAATATAAAATATCTATCTTTCAAATAATAATAATAGGTCTTTAACACCCATCTTCATTCTAAAAAAATTAACAACATTTCTGGACTGCATAATTTCTAGATTAATCAATGCCACGAAGCTTGCATAACGCTGATGATGTACTAATTGGGAACCTGAACTCTGAGAGCTGAAACTTTAACTTGAACCAAAACCTTCCTCTTCGTGTGCTTCCATGTTGGATAACTACGCACTTCAGCTTCTCTGTCTATGCTGTGTGGGTTATTTCGCTGTTCTTGTTTCTTATCACAACAGTATCAAAAATGTAAATTTTCTTGAATAGTTGTTACTAGAGTGTCAATTGATTGTGGCCACAAGTTTCAGTTGGAAATAAAAATGAAATTAAAACTGCCTATTCTTTGTTCGAAGTATCAAGTATCTTCGCAATCAGCATTTCTATGATTCTACATCATACGGTTCCTATATCAGTGCTTCTCTGAAATTTGCTTTTATTATATACATGATTGATATATGGTTAATTTTTTGAAAAATGTGTAACCATCTACATACCAAATTAATGACAAACCATTCAGACTTGTGATTTTTGTATGAATAAGTGACAAAGTGGAAGGGAGTATTAAATCAACATATTTTATTAACAATATTATTAATTAAAAAGTAGCAGAAAAATACTGGTTAAATTTTATCTTCTTTTCATCAATCAGAAGTCTGTGTATGCATATCTCTAACCTGGCATTCACAGTTTGTGTGTACATACCTGCCAACTTTTACGAATTTTTCGTAATTTTTACGAAAATGCGTTTGTCTTTACGATTTTATGATAGTAATCCATTTTTTACGATTTTTTTCCTTTTTCAAGTGTTTTTAGTGGTTTTTGGTCGAAATTTTAGAATTTTTCACCAATTCAGCGATTTTCGCCAATTGCATCGTGTTTTACCGCCAGCCAACTACCGACTACTTCGAATCCAGTAACCTGTGGTTTCTCCCAACTCGCCGCTTATAACCAGCCAATCCAATGCGCTGAACTTGTTTCTTCCACTCTTTTCTTTGTGAGCGCCAGATTATTTTTTTCGCATTTGCTTCAGCAGCAAGGGAATTACTCAGCTCGGACTCAGCGAGCGTGGATTGTCGGATTCTGTTTTTTTTTTTTTTTTTTTTTTTTTTTTTTTTTTTTTTTTTTTTGGGGGGGGGGCTTGCACGTGCTACGAATTTTCTTAATACGCCGTTGTTACGAAATGAGTTCAAAGAAACCGTATTCTCTATAGTTTCGGCCTGCCACAAAGCCGAATTTCCAACAATTAAAGAATCCTTCAAAGGAAATAACTATGCATTTTGCAACGTGTGTGTGTGTGCCTTCATAATAAGTCACGGTGGAAGAAGCGACATTGTGAAGCATGTTAAGTCTAAAAATCGTGAAGTTAATGCTTCGGCTTCGACAACGTCAAAGAAAGTGGATGATTTTTTTTTCAAATTCGGCTACGAATTCAGATGCCGATGTCATTTTGGCAGAGTGTTTGTTTACTGCATTCCTCATCGAACACAACATGCCGCTAAGCGCTGCCGATCACGCCGGTCAACTTTTCAGATGGATGTTTCATCTTTTGACAAATTGAAAATTCATCTTTTGAAAAGATTCGTTTTTTTATTGATAAATTTCCATTTTTGTTAACAATTAAAGAAAATGAATGCCATAATGATGCTTTAGATGAACTACAGAACCAATTTTCTGCTGCACAGTTTGAAGACTTTGCCAGTTCTGGAGAAGATAGACTTGATGTCATCGTTGGTACCTTAAAAAGAATAAAAAGAGCTGATGGAACACCAAAATATGATAGACTAGCAAGAGTTTTATGTGCTATTCTCGTAATTCCACACAGTAATGCTGAGTGCGAGTGAGTCTTCAGTGTTGTAAAGAAAAACAAAACTATGTTTCGTTCTTCAATTTCACCAAAAACTCTAGAAAACATTTTAATTGCTAAATGTTATGAGGAAACTAATTGTTATGACAGGAAATTTTCCAAAGAATTTTTGGCTAAAGCCAAAAAATGCACTCTAAATTCATTGCAATAGTTTTTTTGTGTAACATTAAGTTCTTGTTTTATGTTTCCTAATAAATTTTTTATTACTACTTAACTGAGATTTACTAATGTAAGTACAATTTTCTTTTTTCTATTTGTATAAATTATTTTTTCAATATCAAAGCATGATATTAATTTTTCGTGTTCTTCTGAATTTTGGAGAAATCTTCTGAATTTTTATTTTTAGAGGTTGGCAGGTATGTGTGTATGCAGGTGAAGATGAAGGAATAATGTTTAGTCTTCACAATCTTTAAATATGAAAAAGGTCTTCACTTAAGTGTATAGATCCTAAACAGGAATATATATATTCACTGCATGTGGTGATATTAAGATATTTTTCTTGACTGATGGATTTTCAAAAATCTTCATGTTCTCTGAAAGATTAGACCACTTTGTAAATGTATAATTTCATTTTCTAAATCCTTTTTATATTTCCATTATTTTAAATGTGTCAGGAATTTTTGTGGCAATATAAGGTATTTCAATCCTTTTTAAAAGGGAAAGATGGATATTGTACAAATAACCTTTTGAAAATCATGAAATCCAACCTCCAAGTTTTCAGTCAACTTTTCAATTTCTATAGTTTATTTTCAGCATCATGGGTATAATTTTAATGTTTTATTTGCAATCAGACATATCTGGAAAGTGCATCAAATTGTTTAGATAATAAAGCACAATAAATTCTATTTTATATGTATAAATACTGATAATTTCAATTAATGTCTTTTTTCCCTCTCTTGGAATTCTAAATTTAAATCCCATAATGTTGACATAAAATCTATTGAAAATGCTAAATCTCTCAGCTAAGTTTCATCATTTAAATTTGCATCTTCTTGATTTTGCTGTTCAAGAAAACTTTTTTATCCATTAATAAATTATGAAATTGTTTCAGAAATTTACTTCTTGGCCACCTTACATCAGTATGTAATAATAATCATGGCTGTCTTTTACCAAGTTGCAATTGAAAGACACACCATTTGAGAGAATATCCTCAAATGGAACTAGCAATTTTAAATGTGTCCATTATTTCTTTGTACTTAATCATTTGCTGATGACATTTATTGGTGAATTATGTAGTGATAACTCAAAAAATATAGAAATCCATCATTATTTAACTTGTTTTTATAAATTAAACAACAAAAAGACAGAAAATATTGATAAATACCAAAACTTAAAAAATAAAGTTATTTTTTTATATTTATAAATTAAAATACTTAACAGATGAATAAAAGGCTGACTGCACCCCCCCCCCCCCCCCGAGAATCCCGAATCCCAAATTTTGGAGCTTATTGTAAGAACTTTACAAATAGAACTTTATGTACAGGATCAGCATTTAGGGAAATAGTACCCATAAGTTTTTTTCAAATAATTCCTGTACATTTCAATGTATTAACTCTCTTAGATGAAGTAATTTACACATAAATTCATGTGCATTTTTTCTTACCATTATTCCTATTAGTGAAGTTAAACAGGTGTGAAAATGTTTTTGCAGTGTTCAAATAAGAATCAAGGTCTTCAAGAGACATACAGCTTAGCTATAGCCAAATTCGATATTCCTGGTGATCCTGGATTTCCTCTTAATGCAGTGTATGCCAAACCAACCTCTCCTGCAGATGCTGGTAAGTAGTTCGGAAGAGGGGGTAAGAATTATATGAGCTTTATAAGAATAGTACAGTGGTATCTCACTGTTGTTATTGTGGTCTGAATGTAGCTCAAATTGCAGATTTTTTACTTTCTGAGATCCAGAATTTCAGGATTTATGAAATGAAGACTCATTATTTTTCTCAAATTTTGTTTTAGAACAGTTGTATTATTCAGAGATTTTAAAGTTTAAACTTTTAGATGTGTAAAGTTCAGTGAGACTGAGTATGCTCAGATAAGAAATATATCTTACACAGAAAAGTGTTTTTTGCTGTTTGTATTATACAGACACAGGGGAGAAAAAACTGATTTTATGAAGAAGTATTCAGGCTAAAAGAAGATGGCAAATAAATAGATTAAATGTATTTAACTTGCTTTAATAGACCCATTGTTACAACTTCATTCATTTATGTGAATGGTGTTATTACAGAATGTTAAACATCCTTTAGTACTGATAGCCTAGATGCTGCTCCAACTGCAAAATATTATTTATTCACATTGCACAAAAATACAGAAAATCCCTCTGGAGATCTTGTTTGTGAAGGTACCAGTGAATGAATAATAACTGAACGGCTTATTAAAAATTCTTTATAGTTCATGAACCCTTCTCTTGCATCTGGCGGTTTTTTTATCTGCAACATCTGTAAATATTTATAAAAAATTCAAATTCTGATCTAATAAGTGAAAATCAAATGCCTACTTCAAAATGTTTACTGATCTACTAAAGTTTCAGTTTTCAATATATATATATATATTATTGTTACATGTGTACTGGTTCATAATGATTGAATTCACACAGAGCCGAGGCTAGCTTGGTAAAATTTATTTTCACAAAAGAAACTCTTTACAGTTCTGGAACTTTCCACAGAAATACTCAGCTCTTCTTGGTATGACAAAGCACAATCAGTAGTTATTACTTCAACCTACTAGGAACATTAAACACAATGCAGCGTAAAGTGCGTGTAAGGAGCAAAGCTTGCACAAAGCTGTCTCAATATTCTGAAGTCAACTCTGAACTGAAAATAGAAACTCTTGTCAATCTTATATAGTTTTCTCCCATCTGCCAAGAGATTTCCAGTATCTTCTGTTTCTCGGAATTGCTGGAATGCATATACAGTTACGTAGGTATTTGGGCCACTTACATTTATATAGAGACTGCACCAAAATTTAACGAAATGATCGCCAGGTTTTGGGAGTTTATGGCCAAATGTGATGACAAAAATTAGTCGCCAAAACCATCGACAGCTTCATGCTATCTTCTTCAATGTTAAATATACCTGCCTGTCTAATCTTATTTTTCTGACAGAGCTTTTCTTTCTTAAGGCATTTCATGTTACATCATACAAGAGCTACTGTGATTTACGTATAAACTAAACTCCTCCTCTCTTACTCAGAAAAAAAAAAGTATGCTAAACTTTTCAACTATTTTATAAAAATTAAAATGATAAGCAGTTGTGTGAAATGATTAGTCAAAACATTTTTAATGAATTTCAAATGTTTTTAAAATTAAAAATTAAATTTTTAATAAATTAAGAAATGTAAATAATTTTCACTGTTTCAAAATTTATTTAAACTTATTTATTTAAAATACATATATATTTCGTCCATAAAATTATTTGAAAATAGGTTTGTATTCTTGTATGTATTTCACATTAATATCTGAATTATTTAAAATATCACAATAGTTTTCAGGATTTTTGAGAAAGGATTGCAATCTCGCAATCACCCCTGTATCTCAGTGTACATCATTAATCCATTCTAGATTCTTGGACATATACCAAATGAACTTTTCCAATAAGAAATAGAGAGAAAATAGTTAATCTTTTCTTATAAAAATATTATTATAACAATGTTTAATACTAAAACAAAAATGTGGTGTTTGATATTAAAATAACAAAATGAAAATGTACGTAAATGAAGCACTGCACATAAATGTTTTTCTGTTGCTGGATCAAAAGCAGTTTTTCAACATGCTCTAACTTTTGTTATCTTTATTTTATATTTATTGGCTAATCAATTTCATCCCCTTTGCAATGTTAGCTGATGGAATAGCATCTTTGTTTTTCACAATCTCTGACACCATCATATTTCGCATACCCAATAGCCAAGTCCCAGATACACGTGTTATCTTATATATAGTAGCATAAGTATTAAGAGATATTCATACTTTTTAACAATCCTCTTTTTTTCACCTTCATAGCGATCATAATGTTTTTTTTTTGGGGGGGGGGACTTTTCTCATTAACTTTCTAGAAACTCATCAAAATTATTAAATTAATAAAAAAATTAATGAATTTACAAAAAATATGTGTAAAAACACAAAATCACTAGAAACAGTTATATTGGGTTGAAAAACTGAGTAATGGCCGTTTTTTAATTTTTATTTTAGCAAAACAAAAAAACAATAAATTAATCAAAAAATATTGGACTTTATGGACTTTCTCCCCATAGATCTAAAATGTCCAACTATAGTCATTTGGCTACAACCCATTCGTTCAGCAAAGTCTCGAGTGATTTGATGCCTGTCTTCATGTAGAACTTGATACAAACGCTCTTCATCAAACTCATTTGGTCATCCGAAACAATCAGCGTCTTGGAGGTCAAAATTTCCATATTTGAATTTAGCAAACTAATTTCTTGCAGTTCATTCAGGCATTCCACCTTCTCCATACACTTTACAAATCTCTCAGGCAGCTTCTGCAGCATTGGTGCCTCGATTAAACGCAAAATGAAGAAGGTGTCTAAAATGCTTATTTTTGTCAACTTGACACTCCATTTTAATGATCTAAAAAATTTAAAAAATTAGCTCAAACAAAAAAATCAAATACGTCATCTTGTAGAGGGAAAGATTCTCTTTCGAATAACACAAAACACTATGCCAATAAATTTTATTTTTACCGCGTAACTTTAAACACAACATAAATTAACATTACTTATGTTTCAACCCAATAGCATGGGTTGCTTTACTGAATAATAGCAGCAGATGTACTGATGCTCATGGGCTCATAACATTGTCTCAAAAGAAGTAAATGATTGTAGTGTGCTAACAAGTGGCTCATCAAACTCATGTCATATTCGAAACAAATGAATAATTTTTTTGTAAATAATAATATAACAGTAATAAACAGTTTGCAAATAATAATATAATATAACAGTAATAAATCTTTTGTGTCAAAACAGCGCATATGCGAAATTGAACATATGCTGAGGTACCATTGTATATTAGAAGTCAAACAACAAAAATCAGCGTTATATTTTCAAATTTTCACAGGACTAGTTTCGCTGGTTTTACCAAATCACCATCCTCAGCTCAAAATTATTTGTTCGGTGTGTTATTGTGTTTTAATTATAGAAGCCCCAAACAGGCTTATTTTTTACTTTCTTTTTTCTATTTGTTCGGCATGTTATTGTATCTTAACCATAGTATATTGTTTAATTTTATTTACTAAATGCAGTAAAAATTAACATGAAATTTGTCTCCAGAACTGTCTGTGGAAAAACGATTACCAAAAAGAAAAAAAAAGGGGTATTATTGTAACATAATGTATTTTATATACCATAATCTCTATATTTTTCTAAATTGGTCATAAAGAAAATCAACCGATGATCGATGGTAATGGTGTGCACCTTTGTGTGTCTATTCAGTTCTGTTTTAGCACCAGAAATTATATTAGTTTTAATTCATATTTTTTATCTGTTTCACTTTTCAAATAAAAGGATGTTACCACCAATCACAATGTGTTGTTTTTAAAGAAATAATACAAATAATACAGCAACATAAACAAAAGGATGTTGCCATGTATATGTAACATGTAATACATGTAATGTAAAAATTTGCCATATAAATAATATTGCGAATACAAACAAACAAAACAAAGAAAAGTTATTGTAACACTTGATCGGGAATTCAAAGAGAGGCTACTTTTAAATATTTTGTGATTTTGCTGTTGAATGTTATGTGGCGTAAATACTAAAAAAAAAAAAAAAGTTAACACTTGATCGGGAATTCAAAGAGAGGCTACTTTTAAAGATTTTGCTGTTGAATGTTATGTGGCGTAAGTGCTACCAAAAAAAAAAAAAAAAAGTTTTACCTTACTGTGAAAACTGAGCATTGACAGAGTGAATGGAGGGGGGAACAAAAGTTAATTACAACACTTAGTATTGTATCAAGGACTTTAAAATAGGCTGCTGTTAAAAATTTTATAATTTTTCTGTTGAATTTTATCTGGCATAAATCCAGAGAAAGCAGTGTTTAGTATTTATGTTGTTATATTTATGTTTTTTTTTTTCCATGTAATCAATAAATCTGACTTGTAATTGCATATATCATCAATAAAAGTATTCTGGTTTTATCACTATTTTAATTGACTTTTTAATGAATGTATTACAAATATACAATTTAATTTTTACTATAAAGTAAACCAAGAGTGCAGCTGTAGAAAACTAATTTTCAAAATGTTATTTTTAAGTTAAAATTCATTCATAGCGTTATAGTCATATAAACTGTGGGATATAAGATATCTTCTTCCATTGATTACTAACAAAACATTTATGTTTTCTGCTGTATAGTTTTTGAAATGATTCTTATAGCTATTTACTCAAAACTGTTCAAAATGGAGTTATGCCACACTTTATGTGTGTATGCTTAACTGAAGAAATAAATGGGCCTAAATAGATTGTAATATCAATGAACATTTTTAATGACAGAGATTAACTTAAACATAGTTGCATACAGCAGAGAAAAAGGGCGAAGAAAAAAGAATAGTTTACATATACATACATACGTAATAAACAGTTACGTCATCATCTCCGCGCGGATAAACACGAACTGCGCATGCGTCAGGAGAAGCTCTCTTAAGCTAAACGTCGTATTATAATTTATAATACAAAAATCCCCCTTTCGACGTTTGGCGGCTGAAAAAAAAATAAACATTAATCATTTACAGTTATTCCAATTAATTTACAGCGTTTAGAATGTTTCGAAGCAGTCAATGTTTTTGTCAGTACATCAGCAGGCATTTTCTCTGTTGGCACATATTTAACATCTATTTCATTTCTTTCATAAATTTCATGAATGAAATGATGTCTAATATTTATGTGTTTAGTGCGTGAGTGATAAAAAGCATTTTTCATAAGCTTCTGTGCACCTTGATTATCACAATATATAATGGTTGGATAATCAGCAGTAAAATTTAATTCTTTAAGGAAACGACGTAAATAAACTGCTTCTTTGGCACTTTCTGAAAGACTGATGTACTCTGCTTCAGTACTTGATAATGCAACAGTTTGTTGCTTTCGTGATTCCCATGTTATTGGATTTCCAGCTAGCTTGAATAGGTAACCTGTATACGATTTTCTAGTATTAACATCAGACGTCCAGTCGGCATTGATTATTATATCCAATAAGTGCTTTTCCAGTCTTTCGAAATTTTAAACAATAATTTTTAGTTCCTTTTAAGTATCAAAGAACGCGCTTTGCAGCCAACCAGTGTAATTTTCCACGATTGTTATTAAATTGGCTCAGGTGACTGACGGCATATGTAATATCCGGCCTGGTAAACACAGAAAGATACATAAGCGAACCAATTAGACAGCGATAAGGTACATTGTTCATTTCTTCCTTTTCGGTTTCAGAAGGACACATTTCTTTACTTAATTTTACACTAGGATTTAAAGGAGTTGCTACTGGTTTTGCATCTTTCATATTAAACCTTCGTAGAATATTATCAACATATTTCTGCTGAGATAAACTAATAGAATTATTATTTACATCTTGATTAAATTCTATTCCAAGACAATAATGAAGTTTGCCTAAATCTTTAACATCCTAAACTCTTTAGAAAGATAACCTTTAAGTTCAGCATATAAATCACAGCTATTTGTTGCTATTATTAAGTCATCCACATATAAAATTAGAATTAACTCACCTTGAGATGTTTTCATCCTGTATACACACTTATCTGATTGTAATGGTTGTAATCCGAAGTTTTTGAGTTTTTTGTCTAATTTTTCATACCACTGTCGTCCACTTTGTTTCAAACCATAAAGAGACTTTTGCAAAGCATAAACATAATCAGGATTATTTTGGTCTTCAAAACCTTTAGCTTGTTCCATGAAAATTTCTTCTTTTAAATCACTGTTAACATAAGCCATAACAAAATCTAATTGATATAACATAAGGTCTTGTTCAGCACTGTTTGCAATCACCGTTCTTATAGAACTTGCTCTGGCTACTGGAGCAAAGGTTTCATTAAAATCAATTCCAGGTTCCTGTGAAAATCCTCTAGCAACCAATCGAGCTTTTCTCTTTTGAACTGTTCCATCTGCATTATATTTCGTTCTAAGAACCCAGCGACATCCTATTACCTTTTTGTTCTGTGGTCGCTTTACTAATTTCCATGCACCATTTTTAACAAGTGCTTCATACTCACTTTGCATAGCCTTATGCCATTCTTCAGCATAACTTCCATTTAATGCTTCTTCTAATGTCAGATTTGTATCTTCTTCAGCAATTTGTGCTTCTTCCTTTTCTATGTTTATATTGTGGTACTCCTTTTTTTGGTCTTCCTGGCTTCCCAGTCTTGACTTTCTTTGGACGACCTGGCCCCCTTTTAATCTGCATTTCAGGTATTGCTTCAGAATCAGAATCTTCATTATCAGATGATTCAGCAGATGCTTCTGCCATATTTGAGGGGTCTTCTGTTATTTCATCAGCCAATATCTGCTTTACATTCAGAGGTTCTTCCTTCATTTTATTAGGAATATTTTCGAGAAATAAAACTTCTAAATCTTTATCATAATTAGTACAGTTTTCAAATTCATCAATGAATCTAACATCTCGGCTTATAACGATTTTTCTGGAATTTTTATTCCACAGCCTGTATGCTTTCGATTCATTTGAGTATCCTACAAATATATGTTCTTCTGATCGAGGATCGAATTTCCCTTTAGACCTTTTATTAAGTACAAAACATTTCTGCCCGAATACTTTGAAGTGAGATACAATTGGCTTGATGCCAAAAAATAATTCGTAAGGTGTTTTGTTTACTCCCAGGCTACGATTTGGGCAACGATTACGAATATAAACAGCACAGTTCAAGGCTTCAGCCCAAAAGGATTGGGGAAGATTACTTTGTAGTAACAAACATCTGGCCATTTCAGTTAAAGTGCAGTTCATGCGTTCAGCTCTCGAATTCTGTTGAGGAGTCATTGGTGCAGAGAATTCTCGTTTAATCCCGCATTCTTGAATATATTTATTAAATTCTTCTCCGCGATATTCGAGACCGTTATCACTCCGAAGGATTTTTATTTTCTTTCCTAGACGATTTTCGACCGCAGCTTTGTATTTAATGAATGCATTTTTCACTTCATCTTTAGTTTTAAAAAAACTGACTTCGACATAACGCGATTTGTCGTCTATGAAAGTAACAAAATAACGCGAACCAGCATGGAATGGGACTCTCATAGGTCCACACTAATCTGAGTGAATCAAGTTCAGTAATTCATCACTTTGAAATTTTGATTCTTTTTGAAAAGGTTGCACAGATTGTTTACCTCGGATACAGACTTTGCAGTCTTTTAGAGATTCAGTATTATTAAAATTTAAATTTCTAACCATGTTATCAGACTTAAGTCTTTTCAAATCAGACTCATTTAAATGACCCAATTTAAGATGTCACTTTACAAAATCACTTACCTGTGCCATTGCAGCTGTTTCAGCACTTGGATGTATATAATAAAGATCACCATGACAAATAGCCTGCACTAGTATAGATCCATTTGGTTCTATTATTCTAGCATGTCGTTCTGTAAAAATCACTGAACGATTATTTGCAGTAGCTTTAGATGTTGACAGCAAATTACATTTTAATTCCGGAACACATAACACATTTTTGAGCGTAAGTTTGTCTTATTTCCATTAGGTACTGTTATAAGGACAGTTCCAATTCCCGTAATTTTTGCTGTTTTGTCAACTGCTAACTTTATGGTTGAATTCGTTCGAGGGTGAAATTCTGAAAATAACCTTCTGTCATTGCAGATGTGAGATGTACAGCCACTATCTAAGCACCATGAGGAGGTCTTCTGATAAGCATTGTTTACAGCTAAACTAATCTGCTCTTCATAATTAGAAGCCATCATTGAACCTTGATTTCCCATATTTGATTGTGCATATTTTCTATCAGCTATTTTCTTTCTGCATTCAGATGCCTTGTACCCAATTTTCGAGCAGTAATTACACTTCAAGTTTTGAAAATTTCTTTTAGCTGGAAAATTTGTGTTTGAATTTACCTTCCATTTTTCATTTTTCTTCTGTTCTTGATTTCTTCTTTTATAATCAGTATAGTATGCATTCTGTGAATCTTGAGACGTTTTCCCTTTTCTTGCTTCCCATTCTTCTAACATTTTGATTTTCAAAGATTCGGGACTAGGTAACTGATTTCTTGATTCGATGGCGCATCTAAAATTTTCAAAATTTTCTGGAATACTATAGAGCAGAAGAATCGATAATAAGTCATCAGCTATGTCAATTTCCATTTGTTTAAGCTTATCAACTATTTTGAAGAAATTATTCAAATGTTCAGACATCGTTTCGCTTTCCACCATTTTTCTAAATAAAAGCTGTTTTAATAATGTAGCCTTCTTCGCAGGTCCTTTCGATTCATATACGGCTTTGAGTTTATTCCACACAGCATTTGATGTCACACAATGCTTTATATGACACAGTTCACTAGGATTAATAGCAAGAATTATATCTGCGCGAGCTTTTTGATCAGCTTGGAGCCATTTCTTTTCGTCCTCGGTTCCTTCAGCAGGTTTTAGCGCTTTACCGGTCACATAATCCCAGTGGTCGTTTCTAATCAATACTGCTTCTATTTGTAATTTCCAACTGTCAAAATTATCTTTTCCGAGCTTTTCTATAGTAGTCAAATGCGACATAATGTAATACAGTCTCTCACAGCCAAAAAACAAGATTGAGCGCTATAAAAATAGGCTTAACTGAACGCTGATCAGTTCTTACCGTTGATTAGACGTAACAGTTCTTGCACTGAATTAGGCTTAAGAGTTCAATGCTCGAAAACTTCAAAATGTTCATTTTAAAATAAGTATTTTGCTAATTAGGCACAGTTGAAACATTCCTAGGCCCATAACCATTGAAGAAATAAATGGGCCTAAGTAGATTGTAATATCAATGAACATTTTTAATGACAGAGATTAACTTAAACATAGTTGCATACAGCAGAGAAAAAGGGCGAAGAAACAAGAATAGTTTACATATACATACATACGTAATAAACAGTTACGTCATCATCTCCGCGCGGATAAACACAAACTGCGCATGCGTCAGGAGAAGCTCTCTTAAGCTAAACGTGCACAGAAGCTTATGAAAAATGCTGTTTATCACTCACGCACTAAACACATAGATATTAGACATCATTTCATTCATGAAATTTATGAAAGAAATGAAATAGACGTTAAATATGTGCCAACAGAGAAAATGCCTGCTGATGTACTGACAAAAACATTGACTGCTTCGAACAACATATTAATTTCGACGCTAAAATTCATTCATAGCATTATAGTCATATAAACTGTGGGATATAAGATATCTTCTTCCATTGATTACTAACAAAACATTTATGTTTTCTGCTGTGTAGTTTTTGAAATGATTCTTATAGCTATTTACTCAAAACTCTTCAAAATGGAGTTATGCCACACTTTATGTGTGTATGCTTAACCCCTCATGCCTGTTTATTAAATTTTAGACACTATGAGGCAATATTTACAACAACTGAGGCAAGAATGTGGTCTTAGACTGTGTGAAAAAGTTTTTGACCCAGAAACAGGAAAACCAAGCAAGGTATGTTTTATGTTATTTAAAGTATGTTTACTCATTATTAAATTTTGGTAGTGATGCAGTGTGTGATCTATTGCATTTAGTTATTTGTTGATTTCTTAGATATTGCTAGTAAAATGATATTTTAAAATTTGAACAAGCAATAAAATGGCAGGATGAATGAATTAAATAAAAAAAAATTATTAAAACAGCAACCAATTTTAGTGCAACCATCTAAAACATAGATAACTAACTAAAAGTGCTAGATTGCTTACCTCCATCAAAGCCTAAATTTCTGAATACTTTTAATTTATGCATTTATTTTTTACGAGAAAAATATCAATTTTATTACTTTTACACATAGATTGAGTAAGTAATATAATTATAAAAAGTATTATTTTATTCATGAAGGGAAATTTTGAATTTTCTCTTTAGCTATAAATTTATTATTTTGTTATTAAATTCCTTATAAATTTTATAATATATATTTACTATAAAGTAAACCAAGAGTGCAGCTATAGAAAACTAATTTTCAAAATGTTATTTTTAAGTTAAAATTCATTCATAGCGTTATAGTCATATAAACTGTGGGATATAAGATATCTTCTTCCATTGATTACTAACAAAACATTTATGTTTTCTGCTGTATAGTTTTTGAAATGATTCTTATAGCTATTTTTTTAATGTAAAGTTAAGTATATTTATTAACAAAATACTTTACAAAACAAAGTACTAAAATTTTTGAAGTGCAGTCAGAATTTAAATGTCTCATAAGAGTGTACCAAATGCAGGAAACTATTGTAAGGCCTTTGCTGTAGGAAAGTGTAATTTAAAGAATAGCAACTGAGATTCCTCCATTTGAGCTTTGTTCAGAACAAAACTGATGTGTCTCAAAGAGCAGGTTTACTGCATCTTCTTTGTAACATCCATTGTTGCCATCAGGCTGATTTTCAGCTGGACAAGGTAGTTTCTAGGTTCATGGATCAGATTAACTATTAAGTTGTTCAGTTTTTGAGATGATATGAAATTTTGATGAAATAAAATAAATCATATTTGTATTTTATTTTAATATAAATTTACTCCCACCCAAATTTACCCATTGGGATGGAGTGACAGAAAATGTAATTTTAAGTTTCTAACCTGCAAGTATTTTAAAGTGAATGTGACAGTTTCAGTTTAAAAATTCTTAATTTCACTTTTAATTATTCACTGTAAATAAACAAGTTCTGAATAAGTATATACATTATTTTATATGCAATAAATGTATAAATGAAATAAAATAAATAACCAAAAATGTAAAATTCATAATTTTGGTCTTGCTACTTAGTGATTGCTTTTATTTAATTTAGGTAATTATAGTTTTTACTATTAAATTTTGTATAAAGCAAAAGCAGACAAAGCAGGTTATAAGTTTTAAAATTAATAAATTTAATATTCGTAATAAATGTAAAATAATAAAAAAAATACTTTTTGTCTATAAATGAAAAAAAAAAAAAAAACTATTTTTATTTTCCTGAAACATTGTAAAATTTTAAAATATGTCGAATAATTGGATCAGCAATTTTGAAAAGGTGGCAATATTGGTAACAACTGAAATTGTGCAGCAGGTATTCTCACCAACAGGTGACATACTTATGAGTATGAATCATGTCATATACCCATCAGCTGCAGAAAAGATACATGAAGTGGACAATAGTTGCCAAGTACAGACTCGCAAACATAATGCATTTTTGAATTTGAAGTCATTTGTGATAAGCTGTATGCCTTGCAGATGCCATGTATAGTCATACAGCATTGACTATTACTTGTGTAGCATGATACAGAATACTTGTTTGATTGCTGACAAGTAATGTTGCGAAGTGCCGAATAGCTCATAATCCTCATGCTGTTACAGAAATATTGGTGTCAGAAAATGTCCAACAAATGACATATCTCCAAGATATGTCATTTAGCCAGGTGCATTACATAACAGTTGTTTAGCCTTTTGGAGCAACAAAAAATACATGGAACAAAATTCAAATTATTGAATATTAGTGTTTAAGGAAGTGGGCTAAAGAAACAGCTATTTCAGTGGCATCTCCAGTTTTCTATCCAGCACATTTCTTTTACTTCTGTTTTTAAATTTCAAACATAAACTTTATTGTGCATGACTGATGCAATACTTCTATATCCGAGTCTTACTCTATCATTATCGATTCAGTGGTGCATAGATCAGTTTTGCTTACAGCACTGTCACTCATCACATTAGCATGTCATAGAGTGTATCATTTATTCCTCTGTGATCAGCCAGCCAGCTTTCTTTTCATTGCCTGTGGAGAAGAAGAAAGAATTAGAGAAACCAGCAAGAGAGACATACAGTTAGTTGTTATGAAACTATATCATGTAGTAAAGAAAAAGTCATTATAAGGAAAAAAAATGTGCTAAAATTGCTTAATGTATTTTTTAAAATATATACATTTTTAATGCAGTAAGTGCAATATAAGAAAGTAAAATGCAAGAAAACGCAACCAAAAAAAAGCATGAAGAATGCAAAATTAAAACAGAAAAGAAGAAACAGGTTGAATATTTTTGAGCGAGGTGATTTCAGAATTAAATTATGCAGCTTTATGGAATAAATTGTATCAATACATAATTGCTAAATGTTGAAAAAATTGCATTAATACATCAAATGCAGCCATCCCATCAATTTAAATAGAAGTTTTATGCAATTAGAAGCTGTGATTTTGTTTCTTTATATTCGTAAAATTAAAAATAATAAAAAAATCATAAAACATAAATCTAATAAACCATTTTTCAAAATCATTGTATGTATTAATCAAATTAGTTATTTGTATTATAATTATATTATATATTGTATGTCAATGAAGAAAACCATTCCTTTAAATGTTGTACAATGCAAGAAAAATGTTGGTAATCCCTGACTTAAAAAACAAAATAAATCAGGAGTAAAATAAAGATGAGATCTTTTCAGATTAGGGTTCAAGAACTCTTGAATATGTAGCCATTTGAATTATCAGTAACAAATCCATCATTTACTTAGTAAATTGCTACTAAACCTGAGCTACCAAAAAAAAGCATTTTCTGCAGTTTGGAATGAGTTATCTTTTGTGTTAATGAGTGTGTTACTGTTTAAATTAAGTATAATGTTATATTTTTAGTGGTGGCTATGCTTCGCCAAAAGGAAATTCATGGATAAAAGTCTCTCTGGACCTGGCCAATAACACACACTTCTCTATAAATATAAAATTTTTAAACATTATTAAGAATGAGAATTATTAAATGGTATAGATTTAAATATTTCGTGTATAAAAGTACTTTCTAATTTTGTTTAATATTTTGTTTTATCATTCATTGAATTTGTAATATTTAATATATGTATAGAAAATCTGTAAAAAAAGAAGGAAAATATGAATATTTTATAAAATGTCTGCTAATTTGCATCTCATATTTGATGTAAAAATTCCATAAATCACATTTTCAATATTAAGAAGAAAAAACTGTTCTGTTATTTCAATTTTATATTATTCAAAATGCAAAATAAACTTTTTTTAGAATAAAGTTGAATTCTTTTAATTCAAGAATTCTCAAAGTATATATCATAAAACATGCACATTGATATATATACATAAAAAGACAGCTGTAAAACATGCTACATATATTGCAAGTATGTATATGTACATTCATTGAATTTGTAATATTTAATATATTCAATGAATTTGTAATATATACATATATTAAATAAGTTTATATTACAAATTACACTATTAATTATTAGCTATTAAATTATATATTATAAATTTAATATATGTACATATTACAAATTGCATATCCACCTCACAACTCTCGCTCCTGCATTTACTGGATGCTACGTGCATTCTTTCTTGGTGTTGCAATTTCACTTTTGAGGAATGTACATTTACTCCCAAACAAAGTGATTATTATTACGAGGGCCATCCAGGAAGTAGATTACGTTTCCGTCTGTGTCCGCTGGGGGCGGGGCTAGCGCGGCCATCTTGGGGTCAGAGCGTTGCGCAGCTCAGTCTGCATCTAGCCGTGCTAGTGAGAGGTTCGTGCTGTGCTCCGTTCAGATACTGTGACGGTTTGAAATGTCTGCGTTAATTGAAAATCCCGCGAGGTGCGCTCAGTAATAAGGTTTCTGACTGCAAAAAACTGTAAACCGATAGAAATCTATCGGCAGCTTCGTGAAGTGTATGGGGACAACATTATCACTGAAGGTGGAGTGCGTCAGTGGGTCATAAGATTTCAAAATGGCCGAACCAATGTTCACGACGAAGATCGAAGTGGGAGACCCAGCATAGTGACCGCCGAACTTCTCGAAAAAGTCGATGCTAAAGTCCGTGAAAATCGAAATTTCACAATAACGGAACTTTCTTTGAGTTTTCCACAAATTTCGCGAAGTTTGTTGCACGAAATCATCAGCGAAAAGCTTGGTTACCACAAGTTTTGTGCAAGATGGATTCCAAAAATCTTGACAGAGGACCACAAAAATCAGCGAATGGCTGCAGCGTTGAACTTTTTGGACGCTTACCATAAGGATGGTGACTCTTTACTCGATCGCATCATTACTGGTGACGAAACATGGGTGAAACATGTGAACTGTGAAACGAAATTGCAATCAATGCAGTGGGGGCACGCAAGTTCTCCCCAAAAACCCAAGAAATGCATGCAAACAATGTCGGCAAGGAAGATGATGGCGACTGTTTTTTGGGACAGAAAAGGTGTAATTTTGGTGGACTTCCTGGAAAGAGGCACTACAATAAACTCTCAAAGGTATTGCCAAACTCTCCAAAAACTCAGAAGAGCAATTCAAAACAAGCGCAGAGGAATGTTGAGCTCTAAGATCTTGTTGATTCACGACAACGCCCGGCCCCACACGGCAAATGTCACTCGTAAAGTTCTTGAATCTTTTAAGTGGGAGTTGTTTCCTCATCCGCCGTACAGTCCCGACCTGGCACCGAGCGACTTCCACCTATTCCCAGCAATGAAGAAGTGGCTGGCTATGCAGCGTTTTGATGACGACGCACAGCTGCAAGAAGAGGTAACGAAGTGGTTGAAGGCGCAGGCGGCCGAATTTTTCGACGAAGGAATTTCCAAGCTCGTACATTGCTACGATAAATGCCTTAATTTGTATGGTGACTATGTAGAAAAGTAGTATTTGAGTGTGGCTTTCATCTGTATATAATAAAATTTGTTTCCTATACTTTGTTTATTTTTTTATTCCAAAACGTAATCTACTTTCTGGATAGCCCTCGTATTACAAAAATTCGCAGTGGTGGGTTTCTACCCTTTGACAAGTATGAATAAAAGTTAATCAAGTCTTTATAAAAATTAGGCCAAGCAACAACGGGAGCAAAAAAATCTGCAACGAAGCAAAAGCAATAGTTGTATTAATACCCAAAAGAACTAAGGGGAACGAAAAGGTAGCACCATTCATCAGTAGAAAAAGTAACGAAAATTGAAAAAAATATGTTCATAGAATTTTAAAAACATTAGGAAGGACTGGGAATTAGTCATTAATTAAACAAGATAAATCTTTGTGAATGTGAAAAGCTTCAAGAAAATCCATTTAACAATTAGAAGTTTTTTGGATAATTTCTGCAGATCTAAAGTCAAAATTCTAATTAAATTGCCATCTATGATTAGCTATCGAAGACCTGTTAATTGCATCTTTTTAGACAAAGATTAGTGTTCCTTTACAAGAAACTTTAATGCTCTTTTAGTTTGGTTGATACATCCCAAACTACACTGATAAGATATACGAGGGCTATCCAGAAAGTAGATTACGTTTTGGAATAAAAAAATAAACAAAGTATAGGAAACAAATTTTATTATATACAGATGAAAGCCACACTCAAATACTACTTTTCTACATAGTCACCATACAAATTAAGGCATTTATCGTAGCGATGTACGAGCTTGGAAATTCCTTCGTCGAAAAATTCGGCCGCCTGCGCCTTCAACCACTTCGTTACCTCTTCTTGCCTTCCATCTTGCACAAAACTTGTGGTAACCAAGCTTTTCGCTGATGACTTCGTGCAACAAACTTCGCGAAATTTGTGGAAAACTCAAAGAAAGTTCCGTTATTGTGAAATTTCGATTTTCACGGACTTTAGCATCGACTTTTTCGAGAAGTTCGGCGGTCACTATGCTGGGTCTCCCACTTCGATCTTCGTCGTGAACATTGGTTCGGCCATTTTGAAATCTTATGACCCACTGACGCACTCCACCTTCAGTGATAATGTTGTCCCCATACACTTCACGAAGCTGCCGATAGATTTCTATCGGTTTACAGTTTTTTGCAGTCAGAAACCTTATTACTGAGCGCACCTCGCGGGATTTTCAATTAACGCAGACATTTCAAACCGTCACAGTATCTGAACGGAGCACAGCACGAACCTCTCACTAGCACGGCTAGATGCAGACTGAGCTGCGCAACGCTCTGACCCCAAGATGGCCGCGCTAGCCCCGCCCCCAGCGGACACAGACGGAAACGTAATCTACTTCCTGGATGGCCCTCGTATTAAAAAGATGTATAAAAAAGACCATAGATATTTATGATATATTGATATATATATAAGTCTGTATCTTCAAATCTTTGAATAAAATCTTTTATCACAGTGTTAATTAGCTGCATTTGTAGATTTTCTGCAGCATAACATTTGCTTTTAATGGTAATGAAAATTATGTAAAATTCATTTCCAAAATACTGAACCTTTTCTTCAAATTCTTGTCACAATAATATAACTATTTTCAGGAAATATATTTGCAGACCATGTAAAATTGCTTTGGGGGCTACCCATTTGATACCACTGCTATGGAGTATAAATTATGATCGTGAAATTACTAAATGTATATTCATTAATTATAAATGAAGACTAGTGTAAAAATAGCTTTTAACTTATGATGGAATATTTTATAAAGCAAAATTTGAGTAGTGTGCTAAGAATTCTTTATTTATTTATTTTAAGTTTTTATTCTTGAATTTTTCCTTTTGCTATATTTGCAGGTGTATTTTATTATTTTAATTTCAGAACATATGCTGTGTTTCTTTAGTTTTTCAAATACATAAACCAATGAACAAATCTCCCCGTTCTTCTAAAATCTTCCTCACTTATTATTTTACTATTTTATACCAGTAAAAGAACTTGACACTTGGATCGGAATGATAATTTTGTTTCTACTTTATTTACATTAATGTGATCCATGCAATTTTAATAAACCATTTCAGCACATCAATAGTCGAGTTGATTAAACTTGCTGAATACTGGGAATTCAGTCTGTGTTTCATCCGAAGCTAATAAGCTGGCTGCATGGTTGGTTCTCACTGTGTGTAATGTGATAATGAGCCAGTTCCCCTTAGAATGTCCTCCACAAAGCTTTCCCTTCCCTTAAGTTAGATAGCTTTTGCTATATTCAATAACCAACCTAACAAACCATTTTGACTCTTTTAAAGCAAAAGTATACATTTTTTTATTAAAATTTATAGTTCAAATATTGCAATATATGCAGGGTTCGTACACATTTCTGCACATGGAAATTAAGTACTTTTAAGGATCATTAATGAAAAAAGTTAAGTACCTATCAGTAAATGGGAGCTGAATAAATTCAATCAACTTATGTCTAAAATCCATTTTTGTAATAATCCTCTAAGAATAAAATAAATCTGTAAATAGGATACATTCTTATTAAACATAACCATAAAACAAATTTGAGAATAAAATCCACTTTATAAAATTTATCAGGTAGCATTAAATATTTTACACGTATAATAGTTGGACGTAGTTTGAAAGAAGATTATAAATAGTAGGTAGATTTTATGTCAAATGGCATAGGTTAAAATGAGAAATAAAATCATAATCAGCATGATTTGTAATAGAAGATTGGCTGTTGCCAGTGCTGCTGCTTGCCTAGAGAGAGATCTGTTGATCAGAAACCTGAAAGCCTGATGTAGTTTTGAAAGTTAGTTGTGCTCCATCTGTCTGATGATTAAAAACATTTTTGATATGTTCCATACATAGAAAAAACGAAATAATTTTGAAATACTTATGTTTGAAATATTTATTGCTAAAAAACTCCAGTATCTCACTTTTTACATTAGAAATAGGAATAAGTTATAACCCATTCAAAAGATTATCATATTTGTCAGTGAATTGTTAAAAATATTCCTCCATAATGATAATTCACATTCAAAACAGCAATCGTAAAAACAAGACAGAAATTTTAGATGATTAAAATTAATGACTTAAAGACTAAAAATCGATTCTTAAAAAAAACCTAAGGACTTTTAAGGACTGTACGAACTCTGTATATGGTGTATTCTGTCATGTATAAGCCACATGGAAAAAAAAAAAAAAAGGCAGTTGAAAATTGAGGATGTGATTTATGCACATGAATAATTAGAAATAAGTTCCTTGAGGCCTAACTTTCATACTCCAGCTCTTGAGGTTGAATGCTCCTTTTAAAGGTCATTCTTAAACTCTGTAATGGTTTGATGACCATATGAAACCATGACCTTACACCAAAAAGAAAAATCAAACGTCTGAAGAATGTAGTGCATATGTGTGTAAATTCTGGCAGACTGGGAAAAGTGTCAAGCCTGAAACAATCATTAAAAAATATTTCAAGTTGGAAATATCCAGTGCTGTAAACAGTTCATAGGCTGAAATGCATGATTTTTACCAGTGATAGTAATACTGATAATGCAAGTATTTACTTTAGTGTACCAAATAGAAACGATGGACAAGAGGTGTTAATACAGAAACATGTTCCTTTTGACCAATAATAAAAGTTTTGCCTAAGTGTGTGATAAGTACTGTTTTAATTTTTGCTGCTATCACACACCAAAAATGACGAAAAGGTCCAAAGCAAAGTTAAGTTCTGCTCATTAGTCAACGTCAGTTCACTCAGAGAATTTTTTAAAAAATTATATTTAATTCCAGAAACTGTGCAAATAAATTAATACTAGACATTGGTGAAATAATTTTATTAAAAACACCAATAATCTAAATATTAAACTATTAGGAAACCCAGTCATATATATATATATATACAAAAACAAAATGGCAGTCTGCAATTTAACAATAAATTATTAGAAATTATGCAAAATATCTTGCAATAAATTATAACTATATATTAAAGAAACAGGACCTTATCTTGCTTACAGTTAAAAGTCATGTAACAAATTTAAAACATAAGGCAAGACAAAAGATCCAAGGAACAATATATGTATCAATAAATAACATGTAAGATATATATTACAACTTTATAATGTATGATGAGAATGGAATTACAAATTCAATATATGCATATATATTAACATGTACATGACTAGAGTACATATAATATACATAGTAATAAAAGAAGTCTCGATAATTTTACTAAACAAGTACATTCAAAGATTCCATATCACAGTCATTTTTCCAACTAATATTCTAGTCGAGAAACGTTATGCACTTTAAATGTCTAATTATTATTAAATGTGCATTCTCTTAGCTTTGTACATCTGATAATGTGCTGGACCCAGAGAGTCTGTCAATATTAATCAAACTAGGTTTACGTTTATGTGAACTAACTCCTTCTCCTTTGTCAGTACTTTGAGAACCACCACTGATGTACGACTGAGAGATTTCTGTGCCGGGATATTTTCTTTTGATGGCTTGTTTTAGATTACATAAATTATCTAAAGCAGTCTTGTACATCTTTTCATCGGTGGTCGAGTTTTTCGAACCATCGTACTGTTTCAGGCAGTCGTTGCTGGTGCAGACTGCATTTTCATCATTAAATTCTTCACAGAAGTCGATCATTTTTCCTTCACGGAAAAGCAAGCTGTTGCAGTTCTCTGCATCATTGAACTGATTGTTTTCATCATCTGATAATGAATACATATCATCAGTAGAAGAATGACCTAATTCATAATTTCGGTTAGGAAAGGGATCACTCATGCGGCGATGGCTGACGACCTTGCTCCATGTAGCCAGTTTGGACAGACTCGTACGCCCAGACGCACTTTTACTCCACCGAGGAAAAGGACATGGACTGTTTTCAATACCTTCCATTTCCGTCTTTTTGGATGTTTTTGGTGCAAAATATTCTGGTAAAAGATTAGAACATGACTGCAATGGACTACTTGTATGTCTATCACTTTCTGTATGACTGCTACAACCTTCACCATCAAACAATTTTGAAGATAACTGAAGATAGCCTATAAAGATACAATAAATGTTTTAAAAATGGAGTACAGAATAAAAAAAATTTAATATTCATGTAGTAGGATTAACAGTTTTTAGTTTGTTATTTCTTAAATGGTGCCACTATAACACTATTTTTAAATTAGAGCGTGTGATAAAATGGCAAAAAAAATTATTAGAACAACAATCAATTTTAGTGTTGACGTCTAGAAAAAAAAATAAAAGTAGTAGCTTGCTAGGAAAAAGCAGAAATTGAAAAATGGCCCACAGTTTCAATACTTAGTACTCATAAGAGTTGTCATATAGACAAAATATGCAAAGAAAGGTTATACCAGAGGCAACTGCGACCCCATACTGAAAATTGACGGAGTAAAAATGTAAACACCCTTAAATAATTCACAATATTAATATTATACACATATTTTCAATTTCATTGGCAAAGCAACTGATATAATTTTTTACAACTTAGTAAAAATAATTTAATTTTATAATATCATTTCAGTTACCTTTTTTTTTTTTTTTTTGTTCGATTTCTCACCATTTTTGCAAATAATTTCACAGTGTAAATTTGTTTTTCTTTTCGGAGGGCATTTATATTTTTCTTTGCTAACAGTTTAAGGTTCAGCAAGACCTTTTAATGCTAACAGTATCTTTTCACTTAAACTGTTATGTATTAGATTAGAGTTTGAAATATGCATGAATGCATATCAGCAGGTGTCTGAGATGAACTGCTAGACAGAACAGAATGGAATGGAATGTAGAGAATTTTTGAAGTTGTCCAGTTAAATTATTATCCCTAAAATTTTTACCAACACCCCCTTTAGAGGGATTTTTCAGTCTCAAAAACTTCATATGTATTTTTTGGTAACGAGAAAAAATAATAATTTATAGTCTCTTCAGCCAGACTATCAGTGCTGAAGCATGTTCAGTATTCCATCAGATCACCCATATGATAAAATAAATTTTCAAACAGCAAACAGATTTAGCCAGTTTTGTACATGAGTATTTCCAGTAGCCAGTTTTGTACATGGGTATTTCTGTTTTCCATCTTCTCTCAACCAAAAAGTTTATAGTATTATTTTTTTTCTGTTTCTGTACAAGTGTTGACAGATATCTAGAGTTTAGCGTTTACATAGTCTAAGAGTTTATATAACCTCAAACTGATATATTTTATCTAAAAATGAGAAAAATGACGTGAACATTTCACAAACCCAGAAATTCTGGATTTAAGAAAGTACAAAAATCTGAACCTTATCACCCCTGCCTATACTTTGCAAAACTGCATATTATCATTTGAGAGAGAGAGAGAGAAGTCTTGGTTTACATTTCAGATGAAAAATTTATTTTGCTCAAGAATTAATGGACAAATTTTCAATATAATTGAAATTCAAGCAACTCAAAATGGTCTGCACAGATTACACACAAGGTAAAAACCTAAAGAAAATTATGGAAGACATGCCTGCAGCATTAATACTTAATAAAGGAAATGCATGCATTATACAAAACACACTACATGGAATCTCCTCAAGACAGAATTCTTTAAATTCTGGTGTGGGAAGGTAAACATCCGTCATAGATTTGTAAGCTCACATTACAACAAAAGGCTCTGGCAAATATTTACAAAATCGCTGAAATCATAAAACGAAAAGGGGGTGGAAAGAGTTTCACACAAATACAGCAAAAATAACAGAAACCTTTATTTAATACAATAATTTATATTATAGCAAATATATAAATTTAATACATATTAAATATATATTATTTTTATAATATACTACATATTGCATATGAATATTGTTGAGATAATTTACATGTAATATGCTTGCTTTAGTTATGCCAAAGATAAAAAAAGTAATCAAAATGAACAGGTTTTATGCAAAATTTCAGTGTCCATTAATGTACTATTTACTGGTTGTTAGGTAAAAAATAAGCATCAAAAGAAGCCTACTTTTTCATTTAAAAGAAATACTGTCTATTACTCAGTAATGTAAATTCAAAACTGAAAATTCAGTATCACTATAACAAGCACCTCATTTGTTAAGTATGTTTGAAATTAAAGAACAAGTACACTATTTCATTAAAACTATTTTCTGGGAAAAAACATTTGTGCTATGCTTTTGTGTCATTGTAGGTTTCGCTGAATAATATTAAACTAAATATTCAGAAATGGAATTGTTTCCTTAATACATTAGAGATACTCAAAAGATAAGATATATATTTCATCAAAATTTATTCTTGAAAAATAATTACTTTTCTGTTGATGAGGAAATATTTTAAATTTATGATACCATAGTTGCCAACCTCAAAATTTGAAACACCAAAAGCAGTGACACAAAAGTCTAACTTGAATTTAGTTTTAAATTCATGATTTTATAATGCATTCAAACTAACTAACACTTGATTATGCAAAACACATACATTTAATATTTAATTCATTATTCTAAATTATATTTACTGATTAACTACATTACATTCTGTAATTTTTTTAAAATTTTACATTGCTCAAAACTTGAAGAAGAGAAACTTATTTGTCAAAGTGCAAACATTATAAAAATAAAATTAACAAGCACAGCTAAATTGGTAATGTACGAGTACCATTTTTAGGTTTAAAGCATAATGCCTTACTTATCAATTAAACATAAGCCTTCAAAAATTGTTTTATAAATTTCAGTGATGAATTGATTTAATTTAACAATTATCAGAAAAATTATAGTGAATCACTGAATTTTAGTTCCAATTAGAGGTAACAGTGCCATTGGCATAATGTTTTTATTTAAAGAGTTTGTAATCTAAATGTTTTTATTTCCTTTTCCTTCGAAACTTAATAATTATTTTTAGAACTACATTTGAAAGAGATGATGTAAATGCATATAAACTTAAAAATTTGGAGATTTATGATTTGCGTTAAAAGATCAGCAACTCCCGTTTTATCAGGAAGATAGTTAATGATGCCAAAGGAAAATTAAATTTGAAATAAAATTAAGTATAATTACCTCACATTTTAATATCAGGATTCCCAATTATAAAATTAAACTTAGGATCAACATGGGCAAGCTGGAAAAATAAATAAATAAAACCATCCAAATGCATTTCTTACTCAAAGTTCAATGAAACAAATTATTATTTCATCAGAACAGAATGGTTTGTTTTAAAGTTTAATAGGGCCTATAGCTTCTGTGTATCTGAAAAGTGAAAAAATATAGAACAACGTACTATAAAAATATTTAATGTTTTTAATGAGAAGTATCAAATTATATGGGTTTTTTTTTTTTTTTTTTTTTTTTTTTTTTTTTTTTTTTTTTGTCCACTGACCCAAGAGAGGGCACTACCAGCTTTCTCCCTCTTGTTCAGAAGGGAGTTTTGGACTGGTTCTACACTCTGTTCCTGGGTGCCATCAGTGAAGCATGAACTCATCTCTCTTCTGCCTCGTGATGCCAGCATATCTGTTCTACAACTTTTCTGCTTATTGCCAACGGGAATTTATTACCTGAAAAATGCTTACGTTGAGCGATTTACATTCGATTTTATTTTGCTATTAGTGAACGTGCATTGAAGTACATACATTTTCTAACCTTAATAAAAATGGTAATGGAATGCAGCCAAGATATCGTGGTTATACCTGCAGCAACACACATGCCACTACATGATCTACATCTTCTATATACTTTAAATATAGTTTATATCTTCTGTATACTTGAAATATGATCTATATCTTCTGTGTCTAATATGGTCTATAATATGATCTATATTTTCTGTGTATTTGAAGTGACAAAATATAGAAAGGCATTGAATAAAAATATTTAATGTTTTAAATGAAAAATATCATATTTTCATTTCGGTCTGATTGAAATATCAAAAAATAATATTCTAAAGAACTGCATCTCTTGCTTTTTAAATATTTTAGTTAGTTAATATATAAGAGACACATTCAATATTAAAGATAAAAAAGTGAAACAACACAAAATTGTGTTTTGAGACTAATAGCACTTTTGGAGTTAAAAAAAAGGGGGCATTTAATAGGAATTTAAATTCAATTCCTTCTAAGTATCTGTCTATGAGTTTTAATTACCTAAATTATGAAATCATATTTCTAAATTAATTGATACAAGATGTATACAGAAATTGATTAATCCCTATAATTTTCATATTTAGAAATAATAAAAGTGGGGAAGATTAAAATGTTTACTAATGCTTTAAATCTCACCCATTTTATTTCCCACTATCTTGTCATCCATTGTATCACTTTGTAAATCTTTCGAATGTTCAGAATCATTTGTTTTTGAGAACATGCAGCAGTTCTTAGGACGCTTTCCAACATCCCATACTTGCAAAGTGTGAGGATAATTCATTTTCAGAACAAGCTGTTCTTTAAGCACTTCAGTTTCAGCTGAATTATTAAGATCCAACATAACAGTCACAACACTTGTATTGTCTGCTCTCGTTCTCAACTGATTCCATCTTTCCAGCGCACAATCCACAAGTACCTTCGATGGGTTGCAAAGTGTCAGATGCTGAAAAAGTTTTACATAGCAGTTTAATACAGAAATATTTTGTAACAACTTTATTATTTATATTTGTAATAACTTTCACTCCATTATATGAAACATACCAATATTCATTCTGATTATTAAAAATTAAGGTACTCCAACAAAACACACTTTTTTATAAAACCAAAATCTATTTTGATTAGTAATACTTCAATATACATACAAAAAGAGCTCTAAACTTTATATTGCAGGATTCAGGTTACTGAATTATTTGTTGTGCAATTCTGATGTAAAATATGTTAACACTTAATAGGTAGATATGCTATATTTTATGCTCTTCGGCTAATTTTGTAATTTTTTTATACTTCTGTACCAAGAAAATCCCAAATGGGGGAAAAAAAAAGCTTTTATTTATCAAAGCACTTTTGAATGTGATGAAAATAAATTTAATAATTAAGGTAATAATATTTATCTGGATAAAATTAAGAATGCATCATATAAATGTGGCAAAATATTTACAATTGTTAACTGATTAATCATTAGTTAAATCTTCATATAAAAATCTACAAATGTCTACAGCAGTCTAAGACAGATTAGATAAAATGAAATTTAATAAAAAGATCAATAAAATGTAATAAAAACACAAAGACAGTTCACATGAAATAAAATCTAAGGAAAATTATCCTGAAAATACTAGAGGTAGAGGAATAGAATTTGCACAATTTAAGTTTCCTTCATTCAATAAATTTCATTTCTTGCTGGGAAACATTTTCCCTAGCAAAGCTATAAATTAAAAAACAAGAGAGATTTGGTTATCTAGCAGGCTCTGCCATATTATTAACATAAAAGAAAATTATCCAATAATATTAAGGGGAAATATTCAACACAACTTTTCTCAACAACAAAAAGAAACTTGATACTTGTTGGTTAATACATTGTAAATAATCTATTGCCCCATTTGACAATAAAATCCCACCCAGCCTTCCCCCCTCCAATTTTTTTTTAATTTTCAGCAAGCAGTATTGTATGGCAGCTCCAATCAAAATGTCATCAAACAGATTACTTTCTGCAGCTTGACAGTACCTTGGTTTGAAGTCCGATAAATAAGAAGACAAGCTATACTACTTTGCCACTTAGTCCTCCATTATGTTTATTCCCACATGCATTCCATTAACCTCGTCATTGTCAACACATCATATGATACACTTCAATTTCCCTACATGGGCCCATTGTATCAAAACAAAGTGTCAATGGTGGCCCATTGTTATCATGTTAGATAAACTAAAATAGAACATTTCCTTTCAAACTTTAAATACACTTAAATTATATGTCAGAATACTGCAAAACCTTATTAAATGGAATATCTCTTTAATATTAACCTTGTTGACATATTATTTATGATTTTATTTACAAACATAAAATGCACAATACTAACAATGCGCATTTAAAAACATTTTATGCACTGCAACTGGTTTAAAATTGTGTATGTAAATATGCAAATAGATGTAATAGGCACTAATATTTAAATTCTTAAATTGTCTACTTCATTATTGCAGGGGATTAATTTAAATATGAAAATAACATTATTATTATAAATGATGCACTAGAATTTATTTTGAATTTTTATTTGAATCATAAGCATTACAATTTTTTTTTTTTTTTTTTTTTTTTTTTAAATTATAAGAAATAACACATGCAGAAATCCAAACATATCAACAAAAAGCAGATTTTATAGAAATTATTTTTACAAGTCATGCTTAATTGCAATTAGCATTACTCTGTGCTCAGCACAGAGTGATGTACAATGCTCCAAGGTCAGAGACACACAGGAGAATTTCATTTTCTTGATGTTACAGCGAAGATGTTAATGCATACTAACATCAATCTCGGGGGAAAAAAGTAAAATAAAAGAAGCAATCCTACCCCTCCTTAAGCTTTCCTCCACACCAAAGAAAAATAACATAAAAACAAAATAAAAATCTCACATTTGTAAAAGAATTAAAAACCACTTTTAGCCTTTCTGAATGCTTAGAACTAGAGTTGTAGCTGATGCTGTTGACAATGCATTCAAAAGACATGAGCTAATGAACAAGTACCAGAAATTTAAACAAACTAACTTACGAGATTTTCTGAAACTCCATATTTGGCAATGAGTTTCTTATTTTCATTTTCAACATCTTGTACTAAATTAACAGCATCTTGTGGAGACATAATATTCCACAGACCATCTGATGCCAATATAAGACAAATATCTTTCTTTACGTCTAAAGTCATGACACCAAGATCCGGCTCAGGGCTTACAACAAATTCTTGCTGGAAGTAATCAAAACTCCACAAATCACCTGAAAGTTAAAATATATATATATATATATCAAAATTACATTCTCAAAGAAATGCAAAAGAGAAAAAATCCTATCAATGCCATGCAACAAAAAATACAATTACTACAAGTATATTATATGTTAACAAAAATCAGCAAATACCTCCTAAAAATCAAAATATACTGATATGAGGCATAGTACAGCAAAAGCTCAACTATGCAGGAAATGCCAAATTCTGGATATGTGAAAATTCCACATAGCTCAGCATATAAAAAATGGAATTCACGTTATAAAAGCCAAATCAGTGAGATAAATTTAAGTTCTAAAATTACACAAACAGTCATTTTATTTGTAACCAACTTAAATATCAAAAGCCTAATTGAAAATTATACAAGATTTTGAAGGGGAGAAAAATTTCAGTCACAAAAGGTGGCATATTTTGATTATTCTGAAATCCCGCCAAACATCAAAGTTGGCGGAGATGCCACCAATTATTCCAGTGTACATTTAAATTAATAAAATTATTTAATTAGACAATAAAGAGATACAAAATTCAGTTTTACACTGCCAATGTTTCTCCATTTTCAAAGTTGTATATCATGGCTTTTTTATGTTCAGACCTTGTAACTCGCTTCACACAGTTCTAAACATTAACCATTTTTTTCTTTTCCAAAATGAGGGAAAAAAAAAAACAGAATTTACAACAACCTCTAAATTAAACTGGCTTATGCAAATTTAATCGAATTTACATTAACCCAAAACGAACTTCTTATGATTGCATTGTAACACTGTGTTTATCCATTACTGGCACTAAATCACACTGTTTGGCAATAATGTGTTAATAGTAAACTGCTCAAAACAATTAAAGGATATTGTAAGTTTTATATAAAATAAAGATATAAGCGAATTTTTTTTTTTTTTTTTTTTTTTTTTTTGCAAAAAATGGAAGAGAATCACAAATGCAAATTTTTCTGATTTTCAAACTGTGGAGTATGCTAATTTTGAGTTCAACGTTAAAAACGTCGCTTCAGCGGCAGAGAATGAAATTTGACTTTCAACTGAATAAAAGACAATGAAGACAAAGATGATCGGCATTCAGTGACTGCTTTGTTTCGATGAGTACAATGTCTCAGTGAAGTCATTTAACCAATTCAGAAGCTTGGAGAGTTGTTCGTAAGTTAGAAGGAGGCCAAACTCAAGCCGAAGTAGCGCAAGCCATCGGAGTGTCACAAAGTATGATTTCCAAGATCTGGAACCGTTTTTCGGAAACTGGAAGTGCAGGCCGAAGACCAGGGTAAGGTCGTAGACGGGCAACAACGCCCAATAAAGATCTTTATTTAGTGTTAACGGCTCGGAGACACCGAAATATGAATGCTACTCTTCTCCAATAACACCTTCGCTCGGTTACTGGCACCACAGTTTCAACTCAGACCGTCTGAAACCGGCTCCATGGTGTATGTAGGTCTGTATGCTCACCAACCGATGGTACGTGTTAGACTAACATCAAGGCATTGTCGCGACCGCAGGGAGTGGGCAACAGAGCATGTGAACTAGAGAAGAAATGAATGGAGCAATGTTCTTTTTTCTGAAGAGTCTCGTTTTTCTGTTCATCCTGATAATAGGCGTATTTTCATTTGGAGAGACCGTGGCAGTAGGAATAATCCTGCGTTCATGCACGAAAGTGTCAGATTTGGCAGTGGGGGAGTTTTGGTGTATGGGTATCCATTGACAGGCGCACAGTCCTCTACATCATTCGAGATGGACCTCTGACTGGTCGCTGATATAGGGATGAGATCCTCAGACCTATTGTAGTCCCTTACGCTGCAGCAATCGGAGATGACTTCATTTTAATGGACAATAACTGCAGGCCACATCGTGCTAACCTGGTGGAGGATTTTCTTTTTGAGGAAGGAATCGTACGAATGGAATGGCCAGCGTGTTCTCCAGACATGAATCCAATAGAACACGTTTGGGACGCTCTAGGAAGACGAGTTGCTGGCCGCCAACCGCCCCTACAAACTCTCCAAGAACTGGAAAGAGCTCTTCTGGAAGAGTGGGACAGAATACCCCAACTCGTGATTAATAGCCTCATTGACTCCATGCCTCAAAGGTGTTCAACGTTGCTGGCTGTCCGAGGAAACCATACCCTCTACTGAAAATTATTTCCTTTGAAGAAAACACCTTTTCTTATTCTTTTTTTCTCATACGCACAAATTGTGTTTTTTCCTTTTGTACACAAAAATGCGCAAAATGCATTTTTTTCTGCCAAACATGTGTAATTTATTCTCTTATAACCTACTACGTCTGTCGACCATGCATTAATCAGCTAAAAAGTTTCCGAGCCACAAGATCCACCTAAAACCGCAATATCCTTTAATTGTTTTGAGCAGTGTATTTTGAGCTCTATAATGCCATTACAAATCTGTATATATACAAAATTTTTCAGGAGAAAATTGTTTTTCTAAAATTCTCTAAAATATTCAGGCTACTTTGAGTTTTCCATATAGATGGAATACCAGATAGTCATGCTTTTACTGTAAAACTAAAAAGTATAGTTGCCTAAGGTATAAAAGCAAGTTTTTATTTTTGTGCATTATTTCACATGACAAATTTGAAAATGTCAGACTGTGAAAGAATTTACTCAGCTGCAAGCCTTTAGGATTTAACTGACGGTTTTAAAGGCACTATTTCTATTATACCTTATTTGTTCATATTTTGTGATGCCATTTGTTCATGTTTTGTGATGCTATTTGTAGAAATAGCAGCATGTGAAGTCTATTGGTCATGGCCACAATTAAATAAATCATATAGATTAAAGAAAATTAAAGCACATATATGATGAATAAAAATTGCACACCATTTTAAAATTACTATATATATTATCATATAGTTACGAAACTAAGTTAATCCAAGTTACAAATTTTTTAGCATAATGATATATAACTTAGAACAACTCTACTGACATGATTATTGTTGCAGTTTTTAAGAATATGCAGTAAATGCAATGAAGTTTCATAACATAATACACTGACAGAGATAAATGTTTTTCAACAAATCTCTTGAAGGTCTGCAATTCTTCAGCAACTTCCTTGCTCTGTTATCTTCCACCACCTGATTTTCTAAAATGTAGGATCAGTAGTTCATCTTTATACATTGGATAATACCTCAGTTCATTGGCTGTTCAAGGCTTCCTACACTGGTAACAGATAGGTAACATAAATGTTTTCTGCATTTAAATCTTCGGATAAACTGCAGAAAATAGTGTTCATCCATTACATATTTTTTAATCTCATAGGTATAAATTTTGGCTTTAAACTTAGATCTTCAAAAGTGGCATTATTCTGGTATTACCAATTAATTGTATACTGGTTTCACGAGATTTCACTGCTCTGAAATCAGGTATGATATCCGTTTTAACCAATACTGCATAGATATTAAATACATTGATAAGTAACACAACTTGAACCTCTTACATGCTAAAAATGTATTCACAGAGAACTTCATTCTACATAAATGCAAGTTTACATGGCTGTACATGCACTTTGGATCAGTATCTTAAATACTGCTTATTAACTAGGCCATATGGCTAGCAAAGGAAATAGGTTTTATAAATTGATGTGTCAAGGTAGAATGAGTTTAAGTGACAGGTTTGCAAAAAACCAAGGAAGCAATTTCTTTCTGAATACATATTATTTCATTTAAAAGTTTAGAAACTTCATTATTCTTGTGTGGTGCTGTTTCAAATAATATATACAGTACAAAGTCCGAAATCCGGACTCGTCGGGACTTCAGCGATTCCAGATTTGGAATTTTTCCGGATAATAGATCATCAGTTTAAATCTAGTAAGATGGCATGTAGAAATTATAAAATTAAAAATAGGAAATCGTGATTTATGAAATAATGAAGTATTTATGATCTAAATGTAATCTTTGGGTCTATGAGTATCATCAACAAAATCTATTTTTAGCATATGAAAAGAAATTTTTGGTAAATTTTTCCTTGTCAACATTTTTTAGCACAACCAACTGAAATCTAATCATCGCCAAGCGTAATGTCAACATAAAAGGTTACCACACTCCTTTATTATTCAAATACTAACATAAAAATTTTTTTTAGGTATCGCTACATGAGTCATTACTCAAGTTGTCATGTTTTGATAAACATACAGTAATGAAAGGAAAGTATAATAAATAATGATTCGCCTGGTTGGTGTCAGATCAACGATGTATCTATGTGGAATCTTTCAGTTTCAGATGCGTGCCAAGCAAATATGCAGCAACGAAGCCATATTACTACTGATTGTACAAATTTATGCTAAAATGATTGTTTCTTCAATAACAAAGTATTTTACTTAGTGTCAAAGTGAAATTAAGAATTGGGATTCTCCAGATGTTTTATTATGCGCATGGGTAAAACCTACGAGAAAAATTTTGTTGGTGGTTTTGAGGTCCAGATTTTAGATCATTCCGGATAATGGATATCCGGATTTCGAACTTTGTACTGTATATGGCTTATTAGTAATGATACGCACAAATGTCATGTAGCTACTGTCGATTACCTCTCCTATTTTGCCTCGTTTTAAAATATATGACAGCAATAGAAATATTAACTTGCATCCAGAAATTGCAAGATGTAATGCATGTGAACTGTCAATCTACTAAAATTAGTTTTATTATGCATACTAGCATATGTGAAAAAAGTCAACATTTAATGCAATTTTTGTACTTCGTTACATTTATTTTTGGCCAATAAATAATTTTTTACATAAATTTTGTCTAAAAATGTAATTTGTTTTACAATTTTTGAAATAAAAACTGGACCACTCTTGAAAGTTTTTTTAAAAATTTATTTAGTTTGAAATGTACTTCAGCAGATAAAACCATAAATTATGTACATCATACTCAATATTTCTGGAAATATAGTAATTATATTACACAGAAAAATATAAGGGGATTGGCGAAGAAAACCAGTCTCTTTTAACCACTTAACAGTTTCTATTTTCCATCATATTATGACAAAAAATAAGCATATTTTTGATAAACATTTTTATGAAGAAATTCATTATATAAACCAAATCAGCAGTCAGAAGTATTACAAGTGATGAATTTATTGATTTATGCTAATTTTTATTTTCATTGTAAAAAGCACATTTTCCCTTAAAGTTGGCTTTTTTCGAACAAGTAAGCGAACTAGAAAGAACACTTTACAAAAATAAATGTCAGAATTTAAAATGTTTTATTGTTAATACATATCTGTTCAATTCCAAAGAAGAATTATTTATTAATATCAAGAAAGAAGGATTATTAATATCAAATTCACAAAAGTTCCAAATTTGCATTAGATTATCTATACTTTGTTTCTTCATAACTAGTGATGTCAGACAACAAATTGTCATTACTTCCAGATTCATTTTGTGAAATTTCAGATTCCCAACCTGAGTCAATATCAGAGTTATCTTCAGTTATAAGCTGCTCATTATCATTAATTTTTTCTTTTATTTTAGCTCCAAATTTAAAAGAAATAGTATTCGCAGTAGCCGGAACACCGAGCTAGTGAAAAGAAATTTTGCGCCTTTACTTGCTCAAAAGAATTCAGTAAAACTTAACCTTGAAACCAGTTGTTTTGCAATTCTAACTTTACTGGATTACTAGCGCCATCTGTTAAACATTACACACTAAACAAGCAAAAAATTTGGGCAAATCAGTGTACTAGACTAGAAAAAAATGTTGCCTGAGTGCTGCTCCAGAAAACAAAAAAAGTGCCATTTCCAAGTGCCCGAACAAAACTGGGAAGTGGTTAAAAGGAATTGATGAAAGAAAAGGACTGGGAACCTTTGATATAAATTATTAGCACATCATAAAAAAAATTCTGTGTGATAAAGTCATTAAGTCATTAGATGATTATGCTGAAGTTGAAGAAAACATCTGTATCAAAATAACTCCATTTTATGTAGCATGTTTATTTTAATATTATTTTATACTAATATGCAAGAAAAACAACATTCTTTTTTTTTTCCTTAACAAATGTTTTAGCCTTTGGTCCTATTTAAGTTAAATTCATGTGTTCTGTCATTCATTCATAGTTACAAAATTAAGACTACTGACTTATCCAATTTTCATCAGTCCAATATAGAACATAATTCCGCCCAGATGGTATAGTGGTAAGGTGACTGATTGTAATTATGCCAATGCCTCGAGGGCTATCTACCTAAGGGAAGGGATGCCTTTGTAGAGGACTTTCTAAAGGAAACTGGCTCGTATACACATTACACATGGGAAAAACTATAAAAAAGGCCATGCAGTCAGCCCGTTTGCTGGATTCGAACCTCAGACCGAGCTACCAGTGTTCATAAATTTTACTTCTCAGCCACTGGAGGGCATATAGTGGTTAAGGGAGCCAACTGCGATACTAAAGGGCCCGGGTTCGAATCCCAGAAAAGGCATGGATGTAAATTGTCTATCCTTTCATAGGAGGAAACAGTAGCCACCAATTCTGACCTTACTTATAGCAAAAGCCCAAAATGGATAGTGCTGATATTTAAAAAAAAGTCTGCAACACAACTTTGTGGCATTACTATATACTATAACCAATAAATTTATACTTTATTTCATTTTAATCAGTTTAAATGTTTTCAATGATTAAAATAAAATATTATTTTCTTTCTACTGGATATAATGTCATCCTTTTCTATTTACAACGTCTTAAAAAAAATTAGATTGTTCAGGTATAATGCTTTGGCTGCAATAATCTAGAATACACATTTAGATCATATTTATGAGAAATCTTGAATATTACAGCCAAAGGCAAAATGATAGTGTATATCTTAATAAATAAGATGGTTTGTTTTTCAGTCTGTGCCTGGTGATTTTTCCCTACACAGCAAATATATAATTCTGACTACATATTATTAAATTCTGATCTATATATAATTCAAGACTACATTAATATTTTAAAATAACATGTAAATGACAGATATATGTTTAGTCATTACAATTTAGAAATATATCCGGGTATAACAAACAGAATAAATATAGACAGCCAAAATTACCCAGTGAACGAGCAACAGCCAGAAAAGGTATTTTGTCAAAATCAGTGCTTCGTAATACTGGTCCTTGATGGCCGGGCCTTGGTCTTTTCCATACCACTCTCTCTACACCAGATTTGCTCATTACAAGACCGCCTGAATCAAGAATGCGTTGTTTCTCTGCAGGAGATTCTGGTTTGTGATCTATTGTTAGGCATTCCGCCTGCCACTCTTCAATACCTAGTAAAATAAACAGAGGCATTTAAAAAACAGCATATATGGTAACATATCAATCATTATATGTATTTCTATACTTATATGGAAATTATGAAAACAATCTATTAAATCCTTAAATTATATATAATTTTAAAAGAAATTTAATAAATATGTTTTCAGATGTTATAACATAAAAATTTCATAGTACTACTGCATTATCCGCCGAGCGCTCTGATAAAGTTGCAATCATTGGAGACTAATTTTTAGCCAATCTCACATGTGAAAAACAGAAGACATTTTACAAAATGGTAACATACTTAAAATGACACAAAACAGCAAAAAAAATAAAAAAACAAGAAACATCCACAATAAAACACTGAAAAATGAAACAGAAAAAAAAAATTAAATAATCAAAAACAAAAACATCTATAATGAAACAATGACAATCACGTACATTGTCTATAACGAAACACCAGAAATTACACAAAATAGCAACAAATTAACTAAATTAAAAACACAACAAACATGCACAATAAAGCCTTTTTTCACAGTTTTCAGCCCATGTGCCCAGCAATATGTTTTAATTTGAAAAAACACCAGAGATCTGCAGAATTCTCAGTATCACTGAGCAACTTGGCACTGCTCTCAGTATACACATTGACTTAAACTACTTTCTAGTTGCAAGATTTCTACAATAATGTAACATGGAAGACAAATAAAAGCTAGCCAGCCAAATTTGACATTTTACAGCATTTTATTACTTGAAAAATAATAATTAAATTTAATCTAGTATTAACATTTTTACAGTTGACGGATACTGTTCGTCTTCAAAGCAGTTTAGTATAAGGGAAAATATTTACCTTAATTTACGAGTGAAGATTACCAAAGCACAACAGCTCAGTTGACACAGTTGGCAAATTTATAATTGCCGCTCTTTAATGAGCAAATTTCAAATGTTATCAAAGATTTATAAGCTTACAGCTTTAACAAAGAAGTGAACAAAGGAATATCAAATTGTTGAAAGTGTACAATACCCTTTATATTAAAAAAAAAAAAAAAAAAGAGAGAGAGAGAGCGAGAGAGAGACAGAGTCCTTCCCCCATCCATCAAGTATGTTTCTCTTGCCCCCTCCTGACATCCATTCACCCAAGTCACTCCCCTCCCCCCAACTAAAGGATCATGCACCAACTTGTACCTCACTTTACAGATAACTTTGTGATTTTCTGCAGCAGATTATTTCTGCTTAAATTTTTCCTAAAGTTTTTTCACATAAAATATTCTTCATAAGAATATAGTACAAATAATGTTTTCAAACTTGCTGATGGCTGAATGGGACAGATGCTGAATGCCGGCAGTTCTTGCCAACTCAATACTGCCAGTTGAGGGGAGGAACCTTTTGTGAAGCATTTTATAAGATAAAATTGGCCTGTGTTTAAGTTATAAATGAAACAAACTGCCTGTTTAAAATCTATAGGAATATAAGTGGCTGAACTATTAGTGTTTTACCATTCATATTTTTTAAATTAATATCCTACTTCATTATTAAAGGTTTTAAACAAAACCAATATATTATAGTAAAAGCAACTTTTTCAATGAGTAATTAAACTGTGATATTCAAAAAACGTAATTATGCACTAATCATATGGTGCACCTTTTTTAATAGTAAGTACGAAGGTCATTCAGCAAATAAAGGCCACTCAGTCACACAAAATGGAAAACAAAATATTTATTACAGAAAACATTTCTGTTACAAGTCTGAAGCTTATTTCACTTCTCTACATAATCACCATCATTTAAACATTTCTTGTATCTGTTCACGAGCTTCAGAATTCCAATGTTATACTTTTCTGTCACCAATCCATTAAGCCACGTGGTCACTGCAATCAAACAAAAGACCACTAGTGTATTTCCATCATCCAACTCACTCCTCTTTCCAGTAACAGTTGTATTCATAATGCTGTGAATGGTGGTTGTGAAAAGTTGCCCTTTTGCAGCTAGGGTAGCCAAAATGAAATGTGTGATTGAAAATCCTGCTGACTGTGAGGTAAGGAGAGTGTGGAGTTTGGAGGTCAATTTGTGAATGCTCAATAGGTAAAACCGGCATTTTCAGCAACTTAAAGCAGTGTGTTTTGAAAATGTAATGAACAAAAGAAATCTGAGAAAATGGTAAGAAATGCTCAACTATGCACGAACAAATGTGCACGATGAAGCTTGACCTAAAGGCACAACACGCATCACAGAATACCTGAGGACTGCAGTGAAAAACAGTATCTCATAAGACTAAGTGTAACTCTCAACGAATTACACTCTGTGTTTCCAGACATTTTTTGTTCTTTGCTTGATGAAACTGGGTTGCTACATCTCAGCTACAACAAAATTTGTGCGCAGCAGCTGAGTGACCAACACACAACTTAGAGAATGGGCTCAGCATTAACATTCTTGATAATCACACACATGGAGACGCCTTTCTTGATTGGATTGTGACTGGTGATAAGACCTGTGTGTGTGTCACATCACCCCAGAAAGCAAGCGCCAATAACTTGAGTAGCATCATCTCTCATCTTCCAAAAAACTAAGAAAATTCAGACAGATTTTCTCAACATAAAGGATCATGGAAACAGACTTTTGGGATTGTAAAGATGTTCTTCTGGTGGATTTCATGCCAAAAGGATCACAATAAGGATAAATACAAATCCTTATTGTGAGACTCTAAGAAAAACTACAGTGAACCATCCGAAAGAGGAGGCAAAGAATGCTTTCTGGAGGAACTGTTTCTGGAGGACTGCATGTCAATGCCCACCCTCACACTGCTGCTGCAACTCCAGAGTTGCTGAATCAATTTAAAGGAGAGATTTTTTATCATCCACCTTATAGTTTGGACCTTGGCTCCTAGCATCCACCTTATAGTTTGGACCATTAACTGAACTGGGTGGTAAATGCTTTGGAAATGATGAAGAATTACAGAATACAGTGACTACCTGGCTTAACAAACTGGCAGCAGAGAAGTATTATATGGGAAATCTGAAGCTCATGACCAGATACAACATATGTTTAAAATATTGCGATTTTCATTTTGCATAACTAAATTATCTTTATTTTTTGGATACCTTCATATGTAAATTATTCCTTTCATGAAATGCCGCTTTGCACTACTAGTTTTTGACATTAAAAATAAAGAAGATGCAAATTAAAAATATGTTGTTACTCTATAAAAGTATGCATGCAAAAATTAAAAAACAAATGAAAATGTACTTGTTAATTTATGAAATTATTTTTTTCACCATCACAAACAGTAGATGCTTTTTTTATTATTACTTATAAAATTGTGTATACCAAGTAAACGAATAAATTTGTAAATTAAGATTAAAATTGTTATTTTAAAAGTATTCAAATATTTAAACAGAAAAAAAAAGGCAGTTTTTAATTATAATGCACTGTAAAAATCAAGTAAAATTTTAAAAATACACAACTTTATCTATACATATTGACATAAGCTTTATTACATTTCAACACTTATATTCAAAACAAATTTAGTAACTTACAACACTGATGTAATTCTCAAACAGCATTTCATTACTTAATAAGTATGTTTCAACACTTTTATCTTTGAATTAAAATTTTATAATATTTCAATTTTGATTTGCATGGCACCTTCAAAATCCTGAAATGCAATTTAAAAAATGTATGGTAATAATTATCAATAACAATGGAAATAATTTGAAAACAGAATTGGAGACTAACGAGATAAGAGCTGAAAGGTATTCAGAGACTGGGAATACTTTGTCTTCCCTTACTGCACAAGTGCCAAATAAGGTTAGTGGGAGAAGGACACTCCTTTACAGGTGACAAGGGGAAAGGAAAATTGGGCAAAGCATTACACATTAGGCAAATTGGCACCCCAACCATTTGCACTACATATGTACCATGCTGTTCCAGTGTCATTAGATATATATTTCTTCTATAGAGGGCATGCTACCAACCTCAGACGGTTCAAGTACTGCAAATTTTGTTATATGATATGTCTTTTGGATGCACTTTTTCAACTTCCCACAATTTCTTCAAAAACGTTTTGGTGTTTATTTTTTTGCAGCAGAAATAGCCTTGACGAGAAAGCCTTGATGAGAAAGGTCTAGCACATTCCAGCACTGATGAGAGATTATCAATTTAAGCATGGTGACAAACACTGCCTGCGCATAGTTCAGAAACAAAGAGTTAATTATCTAATTGGATTTCTGTAACAGCATCCTGCCAATGCAAGGATTTTTTTAATTGTAAAATACTCGTCATAATCTTCAATCAGCTGCAAAAGAAGCTACAGTTCAGGGATTCCCAATGGAAATAAGCTATAGTACAGTACAAAGTCCGTAATACGGACTCGTCGGGACTTTAGCGATTCCGGATTAGGGTTTTTCCGGATTAAAAATTATCAATTTAAATCTGGTAAGACGGCATGCAGAAATTATAAAATTAAAAATATAAAACCGTAATTTATGAAAAAAGAGCAATTATGATCCAAAGGGTATCCAAATTTACACCCCCCCAAAAAAAAGCTTAATATTTATATGTTTACTTTAGTAAACATTTCTATCAATGTAAGTTGCTTCATTTTTTGTGCTAATACTTTCTCTTTAATTCTATAATTAGACATAATTTCTTGTTCAGTTACAAAGTTCCACTGTTCAAGTCCTGTAATTGCTGTGTCGAGCATACCGATTAACTTATCAATAGAAATTTTTTCATTTTCAATACTCTGTTACTTTCTTCACTATCAGAAGCGTGCATGGGTAAACGCTTTACTGGCTTTATGTACATGTGTAGCGAACACGCGCATCAAACGCGCATGCGTCAGTTTGTGGCTTTGACATCCGGATTATAGATCATTCCAGATAATGGACGTCCGGATTAGAGACTTTGTACTGTAGTTATAGAATAAACCCAAAAAACTACATTAAGATGAATAAGCCCAAAATTCAAAAGCTGATTAGGATAGAGTAGAGAGTAATACAAGGGTATTCGCGATAATACAAGGATCTCGAAGTTATTTTTTCATTTATGGTAGCCTGAGTAGTTGAATATTATGGAAACCCTATTATGGCTAATCGGTTGTACGATTGTAGTAAATTTGTAAGGGCATGTGGTGTGAGTTGGTTAGGAAGTATATCGCTTGTTTCGTGGTTTAGACGGTAAAATGGCTGAATGTGGTAAGATTAATTTGAAGTTTCTGTATGATTTGGAAAGAAAAGGGAAAAGAGCATTACTTGACTGGTGTGTAAATTAAGGTTTGCTTAGTAGCGATCATTAAGTGTCCTGTTTGTAGGAAGGAAATGTGTATGGTCGAACGGTCGGACCAATGGCGCTATGAAGGATATTTTTTACTCTTATTTTGTGAAAGCTGCTAAGCAATTTTGTTTGACTGAAGACATGTTAATTCGTAAATAAGGTAAATGGATATTTCCTTTTTATAGAGCAAAGATGAATTTCCTTTTTTAAGTTATTTCATTGTTTGATTTAAAATGTAGTTTAATGAGATCATATATTTTTTGTTGGCTGTTCCTTTGACTTTTTAAGCGAATATATCAATGTATACATGGACAAATTCAAGGAAGTGCGCTATGCCTAGTTTGTACAATTCTCTGATTTTTTTTAAGTGAAAATAGCTCGATGTGTACATGGATACCGAGTTTATGCAATTCTTTATCCTATTATTTTGGCTTTGTGTAGCAGTGATTTTAAGGCAAAATAACAAGTCAAAGAATTGCACAAACTCGCATGTACCGCCAAAAAACGCCAAGGGGTACCCGCAAATATATTTTTACCGCTCATTTATTATACAGTAGCTATAGAATAAGCCCAAAAGAAGTTATAGCTCAAGAATTTTCCATCAACCCCTTGAGGATCAATGTATGTTTAAATAGGGTCTATAGCAGGGTTTCTCAACCGGTGGTACGCAAGAGAAGAATAGGTGGTACACAAAGAAGCAAAATATTTTTAATGATTAAATTCAAAAATTAAAACCCCAACATCCTGGCTGATTTGTTTCTCTAACACTCATAAATTTATGCGATCTGAGCTTTGTTCAAGAGTGATGGTGGTGGTGGTAGTACTACTTTGTGGTGGTGGTAGTACTACTTTGTAGTGGTGGTACTTAAAGGGTTTTCGATTTTTGTTTAGATGGTAGGCATTAGTCAAAAAGTGAGAACCACTGGTCTATAATATTTTAGGGGTATACTGAGGGTCAATGATAAATTTTTCTGTTTTAAAATTAAATTTTTTAGACATGTAATTATCAGATAATAATATCTATTGTATAGGGAAGAGTGATTCATGCATCTAAAGTTGAACGCCACTGTTGGCTTTTATTTGTTCACCAACACTAAGCAGAACTGCAGAAATCCCCTGGACCTTAAACAGCACATGGGTCCTCCTTTGGTGCAGAGTATAGTAGGATGTTTCAAATTATTTAATCATTAAATAATCTGTAAAAACATATTTGTGATTACTACTAATAACCGTTTCCATTATTAAATTTTTAAAACTATTATATATATATATATATCAAATAGAAAAAAAGAAAACAAATGTTAATATGCAAAACCTTAAATAAGAAAATAAATCTCTAATAAATTACTAAATAAATTACTAATTTAATTAGAAATAGCTCTTTAAATTTCTTTTATAGATTTTTATATGTCCCCCTCCTAGCATCTGCAATCATTTCCAGATCAATCCATACATATGACTTAATAACGCTGATGCTGTAACTAATGCGGAACCTAAGCCAAAACTTTGACATAGCTAATTGGGAAATATAACTCAAAATATTGAGAACTGAAACCTTTCACCTGGTAAACTTCCATTATTGTATAATTGCACGCCTTATGCTTCTACTATTGCTATCGCTAAGACGCTTCGCTTCTCTGCTCTGTTCCTAAGGCAACAGCATCAAAAATGTAAATGTTCTTGAATAGGCATGATTTAGTGCCAAGTAAACTGCGGCTACAAATGTCATTTGAAAAAATTATGAATATTTAATGCACCTCGAATGTCACGTTTGCTGTTCATTATAGATTCAAAATTCTACACCATCAATATTGCTAAATCTTTTTCATTACATATAAACATATTCCAAGTTTCAATCATGCTGTCTGCTCCTCTCCCAAAAATGAAAGCTTTCAAACTTTATATTACGCCCAAAGAGGTGCTTTTAACATCTTGTGTTTACCTTTATTTAGTAAATATCATGTTCTTCGCGCTTAAACCATGAAATTCAATTCAACAGCAATATCACAAAATATTTAAAAGAGCATATCACAAGAATTTCTGATACACAGTCTCATGTGCTGGAGATAAAAATGTTTTTCCCCCATAGAGTGTTACCATTCCTTGCTTTGAAATCATCGAGTTTGTTAATAAAAAATTCTTTAATGTTCGACAAAATATGAAATAGATAATAAAAAAATTTCCAAATTTGGGCTTCCAGATGCCCATATTCGAATGTAGGACTTCATTCAAAATTTGATGTCTCTAGGTATTATTGTTTATCACAATGCGAGAAAGAAGCATATATACAGTACAAAGTCCATAATCCGGACATCCATTATCCGGAATGTCTGGACCTCAAAAGCCACAAACCGACGCATGCGCGTTTGATGCGCGCGTCCACTACGCATGCGCATAAAGCCAGAAAAGCGTTTACCCATGTGCGCTTCCGATAATGAAGAAAGTTCACCTGTTTTCACATAAAAAAAATCAGAGAATTATACAAACTAGGCACTGCCCACTCCCTTGAATTTGTCCATGTATACATCAATATATTCACTTAAAAAGTCAAAGGAGCCAACAAAAAATATATAATCTCATTAAACTACATTTTAAATCAAACAATGAAATAACTTAAAAAAGGAAATTCATCTTTGCTCTATAAAAAGAAAATATCCATTTACCTTGCTCACGAATTAACGTCTTCAGTCAAACAAAATTGTTTAACAGCTTTCACAAAATAAGAGTAAAAAATATCCTTCATAGAGCCGTTAGTCTGACTGTTCGACCATACACATTTCCTTCCTACAAACAGGACACTTAATGATCGCTACTAAGCAAACCTTAATTTACACACCAGTCAAGTAATGCTCTTTTCCCTTTTCTTTCCAAATCGTACAGAAACTTCAAATTAATCTTACTACATTCAGCCATTTTACCGTTTAAACCACGAAACAAGCGATATACTTCCTAACCAACTCACACCACATTCCCTTACGAATTTACAACAATCGTACAACCGATTAGCCATAATAGGGTTTTTATAATATTCAATTACTCAGGCTACCATAAATGAAAAAATAACTTCGAGATCCTTGTATTATCGCAAATACCCTTGTATTACTCTCTACTCTATCCTAATGAGCTTTTGGATTTTGGGCTTATTCATCTTAATGTAGTTTTTTGGGTTTATTCTATAATTACAGAACAAAGTCTCTAATCCGGACGTCCATTATCCGGAGCTCAAGGCCACAAACTGACGCATATGCATTTGATGTGCGTGTCCGCTACGCATGCACATAAAGCCAGTAAAGCATTTACTCATGTGTGCTTCCGATAGTGAAGAGAGTAACAGACAACGTTATTGAAAACAAAAAAGTTTTGATTGAGAAGTTAGTCGGTATTCTCGACGCAGCAATTACAGGACTTGAACAGTGGAACTTTGTAACTGAACTAGAAATTATGTCTGTTTATAGAATTAAAGAGAAAGTATTAGCACAAAAAATGAAGCAACTTAAACAGCTTACATTGATAGAAATGTTTACTAAAGTAAATAAATAAATATTAAGCTTTTTTGTAAATTTTGATACCCTTTTGATCATAATTGCTCTTTATTTCATAAATTACAATTTCATATTTTTAATTGTACAATTTCTGCATGCCATCTTACCAGATTTAAATTGATGATCTATAATCCGAAAAAAACCCTAATCCGGAATTGCCATTATTAAATTCCCCATTCATGCATATTCTTCATGATTTAATTTCTTTAAATATAATGCAGGGCTCTAATATTTGGTGGCAATAATTTGAAAATGAACCAACACAAAATGCCGAAATGAAATTAAATGTAGGGGGATTAGAAGCCTCTTGTAATATTTCATTGGTAATTGAAAAAGGCCAGATATCCACATACCCCTGGCAAAAAAATATTATTACCAGCAATATAAATGTTAACAAAAACTGTTACGAAAATGGACCCTGAACCAGTTTTAAATAGTATTTTGCTCAGTAATAAATCCATACAGCGTTGTATAGATGAAATGTCAGAAGATACTAAAAAATCGTAAATTGGCAAACTGCAGAAAAGTAAATTTTCTGAGAAGTTTGATAAATCCACTTTTGGTAGAAATGGTATTCTGATGTTATATGTTCGATATTATAGCTCCAGATTAGGAAAAATGACAGAGGAATTTCTTACAGCGGAACTGTTACAAATGTACACTACAGGTGAACACTTATTTAATTGTTTTGAAAATTTTCTACAACAAAATGAAATTCCTAAAATTAATATTACTGCTGCATCTTTTGATGATGAACTATCAATAAGAAGAAAATATCGAGGATTTTCAGTAATTTTTTTTTTTTTTTTTTTTTTTTTTTTTAAGAGTTCTTGATATTCTGACACCATTGCATTTTGCATCAGCAACACGTTATTGTCAAAAATCTGCCTAAAAATCATAATGCTGTTTAGCACTTAAGTATTAATGCAATAAACACAATTAAAGCCAAGACTTTGAATGATCATCTTTTTGCTCAATTATGCGAAAGTAAAAAAGAATTTTATAATAATTTAAAAGAAGTTCATTAGTTGTTTAAAGGCTGTTTTATTGAAACCCTTAATATTGTAACAGAGTCCCTTTTGGAAATTGATAAACCTATGGCAACAAAATTAACTAAATCAAAAAAGTGTACATAAGTTGTAGGATTCAAATATTCCCGGACCAAGACTATAGTGCGATTATGAGAATGTTTTTGTGTTACTACGCTCTCCCCCTTTTCTAAAAGTGGTTTGTCCCAAATCACGAGGTCGAAAGCTCGCAGCGACAGCGTTTTTTTTAGGCAGGTGCATTTAGTAACCAGCAATAAAAAGAAATAGCATCAGTTGAGCACATAATCAAAATCAAATTTCGTGTTCGCTTGGGAAAGAGCACTTCGGAGACTTTCAAAATGTTGAAGCATGTGTATGGAAGTTAAAGATTATTGACAACACAAGCTTCTGAGCGGCATCGTCGTTTCAGAGAAGGCAGGAAAAGTGCTGAAGACGACGAACGTTTTGGCCGTCCAGTGACTTCGCACATTGATAAACACATCAAAAAGCTGTCTGCGGCGGTACATGCAAACAGGCAGGAAACAATTTGCCAAACCGCAGAATCAGTTGGGATATCAGATTGCATATGTCAGCGGATACTAAGGATCTTAACATGCATAGGGTGTGTCGACACATCACCCCCCTCCCCCGCATGTTAAAAGTAGACCAAAAGAGAATTCGAATGGAAATGGCAGGAGACTTAATCTCAGCAGTTGACAAAGATCCTTTCCTACTTGGCAGAATTATTACTGGAGATGAGGAATGGAGTTTTTTGTACAACCTGCAAACCAAAAGTGCATCGGCAACATGGAAATCAGCACAATCTTTACCGAAGCAAAAATTCTGCCAAAATCGCTCTACATGCTAGAGATATTCTTTGATATCCAGGGCATTGTACATCTGGAATTTAGCCCTGAAGGATGCACTGTGAACAAAGAACTCTATGTCGAAATCCTGCATTGTTTGCACGAGTCGATCTGGAAGAAGAGACCAAAAATGTGGGCTGAGCAGTCATGGGTGCTGTTGCATGACAATGCTCCTGCTCACCGATCCTTACTCGTTAGTGACTTTTCCGAAAACAAAAACAACTGTTTTCCCTCATCCTCTTTACTCACCTGATATCGAACCCTACGATTTCTTCCCATTTCCTGAACTGTCAAGATGCTTGCAGGGTCGTCGGTTTCAATCTTCAGATGAAGTTAAATGTGCATCGCAGGCTGAATTAAAGGACACAGCCAAAAATAGGTTCCAGACATACTTCGATGAACTTTACAGGCGCTGGCAAAAGTGTTTGTTGCACAAGGGTCTTATTTTGACGAAGGATGCGGTTCTGCAATTTAATTCATAATATTTTTTGCGTTATAGACTCAGTTCAGGAACTTTTGAAGCCTACCTCGTATATTTTTAGGATACATATTTGCTTTATTTAATAATGTGAAAAATGAATTACAAGGAAAAACATGAATCTCATTCAAACTCTAACAGTTATATCCTGGGTTTCACTCCAATGGATTTTGTTAAGGATAAGAATGGTGATGACATTCAGATCTACACTGATCACTTGAAACAATAAAAGAAGATATCAATGACTGTTATAAAGATTTTAGAAAGGTTAGATATCCCATATCAGATTATAAATCATTTGAAAGCTATACAATCAATACTGATTCTTTGTTAATAGTGGAATTAATTGAACTGAAGGAGAATTAAGAAGACAAAATGAATTTTCAAACAAATGGTTATGCGAAATTTTGGAATTGCAAGTATATTCACAAAAAATAATCCAATTAACCCATATTACCAAAACATTATTTTCAGCTTTTTCTAGTTCTTACTTGGCTGAGGCAAGGTTTAGTCACATTAGTATCACATCTTAACAATTTGTTAAGAAAACATAGAAATTGATTAAATAATAGAAAATGTTACATTTTAACAATTTGTTAAGAAAAAATAGAAATTGATAAAATAATAGAAAATGTTCTCATTAATTTTACACCTAATATAAAAACTATTATAGAAAAGCATCCACCACAGCTATCGTACTGAATCTTTAAAAAAAAAAAAAAAAATTAGTAAAAGAACTTGTACATCATGTAGATTTAGACCAAACAGGTCCGTTTTCATTAGGAGCAAAGAAATTTGTAAGACTAGGAACAGCTGGGAATTTAAGAATAATTTTGACTTTGTGTCCGAAAAAATTATCCAAACAGCTTCTTCCATTGGTGAATTAGATTTTCTTGTAATTTTTCACATTCATAAAAAATTAAGCTTGTTTAGTTAATGACTTTAAGTCAAATCCTGTCCTTCCTAATGCTTTTAAAATTTTATTAACTTAATTTTTCAATTTTTGTTACTAATTTTGCCAATGGATGGCACTACCTTCTCGTTCCACTTTACAGCAATTAGTATAAACAGGATCTTTATGCCAGCTGCAAATTTCTTCGCTTCTGATGAAGAGGGTCCTATTTAGTAAAATATATATTTATATTACTTGCTCTCAAAATAGATTGAGTTTTTTGTCTAAATCTACACCAAATACAAGATTGTTTCTTTACTAATTTTAAAGACAATGATAAATTTCTGTCAAACATTAAAAAAAATTGTATCAATGCATCAAGCTCAACCACCTTATTAACTGAAATTGAGGTTTCGTGCAATTACAATTTGTGCTTCTTAATAAAAGCACAAATTGTAATTGCATACTTATATTTGTAAAATTACAAAAGAAAATAGTACAAAAATAATAAAACCTAATGACACACCTTTTTTTTATCATATTCTTAGTCAAATTGTTATTTAAGTTCTTTATTCGAAATTAGGAAAAATGTGAAGGGGTCGATGCACAAAATAATTTTTTTTAAAGGCGTCGATGTAGGTAAAAGGATAGGAACCCCAGCTTTGGTTAATGTTTGAGGCATTAACAGGTTATACTGTTAAACTATGGCCACCAGAAAGAGTCAGAAAAAAAAAATTCCATACATTTGTGTGTATACATATTCATTACATATATTCATTCATATACATATTCATTTATTAAGCTGCAAATAAAACTGTATCAAGTAAAATACATAGAATTTTCGGTACTTTTCCGTTTTGCCAGCACAAATGATAAAGTAACCAATAATGGTACACTGATGCCAAATAAAAACCGGAATATCTTCGCTGGTAACCGTTTACGCTTCATTTTCAAAACATGTTGCAGCCATTTCTTATCAGATTGATTGTTTCTTTCAATATTGTCATGCAATTACATAGAATTTTTACGAGATACTTAAATTTTATTCCCTAAGACCATTCGTTGTAATTAAGTCAATTAAGATGCAATCACACAGCTCACCCTAAGGCGAAAATATAAAAAAGGCAATGTCAAGAGTTAAATTCATCAATTCTAATGAGAATACACTAGCGAAGTAAAGCATTGAAGTTTTACATAGTTTCTGAGAGATTTAACTTGATATTAATATAGATAATTACTGAGAGAATTATATTTTTGTAGCGTAGTTTATGTGAGATGAGTTCATTTGGGGTCACATAATATGAACCAGCGAATTAGGATGTTGAAACATGAACATGAAAGCATAGTAAATTCTTAAATTAATGTCTTTTTACAAATTTGTCTTTTACAAAATTTTAAATGATATTAAAATGTTTATGCGTTCAAAATAAAAAAAATTTTTAGAACTAACATTTGTTAACATTTTTTATGTGTATACTGTATGTTGTTGCCAATAAAGTTTGCTTGGCGAGATTTGCGCCGACAAAACGGAAAAGTACCGAACTTTCTTAGATTTTTAATAATAAACACAATTTTCCGACATGCTTATATATGTTATTTTAAATAAATTGCTTATATAATTGTATTAAATACAATAACTACTGTATATATTCAAAAGTTCTGTCGAATTATGTTATTATTTTAAATAAATTGCTGACAAAATTGTATTAAATACTACAATAAAATTATTTTGCATTAAGTATGGGATGAATTTTAAACGTGTTATTTTTTTAAATAACATACAAATTTATATTAAATTCCTTCTATATTATGCATTAAATAACTTGTGTTGTACAGCTATTGAATGAATTGGCGATTTTTCATTTGCCATAGTTGATTTTGTTTTCATGGATGTTTACAACATTTGGTAATAAATCCCACTTTCTCAATCTCAATCTGCGCCAACACCATTCTCTGACACTAAGCCCGCTACGGAAAGAGAAGTACGTACCAAAATTTTTATAAAATGCTAAATTGTAAATAATGCTAAAGATAAAATATGTAAAATATAAATACTGTAAAACTGCTTATGGTGTCCATGCTTGAAAAATGACAAATATTTCCAAGAACAAATTAAATAAAAGTACTGAATTTAAAAAAACAGTATTTAATACCAAAATGCCACTTTGCAACCAGTTTCAAAGACAAATAAAAATGTTTGAACCATAAGTAGTCAATTTGAGAAGGTTCCACAGTGTACGTAAAATGTTATATTATCTAAAATCTTTTATAAAATATCTAGAAGACATACCAGGTTCTTTAAGACCAAGTACAATTCTTGAATCTCCCACATGTCCAGTATACAGCTTTCCTTTGCGGATGAAAGCTACACTTGCAGTTGTTCCAGCAGTGCTAGGAAGGCCTGAGGCTGTTTTTGGCCAATTATCTATGGAAATGATAACAATATGTAACTAAAGTTTTTATTTGAAATTGTTTTAAGATATTGTTAAAATAGGAATTAATATATTATACATATCATTAAATGGACAATCAGATGAACAAATATTTCTAGATTTAAACATTTTCAACTTTGATCAATAAATCATGTTAGTTATACTATAGTAACATCAATATGTATATTTTGCTTTGAGCTGAGTCGTTGAAATTTGCTCAAATTTAGAGTACGGCAATAATTGCATATTTATGAAACTGAGCTTGTTCTTTAATTTTTTTAAATATTATGAGAGCTCAATGCTATACACATTATCATATTATGTACTGTGTTAAATATGTTTTGATAGTAAAATACAAATAAAGAGAAAATACTTTTACACCAAGCTGCGAAGCTAATATTAGTTTTGTTCATTACCAGTCACACTTTAACAGGAATTTACAAAAATTATAAATCATGCACATATAGCAAGGCTCAGGTTAAATTTGAGTGCATCAGTTGTGCAAAACTAGGTGCAAAGAAGCTCACAATACCAGATTTACATATTTAATATGGAAATCAATATGTTAAAATTTTGGTAATATTTACCGAGACTACTGAGAAAGGCAGCATTTTTGGTTAGCCAGATTTTTATTTCAACAAGGCACAGTTTTCTAAAGTAACTGTTTCTAATCTACAGCAGTTTTATCTGCCATATTCAGACCTTTAATCACTTTCTCAATGATAAATAAGCCGAACTGCTTTAATAAATACAATTCAGCTCTTTTCAAACCAAATTTCTACTGCCATTCCTACTGTTGGTCCTCATTTTTTAGGATGCTGCATTTTTTTCTCACATATTTTCTCTAATGACACATAATATCATTATATATGAAATGTTATTTAACTATTAGCCGGTCAAATGTGAAACTGTCACCAAGCAGCACAATTTAGCACAAATTATGGATAAGCATGACGTCATAACACGCTCATAACATCTGCACTTTCGTTTAATGTAGTCTTGAGAGATTCTCAATAAGATACCTTCTGTTTTTATGAACAAGGCTATAAATTAACTTTTCTTGTGGAACTTTTTCTCCTTGCATTCTTTTTTTTTGGGGGGGGGGATGGCAAGATTAAAATTTGAACATGCCTAGTGTTGTCTGAACAGTCTGAACAGCAAGCCACAATTAAAATTAATGTGCTGGGCCTCTTACACAAGCCATTCGCAAATTTTCATTTTAAATGAACTGTATTGATTAGCATAGGGCATTCAGGCAAATGCTCAGCGAGCTTAAGCATTAAGACAGCCCTGGACCTGACATTTACAAAACAGCTGTTTCAAACAAAAGAAACAAAATCAAAGTCATATTCAATCTATTATCAAAGAAAAGGTATGTTCAATATGATATAGAGTAAGTTGAGATAGCTGAGAAAATAGTAACAGATTGGAATAATTATCTGCGGTAAGTCTGTACTCATAGTATTTTCAAAATGTAACTTGCAGTAAAATCAGAAGGCCAAACAAAATAGTAGAAATCGACCAAACCTTGTTATGAAGCAGATCGAATACTGATTGCTTGTTAATTGTTATATATCTGAAAATTAATCATTTTATATATTTTTTAAACTTTAAACTTTGATTCATGGTGCCGGACAAAATACTCAAATATCAAATAATTCAAAACAAATCTAATTCATATTGCCATTCTTATAAACATTCGTATATCAAATCTATCAATCAATCGTATAACATATCGAACAATCAATCGTATAGTGGTATAGTACAATTTAACTTTTAGGTTTGCGTTGTGAGTAACCTATGCAAAAGGAAATATCAATAACTCCAAATTCAATTAAACTCCATGTTTCTTAAAAGCCTCCCGGCTCAAACAAATGGAGGGACATGACAGACCACAGTATATTACACAAGATAAATACACAAACGCATTTAAATTTTAAACACACATTTATTAAATTCTTGAATATATTATATTATTAGTAAATACTTGGGTAACTGATCAGTATCCCCTACCACATATTTTTACTATGAAAATAATCGCATCTGTTACACAAAAATACAGCTTTCAACAATTAAAAGTTAACATTTTTTTTTTCCAAATTAAGTAGGTCTAACAAAATTTAATCCTCCAAATAACAGGTTCTCATTAATTAGAAGGTAATGTTTTTCTAGCTCACAAAATTCAGTCGGTGAAACAAATTTTAATCCTCCTAAAACTGGCATTCACTTGAAATTATAAATAACTTCTCAATTTTACTAACTGTAATATTTAATTTATACAAGTAATAACAATATACAGGTAGATAAATCATTATTAACTGTTCTGCATTCGGGAAAACTAAGAGAGAGAGAGGGAAAATATACTTAAAAATTTCACTCACAGATGGAAAACAGTTTTTCCTGATAGCAGGATCCTTAGCGTCCAAACCACAGGGAAATGAGCAAAGCCCATTTTTCTTTCTGTCACAACCCTTTCAGAAGCGTCTAAAATTATTAAAAGTCACGAGTGGAAACTACAGTCTAATAATTCTTCAAACAGCCAGGAATCGCTTTAACTGTCCATTAGTTGGGAACCAATAGTCCAATTTAGAAGGATCTTTATTTCAATTCAATAACAAGATAGCTGAATATACACAAGTTTTAGAGCGATCACTTGTATCATCGAAAGCGGCGAATCAACATTTTATGCTGAATATTTCGGAAAAAGGCTCTTGGAGATAAACCTGCGATTTGGGTGAAGAGAGAAAATCTGTGCTAAATTTTCTTGGTAGATTGCTCTATATCACGCACTAAAGTATTAAACAGCTCTCAGTAAAATGCTCTTTGCAGCTAGTGCACGTTTCTCTAGACATCTCGCAGGAAAATGTTCCTTGCATCTCTCACACAAAACTTTTAAACAACTCACAGAAAAGAATGAATTCACTAGAGCAAAGGAAAATGCAACCCAAGTCCTCTTGCCCCGGCAACCGGCCGCACGGCAAAGCCGGCAGCAGGGCAAAACGCCCCTCGTTCGGGGTTTTTTTTTTTTTTTTTTCCTTTCACATCGCCACTGCTCAAAGTCACCAACCGGCACTCGCGAGAACAAGACCCCACACTCTTTTTCTCATTTTTCCTTCTCTTAGCTCGAAAATCAGAATCAGAATAATCTCTAGCCTGGTGCAAGAACACAGGAAATCTCGGTTTCTGCGCCTCTGTGAGTTCATAGGCTTTCAAAAAATCATCAAATTAAATCTTACCAATGCCGGAATTTTACGTTATCTAAACTGAGAAAATGACATACCCATGACGAATCAAACACCAGAAAATCTGACAATGCAGTTCGAAAAACATCTGTACACATAATGTGAGAAAAAAGTAGACCCCCCCCCAACTAACAAGCAGAAAATAAGCTTTATGAGAATCCAATTACCTAAGCTTAGTACACGCCCAACTGTCTTAAAGTAAGCAAAAACTGCAACCTTAACAAAGCGACAGGAAGACGATTTCCGTTTCACACACATTAGCTAAAAGGCGACAACACACGCCCTACTGCCTCCATTGTTAGTAAAAAGGCTATAACCCAATAAACCAGATGTGTTTCCTTGCAACTGTCTCTCGCCTTTGTTACAATTCCTACTCAAGAAAAACAAGTCAAATAAAACCTTAAGAGCTTAAGAATACTTTTTCCAGATTAAAATATGCATGAATATAAATAAAAATATTAGAATAATAATGACTTGAAAATTAATAATTGAAATTCGCGACATAACATAATTAAAGAGATGTAAGTTTATTCAGAATTCTGCAAGAACGATTATTATGCATCAACAGGAAAACTGTTGCCATGCAATATGATTTTGCACCACTTACGGATAAGCATTACATCACAATACACTCATAATATCGGCGCTTTAGTTAGATGAAACCATGGATAAACAATGGCAATACAACATAAAAATTGTTACAAGAGAATATTCATTTGCAAAGAAACATGGTTTAAGGGCTGTAGAGTTGCATGTGACGACACTCCAATTGATTTACAGTTAATAAAACAGGCAAATCGATAAACTCGTATTTGGCATACATTTTATAAATTCCCAATCGATTTCGAGGGCAAAACGGATACCCCTTCATCACGGGCAAAAAATTCTGGAAAAGCAAGTGAATGTTGATCATACTTATACCCTACAGGCGACCAATGGAAGAGCCGATAGTGCCATCTGTCGGCAGAAATGATAACAAAAAATGAAGGGTTAAGTTAGTAGAATTTTAGAGGCATTAGGCAAGACTGTATTGGAATTAAAGTCACTGACTAAACACTATAAATTTTTTTGAACATGAAAATCCACTTCCCTAAGAGAACCAGCTTTCTGGATAATTTTAGCAGAACCAAAATCAAAATTTTGATTGAATTTCCAACTATGATTAGCTATCGAAGATTTGTTAATTTCGCCTTTTCGAGCGTAAGATTCATGTTCCTTTATGCAAAACTTTAATGTTCTTTTTGTTTGGCCAATATAACTTAAGCCACACTGACACGATATGCTATAAATTCCCCAAGAATTAAAGTCAGAAATAGAATCTTTAAAGAACCGAACCTCGGATTTTATTTATAGGCGAGAAAAGAACTTGAAAATTAAACTTGTGTAAAATCCATGCAATTTTGTAACTGATAAAATTATGAAATGCAAGAATAAGAAGGTTATTAATGTTGTTTTTAACAACAGAATGTGCTCTTAGATGGCACGATGAGAACTTTTGAACAGCTTTATCAATGACTACAGGACAAAATCCTCAGTCAAGTGCAACAAATCTCAAATAATTTGAGTTCATGGTTAATCTTTGGATTATGGTAACTTGGCATTTTTTTGGCAAAAATTTGGCGACCAACCCTGCTACAGCAACCTGCTAGTTTTGTTTTGGATGCCATTTTGTTTTCATGAAGTAAAGGTATGTTTGGTTGATCTTTGGATTATGGTAACTTGGTGATTTTTTGGCAAAAATTTGGCGATCAACTCTGCTACAGCAACCCTCTATTTTTTTCGCCGCCATCTTGTCTTCACGAAGTAAAGACATGTTTCGGTACTTACATATTAACTCAACCAGGCCAAAATTCACATAAATTGCGAAATTTGGCGACCCTACTTACGGCAATCCTACGTGTATAGTTTTGTAAAAAGAGCATGTGGAGATTCACAAAATTTTCCTGCATTTTCGTGCAAATTTTTGTAATTTATGAGAAAATAGCAGTGTATATGGATAAAGTCAAGAGTGTGCGCAATGCCATTTTTGTGCAATTGTGGGATTTTTTTTAAGTAAAAATAAGTCGACGTGTACATGGTTATGGCAAACACGGTTTTCAATTAGTGCTAAAAGCAATAGCCAAAAGATTTACACCGAAAAAATAATTCTGCAACTTATTCAAATTCGAAACCGGAAGGGTTTAATTGCTATTTTATATTTTAAAACAAAATAATATAAAAAACTGTATTAAAAATTATCTGTAATTAATAAATGTACATTTTCTTTCTATTCATACTTCTTTACTCAAACTTACAAATAGCACCAACCTGGTTGCGATAATACGTAAGTACCCATGTTTCTTTTCTTTTTATTTACTCAACACTTTTTCCAACAATCTACTAGCCAAATTACACTTATGCTAGAAATTTTATCTAACAAAACTGCTTAATCATGACAAATATTAACTGCAAAATTGGGAAAAAGTGCACATTCGCAAACTTCTTGCGTGTTTTTCAGAATTGCACATACACATAAACCATTTACACGTCGACTTACTTTTACTTAAAAAAAACATCCCAGAATTGCACAAAAATGGCATTGCACACACTCTTAACTTTATCCATTTACACTGCTATTTTCTCATAAATTACAAAAATTTGCACGAAAATGCAGGAAAATTTTGTGAATCTTTAAACTCGGTAAAAAGCACATATGTGAAATTACCTGATCACGAAAAAATACATACCCTTTCCAAGGATGAACATTTCCACGTATAAAATAAATAAAATATCCAAAAACTTTTACCTCTAAATTATCTATTATTTTACAAACATCACCAATGAATTTATACCGCAAACATTAAAAATAGTTACAAATACTTAGTGTCAAATATTTAAATTATTTCCATACACGTTTACTTCAACTGAAACATATACCAAATTGCTACAAGCATAAAATTCACAAAATAACTATCATTTAATTAAAATATCACTAAACCATGTACACGTCGACTTATTTTTACTTAAAAAAAACATCCCAGAATTGCACAAAAATGGCATTGCGCACACTCTTCACTATATCCATGTACACTGCTTTTTTCTCCTAAATTAGAAAAATTTCACGAAAATGCATGGAAATTTTGTGAATCTTTAAATCCGGTAAAAAGAACATATATGAAATTACCTGATCACGAAAAAGTATATACCCTTTCCAAGGATGAACATTTCCACGTATAAGATAAATAAAATATCCAAAAACTTTTACCTCTAAATTATCTATTATATTATAAACGTCACCAACGAATTTATACCGCAAACATTAAAAATTGGGTACTCTTCCGTTTCGCCAGCGCAAATTTCACCAAGCAGAATTTATTGGCGACAACATAGAGTATACACATAAAAAATATTTTAAAAAATGTTAGTTCTAAGAATTCTTTTAAAAAAAGAAGGCATAAACATCTTAATATCGCTTAAAATTTTATAAAAAGCCAATAAATAAAGACAATAAATTTTTAAAAAGACATTAAGAATTTACTATGCTTTCATGGTTCAACATCCTGATTCGCCGGTTCATAACACGTGACCCCAAGCGATCTCATCTCATGTAAACTACTCTACAAAAATCTTATGCTCTCAGTAATTATCTACATTAATTTCAAGTTAAATCTTAATTTGGAACACATGTTTAAATGCAAGAAATATTTCAATTCGTACGAATAGCTTACTCAGAAATTATGCAAAACTGTAGTGCTTTACTTTGCTAATGCATTCTCATTAGAATGGATGAATTTAACCCTTGACTTTACCTTTTCTTCTATATTTTCGGCTTCAGGTAAGCGCTGTGATTGCATCCTAATTGTCTTAATTACCGAAAAAGGCATTAGATATAAAACTGAACTATCTGATAAAAATTCTATGTAATTATATGCCAGTATTGAAAAAAACAATCAATCTGATAAGAAAAAGCTGCGACTTGTTTTGAAAATGAGGCGTAAAAGGTTACCAGCGAGAATATTCCGTTTGGCATCGGTTGTACCATTATTGGCGACTTTATCGCTTGCGCCGGCAAAACGGAAAAGTACCAAAAATTGTTACAAATACTTAGTGTCAAATATTTAAATTATTTCCATGCACGTTTACTTCAACTGAAACGTATACCAAATTGCTACAAACATAAAATTCACAAAATAACTATCATTTAATTAAAATATAACTAAACCATGTACATGTCGACTTATTTTTACTTAAAAAAACATCCCAGAATTGCACAAAAATGGCATTGCGCACACTCTTCACTATATCCATGTACCCTGCTTTTTTCTCATAAATTAGAAAAATTTCACGAAAATGCATGAAAATACTCAACGTATACTACTCAAGCGTATTCCAAAATACTACAAACATATAACTCACAAAATCATGATCATTAAATTAAAATATAATTAAATTAAAAAACACTACTTAAAATATAAATAAGCACATACATTAAATTAATAAAAATTAGAATCCAATCCTAATTACTTTAAACTAAATCATTGCTAATAACAATTTTCGGTACAATTCGGTTTCGGGGACCGTAAAAAATTGCAGCGAAAATGCATGCACAAAAGCGCCAAATTTAGCAAACTCGCTCATTAAACAGCACGCCACGCCAAATCTCGCGAACGCGCTGATTTCAAATTGCGTAAGTTTTAGATAGTTCTATATTTGCAAGTCGCCATTGAAATACTAGTTTAATTTTTTAATTCTCTTTATGATAAAGCTATGGATTTTACAATTTGGGAATTGCCGAGTGAAGAAAAGTCTACAATAGAATTTTTTCAAAAAGAAAAAAAAAAAAAAAAGGCATCATTCATGATAGAAAATTATGCTTGAACAATTATGAGATGAAATTATGCTTTATCGATAACACGGTAGCAAAATGGCGGTGCAGGAAAGAAACCTGTAATGAGTATGTTTCCATTCAGTTATTTTAGCCTTTTTTATATAAATAATAATAATAATAAATTGTATGATGTGAAATTAACCTTTTTATCTAAATTAAAATAATAATCTGAAACAGTTATTTACTCTTATGCTTCCATTCAGTCATGTTTAGCCTTTTTTATATAAATTATAATAATAAAAAAGTACTATATGAAAGTAACTTTTCATCTAAATTAAAACATCAATCTTAAATAGTTATTCGCTATTACACTTCCTTTCTAGCATTAGGGTTGCCGCAATTATTTTTGGCAGCATTGGCATCAACATTAGTTTGGCGATTTTTTACGGCCCTCGAAACCGAATAGTACCCAATTTTCCAATAATACCATATTAATTTATTTACTCCTTACATTTAGAACAATGCATAAAAATAATATCCTCAAATGATTAAAAATACTAACTTACCTAATCTTCTTCAGAATCTTCATTACGTGGCACGCACACTTTCCTACAGAAAGAGTTCTCCAATTGGCTGCAGTTCTACTGCTAATTTCTAAATCCGAAATCCAGTAGTCAACTGGCAGTCTATTCACCCACTAATAAGAAATTGATAAAATTTCACCCATATTCAAACTACTTTCAGCAAACCACGTACCCTTCCTTACACTCCGTTTCACAAAATGTCCATTTTCACCAGATTTCTTGCACCGCCATTCAAACTTATCTGTAATATCCTTCCTTTCACACAATCTCATTTCATTCCCACATTTTGGACATTCATACTTATCCGCAATTAAACCTACACTCATACACCAGTCAACCAATTCTTTTGAATTATCAGATAAACGCATTAAAAATTTACAATTCACTTTAGATAGCGCCATGCAATCCAAAAATTAATCAACACTATTTCACACAGCACACAATAAAGCTTAATGCAAAATAATATAGTACTACAGATATTTTTCCAAATTTACCCCCTTTTCTGATTAAAGAACTGTAATTCGTCCATTAATGTCACATGACATATCTCATGATCTCTCATTTCCCTCACACAAAATAATGCGTAATCGGAACTGAGTACTTCTCACATTATTACCAAAGTCCTAGGTAGTCCTCAACATTTTTCCTCCAACAATCTGCTAGCCGAATTACGCTTATGCTAGAACTTTTATGGAACAAAAGTGCTTAATCATGACGAAGATTAGCTGCGAAATTTGGAGAAATTGCAGAATCGCCCACTGCTTGCCACGTTTTTAAGAACTGCACATACACAGTATCATGCATGTACACGTCGACCTATTTTCACTTAAAAAAACATCCCAGAATTGCACAAAAATGGCACTGCGCCATACTCTTGACTTTATCCATGTACACTGCTTAAGTCCTAGCTAGTAACCTTTATCGCCTTACCAAAATGTCGCCAAACTACCTGTTACCATATTCCAAAGATTAGTCGAGTTCATTAGCAGGAAGAGATTCTGAGGAACAAACTTTGAGAGCTCGAAATACATAATAGTAAACAGAAGCCATTTTTTTGCTAGCCAGGTAACATGAATTAGCATGGGGAGGTAAACAAATAGAAAAGGGCTTATGCAATTCAAGCTTTAAAACTCATTTTAAAACAAATCATCAATTTACAATCCAAAGACATTTCGCTAATTTGCGAGAGCTTCAAAAATATTGCCCCCGTATAAAAAAAAAAAAAATTTAACCGAGAACTGTCAAAATCCAAACTCTGAATGATTAATAATATTTATTCAATTTTTAAATCTAGAATACTTTTAGGGAAAAAGAAAGGTACTTTCACATTAACACAACCACCTTGGTACAATTCGGCGATTTTTTACAGATGGAAAGGTAAAAATTACCGTACTTAACGGCATATAAGATGCACTTTTTTTCCTAAATTTGGTCTTAAAAAAGTTACCTGCATCTTATATGTGAAGGATAACTTTCAATACTGAATGCTATTTTTAGCCTGGATAAAGGACTAGACACACATAACTTTTTCTACATCTGCCATTAATTATTTTGCGCACACGTGAAATATCTGTCGCCAAAAAGCGCCAAAGCTCGAAACTGATGTCGAAGTTCGAACAGGTTCGATGGTCACATTAAGTCTATGGAGCCCTTCCTTCTTTACGTAGACTTTCTTTGACTCAGCTGACACATGTGTCGGTATCGATGCTACTCTGTATAAACGTGTCGGTATCCATGCTACTCTGTATAATGTTGGTATCGGTGCTTAAAACTATTTGTTTAAAAAAATACCCTGGAAAATATGACTACAGGAAACAAGAAATTAAGCTATAAAATTCAGTATACACTAGAGTGTTAAACTACGCCAAAGGGCATGGAAACAGAGCAGCAGCAAGGCATTTCGGTCCACCATCTACCAAAAACATGAAACGTACTTGGCGACTGCAGGAAGATCAGCTGAAGACTGATAAAAAAACAAAAACATAACCTTCCATGCCCAGCTCCATCTTGGCCTGAACTTGAAAATGGAGTAAAAATGTGGGTGATAGATAAGAGAAAATCTAGGATAAGTGTTTCAACCAAAATGATAATCAATGAGGCCAAAGGATTTGCAGAAAAACATGGGAATCAGAACTTTTCAGGGTCTGAGGGCTGGTGCTACAGGTTCAGGAAAAGGTAAGGCTTATCAATGTGCACGAAAACAACTATTGCATAGAAAATGCCAGCAGATTATGAAGAAAAAATACTAGCATTTCATACATTTGTTATAAATGCACGCAAGAAAACTTCTTTTGAGCTCGGTCAAATAGGAAATATGGATGAAATTTTACTCACATTTGGTGTACCATACAATAAGACTGTGAATATTAAAGGGTCTAAATCAATAACCATAAAAACCACACGTCATGAAAAAACCCAATACAGTCAAAAGTCGTTAATCCGGACTCGTCGGTACTTCGGCAATTCCGGATTATCGATTTTTGCGGATTATAGATCATCAGTTTAAATCTGGTAAGATGGCATGCAGAAAATATGAAAAAATATGAAAATATGAAACCGTAATTTATGAAATAAAGAACAATTATGATCTAAAGGGTATCAAAATTTACAAAAAAAAAAAAGCTTAATATTTATTTGTTTACATATTAAACATTTCTTTCAATGTAAGTTGTTTAAGTTGCTTTGTTTTATGTGATAATACTTTCTCTTTAAGTTTATAAACAGACATAATTTCTTGTTCAGTTACAAAGTTCCGCTGTTCAAGTCCTATAATTGCTGTGTCGAGAATACCGACTAATTTGTCAATCGAAATTTTTTCGTTTTTAATAACCTCTGTGTCACTTTCTTCACTATCGGAAGTGAATTATAATGTCGAGGAATTTGATTTAAATCATATGAAAGACAGAGTACATCGAGATGAAATACTACATTTAGTAATGAATTATAAGCCAAATAAGATAAAAACATCTGCCCTGAAGATAAGGATAGTGCTGACAGATCAACTTCCAATTCATTGCGCGCAGCCGCGTTTCTTCTCCCCCCCCCACACACACACAGAGCAGTGTGAAATTGATAAACAGATTTCAGAATGGTTAGAGAAACAAAGGATATGCCTTTACCCATTTTTTGCAGCAATTCCACTTTTTGTTTGATGGACATCGAAACATACTTTCGCTTTGTAGATCCTTTGGGAGCTCCAGCATCGGAAATTCTATTTGACATATTCGAAAGTTCAAGCTTACTTTTATAAAATTACTCTAACAGTCTGCAAAAAATAATAAGGCAGATCCAATTCGAAAATTAAGGAACAACGCAATCTGCAACATTAACTGAAATGGATAATTAGATATTTTCAGCTTATACCATCCGTTATACATTAAACATGCATGCGTAAACGTATTATGTGCATGCGCACACGCATATGCACAGCCGTAAAGGTCCAACGCACCGCATGCGCAGAAAGTTTTTAGCTTTGAGGTCCGAATTATCGACTTTTGACAGTTTACGGTAGTTCCAATATGTTGTGCTGATAGCACAAAACTACCACCATTTTTCATTTTCAAAAGAAAAACTTATCCGAAAGAAAACTTCCAATCTGTGTAATTGTTCATGCTCATCCGAAAGGCTGGATGGACAAAGCTGGAATGAAACTGTGGTTACAGAACGTATGAGGAAGGCAACCTGGTGGACTATTAAGAAAACCCTCTCTTTAAGTTTTAGATCAGTTTAGAGCCCACAGAACTGAAACCATAAAGAATAAAGAGAATTAAAAACCCAGATAGTTGTCCTTCCTGGTGGACTGACTAGCCAACTGCAGCCTTTAGATGTATTGGTGAATAAGCCATTTAAGGAAAAAGTGCAAGAACGATGGAACAAGTGGATAGGAGAGCCACATCACACCCTCAGGTAGAATGAAGCGGCCCTCTATTTCACAAGTGTCTGAGTGGGTAAAAAGATCTTGGGAGGACGTAAAGGCTGAAGTAATTGTTAAGTCCTTTAAGAAGTGCGGAATCAGTAATGCTCCTGACGGAACAGAAGAGGACGTATTATTCGAAAAAGGTGATACTAGCGATGATGGAAACAGTAGTGAAGACGATATTCTCGTTTTCGATGATGATGATAATAAAAAGGATTTTTATGGTTTTGAAAGTCTAATTTCATGATAGGCAACGTTTTCCTTGAATCTGTGTTTTTTGTTGTTTTTGCTTTATTTTGTATTATGTTTGATTGCTTGACGTTCATTCATTTATTCATAATTGAAATTTACATATAATGCTCAAAATAGCTTGACGTTGGTTAATTTTCCTTAATTAAAAATATGTTTGGTAATTGTATTCAATGATTGTTTGTTTATTTGGCTTTGACGAAACATGAGAACTAAAAGAAACCACATTTTAAGTTATTGTGGTACTGCACTATCGCACGTACTATTGAAACTTTTTTTTCCTTGTGTGTGGTCTTCTAAATAAGGGTGTGTCTTATACGCCAGTGCATCTTATATGCCGTCAAATACGGTACTTATCGGGTGCAAGTTGGTAATTTCTGAAACTTTTTAAAAAAGATTCCCCAACTGTCTTTACTTTTCATAAATATAATCATTTAAATACAGATTTTAATTACTAAATAAGGATTATATGGTGCAAAAATAAATAAATAAAACATTCATATTTTGCAAAATTGTTCTGTAATTTTGCACTGTTTTTCTTCCTGTGTACACAGCAAACTGTTTTCTCTTAAAAAGCATCACACAACTACACAAACCTGCCATCATTCACAACTTCGGCACTGCTAGCAGACTATCTATCAGATGCATCTAATTATTGTTCCCTTTAGCAGTTCTGAGAGAAAATACTGTTTTTCCATAGAACTTTTAATGCAGTTTTTCCCACAGCTGCCAATTTCTAAAAGCGAATATTTTAAAATTGAATTCAATGCAAAAAATATCATGATTTGTATATAAAAACCATTGGAATGCAAAGCAACTTCTACTAAGGTGATTGCAATATATATAACATGGAAGTTTTACAAAAAAAAAGGGGGGGAATTTCTAATACAGGAATTTCCAATAGATTTGGTATTAACTCCCTGGGAAACTGATGAAGTTTTAAAAGGGATCAATGATCAAGGAGTCAAAAGCCAAATATGCATCGGAAAATTGGTCGACATACTCAAGATCCTACTATTTACAAAAGAATTTATTAATAATGAATTGGTTATTGAGCTCTAGTGTAGAATTACGTGCTCCTTTCGATTGGTAACAATTTTTTTTTTAAATTTTGGCAATGAAACCTCACTTCTGGTTACCACGATAGTTTTAACTTTGTTTTAGCTTACCGATTTTATTTAAATGAAAATGGATTAATGTGTACATGGACATATTTAAAGCAGAGCACAATGCCTAGTTTGTGCAATTCTAGGATGTTTTTTTAAGTAAAAACAGATCGATTTGTACATGGACACAGATCTTGTGCAATTCTTTGACTTCTTATTTTGGTTTTGTGTAGCGGCCATCTTAATTTTTTTTTTTTTTTTTTTAAATTTAGTCACAATTATTTTTATTATGATTATTTTGTATGTGGTATATAAATAGTGAAAAAGGTAAATGGATCAGTGAAGAAAATCATTCCTTTAAAAGGGGTCAATGTAAGGAAGTTGGGAATCGCTGTACTAACTGATCATAAAAATATCCAGTTGTTAAAAATGGGAATCATACCCAAGATAAAACTAGTTTCACTTGTTTAAACAGGTATGAAAAATATCTATACGGGAAACCTCATTTAATCAAAAAGCTTAAAGAACAGGTTCTCAAGCTATTAACAAGGTAGAGTTTTCATATAAAATAAAACAATTCCAAAGATAAGTTCTCATATATAAATATGACAGTTAAAACATTTTACAATTTCATGTTCATGAACATCATTCTAGGGAATAAAGGTTCACGCTTCATAAAAATTTTTATTTTAAAAGACAGGAAAAAATTTTAGAAAACAAAAAACAAAAAAATACATACTTTATAATAGGTTAGATAACACATGGAAATTGATATTCAACACAGCAAACTTTTTAAATACTTACTGTCAACATTTCATTACGAATGAAAAATTATTATTAATAATTTCAAGAACATGTCACTGGAACACTCAGAGAAAAGAAAATTAGCTAAATTTTCAGTAACCAGTTAAAATCAGTTATTTGTGTAGGATACTTGATACTACTGAACCAAATTACATACATCACATTTTAACAAACATTAATGGATGGTACATAACGTGTAAATTACCATTCAATTTCTGCATTTTTCTTCAAATAATTTCTAACTATTATACACATTATATGGCGAATGTGAGTCTATATTTCAATAAAACATTATATGTAAGTTATCACAAGTATTATATATATCATATAAATGAAAGCAATCTTGAATAACAAATCAGTACATTTCGTATTTGAAAAAAAAGTGTTCCGATGTTCTTGACCGTTACGTGAAAAAAAAAAATTCCGAAAACAAATTTTACATACCCACTTCTTTCCACATTGCAAGATGTGTTGTCAAAAAGCCGTCACGAATGGCTTTTAAAACCATTTCATCATCATCTTGCCAAAAGTTTTTAAAGCAAACGATGTTATCCAACAAATTATTTTTTGCGTACTGAGCAGCTTCCTTTCCACCATGGCCGTCGAAAATGCCAAAAAAAGCGTATTCTAAATCTTTCTTATCTTCTGTTTGTTGATATGCTACAACAAATGCATCTTCCATATATTTTCTTCCACCTTGGCTACTCTGACCAGTGACTCTTAAAGTTATTTCACATGCAGACATGCTTTCACCGCCAGTTTCCTTTTAAACACAAAAACAGATGTGCAGGGAAATCTTCCTTCTACGTACGTTGGATCCCTACCCACGGGTATTTCAGCGCAAGCGCATTACGCATGTTAAGACAAGAACGAACGGACTTTTTTTTTGTCAAGATTTACACTTATGCGTGCAATTGTCAAGTGAAATTCTGATAAAAGTTTGGTGACTTCTAAGTACTTTATTTCAAATTACATTAGTCTACATTCTGCAAATATTAAAATACTAGTTAAGTCATAATGAATATCATAATCAAATATACTTCATATTTTAAAGCATTTCTGTTATGTCGATACCAATTAAAGAATGGTGGAGGTAATCGATTTAAATTTATTTTAAATTCATATTAAACAAAATTTAAATTTGAGATTGAGGCTCATCTTCTCAATATATTAATTTGAGATAAGAAGCGAAGACTTATTCCAATATTATGTAGATTAAAATTTGAATACTGAAGGCACATATTTACTTTAGAAAAAGAATCAAAAGAAAATTCGAATTTCTTCGCCTTCAGATTAAAATCTAATTCAAATTCCTACTATAAAATTTTATGCTACTTACCTTTTAACCTTTCTATACTGTTTTCCTTAGGCTTTGAGCTTAAGTAATAGAAAAAATAAAAGGGTAGATAATACCCAAGGTCCGTGGATAATACCAACGTAAAATGAGTAAACGGACAAGGAATATAACTTTTAATATTCAGTAATTTGTAAATGGCAACATTTAACATTTAGTATTTAATAGCTTGTTAATGACAGCACTTTTGGATACATGTAAAAATAGAAATATCTTAATACTGCAGTTACCTGTAAATAAATAGTTTAGAGAGTTAAAAGCGCAAAATGAAATTCTGAGTTATAAAATTGATCATAGTATGACAGATTTTGGGAAGGAAGGTTTTTTTATATACCATTTCGCCTGCACCTACTCAGTTTTTACGTTAGTTTAACTAAGAGGAGCAAGCTACTATTATCATAGCGAGAATGAATTCCTTTAAATGAGGAAGAAGTTAGACGAATTTTAGGGGATATTGACCTTTCACGGGTAAATCAATAGAATGTTCAAACACTTCTTCAGCTTCATGCTGAGCACTTAAATATTCTTAAATCAGGTATTTCTAACTCAAACTGGCTTTATACAGCCACAGAAAACATTCCCCCTATCGTTCTTGCGGACTTTAATGGGTATTGGGATAAATTGAAAGAGAAGATCGAAGATCAACTTGAAATAAAGAAATATAAATGAAAGCTAACATGAAAGACGATAGTGTGAATATTCGCGCTTATTCAACTGATGACTACCGTACTATAACGCGCATGTTGCAAGACGAAGGTGTTCCCTTCCATACATTTCTCATCAATTCCGAACGATCTATTGAGGCTATAGTGAAAAGATTACCTCGCAGTACTAACATCGAAGTGTTAAAGCAGGAAATTCTCGACTTAAGCCTCGTTTCCACTACTGCGTACGAACGCGTTGATTGCGTCAATTGAAGACACGCCTACGGCATCCGTACAAGCGTTTCCACTGCCGCGTATCCGTAGAATATTTTCATTTTCCGCCACTAGGTGTCACTGTAATATTTTGCCGCCAAACAAATTAATATTTTGCCGTGTAATATTTTGCCATGTAATATAATGCCGTGTAATAATTTTGCCATGTAATATTTTGCCGTCGCGAGTTACGACGCTGAACATCTGAATTTTTTCCCGCTTAAGTGAGTATTGTTTGTTTTGGATTTGATATGGATCCTGACGTAAAAAGTAAAAAAATTTTGTTTACTAAATTTCCATGTTATTGGAAATTTTTATTTCTGCTTATGAACTGCGAAAGTAAAGTACGCTAGCAATTTTTAGATAACTAAGGTTATTATGCATATTATGAACATCACTAATTCCATAGAAGCTGAAGTAAATTTTAAAAAAAATTTTGCGTTTCTAGAAGCCTTAAATACTAATGAAATAATATACATATTATTAAAACTAAAATGTACTGTTAATGAAAAAATAAACAAATAAATAAATAAAATAAAAAAGTTAAAGGAATTAAAAAATAGTTGGTACTTTAAAAATACAGAGCAACTGTAAAAAAAGGTTCATAATATTTACACAAAATTAGCTATGCTTGTATACCGCTGACTTCAGGGTCATAGCTGGATAATTTATTAGAAATCTCGTTTGTTTTAAAATGCACTGTGGACAGTTATATTTTATGCATAATCAATAAAATATTATTTTTAATTTAAACATTTTTAATTCATATCTCTTTTGATAGAAGAAGTTGTAAAAATAAGATTTTTCTCTTTATATATACACACTTTAGGTAAAGAAAATGGAAAATTTAATTATTTAATTCCTGCGCTTCTGCTGGAGAGGAGTGAATTTAAAAGCAATTATTATAGTAATTTTTTGTTAAAAATGTTTAGGGCATTAATACTGTCTCATGTTAATTGGAATGAAAGTTTAGAGTCGTAAACATCCCAAAGTCTGAGCACATGTGAACTATTCAAGGGAGACCCAATCCGCCTTGTCCCAGCGGGACCATATGATTAAAAATTGGTCAACCCTCCTCCAAACCAAGATGATGGCAACCAGAGACACGCGGTTCTTCCTTTCATTAGCTGAGCAAAACAAAAAATTAATTTAAAAGCCAACCAAACCACACATTAAAACCGGGTCCCCAAAGCCCGAGCCCCGAGTACACAAAAATTAGTGTAAAGAAACCAAAAAGAACTTAAAAATATACAATCAGCATTCCAACTCTCGCTTACTCTAAAAATCATGCTGATAAAACATCACAGAAAACATAAAATAGCTAACCAAAAATAAAGAAAGGTTAGTAGAAAAACTAAAGACAAGAAAATGACACAAAACACAAACACTTACGCAATCAAACAATCTCAGACAAAAACACTCACAGAGAGGCAGATTCTGTCACACAATAAAACTCGCTTCAAACCATAAAACAACATAAATAACTAAGCACCTCAAAGGTCCATTGGGGAATACCCAAAAGGAAAAAAACCTGCAGAAGGTCACACCAAAGCCGCACGTAATAAGGTGTTCTATAGTTAAAAATGCAATAGAAAATAATTATAATCTGACAGCAATATTAATTTTAACTTTGCTACTTAAAGCCCCGGTTAGAGCAGAACAAAATAACTTCAATAAAGTAAAATAAAATCCTCAGCTCACAAATGATTGTTAAATTGATAAAATTATCTTAAAAACATATAAAATAACTTAAAAGCCTAAAATTCAATTAAAATATCTAGACTGTGATCTATGATGTTATTACAGAGTGCCTAAACTGTAAGTATGTGCTGTAAACATATGTTTAAATTAATAAAAAAAAACAGACAATACAGCATACAATACATACACATCAATAATACATAAAGGAAAAAATAAATTAGACAAAATAATTGAAATATTTAAAGACATAATTTAAACTAATACACCAAATGTCACTCTATTATTGTTTATATAAGACATTGCATATCTAGAGAATCTTTTTAAAGTTTCAATACTTAATGATTTATCACTAAAGCATTCGATTCTCAAATCCTAAAGGACAGTGATTGAGGAAATGCTCTGCGTTCCCAACTACATGACAAACGCCACATAAATCTGTATTTTGCAAACCAAACCTAGAGAGGTACGCCGGGAAACGGCCATGTCCAGTCAAGAACTGATTCAGATCTATGTCGCTAATCGGCTTCATTTCGATTTTAATTTTAATATACTGCAATAAACCCGCGCACCTCTCAGACTCCTTCCATTGTAATGTCCAGATATTCAAATAAAAATTTTTCATATTTCTAATGGCATAGCTTGTCGAACCGGACGTCTCAAAGAATTCAACTCCTTCATCATAAATAGCTTGTTTTGCCAGCACGTCGGCTCTTTCATTTCCGGTAAAATCAGCATGGGCCTTTACCTAATGTAAATAAACATCCATGCGTTGTTTCAACAATTTTAACAAGAACTTAATTTCAAAAATTAGAACATTGGCTGTACGGCCCAGGACAGAGACTGCAGCATAGACATACAATCAGAGTAAATATGTACAGTATTTACACAGGTCAAATTACTCTTAATCCATTGTAAAGCCTTAAGGAGCGCACAACATTCCGCTTGAAAAACAGAATTGTAACTATTCAACTTGTCCATTTTATTTACAATTTCAACACCAAAAAAGTAAATTACAAAAGCTGCACCAAACTGACAGTCCTGTCCCGACCCGTCATTGTATACGTCTATTTCTCCTATTACAGGAAGAACACAATCAAAGCAAAAGGTACAATACTCTGAGGGATGTACAAAATCTGTAAAAAAATCTTACAAACATATGTTTTGTAATTAAAATGTCATTATAAAGTTTAAAATCCATTCTCTGAGTTTTAAATAAGAATTTCTCATAATAAAATTTATACATAACAGAAAGCGGCGACGTGCCGGCAAGAACACAGAGCACCTCAGTCGACACTGTGCGAAAGCATCTTGTGATTGCTAGGCACCAACTCCTTTGTATTGAGTCGAGTTTGCTCCTTAGTCTAATCAGTTACCCCACAACTCCATGCACCAATTCCATAAAGTATCTTTGGAACTATAACACAGTTTAATATATCCTTTAACCCTTTGCGGCGCACTATACATTAACGTTGGAATTTCAACAAAAAAAAATGTATGCAGTATATTTAGTCCTAAAGGAGTATACAGGTAAAATTTTGTAAAAATTGCACTTACCGTTTTAATTCTGTGGGTGTTCCATGAGGTGGAACACTGCGCCGCCAGAGCTTTTAAAAGTGCGACTACGCGAGCATTGCAGTGAAGCACGAAAATGAGTAGAAGCGTTTGTATAAGAATGAAAAAACTCTGTATTATGGCTGTATATATGGTTTCCTGGATATACACAATATTCTTGAATATATACGGATAAATGAGATAAATATCTATATACACAAGTCCTATATACAAAAATATTTACAAATTTTCCTATTTCTTAGCTTCGTGAAATTGTTCAAAGCAAGTCACACCTTTTGATGGAAGCACAAACCAACTTTGCGGGTTTTGTACATAAAACTTGTTTTGTGCGGCTTCTGCTTCGTGCTACAATGTGCACATCGTCTACGCGTACCCTTCACTGGTATGTGTTCAACACTACTGTAGCGTTTTCCCCCGGAAACCTTTACTTTATGCCTGGGAGTATCTTCAGGTCTTGAAGGAAGTCGCCTCTTCAAAGTTATCTCTGACGCTTTCATGGCACAGAGAGAACACAGCAAATTTAAACGAAAATCTTTGGGCTATAATATAAGGGTAATTCATGAAACACTTTTAGCGCTTCGGAAAGAGTTAGACCTCTCCGCGCTATTTATGGAAAATTAATAATAAAAAAGTTAACTACGATTAATATTAACAATAAAGGAAAAATAAGCCTATAATATATACATACACGAAAAATATCTACACAATTATTGAAAATAAACGGGAATGAGACTAAAAAGCGATAGCAAAAAATTCGCGCAGGTCTAAGTAAAGATGAGTTAAGCTACTAATAAAATTCCCGCCTAAAAAACGACTCCCAAAAAATTCGAGATGCCAATATTAAGGCTTTCATAACACAAAACACATCTCACCCCTCAATACTGCTTTATTTGAATTCATCCCCCCCCAAACAACGGAAACAGAAAACGTAAACAGCGGATGTTCTCTCCTAAGCACAGATGTTCTGATTCGCAACAGCATGAGATCGCTGAAGGCGCAGTGTTTCCGCTAATGGAACACCCGGGTTTATTCAATGATTCTGCGTACGGTTTTTGTCTGAAAGATTAAAAAAAATATAGAACAGATAATTTGGAGTACAGCCAGCAAAATTATGCCTAATTTTTTTTCCAAATAAAATTTTTTATATCATTAAAAAAATAGAGAAAAATACTTGAAAAAAAGAATAAATGAAAAATCTGCGTCTTCTTGTGATATTCTGCTATCTACTGTTTAAAAAGAAAAGTTCAAAATATATTATAAAGGCATTTTTATCTATTTACGGTTGAATTTAAAGGTTTCAGAAGCGATTCAATTTGGGTGTTCCATGTAGTGGAACACTGAGCCGCAAAGGGTTAACACTTGAGCCTTGTAAGAGAGGGTATCACCGGAGAACGATTGCTTATAATACATTAATATATCGTCAGAACATTGGTGAACTTTTCGAAAGTGTTCTGAAAAAGTAAGTTTACAGTCTATAATAATGCCTAGGTATTTGATGACGTCTGTAAACTTGACTCTCTGACCATGGTATCTAAATCGCGGTGGTCGCACCTTACTTCCGCCACGCGGGAACAAAATCGCAGAGGTCTTGGCTATATTAAAATCCAGTCCCTCACCGATCCTCCAATCTTCCAGCGGTTTCAGAACTGTTTCAAACAAACGCTTAAGTTTTTCCAAAGAATATCCCTTCATTAAGATTGCCAAGTCATCTGCGTAACTAATAAACTTTACATCATCGGGGAATTCTAAAATTAGAACTTTGTTCAATTTAATGTTCCAAAGCAGGGGAGCACTGCAGGAGCCCTGCGGGCATCCCATATGAATATCTAATTCAATCTGCGCATCTTCATGTTTGAAGGCGTTGTAAATGATTTTTCGATTACTGAAATAAACTTTGCACCAAATTTTTAGGGGCCTTTAGCCGTGGCCTTCGAGATTAGATGGCCTGGTCAGCTGCAGAATCACGTGATTTGACGTCAAGTAAGGCGTCTGCACTTTCACCCTTCGCACTGCATTGTGTGGACACTGCAAACGAAGACTTCTTATTACGTTGATTGCGTGCTGTATATTTTTATTATTCGTGTCTTTTTTATTGCTAAATTTAAGTAATGTTGTTAAGGATATTTTCGTTCTTAAATTGAGATTACTAGTTAACTTATTTGTTAACAAGAATAACGATCGACGTCTACGTAGAGCTGTCTTCATCTTGCCTGCACGATGTTGCGTTCCAGCATGCAAATCCAATTACGATGGCACTAATGAATATGTATCAGTATTCAAATTTCCAAAAGGTACAGTAAAACGGGATTTATGGATCAAAAAAATTCCAAGGAAAAATTTTATTTCAAGTGATCGCAGCGTTGTGTGTGAAAAACATTTCGAAAAGATGATATTATTCGCTATGATTATTTACCAACAAACGAAGGTACTTTTATTCAGATGTGTAGAGGGCATCCTAAATGAAACAACAATGCTTACCCATGCATTTTTTCTGGTTGTCCAAAATACTTATCTGAAAGTCCAACCCCTCAGAGGATGAGCAGGGAGGAAAAAAGAGCTAAGATGGAGAAGCATATTTTTAAAGAATTTTTGAGAAAGGACAAAATAGCATCATTTGAGGATTTTTCTTCTATGTTATTAAATAAATTAAATTTTTCAGATACTTAAAATATTATTTTACACAAATCTGTTGCTGGTATTTATATTTTATTGCTCAGTTTTCATCCATATCCTAAAATTGAGAAACGTATCTTTGTATCGCTTAATATAGATATAGCAGTTTATCTAGGAGATAAAGTTATTCCAGTTGAAAGTAAAGAAGAGCCAGTAAAGAAGTTGAACTGCATTCTTTACTGGTCGAAGATTACTTTACTGGTTCATGCTTACAATTATCATGGCAAAATAAATTAATAAAAAAACTGCAAAAACATATATATACAAATAAGTAATAAAATAATACAATAAAACTAGGAACCCAACCACAAACATACAATAATAAAGCTATATTTCACAATCAATATCCAAATGATCTCTTAAAAAATTCAATTCACTAAGTCAGTGGTCGGCAAACTTATTAGCCAAAGAGCCAAATATAAACATTACAACAATTTAAAAAAAAAAAATTGGGAGCCAAATCTGATTATTTAGTAAACTTTTATTACACTAAATAAAACTAAATTTAATACTTAATAAATATTTATTAATGCGAACAATGTGCTTGCATCTCCTTGGAAAGTTTGAGTAAGTCAGGTTTCTATGTTGTTGTTTTTAATTTTAGGCATGATTCCAAGTTCTCATCAATAAGACGACTTCTCAGTTTACTCTTAATAATGTTCATGCGTGAAAAAGATTGTTCGCATATATATGTAGAACCGAAAAGGGAAAGAACAACAAACGCAAGCTTTTTTAGCTGATCGTAAAAGAGTCAGGAATACTATTCCAAGCGTTGAAAATGATCATGTCTTCCTTCTCCAGGTCATTCAAAGCAGACCACTTGTGTTGTGAACTAAGATCACATTTTTTTCTTCTCCAATATTTCTAATTCAACACAAAGAGGTTCGAATTTAGAGCGCCATATCTCCTTGTTTTATTAAATCCAGCAATTGTATTTCAAAGCTACCAATGCCAGTTTCAAAAGGAGAAAGTTTCAACTCGATTATCGTAGCATTAAGAGGAGTTTTGACAAATGCTAAAGTTGCTCTGCTGTTTTTAAATTCTTGAAACCTGCTGAGAAATGCTTCCCTCATATTTAAAACTATTGTTTTAAAATGGTATTTATCAAGAGAGGAATTATTTTCTTGGCGATGCTTCAGCAGGCTCGGAAAGTGAAACAATGTTTCCCTTTCAAAATCTTGTGCAAAAATGGATAATTTGTTTTCGAATGTTATTGCTTTCTAACATCGAAAAAATTTTTATTTTCCTTGTAGTTTACGATTAAGCTGTTTAGATGAGACTTAACGTCTACCATGAAATAAAAGTTTTGGATCCACTAATCGTCTGTTAGTTCTGGATACCCTTCTCAAGGAGAAATGCTTTAATTTCCGGAAAAAGGGACACGAAACGTTTTAAAACGTTCCCTATTGATAACCAACGTAACTTGTTATGAAGCAGATCAGCGTACTTACTCTCCATTTCAAATAAAAATTCTTTTAATTGGCGATGATTAAGAACTTTAGCTAAAATGGAGTTCATAATGGTAATCACTAATTCCATAACTTTACAAATCTCTTCCGGATATGTTTCCTCACAAAGCGCTTCTTGGTGAATGATACAATGGCAAACAAGTATCTCGTGATTAATTTTTTCTTTCAAAATAGCAACAACCCCTTTTCTTATGCCTGTCATACTTTTGGCCCCATCTATTGAAATCGACACATTAAAATTAAACACATTAAAAAATACAACGTTTTAATGAGACAGGACAACGGCAGACACGATAGGTAAAACAAAACTGTTTACACTGCAACTGCTGCTCTGTGATGCCAATTTGTACCTTCACTACTTTATAAAAAGCATGCATCCGCATGCCGGTAGCTTGCACATGGTTATGTTTACGTTTACGAAAACTAATAAAATTGAACTCGATGTTCGTTACGTATTTTTACAACAATATAAAATTTTAATTACCTTATATTATATATACCTAATATAATTAATTTTAATCTTTTTACTCAAACAAAAAGTTATACATGTTCTCGATTTATGGAAGAATTTTAATTTATCAAAATAAGATGTAATTTTTTTATTACCACGTTTTTTTAAATGAAAATATTATTGCGCCTTTCGTGGATATTTGTACCAGAGCCGCACTTAAGGAGCCAAAGAGCCACATGCGGTTCTGGAGCCGCACGTTGCCGACCACTGCACTAAGTAAACAAGGACAATTTTTGTCCATTGCGTGATGGCCAATATCAAAATTAGTTTGAAACTTCTCATTTGAATACGTGCAATTAGATGCACATGTGCACATGTATATACATTCACATAAAAGTGAAAAAATGTATATATATATATATACCTACAGGGTTTCAAAATAAATTAAATTTAAATAATTCTCTTGCGCCATTGCTGCAAGGAATGAAATTTGAATTTAACAAACATTTTCTATTCGTAAAAAGCAAATTTAAAGTTAATTAAATTTAAATGAAATTTAATGCAAACAAATAAATGATTAATTATTGCTGCGAACTAATATACAATATCATTTAAATTCTGAAAGCATACGTAAATCAAGTGCAAGTATCAAAATCCATGAATAAATATATAATTCCGAAAATTTATTTATCCTATTATTCACTTATGCATTTTTATAAATTTTTTAGGATTAAATCTATCCTATTATTCACTTATGCATTTTTATATTTTTTTAGGATTAATAACCTATCCTATTATTCAATTATGCATTTTTATAATTTTTTTAGGATTAATAATCTATCCCATTATTCACTTATGCATTTTTATAAATTTTTTAGGATTAATAAATTTTTAGAATTATATATTTATTCATGGATTTTGATATTTGCACTTGATTTACATATGCTCTCAGAATTGATATTGTAGATTAGTTCGCAGCAATAATTAATCATTTATTTATTTGCATTAAATTTCATTTAAATTTAATTAACTTTTAATTTGCTTTTTACAAATAGAGAATGTTTGTTAAATTCAAATATATATGTACAGGGTATGCTTTAAATTAGTATTATATAATTTTCAAACTTTTTTGCGGGGGGGAAATTTAAATAAAAAAGAGCATAAATAAAACAATATATTTAACGCATATAATAATAGAAATAAATTATAAAACACGAATACAGATCAAATTGGAACAAAAAGCTGAGAAAGTTGCAGACAGGGTGCAAAACGCGTATGAGATTCGAACTCACGACCTCCAAAAGTAAGCATTATTACCGTCAGCTTTACTACTAAGCTAGCAACACACGGGAATATTTTAGCTTATATACATCATCAAGTAAATCAATTCTTAAAACTAAATTTTTTTGGTCCTATTTCAGTGTGCTATCGTCTGAAAAATTCACCAGAGTTTGTTCTTCAGCTTCTAGTACATTTTTTACAAAAAACATTATCTTTTAATTTCCATCGTAGCGGAGGTAAATTGTCTTCCTTAATGATAACTAAATCATTAATCTTTAAATTAGGCTGTACTTTAAACCATTTTGAACGTCGTTGCAAGTTAGAAATGTATTCATTGGACCATCTTTTCCAAAGGCTTTGAATCTCAACAAGCTTCCAACGTTGCAATATGGGCATTTTTTGATCGTGTAAAACTTTCTTCAGGTAAGGCAGTTATCGGGGTACCAATTAAAAAATGGCCTGGCGTAAGTGCAGAAAATTCTGATGGATCTTCAGACATTGGACACAAAGGTCGCGAATTTAAACAAGCTTCAATTTGAGCTAGCAATGTCGTAAATTCTGCTTGCGTTAGAAGTTGTTCCCCTATGGTTCGCTTGAGATGTAACTTTGTAGATTTGACTGCAGCTTCCCATAATCCTCCAAAATGTGGCACTGCGGGAGGATTAAATATCCACTTAATACCTTCGGTAGAGCAATATTTATTAACCAATTCATTTTCCTTCAAGGAATTTATTACTCTCTTCAGTTCCTTATCTGTAGCAATAAAATTTGTGCCACAATCGTGCACTTCTAGTGCACGATTGTGGCACTTCAATTTGTGCACTTCTAGTGGTTTTCCTCTTCGAGATACAAAGCGCTTCAAAGCGGCAATAAATGATTCTGATGTTAGATTGCCTACTTATTCAATATGTATAGCTCTTGTAGTAAAACACACGAATATACAAATGTAGCATTTCATTGGTTTTACTCCTCGATCTTGCCTGGGCTTCACTTGAAACGGCCCGGTATAGTCCATTCCAACCTTGGAGAAAACCTTTGACGGAACGACTCTAGACGATGGTAAGTCAGACATTATTTGGGTAGATGTTTTAGCTCGTACACGATGACATTTCACACATTTGAAAATCTGTTGTCTTACAACTGACCTAGCGTGGATTATCCAATATCCAATATTCCAATAATCACTGATAGCAATAGCAGGAGGCCAGCATGAAGATGGGACTCATAAAAATGATTTACTATAATCTGTGTTATGTGATATTTCTTGAGCAACAAAATAGGATAGTTTCTGTCCTGCGCGATGTTGGATTGTCTTATTCTTCCTCCGACGCGTATAAGTCCATTCTTATCGATAAAGGGATTCAAAGAAAGGATCTTACTATTTGAGTTTAACGGTTTATTATTCTTCAGAAGATTATATTCATTAAAAAACTCATTCCTTTGAACTACTCTTACAATTGCATTTCTAGCGTATTGCAGTTCTTCGGTTTTAAGGTAACCCTTAATCTTTGTTGCGGTAGATTTAGCTGAATTATTCGCAAACCGAAAACACCATGCGATGATGCATGTGGTTCTGATTGTATCCAGGACAAAACTATCATTGAATCACTCCATGCGTAAATATTGTCAACATGAATTTGTAATGAATTCTGCACAGCTTGAGCCAGATGCACTAATAGAACTGCAGAGCAGAGTTCTAAACGCGGAATAGAGATTACATTCAGGGGAGCTACACGAGTTTTTGATGTTAATAGCTGCACCGAAACTGAAGAATTATTTGAAGATTTTAAATAAATCACTGCGGCGTAAGCTTTCTCTGATGCGTCACAGAAACAATGAAGTTCTACATTTGTAGCTTTGGACAATAATACTCTACTAGGAATACGAATGCATTCAAGATTTGCGATGTCTTCACAATAGATTTTCCATCGTTGATTGATTTCATTTGGCAAGGGATCATCCCACGAGATTTGTAATTTCCATATATCTTGTAGCAAGATTTTTGCTGCAACTATAAAGGGTGCTAACCAACCAAGTGGATCAAAGATTTTCGAAATGGAAGACAAAATCATTCTTTCAGTAGAACGCTCTCTGTTTTCAGATTTCCAAAGTGACAAGTAAGCTCGTCTTGCGTTGGATACCACTCCAAACCCAATAATTTTATTGATTTCGTATCAACTACTGTACATGAAGAATTTGAGTTCTGAGCATTCAATGCAGTTTTTAAAATCAAGCGATCATTTGTACACCATTTGTGCAATTGAAAGCCACCTTTTTGTAAAAGTTCACTCAGTTGTGAAATTAACTCTACTGCGTCCTCTACTGTGTCTGAACCAAATAGGATATCATCAATATAACAATTGTGTAATATTATCTCAGCTGCCTTTGGGAATTTAGCTCCTTCGTCAATTGTTAGTTGTTTGAGCACGCGAGTAGCCAGGTATGAAGCTGAAGTAATGCCGTATGTAACTGTGCACAACCTGTAAGTTTTAATCGGCTTCGATGGATCATCTCTCCACAATATTTTTTGGTAATCGCGATCTTCATCATGAATTTGAACTTGTCGATACATTTTCAATAAGTCGCAGTGATGGCTATGGGATAGCATCTAAACCTCAAAAGAATTGTAAATAAGTCGTCTTGCACCTTGGGACCATTCATTAGTGTGTCATTAAGCGATATCCCTGATTTAGTTTTGGCACTAGCATTGAAAACGACGCGTAGTTTTGTAAGACTTGATTACTTTAGCACGTGATGATGAGGTATATAATAATGAAAATTTACTTTATCTAGATTATTATCGAATATTTCTTCCATGTGTCCAAGTGATAAATATTCGGACATGAAGTCTTTATATTGTTAATATACTTCAGGAGTTTTTATTAGTTTTTATTCCAGACTAAGAAAGTTGCGAAAGGCTATGGGATAGCATAATGATCTGGAATTACGTAACTCATTTCTTTTAGGCTTGAATGGCAATTTTACTGAGTAACGACCATTTTCACTACGGACGTTGTTTTCCACGAAATAGTTTTCACACAATCTTTCCTCTTTAGTTAAAGGTTTCGATGTGGGAATTTGTTCCAAATCCCAAAATGATTTAACTAATTCCTCCGTATTTACGTTTAGCGTATTGACTGAAACCTGCTTACGGTTTAGGAATTCAAAATGTGTAGTTCTAGCAATTACTTCCTAACTTAGAGCAAAATGCAATTAGAAGATTTTTGCCGCTTTTAATTAGCTCTCCATTGATCAAAGTAAGGAATACGTTAACTCCAAGCAAAATATCAATTTCTCCCGATTCATGAAATATAGGATCTACTAAAGTTAGATCTTGGAAGCTTTCATATAAATTCAAAGGTAATGTTACATTTGGAATGTTTCCTGTAATTTTGTCTATTATGTAAGCGAACGTTAAAATTCTGTAACTAGTATTAAAATGAGGTGTAAACAATAATTCCAACTTCTCCAGTACTAGTTGTATTGAAAGTACCTTAAGCATGATACTAATATCTGCGAATCCTTTATGCTCAATCCTAAATTGATAGCTGTTTCCCGACGAATGAATGATTTTTCACTACCTGAATCTAGTAAACATCTACAATTTATGAATTCCTTTTTTGAGTTTTAAACCTTAATTAAAGCAGTACACAAAATTGCCTTTTTCACACTTGAAGAGCGAGACTTTAAATACACTGCTTGTGAAATGGCAGGAAAGATGGACTAATGACTCCACAGGAAGACGAGTCTTCTCTTTCTTTCCAAAAGTTTCCCTCAGTCAAAGAAGCACATCGAATTTTTTATACTCAATTTTTCACTGGTCATGGACCTTTTAATAAATATCTCTTTCGATTTGGACTACGTACGACTGAGCTTTGTTCTTGCGGGGAGTTGGGAGACCCTGAACACTTTATCTTTCACTGTCCATTTACTAAAAACCTTCACTTGAATAAACCTTTAGATCAACACAGGCCAAAATGGGCTGAATTGATATTAAAAAACTCTAGTGAGAGTAAGAAATTTAAGGAAATTATGCTTTTCTGTCAGGAATTAAATTTTTCTCTAAATAATTCTCTCAGATCATCTCTATTGGGAGTGAGTAATTGACTTTCAGCGACTGTTAGATTTTTACTGTATAATGGTAATTGTTTAACTTTGTGTGTTTGATGCTTATTATTGTTCAGTTTTGTTGTTTCCACTACTTATGTTACTGATTTAAAATTAGAAATGGTTTTACGTAGAACAGACGTATCTGACATTGAATGCATCTATGCTCTTATAAATTGTAACGGTTACTTGTAGCCTATTACTTACTTATATTGTACAAATAGTCGGTTTTATTTGTGATGCACATAGTATTTGTTGTATGGTACTGAAATCGTTCTTAATCATATATATATATATCATGATTATTTTGTTCAGTTTTGTAATTGTTAATTAAATTTAACAGAAAATTTTTGTGACAATTTTATTATTTTGCATATTTTAATGCGTTCTTTTGTAATTGAATTGATTCACTTTGGTGAACTTGATAGGCATTAATTGTGCATTCTTTTATAAAAATTTGCATTCATGATAGTTATTTTATATTATTCTTTACTTTAATCTTGAATGCATTTTGTATTTGATTTTGAAATTCTGTAAAATTTTATGTCGGCATTTTTCTAGTATTGCATTTGTCTTAGCGATGCCAGCAAACCTAATCTAGAATAATTATTTTGTATACCTTTTTTCACTTTTCTGAATTGAATAGTTGACCTGTTTTTGTGAATTTGATTGGTTTTACTTGAGTTCTCTATTGTAAAATGTGCATTTAAGGCAGTATTTTATAATAATTTTCTTTGACTTGTTTTTGAATGTTTGACTTATTTTTGAATGAATGTGGTTTTTGGAATTGGAAATTTTTCATATCTTTATGTTGGCATTATTCTTGTACTGTATTTCTATCGCGTTGCCAGCAAACCTGATGTAGAGTTTTTATATTACTTGCAGTGGTTTTGTTTTTAAACCAAATTTATGTTTTGTATTGTAATAATATCTCAGGTTCAGTGTATTTTATGATAATATTGTTCAGTTATCAAAGTTATTGGTTCTTAATTCTGAATTCATATGAAAAAATTTTATTTGGCAGTTTATTATTGTCTTAGTTTATCTTTATGCATTTTTTTTCTAAATTGAATGATTCTTCTTGAAATTGTGAATCTAATTGATATTAATTGTGTATAATACAGTGATGAATGCATTATATTTTGTTTGTACCATAGTTTTTATTTAAATTAGTTGGACTCAGTTTTGAAATTGTTTGAATGCTTATAGGTACTACTTGTAACATGCTTTCTTTAGGGTCTATTATGACTATGTTACTTATGTTCTTGAAGGCCTTGTATGCCACTGTAAACTTATTCTGCTTAGTCATAATAAATAGTTTCTGGAGGCAGGGGCTTTAATCCGTGTAAGACAGACATCATGTCAGCTAGGTAATGGAGCCCCTGTTCTCTGGTTAACAGTACACAAAAGTACATGACTACATTTACCATTAGCATGAGCTCCCAAATGGTAATTTTTATAGCTGTTTGCACAAAGATTTGGAGAAACCTCACTCAAGCTGTTTTGTGTTTTAATTTGCGATTTCGGAACAAACACTTGTGCTTTCGGTGAAGGGAATCTAGATGCATTTTTTGGTTTAAAATTATTTTCTAAATGCAAAATGCTATGATGATGCTTAAAACAATGTTTACAAGTATTTGCACTCTTACACATTTTAATTTTATGGACATTAGACAAGCAATTAAAACAAAGTTTATTAGTCTTAACAAACTCTAGTCGTTTTTGCCCTGGTAAATTAAAAAAAATTAGAACACTTGTGTAAAAAATGATCTTCTTTACAAAATAAGCAAGTAGAATTAGTAATCAGAGAAGTAAACCTATTATACACTGGTTTATCTAATTTATTCGTTTTTAATAATTAAAGGTTTACTGTTCTGTAATGTTCTAGCGTAATTCTTCAAAAATTCTATCAAGTCATTTAACTTTGGTATTTCGTTTTTTTTTTTTTTTTTTTTTTTTTTTTTAATTGACGCTCCCACCACAACTTTGTCGAAACATCACGTTTTTGCAAAATAATATACATCAGCAAAGTATCACTAAAATTATCTATCCTTTGATCTAATAATTCCAATGAGCGAGTTATTTCGTTTACATTAACTACTAAATTTAATATCGAGGATGCAGATTCCGTTTGTATTTGTGAAACGTTAAGAATTCTTTTAATAAAAGCAAATATCTGTTCTCTTTTATTAGAAAATTACTCTTCTAGTAAATTTCTAGCAATACTGAAATTTTGATCAGCTACGGATAATTGACTGAATAATGCAATAAGCATCATTTTTCAAAGAACTCTTTAAATATTGTAATTTTTGAACTGCAGAAGGATTTGGATTGTTGCGAACACTAGCGTTAAATAAATCTTTAAATGTTATCCATTCTGTTAAATTTCCGCTAAATGTGGGTAAAGATAATTTTGGTAACTTTAAACTTTCAGAAATTGATTCAGGTACGACAGGTTTGTCGCCATTTGCATTTACGAGCTTGTCGATCTTTAACTTAAGAATAATTTTTAAGTGAACCTCCTCAATTTTCTTTAATAACTGTTCTTCCTCAACAATATAACTGTTCTTCCTCAACGAAAGTATCTATTTTATCATCATCGCAGTTTGTATAAATTTCTCTAAATAGAGATTTAAAATCTTCCTTAAAGAGTTTAGATTTTTCTAAGATTAATTCAGCTTCAACATTATCTAAGTTATCATAATCTATTTTCTCGATGAATTTCATTAACTGCATTTTCAAAATGTTCTTTCGTTTTTTTCCTATATCTGACATTTTGAAAATATTCTAAATTCTCAATTTTACTAATACTTTAATTACAATAAAGTAGCAATAAATAAATGTCAAATGCAATTAAAATACGTTAACGTTTTCACTCATCTCGAACACTGTATCCATTGCGTAACTCTTGAGAATTCTAAACCGAAAGTGCATTATCAACACCATTATGAAGACGTAGAATTCTTATTCACAAACGCGCATTTTTCTCCAAGCTCCGGCGTAGGACGGAACAAATAATGTAGCGTAGCGGTATCTTAAATTAATAAACATAAGATTACATCTTTGCGAGTGGACTGTAGTTTAACTTTTATTTTAGCGATTTCAGCTTTACACAACAAAAGTAAAGAGTGAAAGTAACAGTTAGCGTTTGCAAGAATGCAAAAACAAAATGCGAGGTGCGCATACGATCTGCGCATTGCGAAATAATATCTCACAGACAGGTAGACGCAGGGGCGTAGCTAGAGGGGGGAAAAGGGGGGCATCTGTCCCCGGGCGCAGAATCCAAGGGGCGCCAAACTGATGTTACGACATTTTAGAATTAAATGTTTTCCATCCTTGGCAAGCAGAAAGGGGCGCGAAATCTTCAGTTGTCCCTGGGCGCTAAAAACCCTAGCTACGACTCTGGGTAGATGACTCTGTTAGCCGAAACTGAAAGCTAAGCCGGAAAAATTAAAAATACAAGCGCACGTGCAGTTAACATTTAATAAATAAATTTAACATCTATATATAATAGAATTCGGAAATATGCAACCGGCAAAAACCGGCAAGGATGAAAAAACAAATAAAATGAAATAAATAAATAAATATCTTTATTATATGCGGCTTAAGTGTCTGTTTGTCGCAGATAGTTTATTGGTTACTTGCGTAACTGTACTAGCCAATGGGGTGAAATTCTCACGGCACAAGCTTGCCGTTTCAATTGAGACATAGAGAATTTCCTGTAAAACTTGCCTTTGCTATGATCAACAATATGTCTCAGGGCCAAACGCTTACGCGTGTTGGCATTTTTTTACCTGAGCCCGCATTTGGAGACGGTCAGCTTTATGTTGCCTGTTCAAGAGTTCGTGAAAAAACGGACGTAAAATTAAAAATAATTGATTGTCCTCTGCAAGGCGAGCTTGAAAATGTTGGAAAGATCTACACGAGAAATGTTGTGTACAAAGAGATCTTTGACATGTAAATTAACATTTTATTATTTAAATTACCTTTATTTATTTTCTCGAGATTTCTGAAAAGCAAAACAGTAGAATTACGGTCACAGCTAACACAACAGCCAATTACATTAATTTCATTTAAGTACAAGTTGTGATATATCCATTTATTGAATGCGCGTGCTCCTGTATTTTTACTTTTTCGGCGCAGCTTTCTCTTAAAACTCGCCACACGCTGCATTGCACAGGAAATAAAACAATTTTGATTACAATTCTACTAAAAATAGCTAACTAAATACAAAATCAGTAACATTATATATTTAAGTTGTATCGTTAAAGTAACCCAATTTTTATTAAGAGATTTAGTTAGAGAAAAATACTTCTTAGTTTAGGTTAGGCTGAATATAGCAAAACACGCAAGGACTGCGTACCTAGGAGAAGGCATGCCTTTGTGAAGAAATCAAAACCAACTATTCAAAAGTGTTTCTTACTTGAGGAATTAAGAGAATATAATTATGGTATTAATTTTTCAAATACCTAAATAAATTATTTAAACGGTAACAATATAAAAATAAGAAAATTACATTTCATCATTACTTATATATGAAGGAAGCTGAAATCTCACTTTTGACGAAAGGGTGTATATTAATATTAAATTGTCTCCAGTAGTACAAGTTACTTTTATTTATAAAAAAATGAATTTCAATCTGTATTTTAACAGAATTTAACTTATTGCAGAAAATTTTATAAATGTAATGAAAATGACTCGAAATGTATTTAAGTCACATTGATAAACCTTATTCGAAAGGGAAATTTTATTTTAAATTAATGTACTTCACTTCTGTAAACTTCGTTTTGTTATTAGAAATGTAAAAATTACATCTAACCTTCTAATTACGTCTAGTTGAACTATCTAACATAGTCACCTCTAGTTTTGTTTTACTGTATCATTTGCAGAAATACACAATGAAAATATTGCTGCTTGCGTACGGGTTCGTAATAGATTGAATGCACAAGTCCTATAAAATGTAAATAAAATTTTTTCTTATCAAAAGAAATATAACTAAACGCTGCAATTTTCCTCACAGATATGTCTACAAGTATTCACAATATCAGGCAGAAATAATCAGTAGTACGCAAATACTCTAAATAGGTTATCCAAGTTGAGGTTGAGGTTGAGGTTCCGTCGGTTGAGGGTTTTGGTTTTGGTTAACCAAGTCACCAAGTTTTCAGAATAGGGAAACCGGGCGCATCACTATTTTTCAGGCAACCATGCTGATAACAATCCATCAGTAAACCAACGTCGACATTTTAGATTGTGTTCCCCCCCTTCTTTTTTTTTTTTTTTTTTTGTTGTTGTTGTTGTTGTTGTTGTTGTAGTATTCTAACGGTTTTCATAAACAAATCTTGATATTTTTGCCTTAAGCGCAATTTTAGCATATGGGCTTGTGGAATATGCCAGCAATGAAAGAAAATGTGGTAAAATTTCTGCAGAAATACGGAATTTTGTTACAAAATCTCTAAAGGGTACAGCGAGGAGTTGCGTTTGGCACATAACCGTCGTAGCCGATAGCTGAGTGGTCAGCGCGCTGCTTTGCATACGATATACCTATCCAGTGGACTAAGCAAGCCCGATACCTTGGTATTACTTTAGATAGGCGACTCACCTGGACTCCACACATTACACAGCTTATTGCCAAGTTCCGTGACCGTAAACGAACACTTAGCCCCTTAATTGGCCGGAACTCCGTTCTCTCTATAGATAACAAATTGCTCATTTACAAAACAGTTTTGCGTCCCATACTCTCTTACGCCTGCCCTGTTTGGAGATATACCGGCTTTACTAATATGAAGAAAATCTAAGTGTTACAAAATGTTACACTCAGACAAGTGACGAACTGCCGCTGGTTTATTAGGAACACGACAGTTCACCAGGAGTTAGAAATTCCTACAATTTACATCTACTTTGCTCTGCTCGCAGAAAAGTTCTTTAAAATATATATTATATTTAAAATATAATATATGTAAATAATAGTACTATTACAGTTCTACATTATGATTTTAACAATGTAACACATAGCAAACGACCGCTTGCGGTCCTCAGATATCTTCCATAGTGAATTTCCCTTAAGTTAAATACTCCTGTACACTCTCCTTTACTTATCTGTGTTTGTTTTGGTGTTGTTTTCCTTTAAATATTGTATATAGTTTATTGTATATATTGTATATTATTTCCCACTTTGTATGTATAATGTTCGTTATGTAAACTACTGGTCACACATATGGACTCTTAAGACTCTTTTTTTATTCACTATTCTACATGCCATTGCCATGCGTACTACCTTCGTCAAGGCCTGTATTTACATGGGTACTTTCCGTCGGACTCTCACATCGTACTCCCCAAGCTTTCCATGGTTCTGAACTTCCCATCTGTTTTCGAATTTTATCACCAAGTATTCGCAACTTCACAAAATCGAAAATCGGAAGAATTATGCCGCGATAGCGTCATAACGCGGGGACCCGTATAGCGATAAACTCATCGAGTTTGCCTGAGCCGAGGTTTGCGCGATACCGAGCCAACAATCAATTGGCCAACGGGGGGGCGGGGAATCTGAAAGGTTTCAGATTTTAAATTGTGTCTAAAGAGTCGTTTTTTTTAACGTTTTGTGTGTTACCTTTATTTATTACACATCATGTTCTTCGCACTTAAACCGTAAATTTGAGTTCAGTAGAAATGGCGCAAAAAATTTTTAATATGAGCCTATCTTTAGAATTTCCGATAGACAGTTCCGCGTGCTGAAGATAAAAAACTTTTTTTTTTTTTTTTTTTTTTTGTACAACGTTGCCATTGCTTGCTTTGAAATCCTTGAGTTTGTTAATCAAAAATTCGTTAAAGTTTTACAAAATATGAAATCGAAGAACAAATTCCAAATTTCAAATTTGGCTTCCACATGCCCATATTCGCAGTAGGATAATTACGTCATTCAAAATTCGATGGCTCTATGTACCGTTGTTTGATCACAACGCGAAAAATAGACATATATTTATGCAGATTTTCATTATTTAAATTTCTTCAAATATAATGCAAGACTCAAACATTTGGTGGCAATAGTTTGAAAAGTGAAACGGGCATTTATAGTGATTCAACGCAAAATGAAAACAATAGTCCTTCAGGGACAAAGCCCCTTAGGACAAAAAAAAAATTAATACCGAGTCCTTCATAGCCAACAATCAACTGATGATATTTCGTGCAAACATATAATGTTTAATAATGTAATGAATTTTTCATATTATGTTCAAGGAATTTTTAAAATCCCCTGCGGTGGTTTCCGCCTCGTTACAGGTCATTTTCAATTAGAATCATATTAGATTGATAAACTTTTAGATTTATACAGCGAAATAACGCAGACTATCCAAACTGTTCTATTCCAAAATGTATTACTGTAAAAGATAACTTTAAAAAGAAAACGGCTATCGAGATGCCAGCAGATCGAACATTTACCTAGTGAGCAATGTGTGCAGAAAATTAGCAACCTTATTTACAAGGGGTATTTAACCAGTCTTAATGAGATATTTATCTGTGAGGAATGTTCAGTCGATCATCCAGCTCAGCACCACTCTTGCTTAATGGTGACGATTTGGAAAAAAGAAAAAAAAAAAAAAAAAAAAAAAGCTGTTGATAATACTGATAAAGCAATATTGCCACTGCACTTTAAAAGATTTGCTCAAAAGCTTTATATAAATACTTGCCGTTTCATTTTTGACAAGAGTGACTTTTTAAAGAATATTTCATTGTCGAATTTACGAGACCAAATAGAAAATTTGTGAGAAAAAATTGCTTTAGTAAATATGGAATTTAATAAAAAAGTTTATTTGTATTGAAATGTATCTTTATTTAGCTGTAGACCGTTTCTTATTAAGTTTTAAATGAATATCTCTTTACCTTTCTTTTTCTTCCTAAGCCTTGATAAGTTATCAAAAGAACGCTCTTTTTTTACCGTATAATGCTTATAGAAAATGATTTGTTAATCAGATTTTGTATTAATGCGTTACAAAATTTTATCGGAAGACGGGCTATTCCTAATGATTTTACTATTCCTAATGAGGGAAATTATCTTAGTGTGTATGTGGGTATTGTATATATAATTCCATTTTATCCCAATATTGCTCGGAACTAACCTAATAAGATGTAACATAGATACGCTTATCTTTTGAAAATCCTAATAGAAAGTTAATTAAATTAGTTTAATCAGTATTAAATGTATCTAAAGTTCTAACTGTACTAAAAAATGATTCATGATTTTGTGTGTATAGTGATAAGGCTAGATAAAATTATCTTCAAGTTTTCCCACTCGTAGTAAATCTGAAGTCGTTAAGAATCTGTTAAGACTCATTTTAGGTAAATAAATTGCTTTCTATCGCAAATTTTCTAAAGCACATCGTGAATTCTGTGTGAGTAACTTAAATTCTGTAAACGTTCTATCTTCATTTGGGTAAAACAGTGAATATTCTACTGTGGAATATGCTTATTTCGTATTTGGTTTCTAATATTATGTTAAGAAAATATTTCTAAGATATGTATTCTGTACTGAGGTAGTGTGTAATGTAGGAAAATGTGTGTTTTCGTCTTGGAAAAATATAATGTTTAGCAACATTCATTAAATTATTCTCGAAAATCCATAGAAAGATCCTATAAGAAGAATACATAAAAATAAATAAATAAATAAATAAACCGAAAATAAATAATAACAACATTTTTGTTTAATTTCAAGTTCTTTTATTTTTTTAAATATAATTTCAAAGAGAATAAGTTTAGAAACGCAGATCCATAATTCATAAATCCAAAAAATTGGCTTTGTTATTTTGTCTGCGTTCACTTTAACTTATAAACACGAACAAATATTTGCATGCATGAAATTTATTTTAAGTAAGAACAGGGGCAGCCTAACTACCGAAAATTCAGATGCTTGGATTCGTCTTAATACGACTAACTACAAGTTGACTTGACTAAATTGAAGTCATAAATTCATCATTAGGGAAATCACTGATATCGAAGAGAAAAATAAAGTTCATTTAGTTATGTTTATTTTTATAATAGTAATTAATATTATATAATTTAAATTTTTATGGTTAGAATTTAAAGCGTATTATACTTATTTTCTCCAATAAAATGTATCTTACTGTTCATGAAGAAAGATTGTTCTAAAATAAAAATACCATTCACCCAAAACGTTTTTTTAATACACTCATTTTGGTTGATTTTGACCAGCAGCTAAAAAAAGGTTGCCTACGACTGGTACAGCCAATAAAAATTGCTTATATAACGAGAATAAAAAGAAATATTAATCCGGCACATCTGCAGGTTTCTTCTATAATGCTTCAACATGATGACTTAAAATTTTCCATATCATCATAGAAATAATACGACATTTTTCTTTTAAAAAATGCTTTAAATATTCGCTTTATACTAAACTCCGCAAGAAAAAAGTACACAAAATAAATAAACAAGCTCAATATGGTTCGAAAAAAGAACAAGAGTCTGGATCTTAGTGTTCTAAATAATTGGAGTTGTTGCTTTTGGGCTATTCAAAGAAAACTACTCCTAATCCTAAAACTTCAAAATTTTTTATTATTCAGACTGCAGGCTCTAATAATACTATACTTACGCACTATCTTAAAAGCTTTTTGAAATTCACCGGACTCAAAGCTATTATTATAGTCAGGTCCTTAACTACACAGTAGGGTTTAAAGAATACAAGAATAAAACTAAAAGAATAAAGCGATTCGCAAGACGTCTGTGTTACTGAATTTGAATCCGGCGCTTGAGCGCCTAGATTTGTATGCAAGTAGTTAAGCAAAAAGAATGAAATTATTTCACTTCCTTGTTGGAACGCGTCGCCTGGCAAATGTATTCGAAATGTTCAAAGAAATGGCTCTGTTTCATCTTGCGGAACACCCCAGTTTCCCTTGGTTCAGGGCTCTTGGATTAGGGAAAAGTTTCCTGACCGATTTCTAAAAGAGAAAAGAAGATTTTAAATGTATAGAATTATGCTATTTTAACTGTCAGCTGGATTACACACCATTGCGCTTATCAAGTTACCTTCGTTATACTTCATTCATTCTTAACATATCATCAAATATAATTAAATGCAGTTAAAAAAAGGTTTTTGTATAGTTAGTTTTATTTAAAATGGATATGATAATTAAACAATTTTTGCACAAGAAATATTTCTTTCTTCCGTAGTCATTTTTTGTAGTCATGTAGAAAATCGTTCCATTACATTTTAAAAAATTGTTTTTGATTTAAAAGAGGTTGAAAAGTTTGTTTTGTAATGAAAATTTTAATACTTTATATCCGATACATTTGTAGATGTTGAAATTTTAAAATCATAAACATAAAATAGTCTAAAAAAATCAGGCGATTTTCAAAAAGCCAATATTCACGTGGGCCAAAAATTTAGAAATTACGTTACATTTCATAAAAGTTTTATCGAAAAGACTTTTTTTTTCTCACTCTATTCAATGGTGAAACAGTAAAATTCTGATATGTTTAATTTGTTTGTTAAACGATGATAACTGCGAATAAACTCATTTAAACATCAAATTAAAATAATCTAAATCGAATTTTAAAAAAAATTCGCTTGCCACGTTACATGGTCATCGAGAAACAGTGTGTGTATAAAATTTGAACTCTTCAGGAAGTAGGTTAAAAATCGATGAAAAATTTCATCCACAGTGAAGTTCACTTATGTGTGAACTAAGTGAAGCTTATAAAAAGGGCCAAAGGATAAAGATGCCCATACATTAATATTGAAAATTTTAAAAATAAAAAATGAATTAAAAAATTGGATTTTTAAAAAATATTTCTCTTTAAAGTATTTGAGTGCATTGAATCATGTATTGAGTATATTTATTATTTTATAAATTTTTGTATGTATTTATAGTTTCTCGATTTGACCGCTCTCATACTGTCCGCCGGACTGGCGTATTGACAGAAAAGACTACAGATGCGTAGCCAGCTCCTGTACCTGAAGTAGAGGGCCTTTGTTGAAACGGAATTTCCCCATCATTGTATATTTTTACTTCCTTGTACGATGTACAAAGGAATTATTGTAATCGAGAAAAGTTTCAGGCATTATATTTCAAAAAAAAAAATATCCATTTTGACAGCTATCGAATGCAATTTAACGATGTTTTTGCGGACATCTGTACGTAAGGACAGAATAAAAGACTCTTTTCCTCCAAAAAAATTATAAAACTGATTTAAAATGAATTCTGGAGAGAATTTTTCGTGACGTCTGTACGTACGTATGTACGAATCTCTCATGACTCAAAAACGAGTAGCCTCAGAACGTTGAAATTTTGTATATACGACTGCTATAACAAGTAGATGTGCACCTCGTATTTTGGTAGCAATCGGCCACACCAAACGTATATAAATATATGTATATATATATCCACTCTGTTACCCGTCTCAGTGATCTCAGTTTCTTTCCTCTTATATGTTTGCAAATTGTGCATTTTTTTGCTTTAAAAATGATTGAATTATGTTGTTCTTATCTTCCGGTTAAGGTTTTTATGCCTTTAGTTAATCCTCATGCAATATTTTTAGAGTTATCAACAATTTAAGAGTTGTTTAAGTGCGGCTAAGCCTAATTATTTTTGCAATGGCGGCCATGTTTATTTGCATTTGGAACTTGGCAAAATAACGGATTTGTTGCCAATCTAGAGAAACTAAGCTTCGCAACAACAAAGATAACGCCTTCTTTTATTACTGCGAATTAAATCATGCTTAATCCATTCTGGAATTTATTCGAGGAAATAAGTGTTTAAGATTTACTTTAATTAATTAATTTAATTTTTAATATAGATATTTTGAGTTTTTATGTATTTTTGCATTGTCGGGAAGTGAGAACTGCATTAATTGGATGAAAAATACTGAATCGTATGTGAAAAACTGTTTCCTTTTTGTTTTGTTTGCTTAATTTCTTTTACACATCGTTTTAGATTTATTATAGTATTTGAATAGAACATGAGGCAACGATTAGATAATTCTGTTCTTTAAATGATATAAATTTTGTGCATTATGAGTTGTAATATGAACGAAATGTAACACTGTTAAAATGAACCTGGTGGCAGAGTGTCGCTATGTTAAGCAAATATAGTGAATTTTAACGAGTATTTATTCTATTGTGGTTTATGCGCTATCGACGAAGTAGATTTAATTCAATCCAATAAAGTTTAAATGAAATGCAAGAAAAAATGCATATAATTTAATATTCCGTACAAGGAAGTCATGTGGTGTACACATCAGGTATTTTTGCATAATAAAATACCTAATTCAACTTCAAGCCTTTGTCAGAAAAATCAGTATTTCCTTTTTAATTTTTGATCTAAAATTTAATAACTAAATTCAATTTAATTAAATTACTTAATTTTTTTTTCAAGTTTATGTTTTAAATCATTGAAAACTGTTTCTGATTTTAAAAAATATAATTTTTATCCACCTGAAGTTTTTAAAATTTTACAGTTTTTGGCATAATTCAACTATGTTACCCGGGCGCCCTAGGCACCGTTCTGACTGAGATTTATTGCTTTAAAATTCATAAATTTCTTTCAAACGGCCAAGAAGTCAATGGCATAGCAAAACAGAGGAAAAGGGCCTTCCGCCTAAAACGGCACTTTTTGCGTGAAAGCTATTTTATAGGAGCTAGACAGAGTCAGGGGATGAATAACTAGATTCTAAACTACTATACGGAATGCAACTGAGGAAAAAAAGAGCTTTTACTCTAGGTCAGTGATGGCGAATCTAAGACACGCGTGTCATAAATGATATACGAACCCATTCTAGGCGACACGCATCACACATTTTTACAGCCGTGGACAGAGACAAAAAGTTGAATAATAGAAAAATATTTGTCTCTTGCAACATTATCATCATCATCGACATGCGCTGTGCTTACCTCAGGTGAGTTCGAATGCATTCTTGGCAGACTGCTGACAAATAGATGATTCCATATGTGACACGGCACCAGATTTAAGCTAGGGTTTTCCCAAATTTTGACGCGTTGAGCTCAAACGTTTCGCAATCACTGTTTTAGGTATTCAAAGAAATCACGACGTAAATTCAACCGCTACATACTTTTGTCATATTTTTTTTTATTCCGTCGTAGCCTTAGAATGCAAATTACGAGTACCAACTAAATTATGAACAAAGTGACATTTATAAGGAAGAATTCCTCTTAGGAAAAAAGTATTTTCGTGTTTTATTTCCATTATTGTTAAAGAAAACAAAACAGGACCGTGGAAAAGCGGTTTCTTTTCTCTTTCTTTCTTCTTTGCTTCTCTCTCTCTCTCTCTCTTTTTTTTTTTTTTAATTTTGTGCAGTTTGTTCTAAAATTCAATATCTAAAACCAGGTTCCAAACATAATAATACCAGTACATTCAGTTGATATTCGTAATTTTCATTAAAAAGTTTCGATGGAATGAAAAAAGCATACCAACAGTATGTAGCTCTTGAAGTCTTGTGGTGATTTCTTTGAATATTTTGCCTAGAATAAAAACTATTTTTTTTCTCAGTTTAATTCCGTATTCAGGATCTCATTATTCTATGTCTGCCTCGACTATCTACGTCCCCTATAAGATAATGTTTCATGCCAAAAATGTCGCCCGAGACAGACCGTCCCTTCCGCTCCCCTCTAGCTACACCATTGTTCCCTACGATTTCTTTGCAATCGCTCTGCATTGCTCATCTTTTCTATGTTTACTACTATGTAGGAACTAAATTCTAATGCTGCATCTTAAAATTATATATTACATCAACAATACGTAATTGCTATGCTCACGACATATACGACATATACGTATGATATGGAAAACATAAAGATGTTATTCTGGGATAAGGCTTCGTCCCTGGAACACAAGCCTTGCGGCCTGGGGTTTACGCCACTGTTCTTGACGCAGAGAAAGCTTTAAAGAAAGAGTGATCGAGAGTTAAACAATAATAGGAGGTTGTCGGGCGAACATACGACTCTTTGTTACGTCATATACGAACCCTGCTTTATGCTGGCTCACTTTGTATCTGGTTTGTGTCTACCATAATGATGCATCTTCTCTGTCAGCATTTTAAAAACTTTCGCCCAACCAACTGCGAATCGAAAACCGTACTTCATATACCTTCGCAACGAGAATACCTCACAAAGCGTAGAATCAACCCTTTCTCCCTACATATCTTGTTAACATACTTAGAAGGTCATTCTGAAAGTCGTTAACTATTTCTTTCTTATTGTAACAATTCAAGTACGCCTCGTGCAAGAGCGACAGAGAAAGCTTTAACCAAGTAGATGTAGAGTCAACTCTTTACTATTTTTATTTTTTAAAAATATTTACTTGACTTCTGTTGCTACTATTAACATATTTCTTAGCGTATTTTCCCCCGTAGCCTTTTAACACCGGGTTCTCAACATTTTAAAAATGTTCGCATAACTTTCCCCTTACCCTGGTGTGCATAATTTTCTTTCTGAGGTCTAATTTATTTGTAAATTGTATTATCTTGATTATTTTTACTTTTATTCAATATATTCAGTTTTCATTTATATTTTTGTATTAATATTTCATCCAATTTACATTTCCCTGCATTTATTATTTGAAATGTATTTTATGCAAATTCTTCATTAAGCTACCCGGGCGTAGCAGGTATTCTCACGCTTAAAAAATTTTCCAAACATGTCATTTAATCTTATTTCTATTATTTACATTCCAGCTCATGTAGCCTTATTGACTGCTGTTGTATTCGATCTTTGTTCGCCCTCCTTCTCTTTCGTTCCTCAGATATTCTTCTTGGGAACTGCAGTCAAGGCCCCTGGTGCTTTCTGAGGTGCCCCTGGGGCTTTGCCAGTAATTCAGCTGGACTATCAGATAACCGTTAGATATTGAGTCAATATCCATCATATACTGTAATGTTAATCTAACAATGTATTCTTGTTGGAATGTAGGTTTCGTTTAAAGAAATCATATTGCGATAGTTACTGGTAGTTTAACCATTACCACTTTTCATTGATTATGCTGTTATTATAAAAGTGTTCACCGGAAATCAAATGACTCACATAATTTTCCCCTCTCGATTTTTGGACAATAAAATTAGTTAAATAAAGGGTTAAGAAATATAATAACACCTACAAGACGAATTACTATTTTTAACTAGAGTTAACCCTATTTGTTAAAATCAAAATTAATGAAATGCGAAAGCTTGTTGTCTTATTCAACCAGTCGACCAGAATGAGCACACATCAAAATTATTATGCAAGGGTATTGTTACTATGTCCCGGGAAGGGGGAGAATGTACAGTGGTATGTCGGCGTACCTTATTAATCTGTTCCAGAGCCTTGGACGTATACCAAACGAACTTTCCAATAAGAAATAAAGAGAAAATAATTAATTCGTTCTTTTAAAGTCATCCTGATTTCTTATTATTATAATACTGTTTAATATTAAAATGTAGATGCAGTGGATGATACGTTTATATATACATATCACCCACTGCATCTGTATTTTAATATTAAAGAGTATTATAACACAGCGGTGACAGCAATGGATGATTATACTGTACATACATGATGCACTGTATGTGTACTGTATATACAAGTTTTTCTGCTATCAAGATCAAAAGAAATTTTTCAACATGCTCTAACGTCTCTGATCTTCGGTAATCAATTTCACTTCATTCACAACGTTAGCCGATTTTATAACGTCTTTGCTTTTTACAATATTAGACAATACCGTACTTGGTATGCGTATGCAGTTGTCAAGTTCCGATATGCACGCCACCTTTATACTTTTAAAGAATGTCTTTTCTCACCTACATAGTGATCCAAACAATTTTCTTCGTTGCTTGACTCTTTGCATTAACTTTATTCACTTTGCATACTGTCTTATTGTTAACAAAGTTACAAAACATTAACAAAAAAAAAAAAAAAAAAAAAAAAAAAAAAACGTGAAAATTCAAAGTTTAGGGGTTATTTACTGATTAGTAGCAAGAGGCGTACTGACGCTCGAGGCAGGTGAAGCGTTGTCTCGAAAGAAGTAAATAAGTGTAAGAAGTAAAGCGCTAGTTGCGACTCTCGAACACGAGTTGTAATTCAAATAAAATTTTGCGCCACCAAACAGGACGTTTACTAGTAAGTTAGATGTATTCCAAAGCGGACGTATCCCGAGGTATCACTTAGAACTATATATATATTTTTTTTACTTCACACTCTTCAGGACTTAATGCAGAGGTTTCTAACTGGGAAGGAGGGTATTTCATAGTTTCAAGGGAAATACGGTCAGCTCTTTATTTAGCTGTCAAGTATTTAGTTTTAGTTTATGAATATAAAAACCAGCCTTTATTCAAGTTTTGGTGTTTAAGAATATTTTCTATACTTTTTGTTTAATTTATAAAACACGTCGGAAAATAATCTAAAAATAAAATTTAATAAATGTGTATATCAGTGGCTTCAACCAGGGGGGAGGGGAAATTTCATAGTTTTAGGAGGAAGAATGGTCAGCTTTTTATTTACTTGTTAAGCATTTAGCTTTATTTTATAAATGTAAAAAACTAAGTTTATTCAAGTTTTGGTATTTATCAATGTTTTCTCTTTTTTATTGTTTAATTTATAAAATACATTAAAAAATAATCTAAATTTAAATTTGAAGAAGGGGGGATGAACGTCTAGAATTGGGAAAGTTGTGAATGGGTAAAAAAGGTTGAAAATCATTGGTAAATATGTTATAAAATACATAAAATGAATCAATATATGTATGTATTTTTCAAGTTTCGAAAGGAAACGGTCTTCTAGCAATAATGAAAGGGAAGCATGGGACGTAAATGGTTGAGAAGTTACAATGATGTTACTATCTTACTGCCATAGGTAAACTCAGGTTAAACCTTTTGAATTAATATACATTCAGAAAATTTGAAAAGGAGAACTCTAAATTTTACAACATTGTAATCGTCTTTGAAGCTTTAGTATTTAAATTTTTTTCACTTATACATAAATATTTTAGTTACTTCATTTGCAATTTATGTTTTGATATTGAAGTACTGAATGATATATAAATACTGATTTATAATTTATGCACTGATATATTCACTATGGTAACTATATACATCGCGCCCACAAAAATTCTTACTTGGCCTTTGCTTTCACAACCTTGGCTGTATACACAGACTTCCAATTACAAATATGTTTTATAAGGAGCAAATGATCCATATTATGGGATTTTAAAATAAAAAAGATTCTGTTTTCTAAAAATTATGAAATGTAATTTTTTATATTCTTCTCCGGTCCATAAAAACTCAGCATTTAGAAAATTTAGAGACCTTGCAGAGTCATTATAGTTTTTAGACAGACCGTCCCTTATTATTAATGTGTCCAATTATTATTTAATGTGGGAGGCATGAAAAATGAGCAATGTCTTCGTAGGAGCTCGAATATGGACCTCTCGAATACGCTCCAAGTGTGTTACCGTTACATAAAGGTGTGCTGGAAGGAGGGAGAAAATGTTTTATATACATCCCTATTTAAAGGTCGACTAGGGGCTAAGGGACCTAATTGCTAAATACTGGTGATGAAGGGGATGAAGAATTATTATCCACCATTTCTGTTTAGTTCGAGTGACACAGTCATTAGGTTTTTTTTTTTTTTTTTTTTTTTTTTTTTTTTTTTTTTTTTTTAAGTGCTGAGGACGTGAAACATGAGCAATGCCCTCGCACTCGAACCTTGGACCTTGCGAATACCCGCCGAGTGTGCTACCGTTACAGCATGAAGGCATGGTAGAAGGAGGGAGAAAATACATTATAATATTTTGAACTCATTATAAAAAGTAAGATAAAAAAAAGTTTGGCTTCCATACAACCAAAATTGACAGCCATATTTAATATCAAACGTTGCGATTTCTGATGTCATTTTCAGTTCTCATTGAGAAACCGGCTAATAAATGAATTAAAAGAGTCTGAATTCGATTTTTGCTTTCCTTAAATGCCATTCGATGATATTCTTTTGCAATTTGTTACTGTTTTTAATTTATAATTTATTATATTTAGTATGCAGTAAGAATTTTCACCCGAGTAATTTATGTTTTCAATATCTAAAAATACATTATTAACATTCTAAATAAGTTTTATTCTTTAGATTCATAATTTAGTAGTCCTAGGAAAAAAATCATTAAACTACAAACATTTTAAATTTTTAACTAATGCAAATAATATTATGCGTTGGCTACGAGTCAGTGTTTTCTAGAGCACGCATTCCATAAGATTTTGCGAATATCATCTTCACTGCGAAATATATATACTATAAATACATATGGATGAATGCTTTTTGCAATAATCCGGTGCATAGAAATGCTCGTCATTTAATCTGTTAATATCAGAAACCTTTTCTAAATTGTTATTTTATGTTCAATTACTTACAACTGCGAATATTTCGCTGTTCCGTTATTTGTGTATGGCCCTTGAATAGGATCTCTGACTTTAATATCAAATAGATTTTAATATCTCGCTCAGTTTCTATCGTATGGGAGTCACATGTTTTGCTTTTTGCTTTTTATAAAGAGTACGAAATTTTCCTAATACAGTAGGCGCCACTTAATATGATGTGGTTAATTTCATATTTCGGATATTGTTACGAATTGGCGAAGTCCCACTCGGTTTTACACGAAAACATGGAACAGCGCTTGTAGTGATCAACAGTTCGGTTAATGTTATCAAAATATTGCGCAATGGATTTTTTTAAACTGAAGCGTTATAGCTAAGCAGACTATAAAATCGCCAAATATGATCGAAATAGAGTACAGAAATTGCGAAATAACCGTGACATCTCGTCAAGTAAGGAATTAAACATTTAAGCGAGTTGATTTTATTTTAAGGCAACCACGTTCAAAGGAATCAATTTCAGAGTTTTAGGAAGATCGACTGGGTTAAATTAGCAAATACTGAAGTGGAATTCTAGACGATCTTACTTTTTCTCGCCAAAATATCTGAAAAAAAATTCAAGTTGTAGCATCAATGACAGAAGAAGATTCCTGTCAGTTGTTTTCTGAAATAAATCCAAGAACATCATGTGATAAATTTTATGAATAAGTGCATGATGAAATTTAATTTCCTATAAATGATAAGATGAGGCATTCCCTATGAATATTAGTTATATTTTTAATTAAATTAGCTAAATTCCATTGCTATTTTGAAGGATATTCTTCTCATGGCTTAATGCTATCATTATCAGAATTGTCATGGCCAAATATAATTGCATTAACCGTTTTCTACCGTACAAATACAGGACAAAAGCAGAGAGCAAAAAAATTAGGTTCCACAATTTTTACAAATGATTCTTTCTTAATTTAAAAATGCGAAACACAAATGTTTGAGTCATTTAGAACGTTTTTGTACTTTGAAAAACATGTCTACGACAAAAAGTTGCAAAAATAACAGCCGAGTAAGGACTGTCATGGACATGGTATATATAATTTTATGTTCTGAAAAGAAATTTTTATGACAATAAGAACAAATACTTGAAATTGAAACGTGAACACAAATATGTGTAGGATACTTTTACGTTTAAAAATTTCAGTTATATTTCTTTTTACTGATAAAAACTTTTAAAGGTCAACTCTACTTTGATATCTTAGATTGTAATTTAAAATTCTTAGATTGTAAATATATATTTTTTTTTATTTCTTATAAAATTAAAGTTAGATTACCTGCTCTAAAATTTGCAAAAAATTGCAATATTTGTTTTATCTAACATTAAATGTCAATGAGTGAAATGGAATAACAGAAAAGCCACGACTGAGCTAATATCGTTTAGTTGAACTCGTTAAAATTTATTTCGGCTGATGGCAAGGAAGTTTCAGGGAAATGTCAGGAACAAAAATTACAGTACCTGCTGTTTCTCATAAAATCCTTTCCATTCCAAACATATTTGAGCTTATTAAGCGGTTAATTTAACTGAAAGAGACTTGCGTATTACAAAATCGTGATTTAGTTTTAAACTTTTCAAGTAAATCAAAACTAGCAATCAATTCAACAATTAAAAATTAATACTAAAATTAAATTATTTACGCATCTTGAAGTCCTTTTTAAATTTTTTTATGATTACGTTCTTCATAAACTTGTCAAATCTAAAATAAACAATCTATCTATGTTTCTTTCACTATCTGTGCTCGTTTTATATTGTTCATTAACATTTTTTAATTGCATTCTCAATTTTGTGCAACTGCTTGTAGCTTTTTGATCAGGACCTGTCAGCTTAAGAGTTTTTCTTACAATCTGCATTGCTTTTCTAGATTCGGTTGATGTTAGGAGAGCATTAGTTTTTTCTGTATCACTTTTGCTGTCAGTTTCTGCAGTTCTTTAAAATTCTTACATTTAATCTTTACACATCTTTTCTCAATATTTTTCCGAATGGACTTATATTATAAAAATGAGTCTTCATAAACTCCCTCACTTGATGTTTCAAACAGTTGTTATAGCTTGCATTTCCAGGGGCTTCTTCTGGGTATAGAGATTAACCCTCTCCATTGCTGATAATATTACTGCGTGCGTACGGGTTTGTAATGGATTGAATGCGCACAGAACCGATGATATATTGGTAAAATTTATTTTTACAAAGGAAACACTTAACGCATCTGGAACTTTCTATTAAAGCACTTTTGGTTTTTCTCAGTATCACAGAGCGCTATCAGTAGTTACACTTCGAAATACTAAAAACATTAAACACAATGAAATGCAAAGCGCATCTAAATGGCGAAGCTTTCACGGCGATCTCAGTACTCCGAATTCAGCTCTGAACAAACAACTGAGAACGTATACTGTCTCCGGTGTTACATAGTTTACCCCCGGCCTCCGAGAATTCTCTAGTACCTTCCATTTCTCGAAATTACTCGAAGGCATGTACGATTGAAGTTTCATATAAAGAGCAGATATGGTTGCAGCTACATATTGGGATCAATTACAGTTATTCAGTTACAGTACGAATTATAATTATACAGAGACCGGACCAAAATGTTACTAAATGATCGCCAAGTTTCCCGACTTTTGGCGATTTATCACTAAGTTCGGAGACAAAAATTAAACGTCAAAACCGTCGTTAGCTTGTCTATATCTCGCCAATTTAGCTAGATAGCCATTTACCTCAATCTTAAATAGATTTACCCCTATAACCTTATTTTTTAACCTTATTTTTCCAAAGAGCTTCGCTTTTTCAAACATTTCGTTTTATATAAAAGATTCTACAATTTCACTAAAATTATTTATAAATATACAAAATTTGTAACATTATGCATAGTCTCTAGCAGAGCTATCGATTTACTTATATTCTTTGAGGTATCGTTCTTCATTTTCACAATTCAATTCTATTCATTATTTTCTCAATACCTTTTCTGTAATGACGTTTGAAAGTTTTTATAATACCATGGTCTAAAGGCAGTGTATTTGAAGGAAGTTTTCTAAAGGTTCTTAGAAAGAAATCAAAGCTGTGTGTGCTGTTACCTAATTAGTGTAAAGTTAATTAAGACACAATAACACGCCTAATAAATACTAATTCAGAAGTCAAACAACAAAACTCAGCGTTATATTTACAAAATTTTCACAGGACTAGTTTCGATGGTTTTACCGAACCACCATCCTCAGCTGCAAAACCGCCAAAGGTTAAGTAGTAAAGTTAGTTTTTAGCGTTTCAGCTGGCTGACTCATTTCAAAATAAAATCAGTCCACATTGCCCAGGCACAGTCCGCTGGTTTCTTCAAGTGCCAGGTTCTTGTATGTACACAATGGAAGTAATAATGGTCCGTGTCGCCTTCCTCTCCGCATTCGCAGAAAGGAGTATCCCTAAGTCTGAATCTGTTCAGGTATACTGGGAATGGTCCATGACCTGTCAATAACTGTGTTAGGCTAGCACAGTGGGTCTTTATTCCATGTTAACTTTTGGCAGTAAGCGAAATGTCCTTCGTCCTACCTCTGCCTCTGTGCATCTACTTTGCCAATTTTGTAGCAGACTTGTCAAAGTTGTTCGCTTAATATGAGACCAAGGAAGTTTAGTTGGTCTTTCTAATATATCTGTGCAGTTGGCTGCCTGCTTGGCCAGTAGGTCAGCGGCTTCATTGCCTTGAATCCCTGTGTGAGCGGGAACCCATTTTAAAGTGGGTCTTTGTGAAATAGGCATTGTCAGAAGCTGTTTCTGAATTCTGTATACCAAAGGACTCCGGCTGTTTTGACTTGCGATAGCCGCCAGACTTGATGCCGAATCACTGAGTATGGAGAATTTCTCCTGTTGACATGTGTTCGCATATCTAATTGCAGCACTGATAACTAGAAGCTCTGCTTGGTATACCGAGTTGTTCGAGCCTAATTTCCTTTTCCACTCGAATGTTACAACTCCATTTTCTAGTCTACAGAAGGCGCTGCCCGTGCCGTTCTCAGTTTTGGAGCCATCTGCGAAAAGGCTATTACTGTACCTCTGAATTGGTTGGTAGTTTATACTGATACCGTCAGAGAGATTAAAAGCTGCTGGATGAAAGTTATTGCAGTTGTTTTGCTCCTCGTAGTCCGAGTGGTGATAACTATGACCCCAGAGTGTTGAAGTTTGACCCAGCCTGGTAACCCTTACGATAGCTGCCTCCCTTTCTACTATCAAATCTAGGGTAGGAATTCCTGCTAGTTGTTGTAGGGCTAGTGTTGACGTGGTACGGTAGGCCCTGCATACTTGAAGTAGCTGCTGTCTCTGAATAGAGAGCAGGGATCTTTTCATATGAGAGGTAAGTTCGCCACCCCAGATTGCTGCTCCATAAGTTATTACTCTTTCTGTAATGGTTCTATGCCAGATTTTTAGTAGCTTAGATGAGATACCCCATTTATGTGAAGTCATGCGTCTCATGTTGTTGCTTAGGATGCTAATTCGAGTCTTAAGATTCCTGACATGTGGCATCCAAGAAAGTCTGTTGTCGAGTAATAGCCCAAGATATTTCAATTGGGGGAAACATTTTACCGGTATCCCATGGAGTTTAATGCTTGGGTTGCGTCTTAGCTGCCTGCTGCGTCCTATGAGCAAAGCTTTAGTTTTCTCTGCCGAAATCTGAAGCTTATGTGCTCTGGCCCATTGGGAGAACAGATCAAGACAGTATTGAGATCTCATTTCGAGGTTACTCCTTCCTGCCACAACTAGCATAAAATCGTCCGCATAGGCTATGATTCGAGCGTATTCCACGCTCTCAAACTGACGAAATGCCGAGTTTGCCACTATATTCCACAGTGTTGGTCCAAGGCATGACCCCTGTGGGCATCCTCTAAAGACATTTTTGACATAAATGCCGCTGTCTGATGTTACTTGTACACTTCGATCTTGAAGGTACGAGCGAAGGATGGTAATAATGGCTGTTGGGCACGCCATGTTGTGCAGCAAATTTATTACGTCTGGCCACCAAAGGGAGTCAATGGCTCCCTTGATGTCAATGGCTATTGCCAGTGAGTGCAAATTGTTATCCTTGTTCTGTTTGATAGTGGCCATTAAGTCTTTTATGGCATGTTCAGTTGAGTTGCCCATTCGGAATCCATATTGGTTGGGATGCAGGGCATTGTTCCTTTGCAGGAAGAAGTCCAATCTGTAAAGAATTACTCTTTCCAATACCTTACCGAGCGCTGGCAGTAGACAGACTGGCCCGTAGGATGTAGGTTCTGCCGGAGTTTTGCCTGATTTTAGGAATAACGCCACTTCTGCCAACTTCATATTTTTAGGAAAGTACTGATGTTTCCAGCAAGCTGAAATGACCGAAAGGAATAGTTTTGGGAATTCCCGGTGTATATCTCTAATTATGATATTATCAATTCCATCCGGACCTGGAGCTTTTTTGGGTGCCAGAGTACGTATGATGTTATCCACTTCCATTTGCGTAGGAGGGAGTTCGTCTCTTCTGGTAACTTGGCGAAATTTCATACTGTAGGTTTTTCTGGCTTCCTCTTGCTCCTCTAAGAAATCCTCTTCATCATCATGAGGAAAAACTGCATTTATGATCTCAGTGATTACTTCGATGTTGGATGAGGCAGTGCTATTCACCACAGGCGAAAGGGTCGTAGGACGAAACACCTTGTTACATGTTATCTTTTGAGTAGGTCCAAAGGCTTTAGTGACATTACTACAGTAAGTTCTCCATGAGATTAACTTGGCCTCTTTAATTTTTCTTTTATATAAAGCTCTGGCTTTATTGTATGTTATCATTTTGAGTTGCCGTAGATATGGATCTACCGTGGATTGTGCTTTTCTGCGAAGTGCTCGAACTCTGCTCCTCTCTGTGTTAAGCTCTGGTGACCACCAGGATATCGAGTGTTTTGCCTTTACAGATTTCAAACGATATGCTTTGTGGGCGGCTTGCACTATTTTTGTAACTAGTAAGTCGTAGAGATTATCTAAGGAGTTTCCGTCCTGGCAGTTGTTGAAATCTTTGATAAATTTCTCTACATGCGCTCGAATGTGTTCCCGTAAAACGGAATGTCCTCCAAATGCCGTTTTGAATCTTTTCTTTATTATGTAGTCTATAGGAGTATCCAGCCTGTAAGTAATAATTTTGTGATCACTGAGTGACGGCAGGTCACTCACTGTCCAATCTTGTATGTACGGAGTTGTATTGGGAGTTGATATTGTTAGATCTGGCCACCCTCGAGCTCTAGATGTTTCAAAGGTAGGCGGTGAGTCCTGAGCGTTGATGACAATAAAATGCTTACTGTCCAAGAATTCGAGTACCGCAATTCCCCTTCGGTTCTCCGAGTCAGCACCCCATAGTTGACTGGTGGCGTTAAAGTCTCCTGCTATGATACAGTGTGATGCCCCAGTTAGAAGGTTAGAATTAAGTTCCTCTAATAGAGAGGTAATATCTTCGCTCGGGGGTAGATACACAGCAATAATATCAATGCTGCAATTACTAGTGTCTAGTCTGATGGAGACTGTATGCTCTGTGATTTTCATTAGGAGAGGGGAGAGAGGGCCACTGTAAATAATCGCAGCTAGCTGATTCTTTGAGAGAAACGTTCTGCTGTGTGTTGGAACACTAGGAATCACTCCGTTGTAAATGTATGGCTCTTGGAAGATTTCGACATTGGCAGCAGTATGTGTCATTACTTGCAGCGTATTTATGGTTGCTGCGTAGCACTTCTGCAAGTTACACTGTAAAATCGAAGACCTGCTATATGTTTATTTAGTGTCATCTTGGTTTAGTTCTTTGCAGTGGTCCTTCTCAGACTCTCGAAATGGGCTCCATACACTGGGCAGGAACTTGAAGTAGCTGGGTGATCTGTGCTGAAAGAGGTCCCTTTTTCAGAATTACTACTGCAGCAATTAGTGCAACTCACTTTTTTCGAGCTACACTCCTGCGTCGGGTGGCTGTTACCACACTTCGCGCAAACTGGAGCGTTTTTACAGTTCCTGCTATAGTGACGGAACTCCTGGCAGCTGTAACAGCGTATGATCCTAATGTACGGACGGAGAGGACAAGACTCAAAACCCACTAAAAGACGGCCTAGCTTAACTAGGTGTTCTGCTGACTTAGGGTCTATGTCTATCACCCAGTTTTTCCTTCCGCTTTGCCCGGAACGGCTTGCTCGTATTTGAAAAGCACTGGGATTGAAATTGGGCAGTTGGTCTACAAGTGCTGCTGTTAGATCTTCTTTTCCTAGATTCTCAGGTACTCCAAAAATAATTACATTTTTCCTTCTTGGCTTGGGCTCCCGAAATTCAAGTGTCTCTAGAAGTGCTGGCCTGTCCTCGATTGCCTGTTTCAGGCGTAGCAGGTGAGCTTTTTCTCGACACCGGATGAGAAGCTCTCTGGACCTTGTCGGCCGAATCTGCACTAAAGTGATCCCTAGCTGGGAGGGTTTCAAATCTGCCGAAAGTTGAGCTTTAATCCCTTCGGGTGTCCGTGTGGAGTTCTTTGATCTTAATAATAGAACGTGCTCCGATAGAACTGGAGAAGATCTTGAAGGTGGAGAAGTTTTCCGATTCTTTCGTGTCACCTCAGTGAAGGAATATTCTTTTGTGGACTGTTCTTCTGGGGCTGAGGATTCCACTGCTTGATAAGACTCGGAATGTTGAGGATTCTCGTGAGATGGCTGTAAACTGTGTGCGAGTTGCTGTTGTTGCAAAGCCAAGACTTGTCCCTGTAGCTGGGCGAGATAAACCTCTTATTCCGTTAACGTTATGCGAACGGTGTTCACAAAATATGTAAATTGCTTTCTTTCAGAAGCGTTTAGTCTGCGAGATTCCTTTGCTTGTAAGATGAATAACTGGAGTTGGTTACAGATGTGGTTAACTGCTTCCAACCTGGAGTTAGGTGTCGATGTGCTAGCAGCACCTTTAACAGAAGGGGAGAATGTTGAATATTATGCTCCTGATATTAGGCTGGTGGAGCACCGTTTATGCATCTTCCAAGGGACAATTCTCAAACGACGTATAAATGAGAAAGATGTATAAACAAAATGTTAATTTACGACGTGAAACATGCATATATCAGCTGCTTAATTTTGATATTACTAACCTACTACTGATACGACACAATTTAATTATCTTGCTTTCAATGTGCTTAAAATATTAATTATGTACAAACAAATTTAAAATTAATATTTTAAATAACTATTCAATTAATATTAATATTTTAAACAATTAAACTTTTTTTAATAATTAATATTTTATAAATTAATTATTTAAACAAATAAATTCTGCCTCACCTAGTTTACTTAACACAGCGTCCTGTTTAGAGGGAAAAAAACCTTACGTATTTTTCCTTCAAAGCATTCCTTTCAGTCATGAACTTTTTCCCCCACTCCTGCACCAGACTGATTTCTCATGTTGTTGTTGTCCTTCCTACTCTCATTTTAGGAGGTATTTGAACGGTGGAACTACGAAATGTAAAACCAATGTGGTAAGTGAAGCAAAAGGGACGTATAAGCGGTTGATGCGACGTATAAAAGGAATATTTTACTATTAAAAATAAAAAGAACTGAATCAGGACCAAGATGACGTATTATTGTAAAAGACGTATAAATGAGAAATATATAAACGGTGCTCCAGTGTTACTTTTCATTCACGAATTTTTATTGTTATGGTACGTCAGAAGCAAATTCTTGACTTCTTACAAACATGGAGGTTTTCTTCTGTTGCTAATCAGTATTATCTTCTTAATTCTTGGATCTGTATAGCACGTTAAGAGCACCATAACTCATTCATTCAGTTTTTTTTAAACCAGCTACTGTTTCATTTTTAAATAGTAATGAATGTTCTAATAATTATTTGCAACACCATCCAGTTTTGTCTGAATTTAAATTTTGTGTGGTTATAGTCATTTAGCAATCCATGCAATACGCCGTTTATCAGCCGCTTGGTGATCTACCTCTTTTTTCTCAAAATGCAGTTTTTGAAGAACAATGTTGAATTCCTTTCTCCGAATCGTGAGCCATCGGTTAGGTGACACAAAATTCTTTTCTACAATTTACCACATTAATAAAGGTCTACAGAATGAAATTTTGATAAATCTTTGAATTTTTCTTTTATACTGTTTATTAGTATATTGGATCTTTAAGACTTGTTTTTAATCTTAAAAGCGAAAGCAGTCTGTGTTTTTGCAAAAATCTACGGATATTAACCGATATTTTAAAAAAAATTGAAACATGCCAGATCATGTCTCTAGAATGTGTATTATGTAGTTATTGGCAATAAAGTGTTTTTGTTAAAGCACCACCATTTAGTTTTACTTTAAAATTTACATCGTGTTGTTAAAAAATATTGCCAAATGAAAATGCAATTAATAAAAGGTTATTATATTTCCAACTGAAGAATCTTTCGTTAATTTTTATATTTAATTTACTTTTTCCGTCTAAAAGTTATTAAAAATTTAAAGATCTTAAATTTTCAAACCACCTGAACATGAAAATAATCAGCGGCAAAATTTTGGAGCACAAAATTTTAATTTTAATTTTATTTTACTTCTAAAGAGTTTTATAGCTAAAAGAGCTCATGTATTCGTTTAATATCGTTTGGTAAATTTAAGAAATGCTTTTAATACGAAACATATTCCCAAATTCTAATCAAGAAATATTTATAAGAATTACAATTTAAAAATTTCAGTGCATTTAATTATCTCAGGAAAAGTATTTGATGTTATTTTATTCCAATTATTTCTGCTCTTATGATGCTAAATGATTCAAAGTAAATACTTAAGACAAATATTTAAAAAAATAATTTTATTAGGAAACCAAACGATTGAAATAAAGGTAAAAAATTAGTGTTTAAAGAAAGAATTCTGTTATTATGATTCGAAATGATTCAAAGTGCATAATCTAAGACCAAAATTTAGAGAAACAGTTTTATTATTATAGAGTAAAATGACTGAAATTGCAAGTCTAAGATTAATAATTAAAGAAAGAGTTTTGTTATTATGATTCGAAATGATTCAAAGTACATGTCTAAGACCAATATTTAAAGAACAAAAATTATTATTATAAAACCAAACGATTCAATGTACATGTTTAAAACTAATATTTAAAGAAAAAATTCTCTTATTCCGATCCTAAATGGTCAAAGTGACATGTCTAAGATAAATATTTAAAGAAGTAATTCTGTTATTATGATCCGAAATGATTCAAAGCACAGTTCTAAAATCAATATTTAAAGAAAGAAGTTTATTATTATGAAACCAAACGATTAATAGTACGAATGCTTAAAACTAGTATTTAAAGAAAATTTTATTATAATGAATATGAATGACTCTATCCAAGGTTCGCAATATATGACATTAGTAGCCTGTTTTATTAATTTTATAAGCGCTGTAAACATTTATAAGAATTATTATTTAAGCGTAATACAAATTAAATATGTTTTAAGTTATATTAACTGCATATATTGTTAAATATAAAACAAGGATTTAAATAATTGAAAGCATTTGTTGCTTTCAGATTGCTCAATTTTCCAAGGGAATACAGATTGATTAAATATGAAAAATAAATTAATGATCTTGTGTTATATCAAAGGACAATGCTTTGAGAACTGTCGAACTGTTCAGGCCAAAATTAATAACAAAAAGAAAAAAAAATTGAAAGCTTTCAGATTTTACATTACGCCCAAAGGGGTGTTTTGTAACGTTTTGTGTGTTACCTTTATTTATTAAATATCATGATCATCGAACTTAAACCATAAAATTCATTTCAACAGCAATATTGCAAAGTAATTTTAAAATGAGCATATCTTTAGAATTTCCGATATACAGTCTCGCGCACTGGAGATTTTTTTTTTTTTTTTTTTTTTTTTTTGGTACAGTGTTGCCATTGCTCGCTTTTAAATAGTTGAGTTTTTTAATCAAAAATTCGTTAAAGTTTTACAAAATCTGAAATAGATAATAAAACAAATTCCAAATTTGGGCTTTTAGATGCCCATATTCGGGTGGAAAAGTACGTTATTGAAAATTTGATGACTCCGTTATTTTATCCCATACCGTTATTTTATCCCAATACCGTTATTTTATCCCAATGCAAGAAACATACATACTTCATGCAGATTCTTCATTATTTAATTTCTTTAAATATAATACCACGCTCTAATATATGGTGATAACAATTTAAAAAGTGAATCAACGTTTATAGTGAATCAACACAAAATACCAAAACGGAATTAGTAGTTCTTCAGGGCAAATTGCCCCTTTGGACTAATAACAAATAAAACCTTAACCGTAAAATAAATGTTTACGTGTTGAATTTGCAGTTTTGTTTATGAGCTCACTGTCTCGTTTTGTGTTGATTAATAATGAAGATTTAACCAACAGTACTTACATAACGTTTTTATATGTGTGAGCCTATTAAACATGTGTGAGCCTATTAAATATGTGTGAGCGTTTTTATATGTGTGAGCCAATTTTCAGATGTAACTCCATTATATGCAGCAGTCATCTGCGAAAATATTTAAGGTAGAAGTTAGCTTAGCAACTGCTGCTTTTTCCATCGAGCATTCCCTACTCCCTTTTCCTATCCTATCAGGATTGCATTAAAAAAATGATTATGCGGAAGTGCTTTTTAAAGAAACGCTGAGAACCCAAAAAAACCACATGTTGTTTCGTACGAAGCCGGTTCAAGAAATACAGTAAATGTGTTTCGCAAGAGTAATTTTTCCGGAGTTTCGTTCAATCGAAATTTCGTTAATTCAAAATTTGTTTTTGTTCCCTTCAGTTTCATTTTATTGAAGTTCGACTGCATTTTAATTTTGACGTTAGTATACAGGTCAAGCAAAGTTCTATAGTCGAAGTAACAGAATATTCGGTGTTAGATGCATCATTTATTAATTACCATAGCGGTACGAAGTTAATAACTTTTGTTAAAATTATTATTAATAGGTGTGTTTATAAATAATTCAATCCCTTACACCTATAAGTAAAGCATGTATTTTTTTAACATATGCAAAAGAAATGCAAGGTCTTATGCTGAGATAAGATAACAGCGAAATGAAAATAACATCCGAAAAATATTTTCAGGTATTAAAATTTAATAAATAAATAAATGAAAAAATCAGAAATTGCTACCATTGAGCAAAGAAAATTTGAAATCTTATTTCTCGTGATTTATTACGAAAGGGTAAAGTTACCGCATCATTGATGATCGTGAAACCAAAACCTTTTTTAATGGCATGAGTCTCATAAAAATTTTCCTTCCGCGTAGTGGCAACAGGCATCTACTCTCTGTTTCGCCGGACGCCGCTCACAGCGCCATCGTTATACCATCGTCTGCTCGACGGCGGATACTCTCACTTTGATAAGCGAGGGTGGGTTGTCGGATTCGCGGCTGTTCCCCGCGCAGATGATCTGTAAGCGAAAGGGAAAAGGTTCGAAAGGATATTAAGTCCGGGATTAACAATGGTCAGAACGATTTTGTGTGTTCTACTGTACAGGTGTGGATTAATTCCATCGTAACTGCTGATTTTGTTTTCTGCGGGTAATGATGTATTCTGTGTTCGATTCTCACGACAATCTGGTGACTATGCTTGGTGTGATAGCACATTAAACAATGCGAAATGTTCATTCCGTAGGCAAAAATTGAGCATGATAACAAATTGCTATTGGATTATCAACAATTAATAAAATCAAGTAAAAATTATGAGAAATGTACTGAAGTGCATATTAAAACGAATTATTCGTGCATAGTTTTCAAGTTTATTTCTGAAAAAGCGCTTGTTTCTGTCTTTGTAAATGCCAACAAGTGGGAAAGAGTTTTATGAGAAAGGAGTTATTTATTGAGAATCAATCTTAGATGAAAATTAATGTAGACTACTGCATGATAAAGTAAACACTGCAGCATAAATACTGTTATAATTATTATTTTTGATCTCAGTCAATTTCAAGTTTGTTTATTAATTATCTTTTTATCATTAAGAAAAGTTCTGATAGGGAAGATAAACAATGTTTTGCATTTATCTATAAAATATCATTGTATGCATATAATAACTCTGATAGAATAAAAAGCAAATGAAATTTATCGCCTGTTTAGTTCTGGAAAGATAAAAGAATTATCATATTTATAGGTATAATGTGTTAGATAAATATTTAGCGAACGATACTGGCTCCAAAGATGTGCATTAGATAAATATTTAGTGAAAGATATTGGCAAAAAAAGAAACTGTGGTTACATCAACATTGGTAGCCTGAAATCGGGTTATCCTTCGCGCTTGTGTGTAACTTTTTGATAACTTACGCGAGTGACAATATTTGAGGAAAACAGCTGGATTTGAAGGTCGACCCATTTTCATAACAGCATGGAGCAAGGTGAGTACTTATGTCGTTTGCCATACTCTCTCTTTATTTATTTTATTTCAAAAGTGAAAAATTTTAATGACAGCGCTGTTTAATATTTTCGTTGCCAAATCTGTCAAGTCGCAATAATTACAATTCCTTTTTTTATTATTATTGTAACTTGCTGAACTACAATTTAGTTTTAGAATGTTTAAAGCTTCGAAAATAAGTAAGAAAAAAAAAGGTTTTAGTTCAATAATTTATATAATAATATATTAACTCATTAAACAGAAAAGATGCATTGTTAGAACAGCCACTAATTTCAATTAAGAAAAATTTTATATAAAAATGTAGAAAAACGAAAGAAAATATTTGAAGCTTTTAAAATTAAAGAAAATGTGAATCACTTTTTATTTTGTTGGCAAATTCAGAACAACATTCTTTCAAATTAAAATATATAAATAATTCATTTTTTTATAAATTCAACCGAATATCTTTCTCTTTCGTTTATCCATTTAAATGATATGACACTGAAATTTCTTTCACAGTATGCTTTCACAGATGCTGGAGGAAATGAAAACACGTACGAAACGACTTATAAAATATGCGTACATTCATATCAGCTCTTTTTAAAAATCATTTGTCACTTGCTACTAGATGTTTTGTATCTTCTAAGTTTTTTTTTTTTTTTTAATTAATGTTGTTTTGCCAAAAGTATCATCCATATTCAAATCCAACTTTTCTTTTAGCTTCGAATCTTCAATAACTTGAATAAATTTCTAGTGTGCTGGAAATAAATTATTTAACAGGCTTAGAACTGACAATCTGCAAAATGTAGCATTTTCATCAAAGTGTCCTAAATAAGTAATTGGTAAAGGGAGAAATATTTTAACCTTCAATAATCTTTGAAATTCTACATTACTTAATTTTTTTCAAATGCTGATGAACTTGAAAGCCAAAAAATTCGTCTTTATATCAATACTGAAATTTATTTCTTTTAAGCTGATCGAAACACTGAAAATAAGTACGGCAAAATTTTTTCTCTCTATTTCTTCAACGGCTAAGCTGAGAATATTGATGTTAAATGTCGCGAGAATAATAAATATATTTATTTCAATAGTCGAAGTGATTTCTATAAAATTATAATCAAGAAGTAGTTTGAGTATTTGTTTAGAACAATCAGCTGATCTGTTTAAGAAATGAGAATTTAAATGATTTTTAATTTCGAAATTAAGGACATCTGTCATTTTTTCTACCCCCCCCCCAAAAAAAAAAGGACAAGAACAGGAAGTCGGAGTGAAGAACAGTCCTTTCCAAAAAAGGGCGATTGGTAACCCTAACGACTATTGAACAAAGCTATGCATTATACTGATATTTGAAAATTTTAAATTCGAATTTTTAGATTTTTTTTCCGCTTAGAATTCGCATTTTATTAATGGTTCTTCAGCAATATAAAATATTACTGTAGCAAATGAATAAAGAAATTTTGCTAATAAAAATGGAGTTAAAAAAATAGTCCTTTGAAATTATTGGAAGTGCTAAACCAACATTAATCAGTATAATAGTCATAAATTTGCAGCCCAGAATTCGATACAAAATCTTCAAAACTAGCAGTGGCAGACCTACAGCTATCCAGGCCCGTACCAGAATTCTCCCTGAGGCCCTCCGTGTTGGAATGTCAGCATACAAAATGTCAATATAAATATGTTTTAACATTTATTTAATTAAAATTAAATAGTTAAAATGGTTTGGAAGAAAAAATCTTAAGACTAAAGTAAAAATAACTAAATCTAGCAGACAAACATATGTTTTTAATAAAGATAAAAAGGCTTATTAATCTGGCATTTTTGATGATTTAAAAATATTTTTAACTTTTCTGTCAATGAAAAAGCTAAAACAGTTTTTTACGAGCTTCGGCATCGGAAATTTTTACTTACAATCTGTAGGCCTCGCGGAATAATTTATGGAACACGAGGAGTTTTGTATATGTTTTTTTTAATTGGAAAAAAAAATGCAACGGATTGCTAAACCGTTAAGATCTTACTCGGCTCACTGTTGATCGACTTCAATTTTGAAAAGCTTCTCTCTCAAGAAGCAGCCGAAATACACATTGTAAAAATGTCATTAGTGCCAAGTATAAGTTAGGGACTGATTCTTGAAGGTCCGTTTCTACAATAAACTTTAACATTTTCAATGCAGACCACTTTTTATATTCGTCATTTTTTATATTCCTACATGTAGGTATATGCTTAAAATCTTTTCTTCTTCGGTACATATGCTTAAAAAGTTCTTCGGAGGCCACCCCTGATCAGAGCGCTGAGGCGGTTCGCCCTCTCCCTCGGTACGCCCCTGGAAACTAGTCCTGCAAATTTAAGAATATGACGCTAATTCTTATTGCATTATATAATCTCTTATAAGCATTATTCGGCGTGTTATTTTAACTCAGATTAGTTCTTTCAAATATTGTAATGGTACTCGAATAATTTTCATAGCAAAAAATTTACGCCACATATTTAATCATAAACAATTATTACTTTATAAGTAATCACGGCTTAATTTCTAAAATTAGAAGTGCCGGAGCGCTATGGAAAACCGTCAGGAAATAGGATATAGGATAAATAAGTCGGTAAAATTACTAATAAAAAAATATGTTGTATAGACATTAGGATTTTTTGGAAGTCGGAGAGATGAAAAATTAGCAACCGCCTTCGCCAAGAATCGAACCACGGACCTCTGGAATAACAGCCCAGCGTACAGAACCACTGCACCACGAAGGCACGCTATGAAAGTGGGAGAAATGCCTTATATACTTCCCTTTTCAAAGGGCGACTGGGGTTTTCAGGGGACCCAATCGCCAAATCCTGCGTGTGGAGAAACCTCATCCAACACTCTTTTAGTTCGGGCGCAACTGTAGAGACATTAGGTATTTTTTTGGAAGCAGGAGAATTGAAAAATTAGCAAACGCCTTCGCCAGGAATCGAACCACGGACCTCTAGAATACCGGCCCAGCATGCAGAACCACTACACCACGAAAGCACGCTAGAAAAGTGGGAGAAATAACTTATAAAGTAAAAAATTATCAACTATTAAAATTGTTAAACAATTAAAATTATTGATAGAATATAAGGAGATAAATATAATAAGTTATTAAATAAATGTAAATATTTAAATAATAAAGTGAAGTACTCGACCTTGACTTGTTTGGCGTTGCGACTGGAATTTAAATTTCACACAAAAACTGAGAAATAGCTCAACCGCCCCCGTCTTTGATAACATCTTTCCGAAAATCCTGCAAGTGTTTTCCGAGGGAAGACACTAGGAATTGAAACGAAAAATTTACCTGCTGTCTTAATTTCACTGTAGTTTCATAAAATAAGCTTTTGAGATGCGGGTGGAAGCTTTTCTTAAAAGTCTCGACCCCCGTCCAAGTGTTTGTTTCCCAAGCAAAGAGAAGCATTCAATCAGAAGTTAGAATCGATTTTTAATATAACTTTATTATTAAAAATAAAATTTTCGAGATCAAATTTCTACTGAATTTGAATAATTGTTCAGTTATATAAAAGAAGTGCCGGAGCTTTCTTATTTAGGGCTCCGGCTAGTATTGTGATTTATCCCGAAAACTAAGAAGTACCGGCGCAATTTAAACTCTGTCAGTAATTTAGATTAATTTACTGCCAACCAAATAACAGTGTATATATCTATTAACGGTTTATCCATCCATGTTCCCAACTGTAACTTGTTAATATTATTTTAATAAATTATTTTCTGATTTCCTTTAAGAAAATTTTTCTCCAATCAGTACTATCCTGAAATATTATTATATAAAAGGAAAAAATATGTAATGATATTAATAATTTCTGCGAGGGTCATTTTACGTGGTCCGACTTGTAAATAGTCAGATTAAGAAGAAAATTTCTTTAAGATTTTTTGAATAAGATCTCCATTTTGAAGAAAGCTTACACTGATCAGTATTTTTCACTGCAATCTGCATAGAAAGGATCATCATGTAATCTCTTAAGACCAGAAATTTTTTTATGAATAATACTTTATTTTTAGTTAATTATAAATGCAAACGTTTCGCTCTTCTATTTGTGTACGGCCTCTGAATGTTATTACCGAATTTGATACTAAATATTTCAATCAACATTTGTTGTACAGAAATTAAACTGTCTGTGTTTTACTTTTTATAGTGAGCATGCAATTTTCCTGACTATAAGTGCAGGGGCCAGATGACTGAGTAAAAATTTAGGTTTCATGTTTATAAGTGTAGGGACCGGAAGAATGTGTAAAAAGTTAAGTTTCATATTTTACTATTTTTTTAATTAAAAAATGACATAATATGAATCTTTAACCTTTTTTGTAACTAGAAGTCTATCTCAACGACCAACGGTTGCAAATTTTAAAGGCCAAGTAAGCACTTCCGTGAATACGGTGTCAATGGTGTAGCTAAAACGTTACCTGCTCAAGGCGGTCCAGAGTTTGACGCCTGGGGGTTATCCTTGAACGTGCCGCCCTTCTTGATGTATTAAAAAATGTCAAAAATGATACGTAAGAAATTAAATTAAAATACACTTGTTTTTGGAGAAGAACTTTAATTGCAAGATTTTAAAATTAAGTTATTATTTAACTCGTCCTTCTTTTCTTGTTTGCAAAGTCATTGGTATTGTAGATGTCTATTTTATTGCTATATTTGCTGTTATGTAGACAGTACAGAAAGATTTCATAAATGAGAAATAAAAATTTATAGTTCTTAAATATTTCTTAAATGATTTTTATTTAAAAACACATCTCACAATTATCGACACTTAACAGCGAAGAGAGGAAAAATTCGCACTAATTTTTACAATACCTGGAACATTGTTCTGGAAGACTGTATTTTAGAATAACTGGGAAAAAGGACCCTCTCATCCGTTTCCCTGTTTGGTTTTCCTTAGCCATAACGGAAATAAAACTCTGAAATACTTCTTTCTTAAGGAGGAATTCTTCCTTATTAATGCCACCGTGATCATAATTTAGTTTATAGAAAAGTATGCGCAAGTATCATACTTTTCTATAGAAAAGAATGCGACAAAAAAAAAAAAAAAAAAAAAAAAAAAAGTCCTTTTCTATAGAAAAGTAAGCGACAAAAGTATGCGCAGTGGAAATCTCGTCGTGGTTTCTTTGAATACTTAATGTGGAGTTAAAACTGTTTTTCTTCGCAGTTGTATTCCATACAGCAATTTAGAATTTCACTATTCTTTACCTGCCTTGACGATACACATGATTAACGCTTATAAAATACTTGCGTGAAACAGTATTTAAAAATATGCCGCCCAGGGGGGACCGCGGCTCCCCCCCCCCTCTAGTTACTCCACTGTACGGTATTCATTTATCGTGTTTAACGCCATCTTCCACGTCCTTGTAGAAAACATTTCGTTACGTTTACGGCGATTAAAAAAAAAAAAAAAAAGAAAAAAAAAAAAAAGAAAAAGATTCCTACTATAAAAGCATTCTATGTGACTGTTCCTAAGCGATCATATGACGTTTGTTATCGAAATGCTGAATTAAAAATACCGCATTTATTCGATTATAAACCATCACTGATCATAAGCCGATTCCAGGAAATCGAGAAAACAAAACTAAATAAACAATTAATCATACCGGCTATATTAATGGTACTGATTCTAAGCCGGGGACATTTTTTTGAATCACTGGAAAAGTGAAAAACAATCGGTTTTAAATATCCGGTAAGCATTATTCGTAAGCGCACAATGGTAGCTCAACAGAGGGAGGGGCTTCTAGTAATATTTTTCCTCGTGGTCACGGCCCACCAGCGGCCGAGCGGTAAAGTCGCTGAACACTGGTAGTTCGGTCCGAGGTTCAAATCCCGCGAACGGGCTGGCTGCATGGGTGTTTTCGTGGTTTTCCCCATGTGTAACGTGTATACGAGCCAGTTTCCCTTAGAAAGTCCTCCACGAAGGCATCCCTCCCTTTAGGCAGATAGCCCTAGCGAGCTTTGCCATAATTAAATACACACCTACACCTACACCTCGTGGTCACATGATTTTACCGAGCTCAAGCAAAATGGAATGTTTGATGCCTAATTTTCTCTATAAAACAATAAAAACATTGTGAATTTCTTGCAAAAATTTCTAATTCAAAATTAAATCAAACATAAGTAATTGCAGATATTTTATTATCTGGTAGAAAGAATCTGAAAAGAATACAAATGCATTCTGGAGACTGCGAAATAAAATGCAAACAACACCTTTCAAATATTCAACGTCTAGTAGACCATTGGTCCGCACTCAAAAAACCTCTTTCGCTTGTGATGATCTTTAAGTCATTATCTTTTTTTAATTTATCATAGGCGCCCCAAGCTATTATTCGCGATATAAAATTGTAGATAAATTCTGTCAAAAAAAAAACTATTTAATCTATTATTTCCCTTAAACGATGTAATAAATTATTTTTCTACTTTTAGTTCATTAATTATCATAAATTTTGTAAATAAAAGCTTATTGTACTTATCTTTTTTAAAAAATGTATTTTATTCTCTTTAATTAACAGCATATTAACTTAATAAGTCAAACAATTGCGCATAAATATCTTAATGACAAAAAATGACACTGAGAATATGAACAAATTTTTTTTAATGTTTATTATATTTATGCTTTATAACTTTTTGTATGCATTATAGAATTTTTTGAAATATTTGCTATAAAACTACTTAGTAACTTAGTTCTTAAATCGCCGGGTTCAAAAATAATCGGCCTGTTTTTTGTTTTCCATAGAAAGTTATTGACTTGATTAAAGCCTATTTTATAGTAGGTAAGAAGGAGGAAAAGTGAAAAAATATTAGCTTAAGGCCAACTTTTATTTTGGGATATTTCTCTGGGATGACTTTTACTTTTCACAATTTAAATTACATGTACGTTTTTGTAATCAAATGAATCTTGATTCCCGATCATCGGCCTGTTTCTTGGTGACCGGGGATGAAAATTTCAATGAAATTCAATGAAAATTCAATGAAAATTTCATTGAATCCCCCGGTCTCTTGTGATTCCAAATCGATTATACATGCATATGTAGTCAGTCTCATTACTCACTTGCCGCGCAGGCACTGTACCAGTGGTTCTCAGCTTATTTTGCCCCATTGCTAGATGCCTTTTACCATTGCTAGATGGTCATTCCTCCCTCTGCTTTCCAAAACTCGAAAAATACATATTCATATTCATTTAGATTTAGATTATTTTTAATTTGTTTTATAAATTAAGCTGCAAAAAGTATAGAAAACTTTGATAAATTCTAAAATTTGAATAAAATTATTTTTTTATATTTATAAGATAAAACTAAGTATTTAACAGCTAAATAAAAGGCTGAAGGCAAAAGTTTCGATTGAATAAAAAAGAAGTATTTTTCATCTGAAGTTAATTCCGTATGGCAATTCAGAATCTTGTTATTCTTCACGTGGCTCGACTTGAACCCTACAAAATATTATTCAACTCAAAAATGTCGCCCGAAAAAATGTGCTGCACGGGCGGACTGCCCTTCCAGCCCTCTTCTAGGCACGCCGCCGCTTCGGAAGTTGTTTTTCTTTTTTCCTAAATTCATTTTTATGGTCTTCTAGTAATTTCTTCACATTTTCATTGTTAACTCTCTGGCCCGTAGTTAGAGACACAATATGCATATATAACCAAAAAAAAAAAAAAAAAAAAAGGGGGGGGGCGGGTCGTAAGTATCAAAGCGCTCAAAGCCTCTGAATGCACCCCAGTTTGGATATGATATTGTCCAGGCCGAAGTCATTGTCTTCAATAACTAATTAATTAGAACTAATTAACTAATTAATTAATAATAATCAATTAGAACTGACAATAAAGCCTGTCAGCAATTGACTTGTCTTGTAAGTCAATTGCTGACAGGCTTTATTAATGAGAGCTAAACAATTGAAAATATTAAAATCATTTTCCCAGAAGATACTGAATGAGTATTATGTGGCATAGGAAAACGTGTCTGAAAAGCGTATGTTGCTGACTTAAGTGTTCGTTAACTCGACATATCGTTCGTCCACCAAGGCCTTTTTATTTTTTTTACAGATAATTTTTTCGTGAACCGAGGCACTGGTAAGCTGAGGTTGCACTGTATTGTTAGTACATTCCCTGACTAGGAGCTCTGAATTCGTAAAATTTTGAATTTTTCATATCGTGCATATAAACGCAATCAGCTTTTCAATGTGCAAGACTTTAAAAGGGGGATAATGTTTATATCAAAGGTGATTTGGAGGCTCATTCCTTTCTCAGCCCAATACTTTTCCATCAATTGCTTTTGCTTAAATATAGGCCTGGCCAGTATGTTAAGAGGAATTTTTTATTATGCGAGGACCGACATGTTTTTCGAAATGAATTCGCACGTTTAACATTGCCGGAAAACGAATTCATGTTAAACCGAAATCTAAAGAATTAGGATGCAGATCCTCCTGAAGTAGATTTTGTTAAATGTTATCGCGGTTAATGTTAGCATTAGGATATTGTTATCGAATCGCCGAAGTTCCGCCCGTTTGTGTACGAAGACATGGAAAATATATCGCTTATTGTGATCAGCAATTCAGTTAGTATGACCAAAATATTGTAGGTATTATTTTAATGGTTATTTTTAGTTTTGAAACCCTTTCCTTCATTTTTTTTGTTTCCCACCTACAACTCTCTGCCTGAATGAGTTTTCAGTATCGCCTTTTAAGTAAATGAGGTAGAATCAGTATTTAATGGGAAGTTCATCCGCTTTTGTAGAAGAGCTCAAACGTTCTCAGTAGAGTGTGTTCTTCCTTCTGGCGATGTCGTTGCTTTAAACCAGAGTTTCTTAAACTTTTTCCAATTACGACCCTTTTTTATCACTGAGATTTTTTCACGACCCCCAGGACACCATAATATCTACAAAAATTTTGTGGGACCCCATAAGTATTGCGCAAATCCGACACACGCGTGAGTGAAACTGTCAATTTTTTCGCTTTTACTGTAAGAAACTGTTGCAGTTTTAGGTCATGAACTTTAATTTCTAATTTTCAGACATAGAACAATGTGAACATTTAAGTAACAGACGAATTGACAGCGTCACGTGCCAAGCAAGGAAAACGAACGTTTATATTATAAAAAGAATGCGTCGAAACGTTTTCGGGTTTTTTTTTTTTTTTTTTTTTTCCCTTTGCGTGTATTGTCTTATCTTTATCTATTTTCAAATACATTGTGTAAAAATATTTGATAATTGTAAAGCTATTATAGTAAGTTAAAGAAATATCAAAACTGCTAAAATATTTGGCGACACCCTGCTGCAGGTCCCACCAGCCCTTGGAAGTCACGACCCACAGATTAAGAAACCCTGCTTTAAACAAACCTTACTACATTCGGCCGTATCCTTAAGTGCCTGGTAGTATTCGCCGGTGAGGTTTCAGTGAGGGCCAGCTTGGTTAGGTATTTCTGTACAGCTTCGACTAAGTTTTAGTTGGTTAGAAATAGTTTATTTTCTATCTTAAGTTCAAGCCCAAGTGGAGGCTTTCCTGTAAGCCCGAGAAGGCCAACTGTTATTCTTTGAGTGAAATAAAAAGGTATTTTAACCTTTTTTTGGTGTGGTGTATTTAATTATGGCAAAGCGCACTAGGGCTATCTGCCTAAGGGGAGGGATGCCTTCGTGGAGGACTTTCTAAGGGAACTGGCTTGTATACACGCTACACATCCCTTTTATGGACTTTTTCTGTAATGTAAAAAGAACAGCGAATAACTGCTATACTCTTTTCCAAGATTCTGGTTGCCTAGGGCACGTAATTTAACTAGAATCGTATAATATTATAGAACACATTTTCTAAACTGAAATAATTATTTAATAATTTTCTAAACTGAAGTAATGGCCACATATGGCTTTCGCTTTTATTATTCATAATTTAAAATTGTATATGAATTCTCTCAATAGAATTATTTAAGGGGACTCATACACCTTAAACTCCTTATGATCTTCGAATATGTGACTGTTGCAAGAATTGTGATATTTTATTTATTTTAGAAGCAATTACTTCCAACTTTTTACAGCTGACTACATAATATAGCTGCTTTGGAAAATAGTAACCAGAAAGTTTGTGTTGCCACAAATATTTTTGTAATTTAATCCTCTTTGTGACAAAATATTTCGCCATGTTTCCACCTTGCGCGCATGATATTTTAAAAATGGCTAATGGTACATACTTGAAATTGGATGGAATTCTTTATATGGGCACTACTTTCTAACTGAACCAACAATCTATGAATTTGATATGAATCTATGATAATCAATGAATATTTTAATATTGAAAAATTTTATGGACGAAAACATTAAAAATTTTGTTAATAAAATACATTTTATAAACTTAACTCAAAATAAAATAAAAATTTAACATGAAATTTTTAGAATTTTAGGTTCACAGTAGTTTCCAAATGTTATAAAAGCTATATATTAATTATGGAATTAAATTATGAAACAGAATGTTTTAAACTGTGCGCGCAAGTTGGAAACATGACGAAAAATGTTGTCACAAAGCGGATTAAATTATAAAAATATTTGTGATAACACAAACTTTCTGATTACTATTTCAGAAAGCAGCTATATTATGTAGTCAGTTGTAAAAAGTTGGTAGTAATTGCTTTTAAAATAAATAAGTTATCCCAATTCTTGCAACAGTCACCTATTCGAACATCTTATGGGTTTTAAGGTGTATGAGTCTCCTTAATTTATTATTCCCATTAAACTATATGACAAATTATTTTCTCCTATTAGTGCATTCGTTATCATATCAATTTTGAATAAGAGCGTATTCTATAAAATCTTTTTTTTAATTGCATTTTATTTGAGGGCTATTTTTTTTTCTGATTCGGTTAATGTTATCTAGATAGCCGTGGAAAATGCATGAGCACATTAAGCGGTGCCTACTTGATATAATAAGAATTGTAACTCTTATATAATTATAATTGTAACTCTTTTCACCTTGTTTTCTTTTAGTTCTTTAATTTCCTCCAGATATCTACCATTCATCCTCTTTTATGTTACTTTCCTAAACTCCATATATTTTATGATCTACAGGTAAAGAATTTTATCTATTTCTTTTTAATAGCTTTCTCCTATCGCTTTCTCTATACTTTTTTAATCATCTACCTACTTTTGGAAGTATGGACAACGGCATGCTTTTAATTCGTGATTGGAGAAAGTGAGCGGCACTTTTATGAATTAGGCATTCGTGATTTTAATAAGATCACTAGTTATGCAATAATTACCAACAAATGATAGCACAATAGGCGCCGCTTAATATGATCGCGGTTAATGTTATTATTCGGATATTGCTATCCATTTACCAATGTTCCGCCCCTTTGTATACGAAAAACATTTAAATACATGACTTATTGAGATCAACAGTTTGGTTAATAGGATCAAAATATTACGGAATAAATGTTTCAAACTGAAGTAATGTCACCAGATAAATTTAAAAAGGATTATAAAAATTACTAAATAACAGAGAAATATCGTCAAGTAAGGGATTAAGTCGCCGAACATTTTGATTTCCATATTAATCAGCTATTTAAAATTTTAAATATAGGCAAGAAAGCAGAAAATAACGCTACATGGAAGCTTGATGTAGATTTTCAACAGCTTTGTTGATTTTGACAAGATAAAACACAGGCCCCTCTCCTCTAGCAGAAAAAAAAAAAAAAAAAGCTGTTCGCAAAAGAATTTACCAGATTAAGATTGCTTTTTTTGGCTAATTTGTCAAGTTTCTTCCAATGACGGAAGTCCTCCGAGTATTAAGATTAGGGTTACAAGCATCGATCAGATAGTTTCCAGAAGCATCATGAACTGTTCATAAATGAACTCAAGACATTATGAACACTTTAACAAACTTTTTTTTTTTGTTTTCCTAATGAGATACATTCCGCAGGAGAAGAAGAGGAAGAATGACTTTGCTTGTCTACATTAACTATATATAAGTCACGTGATCTCTGAGGTCATCGGAATGTTATTTCATAAAAATGCTATGAACGTGTCTATTTATATGTTTCTTCCCATATTTTTATATTAAATGAGTTAAACTGCATTGCTCTTTTGAAAGGAATTCCTTTTTCTTATCGTTTAATGTTATCATTAGGTTAATGTTATCAAAATAGCCGTGGACAAACGTGATTACGTTAAGCGACATATACTGCATTCTCTGCTGCGAGCAAGTATGCATCTATTACTAATATATTTAAGAATTATTTATCTCAGCAAACTGATCGTTAATTGATGTTTTATGAATGCTTCTAGGAATGTATATGCTTGATTGAAAAGTAATAAATGTACAATAATGAGTAATTATTACATGCAAAAGTCCTTTTTCATTCGTCATCTTATTTGTTCGTGTTCTATCATCGCTCATCTTCTGACTGTTTTAGCTCCAGCAGGGGCCGATTGGTTAAGACCGCTGAATAGGGGAACTCAGGATTCCGCGAACATACTTTGAAGACCATTAAAATAGAGCAGTGGTTTTCAACCTCCATGAACCCTTTCACCAATGCTAGACGATCAGTTCCTCTCTCCTGCTTTTCTAAACTTGAAAAGTACGTATGCAGTGTGCTCTCGATTATTCGGGTTAATGCCAGGAAAGCAGATCACGGATAACTGAAAAATACGGATAATCCAAACTATCAATTTTCATTCATATTTGTATGCGTTGATTTCTAAAAAGAAATAATTTTGCTTTACTTTTGAATTACTTTAAATTTTTGTCGAATTTCACTTTGTATTTTTCGAAGTGGTATTTTATCATTTTATTCGAATCTCCTTCGGTCGACGAAGTCCAGTACAGTTTTGAAAGACGCCATTGCTGTCTAGAGACAGTACCTTCTTCGCTTGTATTCGCACAAATCACTTCATGCCTCTTCTCATCTTGTGACGTTTGAAATGATATCCTCATTAAAAGCCCAGCTCTGTCGAATCGCCATCGTAGTTTTCCTCAAAGTTTTCCCCATCGACATTTTCGAAGAATTTCAGATTTTCAGTTTTTTGGAATATAACTGCATTAAATAAACCTCAGATTTCTATAATTACGAAGAATCTTTCTCCATGCTCGGACTTATGCAATTTGTTTTTTACACACTCTCGCTCAGTGTTGAATGTGCGTGCGTGGGCACTGCCACGCACGGATAATCTGATCCCGGATAATCGAGAATACATTTACTTAAATTTAGATTATTTCGTAATGTATTTTATAAATTAAACAAGAAAAAGGTATAAAAAATGTTGATATTTGAATAAAAGTAGTTTTTTACATTCATAAATTAAAACTAAACACTTAACAAAAGGCTGATCGCATCGTTCCTGAAACTATGAAATCCTTTGCCTGTGGTTGAGAAGTTATTACTGACTTATCAGTTACTGGAAAGATCTCAGGTTCGAATTCCAGTCAAAATTAGAATTAGTGCACAGGTCCCCAACATTTCTCGTGTCCCACTCCCCTAAAAAGAGTTTAATATATTCTCCCACTTCCTAAAGCAATTTCTCGAAAAAAAATCGTATAATGAGATTTTAATCATAAATAAAAAATAAAACATGGAAATAAGAAATAATATTTCCATTAATAATTTCAGAAGTATTAATAATATTTGCATAAATATCAAAATAAAAATAACTTTTTTTGTGCCTGTTTATTGCATAAGAGTTTTTCATATCGTAGCACTTTGTTGCTAACAACAATTCGCATATCTGCTTGTGCATTCAGGCGATTTCTGAATTTTGTTATCATTAATAAAAGGGCACTGAATCAGATTTGCATAAGTACGTCATCGCAACATGGATGAGAGGAGCTAGTGCCTTTTGATTAAGCTTTGAGAACATATTGATCGCTTTCAAATATATTTAATTTCAAATTATATTTAAGAACACAATTTTTACGCAGTTCTGAAAGATCTACCATCAGTTCTTCATCATCCGACGTACGATCCAAATTGGAATAGTATGAATTTATAATCCACGTTAACATTTTCACCTCTCCTTCTTTAAAATGAGCGGCCGAGCGGCAAAGTCGCTGAGCACTGGTACTTCGGTTCGAGGTTGGAATTCCACGAACGCGCTGGCTGCATGGGCGTTTTCGTGGTTTTTCCCATGTGTAACGTGTATACGAGTCAGTTTCCCTTAGAAAGTCCTCCACAAAGGCATCCCTCCCCTTAGGCAGATAGCCCTAGTGTGCTTTGTCATAATTGAATAGATCAGACCATAGACCTTCTTTAAAATGCCTAGATACTTTAAAAAAAGAGATTCTAGCACCCCTCTAGGCACTTCCTGCTGGGAGTCCGAGCACCTGTGGTTTGGGGACTCCTGAATTAGTGGTAGTTTCAACAATTATCTAACTTTGTGAAAGAAAAAATCAAAACATCAATTTTAGGAAGAGCGAATACTAAAATTGATGAATTCACGTTCGCTTTGACAGGATTTCCCCTTCATTCTTTCATTATAGTTTTGTCAACCGCAAAAGGTAATGCGTCTATACATTCAATACACGCTGTACTTCCTATTAATAGTTACTTCATTCCTCGGTTTGCAGAAAGAGGAAGTTGGGACGCCACATTCGATCTATAGATCATTCAACTTTTTGCGTCATTGTCTGGTTGCGTTAAGTCGCGCTTGCTGTGTTTACGGAGACACTTTCAACAGCTATTGCTTTGAGCTTGTTCACGCAAGCTTGCGTTGAAATACCTCGTTTACTGTGAAAAGGCTCAACAGAGTAAAAATGTATTTTCTCGTGCATCCGAAGTTTTACAATTGTTTTCTTTTTGTTTTTGCCGTTGACTTAACGCAATCAGTGAAGGAAATAGATTTGATTATGTACATAACATATTATTAATAAAAGTGGCTGTATATAAATTTACCCACCCCTTTGTATTATTTTTGATCAAATTAAAATTTCCGTCTATTATAAAGCTGGTTTACGAACACTTAAGAGAGGACTTCTCTCCACAATTACAGTGCTGCAGACACGCACATGTATGCTTACGGATTTGACGCTTACGAATAATTGCATAATTCTTCAGTGGCATAATTAGTACCTTTAGTTCAGTACTTTTCGTAATTTGAAAATTCTCTTAATTTTGCATTTTAAAAGTATATATTCATCCAGTGTCCTATAAAAATGTTCTGCCATTCCAGCTGGGTCACGTCTATTGATAATCACTACTGATTAACCGTACTAAGTTTTAAAAGCGCCGCTTTGGCCGACCGTTAAAATCTGAATCCTTTCGAATTTTTATTATTTTTTATTTGCTTATTTGCATGCCTAATCGTTAAGGTGCATGCTAAATTTCCTCACATATTACCCCCTTTTTTTATACTAATTTTATTGCCCGGAAATCAAGGGAGGAAATTATGCGAGTTATTTAATTTTCGAAGGACGCGATTACAGTGAGAAAATAACAAATGTAAAGTAGTCTGGTATAAACTATAGGAAATTATTAGAATATTATTTTTTTAAACGAAACCTTCACTCCAATAAGGATGCACGCATTGCAGTATTTAATAAGATACCTATCTTCATATGTATCTTCATTTCTACATCCCTGTAACTTGGAACTCGACCGTTCTTATTGTCATCTCTGCTATTCCTGAGGCCTCGAATCATCTATAAATAATTACAGAAGCTGAATGTGCAGCTGACTCTGCGAAATCGTCGACCGAATGACGGTTCGTGTTTGCTTCGCCATGAGCCGGTTCTTGCGTTAAGCAAGTTGGCACCGTAAAGCACCTGGTTAAGTTCAAGCGTTAGAAGGGAAAAGTTCCGCGTAACCTTCGCATGCAGTTTGTGCAGTGTGAGGGTTTGTCTCTGTTAGTAAGTCAAAAACAATCATAACGTGGATGAACCCATTTTAAAATTTAGGAGAGCTCGTTCTCTGAACGCATTAAAGAAGGGGAAAATTAAGCGAATATTTTTAATATTTTTTAGAAACTGGCGCTTAAACGGTAGGGGGGAAATACACGAGGAAATTAGGTACATGTCTGCGTATGTAATATTTAATGCGTATTACAGTATGCATTACTATACACTGTGTACATATCTTATGCATATTTTAAAATGTGAATATGGCATAGGTTTAAAGTTTTAGGATTTTGAGTAAATTATTTTAGAAGACAGAATACGATGAATTTTTTGCGCATGCGTCTTGAAGAATTCTGAGTCTCAACTACTTCAATCTTTTACACGCAGTAGCAACACATATATCGCATCTTTTGTTCAGCTTCCAGTACTTCCTATAACAATGGCTAAGATCTCTCCACAATTTACTCAAGTTCACCCGCGGCGCTTTCATAAATCGATGGCACGTAATGAGTATGGCCTCCGCCGAACAGCGCACGTGCACCGAATTCAACTTTCGCTCGTCTTGGATTGTTGTTAACTTAGGAGGTGGGCTGCTGACCGACGAGTGGTCCCTCCCCACCTCCACAGCGATGCGTCGGCGACGCCGATGCAGAAATCGTAATTGCTTGCCCTCTCACACAAAACGCAGTGACACCACCGCCGAAGCATTGGAAGACCCACTGAAATGACTCGAGACAGTTCCGATCGATAAGCGGGCGTGGCAAAGAGCTTTTCGTCATAGACGGACTGTCTCAGAAAACTCTGAATTTAATGGCGCTTTTATTCCCAAAGATAAGCAAACCGCTCGGGAGAAAAGATTTTTTTTTTTTTTTTTTTTTTAAATATAAGGGAGGGGATTCTGCAGTGGTATTCAGGACTTAACTGATCATGACGGCAGGACAAGTAAAATGCGGAGGTGAGTGGATAAAAATAAAATATCGTATTTCCTCGCTTATTTTTTCCCTTAGCTTTTTAGCGATTAGGTTTTGAAAATTTTAAAAATAATCGCATAGTCCCCCTCCCTCAAATGTACATAATTTTTCTTTCTGAAAGCTAGTTTATTAGTAAAGTATATTCCTTTGAATATTTTTATTTTAGCGCATTCAATTTCTATTGTCATTTCCGCGCATTAGAATTTCATCTATATTATTTGCCCTCGCATTTATTATTATTTGATACGTATTTTGCACAGATTCTTTACTAAGCTATCCAGACGAGACAAGTGTTTTCGCACTTAAAAAACTTTCCAAACGTATTATTTCACTTTATTTTTATTATTTACATTCCAACTCATTGTAACCTTAGCGACTGCTGATGTGTTTCAGCTTTCAAAAACCAGGTCTTTTGACCGCACACTTAACATCACACATTTCACTTCCTCTCACACATTTAACACGTGCCCATTTTGCAGATTAAGCATTGCACCCATTCTTCTTTATGAGAACCGCTGTAGGCATCTCCGTCAGTTAAGCACAACCATATCTCTGTTTCAGAAACTGTATTTGAGTTCAAAATCCTCTTCTTTCTCCATTCTATCTCTTTATTTTCTTGATGATTATTTTCTTTAACGATTCTCTTCCCTTATCTTTCTTTTCCCTTTCCTTTTATATATTTCTCCATACACAGTTTCCAATGTTTCTTTTTCGGGTATGTCAGTTAGAACATTAGATTTTCATTTGCGTCGGCCTCTGTTAGACTGTTTCCGAGGTGAAGCCTTAAGGAGAGGTCTAATCTTAGAGAAAGTCTAACTTCACGAACCAAGATCTCAATGCAAGATCGAGCTTGCGCTGAAATTTTCTTACAACTTGCCGCATCGCATGCTTTCTAGAACATTTTGGTTAATTAATAAAAAATATTGCAATTAATACCAAAAATTAAAGCAGCATTTTAAAATTTAATACACAGACAACATTAATAGCTAAAACCATTTTTATAAAATATCAGTTAATTTAAATCAAAATTTCCGAAATATACTGTAGAGTCGTTAGGTTATTTTTAAAGCAGGAGTGATATGGTCACTTTAGTTAACCTGTTCTGCCAAACTAAGTTAATGGCTCTACAGAGTTAGGAAGTCATCCTAGTCGTTGCTAGCAATATGACGGTTAGGCCGCCTTTCTACATTTTACACTAATCGTCAGTTTCTCGGATACAATTATTTTCATTCACTTGCTTCATTATCTCTAAGATGCCCTTGTTGCAGTAATAGTCCGTGAACAGTCTATTCACAGGATATGTGATGCAGTCGGAAGGAAAGAACTGCAAAGAAAAATGAGAAACGCCCTCGCTGGGCATCGAACCACGGATCTTGGGAATACGCGCCCAGCGTGCTGACCACTGCACTACGAAGGCATGCTGAGAAGGCGGGAGAAATACCTTATAATATGTACATTTTTCCCGTTAACTAGCTAAGACGGAGCACGTACATACAACTTTTCACTACCCGGCGAGGCACTTACTGTGCTTACGTAATAGTGTCCGTTAAAAAAAATTATTTTACTGAAAATTTCACTCAATAAGATTTTTATTCATCTGGTACATTTTTTTTAAAATTACCGCGTAATGTGCGTGTATAACTACTTAGCCCCATTACAACTAGTGCTTCTAGTTACCCTGCAACGCTAAAGTTGGATTGATTCCCTACCTTTTTAATTCTTCTCATTCCCATATAGTTCACATCGAAGCGAATTTCACACGTTCGTTTATTCGATTCGTTAAAGAATCGGGGACTTACTACTTAAAACTGAAAATCGATTATAAAAGAGATTAAACTACGACGCTCTTTGATTACACGTTCTAAAGCTAGAAGTTAGCAATGTGTTTGGATACGCCAGGAAATTCCGCGGCAGAACTGAATCAGTAGCAATGATGTGATTACGAACAGATTGCTAATAAGGCAGATTATTTTTATAGTGACCCAATTAATTGATAAGATTGATCACGATTTTGTGAAGTGCTAGCCAAATTTGAAATACGTTCAGTTAATGAAAATTATGTCGAGTTTCCGAAGTATTATCTGGGGTAAAAAATTTAACGTCGCGTCAGAGGGTTTGTTAAGGTTCTTTGTGCTCTAAGCGTGTAATTTACCAGTCTATTCTTGGACTCACTTCTGCTAACAAACATTTCTTGATCTTATAATTCTATTATTAAACAATGCTTTTTTCACACTAACGCCATATAAAATTCAACAATACAATCTCAAATATTTTAAAAGCAGTTTATGCTTATAATTACCGATACAGTGTTAAGTGTTGAAATTAATTTTTTTCTATCTTATCTCTGTTCGTCGTATTAATATTCTGTTTTCAATATCATTTATCTTAGTAAGATGACGTAAGCAACTTTTTTTTCTTGTTTCTTTAGCTTTATTTATTAAACATCACTTTCTTCACATTTACGCCCTATAGAATTCAACAGCAAAATCACAAAATATTTATATAGTATTTCTCGATAGATGAGCGGTTCTCAACGTTTTTTGCCTCATACACCCTTTTCCCCATTGCTGGTCGAACATTCCCCCCTTTCCAAAATTCGGTAAATACATGTACATTTATTGAAATTTAGATTACTTTATAATATGTTTTATGTGCTGAATAAGAAAGAATATAGAAAATATTGATAAATACATAAACTTGAATAACAGTTATTTTTTATATTCATAAACTAAAACCCTTAAAAGGTAAATAAAAGGCTGACCGCATTCACCCTCCTCTGAAACTATGAAAGTCTATCCTGGTTTAGAATCCTTGCGACAAAGTATTATCTGTTGCCACACGTTTTATATATTCGTTGTAATTCTTGTTAAAAAATAATACATGGAGATAATATTTGGTGGCAACATTCTTTATTCGAAAAGTGATACGGACATAAAAATTGAGTGTAGAGCCTGTGCTTTAAAAAAAAAAAAATAAATAAAATAAAAAAATAAAAGAAAGAAAGAAAGAAAGGTGCCTATAAAAGGAACCGTGAATGCGATTTTAGGTTATTTTATTTGTTTAAAGAGGGGGAGAACTTCGTCTTCCCTCGGGAAAAGAGCGGGAAAACTTTTATATTCAATAACACAAAATTCGCCCTTAATGGTTTCTTGCCCCTATTTCTACTCACTAAAGTGAAAGCACATCACATATAAGGGCACTTTCGGAATCGAGCCTTTCATAGAGTTCTTGTTCGGTGTCTATATTATGATTTTTTTAGTACCAATGCGGGTTTTGAGAGGCAGTAGGAACATAAAGTGAACTTTTGGACTATTTTGCTTTTAAATAGAATCGAGTGCAGGAAGAGACTCATTGAAGTCTTTTTGCTCGAACAGAATTTTATTGTTGAATTTCGTAACGTCAGTAACAAAAAATGTGTACAATTTAGTAGACCGTACGAGTCATGTGGTGTTCAATACAAACTTTTGTTTAGCTTTTAGTAGCTTACACGCAGTATCCATATGGATCTATGTGCCAGTGTGATGAGAAATATATGAATACTTTAGTACTTAATCTTTTTAGCTGAAAGAAATTTTTATACATTCATTTCTCCTGTAAAATTATCATTTATAGGCATGTATAGTAAAATCCCTCACAACTGGCACCCAGTTTACCGGCAATATCAAAATAACAGCTCTTTTAAAAGTCAAAATTTAAATCCGAAATTTAGGCCTTTAAGATCAAAAATTGTGTAATGGGCTAACAATATGAATAATTTCATGCTGAAAATATGTGTGCTATATTTTTGGCGATCAATATAACAAGCTTTATCCAACGAATGAATTATCTTGAATATCAAGGAAAATGACCAATCTCTTTTTATGCGCCAATGCGTGCACTTCGAATGTAATATCGATGATTTTAGAAATAATTCACGCTGAAAGATGCCATATCTGTTTTGACGCTTGCGTGGAAAGATGCAGAGAATATTTACTTTACTACTTTACGTTGCTATCGGCGTAAATTGCAGCCTATGGTCATCATATTCGTAGATCACAAGTTGAGTGACGAAGGTTCTGATGGTTTTAAAGCACATCTGGCGCTCGTGTCCGATACTTGGATTTGCTTATATATTCGGAGAAGATTAAGTGTTTGTGAAAATGAGGAGCAGGCTTGGATGGATATAGTCAGTACGTTGTAACGTCTAGTACTCTTAGCGAGCATAAACTAACTTGGCGCCAATAGACTGTATAGAGAATTATCCTTAAGTACGACAAAGTCCAGAGAAAGGGTGTAAAGGACTCTTTATCAACTCAATATATCCACAGATTGCACCAACTTGTGCTTACAAAAGCCAATACTTTTGTTTTAACTCAAACGAGAACAAGTAACTTAAACCTGAATGGAATTAAATTAGCCTAACGGCTTTTCACAGGTCACTTAACGTTCGGGCAGGCTCTGACTCATCGGCGGAAACAAGGTTTGTGGGTAGAAGCGCTGTTTGCCACAGAAATCTAATCTCTAATAAATCAAAGATATCAAGGTGGCTTCCAAGTAGGCGCAACACCCTCTCTGTCTCTGTCGAAATCACCTTCCCAAACCTTCCCTTAAATACTAACTTCTTTGTACCTCATTTTAATATACGCGCACTACCTCATTTATATTCTGGGAAGAAAGCGCAGATTGAAAGCGAGAATAATAGAAAAGTTGTGTAAAAAGATTTATAAAATTTTATTCCATACTTCAAAATAAAATTAACTGTCAAATAACTTCACTAAAATCCCACAACGAATAAAGACGCCATGCAAAAGAAGAAAGTTTTTGTGGATAGAACCTCATGAAAAACTTCCGAATTTAATAAGATTTGAGTTAAGATTGTATTTGTAAGATTTGATTTGTATTACATAAGACTTCTTGTAATTTTGTTTCACAAGAAATGTTCATCTATGTTCGTACATGTTATGAAGTTTTGACGTTATTGCATTTACAGCGAATTTTAACTTCTTAACCCATCAACGAGCCCGCCTCTCGGAACGAAATGCTTTGAAAACGGCCGCGTTGTCAGATAACAAACCCCTCCAAAAAAATCGCTTTCGTTTTCTGAAATCTCTCTAAGATGGCCCAGCCTAAGGCAGTATGTTTGCTTCCCCTTAGTGTGATGGATAAGCCATAAAATTGCCTCCCCGGTATTGAATGGCTTGCGTTTCGTTTCTTCTTCCTCCTCTTTCTTTGTACTAGTAGCCTGTAAACTTGTTTCTTTTAACATGTGACGGCCGAATTTTCCGAAATCTTCTTAGAATTTTAGCTTCCAAGCTTGTAAATTTTCAATTATTCGACATGTTTTATTGGGCAGTATTTTAAGAAAGATCATTATTTATTTTGTTACACAATTTCTTGCTATTTACTAATCTATTTTATTTAGTTTTAGTAGGCCAATTTATTTTTGGAAATTAAATTTTAATCCATTCTTTTAGCGACTATTTTCATCACATTATAAGTCCATATATATTTACGATGAGAGTACAATATTTATCAGGAATTTTTGGAAAATTTGGCATACGTATTTATATTTTAGCGTTGAATTTTTTCCACAAGTTGTTCGTTAACAGTCGAGCTCATCCTCGTAAACGCTTGATCTTTTCAGCATGGAAATGGCAAGCAATAATCTTCCAAATATTTTTCGGGATTCTATAGCAATTTCTAGAATTTTGGCGGTTTTCTACAAATATTTTGGGTACGTTTAGCTATTATACAGTTGCTACTAATGTGGAATTTAAAGCCAAAAATGTATTCCTTCGTTGATTTGAGAAATCGCATTTCGAATTTAAACGGAAGTTTAAATGAATTTGATACAATCTTAGCACAGACTAGAAGAATTATTTCTCTGTGTTGGATGGATTTTTCTCACCTTTCTGCATTTGATAGATTAAATGCATAAAGCAGACACGCACAAATAGAATTTAAATAAATTTATTTAAATAAATTTCTATTTTCATTTAAAATTTGTCATTATTAGCACCTCCCGCAGTTTTATGCAATCATAGGATTTTCCGAATTCTATTAGGTCGTTAACATAATTTCAAGGTCGAATAGAAAAGTGATAATATGGAAAGACTATGTCTTAAGTACCAATAGCCAAGTATTTGTAATTAAATAAAAATAAATATTGAATACCAGCCGCTTTTTTATTTATTTTTAGTCATATAACAAAAGATAAACAAGAATACTATTACATCTAAGAATTATTTAGTAAATTATTTTGCTAATGTTATATGAATGATGAAACACGGTAAAAATGTTTTAATGATTGAATTCACCGTTAAAAATCGAACAAACCCCAAAATTCCTTTTTCCCAAAACTTCGTAAAATGTTTTGATTAAATATGATTTGAATAAGTTTTCCAATTCTGTTTTGAGTGATATAAATGAGGATATAAATATTATTAAATTAGGATATAAATATTAGGATATAAATTATTATTAGTAATAATTTTTGTATTATAACTTAGCAGAATATCGTTTACCGTTAAAATTTATATCTAAAAGAATTAAATTTTGTAAAAGAATTTTGTAAAAATTTTGTCTAAATTTTGTAAAAGAATAAAAAATATAATTAACTGTTCCATTTTGTCCTCTATGCATCTATTTATATAAAAAAGGAATCTGGCTAGGGAATTTACGACTTCTATATGAACTAAAAATTGGTATCTTGATAAAACTTGTCAGAGCATAAAAAGTGTATATTCTGTGATATTAGTGTATTAATCATACTTCTGTATCCGTAAATGCAGTTTATAATTACCAGCATAAGTATCATAATGGATTTTATTAAAACGACGAAAACTGAATGCATTATCAAAGTACGGCTCTTTATCCCGTTAAGTATTGCTTGGGTCGTAACCAACACGAGTTTTATTTTTGAAATATTATTCCAAAATATTAAGCGTTAAACTATATGCATTTTAAACAGTTTTACTTTTTTATATGCATACAAATGTTAAGTAGCTTTAAATTGTACTTCACTTCTGAAACTTCTATTATTTTTAGAACAGATCAAGGACTTTAAAGAACAAGTACATTTTAGTAATATGCAACGTTAATGATATAGTTCAAATGTTATTGAACAACTGTACGATTTGTAACTGGCACTGGAAGAAGCAAAATTTATCTACAACTTTCTCTTTCTTCCCAAATTCGTCTGATTAGCAAGGATTGAATAGATAATTGTAAACGTCTTTGCTAAAAGTAATAATAATCGAGAAGAATCCTTTCTACCCCTGTCTCCTGGGAAAAGAAAACGACTTGGAAGGGAACCTGACCTCCGCAGGCTAACTGACACTAAAGTCTCCAAAGACTATTTCTAGTCAATAGAGTTTTTTCATTGTAGAAATACTCATTATCTAGAGCTATCTTTTTTTCTAGCCATTGTAAGCTACAGATATAGTGGGAAAAAATTCTCATTTTACATAATTTTCGGATAATTACATTTTACGTTAAATAATTTTAGATTTTGATTAACGCAATCGATGAATATGGCAGAATAATAGTTTGTTGTGTGTGTGTGTGTGTGTGTGATTATGGCAAAGCCTCGAGGGCTATCTGCCTAAGGGGAGATATGCCTTCGTGGAGGACTTTCTAAGGGAAACTGGCTCGTATACACGTTACACATGGGGAAAACCACGAAAACACCCATGCAGCCAACCCGTTCGCGGGATTCGAACCTCGGACCGAACTACCAGTGTTCAGCGACTTTACCGCTAATAGTTTGTTGTAAACATTGTAAATTTCAACGTTTTTTTAAGTAAAGATTTCAAGTAAACCAAACCAAAGATTATTAAATTAGTCTTATAATGTTTACTGTTTGGTTTTCAGTGTTCTGAATTTGCATTTTAAAAACATAATTTAAATAATCTTTCTTTACGCTAGTCGTTTTTAAAATGTTTACCTATGTAAACACTTACTAATGTTTAATGTAGCAACTTTGTATGTACTTAACGAAAGACTTAGAGGAATTTATAAAGAAAACTAGTTCACATGGAAAAAATCACGAAATCTTCCTTACAGCCAACGTATTGACCAGAAACCAAAACCAGGTCAAAATACTTATGATCATCTCTTTTATCCACATAGCCATTGGTAAACTTTTCAAACTTATACTTGTTCTTATTGCAGTTATAAACAGAAATGTGAACACTCAGATACTGCGCTTGTTAAAGTTAGTACAGTCTGCGGCTGATTCTATATCTTCCGAGGTGTTTTCGAAAAAAACTTGAAAGATAATAAATTATGTTACCTGCTGAGTCATCGAAATATTATATACTTGTTTATTGAAACTGAAAATTTTATAATTTTCTATAAAACTGCAATGGAATTATTGCATTGAGTAATCTTCAGTGTGATGTAATTAGTGCCCTAAATATAAAAGTATGTAAAAATCAAATTGGAAATTGCAGCAAATCAGTCCCTAGAAATATGCTACGCCTGTATTAATCTAGTAGCAATCAATTATTCATGAACATTATAGTATGCATGACATATAACAATTTGTCAGCAGTACAGGAAACAATTTCGATATGCGTGCCTTTTCTTTTAACATAGTTTTTCTCTCGTTACTTTTAAGATAAACATATAACTTGAAATAGTTTTTCTTCCTCCAGCTTTCACTTATTTACTTTTTAAAATATCTCCACTAAAATCAGAGTGATATAATCAACGATTTTTCTTTATTATATAAAAATAAAATTTATCCTTTATTATATAAATAATTGAAATGCTTAAATTTGACATTCTAATAAATATTTTATAGTAACTCTCTGAAAAATTTAACTTCTTTTAAAATGTATGAAAATGAATTAAATCGTGTATTTTTTTCAGTCTTAATGATAATAAAATTTTAGAATCATCAGTTATATATCCGTATTGATTATGAGAAATTATCTCATTCTTCTTTGAGCTGGAAATTGCTCAGTGGAGCTTCTTCCAGCTAGAATTTGAACTCGGGGTGTAAGTGATAGTAGATCGGACTATCAGTCGGAATGCTTGTGGTTCGTATTCCGCTGATAGGATAACAGATGTTTCGTGTTTTTTTTTTTTTTTTTTTTTTTTTTTTTCTCGTAAAAACTCTATGTCTCTTCAATGGCACCCCAACGAAAACGTGTCAGACGATAATTCGTTAACACATGAATTATTCCGACAGTGCCTCGTGCTTCTTCTCTCTCGCCCTTTAAATGAAACAAATAATAAAGGAATTATGTCATTCTCACTATCTTGTTATAAATGGAAGTCCTTCCAGCTAGAATTTGGAAGCCCTCCTTATTAGAAGCACAATGAGGGCACTGCTGAATTTTCGCATTTCTTGCTTCGAAAAAAATCCAATGTCTCTGCATGGTATCTTTTTGTTTGTGCAGCATTCGAAATTATTCCGCTTTCGCAAATTTTTCAAATTTACTTTTTCTTGTATCGTTTTTCCATTTGTCGTATATTGATAGGTGAAACAATGCAGATTTCTGTCTATTTTCTTAAGTTTTCGTGTCGGCAGAAAAATATACTGTCGCATTTAAAATTGGTTTTAATGCTGAAAATGATTTGATTGTTTGGTTCTATTTTTCCTTTTTCTTTCTTTAAAGATTTATTTTTCTTCCATATACTTATTTATTTATTACATTTTAATCTAATAGTCTCCCAAAAACTAAAGCAATAAAAAAGTTCTTTGATTCCAAGATAAAAGAAACTTTCATTATGCTTTGAATTTCTTCAGCAATCTTTCACCAGTAGGATTTATTTTCTTCTTTCACCTACTGATACTATGTGATTCTATATCTGTATATGTATGTGTGTGAGTGTGTCTAATGGTTTAATTGATATATGTATGTCATCAATGATATATATATGCATTCATATTTTAGCATATGTATATATTAGAATGCATATATATATATTTCATTTTATAATTTCATTACACAAAAATTTTATACCTTAGCGAGTATATCTTTTATAGTAGATTTTGGGAAAGCTTGAATTTTGAGTGAAAAGGAAAGTCAAGATTTCTACTACTTTACCCCGTTCAGTGCTTTCTCTTTTACTAAGGAATTAACATCATAGGAGGGCTGTTTTTGCCCAAATGTTCGGCTTTTGTGGAAACGGTTAGGGGAAACCGGAAAAAAGCAAGAAATAATTTTTCATTCATGAATTGACATCTTCAAGAAGCATTGACTCTCAGTGAGTAAAAGACAAACATCTGGAAAGATGTATTTAAGCATAAAATGGTTTTCGAATCCAAATAACATTAATTTAGAGAAATTTTTGTGGATGCAATATATAATATTGAGATAAAAGTTATAAAAGTAAGTAAAAGAGGGCGATGTAGAGTGATTTCACTGTTCGACTATTCGATACACTATTCGACTATGTTAGAGAAAGGCCTCAAACATAGTACTGTCGGCTCTGTGTTTAGATTTGCTAAATTTACTAAAGCACACGATATCTATCTACCAAGATAGAGATATTCTACTTCCGACGAGCTTTCTAAGAAACACTTACAAGCATTTAGTTTACATGTTGAGAAAAATTATAAAAATTCCATGCAGTTGATCTATTTCGTCGCTGAAAATAGAAGCCAAGAAGAATCGATAGTGTTCTATGGCTTCAGGCACCTAGATTTTTCACTTTGATTTTGGAACTAGAAATATAATTACAAATGTCTCTACTAGGGGAGATCAAAATTCATTATTTTTTCACATATGTAAAATCTGGTTAAATACGTTTTCTCGTTTATAAATTACAGAAGATTTTTCAATAACTCCTGATATTTTAAAGGAAACTTTTGATGTATTTGCTTCCTGTAACACGTCTAAATAATCATTCATTACAGCCACACTAATTTTAACGATCTGAAAATTAACAAATGAGTTGAATTCTTTCATAATTATAATAAAAAACTTAATTTGGGTTTAAGATTACCTCAGAAGTGAATTTTTTTTTTTTTTTTTTTTATTTCTTAATTTAGATGCCTTACAATTCAACAGTTATTTCCCCTATTAAAATACGGCCATATTAGTGGCCGGTAAATACTGGTAGTTCGACTTAGATTTACACCCTGACGAACGAATACGATGGCTGAATGGTATTTTCCCATGTTTTTTCCTATGTATAACATGAATATGAGACTTTTCTCGTTAAAAAGTCCTCTATGAAGGCATCTCTTCCCTTAAAAGCAGATAGTCCTCGTGTGTTTTGCTGTATTCCGTGTGTCCTCGTGTGTAATCCTAACCTTCAAACTACGGCACCTGTCACACTAAATCAAGATAAAAGGTTTCTAAACAAGATTTTTAATCGGTCTGCGAGCCCCAGTGGCCAAGCGCTAAAACCGCTGAGTTGTGGTAATCCTACATAAGTTCAAATCCTGGTGAACACGCTTGTTCGGTGAAGGTTTTCTACGTTCAATGTGAAGGAAATCTAGTTTTCCTTAGAAAGTCCTCCCTGATAGTTTGCCTCTTGCGCAGATGCCAATTCCATTAAATTTTCTGCATTAAACACAATTGTAATTCTTTCTTTTTAAAGAAATCTCAGGGGAAATAATTGTAAACATCAGATTCAGTGCGATTATGAATTATTATTTTAAAGTGGAAAAGTTTGAGTGGGGAAAAGCATTTTTAATACGCTCATAAACAACCCCTCCTCTAAATTGGCATCAAACTGTGTCAATTTCTACAACAATCTATATAAATACGTTTCCAAAAAATTCTGCTAAAATATTAAAAGTTGTATTTGTAGAGCATTTATTAGTTAGATTTGTGACTACCTACTCAACTTTTGTTTTTCATAACCTATAAGGTATTTTCTCCCGCCTTCTTAGCATACTTTCGTGGTGTAATGGTCAGCACGCACGGCGTCTATTCGAGAGGTTGGTGGTTCGAGTCCTGGCGAAGGCATTGCTCCTATTTCACATGTCCTGCTTCGAAATAACCTAATGTTTCTATAGTGGCACCCAAACCAAAAAAGGTGGTGGATGATGATTCTCCGCCGCAAGGATTTGGCGATTCGGTCCCCTAATCCCCAGTCGCCCTTTAAAAGGGGGAGTATATACGGTATTTTCTCCCGCCCTTTTAGCATGCCTTCGTGGTCTCAGTACGCTCGGCGCGCATTCGAGAAGTCCGTGGTTCGCGTCCCGGGTAAGGCATTGCTCATTTTTCATGTCTCTTGCTGTTAAAAAAAATGTAGTGTCTCTACAAACCTTCCATTCATCAGAATAGTAATAAAGTTATGAAGCATAGGGAATAGGAGGGAAGGAATTTTAAAGAAAAGATTATTTTTACAAAATGACTCAAAATTTCTTGAGACAGTATAAATAGTTATATAACTCAAATAATTAAATATTTGACCTCTTAATTTTACCAGTATTTCTGTATAGAAATAAAACATAATTAAATATCTTTAATGAGTATCATAGACAGTGGAGCACATCGAGTGAGCTTCACAATATTTTCAAAAGCAGCCACTTTGACAAATGAACAGAACTGTCGGGAATCGCTTATGAATGTCACTTACACGTTTCATAATGCCAAGAATGTTATAAAAATAACGGTTATGCTATATCAACAACTTACCGATCTTTCCAAAGTGCTTAAAAATAGAGCTGTTCCAAAAATTGTATTCAGTTCATTCACGGTGTTTAATCAAAAGCTCGTCGTCGATTTTTGAACTACTTATCGATAAGCTATTGAATTCAAATTTTGTACACACACCGTTTACGGATGATAATAATTCGATTTAGAGTTTTTAAAATTTAATGTCGAAGAAATTTTTTGCGCATATTTCCATTTAAGAATAAACTAAAAATCTCAAAATTTTTAAGTTTGCATCATTTTACAAAGCGTAAAATAGCTTTTGAAATAAAATTTGCATGAAATTCGTAACCTAATTTCTGATTTTGGGGCGAATTTTGTTTTAAATTTATATATCTTTTCGATTATTTGAGGTAAAAGGATACTTGGAAGTAAAAGACTGAACCAATAGTAATAATAATAATAATAATAATAATAATAATTTATCGTATAGATTAATGGTAATAAGAGATTACTTAATAGCTTTTTTGCTAAATTCCTGTACAGTTTTATAAGAAGAATCATAGGTTCTTAAATTACGAAATCAAATAATTGAATCGCATTGTCAGATGCATAATATTTATAAATTTATCAAAACAGCCTCACGTTTTTGTTATTCGTGATATAAATTTGTAGATAAATTTCTTAAAGAGAATTATTTAATATCGTATTCCCATTAAATTACACGATACATTATTTTTAAAACAAAGGGTGTTAGCCGAGAAGGTCTATTAATTTCATTTTCCGTTGAAAACTATGTCAGTTCACTTTTCAAACTGTTGCTACCACATATTACAACCCTGTATTATATTTAAAGAAATTAAATAATGATTTCGGTTTATTAGATTACGGCAAAGCACTCGAGGCTATCTGCCTTGAAATTAAATAATGAATAATCTGTATAAATATATGTATGTTTCTCGCATTGTGATAAAACAACGGTACCTAGACCCATCCAATTTTGAATAACGTACATTTCCACCCGAATATGGGCATCTCGAAGCCGAGATTTGGAATTTGTTTTATTATATGTTTCATATTTCGTAAAACTTCAATGAATTTTTAATTAAGAAACTCAACGATTTTAAAGCGAGCAAAGGCAACACTGTATGAAAATAATAATATAAAAAATTATCTTCAACGGGCGAGACTGTGTATCGGAAATTCTAAAGATATGCTCATTTAAAATTTATTTTGCGGTATTGCTGTTTAACTGAAGTTTTATGGTTTAAGTGCGAAGAACATGATATTTAAAAATAAAGGTAACCCACAAACCGTTAAAAAAACGCCCTTTGGGCCTAATGTAAAATCTGAAAGATTTGCATTTTCAGATTTTTATGTTTGCATTTATTACTTTTATTTTTCTCGTTTTAATTCATTAATGCTCTTATAGGTAAACGTTCATTTTGTAAAAAATTCTATTTTTTATTCAATAACTGCTCTAAAACGGAAATTCTTAAATCCCTTTATATATGCATCCACTTTGTAACTGGTAATAAATTTGTTTCTTTAGATTCAGTGTAAGGCCTTTATCCCAAAACATCAAGAAGATTTCTCCCCACGCTAATGACAGCCATTACCCATTGTCATCAGAATTGCATGGGCCCTTGTCCCCTTGGGCATTGGGGGTTGGAAGACATACAAAAATACGGGCTAGTCCTTTTTAGCGTGTTTTTTCGATAATACAAAAACACGGGACTGTCCGTTTTTGAGGGTACATTTAAACTAACAATAATCCGTAACGAACCGTTAAGAGACCTGCATAAAAGAACGAGAAAATCCGGGCCAAACCGTTAATGGGTTAAAATTTTAACTTTGTTATGAGAATAAATATCGTAATTTGAAAATGTTGCTTAATTTTTTTTTCTGAAATGCAAAATCATATTATGTGTTTTAATTTTAAATAATCTCTACTATTTTCGATATTATTTATTTAACTGTGGCCAATAGATTCAAACCGCGATCGACGAATTTCGCATCCTGCAATTTGTGCAAATAGCGTCACAAAACAGGAATAAGTAATTTCTAAAAATATTCTGAATAATTGAATAATGTGTATTCATTTATCCAAAATCGGCACGGTCCCCCTGCTGCCGGTTAACCCTTTGCGGCACAGTGTGTCCGGTCTGGACACACCTAAAAATGTCCTTCTATACGCACAGAAAAATTGAATGAAAGAGGATTTATAGGTTACTATAGGTTACTCTGAACCTTCTTTACTTGTAGTAGATGGCAGCTCAACATAAACTAGTCCATACATTTTAGCCATGTTTAGTTTTTTAAGACCCTCATTTTCCAAAGAAATTTTCCAGATTTTTTTAGGGTATAAAAGGAATTGCTTGAAAAGAAATTTCTATGTTATGTTTTGGCTGTATACTAATCTCCTTATTCTATACTATTTTTAAATTTTTACCTTGAAATCTTGCCTAAAATCAAGTAGCGAACCCTAGGTGTGCCCAGACCGGGCTCACCGATAATCTAGGACAACTGAGAGTCTGTATTCTTTGTTTCTCCGCAACTCATGGGTCAGTTCATTGACAGCAATGCTCGTTTCAGCACTCTTTTCGAAGCTCTATTCAATCAATGTGCCCACAGAATTAAAAGATAAGTGGTATCTTCACAAAATTTTACTTGTGTACTCCTCTAGACCTAATTAGACTACCTAGCTTTTTTTTTTAATCAAAACTCTAAAAGGTAGCGTGCCGGAAAGTGTTAAAGGGATTCTAGTGCGATACCTCTTATCTACGAACAGTTCCGGATGTACGTATAAGCTACGCAAGCTATAGTTTAGGCCCCCCAAATTAAAATATAGTATTAATAGTATTAAAATATATTATAGCAGACTTATAACGGGGCCTATATCTCAGTTAGCTTATGTCTAAATCTGGCTCTGTCTACGAAGCTCTTCAACCGCAGACTGGTGTCATTAAAGGCTTGTTCGGTGGCAAATCTAAGTAAGACTAAGTTTTAAGGTACGCTTTTTACGTATCCCTCTTTTAAAAGCAACGTTGACATCACTTGTCAGCAGATAATAAAACACTTCTTTTGCATACTCTTGTGGATAGATTGATTGCCAACGGAAAAGATTATTTAAAACAATTTCTTTCAAAAATTCACATGAACATAGCATCATTCCTTTCTATTGCCTTTTCCTTGAATTTCTTGCATTCTCTCTCTTCTTGTACCAAATCACGACTCACGTGATAGGACAGTCTTGTCTTTTAATGGCTCTTGTGGGAAAAAGACAAGTGCGTTTCTTTTTTTCTCTCTCCTGCAAACTCTCTTGAGAAATCGACAAGTGGGTAATTCGAGGAGATTTATTGTGAACACATTTCTTTAAACACTTCCTCATTTGCTTTTTTAGAGTCGCGTCATTCAAAGCCTGACTTCTAGATTACGACGGCTGCTCATTTACATCCAATGGTCGATCTTTTTTTTTAGGAGCGGGAAGATGTTCTGCTCGTTTTCAGGAACAGGGTGATTATTTGTGTAACTAGCTACGTAAAATAATTATTATAAATATAAAATACAATTAAAATATTTTTAGAAGTTTTTTTTGTTTTGTTTTCAAATCGATACGATAATGAATGCACTAAAAGGAGAAAAATAAGTTATCTTGTAATTGAATGGAATAACAGATTAAATGATTCTATTGACAGAATTCATCTACATTTTTGTATCGCGAATAACAAAAGCACGGAATGCCTAACTAATGAAATCTATGCATTAAATTGAATTGAAAATTCATAAGCTATTATCTTTCAAGTTTTTTTATTCATTTAATTGCATTATCAAATATATAAACCATTATCTTTTTAAGTTTATTATCGGCGCACCAAGCTTTAATTATTCGCGATATGATATTCTAGATGAATTCTGTCATTAAAATTATTTAATCTGTTTTTCCCATTAAAGTGTATGATAAATTATTTTTCTCATTTTAGTGCATTAATTATCAAATACATTGTAAATAAAAACTTATTGAGTAAAAGCCTTTTTTTAATTGCATTTTATTTTCTGTTTTTTTTTTTTTTTTTTTTTTTTTCGTCTCAATTGCACGTTATCAAATATGAAAGTTTTAGTTATTGCATAAGGTATTTTTTACTATCTTTCTTCATGCCTTCGTGGTTTAACGGTAGCACACTCGGCGCTTATTTGAGAGGTCCAGGTTCGAGTCCCGGCGAGGGCAATGCTAATTTTTCACGTGATCCTGCTTCAAAAAATCCTAATGGCTCTACAATTGTTAAAACATGGACAATAAATTATAAGAAAATTATGAAATGAAAAAAAAAAAAAAACTGAACATCATTCAGAGAATGAAGAAAACTCTTTAAATCTTCAGATTTGGGAACTGGATGTACTAACAATGTTATAAAGAGTTAAAATGAAAAGTGAAGCTTAAATGCTGCTTGAAGCTAAAATGAAAGCTCCAACGAGTTAAAATGAAATGAAATTACAAAGAGCTAAAATGAAATTAAACGAAAACGAAATTACAACGAGCCAATATGAAAAACGAACAGGGAAGCTACTTAAAGCTAAAATAAAAAAAAAAAAAAAAAAAAAAAAAAAAGACAAATATCGTCAATACGTCCTTACGTGAGCCACGATTACAAACGTAAAACGCTTTTTTCTTCCGTGTGCAACACATTAAAAAAAATTTGCAGAAAATCGTTCAGTTAATAATTTTTATTTTAAAAGAAGACAAAAATTCGTTTTATAATCTGTGAAAATTTCAAAACTTTAGTTTAAAATTGGTTTTAAAAATCATAAACGTCAAATAGTCTAAAAAATCTAGCGATTTCCAAAAATTCGTCCAAAATTCAGAAATTAAATCACAATTTTCATACAAGTTTCAATCAAAAGAATTTTTCCCTCTCTATGCGATGGTACAAATAGTAAAATTTTGATATGCTTAGTTGTTCGGAAAACGAAGATATGTACGAAAATTAGTTTAAACATTAATTTAAAAAAATCTAAGTCTAATTTAGAGAAGTCGCTTTACCCCTTTGCATTATCATCGACCGGAAATATGTACACAAAATTTGAATTGTGAAGCGTCGCAAGGGGATTAAATAGTAAATGCTTCTAAAACGGGCGTGAATGAAGACTATGAAATCAGATGGATTTTGAAAAACGGAGGAATAGTAAAGAATATACACTCGAACTCCACTATAACGAGCCCCCAGATATAACGAAAGAACCTTTTAGTCCCGTATAATTTTCTATACTCTTAATGTTATTTTATACTGCTATAGCGAACTTTCAGATATATGAAAAAACCGCATATAACGACCTATACAGGTTTTTTTCGATTGAAGCTTGTCTTTTTCTTATTTCTTTTTCAGAATTTCTGCAATTTTTAACAAAAAACATACTAATCCTTAAAAATCATCGATGTTTAGGGGTTAGGAAATGCGGGAGTATTTCGGATTCCATCCGTAAAAGGAAATATTTTTACATGGTTTTTCTTTTATGTTTAACCACACTTTCCTCTGTGTTCTAAACAAAGACTATGCGAAACAGGTGTGAAATTCAGTTTAGGCAAATAAGAATAAAATAGACGAATGTTAGAACAACCCTGTGGCGCTCTTTCTGTATGGTGTATGTGACAATTAAACCAAAGAACATAAATTGGTTCTTTAATTCCATCCAAATTCTTTGACTGAGTTGTCAGGCAGAGATTTATTCAAAACTTATACTGCAAAGTATTTCTCCCTCCTTATCGAAGGCCTTCGTATTTTAATTCGTATTAAAGTCCTGGTGAGGTCATTGTATATTTTTCACGTCTTTTGTTTCAAAATGAAAACCTGATAACACTGCAATATTGGAATGGAAATTTTAAAAATTTCGCTGTTCAGGGAACGAGGACGTTTGAATCTAATGAGTTTGGGTTATATAACTGATTCGTTTTGGGGGGATTAAAATTTTTTTATTTTTATCTATCTGCTTTATATTTTTTTTTATTTTTTATTTTTTATTTTATTTTATTTTTTTTTTATCAATGACATCTAAGTTTCATCCTGCGAATGAGGTTTTTAAGGCTTTTGAACTTAAAAAATGCAATGAATTAAAAAGTCCTTTGAAAGACTTAAAATATTCTTTACAAAAGTTATCGAAAATTTCCTTTGTGACTACACATTTCTTTAAAAAAAGTTGAAGATAAATTTGTCAATATTGTTTGTTATTCGTTTTCATACAAATATAAAAGCACTGTTTCTACCTCTTTTTGAGATAATATATTCTTCTTATCGAACTGGATATAGCTAACCAAAGTTTCGGTCCTTTTAGGTGCAATATATAGAGGTGTACCGTGTTATATTTGTATATAATATCTGAAATCATTTAATAATGGATATAAATAAATTAACCGAAAAATAACGACTTAACCTTTTGATGGTCATCAATGAGTTCAGCTCGTATTCCAAGTACTCATCGCAGAGGGCGCAAAGGAACACAGCTCGCATTAAAATTTACGATAGATATCGCACGTATTTGGGAAGAAAGACTTGCTTAATCTGGCTACCGCCAAATGGTTAAATTAATTTAGAATTAATTAAAAAAAGAAACAGAGACTTAAACAAGGAAAAATTAGCAATATGGTATTAAGATTTTCTTTAAAACTAATATCTGTTAGGCAAAGAGCTATTAAAAAGGCAATTAATGTGATTAAATTTAATGAAAAAAGGTAATAGCGATTTATTAAAACCAGGAAAAATATGGATGAACTAAATGAAAAAGCATTCGCTGATTAAAATTGAAAGTTGTTTTCACAGCAAATCTAGTGTACGTGCAGGGAAGCTATTTTATGGGTTTACTGATAACTGCAGCAAAGATAAAATTTCCAGCAATAATTAATAAAATGTCTCTTTTTATACCTTTCCTGGAAATGCTGTAGATATAGTTCAAAAAAGAAAAAACCTCCGCCAATAATGACAAATGTTAAAATCAAGGATTTTCAACAGGCTTGAATTGAGACCCTGGGATCGATAAAATTTTAAAGGGGTCGATGACGATCAAGGGATCGACTGGGAGTTAATAGCCGAATTTTCACCGGCGATAGTTCTACATAACTAAGATCCCTTTTATTACAAAAAATTTATTAATAAAAGTGATAATTGATATGGTGTAGAGACATTAGGATTTTTTGATTTGCAGGACAGACGAAAAATAAGCAATGCCCTCCCTGGGACTCGAACCACAGACCACTCGAATACGCGCCGAGTGTCCTGCCCACTACACCACGAAGGCATGCTAAGAAGGCGGGAGAAATACCTCATAATGGAACAAAGCGTATTATGTATTAAGGAAGAATTCATATAAAATAAATATAAGGAATGTTTAACATATTTTTTAAAATCAATAATATTCTGTTAAATACATGACTTTTTTATACGATAAGTGCAATATGAAACAGTAAAGCGCAAGAAAGCCAAAAATTCAAGGAAACAAATATGAAGAGTGCAAAACTGGAAGAGAAAGCAAGAAATAGGCAGGATATTTTTGAAGAGATTATTTAAAAAATAAATGTGGCAGTTTGATGTCAAATATTAAAACAAATTGCGTAGACATCTCATTAATTAAAAGCGAACTTTTTTTAATTAGAATATGATTTTATTTCTGTAAACTTGTTCATATTTTTAAATTAAAAATAATACCAAAAAATCTGAAAAGTTTCAGATTTTAAATTAGTCCAAAGGACTTTTTTTAACATTTTATCTGTTACCTTTATTTATTAAATATCACGGTCTTTGCACTTAAAACATAAAATTCAGTTCAAGAGAAATATCGCAAAATAGTTTTAAATTGAGCATATCTTTAGAATTTCCGATACAGTCTCGCGATGTGAAGATAAAAATGTTTTTTTCTGCACAACGTTGCCATTGCTCGCTTTGAAATCCTTGAGTTTGTTAAACAAAAATTCGTTAAAGTTTTACAAAATAGGAAATCGATAATAAAACATATTCCAAATTTCAAATTTGGGCTTCCACATGCCCATATTCGCTGTAGGATTACGTCATTCAAAATTCGATGGCTCTATGTACCGCTGTTTTATCACAATGCGAGAAATATACCTACATTTATGCAGATTTTTTATTACGTAATTTCTTCAAATATAATGCAGACTCTAACATTTGGTGGCGACATTTTGAAAAGTGAAACGGACGTTTATAGTGAACCAACGCAAAATCGCAAAACGAAAACTATAGTCCTTCAGGGACAAGACCCCTTTGAACTAAAAATAATTAAATGTAAGTTTAATAAACCATTTTTTGGATACTTTTGTTCACATTCTTAATCTGATTGTTACCTTAAGGTTACTTACTTGCAATTATTTGTATTATAATTATGTTTTATGCTGCATTTGAACTTTGCTCATACCTTCGTCTTATATTTGTACAATGCTTTCCTGCTCACGCTTGAAAAGTTTCCTTTAAGCTGTTTTTAATGACTTTTATATAAATTGATAATTTAATAAAGACAGGGAATTCGGCGCTAGCAAACATTTTTCTTTAGAAAACATTCAGTGTTAAAAGCACTAATTTCCATGGTAAGCTGGAAGTGATTCGTATGGTTCAGCAGTCGTAGGGCTTCTTCATCCAGAGCCGTCATTATCTTGGACTCTAGATCTGCCCTTTAAGTTCTCGCCAGCAACAGAATTTGTGACTCAAGTCGTATTTACGAGTGCCGACATCTTTCGAAAACTCTTACCGATTCCGCATGTAGTGAAATACAGAAAAGTAAGTGAGAGTGCAAATTTCCTGTCAAAAAAAGAAAAAAAATTATTCTCCAAAATCTTAGAAATTTTGCGAATTTTCATTTTATTACGTGTGTGAGGTATTTGAGATTTTAACTAGCCAATTATTATGGTTTAAGCCTTTACAATAATTTCTACTTCCCATATTTCTCACTATAATTTTTTGTATATTTAAGCGAGGATTTTGAATGCTTAAAATAGAACTTCTGGTCGCGTCTTGCAGTTACTTACTTTCACCTACTCTGTCTGAAGTTATATTCCGGCTTTAGGGTCTTGTTAACCAATGTTCTAAAATACATGTCGGTATAATTCTTGAGCCAGCTCAATTAGTTTTTTTATTCATAGTCTCCTACTACGTTACCTGCATTTAAATTTAATTTTCCACTATGCTAATTTAAATACCCGTTGCAGCACAAGCTATGCCCTTTCCGTTCTTTTTAAGACTAAATAAACAGAATATTTTAACCTTTCTCAGTATTTGTGAATTGCTTAAGACTAGGCGATAACTCGCTAACAGTGTAGGTTTGCAGGATTTCAATACAAGTTTCCAGTTGCAGTAAGAAACCCTGAAAGAGATTGAAAAATATGGATTTTAGCAAGGTTCACGACTCAAATTTGTGTGTAAAATCTTGGAAGTGTCTCTTGGGTTATGGATATAATATCGTTCATCTTCGAACTGTTTCTGTGGCGTCATTCCTTCTTTTTGACAAGACATGATTGCCTCAGTGCTTGTCGACTCAGGTGTTCACAAATGTGTTCTGTTTGTGCCTCAATGCTCATCGATTCAGGTTTCACCAATGTGTTCTGTTTGAGCCTCAATGCTCATCGATTCAGGTTTCACCAATGTGTGACTGTGGTCCAATGTCTGTTTGTGACTGTGGTCAAACCATAGACAGATAACATTTAATTTTAATAGTTTATATCTCCTAGAAATAAGTAGCAAGGCGAAAGAGGCCAAGCATTTGTAAATAATTTATTATTTTTCAGTGTAAAGTTACATATTCATCTAAGACGGTCTGTCACTAATAATAAGGCTTATGCCATTACTTATTAAAAATAATGAAAAAAGGAAAAATAGTTGAAAATTATAATTTTTACCTCCCCCCAATCTATATATAGAGGTAATGTAAAAATTTCGATAGCGAGTTTTCAATAAGTAAACACAAATTAGGTCCTCACAACACACTTTGAATATTTTTACAGTCATGTCTGCCTGTCAGTCTGTATGTTACGGTTTTTCCCTGCACAATAACTCTTACATCAATATTCCAAAAATTTCTCTCTTCTGTATTTAAGCTTTCTGCATTCATATAAAGAGTTTATTAGATTTTGGGTAAAATAGCACAACCATAAATGGTACTTGAAACCCATAACGGTTTTTAATGGACAACCGAGAAGTATTTTACTTGAAGCCCGGTAACAGTTTTGCAACAATCAGCTTCACATACTGTCGCTTATATAAACCATTAGATATTATTGATTGACAGCATTATTGATTAGCACCTAATGCCGCAGAGATATAGGTGAAGATCAAAAGGAATTTAAATTGTTTGAATTCTATAGAAATGGCATAGAAGAAAACTAAATTGTGGTATTCCTATCAAAATATTTGTTTAAAATAGATTATAAACATTTTATTTTCTTCCGTTAAAAACCTATGAAATAAAATATTATTCAATTGACCAATAAAATAAAATTTGTAATAAAAATATAAAGGGGCAAACATTTTATTGTGTTTGCATAAACTGAGAAAAAGCAGCTTTGGCACATAGCCAACGATACCTAATAAAATACAGTCTAAAATTTCGAATGACAGATTGAAACAATAAACTAGATTTTGTTTACAAATGATCAACCGAAAGTGATACTTTACTTACAGCTTCTTACTGTTTAAAATGCGGAAAACGTGGGATGGCATGTGCTTGTCACATCACATATTTGTGCTATGAAATGCACGTGAACTGCTCTTAGAAATCGTGTCTTACATGTAATGTCATAAAAGTGTAATTGTCTCGATAGTGGCTTTTTTTTAATCGTTGAGAAAAAATTTTTTATAATTTGCCTGTAAATACTTTCTCTATCATTTCCCCCTCCCCATTCATTAAGTCAACCTGGGGAGTCTTTATCAATCCACGACAGATGCTTCATTTACTAATTTAGATAACGAATGGGGAGTGAACTCGCCCAGCCTTCCAATCGATGACCCTAATTGTTCTTGGAGAGAATGATGACGAGTCCAATCAATTTCTTTTAATTTCGTAGTCATTTTCAATCCTCGTCAACACCGCGTGAAAAGCCATTAAAGCCTTCCCCGTGTCAACTCATGATCACGACGACACGAAAAACCGCTCTCTCCACGAGGGAATATTGATTACTTTGAAATTCTCTTATTTGCGCACAGCGTAGGGGAAATCCCTATTTATGGATGAGGCACAAACAGCCTTGTCTGTCGGGCTGCTATTGATTTCTTGGCATATGCTGCCGTTGCAGAAATTTGCCAGATACGAATGATTCAATTATTTCAAGTTTTTCGCCGGTTTTTCATTAAGACTCTTACGTAGTAATGCACGAAATACCGAATATGTAAAATGCTTTTGATATCAAGAATCTGCTGCGTTGAATGTATCTTGCAATGAAATTATTAGAAAGCTGAAAAACTGCTACTGGCACAGAACGTTTTTTTTTTTTTCTCTCTCTCTTTTTAACTTTATTACTGAACCTCGCTTTCTTAAACACTCTCGTCGCATAAAATTCAGTAGTAAAATTATAAAATATGGGAAAGCTTACCGTCTCGGGCCTCTGATCTGAAAAGGGTCTCAAAGATTCTTAATTTTTTAAGTTTAGCATATGTACCTATATGTAGGAATGTAAAAAAGAACGAAGCTAAACTGTGACCTGCATTGAAAATGCTACAGTTTATAGTGGAAATAGACTTCCAAGAATCAGTCCCTAACTTACATTTGGAACTAAAGATTTTTTGACAGTGACTGTTTTAGTTGCTTCTTGCAAAAGAAGCTTTTTCAGAGTTTATTAAAAGCTGTCATCCGTCAACCATGAGTAAGACTTAAAGGTTTGGCAGTCTTTCCCATTGGAAATGCAATAGCTAAAAATCTTAATTTTGACGAAGCTGTAAAAACATTTTAAAAAATTAAATCTCGTAAAACACAGTTTCGCTTTTTCATCGACCTAAAATTTAAAAACATTTCTCAAATCCTCAGAAATGGTAGATTAATAACCTTTTTAAAATATACGTGTTCCTGCTAGATGTAAGTTGTTTTTTCTTTAGCCTTAAGAATTTTTGTTTTAAAATAATTTTAACTATTTTAATTAAATGAATGTTAATTATATATATATGTGTTGACATTTTGTGAGGGGATTATTTCAATAAGGGAGGAAGGCATTCTGCTCTGGGTCTCGATAACTGCAAGTCTGTCATTGAGAATATTAAGTGTTGCAATACATTTTTATTTTATTTTTATTTTTATTTTTTATTTTTATTTTTTATTTTTATTTTTATTTTATTTTATTTTATTTTATTTTTTATTTTTTATTTTTATTTTTATTTTTTTTTTTTTGTCTTTTCTCCAATCATCCTAGTAATGTTCAGTTTTTTTTTTAAAATGATGGCCTATACAATTTTTTTGTCTTTTTAACTTTATTATTAAATATCGCATTTACGCCACATAAAATCCAACAGCAAAATTACAAAGTGCTTGGAATCAGTCTATCTTTAGAATCTCCAATCAAGTGTTAAATGTTGCCATACACGTGTTTATAGTCTCTGTATTATTTCTTAAAAATAATACAAGTGGTAATATTTGGTGGTAGCATCCTTTTGTTTGAAAAGTGGAAAAGTGATCTCAAAAGTGAAGATCGAGATTACGCTGGTGCTTTTAAAAATCATTAGAATAATGTGTCACGTTTTGCTCTTTAGAATAAGGTGCTAATTAATTATCAATTCTTTGTAGTAGCTTCTATCAAACAGTAACAGTATAACATCTGATAACCATTCCATGTCGTCAGTTTGAGAAGACTCATCCCAACAGATGTTCCAATTTTTTATTTCAGCTTTTAACAGTTCATGAAAATAGCTGTATCTATAATTTTCTCCCCACCCCATCCCCACAGAACACCTTTCCTACCGATCGATATATATATATATATATATATATATATACACGAAGTTAGAGGGGAGAAAGCATTCGAGCGCGACCCGCGCACGTCCCTTCCAATCATGCGTGACGATTTCAAGGACCATCTCCGTCGTACACGTTTAATTCGTGACACATACTTGGATTAAATTATGGCTCGTGCGTCCCTCCAGCCGCTGAAAGCAGGGGCGTCTGTCACGCCTTTTGCAAAGAATCTGACGTCAGAATTTCCGAGCGATTAAAACAGGAATTCCCAACTCTTTTTAGTCCAAAGGGGCTTTGTCCCTGAAGGACTACTGTTTTCGTTTTGCGATTTTGCGTCGGATTCATAAACGTCGGTTCACTTTTCAAACTGTTGCCACAAAATGTTAGAGTCCTGCATTATATTTGAAGAAATTAAATAATGAAAAATCTGCATAAATGATTGTCTATTTCTCGCATTGTGATAAAACAATGGTACATAGAGCCATCGAATTTTGAATGACGAAATCCTACTGCGAATATGGCCATCTGAAATCCCAAATTTGGAATTTGTTTTATTATAGATTTTATATTTTGTAAAACTTTAACGAATTTTTGATTTACAAACTCAATGCTTTAAAAGCGAGAAATGGCAACGTTATATAGAAAAAAAATACTTTTATCTCCAGCTCGCGAGACTGTGTATATCGGAAATTCTAAAGATATGCTTAATTTAACATTATTTTGCGATATTGCTCTTGAACTGAATTTTATGGTTTAAGTGCAAAGAACATGATATTTAATAAATAAAGGTAACACTCAAAACGTTAAAAAACGCCCCTTTGGACGTAATTTAAAATCTGAAACATTTCAGATTTTTTTTTTCCCCATCAATCCCTTTTAAAGAAATGGTTATCTTCAGCGGTCCCCTTTATTTTTTGCTATAATACACAGCATACAGCTTAATCATAATGTAAATAATTGCACATAAACAACTTAAAGGTAATAATTACACTAAAAATAGGAACAAAGGTTTTGGGAAAAGTTTATTATTATTATTATTATTATTATTATTATTATTATTATTATACTTTTATTTTTCGTATTATCATTATTTTTTATTTTACAAATATAAACAGGCTTTCAGGAACAAAATTACGCATTCTAGTTGCACAGAAGTTCGATTTTAATGAATGCGATGATGCGCTTCGTGTACTGTTGTATTTCTTTTAATATCTGGCATAAATTTTCGTTCAAGAAAGTTCCAGGCCGCAACTAGATTTTCCAAAATCTACAATTACATATTTTCATTTATAAGGTAGTTTTCTCCTCCTTCCAGCATGCCTTTGTGGTGTAACGATAGCACACTCAAAGCGTATTCAAGAGGTTCAAGTTGGAGTCCCGGCGAGGGCATTGCTCAATTTTCACGTCTCTAGCTTAAAACAAAAATTCTATTAATTAGTGGCTCCCAAACTAAAAACGGTGGTGCACAGTAATTCGTCACCACCAGGATTTTGGCTACTGGGTCCACTAATCCACATTCGCCTCTTAAAACGGGGTAGTTTCTCCCTTCTTCCAGCGTGCCTTCATGGCGTAATGGTAGCACACTCGGCGCGAATTCAAGAGGTCCAAGTTCGAGTCCATTGCACATTTTACGCGTCTTTTGCTTCAAAATAACCTAATGACTGTACACATCATTTTAAAAACAGTGAAGCAAGTTTCAAATGGAAAGGAAGTTCTGATAACTTTGCAAGAAGAAATTCAATAAATTAATTCGTTTACTTTTTAGATTGAATAAAGTTGGTTTACCGCATTTCACACATATACAGGGTGCCCATAATTTAATCATCGAACAACAAAATTAAATTAAAATGTATTTTACGAAGTAATATGAGATAATTTGTATCGATATAATCTTTAGATCATGTAATTTCGTTTGTTTTAATTTTTGAAAATGACAAGAGGTGATTTGTTTACAAACAAAATGGCATCGTGCATTCTAAAAGCAATGTATACGTTCTTTGGTTATGGAAAATGAAATCTTGGAAAACTGTTTAGAGGCGATTCTCACTTAAATTTAATAAACCTCCACCAACGTATCAATAAATTGTTTTAATTGATAATTAAAACAATTTCGAGAGACCGTACATGTTTTGCATAAGGTAAGTGCAAGTAGTCCGGGCTTCAATGACGAAACGTTTCCGCCATTGAAGATGTATTTGTGTGCACTCCCGTAAATCCATTCGCCGTGTCAGCGTGAAAACAAGAATTCTCAGGTAGACTGTTCTTAAATTTGTTAGCGAACGGCTGACTGCGTATAATTTGCAAATTTGTCAGCAAATCAAACCTAATGATCGAGTCATTCGCAAGAAATTTTCTGTACACATTCTTGACCGTATCAGTAACGATGATCAGCTTCCTCAGAAAATCGTATTTAGTGATGAAGCAACATTTCATGCTTGAGGAGGGGTTAACCGACATAACTGCAGGATTTGGGTGTCATAAAACTCTTATTTCGTGAGAGAAATTGAGAGAGGTAGGCTTAACTCATAGCAAAGTGATTGGTCCCATTTTTTCCGTCATCAGCTAATTCGGGTGATTCTTCGATATGTTGAGATTGTTTTCGGTACCGCAATTAGAAGAAATGCAGTTAAACGCTAGGGCCTCTTTCATTGGGCTACACATGTATACGTATTCCGTAAGGTAAAATTCTCAGGTCATTGGATTGGTAGAGGTGGACCAGTTTCGTGGTCATGCCGTTCTTCTGACGTCGCACCGCTCGACTTCTTTCTCTGGCGATACCTGATCGAAGAATTAGTAAAATATTGAATCACCAGAGAAACAGCTACTGTGACCCCGAAAATGCTTAAAAACCTCTGGAGAGAAATCGAAATCAGACTTTATATTCTCCGAGCAACTTCGGTGCTCATGTTGAAGTGTATTATTGTAAAATTCTTTGAAGTGTTAAATATATATATCACCAGAATGTTTTCCAAATCTCTTATTCTGTGTTATTTAAAACATAGCTTTATCCGGTGAATAAATTATGGGCACCTTGCATTTTATTTGCGTCAGAGCCGTACCATTCGCCTACGTGAGCCACGCTCTCTCGTCATCCCTCATACAGATATATAGAAATATATCCAATTATCTAATAATTATGCAAGAGAACTTATTAAACTGGAAATATGTTTGATTTATATAAATAATATTAAGAGTTGACATACACCAATACTCAAGCTTGCCAGTGATTTGTAGTGGATGAATTTTATAGGATTCTGCTATTTTTCAGATAATCTGCATAGAGACGCTCGACACTTAATTTATGTATTAGCATCAAAAAACTTTTCTTAAACTAAAACAGTAGCTCGTATTTGTTTTGGGAACTTGTGTTTTTCAGTTTTATTTGTTTTTGTTTATCCGTTACTAAATATGAGTAAAATGACTTTATTTTTCGTCATCTATTTTGAAACCTGCTTGTTTGAAACGAGTTATTCAAAATGTTTTGATAAAAAAATAATGTATTCAAAACTTTCTGAAAATGAACTCGCGATTCAAAAGTATTCAGACAGTTTGAATAAGCAGTTCAAACTTAAATGGGGCATTCAATATTTTGTTGGATATCCTGTAGCTGAGATTACAATTTTCATGCGCTTTAAAATGGATTAAACTAATTCTTTCATGTAAGAATGTTCCATTTGCTCCATCCCTCCATAAGACTTGTTTTATTAGAACTTCCGATTAAGTATTATGTTTCTTTATTCTCTTCTATTACCCACTTCATACATATTCCATAAAACTTCACTCCGAAGAATATGAAGAAGATATAACTTCAGAGCAATCGCATAATAACCACAAACCAACATTTAGAGAGGATCGTTATTCTGATCGAACTTGAATGTATTTTTCATTCCAAGTTTTCTCTCAGAAGCTTTCAGGTTTCCGTTAAGAATATTTAATCTAATCCGCATTATTTTCTATAAATACTAGATTTGTTATTCCAGAGACAGTGGAACATCTCCAGATATTATACTTCTACCTGCATGCGTAACATTAGGTAATAGCATTTTTGAATTCAGTTCTTAATTTGTATTTTGCTTCCTATTAATTCTCCTATAGAACCCAAATATATGTATAATTTTGACTTTTCTGAAAATATAGCATTGTTCCAATGTGATAAAACTTTGCTTATCGTGAATTTTGTTCGAATTATTAAGTGAATTACTGATTAATACTTTTTTAACAAATTATTTTATTGCAAGGAATATTTTGATGATATTTATTTTCACAACAAGCAAGGCTTAAAATAGAGAAAAATTAATATACTAGAAAAAAGTTTGAAGTCTTTATTTCAATATTTAGTACAAGATTTACTCAAAAATACAGTGTCCCAAAACTGAGCCACTGCATACATACACTTTTTAGATACATACAATTGGAAACATTTTGCTCTTCAGTTTGTGGACGGTCTTTTAAATATGATTTCAAACATTAAAATTAAATATTTCGAACAAAATTTTTATCGTACGGCAGTTACACATTTTGTATTTTATTTTACGGATTATGTCCCACTCTCGAGCTCATGCCTTGTAATAACAATGTAAGTAATTTTACTTAGATTGGTTGAGCTTTGAGATTGGTGAGATTGGTTTACTTAGATTGGTGTTCCTAAATATAAATATACGAACCAGAGAAACGTATAAAACGTTAGATTTCGTAATTTTTACAAAACTGATTTCTTTAATTTTAAAGTGCCAAAAGCATGAATATTTGTGTCATTTAAAACAATTTTGTGAGTGAAAGTATACGACTTCAGACGGTTGCGAAAATAACGGACTTTTGGGGACACTGTATGTGACATACCTCGGTATAGAATCTTTCAATTTTTTACGTCTGAAATTAATTGTTGCAGTTTTATTTATGCGAACTGCTGTTCTGGTAAAATATAATTTGCTAGTAATTAAATTGAGAGAAATATTTAAGGGGAACACCTTTTTAACGGTGCTCCGGTATAATAGTGTCGAACCTTCATGCGAGTCGGTCGCTGTTCAAAAGGACAAAATCTTCATAACAATGCCGCGACATAAGAGAGCACGTACAAACTTAAGATCAGTTTCGCTCTTGAAACAGATCATCGGCACCCTTATGCCAATCCCACGTTTTTCATAAAGGTACGCGCACTCTTATGGCAAATCCGGTTTTCGTTTCCGTTACTGATTAATTAATTAAGCATGGTATGAAATATAAATTCTGCAGCTTTATGAAAAACGGTGAATTTTATAAAACTGCATGCAGTTTTATAAAAAAAAAACTCTGGATTGGCATAAGGGTACCGAAGTTTACGTTACTGCTTCTCGAAAGAGGACTCGAGTGTTTCTATAAATTAAATTTTATTTTCACCGAAATGACAAACCGCTGTAAACATAATGGGCGAAAAGGGTGTATGTATACAGGGTGGTCATAAAAAATTCCCCCGATATATGAATCCCTACCATCTTATCCTGCTCAACCAATCTAAGTAAAATTACTTACATTGTTATTACAAGGCATGAGCTCGAGAGTGGGACATAATTTAAAACAATAGAGCTCTCACGGTTATGGTTACAGTAAAAGATTTTCGAATGGTAAGACTCGCTTTTTTCCCCAGCAAATTGATCAGCGCATTGAAAACTCATAGATGGCATTAAGTATACACGTATGATGAAAATTACCGGCGTAAAACAGTTGCAAGGAAGAGCATTGTGAAGGACCAATGTCAACACAAGAGAGGAGAGGGAAAACACTTTTATCAGAATTATTTTTTCAATGTGCCCAACTTTGCAGACGATAACGCATTGCATGCGGGAGATTTTTGATAACTATGATGAACGTAACATCGCTGTAGAAACCTGTATAACTTCACGTTTTATCGCATCTTTCAGTTCTGAGAGATAAAGTGGATTTGATGTGTACACCTTGGATTTCAGTTTACCTCGGAACCGAAAATCCATTTGAGTGAGGTCAAGAGATCCCAGTGGCCACGAAACTGTTATAAGACGGAATTGTTATAAGTTATGGGAGATAACTTTGTCTTGACACGTTATACACGTTGAATACTTGACACGTTTTAATTCCAATAAAAGCTTCCCCCCTCTCCCTTTTTTTTTTCTGGCCCTTTATAATGCTCTTCTTTGCAACTGTTTTGTGTAACGTGTATCTTAACAATTCCATTTTCTATTTTCCAATGTGGCTGATCAATTTGCGCGGGGGAAAAAGTGAACGTTGCCATTCTGAATTTTTGAAATTTTTTATTGTGACCATAACTGTGAGAGCTCTATTGTTTTAAATCATCACATTCTTCAGCAAATACCTTCAAATAACAATATCTGAAACTTCATTTCGATTGGCTGAGTGAATAGTTTTTTTATGACACCTTGTATGTGTATATAAATATATATGCATGTAATAAATATAGATATTTGTAATAAATTGGGAGATGGTTTATTGCGTAGGTGTATTAATTTGGGAAGGCTTTACCGCGTAAATAAAAGATAGCACTTGCAGACAGGCGTGGCCGTATTCAATGTATTTTTATTGGATAACGCAGTTTCGGAAACTCAGTAGAATTATGGGTGAAATATGCTCTTCATTTAGGATAGCTTAGCACCTTTAGATAATGTACGATACAGAACACAGAGAAACAAACGGTGCGTGCCAGCAAAAGCGAGGCAAAGCTAGGGAGTAAAAGCATTTGGGAACCATAAGGAACTAAACAAGCAAGAGATACAGAATCAAAACGTTTTAGTTTCAAAAGAAGTCTGCATGGCGGCCTTACGTGAAATCTCATGATGCGGATTAATTTTGAAATGATGCAGTTTAGACCGTTACGTTGTAAACAATTACTATTTTTAGGACAGAAAGAAGAAATGTCCGAACTAAAATGAAGAATAGAAGAGACTATTGCCAGTTATAGTCAGAAGTTTCCTTTTATATTTTTTATCTTATATATAATAAATATGTTCTGTAAATTTAATAAAATTGTCTCTATTAAATGCGTAATAGTCTATTAAGTATTCAGTTTTTCATACGTTCTATCTAATTTTTTTAATTTCTATATGATTTCCTTTCTCTTATCAATATACGTGTCGATTTCAAATATAAAAATAATATAACATTCCATTACTGCTAGTAACAGAATGTTTCGAATCTTCCACTGAATGTTTTCTTTTTTTCTGTTTTTTCCAAGTTTTTTAGCATCGCGATCTGCGAGCTCTCTAGCATTCTGGAAATTCTCTACAAAAAACTGCTTTCTGTGAAAGAGAAAGAAGAAACCTGGGGGGGGGAAGTAATGTTATAATGGATTAATTAAGTCTCTTCTCGGCTCAGCACGACCGAGCGGTAAAATCTCTAATCACGGGTATTCGATCCATGTTCAAATCCTGGAGAACGGACTGTATGGGAGTTTTCGTAGTTTCCCCTTTGTTTAATGGGGATACGAGCCAATTTCCCTTAGAGAGTCCTTCTCGAAGTGCACCCCTTCCTACAGGTGGATAGCCCTCCTGTGCCTTATCATGCAAACCAAACGAAGTCCTTTACCTGTATTAAATAAATGCAAAAGTCTCCACGTACAGATAAATTTTTGATGTTGTAGTAATCATAGCAGGTATTTTTTTTCCTTCATTGATTTTTGTGGATTTCTTCCCATGTCTAATGTGAATGCGAGCTAGTTTCCATTAGAAATTCCTCCGCGAAGGCATCCCTTCCTTATTTAGACAGATAGCCATAATCCATTAATCAAAGAAATTATAACCCTTTCATTGAGCAACCAACCCTACCGTTTGCCGCTGCTGTTTTCAACAGCTCTTTTTAACTAAACGATTTTACTCATTTAACTTTCACAGATTCTTTCTTAAACAATTAGGCCCGTATTAACTGTTTTGTTTAAACTGGATTCTGTATCAAAGATCAGATTTCCCTCATTTTAAAGTTTCCTTATTTTTAGATTTTGTAATCTGATTTACTTTTTTCAAAACGTGTGTATTAATTCATTATAATTATACAATTATATTTCATTTTTCTTTTAATTCTAATGTTCCTGTTTAACATTCATAATTGCTTCAGCACTTTTTATTTCAAAATTTAATTCTTTCTGTAGGATTCTGCTATATCTAGTAGAAGCTTATCTAAATGTCCTGCAGACCTTACTAGACTGGGAAGCAAGTTATCGTTTTAGTCTGAAGCGAATGATCAAGTCGTGATAAGGTTAAAATAACCTTTTTATTTAACTTTTAAAGCAATGGAAGGCATTACCTGTATTACAGATGCACCTCCACTTCTCGCGGGTTTTTAAATTAAGTTAAGATGAACTTCATTTCAGTGTAGGCAGAGGCGTAGCTAGGGTTTTCAGCGCCCGGGGACAACTGAAGATTTTGAGCCCCTTTTTGTGCGCCACGAATGGAAAACACTTCATTCTAAAGTTTCGTACCATCAATTTGGAGCCCCTTGGATGCTGCGCCCGGGGACAGATGTCCCCCCTTGCCCCACCCTAGCTACGCCACTGAGTGTAGGTAACGTAATCAGAGACTATACACACAAAACTAGTGTGCTTAAGCTGATCGTGCGTCCTTTGCGCGTCGACTAGCAAAGTACTAAATCCAAAATAAAACTCTGGCAAGCCTTATGGATATCATGTATCAGCAAGACGAGGCTGTCAGAACCTCTAAAACGATTAAACCCTCAATTTAAGACACAACAACTAATTTCCATTCTGGTGAGGATTATGAAAAGAAGAAATTAAAGTAAAGCTTCAAATCAAAATAACTGGTTAATTAACTTGGAATTTGACGCTTTCTTCATAATAATGGAACAAAGCTTAGTGTCTTAAATGTTAATACATAAAAGATACCGTGAAAAAACTTTCTGTTATTTCCACCAAAAAGCTATAAAAAAAAACGGTTGCGGAATTGTTTGCGAATTCACGCTGATCGGAGATGCGTCGCATTTAAGTCTTCGGTCGTGGTCACGACCCAAGCAAACTGGAGCATCTACTTGGTTTTTCTCGCTTCGTTGAGCGTCACTCGTTCGAAACCGCTCGTATCTTTGCTCTGACTCACAACGGTAATTGAACTATTTTTGTTTATATGCGAGTAGTCTTTACTTTAGAAAATTACTCGTACAGCTCTTCTCAGTAAGACAGAGCACAATCACTAGTTACCACTTTAAACTACTAAGAACGTTAAACGCAACCCACTATAAAGTGCATCTAAACAGCAGAGCTTGTACAGAGGTCTCTCAATACTTCGAACTCGACTCTGAACTAAAATGTAAAAACTGATGCTCTCTCCGTTTTGTATAGTTTTCCCTCGACTGTCGAAAAATTTCCAGTGTCTTCGATTTTTTTCGAAACTGCTGGAAGGCATACACAGTTGCTGTTACATATAACGAGCAGACCAATTACAGTTACAGAGGAATTGGACTAAAATACACAAGAGAAACACCAGAGAAAATAGGTGGTACGTAAAGAAGCAATGTATTTTTATCTACTAAATTCAAAAATTAAAACCCCTACAACCTAATTCAGTTTTTCCTCTAACACTTGTAAATTTATGCGATCTGAGCTTTTTTCAAGAGTGGTGGTGTTAGTAATACTTTGTATTGGTGGTACTAAAGGTTTTCAATTTTTGTTTAGATGGCACGTGTTAGTCAAAAGGTTGAGAACCGCTGGTCTAAACTATCGCCTGCTTGGTGCTATCTCGCCAATTTCGCGAGATAGCCATTTATCTTAATTTTAAATGGACTTGCTCCTATAACCTTTTCCGGCGAAGCTTCGAAACCTTGAAGTATTTTATGATACATTATACAAGAGATACTACAGTTTCACTAAAATTATTTATATTATTTACATATATACAAAACATACATATTTGTATTAGTTACATATATATATAATTTGTAACATTGCCCCCTTCTCTAGGATTGCATGTCCTCCAGAGCAGTCCAGTTCCCGTACAGGAGGCCATACTTAACTAAGAAAATCGGTGAAATTCTAAACAGACTCTTACGGATTCGAAGTACGGCGTTATTTACTCTGTTTAGGACTGTGTAAGGACTGTCACAGGGTGTTTAAGAGAAAGTCCTTTCTATCGAATCAGATTCCATAAACACACCTTATGTATGTAGGACCATGCCCTTAGTAGTGTTACGAATTTGGTATTTAAAAAGCTAATGTTAGTTCAATTATAAATTAAATGGTTTTATTTCTCGCGCAGTGCAGCGCGTGACGAATATTAAAAGAAAGCTAAGCCGGAAAATTGAAAATACAAGAGCGCGTGCATTAAATAAATAAATATCTCTTTTTGATTTCGAGAAAGTACTGGAAAATTCTAGCGCGTGATTTTAAAATCTTATAAAAGGAGGAAAACATCTCAGTTTGTAGTAGTTGCTTAGTTTGTTGTTGTTTAGAAAACTACTGTTGTTGATTGTAGCGAATTCGCGGATTAGCGTTCTTTAGCTGTTTTGAATTACGTTCTATTGGACATTTGAGTAGTTAAAGAAAACTACTGTGAGATATTTTAATACTGCGTGATAATTTGAGAAAATTTAAGCATTTTTGTTGTGATAATAATAAATTTTTTTTGTTCATTTTTCATCGGACTTGTGCATTCATTTCATAACGAACCCGTACGCACGCAACAATTTTTGGTGTCAGAAGTGGGATTTGAATGCCAATAACAAGAGCGATGGAAGAACAATTCAGGCAAATGATGACTGCATTTGCTGCTTTCCAAGAAAAGATGGAAGGAGCCGTCAACTCCGTTAAGGAAGATATAAAAGCTGTACAAGAAAAGATGGAAGCTGGCCAAACATCTTTTAAAGAAGAAATTAAAGAGGAAATGAAATTGGGCCAGGAATCCGTTAAGGAAGAAATGAAATTGGGCCAGGAATCCGTTAAGAAAGAAATGAAATTGGGCCAGGAATCCGTTAAGGACGAAATGAAAGCCGTTCAAGCTGGTCAAGAAGAAATGAAAAGAGAAATTACTTGCATAATAGAAAATAAATTTGAAGCTATGGAAGGCAGAATTGACGCAGTTGAAAATAAAGTTGGACATATTGAAGAAAAAGTTTCTTCCGTAAAAGATCATATTGAAGAAAGAGTTTCTTCGGTGAAAGAAGAAATAGAAGAAAGAGTTTCTTCTGTAAAAGAACATATAGAAGGGAGAGTTTCTGCTGTGGAGGAACGAATTGAAGGAAGAGTTTGTGCCGTCCAACACCAAATCGAACAACAAATTGATGAGAGAGTTTCTGCAGTTGCCAAAGAAATGGATACTTTAAAGAAATTCGTAGCATCGGCAGAGAGCAGGAGTGATGATTTAAAATTCTTACCAATGCCTGCTCGTCCACCTCTGAAGCTATCCACATATGATGGGAAGACCTCCTGGCAGGTGTATAACACACAATTTTCTATCGTGGCGGATGCGAATGGATGGGATTCCCAAGCTAAGGCCTGTCATCTCACCGCTTCTCTAAGAGCCAACGCAGCGGATATCCTTCAGACTCTTCCCGAAAACAAAAGGTTAGATTTCGAAGCTCTGTCCGGCGCCTTGGAGTTGCGCTTTGGGGAGAAGTGTTTAAAAGACTACAGCAGGCTCCAATTAAAATCTCGTCAACAGAAGCCTACCGAAACACTTCAGGAGCTCGCCGCGGATGTTGAAAGGCTGTCCCATCTCGCCTTTTCGGAATGCCCGACAGAAACAAGGGAAATCCTGTCCTTGCAATACTTTATCGACGGCATCCGAGATACTGAAATACAGAAAGCTCTACGAATGGCGGATGTAAAAGATTTAAAAAGTGCTCTAGTGTACGCCATGAAATTTGAGGCAGCCCAGCAAGCCACTCGTCGAGACCGCCACCCAGTCAGAGCTGCTCAAGTCCAGGAGCCAGGGGATCAAGTCACCGCTCGACTTGACGATTTAACTAGACAACTGAACGCCTTGAGACGGAATATTGGTGAGAAGAAACCGACCGTTAAGTGCTGGAACTGCGGTGCTGAAGGACACATACGACGAAACTGCAAAACACCCCAGGGTACTGATGTTAAGACCGCTTCTAACAAGCAGCAGGGAAACTAATTAGTGGCCATATCGAGGAACGGAGGTTGCCAGATAATGAAAAACCTTGTTTTAAAGCGCTTAAGATCTCTATAATGAGTGGCAACAATAACGGACTGTCCATCAATGGGAATATCGATGGAGTTCCTTGCAATATGATCATTGACACAGGAGCTAATGTTACCATCATTAGGAAAGATTTAGCTGAACAGTTTAAAGATAAACTTATTTGGACGCCATCCTGTGTTACCCTTCAGACTCCGTCTGGTGATAAGATCGACATAACTGGGAAGTTAAACGTAAACATCACGTTTGGAAGTGCCGCCTACCATCACACGGCTTATGTGGCGGATATCACAGATCCATGCATACTCGGATTGGACTTTTTAAGGAAATACAATTTTTCCTTAGACTTCAAAAACAACAAACTGCTGTCAGCATCTGGTGACATGACTATCCATCCTCAGAAGAGATCCTCATTTGGAAATGCCGACGCCTTGTCCGAAAGACCCAGCTCGGGAAGCCGCCGAAATCATGCTAGGGTCGAAAAGAAACGCAAGACTACCAGCTATTCTCCATCACAGATCGCTCTTTAGTCGTGACCTTCGTCTGCCTTGTGATCCATTGATTGGCCGCCCTCCGGATGCTCCTTCATCGTCTGAGGAATATATTCAAGATCTCCAGGCCCGGTTTGAAGTGATGCACAATTTTGCACGAGCACGAGAGCGAGTCAACTTGGCGACGGAGAAGATGAAGACCCGATACGACACAAGGGCTACTGAACATCAATTCCACGAAGGAGACAAGGTGTGGTTGTGGAATCCGACTCGACGGAAAGGACTTTGTCCGAAATTACAGTCACCTTGGGATGGGCCGTACACAGTCCTAAACAGGCTGAATGACGTCGTGGTTCGGATTCGTAAGTCTTCGAACTCTAAACCTAAAGTCGTTCATTACGACAGGTTAGCTCATTACTATGGCCATAGTACATAATGTAAATAATTGTAAATAGTATAAGACCATGGTCCATTTTGTTTTTAAATGTGTATTTGATTTGTATTTGATAGCATTTGATTTGTTTTATGTATTGCATTTATTGTTCATGTTGTTTATTATTGTAATGTAATGCTTATTAATGCATTTATGCCACAGTTGTAAGTTTAGCTTCCTGTCCAGGGATTGTACTGCCCGGGACGTGCAGTCCTTGGGAAGGGGGCAGTGTTACGAATTTGGTATTTAAAAAGCTAATGTTAGTTCAATTATAAATTAAATGGTTTTATTTCTCGCGCAGTGCAGCGCGTGACGAATATTAAAAGAAAGCTAAGCCGGAAAATTGAAAATACAAGAGCGCGTGCATTAAATAAATAAATATCTCTTTTTGATTTCGAGAAAGTACTGGAAAATTCTAGCGCGTGATTTTAAAATCTTATAAAAGGAGGAAAACATCTCAGTTTGTAGTAGTTGCTTAGTTTGTTGTTGTTTAGAAAACTACTGTTGTTGATTGTAGCGAATTCGCGGATTAGCGTTCTTTAGCTGTTTTGAATTACGTTTTATTGGACATTTGAGTAGTTAAAGAAAACTACTGTGAGATATTGTAATACTGCGTGATAATTTGAGAAAATTTAAGCATTTTTGTTGTGATATTAATAAATTTTTTTTGTTCATTTTTCATCGGACTTGTGCATTCATTTCATAACGAACCCGTACGCACGCAACAATTTTTGGTGTCAGAAGTGGGATTTGAATGCCAATAACAAGAGCGATGGAAGAACAATTCAGGCAAATGATGACTGCATTTGCTGCTTTCCAAGAAAAGATGGAAGGAGCCGTCAACTCCGTTAAGGAAGATATAAAAGCTGTACAAGAAAAGATGGAAGCTGGCCAAACATCTTTTAAAGAAGAAATTAAAGAGGAAATGAAATTGGGCCAGGAATCCGTTAAGGAAGAAATGAAATTGGGCCAGGAATCCGTTAAGGAAGAAATGAAATTGGGCCAGGAATCCGTTAAGGACGAAATGAAAGCCGTTCAAGCTGGTCAAGAAGAAATGAAAAGAGAAATTACTTGCATAATAGAAAATAAATTTGAAGCTATGGAAGGCAGAATTGACGCAGTTGAAAATAAAGTTGGACATATTGAAGAAAAAGTTTCTTCCGTAAAAGATCATATTGAAGAAAGAGTTTCTTCGGTGAAAGAAGAAATAGAAGAAAGAGTTTCTTCTGTAAAAGAACATATAGAAGGGAGAGTTTCTGCTGTGGAGGAACGAATTGAAGGAAGTGTTTGTGCCGTCCAACACCAAATCGAACAAGAAATTGATGAGAGAGTTTCTGCAGTTGCCAAAGAAATGGATACTTTAAAGAAATTCGTAGCGTCGGCAGAGAGCAGGAGTGATGATTTTAAATTCTTACCAATGCCTGCTCGTCCACCTCTGAAGCTATCCACATATGATGGAAAGACCTCCTGGCAGGTGTATAACACACAATTTTCTATCGTGGCGGATGCGAATGGATGGGATTCCCAAGCTAAGGTCTGTCATCTCGCCGCTTCTCTAAGAGCCAACGCAGCGGATATCCTTCAGACTCTTCCTGAAAACAAAAGGTTAGATTTCGAAGCTGTGTCCGGCGCCTTGGAGTTGCGCTTTGGGGAGAAGTGTTTAAAAGACTACAGCAGGCTCCAATTAAAATCTCGTCAACAGAAGCCTACCGAAACACTTCAGGAGCTCGCCGCGGATGTTGAAAGGCTGTCCCATCTCGCCTTTTCGGAATGCCCGACAGAAACAAGGGAAATCCTGTCCTTGCAATACTTTATCGACGGCATCCGAGATACTGAAATACAGAAAGCTCTACGAATGGCGGATGTAAAAGATTTAAAAAGTGCTCTAGTGTACGCCATGAAATTTGAGGCAGCCCAGCAAGCCACTCGTCGAGACCGCCACCCAGTCAGAGCTGCTCAAGTCCAGGAGCCAGGGGATCAAGTCACCGCTCGACTTGACGATTTAACTAGACAACTGAACGCCTTGAGACGGAATATTGGTGAGAAGAAACCGACCGTTAAGTGCTGGAACTGCGGTGCTGAAGGACACATACGACGAAACTGCAAAACACCCCAGGGTACTGATGTTAAGACCGCTTCTAACAAGCAGCAGGGAAACTAATTAGTGGCCATATCGAGGAACGGAGGTTGCCAGATAATGAAAAACCTTGTTTTAAAGCGCTTAAGATCTCTATAATGAGTGGCAACAATAACGGACTGTCCATCAATGGGAATATCGATGGAGTTCCTTGCAATATGATCATTGACACAGGAGCTAATGTTACCATCATTAGGAAAGATTTAGCTGAACAGTTTAAAGATAAACTTATTTGGACGCCATCCTGTGTTACCCTTCAGACTCCGTCTGGTGATAAGATCGACATAACTGGGAAGTTAAACGTAAACATCACGTTTGGAAGTGCCGCCTACCATCACACGGCTTATGTGGCGGATATCACAGATCCATGCATACTCGGATTGGACGTTTTAAGGAAATACAATTTTTCCTTAGACTTCAAAAACAACAAACTGCTGTCAGCATCTGGTGACATGACTATCCATCCTCAGAAGAGATCCTCATTTGGAAATGCCGACGCCTTGTCCGAAAGACCCAGCTCGGGAAGCCGCCGAAATCATGCTAGGGTCGAAAAGAAACGCAAGACTACCAGCTATTCTCCATCACAGATGCTCTTCAGTCGTGACCTTCGTCTGCCTTGTGATCCATTGTTTGGCCGCCCTCCGGATGCTCCTTCATCGTCTGAGGAATATATTCAAGATCTCCAGGCCCGGTTTGAAGTGATGCACAATTTTGCACGAGCACGAGAGCGAGTCAACTTGGCGACGGAGAAGATGAAGACCCGATACGACACAAGGGCTACTGAACATCAATTCCACGAAGGAGACAAGGTGTGGTTGTGGAATCCGACTCGACGGAAAGGACTTTGTCCGAAATTACAGTCACCTTGGGATGGGCCGTACACAGTCCTAAACAGGCTGAATGACGTCGTGGTTCGGATTCGTAAGTCTTCGAACTCTAAACCTAAAGTCGTTCATTACGACAGGTTAGCTCATTACTATGGCCATAGTACATAATGTAAATAATTGTAAATAGTATAAGACCATGGTCCATTTTGTTTTTAAATGTGTATTTGATTTGTATTTGATAGCATTTGATTTGTTTTATGTATTGCATTTATTGTTCATGTTGTTTATTATTGTAATGTAATGCTTATTAATGCATTTATGCCACAGTTGTAAGTTTAGCTTCCTGTCCAGGGATTGTACTGCCCGGGACGTGCAGTCCTTGGGAAGGGGGCAGTGTTACGAATTTGGTATTTAAAAAGCTAATGTTAGTTCAATTATAAATTAAATGGTTTTATTTCTCGCGCAGTGCAGCGCGTGACGAATATTAAAAGAAAGCTAAGCCGGAAAATTGAAAATACAAGAGCGCGTGCATTAAATAAATAAATATCTCTTTTTGATTTCGAGAAAGTACTGGAAAATTCTAGCGCGTGATTTTAAAATCTTATAAAAGGAGGAAAACATCTCAGTTTGTAGTAGTTGCTTAGTTTGTTGTTGTTTAGAAAACTACTGTTGTTGATTGTAGCGAATTCGCGGATTAGCGTTCTTTAGCTGTTTTGAATTACGTTTTATTGGACATTTGAGTAGTTAAAGAAAACTACTGTGAGATATTGTAATACTGCGTGATAATTTGAGAAAATTTAAGCATTTTTGTTGTGATATTAATAAATTTTTTTTGTTCATTTTTCATCGGACTTGTGCATTCATTTCATAACGAACCCGTACGCTCGCAACAGTATATTATTTACATTATATACAATATGGAGACTACGTATACAGTGGCCATAATAAGGGGTTAGCTTGTCGTAATGAACGACTTTAGGCTTAGAATTTGATGGCTTACGGATTCGAAGTACGGAGTTGTTTACTCTGTTTAGGACTGTGTAAGGATTGTCACAGGGTATTTAAGAGAAAGTCCTTTCTGTCGAATCAGAACAACGTAGAAGATAAGGTGTTATTGTCGAACACACCTTATCATCTACGTTGAATCGATGATCTGTGGATCTCGTGGCTTTATCGGGTCTTCATCTTTTGCTAAGTAGACTGGGTGTCCTGCAAAATTATGCATCATTTTTAAACCGCGCCTTTTTACTTTAACATAATATTAATAATGAATAGTTTCTATAAATAAAATATTTTTAATATACAATGAGTTTTAGTAGAGAAATATTCGGGTTAATAATAATGGATTATTGTCACGTTTTTCGCGGTCGAAAAGGTCTTACTCCCGTTAAATTATATTATTATTATTAAGTCTTACTTAAGGTATCTGCCTACGTTCGGAGCACTTTTTTTTAAAAACATAGAATTCTGATGAAATATATATTTAATTAGTCAATATATGATATCAAATCATGAAAATAGGTAAATTTTTAGAAATATTTTCATAAATGTTTGAAATATATGCAATTTTATGCACATTTTTAGGAGAATTTAACACTTACGTTAAATGTCGTATATTTTTCCCCCACAGCATATATTTCAATTTTATTTATACTGTATACTACTACAACACTCATCTGTGTTATGAACTGAAATGTTTATGATATTTCAAAAATTTACTAAAATATGTGTAATTACATGAAAAAACACAGTTTTTTGTAAAATATTTCTTATCGTTTTATATAGAAATACTTATAAAACAATCAAATTAATAAATATAACTTAGATTGTAGCTTAAAACCTAGTAAATAATATAGAAAACACTTTAGTGAAATTTAATAGAGATACCTTTAGAACATTTTGAGTAATTACATTTCTTGTATGTAAAAACACTAGAAAAATTAGTTTTCCAGAAAACGCATTTAAAGATTTCACATTACCAAAAAACTGTTCTGTTGTATTTACACACTTAAAATTCTCCACATTTGTACATCACACCCTGCATATCTTTATACTTAAGTAATTTTGATTTCCTATTTGATTTTAATTTTTTCTGGATATTTTCGAAATGAGCGACGAATGACGTTTCGAGTTCTTTATTCTTTCGTTATCAATTCCAAAGTAATTTTTAATCATTTCTTGTTCAATAGATATGCCTAAATGTTCAAACACAGGAAGTAATCCAAGATACCCTGAATTAAAAATTAAAACTGCTATATATGCACCCAGCAACATTGTCTTTATACCTAATCGCAATGTTGCCAGACCCAGTTCAAAACACCGCAATGTTGCCAGTCCCAGTTCAAAAAATTAAGGCAAATAATTATTGCCAGAAACAAAAAAAAAAAGTACCCAGAATTAAAATGAAATGTTTTAGCACAATTTTTTACACGCAAAAAGGTAAGAAAAAACACGGATAACAATGTTGTTTACCTTTAAGTTGAGCCTTTGAAATGGCACTTCCGGTCTTTCTGCTTTCACTTCCAGTGCAGTTAATTGGCTATATCTTCTCTTCTAATTATCACAAAAGTAAAATTAAACCATTTTCGGAATCCTACAAAACTGACCTTTCAAATTGGGCAATTAAAAAAAATCGAATTATTTCGCCGAAATCGTTTTTTTAACGTACGCAGATACCTTAAGAGTTTCTCGGCTTTCTACAACGGTGCATTTTAATTGAATACAAAACAAAGAGAGATCGAAAATATGCTTTGTAGCGACAACTGTTTCTGTCACTGGGACACGGATATATGACCGTGTCAGATCTCCTGCCTCATAGAGGCAGCTTTGTTTATACTATGATTACGCGTTCGCAACAAATTCCTATCCATAAACAGGCACTTTGTAAAGCGGTTTTTTTCTCTTTAGAAAATGTCATGGTCGGCGCTGTCTTTGCTATTTTAAAAGTAGCTGTAATCATGATAAATACGCTTTTTAGTTTTTTTTTTTTTTTTTTTTCCATGTTATGTAAATCACTGGTCTCATGCAGAGGAAAAATTTCGGCTCCCTTTTATATTTATTTTCTGTCCTAAATTCTAAACGTTTGTACCTTCAAGAAATTTCTTTTTGCTAACCTTGTTGTTGAGACGTATTGACAGCTAAATATTAAATTTTTGCGAACATTTATATCAAATAGCAATAACCTGTTGAATTAACCAATAAATAGCTTACTTAAACAAAAAAATAAAATTGCTACAACTTTAGGACAGAATTGAAAAACAAATGATGATAGCCTATCGTTTTTCTTTTGTTTATTAAATTTCTCTTTGACGCACACAGAAAAAATACGCATGTTTGTATGTAAATAATTATAAAACTTCTGTATTTCTTTTTACAGATTACAGATATAGCACATCATGGCGTTTTGATTCCAATAAATTGTGCACCCTTGGAGAAACATCTTTATCACGTATTGTAGATAGTCATCGATCAGTTTGGTTCTTTTTTATAGACTTATTAATTTTCAACTGTAGTTGAAAATAAACTGTTCACGTATAAATGTATTCATTCGCGAACAAAGCGGTCATTCTTATGGCAAAATTTCGTAACACAGCTTATGTATTTTTTGACAAGTGCTAATAAATTCAATCAAATCTGTATCTTCAGATCTTTTAGTAAGATTTATATCACACTGCAAATTAATTAGTACTATCTAAATATTTTCTGGAGTGTTACTTATGTCCGTTTTTAATTGTGATGACGATAATATAAATTTGAACTCAAAATTATTGAAATCTTAAACATCTTCTCATATTGTTGCCATAAAAATTAATCTTACAATAGTACTAATTGATTTACAGGTAATAAGTTCCGCTGGCCACATAAAACTGCTTCGGAGGCCGCCAGTTTGTGATCATTGACGCAGATCATCGCAGAACAGCTTAGCAAATGCGTTTGTTTCCCATTCGATATTTGGAGGTGTGGCGAATATAACGTTTAAGCATGTACAGTCTAGTTCTAGCATTTTAAGTCTTTCTACTTACTATGCAGTTTCCAAGGAAATTTCCTTAAAGGGAGAGAGTTGTCACAATATTAGCTGAATTTAATTTGTGGTTTAGAAAAAGGAATGATTGAAAAGCTTATGACTCATTTCCGTGCAACTCCTCCTTCACGCTTTTTTCCCGTCTTTCCCTGCTCTTATTGTAAAGAACTGCGCAATATTTTGCCATTTAACTTCACTTCGTTCGTTTGTGCAGAGACCCACGGTATAATGATAGTGGCGTAACTAAGAACGTTTGCCGCTGAGGACGTCTCTGAGTTTGCCGTCTGGGGCTGTTCCTCAATTTACCGCCTCTTTTAATATACAAACATACATCCTTAAAAATGTCAACTCGACCTGCAGGGAAATAACTTTATTTTTGAAGGAAAACGTCAACATTTCGAAATTAAATTATTACCTCTTTTGTTTTTAATTCGCAAAACCATCTATGACACTTTAGAGGTTTATTTGATTACTCTTGCTGTTATTTTATAAAAACACTTCGTAAATGCAAAATAAGCATTTGTAAGTTATTAAATACGTTTTAAATTATTTTTATTTTGAGATTTACTTTATTTAAAGATTTTACTTAACTGCTTTCGCTTTTCACAGCACACTTAGACAATTTCACACTCACAATACTCACAGTAGTACTAAGAAAATTTCTCAGTAGTATTACATTATTTGGAACTTTGTTCTGAAGATCGTAATTTACAGGGAAAAACTTAAAAAAACTTGAAATGCATAAACTGCAGAAATTCAAAACCACTGGCGTTCCACGTTCCTGCTTTGCTTTTCCTAGCAATAACGGTAATAGCACTTTGAAATATTTCTTTCTTAGCGAGGAATTCTACCTTATGAATGTCACCGTGATCATAATTTAGTGTATATTCGCAATATTCATCCAAAAGCTTCGACGGGAAAAAAATATATATCGTCTTTTACTGAAAGTTTCCCGCCACCGCAAATATCGTCTGCTCAAAGAGTTCGCGTTAGCGTGTTTAATGATATTTTATCAAACAAGTTTTGGCATTTGAAAGAAAGAGACTTGCTTTAGAACGCTGTGTTGTGAAATTTGTTATCGTTAAGTACCGTTATCGTTAAGTACGTTATGTCTGAAATGGAACTATCACACCACCAGATTAAAACCATCATTTACTTCCAGTTCTGTTGCAAAAAGTCAGCTACAGCATGTCACCAAATCATGTGTACAACTTTTAGGTACTAATGTTGTATCATATGGCACTGTGGAAATTTGGTACCGAAATTTCAAAAGCAAGAACTAGGACTTTGAGGAAGCAGAGCGCTCTGGCCGCCCTACTGATGTTGATGATGGCCGTCTGCTTGAATTTGTGGAAGATCAACATGCAAGAGTTAGAGAGCTTGCTAAGGAGTTAGACATTAGTGCCATGTCCATTAGTCGCGCTATGCATTGCATAAACTTGACGTACAAGTTTAATCACTGGGTGCCGCATGAGCTGATTCAAGCGGATAAAGACAGACTAGCATCTTGCTGCTGCTCTGGGTCTGTACTAATCTACTCGAGTATCAACGCAAGCACAAAAATTCGGGGCTGGAATCTGTTTGTAGGGCAACGCATGGTACGACGTTCAGATGAGTTTATCTCCAGTCGTTGAGCCAGATCTTTTCGGATGATGGTAACATTGGCCCCTGTATCGATGGTCATATTGCAAGGAACTCAGGAGTCCGTTACTGCCCCACTCAATGCAGAAATCGGAAGTTCTTTAAAATACTTCTCAATAGCTGGGAACCTACGCCTTGCTTAGATGGCCACTAATCAGTTCCCCTCCTCCTTACTGAAAGTGGTCTTAGCTTTCATGTCTTGGGGTTTTCAGAAGTTCCTTCGTACCTGGCCTTCACCACTGCAGTTCCAGCACTTTATGGGTTTGTTGTCACTCATTCATCGCCTCAAGACAGGGGCTTGCCTGGTTACATCATCTAGAGGATCACTCACTTGATCCGCTAGTTTCTGAGCATGAGAAGCTCTGGCTTGATGGTGGTCAATATCGGACGCTTGCTGGGCTGCCTCGAATTTTATGGCGTATACTAAAGTGCTCTTTAGATCATTGACATCCGCCATTCACAGAGCTTTCTGTATTTCAGGATAACGAAGGTCATCGACGAAGCACTCTCAGGGACAGGAATTGCTTTGTTTCTGTTCTTGCAGTCTGGAAAAGTGAGAGGAGACAGCCTTAAGGCATCCGTAGCGAGCTCCTAGAATGTTTCCGTGGCCCTTTGTCGGCCATATTTTAAGTGAAGCTTTTAAACACTTCTTGCCAAAGCGCAGCTCCAACGTGCCGAATAGAACTTCGAAATCTAGCCTCTTGTTTTCTGAAAGGGTGTGAAGGATATCCGTTACGTTTGTTCTAAGAAAAGCGGTGAGATGGCAGGCCTTTGCTTCGGAATCCCATCAATTTGCGTCCGCCGCTATAGAAAACTAAGCCTTTCCATGAGGTTTATCCATCCTACTTTAATAGCTTTAAAGAGGGTCGAGAATACATTAGCCAGAAATTAAAGCCGTCAAAACATTTTCCAGAGTCACTATGGATTTACCCACTTTCAGTAAGGAGGAGGGGAATTGATTAGTGGCCATCTAAGCAAGGCGTAGGTTCCCAGCTATTGAGAAGTATTTTAAAGAACTTCCGATTTCTGCATTGAGTGGGGCAGTAACGGACTCCTGAGTTCCTTGCAATATGACCATCGATACAGGGGCCAATGTTACCATCATCCGAAAAGATCTGGCTCAACGACTGGAGATAAACTCATCTGAACGTCGTACCATGCGTTGCCCTACAAACAGATTCCAGCCCCGAATTTTTGTGCTTGCGTTGATACTCGAGTAGATTAGTACAGACCCAGAGCAGCAGCAAGATGCTAGTCTGTCTTTATCCGCTTGAATCAGCTCATGCGGCACCCAGTGATTAAACTTGTACGTCAAGTTTATGCAATGCATAGCGCGACTAATGGACATGGCACTAATGTCTAACTCCTTAGCAAGCTCTCTAACTCTTGCATGTTGATCTTCCACAAATTCAAGCAGACGGCCATCATCAACATCAGTAGGGCGGCCAGAGCGCTCTGCTTCCTCAAAGTCCTAGTTCTTGCTTTTGAAATTTCGGTACCAAATTTCCACAGTGCCATATGATACAACATTAGTACCTAAAAGTTGTACACATGATTTGGTGACATGCTATAGCTGACTTTTTGCAACAGAACTGGAAGTAAATGATGGTTTTTTAATCTGGTGGTGTGATAGTTCCATTTCAGACATAACCACAGTGCCATATGATACAAGCTTCCTTGGAGACAGCAGCTGAAGCTCTGTCATCTATTTGTTGTTCCGACAGCATAAACTCCCTTTTCGACTTTCAGCTCTCTTTTCAAATTAATTTTCATCTGTGTCTGTTCTGCCTTCCATAGCCTGGAATTTTTTTTTATTGTGGAAATAACTTCTCTGTATTTCTTCTTGACTCTCCTCCATCTCTTCTTAAACTGATCTGATGTCTTTTTTTCCTTATGTTTATTAGCGCAATACCCTCTTTTCTTGTCCAGCTTTTATCTCTTATTCAATTAATTTGACGGCTTATTTTATCTGGCCCATTTTTATCTTTTCTTTAATGGACCTGATGGCCCCATTGCATCTTTTCTTGGAATGCAATAAAGGCTGTCGCCAACTGTCTTATTTGCGACTCTATCGCTTTTGTCATCGGCATTCAATACCACTTCTTACACAAAATTTGTTACGTGCATATGTATTCCTAATGGATTGAATGCACACAGACGCTATGGAAGCTGAATGAAATTTATTTTTCACAAAGTCTTCACAGTTCTGAAACCTGCACACAAATGTACTTGTGCAGCTATTCTCAGTATGATAGAGAACAATCTGTAGTTACCACTTGAAATTGGTTAGAACGTTAAACACTAAGAGCCTCAAAAGCATAAGTTCGCATAGCGATGACTCAATATTCTAAACTCAGTGCTCTGAACTAAACTGAAGGCTGATGCTCTCTCCATTCCTATATAGTTCCCCCCTTCCACCAGAGAAGTTTCCGGTAGGTTCAATTTCACAAAATTGCTGGAAGTCGTATACAGGTACAGTTACTTAGGACCGGATACGGTGACAGTTACCCAGCGATCGGACCAGTTACAGCTACTTAGAGATCGAACCAATATGTCACAAAATGTTTGCAAAACTTGGCAATTTTCGGCCATTTCTTTCCAAATTGGGCAGCAAAAATTAGTTTCCAAAACCAACGCCAGCTCGGCGAGATAGTTGTTTACCTCAGCGTAAACGGACTTATCACAGTGTCCCTATTCTTCCGGTGAAGCTTTGCATTCTAAAGTCTTTCCTGTTACATTATACAAGAGGTACTACAACTTACATATAATTTCACTAAAATTATTTTCTTATATACAAAGCTCGTAACAATACAACTTTATTTAGAGTAAAATCTGTTTTTCTTCTCAATTTAATTCCGTATATGAAGTTAAAAAGCTCATTATTCTTCACCTGTCTCTGCGATCTACCAAACTAACACCTCTAAAATAATACTTCTAACAGAAAATGCTACTCCTAAAAATATGCCACCCGGGGCTGACCAACCGTCCGCTTTCCTATAGCAACAACGCCACTATATATAATTTTGTTGAAATACACAACGAAAGTGAAAAATGTATGAGATAGAATACCATTATTTGATTAGATCTAATCGTAAGGATTATTCAGTCCACTTACTTTCCAAGATTACCGATCTTTGAACAACGCACACGTTTCACGAAACGCACTAATGGGGGAAATTTCATACTTAATGGGAGAATGTGGGTGTGATAATATACTCTTTAAAAAACCATTCTTCGACCTCATGTCTGGCAGTCAGACATGCGGTTGAAGAGTGGTCAGTGACTGTCAGAGACAGTCAGTGACTGTTAGTTAATTTTAGCTTATGATAATATTGACATCAGATGGAAAGCGCGATGATTTTTGCTCTTACTTAAACTTACTTCGTTATTGAGATAAGTGAGGTATTCAATGGGGCGGTATTATTTAAGTGAGGTATTACTTAAAAGCAAATTACTGTAAACGCAGCGTAATATGATCATTTTTGTTCACGACTATTTTGATAGCATTAACCGAATGATAGCATTAAACGATAAGAAAAAGAAATGCCCTTCCAAATAGCTATGGAATTTAACTAATTTCATATGAATATGGCTATAAACATATAAATAGGCACTGCAATTATTGTAATTTCATCACATTGTAATTATTAAAAGCAAAAACTTATTTATGAACTATACACAATCTTTGTAACGCAAAAGTTCATTTATGAAGTGCTCATAACGTTTGTAGAAATTATTTGATCGATATTCTACCCCTAATCTAATACTCGCAGGGCATCTGTCGTTGAAAGAGAATATGCCAATGCAAAATTAAAAATTAGGCAGAAAAGAAATCTTAGTAGATTTTTTCATGTTTGTTTGTTTGTTTTTCAGGGGCAAGGAAAAGGAAGATGTAATCTGAGGATTCCTCCCTTCCTAAAGAAGGGGAACCTGTGATTGAGCGCCTTCAAAATCGGTAGAGTTATTCAAAATCTACGCCTAAACTAAGTTTTCTGTTTTTCCTTTTCTTTTTTTTGGGGGGGGGGAGAGGGGCTTAGTTTTAAATGGCTGATTAAAATCGAAATCGAGATGTTTGATGACTTAATCCCTTATATGACGATTTTTCAATCTATTTTGACTTTTTCTGGCGATTTTATTTCAGTTTAAAATAATTTTATTCCATAATATTTTTTTAACATTAACCGAACTGCTGATCCTAATAAGCGATGTATTTACGATGCTTTTATATACAAACGAAAGGGACTTTGGCAGTTCGATAATAATATCCAAATGATAGCATTAACTGATCTGGGGTAGATTTAAATGCTAAATGTGCAGGAATCAGATTTCCTTAATTACAGTGAGGCCTTGGTTCACGAATGTAATTCGTTCCTGAAGGAATTTTCGCCAACAGAAAAGTTTGCAAATCGAAACAATTTTCTTTATAGGAATTAATATAAGGTGCATTAATTTGTTCTTGGACCAGAGATGATTACGTATTTAAATTTTGCAAAAGAATTGCATGTAAAAATTCATAAAAATTAATAATAAAAAAATAGAGGGGAAAAAAGGAAAACAATTTTGAAAGGACTCAGATTTTAATGGTTGCCTAAAAAGGCTCTTTTAAAGTTTAATGTGGTTTATCAGTAGAGATTATAGATAGAGGTGGCCCAGATAGAATAGCGAAATATTTTAGAGGATATTAGATGAAGATGCATTTAGACTAACATGGGAACATGTTTTATCTACTTAATAAAGTGAAAAAATATGTAACATCATTCTTGAGACATATTTAAAATATATACACTGTGTAAAATAAAAAAATATGTCATGCAAACTTCTAATTTAACTGGCTGTAGTCCCTTCACCTTAATTCGGGTACATCCCCTTTCTCTTTTAAAATAATAATTATCTATAATATATGAATCTAAACTATCAATTCAAAATTAATTTGCATCGTACAACGTTACGTAACTCTGCAATGCCGATATCTTTTATCCAGTCAAGTTAAAGATTTCCGTTGCAAACGAAAATTTTTCTCTTCCACATCTTCTGAATGCGTAACTTTTGGATTTTCCACTTTGCTGTTGCAACTTGCTGCTGCTTTCTTCAAAAATCTATTCCACAAGTCTATCGGTACCGATGTGAAAAAATTAGTTTTAGAACAAAGCGCTATAGCTTCCATTCTTTTATGTTGGATTAATGAAAAATGTCTATCAACCATGAATCAAAAGAAAAATTATTAAATTCGACCACGTTTGCTGGTCTGTCATTCTTTATGCATCTATCTACGACGCCACCAAATCTCACGCGACAGTCATTTCCTCCCCCCTAGACACATTTTCAAATGCGAAAAAAAATTGTTTACATAGCAAATAATACATTCCAAAAAAAGTTATTATTCTTATAGCAAAAATTCGTAACTGAAAGTATTTATATTTTGAAAAGTATGAAAAAAAAATATCTGCATCTTCAAATCTTGGAATTAGTTTTATACCATAGTGTAAATGAATCAGTTTCGTTTGAAAGAGTTTCCGACGCATAACTCAAGTTCATTTTTAATGCTTATAAAGCTGGTTTAAAAATTATTAAAATATTAAAGCTTTCTTCAAATTATTGCCCTAATAAATAGTGTCATAATAATGCTAATTAATTTATGGGAAATGTAGTCGCGAACCGTATATAATTGCTTGAGACCATTAATTTACAGGACCGTGTCTTCGGCCTAAAAAAATTGTGGACAGATTGAGTTTGCAAACAGAGATTTTACACCCTGTCTCATTTGAGAAATATTTTAAAATGTAAGCAACACATTGGGTAAATTTTAGAGGCCAGTGAGTCTCAAGCAGTGTCGAGTGGCGCTGAGTGAAAGAAAGACCTGGAAATCAATGTTGTGTTTTCCCTCATAGTAACTACCTGTTTCATACAGCCCATGCATCGAAAAGTGATAGATACATTTAAACAATATTGCATTAGGACAAGAATGAATCAGACCATCAAGGCAGGGTAGAATGGACCCACATTAAGGGAATTTTTGGAAGAACTATAATATGCGAAACACAATAAACAATACTGAAATAAACGAGTCAACAATGAAGGTTCCCGGAAACAATTATGTCCACAAATGATGAGTGATTTTATAAATTCTGAAGAAACTTTGGAAACTGTCAAGATGAAATAGTTAGCATAATGAATGAATTTAACTTAAACTTTAACAACGAATATATTAATGAGTTGATTGAATCTCACCCAGTATCTCTGTTAAATGAATACTTAATTAAGCAATAGAAGTTAAATTAAATACGCAATGTAAGTGAGAAAGTTTGTTTTGGGTTATGTGATTATGGCAAAGCACACGAAGGCTCTCTGTCTAAGGGAAGAGATGCCTTCATGGAGGGTTTTCTGCGGAAACTGGCTTGTATTCACGTTACACATGGAGAAAACCACGAAAACGCTCATGCAGCCAGTCAGTTCTCCGGGGTTCGAACCCCGGACTACACTACCAGGATTCAGTGACTTTAAGTTCGGCCGCTGGTGGGCACCGAAATTGAGGAATAAGAAGCTTATAAAATCGTCAAGACTTTGACAATCAAGAATGTGAATGAAGCTTTCTTGAATCTTGGCAAAAGTCTGACTATCATGGAAGAATGTGATGCCAGTGGAGAACGCATATTTAAAGTACGTAGAACGAGTGAGAAAGAAACTGCGTGTGATAGAAACTTTATCATAAAAAAGGGGTGGTATTCAGCTAACTTTTGAAAAGTTTATAAAGAAAACACATGAAAAACGCAAAAACACGACTCGTTAACTTATTAATAAATAAATATTTTTAAAATGCAATTTATTTTATTTTAATTATTTATTCATTTTAATATTCCTTTATTTTTTAATATTCAGCATTCGCACACATTTACAGATGGCAATTATGGGCGAAAGTCGAGGGCTGCCTGTTATTCCTATGGGTAAAATTGTTTGCGGTTTGCAAACACTTCGGTTGACGAACGGCTTTCACGCTAAGGTTTTACGATATAGTCAAACTTCGATCGCAGTAGAACTTTCCTCTCAGTTGTTATAAGTGCTGCTAGTTGTGAAAAGCGTACAGTAAGTATACATAACTGTTTTCCTTTAGACAACTTTTGATATGTTCATAACAGCAAGAACAATCCAATAAGCATCTACAATGTCACTGATGGCTTTGAGAACAAAAAAGCAATAAAAATAATAATACAATTTTAAAACGCAGATTTTTAATTTATTTTGCTACATGTCGGTTTGACATTTTTCGTAGTTATTTGTTACATTAAAAATGTTTCGTCTATAAAGTTTGTGGAAAACGAGAGAAGTCATTGGGGGCTCAATAGCGTAAGAGAAGGAGATGGTCGGGAAAAATTCAGAAACTGTTACAAACCAATCACTAGCTCTAGGTTTTCACAATCAGTGAAAAAGCCTCTCTTTTCGTTGATGGATATACTGTCTCACCCGCTCAACGTTTATTGCGTTAGGGACAAACGGTTAGGAAAAAATTTCCCACGATTCTAGATAACGAATTCGCCCTCCCACGTCACATTTTTATTTATCTCGACAGCCCTTGCACTAGCTGCTACGAAGATTACTTCTTCTCACGTACGCATTCTGCATGATGGTCTTGGCTCACACAACTAACTCATCTCGACCGGGCTCTCCTTCTTTAAGATGGATGGCTCGGGAAAATACTGTCGACACCACGAGAAAATACTGTCGACCCTGAAGCTGGATTTATTTTTAGCTCTGTAACTTGTTGATGCTACAGATTTGGCGTCGTGGAGATTGGTAGTATATAAGTTAAGAGCTAGGGTTATGATACTGGAATATAAAAGACAGATTCAAGAAATGTAATCTTCTGTCCCTTTCCCGACTCGAATGTTCATGGCAAGTGTTTCATGAACGTGCTAAATCGCATCTCTATGTTACAGTTCTAGAGCGCTTTAGCACAAGCTGCAAACATGTACCGTAGGAATACAGTTGTAACACGCACTATTTCAACACGTAGTTACAAAATGGCGGTACGCTCCGGGCGACGCATTTCCAGGAGCGGCATTTTTGCATGAAACGTTATTTTATAGGTATTAGTCAAGCGTATCATCGAGGCAGGTTAAGAATAATTATATTCTAAATTGTCATATAGAAGTAAATTAGAAGAAAAAGTGTTTTTACTCTAGATAAAGTATTAAAAATCACTACGTGATCACTACTGTTAACAGTAGTGATCACGTAGTGATTTTTAATACTTTATATAGAGTAAAAATAATACTTAATACTTTATCTAGAGTAAAAATCACGTAGTGATTATATACTTTAATACTTTATCTAGAGTAAAAATCACGTAGTGATTTTAACAGCTACATACTCTTATTATAACCTTTCTTATTCCGTCGACACTTTTGAATGCAAATCACGAATGTCAACTAAATTATGATTACTGTATCATCATGATCATAATTTACCTGATAAGAAAAAATTCCTCGATAATGCAGAAAAAATTCAGAGTTTTATTTTCGCTGTTGCTAGGGAAAACGAAACAAATACATGAAAAACAAAAACGTGGAAGGGCGGTCCTTTTAAGTTTTGTAAGTTATTCTAAAATACAATGTCCGGAATAAAGTTGGAAATATTGGAATACAAGTACGAACTTTCCTCTCAACTGCTGTTAAGTATTGCTAGTTGTGAAAAGCGTTTTTTAATAATCATTTAAGTAGTACTTACGAACTACAGATGTACATTTTGCTTTTAAGAATTGTTAACTGTTCATATACCAATAAAATAACTGTTACATTGTAGAGACATTTGGTATTTTTGGAAGCAGGAAAGATGAAAAACATGCAACATCTTCGCCGGGAATCGAACCGCGGATCTCTCAATTATGCGCTGAGCGTGCAGACCACTGCACCACGAAGGCTCGCTAAGAAGGCGGGAGAAATACCTTATGACATAAAAGGATCTCTACTGTCTATATAACAGCAAGAGCAATCCAATAGATATCTACAACAGGTGATTTCGTGAACAAAAAAAAAAAAAAAAAAAAAATTATAATATAATTTTAAAATGTTGCAATGAAAGATTTCTCTGATAAATAAACGCAGAGTTTTGATTTATTTTTGGACATGGCGTTTTGACATTTTTCATAATTATTTGTATACCAGGAGGGGAGGCAAATTCATTGACTGCCCCAGGCGGCAAACTCAGGAACCGCCCCGAGCAGTAAAAGCTCTGACTACGCCAGAGTCGTGTAAAGTAGACTTTATAGAACGTACTGGGAATGTTTCGAAAAGTAACGATATTGTACGTTAAAATTTACGTCTTAAGGAGACGGTCGTAACTTGCACCTCTTCAGCACGTAATGGGAATGTTTAGGAAAATTTATAATGTATTTTATGTTAATTAAGCAATTTTTATGATTTAAAACTTTACTATAAATTCTCCTCTCCGTAATCCCCACCAAAACATAAATTAGGTTTTAGGTGTATAAGCTGATGGTTTTTAATCGTTAGAGGTTGTGGCAGCTGCGTCGTGCTGTTAGTATCGGAAGCTCTGCCTTAGTTGCATTCCTGCTTTTTAGCGTCTTGCTAGCCGACACTTTAAAATACGTGCTGTTTACTGTTTGAGTCAGCTTAAGTAGTCTGTTTTGTACACTGTAAAAAAAAATCTGTAAAGTTACTAAGAAAAGTCGTGGAAACTGGGATGCCATGGATTATTTGAGTAATCAAAACAGGAATATTCTTAGTAATTTTACAGAGATTATACCTGTAATGGTTACAGATGTTTGACATGTAATGTTACAGGAAGTTATTCCGTAGGCATAACAAAGTTTTTGTATGTTGATTACCGAAGCATATGTCTGTAAAGGTTACAGATCAAAGATCTGTAATGTTACAGGAAATTATCGTGTAAGTATAACATGTTTTTCATATGTGATTTACCAATGTAAACATCTGTAAAGATTACAGGAAATAATAGTGTAAGTAAATCGTAATTTTTGAATGTGAATTACTAAAGGGAATATTTGTAGATTACTAGTGTTCTGCTTGTAAGGTTATTGCAAGTGATTATGTAAGAACATGTATTTTCATGTGAAATTTTAAAGGATATATATGTAAAAGTTGCAGATAATTTACTTAAAAGTTCTTCCAAATAATTATGCATATAGAACATATTTGTCTTATACAAAATACAAAAATGATGTATTCTCAAATATTAAATATTTTAATTGTAATATTACTATAAATAATTACACATGTAGAACATATGTTTTATGTGAAATGTCTACAGCTACTGCTTGTAACAAAATATGCTGCATTTATTTATTTGTGGGGAAAGGGAAGTTATGTAACTCTAAATATTATTAAGTTTTTTTTAAGGAAAAATACCTTAGATTTTCTAAAAGATATACAACATTTTCTTTCAAAATATTCCCAATGTTAAAAAGACGCCCAAATTTTATGTTTTTATTACATCTGCATTACTTTCCTTTATTGAATTTTGAGACATCTCAAAGTTACATATGCATCATGAAATAGCTGGAAAAAAAAACTTGTGTATTAGACTTAATGGTTTTTTGGCAATAAATTAGTAATGTTCTAGAATTCCTCCGTTGAACACTGGTAGTTCGGTCCGAGGTTCAAATCCCGCGAATGGGCTGGTTGTATGGGTATTTTCATGGTTTTCTCCATGTGTAACATGTATATAAGTCAGTTTCCCTTCGAAAGTCCTCCACAAAGGCATTTCTCCGCTTAGGCAGATAGTCTTAGTGTGCTTTGCCATACTTAAATAAACTAAACCAAATCATTCTCCTTATACCCAACAGTGTAATCTAAAGAGACTGCAATTGGATATGATTACAGTAAAAAATATTTTAATGAAATTGTTTCAATAAACAATTCTAAATATTTTTTCAAATTCTAAAAAAAATTATTGATGTAACTCAACAATGAACTTAAATTCAGTTATCACAAGATATCCAAAATTATTTTCATGCTTAATTGCATTATTCATTTAAATTACAACATATAATTCTTTTAGGCATAAATGCTTTTTAATCTCTTCTGCTACTAACCATTAATTGAAATAATAGATTAATTAATCGGACAGTTGTACAGGGATTTTCCCAGATTTAAAACTTTATTAATAAATTACATTCTTCTTATTGAATACAAAATTGAAGAATTAGTTAGTTCTAAATTTAATTTTTTCAAGTATTCCTTCTACTAAAACATTTATTGCCTACAGGCAGCCAGACAGTAAGCTGAACACTAGCATTTGGCTCTAGATTTAAATCCTAGAGAATGGGCTGCCTGTGTAAATGTTTGTGTAACATGAAGTTTTCCTTAAAATATTCCTTTCCTTGGACAGATGGCCCTCTCTTGCTTTGTCATATTTCAAATAATCAATTCAAGCATTTAATGTAGGTATGACTTCACAACTTCGTCCCAAATTCTAACTGAAAAATTGAACAGAATCCCCTGATACTGTGTCTATAATACATGATGAATATAGAATGATCTTAAAAATTTAAGGAAGAAAATATAACGTATTTGGAAATGCCTTGATCCTATAATTATATTTTTCTTTGCTATGCCTAGAAAATTAAGAAAATTAGACTTAAGAATGTAAAAACTGAAGATAAAGAATTCAGCATTAATAATTGATATGATAGTAGTAATAAACTAAAAATTTTTTAATGAAAAATTGATAATGCATAATGGCTCCTTAAAATTTTAATTTTCTATCCTACTATTAATGGAACTAATTTATCACTATAATCAAAATGACTCAGATTTTCTTTCTTTAACTGATGTCAAAAACACGATGATTATTTCAAAATTCCTGTGGATGATTTAATTGTTCTCAAAATTTTCTATTCATTTATTAAATGCTTCAGATTAGTGTTTTTGTTATCACTATTTCAAACGACTTTTTAAATCTTCGGGAAAAACGTTTAAATCTTCATTCAACAAAATTATATTTTTAGATAGATTTTTATGGAATAAAAAATTCTGTAAGATAATATTCATTCACACAAGATATTAACTTAGTATTTGCTCATTACTTTACAAGTATTCAATGAAGCCTTTTAGTGTAACATACAGGTTACATAAGGAACCATTTCATTTTAATGTAATATTCCATAATCATATATTTTATTTCAAAAAATATCATATTTTGAAAATATTGGATATTGCAATGCATTTCACTCCTAACATATACAGCTAGCGTGAAGATCTATAATTAACAGTCAATATAATTCATAATAATGAATTCCGTTATGCATAACTACATCTTGCAAGATTAGATTTAGTTGACAAAAACTATTAAAGATAATATAAAAGATCTATTTGGTTCCAGCAATTTAATGCAGAAATGAAAATACTTTTAATACCATATATTAGTGGTTCTCAACCATTTTACCTTTGCTAGATCATGCCTCTCCTCCTTACCCAACTTGAAAAATAGATATACACTTATTTTGATTTTATTATATTTTAACGTTTTTATAAATTAAATAAGAAAAAGGTATGGAAAATGTTGATATATACAAAAACAGATCTTATATTTAAAATGCACAGAAAAAAAATGACTTATGCTACAATGAATCTTCTATTGTAGATCTTGAAAATTGTACATACTGTGAAAAATGAATGTGACAAACAAAAATTGATTTAATTTTGCACACAATTCTTTTACATGCATATCAGTGAACACTGGGGGGGGGACTCTTTATTCCAATACACAGAATATAGAAACAAAAATAGGTTTATTTTTATTTGAAAACTATCCAAAAGGAAAATAAAATAAAAAAATAGGAAAAATTTATATTATTGTTATTTTTAATTAATCATATTGGTGAAGGTGCAGTCCTCCTCTTCTTAGGATTCAAAGCATGGCTCCTAAATAAAGAAAAAATCACATTCGTTAGAAGTACATAACATATTCTAAATTTGTTATGTGACATTTTAATTCAGAATCTCTTCATAATAATTGCATGCACTTGCACATATTCCAAATGATTTAAATCTTTTTTAAAATTAAATAATTAAATTGCAAACAAGATTCCTTTTGGTCCTTTCATGAAATCATAAATTGCATGTATCATCCATTTTTGAAGCAAAAGCAGTACAAATTTAAATAATTCATTTTGCAGAAAATAATTTGAGGTTTATTAGATATTTACTATATTTATTTGTAATATAAAATAAATTTGTAAAGTAGTTTTAATAATGATCAGATTTTTTTTAAGATTAATTTCTCTAGAAATTGAAATGTATTAAGGTAGCACTTCTCAATCTGTGGATCATACAGTTTGCCCTCTTGGTCCTCCGAAGTCTCCAAAGGAGACAAAAAAATTTAGTTGAAAAATCTCAGAGTTTAAAAAGTTACATATGACAATCATCTATCACCTTTTCTCGTAAGATAGACATTTTATGAAATTTATTATTGGTTACCCTACTTACAGACTTCCCACTCAGTCTTAGCAGTAAAAGATGGATTTAAAGCACTATAACTGTGGTACTTACCACCATATATCCAAATATACTATCATATATCCACTAAGACTGTGGTCTTACCATCATATATCCAAATATATCCAAAGAGCCATGCAAGAATTACAAATCATCCTTCTCATTAATAATCTTGAAATATTAGAAATATAACTTTTCTTCGATGGACTTAATTATAAAATATAACGGATTTTAATTATATATTAAAAATATAAGTGTACTAGTAGTAATATATGCTAAAAAATTGCTTTCGAAGGGAACAGCAGCAAGGCGATTCACAAATTATGATAATTCACATAATCTCTATTCGAAAAAAGTTTGAGAAACGCTGAAATAGGAGAATAATTAAATTATGGTTAATACTGGTAATTTCAGCCGTATGCTTTAAGCTTGATGATCAACATTAAAAAATTCTCAGAAAGTGTTAGATCAAAAACTACTTTTCCACATAATATGAACTTATACGTAACAGCATTTAATACTTAGCTCACTGGCAAAATATACAAAATTTTGAAATGCAAGTATATATATAAGGCCAATAATATAGTTATCAACAATTAATGCATGAACTTCAAAACTTACACAATTAACAAACACATGAACAATGATGTTACATGCATTCATCCTCTGAATTAACTAGTCAGTTTGGGTATTTTCTATCTTAGATGTCGCAAAAATTGATCGTGGATTTAATATTTTAAATGTTCCTCTCATAGACATTTTAATACTTGTATTTTTTACATAGAGTGTCATCTTTAGTTTTACAGATATTCATTTGTTCGCTTATTACGATTAAGTTTTACAGACAGAACAGATGATACCTGATTACATTAAGTGGTATTTAAGACAGAAACTTACTTACTGGTACTTAACACAGTTGCTAGAAAAATATTACATAGTGAAAGACAGGATACAAAGTCAGAATCTGAAAACTTATTGACTTACACTAAGCTATTTAATGCTTGAAATATTTATGATTAGATAATATCTTTTACATCATTAATATCTATCAGTGATATGATATACTTTAAGTATACAGTAAAACCTCTCTATAACCTTCCATAATTTTGTACAATTTTGATATTTAATGGAGGTGGTTACTTCACAAAGCATGATTCTCAGTGATAATTAATATCAATGTTTGTATCACCAGAATACTTGACATAGTCACTTAAAGAGGTATAGTTGCTAAGGAAGGTTTTTCTGTACTTCAAACAATGGTTTACATATTTTAAAAAGTATATTTTTCTGACACTGTTATTTAAAAAGTGTATAACTCCTTCTACACTTAAGCACAAAAATTTGATATTTTTTTATGAGTCATTCATTTAGTTGTAACTTACAGGAAGATATCTTAAATGCCTAAAATGTTTTAATTTATGAAAAACAACAGTTAGAGTATATTGAAGGGTGCTCCCTGTATTATCAAGGGAGCACAAGTTTGTGCAATTCTCTGATGTTTTCTTAAGTGAAAATAGGTAGATGTGTACATGGGAGTCAAGGGAGTGCGCGATGCCAAGTTTGTAAAATTCGCAGATTTTTTTTTAGGTGAAAATAGGTCGATGTGTACATGGATACCGAGTATGTCCAATCTCTTGTCTTCGTGTAGCGGCGGTTTTTGGCACACGAATCGTCGCTACACAAGCCAAAATAACATGGTCAAAGAATTGCACAAACTCGGTATCCACGTACTGCCAAAAATCGCCAATTTTTGCCAAGGGGCACCCATAAATATGCTTTTACCAAAACAAGCTTTAAGGCATACTGTCAATTACATTTTAAATTCCAGTGATTTTTCAACACTAGTTCAAATACTCTAAGCATATGTTTGCATAAGTTACATAACTTTTGCATCAGCAAAATTTATAACTTAGCAAATATGAACTATGAAAAAAAATATCTGAGCTTACCTTGACCCTTGGATTTACTAAATCTATGACACTTTTAACGCCAAAGAAATTCGATGACCGAAAATACGCGATGATTTATTTAATCTGGTTTTAAAATGGGTCATTTTAAGTTTGGCTATATCAACAACTTATATTACTCAGTATTGTTGGATAGTGAATTTGTAATTCTTTTTCATTCTTGAAATATATACACATGACAGAATTGGAATAAAAATTTTAGGTTTTTCAGATGAACTCATAGATTGAACTAATTTGTTGAATTTTATCAAGTAGTTCTTAAAAATACAACCAACGATTAATTAAAACCAACTGCAATTCAAATGGATACTCTTTGTCAAAAAGGAGCAGTAGAACTTATTTTAAACATTCACCAATAAATAGTTTTCTGAATATATTTTTTAGCGTAACGGCAGTTTCAAACATAATAAAGAGAACAACATTCATTCTAATGAGGATAATTTTGAAAATAATTTACATTAAAATATATCTCAAAGAGATTTTTAAATGAAAAGATGGCACAAAAGAATTATTCTAAAAAAATACATGTTATCTCAGATATAGAAGAAATTTGGCATTGAGCTGAGTATTGAAATTAATATATGCAACTGACGTATCATTACTAATATTTCCATGATTTGATATTGAATGCTATAACTATTAAATATTAGCAAATGCATTTTATAATGAACTTTGCACCAAAATTTATAGTAAATTTATATGTAAATTTACATTGTAAGTACTAGAATGAATGTTGTACCATTTTATTAATATTTTACTTTTCAACAAGCATAAAGGAAAAAATAGAATTTTTTTTCTTTAATGTTCCTAGTATGTTACATCATAGTTAAAAATATGTCAAAGTCATGGCATTTCGATTATTGCCTTTTGTAAATGTTGGTTATAATGTAACTTAATAGATGCTTTATAAGTTGGTAAAGACTGTCCTGGATTAAAACTATCTTTAACACAAAAAATAATATACATTGAATACTTTTACAAATATGTAATTGCTATCCAACTATATAATCTTTTAAGGCGAACTTATCGCATGTATTAATGAAATAATATTCCATTTTTAATGTATGTTAAGTTATTTTGTCGAATTTTTTAAATATATTACATTTATTTTTTCTTTTTTGTTGAGATTAATAATAACATACATAGTGTAATAATGCTCTGAAAAATATTCTAAAGCAGTTCACGCTGGGATTAATGATAACATGTACGGAATAATAATGTTACATCTGTCAACAAAATGAAAAATATGAATATTCTAACGCGATATGTTTTAAAAGATACATAAATATTTAACATGAGAAATTATTAGACTATAGATAGAACATTAATATTAAGCTTATTTGTTTTTAAACTAACATATTAACAAATTTGTTTCTGTTTATAAATATGAGCAGTTTAACTGCAGACACCTGCAGATGTAACGAATAAAAGTTGTTATTTTACTAAATGGAACACAAGCTCTGTGATTTGAACTCTAACAATAATTCAACACAGGTTTATTTAGGAGCATTAGAATTATAAGCTAAACATTAAAAGAATTTAATTATAGATAGTGTAAAGAACATAACAAATACATTACATAAAATTAGTAAAATACACGTCAAACACTATTTCGAACTTACCTCGACCATTGCAAAAATAATGGCTAACATGGCGACTATCGTTGAACTCTCCCGCTAAGACGCTGTTTTTCCACCTTCTTCCTGATTGGTTCTTCTCTCTCAGCCGTTTTAAGCCACGTGATCACACGCTACGGACAAAATCTAAGCAAAACGTCTTGAAAAATTCCTGTAGAGTTTACAGTTTCGTTTGGTTCTGTGTTCGTTACAGGTATTTCCTTCGTAATTGTTCGAATTTCTGTAACTATACAAGACTTTTGTCTGAAAACTTCGAGCTTTTTTTTTACAATGTACTCTGAGACTGTGCTTGTAATTAAACTTTCTGTTATGTTAATTTAAGCACTCACAAGTCGCTGAAGCTCGTCTGCTGCACAAGCTGTGCCTTTCTGTTCATTTAAGAAAAGGTTATTATAACCTTCTTTAGACTCTGATATATTTTTCAGACAAAGTGTCTGATATTTGTTTCAGACTAAGTGATAACTCGCTATTAGTCTAGTAGGGCCTATGGAACTTTGACACAAGCTTCTAGATACAATAGAACCTTAGAATGTACTACGTAGTACTGTACGTTGAAACGCACGTTTCAAGAACACAGTTGTAACATCCACCACTGCATATCTATAAAATGTGCTACAAGTACATGCTGGGAAAGTTTCGAAAAGTACGACTGTTGTACGTTGACATGTACAACTTGCTTTATAACACTAATTCAGAATGTTTCGAAAAGCCCCAGTGTAGCACTTTGAAAAGTACATTCTAAGAACAGGGTTGTAGTACGCAACACTTTAGGACGTAACATACACCGTATTTGATAGCATCTGCTGGAAAAGTTTCGAAGAGTACAGTGCAGTAAGTGTACGTTCTAAAGAGCACGGTAGAACAGTGGTTTAAAAATCAAGTGTATACGTGCTTAACTGCACGATCGGAACACTGATGATGAGTTAGAATTTATTTTTAACAAAATAAAAACTTTTTTTAACTAATTTAAAAATATTTTAACTAAATTTAAAATTTTGGTTGCTAAATATTTATCAAAATACATAAACAATAATAAGGGGAAAAATTCAGATTTATATTTATTTTCTATTTGAAATCTATACTTTGATACCTGTAAGATATTTTTGTTGGTTATGCAACGTAATTCAAATATTTTGACAGTTCAATGTTAATATTTTATTTATACTGATATTCATATCAAACACTTCTAATATTTTTAATTAATCTTTAAATAGCTTACTTTAATTTAAATTAAAAATAAACAAATTATGAAAACTTAAGTTTTTAGAGAAAGCTTTCCGAATGGGGCAAAACTTGAGAATAAATAATGTCAATTTAGCCTCTCTCTTATTTGGTAAATTTGTCTTCGTCACATAAATTTAAATACGTCAGAAAAATTACTAGAAGTTATCAGTTATCTTCATTTCGGATTGTAGATGTTCATCGGGCAGTTGGGTTCTTTCGTTATTAAATTTCAACTTTGTAAAAAGACTGTTCACATAAAAATATATTCCCAAACAAAGTGCAAAAATTAATAACGAAGCTTACTGAATTTTTGACAAGCCTGAATCAAATTTTATAAAATCTGTATCTTCAAAATCTCTGAATAAGATTTATGTCATATTTAAATTAATTATCTCCATTTATAGATTTTCTGGTGGGTTATTCATGTTTGTTTTTAACGGTTCTGAAAGTAATATAAACTCGGAATTCAAATAATTAAAATCTTGAAATCTTTACAAACGGTATTTGCAACAAATACATAATTGAAATGTATTCGCCGGCCGCCATTGATTTAAATATATTTTAAAAAATCAATAATACTTTTTTTAAATATATGAATTTTATGAGTTATTATGTAGAGTATCATTTGTTTTGGTAACACAAACTAAGCTAAGACTCGTAAGTAGACGTAAGCGACTTATTGCTATGTCTAGATAAGCAAACAAAAATAAACTAAGATTGTAAAAGACCCTTTTAAAAATTAAGAATTCAATAAGTTAAACAGACGGCACTCCCAATGCTTACACACCAACCACCATTTATAGCGTAATCTCAAATGTATAATTTAAATTTAAATTAAATTTAAGTCTTTATTAGTCAAAAGCTACGCAGAACTATTTAAACGCGTAAATTGGCTCTTAGCCTGCTCTTATTCTTGCATATAGTGCTACGCTAGCGTGACAGCACTCTCTGCAAGAATAAAGCAGTGTCGTAGACAGGAATGCTTATCGTAGATTAACAACTAGTAACGTGGTCTTCAGCAGATAAAACACGCTCTGACTAAAACGATCTCAGATCCTCATTTAAATTCTGGCAGGAAAAACGCAGAGAGAAGTGACAGTAAAGATTCGCAATATAAAATAACTGGTTAATTAGCATAAATTCCTTACAATTATTTTTATTGTTTATGTATGTTTTGAAAATTGTTCAGTCAACCAAATGCAAAATTTAGTTAAAATACGTATTTTTATTTTTATCATAAATATTTTCATTTGTTAAAAAAGAGAAAAAAAGAAAACAAAAAGAAGATTCTGGACCATCAACAATTTTCAGATCGTGGATTTGGTCCTCACGCAGTTTGAATTTGAGACCACTGTCGTACCACATGCTGGAAACGTTTCGAAACGTAAGAATATTGTACGTTGAAATGCGCGTGCTAAGAACACGGTTGTAATACGCACCGCTTCAGCATGTCGTGTCGTCACATGCTAGGAACGTTTTGAAATATACGAACACCTTTCACTGAAATGCACATGCTAAGGACACGGTTGTAACACGCACCACTTCAGCATATCCTGTCGTAACATGTTGGAAACTTTAGCAAATCAAAGAATACTCTTTAAATGTGGTTTGAACGTTTCGGTGCTGCTTGAGTTGGTATCAGGTGCGGTTACAGTAAGAATGCGTACTAATATTGACATTACAATATCTAATGAGATATCTTCATTTCTGCTTCCTTGTAATTTGAATCTCGCTCTTTGTCGTTGTTGCCCTTGTTATTTCTTAGGCCTCAACTCAGCCATAAATAATTAGGGAAGGTGAACGTGCAGCCGACTCGGCGAAATCGTAAACTGAACGTCAGTTCCCTTTTGCTTCTCCGTGATGCGCCGGTTCTTCTATCCTTGCATCAAGTTCAGCTGTTAGAAGGGAAAGGTTCGACGTGACCTTCGCAGGTAGTTTGCGGGAGTTTGTTATCAGAACGAAAACAATCACTAAGAGGACGAATACATTTTAAAATTTAGGGAAGCTTGTTCTCTGAACTCATATTGAAAGGGATAAATTACGCTAATATATTTAGGTTTTCAGAACTCTTGTTTTGTTAAATTTTCAGGCATTTCTTGTTCCCTTAACCTTAAGGTTAAGAGAACAAGTACGGAGGAAATGCGGTGTTCATTAAAATATATTCTTACAATGAATGTGACAAATTAATGTGGCCATTGTTAAACACCAAGATTTTGACAAAATACGCATCAACCAAAGGAGCTCTCGAATTCATAAGCTTTAAAAACGACGGTGTATGTTAATGCTTCATGCAGGTTTGCACCAGGCATCTGAAAACAGCATCCTTCCTAATTCTTCGCTTGATTTATGTTTATGTGCAAAATGTGACATTTATTCTTAAACCTAAAGCATAAATATTCCGGTGATTGAAAAAAGAGGGAGTGGTAAATAAACTTGAAGGCACTGGAGTTTACTTATTTATTCAAAAAACAGTGCCAGACGCACTATTTTTGTTTGAAAAACACATGAATGTCTCTATGCGTCATTTAGTGCCAATTTTGGCCATTGCTTAAGTAGTTTTGTGTTACGTTTCAAACAGCTGGGCAAACTTATATAAGTTTAGTTTTAGTTTGTTAAGCTTATACGTTTTAGTTGAAACATCACTATTGCTCCTCATGCGAGTGTTTGCTTTGTGAACATAGACCATATGCAATCTCTATCATATAGTTGAAACACTTTTCATTTATGGCTTGTGATTCTATGTGGTGATCATATTGATGATTCGATGTATATTAAGGCATCTTCATTGCCATTTATTTTGATCGTTATTGCTTGCTGAAAATTTTCGAAGTCTATTTATGAATTTGTTATAAGATCTGATTACAAGTAAGTAATATTTTAATTTCCTTTATTGTAGTTATCAGTTATTATTGCATAATCCGATAACGTAAAACAAATTTTGCAAAACATTCAAAGTAAATTGTTATCTTTTAAACTAACATCTTCTGGAACCAACCGGTTCTTATCCTCTGTTTTTTCAGAAGCTTTCAAAAACAACAAAGATAAAAGGTTATGCAAACAATTCTTGCGAAAATGTAATACAAACTAATGGGTAATGCGAAAATTAGCGCAAATTAACGTGTAATGCGAAAACGTAACGCAAATTACTTATAAATTTTCACGTATCCATTTCTCCAAAGCGTCGACTTCAGCCCAGCAGTGGCCGAACGGTAAGTCGCTGAACATTGGAAATTCGACCAGCGATCAACATAATTAATTTTACGTGCGTTCAGAGTAATTAATGCTACGTATAGCAATTAATAGAATTTTAAACTTATGCTGTTAACTAATAAAATCCACTTTTTAATTAAAGACGTAATAGTAGATTTTTATGAAAAAGTATAATATAAAAAAATCAGAAAAAAGGAAGGTACATATGTTTGAAATTCTATTAACTGGCTATGGGTAGCATTAGCTTTTATTAATTTCCAGATTTTGAATACTTAAGTCTTCTTGCGTTTTCCATACAAATTTATTATTTAATACAAAAACTTGAGTTATAGAAAAAAAATACTAACGCGAAACGCGTACTTCTTCTTACAAATCATTACGCGAAAATTTACCTTAAATATTTATATTTAAAAACCACCTATCTGCAATTTTATCATCATGCGATGATTTGTTGGTGCTTTATGTTTTACCGCGACAATGTTTTAAAACTGCAAAGTTGTCGCTAATTTATTTATTTATTTACTTATTTTTACCCAAGATGTTTTATAATTTCGACATTTTCTCCCTGCATTCTTTCCTCTCACTATGTTTCGTACAGCGATGTTGTTTTCGTGTGCTACGTTTTCACTTGGATCCCTTGAAAGCAGGGCTTCCCAACTCTTTTCTTACATGGACCCCTTTTAAAGGAATGGTTTTATTCATGACCCTCTTACATTATTCTCTACACAATGCAGCATACAAGACAATCATAGTACAAATAATTGCGCAAAGGTACCTGAAAGATAACAATTACACTAAGAATAGGAACAGAAGTTTTGAAAAAAAAATGAGTTTTTTAGATTTATATTTAAGTAATTTTTGCATTATTATTATTTTTAATTTTACAAATATTCAACAAAATAAAAACAAATTTTTTGAACTAAAGCTCAGGATTTTAATTGCACAAAAGTGTGATTCTTATGAATGGGATGGCTGCGCTAAATATATTGATGCAATTTTTTTATTATTTGGCATATACTTGTTAAATCACCTCGTTCAAAAGTCTGTTTCTTGTTTTCCTAGTAAATTATTGATTTAATTAAAGCCTTTAATTCAAGTCCCCGTTAAACATTTTTAACATTTTTCGAAATTGAACTTACTAAGCATGGATTCACTCTTTTAAGATAATTCTACCAAAATTAATCTTGGGAGATAATATAATCAATATTCTTTAGTAAATATACGTTATGAAGATATACAATCATTTTAGTAAAATATAACATTATTATGTTATCAAAGTAATGGCATTATTTTCAATTTAGTGGCGATGCAAACAAGCCAGTTTTAAAAGGAAAATCGAAGATAATCGAAAAACTTTGCATAAAAAAAAAAAAAAAAACAATTTCATTAACAATTTTATTTTGTAATCAGCGGGATCTTGATTATACCGATCCATTGCCAACTGTCGACCACCATTTGGACCCTTAATCATCGTTGACCACCTTTAAAATTATATCGACCTCAGGGAATCAATAACCGAGCCCCTCGGATCCATACTTCAAACGATTCAACTACAATAGGCGCTGCTTAATATGATAGCATTTGTTGACCGCTGCTTTAATAGCATTAAACGATGAGAAAAAAATTGCCCTTCAAAATAGCAATAGAATTTAATTAATTTAGTATATAATACATGAATAAGATTTTAATATTCAAAATGCGAAAGCTTGTTTTTGAAGTGGTCATTTAACAGGATAAAAGTGAGGTGTTTAATGAAATGTCCAGGATCCTAGTGAACTGTTAAGCGAATTATCGCTTGGTTTAAAGAACAGAAAGCATAAACTCAAGAAGGCATAAACTCATTTTACGTAAATGTTCTAAAATTACCCTCTATTCACTCAAAATAAGATTAACAGTCGGCCCCTTTCTTTGGGCGTACAGCAAAGCCTCCACTTGGGCTTAAAGGAACAAGAACTAACTGATGACTAACTGAGAGATTTAGTCGAAGCTAACACAATTCTAATTTAGTTGGCCCGTAATCTTAAACTAGCCGGCGAACTATCGAAAGGCACATAATAATACGGCCGAGCGTAACAACGGCTTAGAGATACGTAGCCCAAAGGCTCTACTTAGGATTCCTCATTTTCTCTCTCGAAATCAATTGAACTTTAAAACTATTCTCTTCCTCATTTGCATTTACCGTGTTTCTGAAAACTCGTTCTGGTAGGGAGTTGTAAGTTTAAAAGAGGTAAGACAGGAAAGGTGAACTAAATTAAAATAAGCATTATAAAATTAAAATATACCTTACACTGTCTTTAATGCAAAAATTCATACCTGAACGTTTTATAACATTTCTGGAAATTATTTTATCCATGCCATCACACCTAATCTTAATATTTGGAAGACATCCCTCATTAGAAGAGAACAATATCTGTGTAAAATTTTGAGTGAAGCGAAAAACAATCTTACTTAGTCGTAGATGTTTTCATGATTTTTTTTAAAATTATTCTAGGGGAAAAGGAAAATTATGCAAACTGTTTCGCCTCTTCTGAAGAAGAAAGTCTTGTGTTGTCGAAAGAGTTATCGTTATTATCCAAGTCAAACTAAGGTTGCTTTTTTGTCTAATTTTAAATTGTTGACTGAAATCGAAATTAAGCTATCTAATGACCTTATAAGGTATTTCTATTGCCTTCTTAGCGTGCCTTCGTGGTGTAGTGGTCAGCATGCTCGACCCGTATTCGAGAGGTCCGTGGTTCGAGTCCCGGCGAGGGCACTGCTCATTTTTCACGCCTCCTGGTTCAAAAAAAAAAAAAAAAAAAATCCTAATGTCCCTACAGAGGCGTCCGAACTAAAAGATGGAGAATGATGATTCTTCATCACCAGGATTTGGCGATTGGGTCCCCAGTTGCCCTTTAAAAGGGGGTGTATATAAGGTGTTTCACCTGCCTTAATCACCTGTCTAAAATCGAATATTAGCATGTTTTCGTGGTGTAGTGCTCAGCAAGCTCAACGCGTATTCGAGACGTCCGTCGTTCGAGTCCTGGAGAGGACATTGCTCATTTTTCACGACTTCTGCTTCCCCCCCCCAAAAAAAAATTCTAATGTTTCTAGAGCTTAACACTTCAATTGGGGATATTTCTGTGTCACTTGGAAATTTTTGTAATCTATTTTCACTTCTTTTGGTGACTTCACTTCAGTTTACAACAATCTATAACAGTCTGATGATATGAACCGAATCGTTGATCATAATAAGAGAAGTATTTCCCATGTTTTCATATATAAAAGGGGCGTAACTTCGACAAATCGATAAGAATATCCGAATGATAACATTAACCGCGATCTCGTCTTCTGTAGTACCACAGTTTCCAACATTAACGGAGTTTTAAAGCACCCTATGACATTATTTGCTATAACAACAGAATTGCCGACTGATTAAAAAGATAAATTCACATTTTGCTGGTGTGAGAATATAGAAAATAAGAGAACCAAGTTACTCTACCGCAATTTGATGCCGAGGCATTAACAAAAGTACAACCGAGTTCATAACTGCGTACTTAATACTCTTCTTCTTAACATCTATGGCGAATCTCGAGACAATGAGGGATAACGAGGGGATGCAGGAAAGAAGAAAAGAGGTACCAATTTTCCGCTCTGCATATCCCGTAGAATATTGAGATTCGTTCATGTGTGTCTTGGCTCAAAAGTTCCGATTCTTTTCGAGGTTTAAATTTTCCGCAGACCAGCCACCATTCGTCAATGTCAAGGTCTTCGTTGGTTGGCCGATTACCGAATGCAATTTTTGTGCTTCGATATGAAACGGACCGCTTGTTTCCTGGGAACATTTCCGCGGTTTTCTCACGTGTTATTTTTGTTGCTTAAATCACGTCTCGAGATAATACGACTTAGTTGATGTCTTTGGTTTAAAGAGCACATAGGACTGCGCAAACACAGATTTTACAAAAGGCTTATATTGTGTATATGTTAACGTGTAAAGAATGATAAATATAGATCTAGGAGCCAGGTGCATTTAAAATGTCAAAAATAACACAAAATAAAACACATTTTAAAGCTCAATATCTTTATAACTGATTTATGAGCGTAAAATTCTGCATACTTATTTCGATGGCCTTAATAATGTATTTGCTACTTTTATTTTTTATTTCAAATATTTAAATATTCTAAATAAAATACTTTTTTTTGGACATCCGCGTAATTTTGTAATCTGTACTGCTCGCAACATTATATAAACAAATCAGTATTTTTAGCTGATTTTTTTTTTCAAACCAGAAAAATAATGTACTTTTAAATGACCTAAGTAAAAAAATAATAAATTTGTATTTTTAAAAAAAGTAACTTCCTATTATTTTTTATTTTAACTCTAAAATCGATTATTTTTTAAGGATTTTAGAGTACCTCACTTTGGAATTCTAAGTTAATGTTGGAAGTGAGGAAGCTAAGAACTGATAAGCGAATAATCGCTAGAGTTCGGTGACAAGAAACAACAAGATAGAAGGGTAACTACCCCTTTATTATTCCAAAAAGTTTTAAAAAAACTCCGCCTGGGAGTGTACAAGCAAAGCCCGCACTTGGACGTGAACTAAAAAGACTAAGAATTAAACTAAAACTAAGATTAACTAAAGAAATATAGCCGAAGCTATCAAGGTTCAGATTGAGCTGGCCCTTTAACTTATTTTACTACGAAGCTTTAGCAAGGGCCTGAGTACGGCCGTGCGTAATAACAGCTTTGAGAGAGAGAGTGGCCAAAAAGGCAGACGCGCGTAAATCAGAAACTCTGATTCTCTCTGGCTCAGTAAGTAACTTCGTGGTTTAAATACCGCTCTGCCTCATTAAATATTCAGCAAATTCCAAAACTACGTTCTGGCCGGAAGTAGTAAGTTGAAATTAAGAATCTGACAGGAAAGGAACTTTAACTTAAAATTTAACTGTTAATAAAATTAACATAATCCTTACATAGCTTCCGACCAGACTTTAAATACTCGAAAAATAGGGTCTCAAAACGACCTTGTTTAAGACTTTAAAGTCTGAAAACTTACGTTAACTACACTCTTCCCACTTTTAAATTAACTAAATGACTTTAAAGTTTCGTTTTTAAGGCCAACTTTTCAACAATTCTAAAAGCTAGACTAAAGCTAGGAAAAATAAAATTTACAATTCCTCCTTTCTGGACATATATCTTGACATACGTCTTCATGAATGGACACTTTATTCTGTTATAACTATGTCAGGTCTTGATCCTTCCATATCTGGAAGGAAATGTCATTAGTAATGCATTTTACAAAGCTTTTCTTTAAATCCTAACTTTACGCTTTTATTTCATCATTTGGCCCTCATGCACTTTCATTCATACTACAGTTTTATTTCACCCACGCTCTGCAGCAAATGTACTGAAATGTACTTAGGGTCTTCTATGTTGTGTTACCGCGAACAAAACTACCGCTATACAACACCTAATTTTGTTAAATTTGACACACCAGACTTTTCAAGACTTCCTACACGAAAATTCTTTCCTAATGTAGTAAGCGAAAGCTTATATTTTACTTTTAAACGTGTTAACTGGAGAGCCTAACATTAAACACATATATATAAACATTCAATTCTTCCACAATTCCAATACACAGAGATAAAAATTTAATTTCTATGTCATTTTAACTTTACGATATTTCGACACAAAGATTAAACATTTCTACATGAACATGAACTTTTAAATATTTACACACCACTTTTGAATTCATTTTACATCAACAGCCATAGTTGCTTAATTACAATTTACCAATATTTACACGAAATCTTAACTTTACATTAACAGATTTTGGTATTCTAATAGTCTTCCGACTAAACTTATTCGCAATTTAACTTCTCGCAACTTGTGAATTCTTAACAAAAAGTATTTAATAGCTTTTCGCCAAATTACTAACATAAAAATCTATGATTACGAACATTTACAATCAAACTTTCGCTATCTGCGATTTAACTTTTCTAAACATCTTTAGCAACTTATAACAAGATGATATAATTTGAACTTCAAAGAAAAATAAGCAAAGAAATGTTCACTTACCTTTTTCTGTATTCCTGCATTCTGACATTACAGAACTGCTCAAATGTAGGGAACCTGATGACCTCCAATCTTCTTCTCGAGCTTTGATGTTCCGATCCTTTTAATTCCGATCTTTTCCTTTTTTTCCCCTTGTCTAGGAATCTGGGACTCTTGCGGGCGGGTTGTGGATTCTGGAATGCCAATTTCCTTTTTTGCTCCGGTGGGGATATCCGTCCTTCAAGGTCTTTGAATCGTCTCTTGGCCCTTCTAACTTGTTGGTCCGGCACGGTTGTGTCTACACGTCTTTTCTGGCTTTTCGGTCTCCATGCTGGTCCTTCTTGGGCCTCCCTTGTAGTTGTTGATGCTGGAAACTGTGCTTTACGTCTAGTTTTCATTCGTCGTTGAATTTTCTCCTTTCCTGGAACCTTGTCAGCAGGCCTCCCTCTTGTGGTCAATGGTACTTGAGTTTTTGCAGAATCCTCGGTTCTGACTCATTGATTTGTCGGTGCTAACTTCCTCCTTTTTTGTGCGCTTGTAGCATACTGGAATGGGTTTCCCTGGTCGAAGTTTGCTGGCTCTGCTTTCTTTTTTGTGTTCGGGGACCTCCATCTGTGCTCCTGACCTGGCGGGCATCTCTCCTTACTTCCAGGATCCTGTAATAAATCCTGTAATATTTTAAAGTCAGTTCGGCTGTAATAAGGTTTTAACTGATCGATATTTGCAACCAGTTGTTGGCCATTTTCGGCCTTTAAATAAAACGTGGCTTCTCTTATTCTTTCCACCATGTATGGCCCTTCAAACCTGGGCTCAAACTTCGCAACTCTGTTTTCTGGTGCCGATGATAACGAATATTTCAACTTAAGAACTTTCTGTCCCACTTTATATTCAAATTCCCTTCTATTTCTATAGTAATAAACTTTTTGTTTTTGTCTTGCTATATCAGAGCTTTTAATTGCTTCGTCGATAATTTTTTGAATATCTTTTAACTTGAATTCTTCTTGTCTCTGTTGTAAAAAGAACAGCTTATCCAAAGTCGTTATGATTTTTCTTCCTAAAAATCACTCCGCGGGGGTCTTCTGCGTAGTATCGTGCTTTGCGGTTCTCAAAGCAAAACCTAACTCCTTGACACAGCTGTCCCAGCGGTCATGAAAATTTTTTTTAGATGGCGTATGCCAAGTCCTGTGCACAAATTTTCAAATATACTACTAACAAACTGTTTTCCGTTATCTGATATTACTTTTAGTGGGGCCCCGTATTTTATTATATATTTATTTAAGAACGAATCTGTGACTATTTTAGCTGAAGCTCGTTTAAGAGGGACTATTTCTACCCATTTTGAAAAATGGACAACGATTGTTAAAAGATATCTGTTTTTATTTATTTTTGTCCTAGGGTACGGTCCTAGAAAATCTATTCCAACTATTTCGTTTGGAAAAGTGGTCTTTATGTTTTTTAAATACCCGGCCGGGCTGTAATTAACATCGTTTATTAATTGGCACATATGACACGACTTAACATACGCCGTAACAACTTTCTGTAACTGCGGAAAATAAACCGCTTCGCGTACCCTCTTTAGTGTTTTTCATATTCCGAAATGTGCTGCAGAAGGTAGATCGTGCAACTCCTCTAAGATACTTAAACGTAGACTCGCTGGGATTACTGGTCGGTATTCCTGATTTTCATTAGTTACTTTTGTGTAAAATAACAATTTGTCGATTATTTCGTAATGATGTGCCCTATTGCGAATAGCCGTTAAATCTTTATGTTCAAATTTTTCAGGGTCTTCCAGGTATGCGTAAATATCTTTAAATTCCGGGTCCTTTTTCAATTCTTCGACTATTGTTTCACGGGACTCAATAACTCTTGAGGTGAGCATAGCACACTTGATTGTGTTTCCTTCTTCATCAATTTTTATTCGCGAAAGGGCATCGGCTACTAAGTTTTCTTTTCCTGGAGTGTGTTTTATGATTAAGTTGAACTCTTGTAATTTTAAAGTCCACCGTATCAAGCGAGGCGATAAATTTTTTCCTGAATACAAGCGACCCACTGCTGCATGATCTGAGTAGACTGTTATCGATGAACTTCCGAAGTAGACACGAAACTTCTGAACTGCTAATAATACAGCGAGCGTTTCTCGCTCAGTAGCGGAATAGTTTCTCTGAGTAGCATTCAAGATTTTTCGAAAAAAAAAGCTATAGGTTGCCCATTTTGGGAGAGCACCGCTCCAACTGCATAATCGGATGCATCCGCTGAAGTTTCTAGACCTTGCTCGCCTTCTGGGAATTTAAGGACTGGGCATTGATTAGGGCATTCTTTAGTTGTTCAAACGCGGTGTTCGCCTCGGCTGTCCAAGAAAATCTACTTTTCTTTCTTTTTAGCACTAGAAGAGGCTCAACTATTTTCGCAAAGTCCTTTATGAGCATTCTATAATAGGAACATAAGCCCAAAAATGAAGACAATTTCTTAGCCGTATTTGGGGAAGGATAACTTTTAATTGACTTAATTTTTGAATCATCAGTTTCTATGCCCTTATTAGAGATTTTGTACCCGAGGTATCGCAATTCCTTTGCCGCGAACTTGCATTTTCTTGCATTTATTTTGAAACCGGCCTCGTTAAGTAAGGCAAAAACTTATTCCAAATGTTTCAAATGTTCCTCTAATGTTTCGCTGGTAACTATGATATCGTCAAGGTAAATAATTGTACTTTTACCTAAAACTGGCTTCAAGACTATGTCCATAGCTTTTCGGAACGTAGCTGGCGCTCCGCTTAAACCAAAGGGCATTCTTAAAAAGGCATAGACGCGTGATTTTGTTATGAACGCGGTCTTCTGGACATCCTCCAGCTTAACAGCGATTTGGAAGTAACCCGAAGTGAGGTCTAGGGTTGTCATGAATTTAGTCGAGCGAATTTTTCTAATTATTTCGTCAATTATTGGTAGGAGATAAGTGGGATATTTTGTTATACTGTTCAACTTACGACAATCAATTGCAAACCTATACGCGTCCGGGTGTTCAGGCGGTAGTCCGTTCTTTTTTCTACAAAGGACCACCGGACTTGCGTACGAACTCGTGCTAGGCACGATTATTTTGTTTTCTAGCATTTTTTCAATATGCTTCTCGATAATTTTTTCTTTCGTTTTATTATATCTATAGGGCTTCGACCGGACTGGAGGGGCATTCCCAGTGTCTATGGAATGACTAACTACCTGACAAAAACCAGGTTTGTCGTTAAACAAAGAATTAAATTTCCTTACCAGTCCTTCAATCTTCTTTTTCTCTTTGAGCTTCAAATGTTCTAAATGCAATTCCGGCATGGAAACTTCATCTTCTTCTACCGGGTCTATGTGCACCTGAAACGTAGAATTCTGAAAATTAAGATTTGCGCCGGATGGGCGTAAAAAATCGACCCCCAATATAACTGACGTGAGTAAATGTTTCACGACTAAAAAATTAACTTTCAGGACCTCGTTTTTAATCTGAACATGCAGTGCGGTTTTCCCCAAACATACGCACTGTTTGCCTTGGGCGGCAAATACTTTCTGTCCCGTCGCTTTAAACAGTCTGTAACGACGAAAGTGCTTTTTAAAAAAATTCTCCGATAGGAATGAACATTGTGCCCCTGTGTCCAGGAGTGCAGTGGTTGGTACATTATTTACCAGAATCTGTACCTCCGGCATAGCAAGATTTTGTACCACCACTGTTTTTAAACAAATTTCTGAGGGGTCTTCTTTCCCACTCGGTGACCGCTGCCCCTTCTCGATCATCGGTTTGCGTTTAAATTCTGGTTACCTGTCGCCTCTTTTCGCTGATTTTTATATCCATCGCCCTTAGATTTATCTGCGCTCTTGTTATTGAACTTTTCACATTTTCCCGTCTGCCGATACGCCTTGTACTGAACTTGTGGTTTCTTTTGGAGAGTAAATCTTGGGTACTGGCCAAACTGACATGCACGCGCTTTCTCCGAGCTTCTTCTACTTTGGAATTTCACTGCAAGTTGAAATAGAACTTCTAATGTTTGAGGATTATGCACTTCGAAGAAATCTTGCGCTAACGGTAGAAGACGCGGTAGAATTATTTCGATAATTTCTTTATCGGGCTTTTTCCCGTATAATAGATTAAAAATATGAACTTTTCTTAAAATGAACTCCGTCAAATCCTCGAAACCGCCTTGGTATTTACTATACAATTCTGATTCAAGCTTCGCACGATCTTTAACAACTGGAAATGCTTTTAGTAATGCAGACTTGAAATTTTCCCAGTTATATGATTCAGATCCTGGGTCCCCCAACAAGAACTTTCCTATACTCTTCTGCCAGCTAAGAGCTTAACCTTTTAAGGCTGTAGTAGCGATGATCACCTTTTGTAGCTGATTCACAGGGTGTAAGGTGAAATGTAGGTCCAATTGCTCCAAAAATGTCAGAACTGAGCACTTGCCGTCAAAAGTTGCTGTTGGTTTCATAGCTGCATGCAACGTTTCCACGAGGAATCCAAACCCTTCTACTGGATTCGTGGATGTTGTAGGGACCTGAAAGGTCGGAGGGGTCAACATAAACTTCCCGGACTCTAACGACATGGTCCGTTAAAACTTTTCGGGCGCCAAATGTAGAGTACCTCACTTTGGAATTCTAAGTTAATGTTGAAAGTGAGGAATCTACGAACTGATAAACGAATAATCGCTAGAGTTCGGTGACAAGAAACAACAAGATAGAAGGGTAACTACCCCTTTATTATTCCAAAAAGAATGAACAAAACTCTGCCTGGGAGTGTACAAGCAAAGCCCGCACTTGGACTTGAACTAAAAAGACTAAGAATTAAACTAAAACTAAGATTAAATAAAAGAAATATAGCCGAAGCTCTGAAGGTTTAGATTGAGCTGGCCCCTTAACTTATTTTACTACGAAGCTTTAGCAAGGGCCTGAGTACGGCCGTGCGTAATAACAGCTTTGAGAGAGAGAGTGGCCAAAAAGGCAGACGCGCGTAAATCAGAAACTCTGATTCTCTCTGACTCAGTAAGTAACTTCGTGGTTTAAATACCGCTCTTCCTCATTAAATATTCAGCAAATTCCAAAACTACGTTCTGGCCGGAAGTAGTAAGTTGAAATTAAGAATCTGACAGGAAAGGAACTTTAACTTAAAATTTAACTGCTAATAAAATTAACATAATCCTTACAGGATAATTTCTAAAAGGTTTGGTATCAAGCCATCTTCTCTTGCTTGTTTACACAGATTCAACAACTGAACTTTATTTGTTAACTTATGCTTCCTCCACATTAGACTTACAGATATCCTTTGTAACTTTTGAAACTTCATACATTTTGATGCTCATTCGGGCAAAATTCATTTTACGTAAATGTTCTAGAAAGAACTCGGAGAAACACTAATAATGCGCATGAAACACTCAAAACAACCATCACAGCAGAAATGAACAGTACTTAAGAAAAACCATCGGTGTCTACCGAAAACATCGTGGTAAAAACATCGCGGACAAAACAACTCAAGGCGAAAACGTCGTGCTACAAAACATCGGGGGAGAAAACATCGAAAGAGAAAATCTCATAGTTCTAAAGCATCGTGGTACAAAATAGCGTGGTCAAAAGTAAAGCGATTCAAAAACTTCGTTGTCGAAATTATCGTGGTAAAAAAATAAAGTACCTACAAATCATCGTTTGCCGATAACTTCGCAGATATGCGTTTTTCAGACTTTAATAATTGTAAAAGAAACTCGCATATTGATTTCTGATGGAAAGATGGAAAGAAGGCTAATTTTTACTTTCATATTTTTTAATAACTAATAAATATTTGTTGGAGATGTAAAATGGAAACTTAAGCATAGAAAATTAATGTATCTTATAGCACTTAATATAATTTTAAACTGACATAGTTAACTAACAAAGGTAATTACTTAATTATTTTTATAAAGTTTTACTGGTAATTTTTCATGAAAAGTATAATCTAGAAGAGAATAGAAAAAGGAAGATAAGTAACTGCATGACTTAATCTATAATAAAATTTCTAAGTTAATTATGAGATTATTTTCTCCACTTTTTTTAATCTGATAATCTTATAGTGAAAATTATTTCTTATTTTGTTTAAATTTCCTGTTATGTTTTTTAAAAATTTATTAGTTAATAAAAATATGAAAGTAAAAATTATCCTTCTTTCCATCTTGCGCTCACAAATCATAAAGCGAATATCCATTTACAATTATTAAAGTCTGAAAAACGAATGTCTGAGATGTTATCGTCATGCGATGATTTGTATGGTACATTTTTTTTTACCACGATATTTTTAAACTGCGAAATTTTTGAACCGCTTTATTTTCGACGACAATATTTTGTACCAAGACGTTTTAGAACTGATATTTCTATATTTTCTCATTGCTTTATTTTCTCCCATGATGTTTTGTACCACGACGTTTTTGCTTTGCGTTGTTTTCTCCGCGACGTTTTCTTTCGCGATGTTTTCGGCTGAAACCCAATAAACTAGTAAACGTTAACTCTCTTGGGTATTATGTATGAATGTAGACATTAAGCGACTTATTGCTGAGGTACCACGTAAAGATGAGAAGGGTGTAAAAGACCCTTTAGTTAAAACTAAATAAAATGAACAGAAGACACTCCTGCTGTTTACAACTCCTCCAGCATTTATGGCGAGAAACTTAAAAGCTATAAGTCAAATGTAAAGCAAAATTTAAATAGACTAACAAAAGGCTATAAAGATCAATTTAATTCGAAGTTGGTCCAGAACTTCACCGGCGTGTATTTCAACTACCGGCAGTTCTATTGCACGGCCGAAGACAGAAAATCTTATCTAGTATAGAAACTCTAGTCGCGTGGCCTCAAGATGCAGAACATGCCCTATCTCAACTATCTCAAAACCTCACTTAAATACATCACCTGTTTTCGCAACAACCTGGAGCAGGAGTATCCAACTCTATGCGCCCGCAGTTACCATTCCGTTCGCCAACGGATTTAGATGTGCCCGCTGCTGTGCAACCACGGTAAAAAAATTATGTGTGCCCTCGCCGGGACTCGAACCTGAACCCCTCGAATACGCGCCGAGTGTGCAACCGTTACACCTCAAAAGTATGCTGGAAAGATGGAGAAACCAGGCTTACCAGACGTTCCGATATGATCAGAATTCTCCCAGGTTGAAGGTATGATCCCGCCGTTTATTATTTTGACGCGGTTATTTATTGAAAATTAAAATATTTCACGAAATTGAAGTACACATCTTGACTTTTAGATGAACATCTTGATGACTCTTACGAGCAGGAATATCATCATATACTCCTAATTACGAACACTGGCCTATAAAATGGATTGGCAAACATCACATTGACATTACGAATTAAGTTTTTATGAAGAAATTTTATACCAACTATTTAAAACCAAAGAATTTGAAAACTTTTGTCTGCACAATTTAGAAATTATTTCTTTTGCATAAGAATACAATCATTAATTTTTAAACCTTAAACAGCACTTTTTTTGTATATTTTGTTCATTATTAATTATGTCAATCTATAAATTTGCGTTGAAGGAATAAATGTTTCCGCCACCCCACCGATATTCTGAAATGTTTTATAAGGTACAGAAAGGCTCGAGATGCCTGGCTTGGAGGGTTCTAGTTGTGTAGATTGTTTAAATCAATGTCCTTCAGACACTACTAGGCTGAACAGCGAGTAATCTTTCTCTTGAACTGATATTACATAATATGACAAAGTATATGAATTAATATGACAAAGTCCTCTGAAGGTTAAAATAATCCTTTTATTTAACCTTATCTTTAAATTAAACAAGCACATGCCACCGTGGAGGAATTTCGAAAAAACGAAACTGACCTTTGAGTGGGTGTTAAAAATAATGCATGTAATTTTCATTCAAATTATATTTATACGTATTTTTTATGTAAAAATTTCGGGTATATGCTAAATTATTGTAAATTACTTTACTCGAAAAATAAAGTGAATGCACAGAAATTAAAGATTTCTCCATGCTGAAAATGGAAAATATGAAATATGTATGGGTATTTATTTATGCATATGCTTGCAAAAAGCATGTATCTGCCTTTAATAAAATACGTAAATATTTATTAAATTATTTATAAATGTATTTGAAATGAAGGATTTATTTATTCATAAACTCCTGTGAAAGTTACTGTGAATAAATCTAATTATTAAATGTATCTAAATTTATAATGACTATAACTATTATCTAAATACATAATAACCTGAGCATTGAATTGTAAACATAAATTTAAATTATGTTGGCAAATACGTTTATAAAACTATTTAAGCAAGAATTGTTCGTACTGGAAAGCAATCTGTTAAAAGATACTGTAAAGCAAATTCTATGAGGTGCGTACTTAAGTAAGTAATAAAGAAGAGTTTTAGAATATGTATTGTTGAAATTAAGGTTAAAAAATCTGATTACTATAATTAAAACAATTATTCCCTTACATTTTATAATAACTCAGTTACAAGTTTTAAAAAATATTTAATTTTTTTATTATTATTCCCTTTCAGAAACATTCTGAGAAAGTTAAATACATGGAAATGAACATATTTAACGTATTTGAATATTAAAATAAAAGGTGCTCTAATCTGACAAGGACCGAATACAGCATTAATTATAATTGATTTTTTCAATTTTAAAGATGCCTCAGAAGCTAAAAAAATCGCGTCATATTTGGTGTTGGTGTATTTAATTATGGCAAAGCACACGAGGGCTATCTGCTTAAGAGGAGGGATGCCTTTCGTGGAGGACTTTCTAAGGGAAACTGGCTCGTATACACGTTATACATGAGGAAAACCACGAAAACGCCCATGCAGCCAGCCCGTTCGCGGGATTCGAACCTCGGACCGAACTACCAGTGTTCAGCGACTTTACCGCTCGGCCGCTGGTGGGCCCGTGTCATATTTGAGAAGGTACTTTAGGAAGAAGCTCTATAAATGGAAAAGAAATAATGCATAATTTTAATATTAATAATACAATAAACTTTGATCTTAATTTTTGTAGTCCTTAACCCAATAAAATCGAATTGCCTTAAAATTGTTTCGTTATGTAATTAACGAAAACTTGTGAAAATGTTTCATTCAAATTAAACCGTTCTGAGGAAACTGTTCTGTGAAAAGTATAGCATTTAATTCCGTTCAGAATGAAATGTTGTTTAAAAATGTATTCTTTTCATATACTTAGAACTCTGAAGTACTGTAGAAAAAGAAAATATATACATTTATATGTATTTTTAGGACGTAATTACAAAATATTTACATCCGATCGTGTCAAAACCCATTGATCCCCTTAATGGTAAGTCACTGAATGTTTTGGTCACCACGAAGGGATTTCCCCATATACCACCGGTTTTCCCCATGCACTGCTTCAAAGCAGTGTATGGAGAAAACCGGTTAGAGCCTTTCCTCTTACTTCCTACCTCCATGGTACTTTCAATCATTTCGCATCATAGTAACAGAATTATTATTTTTTTAAAATTACTCTTTAAAATGTACTTTCAAACGTATGGTTTTTATAATAAAAAAGTTCTTTCTTTAATATTGGTCTTAGACATGTGCTTTGACTAGTAATAACAGAATTTTCTCTTTAAATTTTAGTTTTAACGTGTACACTGGGAAAGAAAAAAAAAAAAAAAAAGCAGTTCTGTATCTTCCGTTTTACTGGGCCGATTGACGAAATTCAACTCGCATTTTTCACGTCTCGAAAGCGCGATTTAGGATATATGTTAGATTTATATACAGCATTGTTCTGATATAGGTATTTTGACACAAAGTCGGACTTTTTCTGAAATGACATGCCAGTTTTTTTTTTTTCCATATTTCGATTCTACTTTTTAAATTATTCCTAATATTAAATTTAGTAAGATTTGGTGCTAAATTTACGGAGAAATTCAATTTATCTTGGCGCATTTTTTTTTCATTTGCGCCAAGAATAATTTAATTAGTAAACTTGTTAATTTATAGCAACCTATTTTCCTTGCCTTTTTTAAATTCCTGCTATTAGCTCACACTCTCCCTTTATCTTGTTCAAATTTTCAATCGTTAAATAAATACTTTTTATTGATCCACTCAAGTTCAAATACATTATTTTAAACTTGTAGTGGATGACACTTGATGTTAATACAGTTTTTTCATATAATAAAGTAAAACATAAGTCAATTCCTACTTATTTATTCCTGTTTATCGGAACTAAACATATGCTGTTTTTATATATAAGACTTACAAATGATGACCGTTTCTTAGGAATTTTCATGTACTGTAAATATTAATTTTAAACCAACTTATAAATAATAGTAATGACTGTGATAAATGAGATTGTAGTATTTAATAAAAATAAGTGGCAACAGTAAGACAGAGTTCTAAAGATTTTTTTAAATGTATTAAAGAATTGTAGTTTTATAGAGTTGGATGAAGCGGATGTAATGTCCCATTACTTCGCAAAGTAAGTTGCGAAGCACTGTATATTATGCAGTAAGCACTGTAGAGTATGCAGTAAGCACTGTAGATTAGCAGTAATATCTAGGTAATAAATATCTAGGACGAAAACTCTTTGCAGCAGGTCAAGCATATGTCGTCTTGAGTCGTGTGAAATCATTACATGGAATCTTAATTGAAGAACTTGACTGCTCAAAACTCACCGGAAAGATTCCTTGCAATAATGAAGCATTACGAGAGATATATAGAATGAGAAATTATAGACCACCATCAGCTTCATACGTTAAAAACGAAAAAATGTTAATAATGCTAATAAAAAGTAACTAAAATAAAATTTTTCTTTGTTGATCTAAGTAGGAATTGACTTTAAAAAAAAATTTTTTTATATTACTTGTTTCATTGTAAACGAGCGGAGAAAAAGTCATCGTTCATTGTTTCAAATAATTTTAACACAGACTGCGTAACCCACATTTGGCATTACTATTGCCAATATGTCAATTCACGCATTTCTTATGAAATTTTGAATAAAAATATCTAATTTTTTGAAATTATACTTAGAAATACATCTACTTTAAAGTAATGGTTAAAACTTTTATAGGTTAAAATTCAAAATTTTTTCGAAAAATGTATATATATATTTTTTTTTAAATACAGATTTTAAAAATATATCATAAGAAATGAGCGAATTGTATTTGGAATTAACCTAAATTTCGAGTTCTGCAAGAAGGAATTCAAGCAAGTTTAATAAAAAAAAAAAAAAGAAAGAAAGAATAATAAATATATATCAAATTCAATTAACATTGAAGAGCTAATTTTTTAAAAACTACTCGTGCGATTTTTACAAAACTTGGCAGCTTGGCATAATCTGTCGTAGAATCGAAATATGGAAAAAAAATGGGCATGTCATTTCAGAAAAAGTTCGATTTTGTGTCAAAATACCTATATTAGAACAATGCTATATATAAATCTAATACATATCCTAAGTCGCGCTTTCGAGACATGAAAAACGTAAGTTGAATTTCGTCAATTGGCCCAGTAGAACGAGAAATATAGAACTGTCCCCCCCCCATCCTCTCTTTTTTGGCGCAGTGTAGTTTTATAATAATAAAACTCCTTCTTTTAATATTCTTCTCAGACATTTGGTTTGAATCATTTAGAATCATAATTACAAAACTTTTCTTTACATACTATTAGTCGTAGACATGTAGTTTCAATTATTTGGTTTTATAATAATAAAATTATTTCTTTAAATATTTGTCTTAGACACGTACTTTCAATTTTAATTTTATTATAATAAAATTATTTCCTTAAATATTGGACTTGGACATCTTGAATCATAATGAGAAAATTTTTTCTTTAAATAGTAGTTGTAAACATGCACTTTCAATCGTTTGGTTTTATAAAAAATAAAATTCTTTCATTAAATATTGATCGATCTTAGACATGTGTTTTGAATCATTTGCCATCATAATAACATATTTTTTCCCTTAAATATTAGTCTTAAACATATACTTTCAGTCGTCTGGTTTTATAATAAAATTGTTTCTCTAAACATTGGTCTTAGATATGTTATTTGAATCATTTCAAATCATAATAACAATATTATTTTTTTTAATATTAATGTTAGACCTGATTTAAATGATTCGGTTTTCTAGTAATAATAATATTGGTCTCAGACATGTACTTTGAATAATTCAGCATCAAAATAATCGGAATAAAATAACGTCAAATAACTAAGACCATTATATGGACTGAAATTTTCAAATTATAATTCTTGCAAATATTTACGACAAAATTCTTAACATACGTTACTTTTAAAAATTTAGTGATTTTGCTGTTGAATTTTATGTTGCGTAAGTGCGAAGAAAGCGATGTTGAATAATAAAGTTAAGGAAAAAAAAAAAAAAGCATTTTGTTAGTAGGAGTGATTCAAAAGCAATTTGGTAGCTAGTGATGCTCAGTGAAAGTATAAAAAAAAAACCTTAACAAATCCTCTCTTGCAACATTAAAATTTGAAATTTAACTTGTTAATATGGATTATCAATTGACCTCTGTTTGTCCACACTCGTGTTTCAAACTTCATGCCAAACTGTTTCTTTTAAAATGCGAATCGCCCAACCATCCCGTGGTACTGACCTAAGCAGGTTGAAACTCTGAATTAAGGACGCTACATAAATCACTGCTTGTTGCTTCTGCGTTGGATTTGGCAACTTTATGGCAGACAATAACAGAAATGTTTGTTTTTCTATTCCGATTCTTTATCCCATTCATTTATACTTTGGGATTTATCGCCGGCTGCCTGCACAAACACACACGCGGAAATAGCGCGAGCAGCCGCCGTGCCACGCGATCGGTCACATGAGACGGGCCTGGCCGATTGTCTAGTGCTATTGTTTAATTCTGAGGTTAACCGCAGGCTCTATTAACGACATCACAGAACAACAGCAAATCTGTGTTGCTATCTCGGAAGAAAAATTGTCACGGAAGGGCACCTGTCCCAAGGTCAAGATGTGACGTCGTCACTTTTAAGTGGAGGTAAAATTATGCTAGGTAATGTCTTACTTAGCATAAACAAATCAAAAACAAGCGCGTGTTTCGTCAATAAGTTGTTGGATCATAAGCAGCCCACATATTACTTATGAGGGTACACATCGTTTCAGCTCGTTTTTTTTTTTTTTTTTTTTTTTTTTTTTTTTTTTTTTTTTTTGCGTAATCACAGAAAATAAGCATGTATGTTATCCGTTTGATTCGTCATCTGTAAGCTTCTAATTTGGTCAGAATTACTATTTTTAATTCATATCCCAGAAACTTGGGTTGCTTTTAACAGCTCCAGGATAATATTATTCTTCTCTCTTCTCTTTTCCTGTCCTAGCGAAACATAAATTGGTGCCATCCTGTCTTAGCGAAACATAAATTGGTGTCAATTATTTATTCACTTGTTGAAAATATTTGTTGCAAGCGATACGTGAAAAAAAAAATTCACAGCTAAATATCAGCAAATAATTCTCTTCTTTATTAAATAAAATGCAAAAGTCTTTTATTTGATGGCTTTAATGGAAGAATATTATGAAGAATCTTCCTGCCCTGTGGTTTAGCATTGCTGTTTTGAACAATTTGTTTTTAAATCCATCATCTTATGTGCTGTATTTTGAATTTCTGGGCATTCATGGTGTTCTGAACATTTGGTTTTTAAATCTGCGATTTTATATGGTGTATTTTAAATTTCTGAGAATGTATGCTGTTTTGATTAGTTTCTCCTTAAATCCGTGATTTTAATGTTCTGTATTTTGAACTTCTGGAGATTTGCTGTTTTTTAATTCGTGATATTTGTGCTATATTTTGAATTTCTAAAGGTGCATGTTGTTTTGAATAGTTTGTTTTGTAATCTGTGATCTTATGTGCTGTATTTTGACTTTATGGGTATTCGTTTTTAACTAAAAGCCTACCGTACCTACTTAAATATACTTTAAGTTAATATGAAGACCAGATTGCAAATTTGTGTAAACAGGAATATCAGACTGAATTTGAATAATAAAATCTTGAAAATGTTAATAATAAAATCGTGAATGGGAACACGAAGATCAAACTGAAAACTGCTTTTTTAAAGATGTCACATAAAACTCTAGTACAATCCTTCCGTTTATCGTTATCCTCTCCACTCCTCACAACGTTGCAGAGATGTTACGAGATACGTAGCACACATCGTTTTCGGTTTCTGAATTCTTCTGATTTATTCTTGCAGTATATTTTTCATTTTCGCGCGTAGTACTCTACAGTATTGATTATTATACTACTGTACAGTAAGGACATGCGATTTTGTTTTATAATGCGTTAATTAGTATTCATTTTACGAGAATTCTATCGATATATATAATTGCAATATTTTTATTTTATATCGATTATAAAATCTCCCCCGAGACTAAAATTTTTACAGTCTGGCCCTTTCTAGAAAAAGTTTGCTTTTCCCGATCTAGAGAGGGGAAAGCTCTTTTCCATCTCAATTTAATTTTGTATGGCCATTTAAAATCTAATTATTCTTCATGTGCCTTATTGATCCATCTGGCTAACCCTTATAAAATAATGTTTTACAATTTTTTTTTATATAGTCGGGGGCTTTATTTAATAGCCATTAGCTTTGCGCCTGTGCAAGCGCCGGAAGTGGTGGCCATTTCTTTATGAAAACACCTAATAGATGACCACCATTGCCTATGAAGGGACCGGCAGTTACACCCATGCCTTCTCCGGGATTCGAGCCCGGGCATATTACGAACCACTATACCAGCTGGGAGGCTCTTTTACCAAAAAATGCCGCATTTAAAAATGTGCCCTTCGGGGAGGACCGTATCCCCTCTAATAACGCGACTGTCCGCTGTATTTAATGAACACACAACGAAAAAGAAAAGGACCGATCATATTCATAAAGAAAGAAGAGGGAATAAAAGGAGAGGGGAAGAGAGGGAATGTGCTTTCCGTTTCGGCTTCTTTTTTTCTCCCTTCATTATAAATCGCAAAATCTGGCCAAAGAAAAAAATGTATATATACATTGGCTGTGAAACCGGGCAGCTCATTAGCTGTTAATGATACGGCGCGAGAAGTTTGTCACTTCCTATTTCCGAAGCCCCGAAGCGTGCTGTGAATGGGAGTTAGGTAGAAAACCCGAAGGAAATAATGTTTCGAAAATGAAAGTTAAAATAAAAAAAAGGACTTGCAGTGCCACCTGTGTGGATTTCATCGAACTAGATAAAATTTTGTGCTTTTCTGCCGTGCGAACTTCGCCTTGATCAGTCTAGAATAGAAGCCTTACTAATTGCTTCTTATGAAGTAGTTTTTTTTTTAATTCCTGATTAATTTGCCGAATACTCTGTCTTCTTTTACATTTACAATAGGGCCACGTTTGTCTATAGCTGTTTTGATAGCATTAACCGAATACTAATATTAAACAATGAAAAAAAAAAAGTCCTTCAAAACAGCAATGGAATTTAACTAATTAAATATAAATACAATTAGAAACATACAAATAGGTACTTTTACAGCCTTTTAATTAGGAAAATGGAAAAAAAAAATATTAATACTTATGTTATTTCTGTTAAGAATTTTTTTGGGGGGGGGGGTTGCTGAAGAAGGGGGTCCTATGTCTGATGCCCTCAAAATTGACAAAATTATCGAAAATATGCATCAAACTTCGTTTTTTTTTTTTTTTTTTTTTTTTTTTTTTTACCATGCTGTAAGTCAAAACGTGTTCTGGGGACTCGCAACTCGGGCTTATTCACTGAAAACTCATTCTCGAATTTTTCGACCGAAAACTTACCTTCCATTATAGAGATTTGGCGGGAGGTAAAAAAAGGGAGGTCTTTATGGGTTACTTCAGTGAACAGACTGAAGACTATTGAAATAAATCTTTAATTTTATGAAGTTTTTTTTTTTTTTTTTTTTTTTTTCTACTTCCCAGTATTATTCCGGGATAAGACTCGGAATAGGGGTTGGGCAGCTTCTGTTTTCCATCTTGGTAGATACTTTAATGGCGGTTTTAATGGGCTAAATATGCACTCGCAGCAGTGCTCCATGCGTTCATCCTTTGAAAACACGGAGTGAAATCGTCATTAAATAATGTGCCCTTCTTTTATGACCCTTTTTCTTTCCAAAATGCGAACTCTTCTTTGCTTTTTTTTTTATCTCTATTATGATTTACGATCTAATCCGGGCATCGAAAGACGCTACCGGTAACGGGTTAACGCCTCTTCTTTCCTTTCGTGAAATATAATTGCCTCCGAATTTTATTCATTTGCTAACGAGCGTTGAGGAGCGTTGTAGCCCACGCTGCTGCGTCCATCTCTCCCACCAGCACTTGATTTCCATTAACGAATACTTGATGATAAAAAGGAGTTGTTTGATGAAATGTTTCCAGCAACCGCGGATGAAATTTGATAAGCTCAATCTGGGGTTCTTTTAGTCCAAAGGGGCAATTTACCCAGAAGGACTATTAATTTCTTTTTGGCATTTTGCGTTCATTCACTACAAGCGTTGTTTCATTTTACGAATTGTTGCCACCGCATATTATCGCCCCGTATTATATTTAAAGAAATTAAATAATGAAGAAACTGCATAAATGCATGTATGTTTCTCACATTGTGATAAAACAACGGCACCTAGAGCCATCAAATATTGAATAACGAAATTTGGAATTTGTTTTTTATTATTAGTTTCATATTATGTAAAACTTTAACGAAGTTTTTATATTAACAAACTCAAGGATTTCAAAGCGATCAATAGCAACGTTGTACAGGGGAAAAAAAAAAAAAAAAAAAAAAAAAAAAAAAAACACCATTTTTATTGCCAGCGATAAAGATATACTCAATTTAAAATTATTTTGCGATATTGCTGTTGAACTGAATTTTATAGTTTAAGTACGAAGAACATGATATTTCACAAATAAAGGTAACACACAAAATGTTTAAAAAAAAAAAAAAAAAAAAAAAACTTTGTACGTAATTTTAGTTTTTCTTTTTCTCCTTTTTTTTTTTTTTTTTTTTTTTTTTTTGTTTTGTTTTGTTTTGTGTGTGTGTGTGTAATTCCGAGATTCTGAAGTAAACTAAAGGAGTCGAGCTTATAACGCATGCCCACTTTTTAACTAATTTTAATCCATTTAATTTTCAAAGAATGCCGTTGCAGTAAGCACAGAACAAACAAAAATGAGTCATGAATAAACTGCAGATAAATATCACAATATTATTTCTTTAAAAGAATTCCAATAAAAATGCATAGTAATATTAACATTACAATATCTAACGAATATCTGATCTGCGCGAAGTGTCCGGCTCAGTTATCTTGTAAAGCCCCAGGGATGCCTCTCAGGAATGAGTCTTCACCGCAGTTCCCAAGAGGGACATCGGGAGAACGAAAGAGAAGGGGCTTAAAAAAAGAAGATTCGAGAACACATCAGCAGTTAATAAGGCTTCAATGAGCTAAAGCGTAAATAACAGAAGTAAGGTGTAATGACATGTTTGGAAAGTTTCTTGAAAATACCTGCCACGTCCGAATAGCTTAATAATCTGCACAGAATGTGTTTTAAATGATAAATGGATGAAATGCTAATACAAAATTATGAGTACTAATTAGATAGACTAAATAAGAATAAAAATAATCGAGAGAATTTACTTAACCAATAAACTACCCCTCAGAGGGGAAAACTATGCACAATACAGAAAGTGGAAAATGATGCGAAAATTTAAAAAATATTCAGAATCTAGCGCTAAAACGCTAGGGGGAAATAGGGTAATGCGTGTTTTACCGTATTTGTATGTTTCTTTTCAGAAATCTGTTATTGTTTGAAATAGTGTTTGAAAACAGGTTTGAAAAAAGTGGCTGAAGGCTTAACTTCGGTTTTGATGTTGTGTGCGATCTATAACTTTTAACTAGTTATTAATGCTACAGATGGCGCCGCTAAAACGCTATTTTTAAATATGAAAAAAAAATATTTGCGAATATATGGAAATCTCTCTGTTCTTTTATCTCTATTTTTTTATTCTATTTAATTTTTTCTTTTTTTCTTTAAGTGGTAATATATATTTTTAATATTTGATGATTTCTTTTTATACCATTTTATTTTAGAAAATGAAATGCAGGAACAAGCACTGGAGTTTTTTAAATTGAAATTTTTCTTAACCGAATTAAAATTTATTTGGTACTTGCGTATTAACGCAATCATCTCGGCGTAGTTTGGCGATTTTCGCGACTTTTTTTTTTTAAGAATAGCAAGCTATCGATGTTTATCGAAATTCAACAAACATTATCAATATATCAAAAGAAAAAACACTTTAGCAATTTAAAGTAAAAATTTTATTTATTAAATAAGGATTATAATACATTAAACACATTTTTTAGAAAAATCGTTCTGAAATTTTTTACGCTGTTTTTCTCCCCATATACATACCGATCTGTTTTCGGTTAAAAAGAAATCAGAATTACACAAACTCGGCCTTGCACATCCTCTACTTACCAAACGTTTTTCATCCTTGCTCCATTTGCAAGTTTTCAATAAAATGCTGCATTCTTGCAGAAATTGTACCGTAGTTTCTTACATTGGTGGCAAATTCCACAAATATATTGTTAAAAAAGGAATTTAAAGCAATATATATATATATATATCGATTTTTCTCTGAAAATTGTTGGAACTAGCAAAAACAATAAAAAACACATACGAAATCGGAGTAGTTGCTGGACTGAAGAATTTTTAGAAGCATGGCTGCCTGAAGAAAGGTTACGCCCATGGTTGCCAATGTTTGGGACAGTCGGAAAATTTGGCGACTTCTACTAAGGTGGTTGCAATAATACACTCGTGCTAAAAAATAAATAAACAATAAACGCTAAAAGAAACGGTACGAATGTAAAAAGAAAAATTAAAACAAAGAATTTACATATGACCTAGAGGTTGCATCCCCGAATGCAAATGGGTAACCAAAATTATCATAAACAGTAATCCTGCAGTCACACCACAGCACTTTAAAAATGGAGACGCTGGACATTTCTGCTGTGTTGCATTTTATATATTAGTTCGTGATATTCAATATTTCTAAGCAAAACGTAGAGATCTCAATAACCAATCAGATGCCGACATGCAGCTCATGTGACAAATGGTCACACCTCTTTTCTAACTTTCGATCCTGACGCTTCATGGGACTGGCTGTGCAGAAATATTTCACGTTATGCGCTCTTATGGCATTTATTTGCAAGAGTCAGAATATATCGGGTATAATATCCGATAATCGCGGCATATAGAGGAAGTTGAAGTTCGAGCCCTATGCGTCAGTTCCCAAGCAGCGATAGTTTCCTGTAATCCGAGATAGCCAAAACGGAGAGCATGAGCCGGGGTCCCATTTGCACGAGGAAATGTGTTGGAGGGCTGTCAGAATGTTGTAAGCTGGTGCAAGACAATCTGCTGATGCGATAGAACTGAACGTGTATCGTAGTTTCATCAATTGGCTGTGGAGTCGTTGTGAAAGGGATCGAAACCCCTGTAGAAGACATGGGTCTGGACGCCGGAGTTTATTACAGCGGCAGACGATCACTTCCTGTTGCAGTGTGCAAGATACCGTAGATCACTAACAGTACGATAGCTGCTATAGCATCTTTGTGTTGCTGCAGAACGGCCCATATCCCGCCAAACTGTGTCGCGTCAACTGCATGAAGATGAACTGTACGCCTGACGATCTGTGGTTTGTTTTCCTTTGTCCCCATCACATGTCAGAGCGCGGTTAAATAGGGCTCGTGAACATTGCTGTTAAACACCAGAGCAGGGAGCCACATACTCTTTATAGATGATGTTCGATTTAACATTCAGAACGATTCCTGAAGGGCTTGATATGGAGATACGCTATCGAGGGGACACACTATCGAGCACCAAACATCGAGACCATTACAGGCGAGAAGGCTTACTTGCATGGGCTGGGATAGCAACGAACGGACGCACCGTCCTGTACATAACTGCTGCTGGTTCTTTCATAGCCGTCCGATATCGCAACAAAATACTACACACTCTCGTGCGTCCTCTTTTTCTATGCAATAGGTACCGACGCGCTATTTATAGACGATAACGCCTGTCTGCATAGACCTTGAGTAGTGCGGAGTTACCTGGACTGTGAAACAATTCCACATCTGTCACTTCACCGGACCTGAATCCCATAGAGCATGTGTGGGACATGTTGGGACTATGGATAGCAGGCCGCAGTGTGCCTCTAGGCACCCTCCATGATCTCCGACATTCGTTACTGCAGCAATGGGCGCTACTGCCACAACAAGCGATCAACGACATTATTGCCAGATTGCCTTGCCGTTGTCAAGTATGCATTTCAGCTAAGAGGGTATCATACCCGTTATTAGCATGATGTTTTCATTGCGCATACTTCTGACCCATTTGGTCTTTCGCGATGTGGTGGTCATAATATATGTGTTTTTGTATATCTTTGCGTCATTGTTTTCTATATGCCACACCAACCTCTTGGATCAATTTCACACTAATCCGTTAAATTGTTTTTGTTTTATGCCGAGTTTTGCCTTTATTGCTTATTTTTTTAGTATACATAAGTAGTTCTTTTTCAGCATCAGAGATTTAATTTTATGTTTCGGTAACAGCAAACATTTTTATTTAGGAATAAAACGGTTAATTAGTTTGTGTCGTTTTGTATGCTTTTTTAACTTTTTACATTTTCCTTATTTTTGAGAAATTTTTATACCACAGTAAATTCAGACATGATGAAAGGTATCCATAAATATTTAAAGAAATAGTTAATGATCCTTTTATTATGTATGAATGTTTGAAGTTCAAAGAAGTGGCAGAGACAGCAATAAAGGACGGGCGAAGATTAAAGTTGCAGGAAAATGGAAGTGAAGATATCGTATATTGTAATGTTAATCTTACTGTGTATTCTTATTGGAATGTAGGTTTCTTTTAAAGAAATAATACCTTGATAGTTACCTGTAGATTATCCGAGACTCTTTTTCATTTATTGTGTTCTTACCCTAACCGTATGCTTCAGAAATTAAATTATTTGTAAAATTTTCCTCTGTCGATTTTCGGGCGATAAAATTAGTAAAAAGAAAAGGAAAGGGTTAATACGGTGTATCTTGACTTATTTTTTTTCTGAAATATAAAATAATAATATATGTATGTGTTTTAATTTTAAGTAATGTACAATTTTCGATATTACTTATTTATTTTTGACCAGCAAGTCAAAAAACATTGCCAATAAATTTTGCATGCTGAAATTTCTACAAATGGCAGTACAGAATTTACGTATAAGCTACACAAGCTATAGCTTAGGGCTCCCACTTTCTTGAGGAGCCCCCCTCAAAAAAATTTAAATATAGTATAAATATGGTATTAAAATATAGCATAACAGACTTATAAAGGGCCCCATAAACTCAAATAGCTTAGTGTCTTATCAAGTGGACTTAAAGTATGGAGTCGCCAAACATTTAGCAATTTTGATATTTCTTTAACTTATTATAATAATTTTATAAGTACAAATATTTTTACGTAATGTAGCTGAAAATAGACAAAGATAAGACAATACAGACAAATAAAAAACGTTTCGACGCATTTTTTTTTATAACAGAAACGTTCATTTTACTTTAAAAATTAAAGGCTATGACCTAAAACTGCAATGCACTACATTTTACACTACCTAAAACTGCAATGCACTACATTTTACACTACCTAAAACTGCAATACACTACATTTTACAATACAAGTGAAGAAACTGATAGTTTCACTCACGCGTGTGTCGGATTTGTGCAATGCTTATGGGGGGTCCCACAAAATTTTTGTGTATATTAGGGGGTCCCCAAACCAAAAAGTTTTAAAAACCCTGTTATAGATAATACAAAAACTAAACCTTAAAAATCTTACGTTTCCAAACTTCCTGCAAGGCAAGATGGCCTTGGTTCCCTGGAAGTAAAGAACTTTTCTGTCGCTAGATGGCAGGAGTAGTCGCTTTATCGCTATCTTTTGTACTGAAATCGACTGTCTGGATTCGGCTATTAGGTTTATTTCAAGCCTTAAAGTGAGTCAGAGCTCGCGAAGCAAGAAATTATAATTCCAATCACGACGACAAACAGATAACTTCCTATTAATTTAATTTTTTTTCCTCTTAATGTCTCTTAGAGCTCTCTCTTTTTTAGGTATCTTTTATCAATAAATCTTATAAGAAATATCAAAATTGTTATATCTCTTTTTTATGTGCTCTAAGTCTCACTTTTGTGTCAGTACCTTAATTCAAGAAAAAACAGCGACTTAGGTCGATAAGCCCTGGAACGGCACTTTTTTTTTTTTTTTTTTTTTTTGTGGGGGGGGGGGTGAAATTTTTCTCGTGGATCATCGGGAGACATGAAGAATAATGAGATTTTGAATTGCACAAGAAATAAAATTGAAGGGGAGGGGATAATTTTACTCAAGGGAAGTAAGTATTCAAAGAAATCACTACAATATTTCGACAGTTGTGTACTTATATTATACACTTTTTTTTTTTTTTTCTTTTTTTTTTTTTTTTTAATTCTGTCGAAACTTTCGAATGAAAATTACGAATATCATCTAAATTGTGTTCACGATGGATCATTATAAAAAATGCTTAATTAAGAAAAAAAAGTATTTCAAAGTTTTATGTCCGTTATTGCAAGAAAAAACAAAACAGGAGCGTGAAAGGGCGGTCCTTTTGCATTTTTGCAGTCTCCAGAACCAAAGTTACAAATATTGTAATATTATTGCGAGCCACGGTTGCTGTAAGCGCAGCTGGTTGTGCTAAGAATTTTCTAAATAAAGAAATATTTAGAAAGTCTTTTATTACTATAAATGTTTATTCTACATTTAAGAAATCTTTCTGTTCTATTGACAGCAGCTGGGGCAATTAAGTAGACCACTACGATGTTATCAAGAGTTTCGAAAACACAATAATAAGAAAAACAATAATGTAATTTTAAAATGTCGGAATTGAAATTTTTCTTCAAAAATAATCTGTATGTTTATTTCCGAAGAAAAATCAGTTTATTTCCTATATATCAATTTATTTCTGTATATGTATATGATTATACAGTTTTCTCTATACGTTTTTTTTTTTTTTTTTTAAGTTATTTATTTGTATACTAAGAGGAGCGGAAAAATCAGGGACCGGCCTGAGCGGTAAAAGCTCTAGCTACGCCACTGATAGAAAAATGTTGCCGCCAAATGCTATTGGCACTATTATTTTTAAAGAAATAGTATAGCGAATATAAAAAGTGTATGGCAACCCTTAACACTCTATCGGAAATTCTAAAGATATGTTGTTTTTAAATATTTTGTGGTTTTGCTGTTGAATTTTATATGGCGTAAGTGCAAAGAAAGTGAAGTTCAATAAATAAAATTAAAAATACAAAAGAAAATAGTAATAAAAGGGTAATCCTCCACATTTAGCTGTTAGATAAAAGGGTGGAACCCCACACATTCTTTGGAAATTAAATGAATTGCATAATTTTCTGCTCTCGATTTTAGGTCTGTAAAATTGGTTAAGAAAAGGGGGGAATACGCGAAGAAATATGGTAGAGATTTTCTTAAAAACCTTACAAAAAATATTCTACACCGGTCAATGATGCAGACGAGATTTGTCAGTGTTAAGATCACGGTATTTTAGAATATATGCAACGCGTTAGTTGCACTGCAGAATTATCTTTTAATGACGAGTTTCTGAATGGCGACATTTTTTCTCCCATGTGACGGAAAACACGTTTTTATTTTCATATTTTTTCTATGTTATATTCTAAGTTGGTTTTTAAGTCGGTTCCTCCTGAACGAAACCATCTTGAATTATTGGTATGCGCATATACCAGAGTAGCTTGGTGATTATAATCAAGGTCAGAAGGAATACTTGGTTTGGCAACTTATGTCCGATTTTTTATGACTTTTGCTAATCGATTTACTTAAAAATTTGATTAAAAAAAATAAACAAGAGGTGTTTGGAATTTTATTGAAAGAGTCAGGAAGGAAATAAAACACTAACCGTGTTGCATTTAAAATCGATGGATGTGTGATAACAGTTTGACGGTAACAATCAGTGCCGGACAGGCTGCGCGGTTGATAATTAATTTTTGTTAAAAAATGACTTTCGCGTATGAATATGTCATAGAGAATCATATAAAAAATTCTGTATTAAAATAATATTTGAACTTGGCCAGAAACCTTCTTTAAATTTCTATAGAATTTTAGATATAGCTTTTGTGCAATTATGTATAGATATTCTACTGAAAATTTGTTCAAAATTTCTAGGTCTCATGTGTAGAATTTAATACAATATCTATAGAATCAACTAACAGAATTTTGCGGAAATTATTCAGTTTATAGAAAACTGGGCCATCATTCTGAAGATCTCTAAACAAGTTTCCTTCCTCTAATTTTCTATAAAATATCTTATAGGACAGTGGATCTTGAACTATTTTGTCCTACGCAGCCCTTTTACCATTTCCAGAATATCATTCTCTTCCTCCTATTCAGAAGTCAAAAAATACAGATATACATTTACATAGATTTAAATTATTTTTAATATGTTTTATGAATTAAACAAGAAAAAGTCGAGAAAATGTTGATAAATATCAAAACTTGAAAATGCATTTTTTTTAAATTCATAAACTAAAACTGAATACTTAACAGCTAAATAAAACGCTGATCAAATTCTCCGCTGAAACTCTGAAACCCCCCTCATGGTTGACAACCTCTGTATTAAAAGCTTTTAACATAATCTCATGAGTACACAATTACATTTGAATTTAGTTTTGAGTACATAATTACACTTGAATATTATAAAATTAACATAATTTCCTTTGGGGATTAAAAATTATGAATTAAATTTTCAATTTTGAATGTAGAATTTTTTTAATCTTGTTAACAATTTAGCAAGGAGAAAGAAGGAAGAATAAAAACTTTCAGAACAGATGTGATTTTTTTCTAATAAAACATTTTAATATCGTTTTTGATTTTAAAAAATAAATACATTGTAAATAATGGTTATGTTTAATTAAAATTAAGAAATCATTTCTCTTATCAGGTATATAAATACAATAATAAAAGACATCATTCATTTCAATAACTAATTTATTTGAATTAACAGCATAAGTTTAATCTTTTAATTAATGTTATGAATGAAATTCATTTTAGCTTTCAATTTTTTATATTATAAAAGATATACTGCACAAAAAATTGCACAAAATATTGTATAAATTTGCAATCTAAGAAATACTAACCTAGAGGGAAAATGTTAAAAACTCTTCGAAAACGGTTTAACACTAATGAACAGAAAGTGTATATTTTTGCAACTCTTCATCCCATATAGTAAATAAAAAACTGAAAATTTGCTTAGATTAGAATTTTAAAACACTTTTTGGATTTCTAGAGAATGCTGTTCTATATTCTCTACTAAGATTTTAGAGAATTCTTTATAAATTTTCGGCATAGTTTTGCAAAGCAACATTTCGGTTGAATTCTGTTCTGTGAAAGCTTTATGAAATTTCTATAGAATTTTATAGAGAATCATTACTATGGATGATTATCTATAACTTTTACAGAAATTTCTGTAGAATAACAGTTTTTCGTGAGGGTCTGCTTCGAATTTCATGTTTTTTCGCGCATTACACATTCCTCCACAAAGGCAGCCCTCGAATGCTTCGACATTTGCCCCGTATGAGGAAACCATATGGATGGAAAATGTGAAGAAAAGGACCTTATGGAAAGCTGGCCTATTTCACTTCAAAATTTTCCCATGAAGTTCCCATACAAAACATACATTCTCCCATACAAAAATTTCGTAGAATTCTATATATATAAAAAAATCTGATGTGTACACCACATGACTTCATATGACATGAGTATTAAATTATACGCATTTTTCTTGCATTTCATTTAAACTTATTGGATTGAATTAAATCTACTTCACCGACAGCGCATAAACCACAATAGAATAAATGCATTCTTTAAAATTCACTCTAGTATTAGTTTACCATATCGACACTCTGGCGCTAGATTCACTTATCAGTATTATATTTCGTTCATATTATAACTCATAATGCACAAAATTTATATCATTTAAAGAATTATCTAATCGTTGCCACATGTTATATTCAAATACTATAATAAAGCTAAAATGATGTATAAAAGAAATTAAGCAAACAAAACAAAAAAGAAACAGTTTTTCACAGACGATTGAGTATTTCTCATTCAATTAATTCAGTTCTCACTTCGCGAGAAGGCAAAAATACATAAAAGCTCAAAATATCTATATTAAAAATTATGAAGTAAATCTTAAACACTTATTTCCTCAAAAAAATTCCAGAAAGGATTAAGCATGATTTAATTGGCAATAATAAATGAAGGCGTTATCTTTGTTGTTGCGAAGCTAAGTTTCTCTAGATTGGCGACAAATTCACTAGTCTGCTGTTTCAAATGTAAACAATCAATAGCCGCCATAAAAAAAAGGCTTAGCAGCACTTAAACAACTTTAAAATTGTTGATAATTCTAAAAATATTGCATACAGATTTACTAAAGGCATAAACCTTAACCGGAAGATAAAAACAACATAATTCAATCATTTTTTAAAGCAAAAAATGTACAATTTACAAACATATACGAGTAAAGAAACTGAGATCACTGAGCCGGGTAACAGAGTGGATATATATATAAATATATTTATATACGTTTGGTGCGACCGATTGCAACCAAAATACGAGGTGCACATCTACATGTTATAGCAGTCCTATATACAAAATTTGAACGTTCTGAGTCTACTTGTTTTTGAGTTATGCCAGATACGTACGTACGCAAGTTCGTACATACGTTCGTACAGATGCCACGAAAAATTCTCTTCAGAATTAATTTTAAAGCAGTTTTATAATTTTTTTGGAGGAAACGAATCTTTTATTCTGTCCTTACGTACAGATATCACGCAAAAACATCGTTAAATTGCATTCGATAGCGGTCAAAATGGATATTTTTGTTGAAATATGCTGCCTGAAACTTTTCGCGATTACAGTACTTCCTTTTTACTTCGTACAAGGAAGTAAAAAATAGGTTGTTAGACTTCTTTAGAACCCTGTTGAATTATGGTTCAACTTTCTACAAACTAGGTCACAGATTTTTAAGGGAATTCTATAAAAATTCAGTGTTAAACATCTTTAAAATCCTTTAGAATTATGGCCCAAATTTCTGTCAGCTAGGGCAGATATCTTCTATAGAATTCAACAAAACTTTAGATATAGTTTCTGTAGACTTTTGAGTACAGATTCTTTTAAGACGTGTGTAAATATTCTACAGATATTTGTGCAGAGATTCTGTTAAAGTAAGGTTTCCAAAAAGTTTTCGTATAGAATTTTATATAATGTTTATAAAATCAACTAACAGAATTCTATTGAAAATATCAGATCCAGTTTATAGAAAATTTTATAGAAATAGGATCATTTACAGAAAATTAAAGCAAAGAAACTTATTTACACTTCTTTTGAATGATGGCTCAATTTTCTATAAACTGGATCAATTTTCTATAAACTGGCTCAATTTTCTATATTGATATTTTCGGTAGAACTATATTAATGGATTCTATGCACATTAGATAAGATTGTATACGTGTATAGAATATTCATACAAATCTTTACAAAATCTCTATAACTCTACAGAGGCTTTCTAAAAAATTTTACAGACTTTCTTTGACCTAGTTTATAGAAAATTGGGAAATAATTCTAAAGGATTCTAAGTTTAACACTATTATAGAGTTCTATAGAAGATTTTTTGACATAATTTGTAGAAAGCTGATCCATCATTCTAAAAGATTCGATAGAAGTTTAGCATTGGAATTTTTGTATAGAATTTTATAAAACATTTTCGTTAAGATTAACCTAACCTGATCCCACATAATACGAAATTATTACTTCTTACTTGGAACTCCAAACGTTATTTGGGGATTAAGAAAGCAATTACCCTTTTATTGTTCCAATTACCCTTTTATTCAGCAGAATACGAGATATTATTTGTTATTGTTGACTTTTTCGAACGTAGGCTCAAATGGGGAGAAGGAAAGCAAACAAGCAAATTACTTTTCCCCGATACGTTGGGAAACATAAACATGGCTCATTGTAACATAAATTAGGTCTGGGTCCCATTCGAGAATTGGCGCAGTTAATCGATTTAAGTAAACCGTAGCCGTGAAGATTGTGGTATTCTTTCCACTTATTTGGGAGCACTGAAGCAGGACAATGAAAACAAATGAGAGAAAAGAAAAATGTGAAGATAATTGTGCTTTGAAAAGTAATCTGAATCACTTCATTTCGCAGCTGTATTGTTATTTTTTAGTGTTTTTCGAGAAAAACCTATGTTTAAGGCGAGGATTAAAAATTGCGAAATACACACTCGTGTACAAGTCGAGGTTGGATTTTAACTTATAATATAACGAAGTTTATGGACGTATAAGAAAAGCTGGGCATGAAGTGAGAAGTTCTGTCTTCGCCGGAAAGAGGGAATTTATTCAACCGAACGAGAGTAAAGTCTCCATGTCATCGAGTGATCCTGCTGGCAGTTGTCTTTCGCGCATTTGGTTCAAGTTCGGCAAGATTTTCATTGGTTTTCAGCCCGGAAAAGAATGTTGAATTCTGTTCTTCCCATAATAAAGAAATTTTATAATAACAATGCATATTTGGTCGCCTACTTTTAAAGTTAAGGTCACTAAAAATCATGGAAGTATATTCTTTAGCGGAAGTATTCTTTTTGAATTAAAGAAAGGAAACCGATCAATAGGTTCCCTGTCCCATTTGCGTGGAATTTACCTAGATCGTAGTTGATTTTTGTTAACATGACATTTGTCACTATTATGGTATTTTGTGCAAGCGTTAGGGATACCTTCTTTTTATTGTTAAAATGAGTTCAGTTGGTGAAAACAAGGCATTTCACAGTGGTGCTAAGAAATTTCTATTATAATGTCATTACATTTTGTGACATGGAAGCTGAGAATGGAGAATTTAGCATTCCCTTCTCACAGCCCACGAAGAGAGCCAGCAATATTGCTGGAGTATATTTTAGATCAAAGATAAAGGAGAAGGATGTCTTGGTGGAGGACTTCCTAAAGAAACTGGCTCGTTTAAACGTTGCACGTGAGAAAAAACCGCGAAAACGCCCATGCAAAAAAGCCAGCCCGTTCGCGGGATTCGAACTTAGGTCCGAACTACCAGTGTTCAGCGACTTTAACCGTTCGGTCATTGGTGGGCCGTACATATTTCAGTAACACGATTTGGGTTCTAAACATGTATAAAATTTGGTTAAACTTCGGATTATGGTAACTTGGCGATTTTTTGGCGAACATTTGGCGACCAACCCTGCTACAGCAACCTGCTAGTTTTTTTTGGGGGGGACGCCATTTTGTTTTCATGAAGTAAAGGCATATTTTTTTTTTTAACTCAACATTTTTTCTCAACAATCTGCTATCCGAATTACGCTTATGCTAGAACTTTTATGGAACAAAAGTGCTTAATCATGACGAAGATTAGGTGCGAAATTGGGAGAAAGTCCAGAATCGCCCACTGCTTGCCGCGTTTTTAAGAATTGCACATACACGGTATCATCCATGTACACGTCGACCTATTTTCACTTAAAAAAACATCCCAGAATTGCACAAAATTGGCATTACGCACACTCTTGACTTTATCCATGTACACTGCTAAAGTCCTAGCTAGTAACCTTTATCGCCTTACTAAAATGTCGCCAAACTACCTGTTACCATATTCCAAAGATCAGCCCAATACTTTATTATTTACTATGCCATCAGGTACAGTACAGAATAACAATCTATTTATTTATACCTCCAAAAATAAAGTAAATTCCGCTTCTTTCGCATCGAATTGAATATCCGCTTCTTTCGCATCGAATTGAGTCATGCCCATCATTTACACAGCATGTATATTATACTCCAAGTGTCTGGTTGTTAGAAATCAGGTAACTCTGATTTTGAATAAAACTTTAAAAAAATGTTTTAAAAAAATTCGGGTACGTGTTAAATAATTTGCTTTATCGTAATTATTGCAAAATTATATTTCAGTCCCAAACTATGTCTGCAAGTACGAAAATTTATTTCTTTAGAGATGGAAATACAACTTTTGAATCGTTTCGTAAAAGGAGAAATGGCATCTAATTTTGCAAAAAGTCCAAATATAAATGAGACAGCAATAAGAACTATTACAAATATATTTTGTTTTTTTCGGAATACATCCGTCTATTTTGTATTAGTTGTTATTGCTTGTATTGCTCGGTATCAGACAAAACGGTATATTCTAGTAACGTGATTGCCATGTTTAGGAGGGATACCTATATAAAATTTGAAACTATTGAGCTTCATCCGTAGATATCTTATGTCAATGGTCTCATGCTGGCGGCCCCCGGGACGCACGAGGACAATTTTATGTGGCCCGAGAATACATTTCTTCTAAATTAATCGGAATTATTTTGACAAGAATTTGAAGCAAAAGTTTAAGATTTTAATGGTTTGGAATTCAATTTTACGTTACTTTCATTACCAAAAACCAATTTGATTCTCCTGCAAATCTAGAAATTTTTTGCACGAGAAAGATTTTTCCTGCAACTCTAGAAATAGAGCTAATTAATTTACCCTGCGATATAAATCATATTCGAAGGCTTGAGGATACAAATTTGATAAACTTTTGTAGTACTTGTCAAAGAAAAACAGTCTCCCCCCTCTCTCTGAAAATTCATAATTCTAACTAAACGAACCAAACTTCCGATCAGTCTGCAGTTTCTGATAAAAATGCTTTCCAGTAATTTTCCTCCAAGATTACAAATTTTATGAAAATCGAAATGCCATGAGGTATTGTGGTTGAAACGTTTAATAAGAAAAAAGAAGTTTAATATTATTTATATACGTACAATATTTTTTTCTGTATGCGTCATAGAAGAATCTAATATATAAAAAAATAATAATTTTATTATTATTATTATTATTATTGTGGCCCGTCAGCTACTTTCAGATCGTGTATTTGTCCCGAATGCAATTTGAGACCGCTGACATACCTGAGTTCATTTTAAATACACTATCAAAACTCGGAGTTGATATTGTGATAAAATGTGTGGGACTTCAAATGCTTTGCACGGCTGAAACCGTAACGCGGCATAGATGATGATTTTATTGGATTAAATAGATTAATAGCCGCATGCATGGTTAGCCGCCAAAAACAGTTATAAATAAAAAGGAAAAATAGATAACGATTCTAATGAGTCCAGCCTGTGTCCTTTGAGAGCCCAACAAATAATTAATAATAACAGAGATGAAAAACTGCCTTGTTGCTTTTAATCGTTGTTGCTTGTCTGATCAAAGTAGTGTGTAAATGAGAGAGTTGGCGCAGTGACTTTTGGGGTAATATAATGACTGCGAAATCCCATTAAAATCGAACCTACTTTTAGAAAAATAATGGCTCTGTTTTATCCATATAAATTTTGTAAAACAATGGCTTTCAACGCCCCCATAAAAATCGAACCCACTTTTAGAAATCAATGGTATGAAAAATCGCCATAATTTTCCCACCTACTTTTAGAAAGTGATGGCTCTATTTTTATCCATTAAAACTGAACCCCCACTTTTAGAAGTGATGGCTTTATTTTATTCATAAAATTTTGATAAAGTGATGGCTCTATTTTTATCCATAATAATTTTCTGGAACGAACAAGCGAAAAGTCGCTGAGACCTTTGGCGAGCACCCCCTTTTCGAAGGGCCTGATGAAACCTAGTGAATATTAAATTCATTTAAAGAAATGATTTCTATATGTAAAGATGGAAAATGGGTTTGGTACATTAAGTTACATAAATTATGGGCTGTCTATGGGGGGAATTTGAAAGCCATTGTTTTACAAAATTTATATGGATAAAACAGAGCCATTACTTTTCCTAAAAGTAGGTTCGATTTTAATGGGATTTCGCAGTCATTATATTACCCCAAAAGTCACTGCGTCAACTCTCTCATTTACACACTACTGATCGATAACAGTCAGATTAAATTCAAAAGAAAATATAAATATAACAACACACTGGCAGGGGAAGATAAAAATGTTTTATTTCGGGCACTTGCGACAAACATCTTTTAAATCGGTGACTTTTGATTAAATTTGAAAGGCAAATATTAACACTTATGAACAAAAAGCATTTCTTTTTGCTTTTCTATATTCTTCTATCCAATGTGTCTTTAAGTAAGTCTTCGAAAGTTCAAGTGAATTCACTCTTATTTTATAAATCTTCCATTTCATCCATTGTTGCCACCAGTCCGTTTTTTAGATTCACGGTCCGAATCAACTATTAATTTGTTCGCATCTCGTAGAAAATGGGAAATCGTTATAAAATAAAATTAATTTGCAAAAATATTTGCGAATATTCTATTTTAGAGGATGATGAATATTACCTCACCCTCACCCAAACTTATCCCGAGGCCCAGAGTGACAGAAAATATAATTTTGAATTTCTAGCCTGCAGATACTGTAAAGAGAATGAGGCAGTTTTAATTTATAAGTTTTTTATTTCTATTTTAATTATTCACGGTAAACAAATGAGTTCTAAATATGTATATGCATTATTTTATGTACATAGTGTTCGAAGAATTTTATTTGCTCTAATTTTTGTGAATGGCAACAGAGAACTTGTTTGTTTACAGACAAAATGGTGTCATGCAGTAAAAACGCAATGTGCGTTCTCTGGTTATGCGACATAAAATCTCCATAAACAATTCAGAAATGATTTTAATAATCGGATATGATTTTAATAATAGAACAATCAATTAAAAGAGGGTGAAAATTACGAGAGACATGTTTTGAGGACATATTTTGCATAAAGAAGGCAGGCCAAACGTTAGTGAAGAAAATGTTTCCGCCATTCGAGGTGTGCTTATGCTCAGTTTCAGTAAATCCATTCGTAGAGCCAACCTTCAAACAGAAATTCCCAGGTCGACCCTGCTGAGGGCCATACTGAATGGTTGTTCAAGGAAACCTAATGATCGAGTCGTTCGTAAGAAATTTTCTGTAGACATTCTTGACCGTATCAGTAATGACGATCAGTTTCTTCAAAAAATCATATCCTTATCATTGGGATACACGTATGCGTGATTTTTTTTTTTTTTTTTTTTTTTTTTTTTTGATTAAACATTCTCAGATCGTTGAATTGGTAGAGGTCGACCAATTTCATGGTCACCATGTTCTCCGAACGTCACATCAGTCGAATTATTTTCCTGCAGATACTTGAAGAACCAAGTTTATGCTTCAGAGATTAGCAACATCGAAGAATTACTAAAATATCGAATCACCACAGAAGCAGCTACTCTGAGTCCACAAATCCTTAAGAACAACACTTGGAAGGAAATCGATAACAGACTTGATATTCTCCGAGCAAACTAATGGTGTACAAGTGGAAGTGTATTACGAGTAATATAAAATTCTCTGAAGTGCTAAGTAAAATTCGGTCAGTTTTTCCTCCTACTCTTATTCTGATTTATCTAGCCTCATTTTTGATAACTACTTTGCCGGCCATTAAAATTGCAAGACTACGAAGGAAAGAAAATTTAAAAAAAAAAAAAAAAAAAAAAAAAAAAAAGATGTTTATTGCACATAAACAGTATGGTATGAAGACAATATGATGAAATTTGTAAGCATTTTGGAGGTTTACAGGGGTGCGAAAGTAGCAGAAACAGCTGCCACCCCTGGCAGCTAAAACGGCCCTTATCCCATTAGGCATGGAGTCAAACTGGGCTTGGTTGACAGAATGGGCAACTCATTCCTTGCTGCTTCAAATCTATGCCACACTTCATCAACCGCATTAGCTGGAGAGGGGTGGCGGGCCAGTCTCTCAGCAATCCATGACCAGATGTTTACAGTGGGTGACAGATCTGGAGACCGTGCAGGCTAGGGCAGCAATCGAATACCCTGTGTATTGAGGAAGGTCAGAACACGACATGAAACATGTGGTCTTCCATTAACTTGTAGGAACAGGGCCTTGAAGATAGGGCACAACCACTGAACGTGAGATGTCAGAAATGTATCCGAGTTCAAATTTCCGTCGATCCGAACTAGAGATGTGCATATCGAGTACCCAATGGCTGCCCAAACCATCACACCAGGTGCAGGGCCCCTATGTAGATATCGAATGCAACCAGGCGACGTGCGGTCTTCTCGGACACTCCAGACACGTATAGGTCCATTTACACTAGCGGAACTTTGAGCCTAAGAAACGAAGGCGAATTTGAAGACTCGTTTGAGAGCTTTTTAACAGCAATTTTTTAGTATTATGAGGGAATATTTAACTCTTAAACTCTTGAATAATGTTATAAGTTAGGCTGTTTATTTAAATGTGTACATATTCAGTTTCAGTTTTTAAAAAAAAGAGTAACATTTTCGCCATTTAGTGAAGCTAGCAACTTCCGCGTGCATTTCTTAGGCTCAAAGTTCCGCTAGTGTAAATAGGCCTTATACGGTCATCAGAATACTGCACATAGAACAGGGACTCGTTTGAAAAGGCGACATTGTGTCACTCCTGTACCCATCTTTGTCGTTTAGCGCAGAAGAACCCCCGTCTCGTTCTATGCTGCATTGTCAAGGGAAGACTAAGTCCCTGCTAATAGTCTACGCTGCTGCAAACGTCGACGCACCTTAGGAGCTGATAGATTGCGGGCTGCAAGCATTCCCATTTCCTCACTATTTGTCCGTGGTGTGGTCGTAAGGTTTTACTCACAATATGTCTGGCGTTAGTCATGGGAGGGCGTTGAGATCCTGCATGCCGTTCAGTATGACCTTTACCAATCCACTAATTCCATATTCGCAGGACAGTGTTGGTTGTCGACCAGTGCGTCCGGCGATATCACGGAACGATAATCTACACATTCGATAGGCAACGATCCTGCCTCTATCGAATTTCGAAACTTGCTTGTAAGCATTTCCTCTTATTCGAGGCATAACACGATATTCTGAGCAAACTCCAATCTTAAAAAGCACTTTCCGAATGAGAAATCCACTACACAACTTTTCTTATATGCATATTCTTCAGATGTCGTTTTTCCCTCCCGCGTTCTCTAAAATGCACTAAAATACTAATCATTTGCATATCCAAACTTCTTCTTTTCATGTCATTTTGAGGTTCGTGAGATCATTCCTTCCTGGTGTTGCAATTTTAATGGCCAGCAGTTTAGTTAAATCTTGAGGCTTATAGAGCAGCGCCCCATGGTGGTTTCTGGTCGCCAAGATTGGTGACCCTTCGGCCAACATTTTAAGAGATCTTTTTTGGTCTGTCGCCTCTAAGTATAGGATGGGCGGTAAGATAGCGAATTACATTTGTTGGTGGCGCGATTTGCCTAATTGGCAAACCTCTTACTTAACATGAAGTTAGTTAAATTAATATAATTAATAATTTGTATTAATAAAAATAACATTTAAAAAAGAAAAAAAATAGCTGTAAGCTTTCAAATTTTATATTACGCCTAAAGGGGCCTTTTTTTTAACTTTTGTGTTACCTTTATTTATTAAATATCATGTTCTTCGCACTTAAACCATAAAATTCAATTCAACAGCAATATTAGAAAATACTTAAAAGAGCATACCTTTATAACTTCCGATACACAGTCTCGCACGCTGGAGATATTTTTTTCCCTGTACAGTGTTGCAATTGCTTGCTTTGAAATTGTTGAGTTTCTCTATCAAAAACTCATAAATGCTTTTCAAAATATGAACAGATAATAAAATTCCAAATACCAAATTTGGACTTCCACATACCCATACTCGGGTGGAGAAGTACATTATTCAAAATTTGATTGCTCTAGTTACCGTTGTTTTATCATAATGAGAGAAACATACATACATATGTAGATTCTTCATTATTTAATTTCTTTAAATATAATACAGGGCTATAATATGTGCTGGCAACAATTTAAAACGTGATTCGCCGTTTATAGTGAATTAACGCAAAATGCGAAAACGAAATTAATAGTCCTTATATTGTTACGAAATGTACAGGCGCTGTGAGATAGCTTCCCTGTAAAGCAGTTTTAGGGTTGCCATAAAAATGGCAAAGGAAAGCAGAATTGCCATGTTTGGCGAGAAATCACCCATTCGGCGATATTTGGCGATAAAATTGGCTCTACCATGAACGGATGGAGAACCTCCTGGAATAATTCTTACCGGTTTAGCGCAGAATGTTCTCGAACACAAGCCGAAAGCTATATAAACCCTGCTGGTCCGCAATCAGTGTGTGAGTGCCTCGTCTCGAGTACGAGTTAGTATCGAGTTGGTGTCTCGTCTAGCGAGTGAATCCCTGCGGGGTCGATCAAGTTTACAGCCGGGCAGCGAGTGCCGAGTGGGTCGTCGAGTGCACGAAGGGGTCTGTTAGTGTATCGCGGTTAGTGCATCGTCGAGAGAGCGTGTTGAGCTCCGGGAACGACTCGACTAAACCGAAGAATCGGGAGCTTTGCTCGTGTGTCGTCGAGTGCATCGCGAGTTGTAGTGTGGAGAGTCTCCAGAGTACGTGGAATTCTGAGAACGATTAGCAGAGTAGGGAGCTGTGCTCCGAAATGCAGAGTCGGGTGCTTTGCAGGAAGCTGTCTCCACCGTTATGCCTGACAGTGTGAAGGCTGTGTCGCTGATTGTTCCAGCGTGTTTATAGTCGAACTTCGACGACTGTAAAAAGTGTTATTGGAGGCTGTCCTGATTAACACCGGCCAATAAAGTGTGTTTCGATACTTCATCAAGTAGTGTCGTCGTTATTCACTGCAAATCCACACGAACTCCGTACGAACGAAAAGGAAGAAAATAACGCAACAGCTGGTGTCAGAAGAAGGAAAGAAAAACGTAACAATATAATAATAAATATAATAAAAATAGTAAAGTAATAATATATATTAATAATACTTATAAATAAAATAAAATAAAATTATTTAAAAAAAATATTTTCTTTTCGCTATATTTAAAAAAAAAAATTTTTTTCCCCCTAGGCATTTTAATTTTAAAATGTCCGAGTGAGCAGTTATGAAAAGGTGGCAGCACTGCTTATGCCAGTAATATTTTTTATTATTATATTTATGACTAATTATTATTCATTATATTATTATTATGTTTAATTAATAAACTTATAAGGTATTTCTCCTGCCCTCTTAGCGTGCCTTCGTGGTGTAACGGTCAGCACGCTCGACGTGTATTCGAGAGGTCCGTGGTTCGAGTCCCGGCATTGCTCGTTTTCCATCTCTCCTGCTGTAAAGATATACGTAATATCTACAGTGGCTCCCGAACTAAAAAGATGGTGGATGATGTTTCTCCACCACCAGGATTTGGCGATTGGGTCCCCGAATCTCCAGTCGCCATTTAAAAGGGGGAGTATGTAAGGTATTTCTTCCGCCTTCTTAGCATACTTTCGTGGTGCAGTGGTCAACACATTCGGCGCGTATTCGAGAGGTCCGTAGTCGGAGTCCCGCCGAGGGCATTGCTCATTTTTCATTTGTCCTGCTTTAAAAAAAAAAAAAAATCCTAATGCCTCTGTAAACTGCTTTGCCTGCTTTTGCCTTATTAAAAAAATTAGTATTAAAAAACTATAATTATCTCAGTTAAACAAAAGCTTACAAGGCAGCATGGCAAAAATTTTGAATTTTACCACTTTAATTGTTTATTTTCTTTAATTTACATATTCACTGTATATATAATTATGTGGGTACATGTTGAGAACTTGTTGAATTATGAATAATTAAAATAGATATTTAAAAATTTTAAAGTGAAAGTGTCCTATTTGCTTTGCCATATTTGCAGGTTAGAAATTCAAAATTACTTTTTTTTTTTCCCCCACTCCTAGTCCTAAGATTAGTTTGAGTGAAGATGACGTTATGTAAACAAAATATTCGGAAGTATTTTTGCAAATTTATTTTATTTCATCGTAATTTCACACGTTCTACGAAAACCGGGCAAATTAATACTTATACAGACCATGAATCTAAAATCCGACTTAATCTGGTGAAAATGAACCTGGTGGGAACAATGCAAATGCCTAAACTTACTTTGTGGTCAATCCCCAAACAAAAAATCCAATTCCGTAATTGCAACGGCCTCTTTGATTTTTAGTGTTACGGTCACGTGAGCAGCGGTGTTGCTTCATCTCGGGCTTCCCCCTTCGCTACTACTTTTTATTTTTATAACGGGTTAGAGAACGGAGAGAAACGAGAGGTTTAAAAAAAAAGTTGCAAAGGTGAACGCTGTTCGATAATAGTTGCTGTGGCGATAGCTGGCAGCCAGAGGCGAAGACGTCAGTATTTTCCGGTGAGAGGTTTTTTTTTTTTTTTTTTTTTTTTTTTTTTTTTAAATTTTTATTTATTATTGTTTTGTTTGTCTGTCATGAAAGGTTTTGCGATTTTGACTTGAAACAGATTGCTTCTCGAATGTAAAAATACAGGCAAGACTTAATTTCTGATATAAACATTTACAAGGAGGGCAGATAAAGTTGGTCTCAACCAGGGGAATGCCTCCTGGAGGGATTTCACAGTTTCAGGGGGAAATGCGGTGAGGTTATTTAGCTCTCAAGTATTTAGTTTATGAATATAAGAAAGCTACTTTGAGAGAGGGTTTAAGGAATTTCAACGCGTTGGGAGATGGGGGGCCTCATATCGGGTTCCCCTTTAAAATTATACTTTCTACGGGGGTATGGTCAGATTGTTACATAATTTACTATCATGGATACTTTTATTTCAATTTCATTGAATACTATAACATCTGATTGAATACTATAACATGTTACATAATTTATTATCATGAATACTTTTAATTCAATTCCATTTCTGCAAGGTTTAGAAGAAAATGGTTTATTGTTTCAGTGACAAATTCAGCCTATTATTATTAATATTTTTACGAATTTTTTACAGAGATAGATAAAAAGAGGATGCTGTTCCTGACATTATTTACAATACATTAGCAAATCTATTTAACTTTTAGTAAATGGCTATTAATTTGGCGAGATATCGCCAAGCCTGCAACGGTTTTGGCAACTAATTTTTGTTTCACATTTGACAAGAAATCGCCAAAATTCGCCAAACTTGGTGACATTTTAATCCGGACCCTGTATCACCGTACTAAGTATTGTAATTGAATAACTGTAACTGATCACTGTATTACCTGTAACCGTATCTTGGACTCATATACCTTCCAGTAATTTCGAGAAGCAGAAAGTAACAGGAATATCAAGGCGGCCAATAAAAACTAGTATGTAGGACTGATCAGCTCTCAGTTGCTGTTGTGAGTTATTAGTTCACAGCGACGTCGGAATATTGAAAGCTTCGCCTTTTAAATGTGCTTTGCTTGCTTTGCGTTTAACGTGCTAAGTAGTTTGAAATGTAACTACTGATTGTCCTTTGTTTTAATATGAACACCTGTACCAATATTTCTGTAGAAGGTTCCCCAATTATGAAATGTTTCTTTTGATTAAATAAATTTTATCAACCTATCATCGCATCTGTGTATTCAATATATTATGAACCCGAACGCACGCAACAATATTAGTACGAATTTTGTACATATGTAAATAATTTTAGTAAAATTATGTGGGAAATTGTAGTTTTTAGTCCAAAGGGGCTTTGTCCCTGAAGGACTATTGTTTTCGTTTTACGATTTTACGTTGGTTCACTATATATGTCCGTTTCACTTTTCAAACTGTTGCCACCAAATGTTAGAGTCCTGCATTAACTTTTGAAGAAATTAAATAATGAAAAATATGCATAAATGTATGTATATTTCTCGCTTTGTGATAAAACAACGGTACATAGGGTCATCGAATTTTGAATGACGCAAACGTCCTACGAATACGGACATGTGGAAGACCAAATTTTAAATTTGGAATTTGTTTTATTATCGATTTTCGTAAAACTTTACGAATTTTTGATTTACAAACTCAAGGATTTCAGCGAGCAATGGCGACATTGTACGGAAAAATCATTTTTATCTCCAGCGCGCGAGACTGTGTATCGGAAATTTTAAAGATATGCTCAATTTAAAACTATTTTGCGATATTGCTCTTGAACTGAATTTTATGGTTAATGTGCGAAGAGCATGATATTTAATAAATAAAGGTAACATTCAAAATGTTAAAAAAAAAAGCCCCTTTGAACGTAATTTAAAATCTTGTAGAGACATTAGGATTTTTTAAAAGCAACAGAGATTGAAAAATTAGCAACGCCTTCGCTGGGAATCGAACCATGGACCTCTGAAATACCGGCTCAGTGTGCTGACCACTAGACCACGAGGGCAAGCTAGGAAGGTGGGAGAAATATCTAATATACTCCCCCTTTTAAAGGGCGGCTGGGGTTTTTAGGGGACCCAATTGCCAAATCCTGGGTGCGGAGAATCATCATCCAACACCCTTTTAGTTCGGGGGCCACTGTAGAGACATTAGGTATTTTTCGGAAGCAGGCAAGATGAAAAATTAACGAAGTCTTGGCCTGGAATCGAACCGCGAACCTTTGGAATACCGGCCCATTGTGCAGACCACCACACCACGAAGGCACGCCAAGAAGGTGGGAGAAATACCTTATAATCTGAAACTTTTTTTTTTTTAAATAAAGTAACATGAAAATAAAAGAAGCAATTTTTTGCCATGAAAGTAAGAATACAGGGTAAAGTCTTTTTAACATTGAGTAAACGTCCAGCTCGCTAAATTAGCCAGATACCACCAAGCCGGCTACTAATTCTTGTCGCCAGATTTTGCGAGAAGTCGTCAAAACTTGCAAAAGTTGGAGATTATTTGACGACATTTTGTTGCGCTCCATGTATAACTGTAACTGGTATTGTGATTGAATAAATATAATTAATCTAGATGTGTGCAAAAGTAATCTAGATATGTAAATGTGCTCATATGCCTTCCGGTAATTAAAGAAGTGGAAGCTACTAGAGATTTCTCGGCAGCGAGGTGAAACTGTATAAGACGGGAGAGACCATCAGTTCCCAGGCCCACCAGCGGCCGAGCGGTAGCTGAACACTGGTAGTTTGGTAAGTGGTTTAAATCCCGCGAGCGGGCTGGCTGCAAGGGCATTTTCGTGGTTTTCCCCATATGTAACGTGTATACGAGTCAGTTTCCCTTAGAAAGAAACAAGTTGAGAACCAGTGTACTAAACAGAGCGGAGAATTTGAAAAATGGTACCGTTACTTTTTTTGCTGAGTTTTCCGTCGTTCGCCAATGCCCAAAATGACTATGGCATTCATCTCCTGGCTCTCCTTGCGCACTGGTGCGCCAGAACTATTGTGAAATTGAGCATCGTAAGGAAAGCAACCCTCATGAAGGCTGCCGGGACATTCATGTTAAAATCTTAATCTTGGCGAACAATCGCCAATTTACAGAAAGGTGGCAGCAACATTTTTCTTCAAGTTAACGATCTTTCGCCAAACGAGGTACAAGTATAAATGGATGTGACACTCGAATTTCAACACTGGTCGTACTGTTCACCATTAGTCACCACTGGTACACCCAGGAAGGTCCAATGGTCACCCCTTCCCTACCAACAACTTCTTGAAAAGGATTTTGACTCACCGTTTATTTTGAATGCCGCTTTGCCGCACAGACACTCTACGCTTTCAAATATCCATGCCTTCTCCGGGATTCGAACCGGACTTTTAGATACGGCATTCAGAGTCACTAAACTTTATTTTCACTACAGACGACGCCAGGCAAGACTCAGACACGGGCAAAAATTAGGTCAAGGTAGATATATTAATCAACAATAAACCATCCATAATTGCAATTACAGGTTTCCCACAGCAAACGAATTTAGTAAAATTGTTAGAGAATTAGTTAATAAAAAGGGCCCAGGTTTGGAAGCATTGATAACATAATGGTAAAAGAACTGCACAAAGAATTATCTAATGTCCTGACGACACTGTGCAAAATGTGCTGGAAGCTGGGACATGTTCCGAGGGATATCAAAGTAGCGAAATGGGCACTATTCCATAATATGGGTAAAAAAAAACCCTTTACCCAAATTCTTACAAGCCAGTAAGCCTTTTACCGGCTATCAGTAAAGTATTAGAGAGGGTAATCCTCTCATAAGCTAAATTACTTCCTAGATAAAGAAAAGGTTATTCACAAAAAGTAGTTTGTATTTCGTAAGGGACCATGCAGTCAAGAACTTAACTGGATATTATCGCTAAAAGTATCTGCATCGTAATAGTATCTGCATACTATTACAGTCTCCATCGACATTAAATGGAAATTCTTAACATCTTAAGATCTTACCTGCAGGAAAGAGCTATTCAAATTATCACCAACTCTGAAATACTTAAAAAACAAGGACTGGATAGAGGTTGCCCCCAATGTTTCTGCCTGGGGCCAATATTCTCGAATATTGCTGCTATTTCGGCTTTCCAGGTCTTTGAGGGCTACGAATACGCCCATCTACAAGCCTTCAAGATGATTTCTTATTAATAGGCGCTGGAAGGAAGGATGTGGAGGCAAAAACACAGTACTTCTTGGATACTTCCCTGGGGGGGGCTGACTCATGAGAATTCCTGAGAGGTACTGGCTAGGATCTGTACTTAGGCAGTCTCAACCACGGGGGTATAAAATTTGTCTTCACAGGACTACAGCCCAAGTTTATTCTCAGGTTGGTTCAGGCTTCGCAGAGACCGTACTGGTACTGTCGTGTCTGTTCCTCTGGTTGTGTTGGAGCGAGATTGTGGTTCTCCGACCTTTTCCATGGGGGTTTGGCCCCCCTCAGTCCCAGTGGCGGGGACTGACGAAGTAAGGCCGGGCACCTAGACGATTATTCGATTTCGATGGAGTGGTGCCCGGAAGCAAAGATGACCCAGCGAACATTTTTGTATTTTCTAAAGCGTTTAATGCGTGTCCGAGGCTATGTATAAAGCCGGGCAGGGGCTGTGGGGTCTGCGCCGGCGTTGAGAGGGCCTTTGAAGCTTGGATACATTAACCCTGTATGGCAGACCCGTGGTCATCCTTCAAGTCGGAGGTCCTCGCCTTGGCGCTCTGTACCTCTTGGATATTTTTGCAAAGTGGACTAAGAGCCACAAACTGTTGATTTCCCCTTCCAAAGAAAAACTGTTGCAAATAGGTAGAAAGGGCCAACTGAAAACGAATTACACAATTAAGCTCCGCGGGATTCGATAAAACTCTAGGACTTCGATAGATAAGGTTATCCAACCTTATTTACTTGGGTTACACAATCAATAATAGACTTTTCGGGACCTCCCACCTTAAGGAGTTAAGCAGAAAGTCAGTATTCTTACGTATAATGCTTCGAACTATTGCCCTGCGTTGGAAAGTCGATACGAAGCTCTTGAAACTATATTTCGGAACCATTACGGAGATAATAGTTCTCTATGATGTAGCAATTAGGAGGGCAAGAATTAACTATACATATGAGAAAACAACTTTCTATGGTGCAAAGCCTGCAATTGCTGCTAATTTCTAAAGGTTACAGGATATTGCCTAATTTGGCTCTTCAAGTCCTGGCCCCTTGATCTAGAGGAAGAAAGGGAGGCAAACATAACACTTGCTCTAAACACCAAATTGGCGTTGAATTTGGGAGAGAAATTGTTCACTTGGAATACGAACTTCAAAAACAACAGTTTCCACGCTACCCCCAACTACAAATCTATCAGCATAAACCATGTGTCAGCATGAATTATATGAACTATCAGCATGAGTTTTGCTGCTCCAAAATGGAACAGCATTTCAGTGTATACTAATTGTCGAAAACAGGAAGTGGTACCGGAAGTGCTTTCTGCATCGTAAAAGTCATACATTCTTTGACAAGACATTTATGTGATTAAAACACAATGTTTCAGTATGAACTGACAGTGTTATTTGGCAGCATTGTCAGTATCGCAGCGCTAACAAGTCCGACACTACTTCCATAATCACTGATTCAGCTTCCAGCCTGGAAGCTATAGAGGGGAAAAGCAAAAATGGCCGATGTCCACATTATCAGAAATGCTCTATTTCGACTCCTGCCAGATAAGCTAACGCGACTGAAACAGATCTAGCCATATCGGCAGCTAACAACTCCAGTCCTTTAATGCATTCAGAAAAGACGCCAGTTTCCTACCGGAAGAGATAACAATGGTGAAACTCATGGGAAAGGGTCAAGCTCTCTGGGATACTTCATCAACGGGAAAAAACTCACAAGTTCTTTCCGAAACTTAGCCTTGAACAGAGAGTGTACAACAGTTTTTTTCACGCAGTATTTTACAGACCATGAGCCTTTCCCGAAATATTTGAAGCATTTTGAAATGGTTATTTCGGTACTTTGCCTGTACGGAAGAATAGGTGATTCTGATCACTATCTCTTCAACTGTAATAGCACGGCAAACTGTCACCTACGGGACCCAAGTGTTCAGTACTGGTCACAGTGCGCAGATAAACTTCTCAAAGCTACCCCTCTGGAAAGGAAAACAGTAAGTGTACTATTGTGCTTCCCAGTATGACACTACTAGTAGACAGCCATAGTAAATAATTATTGGCTTCGTTTCAGCAATGCACTGAAGCCATGTATAATATAACACGTATTTAATCAAGCGTCTTTATCATATTTTGTTTGCATACATAATGCAGTTTATATGGTAGTGAAATCATTCAGTATTGTGGCAACATGCATTAAATTGTATATAATTGAGGCTTTTAATTGTTTTATTGTTTGTATATGTAATCCAGTTTTATTATTATCCACATTATTTTCGTTAATGCAGTACTGAAAAGAGTACGTTACTGCAACTATGTTCTAATTACTTGATATATAAGTAACAAAGGCGCATACACACATCTTGAAAAATATTTAGTTCTGCCTATGCAAGCTGTAATAACATTATCTACACTGGCAACATAAAATCAATACCTACGTGTTAATACACGACTGTGTAACTTAACTGTATATATAACTATGTATTTTGAATAGTCCTTGTTTGCCAATGTCCTTTTTTTTTAAACTTTGGAATTCAGCGAATGCCTTCTGGACCGCTACCCGAGGCAGGGTTTGGCTGTTAAAGTGGATACCTCTGGCAGTGTGACATTCCACTGTTAGACGTTTCTTAAAAGGTTAAGGTCAATGGTCATTCTTGGTGGCATTTACGTCACTAACCACTATATCGGATGGGAGGCAAGGGTGACATTGTTGGCATTTTCGTAAAGTTCGGTATCATGAAGAAAGCAACCCCATCAAGGCTTCCAGTGCACACATAGGAAGATCTTAATCTTGGCAAACAGTTGTCTACTTGCATAAAGGTGCCTGCATCTTCATAACATTTTACAGAATCCTCCGGATGTCACGAAATTTCGCAGTTTCTATGCAATGAGGTAAAGAATTAGGTCCAACAATTACGAAGTGACGAATAGCTAACCACGATGGAGTTAAGATGATGAATTTAATTTGCTTCAAAGTATTTTATATGTCGATATTTTTGTAACTTTAAATCTTTTTGTCTTTAAATCTTTTTTATGTGTTTTTAACGCGATAGGTTTGTTTTTCGATTTGTCTTTAAATCTTTTTTTTTATCATTTAAATTTATCACTTTTTGCTGCATGCATTCTATAATTATGATGAATATTACATCTATTTTAAATCATCAATATTAGGTTACAGAGCAGGCACTAGCACCTCGGGAAATCCCGATAGTCCCATCCGCCCTGTTTACGGGCAGAGGAATGCCGCCACACTGGGCGGCAGAATTTAATGGCAGCACAATTTTTAGAATTTAGGAGCCACGGAGTTTGCACCTAGCGGCAAATGTCCTAACGTCGGCCCTGCTTACAAGATCCGTGAGGGAAGCAGTTGGGAAAGTTTAGTAAAAAATAAACATGAAATAAATCATGTAAATAATTACTTGTAACTATAAACTGAAGAATACTGCCTGTCAATTCGGAAACCATTAAAATGTTTTTAATTTTTTTTTTTTAAATTGAGTATCAGTTTAGTGATATTGTAGAGACATGAGGTATTTTTGGAAGAAAGCAAGATGAAAAATGAGCAATCGCCTTCGCCGGGAATCAAACCACGGACCTCTGGAATACTGGCCCAGCGTGCAGAACCATTACACCACGAAAGCATTCGAAGAATTTTATTACTTGTAACTATAAACTGAAGAATACTGCCTGTCAATTCCGAAACCATTAAAATGTTTTTAATATTTTTAAAAAAATTGAGTATCAGTTTAGTGATATTGTAGAGACATGAGGTATTTTTAGAAGCAAGCAAGATGAAAAATGAGCAATCGCCTTCGCCGGGAATCGAACCACGGACCTCTGGAATACTGGCCCAGCGTGCAAAACCATTACACCACGAAAACATTCGAAGAAGGCGGAAGAAATACCTTATACACATCCCCTTTTAAAGGGTGACTGGGGTTTTTACGCAGTGGCTAATCGCACCGACGGTGTGAATACCTAAGAGGCTATTCACACCACCTACGTTCGCACATGCGTACAAACAGCTCAAGTACCAGCATTTTACGCCGATTTCCGTAAGGCAGGCGGTAGCAAGAGCGAAGGATGTTAATAGTTCACCAGTAAGAGAATAATTTGCAAGTAATAATTATCGGTTACAAAGACGAAGTCAATCTATATACATGATAATATTCAGGAAATGATTAGATGAAATAGGGACTTAATGATGGTTCTAATTGCAAGCGAGGACGTGTAATTAGTTAAAAAAATCTTTAATGTATTGACAAAAAGGCTACAGAAATTGCTTAAATTCTTTTATATAACTGAGGAATTTTTATGCAAACTTAGACCCTAGTCTTATAGGATTGTCAGAATTTATTATTCAATAAGAAAACTTACTGAACATTATAATATTCTCATATATTCATCATTTTTTCAATATGCACACATGTTTATAGTTTTAAATGCCATATTTCAAAATCAAAGTTATTTATGAAATAAAACCTTATAAAATCTTATAAATCATTTGTGTGTGAAAATTTTTAAATCTAAATCTCTTACATAAAATTATTTCTGTCTTTTAAATTACATCCCATCATTTATTTCAATTTAATTTATTAATGTGGTTTTACTAATATTTCAGACTTCTTTGAAATACTGTTTGTGTCCTAAAAATGCGAAGTATTTCCATAAAATATATAAACAGGCATACAAAATTGATAATAACCAGTATTATATGATTAATTATTCATTTAATAGCTGATTTAATCGCTTTTAACTTATTTCATGTCTAAATATTCTATACAGAAATCATCTGTCTAATTTTTATTATCTTTTCTCAGACAATTTTTAGAGGATATGAATTAGTCTTGATTGTACAAAACACATCATTAAAGCTAAATGTATTCTAAGAAGTACAAAAAATGCAAACAAGATTTTGTCCCCCCCAAATCAGTCATTTAAACTATTCCAACCGTTTAGGAAAACGATAAACATTGTGAACATAAAACTCTGCCCCTTTTTATATATACTTTAATAAAAGGAAATGCGTTCCTTCTTTTAATATATAAAAGAAAAGGAACCCATTTTCCTTTCTAAACTTTTTGAAAGTCGCCAACGCTTAAAAGATGATAAACTACACCAAGATACGTAACCCGCCTTTTGAAAAAAAGATTCACTACAACACTTAGGCAGTTCGCGTAAGTAAAATCCGTTCTTTTCAATTGGGTTCAAATGCTGGATCCGACAACTCAATGCGCATGCGTGGTTAATGTTCGTGCGAATAGCTCAAGCGGCTAATCGCACCGCTGGTGCGAATAGCATCGGCCGGGTTTTTAGGGGACCCAATCGCCAAATCCTAGGTGTGGGGAAACCTCATCCAACAACCTTTTAGTTCGGGCGCCACTGTAGAGACATTTTTTGGAAGCAGGTGAGATGAAAACTAACCCCTTCGCGCCGACTGTCACGTCTACGTGCCAGCAACGAACACACTCACCTCCCGGCCGACACGCAGGCGTGCCAGAGCATTTTCCCGTTCACTACCGACTGTCACGTATTTGTGCCAACGTCCTAGAACGTTTGAAAAACTATAATTTCTGCCACAAGATGGCACTGTATGTCCATATGGTTTCATATACATGCACATTAGACCTTCTACTCGAAATTAGAGAAGCATGACTCACATACACATGTTTTTGATTATATAAACAAACGGGGAAATAAATTTTTCCGAATAGCGTGATTTATGACGTCTCTTTAAATCGCAGTTTGTTCAGTTGCAGGTTTGCAGTTCAGTTTTTATAAAATAATTAGATCATGTTAGACGTGAATTCTTTTTGTTTTTACCGTTGCAATGTCGAAGCGTCGAAAATGTTTAACAGAGCATGAAATAGCAGAAATGATGCAAAATATTTCAGATATTGATTCTGAAATTCTGATATTCTGATATTGATTCTGAAAGAGTAATTGAAAGACATATTCCAAAACTTTGTTCAGAAGACACTGATAAGAAAATGAGACGACGATGCTTCGTTTGTTCACATTCCCGGAAAAATCCTCCAAAACGGCAAATGAGTTATTATGAGTGCAAGGAATGTAACGTAGGACTGTGTGTAGATCCCTGTTTTCAAATTTTTTAATACGAAAAGAGGATTTTAAGTAATATATTTAGTTTTCAGATGTAGAATGTTAAAAGTCATAAAATGGTGAGTAATGAAAATAAAGTGTGTAAAATATGCATTTAAAAAAGAAATAAGGTAATTAAAATATATAATATAAAAATATCTATAAAGCATAAGCCGTTTAAATACTCTATAGAGCATTATTAAACAATGCGTTGATACTTCGGAAATTTCATGGATTTAGGCTTAGTAGCAAAAAAGCCCCCGGCCCTGGACAGACGCTCGTGTAAGACACTGCCGGCCTCCGCGATACGATAAGCGCGCGTTTGCGCTACCCGGCGCGAAGGGGCTAAGCAATCGCCCTCGCCGGATATCGAACCACGGACCTCTGAAAAACCGGCCCAGCTTACAGAACCACTACACCACGAAAACAGGCTAGGAAAGTGGGAGACCTTATAACTGCACATACTATATTTCTTTGCATAAAATGGCATTTTATTGTGTTATTACAGTATTTTACTGATTCCTAAATAGCTTCATGTGCATCAGAAGTTGATGTCACAGCGGCCATAAAGCTGGAGTTAGTTATAGTTACACCGCACAGCTAATTAATTGGTTAAATCAATGGTCTGAAACTGGTGGCCTCCGAAACAAATTTACACGGCCCTGGAATACATTTCCCGTAATTGGCATTATTATCATCATCATTATTACAATAAAAAGTTTAAAATTTTAATGATACGAGGCTCAATTTTGCATTTTTTTCATTATCAGTTAAAACAAATTAGTTTCGCTCCATAAAATCGAAAAATGAAGCTGAAGCGTTGTGACCACTGCTAGCTGTAAAGTTGTTAAACAAAACTGGTAAAATTTAAACCAGACAAACTTTAACATTTAACAAAAGGAATTTAATTAAACACAAACACTACATAAAGAAAGTTACATGACAAAACTAACAAGAAGTAACACAAAGAAATATTACTCAAATGAAAATAAAAAGTTCATGTTCATAGTCCTCTGCCGAAACTCAAACTAAATATTTCGAGCGTAGGTGTTTTGAATAGTGTCCGATAAAGTGGCGCTGCAGTACATGAGGCTGTTTGCTAGCGTTCGTTACAGACTCCCCCTCGGGCTCTGACGATGTCACGGCAAAGAGTCCGTGTTTGACAGTTCAATTTTGCGAGGTCTGCCTCTTTTCCTTATGGAAGTCACAGGACCTAGGTCTTTCGATGGAGGCAGTTTATATGGTCTCATCATATTGGTATGATAAGTATCTTACACTTGATCAAGAGTAGCAGAATCTGCAATGTCATCTGCAATATGTTGTGGGAGATCTGTTAGTAATCACTAGATAAGGACCTTCGCGCTTCATAAATTTTTTACTTTCCTTATGTATGGATTTACTGATTGGATGTATATACTTTATCCATACTTTATCACCAGGCTGATAGTAAGTTTGTCTACGTCTTCTATCAAAGTATTCCTTTGTCTTGTTTTTGTTCGACACGCTCCCTAATTTGAGGTGTCAAACGAGCGAATTCTTTCAGATACGGCGTAATTTCAGCAACAAAGTTGTCGTTTTCAATAAGTGCTCTTAAATCGTGATTAACGTCATCCGTCGTCCTAAGTTCTCTTCCGAACTGCAAATAAGCAGCGGTATGACCTGTAGTGTCACATATTGCTGTATTCATGGCTAAACGAATCATGGGCAGTTTTTCTTCCCAAGTATCATGAGCATCACCGACTATTATAGCTAGTTTCGGTTTTAAATCTCTGTTTTTCCGTTCGGAGGGATTCGCTTGAGGGTGATAAACAGGAATAAGTTCTTGTTTAATACCAAGGAAGTTACAGGTTTGCTGCATTACCGCACTAACAAATTGTGTGCCATTATCACTAATCAACCTTCTTGGTAAACCATAACGTAAGAAAACTTCTTCAATTAAGATTTTTGCACAGTTTTTCGCAGTGGATTCTTCCAAGGCGAAGATCTCTATCCATTTCGTACTGGTGTCTTCAATAAGAAAAATCCATTTTTTCCCAGTTGGAATTTCTGAAAGTGGGCCAAAAAGGTCTATAGCACGTGTTTCAAACCTTTGTGCATACACAGGTGTTCGAAGTAATCCGGCAGGTTTCTGGTTATTTGGCTTATACCGATTGCACTCAGCACAATTTTTCACGTATTCTGAGATATACTTTCTCATACCAGGAAAGTAATACCTGGAGGCAATCTTATGGTACGTGCCTTCAGCTCCACAATGTCCTGCAGTGGGGGAATGGTGATACTGCTGTAGTACTCGTTCTCGCTCTTGACAAGGGACAACTAACTGAGCCTCTTCAGAGTCTGTGTCGAAAGAGTAACGATACAAAACTCCAATTTACATAATTTTCATCTTTTTTGCCACTCTCAAAACAATCTATAATCTTCCTTACATCTTCATCTTTCATTTGTTCCTCACGAATGTCTTTAGATTTTCGGGATGGTAAATCTATAGAAACAGCATTTAAATCACAAAATCATTATTTGCATAAGATGGTCTAGAAAGAAGATCTGCTGTAACATTGGATTTGCCTGGAGTGTAGACAATTTTTGGATGATATGACTGGATTTGAAGGGCCCATCGAGCCAAACGACCAGATGGTGATTTAATACTCATTAGCCATTTAAGAGGTTGATGGTCAGATGCAATTATTATTTCTTGGTTTTCTATATAACCGCGAAACTTCTCAAGAGCCCAAACTACTGCAAGAGCTTCTCTTTCGGTAGTTGAATAATTTCTTTCTGCTGAGCTTAGCAATCGACTTGTATACTCAAACACACGTTCCTCTGGGCCTTCTTCTTGGATAAGGACTGCTCCTAAAGCATAATTACTGGCATCTGTCCTAATGATGAACGGTTTATTTCCGTCAGGTTGAGATAACACAGGCGATGAAATCAACCTTTTTTTCAACTCTTCAAATGCTTTTTGTTCGGTTTCACCCCATGTCCACTGTTTGTTCGTTTTGGTTAAGTCACTAAGGGGTCTAGCAACTTCTGAAAAATTAGGGACATATCTTCGGTACCAGGAACACGTCTGTAGGAAAGACTGAATTTGGTACGCATGAACTTTACGCATGTTGGTTTAGGAATTTTCTGAATGGAAGATACTTTCTCGGCATCTACCTCTACACCGTCTTCTGTAATCCTGTAAGGATCTTAAGTTTTACTAACGTTTATTTTATTTTAAATCTTTACTATCACTTCTTATTTTCTACTTCCGGCCAGAATTATAAGCGTGAAGGAGTTTTATGCAAAGTTGTCTGGCGAACGCCAAGTATTTAAGTGTGGCCTTTTTGCCAAGCAGAAGAGAGGAAGCCGTGAGTTCGAAGCAGGCCGCTTACCTTAGAAGTTACGCAGTTGCTACTTTGCCTTCCAGGCCAGAGGTTTTAATCCTCTTGATAAATTAAACGTATTGTAGTGTTCACAGTCTCTGTGCTACATACGCTTTCTGTTATTATAAGGCCAATCTTATTCTAAAGTTAAATTAGAGTTTAGTTTTATTTTGATATCTTTTAAGTTAGACCCCGAGTGGAGGGTCATTGTATTCCGAAGTACGGAAGTCATTGTATATAAAGAAAAAAATAAAGGGTTTTGTATACCCTTCGTCTGTATCCTGTCTACTTACTACAATTAGTGAACATAGCTTTAGTAAGCTCTCTGTTCTAGTCAGGTCATTGTATGTTTCCGAAGAAGGTTAGAAGAAACATTGAACCTGATAATCCAATGACCTAAATACTTCACTCTGTCACAAGCAAAATGGCATTTGCTCCTGTTAGCATTTAGTTTAAACACAGAAAGTCTTTCAAACACTTTCCTCAAATCTGATAAATGTTTACCAAAGGTTTCTGATAACACTATGATATCGTCGAGATATGACAATGCAAAAACATCTGTTAATCCTGATCTAAATTTATCAATAAGTCGTTGAAAAGTTGCAGGCGCGTTCCGCAACCCAAATGGCATTCGCAAAAACTTGAAAGTACCAAATGGACAAACAAAAGCAGTTATCTCTTGATCTGCTTCATGAACTTTTGATGATAACCTGCTCTTAGGTCAATGATAGACATGTATTTCGTTGATTTTGCTTCAGTTAGCAAATCATCCATTCTTGGTAATGGATAGGTATCTGGAACGGTTTGGGAGTTTAATTTTTCGATAAGCTATACACAGTCTGATGGAACCATTAGGTTTAGAGACCAACACAACAGTACTCGCATAGGGTGATTCGCATTCCTCAATGATACCCTGAACTAGTAAGGAATCTAGCTCCTTTTTAGCAACTCTTTCTTCGCGGGTGTCATTCTATATGGTGGATCGGCAACAGGTAAATTATTTCCGGTCTGGATTCTGTGCTCAATATAAGGAGTAGGCTCTCCCCCTGGCTGAAAGCTAGTTTTATACTCTTCTAACAATGAATTTAATTTCTTCCGTTGTTCTCTCGTCATATGTTTTCCCTCCTCATATCTCAACTTCACGGATTCGGTTGCTTCAGTTATTCCAACAGGAGTGTCAGCAGACGTTCTTGTTTCTGGAGATGTTACTTTCAGAGATGTTAGTACGTTTGTAGTCTCTTTAGCCTCAGATGGTTCTTTGTAAAAGGGATACTGCTTCTGTGGATTTTCACTAAAATACCAAGTACCATTCTGGATGTTGAGCACTATTCCCGCAGCCTGTAGAAAATCAGTTCCAAGTAACGTCCTGTTACCTTTTGCTTTTGGCAAAGCAAAAAATTTCATACGGACTATCTTTCCTTCAACATTAAGCTTTACTACTGTAGTCAAAGCTTGAACATTTTTTTCCTTGCCATCAGCTAGTACCATTGTAATGTTTGTTGTTTTAAATCTAAATCCTCGATCTTGTAACAACTTATAAAATCTTTCTCCTGCAATAGAATTCGATGCTCCTGTATCAGCGCAAAAAGCTGCTTTTTCACCACAAACAGTTAAAAAAATGGAATTGGACAGTAGATCGGATGATTCAACTGCATACAATTTTGTACGATTGACGACAGTTTTAACTTCTTCTTTTAACTTATTACACTTATGGCACTTTGACTGTATGAAACTGGGACATCCACAACCATAGCAATGAATAGAAGTTTTCCTTTATTGTCTAGATTTAGTAAATTTTGAATTGTCAACGTTTGTATTTTTAATCTGGTTAACGTTTTTAGGATTACTAGTTTTAGATTTTCCTTCTGGAACAAATTTAATATTTTCTTTACAATATGGTTTCTTTGCATTGGAAGATCCATTTTTCTTCATGCCAAGTCTTACATTTTCTTAATAATCGAGCTTTACTGCGAGCTCGAACGGATTGTTCATTTCTGATAAACTGTCCACAAAATGTTCTCTTACTTCGAGAAGTGTTCTTTTCTTTATTTGATCTGCAATGATCAAGTTTTGTAGCTGCTCGAAACTAGAGATATTCAATTCTTTAATCCATCCTTCAAAATAAGATTTCAATTCAAAAGCAAAGTCCTTCCATGTAATTTCTGCAGATTTTCTATGCTGAGAAAACATTTGTCGAAACCTATCAGCTGTGAGTCTATATCGCTTCGAAAGCATTGCTTTTACTTTTGCAAAATCTTTAGAATCCTCTTCGTTTTCTCTAACAACTATTTGATTTATTTCAGATGGTAATGATCCAATCAAGTATGGGATCCAATCAGTTTCAGGTATATTTACGAATTTCAATTGACGCTCAAACATGGTCAGATAAAGTCCTATCTGATCTTCTTTTGGGTTAAACTTTGGAAGAATGCGACTCAAATCAAATTTAAGCTGATCTACTTGAGAAACAGATTCCTTTGGCATATTCTTATTAACTTAAAGTTGGAGTTTAAACTTTTTCTAATTCAGACTCGCGTTCCTTGGCTAATCTTGCTTCTATTGCTTCTTTTTCAGCCCTATCTTCAGCTTCTTTGTCGGCTTTTACGCGATCATCGATTATATTGCTTAACATATTTTTTGTAAATTCTTCATCATAGGTTTTAGAACTCGTTATCAGATCTCTCAATTGCACAACTTTTAAGTTATCTGCAACTTGTAATCCAAGCTCTAAAGCTAGTAATTTAAGGTCCTCTTTATGGCCCTTTGCCTAAATACGCCATCTCTAAGGGGATTTATGTAAAGTTTTTTTTCTTTAAATAGTTGAAAAAGTCTCTAATCTAATTTAATATTAATTTAATATTGTTCACTGGCAGAAGTTGTAAGAATAGGAAAAGGAAAACTATTAAAATTTACTATATCTTTTTGATTTCGAATATATCTTCAGTAACAACTTAGAACAATAAAGAAATATTAATATTTTTTAAATATATTTTCAACACAAAATGCACAATAACAACACCTTTGTAATCAGAAATTTCTTAAACAAAATTGCTCTTGTATGCATATACATATATCTTGAAAAATTAGAAATAATTTCAACAGTAAATATTTAAAATGTAACACAGTATGACCAAATATAAGAATCAAATTCAATCCTTAGCATTTATTATATGTACGTTTAAGCAATGAGGGTTTAATTTAATAGCAATGGAATATACTTTCAAAAATTTCACATAAGCAATATCAAAATTCACAGAATTCTAATCATATATTACTCTTTACACATTCGTATAAAAAATATTTTTTATTTACCATACTAGTTTTATTGAGTTGCCAACATCATTAATCTTTCACTCTTAAAATAATGAACGTGAAAGCATATTAATACGACACAAATTCTAAATAAGAGTTATTTACGAGTGACATCTTTTGTTCAAGGACAAATCTTTATTTGGCAACAATTTCTTAGATGGAATAAAATACGTAACACTTATTTCAAAAGCAAGTTTTGTTTTCAGTTATATTATAACCATTTAACAAGATAGAATCAAGCTTTAAAACTTATAAACAATATTAATGCAAATATGAAATCATTGCTACACATTTTAATAACATTAACAAAGAACTACTTTTGCTCTTTTTCTTTAAAAAAAATACGGATGTACCATATAATTAAAGATACATACAGTGTCTCAAAAAAGTGATGGGACACTAGCGCTTTACAAAAGGAAACTGCAATAAAATAAATTTAAAAAACATGTAAAATTTTTTGTGGGTGTGTTTCATACTTAAATATAGTAACAATTATTACATAACATACATTTTCTCAAAATATTAAAATATTAATTTAATAAAAATACAATTGTTTAGAAGGGAGCAGAAAATGGCTCACTTAAGTGATGGGACACTACGTACTATGCAACAAAAATCGTCTGAAGTAAGCAATAAAAATATCTTTTGGGGTATTTATTTTTACTCAAAAGCAATTTCCAATAATTTATAAAATCCTCTGCAGTATTTCTCTCCAGTTTGTTTTGGAATTTTTGTGTTTTTTAGCTCTGTGCAGCCATGAATGCTAAACGAAAAGAAACTTTGCCTGGAATTCGAAAATTAGTTATTAATTTGCATATTGAACGTGGAAAATCTATTAGAGAAACTACTGAAACAGTTATCTTCAGTCATTCAACAGTTTTCAATATCATTAAATGATATAAAAAGAATCATATGATTCAGGATAAAAGAAGACTTGGCCGACCATCAAAGCTATCCAATGGAATAAAGCGAATTATCGTTCGAAATATTTAAAAAAAATCCAAGAATGAGTGCTCCTAAAGTTGCTGCTGATTTACAAGCATTATATGGAGTAATTGTTAATTCTGAGACTATTAGAAGAGTAATTCTATCTACTGGTATCACGGTAGAGCAGCCAGGAAAAAATTCTTCGTAAGTGAAAAGAATAGAAAACTCAGACTGGCTTTCGCAAAATCCAACATAAATAAGAATCCTGATTACTGGAATGAAGTTATATTTGCTGATGAGAGTAAATTTAATATATTTGGTTCTGACGGTAGAATCTTGGTGTGGAGAAAACCCAGGGAAGAATTTCGAAAACAGAACTTGGTGCCAACAGTAAAACATGGTGGAGGAGGAGTTATGGTATTGGGGTGTATGTCGTCCGCTGGAGTTGGTAATCTTGTTTTTATTGAAAGTATAATGGATCAGTACAAGTATATTGACATTTTAAATCAAAATTTCAAATCTTCAGCACGAAAATTGAACCTTCATAACGATTTTAAATTCTACCAGGACAATGACCCCAAGCACAGTGCTTTGAATGTTAGACTCTGGCTGCTGTATAACTGTCCTGAAATAATAAAAACACCCCCACAATCTCCACAATTAAATCCCATAGAGAATATTTGGCAAGAATTGGAATCAAGAATTCTCAAACACACCATTTCTTCAAAACAACAATTAAAATCGGTGCTTCAAGAAGAATGGGGTAAAATCACTCCAGAAATCACAAAAAAATTAGTTGAATCCATCCCAAGAAGATTAAATCATGTTTTAAAAGTAAAAGGAAATCAAAAAAAATATTAAAACCTTTTAAAAACTAAAAGTTTTGGATAAATATTTGATGGAAAAGTAAGTGTCCCATCACTTAAGTGAGCCATTTTCTGCTCCGTTATAAACAATTGTATTTTTATTAAATTAATATTTTAATATTTTGAGAAAATGTATGTTATGTAATAATTGTTACTAAATTTAGGTATGAAACACACCCACAAAAAATTTTACATGTTTTTTAAATTTATTTTATTGCAGTTTCCTTTTGTAAAGCACAAGTGTCCCATCACTTTTTTGAGACACTGTATTTATTTTCTCATAACTGAAATATCATGGGTTGTGATAATATAATTTAACACCTTCTAACTTCCGATGTGATAAAAATACAATCTCAGTTAAGTAATGTTTCGGTTAACACTTAAATATTTATAAAATAAAATAGACTTTCACTCTATGTTAAACCATCACAATGAATGAAATTTTACATAAAATAAATCTTCTACCTACTGTGTAACTGCTTCACACTAAAACCAAGGACTTTGGATTAATCCTTCATATTTCGAAATAGATATTCGAAATTGTTCATATCACCAGAAAAAGCTAGAGAGCTAGAAGAAAAAATTGAGCTCGAGTTTCGGTAAAGAGTAAGACTTTTATTTTAAAATAATTTTAAATTTTCGAAGCCCACCGTTGGGCGGCCATTTTCTTTTTATGTAGCGTTGTGACCAGGGCTAGCTGTAAAGTTGTTAAACAACACTGGTAAAATTTAAACCAGACAAGCTTTAACATTTAACAAAAGGAATTTAATTAAACACAAACACTACATAAAGAAAGTTACATGACAAAACTAACAAGAAGTAACACAAAGAAATATTACTCAAATGAAAATAAAAAGTTCATGTTCATAGTCCTCTGCTGAAACTCAAACTATTACACTAGTTCTAAATAGTTCGAGCGTAGGTGTTTTGAATAGCGTCCGATAAGGTGGCGCTGCAGTGCATGAGGCTGTTTGATAGCGTCCGTTACAAAGCTAATTAAATTTCACTGTGTTATAAATCTCATTCAAAGACTTGAAGACGCAGATTTGATCAACTTTTATTAGTACTTGTTCAAAGATATATATCAGTTACGAGTTTTTTCCATAAGAATAATCGCCTTTGTTTAAAAGTGAAAAGTTTTCTGTGCAGTTAAAAATTCGTAAGTCTAATAAAAGAATCAAATTCACAAATAAGCATCTACAATTTGTAGTGAAGATAATTTCTAGTAATTTTCCCTCAAGGCTTCATACTTTACTGAAATACAAGCGTCATCAAGTGTTATAGTTGAAAGTTATAATAAGAAGTTTGTAATGGTTTCCGTACAAATGTATATATTTTTTACGTATTCCTGTCGGAGCAAAATTTAATAAATAAAAGAAAGGGAAATGGGCTGTATTTATTTATTCTCAAAGGCTACTTAAAAAGTTTTCATAGTTTATTTATTTTTAACTTAAAGTAAGTTATTTAATTATTAACTAAACATATTAGAATTATTTGAAAGAAATGTCAGTATAAGTATTTAATAATAGTGCTTTTTAATTATGTTTATTTGAATTATAAAGTGTAAACAACAAAAATATCCCACAGGTACCAAACTTTAGATTTCAGAAAACAAATATGTATTCGATTTTTTCTGTCCTATATTTGTATTTGAATTTTTGTAACATTGTTATTATTGTTTATATTTAGATTTGAAAAATATTTAATAAGCGAAACTTAAAATGTATTTAAAATGCTTTTTATTTTGTCAATAAAATTTGCTAATTAGTTAAAAAACAATTTGTTTTAGGCTGTCTGTTACATTTGTTCCAAATGACCACTGGGTTTAGAACTAGTTCCAAAGACTTTAATGTTTCTTAATTTTATTTTATTGATTATTTGTTTGAATATTTTACATGTTATTTTGTTACTTTAAAAATTAAGGTATATCATTTGAGAATCTCTGCACTGTAATATGGTAAAGGTATATCTAAATTTGATAATTTATTATTGGAAACAGCAGAAGAAACACCTTGATTTATTTTAAAACTAACAACTTCGGTCGCTGCTGTTCATTTGGACTACTCATTTGTAGGGTTGTTATTGTAACTGGAAGCTAGAGTTTAAGTCCTGCAGATTTGACTAAACTATAGCGAGTTATCGGTACTTCCTAAACAACTCACAAAGTACAGAAAAAGTTTACATAACCTTTTTTATTTTAGTCTCGAACTGAACTTAAAGACACATTTGTGAGAAAGCAAGGAAAACATGCGAGTGGATATTAAGTATTGCATTTCAATTCTTATTTAAAATTTTTCTATTTAACACTTCAAAGAAGGGTTATTGGTGTGACTACTTGAATTTCGTGTGCTGACAAAACAAAAGATTTTGCCACCGGAGGGAAATATTTGTTGCAAGCTTCATTCGTAAGCGATCCGACTTTGGGGGAAAAATATGTACGCCTGCATCTTTTTTTTTTCTTTTTTTTAATTTCTAATAAGTTACTCATTTGGCGTTTCTTTATGATAGAATGATATTAATTCTATTGGCATGTATTAATAATATCAGCATAATTATATATTCGAGGCAGGTGAAGAATAATCAGATTCTGAACTGATGCCTGAACATGTGCCACAGAATTAAATTTAAAAGAAAGTAGTGTTCATCTTCGATAAAATATTTAAAAAAATCACCCCGTGATCTCAATAGCAACATGCTGTTTTTTATACACGATTTTTATTCCATTGAAACTTTTGAATGCAAATTACAAATATATTGTTACGAATTTGGTATTTAAAAAGCTAATGTTAGTTCAATTATAAATTAAATGGTTTTATTTCTCGCGCAGTGCAGCGCGTGACGAATATTAAAAGAAAGCTAAGCCGGAAAATTGAAAATACAAGAGCGCGTGTTTTAAATAAATAAATATCTCTTTTTGATTTCGAGAAAGTACTGGAAAATTCTAGCGCGTGATTTTAAAATCTTATAAAAGGAGGAAAACATCTCAGTTTGTAGTAGTTGCTTAGTTTGTTGTTGTTTAGAAAACTACTGTTGTTGATTATAGCGAATTCGCGGATTAGCGTTCTTTAGCTGTTTTGAATTACGTTCTATTGTACATTTGAGTAGTTAAAAGATAACTACTGTGAGATATTGTAATACTGCATGATAATTTGAGAAAATTTAAGCATTTTTGTTGTAATAATAATAAATTTTTATTCATTTTTCATCGGACTTGTGCATTCATTTCATAACGAACCCGTACGCACGCAACAATATGTTAAATTTTGATCACTGTGACATTCATAAGGAAAAATTCCTTGTTAAGAAAGAAATATTTGAGAATTTTATTTTCCGTTATTGCTAGAGAAATCGAAACAGGAAAATAGACACAGTCTTTTTGTATTTCTGCAGTGTATTTTAAAATAGAATCTACAGGAAAAAGCTCCAAATCTTGTAGTATTATTGTGAATTTTCCTGTCAATTGCGGTAAGCGTTGCTACATTTAAGAAGTATTTAAGAACTACAAATATGTATTTTACATTTAAGAAATCTTTTTGTGTGCATATAACAACAAGTGTAAGCAAAGCAACTCCAATGCCATATAGATAGTTTTGCGAACAAAAAGTCAAGCAAAATAATAATTTAATTATAAAATATTGGAATTTAATTAATAATGGAAAGTATTCAGTTTTAAAATATTGGAATAATTTTTCTTTATAAATTAACGTTGAGTTTAAATTTATTTCCATGCATGTCATTTTGTCATTTTTTTGTAGTTATTTGTTATTATATTAAGAGGGGGGACAGTAAATTCAGGAATCATCCTAAACGGGAAACTTTGAGTCCGCCCCAGGCGGCAAACATTCTAGCCACGCTACTGCATTATTATAATTTTCTATCACTTCCCGCTCCATCTCTTCAATTTCAATTCTAAGCTAAAATTAAAGAGTTGGCTGTAGTTGTTTTAATAAAATAACTTTATTCTTTTCAACTACAAAAAAGTAAAGAGGGGGGGGAATAAAATATTCATTTAACAATTGAATAAAAATTGCAGAGTACTTTTAAAAGTACAATTTAAATTAAAGTAAATATAGTTTTAACATGAAATAAATAAATAGTTCGTTATATTAAGTTTTAGATATATTTCAAATAATAACAACAATTATTCATTAAACTGAAATAATAAAATTATTTTCTCTCTTATTTCATCTCCATACATCCAAAAATCAAATCTATAACCTTACCCATAGGCAGTATAAATGAACTGTCAAAGATGACAACCATTATTCAGTAAAACAAAATAATTTTATCCTTTTTAGTACATATGTCAAAAAGCCAAAGCAGGCGTACAAAACCAAAGCATAAAAAAACACCAAAGCATAGGCAATGCGAAAATAAACCAAGCATCTGTACGACTGGTCGGAAACGCAGAAAAAGGCGCGGATGGTCTCTGTGAAGCGTTTCCTCTGTGTTTGGCTAGCAGTCTGACGTCAAATGTTTAAAACCTTCCCATTTGACATGCAGTATTTTTAACTGATTCCTGGGAAAACATAACCTCTATCAGCCGTAGCTTTTTATAGTTGTATTCTATGGTTAAAATGATTATGATAATGCTCCGTTTTAACACAGAAGATTAAAAAATTTCGATTTCTGTAATTTTAATATAGAAATACTATTAAGAATGAATCTGGTTTTCTGTAACATAATCGATTACATTACAGTTTGAATATCGTAATGTTATCGATTAAAATCCGAAATTCGTCTCTGCATGTGTGGACGTTAGTTGTTCGTTATTTTTATTCTTTTTCTCATGATTGTTTTGCAATGTTTTGATTTTGTGAAGCGTTAGTAGAATAGCAAGTTACGTGCAGAATTATATTTGTCTTCCGTAAGACACAAGTACATGTTTAAAAATTATGAACAAATCACGTTTAACTGTTTATTAAAGCGCGTTTCAAAAATTTTCAATACCTTTTAATCCATAAATTTGTTATACAAATGATTGCGAGAGAGAGAAGCTGTTTCCTCAATAATTATTGCTAAAATATAATTATTAATTTCTGTCATTATTAAGACTTTTACTATGTCAAGCAATATTTTTCGTAGTTTTTCAAAAATATTAATCATTTTCAAGAGATAAACCACATTCTCCAGTGTAATTTTTTTCAGCTGTTTTTATTTATTAAATCTGACTCTTGTATTCGTATTTGAAGGTATTTGCTGCTAGATAATTTTATCCTCGTGAATCATTTTTTCCAATTATACATGATGGAACAGTAAATAAATTACGCAAGTCCTGTTTTAAACGTTGTTGCATAATATCCTTATGATTAACTTTCATTATTTGATATATCTTCGTCACATAAGTACATTTTAAATTAGTTAAAGTCAATTTCAACTTTAGGATATATAATAAAATTTGTTTAGTTATGTCATAAAGTTGATTTCACATAGTGGTGAATATTTTAATTGTCATTAATTTTTCTCTATGCTTTTTATTTCATGGTAGATACAGCAAGGGTACACAGTCAAATGAACTTAAAAAATAAATAAAATGCTGTAATTTAAAAATATTGTCTCATGTATATGTCATATAAAAGTATTCTTCCATTTTTATTGGCTTTTTTTCATCCTTTTTTGTGATGTATTTCTGAATAGCAGCAGTTTTGACCAACTGTTCCAGAGAAAATTGATTGTATTTGTCAATAAATAATTGTCGAAATTCTGTCTTTGTATAATATGAAGGATTGAAAAAGCTTGATAAATTTCAAGAGAGAAAAATCCTTTGCTGTTTACCTTTATTCTGTCTGATCGTTTTACTGTTTTCTTGAAATAAATGAAGTTGCTTCATGAATGAAGCTTCTTGAAATGTATTAATCATTGTAATGTCATGCAAAGAAGCAGTTTGCAAGGTATTTATTTTCAAGCTGACATTGCACTTTAAATTTTTCATTTATGTAACTTTAATTATTTGAATGTTAACTTTGTAATTTGAATGAAACTTGGTTAAAAAAGTTGTAATTTTTAGTACATAGTTATTTATAGTAAATGTTATTATAGACAACTAAAATATAACCTATGTTAGCAATGTGCATTTTTTAATGCATTTTCTGTACTTCAGTATTAAAACAGCTGTTGTACACAATGAATATGTAAAACGTACAGATATTTTATACAGTCGAATGTTTAAAAGTTGCACTTTATAAATTGGTAATTAAGCTGTCTAGTTTTGGTGACTGATTACAGTGACTGCTTTCGTAACATTGTGCTGTGCTTGTGTTAATAGCCATCTAATACTTTTTGAAATGCATTTAGATCTCATAGATATCTCATAAATGTCAAATTATCCTAAACATTATACTGATGAAAGAAAAAATAATCTTTTATTATCTTTCATCGATTTTTACTCTTTAAAATAAAATGGTTTTCATTCTACTGTTATAAATAACACAAAAATATCAGTACTTCCTTATTATCGTGACCTCTGTTTTTTAAACAGCAAAATTATCATTAAATTCATGTCTATTTGCTGATTCTGTTTATTTCTTTGATTACTTGTGTATCTTGTGTTGACTGTATAAATTAGTTACCATCAAACTATGAAAGTTGATGGAGATGTTGTCAAAGTATTATCAATCGTTCCTCTGAAACTCTGAAGGAAGCAACTCCTCTTTATTTTATAAACAATCAATGTTCGACCCACTTTATTTTTGCGCCACATAAAAGGACTTGTTAATTGTGTATTTTGTGCAAGCTTCCAGAAGGTACTTACAGTGTGTTACACTCTACCGCTGTTGTATTGGCAGTTTTCATCTAGCCAGGTAGTGCCCATTAATACTCACTGTAAGTACTTTTGGTTAATCTTTGGAATATGGTAACAGGTAGTTTGGCGACATTTTGGTAAGGTGATAAAGGTTACTAGCTAGGACTTTAGCAGTGTACATGGATAAAGTCAAGAGTGTGCGCAGTGCCATTTTTGTGCAATTCTGGGATGTTTTTTTAAGTGAAAATAGGTCAATGTGTACATGGATACCATGTATGTGCAATTCTTAAAAATGCGGCAAGCAATTTGCAATTCTGCACTTTTTCCCAATTTCGCACCTAATCTTTGTCATGATTAAGCATTTTTGTTCCGTAAAAGTTCTAGCATAAGCGTAATTCGGCTAGCAGATAGTTGTAAAAAAATGTGGAGTTTAAAAAAAAAGGCCTTTACTTCGTGAAAACAAAATGACGTCCAAACAAAAACTAGCAGGTTGCTGTAGCAGGGTTGGTCGCCAAAAAATTGCCAAGTTATCATAATCCAAAGATTAACCGTACTTTTCTGTTATCACGAGCGGATTCAGAAATGTATGTGTGCAAATATGTACATATGTATGCATATGTTCATCTAAAGAGACATATTCAAATATACATGCATGCATACATACATTTCTGAATATAATCCCAATAACAGACAAGTACCCACTTTTTCTCGATGGTAAGATACAAGTTTAAAAAATTTCCATTGCTTGTTGTTCTCCAGAAACTTGTTTTTCAAAATGCTAGAAAACGTACAACAATAACTACAGTCAAAATTCGTTAATTCGGACACCCATAATCCGGAATGATCTATAATCTGGACCTCAAAGCTACAAACTTTCTGCATGACGCATGCGCGTAAGACCTTTACAGCTGCGAATATGCTTGTGCGCATGCACAAAATACGTTTATGCACGACGCATGCGCGTAAGATCTTTACGGCTGCGAATATGCATGTGCGCATGTACAAAATACGTTTACGCATGCGCGTTTAATGTATAACGGACGGTATAAGCTAAGCTAAAATTATCTAATTATCTATTTCAGTTAATATTGCAAATTGCGTTGTTCCTTAATCTTCGAATTGGATCCGGCGTATTATTTTTTGCAGACTGTTAGAGTAATTTTATAAAAGTAAGCTTGAACAATTCGATTATGTCAAATAGAATTTCCCATATATATTTACTAATATGTAAAGTATCTAGACAGCGAAAATATATTTTGAAGTCCATTAAACAAAAGTGGAATTGCTGCAAAAAATGACCTAACCATTCCGAAATCTGTTTATCAATTTCGCGCTGCACTGCGGCGGGGGGAAATGCCGCGGCGCACAATGAATTAGAAGTTGATCTGTCAGCACTATCCTTATCTTCAGGGCAGATGTTTTCATTTTATTTGGCTTATAATTGCTTACTAAATGTAGTATTTCATCTCGATGTATTCCGTTTTTGATATGATTTAAATCAAATTCCTCGTCATTATAATTCGCTTCCGATAGTGAAGAAAGTGACACAGAGGTTATTGAAAACGAAAAAATTTTGATTGACAAATTAGTCGATATTCTTGACACAGCAATTATAGGACTTGAACAGCGGAACTTTGTAACTGAACAAAAAATTATGTCTATTTATAGAATTAAAGAGAAAGTATTATCACATAAAACGAAGCAACTTAAACAACTTACACAATACATAATAAGTAATATAATACGTAAGTACCCTTATTTGATTGTCAGATTACATGTAGAGAACGCATCTCTCTTATAAAACCATTTTTGTCAATGGTAGTTTGACATATGCGACATATGTAATAAAGTTAAGTAATACAAGTTGCTTCTTGCACTATTTTATGGACCTGAAACCACTGGACTGGTTGTCAAAAACGTGTTTTTCTTTCAATAGCCACTTTGTGTGTTATACCTCCTAATGTTTTCATCGTTATATAAAGTTTCATTTAATGCCAATTTTTGCATATTCATATGCAAGGTAAGGGCATATTTCTTGGAAGAAAGATATAGTATCTTCCTCGCATTTTGGTAAATCAAAAATGATTAACATTTATATTGAAAAAATGTTTAACTTGAGTATATTGACTTTTCTCGTAAATGAATGAGTGAACTATACATTATTGCAAATTGCGCTGAAATGTGATATGTTTGTTCATGACTATTTTGATAGCATTCAAGGATGAGAAAAAAATTGACTTCAAACTAACAATAGATTTAGTTAATTTAATGTAAATATAACCAGAAATATATAAATATGTTTTTTACAGCATTTTAATGAATAACAGGAAAATATTTTCTTATGAACTATACACAGAGTTTTTAATGTAAAAGTTAATTTATGAACTGTTCATAATGTTTGGGAATTATTTGGCCAGTGCTGAACAATGCAATACCTAGAGGGCATGCCAATGAATAATAAAAAAAAAATTAGGGGGGACAACTTTTTTTGATGTTTCTATAGATTTTTTTAAGAGCATGGAAAAGGGGGGATTCTGTAATATATACATATTTTTTGCTGATCGTGCTTAAGTATCATCCTCAGTTCTGTCCTTGCATTGCTTGTGCAACTTCATTTTATAATTCAGATTGTAGGGTGCCTCACTCCTCTTGTCTAAAATGAGCGTCGAGGAACTTATGGACTGTGTAGCAACTTATTGCTAAGTTCAAACAAGTAAATCGTAGTTTGAGAAGGGTTAAAATACACTTTATTTCACTCTAATAAGAATAACAGTCAGCCTTTTTCTGAGGCTTACAATAAAGCTGCTTCTCAGGCTTTAACTCAGAATAAGAAACTAAACTGCAGTCAAAAGTCGTTAATTCGGACTCGTCGGGACTTCAGCGATTCCGGATTATAGATCATCAGTTTAAATCTCGTAAGATGGCATGCAGAAATTCTAAAATTAAAAATATGAAACCGTAATTTATGAAATAAAGAACAATTATGATGTAAAGGGTACCAAAATTTACAAAAAAAAAAGGCTTAATATTTATTTGTTTACTTTATTAAACATTTCTTTCAATGTAAGTTGTTTAAGTTGCTTCGTTTTATGTGATAATACTTTCTCTTTAATTCTATAAACAGACATAATTTCTTGTTCAGTTACAAAGTTCTGCTGTTCAAGTCCCGTAATTGCTGTGTCGAGAATACCGACTAACTTGTCAATCGAAATTTTTTAGTTTTCACTAACCTCTCTCTCACCTTCTTCATGTCTTTATCCATTTTTTGCAGCAATTCCACTTTTTGTTTGATGGACATCGAAACATACTTTCGTTTTGTAGATCCTTTGGGAGCTCCAGCATTGGAAATTCTATTTGACATAATGGAAATTTCAAGCTTACTTTTATAAAATAGCTCTTACAGTCTGCAAAAAATAATAAGGTGCATCCAATTCGAAGATTAAGGAACAACGCAATCATCAACATTAACTGAAATAGATAATTTTAGCTTATACCGTCCGTTATACATTAAACGCGCACGCGAAAACATATTCTGCGCTTGCGCACATGCATATGCGCTATCGTAAAGGTCTTACGCGCACACATAAACGCCTATGCGCAGAAAGTTTTTAGCTTTGAGGTCCGGATTATAGATCATTCCGGATTATGGGTGTCCGAATTAACGACTTTTGACTGTATAACTAACTAAAAGAGACTTAGCCAAAGCTAAATGCAAGTATCTAACTTAGGTGGCACTTAATTTAAATTAGCTGGCAAATATCAAAAGGCACATAATAATATGGTCGAGCATAACAGCTTCAAGGTAGACTTGGCACAAAGGCAAACATGCGCTATTCAGGATTCCTAGCTTTTTCTCACAAAGTAAGATGAACCTTTCTTAAATACTTCTTGTATCTTATTTGCATTCAGTGCGATTCTAAAAACTCATTCTGGTAGGAAGTTGTAAGTGGAAACAAGAATTGATAGGAAAGGGACTTTGAAATTAAAACAGCTGTTATAAAATTATGTACTTATGTATTAGCGCAACCACCTTGGCACACCTGGGTATTTTTTACAGAAGGAGAAGGTGATTTCGTGAATTTTCGGATTGCAACTTACAATGGATATGATTACCTAAAGAACTGTTATGTATATAATTGCCATAATTTGGCAACTTTGGAAAAATTGGCAAATTCTACTGAGGTAGTTACAATAATATGTAAGTACCTAAAATTTAAATATATCTTACAGGACATTGGTTTGTCTTACTTGTCAAATGGATGAGAACTTGGTACTTATCGGAAGCACATCTGATTTGTTTAGCTAACCATTTATATAAACTGTCGACAGTAAATAATTGGATTTATAGTGCAGCTGATATTTGCCTTATATACAGGTTGTAATTTTATGCAACAAGGTCTTATCATTTGCTGTATATTCAGAAATATATTGTGTTTAAATCAAAATATTCATCAAGTAATCCCAAATTGTATTTTGCATATGAATAAGCGTAAATGGTTTGGTAATAGTGTAATCATTTTTATTTAGTAGCTTCCATATCACAAAAGCATGGGGGAAATCTGTTAATAAAAATAATTATTTTTTGGCCATATTGCATGACATTCATAATGTATATGGCTGTTCATAAACTCGCAGGGCCACTCTTGTTTTTATTTCTTAAAATAGAAGAAATTAAAGTTTAATCGAATTAAAATTTTTAATAGGTTATTAAATTGGGTAATCTTTGATTATTCACCCAATAATAAGTAGTAAGAATCACTGGGTAAAGTGCTATGTTGCCCAAGGTAGGCAACCCAGAATTTTACAAAAATGTATTTATCTGGCCACCCAGTAATGCTGCCATTACTGGGTGGCCAGATAAATACATTTTAAAAGAAGGACTATTTGGAAAGCTCAAGTAATTCGAAAATTTTAGAATTTTAGAAAAAAAAATTTTTTCCGTAGAAGTTTAATAAATGAAAGATTTGTAATATCATTTTAAAGCTCATATTATTAACACATGTAAATTTTTTTCAAGCAGTGTGATTTAGCTCCAGTAATAGATACGCATCACAATCATAAGAAGTATGTTTTTGTTTAATGTAAACTCAATTAATTCTCGATAAGCTGGTTTAAATTTTTTAAAGAAGGATGTAAGTTCTATTTTCCCCTCGCATTTTGAAATAATTGATTAGCATTTGGAAAAGTTTAAAACAGAGTATTTTCAAAATTACAGCCAGTTGTAAAAAAGGTCATGTTATGCAACTTTGAACGCGGATAAACAGTGGCGATGTAATGTCAGAAATTGTTAGTGATTTAGTTCTTTTATATGCTGTATCCATAATTTGTATCTCTTTATTATATATCTAAATAAAGAACAATCTGTTCATTTAAACTGCTGCCGGAAAGATTGGTGACATCTTCGTTAACTTCCATGTTTGGCAGGATTTCACAGTGAGATCATTTGTTTTTTCCTTTCATATTTAAGGCCTATGAAATACCTGAGCTTTTATGTATAAAATTCACTTCTTGAGATCATATATTAGATATTCCGGTATGTAACATGCATTTATAATTTCAAACTACATTTTTTAATTTTTAAGTTTATTCTCTGTATGATATGCACCCTTTTCTTTACAAAGAAACCTGAAATGACTTACAAAAAGCAAAAAATTATTGACTGTCACGTATTGGAAATATGGGTGAAATCCCAGTAATGTTTCATATGATAGGCAATAAAACATTTGATCTCAAAGGACCAAAAACAGTTCATATAAAAATGAAAAATCTCACCTCACCATAGAGCAGGCAGTACAAATTTTAAAGCCCATGGTTATTTTTAAAAGAAAGACAGTACTGAAACGTAATTTTGCAAATGGTGTTTTCATTCATGTTCACTTGAAAGAATAGGTAGACAAAATGTTGTAAACTCAACATAGTTCAAAAGTCATTAAAATTTTTTTAGTATATCTAACAATGTAGAAGGAAAGAAAATGATTATTTATTTATGGATCAGAGTAACAGTGTTGCAATGATGTGCCTGAAGATGTAACAGAAGACGAATATGATGAAATTTTCATATCAGATAATGAAAAATTTTAAGTTCTTAAGATATGTCATTTTTATTTAAATAAATAGCATTTAGGTGCATGTAGAAATCAAATTTTTGTATGTTCATCTTTTCCTTATTTTTAAATCTCATTTTTACATCTGGCTTATAAAGTGCAGCTATAAATTTGTATCTTATTTTTTGTGTTAAAAGTGCATGGATAGTGCATGGTGTTTTTTTAAATTTCCAAATGGTATTTCTTTGAATACAAAATATACATTCTATGTGCTGCTGTTATTCAAAATATGATTTTAATTATTCTTTAATATTTCAGGTGAAAACTTAAAGCTTGTTAATGCTGAGAGGGCTGCAGCCATCGGCGTGCCCGAAGGGAAACATGAAGAACAACAAGCCCTTGAGCGGGAAACCGACTGGAAATATCACAGCCTCAAAAAACCCCCTTCAAGGTATTCTGAGCACCCCTCGTGGAAATAAGATTGTGAATGACAGATCATCAACCGTGAGTACTAATCTCAAAAAGACATCTACATTATCGAAACCCAACACGAACTGCGCATCAAGCAGTCAAGAAAGTCTTTCTGGTACTGGGACTAGTGTCAGAAGAAAAATATCTGCTCCTGCGAAAGTGCCAGCTGCAGTTAAACTTGGTGTGAAAAATGATACTGCTCCGATTCGTTTGATCAACAATTTACAAATAGCATCTCCCCATTTATCTTCTAGAAAAACTACTTTCAAACGTAGTAACATGAGAAGAGCAGTGAGCAAAGATAGTGTAGATTTGGCGACGAAAGACCGGGAGAAGGAAAATGTGAAAATTGCTTTGGGCAGAAATAAAAATAGTAATAATTGCATAACAATTTTGCAGATGGAAAAAGAGAAAGCCCAGATGGAGCAGCAAATATCAGAGCTTGTTAAAAATGCTGAAAGTAAAAAAGCTGAAATTGCAACTTTAAAAATGGAAATTAGCAAACTCAAGGTATTTAATTTTTTTAAAAATATTTTTTACTTTCTGTGTTCTATAAATATTAATTTTAAAAATCTGGCCACATACAATGAAATATTTTGGAAAATTATAAGTGGACATCATCTAGAATTGACTCAATTTACATGTTTATCTAGCATTTGTGAAGTTAAATTGGGTGATAGTGGTTTAGATATGTCCAGTTTTTTTTTTTTTTTCTTTTTTTTAATTTTCTTAAATTTGTAATTTCTTGATTTATGAAACGTAGACTCTGTATCAGTAAATATATACAAACAAAATCTTTTTCAAATTTTACTTTAGAACAAATATATTATATAAAGACTGCATTAAATTTAAATTTAAAACTTTTAGATCAAAGTTTTCCTACCTTTTTCTTGTACTGACCTCTTTTAAGGAATGGTTTTTTCTTCACCAAATCCCTTCCTTCTTTGTAATATATAGAATACGGTATAATCATAATACAAATAGCTGCACATAAATAACTTGAATATAATAATTAGATTTAAAATGTAAAGAGAAGTTTTGAAAAATGGTTTATTAAATTTATGGTTAGTTAATTGTGTTATTGTAATTTTTAATTTTATAAATTTAAACACGTTTTCAGAAAAAATCACAGACTGTAATTGCATAGATATTCGATTTTAGTTAATGTAATGACTGCATTTGATGCATTGATACAAATTTTTTACTATTTTGCATTAAATTGCTTAATTTATTTCTTAAATTATTTTTTTCAAAAATATTCAACCATTTTCTTGCTTTCTATTCTAGTTTTGCATTCATTATTGTTATTTTTATCATTATTGTGGGGTCTTGCATTTTACTGTTTCATATTGCACTTTTTGCATAAAAGTTATATATCTAAAAAAATTATTAATTAAAAAAATATATTTAATGATTCTAGTGGGTTTTTTTTCATATATTTATTTGGTACTTTTCTGTTTTTCCGGCGCAAACTATAAAAGTCGCCAATAATAGTAAAACTGATGCCAAACGGAATATCTTCGCTGATAACCTTTTAGGCCTCATTTCCAAATCAAGTCGCAGCCATTTCTTATAGATTGATTGTTCCTTTCAATACTGGCATAAAATTACATAGAATATTTACAAAGATAAGGTACTTTTCCGTTTTGCCGGCGCAAGCGATAAAGTCGCCAATAATAGTACAACCGATGCAAACGGAATATTCTCGCTGGTAAGCTTTTATGCCACATTTTCAAAACAAGTCGCAGCTTTTTCTTATCAGATTGATTGTTTCTGTCAATACTGGCATACTATAATTACATAGAATTTTTATCAGATAGTTCAATTTTATGTCTAAGGCCATTTTCGGTAATTAAGTCAATTAGGATGCAATCACAGCTCTTACCCGAAGCCGAAAATATAGAAAAGATAAAGTCAAGGGTTAAATTCATCAATTCTAATAAGGATACGTTAGCGAAGTAAAGCACTGCAGTTTTACATAATTTCTGAGTAAGCTATTCGTACGCATTGAAATATTTCTTGCATTTAAACTTGTGTTCCAAATTAAGATTTAACTTGAAATTAATGTAGATAATTACTGAGAGCATTAGATTTTTGTAGAGTAGTTTACGTGAGATGAGACTGCTTGGAGTCACGTGATATAAACCGGCGAATTAGGATGTTGAACCTTGAAAGTATAGTAAATTCTTAAATTAATGTCTTTTTACAAATTTATTGTCTTTATTTATTGGCTTTTTATAAAGATTTAAGCGATATTAAAATGTTTATGAAGAAATTAAAAGAATTCTTAGAACTAAATTTTTTTAAATATTTTTTATGTGTATACTGTATGTTGTCGCCAATAAAGTCTGCTTGGCGAGATTTGCGCCGGCGAAACGGAAAAGTACCAAAGATAATTAAATTGTATTCCCTAAGACCATTTGTGGTAATTAAGTCAATTAGGATTCAATCACACCGCTCACCCAAAGGTGAAAATGTAAAAAAGGCAAAATAAAGGGTTAAATTCATCAATTCTAATGAGAATGCACTAGCGAAGTAAATCACTACGGTTTTACATAATTTCTGAGTAAGCTATTCATATGAACTGAAATAATTCTTGCATTTAAACTTGTATTCCAAATGAAGATTTAACTTGAAATTAATGTAGATAATTACTGAGAGAATTATATTTTTATAGTGTAGTTTACGTGAGGTGGGAGTCACGTGATACAAACCGGCGAATCAGGATGTTGAACCATGATAGCATAGTAAATTCTTAAATTAATGTGTTTTTACAAATTGATTGTCTTCATTCATTGGCTTTTTACAAAATTATATTAAAATGTTTATGCCTTCAAAATAAAAAATTCTTAGAACTAACATTTGTTAACATTTTTTATGTGTATGCTGAATGTTGTTGCCAACAAAGTCTGCTTGGCTGGATTTGCGTCGCCGAAACGGAAAAGTACCATTTATTTTATACGACTTCTTCTTTACTATGTGATACAGCTTTTATTTCAATAAGCAATTAATTGTAAATTTTATTAACAATTTTTTTGTAATCAATGATGCTGCTTAATTGCCAGTATCATCATGGACCCCCTTTAAAATTTCATCTATCCCAAGGGGGCTCAATATCGAACCCACTGGGAATTCCTGTTTTAGATTATATATATATATATATATAGTTCAGTGTAAGGTCAGACTCTTGTCTAAGCAAATTTTGTCCATTTTGTCAAATATATATGTACAGATATATATAGTTGCTGTTTGTCTTATGCTGAAGCAGAAAAAACTGCTATTGTAATTTTTTGGGTTGAAATAAGTTGACTAACAGAAACATCGAATATTGGCAAAATTGATTAAGTTTGTTTTAACTTATTGTTTAAACCCATTGTTAAATGTTCATTTATTTATATTTTGTCGAAATAAAGAGCTGCCTTGTACAATAATAGCTTAAATGCTGTGCTAATTAAACAAAAATTTATTTTTTCTCATTACACACAGCATCATATGAAGCTTCTGGATCAAAAAATCCCTTTACATTATTTTGCGTAATTTTATGCTTAACTATACAGCTTAGACCAGTTCTCAACGTTCCACGAACCATTCTTTTCTCTCTAGCAGTTTATCTTCATCACCTGTTTGTTGTTATACATATTGGAAGTTGTAATCTAATATTTAAAGGATTATGTCAAAAGTCATTGTCTACGTCAAAATACCTTGCTGATCATACTAAATTTTCAGTTATTAGCAAAGAAATGTATAAAAGTATTTGTCACTAGAAAATTATCTCCTCCCGCAATAACAGCAAACTTAAGCAATTATTTAAAATAAAAATTTTAAAAAAGTATGATAAACCAAATAAATATGCAACTGTGTAAATTAATGTAGTGAAATAAATTACTTTTTAATAAATCAAAGGAATTATTCCTTTTGCTTTGCTAGTGAAATAGTTTGAAAATATGTATCCGTGCATGTGTGTAAGTGTTCCACAACAGTGTTTTAAATTGTGTCAGATTTTTGCTGCACAATATTTTTCAGTGTTTTTAAAATGGAGGTTTCAATCACTTACTGTAACCCCATTTTAAAAATAACTTTTTGTTAAAATCTAGTTTTTATAAATTATGGATACTAAACAGTTCCAAGCTTATATACTGCTGGTGTGTTTGATCTTTCAAAATCCGGGTCTTTTGTTTGCACCTTTTCTGTTTTCTTTCTCTTATGTCCTTCTCAGGAACTGTGATCAAAACTCATTCGTGTGAGGTGCCCCTGGAGCTGTACAAAATTATTCAGCCAGAGTGCAGCGTATTCGGCTGAGTGATTGTCAGATATCGGCTCAATATCTGTCAGATATTTTAAATTTAATATTACTATTTATTCATATTAGAATGTATGTTTCTTTTAAAGAAATTATATTGTGATAGTCACTGGTAGTTCACCCTTGAATACTTTTTATTTGTTAGGCTCTTACTGCAACCGCGCTCTTTGGATGTTAAATGACTCGCATAATTCTCCCCCCTCCCTTGATTTTGAGACAATAAAATTATTTTAATAAAGAGGAGGAAAATGCATTAAGAAATATGGTATTAATAAATTTATCCACTTTAGCAGTCCCACAAGTGCATTACTGCTCATTTCTTTCATTTTCATCTGTCCCCTCCCCCCCAGAAGAAATCAACTCTGAAAAAAAAAAAAAAATGCTGCTTGTTCACTTGTGTATAGGGCATGTTTTGTGCTGAAACTGTATAAGTGGAATTACATTAGAGCATTGATGTTTATTATATTTGCCCTAGTTTAATTTTAATTATAAATTTGCATTTTGTAAAAGGATTTGAAGAGTGATGATGCAGTTGATCAACTGCGACAAGAACTTGAAGCTGTGCAGTCAGAAAACCAGACTCTTAAGGAGCGACTTCTGCAGCTTGGTGTGTCCCTTGAAATGACTGCTCTTTCCGATAATCAGAAAGAACAAATTTTAATACAGAGATCTTTATCAGGATCATTCCTAAATCTAGATAAAAGCCAAGTAAGTAATTTTGTAAAGCTAGGTCTGGTCAAAGGAAACTTTCCAATGTTAAATGTAAAAGAATTAGCAGGAATAATGTGATTTTCATTGCAGAAACAGAATGCATATATTTTACTAATTGTTGTCTCATGTAGAAGTATCATAGTGATGTGCTGTGACACTCGAGGAGGGATTCCCAATCTTTTTCTTGCGCTGACCCCTTTTTTAACCCTTACTACAAATTTTAAAAAGAAAATGAAAAAAAGGGAGGAAGAAAAGACTATGAATTAAAAAAATAATAATAAAAGGTACTTTTCAGTTTTGCTGGCGCAGACGATAAAGTCGCCAATAATGGTACAACTGATGCCAGACGGAATATCCTTGCTGGTAACCTTTTACACCTCATTTTAAAAACAATTTACATCTATTTCTTATCAGATTGATTGTTTCTTCCTATACTGGGGTACTACAGTCAAAAGTCTTTAATCCGGACTCGTCGGGACTTTGGCGATTCCAAATTATCGGTTTTTCCGGATTATAGATGATCAATTTAAATCTGGTAAGATGGCATGCAGAAATTATAAAATCAAAGATATGGAACCGTAATTTATGAAATAAAGAGCAATTATGATCTAAAGGGTATCAAAATTTACAAAAAAAAAAAAAAAAAAGGTTGATACTTATTTGTTTACTTTGTTAAACATTTCTTTTAACGCGCATGCGTAAAGCATACATTATGCATAGTCGAAATTAGAAAATTGCAAGCAGAAAATTATTTGATGTGTATTCGTGATATTTATAATGACGAGGAATTTGATTTGAATCATATCAAAGACGGAGTACGTCGAGATGAAATACTACATTTAGTAAGGAATTATAAGCCGAATAAAATAAAAACATCTGCCGTGAAGATAAGGATAGTGCTGACAGATCAACTTCCAGCTCATTTTGTGCGGCGATGTTTCTTCTCCCCCCACAGAGCAGTGTGAAATTGATAAACAGATTTTCGGAATGCTTAAAAAAACAAAGGGATATGCCTTTATCCATTTTTTGCAGCAATTCCACTTTTTGTTTGATAGACATTGAAACATGGTTTTGCTTTGTAGACAGATCCTTTGGCAGCTCCAGAATCGGAAATTCTATTTGACATAAACGAAAGTTCAAGCTTACTTTTATAAAATTGCTTTAACAGTCTGCAAGAAATAATAAGCCAGATCCAATTCGAAGATTAAGGAACAACGCAATCTGCAACATTAACTGAAATAGGTAATTAGATAATTTTAGCTTAGCTTATACCGTCCGTTATGCATTAAACGTGCATGCGTAAACGTATTATGCGCATGCGCACATGCATGTGCGCGTGTGCAAAAATATTACGCACATGCGTGAATGCCTATGCGTTGACGCATGCGCACAAAGTTTGTAGCTTTGAGGTCCGGATTAACAACTTTTGACTGTATTACATAGAATTTTTACCAGATAGATACAGTTTTATGCCCTAAGGCCATTTGTGGTAATTAAGTCAAATAGAATGCAATCACACCACTCACCCTAAGGCGAAAATATAGAAAAGGGAAAGTCAAGGGCTAAATTCATAAATTTTAATGAGAATACACTAGCAAAGTAAAGCACTGTGGTTTTACATAATTTCTGAGTAAGCTATTCGTATGAAATGAAATAATTCTTTCATTTAAACTTGTATTTCAAATTAAGATTTAACTTGAAAGTAGTGTAGATAATTACTGAGAGAATTAGATTTTTGTAACATAGTTTACATAAGAGGAGATCACTCTCTTACGTACGAGTCCTGGGATATGAACCGGCGAATCAGGTTTTTGAACCTTGAAAGCATAGTAAATTCTTAAATTAATGTCTTCATACGAATTTATTCTCTTTATTTACTGGCTTTTTACAAAATTTTAAATGATATTAAAATGTTTATGCCTTCAAAATTAAAAATTCTTAGAACTAACATTTGTTAACATTTTTTATGTTTATTTATACTGTGTGTTGTCGCCAATAAAGTGTGATTGGCGAGATTTATGATGGCGAAACGGAAAGGTACCAAATAAATTATTATTCCCTTATCTATCTAAGTGAACAAAATACAGTCAGAAGTCGTTAATCCGGACTCATTGGGACTTCGGCGTTTCCGTGTTATAGATTATCAGTTTTTAAATATGGTAAGATGGCGTGCAGAAATTACAAAATTAAAAATAAGAAACTGTAATTTATGAAATAAAGAACAATTATGATCTAAAAGGTATCAAAATTTACAAAAAGAAAAAGCTTAATATTTATTTGTTTACTTTATTAAACATTTCTTTCAATGTAAGTTGTTTAAGTTGCTTCGTTTCATGTGATAATACTTTCTCTTTAATTCTATTAAACAGACATAATTTCTTGTTTAGTTACAAAGTTCCACTGTTCAAGTCCTATAATTGTCAAGAATATCGACTAATCTGTCAATCGAAATTTTTTCGTTCTCAATAACCTCTGTGTCACTTTCTTCACTATCGGAAGCGAATTATAATGGCGAGGAACTTGATTTAAATCATATCAAAGATGGATTACATTGAGATGAAATACTACATTTAGTAAGGAATTATAAGCTGAATAAAGTAAAAGCATCTGCCCTGAAGATAAGGATAGTGCTGACAGATCAACTTCCAGTTCATTTCGTGCCACGATGTTTCTTCTCCCCCCCCACACAGAGCAGTGTGAAATTGATAAACAGATTTCGGAATGGTTAGAAAAACAAAGGATATGCCTTTATCCATTTTTTGCAGCAATTCCACTTTTTGTTTGATAGACATCGAAATATGCTTTTGCTTTGTAGATAGATCCTTTGGCAGCTCCAGAATCGGAAATTCTATTTGACATAATCGAAAGTTCAAGCTTACTTTTATAAAATTGCTCTAACAGTCTGCAAGAAATAATAAGCCAGATCCAATTCGAAGATTAAGGAGCAACACAATCTGCAACATTAACTGAAATAGATAATTAGATAGTTTTAGCTTAGCTTATACCGTCCGTTATACATTAAACGTGCATGCGTAAACATATTATGCACATGCATAAAAATTTTATGCGCATGTGTGAAGGCCTATGCGTTGATGCATGCACAGAAAGTTTGTAGCTTTGAGGTCTGGATTATGGGTGCCCGGATTAACGACTCTTGACTGTATTACATAGAATTTTTACCAGATAGATACAGTTTTATGCCCTAAGGCCATTCGTGGTAATTAAGTCAAATAGAATGCAATCGCAGCACTCACCCTAAGGCGAAAATATAGAAAAGGGAAAGTCAAGGGCTAAATTCATCAATTTTATTAAAAGTAAAGCACTGTGGTTTTACATAATTTCTGAGTAAGCTATTTGTACAAAATGAAATAATTCTTTCATTTAAACTTTTATTCCAAATTAAGACTTAACTTGAAAGTAATGTAGATAATTACTGAGAGAATTAGATTTTTGTAACGTAGTTTACGTAAGATGAGATCACTTGGAGTCCTCGGATAATGAACCACCGAATCAGGTTTTTGAACCATGAAAGCATAGTAAATTCTTAAATTAATGTCTTTTTACAAGTTTATTCTCTTTATTTACTGGCTTTTTACAAAATTTTAAATGATATTAAAATGTTTATGCCTTTAAAATTAAAAATTCTTAGAACTAACATTTGTTAACATTTTTTATGTCTATACTATATGTTGTCGCCAATAAAGTGTGATTGGCGAGATTTATGATGGCGAAACGGAAAGGTACCAAATAAATTATTATTTCCTTTTCTATCTAAGTGAACAAAATACAGTCAAAAGTTGTTAATCCGGACTCATCGGGACTTCGGCGATTCCGGATTATCGTTTTTTCCGGATTATAGATCATCAGTTTAAATATGGTAAGATGGCATGCAGAAATTACAAAATTAAAAATTTAAAACCGTAATTTATGAAATAAAGAACAATTATGATCTAAAGGGTATCAAAATTTACAAAAAAAAAAAGCTTAATATTTATTTGTTTACTTTATTAAACATTTCTTTCAATGTAAGTTGTTTAAGTTGCTTCGTTTCATGTGATAATACTTTCTATTTAATTCTATTAAACAGACATAATTTCTTGTTTAGTTACAAAGTTCCTCTGTTCAAGTCCTATAATTGCTGTGTCAAGAATACCGACTAATTTGTCAATCGAAATTTTTTCGTTTTCAATAACCTCTGTGTCACTTTCTTCACTATCGGAAGCGAATTTTAATGACGAGGAACTTGATTTAAATCATATCAAAGACGGAGTACATCGAGATGAAATACTACATTTAGTAAGGAATTATAAGCCAAAAAAAAAATCTGCCCTGAAGATAAGGATAGTGCTGACAGATCAATTTCCAATTCATTGCGCCCCACTGCGGTTCCCCCTCCCCGCCGCAGAGCAGCGTGAAATTGATAAACAGATTTCGGATTTCGGATTTCGAAACATACTTTCGGTTTGTAGATCCTTTACATATTAGTAAATATATATTAGAAATTCTGTTTGACATAATCGAAAGTTCAAGCTTACTTTTAGAAAATTGCTCTAACAGTCTTTAAAAAATAATAAGGTGGATCCTATTCGAAGATTAAGGAACAACACAATCTGCAACATTAACTGAATTAGATAATTTTAGCTTAGCTTATACCATTCGTTATACATTAAACGCGCATGCGTAAACGTATTATGCGCACACGCATATTCGCAGCCGTAAAGATCTTACGAGCACGCGTAAACGCCTATGTGTATGCATCAACGCGACGCATGTGCAGAAAGTTCGTAGCTTTGAGGTCCGGATTATGGGTGTCTGAATTAACGACTTTTGACTGTATGTCATAAATAAGGTAAATTTAGCACTTAAGATTTTTTTGACAAATGGTTATGTCCCAGCTGTAGTTAATGGTGGGATACACACGTCCCATACATGGCAATCGACTTACTATAAGCACTTCTATTATTTTGGAAAACTTTATTATATGAAATAGATTTTACATCGTATGGTGCAGGGTAAAGCATTCTTTGCATAATCCAACATTACACTTTGGGCAATTTTTGTTTGTCCTTTTCCCTGTGTTCATTTGTGTACAACAATCACAGCAACATATATATTTTCCAATTATTGAAAGGTGATCCCCAACATTCAGGAGATTCTAAGTACTTTTTAACACAGTAGTAATGTTTAAACTTTCAGTAAGACATATATGTCCTGTTAGTAGTCAAAAGAATAGCATTCTTTATCAACTCCTCTTAACGTTTTTCTCTTTAAGGGTATTTTTAAATTTCATCTCAAATAGAAAATAAAAATATAGGATCGCTTAGGCTTACCATGATATACAGTCAAAAGTCGTTAATTCGGACACCCATAATTCGGAATAATCTATAATCCGGACCTCAAAGCTGAAAACTTTCTGCGCATACTCCGCATTGACACATGCACATAGGCGTTTACGCGTGCACGTAAGACCTCTTACGACTGCGCATTTGCATGTGCGCAAGCGCAGAATACGTTTTCACGTGCGCGTTTTATGTATAATGGACGGCGTAGGCTAAAATTATCTAATTATCTATTTCAGTTAATGTTGATGATTGCGTTGTTCCTTAATTTTCGAATTGGATCCGGCTTATTATTTTTTGCAGACTGTAAGAGCAATACTAAAAAAGTAAACTTGAACTTTCAATTATGTGAAATAGAATTTTTGATTCTGGAGCTCCCAAAGGATCGTACAAAATGAAAGTATGTTTCGATGTCCATCAAACAAAAAGTGGAATTGCTGCAAAAAATGGATAAAGACATGAAGAATGAGACAGAGAGGTTAGTGAAAACGAAAAAATTTCAATTGACAAGTTAGTCGGTATTCTCGGTACAGCAATTAACGGGACTTGAACAGCGGAACTTTGTAAGTGAACAAAAAATTATGTCTGTTTATAGAATTAAAGAGAAAGTATTATCACATAAAACGAAACAACTTACATTGAAAGAAATGTTCAGTAAAGTAAACAAATAAATATTAAGCTTTTTTTTGTAAATTTTGATACCCTTTAGATCATAATTGTTCTTTATTTCATAAATTACGGTTTCATATTTTTAATTTTAGTATTTCTGCATGCCATCTTACCAGATTTAAACTGATGATCTATAATCTGGAATCGCCGAAGTCCCGACGAGTCCGGATTAACGACTTTTGACTGTACAGTATGCAGCATAATCATAATACAAAAAATTGTACATAATTAACTTAAAGATAATTTAAATTAAAAATATGAGCAAAAGAATTGAAAAAATGATTTATTATATTTATGTTTAATTATTGTATTATTTTAAATTTTGCAAATATTTTAGATTTTAATTAATGTGTTAGCTGCAATTGATGTATTTAAAAAGAATTTTGGACAAACTTGCTTATAATTTTTAAATCACCTCATTGAAAAATATTCTACATGTTTCTTGGTTTTCATTCCAGTTTCATGGTTTTTTTTTTTTTTTTTTTTTTGTTTTTTTTTTTGTGTGTGTGTGTATTTTTTAAATTTTTTTTATTCTTGCCTGTCATTCTTTATATTGCATGTTCTGCATACATAATTTATATATTTAATAAAAAATATTGTTGCTTTTGAAAATGTATTATTTTATATAATTTTTGAAATATATGATACAGCTTTACATCAACAAACAGTTAATTATCTATTTTCATAATATTTTTTCAATCAGTGAGATCTTGATTATGCCAATAATTGTCAGTGCATATTTGCCTATTGACTTTTTGATCATCATTGACCCCAAATACCAACCTCGTTGGGAACCCATGCATTAGAGAATCCAACTGTGTAGGCAAGGTTCACATTCACAAGCAAGTCCTGACAGTTTCTTAAGAATTTTGTATTACCATGTGTAATCCTTTGTAATTTTGATGGAGATGCCATTAAAGTGCTGAAGTTGGGGTACATTCAGAACATTTTAATTTCAACAGAACTCTTGCTAAATTTTGTACTACTTGGATGGTAATGTGGCTACTATTTCTTTTGAGAAAATTGGCAAGGGAATGGAGTCAAATACTGTTATTGTTATTGATTGCCAGGTTACCAATAAGACATTTTCTTCTGTGTCTTTTGGTAGTAAAAAATTTCTTTTTGACTAACTGATTGTTTTTGACTCTCTTTTGGAAAGTGGACAGCATGTGTACAATAGTTTTAGCCATAGTGGCATATTGGAAACAACCTCTTTGATAGCTTGATGCAGCCTGATTTTGTTTTACCTCCTATAGACTAATTAATTCTACAATCAATGTATATCAGCAAAATCTCTTTAAAGAACTGTCTAGGAAGAACTCCTGGGGTATCTTATCAAAGTTTCCAGTTTTCCATAATCTTCTTAGAGATGTAAGTGTTGCAAATTTTCGTCTCAGAACTGGGTCATAACTGTTTGCAGAAGCATCTCCATCCTATGGGGCTGGTTAACTTACTACTGTGCCTGTTATGTGGCTTTGTTGACATGGCAGTAATTCTGCGATCAACTTCTTTTTATTGGACTGCCTGACGGGGACTAATGACTGAAAAGTGAGGTCTGGCATAAAACAGAAATTTTAGACAAAAATTGATATGATTTCTTCTGAATTCACCTGAAACTGGAAATCTTTAAATGTAAGGTCTGGACTGATAAAGAACTTCTGAGTGAAAGTACGATAATTTAGTGAATGGAGGACGTTAAAGATACTATACAGAGCCTCAAGTATAGGAAGAAGGCAAGCATTTTGGGATGTATTTTTAAAGTGAAACAACATACGGGAGAAACATATTAATCATATTATATGATAGTCTCCCATACCGATCTGGGATAACTTAAAAAAAAAAAAAAAAAAAGCATTAAAATGGCATACCATGCTTCTTCTGTCTGTGTAAAAGTTAATATTATGTATCACTTTTTTGTTCCCATTTCATATTGAAAAGTGCTTTTTTTTTTTTTTTTTCGGGGGTCAAACTTTATGTTAGTTGGTTTCAAGCCTTGTACATGACAATTTCTAATATCACTTTTTGGTACTTTTGTATTAGTGCAACCACCGTGGCGGTCTTTAACGCATAAAAAAGTAACATATTTTATGAGGTTCAAGTTGCCGATTTTCATGACTTTTTTTAAAAAATATTCTTAAACTTTATAAAATATTTATCAAACGTGCATGCGTAAACGTATTATGCACATGCGTAAAAATATTACGCCCATGAGTGAACGCCTATGCATTGATGCATGCACAGAAAGTTTGTAGCTTTGAGGTCTGGATTATGGGTGCCCGGATTAACGACTCTTGACTGTATTACATAGAATTTTTACCAGATAGATACAGTTTTATGCCCTAAGGCCATTCGTGGTAATTAAGTCAAATGGAATGCAATCACACCACTCACCCTAAGGCGAAAATATAGAAAATGGAAAGTCAAGGGCTAAATTCATCAATTTTATTAAGAATACACTAGCAAAGTAAAGCACTGGTTTTACATAATTTCTGAGTAAGCTATTCGTACGAAATGAAATAATTCTTTCATTTAAACTTGTATTCCAAATTAAGACTTAACTTGAAATTAATGTAGATAATTACTGAGAGAATTAGATTTTTGTAACGTAGTTTACGTAAGATGAGATCACTTGGAGTCCTGGGATATGAAGCGGCGAATCAGGTTTTTGAACCATGAAAGCATAGTAAATTCTTAAATTAATGTCTTTTTACAAATTTATTCTCTTTATTTACTGGCTTTTTACAAAATTTTAAATTATATTAAAATGTTTATGTTGAATAAACATAAACATGTTGTTGTGTTTATTAAAATGATGATAATGTTGCTGACTAACATATCAAAAGAAAAAAAAAAACATTTTAATATGCAAATTTTAGTTATTAAATAAGGAGTATATGATACATTAAAAGAGTAAAACACATTTTTCATGAAATCTTCTTTAATTCTTTAGTGCTATTCTTGTTGTCACATACACAGCGATTTTGCTTTAATAAAGAAATCAGAGAATTACAAAACTCTGCTTTGAAAACGGTCTATGTATGAAATTTATCTCATCATGTAAGTATTTTGTGGCAAAAATATTGCATTCCTGCAGAGCTTTTACCGCAGTCTCTTCCATGGCTGCCAAATTCCATAAGTGATATTTTAAATTTTAAATTGAAGGCAAAAAATAGCACTATTTGCCTGCAAAGTTATTGGAATGTAAAAAAAAGGAACACATTTGAAAATAGTGGCATTGCTTGATGAAAGGACTGTTATGAGCATGGTTGCCTGAAGAATGTTTATGCACATGGTTGCCAGAGTTTGGCACATTCTGAAAATTTGGCGACTTCTGCTAAGATCGTTGTGATAATGTATAAATGCCCACTTTTATATCTTTTATGTAATATATTTATGTACTTATTTTTAGAATAATTCAACTGATGGTCCAAAGTCTCTCGATATGGATGTCGGTGAAGCATCTGGCGTTAACCTTTTGCCCTCAGGGCGCAGTCTTCCAGAATGGGAAAGAGGAAGCAGTAGTAGTTTGAGTGAGATGTCGGTTGCTTGCTTATTGCAAGATAGAATCATGCAGATGGAAGAAACACATCACAGGTGAGCATATTTTTAAATTTCATCTCAAATAGAAAATAAAAATATAGGACCGCTTAGGCTTACCATAATATTTTTGGTCAAACTGGACAATTTGGAAAAAATACTCACAGCAGAGAATAAAACTTACTAGAATATGCACCCATTATTGAAAAAGTCTACATAAAAAGTTAACAACAACAACAACAACAACAACAAAAAAAAAAAAAAAAAAAAAAAACAATAGTGTCTTAAAAGAAATTTTTAATAACCCGACTGAACATACCTTATCACTAAGAAGTTAATAGGTAGTATTTATCTTAAGTTTTCTTTAAAAATTCTTTGTTAATTTTTAATAACATCAAAAAATTCCTGGCAGTTTAATTCACTGTTAATTTTGCAGCTTTGTAAAGCTTTTATGATTGATTCATATGTTCTACCTCTTTCTTCAGATCATATGATATTCGTTATTGAGAATACTCTTTTGACTGATGCTGATATTTCTGGCATGTGTAAAATGTATTCTATTATTTGAGCAAGGATTTTTTTCCTTTAAATGATTTAAAGGTTGTATCCATTTCTCTTCACACCTTTTAATTTTCCAAATTTATAATTAGCTGACCAAAAAAACTTTTGCAGTCATTACTTCATAAAAAAGTTGATCCATGTTTAGCTGTATTACACTGTTCGACATTGAAAATGCAACACCAAGAATGAGTGGTCAGAAAGTAATGAAATTTGGAAAAAAGACAGAAACAACAAGCAGCAATAAGTGATCTTTATTTCAAAATGATAATCAAAATGCAGAGCGAGAACGGCATCGGCTCAGTGGGATGTAGGACCACCGCGGACAGCGATGCACGAAGAAACACGTCTAAGCATAGAGTGAATAAGAGTGCGGATGGTGTCCTGAGGGATGGCTTTCTATTCCCTTTCAACCATTTGCCACAGTTCGTCTTCTGAACGAGGCAGGGACAGAGTCTGCAAATGGCGTCCAATCACATCCCACGCATGTTCGATTGGTGACAGGTCAGGAGAGTAAGGTGGCCAGGGAAGCATCTGTATACCTTGCAGAGCATGTTGACAGATGCAAGCACTGTGTGGTCGGGCGTTATCCTGCTGAAAAATTGAATTAGGCAGCCCCTGAAGGTAGAGGATTGCCACCGGGTGCAGTACATTATTCAAGTATCGTTGGGTCGTCATAGTGCCCTGAATACGAGCTATAGGTGACCTGGAATCGTAGGCAATAGCGCCCCAAACCATTACCCAAACCGGTGGGGCATTCCACAGTTCTTGCCGCATTAGATCTGTCTTCACATCAACGCCACGCATGTATGCGGCGACTGTCACTGGATAAACAGGAGCGTGACTCATCTGAGAACACGACGTTTTGCCATTCTGTCATCCACATTGCTCCAGTCCAGCACCATTCTAAACGTTGGCGTCTATGCTGTGGGGTCAATAACAGTCTTCTTAACAGACGCCGTCAGTGCAGGCCACATTCAACCAAACAACGGAAAATGGTTCTGGTCGACATGGGAACATCCATGGTATCTTGCACATGCTGCAGAATTGCGGTACAAGTGACTTGCAGAACCACCGCAGCTTGTCGGTGGATGTGTCGATCCATGCATGCTGATGTCACTCTGGTTGCACCTGCACCTCTTCTTCTTTTCACATTTCCTTGTTCCAACCGTGTTCTCCATAGCCGATGCACCGTGCTCGCATCCATGTAGGTATCAGCTGCGATTTGACGTAAGGACCAACCCGCCCTTCTCAGTCCGATCACCATACCCCTCGTAAAATCGTCTATGTGCTGGAAGTGCCTTCTTTGACGGGAGCCTGACATTCTCTCTTATTACATGTATCCTCCGGAACAAAACCAACTTTCTTTGATAATTCGTCTGGCAGAAATAACGACACAAATATTGCCCATTCTGCACGTTCCTTCCCTTATATCTTACTTCATGTGTGTCGTGGAGCTGCGCATTTCACATCATTCGCATAACTCAGTGACATGCATCTACTCTAATATTTGCATAAATTTCTGACAACTCCTTCTTGGTGTTGCATTTTCAATGTAGAGCAGTGTATTTGAGGCAGTTTCGTTTTTTTTTCCTGGCAGCTTCTATTTCAGACCATAGTAATTCACTATTTTTAATAACAGGTAAAAGAAATAAAAGATTCGGCTCCACCAAAATTGTTTTCCCCATAGCTCAGAGTAATAAAGACATCTGTCTACCTTCATTTTGGAGCACTAGATAACAGTTAAACATTAGACAACATTGGATCTAGAGACAAAATATTTAGATTGGCAACTGTAAGTGTAACAGAGGGAATATTTTAATTGCCAAATTGCTTTTTAACTGAGGCTACACTATTTTTACTTTTGTATGTTCAGCACTTATAAAATTTTACCATATAACCTGGACAAATTGGCCAGGATGCAGAGTTCACATATCAAGCTGAGACAACCCCGGTCAAAGCGGGATATTTGGTAAGCCTACTTAAACTGGACTATTTTTAGAGCTGTTATAGTAAAATTTGGTACTATTGTATTATCATAGCCCCTTTTCAGAACACCAAAATTATTTATGAAACCAGCATTGTATAGCAGGCAGTTATAACTATAATCAGTTGTAATTTGTTTTAGAGTTACAAGTAAACCATGTGTTATTTGAATTTCTTTTTTATTATAAATGTTAACATTTCATGACCTCTCATAATTCTTTTATCACAAAAGGAGCTCCAAGTACGAAGTAAAAAGGGAGTATTGTATTGTAATCGTTAAAAATTTTAGGTATCATACTTCAACAAAAATACCCGTTTTGACCGCTATTGAATTCAATTTAACTATGTTTTTCCACGGCATCTGTGCATAAGAACAGAATGAAGGACCCTTTTTCCCGAAACAAATTATAAAACTGATTTTAAATGGATTCAAAAGAGATTTTTTTCGTGGCATCTGTATGTATGTATCTCGCAAAACCTGAAAATGAGTAGCCTCAGAACGTTGAAATTTTGTATATAGGCCTGCTATAGCATGTAGTTGTGCACCTGCCTTTTCGGTTGCGGTCTGCCACATCAAAAGTATATAAATATATGTATTCACTTTGTTGCTCGGCTCATTAAGCTCAGTTTCTTTATTCTTATATGTTTGTAAATTGCATTTTTTACTTTAAAATGATTGAATTATGTTGTTCTTATCTTCTGGTTAAGATTTTTATGCATTTAGTTAACCTGTGTGCAATAATTGTGGAATTATCAACAATTTAAAAGTTTTTAAAGTGCGGTTAAGCCTAATTATGGTTTACGATAGCAGCCATATTTGTTTACATTTGAAACTTAGCAGAATAGTGGATTTTTTGCAATCTAGAGAAACTAAGCTTCGCAACAACAGAGTAACGTCTTCTTTTATTATTGGGAATTAGATTATGTTTAATTTATTCTGGAATTATCATTTAAGTTATTAGCTTGTTTTTGCTTACAAATTGTATTTTTAATTGTAAAAATTGTTTTTAATTGTTTTAACTGTACTTGGTGTTTTATATTTTCTATATCTTTCAATTTTTAATGAAACTATTTTGAATTTTTATGTATTTTTGCCTTGCTGCAAAGTGAGAACTGAATTAATTAGGAGTGCATGCACATTAGGTAAGCGGTGCTGAATCGTCTGTGAAAAACTGTTTATTTTTTATTTGTTTAATTTATTTTATACATTGTTTTAGATTTATTATAGTATTTGAATAGAACTTGTGTTAATTCTTCAGATGATGTAATTTTTGTGCTCTCTGAATTATAAAATGAATGAGATGTAATGCTGTTAAGTGAACCTAGCACTGAAACGTTGCTATGGTAAATAGATATAGTGAACTTCAAAGAGTGCATCTATTCTATTGTGGTGTATGCGCTATCAACGAAGTAGAATTAATTCAAAATTCGTTAACTGTTAATTCAATATGTTTAAGTGAAATGCAGGAAAATTGCGTATAATTGAATATTCTTTACAAGGAAGTCATGTGGGGTACACATCAGACTTTTTCAAAAAAGTTTCTAAAATGTTTGAATGAAAAGTGAGAAAAATGCATCTTTGTCTTCCAAGAAAGACATATTTTACCTCACATTTGAATGTGCAGAAATAGCCATTTAATTAAACTACTTATCAATAATAGAATAGAGGTACAGTGTGAAAAGATGTGAGTGAAAGAAAAGCTATGTTTTGCCAACTGGTTCAGTGGTTTAAAAACACTGTTTGTAATAGGAGAGTGATTTGTGTACTATTGAGCAGAGGAGCCGATATCGATGAAGTGGTAGGAGAAGTAACTGGGCCTTTACAAAAATGCGAGTTTAGAACATTTTATGAGAGAAGTGTTTTCTTTATATTTAACTACTACAGCCAAATAAATAAATATTTGGCCTTCAAGAAATTGTGAACAGTAACAAAAATCCGTTTGTGTGAGGGAAAAACAAAGGTAATGGGGTTTTTCCACAGTACAGGATATTTGATGAATAATGCAAGAAACTTGTGAATTTTTTCTCTTTCAGGTTCTGAATAAAGAGGTTACCAATTTCATAAAAAAAAATCATCCACCTTGTACAAGAGGGATTGACATTTTATTCAGACTGTTAGCTTGCATACAAAACATGGGAATTGCAAAAAGCAGATTAGCAGATTTCATTGATCCGACAACAGCTGCATATGCATAAAGAAAAAGACTGAAAAAAGTCTAAAAAAAGACTTGCACTTTATAAGTGGCAAAATAAAAATTAACAAGGCATGATTCACCATCATCATGAAGCTAACTGTGCAAAGTTTATATGGTAAAAGTTCTTGTACTGAGAAAGTGCTTCTGATGCCACATTAAAACCAGTTGCAAAAATATGAAAGTCACAAAGCATATGTGAAAAGTAAACACAAACTTGCTGATAAACTTGGCATCAGTTTAATGTTTAAAAACAGGAGGGTTATAATAACAAGGAAATACATAAAATTCATATGGAGCAAGTTATTTAAACTAGAACAAGCTACAGGGTGATCAGATTTTACTGACGGGGGGGGAGGGCAAGGGAAATGGCATGCAAAATGGAACCAACTGATACCTCCAGTTGGTGAAATGCTTGTCACATCGTAACATCAAATGTTAAGTGGATGATCTTGCTATTTTTGAAGAGTAACAAATCAAATAATTTAGCGAATTCTGACTTTTATCTTTCCCCTCAATAACCTGCACTGAAGGATGTGTTTATGCTGCAGATCCCATTCAACTATATTATAGCAAAAAAACATTGCAATTTTTTTTTTTTTTTTTGTTTAGTTGTGATTAAACTGGATGTTTTTAAGTTCGTGAATTATGCCACCTTAGAATAAGAGGTTAAAATTATCAAGCCAGAAATTTGAAGCCTCATATTGTAGAGAATTTCCATGCATGAAAGCATCTAAACGTTTGCAAATCATGCACTTTCCACTAGTAATAAAGATTTTTCAGTTGTACATAGCATAAAATGTAAGTATAAATGGCATGTATTTCATAAAAGGCATGTAATTGTTGCAGTTGGTCTGGAAGCTTAAGTTACATAGTGCAGCTCTGTTAGATAACATGAGTGCCAGAAACTTTTACTCTAAAAGCTAATTTGTATTCTGGTTAGGAATACTAAAAGAAGTTAAAACACTGGTCAACTTCATTAATAACTGGTTAGTTTTAGCATACAAACCTTACAAGTATAAAGAAATTAGTGCTGTAAAATTCAAAGAAATATCAAATTTCTTCACAGAGATGATGAAATAGATGGTATAAAATCTGAATGTTATTTACTATGATTTTTAATTGAACATAACCCTCTAGTTTCTGTTTTGGACCATTAGAAGCAGGCCTTAAATGCAGTGTTTTTGGATTCTGCCATAGCACCTTCCCTCAAAAAAAAAAAAAAAAAAAAAAAAAAAAAAAAAAAACTCATCTTAATGCAAACTGTGAAAGATTTTTTCTTCTATTATTAATAAAAAAAAAAAAAAAAAAAAAAGACTGCATTTCAGCCAAATTTAGGTATAAAAGCTCATGAAACCATTCTCATTCAAAAAAGTAAACATGCAGGCAGATGAAGAATCGTATTAGATTTTCTAATTCAGAACTTAACCTTGCAAAGCATGCTACAAATCTGTACGTTTGTATTTCATAAAAGAATTATAAAGATTTTTGATGATTTTATGTACATTTCTTGTCTCTATAAAAATTTTTATTTTGTTTATTTTCTGTTGGGTACTTGTATGTTATAGTGGCCTCCAACCATATTTGGCGATTTTAGATTTGCAACAAGATCTCAGCTATAATTTCACCAAACTCGTAAAGCGCAAATGTAAAAATAAACAGCACAATATATAATAATAAAAATAATATTCACATGTTTCTTAAGAATATTTTTAAGAATCCTTCTTCTTCTTATTATTATTTTATTGCATGTAATTGTTCTATTCGATTACAGCACTTTCGCATATATTAACACTTTGTGGCACTTTTACGCACCTAAAAATTTCCCTCTGTACACACAGAAAAATTGAATGAAAAAGGATTTATAGGTTACTCTGAAGCTTATTTATTTATATTATATGGCAGCACAACACAAACCAGTCCATATGTTTTAGCCATGTTTAGTTTTTAAAGACCCTCATTTTTCAAAGAAATTTTCCAGGTTTTTTTTAGGATATAAAAGGAATTGTTTGAAAAGATATTTCTGTGTTATTTTCTTGGCTGTATACTAATCATCTTATTATATATTACTTTTAAATTTTTCTTTGAAATCTTACCTAAAATTGAAAGTTGAAAATCAGTATACCCAGAGTGGGTTCTCTTGAAACACTAGGAGAACACACACAGTACATACAGACCAAAAGCTGTATCTTTGTTTCACTGCATCTCTCTGGTGAGCTCATTCACAATAGAAAGGTGGATCCACATCTGTGTTTCACTTCCTGTTTCTCTTTAGTTTTTTTTTTTTTTTTTTTTTTTTTAATTATTATTTTGAGGGGGGGTGGAGAGGTTTGGTTATCAGCTAAGAAATTGTTGGGGTGATTTTTATGAAGGTCAGGGGTAATTTTATCAGTTAGTTGTGTGGTTTTTCACTACAGCAGTTCTCTTTCGCATTTGTTCAAAGAAGTTTTGTTAGTGCTATGTTTTGATAGTTTTGAGTTGTAGCTGTTTATTTAATAGTTTATATTTTCTAATTGTAGATCTAAGTCATTTTTTTCTGATTTTTAATTATTTTGAAAATGGATCGGAGAAGGCTGACCATTTCTGAAGCATTAAAAGTGCTACACGAATTGCCTTCAGATAGTGAATCTGATATGGGTCCTGGTACATGTATAAAACATGCAATGTTGGGTTGTGCTTTTTCAAAGATTGTGTCACTTTCTTTCAAAAAGTATCACCATGAAAAAATAGATTAAAGTGTAAATGTGAAATAATGCAAATATCATATACAGAAGTTAAATTTTTTTCCCCCATTTATTCGCATGTAATCATCATGTAACCAAGAAGACCACCTTCCTTGGGGGCGTGTAGTAGAGTAGCAAGCCTCCCCGTGGCACACAATGGGTGATGCTAAATCTGCTACGGTATACAGAATCTAGTGTTTTTTAATCGTAGACAAAATCTTTTACTTTATTATGTGCTTCCCAGCAATGCTCGTTTCAGCACTCTTTTCGAAGCTCTATTCATTCGATGAGCCTGCTTTGGGCACACTCACAGAATTAAAATGGTAAGTGCTAGCTTTAAAAAAATTTTACCTGTGTACTCCTCTAGGCCTGATTAGACTGCCTATCACTTTTTTTTTTTCCTCCCGAAATTCCAACTTTAAAAGGTAGCATGCCAGAAAGGGTAAAGTTGTTTATTACACCATTTTATGGGCGTTGACTCCTGTCCAAGAATACATAAATCTAATAGCAGCGACAAATGATATTCTGGAACTGCTAAACCAATTTTCAGTGTAGAGGCCCATCTTCTTTTTGTAATAACTTCTTTAACATAGTACCTCCAAATGGGTTTATTATTAACATAAAGTTTCATGTTGTGACCATTTTCACAGACTTCTTTTGTCAGGTAAAAGACTGTTTCTTGAAAAAAATTATATGGCATCCACTTAAATATTTGGTAAATCAAAGATTGTTAACATCAATGAATACATTTTTAAATAAACAGTGTGATTTTAAAAACCTCGTCAAAAATGAATCGCATAAGAACACTTGTTGGGAGCAAAAATGCAACCACTGTGCTAATATACGATTAAGTGGCATGGTATAAGAATGCGCAGCCGATGCTATTATATGATCACATGGCCAGGTATAAGAACATGCAGGCAGATTTTGGCGAAATGTCTTGGTTGATTCGCGATTTAATTTCAGGGGCTCCTGTAACAAAGATTTTTTCCCCTTAACCATCTGTCGGTAGAAATTAGAATCTAAAAAGCTCAAAGAGATATAGTTTATGGATTCCAGTTTTCTCTACAATTGATTTAAAATATTTGCTGCGGCGCATCAGCAAATTTAGTGATATTTCTTCTTGAATAATAAAATAAAAATTGGTAATTAAATATGCTGTAATTTACAAGACAATTTTTTGATTATTAGGTGTTTTTGTATATTTGGATTTTAGGTAAAATGTAGTTAAATTAATTACATTTAACCAGTTAATTAAAAAAGTAGCCTTACATGCACATTTCCAAAGTTGTAAAAATGTCATTCATACATTGACTACTGGCAAATTTTGCTGTAGGTTGGAGTTTATGCCTACTGTAGCTCTTGGTTTTCATTAATCCCCTAGTACTATTTCTTTGTATTATGTAGTTATATTTTGATATATGGTGAATTTAATCTTTTGCTGTTCTTCGGTAATTGTTCTATTGATCTTGAAAATGATTTGCATGGACATTTATGATACACAACTTAATCAATAGCACTAATGAAGAACTTCAAGCAACTCTTCAAGAACTGACTGATTTGCAAGACCAATTGGCAGATTTACAACTTGAAAATGAACGAATGTCAGAAGAAAAAGCTGTATTACTAGAATCCCTCTGCTCACAAACAGAAAAACTGGAAGAATGTCGAACGCAGATAACACAGTTGAAACAGCTGCTGTTTCAAGAACATAATCAAGATGGGCAATCTTTATCTCCATCTGAGAGAGAATGTACTTTGGTTGACTTATTGAAAGTGAGAAATTTTATTTATTTATTCGTTTTTGTTATTATACATTTCTTTCTAGCAACAACGAAGATTTGCTAAACTTGTGCCCTAGATTGGCTAGAAAAATCACAGCCTTTCTCTGCATTTAAAGAGAATGATATCAGCCCATATTAGCTGCTGTATTCCTATAGATAATCCAGAATATATATATATACACACACATATAAAGTTTTTTATGACTAAATAAACTTTCTGATACATCTTCTCGCATGATGATGTAAAAGTATGAACAAACACTGTATAAAAATCAAATTTACTGCTAACCATGATTAATTAATAAAATAATGTAATTGATGCATAAATAAATGCATGCAAATTAAGATTCTGTATTCATGCATTTTATATTTTTGTTTTTTGAATTGATTATCTACAAAAACTTGGGAAATAGCATTCAGAAAATTGCAAAATAGCACTGCATTATCATATGTTGTTATATTTTACATATTTTTAGTAACTTATTCACAATATATTGGTAGCTAGTTTTTTTCAAAGATTTCCAAAGAATTTTACATTAAAATTTTTTTTTGCATATAACTTCAGTTATTGTTTTGATTTCTTCACAGTTAAATAAATGGGCACATACAAAGTGAATTGTACGAGTTAATCTTTGAAACAAAACTTAAACAATTCAGCAGTTTTAGAACATGTTTAGATTTGGGTATGTTTGTTTTTTGAGTGTTTATGCATGGACACAACATGCAGATAATCTGCATCCGGATAATCAAGAGTAACTTGACATATTTTAATTCTAAAATTGTTAAATTTTTAGTAAAATGCAGTGCTACCGGAAATTAAGGTGTGGTGTGTACAACCTGTGTATAATTTAAAAAATTGTGCTCTGAATTTCAGTCTTTGGTATAAAGATGTTATGAGGGATCAGCATAGTATTTGCAAATTTGAAAAATTGATTTCCCCCCACCCAAAATGGTGCTAATTACTGAAAAAAAGAGGCTAGTTAGAGGCAGTTTAAAGAGCTATATAGTTCTCTCAGGTCATTTACAAGATTCATAGAAAGTGTGAAATAACAATTATTTTGGAAGAGTTGCATAACTCATACAATGTAAAGTTTCATACAATCCTTAAAAATATGTAAAAGTCCTTAGGTTTTTGAGAAACTATTTTTGGTCCTTAAAAGTCCTTAATTTTACTCATCTGACATTTCTGTTTTTTTTTTTTTTTTTTTTTTTTATATATTATTATTATTATTATTATTATTATTATTATATAAGATTAACATTTTGGAGGAATGTTTTTTTGGTGATGTGTTAACATTGGAATTCTTTCCTACTTCTTAACATAAATGATGCATACTTGAGTTTTAGATACGAGGCCCTGTTTCGATTAAATTATAATTATTTCAAAATAATTGTTTTTTACAAATGAAAATGAAGAATTTATAAAATGTTGCATCAAAAACAACCTCTTAACTTTTTGAGATATGACTTTCTTTTATTACATGGCATTAAATTTGGCAACTTATCAACATTTTGGGAATTTCAAAATCAGTTTGTTTACAAAATTTTTTATTTAGAGATTTGTGGACCAAAATAACAAACAAAAATATTTCAAATTTAATTTTATTTTCTATCTGAAATCTAAAGGTTAGTATCTGCAAGTTATTTTTACTGTAATTCAAATATATTAACTGCTAAATATTAATACTACAGACTGATAAATATTTCAAATAACTCTAATATGCTTAAACATTAAATAGCATAATTTAACTTGTGAATGAATAATGACAACCTAGTCTTTTTCTCTTATTATTTAATATTTATTCGACACATAACTTAAAACACATATGTTTCTATTTAAATAATTAAAATTTTTGTATGTAATTAAAAAAATTGTATAATATCGGCGCATTGGAGGAAAATTTACTAGAAATGATCTTCATCACAGATTGTAAATGCTCATTGGTCAGTCGAGTTCCTTTCTTATTATTAATTTTCAATTGTGGAAAAAAATTGCTGTTATATAAATGTGTCCCCCCCCCAAAGCGATCGTTCTTAGTGCAAAAATTTTTAACTGAGTGTTTTGACAAGTATGAATACAAGTTAATTTAATATATGTCTTCAAATATTTGAATAAGGTTTATATCTCATTGTAAACTAATTAGTTCAATTTATAGGTTTTCTAGTGCATTATTCACTTTAGCTTTTAATGATGTTATTTTAAACTTGGGCTTGAAGTAATTAAAAATTTTAAATCTTTAAAAACATATTTGCAACAAATGCATAATTGAAATGTATTAATGGGCCATATAAAATTGCTTTGGTGATGCCAGTTTCAGACTATTTTAACACATTTTGTTATTATTTTAAATGTGGCCTTGAAGTAATTAAAATCTTGAAAACTTTAAACCATATTTGCAACAAAGGCATAATTGAAATATATTTGTGGGCCATAGAAAATTTCTTTGGTGTTGTCAGTTTCAGACTGTATTTTTTCGTGAAGATTTTTCATTTTCTATTTCTTTTCTAAAATACCAGTTTTCACATCCAATGCATATGTATTACATTTGCTATTCAAAACTGTTTATGTGTTCCAGTTTTCAGCAATTTTATTGTTTTTTTTTGGGGGGGATTAGTATTTGATTATGTGAATTGAATGTGTTACCATACTTTTTTCTCTTTTCACAGTTCATATTATCAGTATTCAGTTTTCTTAACTAGATGACCTAAGCAGTCTTTTTTGTCTTTTTAATTTTTATTATTAAACATCATTTCCATCATCTCTGCATAAACAGCAAATTGGCAAAATTTATAAAAGCAGCATATGTTTCAAATTCCTGATACAGTGTTAAGTGTTGTCATTAATTTATTTCTATTCTTTCCTCAGTACATCATATCAAAGTTCACTTTTTTTAGTAAGATGACTTATATACTTTTTTTTTTTATCTTTTTATCCTTAAATTATGGTATTCTTTAGAATTTCTGATAAAGTTTTAAATGTTGCCATAGATTTATTAACTATATAGTATTTCTTTAAAAATAATACATGGCGGTAACATTGTTTGATTTGTGTTGGGTGATTTCAGTACTTTACTAGTATTGAGACCAGAAATGTATGTATTAACATACATATGTATGTGTGTGTATACATAGACACATACATATATACATACATTTCTGAATCCAGTTTCGATGACGGAAAAGTGCTAGTTTTTTTATATTTGCAGTATTACTTCTTTAAAATTGATTCATGGAGATAGCATTTGGTGCCAACATTCTTTAATATGAAAAGTGATTTGGATAAAAAAGTAGGGATCAATGCAAATAATACCTCTGGTGCGTTAAAAAAAGAAAAGAAAAAAAAAACCTTTTTTACTTTTATATTTGCTATTAACTCTCATTTGATTTTTCAGACTTTTAGAGGTAATACTGATGTAATTATTAAAAATTGCCTTAAGTAAGAAAAGGAAATTAAAAGTTCCTATTTTTCCCAGCTATTAAATAAAGTAAATGTTTTTTATTTTAAAGATATAAATCCTAATATTTATGTAATTAGTTTAATTAATATTTTATTACATTTCAGAAAGCTCAAGAAGCTCATGATGTTCTTCTAATGAAGCAAGAACAGTTATCTTCTGCTTTACAAGCAGCTAAAAATGATTCTTCTGGACCTCAGACAGATTTGCTGCTTTTGAGGGATAGAGTGAAGCTGCTAGAGTCGACCGTTGAAAGTGTAAATGCGGACAAACGCATGTTGGAAGCACAGTTGACTGATTGTCAAGAACAGCTCTCTGCTAGTCAGATTGAAGTTTCACAGTTGAAATTACAGCTTGAAAATGAACAACAAAAGGTATTTGATAACCTTTTTGAGATTTTTAAATTAAAGTTTCTGTACAAAGCAATATTTCTTGAACTCTTTTCAACTGAGAACCACTTTCAGAAATTAGAATGTTTTGCGGACCACCTTATTCTTCTCTGCTTTATAGCAGTTTTATAGCATATGTTACTACCAGTGTACTTATAGTTTTAAAGTATAATTAATTAAAATTAGTTTAATTTTATATCCATATTTAATAAAAGAAAATTGTGTTTGATTTTAGTATTTCAAGGGTCATAAAGTTTGGGTAATCTTTATTTAATTTAACCTGTAGACAAAATGGAAAACTAAGAACATGGAACATATGACATCACATCTGATAAAGAGCATAGCATTGCAGTAATTTTGATGGAATGCAGTTCTGCATAGGTATAGCGACTAACTTTGATACAATTTGTCAACTTTAGTGGCCAAGTGGTACTCTAGGAAAGAAAACAAATCTGTATCTGGAAAACAGCCTAACCTCATTGGAAATTGCCACAAGTATATGGATGACATGAACTTTCAGGAAACTTTTATTGTAATGTGTATAGAGTGCAACGTAAGAACGTAAGAAACATAAGAAATAGTAATGGACTGTTTTTACAAATTTTATTTATGTAGCTAAATTAAATGCAAGGAAATTTTTAAGATTGCTATAGACCCTAAAGATGATCCCTGTTGGATTTTCAAAGAAGTGTTGTATTGGCACTGCTGAAAACAAGGTAAGAATATTCTGAAATTTCGCAACTTTCATCTTTATATACTAATAGTGTTGGTGGACCAATTGAGCCTTATGCGAAATGAGAAATGAACCCTCGAAATCACATTATTGAGAAAATTCAACTAAAAGATATAAATACTGTGATAGTCAAATGATAACTGTTTGTAATAAATATGATGTACAAAATGTACCTCTGTATAGCAAATGTTTCAAAGATTATTATGCATCCCAAAAGTTGCATTTTTGAAACATGTTGTATTCTCAATGAAAAAAAAAAAAATCCCTCTAACTTTTTTCTTCTCTTAATCAAACTCTAATATGACAGAAAATAATTTTTGTTCATTTCCTTCAAGTGAAAAGTAGTGTTGCCGTTAATGGATTAAACTTATGCCTGCAAGAAGCCTTACCTTTCAAAGCTGACCAGTATCATGGAGCTAAGCAAAGTAAAGAATGGCTTACTGTTTTATTTCGTGCAAATGTTTGCGGTATGGAGGAAATGACTCCTTCAGTTATAAAAATCTTATAACTGAAGGAGTCATTTCCTCCATACCGCAAACATTTGCTCGAATTAAAACAGTAAGTAAGTCACAAAAACCAAAGTGTTTCAAGCATGTTAAAACTCTGCCATTAGAATATAAAGCAAACAGGAAAGCATGCATGACTACTGGCATTTCTACAGAATGACTTAAGAAAATAGACAAAAGCACAAAATTTAATTTTTTATATATCAGTGTACCGTCCATTCTCAAATAATAGATTTCTTGCAAATGTAAAAGTTGTTTTTTCCTCAGCAAACTGTACTTGTTTTGTATGGCCTTTATATAGGTATCATTAAGAATTTTAAAATATTCTATAGAAAAAGGGTGATTCAAATAGCCCTTCAAAATATAACTACAGAAAGTAGACAAAATATTCCTGAGGCTATGAATATGATTTTACATGCCTGGACTCAAACAATTAAATACTTCTTCATTAAAGCAGGATTTTTGAACCAAGAGTCAAGTGAAAGTGTTTACCATGAAAATGATGATGAGACTGATTATGGATGCAGGAGATTGGAAACTATATAACAGGCATCAGCAAATTATGGTATGCAGTACAATTCTCAGTGCCATGCTACACCACTCTGCAAAGTTATCAGATAACGGTAGATCGCCTTGTCTCTGCACTCTCATGCCTCACTCATTTAGTCTCCTTTCATTTAGTTTGTCATGCTGTTTCACAAGTATAGAGCACGATTTCAGTTGAAAATAGAATTTAGTTTGGTGAATGTTGTATGCTACAGGCTACTTTTTAACTTTACGATCAGTTCTTAGTTTTATTATGAAAACTTGTATTTGTTTAATTATTCTGACAATCATACCTACATATTTAATCAAATGGCCTCTAAAAAAAGATAATTTTATGTTCACGGTTATCAAGACACTTGGACAAATGAATATGGATTCATACAAAAAAGGATGCTCCTGTATGAGTGTTATGTCGCAAAAGCATAGTATATCATACGTCAAGTGTACAAAGACATTTTCAAACTAAATATCAGTCTACATTTCAGAATTACGATGAAAAATGTGAAGTTTTAAAAAGAGCTGCTACTGGATATAAGAAACAAAATACATTTTGTCAAACAATAGGGACCAAACCTAAAGCAACCAAAATGTAGTTTCCTAATTGCTCATTGGGAAGCAGCAAAGGCAAATTTACATATCTCTGTGAACAAATCTATTCTCATATAAAAACTACATTGAGTCCATAAAGAAGCTGTTTAGAAACTGAACATTCAGAATCATGTGTCAAACTGAAAGTCACAAGTTATACTCTTGATATTGTAATATTAAGTTGAACAGTTCAGCAACAAAATTTTAATTCTTTATTTAACTATATTGAAGGAATACTTATATTATAAATATATAATAATTATATTTATTTCATATTTACCTATATAATAATCATATTTATTTTTATGTTCATATTTATTTTTATGTTGTTTCGTCGGCGCAAATCTCACCAAGCAGACTTTGTTGGCGACAGCATACAGTATACACATAAAAAATTTTTAGTTCTAAGAATTTTTTATTTTGAAGGCATAAAATTTTAATTTGGTTTAAAATTTTGTAAAAAGCCAATAAATAAAGATAATAAATTTGTAAAAAGACATTAATTTAAGAATTCACTATGCTTTCATGGTTCAACATCCTGATTCACTGGTTCGTATCACGTGGCCCCAAAGTTATCTCATCTCACGTAAACTGCGCTACAAAAATCTAATTCTGTCAGTAATTAGCTACATTAATGTCAAGTTAAGTATTAATTTGGAATACAAGTTTAAATACGAGAATTCATACGAATAGCTTACTCAGAAATTATGTAAAACCGCAGTGCATTCTCAAAATAGAATTGATGAATTTAACCTCTCATTTTGCCTTTTCTATATTTTTGCCTTCGGGTGAGTGGTGTGATTGCATCCTAATTGACTTAATTACTGCGAATGGTCTTAGGGCATAAAGTTTAACTATCTTGTAAACATTCTATGTAATTGTATGCCAGTATTGAAAGAAACAATCAATCTGATAAGAGAAGACTGTGACTTGTTTTGGAAAGGAAGCGTAAAAGGTTACCAGCGAAGATATTCCGTTTGGCATCAGTTGTACCATTATTGGCGACTTTATCGTTTGCGCCGGTAAAACGGAAAAGTGCCATATTTTTAAACGATGCATAATTAATATATTGACTTGTTCCCTGACTCTGCATGCATTGTGGTGGGAATTGAATTGTTTCAAATATTTCTTACTGTGGAGCATCTTGAGTCATATTGGTAGATTGGTTTGGCACACCACAGCTACACCTTTGCTATATACATTGCAGTTGAGTAATGTTTGAACTGTGATGCTAAAGTAATGACGTCAGATCTATGCGCATTTGAAAAACTGATTGAAAACGTTTTACCAGATGAAACTTAAATAGGAGTGATGAAGAAGAAAATGAAGAAATAAACCAATCTTTTTTTTTTTTCAAAATGCTAATTACTATATTGACATCCACAGAAATTTCTTGGAGTGTAATAATACAAGCCAGAAACCATTTCAAGAACTGAATTTAATTCATAGCACTTTGCTTAAGATTCAGAATCAAAAGACATGTCAGATGATAATTGCACACTCTTTCTCCAAAAAAAGTTAAAATTTGCTTTAAAATGTTCTTGAAAGAAAAAGTGTTACTTTATTTAAGATGGCAATTCAAATCAAGATTTGACTTTTTTTTTTTTTTTTTTAATTTTACATGACTTTATACAGAAATGTGCATTTTTACAATTTTATACATATTTGCTACTGGATAAGTAATATTATTTTTAAAATATTAATTCAAAAAATTGTTTATTTATTTAAAATATTAATATTAATTAAATATTTATTTACAATATTAATTTTGAATTTGTTTGAATGTAATTAATATTATAAACAAATTGTGTAGATAATATATACAGGATGTGCCATAACTTTAAAAATTCATAATAAAAGTTTATAATGTTCAGAATAAATTTCGGTTTGCACAGATATGATTCTAAAAGTAGCTGAAAGAGGTTGCTCACACATTATACTCAGATGTTTATGCAAATGATGCAAACACAAACAGACAATGAAACAGATCACAATAACATGACGCTGTACATGTTCAACATGACCACCAGCACAAGGTATTGTGAAAGTGAGGCACAGCACTATGTTTATTACAGTTGTATGTAGTATGTTGGCACTGATGTCATCGGCAGTCCGTCAGATGGCATCTTTTGGCTCCACCAAAGTGGATGGGGAGTCCCTGTACGCACAAAACTTAAAACAAAAAGTATCCCCATAACCAAAGATCTGTTGGAGTCAAGTCTGGTGATTATAATGGCCATTTGACTTTTTCTTCAGTGAAAGTTTCCAGTGTAGAAAAGTCTTGACTTCACATGGCAGTGTGGGGCAGGGCACCATCCTGCATGAAGGTGATGACAGATAATGCATGCTGTCCTGGAATGTAGGCACAACTGTGTAATGCAGAAGCATAACGTACTGTTCTGCAAAACTTGTACAGGTTATCCAGCCAGATATAGAAGAATGCTGTTAAAAAAGGAAAGGGCCTAGAATGGAAGACATATTGAAGCCACATCAAACTGTCATATAAGGAGAATGCAGTGCCTTGATCAGGTAGGATATGACATTGCCCAGATGCGACTGTCTTGCGTATTGACATCACTCTGCAGCAGGACTGTGGAGTCAGTAGGGAAAATGTAGACTCCTAGAATTTTAGATTCCGACTCATATACATTTAAATGTATACACATGGGTTACGGCTTATTTTTTTTTAATATAAAAAAATAATAGGAGCTACAGAAAAAAAAAAAATGATGGCATAAGCAAATTATTTATATTAATTAGCATTTATTATGAAATGGAATAACTGGCATTAGTAGTTTCTAAGAAACAGTATAGCTTTGGCAAGATCTTTGTTAGAGGATCATAGATAGATCCAATTTGATAAACTTCAGAACTGAGAAGAGTTTTTCCATGCTGACATGTCTATTGAGAAGAAGGAAGAGCTGTTACCCTTAGGGCTATTTCTTTTAGATTTTTGGGATAGATTTTTATATGTTCTAAAAGAGGTATCTTGCAAGAACAATCATATTTCTCTATTTCTTCAAAGGCTGTGTAAATTTTTTTTTTTTTTAATTTTTATTTTTATATCTAAAGGCTCTTGGTTCTTTATTTTCATTCACTTTGTCGTAGCCTTTTTAATATTATCCAAATGTTTCTCAAAATCTAATTCATCACTGGAAGAGGATGATAGAGACTCAGTTGCAATGTCTGCGGTTTGAGTATCCTGATTTGAATACTGTATTTGTTCTGAGAATAATTTCATTCTTAATGAAAGTTCATAAATAGCTTTCTTTGCCTTTTTAATTTGTTTGTCATCCAACGAAATTCGGTGTTTTGGATCTACATATGTTGAACCCAGCAAAATCTCATTGTCTAACAAACTAGTTTCTCTTTTCTTCTTTAGAAAAATGATTTCTTCTGCAGTAAACCCTCCATTTCAAAAGAGCAAATATCACATTTTTCCATTCTCGCCTTTTGTCAGTTCTTCAGTTTGCGGCTTTTTTGTGGCTATATATGGTGTAGAAAGAAGAGTTTCCAATTCTGCAAGATCATTCCACAGTCTTTCTGTTAGTGAAACATTAGGGCTATCTACATCTTCTAAAAAAGCTCTTTATTCTAAAAACCTCTTTATCATCAAATGTGTACTTCCTTATCGTGTTGCTTGATCAATAATTGCTCCTTTTCCTGCTTGCTTACCTAAATTTACCGGTGAGATTTGTAACTAAAGGAATCAGTTTAATCATTAATGGCAAATATCACATCCATCCTCCTCCCTTATATTTATTTATTAATATGCCAATAAAATAAGAAAATAACTATTTATTAATGTATATAGTCCATAAATAAAAATAATAACTCAGCTTGTCATTAATTTTTTCAATTCATTTTAATTTCATTTCAAATTCAAACTGTCCAACAAAAACTGGAGTCAGAGTCGACCTGTTTTTAGCGACTCCAGCTCCGACACCTTTTACTCCAAAATCTGCCCGACTTCGATTCCGACTCCACAGCCCTGGTTACCAGAGTACAAAATATTTATCTTTTCTGCTACCTTGATAACCACTACAGATTTCAAGAGTAATATCAACATGGTAGTTACAGATATGGCACTATTTGCCTTTTGTTTTTACAAGATTCCATATAGAATACGTCGAATTGATGATTCCGGAATCCCAATTATTCTAATAGCTTCACAAGGCTGCTACTTGCCCCTGATGTCCCGACTGCCAATTCTTTCGTGACACTTTGTACAACATGGATGCAATCCATACTGAAGGGTGGTCTGCCACTTCATAGACGATCCTTCAAATTCCCTATTTCCTCAAAGCATCATTCTAAATTTATTTTTCCATTCAGTGAGATAGGTCTTTTTTTGTGCCTTCAGTCTTTTTTGTAGAAAAGTTTAACCACTAATACTGAATCTGGTAATGATAGCATGCTGTTGGCATCATATGACGAATCCATTTCTAGCCAGATGTTTTATTGCTAGCCTAATTTTCATAAACCATTTCAATATGACGTGTCCATGCCCTGTTTCGGTTACTTTTGGAATATTTTTTTATATGTGGAAAAGAAATCTGATGCCCCTCTGATCATATTCGCCCAAACTAAATTTTTTTTAAGCCTTGCTACTTTTATTATGAATTTATGATGCACTCTGAATATGTTTCACATCATAAATTAAAATCTTGTGTGTATGTCTTTCTCATTTATGCATCGTTTGTGAATGGTCCCTTAAAAGATGTTTAAATCATGCTCCACTGTAATATAATTTCCACATCTGTCTTGCATGACCAAGTTAAAGTGATGTGCAAATAGTTACCAAGTTAAAGTGAAGTGCATGTAAATAGAAGTCGTTCTGCTCTTCTTCAGAATAAACATCCCATTTGCACTCTCACTGCTGACAGGTAGAAGCTTTATGATACCCTTATATTATTTGCTAATTCAATCAAGATTTTCACAAATTATGAAAACAGTTTTTATATTTTAAAGTCTCAGTCTTACATATTTTAGTCTTAGATATAGTGATAATATAAAAAGATTCAAAACTTTTGAAATCAAGATTAGGAAGATTTTTATGTCACTATATTGTAACTACTGTTGTCAGCTCATTGCTTTGAAGCTTTTATTTTCCCTTGATAATTGAAAAATTGGGATATAAAATATTTTGAGAAATTATAGAGGATTCCTCTAAAATTTAATGCTGTATCCTCAAGCTTGAATGAAATTCACGAGACACAAGTGGTTTGGAAAACCTTTTTTTCCCCCATATCTTTAACATAATGAATTGTTTCAATATTTTTTTCCTTTGTACGAATTTGTATTCTGTGAATCTCATAAAAATTCTTCATTTGTTGTTCTTAAAACATAAATTTATTTAATAAATTTCTCCTAGAAAAGATGTAAATTTTTTCTTTAATATGGCAGCATTCCAAACTAAAAACTTCGGAAATTGTATTAAATATTACGTTCATTTCACTGAAGTTTAGGAATTAAAAAGACTACTGTAAAGAATCCGATTTCTTTTTATTTGTATTTTCTGGAATCTTTTCCTGTATTAATTTTTGTTTCTATAACATTAATTTTGTAATGTACAATAAATGCCGCTAAATGTGATCTTGTTTATTCATGGCTATTTTGATAACTTTAAACAATGAGAAAAAATATGCTACAAAACAGCAATAGAATTTAACTAATTTAATATAAATAAAACTAAAAACTTATAATTAGGCACTTTCACAGCATTTCAATTAGGAAAGTGCGAAAGTTTGTTTATGAGCTGTTCACAATGTCTTTAATACAGTACAAAGTCTGTAATTCGGACTCGTCGGGACTTCAGCGATTCCGGATTAGGGGTTTTTCCAGATTATAGATCATCAATTTAAATCTGGTAAGATGGCATGCAGAAATTATACAATGAAATAAAGAGCAATTATGATCTAAAGGGTATCAAATAAAAAAAAAAAAAAAAAAAAGCTTAATATTTATTTGTTTGCTTTATTAAACCTTGCACATGCGTAATGTATGCGCATTCTTTACACGCATGCATCAAGTTTGTGGTTTTGAGATCCGGATAATGGACGTCTGGATTACGGACTTTGTACTGTATAAAATTTTATATATGAACAGTTCATAATATTTCTTATTTCATTTATTCTGATGTCATTTTCTTATTCTAACAGTTTAATGTAAACATTTTCATTTGGCCGATGCTATACCCCTTATCTCAATATCCAGAGTTTATTCCCTCATTCACTTGAAGAGAAAATGTAAATTTAAAATTAGGCAATAAAGCAACCTTAGTTTGACATAGATGTTTTTAGGGAGTTATTGGTATTTTTCTGTTATCGGGACTGGATTCAGAAATGCATGTAAATGCATATATATTTGTGTGTATATGCACACACACATAGATACCTACCTACCTGCTTTCATACATATTCTGAACTTGGTTCCGATAACAGAAAAGTACCAAATTCCTTGGGGGGGGGAATTCTCTAGACAATTTTTTTTTTTTTTTTTTTTTTTTTTTTTTTTTATATATATATTCCTAAAAAAGAGCTCCCTATTCCCTAAAAATAGATGGGTAGTTTGAAAATCTTCATCAGAATTAAAATTGATTTTTGCCTGGTTTTAAATATTTGACTGATCAAAACTAAGATGTTTTGCAATTTAATTTCTTGCTTGGTATCATTTCTTTGCAGTTTCACTATTTTTATAATGGCATTCTAAATTTATTTTGCGATTTATTTCAGTTTAAAAAAATTATTCTATAACCTAATTTTTTATCCCAAGCAATTTATTTTCCATGTTTTCGTGTACAAATGGGCAGGACTTCATCCAAATGATAATATTAACTGTGATCACTCTAAGCAGCATTCTGTTGTAATTATTATGTATTTCATATCATAATTGTTATGCTTGTTATTTGCAGGTATTAGAACTCCAAAGAGAGCGTGAAGCTGGAGCAACTTCTGAACTCAATACATTGCTGCAAGAAACTCGAAAAGATAAAGAGAAAGTTGAGGAGAGAGCAGTACGTTTACAAGAGCAGTTAGCTCATAGTCAACGAGAAGTTGCTCGTTTGAAAGATCAACTTCATCAGCTGCAAGAGGAAAACATGGTAAGAGTCCGATTTTATAATAACTATTTTACAATTCATGCAAAAAAAAGTTTATGAAATTTTGCCTTCAAAACATAAAAAAATAAAAGTGAGGCATGAATACATAAAAAAAAAAAATAAATAAAAATAAAAAAAATAAATAAGTATTTAAAAAATAAAAAATCTGAAAGGGTTCAGTTTCTAACAGTAGCATAACAAAGCTGTTTTAAAGTTCAAATGGTTTATCAACAGAAATTATTAGTAATGAAGCTCCAAATGGAATAGCAAAAGATTTTATAGGATACTAAATGAAGAAACATTTAGACTAACACGGGAATAATCTGTATCATTATTTGAAAAGTAAAAAAAAAAAAAAAAAAAAAAAAAAGAGCATTCATTCTATTAAGATATTCAGTGTTTTGAATTAGATATCATGAACTTTGATTATAATAATTTAATATCACAAACTGAATGCATTTTTATTTCAGTCAGTGAGATTGAAAAGTAAACAATTGGATTGGATTGGATTATTCAATTATGGCACAGCACACAAGGGCAATCTGCCTGAAGGGATGGATGCCTTTGTGGAGGGCTTTCTAAGGAAAACTGGCTCGTATACACGTTATACATGGCTAAAACCATGAAAACACCCATGCAGCCAGCCCATTCGGGGGATTCAAACCTCGCACCGAACTACCAGTGTTCAGCGTCTTTACCGCTCGGCCGCTGGTGGGCCTGAAAAGTAACAACAAAAAAATTTGGCTCATCTTTAGAATATGGTAACTGGTAGTTTGGCGACATTTTGGAAGCGATAAAGGTTACTACCTGGGACTTTGGTAATAATGTGAGCAGTACTCAGTTCCGATTACGCATTATTTTATGTGAGGGAAATGATAGATCATGGGATATGTCATGTGATATTAATGGACGAGTTACGGTTCTTTAATCGGAAAAGCGGGGAATTTGGAAAAATATCTGTGGCTGTATATTATTTTGTGTTAAGCTTCATTGTGTGTTGTGTGAAGTAGGGTTGAATAATTTTGGGATAGTATGGCACTGTCTAAAGTGAAAAATCGTATGAATGTTTGGAAGATGAAGGTTTTAAACATCTTGTTGTGAACCACAAATATTATTTTAAAGATCCGGAAACAGGTGCACATACCAATACAATAGAGGGCACGTGGAGTGCTATAAAATGCGCCATTCCGAGGCATTGTAATAAAGAGAATTTTGCTTTTTATTTAGCAGAGGAAGTGTGGAGGAAAAATTCGCAAAAAAAATCGTTCAATAATTTTATTGAATACATAATAAAAGTGTATCCACCATGTAAGCAAGATTCTGAAGAAGATTAGGTAAGTTAGTATTTTTAATTATTTGAGGATATTATTTTTATGCATTGTTTGTTCTAAATGCAAGGTGGAAGTAAAGTAATTTGGTATTATTGGGAAAATTGTTATTAGCAATGATTTAGTTTAAAGTAATTAGGATTGTAAGCTAATTTTTATTAATTTAATGTATGTGCTTATTTATATTTTAAGTATTGTTTTTGAATTTAATTATATTTTAATTAAATGATAGTTATTTTGTGAATTTTATGTTTGTAGGAATTTGGTATACGTTTTAGTTGAAGTAAACGTGCATGGAAATAATTTAAATATTTGACACTAAGTATTTGTAATGCTTGCGGTATGAATTCATTGGCGACGTTTATAATATAATAGATAATTTAGAAGTAAATGTTTTTGGATATTTTATTTATTTTATATGTGGAAATGTTCATATTTGGAAAGGGTATATACTTTTTCGCGATTAGGTAATTTCATTTATGTTCTTTTTACCGGGTTTAAAGATTCAGAAAATTGTCATGTATTTTCGTGAAATTTTTCTAATTTATGAGAAAAAAGCAGTGTACATGGATATAGTGAAGAGTATGCGCAGTGCCATTTTTGTGTAATTCTGGGATGTTTTTTTAAGTAAAAATAAGTCGACGTGTATGTGTTATTTTGAAAAACGCATAAGGAGTATGGTATTGTGCACTTTTTCCCAATTTTGCAGTGAATATTTGTCATGATTAAGCAGTTTTGTTAGCTAAAATTTCTAGCATAAGTGTAATTCAGCTAGTAGATTGTTGGAAGAAGTGTTCAGTAGATAAAAAGAAAAGAAACATGTCTTTACTTCGTGAAGACAAAATGGCGGCGGGAAAAAAAAAATAGAGGTTTGCTGTAGGAGAGTTGGTCGCCAAAAAAACGCCAAGTTACCATAATCTAAAGATCAACCAAAAATTTTTTTTTAATAAAAAATCTTAAAAAAAGGGGGATATTCTTAAGAACTGCATCTATCTGTAACTTTTAAATAGCTTAGTTTGTTAATCCATAATAGACTGATTGAATTGAAAAGATAAAAATAACTTATGTTGTGATGAATGACAACATACTCAAATGAAAAGTGAAATGATGCACTGACAGTTGACGACATTTAAAGTGAATTAATGGAAAATTGTGTTTTGAGACTAATAGTTCTTAGGCGTCAATAAATTGAGGATGAAAGTGTGTTATTATTTTACTTTTCAATACATATTCATATATCTTTTTTTCAATTTTTTATGCAGATTTATTTAGGTTGGTTTCTGTTCAGATTTTGAAATTAACTCTTAATCTATTTTCACTCATTTTCTTGAATTTTTTTTCTTATTGTGTGTGTGTTTTTGAATGTGGGATGATAATTCTAAGTGTCCCATAGAATTAAGAAAAAAAAAAAAAAGATTAATATATATTTTTTAACAAATGAATTTTTCCCCCATGTTTATCCATTTAACAAACAAGTTAAAGAATTTAAATACTTGTATCATCACATAGAATTTTTTTTTTTTTTTTTTTTTTTTTTGTTGTTTTTTTGTTTTTAAAGAAATTATTCTTCTAGTATTGCAATTGCTAATGCCATTGTACTGAAGTTTGATTCTTCAAAAATCATCCAGATTTTTTAAGTTATTATGCAGTTGTTAAATATGATTTATTTTTAAATCAAAAGATATAACTACTTTATTATTAGCATCTCTATGATTTTAAATGATAATTTTTTAAAGCAAGCAGAAATTTAAAGGAATTAATTACATGTAATCTTATGCCATCAGATAGATATTGGAAGATCTAAAAAAATGGCATCATGAGCACTTTATTGATACTTATGTACTAATGCAATCACTTTTGCAATTTTTTACAGTAAACTTATATATGGAATGCAAATTAGTGTTTTTTATGAATTTCTTTAGAAAGCTTCCCAAGTTGTCGTAAGTTGGCAGACATTATCAACATATGAAAAGAAAGCAGACTAGCAATTTACAAAGTTCGTTACATTCCTCAAAAGTACTTAAAAGTCTTTAGGTTTTTTGGAAATGATTTTAGATCCTTAAATGTCCGTAATTTTATTCATTTGATATTTCTTTTTTTTAACAACTGTGCCATTTTAAGTGTTAAGTAACGGTTTTTAAGGAATATTTTTTCAGCGATTCATTGGCAAATATGTATTTGATGGGATATCATTTCAATTCTTTCCAACTTAATGGTGGACTTCCCAAATTTTTGGGCACAAGACCCTGCCTGTACATTAACATTTCAAAAGTTTTTTTTTTTTTTTTTTTTTAGTGAGCTCATGAAATATTACATTAAAACAACTTTTCCTTTTTGATATACAATTTCTTTTATTATGCGATGCTAAATTTAGTGACTTATCATTTTAGTGATTTCAAGATCAATTTGTATACAAAAAATTTTTTTCTGGAACTGCAAATGTTTTTTTTTTTTTTTTTTTTTTTTTTTTTTACAAACATAATAAAGTTGATAAATATCATTAAAATAATGACAGTCTATTAGAATTATAATTAAAAAATAGCATTTAAATAAAATATCTTTATTTTCCTCTGTCAGATTTTAAAATGGCATTTTGGCATCTTAAAAATATTTGATTCTGAAAAATAAGTAAGATAACCTATACTATAAAACACATTTTCCAAAACACTTCGTAGCAAAAGCAAAAAATATAATTTGGACACCACATGACTTCCTTGCACAGTCCATTAAATTATACCCGTTTTTTGCTGCATCTCATTTAAAATAGTTTCCTCGAATTTCATTGGAGATATCTTTGTCATTTAATCAATTCAGTTCTCACTTCGGGGCAAGGCAAAAATACATAAAAACTCAGAACCTCTTCATTAAAAATTGTAAAACAGAGGAAAATCTAAAGCACCAAATTACAGTTAAAAACAGTTTTAAAAGTTTTTTTTTTTTTTTTTTTTTTTTTTTACATTTAAAATTAGAATTTCTATGCAAAAGCAAACATTTTGTCCAGTGGGCAGGAAGCAGATTTTTTGATGTGCAAAACTGAATGTTTACTTTGGTTCCATTCGCCAAAAAGGCGCAGGCTTCATGAAAAAAATGGCAAAGTGGCGGCTTCATTAGGCTTAGTAGAACTGTAACAATGTTTAAATTGTAGATAATTTTACAATTATTGTATGCAGATTAACTAAAGGCATAAAAACCTTAACCAGAACATAAATCAATCATTTTAACTAAAAAAATGCACAATTTACGAAAATAAAAGAATACTAAACTGAGCTCACCAAGCTGGGTAATAGAGTGGGTATGTATATATATGTATTTGTATATTCATGGTTTAAATATGATACCCAAAATTTTTTTCGATTACAATACTTCCTTTATTTCAATACAAGCTACTTAATTATTCAAAAATTTGTTTCATCTCTCTTTTTTTATATTTTTTAAAAGCCTTTTTTTCCTGTGCAATTGTTTAGAATATACAAATGTATGTCAATTTTCTCTAAAAAATTCACATTATACTTTTGTTTTCTGAATTTTTTATTCAAAAATCTGCTGGCTTTTTGCTCTTAGGAAGCAGGATAATTTTTAGACCTCAGACCTTGGAAGGTTTAGAAGGATTTGAAAGCAAGATTTATAGAGAAAGTAACAAAATGAAAAATGTCTCCATGGTATTAATACATAATGAATGGGTTTTAAAGAAAATTTGTAATGAACTTCTTATTTTTTGAAGAATTTTTACAAGAGCAGTGCAAACAAATTTAGTTGAATTTTCTACTTTTGATCCCAAAAAGTCTTTCTTTTAACATGTTTATCTTCACTTATTTTCTCATCTTTTCACTAGACTCAAGGTGCTAAATTGCAGAAGTGGTTCTAATATTATCGCATGGACAGGCTTCTATAAAAAGGAATTTTTCTGTCAGTAGTTCAAAACTGAAATTTAAACAGGGTTCGTACGGTCCTTAAGAGTCCTTAAAAGTCCTTAGATTTTTTGGGATCGATTTTTGGTCCTTAAAAGTCCTTAATTTTGGCCAAAATCAGCTGAAGGTCCTTAATTTTAATAATCTGAAATTTCTGTCTGTTTTTACGACTGTCATTTTGAGTGTGAATTAGCATTTTGAGAAATATTTTTGGTGATTCACTGCCGTATATATGGTTATCTTTTGAATGGGTTCATGAGTTATAATTTGTTTCTATTTCTAATATAAATGATGGGATACTCAAGTTTCTTAGCAAGAAGTGAAACATAAGCCTTTCGAAATTCATTTTTTCTAGTAAAGAGCTCTTAAACAACTTTTCGCTTTTGGGGGTGTGAATTCTTTTATTAAATGGTTCTAAATTTGGCGACTTTTCAACATTTTGGCGATTTTAAGATTAGTTTCTATAGAAACTTTTTAATTCCGAGGTCTGAGAATTTTTCGACAATTTTTTTTAAAACATTGTAACATTAATAAATTTCATTAAAATAATGGTAATATATTGAAATTATATTTAAAAAATAACATTAAAATAAGATTTTTTTTCGCTGTAATATTATAAAGTTTCATTTTGGCAACTTATTATACAATATTTTAAATCTGAAAAATAAACAAGGTATAATGCTATAAAACCCAATTTACGAAACAGCTCTTAGCAAAAGCAAAATTAGCTATGTAATTAATTAAAAAATGTCTTGTTTTTAATTTTTTCATAGTAAGAGCAATCCCATGTAATTGTCTTAGAATATTCAAAATTCTCAGAATGTGCATCAGTTTTCTCTATAAAAATAATTTTATATTTTTTCCCTCCTATTTTTTTCCCAAAACATTTCTGGCTTTTTGCTGTTACAGAATTGGTAGGGATAATTTTTCTTTACGATTTTACACATTGCAGCTTGGAAAGTTTAGAAGGATTTGAAGGCAAGATTTATAGACTCACGATTTTAGAAGATTTGAGAAATATATGACCAAAATGAAAAATATCTCCATGGTATCAACGTGTAATGGATGTATTTTACAAAGAGTTTGCAATGAATTTCTTAATTTTTGGAGAACATCTGGAAGAACAACGAAAACATAATATATAAATGTTTTACTTCTGATACTAGAATCTTAACATATTTGTCTTCTCTTTATTTTCTCTACTTTTCACTAGACATGGCATGGAAAATATCAAAAATGCTTCTGATTTTATTACATGGGAAGGCATTATAGAAAGGGAATTTTTTATTAATAAAGAAATTGAAAACTTACAATTTAAAAGATTCATCTAATATTTCTTAATGCATCATACACATAGCTGCCACTAGGCATTTTCCCACCTGATGCAATGTCTGTGGATCCTAAATTCTGTTGCCTAAAGCCTTTCTAAATTCTGCGTACAGTACCTGCTCTAAATTCTAAAAGTTTTGCCATTTTTAGATTTTGTTGTTCGGTGTGACTAAATTCTAGAAATTCTGCCAATCAGCTCTGTAACCATCCTTTACTATATATATATTTCATATTGCTTCTGAATGTTCATATTACTAAAAAAATAAAATTAGCCGCTTTTTCTGTACATTCTATATGCATTTAGTGTTTTTTAGAATAACGGAAATCCTTAATTAAATCCAAAATTTCTAAGATGAAAAGGAAACGTGTTGAAGAAAGAAACTGAGTACATAAAGGAAATTATTCTTCAAAGATATGTGCAGTTATTATTATGTAAATTACCCAATTGTTTATGATTTCAACCTTTACTCTAATTCCCCATTTCTATTTCCTCATATGATAGAGTTATTGAGTGAGATTAAATTTAAATTAAATTGTATAATTTTTGACCACTAGTCCACATTATTAGTTTGAATTTGACTGTTCTTGTTTAATTATGTCACCGTGAGCTGTAATTGATTTTGTTAGCATCAGAACATGCCTTTATGTTCTAAGCTCTTTTTAAATAAGAGGCTTATTTAAACCTTTTTCTGGTATTGTAGTTAATTTCAGACATAGCGATAATATGCTTCATGTCTGTCGGGCGTTTTGGATTTTTTAACTTTTACCAGATCAATGAAACCCTCATAGGTACATTGTGGAGAGGTTGACAAGATAAAGACGCAGAAACTAGTAAGAGCATTGATTTGCATTTTGAGACAAATCTCTAATTGTTAGAAAAGATGCTTAAAGAGAAGGAAATCGATATACACTAGCCAAAATGTCTGGGAAGGCTTCAAATTAAAATGATGAATAAATATTTTGTTAACTGCTGTTGTTACAAAACATAAATGTTCTGTAGCTTTTAATGCGTAATTAATTACCTTAATGTCGTTTAAGAATCTGGGTCATAAATTACATATGCTTTAAACTGTGAAATTTTATTAGATTTTGATTTAAATAGAGCTTTTTTAACAAATATTGTTTAAAAATAAAATTTAATAGTGGTCATGTAAATCCATAATGACTAAGGTTATCAAACTACCTAATTTAATTATTTATATCTAACTGCTTACCCTTAAAAATTATCTCTACATATTAAAGCGAGTTATTGCCTTTCATTAATACTCACTGTGGTCACAAGATAAATTATAAAAATGTAAAAATTCAAGTAAAACATATTCTATGCATCTACTTAAAATAATACAAAACAACTTATCACCTCTGGTGCTTTAATGGCTTATTGAAACCTTAAAGTATATTAACTGGGTTATAACCTCTGGAACTGTACACGAAGCTACGACACTAACTTCATCAAACAGAACCTGACTAACTTTCAACACTTGCCTACATCAGGCCTTTCAGGTTTGTTCTAATCAGCAGGTTTCTCTCTAGACAAGCAGCAGCGGTGACAATATTCAGTCTTTTGTTATGTATCATGCTGATTATGATCTTACTTCTCATTTTAACCTATGTAGTTTGACATAAAATCTACCTGATTATTTACTAAACCTCTAGACTGACCAAGTATGTGACAAAAAGGGACATAAAAAAAATCAACACAAAGCTAACTTTTAGTAAAACGTAAATGTCACTTATCTTCTTTCAAATATGACCTACAATTATAAGTGTAAAATATTTAATGCTACTTGATAAATTGCAGTTTATTTTATTCTCAAACTTATTAACAATTATCTTAATTAATTCATGTTTAGCAATAATGCGTACTACTTAGGGATCTATTTTATTTTTAGGATGGTATTGCAAAAAGGATATTCAGGCATAGATAATATCTTCAAGTGAATTTATTCAGTTCCCATTTGCTCATAGGTCCTTAATTGTTTTCATTAATGGTCCTTAAAAGTCCTTAAAAGTACTTAATTTCCATGTGCGGAAATGTGTACGAACCCTGTTAAAAGATTATTCGTATATTATTACTGCACAGTATGCAAGGGTAGGCATTTTGCCACCCAACGCAATCTCTATGGGTCCTGAATTGGTCCTCTATGGAAACTAAATTCTAAAAATTTTGCTAATCCCCAATCTCTGATCTTTAATTTTTTTTGCTGAGTGCTTCTATGTTTATTCTCAATACTCATATTATTATTAAAAACGTGAAGCAGCTGCCGAACCTCACAAAATATTACTAATGCTAGGAGCACTATTGGTAGTAACGTATAGTAGGAATATTTCGTGAAAAGTGTGCTGCATTGCAAAAACACATATAACTAGATTTTATAGCACATTGGAATAGTTATATTTTGATTCGACGTATTATTTAAACACACATCTCAGTTAGTTTAGTTTAGCTTACCCCAAGTATGTCAAAAGAAAAATAAATTAGAATACTGTGCAATATTAATTGCTATGAATTCAGCTTTTTCATGTGCTATACAGAACAAAGTCCGTAATCCAGACATCCATTATCCGGAATGATCTATTATCTGAACCTCAAAGCCACAAACTTACGCATGTGTGTTTAATGCACGCGTCTGCTGCGCATGCGCGTAAAGCGTTGGTATTCTCGACACAGCAATTACAGGACTTGAACAGTGGAACTTTGTAACTGAACAAGAAATTATGTCTGCTTATAGAATTAAAGAGAAAGTATTAGCACAAAAAACGAAGCAACTTAAACAACTTACATTGAAAGAAATGTTTAATAAAGTAAACAAATAAATATTAAGCTTTTTTTTTTTTTTTTTTTCCTTCAAATTTTGATACCCTTTAGATCATAATTGCTCTTTATTTCATAAATTATGGTTTAATATTTTTAATTGTATAATTTCTGCATGCCATCTTACCAAATTTAAATTGATGATCTATAATCCAGGAAAACCCCTAATCCGAAATTGCCGAAGTCCCGACAAGTCCGGATTACAGACTTTGTACTGTATTAATTGTTATGAATACTGTGCAATATTAATTGCTATGAATTCAGCTTTTTCATGCTTATTAGTAATTTATGATCTTTTATTAAATTATGATATCATATCCCAGTGACTTCAGTAGTAATTTACCTTATTCTCATGTGTATAAGCTACATGCTTAACTTTTGCCTCTAATTTAATTTTTTTTTGGGTGTGGAATAAGTCTACTTTCTTCAAAGTTTTTTTCATTTGGAAGTATGAAAGCAGTTAAAATGAAAATGGTACATATAAAATAAGACAGAATTTTTATTATCGGTCAAAAGGAACATGTTTGTATGTTTAGCACATCTCATTCACTGTTACTGTTGGTACCACTAGAGTAGTTGCCTGCATTACCAATATCACTGCCAATGGTACTGGTATCCCCAGCATGTCACCAAGACTTGCAACTACAATTAAATTTGTACACTCTTATGTAACATTCATCCAACAACAGTGAATTTTAAACTTAATCCTTAAATGTGTGCTGCTATGTTGCACATGTTGCTGTGTTTCCATACATTTATGTAAAGCTATTTCTAATTATTTGTTTGTATAAGTCCCATCCCTGATTTTTACCTGCTTTTTATGAAAAAAAGTGTGGAAAGAGTATACTGCAGTAATTTAAAAATTTAAGTAATGTCAGATGGTTGATGAAAACCATGAATTTAAAATATTATTTTATTTTTATTTTTTAGGTTGCAAAAAATAATGCTCACAAGCAAATTACAGACATGGAATACCACGTACAACAGATAATGTCAGAAAAAGAGCAGATGAGTCAAGAAATGAGTGCTTTGGAGGATGCGCTCCAGCAATTAAAACTCAAGTGTCAGCATCACTTGGAAGACAAAAGAGAATTAAAGGCTTCCATTGGAGAACTACAAAAAGTTGTAAATGAAACTACGGCACAGCTTAATCAAGCTCAGAAAGAAGTAGAAGAGCTAAAGAAAAAGCATAATGCAGAAGTATGTTTTCATTGTTATGTAACTTAAAAATATAATCTTCATGAAACTTTTGCAAATTTATTGCATATTTTTAAAGCTTCTTATCTATTTTTCTTTTTTTTTTCCCAGTCTGTACCTTTTTTAATCCATCTTTTAAGTATTAGAAATTTGATTTAATAGTTTGAAAATTATTTTAATAGTTATTTTATATACCTTTTGTCAGTTTGCTTATTTCATCTTCCCTAACATCTAAAAACCATTGAAAACATAAAAACCTGTGTAAAATTGAGAAATTTTATCTGAGTGAGTAGAGTGATATTGTGTATGATATTAAAAGCGCTATTAAATTAAAATTGGTAGTTTCTGGTTAACTCTGAAAATAATTCCTGAAGCAATACACTATTTTCCAAGACTGGCACCCCAAAATGCAATGAAAAAGTATTTATGTGGCAACTTCAGGTGTGCACACAACACACTGGCTTTTCAAATTCAATAGGTTATTATTTGAACTTTCTGGTTATTATTTGATGAATTTGTTCAGTTTTGTTCCTTGTGAGGAATTGTAATGGGACTGTGGAGTTTGCTGGCTGATAGAAAAGAAAGCATTCCATTTCTTCAGAAATATGGCGTCTTGCTAAACGTGTAGGGAATGCCAAAATTTGTAATCTATTAAGTTGTACTTCGTAAATGATGAATTTGTACACCTATGTCACAATTTGTGAATTTTTTTTTTTTTTTTTTTTTTTTACTTCCTTGTACGAAGTAAAAAGGAAGTATTGTAATCGTGAAAAGTTTTAGGCAGCATATTTCAACGAAAATATCCATTTTGACCGCTATCGAATGCAATTTAACGATGTTTTTGCATGATATCTGTACGTAAGGACAGAATAAAATACTCTTTTCCTTCAAAAAAAATTATGAAACTGCTTTAAAATTAATTCTAAAGAGAATTTTCGTGGTGTTTGTACGAACATACGTACGTACGTATCTCGCATAACTCAAAAACAAGTAGCCTCAGAACGTTGAAATTTTGTATATTGGACTGCTATAACATGTAGATGTGCACCTCGTATTTTGGTTGCAATCGGTCACACCAAACGTATATAAATATATTTATATATATATCCACTCTGTTACCTGGCTCAGTGATCTCAGTTTTTTAATCTTATATGTTTGTAAATTGTAGGCTTTAAAAATGATTGAATTATGTTGTTTCTATCTTCCGGTTAAGGATTTTATGTCTTTAGTAAATCTGTGTGCAATATTTTTAGAATTATCAACAATTTTAAAGTTGTTTAAGTGCTGCTAAGCCTTTTTTTTTTTTTTTTTTTTTTTAATGGTGGCTATTGATTGTTTACATTTGAAACAGCAGACTAGTGGATTTGTTACCAATCTAGAGAAACTTAGCTTCACAACAACAAAGATAACGCCATCATTTATTATTGCCAATTAAATCATGCTTAATCCTTTCTGGAATTTTTTTGAGGAAATAAGTGTTTAAGATTTACTTCATAATTTTTAATATAGATATTTTGAGCTTTTATGTATTTTTGCCTTCTCGCGAAGTGAGAACTGAATTAATTGAATGAGAAATACTCAATCGTCTGTGAAAAACTGTTTCTTTTTTGTTTTGTTTGCTTAATTTCTTTTATACATCATTTTAGCTTTATTATAGTATTTGAATAGAACATGTGGCAACAATTAGATAATTCTTTAAATGGTATAAATTTTGTGCATTCTGAGTTATAATATGAACGAAATATAATACTGTTAAGTAAACCTAGCGCAAGAGTGTCGTTATGGTAAACAAAGTGAATTTTAAAGAATGCATTTATTCTATTGTGGTTTATGCGCTGTCGGCAAAGTAGGTTTAATTCAATCTAATAAGTTTAAATGAAATGCAAGGAAAAATGCGTATAATTTAATATTCCGTACAAGGAAGTCATGTGGTGTACACATCAGATTTTTTTTAAAGTGAAAACAGATTACTGTGCACATGGGAAAAGAACAGCATCTGCATTTCCAAATTTGTGCAGTTCTGTGATGTTTCTTTAAGGAAAACAGGTTGTGTACATAAGGAAACAACAGTGTGTGCGATGCCAAGTTTGTATGATTTTCTGATGTGTTTTGAAGCTAAAACAGATCACTGTGTATATTAGAAGAGGAGGGGGTTCTTTTTGTTTTATTAATTGATTGCTATTTTATGTAATACTTGGTTTCCCACCGTTTTTGAAAATGGTTGTTGTCTTTTGCATCTTAGGTTGGTAAAAAATTGTCAATGATGTCAATTACAAACTACGTACAACTTTTCGAAAGAGTTGGGCAGATAATCAGAAAATACCTTCAGAACCATTCTTAGGGAATAGAATATTTATATATGTAGAACAAATAGTTGATTCTACCTACATTTCGGAAATTCAGTCTTGCCCCCAGTTTATTTATTCATTTTGAGTTAAAATAACATTTCAGACATTTTTTTTAGGGGGGGAAGTAAGACTATAAAGTAAAAGAATTTGTCTCTGTTTCCCAATAAATTTTTCTTGCATGTTTTACGCTTGCAAAATTAATGTCTGTCAAACAATTGTTTATTAATTAAATTTTTGAAAAATTGTTTAAATTAATTTTTTCTTAGATTATGCATGCATATGTATTTTATTTGTTACCTAAGTAGAATTGATTTCTAAAATTAATTCTTTCAAAGAAAAAATAACTTATTATTATTTATAATTTATTCTAAATTATTGCTTTGGTTCACTTCTGAGTTCTTTCAAATGCCTCGATTAGAGGCAACAAAACATTAAAACAGTTAAATTTAAAATAATACTTGAGGAATTCATGAGTGAAAGAATGTATAGCTAGACATGAAAGTTCTCAAATAAGTAATATCCCCAATAAGAGTTTAGAATTGTCATGTCAAGAACTTTTTCCATTGTGATCATTATTTTTTCACTTCAATTAATAATGGATTAAAAAAGTGCAAAATAAATTAATAAAACTTGAAGTTAAATGGTTAATTTTGAATTATAATGTAGAAATTTTATGAACAGATTCACATTTCCTCAGATGACCTCAAATACAGTTACTTATATGATATATTACAAAAAATGTTATATATCACCAAAATGTGTTATTCGTAGGAAGCCATGTGAAAAATTAAGCTCATTAAGTAGCTCTTTCGTAAGATTATTTACAGACTATGTATTATTTACTGTGAATTTTTTCCCTTTCTAAATCATGTTTTTAACTGTCAGCAATAAACATATATATTTCTCAATGAAATGATAAAATATATAATATTATTTACAATATTGCTTTTGTAATAAAATAAATGACTTTTGATACTTCCTGTCGGCTGTGAAAGAATCGCCCAGCAGTGCAATTTAATGCCAGTTATAGATAAGCTTGACTTAACAACATACTCATAACAGCTGCACTTTTGTTTGGTGTAACTTGGTTGATTCCAGATAAGCCACTTTATGTTTTTATGAATAAGGATATAAATGAACTGCTATTGCTGTATTTTGCATTTTGAAAAAATGATTAAAATTTTGGACCCTCTTTTTAAAAACAGCAACCTGTACATTATTTTTGAAGTTATGAGATCCTACCTTTAAAAAAAGTGTATGTTGATGGACATGATATAATCAGCTGAATATGGCTGACAAAACAGGGACAGGGAAAAGTGGACGGAACATCAGAACTTCACCTATGGATTTATAGGTATTCCTCTGTCACACTACTATACTGTGGCAACATCCTTCATGGGGCACAGAGCACTCTTCCTCAGGAACTAGCGAGCAAGGAATGTGCCACACAGTGTGCAGTATTCTTAAATTTTTCTTACTGGGCAGTCCATCCTAATAATAAATTGGAACAATCATCTGTGGAAAGTTTGTACACATACAAACAGAAAACTCTAATAAAAAATTCTGGTAAAAAAAAAAAAAACTCTCTAACAAAACAGTAGAAATTGATGAAAGCCTTTTTACAAAGCACAGTAATGAAGCTGATAGAATGCTGATTGTTTATTAAATAAAGAAGCATTAGTTTCTTCAGAATTCTATAGGAATGGCCGGTGCAACTTTGGCAGTATTTCTGCCAAGTTTCATGGTCAAGTGTAATATTTCTGTACCTGTCTTATAATGCTATTTTTGTACTAAAATTTAAGATTAGGTAAAAAAAAAATATATAACCTTAGATTAGCATAGATTTTGAATGAAACTCTGTCGATTTCAAGGGAGGTAAGACATAGGTATCTCATCTTCAGAAGCAAAAATTTGTTGCTTCTTATGGAAAATTTGTCAGATCACTCTAAAAAATTGATAGAGATTTACTCAAAATCTGCACCTATCTAAGGCCTGGTTTTAAATTTCTCATTTACATGTTTCTCTACTAGTTGAGTAGCAATAAAATGCAGTTTTGATTTAATGACCAATAATCTGTAAATTGTATTATTAGCCCACCACTGAGTTTTGTTATGCTGGGTAATTTTGATTTAACTGTTTTTAAGTTGTTTAGATTTATAAGTGTTATAAACAGAAATGTATTTCCTCCTCTATTATTAAAATATGCATATGTATGTGTCTACTTATTCTCGTATGTTATAAAGAAAATAAATTTACTATAGTATTTTCCATCTCCTCTTTAAAGATTGACGAGTGGCACAAATTCCAGGCAGACCTCCTAACTACAGTCAGAGTTGCGAATGATTTTAAAAATGAAGCTCAGCAAAGTGTTGAAAAATTGACTGAAGAAAACAAGCAGCTGTGTGAAAAAAATTCAAGTTTGGAATCTGAAATTGAAGCATTAAAGGTATGTTTTGCTTTTATATATTATAAATATATAGTATAATCTCTTTAATTAGGCAGTCTAAAAATCTGCACCGTGACATTGAGATTGGTATATATCTCCTGTCACAATTGGAACTTTGCTGCTAGGTAACTCTGCTCAAAACTTGCAGTTGCTACTGAAATTTTCATATTATAACCAAATATATTTAGAAGGAGCTGGAGTCTAAAGCAGTGGATGTATTTCTGTCATTGTCGAGTCAAGGTTTAGCATAAAGTCCAATTCAAAACATGCTTACATCTGAAATGTATTAGAACAGGAATATTTCCCACCAATAATAGAGAATATGAACTATGGCTAGAGAACTGAAATATTTGTTATTATTATTATTATTATTATTATTATTATTATTATTTTTTTTTTTTTAAATTTCAGAAAATTTTTCCAAAAATTTGCAAGTATATTTTTCTATAAATGTCTTATGAATTCACAAATTTTGGATTTTTCGTCTTATTATTTTTGAATTTGTATGTTATTTTTAGACTTAAATAAATAAAATTTTATACTGTTTTCCATTAAAATGCATTTCAGAGTATTTCTCTTTCAAATCACCCGGCTTTAAATTTTTAGCCTCCATTTTCATTGTCTTTTCATCCATCAAACTATGGAGCAAACTGGAACAACTGATATGACTGTACAAGGTGTTAAGCAAAGAAGAGTACAAAAATTAGTTTCTTATATTGAATCTGCGTACATGTTCAAGTTCGAGTGGAATGAAGAGATTTATTTATTTTTTACTGTATTTGTCAGCAGGTACCATAGTGTTTCAAGTTTGCAGTTAGTTGTTAAACTATTTGACATTAGTTATTAATTTTATTGTCATCATATTGGAAAGTGCTTTGATAAATGAAAGCTTTTCTGCCTTACTCACAACTGTGTCAACATAAAAGTTTAAAAAAATAAATAAAATTAGTAAAAAAGTACATAAAGTTTAAATTATCAGATTAAATATTAATATATTTTGCATTAAATTCACATAAATTCAGTAACCTGAATCGTGCATTATAAAACAAATTTAAAATCAGTTTAGATTCTTTTGAAATCCTGTTGCCAAACAGTGTGAAATTTCAAATTTTAAGATTGGAAGCTATGTAATTTTGAAGAGTTATGTTTAATATTTTTAAAGAAATATAACTAAAATAACAATGTTCGCAGAAATTTAAATTTCAATTTAAAAACTTATATATTTATTATTTAATTAGACATTAGTTGCTACTTTCTATAGGGTAAATACCATCCTCCTTCATGAAATGTTAGTGTAAATTCACCATGAAATTTCTGTGTATAAGTCCCAGGCTGTAAAGTTTTTTTTTTTTTTTTTTTACTAATTTCCCTTTGAATTTTGACATTCTCCCGCCTCCTACAAAAAAATTGCTACTCTAGTCATAAAATACATAAAAGATGATATGTGAAAGATTAATGAACAGTGGAAGTACTCCTCTTCACATGTTTGAAAGAGGATATATATCTGCTCATCACTATCAAAATAAAGCCTTACTACCTTGTGCAAGACTTTTTAAAGATACCTAGGGCTCTGACTTTCTTTGTATGTATGATAATGTATGTCCAAGTTGATTTACATATTTCTTGAAACCTACAATATTGAGTGAATAAACTGATAAATAGCTTAATTTGAGACTCACAGAGAGCTTGCAGGTAATCCTTAGAAATGCTATTTCACAGCAAAAATATCTTCTTAGATGTTTCAGGATTGTAAGAAATTCTAATAAATTACCGCAACAAAAGCATGAAATTCCCTTGTCATATGTTTATGCACCTTGCCTGTTTGCATCAAAAATCTGCATTTGTTTCTCAAGTACTCGTATTTTTTCTACAATTTGGTCATAACGTTGTATTTCAGTTTTGTCTGTTTTGTAATATAATTTTGTAATGTACATATTCAGATTTTTGTTTTGTATTTGTATGTTATGCTATATTTATTATGCAAAATAAATTCATTCAGTATAATTCAGCAATTTTTTAGAAATCAGTGTTTTCATACAAGTAAAGGTAATTTTGGAGTAAATTGCTCCAATAAATATACTTTTCGTCAAATGCAGTGGCTAAAATTTTATTAATGTATAATTCATCTTTTTTAAAATAATTTTATCAATCCAAATAAATACACTGCATTGTTTCATAATTATTAGCCAATTACATCAGAGCTCAGTTGCAGGAATTTATTACTGAAGACACATTGTAGCAGAAATTGCCAAAGACTCCTGGAAAGTTCACGTATTGAAAAAGGTATTTCAATCAGCAGAGCAGTTTGTGACATGATTAAGGAGAAGTTCCAAAGATTAATAATTTTGCACGAATTCAAGTTTAGACACAATTTGTTCAAAAAGTTGCCAGTGTCAATAAACATGTAGGATGTGGCATAACAAATGATGGAAATATTTGCAGATTATTTTTCAAAGTCAATTTCAATTCTATTGCTGACATTCAGCAAACGTCAGGAGTTGATAATTCTAAATGTGGGTGATACGATACAGTTAAGGCAGAAAGTAGGGGAAATTCCAATATATGTATTATGCGAGTTCAATTTGCATTTGTCATAGCATAAGCCTTAGTCTTCAGACACCTGGTAGACAATTATCCATAGCATCCAGGCAGAGTTGGCATAATTCAATTATAGTATGATTTAGTAATTGAATTACAGTGCAATTGCAAATGTAAGTAATTCAATTATACTGTAATTGTAATTTGAAATTGTTCAATTACAATGCAATTATGATTATAATGCAATTGCAGTTAATTCAGTTACAGTGTAATTTTAATTGTGAGATTTGTAATTACAGTTACACCTACAATAAAATTATAGCTGCCGTTTAATTATAGTGTATGTGCATTAACTAGAATTACAGTGTAATTAAAATTAAATTTATTAGTACTTAATGTCATATAATTGGCATTATATGACACCTTATGGGAGCACATTATTTTTACCTACGATATAAAATATTGTCCTTCTGAAATAAAATTCACGACATGATCATGCCTCTGAAATTGATGGATGAAATAACAATCTAGAACCAGCTGTTGGAAGATGTTGCCAATATACGCAATGTAAGATCTTGCATAAAATCAGCAAAGCAACAACCTTGTGTTTGGTGTAGATTTAGTCAAGATCTCGATCAATTTCGAGGACAAATAGGTACAATTTCCTCTTCCTAACAAGCAAAAAAATCTGCAAGACTGAAAAGCAGTGGCACAACAGTCATATTTATACCATATGGCGGTGCAGTGAATAAGAAGATAGTGCTGTTTGTAAAAATAGTAACAAAATTCAAAAATTAAGTTAATAGAATTTTAAAAGCATGAGGAAGGACTGGATTGGACTTCAAATTATTAACTAAACAAGATAAATCTTCGTAAATGTGAAAAGTTTCAAGAAAATCAAGTTCACCAACTGAAGAAGATTTTTGAATAATTTTTAGAGATCCAAAGTCAGAATTATGATTAGCTGTCGAAGACTTGTTAATTTCACCCTTTCAGACAAAAGATTCATGCCCCTTGATACAAAACTTTTATGCTGTTTTAGTTTAGCTGATATATCTCAAACCACACTGACACAATATGCTATAAATTCCCCAAGAATTACAGTCAGAAATGGAATCTAAAAAGCGAACCATGGATTTTAATGATAGGCAAAAAAAATGACTTGAAAATTGGACTTTTGGAGAATCCGTGCAATTTTATTACTAACAGAAAAATGAAATGGTTGCAAGACAATGCTATTAATGTTATTTCTAATAATGGAATGTCATCTTTGAATTCACAAATTTTCGATAGCTAATCATAAATGGAAATTTAACCATAATTCTGACTTTGAGTCTGCAAAAATTATTCTAAAAGCTTCTTCAGTTGATCTTGATTAAACTTTCACGTGTTCTCGCATATACCAGTAGATTATGCAATTACTATGTAATTGTAATTTCAAAGTAATTGCATAATCTAATTGCAGTTAGATTTTGTGCAACTCTGTTATCAAATAAAGTTAAGAAACTTTTTAAATGCCTTTAAAATTTAACTTGAACTCCCGAAACAGCAACAGGTGCAGCATCTGGAAACATGCATTGTCCTCCAGCAAAATGAAGCTAATATTCTCGTATTGTATCATATCCTTACGACTATTGAAAATAAGTGCTTGGACGGAGAGTAAATAACACAGTGGCTCAATAAAGAGGATATGCTGGAAAAAATACTGTAAAATCCATTTCATGAATTAAATTCATTTTCTGAAGGCTGTTTGTCAACCGAAACAATTTTCCCAATGAGAATTAATGTAAAATGGATTAATTCATATCCAAAACTTGACTCACATATATAAAACTTTTGGAACTCTTTTGTGAACTGTCAAGACTGTAGTATATTGTGAGTTTTTGCTATGCGGAAGGAGAAAAAACAACCTAACTGCCTTCAGTCAGACAAATGCTATTTATACTATGTTAGCCATTCATGTGGAACCCAACCTCTGCAAGATACTTTAGGACAAGATTCTTCATTACTCTGCATTCATCACACCTGTATGTGTTTTAACACTTTGTGTGGACAAATGGTTCACTAATTAAATTGCTATGATTTGTATCATTAATGATTTCTTAGACAACTGGGATGCTAACTTGTACCTGCACAGCATTCATTTTGAAAATATATGTGTAGTGTAATGTTGGTGAGGTATTCTAATATGTGTTTTCATGTGCTTCCTCCCCATTATGGGGGAGTGCGTAAGTTAGCAAGGAAAAAACAACCATATATGATTAAATCGATGTTATAGTTTATTATATTTTTTTATTTCGCATGGTTTTTTAGGTTATAATATATATGTATATGCATGTAATAATTTAGATATTGACATCATAGATGTTAATGACAACAGCCAGTTCATGGAAAACTGAATGCTTTTTAATTCTTGATAAAACATATTTAATAGAGAGACAGTTAAACTGGTACAGGAAACAATCCTTGCCATGAATATTACTGCTTGACGTCACATTGATACGTTTATTCTTTTGAGAATATATGAAAGGAGTAGCATAGGATAGTAAGTTTGCGAGCCATACGAGTGAAAGAAGGAATACATGCTTTTCAAATTAAGGTTTGATTCAGATTTTGTGATTATGTGATTTATATGATTGGTTGTTTCAGTTAACAGTATTTAAAATTATTATTGGTTGATGTGAGTGCCTGCATTGTTAGCATTATGTAAGAATAATAATATAAGGATTAATTTTGAAATGGTGCAATTTAGAGAGGTTTACTATTACAATTATTATTTTTAGGATAAAAGTGAAAAATGACCAAATTAAAAAGGAGTGTTATCCAACTTTTCTAAATTAAAGTTAGGCAACAAAAATCTTACATATACTTGTAATTTTTATTTTTATAATTAGTATTCTACATTTCTATTTAGTATTCTTCATTTTTCTCATATTTTTACTAATTTTTCATCCTGATCCCCCCTTTTTTTATTCTCTAGGAAAATTGAGTGCAGCATCAGTGATGTCACAGTTTTAATATCAAAGAGAAAATGGATAGTTTTATTTTTAAAGCCTTTAATTATAAATGAAATTGCATATGGGATGATTAAAATATTTTCTGTTTTGAGGGCGTGTGATTACTTATTCTACTCATAGTATGCTCAGAGTCAGCCAGTATAAAGATCAAGGTTGAATTCTGTAATTATTTGGGAAACATGAGTAAAGTTGTAGAGACATTAGATATTTTGGAATAGGAAAAACAAAATATTAATGATACCATTGCTGGAATTCAAATTCTGGATCTTTCAGTTACTAGCCGGGCATGCCTCCAATAACACCACATAGAAATGCAGTAAGAAGGGGGGAAATGCATTCCAAAGTGAACCCTGCTTTCATAATTGTATATAAACATGCAATACATATATTCATGCTTTCACTATCACTGAATCCATTTGAAGTCGTCTGCTGCTGTTCTCTTTCTGTCTCTTTTTTAACTTCCTTTCATCATCTTGCATAAAATTTAGCAAATTGGTGTAATGATTGTTAATATTAAAATGTAAAATTTTACAGAAACAAACTGACAGGTATATATATATATACATTTTCAGGCAAACTTGGAAAAAGATCTGAACACACCATCTCATAGACAATTGGCACCTACGATAACCACCAGTATAACATCCAATAAAAGGAGTGACAGAGGAGCAGCCAATCAGCTTTCTGTGCGTTCCCTAATAGAATCTATTGAAAATGCCACAAAACATGTGAAAGGTCAGTAATGATATTTTTGCAGCTTTTATTTTTTTTTCATTTAAAAATATAATTTCTCATGTAGTTAATTGTATTTTATGTCTTATTTTAGGCTCTAGCAGTAGCTGTAGTTCTTCATCCAGTAGTCTCAACAGTATTGCATCTGATCCTAGAATAACTGCCAATTCTATTCTAATGGCGAACAATAATGAGCTGTTTATAAAAGTAAGGATCTCTCTGTATTTTTATTTGTTTAGGCTGTATATTTGCATTTTAAGCTTATCAAAAAAATAATTTCAGAATAATTTCATAATTTTGGATATGTCTAACATGATGATGGCAACAGTTTAACATGTTGAGGATGGCACAGATTTTGCTATATCGCGTTAGCGGACCGCGGTAAAAATAAGACTTTGTTTTACCTGACGGCACCTTGCACACAATGTTGTGTAGCAAAACTTCAGATGCAAAAGCATAGTTTCCTTTTACTATACGTTTAGTATATGCAGCGCTCTTTACAAGAGGAATTTCTTTTCCTGTTGTTCTGTATTTGGAAGCACTTGCACTTAGTTAGTTATGTAAATATAAAGTTGAGTTTGATGAATAATTCTTCATTCTTTATGGATTACTAATAGATAGTAAACTGATGTTGGTGTGTAACTTTGTTTTTCATTTTCTACGCAAGATTATGAAATTTAAAAAAAATAAAAGTTGATTTCTTCTGGTAAGCAGAATTATAAGACATAGCCGGTAATATTTGTGATATATTAGAATTTTCAATCCCTAGAAAATAGAAGAAATGGATTTTATGATAATAGATGACTCGTCAGAGGAGTCCACAATTGTGTTCCACAGACAAATATCAGGCAGATTATACTTTCATCTTCTTCAGAGGAGAGTAACAATGACACTTATGATTTGGAAAAAAGTGACTCGTTTAGGGCATCTGATAAATATACTATGATGCCAGAGTTTTTAGAAGCTGATTCGGAAGAAAGTGATGAGGAAACAGAATGGCAGCAGATCAGAGGAATAAGCAGTGTGATATGTCAACATATGGAAGATGAGAAATTTTTACATGAAAATGTTAATTGTGATGATCCTTTTTCGTTGTACCAGTTATTTTTGTCAGGCAATGTTCTAGAATTAATAGTGAGTGAAACAAGTAGTTATGCTGAACAATCCAACATTGTTGTTGAAAATAGTTTTTTTATCCACCACCAGAAAACACCAACAATCCTAAATGCCTGTTAAAGATAGGAGAAAAAAAAAAAAAAATTATTGGCATACTATGGGTCTAGCAAAGAAGTATAATATGATATAGTAGTTAAATATTCCATCTAACAAAACCGTGTTATAAAACTATAGCTGATATGAGCTACTGGTGGTACATGTCAGCAGATGAACCATTTGCATGTAAGCTACCTGTGGTACATGCCGCCAGATAAACCATTTGTGTGTGAGCCACCAGTGGTACTTGATAAACCATTCGCGTGTGAGCTACCGAAGCCGTCCTGACCTTGTTAAACAGGCACCTTTGGAAGCTGGAGTGAGTGGGACACAAATGATTGATTTTCTCGCATACGATCTAACCTTCATACGGCAGTAGAATGGCTAATTTCAGTTCCTGTCACACCCTGAAGGTTTAAAACCAAATCTTGTAGTCGCTTCGTAGTTTCATCGAGCCAACAATCACAGAAAATGGGTCTTCTGATGCAGCTATTGCTTTTGGTCAACCTTATTTATGAACTGATCTAGTGCTTAAAAAGAGGCTTCAAGCTCTTGATATGACACTTTGAGGAATATTCAAATCTTTGGCGACCTCCATTTGTGTTTGACTTCCCTCGATTCTGCCAATTATTCGCCATTTTTGAACTTCACTTAAATGATGCCTTTGAGCCATGATTACTGAATACTGATCACTCTCAGAAACCATATTCACTTTAAGCAACACTCCACACCGGAATTCCAACATAAGCCCATTGCGCACGACATTTTCAATCACCGAATTTGTATATTTCCAGTGCTAATGTATGTGTGGAAGTGACCAATGTGTATATAATTGTATTTTATTTAAACTGATACTATCCAGTTAAAATATTGAAATATTATTATTATTTGCATAAACTAAATACAAAATTTCTTTGGGAGTGGGGGAAGGAATTTATGTAATGATACTATATTTTATTTGCCTCAACGTATAACATATCCCTGTTTCAAGCAAAATAAACTATGCACATGATCTGGTTCACTGAATTAATATATCCCCCCTCTAAAGTATCTTTTCTATACTTCAAAAATCCTATTCATGTATCATTTTAAAAATGCATATGAAAACTTCTGATTAATCAAAGTAAAAATTGTTGGAAATTTATTCAGAAAATATTTGAATGGTAATATACAGAATTAGTTACATTTACAATCAATTCTACATCATTCCTTTTGTGTCCATATTTCCTCTGCTTTCTTTGATAATTTTGTTGCAGTAAACAATAAATTTTTTATTGATCAACATGATAAAACTGATTTTTGTTAAGTTTTAAATAGGTGCTTAATAGATTTTTCAAGTAAAAAAGGGAAGAACAGAAATACCAGTACTAATACCTTCTGTTTTGTCATTGGATTGACTTCATAATTTTTTTTAATTAGGGAAGTGTTTAAGTAATGTACCAGCTATGAAAATTTCAAAAAGGCAACTTATCTTTATTAGGAATGATTCTTAATTAAGTAGCTACATATCAAACGTGTATATTTAAATTCTTTTTTTAATTGCAGCCTTCCCTTCGTGTTGCAACAGATTCATTGTCAAAGGATACTAATGCATCTGCTCAGCTTGTAAGGCTTCCTAAAAATGCCAGTTCGGAAAACATATGCCATACTACAACAAGCAATGGCCAGATAACTGGAGACCAAGCGGCTGTGACGAGCAATAAAGTGGATGCTGATACGCTGAAACCTTTAGCTCCTCATCCAGTGTCTATTCTTGCCAATAAGTTAGATCCAATGAGAAGAAACAGCTATGGGTAAATATTGAATATCTTAATATATATGTGCAATTTGTTTTCAAAATTTATTTGTATTCTTTAGAAATGGAAAAAAAAAAGGAATGTGATCCATTTACTGTAGTCATGTGTATGATGACATATGTGTAGGGCAAGTATATAAGTCAAACTCGCAATCCACAGGCTGAATGTGACTCTTGGTTCATCCCAAGAAAATAACAAAAATATACAATTATAATCAGGGTTTTTACCATCCTCAATAGTCCTTAAAGGTCCTCGGGGTTTTTTTTTTTTTTTTTTTTTTTTTTTTTTTTTTTTTTTTAACCGATTTTTCGTCCTTAAAAGTTTTTAATTTTTCTCCTTCCTATTTGGCAGGAGATCCTAACTTTAATCATTTGCAATTTCTGTCTATTTTTACAACTGCCATTTTGAGTGTGAAGTAGCATTTTGAGAAATATTTTTGGCAATTCATTGACAAATATGATTAGCTTTTGAATGAATGAAAGGGTTCATGGGTTATAATTTGTTCCTTTTTCTAATATAAATGGTGGGATATTTGAGTATCTGGGCAAGAAGGAAACATAAGCACTTTGAAATTATTCCATTTTTTTAATGAAGAGTTTTTAAACAACTTTTTACTTTTGGGGATGTGAATTCTTTTATTAAACAGTTCTAAATTTGATGATTTATCAACATTTTGGTGATTTTAAGATTTCTGTAGAAAATTTTCAATTCAGAAATCTGAGAAGTTTTCGTCAATTTTTTTAAAAAACATTATAAAATTTATAAATTTCATTCAATTAATGCTAATGTATTGAAATTATATTTAAGAAATAACATAAAATAAAACATTTCTATTTTTCACTGTCATATTATAAAGTGACATTACTTTCCATTTTGGCGACTTATTCTTATACAATATTTTGAATTTGAAAAATAAAAAAAGGTAATAAATGCTATAAACCACAATTTATGAAACAATTTTTTTAGCAAAAGCAAAATAGCTTTGCAATTAATTAAAAATGTCTTCCTTTTTTAAATTTTTTCTTGGTAAGAGTTCCCCCCCCCATTAGAATATTCATAATTCTCAGATTGTGGATCAGTTTTTCTCTTTAAAATGATTTCTTTTTTCCCCAAAAAAAGTTATTTCTAGCTTTTTGCTTTTACAGAAATGATAGGAGTAATTTTTCCATAAGAGTTTAGACATTGCAATTTCGAAAGTTTAGAAGGATTTGAAGGCAAAATTTATGGATTCACAATTCTAGAAGATTGCAGAAAAATGTGACTAAATGAAAAATTTCTTCATGGTATTAACACGTAATGAATGTATTTTACAGAAAGTTTGTAATGAATTTCTTAATTTTTGGAAGGGGAATGAAAACATAATATTTGAATCTTGTACTTCTGATACTAGAAGTCTTTTTCTTAACATGTTTATCTTCCATTTATTTTCTCTATTTTTCACTAGACACAAGCATGGAAAAGTGAATTATTGCTTTCATTAATCCTTAATGTGGTCACAAGTACAGGGCAAAAATGTAAAAATTAATGTGAAACTTATTCTTTGCATCTAGTGTGACTTAAAATAATACAAAATAACTTATCACCTCTGTTGCTGTAGTGGCTTATTGTAACCTTAAAGTATATTAACTTGGTTACAAACTTAGAAACTCTACACAAAGGTATGACTCTAAAGGCCCGTCTACACGTAGCGATTTTCTCGACCGACTTAGCTGGCCGACAATATCTGAGATAGCTCGCCTGTCCACACGGAACGATTTTGTCGTTAGCACAGGAATTCACTCAGCCAATCACTGTGAAAGGAAGTGTTCCCGCCCTCTACAGCATCACACTGTCTACGATTTGTAAACAAAGCTTACGGTGTTGTCAAATAGTCAAAATAATGGATGACAATTTTCAATTGCTACTATTAAGTACAGTTACAATTTCAAACTTAGCTATTGCTACAGAAGGGGGGGGGAATGCGTTTAGACCAGAAATTGGGTCAAACGACCAGAAATTCATAGTGCCTTCATAATACCCTGCTCCGGGAGTTGCGTATTGAAGATAGTACAATTTGAAAAGTATTTACGGATGATGCCGCGTGATTTTGATTTTTTGCTAAATTTAGTTTACAGGAAAATTTAAAAAATATATTCTTTTCCTTTGTGTACTGAGTACGCGGATTACTCCTTATTTTATTTTATTTATTTATTTTTAAATTTTACTTTCCGGCACTTCTATTTGTGCGTTTAAATCTTGAAATAATAAAGTTATAAAATAACCATGTTTCAGAAAAAATAAGTAACTGCTGTGTTTTAAATCAAAACCTTTATTAATGAATAAATAGACAATAACGTCATGAATATCAAACCAATATGAGTAAAAAGTAGTAATAAAAAATAAAGATTACTACATTACAAAGCAACAGTGTAATTTCAGTGCAAACATTTTAAATAAGAAATATCATAAAGGTGCAAAGTCTTAAGTAGTAGATTTATTGAACATTAAAAAACTAATATCGGCATAATTAAATAACTAATACAATCTGAAAACTATGATCCTATGACTCTATTAGTTAATCAGCGAATAAAATTTAGCAATATTGTATTAAATTGGGCTGTAATTTGCTTTTGCAAAACTCAATTAACACAAAACTGAGTTTGTGATTTGTGACTTTCTTTTGACCAGTAGATCTAAAACACGTGCCAACGGCCATTCGGAAAAAAAAAAAGAAAGACATTAAAATTCAATAAACACCCCACCCAAAAAAATAAAACATGACTTTTAAGTCATGCAATTCGAATTTAGTAATGGAGAAACGAAATTAAAAAGTTCTTTCAGGTGCAGAAAGTCCAAAATTAAGGTGGAGGATCGAACCCATGATCTCGACGTACGAAGAAAAACCTTATCTACTCTTTACCACTGAACTATGATCACTCGTGTAGAAGGAGTCGGAAAAGCTATGTACTTCATCACTTAATTAACTCCCACTTTCGGCGAAGTCAATTGAGTCTCTGCGCTGCTTTATTTCCCGACTGGACATTTTGCTTTTTGAATTTTTTCAATAAGTGCAACCACAGTTTCAAGTAGTTTCTGAATATTTTCATCTAGTACCCATGACATGGCATCGTTAATAGTTTTTGGAACTTTTCTTGGGGGAGTTAAAATAATTTTCACCTCGAATAGAAAATATTTGAATATATAAAGTAATGGGGAAGACAAAGTTTACCAAAATAAGTGAATCCCTTAATTTTTTATTTTTAAAATTTACATTACTCGTATCCCACAACACAGCATTTTCTCTATAGAAATCTATTAGTTGAGTTTTGCTCCAACGAAATGCAGCCATGTTTATTATTCCAAATGACGAGAAAAGCACGTGATCACTCAAAGCAATCTTATTGGCTAGAGACTCCGATTTTGTCATACGCTAGTGAGCAGTGAACACCAGTTCTGAAATTGCGGCAGAGAGCATGACCGATTTTTGGCGCATGCGCAGATCCTTAAAATTGTTGCTCTACAAGAAAGTCGGCCGAGAAAATCGCTTTGTGTAGACGTGCCTTAATTGTACCAATCAGACAGAACACAACTATCTTTCAAAACTTGCCAACTGTTTCTACATCAGGCTTTCAGGTTTGTTCTGATCAGCAGGTCTCTGTATAGGCAAGCAGCAGTGGTGGCAACAGCCAGTCATCTGTTACGAATCATGCTGATTGCGATTTTGTTTTTCATTTTAACCTGTGCCGTTTGACATAAAATCTACTTATTATTTATTAAACCTCTAGACTGGACAAGTATGTGACAAAATGAGACATAAAAGAAAAAATCAACATCAAGCTAACTGTTATTAAAACATAAATAAAGTATCACTAATCTTCTTTCAAATATGTTTATCTACTATAAATGTAAATATTTAATGCTGCTTAATAAATTTTATGAATTTGGTTTTATTCTCAAATTTGTTTAATAATAATGCTTCCCTACTTACGGATCTATTTTATATTTAGTATGGTATTACAGAGGTGAAATTCAGGCATAGATAATATCTTTAATTGAATTTATTCAGTTCCTATTTGCTGATAGATCCTTAATTTTTTTCCCTTAATGGTCCTTAAAAATACTTAAATGTATTTCCATGTGCAGAAATGTGTACGAATCATGTATAATGTAATAACAAAAATTGGAATTTCACTGGATATCAAAGTTTAACTACAATCTCAGGTGCTATAAAGGACTGTTGAGATGGTCTCTTTACAAAAACATTTAGCCCATTTAGAGATGGAATTAACAGAATTTTAATGCAGCTCAACTCTAAAGCAAAGATTCAGTAACAGGGGTTCCACAAATTTTATAAACATTTGATTGTGCCTTTCTCAGAAAACAACAAATGTATTCCAAACAAAATTTACAGCCAAAATTTGTGACTTGGCTTATTTATTTTTTGACAACTACGAATAAGTTAATAAAATCTATATCTTCAAATCTTTGAATAAGATTCATATCACACTGTAAATTAACTCCATTTATAGATTTTTGGGTGCATTATTCATGTTTGTTTATAATGGTAATGTAAATAAATGTAAATTCAGACTTCAAATGACTAAAATCTTGTAATTTTTGCAACAAATGTAAAATTAAAATGTAGGTGCAGGCCTCATAAAATTGCTTTGAGAACTGCAAGTGGATTGTGGGCCACCAATTTGAGACCACTGCTGTAAAAGATCCTTTATTTTCTCTTACTGTAGAAATCAAAGCACTACAATTGATGATAAAATGTAAGCTAAAAATGATAGAAAATGGTAATTATGTGTATCCCTTATATATGATCTGAAATAACAACTTCCAGTTTTAAGTATATTGTATGGTATAAGCAAAAATATCTGGAATGTTGAATCATATGCAAATCTTAGTTTAGACAAAGTATTACTAAAGTATTAAAAATTTTTTATTATTAAAGTATTAAAAATTTTTAATTGTGCATAGCTTTTGAAATGCATAAGTTGAATTAAAAAAATAGAGAGTGTGACATTCTGACACCCAGTAAATGCATGGAATGGAATAAGAAAAGTAGATTTTGAAATTATCTTGCTCAGTTTACTTTTTTAATTATTATTTTAAAAGAATTATTCTGCACAGTAAGTTTAGGAATAAGTGAAATAAAATTAAGATCTGTGTTCAATCCTAAAAATAAATCCTGATTTTTTTTTTTTTTTTTTTTTTTTTTGTGGATAACCAGATATTTTTCAAAAACAGAAAACTTTGAATCTAAGTATTCAAAATTTTAGTTTTTGAAAGCAGAATATTGTAGACACCTGGATTTCCACATAATGCTATTCTTAAGATGCACAGTCCTCCCTTTCATATTTTCAGTGTATTCCTCCAAACTGCTACTCTTCCTGAAATAGTGTCATTGTTACATAAAATTTACTGCTATATGACACCAATCAGAAATAAGTTGGGCACTATGATTTATATATATATATATATATATATATAAATCATAGTGCCCAACTTATTTCTGATTGGTGTCATATAGCAGTAAATATATATATATATATATATATATATATATATACATGTGTGTGTGATGTCCTTTTTTGCAGAATATGAAAACAATTCATTTAGCTACGGCCAAGAAGACTGCTGCTAAAATCACAACTAGCTTGATGGTTAAAACATCATTTTCATTTTGAATAGGAACAATTATTCAGAAGTACACTTTTGCTTAAGTCGGTGCCACATTAGGGATGCTAAATGCAGCCTACAATTTCGACAAACACAATTTACATTTTAGACAGTTAAGAAAGAAAGCAAAGTGAGAGATGTGGTTTACTCAAGCAGCAGCAGATGAGAAAAAGTAATGCATAGTAACAGCAATCATATTTATTACCAGAAAATCTTTGTGTTAACTCCGAGCAGCGAATGGGCTAAAGATTTCATTTTTCAGAGAAAGAGTGATGTGACATGCTGTGGAGTTATGCAAAATGGTGCAAAGCACATCTTTGAAATGGGGATGTATCTAATTAAAATTTATGAATTTAAAGGTCTGTTGCAAATTTATTCCAATTAAGTTTAATAATTTTATTCTATATTTTATATTTTACACACACACACACATATATATATATCAATTATTATATATATTAATTATTATATATATCAATTAAGAAATATATATATATATTTCTTAATTGAAAGATTGAAAACATCCAGTAATTTAAAAAATTGACCATAATATGCAGTTTAATGAAGGAATAGCAATAATTCAAAAAGATTAGTTTTTTAGTCCAAAGGGGCTTTGTCCCTGAAGGACTATTGTTTTCGTTTTGCGATTTTGCATCGGACTCATAAACGTCGGTTCACTTTTCAAAATGTTAGAGTCCTGCATTATATTTGAAGAAATTAAATAATGAAAAATCTGCATAAATGATTGTCTATTTCTCGCATTGTGATAAAACAATGGTACATAGAGCCATCGAATTTTGAATGACGAAATCCTACTGCGAATATGGCCATTTGAAATCCCAAATTTGGAATTTGTTTTATTATAGATTTTATATTTTGTAAAACTTTAACGAATTTTTGATTTACAAACTCAATGCTTTAAAAGCGAGAAATGGCAACGTTATATAGAAAAAAAATACTTTTATCTCCAGCTCGCGAGACTGTGTATATCGGAAATTCTAAAGATATGCTTAATTTAACATTATTTTGCGATATTGCTCTTGAACTGAATTTTATGGTTTAAGTGCAAAGAACATGATATTTAATAAATAAAGGTAACACTCAAAACGTTAAAAAAACGCCCCTTTGGACGTAATTTAAAATCTGAAACATTTCAGTTTTTTTTTTTTTTTTTTTTTTTTTCCCCTCATGCTTCTTGTTAGTTGTTTTCATGTTATCATTTATACATTTCTTTGAGTAAATGATTTCAGTTTAATTTATTGATTAACTTAAAAAATATTAACTACAAAATTTTGTTTCTTCAGAGACTTGGATTTTTTTACTTACGCATTAGCATAAAATTACTTTACTTACACATCAGCACTTCATTAGCATAAAAAGCTATGTAATTCTAACAACTTATAAATATGAATATGAATCTGAGAATTATGCAGGTATTTGGCATAGTATGCATAGCACCTAGTGTTACATACAGCTTTGATTAATTTTGTCTGAAAAACGGGATTTTGTAGTTAATGCTTTTTGACATTTCATTTTCAACATTATCTTATATATGAGTTGTCTTCAAACTTTCCTACTCAAGAAACACCAAAAACTGTATGTTTATGCTCTGCTGTTTTCAGAAAAGTTAAATAAAAAAATAACAATAAATAAATGAAAAAAAAGCATTTAAAATATATTAATGTCGTGTGTACTTTATTTGAAAAATGAGAAAAAAATCAATTTCATTATAATTTTACTCATAAAAACAGATTCACTGCATATTATTATAAGTAACAGAAAAAAATTAATTAATTATTGTAGACGGTTAATTTTGCAGTTCATATGGTAATCTAAAATTCTTTTTAATTTTTTGACTTGTGGAATCTTTAAAGAAGTTGCTTGAAATTCCAAGATTTCACGGAACATTACCACTGACCTATATATTTAGGTTTTACAGTATTTTCAGAATCTTCTTTTTAAAGTGCATAACTTTTGTAATGCATTTTTTCTATATTAGTTGTTTTTGTATGTGATTATTTTAAATTATATATTTTCAGAGATATTGAGAAAAAAGATCCTTTAGCATCTCTTGTCAAAGGTGGAGGCTCAAAACGTAATGCTCTGTTAAAATGGTGTCAAAATAAAACATTAGGTTACAAGGTTTGTTTGATTTTTATTTATTGTGTTGAATTTTTATACATTTGATGTAGAATAAAGAGCAAAAATCAAATGCACTATGATAATGAATCGGTTTAATTACAAATAACATAACTAGTTAAAAATTCATGAATTTTTATGTTATACTCCTTTTTCATTAGCAATATGAGCGTATACACACATACATACATACATACATACATACATATATACATATATAAGTGGTGGCCAAAATTGTGGACACTTTTGGAAATTTTTATGTTTTTGAACTTTGTATGCTTGTAGAAAATGTTACGTTTCGCAAAATGCAAACTTGTATATATCATTTTAAAGAGAATTTATTACTGAATTCAATACAAAACACAAAATTCAATTATTTGCAATACAAAAAAAAGTTATATGTACTTTAGTATAAATAAAAAACACAGTTATGAAGTGGTTTGTAATGTCTAGCTTTCCTGGCCAATCACTGTTCTTGTTCTGAGAACCAATCAAATGTTGTTATGTTGAAACAATTCATTATTTTGCTTTGTTCTGTAGAAGGAGGACCTGTTTCTTATACACTGCAATTAAAAGTAGGAATTTTTGTAAAAATTTTTAATATTTAGTCAAGAAGCAATGACATCAAATAAAAGAGTAGATTGGACACCTAGAAAGAGATGTAATGCTGAAATTGCAAGACAGGTGGGTGGTTCAGTGACTACATCTGGAGTCTGAAAGTTTTGTTTACAATATCAGGAGACAAATTCAATAAAAAACATAGAAGGAAAAGGTCGAAAAAGGTGCACCACATCTATTGATGACAGAAGAATAAAAAGAATATGTCTCCAAGATAGAAAAACGTCATCAGTGGCCATCGGAAGTGATCTGAATGATGTTGGTATTTCTGTCAGTTCAAGAACAATAAGGAGAAGATTAACAGATTTTGAACTGAGAGGTAGAATTCCATGAAAAAAGCCTTATCTTAATTTTCAGCAATGAAAAAAAAGACTACAGTGGGCAAAGAAACACATTAATTGGATAGATGATCAGTGGTCACAAGTTATATGGAGTGATGAAACTTATTCGTTAGTGGTGGGCGAAAATATGCAAGACGTAGAATAGGAGAAGAGCTACATCCTGACTGCATTCAAGCAACTGTGAAGAACCCAGTTAGTGTTATGATTTGGTCATGCATGTCAGCAGATGGTATTGGTCGCCTTCATGTCATCGATGGGACACTGAATGCCAGAAAATACATTGACACTATTCTAGAACCAAAGCTTCTACCTTCCATCAGAGATATCTTACCCAACAATGCTTCGTTTATTTTTCAGCAGGATTCTGCTCCTTGTCACACGGCCAAAATATCAAAAGAATGGTTTTGTACAAAGAGCATTAAATTGTTGTCATGGCCTGGAAACAGTCCTGACCTCAATCCTATCGAAAATTTGTGGCACCGTTTGAAAACTCTTGTCCGAATGAGGCGCCCATCAAATAAAAGGGAACTAATTGAGGCTATAATTGTTTCCTGGCATCATGTAATAACGAAAGAAGAGCTTAAAACTCTTGTCAGCTCAATGAAACGTCGATGTGAAGTTGTAATAAAAAATAAAGGGTACTCTACTAAGTACTGATCACTGCAATCATCACTATCTAATGTATATCGATAACTATTATTGTTTAACTTTTTTTGTATTGCAAATAATTGAATTTTGTGTTTTGTATTGAATTCAGTAATAAATTCTCTTTAAATGATATATACAAGTTTGCATTTTGTGAAACATAACGTTTTCTATAAGCATACAAAGTTCAAAAACAAATTTCCTAAAGTGTCCACAATTTTGGCCACCACTGTATATAATGTGTGAATTTTTAAATTATTTAAAATTCTCTTCATGCTATATTTAATATGGATATTTCTATCCAGTTTTTTAAAAATTCTTATGATTAAGCATTATTATGTAAAATTACAATGTTAATTACTGGCGTGATCCCTAGTAGTTGTAGGTAATACATAAGATACGAGTGCTCTATGTATAATTAAAATTAAATGTATATCATTCAAATAAGTGAATAAAGGTAAAAAGAATGGATACAGTCCACTTTAGGATTTATAAATTTGTGTTTGTGTGAGCTATCAACGACGTGACAGCATGTACGAGCTGTAACTGGTAGGGACACATGTATAAAGATTTTCTTAAAACCTTCCAAGCTGTGTTGAAAATTATCCTCTGTTAATTTCATTTGCTTTAAATGAATAATTAAATATGAATAATTAATATTAATTTCATTTGCTTTAAATGAATAATTAAATATGAATAATTAATATTAATTTCATTTGCTTTAAATGAATAATTAAAGTTATTTAAAGATATTGAGAAAGTTTCATTCTCTCTATATTTTTTATTGTTGCTAATTTTATTTTCTTTGATTTTTGCATTATGCAAGGCTGGAGCCTTGCATGTATATTATGAGCTAGAATAATAAAATTTGTTAATTTTATAAAATATCAGTTATGTATACAGAATTCCAAATATGAATATTATGTAGAATCACAATTCATCCAGATATTTAAAAAATATAATTAATTAGTTGTAACTACATGTGAATTGCATATTTACTGTAGTGCAAGAAAAAGGATTTTACATTTTGGCTTATATTTTATTTCAATAAAAACGGCTTCTGCCCATTTTGAAATACCTCTTCTTGACAAAATTATACGATGGAATTGTTTTAATAAATACTCATATTATTTCTCTGTTCAGATTTTTCTATTTAATACTTCAACTAAAATAAAACTGTGATACCGATTTTTATTAAGATCAGTTCTTAAACTAAATACATAATTTTTCTTTACTTTTCTTAAGCAGGATGCAGCAGAAAGAACTCTCTGATTTTGGAAGCTAATAAAATGAAAACCAAATGAGATATGAAAATTTTCTTTTTGTGCTTTGAAAGTCTGCATAATGCCAATTTAAAAACCACGACTTGCATTATTAATGCACTGATTTGGTCTTTCTCGATGGTTATTCTGGACTTTTAGAGTCATTTTGTGCATAATGACAACAGTTTTCTGTTGTATCACCTTCTGTAGAGTTTAAAAAGTTGGACACAAACTTTTTTTTTATTTGTCAGAAAGAGGGTTACCTTGATCGAGAAGTGAATGTGAAAGGCACTCTTCATTGCTTTGGTGACCCACAATTGTGAATAAACTGCTGTACAACGAAAGCATGATGTTCTCCTTATCTTAACTTCTTAAGAAGTTATCACATCTTTTGAAATGGCATGTTAAGTCCATATTTGACAATATGTTTCCCACAGTACCTCCTCTAAAATCACAACTATGCTCTTCAAAATTTAGGTGTTCTTTCTACTGCACCCTGCAGTACAGTTAATATAAAAATTAAACTTATTGTATTGTCCTCTATATTATCTAAATTGATGAAGAAATTGAAAAAATTGTAATAATTTAATACAGTAAAAAGTCTAAGATCCGGACGTCCAATATCCAGAATGATCTAAAATCTGGACCTCAAAGCCACAAGCAACTTTTTTTTTTTTTTTTTTTTTTTTTTAAAGTATGCTTTATGCATGCGCATTTGATTTTTTCCTTCCATAATAAAACGTGAAGAGTCCTAATTTTTAATTTCACTTAAGCACTAAATAAAATATCTCGCTATTGAAATTACTGAAGAAACAATCATTTTACCATAAATTTGTGCAATCAATAATTTGGCTCTGCAGCTGCATATCTGCTTGCCATACATCTCAAACCGAAACATTCTACAAACATCATTGATATTATACCTACTAGTATTTTATATCCCCGATGTCACCTTGATGAATCTTTGTTATATTTTGCTTTTGTCACCGCATATTTATCAAGATGACAACTTGGGTAATGACTCATGCGGCAATGTCTAAACATTTTGTTTTTACATTAGTAATTGAATAACAAATAGCATGGCAACCTGTTATACTGACATTACATTTCGCAATGATTAGATTTAAGTTAAGTGCACTAAGAAATGTTGGCTGGAAAAATTTAACAAAAAAATCTTTTCATATGCTAAAAATAGATTCTGTTAATGAAAGTCATAGGCCAAAAGATTACATTTAGTGCTATTTTAATTAAGAATAACTGATATGTTATTCACATAAAACCAGAACCAGCGTCAGAGCTCGTAGGGCCACACCGAGTGGCAGAATTTAGGGAAGACAAAATTTTTGGAATTCAGAGATGAACCGAGCGGCAAAATTAAGGTATGACAAGATTTTTGTAATTCAGGGAAAGTATTGAAATCCAAAGTTTAGCGGCGGCAAAATTTTAGAACTTATTGGAAGCACTTTGTAGCAGAATTTAGAACCGATAAAAACTGCATCCAGCAGTATCAAGCGCTGGCTCTCGATAAGCCTTGAGTATATGTGGGAATTTATTTATTCGGGATTCAAATTAGCGTTAACACGTTTGCTGCTGATCACGCACTGATGCGTGACTGGCATCATTGCTGAAGAGCCAATCATGCTCTTGTGCGTGGTATGGGGTTATGTCTCAGGTGCCAGTCACGTACTTGTGCGGGAAAAGCAACGTCTCATTGTTTATTTTAATGTTCAAGCGGCATTACACTTTGAATATATATTTTGGTATTGGCGTGGAGTGAAGGTTAGAAAGTGGTTGTAAATGTATGTGGTTTGGAGTGGATACAAAATTTCATTTCGCGCAAAGATCATGCACGAAGAACATTCTGAAGTATATAGATTACAATAATATCATTGTAACTATCTTGGCATAAATTCATTTGTAATATATATTTGTTTGTGATATAGTTTCACAACAAAATAATGCATATTGTTACTTATTTTGATTCAATTTTAAATGCCATGCACCAGTGCATAATGCAGCATTGCAGAAGTAATTTTCCCTCTAGTGCCGATCACGCGTTGGCACATAGTTATATAATTGGATGCTTAAAGGCTTAGTAATTAATGTGGTACACATAATAATCTTTTATTGTCTCTTTTAAATCATATTACTTATAATAAGTAAGTTGGCATGTGGGTACAATCTGTTTCTATGACACAGCATTAACTATCAATATAACCTTACATGAACGGCAGCGAAAGTGATAAGCATGTGCAAGAAATAGACGTAGGTATAATAAATAACTAAACTAATAAAATTCAGGCTTTATCGTCTCAGTATGAGTTAAAAGCAAGACAAAATTTAATGGAAGAACTTACCTTTTGTTGCCAGTCTCATGTTACATAGCCAATAATGTATAGCGGGCGCTATTAAGCTAGGTTAAAATTATACTTTTCTGATTCTAAGGAATTTTGCTTAATATAGCAGATTGCGCTGTTCCTTAATCTTTTAATTTCACCCAGCTTATTATTTTTTGCAAACTGTTATTATTACATGATTTTATGAAAATTAAAGCTTGAACTTTCTATTACATCGAAAAGAGTTTCTAATTCTGGAGCTGCAACAGAATTTACAAAGCAAAAGCATGTTTCAATGTCCATCAAACAAAAGGTGGAATTACTGCAAAAAAATGGATAAAGGCATAACCGTCTCAAAATTATGCAATGAATATGGCATTGGAAAGTCAAATGAAATGTAACGTAAGAAAAAGGAACTTTTTGAATTTTTTGTGGATTTAGACAACTAGCTCGCAATGAATAACAGAAAATTGCTCAAGCTAAAATATTTCATGAGGAAATAAACTTAAAAACTGAGTGCACATATTTGACAGGTTGATTAACCAAAATTTAAAAATCGCTGTGGTATATGGCAATTCAAAATTTCAGGTGAAAAAGCTTCAGCTGATACTGAAGCTGCTGAACAATTTACAGATGAATTCATTGAACTCATTACTAGTGAACAATTATCTCCAGAACAAATTTACAGCGTTGATGAAACTGGTCTTTTCTGGCAATATGTACCGCGAAATACCTTGGCAACCTCTACAGAAAAGGCTTCAACTGGTTATTACAAAGATTGCAAAGTGAGACTAATAATTCTAGCATGCCCAAATGCTGCAGGAATGCACAAATGCAAACTTTTCGTAATCGGAAAAAATAGACGACCTCGAGCATTTAAAACGATTTTCCTCATTATATATCATGCAAATAATAAAAGTGTTAATGAATAATTGGTTTGAAAATTATTTTATACCCGAGGCTCAGCAGCAATTGAATTTGTTTGGTTTACCGGATGACACAAAAATTGTCCTGATTCTAGGCAACAGTTTGGCTCATACTTCACTTAAAGTTTTAGTGAAAGATAATGCATCCGTCTTATTCTGTCCCCCAAAGTATATGTCCATAATTCAGCCATTGGCTATCGGAGTAGTGCACATGCTGAAATGCAAATATAAAGTAACATTTTAAAAATCCATGTTAAATTTCTTGAACAATGGCAAGACTTTTTGAAATTTTTTAGCATAAAATCTGCTGTGTGGAGCATTGAAAGATCGTTAGAGGATGTGTCTCCAGATACATTAAAAAATGCTTGGCATAATTTTTGGCCAGCTACACCCTTCATGGTGAGGATGATGATTATAGCCGCGAATTTGAAGGTTTTCGGATATTTTAAAAAGGTGAAATTTTCCAATTAATGGATTTTGTGAAGAAATGTAGAAAGGCTGTAATAAATGAAGATGATATAACAGAAGTTTTTCATTGCGATGACAGTGCCCCAATCATCAATCAATTAACGGACGGCAAAATCTGTAGTTTGGTTCTAGATCCAGAAATTACTGCTACCGATAGTAAAGAAAGTGACAGAGGGTTATTGAAAATGAAAAAATTTCAATTGACAAGTTAGTCAATTCTCAGCACAGCAATTACAGGACTTGAACAGTGGAACTTTGTATCTGAACAAAAAATTATGTCTGTTTATAGAATTCAAGAGAAAGTATTAGCACAAAAAACGAAGCAACTTAAACAACTTACATTGAAAGAAATGTTTAATAAAGTAAACAAATAAATATTAATCTTTTTTTTTTTTTTTTTTTGAAAATTTTGATACCTTTTAGATAAAAAAATGCTTATTCAATATTAATCACGATTTCACATTTTTAATTTTATAATTTCTGCATGCCATCTTACTAGATTTAAATTTATGATGTAATAGCTGGAAAAATCCCAAAACCGGAATCGCCAAATTCCTGACGAGTACGGATCTCTGACTTTGTACTGTATCAAGCTTTTGTCTTAAAAGAAGAAACTGGATACTTTGAATATGCTGTTGCACTTTCCAATTCTGAAATCAAATTACATGTTTATGTAACTGAAAATGTCAATATATAAGCATTTTGTTATGTGAAATTATATAATTTTAAGTGATGAATTATTCTAATTTTAAATGTTTTTAGGGTATTGATATCACCAATTTTAGCAGCAGCTGGAATGATGGTCTTGCATTTTGTGCATTGATGCACTCATACTTACCCAATCTTATTCCATACGATGAACTTGACAGCAAAGACAAAGTAAAAACTTCTAAAATCATATTTTTTATTTATATTATTATTAATTCATATTTTATAAAAATATGTAATATATGTATCATAAAAATATATTGTTTTTATATAGTCAGCCAAGGAAATCTATTAAGTTTATATTAAAGTTTGAGGTACAAGTGTGTTCCCGCCCCCCCAACATTTATTGCCATATGGATGTTAAGCAATATTAACTTATTCTAATTAACTATTAGCTAACTGCACAATTCCTGGCGAGATCTTTCCTGTGTGATGATCAGGTATGAAAGACTGATCTCCTGTCAGATCTTATTTCACCTGATTTTTGTTGGCGGGGATTTGTAAAGGGTTAACTAGAGAGCATTTTCTAATTAAATTTTCTTTTTGCATTTTGTACAGCATAACAAATTTGTATTAAACCTTCCAAATACTCACAAGACCAAGGCTGCTAAATGGAATCGCATTATTCTTCTATTTCAAAAGTCAAACTATGTTAAGGTTTCATAAGGCCATATTAATACGCACTCTTGACCATAAAAAATTTGCACACTTAGAGTTTATGAAATTTTATATATGTGAGTGCAACATTGGTATGAGTAAGTGATTACAAAACTAAAGGATCATTTATTGCAGGAAAAACGATAAATGAATGAAGGTTCTAATACCTTTTGAGCCACCTCTAGCATAAATACATGATGCAATATGAATGAGCAATGAGGCATTCATGTCCCATACGGTGTCTTTGCATCATCTCACTCTACAGGTACTGTAAGGGTACTTCTAGCTCAACCAAACTCCTAAGCTGCCTAACTTGCCATTCCAGATGATCTCGAACATCCTCAGTCGGTGACAGATATGGGGATTGTTCAGACCAGGGATGGATGTCAGTGTGGTAGAGGCAGATCTGTGACATCCTTGCTGGGGGTGGCCTGTGTATGGATATTTTTTATTTCATGCCGGCTAAGTGTTTTTCGCTATGCTGTCATATTTTATAAAATATTTAATAATGGCCAATATGCTTGAGCATTTTAATTTCAAGCTAGTTTTAATGTTATGAACACTAAGGATGCAAACTGTGGTTTTCTAACGAAAGAAAGCTGTGACGACTTATTAATAAAAGTGAGTAATGGCAAAAACAAAAATAGTGTGAAAAAACAAAAGATTATCAAAGACTAAAAAGATACAATGGAATGAAAGTAGGCAATATTGAAAACTTATCTTTCCCATAAGAGAAGACAGCTGCAATGTTAGATTTTACACGTACGTTTAAAGAACTTTTTACCAAAATTCATGAGGCACATTTATCAATAGGCCGTGGTGATAGAAATAGAATGTTAAAAGACGTTTTTCAAAAAAATTTTTTTAAATATTACTATCAAAGTAGTGATGATTTACTTAAATTTGTGTGAAAGTTGTCAAAAGAAATCAAAAGTACCCAAGAAAAAACTTATTGTTAGGCCAATGGTCTTTCAGGAAATGAACTGAAGATGCCAGATAGAACTGACATGCAGTCGTAACCAGATATTGATTTCAAATTTATGTTTGTCTATCGAGACCACTTAACTAAGTTCAAGTATACTTCAAAGTGATAATGGTTGTGAGTCAGTAATAAAATTGTAGGCGAACTGAAAACTGTGCATGGGAAGCCCAGGTTTTAGCCATTACTCACTTTTATTAATAAGTCGTCATAGCTTTCTTTCGTTAGAAAACCACAGTTTGCATCCTTAGTGTTCATAACATTAAAACTAGCTTGAAATTAAAATGCTCAAGCATATTGGCCATTATTAAATATTTTATAAAATATGACAGCATAGCGAAAAACACTTAGCCGGCATGAAATAAAAAATATCCATACACAGGCCACCACCAGCAAGGATGTCACAGATCTGCCTCTACCACACTGACATCCATCCCTGGTCTGCCCAATCCCCATATCTGTCATCGACTGAGGATGTTCGAGATCATCTGCATGGGAAGCCCAGGCACAGCCAGAGTGTAAAAATCAGGATGTTGAAAATACGCTAAGTTCTTGGTTGGAAAGCAATAAAACTAGTAAATGGTTTGAAGGGTTACTCTTTATACAACTTATGAAAAGCAAGGCATTTCATGAAGGCATCAAATGTTTTCTTTATGAAGCAATGTCTGAGACACCTGCAAAAGTAAGTTTGAAAGTGTCTTCTTTCCTGAATGACTGTATCAAATATCTTAGAACCGAAGCGCTTCAGGCTTTAATTGAAACAGTTAATAATGCTTCTGATAACACTAATAGGAAAACAGAAGCTGATTCTAAGGTGGAAAATAATGATCCATTGCTAAATGACTCTCCATCTGCAGTTAATTTTGTGATTTAGAAAGAGGATGAAGCAGTGGTCCATTTTATCTAGACATATTTTAAGCAGGCAAGAATAAATAAGAAAACATAGAATGAGTACTAAAGAAAGTTTAGAATCATAAGCAAAAAGATGTTGAAAGTTTCAAATCTTAAAATTTTTCTTCTGGTAATGTTTGGTGACACAGTGAAACTATTAGTACCAAATGTTGACAGAGCAAGAAGTGATCAACAAAATTTATTAGCGGAGATATTAGAAGTTCAAAACAGAGAGTTTTATCTGTTATGAACAAAACAAAGAAAAACTTTCACAATGGTATACCAGAAATCAATTCAAAATTTGTGAAAAAATTTATTTTGCTTGACGATGTTTCAGATCTAGCAATCACTTTCAGGAGGTCAGGGAATCAATGACGTGTTTGCAAGGGACAATGCAAATCTTGCAGCAAACTTTAAAATTCTAAATGTCATAACAGTCTAATGTGTCTAAATAAGTAAACTTGCAAGTAAATATAAGTAAATGCTTTTATTCTCTAGAATATTGGTTTAGTTTGCTTTTGATATAAAACTATTTTGTATGAGTTCTAATTATAAAATGTTTTCTTTACTCAGGTCTTTTACTTGATATAATGTAAAAGTTATCTAAAAATACTAGTTATTATTTAATTGAAAGTTCTGTTTTGTTTAGATAAGAATGATGTATTTACTGAAATAATAAGCTTGACTTTACTTTATTTATAGCAGTTTGGTTCATTTTGTATTTTTCAGTACCTTTTATAGCATATGCTATTATCTAATATATCTGTTCTAAAATATCTAGTGAAAGTAATGTACAAAAGCACCACTTTTATTTAATTTTTAAAACTGAAATATTGTTCAAGTTTCACTAGCGATCCAGACATTGTTCTACTTCTTAACAACAAATTTTATTGTTATTTGAAAATATTAATTTTTTAAATTAAGTTTTCGTTACTCCACAAAATAATCTGGATTTATTACATTCTCCATTACAAGTAAAGGATTATATAAATAAATCGGAAAATTTGATAAATATTCAATAATTTATCACATTTACCAAACTTAGTGGTGATTATGAATAATCACCAGTAATTATACATAATAACCAGTTATTACTTTTACCATAATATATATATATTAAATTAGCCTCAATGAGATCTGAAACTTTTACTAATATGGTTGCTTTATATGTGGTTGGCACAAATTTAAAATTGTTAATTTGTATTTTTTGCTCTTTTCGTATATATGCATTTTTTTTTTAATTTTATAAAAGTAATATTTTATGATATTAAAATGTCAAAAGTAATATATATGTCTTAATTTGGGTTTTCCTGAAAACAAAGTGCATGCCAAAATTTAAATGTTTTTCTCAAAGTAATGATTTTGCAGATTTGTGATTTTGAATGATGCTTATCATAATATTTTTAAGGTATTTTAATATATATAATTATTTTAGCATCACTTAAATTATAATCACTTATTATGTATATTATTGTAATTTGTTTTTCTAAAGGCTGCTTAGAAAATACTTTTCCTTCTATTTTCTTTATTATATTTTTGAATAAATTTAGAAAAGGAATTTTACTTTGGCGTTCAAAGCAGCAGAATCAGCAGGAATACCTACAACTTTGGTAAGCAATTTATGATAAATTATAAAATATTTTGTAACAGACTTAAACATTTTTGGGGGCTACATATGCATTTCTGCTTTGTTTAACTAATAATTTTATTCTAGAATATAAATGACTTGATTTCACAAGAAAGACCAGATTGGCAGTCTATAATGACATACGTCACATCTATTTATAAGCATTTTGAAACATAAACTCCTGTTGTTGATCAGCTGATGCTTCTTTCAAGTGATAAAGGACAAGTAATGTATGAAATTTATATCATAGATGTAAATGTAAAGATATATCAACAAATGTGTTCTAGTCAAGCGTTGAAGTTAAGTCTCGAACTGCTTTTGAAAGCAGCTTAAAATAATGATGTGAATACAGCTAGGAAGCCAAATTAAGAAATTTCAAATTATAATTGTTGTGAATTGGTTTCACAAACCAACTTTTGTGATAATGAATTAACATTGAGTATCATTTCATTTATAAACGGCAGCATTGTTGCATTAAAACATTCTCATATGTACATGAACTTGCACATGTTGCACATTCTCGTGTATACAGCGTGTACACATACTCACGTGTACACATTAATGGCTTTGAAATGAAATAAAATTAAAAGAAATTCTAGAAATGAATTTTTCATTTGTAATTTATAACTAACATGTTTTTCTGAAGGAAAATTCACTTCTAGTACTCTTTATTTGACGTGTGATATTGTTATGCTATCATATGTTTCCTAGCATATAAATATTTAAAGTATCAGCAAAATCTGATTTATTTCCAATAATTTTTTTCTCTTCATGAAATTAATATTTTTAAATATTTCTGTATATATATATAATATATATTAAAAAATTAAGTTGTTGTGAAAGTCTTATTTCTCATGAAAATTCATGTAAAAATGTGCATTTTATGTTCTGTGTACTATATTGCTATTAATTTTCTATATCCAGAATCAAAATTTTATATGCATATTTTTATGTATTATAGTTTATAATCAATTTTTCATATTTTTTAAAAAAGGTCAGCTTTGTCACCGATAAAATTGGAACAAACTGATAAAATATGCTTTTTCATTGAAGATGATATTAAATACAGTAGTAAATAAATTTTTGACTTGAATTTAGTTATTAACTTATTCAGAGATTAAAAAGTGTTATGGTTCATTCCTCTGCATGGTTTTTAAAAAAGTGTTGGATGCAATGGCATAATCAAGTATGAATTTTTACCTGCCATTATTAATATTTCTAAAAAAAAATTCAGAATTCTTGACCATGTGCTCTCTTTATAATTTCTGATGATATTTAAGTTTTCTTAGAATGGATCTAAGAAAAGTTTCTTAGATGCACTCTTTGCTTTATATAAAGGTTTTTGAAAATTGTTCATCTGAATATCGCAGTTCCCCCCCCCAAAAGGAAATTCTGTTGTGTGCAGATTTTTATATGTTTTGTTCATCTAAAATATATTGCATTATCAATGCTTTTCATAGCTCAGATGTTAAAAATTAAAGATGGCTTCAGAAGGAGATTCACAAGTGATTCAAAAAGAAAATTTTATGAGGAACTTTTTTTGCGTTTCCGCATAAAATTTCTCATTTCATATAAAATTATATCCGACAACCTCCAAATATGAAAACCTGCGTTTATCACAAACACACTCATAGTTTTTTGTGATAAACGCGGCTGTTTATTTTTAGAAGCACTCAAAATGGATTTAAATTCTCTTTCATTGCAATTAATTCAAGATATTCAACTATTTATATTGATGCTTTAGGTATTCTAAATTTTATGCTCTTTGACTAATTTCATTTTGTAATTTTCTTACACTTTTATACTGAAAAAATCCTAAATAGGGAAGGAAAGATTTAATTTATCAATGTAATTTTAAACACGAAAATAAACTTAATAATTCAATATATATATATATATCATTAAGTGGATAAGCTTATTAATATACTGTACCTGACATAAAATTAAATACAAATATTTACTGGCTAAACTCTGATTGAATTTTCATGTAAAGTCAGAAAACATCAGAAATCTAGACTTTTAGGATATGAACCTCCCATTTAAAGTAAGGATGACCCTTGTGTAGAGATTACTGTGAAATTTCCGTTAATTGCATGTATGTCATAATGCAAAAATGGCTTAATAAGAATATCTGTAATCCTACAAATCAAGCACACAACTTCAACATCCTTAAAATAGAAAGTTTTTTTATGATCTGTTATATCCAAAAATTTCTTTTTAGTGTAAATCTGACTAAATATAAATTTTGATCATGATACACATAAGAGATATCTCTGAAAATGAATAAGTGATGATTATCATGCTTATCTTTAGCATAGATTACTTATCTAATAATACAATCAAACCTCGTTATAGTGAGCTTTAGTGGGCCAAAAGTTTGATTCGCTTTATCTGATAAGAGGGGGGGGGAATGGGTCATCTCACAAAATATTGCAAAATTTATTAATGTGCTGCACAGAAAGAGTGAATACCATCGTGTTATCTTTTTTTTAAATCAAAAAATATTAATGCTGACTTTGTTTTTTAAATTCACCATACCATAGCTGCCACCAACCTTGAAACCTTAAAACTGGGAGAAACTGAGGTTTTCATGCTGCACACCACCATTTCAAATAAACTCCAAACTGATTTTAATTTTTTATAAAACTAAGTAAATTAAATATAAATATTAATTACTTAAACATTGCTTGAATCTTAAATTTACAATATCTGCAGTAAATTAATACAACTAAGATCAAATGAAATTTCATAAAAATAAGAAAAATTATTTTGAAAATAATGTGGGAGAATGGAATTTGTCTAATTTAAGTATCATAAATTTCATTTATTGTTTAGAAACTTTCCTTGGTAAAGGCTAAAAAAATATAAACTGGGAGAATTGGCAGCTGTGTCTTATGTTAATATCTTACACAAAAAATTGCTTAGTATAAAAAGTCATGGTTTTGGCCCATCCCTGCAATTGCACATTTTCATCTAAAATACACATTTACAATTATAAATAAGCATCAGCCTTGAAGAGAATGCTATCTGACAGCTTCATTAAAGAACTTGAGTGAAATCAAGGAACTGATTCAAGGTTTTTGTCTGCATGTGTAGTACAGTAGGATTTCATACGATATGTTTATTGTGTTTCCTGTTGTCCTCAGAATTGAATGCTACACCTGCCTGACATAGCCTTTTTTCTAGGACTCGGAGAAAGCTGGGGGAAGATAAAAGAACAGTAATCTAAAGGTGTTTTTCTCTATTCTAATGCCTTAAACAGGAGGAATTAAAGAGTTAGTTATTTTTTCATTCGAAAGCTATAGAAATTACGAAAAAAGTTTGAAAAGTGGGGAGGTGGAATGAGTCTAAAATACAGTCAAAAGTCGTTAATTCGGACACCCATAATTCGGAATGATCTATAATCCGGACATCAAAACTAAAAACTTTCTGCGTATGCGCCACGTTGACACATGCGCAGAGGTGTTCACGCGTGCGTGTAAGACCTTTTACGACGCATATGAGTGTGCGCAAGTGCAAAATACGTTTTCGCGTGCGCATTTTATGTATAATGGACGTATAAGCTAAAATTATCTAATATCTATTTCAGTCAATGTTGATGATTGCGTTGTTCCTTAATTTTCGAATTGCATCCGGCTTATTATTTTTTGCAGACTGTAAGAGCAATTTTATAATAAGTAAGCTTAAACTTTCGATTATATCAAATAGAATTTCCAATATATATTTGTTAATATGTAAAGGATCTAAAGCTAAAGTATGTTTTGAAATCCGAAATCTGTTTATCAATTTCACGCTGCTCGGCGGCGGGCGCGTAATGAATTGGAAGTTGATTTGTCAGCACTATCCTTATCTTCAGCGCAGATGTTTTTATTTTATTTGGCTTATAATTCCTTACCAAATGTAGTATTTCATCTCGATATGCTCCGTCTTTGATATGATTTAAAACAAGTTCCTCGTCATTATAATTTGCTTCCGATAGCGAAGAAAAGTGACAGAGGTTATTGAAAACAAAAAAATTTCGATTGACAAATTAGTCGGTGTTCTTGACACAGCAATTATAGGACTTGAACGGCGGAACTTTGTAACTGAACAAGAAATTATGTCTGTTTAATAGAATTAAAGAGAAAGTATTATCACATGAAACGAAGCAAAACTTATAAACAACTTACATTGAAAGAAATGTTTAATACAGCAAACAAATAAATATTAAGCTTTTTCTTTTTGCAAATTTTGATACCCTTTAGATCATAATTGTTCTCTATTTCATAAATTACGGTTTCATATTTTTTATTTTAGAATTTCTGCATGCCATCTTACGAGATTTAAACTGATGATCTATAATCCAGAAAAATCGATAATCCGGAATCGCCGAAGTCCCGGCGAGTCCGGATTAACGACTTTTGACTGTATTTACAAAGTTCATTATATCTTATTTTTATATATTTTGGAGTTTGCTGAAGCCATATAAGTGTGTATAGGAAATTAGATGGGACCAAAACGTTTGCTTGCCATAGTTTGGTTTGACTGGCATATTTTATCAGTTCCATGCCACATCTATGTTTTCTTTTTAATCTTCATGCACAATAATTCGAAGCTGAAATTTTATTTATTATGCAGCATCAAATTGTCTTTACTCACAATATTTATTTTTGATCAAAAAACATTAAAGTGTTTAATATATAGCATGCATTTCAGCTAGAATAATATAGAGAGAGTGGTTAAAAATTCATGATTTCTACATCAAAAAGTACTTTTCTTTTTCAAAATTCTGTAGCACGTTTTGTGATTATATATAAAGAAATAGTTTGTTAGTTAAGCGTTTTTATATTAAAATTTTTTACACCTTTGTAACTTTTTGATATATCACTTTAGAAGTTTGAACAAATGTTATTTTTTGCATATTTTTTTTAATATTTTAGTGTGTTGCAGTAAATCTTTTTGCAGGTCCAAGCATTAAAATTTTGATATATGTGATTGTGTACTTTATATATTTATAAAAAATAAGTGCATGGTATTTTCAAAATGTGTATACTCATTGCATAGTTTCTTATTAAAATATCTCATCATTTATATCCTTAAAAAATTTTATTGTTTCTACATGTTTGATGTTGGCTATGTGCAAAGCCATGTAAATATCACTTCAAGATATGATTAAAGAATTGTTCCTTATCACTGTTAAAGAACATAGTTCATATTTTTTCTCTTAATGGTTTAGTCACTATCTTCATCTCTTTTCATCCTTTGATTAAACTTGCATAGAATTTCTTGCTTAAAAAGTCATAAAAGGATTAAAATGTTTTTATGTTGCTGTCATCGTTAAGTTTAAAAATTACATATTCAGATTACATATTTATAAAGATTTAATAAAACAGAATCATAGATTCTGAAAAATGTACAAAATTGTTATTTTATGTCACTTGCAGGTTTTTGTTTGGTTGTAAATACATTTTTAAAAATATATAGTTTTGATTTATTTTTTTATTGAAAATTACTAGTACTCAGAATTCTGGTATTACTTTAACTGTAGATTGTCTTGCATCATATCACAAGTTTTATTCATAAATTATATTTAGTGCTGAATTAAGCTATTTCAGTGACACTTTTAAGTATTTCGATCAGTATTATAATGGAATTATAAAACTGTACTGAAGTTTGATTTATGTTTCTGTTCCTATTTATTTATGTATATTTAGTAAATTATTTATTAATTTTCATAGTATGTATAGTGTTTAACATATGAACGTGATGGCATGTAAAGCTAGTGTCATGTGAAGATGGACTATTGTATGCTGTTTAATATGCTTATTAAACGTCTTTTATAAATAAACTTTACGAATTATTGAACTTAAAACATTGTCTTTTGTAGTGTTATAAATAAAAATATAAGTAATTGGTAGTAAATATAGAAACCTTATATATATATATATATATACACACACAACAAAAACTCAACTAACCGGAAAGCTCAAATAGAATTGCAGAATTCTGGATACATGAAAATTCCAAATAGTTGAGTATATAAGAAATTGAATTAGCATCAAAAAAGCGAAATGAATTGAAAGATTTTGCTCAAGAATTTTAAAACCAATAATCTTGTTTGTTATTAATGTATTTTGTATGCTTTAAAAATGAAAATGAAACATAGGATCCAATTCTGAAATCCTGCCGAATGTGAAATTTAATGGAAATCACTCCAGCAGAAGTTTATATGAATGGATCATTCTTTATTTAGTTAGATAATAAAGATATACAAATTATGGATATAGCATATAAAATCTCGTTTAATATTTCATATTACGATGCCATTTTTATCTGTTTTCAAAGTCGCATCATGTGGCCTATTTTGATGTAACTTTGAAAATATTTCGTGCAATCCCAAATACTACTTATTTTTTCAAAACATGAGGTTAAAAAATAGAACTTGCATCTTTCTTTGTTAAAATTAAACCAGTTTATTAAGAATGTATAGAGTTTACATTAAAACAAAATGAACTTTTATGATTGCGTCGTGACATCATTCTTATCCATTATTGGCACTAAATCATACTGTTTGGCAACAAGGTATATGTGTTAATAGTAATATTAATGTTACAAATATCTTGTTTATTAAAATTTCTAAAATACTTTGGTTAGTTTAATGCTCAATTGTCAGGTTTTTGCTACATATATGTTACGTTATCATTTCTGTTTAGTTAAATAAAATTTCCATAAGAATATATAATTTAAATAAGGTAAACACTTCATAGAAACCTTAATACAAGATATATTAAATATGAGCATATAAAACCGTAGTATGGATAGTAGATGCATGTTAATATCCATTATACACATATTCAAACATTGCACTCAAGTGGGTCTTGTCTTATATTATGTGTGGTGGTCAACTCAAGTGCATATTAGGGCCTGTTTTAGTCTTTGTAAATCACGTCTTATTTTATCACATGAAAAATTTTTAATTAAGCAATAATAATAAATGCATTAGGTGTAAATTTTTAAATAAAACTTTAGCAATAGAGTATTAAAAATCTGTACCAATCCAAAATTCTCCCTAGCCTCTTTTTTTGGCTAATTTTATAAGTTGTTTAACCAGTATTTAAAAATGCAATGTTGAAAAACAAACAAATATTTCGAAACAGCCATTTATATATACTTCAGATTAAACTTGTTAAATTTTTGCAACTAGACATTGCCAAGATAAAATGCAAGATTGCACACGTCAGAACATCAAAATGTGTTTTTAACAAAGTGCATAATTTAATACATACACAGCCAAGAGAATGCACTCAATCATGTAAAAATGGTGAAAATTGGTTAGGTGCAATGAGGACTTTTGTTCTGACAAAATAGCTAAAAAAATAGAATAAATTCAGAATATAGTTACCTCTCTTTTGATTCAGATGCAAGATAAAAGTATAGACATATATGTTTCAAAAAAATAAGCATCCTGATCTATGTAACATGTTAAAAATGAACTAATTGGCTAACCAGTTAACCATCATTCTGAGAATGGACATAGGTGTATGTTCTTACTTGTCAAGCATTCATCTGGGAAAACTTGAATGATTGAGCCTGCTATAAAAAGGAATTGACTGTGCAGAAGAAGTAACGAGAAAAGTAAACTCGGCAGTCTTTCTGGAAAGTGATGTGTTTTCTGCAATAAGAATGGATGGATGGGCTAAATTTGAATACAGAAGTGTACAGTGTGTGTGCAGTAAGTTGGCATTCAAAATACATGTAAGTCAAAAGGTTGATAGTTAGGGAAGAGGGATAGGAGACCTTCGGATTGCCCTCTGGGTGGTGTTCTTCCTCAAAACTGGAGTGGAACCATACCTATAGCTCACTTGTACTTATACACTGACTACCAATAAGTAATTAGACACCTAATGCAAGTGACGATATCTGCAATCCTAAGGTACGTCACGGACTCCGCCGTTATATATCGTGTAGGAAACAGCATCGGCTTTAGTCGCATGCAAGATGCCTCGCAGTTCAGAGCTCTCTGATTTCGAGAAAGGTATAATTATCGAGTATCACAAATGTGGCCAATCCTTAAGGGGACATATCTAGCGTTCTGAAGTACCCAAAATCGACAGTGGCCTATGTGATTAAGAAGTGGAAGGTGAGCGGTGATTGTCGGAATGTGCCCCGAGTCGTCAGACCAATGAAACTGGGAGATAGAGACCAACGAGTGCTGTCCAGAGAAATTCGGAAGAACCGCACCCAACCGATGGCCCTCATCCGCGAGGAGTTTCAACAGGCATCTGGGAGTATTGTTTCAATGAATACCATCCGTAAGGAAGCATATCTGCTTGGTTTTCATGGTCGTGCTGCTGCCCATAAGCCTTTGATCACAAAGTCCAACCGTGCTGCTCGGTTAATGTAGTGCAAAGCACATCGAAATTGGATCGTAGTTCAGTGGAAACGGGTTCTTTGGAGTGACGAATCAAGGTTCACCCTTTACCGTTCAGATGGTAGGGTCTGGGTCTGGCGTCTACCTGGAGAACGTCTCCTGCCAGAATGCATTGTGCCAACAGTCAAGTTCGGCGGAGGTGGAATTATGGTCTGGGGGTGTTTCTCCTGGTATGGGCTGGGACCCTTGGTCCCCATTCATGGTAAGCTCAACTCCGATGCCTACTGCACTATTTTGGATGACAATGTGCTTCCTACTTTGTGGCAGTTTTACGGGTTGGACCCGTTACTTTCAGGATGACAATGCCAGTTGTCATGTTTCGACGTTAACCAAGGCTTGGTATGGTGCCAATGTAGTTTATCGAATGGACTGGCGTGCCCAGAGTCCCGACCTGAAGCCTATCGAGAACCTCTAGGACGAGTTGCATCGCCGAATTCAGAGGTGCACTACCCGTACAAAATCGATGAAGGAACTTCTATGTCTTCTTCAAGCCGAGTGGAAGAAAATATCACTAGCTGTCATACAAAGACTTGTGGAAAGTATGCCCCGGAGGGTCCACGCTGTAATTACCTCTCGTGGAGGCTCTACCAACTATTGATTTTGAATAAAGTTAGTTTTTCTTTTCTATCACAGGTGTCCAAATACTTATTGGTAGTCAGTGTAATACAAATTGTAACTAAGGTGATCTCAGAATATTATTGACATTGCAATGAAGCTAAGAATATCATTTGAAGGATACTATGAAGTTAAGAATTCCTTGCTGCTGTAGGAAGTCTTTCCTCAGACTTTTATTTCTGGTGTGGGAGACATAAAGCATTGAAAAACAAAGGTAGATTCTATATGCAAGTCAGCATTTCTGCATAAAGGTATGTCTATGCAGTTGATATCCAGTATCAAACATATCCTATTACTGATGACCATTCCACTAGTTGAATACTATCCTATGTTAATTTGAGTAGATATAATTGTAAACATTATTATATGCTTGCTGATCATTAATAGGTAATGGAATGTATTATTCACTTTATGTACCAGGTATTCATCCCATAGTTTTCAGTGAGGAGTAAGGACCCAGTATTTCCATGCAAATGCAGTTTATTCAGTAAAATGATTTCCTTGTAACACGTTCCCAACAAGTTACTTATAAATCCTGTGTTTGTAAAAGTTCTTGCTCCTAGATAAAAATATTGTCTTATAGCCTGCATGACTTCATCTCAGTTTTTGGAACTGTTGCTCGTGTATTATTTATTCATGGTCAATGTCTGGGATGTAAGGAGGACAAGGTAAAACTTCTCAACCAAGTGTGTTGACCACCTATGTGGTTGCTTTCACCATATAAGGTTTTGGTGTTGTCTTGAATAATGATGACTCCTTTCTTATTGACTAGTGCTGCTGTTTCCAATGCAGTGCAGGTGCAACTCTCTTAACTTGGCAGTGATAGTTTTACCACTCTCAGGCAATTTAAAGAGCACAATACCAGCAAATACCTTCTGTTGATGAATGTGTTGTTTAGGGGCACATACTGCAGAATCAGTGGAAGACCTAGTGATATTTTCTTTTGCAGTTACTGTATGACACCCATTTCTCATCACAGTTGCCAACTCACCCAATTTAGGTGGAAAACTCCCAATTTCTAACTTTCTTCCGCCAACCTGATTTACAACATATTTCTCCCAACTTTCTCATATTTTTAAAATTTTTCTTGGTTTCTATGTAACTTCGCTTAATACTTCATAATTTGCACACACACACACACACACACCCAATAAAAAAAGTGATTTGGGGCATGTGAAAGCACCTGGCGTTACTCATAGAATTTTTTAGATTAGTTTTAGATTGCAAAGAAAACCAAAGTAGTTTCATCAGTGAGAAATTATGATGTGCTTTGTGAGTGAGTGTACAAGCCCAAAAATGTTGAGTTCCAGTTCTTCAATCAGCATAGAGGGCCGCCACTGTTTGTCATCTGGGATATATTAGCCAAAAAGTACAACGCAAGATCAAAGTTGCTATTCCATTTATCTTGTCGCTGAGTGGTGTGAGTGCACGTGCTTTTAAGAAATTATGATTTTGTGTTTTAGTTATGTCTGCAAAAAAGGTAAAATACTCATGTACTTTTGAAAAATGGTACACAGATGACTTTCCTTCTATTATTTCAGCCCACCAGCGGCCGAGCGGTAAAGTCGCTGAACACTGGTAGTTCGGTCTGAGGTTCGAATCCCGCGAACGGGCTGGCTGCATGGGCGTTTTCGTGGTTTTCCCCATGTGTAATGTGTATACTAGCCAGTTTCCCTTAGAAAGTCCTCCACGAATGCACCCCTCCCCTTAGGCAGATAGCTTCGAGGCTTTGCCATAATTACACACACACACACACACCTTCTATTATTTCCTCAAGGAAATGTAATAGATTTGTGATGTATACTATTTGTCATTGCGATTTTTTGATTGTGCATGGTGGAAGGGCCAATATTCTCAAACATCTGCATATGCAAAAACACAAGGACAACACGAGTTCTATTGGAAAAAAAAATAAATTAATTTCTTCTATGGAAACAAAGGACCAAAAAGTTAATGCAAAATGTATTGTTTGAATTTAAGAATTAGTATCTGAACTTTCAGATATTAATTAGTAAGTATTTTAAGTTAAATCATTATTAAAAAATATTTTTTATCATTTAAAAATCTTTTTGTCATTGAGAAAAATCTGATTTTTTTTAATGTCATAGGTTGGCAAGTATGCATGTCAATATGTAGTACAGGAATGGGGCTTTCTTGTTGCATGACAGCAATGAGCAAATGGTGAGGCACTGGAATTTGGCTTCCTCAGTCAGAATGTAAAGTAAGGAACCCATTTACTGAACTTTCATGTCTTTCCATGGCTGTGTAGATGCAATCAAATATCTCATTTGACACTCTAAAGGCTCCTTGCATGTTTGACAGGAATCATGCTTGATGTCCTCCTTCAGAACTTTTTTGATAATGGATGGGCACCTAGTTCAAGGCTTGTTTTGGAGGCTTTCATGTCCTAATGCAAATCAAATGAACAAGTTTCGTACTGTGCGCTCACTCATTGATGACTCTCCAAACAGGAAGCCTATTTTTCGAGCAGCTTCTGCAGCAATGATGCCCAGTTTTAACACATTAAGTAAATGTACCATAAAACACCCTTTGGCACCAACATGCCCACTTCAAGATTGTAGTTCCTACAGAACTTTCAACACTCCTCACAATTTTGCACTAACAGAGTTGATAGGCTTGGCAATATCTGACGTCATCCTAATAGGTTTGCTGATATCTGCTGTTTAAATTTCACTTTTAGCTCCAGTGCCACAAACTTTTTGGCATACCTGGTAACATCATAATTCTCTTGCAATGGTAGACAATATTACATGGTTATAGATAATGATAAACAGGTCCATACTGCTTGTGTAAATTCATAAGTATTCTATGTGGCATTCTATCATTTTATTGGCATCAATCAACTTTATTGCATTGTCATATTATTCTAACTGATGTCTTGGGCTGCAAATCGAATACACCAGTGGCTCTCAACCTTTCCCCAAGCACCCCTTTCACTGTTGCTAGATCATTTCCCCCTCTTCTTTCCACAACTTGAAAAATACATATGCATTTATTTAGATTTACATCATGTTTTTTAACATGTTTTTATAAATTAAATGAAACAAAAAAAAAAAAAAAAAGCATAAAAAAAGTTGATATATATCAAAACTTGAATAAAAGTAGTTTTTTATATTTATAAACTAAAACTAAATATTTAACAGCTAAATGAAAAGGCTGGCTGTATTCCCATTCCTGGAACTATGAAATCTCCCCCCCCTTCCCAGTCAAGTGCCTCTTAACCATACCAGTTAACCTCTTCCAGAACCTTACATTCTGTAAGGGTTTTCTCAATTGTGTTATTAAAACTGACCTTGCACTAGAGCTATGCTTTTAATGCAGTCTGTGTCTCTGATATGCATTTTCCATGTACTGTGTTACAGTAAATAATAATCATATCATACAGATCAGAAAATATTCTGAGGATGTGTCCTTTTTTCTATGAAGTGACATTACAGATTTATGTATAAAAAGTTCTTAAATTTTAAGTCTTAAGATGTAATTTAAGGCAATGAAGAATAATTTGGGTTCTCAGGTGCAACAATATGTTTAGTTACTACAGTCAGTTTACAACTATATTCTTTCAGAAATCTGCAGGTGCATTGTATCTTAAGACAAAAGTAAGAAAATATGCATGCAGAAAGCTTTTATTAGAAGTGATGAATCCCACCTTGAATTTTCCAGCTTGATGGATATATGTGGATTTCATAATAGCCCCAGAAATATTTTTTGCATCAACGAGTTTCTCTAAAATTTAGTGAAGACCTCATACTGGTGTGAGATTATTGTTTACAGATGAGAGTTGGCTTCTTGACCATTCTACCAGAGACAACAAATACCTGGACATGCACTTTAATAATCTGAATAATTTGGCTCAATCAACAATTGTGCAGAACTTTTAGACGAGTGGTTCTCAACCTTTTCTGCCCCAAGCACTCCTCCACTCATTTCCAAAACTTAAAAAATATATGTGCATTTATTTCAATTTAGATTATTTTTAATGCATTTCATAAATTAAATATGGAAAAGTATAGAAAATGTTGATAAATACCAAAACTTGAATTAAAAGCAATTTTTTTATATTCATAACTAAAACTAAATAAAACCCCTGTTTTAGACTAATCTGTATCCTTTACCTGACCATCAGAAATATTTACCCTGTATAAAGAAAATGAAGAATTCACTTATAAAATTTGAAATTTTATGATAAAGAACGAATGTATCTCTTGACATAGGCATGCATAACATTTTTAATAAATCATAAAATACCTGTACTGCAAAATGATGCTTCTGTTGACTTAGAGATTTAATAGGAAAACATGTCTGCTATGCAGCAATTTTTAAATAAATTCCTTTTAGTTTTCTTTAGTGAGTGCACTCATAATATTTCTAATTGCTTCCAAAAATTAAACACTCAGTGGTAAGCTCAACAAAAATGGAAAGTAAAGCTTTAACACCAAATGCACAAAGTAGAAAATGTATTTATGTTACAAAGAAAACCGGCATTATGCACAAAAGATATAACAAATATTTAATTTTTCTAAATTACATTATGATGTCATATTTGGGTAATTGACATATTGATGATGATGACAAGCTAAAAGCAATTCAACAAAACTTATATAAATAAGGTATGTGACTAAGTCAGATCTTCATACAAACTTTACAGTGATTGTCCATGTTTTCAAGAAGTTGACCAACCATCGCAGTTGCTAACAATGGCCATTCTTATATTAGATTAGTTTCCAATTGGCTGGAGGAGGTAAAGGTGCACAGACAGCATGCCCAAGAGTTTCCCAAAGATTTTCAATGCAATTAGGGTTCGTGGAATACAACAGCCACTCCGTATGAGAAATGCTTTCACTCTCCAAGTATTCATTAATGATGTTGGCACAATGGAAATAGGCATTATCATAAATAAGGAGGAAATCAAAACTAACTGCTATAGCATAGTCTCTCACAATGGGATGTATGACTTCATCTCAATACCAAGCAGCCATCAAAGATGTGCTGCTAAATATGATATCCCATCAAAATTCCAGCTCATGCCATGATGCTGCCATCTCTGAATGCCGGATGTTTGATGATGTTCATTCTGTGGGCCACATTCATTGTCAAATGTGTAAGCCATCTTTAATTGATCATGGGTGCCCTACAATTTTATTATTCCAATATAAAATTGTAGATGAATTGTGTAAATAAAATTATTTAGTCAATTATTCCCAATAAAATATTTGATAAATTATCCTCCTCCTTTTAGTACATTAACTATCACACCCATTTTAAATATAAAGCTTATTGTATAAAAACCTTTATGTAATTGTATTTTATTTCCTCAATGAAGTGATTCAAGCACTCCTTATTTCTGGCCATGATAAAACTGCTTGTTACTGCAACTGAATATGAACTATGATGGCTGCATTCTACAACTGGAATCTTTCCATTTTAACAAACCTGTATGAGTACTTCTCAGTAGTGACCTTCCACAGTTCTGAACTAGGTGTATTGCAAATAAAGACGAAAACCTCATCTCTTGGGCATTCCTTCAATAGATCTTATACGATGTAATTTCTTTTTGATTCATTAAAGATAGTATTTACGAGCTATCAATGCCTACGTCTGTCTAGGAACTTTTATAAGTTCTACATACTTTCTCAAGCCATAATGTTTTAGAACTGCATCATTCTTTTGTATTTATCCTATATAATTACTAGTTCAATAAAAGGCAATCAGAATGAACCATGTTACAGTTTTTAATAGAATTTACATTATCAGTTTCGAAACAGAAGTTGGGTGCAGGACGGTGAACTTTTTAACCAGTTCACCATCCTGAAAAATGCAAACATTTCGTATAATTTTTCTCCTCCAAAGATAAACTTTTAGTGCTGGAAACTACCTCAGAGTTTTTCTTTCCCCCTTTCACCAGCCGTGAAGACCTATTTAGATGTTCTGTTCAAATCAGAAGTTCTGTTGTTGTTGTTGAACTGCGTACTTGTCACACTCAAGGATACTGAATAACAACTGCCTAATGAGAACCATAAAACAAACTGGTGTATTGCTTAGAGCAGATCTTTTTCACTTTGACCTCACTTCTTGTAACTAAATCTATTGCAATCTATTACAACATAAATGGCATTTTTAATTGTCAAATAAAAGCTTAGTTCATTGCAGTAAGTCCATTAGCTAGTACAGTCAAAAGTCGTTAATCCGGACTCGTCGGGACTTCGGCGATTCCGGATTATAGATCATCAGTTTAAATCTCGTAAGATGGCATGCAGAAATTCTAAAATTAAAAATATGAAACCGTAATTTATGAAATAAAGAACAATTATGATCTAAAGGGTATCAAAATTTGCAAAAAGAAAAAGCTTAATATTTATTTGTTTACTTTATTAAACATTTCTTTCAATGTAAGTTGTTTAAGTTTTGCTTCGTTTCATGTGATAATACTTTCTCTTTAATTCTATTAAACAGACATAATTTCTTGTTCAGTTACAAAGTTCCGCCGTTCAAGTCCTATAATTGCTGTGTCAAGAACACCAACTAATTTGTCAATCGAAATTTTTTTGTTTTCAATAACCTCTGTCACTTTTCTTCGCTATCGGAAGCGAATTATAATGACGAGGAACTTGTTTTAAATCATATCAAAGACGGAGCATATCGAGATGAAATACTACATTTGGTAAGGAATTATAAGCCAAATAAAATAAAAACATCTGCGCTGAAGATAAGGATAGTGCTGACAAATCAACTTCCAATTCATTACGCGCCCGCCGCCGAGCAGCGTGAAATTGATAAACAGATTTCGGATTTCAAAACATACTTTAGCTTTAGATCCTATACATATTAACAAATATATATCGGAAATTCTATTTGATATAATCGAAAGTTTAAGCTTACTTTTATAAAATTGCTCTTACAGTCTGCAAAAAATAATAAGCCGGATGCAATTCGAAAATTAAGGAACAATGCAATCATCAACATTAACTGAAATAGATAATTAGATAATTTTAGCTTATACGTCCATTATACATAAAATGCGCACGCGAAAACGTATTCTGCACTTGCGCACACTCAGATGCGCAGTCGTAAAAGGTCTTACGCGCACGCGTGAACGCCTCTGCGCATGTGTCAACGCGGCGCATGCGCAGAAAGTTTTTAGTTTTAATGTCCGGATTATAGATCATTCCGAATTATGGGTGTCCGAATTAACGACTTTTGACTGTATTAGCAATTATGAATGGAAACTGAAAATCATGACATAATCCCAAACCGAGATTTAGCCTTTTTATGTCATAGGTGGAGATATCTGTGCCATTAACTGCATACAGTTTGTATTGAGTTTTACATTTATTCTGTAAAGTAGCAAGAATTATGCTTACGTCAGCTCAGCTATCAACAAGAAAGTGCAAATTTGATCTTCAGTTATGAATGAATAAACGAAATTTGTGACAGCCCTTCATATTTTCTGCAGAAGAGTTTGCCGCTGAACCTACTGTAGATTTGAGTTTTCCTGGTTTTTGAAACTTGTTTACCTAAGCACATGGAGGCCAGCATTTCTGTGGAATGCATTTTGCTCCAAATCGGAAATGATAGAAACAAAATTTGCCAATTGGGTCATATTGTTTACAAGATTGGCTTCGAGATTGTGAATGGGAATTATGTGATTCCATAGTCCCGTGTCTTAAGCGAATGGTTATTTGATCGATTTTTTTTATTCAAGAGATGTAAATTTTTGCAACAAATCAATTACAGGAATGGAAGTGGCATTAACACTAAATACTTCTTGCTTCCTATTCATATCACTAATTTTATCTGACATAGATGCTAACTTGGTTACATCTTCATCACTAACTAATAATATATTTTTTATTGAGTCAAGTAGCTTCTCAAGCCATAATGTTTTGATTAAATTTTCAGACACATCTGTAGTAGCAACTAATTTCAATTTCTGCAAAAGTTGGCCTGGTTTCTTGTCTGCAAGCTCTGTACCAATATTAAAATGCTTAATCCATACATTTTCACTTTCCTTAAATAAATGTAATAACCTAGATTTAGCATCAAAATATTTTGTGGCACTTTTGTTCGCTGCAAAATTTGCCCAAATATTTTCGATGAACCTAAGTTCAAGCTGTGAAACTAAATAATTAAATTTAGTTTCTTCTGAAATGATATTACTGATTTTAAACTGTGCTTCAACTTAAAAAAACCTTATCTCTGCCTTTCATTTCAAAAAGGGGGTATTTTTACACTCACCTTATAAAGTTATGGCGACTGCATGGATTCAGCAGTTTCAGATGAGTCATTTGTTGTCATTTCAAAAATTAAACAGGGTCACCAAAATGTAGCCTTGGCTACCGATGTTTAAACTAAATTGTAATAGGAGCAGGAAAAATTTACAAACAAATAACTAAGTTTATTGCTTTATTTTTCAGCTATCAAAATGAGCTGCTACTAGAATAGCAACATTTGAAAACAGAAGTAATCATGAATCATTACTCGTTGCCATAAAATACTTTAAATAAAAAATAATTATTACTCTTGCAATAACTGGGCCACTACACTATTTCCATTTAAGAATTAGTAACTGAACTTTCAGATATTTAGTTTTAAAGTTTATTCATTATTAAAAAGAATATTTTCTTTGCATATACAGGAATACCTCACACAGTGCTGATCCCACTATAGTATGGTTAGTAATGTGAGTAATAAATTTCACTCAGTACTGATTGATTCACTGTTGTGCAGTTTGGAAAGATTTTGCACCAAAGTAATATAGCCGAAATGTTCCCGCTAAAATATGTACTACCAAAATGAAAGGTTTTGATTGGTCTTAAATGCATGCACAATTCGCCGAGAGACGTGACTCACAGAGTAAACTTACCTTAAATCTCTACAATAGTCATATTGCATGATCATTTATCATTCTCACTATCTGATTCACACTGCCTGATCTGCTCTTTTCTTTAAATTTTATCTGTAATTCATTCCATAACCCATTTATAATGAAACAAAAATATGATACTAGTTGCAATAAGACAAACAAATATAAATTACAGTCAGAAGTCGTTAGTCGGGACTTCGGCGATTCCGGATTATCGATTTTTCCGGATTATAGATCATCAGTTTAAATCTCGTAAGATGGCATGCAGAAATTCTAAAATTAAAAATATGAAACCGTAATTTATGAAATAAAGAACAATTATGATCTAAAGGGTATCAAAATTTGCAAAAAGAAAAAGCTTAATATTTATTTGTTTACTTTATTAAACATTTCTTTCAATGTAAGTTGTTTAAGTTTTGCTTCGTTTCATGTGATAATACTTTCTCTTTAATTCTATTAAACAGACATAATTTCTTGTTCAGTTACAAAGTTCCGCCGTTCAAGTCCTATAATTGCTGTGTCAAGAACACCGACTAATTTGTCAATCGAAATTTTTTTGTTTTCAATAACCTCTGTCACTTTTCTTCGCTATCGGAAGCGAATTATAATGACGAGGAACTTGTTTTAAATCATATCAAAGACGGAGCATATCGAGATGAAATACTACATTTGGTAAGGAATTATAAGCCAAATAAAATAAAAACATCTGCGCTGAAGATAAGGATAGTGCTGACAAATCAACTTCCAATTCATTACGCGCCCGCCGCCGAGCAGCGTGAAATTGATAAACAGATTTCGGATTTCAAAACATACTTTAGCTTTAGATCCTTTACATATTAACAAATATATATCGGAAATTCTATTTGATATAATCGAAAGTTTAAGCTTACTTTTATAAAATTGCTCTTACAGTCTGCAAAAAATAATAAGCCGTATGCAATTCGAAAATTAAGGAACAATGCAATCATCAACATTAACTGAAATAGATAATTAGATAATTTTAGCTTATACGTCCATTATACATAAAATGCGCACGCGAAAACGTATTCTGCACTTGTGCACACTCAGATGCGCAGTCGTAAAAGTTCTTACGCGCACGCGTGAACGCCTCTGCGCATGTGTCAACGCGGCGCATGCGCAGAAAGTTTTTAGTTTTAATGTCCGGATTATAGATCATTCCGAATTATGGTTGTCCGAATTAACGACTTTTGACTGTATTGCCTATTTGAAATATTCTTAAAATTTGTTTCATTATTTTCTTGATGCACTGTAACAAAAATAATAATTGAATTATTCCCCATATATTTTCATATATTTAAATAAAAATGTATTTTCTTTATGTGAAAAAATCTTTTTTTTAGGTTAGGTATTTAAGGTTTTTATTTAAAGATACTTCTTCGGCCTTCTTAATGGTCAGCACACTCGGTGTGTATTCGAAAGGTCCGTGGTTCGAGTCCCAATGAGGGCATTGCTCATTTTTCATCCAAAGACATTTTTCAACTTGCTTCAAAATAACCTAATATCTCTACAATAACACCCAAACTAATAAGGTGGTGGATGATGATTCTCCACTACCAGGATATGGCGATTGGGTTCCCCAATTCCCAGTCGCCCCTTAAAAGGGGGAGTATATAAGGTATTTCTCCCGCCTTCGTGGTGTAACAGTCAGCACACTCAGCATGCATTCAAGATGTCCGTGGTTTGAGTCCCGGCGAGGGTACTGCTCATTTTTCATCTCTCTTGCTTTAAAATTTACCTAATGTCTCTACAATGCAATTATTTTAGGTTTTTTTTTTTTTTTTTTTTTTTTTTTTTTTTTAGCTTATTGTTCTTTTTCTACTGCAAAGAAAGTTTTAATTATGTAAAGTGCCTATTTCGAAGACTAAGAAGGTAGTAACCGTTTCTAGTTTTTCTCTTTGAATAGATTACTAGAGCAGCGACAATTCTTTTGAATAATGGACTTAAAATTCAACATTATTCATAATAAAATTAAGCAGCAAATTTTTTATCATTTTTAAATTAGTTGTTGCAACTATCTTTATAATTCCATTAATATTTCCTTTTTCCTTATCATAGCCTCATAAATGTACTGTATTTGACAGCATATAAGACGCACCCTTATTTAGAAGGTCACACACATGTTAGATGTAGAGAAAGTTATGTGTGTCTAGACCTTTATCCGGGCTAAAAATAGCATTCAGTATTGAAAGTTAACCTGTGTCCTTAACGTATAAGACCGAGGTAACTTTTTTTGAGACCAAATTTAGGAAAAAAAGTGTGTCTTATATGCCGTCAAATACAGTAAATGGCTTCAAGAATTGTATCTTCTAACTCTATCCTCATAAAAACTTTTCAATGTCCTTACAGTTAAGTTAGGTGAACTAAAATACATACCTAAATTTATTTCATGAGGTTTTGGTATATGTAGGTTAAAAAATGTTTACCTCCATAAAGAGTCATATAAATGAGATACAACTGCATTTGATTGTTTATTATAATACTAGTTATTTCCTACCTGTTATAGACATTTTCCCTCCTTATTCTTAGTTCCCTTAGCTCAATTTTCTTTACCAGAGGCTAGAGTAATTGAAAAACTTCTCTCTGCTCTCTTATTTATACAGTCGTATATGAATCATGTGATCTCTCAGATGAACCATAATTCCTGGAATTCCCACAGTTAATATTTTATGTCATAATCGTATTCCAGTTACCTTATGCTACAGTATATATTTTTTTTTCCTGTCATCATATCAATTATATTCTCTCACTTTTGTTTGATTGGATTGGATTATTCAGTTATGGCAAAGCACACGAGGGCTATCTGCCTAAAGGGAGGGATGCCTTTCGTGGAGGACTTTCTAAGGGAAACTGGCTCGTATACACGTTACACAAGGGGAAAAACCACGAAAACGCCCATGCAGCCAGCCCGTTCGCGGGATTCGAACCTCAGACCGAACTACCAGTGTTCAGCTTCTTTACCGCTCGGCCGCTGGTGGGCCTCACTTTTGTTTGAAATAAGGATAAAAAAATGGCATTCTCATTTTTAGATAATACTTTTGCATTAAAAAAAAAGTAACTTGGTATGTCACAAAAAATATTATTTATCAAAATTATTCTTTTGTATAACTCATTTCAAAGCATGGGACTGTACATAAACCTACATCACATTTCTGACAATAAAAACAAGTTTCTTTTCTTATTCTCTTATTTTCATTGTTCTTATGTTACTGTCAATAAATAAAAACCATCTAGTCAGAAGAGCCTTTTTAGCTGTAGTTGGCACATATGCTGGAAAATTATTTCCTTTAAATCTCAAAGGGCTATAGAATTCTGATCCGATACAGATTTTGCAATTTCTTTTTTTTTTTCCCCATTAATTGCTCCTCTAATTTTAGGCAGAAATAAAGATGATCAAGTTATCCATCATTCTTTTTATACAACAGAAAACAGTTTGAGACAGCGAAGTCGAGAAAATGTCTAAATATTTTCTTATAATATTTCTTTTGTTTTCTTTTAAGTGAGTAATTTGTAACTGCTGCATCCATTCTGTAAACACCACCCACAGTATTCTTATATTCAACAACTGCTTTTGTTTTTTAGATGATTTCTTTTGATATTTGAACCATTTTGGTGGAATGAACTGTGCTTACAATAGCTACTGGTTTTTTATCTTGCCATTTCAATATGAGAATCTTTGCTTTTTGAAAAGCTACCATTTTTCCTTTTCCAATTTTTTGTTCTTTATTTCTGCAGGAACACCTTTACAATTTATTCGTAGAGTTCCATATATGTTGGTTTTTCTCTATTAAAATTTCTGCCAAAAGGGAAGAATTGTAAAAATTGTCAACTGCTACACAGTAGCCTTTGTCAAAATAGTCGTCTAAAAGGGTTGTAGAGTCATTAGGTTAATTGGAAGCAGAAAAAATGAAAAATATGCAACCACCTTCGCCGGGAATCGAACCATGGATCTCTGGAATACCGGCCCAGCATGCTACCGTTACACCACAAAGGCACGCTAGGGAAGTGGGAGAAATACCTTATATACACCCCTTTTTAAAGGGCGACTAGAGTTTTAGGGGATCTAGTCGCCAAATCCTGTGTGCGGAGAATCACCATCCACAACCCTTTTAGTTTGGGTGCCACTTGTAGAGTCATTAGGTTAATTGGAAGCAGAAAAGATGAAAAATATGCAACCGCCTTCGCCGGAAATCGAACCACGGACCTCTGGAATACCAGCCCAGCAATCTACCGTTACACCACGAAGGCACGCGAGGGAAGTGGGAGAAATACCTTATAGGGTAAGAACAGATTTGGAGGCTGTCCCCAAATTTTCAAATTCAGACCAATACACTGTTTTCTTTCCCAGTGTAAATTGTGAAATTTAACACATAGCCTAAAAAAGATTCACATAAAATAAAAAATTTAATGCCAAAGCATGCTCTTTTAGAGGAAATAAATTGTTTTCATCCAGGTCTTCCTTTAAACATCAACACAGACTCATCTACAGGGATGTCTCTTTCTAGAGTGTAAACCTCTTTGACATTCTTTACAATAGTATTCACTAAAGTTTCAGCTTTTTTAATGGGTTGTTCCTTTCTTCTTCATTGTCATAATCTGTTTTATTTGCAAAATGCAAAAACTTTAAAATTAATCTGAATCGGTTTTCACTCATAATTTTAGAGAAGTATAGATAATTCAGGTGCAGGTATCTGTGACCAATACATGCTCTCTTAGGGTTTTTCATGAATGTTTTCTACAATCATCAAAGAGAAAAATACAGACATTTCTGCTTTATTGGTGTCACTCCAAGATATGCACCTTGATTTTGCAATTAGTTCATTACCATCTAAAAACTGAGCTGTTTGCAAATTGGTTTGGTCCACAATATATTGGATTAAATTGTCATCAAAAAAAAGCTTCTGGAAATATTCTAGAGGATCTGTTGCATTTATTTGTTTCTTTATAGTTAATTTTTTAGTAAATGGAAACCTCGATGATGCAGGAGGTGCAAATCAGTGTTTAATTTGCACAAATTTCTTGCCATAGAAATATCCTCTATGGAAGAATCACTTTCAACGTCGGATTCAGAAGAGAGACAGCTCAGTTCACTTTCACTTGAAGACCCCATTACTGAATTAAAATTAGAATGAATAATAAATAAATTTTAGATAAAAATTAGTTACAATCTTTATGTAGTTTGACAATAAAAATTACGCACAAATTGAAAAGAAAACTATGAAAAGTAGCAATAGCAAAGTAGAATTCTACTGCAAGTTCAGTTTTTGAAAATTGAAGAAAAAGGGAGTGTGCTGTGAATAATTATTTCAGAAACTTGATTGGATAATGGATAAGTAAGGATCTTGTTGAAAATTCCTCTTTTTACGTCCACAAACGTATACAAGCTGAGAACAATTAAATGAAAGAAAAAAAATCACAGGATGGTACGGTAGCTCGCTTGAATCTTCCTGTCTTAGACTGCTGAAGTATCTTAGACCCATATCTCAGTAGTCAAGACTAGGAAAACAAATGTGTTCGGATGTTGAAAAGGTTTAAGAAAGTTAAATAATAATATTTGACTAATTATTGATAAATACAAATTAATGTAATATAAAAAGCTTAAGTTTATTAAATAAACATCCATAATGAAGATACTTTTCATTAATAATGTAACTTTCCATTATATTTTTTAGGTGTATGTTGAAAAGGTTTAAGAAAGTTAAGTAATAATAGTTGACTAATTATTGATAAATACAAATTAATATAAAAAGCTTAAGTTTATTAAATAAACACCCATAATGAAGATACTTTTAATTAATAATGTCACTTTCCATTACATTTTTTAGGTATATGCACAGCATAAAATTTATACCAAATTTTTTTCGGAATAAATGCTCACAGAGAATTAATGTGAAGTGAAAAATCAATGCAATTAAATAGTAAAAAAAATAGAGTAAATAAAAAAAAAATCCATTGAAGAAATCCGTTTTCGGTCTGAAGAACTATTATATGAATGGTGTTGTGATAATACCAAAGTATATCAGCTGTCTCTTGCCGGTTTAAAAGCATAAGGCTCACACATATTTTTAATCCAATTAATCCTTTGTGTAAAAATAAAGGGGAGAAAAAAGATCTCTATTGTAATCATAACAAAGCCAAAGTAGTGGGCTACCCCAGCAGTCAATTATTTTCAATGAAGTACTGAAAGAATCGGAAAAGCATGAGGCAATGTCCTTGAAACAAGCTAGTTTTTATGGGTACTCATTTGAAAGATACAGAAATAAAAAAAAAAAAAGTATGTAATAGTGAAAATGTTTAGTACAAAATATAATTATTCATTTAGGAAGGAAGGAACTAAAAGAAACTTTTTTTCTTTTAGTTCAATTCAAAAGGCAATCGAAATTCCACATATTGATGTATTTTTTTTTTTTTTTTTTTTTTTTTTTTTTTTTTTAAATGCCAAGACTTTTAATGCTGTAGCTTTCTCAATAAATGAGATTTAAAAAATAGAAAAGTATGGATTAAAAAGTAAAGTATTAATTAATAATTTGAGTTTTGAAAAATGAAATGTAGTTTGAAAATTTCAGTTCAATAATATCATTCATAATTGGTGCATAGTCATAATGAAATTTAAAGCAAATAACATTTCCATCTGTGCAGGTAAGATGATAAAATAAAATGCATACATTAGGTATAATATTTCAATGTAATTCGTAGTTCAGAGAATAGTATACAGATTATATCCTCAGGGAATCATTAGGAATTGAAAAGATATCACTTAAAACCTTCAAATGTCTTTGTTCATTAATGGAAGGGAGAAAGTTGTTGTGTATGTCACGAGATGTGTTAAGAGGGTTATTCACTCGGAGAAAGTGATCCCCCATCCTTTACCTTCCTGATACAGCTTGCTGTGATCCTAATGCAATACCACTGTGGAGATAAAGTGTAACCAATAACCTATTAATCACCTTTAATTTTTGACTCAGTCGGGGGGTGGAAAAACATGATGCAACGAATGTATGTCAGGGGTCACAGTCCAGCCCACATTTCACCCCGAAGAGAATGCATCTTCACGCATTTCCTGTAAACGAGCCTTTCTTGGGGCAAATGGTGAACTGGCTAAACTGAATTACACATAACAAAAATTAACTGATATTTCTTTTTTTAATTTAAAAAGAAATATAATAATTTTTACATTAAGTTGTACCGAAATATAATGCAGCAGAAATATGGTTTGACGATATGTATGAATTAACCTTCGCCTTCAAGCATCAAGGCAACAGTTTCATCAGAATATTGTACTTCTTTGCACAATCCCATGGCTGAACTTAGTAGAGTTGCTAATTTATGTTTGCACTGCAATGAGACAATTTTCATGTTATGAAATAGACATGTGATCAATTATTTTTAAAAAGTTATGAAAATAAACAAAAATTATATCATACTTTATTCTTCATAAAAATAAATTTAAGATATTTTGCAGGTCTGTTCACAAAATATTTCTTGAAAAATATTTTAAACATGTTTCCAGATATTTTATAGTTTACCCACCATTGAAAACATACATAAAATTATTTGAATTATTTATGTTTCAAATTTAATGGAAATGATTTTTAAAATAATTTGCTTTGGTAATAAATTATTGTAAATAAGCGTTATGAGGCATTTCTTTTAATTTCATGATAAAAAATTATTAACAAATTGTTTACAATAAAAGCAGTTATTAAAAATTACTTTATAAGATAGGAATACAAAATAAGTCACATTCTTCCTGTCAATCCTAATACTATAATACTTGTCAAGGCATAAGTTTAAAATGATAGTTTGATAAAATTTTATTCTAGATTTTATTATTTTAGTAAAATCTAGTTTTAGTAATTGGGGAGGAATAAATAAAATTACTCAGTAATGATTTAAATTAAATTACATATATCGGAAAAATTTAAGTGAAAATAAATTCATTAGTGAATGATCGTGCGAGATTTAGATGTGTTGCTGGATGGTAATATACTGAAAAAAAAATCTATATATAAAATAAAGAGTACTTGTTCGTTTGTCCAGAATTCATACAAATTAACAGTTTTATGCTAATCTTGATGAAGCCTGCCACACTTAACATTCAAAGCAAAAGGAAGGTAACTGTCTGCATAAGATTTTAAAAAAAGTCTCCCAATGGGGTCCACACTCAGGACATTAACATTAGAACAGTGCTCTCATGTCATCCATCTTAGGTTCACATCACCATTGTTGCATTCCCACTCTTAGCAGAAATCATACATGCTACACAAGGAATTTATGATTATTTTTTACAAAAAAATATTTCTATGCAGTTGCAATTTTAAAATCATGTCACCCATCTCATGTTCATGTTGCTGTTGTTGTGTTCCCACATACCAGTTCTTACTAAAATCATTAGATGGTGCTATGCTTGTTTATTTTAAGAACAGTGTAGAACCTTCTAAGGCAAATTTAAATGCACATTCTCTATATTCTATATCTATATTCTCTATACCGTAACTATTTCAAAAACAGTGAAGGTAGACAAGTGAATGGTGATTTTCCCAAAAAGGATGCAATCGATAGTAAAGCAAATATCAGTTCTTACTAAAACCATTAATGGCACTATATTAGTTCTACAGTTTTCTACATTATTATTTCAATTTTGTAAAATTTTTCACACTTTGAACCAAAATAATAGGAAAATCACTGTTTATCCTGAAATTAAAAAACTAATAATAAACAAAATGCCATGCCATTCTCTTCACACTGCGTAAAGCCTGGGCAATGCCGAGTATTTCAGCTACTGTTACAATTTTATTCTCTTCATTTTTAGATAACTGATTAGTGGTAAAACAGAATATAGGGTTTTGCTATGTCTAGAAGCTTATCTCAACATCCTGCAGACCTCAACTTAATGACTGCAGAGTGAGTTGTCACTTTAGTCTGAACTAAAGTGAACCGACTATGGCATAAAAAAGATTGAAATAATCTCTTTTATTTAACTCAGGCCCACCAGCGGCCGAGCGGTTAAGTCGCTGAACACTGGTAGTTCGGTCCGAGGTTCGAATCCCGCGAACGGGCTGGCTGCATGGGCGTTTTCGTGGTTTTCCCCATGTGTAACGTGTATACGAGCCAGTTTCCCTTAGAAAGTCCTCCACAAAAGGCATCCCTCCCCTTAGGCAGATAGCCCTAGTGTGCTTTGCCATAATTAAATACAACACCACCACCACCACCTTTTATTTAACTCTCAAATGAGCAGAAAGCACTACATGTCCGACAGATGAACCTCCACTACTTGCATGTGTTTAGTAGAACATAAGATGAAGTTAATTTCAATGCAAGTAACAAAGTCTGAGACTATACACAAAATAGACTACTTAAGCTGGCTCAAGATAATTAACGGTGCATATTTTAAACATCGGTTATCAAGAAGGTAGAGCCAGAATAACTTGCAAGAGTTGGTGTTAGTACATAACTGCAAGGTAAGGCTGTCAGAAGTTCTGACTCTTAAGGTATTTAAATTTCAGCTTAAATATTCAAATATTAATTTGCATTCCGGTGAGGACTACAGAAAGAAGGAGTTAAAATAAAGGTTCAGATCTTAGTAACAGGTTAATTAATATAAAATCCTATAATGAAATAAGGGAAAGCATTTCAGTTTTATTTGCAACTATAGATGGTAAACAGTTCATTCTTAATAATTTATCAAATTCACTAAATAATTAATTTTAATATATTTTAACTCTTCAGAATTAAACATTTCATGAGCTGAATACCGTAAAATTATTTTAATTTGCAGTTCTTAGCTAATTCCAGCATTTTCAGCTAAACAGTCATGTTGTTTTGAATTTATAGCCATCTTTTTTTATTTTAAAGTTTTATTCCTTCCTTTGGTCATTATTGACTTACATTTTTGTTTCTCCAGTTATCTGGATAATTGAAAGTATCAGCTCTAGTTTCTGCTTTAGTTCACTGTAAGTCTCCCGGCAAAATTTTGCTATTTCTGATAATTTTTTTCAGAACATCTATTTTTTTTTCTAACCAAACTACATTAGTAATATTCCTTTTTTGTTTAATTCTATCAGATTCTATCTATTCTATCTTCACAACATCAAATTTTTATGCTTAGATGAGCTGACATAGTCTTCACTGCTTATTACAGTCTTAAAATTAAATCATTTATTGAACGTCCAATTCATGGCAAAGTAAAATAAGATTTTAGGCACTAAGTATGTTTTTCTTTGAGCATTTTTATACAAAAAATTTTATATTAAAGCTATTTCAATTTATAGGCTCTATTAAAGAATGATGCATTTCAGTTGATAATTACAAAATTTCAATGAAGAATAAAGAACTATAAAATTTCAAGCTAGAAAGTGAACTAAAGTTAAATTTATCATGTAAACATAAATAGGTTAAAAATAGATTGAAAAAGGCAATACATTTTGATTGGAAGAGATTACACTGGATTAACCTGAACCATGGCAAAGCACAATAGCACTATTTGCCTAAAGGAAGTGATGCCTTCATGGAAAACTTTTCATGGTTCAGTAAGTATCGGCGTCATGAATACAAGGAAAGTTGTATAGTCCAGAATGGCAACATCAGAAAGTAAAGAACATTTATGATTCAAAATAGAACAGAGCGGGCGTTACCAGCGAACAGAGGCAGAAGTGGGCACTGCTCACCGCAATTGTAATTAATCTCTTATCGTTTAAATTCTTTTATTATATCAATAAAATATGTTGTTTAAATAAATAATCAATAAATTTGTTTCGTAACAAAGTTTGGCTTTATCACTTCTATTATTCGGAGTATATACAATCATATTCCATATATTGTTCCATATATAATAATCATATTCCATAATCATACTCCGAATATTCGGAGTATCTACAATCATCTCGGCGGGTCATTATAAAGGTGAATAAAAATGAAATATTTTCGTTAGATATTCTCAACAAAGAAGTTTTACTCAATGTTTTACTCATGGAAACAAAGAAGTTTTACTCAATAGTCAAAGTTTTACTCATGGAAAATTGGTTCATATGCATAGGAAAACCTTGAAAACTCCCAACTACTCAGCAAGCCTTTTTAGTATGATTTGAACCTGGACTAAGCTACCTGTATTCAGTAGTTTTAGTGCTCAGCTGCTAGTGGGCCTGACCCTAAATTTATATTTTATTTAATGATATTTTAAATTATAATTTTGTTTAGCAGCAAATTCATTACAAAAATATAATTCCCAGATTGATTGGCCAATTTGTGCTGCATACATATGGTGGTTCAGGATCGAAGAAAAGAAGAACACCAAAACACTCAACATTTACTTCACTTCAGAAATTAATGACTGATTTACATGTGAGCAAACAGCTGCCCAAAAGGTTGTTCCAAACACTTTCATAGGGTTGTATCGCATATTAAAAACCTTTCCAAAGATCAACTGTTTAATACAACTTTTCTGGTTTGGCACATGATATAAAACAACCAATCACCACAGGTCACTTCGGGATTATCGTGTAGAAATTGGTTCTCCACGGCAAACACAGAGATTACTAGTAAAGAACAAACATTTTAGATATTTAGTTCATCATTACTAGATGACTGGGTGAAAATGTCCTATCTACATCTTTTTCCAGAAAGGAATAAAAAATTGTGCATCTTTCTTTCTATGATACACCCAGTAGAGAAAAAATTATTGAAATAATTGCTTATCCCGAACATATGGATGGCACTCTTACTCAAAATGCTGCTGTGCCTTATGGCTTTTATATTGCATAAAATAAATGAAATTTACATTTGTAACAAGATGATGACACTAATGTGAAATGTATGAAAATCTAAATTACTTCTATAATAAACTTAACATATAATTTGGTTCAACTTTTACAATAAAAGAGAATGAAATTAATTTTTTTAATTAAAACTTACCATATATTGCCCTTTTCTGAGAACTGCAAAGGGAAAAATTATTTAATTACAGTTTCTCAACAATTAAAATATGGCCAACATACATGTTCAGATATGTTTTATACATTTTTTGTTCAAAATTTAGTTTTGTTCCAAGTTTTGTTCAAAATTTATAAAAGCAAGCAAATATTCTTTTGACTAAGATTACAGATATTCACAAACTTTATATACACTGCACTACTTCCAAATATTCAAGTTAATACTTATTAGTCATTTCTGCAGGCATATGTATAAATTTAGTTCCTTTTTCTAAATTTCTGAAATAAAATTTTGTTAAAAAAATACATAACACTATAGATTATTCTATATTCCCTTATTCTCAAAATTAATCAAAATACTGATTAATTTTTATGAATATGATATATTAGGCATGTATAAATGTTTGTCAGAATGCAAATAAATTAAAATTACTATAAGCTGATAGCTTTGTATTTTTATACAGCTTTATAAATCGACATTGCCTATGACCTTAATTTATCCATAATATTTTCAACAAAAACATAACTTTATTTTTATTATAATATAGTTACCAACCTTGAAATCTTAAAAGCAGGAAGGTTCTCATGCTACACAATGATACGATTTAAAAGGAATTCCAAACTGACAATCAACTTTATATGAACTATTTGTAATTTAATTCTGAAGTAAAATATTGTTACGAAATGTAAAGGCGCGGTGAGGTAGTTTCCCCGCAAAGGAGCTTTAGGGTTGCCATAAATGGCAAGAAAGGCAGGGTTGTCACATTTGATGAGAAATCGTCCATTTGGCGACAAAAGTGGCAATATGCCATGGACGGATGGAGAACCTTCTGGAACGAATTCTTACTGGTTTAGCCCAGAATGTTCTCGAAGCAGCCAAAAGCTATATAAACCCTGCTGGTTTGCAGTCAGTGGGAGTGTGTACCTAGTCTAGCGAGCTGATAGTCATTGAGCGAGTGTCTCGAAGTCTAGCGCTGAGTGCATCGAGAGAGTCTTTTAATCTTCGCGAGATAGTACATCATCGAGTTTTGTCTTAGACTGTGCTGAGTCGAGAGCTATACTCTTGTGTATCATCGAGTGCATCGCAAGTTGTAGCGTGGAGAGTCTCGAAAGTACGTGGGGTTCCGAGAACGACCAAGCAGAGTCGGGAGCTGTCTCCACCATTATTGCCTGACAGTGTGAAGGCTGTGTCGCAGAATGTGTCAGCGTGTCTATAACAGTTCGACGACTGTAAAAGTGATTTTGAAGCTATCTGATTAATATTGGTAAATAAAATGTGTTTCGATACTTCATCAAGTGTCGTTGTTACTCACTCCAAATCCTCACGAACCCTGTACGAACGTGAAGGAAGAAAATAACGTAACAACTGGTGTCAGAAAAAAAATAACACAACAATATACTAAGTTGAATATTCTAAATTTTAGGTTCTTTGGCTAATTTCAGTTTTTAATTTTTTTTATACTTCTATACTAAAAAAATCCTATCTATTGAAGGAAAGCTTTCATTTATCTAAGTACATTTAAATATGAAGAAAATAAAATAAATAATCAATGTACACTGCATAAAATAAATAAAAAGTGAGACAGTATTTGATTCTCCTGTTCTACCGAGCAGATTGACAAAATTCAACTCGCATTTTTCATGTCTCCAAAGTTACTTAGGATATGTATTAGATTTATACACAGCATTGTTCTAATATAGGTATTTCGATACAAATCAGACTTTTTCTGAAATGACATACCAATTTTTTTCCATACTTTGATTCTATGACTCAAATTATGCCAAACTGCCAAGTTTTGCAACAATCGCACAAGTCGTTTTTTAAAAATTAGCTCTCAAAATTTTAGCTGTTCAATGTTAATTGAATTTGGTATATAGTCATTAATTTATCTTTTTATTAAACGTGCTTGATTCCTTCTTCCAGAATTCGAAATTTAAGTTCATTCCAAATAAAATTTGCTCCTTTTTTATGATTTATTTTTTAAATTTATATTTTTAAACAATTTTTATAAATTTTCTGAAAAAAATCTTGGATTATAATCTATAAAGTTTTTACCATCATCTTAAAATATATGTATTTCTAGGTGCACCTGCAAAAAATTAGAGTTTTTAATCGAATTTTTTTAAGATATATGTGAATTTACATATTGGCACATTTTGAAATTTAGCATATTTGTCATAAGCGATAATAAAGCCAAATGTGATTTATGTACTTTGTTAAAATTATTTAAAAGTAAAAAACAGTGACTTTTCCCCCATTCGTCTACAATGAAAAAAATAAAGGAAAATAGGTTGGTATAAATTAAGAAGTTCACCAAGTAAATTTTTCTTGGCGCAAACTGAAAAAAAAATGCGCCAATATAAATTTTTGAATTTCTTCATAAATTTCACACCAAATTTTACAGAATTTAATATTTAAGCATAAGCTGAGTCATAGAATCGAAATATGGGGGGAATGGCATGTCATTCCAGAAAAAGTCCAATTTTATGTCAAAATAGCTATATTAGAACAATGCCAAATCTAATATATATCCTAAGTCGCATTTTCGCGACATAAAATATACAATTTGAATTTCGCATCGGCTAAGTAGAAAGAGAGATATAAAACTGTCCCCCCCCTTTTTTTTTAATTTGCACAGTGTGCATAGTATTTACACAAATAAACTTAGTAATGAACCATAAGCAACAAAATTAAATGCAAACATTAACTGATTAAACGTTAAAAATTCCGGAATTAATAATATTAAGTCTTTATATAAAAATCTACAAATGTCCATTGTAGAATAAGGCTACTCAGATCAAATAAAATTTAATAAAACAAAGATCAATAAAATGTAATCAGAATCCCTCTCGGTTTCTGAAAACCATCAGAAAGAGGTTATAGAGGATGGTTCGATTCAACCTTTCTATCATAAATGACTGATTAGGGGATGCAGAGGTACTGTTCCAATTTTGTCGAAGACAAGTAGCTTTCAGAATTCTTTAATTACAGCCGAGATGAAATTCCTCCCTTGATCAGAATGTAACTGAACGTGCACTCCGAAACTGGAAATTAAGTACTATATCATTACCTCTGCTACAAAGACAGTCTCTTGATCAGGCACTTCAGGCCATTTGGTGAAGTAATGATTGAAAATGAGGATGTATTTGTTGCTATTAGCATTTTGTGTCGGAGGTCCTAGCATGTGAAAGGTAATGCATTCAAAAGGCACTTCTATATTGTAACATTGGATCTTCCCTTGGCTGTGTTTCACGATCCTTTTCAGCCCGCATAAGCATCCCAAGATTGGCACCTCTTCTGTATGTCAGCCCTTGCATTACTCCAGCAGAAGCACTCTTGGAATCTATAAAGAGTCGTCATTATTCCGAAGTGGCTCCCTGTTGACTGCTATGTAAATCATTAAAAGTGTCGAGGAACATGGAAGTATCAACTGCCAATGGAATGCCTTTCCGTCATCCGATTTGTACTTCCAGTAAAAGACGCCATTTTGAATATGGAGCAAGACTCAAAGATCTCACTATTGTTTTGTCTCAGAACTATAGATCGAAATGTCTTGCCAGGTACGTTTCTTGTTTAAAGAATAAATTAAGGCAATTATTCGTCGTCTCCCAACTGGTCTCTCCTAACTTCTTCATCATTTCATATGTCTGGGTCAGAAGTTGTTGAATTCGTAACTTGACATATGATCTAATTAAGCAGCTCGTATTTTGCTTCAACATTGGAATAATATTGGCAGCTTTCTGGGCACAGCGCTGCTGTTTCCATGTCATTATCCCTTCCCATTACAGATAGTGATGTTATATTGCTGAAGTTTCAGTATCAGTCTGGTTATTTGGCCATTAGGATTCTTGAACTTTAAAAAGCAGGTCATTGATGCATGATCTGTGTGAAGCAGGAATTTTTTGCTGCAGAGGAAATGTTTCACAGCTGTAATTCTTCTCCAGTTTAGATAGACGACTGTTTCAGTATGCATGACAAAGTAAGTTCTAAGAAGTAAAGTTGACATTTACTTCTTAGAACAAAACTGTACCAACACTTATTGCTCGCATCCATGTCAAGAATAAATGGTCTGTTGAGTTGAGGCTATATCAGAACTGTTGGAGATGTTAAAGCCTCCTTCAGATTCTTAATGCATTCTCACACTCAAGAACTTTGTTTGCTCTCTGTCAGTTTGTGAAGGAGTCTTGCAATGGAAGAAAAGTTCTTTACAAATCTCCTATGTTAGGTGCAGAACTCCAGAAAATTTCCCAGCCGATGGACATTTTTGAGGCATCTTCAATCTTCAGATACCAACACTTGTTTTAGATCCATACACACACCTTTAGCACAGAAAACATGTCTTAGGTAAGTCACTTTCTGTCTGAACAATATACATTTGGCAGGGCTTAATTTTAGACTGGCTTCCTGCAATTTCTTTCCGGCACCTTCCTAATATTTTCTAAATCCCTTTTAAAATCTTCCCGACGATAATGATGTCATCCTGGTATATCAAAGAAGCTTCACAGGAAAGACCTCTCAACACAGTCTCCATGAAAATTACATAATCCGAACAGCATCACACTGAATTGCTGAAGTCCTTGTCTAGCAGTAAATGCCTTATTTTCTCAGTCATCAGGGTGTATCTACCTCCCAATATCCATTCTTTAAATTCACATCGAAAACCACTTGCTTCCAGAAGGAGAGCCCAGAACGCCAATTCTAGGAAGAGGGTTATCTTTCTTTGTGACTGTTTAAATGGCAATAGTCAATGCAAAATCTTAAGTCTAACCACATTTCTTTCATACCAGGACGATACGAGAAGTATAAGGACTTTCTTAAGGCTCAATTACGAGGCTTTCTTGCACGTCCTTTAGAAGTTTTCCTACCTCTTCCTGTTTAGTAATCAGTAGACATCTTGGATGTTGCTTGACTGGTGGATGATCCTGTGTATCAATTCTCTGCTGTGTGAAACTGGTTCGATATACATCAGAAGATGAGCGGGAGAAAACACCTTGAAATTCTTTTATTTAGTTGACAGATTTAATTCCTTCTTCTTTAACTCTGAATTCCAGAGGTCCCCAGATGTGGAATGCATTTTGTTAGTTTTAAATTCCAAGAAAATACTATATTTTCTAAGAAAGTCTAATCCAAGTATGCAAGGGTTGATAATATCTGCTACATATGCATTGTGATGGTAGGCGACACTCCTAAATATGATGTGAACGTTCAACGGTTTATTATCGGACACAGTCTGGAAGATAACGCAGGGCGGCATCCAGACGAATTTACCTTCCAACTATTGAGCTAAATCCTTCCAGATGATAGTAACACTGGCTTCACTATCAATGGTCATACTGCAAAGAACTCTTGATATGTCCCATGATTAAAAGTCCATTACTGTCACCACTCATTACAGAAATCTGAAGTGTTTTAAAATGGTGCTTCTCAACGTTTGACCTCTGCTCTGCTGAGAAGACAATCAGTTTTTCCTGCATCTCTGCTGGGAAGTAGTCTTATTTTCTATGTGTTGGGGTTTTCTGCAGTTCCTTCGTATGTGGCCTTCACTGCAAATCCAGCACTTTAACAGTCAGTTTGTTTTCACTCATATTCTGCCTCAAGGCATTGATTTGCCTGGTTAAATTGTCCAGACAAGCAGTCACTTGATCCACTGGCTCCTGGACTTGAGCAGCTCCGATTGAGGGGCAGTCTCTACGAGTTGCTTGTTTGGCTGCTTCAAATTTCGTGCCGTTCACTAAGGCACTTTTTAATACTTAACATCTACCATTCATGGGGCTTTCTGTATTTAAGGATCCTGGATCCATTGATGAAGTATTGCATGAATACAATTTCCTTGTTTCTGATGGCCTGTTACATAAGACAAGTTGGAAAAAAAAAAAAAAAAAGGCCTCTCAACGTCCATGGCAAACTCCTGGGACGTTTCCAAGTACATTGTCTGTTGGCAAGATTTTAAATGAAGCTTGTTATAGTCTTTTAAGCACATCTCGCTAAAACACAATTCCAATGCGCAGATAAAGCTTTGAAGCCTACTTTCTGGTTCTCGAGAAGAATTTGAAGGATACCCACTGCATCTGTGCTCAAAGAAGAGGCGAGATAGCAAGCTTTAGGTTGAGAATCCCATCTATTTATATCCGCCACTATAGAAAACTGAGTTTTGTACACTTGTCAGGAGGTATTACCATCACATGTGGATAGCTTTAGAGCAGGACAAGGTCATGGGTAAAAATTTAAAACCATAAAAATTGCTTCCTGCTGTCACTATGAATTTAAGATGTCAGCTTCTTTGATGAGAACAGAAAATTTTTAATCAGTTTGGTGCTCCACAGCAGAAACTCTCTCTTTGATTTGTTTTCTGAGAGAAGAATCTCTTCAATTTCTCCAACATGATTTCCAACCATGTCTCCTCTGCCTTCCATATATTCGAATTTGTTTTATAGTGTCAGTAATTTCCCTTTTCATTTTCACTTGGGCCCACCAGCGGCCGAGCGGTAAAGTCGTTGAACACTGGTAGTTCGGTCCGAGGTTCGAATCCCGCGAACGGGCTAGCTGCATGGGTGTTTTCGTGGTTTTCCCCCATGTGTAACGTGTATACGAGCCAGTTTCCCTTAGAAAGTCCTCCACGAAGGCATCCCTCACCTTAGGCAGATAGCCTTAGTGTGCGTTGCCATAATTAAATACACACACATCATTTCCACATGATCTGCTTCAATGTTTTCTTGAATCAATTTGACAGTCCCTTCAATCTTTTGTTAGCTACTTCCATCTTTTCTTGACATGCTTCCATCTTTTTTTGAACTGGTTTGATGGCACATTCTATTTTTTCTTGGAATGCAGGAAAGGCAGACATGAACTGTCTAGGTTGCTCATCCATTGCTCTTGTCACTGCCCTTCAACCGCACTTCTGACACTAAAAATTATTGCATGAATATGGGTTCAAAATAGATTGAATGCACACAGAACTGGTGATAGGTTGATAAAATTTATTTTACCAAAAGAAACACTTCACTGTTCTGGAACTTTCCACAAAAATACTCATACAGCTCTTCACAGTATCATAGAGCACAATCAGTAGTTACACTTCAAACTGCTAAGAATGTTAAACACAATGCAATGCAAAGTACATCTAAAGAGCAAAGCTAACATGGAGATATATCAATACTTTGAACTGATGCTGAACTAACAACTGCTATTCAGAAACTGAGGCTCTCCCCGCTCTTATATAGTTTTACCCTGACTGCCAAGAAATCTCTAGTACCTTACACTTCTTGAAATTACTGGAAAGCATATCAGGACCGGATATGGTTACAGTGACCTATGGAATCAACTACAATTATTCAGTTACAATAACCATTACAGTTATACAGGGTCCGGACCAAATGCTGCCATAAGGTTACCAAGTTTGATGACTTTTGGCGATTTCTCTCCAAATTTGGACATAAAAATTAGTCTCAAAACCATTGGCAACTCGCAATATCTCGCCAATTTAGCGAAATTGTGGTTTACATAATGTTAAATAGACTTGCCCTTGTATTCTTATTTTTCTTGCAAAGCTTCAAATCTTTAGATTTTTGTGTTATATTATATAGAAAAATATGACAATATCACATATAACTTCACAAAAATTACTTGCATTTACACAAAATTCATAACAACAATATCAGAAAGAATATATAATGTTATTCTATAAAAATAATGAATGTTTTTAATTAGATGTATCGTGAATTAAATACATTTTACTTTCAATAAATCCGATTCAAAAATTAAAAAAAAAAAAACAACTTAAGAACTGCATGTATTAATTTTAACAGCTTAATTTGTTAACCCATAAGAGACAAGTTCAATTTGACAATCAATCAAATTTGGCATTTGATAAATATATTCATCTTACATTTTATCAAATGCCAAAACACCTCTTTAGGGCTAAAAAGTCACGAGAAAAGTCTAAAAGGTGGCCATTTCCCACTGAACTTAGGAAGAAACTGGTAGTGATCATTTAACTAGCTGGTAGGTAATCACTGATAATTTATAAAACTCTAAAATAAGTTAAAAAGCTTTTATGTTGCTTTATATTATTTTTACAAAGCAGCATGAAAGTTTTTGGAAAATTATAAAACCACAGAAAATATGATTTATAAAATGATGCTTTTATACATATCAAAAATATATTAGTGTAAATCAGTATTTATAGACAGATTAAAAGATTAATTATAAACATGAAAATGCTATGAATGTATTGATGATGGAATAAATTCTGAATGAAAATGTTGAAATTAAAAATAGTAAAATGCCACAAAAGGCAATAAAATATCCCTCTAACAATGAGCAGCACAAACATGCATAAATAATAATAATTACAAAAAACACAAGCTCAAGTGAATATGACCATAAGTGATAAACAACAGAATAATTATATAGCTGAATTATTATGCCAACTCGGCAAAATTGGACAAGCAATCAAAAACTTTTAGTCTATTTCTGTGGCAAATCTAGCAACATATGGCACAATTAAAATTCTAATTAAAGAAAGGTAATTATTAATTTTTTAAATAATATAAAAATAGTTAAATATGGTCATTTAATTTATTTACTCGGTTTTATGCCATTTTATCTAATTTTACATTTACAACTTATTCCTTCTTCAATCCATACCATCATGACATTTCAAAATATTTTTTTAATCTACACCCAAGTTAAACTGTAGCTTTTACTACAGACAGAATTTAGGTCCACACTCCTTTTAAAAATTTACAAATAGATAAAATATGCAAAACTTGTATAAATGCAACACTCAATTACCAAACTTGTTCCAAGATAGCCAAAATGATAAAATTTACACAAGATAAAAACAATACATATTGTTACGAATTTGGTATTTAAAAAGCTAATGTTAGTTCAATTATAAATTAAATGGTTTTATTTCTCGCGCATTGCAGCGCGTGACGAATATTAAAAGAAAGCTAAGCCGGAAAATTGAAAATACAAGAGCGCGTGCATTAAATAAATAAATAACTTTTTTTTCATTTCGAGAAAGTACTGGAAAATTCTAGCGCGTGATTTTAAAATGTTATAAAAGGAGGAAAACATCTCAGTTTGTAGTAGTTGCTTAGTTTGTTGTTGTTTAGAAAACTGCTCCTGTTGATTGTAGCGAATTCGCGGATTAGCGTTCTTTAGCTGTTTTGAATTACGTTCTATTGGATATTTGAGTAGTTAAAAGATAACTACTGTGAGATATTGTAATACTGCATGATAATTTGAGAAAATTTAAGCATTTTTGTTGTGATAATAATAAATTTTTGTTCATTTTTCATCGGACTTGTGCATTCATTTCATAACGAACCCGTACGCACGCAACAATTTTTGGTGTCAGGAGTGGGGTTTGAATGCCAATAACAAGAGTGATGGAAGAACAATTCAGGCAAATGATGACTTCATTTGCTGCTTTCCAAGAAAAGATGGAAGGGGCCGTCAACTCCGTTAAGGAAGAAATGAAATTGGGCCAGGAATCCGTTAAGGAAGAAATGAAATTGGGCCAGGAATCCGTTAAGGAAGATATGAAATTGGGCCAAGATTCTGTTAAAGGAGAGATGAGATCCGTTAAAAAGGAAATGGAAGCCATTCACGAAAAGTTGGAAGCTGGTCAAGTAACTCTTAAAGAAGACATAAAAGCTGTACAAGAAAAGATTGAAGCAGGTCAAGTCGAAATGAAAAGAGAAATAACCTGCGTAATAGAAAGTAAATTTGAGGCTATGGAAGACAGAATAGGAGCTGTCGAAAATAAAGTCGGGTAAATTGAAGAAAAGGTTTCTTCTGTCAAAGATGAAATAGAAGATAGAGTGTCGGCTGTGGAGCAACGAGTCGAAGGAAGAGTTTCGGCCTTCCAACAACAAATTGAAGAAAGAGTTTCTGCCGTCGAACAACAAATTGAAGAAAGAGTTTCTGCCGTCGAACAACAAATTGATGATAGGGTTTCTGCTGCCGTCGCCAAAGAAGTTGACAGCCTAAAGAAGTGCATAGCGACGGTAGGAAACAATTCTGAAGTTTTCAAATTTTTATCGATGCCTGCTCGTTCCGTTCTGAAACTATCTACATATGATGGGAAGACCTCCTGGCAGGTGTATAGGACACAATTTTCTATCGTTGCAGATGCGAATGGATGGGATTCCCAAGCTAAGGCCTGTCATCTCGCCGCTTCTCTGAGAGCAGATGCAGCGGATATCCTGCAGACGCTTCCCGAAAATCAAAGGCTAGATTTCGAAGCTCTATCCGGCGCTTTGGAGCTGCGCTTCGGCGAGAAATGTTTAAAAGACTACAGCAGGCTCCAATTAAAATCTCGTCAACAGAAGCTCACCGAAACGCTTCAGGAGCTCGCCACGGATGTTGAAAGGCTGTCACATCACGCCTTTTCAGAGTGCCCGACAGAAACAAGGGAAATCCTGTCCCTGCAATATTTCATCGATGGCATCCGGGACCCTGAAATACAGAAAGCACTGCGAATGGCGGATGTTAAAGATCTGAAAAGCGCTTTAGTGTATGCCATGAAATTTGAGGCAGCCCAGCAAGCCACCCGTCGAGACCGCCATCCAGTTAGAGCTGTGCGAGTCCATGAGCCAGTGGATCAACTGATGGCTCGTTTAGATGATTTAGCCAGACAAGTCGACGCTTTGATACGGAGTAGGAGGGAGAAGAATGTGGCTCTAAGGTGTTGGAGATGTGGTAGTGAAGATCACCTAAGATGGAATTGCAGAACACCCCAGGGTACGGAATATAAAGCAGATGATTTTACCAGACAAGTCAGTGGCTTGAGACGGAACATAAGTGAAAAGAAACTAATTCTAAAATGCTGGAACTGCGGAGTTGAAGGCCACATACGAAGAAATTGCAGAACATCCGAGGTACGGAAAATAACACCATTTCCCAGCAACGATGCAGTAAACAAATTAGTGACCATATCGAGGAACGGAGGTTGTCAGATAATGAAAAACCTTGCTTTAAAGCGCTTAAAATTTATACAGTGAGTGGCAACAGTAACGGAATGTCCATTAATGGGAATATCGATGGAGTTCCTTGCGATATGATCATTGACACAGGAGCTAATGTTACCATCATTAGGAAAGATTTAGCTGAACAGTTTAAAGATAAACTTATTTGGACGCCATCCTGTGTTACCCTTCAGACTGCGTCTGGTGATAAGATCGACATAACTGGGAAGTTAAACGTAAGCATCACGTTTGGAAATGCTGCCTACCATCACACGGCTTATGTGGCGGATATCACAGATCCATGCATACTCGGATTGGACTTTTTAAGGAAATACAATTTTTCCTTAGACTTGAAAAACAACAAACTGCTTTCAGCATCTGATTGCATGACTATCCATCCTCAAAAGGGATCCTCATCTGGAAATGCCGACGCCTTGTCCGAAAGACCCAGCTCAGGAAGCTGCCGAAATCGTGCTAGGGCCAAAAAGAAACGCAAGACTACCAGCTATTCTCCATCTCAGATGCTCTTCGGTCGAGACCTTCATCTGCCTTGTGACCGCCTGTTTGATCGCCGCACGGATGCTCCTTCATCGCCTGAGGAACACATCCAAGATGTCCAGGCCCGTTTTGAAGTGATGCACCGTTCTGCACGAAAGCGAGTCAACTTGGCGACAGAGAAAATGAAGACCAGATGCGACACAAGAGCTACTAGACAGAGATCCAACAAAGGAGATAAGGTGTGGTTGTGGAACCCAATTCAACGAAAAGGACTGAGTCCTAAATTACAGTCACCTTCGGATGGTCCATATACAGTGCTGAACACGAATGACGTCGTGGATCGGATCCGTGAGTCTTCGAACTCTTACGACAGGTTAGCTTATTACTATGGCCATAGTACGTAATGTAAATAATTGTAAATAGTATCAGACCATGGTCCTTTTTGTTTATAAATGTGTATTTGATTTGATTTGTATTTAGTATTTGTTTTGCATTTAGTATTTGATAGCATTTGATTTGTTTTAGTTATTGCATTTATTGTTTATATTGTTTGATATTGTAATGTAATGTTTATGCCTCAGTTGCATTTATGCCACAGTTGTAAGTTTAGCTTCCTGTCCAGGGATTGTACTGCCCGGGACGTGCAGTCCTTGGGAAGGGGGCAGTGTTACGAATTTGGTATTTAAAAAGCTAATGTTAGTTCAATTATAAATTAAATGGTTTTATTTCTCGCGCATTGCAGCGCGTGACGAATATTAAAAGAAAGCTAAGCTGGAAAATTGAAAATACAAGAGCGCGTGCATTAAATAAATAAATAACTTTTTTTTCATTTCGAGAAAGTACTGGAAAATTCTAGCGCGTGATTTTAAAATGTTATAAAAGGAGGAAAACATCTCAGTTTGTAGTAGTTGCTTAGTTTGTTGTTGTTTAGAAAACTGCTCCTGTTGATTGTAGCGAATTCGCGGATTAGCGTTCTTTAGCTGTTTTGAATTACGTTCTATTGGATATTTGAGTAGTTAAAAGATAACTACTGTGAGATATTGTAATACTGCATGATAATTTGAGAAAATTTAAGCATTTTTGTTGTGATAATAATAAATTTTTGTTCATTTTTCATCGGACTTGTGCATTCATTTCATAACAAACCCGTACGCACGCAACAATATAAATTTGCATTAGCATGAAGCTATAAATATTAACAGAATTTTTTTTATCTCTTATGACATATTGAACTGTGACAAAGTTTTCAAGTAATAGAAAAGTTCTAACAGATTTATCACAAAAAGGCATAAAATTTCTTTACAGAGTGTTAGTGGCAATCATGTATGTCACAGAAATAATACATCAAAATTAATATAATAAATAGTGCATTTCATTTAAAAAATTCATGTTGTAAAAATTGCAGATAAAAATTTATAAAATTTTAAATTATTTTTGGCACTTGTCTCCTGTAGTGGCTTTGACGAAAATGTTTATTTGACGCATTTCTGCATTGGAGAGAAACAAATGTTCATGGTTACTGATGTGAACATATGCATTTCTTCTAGTGTTGCTTTTAAAATATAACAATTTTTTATTTGTTCTCATAGCTCATGTTCCTTCTAGTAAATATTCTCACCTTTAAAATAAGCGATTTTTAAATGGGTACCTAGCTGCGCATATGTAAGAGTATATTTTCCACTTTTTATTTTAAAACATAAAGGTTTTTCATGCATGCAAGTTTTGGGGGCCAATGAAAATTTTCACATTTAAATTGTAGTGGTTTTTCACTGCAAATATTTTTCATGCTTACTATTTTCAATCTACCACCAACTGAAAAATAAGCTACAGTTTTTAACAAGAAAAAGGTATTTTACCAAAAGAAAGAATTTGAGAAAATGGGCATAATTTTCAAGTATATGTAGGAAAAAATCATTGAGCAATGCAACGTTAGCAGCTATAAAAAGAAGAAAATTCTTGGTACTGAGAATTGGTTTAGTGGATGACTAATTTCCTTTCTTTTGACATTGTGGGGATCAATAAATTGCGAAATAAAAAACAAAGAGGTACGGTTGACTATTACCTGGTATCCTATATAGCAAAATTCATGCTCGAGCACCAGGTTGACTGTGATATTGCATTTGAGGCATAATTAGCATCAATTGAACTGTGGTCACCAGAAAGAGTTTGTAAAAAAAATGAATTTTCCAGTATGTACGTTATTTTTTAATAAAATGATAACGAAATTACATACAATAATAAATTTAAAACTTTCTAATTTATGATTTTGTTTGAAAATAACAAGCATAATTAGAATTTTGCAATGAAAATCCACTATACTGCCAGGAAGCAATTACAGTCAAAAGTCGTTAATCCGGACTTGTCGGGACTTCGGCGATTCCGGATTATAGATCATCAGTTTAAATCTCGTAAGATGGCATGCAGAAATTCTAAAATTAAAAATATGAAACCGTAATTTATGAAATAAAGAACAATTATGATCTAAAGGGTATCAAAATTTGCAAAAAGAAAAAGCTTAATATTTATTTGTTTACTTTATTAAACATTTCTTTCAATGTAAGTTGTTTAAGTTTTGCTTCGTTTCATGTGATAATACTTTCTCTTTAATTCTATTAAACAGACATAATTTCTTGTTCAGTTACAAAGTTCGCTGTTCAAATCCTATAATTGCTGTGTCGAGAACACCAACTAATTTGTCAATCGAAATTTTTTCGTTTTCACTAACCTCTGTCACTTTCTTCGCTATCGGAAGCGAATTATAATGACGAGGAACTTGTTTTAAATCATATCAAAGATGGAGCACATCGAGATGAAATACTAATTTGGTAAGAAATTATAAGCCAAATAAAATAAAAACATCTGCCCTGAAGATAAGGATAGTGCTGACAGATCAACTTCCAATTCATTACGCGCCCGCTGCGGCGTTCCCCCCGCCGAGCAGCGTGAAATTGATAAACAGATTTCGGATTTCAAAACATACTTTCGCTTTAGATCCTTTACATATTAACAAATATATATCGGAAATTCTATTTGATATAATCAAAAGTTTAAGCTTACTTTTATAAAATTGCTCTTACAGTCTGCAAAAAATAATAAGCCGGATCCAATTCGAAAATTAAGGAACAACGCAATCATCAACATTAACTGAAATAGATAATTAGATAATTTTAGCTTATACGTCTATTATACATAAAACGCGCACACGAAAACATATTCTGAACTTGTGCACACTCATATGCGTAGTCGTAAAAGGTCTTTCGCGCACGCGTAAACGCCTCTGCGCATGTGTCAACGCGGCGCATGCGCAGAAAGTTTTTAGTTTTGAGGTCCGGATTATAGATCATTCCGAATTATGGGTGTCCGAATTAACGACTTTTGACTGTACATATGTTTCTCACACATGCGCAAATCAATAACCATTTGTTTTTCACCACTGCCGAAATGGGCCAAATTAGCATTATCAGCAAGGCTGCTGGACAAGTACCTACTTTTGATTAAAACTTAAAAAGAACCACACTTAAAAAGGACAAGTACCTACTTTTGATTATCTAGATAAAATATATAAATATTTAACTGAACCTATTTTTGTATTTTACACTACATAATACCTACCATGAAAAGAGAATGATGCACATGTACAGTAATTGCAATTATTTAAGCAGATATAGAATTCTGTAAGGCTTCTTTGAATTTGATAAAGTTCTCTACCACTGGGCGATGTTATATGGGATATGCACTTGCGATCCACAAGATCAAGAGCCTGCGTTACTGTGGTATCAAATAAGAATGATAACCTATTTAAATAAATGCGGTTTAAAGCTTTTCAGAAATTGAGTAATATAACATTTTTTAAATCTTTTTTAGACTTTTACACTATCATACTAGACAACAGGATATTTAGCCGATGCAAGCATTTCGCCAACAGGACACTTAAACAACAGGGATATTTAGCCGACAGGACTCTCAGCTGACATGGATACTTAGCTAACAGGACATTAAACCAACACGAACATTTAGCCAACAGTATATTTAACTGGCGAAACATTCATCTGAGGTCACATTTAGCTGACGACACTTACATATAGACAAAATAATTATGCAACAATGTTTTAGTAAAATTTGTTCATATTTATATGGAAGAAAAAAGGCTGTTTCCATGGTACCTGATCAGAAGGTTTATAAACAAGTGCTATATTTTTATCTAATTTAATGTTAAAAAAACTATGGATTTTAAAATTGGATACAAAAGCAACATTTTTTTAGGATAGATTTCGAAATCAATTTCAAGAGTTATCAGACAGAGATCTCTATATTTCAGAAAAGGGAAAGAAAATTTCAGCATTTGGAAGAGTGAAAGGATTTTATATAGAAAGAATAAGTGGTGCAAAGCAAAAACAAATATTACGTAAATTGGATTTCTTTGAATCCTTTCATATTAACAAAACGTTTTCTTCTTTAGCAAATGACATTAATTTTTCAATGCTTTCAAATCCTAATTATCTTACAGCTTTTTCACATTTCATTGTTATTTTCCATGACAGTTGCTCCATTCATTTCTTTAACTATAAAATCATTTCACTCTTCCAACTGCTAAGATTTTCCATCCTACTTCTGAAATATAAAGATCGAGTCCACCAGTCACCCAGCAATAAAATCACTGAAGACTGTTAGTTCTGTCTAGCATTCGAACCTCTATGGACACACTAGTTGCATGGGATTTCGTGGCTCTCTCCATCCGTAATGTGTAGATAAATCAGTTTTCCCTAGAAAGTCCTCCATGAATGCATCCCTTACGCAGATAGTCCTTAAGCGCTTTGTCATAATCTAATAAACCAAACCGAAATATAGAGACCTATGTCTATTACTCTAAGCTGATTTCAAAATCTACGCCAAAATAAGGTAGGCTGCTTAATTTTAAAATCTCGAGTTTCTTTAAAGTAAAAAATATGGTAAGATGGCATTGTTTTACATATTGCCTTATTCATACACTGACTATCAATAAGTATTTGGACAAATGACGATATCTGTGGTCCTAAGGTATGTCACGGACTCCGCCGGTATATATCGTGTAGGAAACAGCATCGGCTTTAGTCGCATGCAAGATGCCTCGCAGTTCGGAGCTCTCTGATTTCGAGAAAGGTATAATTATCGGGTATCACAAATGTGGCCGATCCTTAAGGGACATATCTAGCGATCTGAAGTACCCAAAATTGACAGTGGCCTATGTGATTAAGAAGTGGAAGGTGAGCGGTGATTGTCGGAATGTGCCCCGAGTCGTCAGACCAATGAAACTGGGAGATAGAGACCAACGAGTGCTGTCCAGAGAAATTCGGAAGAACCGCACCCAACCGATGGCCCTCATCCGCGAGGAGTTTCAACAGGCATCTGGGAGTATTGTTTCAATGAATACCATCCGTAAGGAAGCATATCTGCTTGGTTTTCATGGTCGTGCTGCTGCCCATAAGCCTTTGATCACAAAGTCCAACCGTGCTGCTCGGTTAATGTAGTGCAAAGCACATCGAAATTGGATCGTAGTTCAGTGGAAACGGGTTCTTTGGAGTGACGAATCAAGGTTCACCCTTTACCGTTCAGATGGTAGGGTCTGGGTCTGGCGTCTACCTGGAGAACGTCTCCTGCCAGAATGCATTGTGCCAACAGTCAAGTTCGGCGGAGGTGGAATTATGGTCTGGGGGTGTTTCTCCTGGTATGGGCTGGGACATTTGGTCCCCATTCATGGTAAGCTCAACTCCGACGCCTACTGCACTATTTTGGATGACAATGTGCTTCCTACTTTGTGGCAGTTTTACGGGTTGGACCCCTGTTACTTTCAGGATGACAATGCCAGTTGTCATGTTTCGACGTTAACCAAGGCTTGGTATGGTGCCAATGGAGTTCATCGAATGAACTGGCCTGCCCAGAGTCCCGACCTGAACCCTATCGAGAACCTCTGGGACGAGTTGCATTGACGAATTCAGGGGTGCACTACCCGTGCAAAATCGGTGAAGGAACTTCTATGTCTTCTCCAAGACAAGTGGAAGAAAATACCACTAGCTGTCATACAAAGACTTGTGGAAAGTATGCCCCGGATGGTCCACGCTGTAATTACCTCTCGTGGAGGCTCTACCAACTATTGATTTTGCATAAAGTTAGTTTTTCTTTTCTATCGCAGGTGTCCAAATACTTATTGGTAGTCAGTGTATATGACTTGCATTAATCCATAAATGAAACAATAGAAAACATAGCATAAAATATTCCAAGATAGATTTTTTTTCCCCACTTTTCTGTTTAGTATCTGCCATGTACTAAACAGAAAACTGGTACTGTTGTAATAATGTTATGTTAGTGCATTTAATTATTCTCCATTACACACCCACACAGTCCCCAGATATTAATGATATTTGTGTATTTAATCATCTGACACCAAAGGGGCAAAGAAGCATGGCAGGTGCATAACATCAAAGTAATTTCTTTTTTCCCTATTATCACTTTAATAGCTCTGCATCTAGTTAATTATTATCATAGAAGTTTGAAAAGTTTCTTTCACAGAAAAACCTATGGGAAAAGCCACCCCAAGAAAGAGATACTTTTGTTGTTAGTAGGATAATACTTATTGCCAAACGTATAAAAATATTGGTTCGAAACCAAACTAGATGGTAGCAAATCTAAAGATACATAAAGCTTCATGAAAAAAATTAACTTGTTATAACATAATATGTATAATGTTTAATATGTGCAATGTCAAATTTTGTGTAATTAAATGTTGTTTTCTGTTAAAAAAAACAGTACTTTATGATTATATGTACCCCATCTCGAAAAGGCACCACGTCAGTTTTTGCCAAACTAAGGACATCAAGCCAAGATAACCATTTTCTAAATGGCAGTGTTCTAAGAATTTCATAAAAGAGCAATCAATCAATAAAATTAAAAAAGCAAGAAACATCAGTAATAAAACACAGTGTTTTAAGAAAGTCTTATACATCAGTCGCAAATACTAGACAACAGGATATTTAGCCGATGCGAGCATTTCGCCAACAGGACACTTAAACAACAGGGATATTTATCCGACAGGACTCTCAGCTGACATGGATACTTAGCTAACAGGACATTAAACCAACACGAACATTTAGCCAACAGTATATTTAGCTGGCGAAACATTCAGCTGAGGTCACATTTAGCTGACGACACTTACATATAGACAAAAAAATTATGCAACAATGTTTTAGTAAAATTTGTTCATATTTATATGGAAGAAAAAGGCTGTTTCCATGGTACCTGATCAGAAGGTTTATAAAAAAGTGCTATATTTTTATCTAATTTAATGTTAAAAAAACTATGGATTTTAAAATTGGATACAAAAGCAACATTTTTTTAGGGTAGATTTTGAAATCAATTTCAAGAGTTATCAGACAGAGATCTCTATATTTCAGAAAAGGGAAAGAAAATTTCAGCATTTGGAAGAGTGAAATGATTTTATATGGAAAGAATAAGTGGTGCAAAGCAAAAACAAATATTACGTAAATTGGATTTCTTTGAATCCTTTCATATTAACAAAATGTTTTCTTCTTTAGCAAATGACATTAATTTTTCAACGCTTTCAAATCCTAATTATCTTACAGCTTTTTCACATTTCATTGTTATTTTCCATGACAGTTGCTCCATTCATTTCTTTAACTATAAAACCATTTCACTCTTCCAACTGCTAAGATTTTCCATCCTACTTCTGAAATATAAAGACCGAGTTCACCAGTCACCGAGCAATAAAATCACTGAAGACTGTTAGTTCTGTCTAGCATTCAAACCTCTATGGACAGACTAGTTGCATGGGAGTTTCGTGGCTCTCTCCATCCGTAATGCGTAGATAAATCAGTTTTCCCTAGAAAGTCCTCCATGAATGCATCCCTTAGGCAGATAGCCCTTAAGCGCTTTGTCATAATCAAGTAAACCAAACCGAAGTATAGAGACCTATGTCTATTACTCTAAGCTGATTTCAAAATCTACGCCAAAATAAGATAGGCTGCTTAATTTTAAAATCTCGAGTTTCTTTAAAGTAAAAAATATGGTACTCATTCATAAACCTTTGCATTGGGTACCCTAGAAACAACCTTCTTTCAGATAAACATGGACAAATTTTAATAAAACACTGTCGCATATTTATTTATTTTTGTCTATGCATATTGTCAACTAAACATGCTGTCTGCTAAATGTCTCGTCGATTAAATGTCTTGTTGTCTAAATGCTCATATCAGTTCAATGTCCTGCCGGCCAACTGTCCTGTTGGTTAAATGTCCCTGTCGGCTAAATATGTATGTTAGCTAAATGTCATGTTGGCTAACTGTTGTTAGCTGTCACATCAGCTAATGTCACAGACCCCATATACAGTCAAAAGTTTTTAATTCGGTCTCGTCGGGACTTCGGCAATTCCCGATTATAAATCATCAGTTTAAATGGTAAGATGGCATGCAGAAATTATAAAATTAAAAATATGAAATCGTAATTTATGAAATAAAGAGCAATTATGATCTAAAGAGTATCAAAATTTACAAAAAAAAAAAGGCCTAATATTTTTTTGTTTACTTTATTAAACATTTCTTTCAACGCGCGCATGCGTAACGCATACATTACACATAGTCGAAATTAGAAAATTGCAACTAGAAAACTATTTGATGTGTATTCGTGATATTTGTAATGACGAGGAATTTGATTTAAATCATATCAAAGACAGAGTACATTGAGATTAAATACTACATTTAGTAAGGAATTATAAGCCAAATAAAATAAAAACATCTGCCCTGAAGATAAGGATAGTGCTGACAGATCAACTTCCAGTTCATTATTGCGCGCCGCGTGCCCCCCTTCCCCCGCAGAGCAGCGTGAAATTGATAAACATTGGAATGGTTAGAGAATCAAGGATATGCCCTTATCCATTTTTTGCGGCAATTCCACTTTTTGTTTGATGGATATTGAAACATGCTTTCACTTTGTAGATCCTTTGGTAGCTCCAGAATCGGAAATTCTTTTTGACATAATCGAAAGTTCAAGCTTCCTTTTATAAAATTGCTCTAACAGTCTGCAAAAAATAATAAGCCGGATTCAATTAGAAGATTAAGGAACAACGCAATCTGCAACATTATCTGAAATAGATAATTAGATAATTTTAGCTTAGCTTATACCATCCGTTATACATTAAACACGCATGCGTAAACGTATTATGTGCATGCGTAGATGCAGACGCGCATGTGTAAAGGTATTATGTGAATGGGTTAACACATTACACGTTGACGGATGCGCAGAAAGTTTGTAGCTCTGAGGTCCGGATTATGGATGTCCGGATTAAAGACTTTTGACTGTTTATATGTGTGTGCATGATGAAAAAGACATAGTAACATTGATGGTATAGAATATAGAATGTTAAATCCATAATGAGCAGCACACTTGGCAGCAGAGAAAGTTTAAATATTTGTATATAGTTCAATTGACGTTTGTCGCCATAATTCATATGGCACTTTCATCATTCCTATTTCCAGAATATTCACATTTTTGAAAATACTGCAACAAGAAGAAAGCAGCACGGCAACATCCTAATGGCAACAGGGATAGAAGCAAAAGTGTGCAATTATCTAACACGGAGGCTCACCAAGAGAAGGTTTTTATTTATACAGTCCAAAGTCGTTAATTCGGACACCCATAATCCGGAATGATCTATAATCCGGACCTCAAAGCTACAAACTTTCTGCGCATGCGTCGCGTTGACGTAAGACCTTTACTACTGCGAATTTGCGTGTGCGTGTACGCAAAATACGTTTACGAATGCGCGTTTAATGTATAACAGACGGGATAAGCTAAGCTAAAATTATCTAATTATCTATTTCAGTTAATGTTGCAGATTGCGTTGTTCCTTAATCTTCGAATTGGATCCGGCTTATTATTTTTTGCAGACTGTTAGAGCAATTTTATAAAAGTAAGCTTGAACTTTCGATTATTTCAAATAGAATTTCCGATATATATTTACTAATATGTAAAGAATATACAAAGTGAAAGTATCTTTCGGAGTCCATTAAACAAAAAGTGGAATTGCCGCAAAAAATGGATAAAGGCATATCCTTTGTTTATCTAAACTTTAACATTTGTTTATCTAAATTTTGTTTATCTTTAATGCCGTGGAGCGCAATGAATTGGAAGTTGATCTGTCAACACTATCCTTATCTTAAGGGCAGATGTTTTTATTTTATTTGGCTTATAATTGCTTACTAAATGTGGTATTTCCTCTCTATGTACTCCGTCTTTGATATGATTTAAATCAAATGCCTCATCATTATAATTCGCTTCCTATAGCGAAGAAAGTGGCAGAGGTTATTGAAAACAAAAAAATTTCGATTGACAAATTAGTCGGTATTCTCGACACAGCAATTATAGGACTTGAACAGCGGAACTTTGTAACTGAACAAGAAATTATGTCTGTTTATGGAATTAAAGAGAATGTATTATCACATAAAAAAACGAAGCAACTTAAACAACTTACATTGAAAGAAATGTTTAATAAAGTAAACAAATAAATATTAAGCTTTTTTTTTTTTTTTTTTTTTTTTTTTTTTTTTTTTTTTTTAAATTTTGATACCCTTTAGATCATAATTGTTCTTTATTTCATAAATTATGGTTTCATATTTTTATTTTTATAATTTCTGCATGCCATTTTACCAGATTTAAACTGATGATCTATAATCCGGAATCGCCGAAGTCCCGACGAGTCCGGATTAACGACTTTTGACTGTACTGCTTATTAGAAGAAGAGTTTCAGTTCAGGTTTCGAATCATTATGTCACCATCATGATACATTACATGTGATATTGATTCATATAGAAATAACACAATCTAGAAAAGTTACTTCTATTTTTAGAATACAGGGAGAAACTAACCAAATTAAAAATAAGAAATTAAGTGGATATTACTAAATTAAATTATAAAGCTGATTTACACGTTTTTTATCTTACACACACACATATATACAACTCATCCAAAGAACTGAAAACATAAACGAAATTATAAAACACTTTAGTGAATTACAATTTACAAAACTCCAAATTTAAATTCCATTTGGATTAAGTCTTTTCACTAAAGTATTTTATAATTTCACTTACATTTTCAATTCTTTGGATGAGTTCTCATTGTTTCAAGGTCTCCCTTGCTTTGGGGAGGGGCCAGAATTTTCGGGTGAACTATTATAATTAAAATACATTGAGATGGTTCATCAGCTAATTCTGAATATAGGAAAGCAAGGATTTTTTATGGAAGAGAGATTTTAATTGATTTCAGTGTTCTTCCTCCTGCTGAAGTGGCACTGAAGTTGATTTCCCCCTTTTTTTTCAGTTATTTTCTGAATTAGGGTTTGTTTGAAATATTTTTGTTTTAACATTTAATAAATTCTTTCATACATTTATATAATTGTTTGAAATTTATTACTTATGAATTTCAATTTTTGGTCTCTCTGTAAAATTGGTTCTAAATTTCTTAGTTTATGTATTTACTGGTATTTTACCCATCTGCAAAGCAATGTTTTTGCTTAATTCAGAAAATTGTACAAATTTGGCATTTCACATGCTGCTGTTTTTCCCATCTACATAGTATCCTGTTTTAACTTAATAAAATATCAGAGAATTGCACAAATTTGGCATTGTGCACAAACTTGGCATTGCACACACTGTTGTTTTCCACTTGTACACAGATCTGCTTTTGCTTAAATGAACATCATCAGAGAACTGTACAAACTGAAAATGTACATGAACTAGCAGCTGCACAATGGGTATTATCACAATCACCCAAGAAAAATCTTGAATTGAACAATTACCCTACTGAATAATTCCAGTTCTTTTTGACAGAACTTAATAAGCATATATTCTTTTTTCTAACTGCTTTTCCATGAAATTCAATCATTTAAGTAGAACCGCATTATCTATTTTTGGGCAAGATGTCATATTCATGAACATATGAAACACTTTCTATTCATCACCTGCAAACTCCCAAGTCCCATTATGATTTCTTACAAGGGCAAAAAATTTACTCAAAACAAACACTTCAGAAAACTGACCGTCCAATTTGAAGGGGGAAATCTATGCCCATGTGTTATGTGTGCACATATCTGGGCTGCCACATAAATACATTTTGGTAACATCATAGCTTGCCTAATTTGGTGACAATGCATTATCTCACGAGTGCTGCTTAGGTGGAAGCAGCAGATGTGTAGCATAGGGTTTTCAGCTCCCAGGAGCAGCTGAAGATTTCGTGACCCCTCCTGTTTGCCAGAATGCAATGGGGAAAATTAATTTGACCCAGGGATGCTGAACCCAGGAACAGATGTCTCTTCTTATCCTCTTGCAGCTATGCCTCTGGTATGCAGATATCAGAAAAAAAAAAAAAAAATCAGAGAAATTACACAAATTTGTCAGTGCATACAGCCTTAACACTGCACACATTAAACACTGCACAGTTATTCATGATGTGATATAAATAGGCTACCACTTTTGGTGCACATTTTGATAACTGGCACCTCATTAAGAGAAAAGTAACGAAATGGTAAATTTTTAAACATATTTATGTTCTCTATATTTTATTCATATGCAGCACTACAATATTAATATAAATATTTTCATTTTCTATATAACTTTAGTCTCATTTGTATACTCTCAGCATATACATTATCGTGTATATATATATATATATACATGTAATTTTAAATCTGGCGATTTAGTAATGTATGAAGAATTTGAATATTTTGATGCCCAAATATTTTTTAGAAATATCAGTTATGGCTATGAACTGGCTGAGTGCTTTACCAGCCTTATTCATTCATCCATAGTTTCAGTACAGTATGCTACTACATGTACACAAATAGACACAAATTTAAAAGCTTGTTTTTTTTTAAATTACTCTAAAACTATTATTCACTAAGTTCGAAAGACCTAACTTGACTATACAAACTGTCAGTCTTAATTTTATACAGTGTTTGAAATATCATAAATATACGTTTATATCTGAAGTATTTAAAATTCAAGAATAATTAAAATATGGCCATAATTCATGAATAATAATTTTGATTAATTATACAATGTTAAAATCCAGTTATTTTGTATAAAGAATGGAAGTTTTTAATTGTTTTTGTATTTAAAGTTGCTATTATAAATTTTAATCAATTTTAACAATGCAATTACCTCAGTATTAAGCTATTTATGACAAAATTAATGATTAAGTACAGCAGAACTTATATACTCTCCAGAACTCCCCTTATATTTAGAGTAAGTAAACTTATCAATAATTTATTTACAAACTGCAAGACCTACAGCTGCGCTGGGAGAGACCTTTTTGGCACTAGAGAATGCAGCCAGAAAAATGAAGCTCAAAGTAAATGCAAAAATAAATAAATAAATGCACTGTGGTAAAGAGAAATATTCACTTAAAATATTTGATATCGTCCCATTTAAATTTGAATCTGTGAAAAATTTCACCTATTTAAGCTCTAAAAAATTAGCTATTCAAATAATATTAATCCCGAAATCAGAAAAAGGATTATTGCTGCATATTGTTGCTTCTTTGGTTTAAAACCGCTTCTGAAATCCCATCTAATAAAGAGAAGGACAAAAGTTATATCGTATAAGGTATTAATAAAATCAGTCTTAACCTATGCTTCAGAGACATGCACTCTCACTATCATGGAAGAAAGAGCCTTGGCGATCTTTGAAAGGAAGATTCTAAGAACTATTTTTGGTGCTGTTTTCGGGAATAATACATGGCATAAACAACATAACTTCAAACTCTACAAAATTAAAAAAGATAAGGATATTAAATCCATAAAATTAAGTAGAATGAAATGGACAGGTCACCTCCTGAGAATGAATGCAGAGAGAACAGTCATTTCTTTTATTGGGACCAAATTTAGAAATGTCTGCATATATGCATGTATAGATGGATGTAAATTTAAACAAATTAAAATTTTAACAAACATGTATATATATGTAAAAAAGCAAATTTAAAGTTAAAATAATTTAAAAATGTGCACACATATAAAAGATTTAATTTTCAAACTAATCTACAATATCATTTAAATTCAGATAGCATAAATAATTCAAGTGCAAAACCAAACCATGAAAATAAATTCACCAATTTAGCAAATTAAAATTAATCTAAAAATTTTTTTTAAAATGCATAAGTGAATGACTGTTGAGCAGGCAGGAGACAGACTTATCACGGGGAAGTTGCCTCCAAACCTAACTCTCCAATCATTCAATTTGTGTTTCGTCATTCATGCAGGCAAGGGTAAAAGTCAAAACCAAAAGTAAAGAGTGAAGAATGTCCAAAAAGAAATACCTTATTGGTATTTCTAATTTGTAAATTACAAATTAGCAATTAAAAATTAAAGAACACACTTACATCAGACTAGAAGAGAAACACGTTAATGTGACAATCAAAACCGTAAAAACAACCTTGTATTTAGCATAAGTATATTGAAACACTCAATCGATTTCGAGGGCAGCTAAAGGTCCCTCCTCATCAGGAGAAAGAAATACCTAGAAAGAAGAAAAATAAAGGGGAAGGAGTCTCAGAAACATGTGGTTATAACCAGATTTTTTAATCAGAGTTACACTGGCCGCCTACTTTTACTGAGCCAGGCTATCTGATCAAACATATAACACAAAGGACAAGAAAAATTAGCAAAGTTAAAAATAGGGAGCGAGGGGCAACTGCACCTTCAAGCTCAAAATTTGACTTTGACAACCATAATTTTGACTTTGGGTCTGCAAAAATTATCCAAAAGGCTTCTTCCACAGGTGAATTGGATTTTCTTGAGGCTTTTCATATTCACAAAGATTTAGCATGTTTAGTTAATGATTTGAAGCCCAATCCAGTCCTTCCTAATGCCTTTAAAATTCTACTATCTTAATTCAGTTATTTTTGCCAATAGATGGCGTTACCTCCTCACGTTTGGTACCACCAGAGGGTATTAAAATCCGTTCAGTAGTTGCTTTCCATTATTCGAAGTTCAGATTTTGAGAGTGAAGGTGCAGTTGCCCCTCGCTCCCTATTTTTAACTTCGCTAATTTTTCTTGTCCTTTGTGTTATATGTTTGATCAGATAGCCTGGCTCAGTAAAAGTAGGCGGCCAGTGTAACTCTGATTAAAAAATCCGGTTATAACCACGTGCCGTGCTGATAAGGACCACGTGCTTCTGAGACTCCTTCCCCTTTATTTTTGTTCTTTCTAGGTATTTCTTTCTCCTGATGAGGAGGGACCTTTAGCTGCCCTCGAAATCGATTGAGTGTTTCAATATACTTATGCTAAATACAAGGTTGCTTTTACGATTTTGACACTTACATCACTTTGGGAAAACTTTTGCAGACCACAACGCTAATATAGTAGGTAAGTTAGAATTAAAACTTACTATTTACTTCCTTTAAGTATTTTTTAAATATTTTTTATGTAGTATTTAAGTATTTTCTAAATATGAAATTATATTTTTAAGTATATATTTGTTTTTTAAAAATTATGTATTACAGTCAAAGTCGTTAATTCGTAAACCCATATACCGGAATGATTTATAATCCGGACCTCAAAGCTAAAAACTTTCTGCGCATGCGCTGCGTTGACACATGCCCATAGGCGTTTTACGCATGCGCATAAGACCTTTACGACTGCGCATATGTGTGTGCGCGAGTGCAGAATACGTTTTCGCGTGCACGTTTAATGTATAAAGGACGGCATAAGCTAAAATTATCTATTTCAGTTAATGTTGATGATTGCGTTGTTCCTTATTCTTCGAATTGGATGCGGCTTATTATTTTTTGCAGACTGTAAGAGCAATGTTATAAAAGTAAACTTGAACTTTCGATTATGTCAAATAGAATTTCCGATGCTGAAGCTCCCAAAGGTATAAAAGTAAACTTGAACTTTCGATTATGTCAAATAGAATTTCCGATGCTGAAGCTCCCAAAGGATCTACAAAACGAAAGTATGTTTCGATGTCCATCAAACAAAAAGTGGAATTGCTGCAAAAAATGGATAAAGACATGAAGAAGGTGACAGAGAGGTTAGTGAAAACGAAAAAATTTCGATTGACAAATTAGTCGGTATTCTCGGCACAGCAATTACGGGACTTGAACAGCGGAACTTCGTAACTGAACAAGAAATTATGTCTGTTTATAGAATTAAAGAGAAAGTATTATCACGTAAAACGAAGCAACTTAAACAACTTACATTGAAAGAAATGTTTAATAAAGTAAACAAATAAATATTAAGCCCTTTTTTTTTTTTTGTAAATTTTGATACCCTTTAGATCATAATTGTTCTTTATTTCATAAATTATGGTTTCATATTTTTAATTTTAGAATTTCTGCATGCCATCTTACGAGATTTAAACCGATGATCTATAAACCGGAAAAATCGATAATCCGGAATCAATGAAGTCCCGACGAGTCCGGATTAATGACTTTTGATTGTAGTTCTTTTTGTTTCTTATTGGTTTATTTAAATTATGTCTAGTTCCTTTTTATTAATATGCATATTCGTGTTGGGGAGGTTTCTGTAGACAAGGGTTTCTAAAATGCATTGGTTTCTGAATTAATTTTTCTGAAAAATTAATTTTTTAAAAATTTAATTTTTTTAAAAAGTTTAATTTAATACTTGACTTTACATTGCTTATTTCTCAAAAGGCTTCATTGGTATTTTCCTTTTAGAACTTTAATTTTTTGAACTTTAATTTTTAATTGCTAATTTCTAAAGGTACCACTTTATTGGTATTTCTTTTCGGACATTCTTCACTCTTTACTTTTGGTTTTGACTTTTACCCTTGCCTGCATGAATGATGAAACACGAATTGAATGATTGGAGAGTTAGGTTTGGAGGCAACTTCCCCGTGATAAGTCTGTCTCCTGCCTGCTCAACAGTCATTCACTTATGCATTTTTAAAAAAATTTTTAGATTAATTTTAATTTGCTAAATTGGTGAATTTATTTTCATGGTTTGGTTTTGCACTTGAATTATTTATGCTATCTGAATTTATATGATATTATAGATTAGTTTGAAAATTAAATCTTTTATATGTTTGCACATTTTTTAATTATTTTAACTTTAAATTTGCTTTTTTACATATATATACATGTTTGTTAAAATTTAAATTTGTTTAAATTTAAATTTCATTCCTTGCAGCAATGGTGCAAAGAATTAATTAAATTTGTATTTAAATTAAATTTATTTAAATTCAATTCATTCTTATAGATGGATGTATATGTTCATGTATGCATGTATATGTATTGTGTGTATGCACAACCATCCATCCATTTTTTTAAATCCGGTCCGATAATAGAAGGGAACCGAAAGGTCCTTAAGGCCTTTAATGCAACTTCTGTTTGTGGAACATCAAGACAACCAAGAAAAGACGGAGAGTCTCTGTAGATGACGATTTTGCCATTCTAAAAACTAAGAACTGGAGGTCAATTGCTGGAAGGAGGGTGGAATGGGAAAGGCTTCTGAAGAAGGCCAGGGCCCACAAGGGGCTTCCATGCCAATGCTGATGATGAATTTATTTAAACCCTTTTCACTGTTTCATTAATTTAAATAATGTAATAAGTAAAAACTAAACTCAGTGGCATAACAGCCCTAGTGGGCCAATGCCTGTAGAGCCCTAAAATCAGCTTTCTTGACTGTGGGCCCCGGGGTGCGTAAGCACATGCCCTGAACAAGTGGTCAGCTTGGTCGTAGGACCCCCAGTGTTTAGTCCCCAAGCGAACTTGGTACTCATTTTATCAACCCAAAGGATGAAAATCAAGGGATGAAAGGCTAAGTCAACCTTGCCCAACCCGAGGATTGAACCTCAGATCTGTGTCGCTGCTGCGCGATGCGCTAGCCACTGTGCCACCAGGCCTCAAATAAGTAATACATTACATAAATTTTAAGCATCTGTGTATTATTTTACATCAATAACATCCTAGCTTAATTTTAATTGAACAGACATATGTATGTAATGCATTTAAAATGATACGAATAAAATCTTTTTTTAACTCATTAAATACAGCAAAAAATATAAAAGAATTTATTTAACGTCAGGTTCGATATAAATGAGAATTAATTATTTTACTTTTAATTGAAATAGAAAGGATTATACATTTAGACAAATAAAAAATAACTTCATTGTTTACTTTTATTCTAAAATTTACTTTTAAAATAAAACTTAATTTTTAATTTATAAATATAACTTAATTTCTAAATTCTATTGATTTTCTCAGAAAAATGGACAATAAAAGCAAATCTAAAATTCCATTACTGTCTAATCTTTGGAATATGGTAACAGGTAGTTTGGCGACATTTTGGTAAGGCGATAAAGGTTACTAGCTAGGACTTTAGCAGTGTACGTACACTGCTGGAAAAAAAAAAAAAAAAAAAATGGGACAGTGCTATATCTCCCTTTCTACTGGGCCGATTGACAAAATTCAAATTGCGTTTTTCATGTCTCGAAAGCGCGACTTAGGATATATATTAGATTTATATATAGCACTATTCTAACATAGGTATTTTGACACAAAATCGGACTTTTTCTTAAATAACATACCAATTTTTTTACATATTTCGATTCTACGACTCAAATTATGCCAGAATACCAAGTTTTGTAAAAATCGTAAGAGTAGTTTTTAAAATATTAGCTCTCAAAATTTTAGCACCTCAATGTTAATTGAATTTGGCAAATATTTATTAATATCTCTTTTTTTATTAAACTTTTTAGATTTTTTCTCTCACATTTCGAAATTTAGGTTCATTCCAAATAAAATTTATCCATTTTTTGTGTTTTATTTTTTTAAATTTCTATTTTTAAATAATTTTTATAAATTTTTCGAAAAAAATTTTGAATTATAACCTATAAAATTTTTACCATCATCTTAAAGTAGGTGTATTTTTAAGCATATCTGCAAAAAATTAGACTTTTTTATTCAAAATTTTCTAAGATATACACAAATTTACATATTTTCGCGTTTTGAAATTTGGCATCTTTTTTTTTGAGCGATAATAACGCCAAATGTGGTCTATGGATATTTGTTACACTGTATTGCCACAGCTATTTTTAACCTTAAATTTCAAGTAAAATTTTACGGAGAATTAATTATATGACATTTCTTCCCTGAATGAAGCGTAATAAATATTTATTAATATTATATGAAAAGGTATTTTTTTTTAAATATAGATGATATTATTCAAATTTTTAACTTTTTTTTTTTTTTTTTTTTTCTTAATTTCTCTTTATCTTCCTTTTTTAAAAAAAAATATGAGTAAATTTTTACCTTCGGCGTTTTATCGTCTGCTACTTTACTCCGTTTAAATCGAATTGTCTAAAACTGAGAATTTTCGTTTGATATTTATTTGAATTTTATGACATTAATTGCATAATTTATTTCTAAACAAACTGTTGCTTTTGAAGTGGCTGAAAGAGCAGCTGATACTATCATCCACACTTTTAAAGCACAGTATATTTTTATAGAAACATAATATTTAGAATAATCATTTTTATAAAAGTCAAATTATGATATAAACATACAGCCCTCTAGAGACTGAATTAATGCAAGTTCAAAGGTTATGTAGAAATGATCTGCAGCTACTTAATGGCTGGATAAGTCAGCAGATTCTGTGGACAAGTAAGAATAATTCTATAAACGCCACCCAACATTCAGGATTCAATTAACAACGAGGATACGATGTTTATTAAATGAATTTAAGAAATTTTAAAACATAAAAAACCAACTCATTTTTATCCTAAAATGTATTTTTGGGTATTTTCATTATATCCTTAAAATTCTAATTTAGAATGTAATTGTCAAGAACTGAATCCTAATCATCAGTAATATAATAAGTAATTATTACGGTTATTAAAAAATCCTTCTTATAAAGTAATTGCAAATATTTCAAAAAACTTTCTGTCTGAATGCAAATATTTTTCTATGCAAATATTTTAAATTTTATATTAATCAAGATTGCATACGATATTATTTATTTGCACTTCAATTCATACCGTCAGTTCCAGTAGAAGTTACAAATCAATTATATTTAATTAAGGATTGGATTGGATTATTTAATTATGGCAAAGCACACGAGGGCTATCTGCCTAAAGGGAGGGATGCCTTCGTGGAGGACTTTCTAAGGTAAACTGGCTCGTATACACCTTATACATGGTGAAAACCACGAAAACGCCGATGCGGCCAGCCCATTCGCGAGATTCGAACCTCGGACCGAACTACCAATGATCAGCGTCTTTACCGCTCGGGGGCTATTTAATTAAGGAATGACCATCTAAGTTTAGAAACAGCGTATCGTAACAGCATTTCAATTATTGGCACCGTATCTTTCATATTACTCCTGATTGGCAAGCTACATGATTTTTAATGAGTATTCGGGTTTTGCTAGTAACTTCCCTTGAAAATCGCGTTTAAACTAGGTTAGTTGGTTATTTGAACATAGAAAGAACATGGGAGCTATTTGATTAAGATGCTTCCATAGAGAACCTTTGTAAAGAGAACCTAGAAAACTACGAAAACCAACCATGCAGCCTGGGTTAGACTTCGCAACAAACAATTAGTATTTAACAATCTTCAAATGCTAGGCAACTGGTGAGGCTCCAATTAAATCTCCAATTTAATATTTTATTTGTAAATATTTAAAATATTGTTGTATTCTTAGACACAAAAAGCAGAATTTAAGTTTTGTTAACTTGTTAGTAAACTACCAAGCCGTAGTGAAAATGAATATTCAATTTCTTTTGCAATAATTGTATTCACTTAATAGTCTTGGAATATGAGCTAAAGAAGGAACGTTCTCGGAAGATTAAAGAAGTGTTTAAATCCAGTGATATTACGTTTATCTTACAAGCTTAGGATCAAAACAATTCTGCAATTGCCCGAGTAGTTGACTTGTAAATGGCTGTGAATTAAGCAGATGACTTTTAATCTTATGTTTTCAGTCAGAAAACGTATTCCAAATGTTTTGTATTGCATGACAATGCATCTTTTCATTATTCAATAACCAATCGGAGAAACGCTTGTGCTCCGAAAATAAGTATGTGTACTCAATTGTCCTGCATGTTCTTCAAATTTGTCTTCTTATGTTTTTTTCCTCCCCAAAACTAAAGGCCTCTCAAAGGAAAGTTTTTTGAGATTGAAGAGACAAAAGGAGTATGACATCTACTTTTAGAGGCATGTCAAAAACAGATCTCTACAAGCCTTCTCTCCCATTAGATGTTGTGCATTCAGACAAATAGTTGCATCAGCGTAAATTCTATAATCTATTTTTTGTTACACTCTTATTACTTTATTAACATACAGTGAATATATACTAAACCTTTTACTTCAGCTTAACTAATTCGGAATTTTTGACGGAATTGTTGTCGGAATTAGGACTTAGAAGATAAGTCAAATTGAATATTTCGATAATTCAATAAATTCATGGTCGAAGTTTCAATATTTTATTCTCGGAGGGAGGGGAAATTTTTTCAGTTTTGGTCTAATATCCTAAGTATATCTGCTTCGATTCTTTATTTTTTCCATAAAAGTTAAAATCTTACGCATGGTATACATATAATGCATAGCTTCAAATTAAAATTTAATAATATACAGGGTGGTTATAATTAAAAGTTCACTTTGAAACGGTCATAAAAGGAAAACTACTGGATCAAATGTTATCACTTTGTAACCGTATAAAGGATGTCATGGGAATTTATTTTCTGCGAAAAAAAGAAAGTTGGAAACCTCACCATCAGGGAAAAATGGCGCTGCATGCAATATTGTTAAACGAAATATGGGTCGGAATCTAACTTAACCTTTTGTTACACGGGTTTAATATGTTGTATACCCTTAAGAAACTTTGAAGTAGGCAAATTACCATTTAAAGGCGTTAAATTCGATAAAAGTCGAGTGCGCCATCCGTGTAAGTGAGAAATTTGTCCGTGAAAACCACGAATTAGCGATTAGAAAATGTGAGATCACAAATCACTCGCACAAGTGCGTACAATCTGGAAATCGTTTTCTTACAGATCGCTAATTAGTAATTTTTGAAGTCTGAATTTGGCACTAAACTATGAAGATACTGATTCAAAACGCTTTTAATCGATTTGAGCCAAAGAAATCTCTCATGTTATCTATCTAGTTCCATTGCATTCTCCTACTGCATTCGATTGCATAGCAGTCATTCCACACCGTTTAGTGTTGAATGACAGCTAGTATTATAATTGAACCATTTTTCTCTGAAGAGCAGTCGACAGCTGGACCACTGTGATTGCAGCTCACTTAGAGTCAATGTTAAAATGTTTTGTGATCAGGGTTGCCACTCAAACAGGAGAATGAAATTCCCTGACTTTTCCAGGTTTTCCAGGTGCGTTTCAAGAAAATTCCAGTTTATCCGCATAATGTACGTTGGCTACGCTAAGAGGTAAATTATGGTATTACTTGTATTGTGTAGCAAATTCACTTAATTATTTAATAAATCCCAGAGGACATTTATTCTTAATTATTCTTGGTATACTTTGTTTGATAATTTTGTTTACTTTTCCACTTAAGAAACTTAATAAAATTTAAGATATATACATTGGATAACAAATGTATGTTTTATTTAATTATTACTCATGATCATCACCAGTTCAACACGGGGCTAATCCGGTCCTTATAAATCACAACGCAATGCTAAATAGTTAGGTTAGATTTTAGGTAAATTTAATTTGTGTGAGGTATGTTCTTAAAAAGCACCTTAACACTTGAAAATACAAATATAATTATAATAGTTCTTGTTTTCTCCATTGAAGATTGAGATTAGAATCTTCCCAATCTGGAATAAAATAAGGCTTTTTTTGCAGACATTCTGCAGCTAAACGAAACAAAGAAATCTATTTTAATAAATTGAGGTATTTTATATTTAGTTCGCAGCATACATAAGAAAAAAATATGTGCATTAAATTTCGTGATGGTATGTCATCATACTGCTAGAATTAATTTCAAGATTATGCCAGAGAAAATTTCCTGAAATTTAGAAATATTATTTACTAATAATTAATAAATTTAGAGGGAAGAAGCAGCATTAAATTATACGAATAACATAAAAATAAAGATAATTACTTAAAAATTGAATTAGAATAATCAACGATATTTTAGCAAATATAGTTATATTACATGGTTAGCCTAGATGACAGATTACTATTTTTTATTTTACTGCAAAATGGCAAGGTATTTATTAAAAAGAAAAGTTTAAAAAGATTTTGCGGTAAAATTGTAGTATACGGTAAGGCTTTGGCACGATTTTGAAAATTGTCGCCAAGACCAAAATGACCCGTTTACTGCGCATCATCATGTCGCCAAATCCATACATGGAGATTATTTTAACCAAAAAACGTCTATGCAAAGAATCTCTAATTCTTTGGTCTATGTAAAGAAGAAAATTTTCCATACAAGTAAAATGCTATTACGCCGCTAGAATGCGGAGGGAAAATTTGCCAAGGGATTTGGCGACGGAACCTGGCGGCCAGAATTTCCCTCTCCGCGATGTGTACCGGAAATTGAGAAACGTGTTAAGAAGAAACGTTCTTTGACGAAAAGAAAGCTACGAAAATCCGTTTTTAAATTATTGCGAAAAATCCAAGAAGAAACGTTTTATCAAAGGACGTTTCTTCTTGGATTTTTCGCAATAATTTTAAAAACGGATTTTCGTATATTTCCCCCCCCCCTGAAAATTACTAACCTATGAATTAATTTACTTGCACCAAAAAATATTTTGTTTTAATTTAGAGTTTAACTACTTGCGCTAAGACTAAACTTCACGGTTGCCGTGCCGTGCGCTACAATATAGCAAGTGGTAAAGTGTCTCATTTACGCCGCTCCGCATCTGCGAGTGCAATCCAGAGCTGTAACTCGAGAAATAAACAATCTCGTTGTTAGGCGACGTGTGCACCATGTTATTTTCATTTTTGCGATAAATGCTTATCGACGTGGTGTTCACGCAGTTTGAGACAAAAACATCTCGACGTGCGTGGCACGTCTTTTTAGCGCAAGTGGTTAAAGAAATTTTAAAGGATATTCATTTAATGAACTCTTGATAACGTGACCTTCGAACTTCGACACCGGTTTCCAGCTTTGGCGGCAGATATATCACGCATGCACAGCTGTTTCCCTCTATGATGGAACGGAGCCACGTCTGTTGCAGAGAGGTTTTCCTTCTTTACAATACATATTCTTTGATTCTAACCTCCATGGTACCGTATACTAAGATTAAACCCATTTTGTTTTATACGAGAACAGGTACTTTCTTTAGTTCATGCACTGCACATGCGATTCTCGAGAATACTGAAAACCAAAAGTTGCGGGAAACTTGCTTTGCCTTTCTAAAAGGCAATCAAATTGGAAAATTGGCTCTATGCCAGCAGACACTCACGTGATAGGCAATTCGCCAAAAAAGTTATCTCTTCCGACGTCGGCGCAAAAATCGCTTTTTTTGGCGGGATCATTGTATGAACTTCCCTGACTTTTCCAGATTTTGACAAAAATACTTCCCTGACTTTTCCCTGAATTTTTTGGTCAATTTTCGAATTCCCTGACTTTTCCCGGTTTTCCAGGTAGCGTGGCAACCCTGTGTGATACATGGACTGCAGTAACGTGGCATTTTAGATACTACGATTTTTATGCAGGGCTGGGCCCCACCTCACGTGTGTCGCACAGTTACTTAGGCAACATTTCACGAATGAAAGTCTTATAAGCCAACACTTCCCCTCTTCCCACCAGACCTCAACCTCTGTGACTCTTGGCTATGGGGTTATCTCAAAAGCACTGTTTATGGTGATAATCTAAACGATTTGGCAGAAATGAAAAATGTGATACACTGACATGTCCGTTACATTCCTCCTGATATGCTAAGAGCTGCTGTCGAGAATGCAGTAACAGGATTTAACTTGCTCTCGGAAAATGCTGGACGCTACATTGAACCTGCTTTGTAACACGTTTCGGAAAATATTAAACGCATTTTAAACAGATGTTTTCATGTCTTTTTTCATTCAACAATATTGTATACAGCGCCATTTTCCCCCTGGTGGTAAGTTTCTTAACTTTTTTTTTTTTTTTTCCCGCGGAAAATAAATTTCCATAACCTCCTTTACACGATTCCCAAGTTTGATAACATTTGGTCTGGTAGTTTTCCTTTTATGACCATTTCAAATTGGAACTTTAATTATAACCACCATGTAAATTAAACTTTAAAAGTTTGACAGTTTGGTTCAAGTCCCAGCTTTAAAAATATATATATATAAATATAATCTTTTACATTAATCTTCTTAGAAAAAATGTTTTAAGAAGCTAATTTCCCCCTCGCGTTATAGATTGTATAAAAAAACATGATCTTTAATATGATTTAGATTGTTTCAGCCGATATAAGAATCGGGTCACTCGGTGGTGAAGAATAAACACTGCTGGACTGTTTTATTTCTTTGTCATTTAGCAAAAAATCTTTTAATTAAAATATTTATCTTTTGGACTTTGCTCTATACTTTGTTTATAGTTAAAATGTCTAGAAAATGAAAAGCTGTCTTCAGCTGAAACACAGTTGATGCAATTGATATTTTAAAAAATTGACAAGAATGCAAAATTTATGAAAATCTAGCAATCGAAAAATCTTAATTTTCTTGTGTGAGCACTTAAAATAACTGTAGAAGAAAAGAAGAAAATTAGGGAGAAAAGCGAGCAAAAATTTGCAGGGAAAATTTGGCTCTTAGACATACCAAAATGTTTAGTTGGACGCTTTTGAATATACTTTCAGGTTACTTCAAAGAATTTAGGCGTTCAAAGAGAAAACACTTGGGCGTGTACACCAGCAAATACAATCAATTGAGCTTGTGTTATCAGAAAAGACAAAAACGATATCATTGCAGATTAAAGTGAAGAGCGACTGGTTTTAGACTATATGGTTGTATAAATTTAAATTACGTTATAGAACATCATATCGTACCATAAAAGGAGAATCCCATGATTTTCTCAGTCGAATTATTTGAAGATTCAGGAGTTTATCCAGTATTGTATGTGAATGTCACCTAAAGGCGTTTTTTTTTCCCTCCTGATGAAACAGCAGCCGAGTGGTAAAGTCGCTGAACTCTGGTAGTTCGGTCCGAGGTTCAAATCCCGCGAACGGGCTGGCTGCATGGGCGTTTTCGTGGTTTTCCCCATGTGTAATGTGTATGCGAGCCAGTTTTCCTTAGAAAGTCCTCCACGAAGGCATCCCTCCCCTTAGGCAGATAGCCCTAGTGTGCTTTGTCATAATTAAATAAACCAAAACCTCTTGATGAAACCGGTCTTTTCTTTCATCTCATACCTTCAAAATGTTTAGCCTCTAAAGACTGAAAAAGACTCTGACCAAATATCGATGAAATGGATTGAACTGGATTATTAAGTTACGTCAAAGCAGGGTTATCTGCCTAAAAGGAAGGATGCCTTTGTGAAAAACTTATAAAGGAAAATCAGCTGGCATAAACGGTACACATGAGAAAATCCACGAAAACACCCATGCAACCAGCCCGTTTATCGGGATTCGAACCCCGGAGTGAACTACCAGTGTTCAGCGACTTTACCGCTCGGCCGTTTGTGGGCCTTTAAGAAATGGAAGGCGATAACTTTATTTAAAATGATTGTCAGAAATATCAAGATATTTCGAAAAGTTGGATGCTTTTTAATATACTTGCGGAATGCCTAAAGAAAAAGAGCAAGAATACAGTAGAATGCCTGAAGAAAAAGAGAAGAAAAAATAAATTTTTTGGGTAAAATTTAGTATTTGTATTTTTTTTAATTTAAAACTTTTTAATCTTATGATATTTGATTCTTACGATTTCAAAAATAAAATATTTGACTAAAATATGAATAACATTTAAGAAACCAAATGTAGGATAAAATTGTGTAAAGCAATCGGCACAATGATAAAACTGTTTAAAGCAGTGTATGCAAGTCATCCTAAGTTAAAATGTCGGTTATACATCTCTCTTATTTATATATATCTTTTCTGAATGGAACATTGAAAGGCGTGTTAATTATGCTTTACTGTATTTGCTCTTTTAATATATGCAGTTTTCAAACGCATCGTAATCTGGGTTACAAAGTATTCCTCCGAAAGAAACGCAATTCAAATAAATAAAATCAAATTCTGGAAAATTGATTTAAAATGCTCAGTTCGAAGGAATAAATAGAAAATTTTAAAACAATTATCTGAAGAGACAATGCAACACAAACAATTCAAATAAAAGTATAAGAATTTAAAAATTACCTAAATTAATAACTATGACAAAAAATATATATAAAGAAAACAATATGAAAAAAAATAAACGCTGCACCTTTATTTACGCAGTTCGAATAGGTAAATAGAAATTTTTAAAAAAGTTATTCGAAAAACACCATGCAACTTAAACAATTAAAATGAAATTCGAAAAAGAAAAAATTACTTAAAATAATAAGTTATGGTTGATCTTTACAATATGGTAACTGGTAGTTTGGCGACATTTTGGAGGTGATAAAGGTTACTACCTGGGACTTTGGTAATAATGTGAGCAGTACTCAGTTCCGATTACGCATTATTTTGCCTGAGGGAAATGAGAGATCATGGGATATGTCATGTGATATTAATGGACGAATTACGGTTCTTTAATCGGAAAAGGGGGGAAATCAGGAAAAAATGTGGAAATTTTGTATTTAGCTTTATTCTGTGTTGTGTGAAACAGTGTTGTTTAATTTTTGGATCCCATGGCCCTAACTAAAGTGAATTCGAAATGGGTATTTAGGCATTGTGATAAAGAGAAGTTTGCTTTTTATTTAGCAGAGGAAGTATGGAGAAAAAATTCGCAGAAAAAATCTTTCAATAATTTTATTGAATGAATTAGAAAAGTGTATCCACCACGTAATCAAGATTCTGAAGAAGATTAGGTAAGTTAGTATTTTTAATTATTTGAGGATATTATTTTTATGCATTGTTCTAAATGTAAGGTGGAAAGGAATTTGGTATTACTGGGAAAATTGTTATTAGCAATGATTTAGTTTAAAGTAATTAGGATTGTAAGGTAATTTTTATTAATTTAATGTATGTGCTCATTTATATTTTAAGAAGTGTTTTTGAATTTAATTATATTTTAATGAAATGATAGTTATTTTGTAAATTTTATGTTTGTAGGAATTTGGTATACGTTTAAGTTGAAATAAACGTGCATGCAAATAATTTAAATATTTGATACTAAGTATTTGTAATGCTTGCGGTATGAATTCATTGGTGACGTGTATAATGTAATAGATGATTTAGAGGTAAAAGTTTTTGGATATTTTATTTATTTTATATGTGGAAATGTTCATATTTGTAAAGGGTAAATACTTTTTCGCGATCAGGTAATTTCATATATGTTCTTTTTACCGGGTTTAAAGATTGAGAAAATTGTCATGTATTTTCGTGAAATTTTTCTAATTTATGAGAAAAAAGCAGTGTACATGGATATAGTGAAGAGTGTGCGCAATGCCATTTTTGTGCAATTCTGGGATGTTTTTTTAAGTAAAAATAAGTCGGCGTGTACATGGTTTATGTGTATGTGTTATTTTGAAAAACGCGTAAGGAGTATGGTATTGTGCACTTTTTCCCAATTTTGCAGTGAATATTTGTCATGATTAAGCAGTTTTGTTTGATAAAATTTCTAGCATAAGTGTAATTCGGCTAGTAGATTGTTGGAAGAAGTGTTCAGTAGATAAAAAGAAAAGAAACATGTCTTTACTTCGTGAAGACAAAATGGCGGCAGGGAAAAAAAAATAGAGGGTTGCTGTAGGAGAGTTGGTTGCCAAATTTTCGCCAAAAAATCACCAATTTACCATAATGTAAAGATCAACCTAAGTTATAATTAAAAATACAATATAAAGAATATTATTTGGAAAAAAGGAACAATGGTGACTTTTTTAGCTCTCATGGGAAAGGAAACTAGGTTGCCATATATTAAGAAGTTCGTTAAGTGAACTATTCTTGGCGCAAACTGACAAAATAGTGCCAACATAAATTTGTGAATTTCTCCGTAAATTTTGCTCCAAATTTTACAAAATTTCATATTTAGGCGTAATTTGAGTCGTAGAATCGAAATATGTAAAAAATTGGTATGTTATTTCAGAAAAAGTCCGATTTTATATCAAAATACCTATGTTAGAATAGTGCTATATATAAATCTAATATATATCCTAAGTCGCGCTTTCGAGACATGAAGAACGCAGTTTGAATTTTGTCAATCGGCCCAGTAGATCGAGAGATATAGGACTGTCCTTTTTTTTTTTTTTTTTTTTTTTTTTTTGAGCAGTGTACATGGATAAAGTCAAGAGTATGTGCAATGCCATTTTTGTGCAATTCTGGGATGTTTTTTTAAGTGAAAATAGGTCGACGTGTACATGGATACCGTGTATGTGCAATTCTTAAAAACGCGGCAAGCAGTTTGCGATTCTGGACTTTCTCCCAATTTCGCACATAATCTTCGTCATGATTAAGCACTTTTGTTTCATAAAAGTTCTAGCATAAGCGTAATTCGGCTAGCAGATCGTTGGAAAAAAATGTTGAGTTTAAAAAAAAAATTGCCTTTACTTCGTGAAAACAAAATGGCGTCCAAACAAAAACTAGCAGGTTGCTGTAGCAGGGTTGGTCGCCAAATTTTCGTCAAAAAATCGCCAAGTTACCATAATCCAAAAATTAACCACATTACTTTTATTCAGCTAAATATATATTTTACCAACAAAATAAGACAATCTAATTATCTCAGTACTTCAAATATTGATTCCGGTTTGAAATTCTGTTATACTTCTCAGGGCTGTGGAGTCGGTTGGGAAAATGGCCGACTCCGACTCCTGGAATTTTAATGACACTGATTCCTTCATATATATGTAAACATATACACATGGGTACACTTAATTTTTTTAATATAAAAGAAGTAATAGATGCTACAGAAAAAAAATTGATGCATAGCAAATTTTGGTACTATTCCGTTTTGAGGACCGTAAAAATCGCCAAACTATTGCTGATGCCAAGTGCTGCTAAAAATAATTGCGGCAACCCTAACGCAAGAAAGAAAATACTGTAATAGTAAATAACTATCTATGATTTTATTGTTTTAATTTAGATGAAAGGTTAATTTCATATAATACTTTTTTATTATAATAATCTATATAAAAAAAGGCTAACATAACAAAATGAAAGCATAAGAGTAAATAACTATTTCAGATCATTATTATAATTTATATATAAAAAAATCTGTGTACACCACATGACTTCCTTGTATGAAATATTAAATTATACGCAATTTTCCCACATTTCATTTAAACATATTGAATTAACAATTAACGAATTTTGAATTAAATCTACTTCATCGATAGCACTTAGACCACAATAGAATAAATGCACCCTTTAAAGTTCACTATATTATTTACTATAGCGACACTTCGGTGCTACGTTCACTTAACATCAATAACATTCATTTTACGACTCAGAGTGCACAAAAATTATATCATCTGAAGATTACCATAAGTTCTATTCAAATACTATAATAAATCTAAAACGATACATAAAAGAAATTAAGCAAATTAAAAAAAAAAAAAAAAACTTTTTTGCAGACGATTGAGCGCCCCTTACCTAATGCGTATGCGCTACTAATTAATTCAATTGTCACTTGGCAGCAAGGCAAAAATATATAAAATTCAAAATATTTTCATTAAAATTTTACAGCTATAGAAAAACATAAAACACCAAATACAGTTAAAACAATTAAAAAATATTTTTTACACTTAAAGTTACAATTTCTATATAAAAATAAGCTAATAACTTAAATGTTAATTCCATAATGAATTAAGCATAATTTAATTCGCACACGTTTGCTAGTTTTGGTGCTTTTGCGCATACATTTTTGCTGCAATTTTTTCAGGGTCCTCAAAACGGAATAGTACCCAAATTTTTTATATTAATTAGCATTTATTATGAAATGGAAAAACTGGCATTAGTTATTTCTAAGAAAAAGTGAAACTTCGGCAAGATCTTTGTTAGAGGATCATAGATCCAATTTGATAAACTTCAGAACTGAGAATGTGTCTTTCCACACAGACTTGACTAGGAAGAAGAGCTGTTACTGTTAGGGTTACTTCCTTTAACTTTTCAGGATAGATTTTTTATAAGTTCTAAAAGAGGTATCTTGCAAGAGCAATCATATTTCTTCAAAGGCTGTGTATAAATCTGTCTGGCTGTGTCTTGTTTGCATTTGTTCTAAAGGCTCTTGGGCTGATCTTTGGAATATGGTAACTGGTAGTTTGGCGACATTTAGGAGACCTAGACTTTGGTAATAATGTGAGAAGTACTCAGTTCCGATTACGCATTATTTTGTGTGAGGGAAATGAGAGATCATGAGATATGTCATGTGACATTAATGGACGAATTACAGTTCTTTAATCGGAAAAGGGGGGAAATCTCGAAAAAAATCTGGAAATTTTGTATTTAGTTTTATTCTATGTTGTGTGAAACAGGGTATACGTTTGAGTGGAAGTAAACGTGCATGGAAATAATTTAAATATTTGACACTAAGTATTTGTAACCATTTTTAATGTTAGCGGTATGAATTTGTTGGTGACATTTATAATATAATAGATAATTTAGAGGTAAAAGTTTTTGGATATTTTATTTATTTTATACGTGGAAATGTTCATCTTTGGAAAAGGTATATACTTTTTCGCGATCAGGTAATTTCATATATGTTCTTTTTACCGGGTTTAAAGATTCACAAAATTTTCATGTATTTTCGTGAAATTTTTCTAATTTATGAGAAAAAAGCAGTGTACATGGATATAGTGAAGAGTGTGCGCAATGCCATTTTTGTGCAATTCTGGGATTTTTTTTAAGTAAAAATAAGTCGACGTGTACATGGTTTATGTGTATGTGCTATTCTGAAAAATGCACAAGGAGTTTGTGCACTTTTTCCCAATTTTGCAGTTAATATTTGTCATGATTAAGCAGTTTTGTTACATAAAATTTCTAGCATAAGTGTAATTCGGCTAGTAGATTGTTGGAAAAAGTGTTCAGTAAATAAAAAAAAAAGAAACATGTCTTTGCTTCGTGAAGACAAAATGGCGGCGAAAAAAAAAATAGAGGGTTCCTGTAGCAGAGTTGGTCGCCAAATTTTCGCCAAGTTACCACAATCCAAAGATCAACCGGCTCTTGCTTATTTATTTTCATTCCCTTTGTCTTAGCCTTTTCAATATTATCCAAATATTTCTCAAAATTTAATTCATCAGTGGAAGAGGATGATAGCGACTCAGTTGCAATATCTGCAGTTTGACTGTCAACAGTCCATTGTTCTGAGAATAATTTCATTCTTAATAAAAGTTCATAGATTGCTTTCTTTGCCTTTTTAATTTGTCATCCAACAAAATTCGGGGTTTTGGATCTACATATGTTGAACCCAGCAAGATCTTATTGTCTAGCAAACTAGTTTCTCTTTTCTTCATTGAAGAAATCATTCCTTTTGCAATAAACCCTCCATTTCAGAAAGAAGAAACATCACATTCTTCCAGCCTTGCCTCTTGTTAATTCTTCAGATTGTAGCTTTTTGTTGACTATATACGATATAGAAAGAAGAGTTTCCAATTCTGCAAGATCATTCCACAGTCTTTCTGTTAGTGAAAAATTAGGGTTATCTACATCTTCTAACATTCTCATCTCCTGTTAATTCTTCAGATTGTAGCTTTTGGCTCTACTCTTATATGCGCCCTAAGATCACCAAATGCGGCGATATGTGTTCTGTACTGGGTTTGGCGCAATTCCGTGCTGTAGGATGGTTTGGTGGACGATGTTGTTTGTATGACAACCCTTTTGACGTTGAAACTTAAGACACGTGGTGGCAAGATTTCAGTCGCGTATTTTAGATTGTGTGGAAAGTAAATTAAGTATTAAAAGGTAGAATGTTGAAGTTGTTAAGAGTCTTTTGTTTGCGGGTGTGTTTATGCAGATAGAAGTGCATTTTTGGAATTTCTGTGGGAGGCAGGACTTTTAAAACGGAGTTTGATGTGTCCGAAATGCAGAGCTAATATGAGAAGTCGGAAGAAGAATGGTGTTTAGAATAGACTTGTGTGGGTTTGCTGTCAAATGTTTGCTGCTAAAGTATGTGGCTGTCAGCAGAGTTTAAGATTTGGTTTGTAGTTTTCGTGTCGTAAGTTAACTTTGGAGGAAGTTTTTATCATTACTTTCAAAATTTTGAATCACAGAAAGACATGTGATATAGCAAAATTGTGGCACTTTTGTTGACTGACGTTGTGTGACTGGCGAAATTTTATTCACGTATGTATTATGATAAGTGCATTTTATTTTGTAGAATGCTATGTTCATTGCTTTTTTACTATGAATTTCTGTTGTTATTTGAATTGTTTGTAATTTATTCTGTTGATTTGTGCACAATGCCTAGATTGTGCAATTCGTAGATTTTTTTTAAGTTTAAACAGAACAGTGTGTACATGGTATTCTTTGAAATTTAATGTTGTTATGTTAATTTATTAAAGCAAGGCGTGTGTAGTTCGTAGATTCTTTCGCTGCCTAGATTGCACAATTCATAGATTTTTTTTAAGTTAAAACATATCTCTGTGTACATGGATTCTTGTCAAATATTTTTGGTTAGAAACTTGACGTTTTTGCTATCTAAATTTTTTGTTTTTGTTTCGGATATTTAGCTTAAATTGTGTGTTCAAAATGTGGTTTTTGCATGTTTTTGGGGACATTTTAGGCTTAAAATTCGAAATATAGACAAAAAATTTAGTTAGTAATATAGCTCCGTGGAGTTTCTCGACAAATATGTTTGGCGAGAAATTTGGTGATCTGAGGGTGCATATAAGAGTAGTTCCTAGCTTTTTTGTAGCTATATACGACATTGAAAGATGGGTTTCCAGTTCTGCAAAATCATTCCACAGTCTTTCTGTTAGTGAAATATTTGGGTTATTTACATCTTCTGTAAAAATTCTTAATTCTAATAACCACTATATCATCAAATATGTACTTCTCCATTGCATTGCTCCTTTTCCTGCTCGCTTCCTAAGAATGGAATCAGTTTTGGGAGTTCTTGCTGCTACTGCTGCTTACCTAAATTGTAACTAAATGAAGCAGTTTATTCAATAATGGCAAATATCACATCCATTCTTCTCCCTTATATTTATTTATTTATTAATATGTCAATAAAATAGAAAATAATATTAATGTATATAGTCCATAAATAAAAATATTAACTCAGTTTGTCATTTTTTTTTTTTTTTTTTTTTTTTTTTTTTTTTTCAATTCACTTTAATTTCATTTCAAATTCAAACTGTTCAACCAAAAACTGGAGTTGGAGTCAATGTGTTTTTTTGGCGACTCTGACTCCTTTTACACAAAAATCTACCTGACTCTGAAGCCCTGATACTACTCAGAACAAACTGATGATTGACTTATTGCACAATATAACTATCAAAATAATAAGTACAGAGTACATTCAATATACTTTCAAAGAATAAATAATATCACTTACATTGATAAACTTTTTTCTGTTACTGAAAAGATAAAAAAAAAAGTTAAAATTAGAATATGATAAAAATACTGTGTGTACATTATTAATATTATAAAAATACAGCATTTCATACTAGGTTTAAGCCTAAATATAAGTTAGAAAATACACATTTTTGAGTTCAGAAATTTAATTTAATCAGAAGGTTATCTAGACTCTAATCGACTTGACATAAAACAAGCAGAGTCTCAAATCCAAATGATTCATACCGTTCACATCATAATGCCTAAGTACCATATTTTATAATTATGTCCAGATCATAAGATGTAACAACTACTTTCTCTATGGAAAATGGTATTTCTAAAGCACATATTTATCTTCAACTAACTTGGTGGGCACATAATAAAGCTGTTCCACTTGGTGTAATATACATGTATATATATATATAGAGAGAGAGAGAGATCATCCTAATGGTAATATTTTTACTTTTTTTCTGCTCTCCATAATCCAAGCGGATAATTTCTAAAAGCTCGAATAACGTCTGTGGTACAATGGAGTCCATCTAGAAAAAATGAGATAAAAGCATTTTTAAGATATAAGCTCCTTAAAATAATAATAATAAACTGCTTTATAAAATACAGTAATTGTTGACAATACGTTATTTTCTTTTCAAAACCCTGCTTGCAAGAAAAGTATATAATAAGAAAATTTAAGATAATGAAAATCCCTCATTTAAAAGTGCATTTTTTATGGTAGTATGTGCTATTAAAAAATATGAGCAGATGTTGAAACCTCTTATTTGCAATTCGAACAGAACCACTTTTAAACGATAAAACGGTCACATTACATACAGACTTGATCTAATTAAAAGAACCGGGAAATTTTTAGCTTCTCTTCACTTCGTTTAATTTATATGAAAGAACAGACATATAGACAAAGTAGACAGATGTCTTGTTTTGCACCCGCTAAGTCTTTCTGCACCGATAGGCGAAAAATCAAGCATAGGTGCGAAGGAAAGGTATATAGAAAGCGGGGATAATTTCGTATTTGAGGAGAGTAAAAACGAACTTCGTACATTTTGTACGAGTTCGAAAGGCCAGGAAGAACAGATGGGACAAAATAAAATTTAAAATAAATGGACCAAAAATAATAGAGGGAAAAAAAAAGGGCCTATAGTAAGAAAAGGAATAGAAAATATCCTAAATACGATTGTGTCCATGAGTGAGGAGAAGAAGCTGTCTTCATTTACAATAAATAGTGTCTCACAGGTGAGTGTGTTTGGTAATTGTGAATAGATGTGCTACTCGGGAAAAAAAAAAATATTGACAGCGTTAAAATGCTTCGTATCAAGGTATTTAGCATGGCATACAAAGTAATATGTATGCTTGCATCCTCAGACATCAACAAAAGTCATCAAACAAAAGTATATATTAATTTAACTAAAGTAACTTATGCTATTTTCGTTTCCAACATTTTCATACATTTTTCAAAAAACAGCAGCAGACAAACAATATAGAACCATATACAATACAAGACCACAACCGCACGCATGTTCCTAAAACGTACAGCTGCTATAGAGCTTTCGGAAAGGCGCTGCGATCACCGAGGCAAGCGGCTGGACGTTCGCAGCGCTTCGTAAAAAAGTGAAAAAAAAATTCCTTTCCCCTTGGGGATTATCAATTAAATTACTTTGAAATACTGATTTTTCTACAATACCTACACGTTTTCAAAAGTTTTTCAGTTGCGATATTGATGAGAATGAAAGAGCGGACAATGTGAGGAAGTACTACGAAAGGCTGGAATTTTAAGATAAGTACCCTTCTTTCATCTAAACTCAATCAAATTTCTATAAATATGTGCCTTTAAATCAATAAATTTTAACTCTTAATCAGTTTTTAGCATTAAAAAATACTTGAAATTCCTCATTGCCTGTGGCTTCCTTTGTTAAACAATTCCGAACAGACGCCAACGTTATCAGTTCACGTCTGTCGACACTTACAAAGCCTCCTTATCTTGCTTTGAGGAATCTCGTGAGAAGGAAAATAGGGGACTCACGGCATCGCGCTATTTCCTCTCGGATTCTTTCTTTTTTTTTTTTTTTTTTTTTTTTTTTTTTTTAGATCGTTTAAATATTTTTTGCCTTTAAATAATATTATACCTCACCGATTTTTTCTCATACTGTTCCTTGCTATCTGTTAAATGTCCATATGTAACGGATGGATTATTCGTCACTGACTTAAATAAATTCTTAGAACTATGAGCTTATATAAACAACAGTGTCCCTCATTGTGTAATTAATTAAGTAATTAATTGTGTAATTAATTAATTAAGTAGTAATAAATTATGATAGCAAAATAATAAATCTTGTAATAAATTATGATATATAAATTAATAAATACTATGTTTAATTTGTGTTTTTAATACATATACTCAGTAATTTACATACATATATATACATATATATATCTTTTTTTTGTGTGTGTGTGTGTGTACGGTTGTGGTCTTGTATTGTATATCGTTCTATCTTGTTTGTCTGCTGCTGTTTTTTGAAAAATGTATGAAAATGTTGGGAACGAAAATAGCACAAGTTACTTTAGTTAAATTAATATATACTTTGTATGATGACTTTTGTTGATATCTCAGGATGAAATACATATTACTTTGCATATACTCAGCATACATATTACTTTGTATTTCATGCTAAATACCTTGATACGAAGCAATTTAACACCGTCAATATTTTTTTCTCCCCCAGTAACACATCTATTCATCATTACCAAACACACTCACCACACACACACACACACACTTGTGAGACATTATTTATTGTAAATGAAGACAAATTTTCCTCCTTTTAACTACACTCATGGACACAATCGTATTTTAGGATATTTTCTACTTCTTTTCCTTTTCTTTCTATAGGCCCTTTTTTTTCCCTCTCTATAATTTTTGGGCCATTTATTTTAAATTTTATTTTGTCCCATCTTTTTTTCCTGATCTTTTGAACTCGTGCAAAATGTACGAAGTTCCTTTTTTACTCTCCTCCAATATGAAATTGCCCCCTTTCTATAGCATGTTCCTAAAACGTACTCGCCGTACCCCCTGCTGTGACAATGCTGAATCACTATTGGCTGACCGACTTGCTACGTAAAAACGACACTTGTTTGGTCACGTGACAAGCCGAGCATGGATTCTGAAGTGTTGTGAAAGTGTAATTTGTAGTTTGCTGTATAAGACGTAATAAATTTTGTATGCATATACAATTCTGAATTAATAATAAACCACTAAAAGGTACAGCTGGTAAAGAATATATATAGAACACAAACCTCTTCAGACATAACGCTTGAAGTATTTTATTTGGACGGCATAAGATATGTTTACTAGGAAGACAAATTTCGGCAAACAAAATATATAATTATGCAAAAGAAATTTCGTTACCGGAGCATAAAAGTATCTATTATTGTACTTTAGATTTTCAAATATCAGAGGTTGTGATATAATGTAAGAGAATTATGATTTAACATTAGAGATTAAATTTTGAGGGAGTTGGAGCTTGGCATGAACGGATTTTTTATTTATTTTATAATAAATCAAGATTGGTTTTGTATTTTTGAAAATTTTTGGCAGAAGAACAGTTTAATCTTTTAATATTTCATTGGTATGTTAATATTTCTGGAACTAAAATTAAAAAATGGAGGACTGTTAATATTTGCAGTAATAACCGATATTCTAAAAAAGAATATTGTTTTCGATTATTTAAAAATATAGAGCAACTTCTGATGATGTCCGTCTTTTAAAAAGGTACAAAAAGGCAAACTAGAACACTACTTTGTCATTGTCACAAGTAATATATCAAAAACATTGTTTCAGTTTTGGAGGTGGATAATATATCAAAAACATTGTTTCAGTTTTGGATGTGGGTATTCAGTTGCATACTAATTTATGTGAATCACAGGAAAAAAATAAGCATTCAAAAACTTGGAAACAGTCATTATAGTATTTCTAGGCAAAGTTTGGCATGGTGAATTAATAATTTCAAAAAGTTGTGCAGTGGATTTGTCGTTCAGAAAGCACTTTGCAAGGTTGGAATGTGTTCAGAATATCATGGTATGCCTTGAATAATAAGAAGAAATGCTTACCAGCAAGGGTCAGAATTCAATAGAGCCAGGATTGTTGCGTATAGAGAGTATGGATTATCGTTCTGTGATATCGCCCGTTGCACTAGTCAACATCCAACTACTGTTAAGCGAATATGGCATGTGTAGGATATGTGTAGGATATGGCTAAGCGAATATGGCTGAGGATTATCCTGAACGTCATGCAGGATCTCATTGCCCTCCCATGATTAATACCCGAAAGGACAGGCATATTGTGAGGCCAGCCCTCCAAATTTACAACCACATCACAGACCATTAGTCAGAAAATGGGCCTATTTGCAGCATGCCCAGTATCTGCTCGTGCGGTGTGTCAACGTTTGCATCAGCATGGACTATCAGCACAGTGTCCATTACTTTAGCTTTCCTTGACAATGCAGCACAGAGAGAGATGGCTACTGTGGTGTGTCCAACAACAAAACTGAATATAGGAGAGGTACAATGTCGTCTTTTCAGATGAGTCCCGTTTCTGTGTGCATTATTCTGATGGTCGTATAAGTGTCTAGAAGCTCCAAGGAGACTGCACATTGCCTGGTTGCATTCAGTATCGGCATAGGAACCCTAATGTGATGGTATAGGCAGCCACTGAGCACATGGCACACACATCTTTAGTTTGGATCGATGGTAATTTGAATGCCAGATCGGTACATTTGTGACATCTTACATCCAGGTGTTGTGCCCTATCTTTGAGGCCTGCCAAATGCAATCTTCCAACAGGATAATTCAAGACCACATGTTGCACATTGTGTTCTGACCTTCCTCGGTATGCAGTGTATTTGATTGCTGCCCTGGTCTGTACGGTGTCCAGATCTGTCACCCATTGAAAATACCTGCTCATGGTTTGCTGAGGACTGGCCTAGCAACCCTCGCCATCTAATACGATTGATGAAGTGTGGCATAGACTTTAATCAGAATGGAATGAGATGCCGATTTCTGTTATTCAAGTGAAATTCTACTCAGTGCCTAACTGGATAAGGGCCGTTTTAGCTGCCAGGTGGAGCAGTTGTTTCGACTGATTTCGCACCCTTGTAAACCCCCAAGCTGCTTACAAATTTAATCATTTTGTCTTCATACCATACTATTTACGCACAACAAATATTTTTTTATTTGCTTTCCTTCATGCTATAGCAATTTTAATGGCTATTAGTGTATTATTGATTAACAGTTATCTAAGAGACTTCAAGAGTAAGTACTTTACATAGTTTATAAAACTATTGCATATTTCTGTATAAAAAATTATTGATGCAGGATAGATAGCTCCTAAAGACTTCATGCAGCCATTAATGGAGTTGACAGCACATTCATATTAGACGATTTTCTTTTATACTTTTCCCAACCACCAGTAGATTGCAAATAAAAACAAAGTGACTTACAATTACAACATACCCAAACTGTCCTGAAGTAAACATTAACAATATAAACAAAGCCAAAATAATTATATTCGCATAATATGTGCATGATACTTTGTTACTAATGAATATCAGAGTGTCTTGGATCAAATTAATATTTGAACAGATGAAAAATTAAGTTTGACACTATCATAAGCAACTGCAGTTTTTCATTATCATAGTGGCAGGGATATCTTTGAAGATATAATTAATAGCATCATTACAACAAGGTGAAGTATAGTAAAACCACCCTCTACTAGACAGTTACAGGATTGCTATATATGTGTACAGTGGTTCTCTGCTTCGAAATCAGGAACTCTATTAATGGGGTATATCTGATAATGTCAAGTGTGCATTGCTGGAGGCTCGACTTACATTATCATCATGTTGGGAAAATATTTTGCATCATGACATAATTTATGTGCATGATAAGATACATAAAACTGTTTTGAGTGATATCAGCTGTAAATTTAGAAAGACGCTTGGTACACTCCCTTATTAAAGTGGCTTTTTCCATAGGTCTTAGGCATTGTTTAAGATTACATAAAGCAGTCAAGTTGATTCGTGATGAATTACTAACTCTCAGATTTTATTATACTTATGAAAGCTACAGATCGTGTTTAATAAAAAGCACCAGAAATAATCACTGTCTTATTGACTAGCCATTTAGTCGCTCTCATACCATTTGCCATTGTGCATAATAATATAAAACTAATGCCTTAGTAGCATTGCTCAGTCAACATCATGATACTCATGAAATTTTCTAAGGGATAAATCAAACAAAAATGTAAGCAAAAGTCTTCTAAAAGATTATCTTCTCTAGAAAATACCAGCCAGATTTAAGACAAAAATACAGCATGTCTTCTGAGAAGAAAATAATTACTTACAAAATCATGTTTCCAACACTAATAAAGCACCTAATTATATATTAAAATTTCAAAAGATCTACACAATGATATTCAACTAAGTTTTGCATATCTATTATTTGGCTTCATAAAGTAATATGTTGTCTAAAATGAAGTAGTCATATAAAAACATATTAAAAACAATGATTTTTCTTAATGATGGTTATATAAAATTTCTTAATAGAATGGTTTTTCTGAGTAAATGAATTAGAGTTTAAAACAATAAATATAATGGTGCTATAATAAAGCTTCGTAGGACTAAGGCTGGATTTCCTGCTAATTTGTAATTTAGATTTTTTTTTCTGCTTTGTGGAACTTTTCTCTTCTTCATAACATCATGCTTTTAATGTACCTTTAAAAGTTAATTAAATAATTTTGACAAGTTTTTTGCTTGAGAGATGCTCTCATGGAAGCTACTAAATGATATTTGTCTCATACCTGCTTTTCTGATTAGAAAATACATGAAAGACCAAGCCAGCCATGACCTGCCTGAGATCAGTGTACAAATGTTTTGTGTCTTTAAATATGAAGCTAGGTTAAGTGATGTATGTTTAGTAAAACTCTTGATCTTTATAATAAAATATATCATAAATATATTATACCTACATAAATATGTATCACAGAACATTTGCTTAGATACAGCTAGGATAACTTCTCTTGTTAATGTTATTTTGCACAGATTTTTTAATCAAAATTGTCTCTAAAGTAATGTGCTATAGATTTGTTTTGAGATTTAGAATGATGTCAGACAAAACTGGACAAACTTTATATTTTCCTAGATCCAAATTTTCCAACTTAATGGAAATAATGCTTATTCATCACATGAAGTAAAATTCTGAGAAGAAAAAAAAACTTATACATTTTAATGAAAAATTAATAACAAACAGCAATACCAGTTTCTAGGAAATGATGATTTAAGTGAAAGAAATATTAATTAGAAAATATATAAACTGACATTTAACATGTATGTTACAAAAGTGCATAAAAGATAAGTTAAGTAAAACGTGTTTCATCAAAGAGTAAAATCTTCTATTAATGATTTACTATGAATAAATTACTAGTAGTTATGTGTACATTTGAGAAAGAGTATGAAAATCATCAGTACAGAGAATATGTTCTACTGATATTATCACTTAACACAGTTACCATTTGACTGTTAATAGACAAAAATATTAAAATTTTCCAATTTATTTGCAGAATGAGTGTGGAGGGGTTCTCAACTGGTGGGATACAAAGAAGCAAAGTATTTTTAACTATTAAATTAAAAAATTAAAACCCAACATCCTGATTGAGTTTTTTTTTTCTAACACTCGTGAATTTATGTGATTTGAGCTTTGTTCAGGAGTGAAGGTGGTATTAAAGGTTTTCAATTTTTGTTTAGATGGTACGTGTTAGTCAAAAGGTTGAGAACCGTTGCTTTAGATTAAATATTAGAAGAAAATGATAATTGCAGTTTGTCTAATTTGTAGATTTCCACAATGATTTAATATTTTGGGGGGTTAACATTAATATAAATAACTGTTGTAATCTTAAAACACTGATGGCCCTTAAAAGCATAACATTATTGAAGACAGGAGATAAAGCCATATTTAATATACAAATAAATTTGGTACTACAGTCAAAAGTCGTTAATTCGGACACCCATAATCCGGACCTCAAAGCTAAAATCTTTCTGCACATAGGCGTTTTACGCGTGCTAGCAAGACATTTACGACTGCGCATATGCGTTTGCGCAAGCGCAGAATAAGTTTTCGCGTGTGCGTTTAATGCCTAACAGACGGTATAAGCTCTAATTATCTATTTCAGTTAACGTTCATGACTGCGTTGTTCCTTAATCTTTGAATTGGATCCGGTTTATTATTTTTTGCAGACTGTAAGAGCAATTTTATAAACGTAAGCTTGAACTTTCGATTATGTCAAATAGAATTTTCAATGCTGGAGCCCCCAAAGGATCTAGAAAACTAAAGTATGTTTCGATGTCCATCAAACAAAAAACGAATTGCTACAAAAATGGATAAAGCCATATTCTTTGTTTATCTAACCGTTCCGAAATCTGTTTATCAATTTCATGCTGCTCTGCGGGGGGGGGACGTCGCGGCGCGCAATGAACTGGAAGTTGATCTGTCAGCACTATCGTTATCTTCAGGGCAGATGTTTTTATTTTATTCGACTTATAATTCCTTACTAAATGTAGTATTTAATCTCGATGTACTCCGTCTTTGATATGATTTAAATCAAATTCCTCGTCATTATAAATATCACGAATACAAATCAAATAGTTTTCTGGTTGCAATTTTCTAATTTCGGCTATGCGTAAGGTATGCTTTACGCATGCGCGCGTTGAAAGAAATGTTTAATAAAATAAACAAATATTAAGCTTCTTTTTTTGTAAATTTTGATACCCTTTAGATCATAATTCCTCATTATTTTATAAATTACGGTTTCATATTTTTAATGTTATAATTTCTGCATGCCATCTTACCAGATTTAAACTGATGATCTATAATCCAGAAAAATCAATAATCCGGAATCGCCGAAGTCCCGACAAGTCCGGATTAAAGACTTTTGACTGTATTCGGTTTCGAGGGCCGTAAAAAATCGCCAAACTATTGTTGATGCCAGTGCTGCCAAAAGTAATTGCGGCAACCCTAACGCAAGAAAAAGTATAATAGTAAACAACTATCTAAATATTGATGTTTTAATTTAGATGAGTTTAACTTCATATAATATTTCACTACCGAGTTATCGCTAAAGCATAATGTCATCTCGGCAGTTGTTCAAACATAATTCTCTATAATGAATGATGCCTTTTCTTTGAAAACATTTTTGATAAAGTGCAGAATCGCCCGCTTATTTCTTTGCCGCTTTTTACAAGGGTAAAAACAATTGGAATTTGGTCAATTTTTCTTTTACTTTTTAAGTGACAACAGGTCGATGTGTACATAGATAAAGTAAAGGATGGGCGCAGTGCCATTTTTGTGCAATTCTGGGATTTTTTTTAAGTGAAAATAAGTCGATGTGTACATGGATACCGAGCATGTGCATTTCTTAAAAACGCGTCAAGCAGTGGATGATTCTGCACTTTACCTGAAATTCTATCGCAGACTTTTCATCATAGGAAATTCTCAAATTGTTAAATCCATAGGATATCAAAAAGGAATTAAAAATTAAACTGGTATTTCAATGGCGTCTTAACAAATATAGAACTATATAAAGTTACACAATCTGAAATCAGCGCGTACGCGAGATTTGGCACGCTGTTAAATGGACGTGTTTGCTAGATTTGGCACTTTCCCGCATACATTTTTGCTGCAATTTTTTTACGGCCCTCGAAACCGAATAGTACCATAAATTTTAATACATGGTTTAACTGTACATGTGTAAGCAAATCAGTTAGACTTAAAGTACATGGTTTAAAAAACAGTTAAACTTGGAGTATACCACCTCGTACAGCCATTGCATGAAGATAAACAGATACTGGATGTGCACCTAGAATATGTGAGAAAAGTAGATTTCAGTTATTACCAGTGTTCAGCTGATGTAGCCATGGGTAGACTGTGGTACGTTAGTTTTTTTATAATCATAGGCCTGATATATTCAGTAGATAACAGATCTGATGAAATCATAGATCAAGGGATAAATAGATCAGTAAAAAAATGGTGGGAATTTAGGAGTTGTTCTCTGTTATGTGCCAGACATTCCTTGTTGATCACTAGTTCTAGACAACCTCTAAAGATAGACAGCAGTGAGCTTCGAAAACCTCAGAGTAATAATAAATGATTCATCAGATTTTAAAAACACTGCCTTTTCATAAATAGTATACACACAATAATCAATTTATGGAAATGAACTAGAAACTAAAAAATTACCTCGCATGCTACATACATTTTATGAACATTGATCACATAGCACACTTCCAAATGGCTATTGATTTCACATTTTTTGTACGAGTTTCCATACTGCATCATCTATCACATTTGAAGTCTTCCATTGGGCAAACATTAAAGAGTGCATTTTTGTACACAATGTACTGTTAATACATTATGTACAAAATACACCTGGTGCTCACATGGTACTTTTTGTACATAATGTAGCTAGTGCTCACATAACATACACAGCAAAACATTTGTTGTACGTAAAGAAAATTTGGATAATATCTCATTCTTTACTGGCATTCAATCATTATAATATGCATAATATTTTCGATATTAGAATTTTTAAATCTGATAACTCATTTACAGTAGCCCTAAATAATGCCGCCTGTTCAACTGCACATTAAACATGGAGGCTGTTTTTTTTGGGAGGGGGTTAATTTATTTGATTACAGTATAGTAACTTGGCTAAGGGTAGAGATACTTTCATGGAGTACTTTCAAAGAGAAGTTAGCTTATACATATTTCATATATGCGGAAAACTATGAAAACACACATGCAGCCAACCTGTTCGCTAGAATGTAAACCCAGGTCGAATTATCAGTATTCAACTACTTTACTGCTTGGCTGCTAGCGAAGCCAGAGCTAGATATTTTATCACCTAATAGAATAACTCATGCTTGCAAATTATGCCTTCCAGTTCCTGCCAAAATTCTAAAAATTTTGACACTCCTATGTCTTTCTGCCCATTGCACTCATACAGGTTGCCCTGGCCACCGATGAGCTTTAAACGTGAAGGCAACTGGAATGTAATGGACCATACGATTACACTTGGTTTCAGACCTGTATGGGGATACATAATGCATGACATAATGTGGCATTTTTTTTATGCAGACCATGGATGTGATCCTTGATGGTGTTGATGTATTAAGATTCATCTGGAAAAAATTAATTTATATTATTTATCCTTCTGTTTGCAAAGTTCTATGCACAACTATAGCTGTAGTCACTTATGACGTTCTAACGAGGGTTTGGTTAGGTTACTTGAACATGGCAAAGCATCTAAGGGCTGCTTATTTTTTCTACCAAAGTTAGCTGAAACAATGGTCACTTTAAAAAAAAAACTACTTTAACTTTTTGCTATGTAGCACCTACTTAGTTCTGAACTGAAGAATAATATAACTGTAACAGCCATACATACAGATTATGTTATCTTAATCAATGAGTCAAACTAGTGAGTTCATTCACCCGCTCAGGTAGGAAAACCAGATCAAGTAGGATAGTGCTTTTTATTTTTTTTCTTTCTTTTAACATAATTAAGTATCAATGTGCTTTAAAAATGATAATTCAAATTGTGACAAAGGTACCTATTTATTATTAATACATCTCAGATTTTTAGAGGTAGTTATTTCCCAGCAAGGATGTCTGTGCATTTTCTTTGGTGGTAAAGTAAAAATCTCATACATTGAAATAATAATCATTCCATATTGCAATAGTAAAGTTCTGATATATGCAAATAAATCATTATGTGAAAGAAAGGAAATTGGTTTGAGGGAAGCACAGCTTATTAATTTTTGTTCATCACAGTTCACAAAGTGTATAACTTACTCAAAATAATTCTAAAATGATGAATTTTGGTACTTTCTAATTTTCTGAATCTCACCAGAATGCTGTGAAAAAGTATTGATGGTCTAAACCATGATGCGAAGATCATGGTCTAAACCATGAAACATTTTAACTTATATTATTATATTTGTTTCCCTTAATGGGAGAGCAAACATAAATATTGGTGCAAAATGTAGTTTAAGATATTAATGGTAAATTTAAAATACATTCAAAATGCAATTTGTCACACTAGATCATCAAAAAAGGTAATGAAGTAGAAATAGATAATGGAAATAACACTGTGTATTTTAAAATATAAGTGAAAATATAGGATAATCCAAGCAATGTTTATGTGTCTAAAAAGTATATTCCTTACTACCTAATGCATACTAAAGGTTATTGATAGAATTAACTGACAACAGTTACTTTTAAAACAAGAATAATATTAAGAGTGATTCAAAGGTTATATTTAATTTAATGGACAGTAGGCAATGTAGGCATACATATTTTGCTGTAAATTGACTGGCAAATGTTATTCAGTAAAGGAAAAGATCCCACGTGTGCTTTCTCTATATAACTACTAGTCCATCATTAACAATATTTTTCCTGGGATTCCATCTCAGAGTGAAAACTGAGATAAATTTAGGTGTATAATTGTAAACTTTGTAATCTTGTTCTTAAAAATGTGGTTGTATCACGATAAAAGATTAATAAACTATGTTAAATATTGTTTTTCCAACATTCCATTAGCAAAATGCAATATGGATATAACCCTCTCAAGCAAATAACCCATTTTCCTTCCTTTGTAATGATCCAGTATTTCTCAAGTGTGTATTGCATAAAGTGAAAATATATATTAACATATGAATTAATTCAGTTGTACATAAAATCACATCTGACTTCTCAACCAATTTTTTTAAAAAGATTAAAACATAACCACTGTACGCGATCCGATCCGAACAAATATGGCTGGAGTACGAGAAGCTTTACCACGTGACAAAACAAATGACGTCGAAAGCTCTATGTTACGTCTAAATTCTTCTAACCAATAGCAGTGAAGCAGCTCTTACAGCAGGAGGTACGGCGAGTACGTTTTAGGAACATGCCTTTCTATATACCTTTCCTTCGCACCTATGCTTGATTTTTCGCCCATCGGTGCAGAAAGACTTAGCGGGTGCAAAACAAGACATCTGTCTACTTGGTCTGTCTGTCTGTCTATAGAGCTTTCGGCCAAGGAGGGAAGGTTCAACTCAAACGGTGAAGCTTGGCGGCCATCTTCCTGTTATCACCTTGACTTGTGCAAGGAAGTCTGTCATTGCAACATTTTTTTCTTTTCTTTTTGAAGCATGTCAGCTTGTATTGCATATGGATGCACAAATAGATTCTCGAAAAAAATTCTGGGCATTATTTTTCACACGTAAGTATTAATTTTCTTTTTATATGTAATATGACAACTATGTCAAAAAATATCACAATGTCATGTGGTTTTCTTTCCAGATGTGAAAAAAAGGACTTAAATTATGTTATAATATAACTATAATCAAAATATATTAAATACATTTTAATGTTTCTGTTTATAGCTGGTATCTTCGTTCCTTAAGATACCATGCTATATGGTAGCATTTAAATTGTATAATTTGAACGTTTTAGTTAATTCGTTTTATAACTTTCATGAAAAGTAAGAAATCAATTGTTACTATTTTTATTAATTGTAAAGGTGTTAAATAAAGCAATGCTTTTCTTTATATATTAATTATTATTCATTTTTTAAGTTAAGATAAACTGTTCTGTTGTTAAAAATTTTTTGCATAAACTTACAAATTTCTGGGCAGTATAGTGATAAAATTAAGTAAAATATTTACACCACTGAACATGTGGAAAGATGTATCCAAAAACTTATATAGGTGTATTTCTGTAATTCAACTTAATTAAAGGCAGTTTCTTTGAGATTAATAAATATGAAATGCGCATAAACTGAAATCAATGAATTCACATAAATCTGTTTTATTTTATTAAGATTTATTTTCTAACCTAAGCAAATCCGTGAAATATGCAGAAACATCACTTTTTAAAGGCTTTAATGTTATGCGCATGCATTTAGATTTCGAACTATTTCTTAATAATTTGCTGTACATAGTAAATTATGGATATCATCTTTATTACTTTAAAACAAAAATTCAACAATAGCGAGGGATTTCATTATAAATTTAACATATTTTTAGTGGAAAATAAATGCACAGAACAGCTTAGAAACACGTACATATCACTGCCGTAATGCAATGTTTTGAAGTCACAAACATGGACGCCGCTTGTTCGGCGGAGTTTCATTCCCCGATAGTGGAGGAAACTGCGAACCCTCCCTCCTTCTATTCTAACCTACTTGCTTTCGGCATCATTTGCTTTGTCACGTGGTAAAGCTTCTCGACCCCGTGTAATAAAAATCCTTTTATGGCGTGCATCTGTTATGTTTAGTGCTGTAGAAGTAACGAGAAATTGTGTACCCGTATGTATTCGTTACTCGGTGAACCAGTACTCGTTACTATCGTATCGTTACTCGTTACTTTCGGTAAAATCGATCGGTTATCCGTACACTGAGCCTATTTTATCGGTCTACGGCCCTAAAAAGGGCTTTGAAACCTCGCATTGCATTGAATCACGTGAGCTATTCTACCCCGCGGGAACTGGGTAGTGCTGCGATAAGGAGTTTTGCGTCGCATTTTTGGGGTAGAAATAATTAACTTTATTTTGGCTATTATATTTTGGTGCACTGGATTCATTATTAATTTTTCTATTGCTGTCAGGGCTTAGTTTCTAAAGTCAGAAGGGCCTACGGAAGGCCGTTAGGAAAACAGGAAAAAATAAAATAAAGAAAGAAAGGAAATAAATATTACAATAATAACATTAATTAGTAATTAAAATAACAAAAAAATTACTTATTAAAAACTTAATAATTAAAATAATAAAAATAGTGATTAAAATAATGAATAATTAAAGTAACATAATAATTAGCAACTGAAATATAAAATACAATTTAATAAAAATTGTAAGTACAATTTAATAAAAATGTAAAAACAAATAAAAATTAAAATAATTTTTAAATTTATGATGACTAATTAAATAATAAAGTAAAATACCAGATCTTGTCTTATTGGCTTAGTATCGTTTCGTCCTTTCTCATTTCATCCCCAGCTCGAAAAAGTGTTATTTCGTTCGCTGCCTTCCCCCACCAATTCCCTCTTTCCCGTTTCATCCGCTGTTTGGAAAATAGGTGTTTACTTTACGATAAGGCGAACGTCTGTTTACTTCAATTAAAATGTTTTAGAAGAGATGACTGTTTCTACTTCGACTTAGCTTTTGATTTTTTAATATTATTTAATATTTTATACAGACAAATTATGTTGAGCAGAATAATGAATTTCAGACGTGTTCAAAAGGTGTGTATCTGAATATAATAACATTTTTGTTGTATAATATCCATTTTTTTAATTTCACACATTTCTAAAGCAACAGAAGTACGTTATCACTATTTTGGCACACACATCAAAAACATGTATAATTAAGATTAATGTTACATTCCTTATTAAAAGTAATGGGTCCTCATTAAATGCAACCATTCATGCTTTTAGAGGATTTTACATGTGGTGGTCTTAAAAAGATGATGTTCACTACCAATGTTTGTTTATGTTCCCAAAAATAGAGATCTCTTAAAAGGTGACCTCTTAGAGATGTCGTAAATAGATGATTTGCTATAATTATTTTCCGATAGATAATGGAATTAATGTAATTTAATGTCAATAACTCGAGGAAGCAAGTTTAAATACGGTGCAACAAAAATACAGAAGTATTTTAAATGACGAAAATATTCATATTTTGTCAATGTCAAATTTAAAAAAGAATTAATTTTGGACAAATTATGAAATCTAACTTTTAATGTCGTCTTCTGGTTTCTATATTTATATCTGGCAAAGTTTTATACTTGTTATGAAAAAATAAAAATACAAGAAGTTTGAGTCCCGTAGGACAAAGATTGACCGGGAAATTTAGTTTCAAAATTTGCAATGTTTGATGCCATTTGTAACTTGCCTTCGGGTATCGCTTAATTGAGTTAGAATAATTCGAGGAAATAAGTTTAAATGAAGTGCAGAAAAAATAAGCATTATTTAAATAGTCATGGAAGGAAGTCATGCGGAATCCATATCAAATTTTCACTTTTTCATAATGACCATAAAACTTTCCCAAATACAAATACAGAAACTGGGAGACGTCATTAAAGATTAGCTTTCGTTATTTGTCCGTTATTCGTTATTTCGTTTGCTGCTTCCCCCCATTCCCTTCATCAGAACCGCTAATGACGAAAAGGTGAAATTTGCCCGATTCATCCCCTCTCCAAAAACTCCTTGTTGAGACTGTTATTTGTTGAGACAAGGAATGCTATATTATAAATGTCAACTTGCTTTTTATACTTAACAATAAAATCGATAAAAACATTCGCAAATGTATAGGTTAAGTACGAATAAGAACTTAAAAGAAATTTAGAAATCTATAAAAGGTAAGGAAAGTTTTATGTTACTTTATTAGAGATAATAGTGAAGCACTAAATATTTCAATCAGTGTTATTTCATAATGCTATGAGTATACCTTTATTCATTTAAGAAATGGCCCACCAGCGGTCGAGCGGTAAAATCGCTGAACACTGGTAGTTCCGACCTGAGTTCGATCTCAGGGAAACGGGTTGGCTTCATAAGCGTTTCATGGTTTTTTTCCCGTACCAGCTTACAAGCCAGCTTACCACGTACCATACGAGCCAGCATTCCTAAGAAAGTGCTCTACGAAGGCATTTTTCCTTTTAGGCACATAGCCCCAGTCTGTTTTGTCATAATCAACTAAACCAACGGCCCTAGTCTGGACACCGTCGAGATGGAAGAACGGGTCGTTTATTGCGATCTACTCGACAGAGAGCGAGTCTCGTGTCATCGTCTTGATCATTACAGAGATCGACGTGTTGGAAATTTTTCCGTCAGCTGGATAGCTGCCGTTTAAGTTTCTGACTGTCACTTTAGAGCTAAAGTGACGGCGGATAGTTTCTGGAAGTGTACTTAAGGGATATTTTAATTTCTTAAGATTTGTGAAAAACTCGAATATTTCTCTATAGAAATAACGCATTTGATGCTGACGATTCTAGATTATTTATGTATTCTACAGTAACAATCCCTTAATTAAATTTTAGTGAAAATAATATATTTTGTGTTTTCCTATTTCACATATAAAGAAGGAGTGCATACTTTTAATTTAAAATTTTAATTTTTCAACTAATGCATATGTCAATGTACTTAATTTCATGTTTGGATGAGTAATTTATAAATTTGAAATTTTATTTTTTAAATTATAATGTATTTCCTTCTACTTTTATTTTAATTTGTAGTGTATAAAAATTCAATACATTAAAACGTGCATTAAAGAATATGCAGTATATAATTCAAATTATTCACATCCTAAATTCAACATTTACATTAAATTGCTTTGAGTTAAAAAAATTATTTAAGTAGTTTTAACTGTAATGATATGAATGTCAGTTTCCAAAATCTCCTGTATAAACAACTCCTGTATAAAACAAGTTAAATTCCTGTATAATTTTCGGTTAAATTCTTGTAAATATTATAATGCAAGATTTATAATTAGTTATCAGATTTTTTAATGTGGTCTGCGTTTAGATATTACATCAGTTTTGTATTTTTATTCAGATCTTAAAGTGCTTGGTTTTGGTTTTATGTAATTACGGCAAAGCCTCGAGTGCTATCTGCCTAAAGTGAGGGTTGCCTTCGTGGAGGACTTTCTAAGGTAAACTAGCTCGTATATACGTAACACATCGGGAAAACCTGTTATTTGATTACAGTATAGTAACTTGGCTAAGGGTAGAGGTACTTTCAAAGAGAAGTTAGCTTATACATATTTCATATATGCAGAAAACTATGAAAACCCACGTGCAACCAACCTGTTCGCTAGAATGTAAACCCAGGTCGAATTATCAGTATTCAACTACTTTACTACTTGGTTGCTAGCGAAGCCAGAGCTAGATATTTTATCACCTAAATAGAAAAACTGCTGCTTGCAAATTATGCCTTCCAGTTCCTGCCAAAATTCTAAAAATTTTGACGCTCCTATGTGTTGCTGCCCATTGCACTCATACAGGTTGCCCTGGCCACCGATAAGCATTAAACGTGAAGGCAACTGGAATGTAATGGACCATACAATTACACTTGGTTTCAGACCTGTATGGGGATGCATAATGCATGACATAATGCATTTAAGGTGAAATTAGCATTAAACGTGAAGGCAACTGGAATGTAATGGACCATACGATTACACTTGGTTTCAGACCTGTATGGGGATGCATAATGCATGACATAACATGGCATTTTTTTGATGCAGACCATGGATGTGATCCTTGATGGTGTTGATGTATTAAGATTCATCTGGAAAAAATTCATTTATAATATTTATCCTTCTATTTGCAAAGTTCTATGCACAACTATAGCTGTAGTCACTAATAATGTTCTAACGAGGGTTTGGTTAGGTTACTTGAACATGGCAAAGCATCTAAGGGCTGCTTATTTTTTCTACCAAAGTTAGCTGAAACAATGGTCACTTTAAAAAAAACTACTTTAACTTTTTGCTATGTAGCACTTAGTTCTGAACTGAAGAATAATATAACTGTAACAGCCATACACACAGATTATGTTATCTTAATCAATGAGTCAAACTAATGAGTTCATTCATCAGCTCAGGTAGGAAAACCAGATCAAGTAGGATAGTGCTTTTTTTTAACATAATTAAATATAAAGTATAAAGCATATGTGATTTAAAAATGATAATTCAAATTGTGACAAAGGTATCTATTTATTATTAATACATGTCAGATTTTTAGAGGTAATTATTTCCCAGCAATGATGTCTGTGCGTTTTCTTTGGTGGTAAAATAAAAATCTCATAGATTGAAATAATAATCATTCCAAAAACATATTGCAATAGTAAAGTTCTGATATATGCAAATAAATCATTATGTGGAAGAAAGGAAATTGGTTTGAGGGAAGCACAGCTTATTAATTTTTGTTCATCACAGTTCACAAAGTGTATAACTTACTCAAAATAATTCTAAAATGATGAATTTTGGTACTTTCTAATTTTCTGAACCTAACGAGAATGCTGTGAAAAAGTATTGATGGTCTAAATCATGATGCGAAGAAAAATTTATGTGGCTACACATGTCACTAAAAATCATTTATATGGCAACCCAAGTATACACATAGCATTCTCCCAGACAGCACTTCTCCACATATTTTCACCAGTGTAGTTGCAGATTATGATCCCTCCTATGGGAATTTCAGTACTTTAGCATTCGGGTGGACCACATACCGCAGTTTCTGTTGTCTCTGGTAAATGTTGTATACATGCAGAAAGCGCGATGCTGCTTTCTCCATGCATACAGCATAAAAGGCATCACATGCCTCTCTTTCCTTTCTCATTTTAAGATTCTGGTGCCAAAATTTTCCAATTTTCTATTTTATTATTATTATTATTATTATTATTATTGAAAAGATTTATAGGGAAAACAACGGTGAAAAAAAGCCTAGAATTGTGCGTGTCTTGTATTGAAGAAGAAAAATGTAAAACAATAGGTGGTGGTGGATGCATCGTTGAAATAAATTTAAAGATATGCAAACAAACATCCCTCTCCTAACTCACCAACAAGTTTGCAAATGCTCTTCAAAGTTGCCAATGAGTTTATGACTTACCACATCTGTGGTAAGAATGTAAATTCCATATATTTTATGGCTGTTGTTAAAGATGGAATTAAACACAGGAATTTTAATTTAAATATAGGAATTTTAATTTAATAACTTATATTATTATATTTGTTTCCCTTAATGGGAGAGCAAACATAAATATTGGTGCAAAATGTAGTTTAAAATATTAATGGTAAATTTAAAATACATTCAAAATGCAATTTGTCACACTAGATCATCCCCATCTTTAAAAAAAAAAAAAAAAAAAAAAAAAAAAAAAAAAGGTAATGAAGTAGAAATAGATGATGGAAATGACACTGTGTATTTTAAAATATAAATGAAAATTTGGGATAATCCAAGCAATGTTTATGTGTGTAAAAAGTATATTCCTTACTACCTTATGCATACTATAGGTATCTGATAGATTTAACTGACAACAGTTACTTTTAAAAGAATAATAATATTAAGAGCGATTCAAAGGTTATATTTAATTTAAAGAACAGTAGGCATTGTAGGCATATATAGTTTGCTGTAAATTGACTGGCAAATATTATTCAGTAAAGGAAAAGATCCCACGTGTGCTTTCTCTATATCACTACTTTGACCTAGTCCATCATTAACAATATTTTCCCTGGGATTCCATCTCAGAGTGAAAACTGAGATAAATTTAGGTGTATAATTGTAAGCTTTGTAATCTTGTTCTTAAAAATGTAGTTGTATCACGATAAAACATTAATAAACTATGTTAAATATTGTTTTTCCAACATTCCATTAGCAAAACAGAATAAGGATATAACCCATTTTCCTTCCTTTGCAATGATTTGTCATTTTTGTTAGCCATGTTCTCATTTTATAAATATGGGTCTTTTTGATTTGCTAAAAATAATGAAAACAGAAAACTGTTCGTTTTTTCTAGTTTCAGTCTGCTTTGTCATGGGATTGTAAAAATCTCATAGAATGAAATAATAATCATTCCAAAAGCATATTGCAATACTAGTAAAGTTCTGATATATGGAAATAAATCATTATGTGAAAGAAAGGAAACTGGTTTGAGGGAAGCACAGCTTATTAATTCTTGTTCATCACAGTTCACAAAGTGTATAACTTACTCAAAATAAATCTAAAATTATGAATTTTGGTACTTTCTAATTTTCTGGATCTCACCAGAATGCTGTGAAAAATTATTGATGGTCTAAACCATGTTGCGGAGAAAAATTTATGTGGCTACACATGTCACTAAAAATCATATATTATAGCATTCTCCCAGACAGCACTTCTCCACATATTTTCACCAGTGTGGTTGCAGATTATGATCCCTCCTATGGGAATTTCAGTACTTCAGCATTGCGGTGGACCACATACAGAAGTTTCTGTTGTCTCTGGTAAAATCTTTGGCGATGTAGCTTTCTGCATGCATACAACATAAAAGGCATCACATGCCCCTCTTTCCTTTCTCATTTTAGGATTCTGGTGCCAAAATTTTGCAATTTTCTGATTTTTTTTTATTTTATTTTTTTTTATTAAAATGATTTATAGAGAGAACAATGGTGAAAAAAAGGCCTAGAATTGTGCATGTCTTGTATTGAAGAAGAAGAATGTAAAACAATAGGTGGTGGTGGTGGATGCATCGTTGAAATAAATTTAAAGATATGCAAACATCCCTCTCCTAACTCACCAACAAGTTTGCAAATACTCTTCAAAGTTGCCAATGAGTTCATGACTTACCACATCTGTGGTAAGAATGTAAATTCCATACATTTTATGGCTCTTGTTAAAGATGGAATTAAACACAGGAATTTTAATTTAAATATAGGAATTTTAATTTAATAACTTATATTTAAACACAAATACTTATTTCTATGTTTCCCTTAATGGGAGAGCAAACATAAATATTGATGCAAAATGCAGTTTAAAATATTAATGGTAAATTTAAAATACATTCAAAATGCAATCTGTCACAGTTCTAGATCATCCCCATCTTTAAAAAAAAAAAAAAAAAAAAAAAAAAAAAAAAAAAAAGGTAATGAAGTAGAAATAGATAACGGAAATGGCACTGTGTATTTTAAAATATAAATGAAAATTTGGGATAATCCAAGCAATGTTTATGTGTGTAAAAAGTATATTCCTTACTACCTAATGCATACTAAAAGTTACTGATAAAATTAACTGACAAGTTACTTTTAAAACAAGAATATAAGAGCGATTCAAAGGTTATATTTAATTTAATGGACAGTAGGCAATGTAGGCATATATATTTTGCTGTAAATTGACTGGCAAACGTTATTCAGTAAAGGCAAAGATCCCACGTGTGCTTTCTCTATATGACTACTCTGATCTAGTCCATCATTAACAATATTTTTCCTGGGATTCCATCTCAGAGTGAAAACTGTGATAAATTTAGGTGTATAATTGTAAACTTTGTAATCTTGTTCTTAAAAATGTGGTTGTATCACGATAAAAAATTAATAAACTATGTTAAATATTGTTTTTCCAACATTCCATTAGCAAAATGCTATATGGATATAACCCTCTCAAGCAAATAACCCATTTTCCTTCCTTTGTAATGATCCGGTATTTCTCAAGTTTGTATTGCATAAAGTGAAAATATATATTAACATATGAATTAATTCAGTTGTACATAAAATCACCTCTGACTTAACTAATTTTTTTAAAGGATTAAAACATAACCGCTCTAATCCGAACAAGTATGGCTGGAGTACGAGAAGCTTTACCTCGTGACAAAACAAATGACGTCGAAAGCTCTATGTTACGTTTAAATTCTTCTAACCAATAGCAGCGAAGAAGCTCTCACAGCAGGAGGTACAGCGAGTACGTTTTAGGAACATGCGGAACGCCCCATTTGCATGCACAGCAATGGCTGCTACTGAGGATGATGTGTTTTACGATGCTCTTGAAAAACACTGTAAAATTATTGAATCAGCACTTCAATCTAAATGCAATATGAATCAACAGGTTCGCGAGGAGGCCAGGCAGGGTTTGGGTGAGTTGAAATCTTCTATTTATAAGAATTTTGAACGTATCAAAGCTGTTAAATTTATGGATGCATGTAAGGAAAGTTTGAAAGACGCCTTTTCAAGACCTAGTTATGCTAGTGTGGTGGCGCCATCTGATGTTACAAGGATTAATGAAAAATCCTTGATTTCTTCGGATTGTTGTTTAATTGTAGACTCTGAAAACTGCTCTTCTGACGATGTTAAGAAAGTTATTAAACTAAAAATTAATCCATTAGAAGCTAAGTTAGGTGTATGTACTTTGAAAAATATTGGAAAAGATAAAGTCTTGGTTAAGTGTTTAACAGAAAATGATCGGAATAGACTTCAAGCCGAGATTAATGAAAAGTCTCCGGAATTAAACACGTCCTTACCAAAAAAGAGGAATCCTGTTTTACTTGTAAAAAATGTGCCAAATGAAATACCTAATGAAGATCTTCTGAAAGTGATTTTTGAACAAAATCCCGAAGTTGTTGAATCTGATGAAAACAGAAGTATATGTAGAGTTCGTTTTACTTTAAAAACCTTCCAGTTCACGAGGCACGTTGTGATTGAAACGCACCCCATGGTTCGTAAACGTATTCTGAATCAAGCCAGGTTGAAAATTAATTGGAGTATATGTGAAACTGACGATTTTATTATCATCAATAGATATTTTAAGTGTCTTGGGTACAACCATCGTGCTGATGAATGTCGTGAGCGAACAGCCTGTTTTAACTGTTCTGGAGAACATAAGGCAAGGGATTGTTCGAATAGGAATGCTGTAGCTTGTATAAATTGCATCCGCTTCAATCATAAAACAAATAACAGCTATAAAAAAGTGAATGTTAATCACAAACCTTTTTCAGAATGCTGTCCTAGTCATGAATTTATGAGAAAGAACATTCAATCTCGAATTGATTATGGCTAGACGCGTTCTAACGTGTGTGCAGTTAAATCTTCATAAATCCAAATCTGCGACACAACAGCTAATTTTAAATATGAAAGCTGATGATATTGACTGTGCTTTGGTTCAGGAACCTCATTATTACAAGAATTTTCTTCCAGGATATCCTGGCATTTATAGACTTTATTGTGATCCTAATTCTGATAATGTAAAGGCGGCAATCATTATTCGATAACGTGATCTATCAACATTTCTTGATTATAAAAATACGGATTATAATATGGTTACCTTGGATATTACTGTTGGCTCAACAGTGCTCACTCTTTTTTCATACTATTTTGAACCCTCAAGAAACATTGACTTAGATCTTCATAAAATTAGTCGTCTTTATGTCCAAAAATCTTAATCGACTGGTTTGGTGTATGGACTCTAATGGCAAATCTGAATTATGGTTTAGTCCCTATTCTGACTCTCGTGGAGATAAACTGAGTGAATTTATTTCTGCCAACAACCTATTTGTTATTAATGAAGATTATGGACCTACGTTTCAGGCAACTCAGGGTTCTAGTTATATTGATGTTACTGTTATTGGTTCAGATCTTCTCCAGGATATTTCGAGTTGGCGACTGTCTGAAAAAGAATCCCTTTCTGATCATATGATGATTGAATTTGAATTTTGTCTTTCTACGTTCTTACGAGACACCTCAAATGTTCCTTTTAAAATCTTCAATACAGGGAAAGCAAATTGGGATCGTTTTCGAAAATTTTGTTCTTCTCGCATCACCCGTTTCATTGATATTCTTAACGACTATACTGACGGTTCTCGACTAAATACTCTTGTTGAGAATTTTAGTTCTGTTCTTCTCCAGGCATCTCAAATTTCCATACCTGTTAGGAATCATGGTAAGCACAATGTTCCTTGGTGGTCTGCCGAAATTTTTTGTATGAGAAAAAGCTGAAATCTACGCCTAGAGGCTTAATGCCTCTAGGCGTAGATTTCAGCGTTGTAAAAATCCGCCTCTTAGAGAACTTTATAAAAGTAAATATCTTGAATATAGAAAAGTTTACAATCTAAAGCTTGCCGATGCTAAATCTCAGTCTTGGAAAACATTTCTTTCGACCATTGATGTTCGCAATGTATGGAAAAAGATTTACACGTATGGAGTTAAAATAGATTTCATGAAAAAAATTGAAATAACTGGTATTTGTCTTTCCACTGGAGAGACAACCAACTCTTTAGAAGAGACAATTACTGCTGTGCTTCAGAAATCTTTCCCCTCGGATCTAGAGGAAAATGATGATGATTTGCATAAGGAATACCGTCAAGCTGCGCGTACTGCTTATTCTTCTTTTGTAGATCCTATGTTTTCTTGTGATGAAGTTAATACAGTTATTTCTATGCTGGAACCAAATAAATCACCTGGTCCTGACTCTATTTCGAACGAGATTATTAAACAGTTTCATTTAATGTTTCCTAAATTTCTCCATAAACTTTTTAACGTTTGCTTAAATGTTGGCATTTTCCCACGTGTTTGGAAACATGCTCAAGTAATTCTTATTCCTAAAGGAAATGAGTCTAGGATTCCTTGCCTAGATAACCTTAGGTGTATAAGCTTACTTCCTGTTTTGGGTAAGTGCTTGGAAAAACTTTTTATTAACAGAATTTGCTGGTATCTCCGCCATAGAGACCTTTTTTCTGGTAATCAGTATGGTTTTACACCTCAAAAAAGTTCTGAAGACGCTCTTTTACGCTTGAATGAAATTGTTCAGAGAGGGAAAAAGAAAAACTTGCACACTATTTTGGTCTTTTTGGATATTAAGGGCGCCTTAGACTATGCGTGGTGGCCTTGTATTCTCAATCTTCTCAAAAAAGTGGAACTTCCAATGAATATTTTTTCACTTGCTGCTGATTTTTTAAATGATCGAGCGGCCAAATTGCAATTGGGCTCGGCTTCTGCAATTCGTCACCTTGAAAGGGGTTGCCCTCAAGGTTCTGTTTCAGGACCTAAGTTTTGGAATATTATTATTAATGATCTCCTATTAAAACTGGAAAATCTTGCTTGTTGTGATACTATAGCCTTTGCGGATGATGTTTTGTTTTGCTTCCAGAGTAGGGACCTTTCTGCTACTTTTTTACAGGCACAAGAGACTTTAAATTTCGCCTCCAACTGGTCAAAAGGTTTTAAATTAGATTTTAATCCCGATAAAACCAGGGTTATGATTATTGAAAAGCGAAACATCTGTTATGATGCATTTCAGTTATCTCTCGATGGCACCCCTTTGACTGTGGTAAAGCAAATGAAATATCTTGGGGTTTTTCTTGACTGTAAATTTTCTTGGAAACAACACTTAACTTATGTATCAGAGAAATGTGATAAATTACAGCGTGGATTAAGTCGTATTGCACGCAACACATACGGTATTAATTACAACGTTCATTCGCTCATCTATAAAAAAGGAATTGCCCCCTTCATTATGTATGGCTCTAGAGTCTGGGGTATATCGCTCAAGAAGAAGATAAATTATAGATATTTACGACGTGTTCAAAGGCGGATACTTCTGCGGGTCATATGTGGATATCGTACCGTAAGCTATGAGTCTGTTTATGCAATTTCTGGCTTTCCTCCAATTGACATTGCCATTCTTCATTCTATTGCTTATAAGGAAAATATTTCTGCTTCTACTGTCTCTCAGTATGATTGTACATTACCTCTATCTGATCTCCCTCATCCTTCAGAAAGAAATGCTGTTAATTTTATTCAGTTTAGCAATAAAGTCGTATATGATTCGCCTGTAACTTGCTATACTGATGGCAGCAAAATTGATGGCAAGGTTGGTCTCGCATTTGTTGTCTTCAAAAATGGTCTTGAATTTGAGCACTTTCAATTTAGAATCAGAGATGAATGTACCGTTTTCATAGCTGAACTTTTGTGCTTAAACTTCGCCGTCAAATGGGTCTCTAAACAAAACAGTGCTGTTTCAGACTATCTCATTTGTACTGATTCCCCTTCATCCTTGGAGATCTTAAAATGTATTTCTTCTTCTGATAATATCATTATCGAGATTCAAAAAGAACTGAAAAATCTAAAGGATAAAAATATTTCGGTTTCATTTTCATTTGTTCGTGGTCATACAGGTGTTGTTGGGAACGAACGAGCCGATTTCCTTGCTAAGACTGCGACTAAGCGGAAAATTGACACTTTTGTCAATATCCCTAATTCCTTCTATAAGAAGGTCATGTATGAAAGCATTGTGGAGTCGTGGAATCACGAATTCATTAATTCAAATAAAGGGAGTTTAACTAGAAGATTTTCCCCTTCTATTAAAATGAGATTGTCGTGTCATCATTTCTTCACAAATTATAAATTAACCCAGTTTCTTACTGGACATGGGAATTTTAAAAGTTATTTGAACAGATTTAAGTTGAGTCCTGAGTCTGTCTGTGACTGTGTCCTCGGCGGCGAGGAGAATGTAGAACATGTGCTTCTTCTATGTCCTAAATATGAGAGCGAAAGAAAAGTCTTGAAACTGGGACTGAAAAATTTTAATATTAACTGGCCTCCAGAGTTTTACCAATTTATTTCCGAGAGAAGTGCTTTTAACACTTTTTGTCAATTCATTGTAAAACTGTGTAATCATCCTTAATTTTATTCCAATTTTCTCTTCTGTTTAGTTTGTATTGTGTTTCTTACTTACTTCTGTAAGCCCCATGTGATACTATGTGGTACATGGGGAACTTGTTGTGTTTCTTTTAATAATAATAAAAAAATATGAATATGCATTTATTATTATATGAGTCGTAAAACGGCCCACCAGCGGCCGAGCGGTAAAGTCGCTGAACACTGGTAGTTCGGTCCGAGGTTCGAATCCCGCGAACGGTCCGGCTACATGGGTGTTTTCGTCGTTTTCCGCATGTGTAACGTGTATACAAGGCAGTTTTCCTTAGAAAGCCCTCCACGAAGGCATCCCCCCTTAGGCAGATAGCCATAGTGTGCCTTGCAATAATTAAATACACCCATACACACATGAGTCGTAAAATTCAGTATTCGTCATTTTTAGATTCTAGGTATATGAAATTTTTTTTTTTTTTTTTTTTTTAATTTTCGTTTTGTTTTTAAAAATTAATTCACTTTATAGCTTTTCTTCAATTTATTATAAAGGAATAGGAGTTTAAATTTTGATTTATATATAATATGATATAAATTCATCATTCATTAATAATATTTTATGTATAACAAAAAATTATCATTAATGTTCCAAATTTTAATTTTTTTAATGATTTGTCTTACATTTGTTGTATATTTGTTGAATGCATAGCTAAATATTTCAATTATACACAATAAAGGTTATGCAGAAAACAATTCAGCTGGCATGATAGCTAATTGCGAAAGAAAAATTAGAGTCTTATTGCTCTTAACTCTTAGTACAAGCAGCCATTTTTAAATTGATGTTAAAATAAATTTATTCTATGGTCTATTAGAAAATAACTATACTGAATCATTTATTGACGACTTCTAAGAGGTCGCTTTCTGAAAGAGACCTGTATTTTTGAGAACATAAACATACGTTGATATTGAACATCACTTTTTTAAGATGCCAGAGCAAATGCACAGAGCTCCAAAAATCCTCTAAAAGCATAGACGGTCACGTTTTAAAAGGCTGACTACTTTTAATAAAGCCTGTATATTAATGTTCATTATACATTTCTCACATTTTTACTTTCTTTCAAAACAGCGATGCTGTGGTTCAATTGCTTTAGAACTATGTGAAACTAATAAAATGTGCCCTATGTTATAAAAACCTAATTATATTCAGATACACACCTTTTGAACATGTTTGAAATCTATTATTCTAATCAGAATACTTTGTCTACAGAAAACATTGAATCAATATTAGAAATCAAAAGCTAAAGTAGGAAGAGTCATATCGTCTAACCCATTTTAATTGAAGTAAACAGGCGCTTACTTTATCGTAAAGTGAACACCCGTTTTTCAAACAGCGAATGAAAAGAAAAAAAGAGCCCACCAGAGCTCGAGCGGTAAAGTCGCTGAGCACTAATAGCTCGGTCCGGGGTTCAATTCCCGGCTAACGGCTAGCTGCACGGGCGTTTTCATTGTTATTCCCGTGTGTAACTTGCATATAAGTCGGTTCCCTTTAAAAAATCCTACACGAAGGCCTCCCTCACCGTAGGCAATAGCCCTAGTGTGCTTTGCTGTAACCGAATAAACCGAAACTGAAAAAAAAAAAAAAAAAAAAAAAAGGAATTGGTGGTGGAAGGCAGCTACGAAACGTCGTTTTAGAAGAATGGGCTACATAACCAAATTTCTATCTATACTCTGGTAAACAGTACATTATTTGCTCATCAAAAGCCTAAATTTATCTAATGCTCGGCTTAGTTCTTAAATTGCAATTTTAGCCACAGCCCCCAAACAAGACGATGTCTGGTATTTTATTTCATTACTTAGTTATTCATCATTAATTTAAGAATTAATTAAATTTTCGTTTGTCTTTAAATTTTTATTGAATTATAATAATAATCATTTAATATTCTAGTTGCTAATTATTTTATTATTGTAATATTTATTTTATTTATTTTTATTTATTTATTTATTTATTCATCTTTCCTGATGGCCTTCCATACAGCTCCAGCACTTCTAATTTTAAAAATTAAGTCCTGACTACAACCAATGATTGCGAAAATAAAAGTCAAGTAACTTATTTAGTGATAATTAAATAAAATAAAAGCCAAGGCTTTTATTTTCGCCTTACTTGGCTTTTATTTTATATTTATATGTATGTGTGTGTACTTTTCATTTAATTATAAGGACATATATATATGTACTTTACATTTAATTATACTTTATTTGATATATATATACATATTTACGTTTGGTAGTATTACCGATTGCAATAAAAAGGGAGGTGCACATCTAGATGTTATAACGGACCCATATACAAAATTTCAACGTTCTATAACTAACCGTTTTTGAGTTATGCAAAATGCATACATACGTACTTACACATCACGAAAAAAATCCCTTTCAAGTATCAACTTCGAGTCATAATCATTAGTCATAAGTATCAGCTTAGAGTAAATGGGATTACATTTAACAATAAGTTTTTTTTGAAAAAAAAAAGAGAGAGAGAGAGAGAGTCCTTCATTGTGTTCGTACGTACAGGCGTCAGCCCAAAAAATAATTCACATGGATTCCGTAATCGTCAAAAACGGATATTTGCGTTAAAATGTGATACCCAAAAGTTTTCTCGATTACAATAATTACTACCATTTTATTTGATACAAGGAAGTAAAGAACCTATATTAACCTACATATTCTTATATAAACAATACCTAAGTGCAGTATATAAATATTTCAAATCAATAAAATCTGACTATGGCACGCTCAAGGAAAAAAAAAAAGATGAATCATCTAAATTTTCAAATTACAAACATAAATAGCAATAGTAAAAAGCAAATACAAAATAACGCTTCACGCTATCAAAATTGCTCATTTTCTTAAATATCAACAACTAAATAGTATTTCAACTAAAACACATAATGTAAACAAGAGTTTGCCCGATGCCCAAAAAAATTCAAAATTATCTATGAAAAATATGAGCGCATTGTGACGCAACCGTATCATTCGTATTCGAACAGCAACAGCATCATTCGTATTCGCATAGAAACCGCATCATTCGTATTCGTATAGCAACCGCATCATTCGTACTCGAACAAACCGCATCCTACGACAGATGCGAGTAACGAACAGATGCGAGTAACGAAATGAATTTGTGAGTACCGAATCGGTACTTCGAGTCAACCGATGAACCCGTTACTCAGTAACGAATACATGCGGTTTGCTCCAGCTCTAGTTATGTTTTAATCCTTTAAAAAAATCAGTTAAGAAGTCAGAGGTGATTTTATGTACAACTGAATTAATTCATATGTTAATATATATTTTTACTTTATGCAATACACACTTGAGAAATACCGGATCATTACAAAGGAAGGAAAATGGGTTATATCTTTATTCTGTTTTGCTAATGGAATGTTGGAAAAACAATATTTAACATAGTTTATTAATGTTTTATCGTGATACAACTACATTTTTAAGAACAAGATTACAAAGCTTACAATTATACACCTAAATTTATCTCAGTTTTCACTCTGAGATGGAATCCCAGGGAAAATATTGTTAATGATGGACTAGGTCAAAGTAGTGATATAGAGAAAGCACACGTGGGATCTTTTCCTTTACTGAATAATATTTGCCAGTCAATTTACAGCAAAATATATATGCCTACAATGCCTACTGTTCATTAAATTAAATATAACCTTTGAATCGCTCTTAATATTATTATTCTTTTAAAAGTAACTGTTGTCAGTTAAATCTATCAGATACCTATAGTATGCATAAGGTAGTAAGGAATATACTTTTTACACACATAAACATTGCTTGGATTATCCCAAATTTTCATTTATATTTTAAAATACACAGTGCCATTTCCGTTATCTATTTCTACTTCATTACCTCTTTTTTTTTTTTTTTTTTTTTTTTTCCTAAAGATGGGGATGATCTAGAACTGTGACAGATTGCATTTTGAATGTATTTTAAATTTACCATTAATATTTTAAACTGCATTTTGCATCAATATTTATGTTTGCTCTCCCATTAAGGGAAACATAGAAATAAGTATTTGTGTTTAAATATAAGTTATTAAATTAAAATTCCTATATTTAAATTAAAATTCCTGTGTTTAATTCCATCTTTAACAAGAGCCATAAAATGTATGGAATTTACATTCTTACCACAGATGTGGTAAGTCATGAACTCATTGGCAACTTTGAAGAGTATTTGCAAACTTGTTGGTGAGTTAGGAGAGGGATGTTTGCATATCTTTAAATTTATTTCAACGATGCATCCACCACCACCACCTATTGTTTTACATTCTTCTTCTTCAATACAAGACATGCACAATTCTAGGCCTTTTTTTCACCATTGTTCTCTCTATAAATCATTTTAATAAAAAAAATAAAATTAAAAAAAAAAAAAAATCAGAAAATTGCAAAATTTTGGCACCAGAATCCTAAAATGAGAAAGGAAAGAGGGGCATGTGATGCCTTTTATGTTGTATGCATGCAGAAAGCTACATCGCCAAAGATTTTACCAGAGGCAACAGAAACTGCAGTATGTGGTCCACCGCAATGCTGAAGTACTGAAATTCCCATAGGAGGGATCATAATCTGCAACCACACTGGTGAAAATATGTGGAGAAGTGCTGTCTGGGAGAATGCTATAATATATGATTTTTAGTGACATGTGTAGCCACATAAATTTTTCTCCGCAACATGGTTTAGACCATCAATAATTTTTCACAGCATTCTGGTGAGATCCAGAAAATTAGAAAGTACCAAAATTCATAATTTTAGATTTATTTTGAGTAAGTTATACACTTTGTGAACTGTGATGAACAAAAATTAATAAGCTGTGCTTCCCTCAAACCAATTTCCTTTCTTTCACGTAATGATTTATTTGCATATATCAGAACTTTAATAGTATTGCAATATACTTTTGGAATGATTATTATTTCATTCTATGAGATTTTTACAATCCCATGACATAGCAGACTGAAACTAGAAAAAACGAACAGTTTTCTGTTTTCATTATTTTTAGCAAATCAAAAAGACCCATATTTATAAAATGAGAACATGGCTAACAAAAATGAATATAAAATTACATACACAATTATCAGAAGTCAGTTATGATTATACATGACTGTTACAGTTAAATACTATTTATTGGCACTTTACCGCCAAAGAAAACGCATTGCTGGGAAATAACTACCTCTAAAAATCTGACATGTAGTAAATAATCAAAAGGTACCTTTGTCACAATTTGAATTATCATTTTTAAAGCACATTGATACTTAATTATGTTTTAAAAAAATACACTATACTTCTTGATCTGGTTTTCCTAAAGCTGGTGAATGCTTAAACAATGAACTCACTAGTTTGACTCATTGATTAAGATAACATAATCTGTATGCATGGCTGTTTCAGTTATATTATTCTTCAGTTCAGAACTAAGTAGGTGTTACATAGCAAAAAATTAAAGTAGTTTTTTTAAAGTGACCATTGTTTCAGCTAACTTTGGTAGAAAAAATAAAAGCAGCCCTTAGGTGCTTTGCCATATTCAAATAACCTAACGAAACCTCGTTACAACGTTATAAGTGACTACAGCTATAGTTGTGCATAGAACTTTGCAAATAGAAGGATAAATAATATACGTTCATTTTTTCCAGATGAATCTTAATACATCAACACCATCAAGGATCACATCCATGGTCTGCATCAACAAAATGCCACATTATGTCATGCATTATGCATCCCCATACAGGTCTGAAACCAAGTGTAATCGTATGGTCCATTACATTCCAGTTGCCTTCACGCTTAATGCTCATCGGAGCCAGGGCAACCTGTATGAGTGCAATGGGCAGCAAGACATAGGAGCATCAAAATTTTTAGAATTTTGGCAGGAATTGGAAGGCATAATTTGCAAGCAACAGTTATTCTTTAGGTGATAAAATGTCTAGCTCTGGCTTCACTAGCAGTAAAGCAGCTGAATATTGATAATTCGACCTGAGTTCACATTCTGGTGAACGGGTTGGCTGCACGTGTGTTTTCATAGTTTTCTGCATATATGAAATATGTATAAGCTAATTTCCCTTTGAAAGTACTTCATGAAAGTATCTCTACCCTTAGCCAATTTACTATACTGTAATCAAATAAATTAAACAACCCCCCCAAAACAGCCTCCATGTTTAATGTGCAGTTGAACAGGTGCCATTGTTTAGGGCTACTGTAAATGATTTATCAGATTTAAAAATTCTAATATTGAAAATATTATGCATATTATAATGATTGAATCCAAGTAAAGAATGAGAAATTATCCAAATTTTCTTTACGTACAACAAATGCTTTGCTGTGTGTGTTATGTGAGCACTAGGTACACTATGTACAAAAATACCAGGTACATTTTGTACATAATGTATTACTAGTACATTATGTACAAAAATGCACTCCTTAATGTTTGCCCAACGGAAGACTTCAAATGCGATAGATGATGCAGTATGGAAACTCAGGATACAAAAAATGAGAAATCAATAGCCATTTGGAAGTGTGCTATGTGATCAATGTTCATAAAATGTCTGTAGCACATGAGGTAATATTTTAGTTTCTAGTTCATTTCCATAAATTGATTATTGTATGTATACTACTTATGAAAAGGCAGTGCTTTTAAAATCTGATGAATAATTTATTATTACTCTGAGGTTTTCGAAGCTCACTGCTGTCTATCTTTAGAGGTTGTCTAGAACTAGTGATCAACAAGGAATGTCTGGCACATAACAGAGAACAACTCCTAAATTCCCACCATTTTTTTTACTGATCTATTTATCCCTTGATCTATGATTTCATCAGATCTGTTATCTACTGAATATATCAGGCCTATGATTATAAAAACACTAAAGCACCACAGTCTACCCATGGCTACATCAGCTGAACACTGGTAATAATTGAATAATTGAAATCTCATTTTCTCACATATTCTAGGTGCACATCCAGTATCTGTTTATGTTCATGCAATGACTGTATGAGGAGGAATATATTCCAAGTTTAACTGTTTTTTAAACCATGTACTTCAAGTCTAACTGATTTGCTTACACATGTACAGTTAAGTCAAGTATTAAAAGTTATCTGCATAATAAATATGATTTTACCTACTGTCTTCTGTAATGTTATGCTTCTAATGGCTGTCAGTGTTTTATGATTACAACAGTTATTCATATTAATGTTAACCAAAAAAAATTTAATCACTGTGGAAATCTACAAATTAGACAAACTGCAATTATCATTTTCTTCTAATATTTAATCTAAAGCAGCGGTTCTCAACCTTTTGACTAACGCGTACCATCTAAAAAAAATTGAAAAACCTTTAATACCACCATCACTCCTGAACTCAAAATAAAAACTCAATCAGGATGTTGGGTTTTAATTTTTTAATTTAATAGTTAAAAATACTTTGCTTCCTTGCATACCACCGGTTGAGAACTCCTGATCTAAGGAAATGTTCCTATGTTGTTTAGATTCATCCACACTCATTCTGCAAACAAATTGTGGAAATTTTTATATTTTTATCTATTAACAGTCAAATGGTAAGTGCATTAAGTGATAATATCAGTAGAACATATTCGCTGTACTGATGATTTTCATACTCTTTCTCAAATGTACACATAACTACTAATAATTTATTCATAGTAAATCATTAATAGAAGATTTTAATTTTTGATGAAATACATTTTACATAACTTGTTAACTTTTATGCACTTTCGTAACATACATGTTAAATGTCAGTTTACATATTTTCTAATTAATATTTTACTTAAATCATCATTTCCTAGAAACTGGTATTGCTATTTCTTATTAATTTTTCATTAAAATGTATTCATAAGTTTTTTTTTTCTTCTCAGAATTTTACTTCATGTGATGAATAAGCATTATTTCCATTAAGTTGGCAAATTTGGATTTATGAAAATATAAATTTTGTCCAGTTTTGTCTGACATTATTCTAAATCTCAAAACAGAGCTATAGCACATTAAGAGAAGTTATCCTAGCTGTATCTAAGCAAATGTTCTGTGATACATATTTATGTAGGTATAATATATTTATGATATATTTTATTTAAAGACACAAAACATTTGTATGCTGATCTCAGGCAAGTCATGGCTGGCTTGGTCTTTCATGTATTTTCTAATCGGAAAAGCAGGTATGAGACAAATATCATTTAATAGCTTCCATGAGAGCATCTCTCAAGCAAAATACTTGTCAAAATTAATTAATTAGCTTTTAAAGGTACGTTAAAAGCATGATGTTATAAAGAAGAGAAAAGTTCCACAAAGCAGAAAAAAAATCTAAAGTACAAATTAGCAGAAAATCCAGCCTTAGTCCTATGAAGCTTTATTATAGCACTATCAGATTTATTGTTTTAACCTAATTCATTTACTCAGAAAAACCATTCTATTAAGAAATTTTATATAATCATCATTAAGAACGATATATTGTTTTTAATATGTTTTTATATAACTACTTCATTTTAGACAATATATTACTTTATGAAGCCAAATAATAGATATGCAAAACTTAGTTGAATATCAATTGTGTAAATCTTGTTTTGAAATTTTAATATATAATCAGGTGCTTTATTAGTGTTGGAAACATGGATTTGTAAGTAATTATTTTCTTCTCAGAAGACATGCTGTATTTTTATCTTAAATCTGGATGGTATTTTCTAGGGAAGATGATCTTTTAGAAGACTTTTGCTTACATTTTTGTTTGATTTATCCCTTAGAAAATTTCATGAATATCATGATGTTGACTGAGCAATGCTACTAAGGCATTAGTTTTATATCATTATGCACAATGACAAATGGTATGAGAGCGACTAAATGGCTAGTCAATAAGACAGTGATTATTTCTGGTGTTTTTTATTAAACACGATCTGTAGCTTTCATAAGTATAATAAAATCTGAGATAGAGTTAGTAATTCATCATGAATCAACTTGACTGCTTTATGTAATCTTAAACAATGCCTAAGACCTATCGAAAAGCCACTTTAATAAGGGAGTGTACCAAGTGTCTTTCTAAATTTACAGCTGATATCACTCAAAACAGTTTTATGTATCTTATCATGCACATAAATTATGTCATGATGCAAAATATTTTCCCAACATGATGATAATGTAAGTCGAGCCTCCAGCAATGCACACTTCACATTATCAGATATACCCCATTAAATAGAGAGTTCCTGATTTCGAAGCAGAGAACCACTGTACACATATATAGCAATCCTGTAACTGTCTAGTAGTGGGTGGTTTTACTATACTTCACTTTGTTGTAATGATGCCATTAATTATATCTTCAAAGATATCCCTGCCACTATGATAATAAAAGACTGCAGTTGCTTATGATAGTGTCAAACTTAATTTTTCATCTGTTAAAATATTAATTTGATCCAAGACACTCTGATATTTATTAGTAACAAAGTGTCATGCACATATTATGCGAATATAATTATTTTGGCTTTGTATATATTGTTAATGTTTACTTCAGGACAGTCTGGCTATGTTGTAATTGTAAGTCACTTCGTTTTTTATTTGCAATCTACTGGTGGGTGGGAAACGTATAAAAGAAAATCATCTAATATGAATGTATTGATGGCTGCATGAAGTCTTTACGCACTATCTATCCTGCATCAATAATTTTTATACAGAAATATGCAATAGTTTTTTAAACTATGTAAAGTACCTACTCTTGAAGTCTCTTAGATAACTGTTAATCAATAATACACTAATAGCCATTAAAATTGCTACAGCATAAAGAAAAGCAAATAAAAAAATATTTGTTGTACATAAATAGTATGGCATGAAGAAAAAATGATTAAATTTGTAAGCAGTTTGGGGGTTTACAAGGGTGCGAAATCAGTCAAAACAACTGCTCCACCTGGTAGCTAAAACGACCCTTACCCGGTTAGGCACTGAGTAGAATTTCGCTTGAATGACAGAAATCGGCATCTCATTCCATTCTGATTCAAGTCTATGCCACACTTCATCAATCATATTAGATGGAGAGGGTTGCTAGGCCAGTCCTCAGCAAACCATGAGCAGGTGTTTTTAATGGGTGGCAGATCTGGAGACCGTACAGGCCAGGGCAGCAATCAAATACACTGCGTATTGAGGAAGGTCAGAACACAATGTGCAACATGTGGTCTTGTATTATCCTGTTGGAAGATTGCGTTTGGCAGGCCTCAAAGATAGGGCATAATCACTGGATGTAAGATGTCAGAAATGTACCGATCTGGCATTCAAATTACCATCGATTCGAACTTGAGGTGTGTGTGCCATGTTCTCAGTGGCTGCCCATACCATCACATTAGGGTTCCTATGCCGATACTGAATGCAACCAGGCGATGTGCAGTCTCCTTGTAGCCTCTAGACACTTATACGACTATCAGAATAATGCACACAGAAACGAGACTCGTCTGAAAAGACGACATTGTGCCCCTCCTATATCCAGCTTTGTTGTTGGACACACCACAGTAGCCGTGTCTCTCTGTGCTGCATTGTCAAGGAAAGCTAAAGTAATGGACACCGTGCTGATAGTCCATGCTGATGCAAACGTTGACACAACGTACGAGTAGATACTGGTCATGCTGCAAACATGCCAACTTTCTAACTAATGGTCTGTGATGTGGTTGTAAATTTGGAGGGCTGACCTCACAATATGCCTGTCCTCTCGGGTATTAATCATGGGACGGCATTGAGATCCTGCATGCCGTTCAGTATAATCCTCAGCATTCCATACATGCCATATTCGCTTAACAGTGTTTGGATGTCGACTAGTACAACAGGCGATATCACAGAACGATAATCCATACTCTCTATAGGCAACAATCCTGGCTCTATTGTATTCTGACCCTTGCTGGTAAGCATTTCTTCTTATTATTCAAGGCACATGAATCAGGATATTCTGAGCACATTCAAACCTTACAAAGTGCTTTCCGAATGACAAATCCACTACACAACTTTTTGAAATTATTAATTCATTATGCCAAACCCTGCCTAGAAATACCATAATGACTGTTTCCAAGTTTTTGAATGCTTATTTTTTTCCTGTGATTCACATAACTTAGTATGCAACTGAATACCCCCATCCAAAACTGAAACAATGTTTTTTGATACATTACTGGTGACAATGACAAAGTAGTGTTCTAGTTTGCCTTTTTGTACCTTTTTAAAAGAAGGACATCATCAGAAGTTGCTCTATATTTTTAAATAATCGAAAACAATATTCTTTTTAGGAATATCGGTTATTACTGCAAATATTAACAGTCCTCCATTTTTTAATTTTAGTTCCAGAAAATATTAACATACCAATGAAATATTAAAAGATTAAACTGTTCTTCTGCCAAAAATTTTCAAAAATACAAAACCAATCTTGTTTTATTAAAAATAAATAAAAAATCCCTTCATGTCAAGCTCCAACTCCCTCAAAATTGAATCTCTTATGTTAAATCAAAATTCTCTTACATTATTTCACAACTTCTGATATTTGAAAATCTAAAGTACAATAATAGATACTCTTATGCTCTGGTAACGAAATTTCTTTTACATAATTATATATTTTGTTTGCCGAAATTTGTTTTCCTAGTAAACATATCTTATGCCGTCCAAATAAAACACTTCAAGCGTTATGTCTGAAGAATTTGTGTTCTATATTCTTTACCAGCTGTACTTTTTAGTGGTTTATTATTAATTGAGAATCGTATATGCATACAAAATTTATTACGTTTTATACAGCAAACTACAAATTACACTTTACAGCGGTCCGATCCGATCAGAACAAGTATCATCCGTGAACCTTTAGGCTCCTTTCGAAGGGCTCCCGGACTGAAGTGTCCTATCCTATCGATGCTGAGTCTCTTTTCGAACATTGGATCCATAAGTGCGTTCCGGCAGAGTGACAATAGGCAGAAAATATGTCCGTAAGCAAAAAATATGGCATAGAGTCCAGTCGAGAATGAGGTGGCGATACTTGCACTTGGGGAGAAGTAATCGGAGGCTATTTCCCAGGAAACAGGTCGACGCGATGAGGTGTAGAATTGAAGGCGGCATCGGTGGGCAGAGAGAAGGCTGGAGAATCATCAGTTCAGGTGGTATGGAGTAGCCAATGGTTGAGAAAGTGGTTATATTTTGGTAAGAGAACTGAGGGGCCTCATGCAAACAGTGTATAGATTTTCAATATTATGATTTTTTTTTAATTAAAGATGTTTGCTTCCTCACATATGTTAAATAAAATTAATAGTTTTTCCATAGGTGTATCAACTGATTTTAGTTTGTCTATATTATTTTTAAGAATGGAGAAGAATTTAAAGATATTGCTGTTTCCGAAAATGTTGTTTAGTTCTTTTAACGTGGAAAATATATCGGTGAAAGTGTTCGTGTTGGGTGTAGTGTTAGTATTCTGGTTTCTAGTGCCTTGTGTGTTGTTTGATGTAACTTGTGCGTATGTTCTGCCTTGTGTATATGTAGGTGTGAGTGAAGTGGTGTTTTTTGGGGTGAAAGTGGAATTTGGTGAGCTGTTGGTGTTTCTGTTTTTAGGGAATTTCTCGCAACCGCGATAAGAAGTTGGGTGATTTTTGTGGCAGTTTGCGCAGATGGGATTGTCAATTTTTCCTTGTGTAGGGCAGTCTGTGGTTTTATGTTGTTGTGCGCATTTAACACACCTAGGTAGAAAGAAGCAATTATCTGATGAATGGTTGAAGCGTTGACAGTTGTGGCATTGTGGTGTGATGTTTTTGTTTATGTATTTTTCAACTGTAATGATGAACATACCTAGGTGTGTTTCACTGTAGATTTTGTCAATGTTGGGTGTTTGCATAAGTTGTATCTGAAATAGTGGCATGGGTTGTTTGGTTTTAAATCTTGTCAGCTGAACTACTTTATGTACTGTGTATCCTAGGTTTGTAAGTTCAGTGGATATTTCATGTGTGTCAGTGGTGATGGGTAGGCCTCTAATGACTACTTTAACTGGACGTTTATGTTTAGGCGTAATGACATAGTGTTCGATGTTATGTTTTTGTAGGTCTGTGGTGAATTGTCTGTGGTCGTCTGTTGTTGAGGGTAGTAATTTTAAGTATTCGCCACTGATTTTGCCATAAAAAGTAGCTTGTGTAAGTGTTGTGAGTTTTTTGATGTATTGGTTGTGTGTGGCGCCATCTGTCGGCTTAACCATAATCGGTGTAGGTGTACTGTAGTTTGGGAGTCGTGCATCTGGTGATTGTGTGCTATTACTTGGTTGTGGAGGTTGAGTGATGTGAGTGTTAGGTTGCGAGAGTGCTGTGAAGCTGTTTTGGGTGGGTATAGTGCTTGGTGTAATATTTGCGGGTACCTTAGCAGTTTTAAGTGGTTTTTGAAATCCTTCCGAGTCATCTTCGGTGTCTGAGTTGTTACGTGGTTTGCGTTTCTGTTGTGCTATTGGCTGTGTAGTGCTTGCACGAGAAAGAGCAAATTTCAACTTACCCCTCAGCATTTCTAACTTTTTCTTCTTGGTTTCCATTTCCTTTCTCACAATGTCCGTATGGTAGTCTCTATCAGTAACTGGTCTGCCAGCTGAAAGTACATCGTGGAATTCTTTAACTGTTGCTAGTCGCTCTTCTGTTTCCTGAATGTCCCATCGTAGCGCCGCGATTTCTTGTTCCGTAAAAACATGCTCAGTATCCAGGTCCATATCAGTGGCCGCCGTATTCGAGCTGTCCGAGACCGGATCCATGCCTTTATCAGGTGGAATCGCTTCATTACGAGGAGTCTGCTTAGTACGTGCCATGACGACGACGAACAAGTACGGCTCAGCGCGCTGTTTTCAACGACACTTCAAAAACATGCAATCGGCTTGTCACGTGACCAAACAAGTGACGTTTTTACGTAGCAAGTCGATCAGCCAATAGTGATTCAGCATTGTCACAGCAGGGGGTACGGCGAGTACGTTTTAGGAATATGCCAACCGCACACACCAAAAAAAAAAAAAAAAAATACATACATATATATGTATATGTGTGTGTGTGTAAATTATAGAGTATATGTATTAAAAACACAAATTAAACATAGTATTTATTAAGTTAACTATCATAATTTATTACTAGTTAATTAATGCTAGTATAACACAAAGAGGCACACTGTTATTTATGTAAGTACATAGTTCTAAGAATTTATTTAAGGCAGTTAAGAATAATCCATCCCTTACATACGGACATTTAACAGATAGCAAGGAACAGTATGAGAAAAAAATCGCTGAGGTATAATATTATTTAAAGGTGAAAGTATATTTAAGCGATCTAAAAAAAGAGAATTCAGAAGATCCGAGAGGGAAGTAGAGCGATGCCCCGAATCCCCAATTTTCCCTCTCACGAGATTCCACAAAATAAGATAAGGAGGGGGGGCTTTGTAGGGGGTGACAGACGTGAACTGATAACGTTGGCGTCAGTTTGGAATTGTAATCACAAAGGAAGCCACTAGCAATGAGCAATTTCAAGTATTGTTTAATGCTAAAAACTGATGAAAAATTAAATTTTATTAATTTAAAGGCACTTATTTATAGAAACTTGATTTAGTTTAGATGAAAGAAGTTTACTTATCTTAAAATTCCAAGCTTTCGTAGTATATCCTCACATTGTCCGCTGTTTCATTCTCATCAACATCGGAGCCGAAAATCTTTTGAAAACGTGTAGGTTTTGTAGAAAAAACACTATTTCAAAGTAATTTAATTGATAATCACTAAGGGAAAAGGAATGTTTTACACTTTTTTACAGAGCGCTGCCAACGCGCAGCCGCTTGCCTCGGTGATCGCAGCGCCCTCCAATCTATGAAAGAACACATTTTGGAACAAATTTTCAGTTTGGAGCAAGTTGCAGAAAGTTGTCGCTTGGTGTTTTATAAGGTTTATAAGAAATGTGAGGGGGGATAGGATTTTGACACCCTTCTTAGAAACAAGTGAACTAAAAGAAGCGCATGATATAATTATCGAACTAGTACAAAGAACTGATTATAAAAAGGAAATAGCTACTTTAGAGAAAGCGAGAGTGTTAAAGAAAAGTTCTTTAATTTTTCTAAATCCGTTCTTTGACAACAGTGGCATACTATGGGCCGTATCCTCCTTGCGTTCGACGAGATCTCGATACGAAAGTGACGTCACATATGACGTGTTTTTTGTGCGGAGCGACAATTTGCAATCCTCGAGCACCGATCGAAACACAAGCGTCTAACCCCTCAGATGCAAGGTCCGTAGAAAGCAAGGTATCCATGTCGACGTGTACACTGTATCCACGTCGACCTATTTTCACTTAACCTTTTCCCGTGAGCTATAGGAGCCAATTTTGAACGTACTATGGCCATTTAGTCACTTATTTTAAATGAAAGGAACAGAAAAACAAATCTACATGGTCTAGCACTTCCTAATCCATATTAAGGTGTAAAATTTAAATCTCCATAGTTTACTGAAATTTCTTGAGACACATTTAAAAACGTAAAAGTGCGGGACATATATGTCCCAGCCCCCTGGGAAAGGTTAAAAAAACATCCCAGAAGCCCCTCAGATGCAAGGTCCGCTGTTTTCTTTCTACGGACCTTGAATTTCCTCCTGATTCCTCCCTGATCATTTGCGCAGATTCACGCGCAGTGTGTTTACTCCAAGGAGCTCGGCGTGGTCAAAGCCGATTTTTTTAAAACGTCACGCATTTAAAACGTTACGAACTTGGTGCGCATTACTGAATGTAAATTAATTTCCTTTATTAGTTTTTCTCAAATAGTTTTCTTTTTAATTGGTATACATATTTATTTGTTCAGATGTTTTATTATAAATCTATACATAAAGGAAGAATTCCTGATTTATTCAGCTACAAATCATCGCCCAAAGCTATTAGAGATATCAAAACTTAGGAGCTTATTCCTTTTGTACCGAAGATGTTATTTAAGAAGCGATTTTTTTAAGATTCTGTGGGCAAAACGTGTTTCTATGTTTTTTCATATAAGGAAGAAACAGATGTACACTGCTAAAAAAAAAAAATGGGACAGTGCTATATCTCCCGTTCTACTGGGGCGATTCACGAAATTCAAATTGAGTTCTTCATGTCTCGAAAGCGCGAATTAGGATATATATTAGATTTATATATAGCACTATTCTAACATAGGTATTTTGACACAAAATCGGACTTTTTCTGAAATAACATACCAATTTTTTTACATATTTCGATTCTACGACTCAAATTACTCCAGAATACCAAGTTTTGTAAAAATCGTACGAGTAGTTTTTGAAATATAAGCTCTCAAAGTTTTAATGTTAATTGAATTTGGCAATGAGCCAAATTCAATTATTTATTTATATCTCTTTTTTTATTAAACTTTTTTGATTTTTTCTCTCACATTTCGAAATTTAGGTTCATTCCAAATAAAATTTACCCATTTTTTGTGTTTTATTTTTTAAATTTCTATTTTTAAATAATTTTTATAAATTTTTCGAAAAAAATTATGAATTATAACCTATAAAATTTTTACCATCATCTTAAAGTAGGTATATTTTTAAGCATATCTGCAAAAAATTAGACTTTTTTATTCAAAATTTTCTAAGATATACACAAATTTACATATTTTCGCGTTTTGAAATTTGGCATCTTTTTTTTGAGCGATAATAACGCCAAATGTGGTCTATGGATTTTTGTTACACTGTATTGCCACAGCTATTTTTAACCTTAAATTTCAAGAAAAATTTTACGGAGAATTAATTATATGACATTTTTTCCCTCAATGATGCGTAATAAATATTTATTAATACTATATGAAAAGCTATTTTTTAAAATTAATTTTTTAATATTTTTTAAAATTTCTCTCTATCTTTTTTTATTTTTATTTATTTATTTATTTTTTTTTTTTAAATAAGAGTAAATTTTTGTAAGTGTAAATTTTTACCTTCGGCGTTTTATCGTCTGCTACTTTACTTCGTTTAAATCGAATTCTCTAAAACTGAGAATTTTCGTTTGATGATTATTTGAATTTTATGACATTAACTGCACAATTTATTTTAAACAAACTGATGCTTTTGAAGTGGCTGAAAGAGCGGCTCGTACTATCATCCATATTTTTATAGAAACATAAGATTTAGAATAATCATTTTTATAAAAGTCAAATTTGATATACAACCCTCTAGAGACTGAATTAATGGAAGTTCAATGGTTATTCAGAAATGGTCTGCAGCTACTTAATCGCTGGATAAGTCAGCAGATTCCGTGGACAAGTAGGAATAATTATATAAACGACACCAAACATTCTGAATTCAATTAATAACGAGGATACGATGTTTATTAAATGAATTCAAGAAGTTTTAAAACATAAAAAATCAACTCATTTTTTATCCTAAAATGTATTTTTGTGCGTAGCGTATTTTCATTATTCTAATTTAAAATTCTAATAATTCTTAAAATTCTAATTTAGAATGTAATTGTCAAGAACTGATTCCTAATCATCAGTAATATAATAAGTAATTATTACGGTTATTAATAAATCCTTCTTATAAAGTAATTGCAAATATTTCAAAAAACTTTCTGTCTGAATGCAAATATTTTTCTGTGCAAATATTTTTAATTTTATATTAATGAAGATTGCACACGATATTATTTATTTGCACTTCAATTCTTAACGTCAGTTCTAGTAGAAGTTACAAATCAATTATATTTAATTAAGGATTGGATTGGATTATTTAATTATGGCAAAGCACACGAGAGCTATCTGCCTAAAGGGAGGGATGCCTTCGTGGAGGACTTTCTAAGGAAAATTGGCTCGTATACACGTTACACATCGGGAAAAACACGAAAACACCCATGCAACCAGCCCGTTCGCGGGATTCGAACCTCGGACCGAACTACCAGTGATCAGCGTCTTTACCGCTCGGCCGTTTGTGGGCCTTTATGAAATGGAAGGCGATAACTTTATTTAAAATGATTGTCAGAAATACCAAAATGTTTGGAAAAGTTGGATACTTTTTAATATACTTTCAGAATGCTTAAAGAAAATGAGAAGAAAAATAAATTTTTTCGTAAAATTTAGTATTTGTATTTTTTTTAATTTAAGACTTTTCAATGTTATGATATTTGATTCTTGCGATTTCAAAAATAAAATATTTGACTAAAATATGAATAACATTTTAAGAAACCAAATGTAGGATAAAATTGTCTAAAGCAATGGGCACAATGATAAAACTGTTTAAAGCAGTGTATGCAAGTCATCCTAAGTTAAAATGTCGGTTATACATCTCTCTTATTTATATATATCTTTTCTGAACGGAACATTGAAAGGCGTGTAAAACTGTGCTTTACTGTATTTTCTCTTTTAATATAGTATGCAGTTTTCAAACTCATCGTAGTCTGGGTTACTATCATCGTAGTCTGTGTTACTCATCGTAGTCTGGGTTCGGAAGTATTCTTCCGAAAGAAATGCAGTTCAAATAAATAAAATCAAATTCTGGAAAATTGATATTAATAAATATATTTAAAATGCTCAGTTCGAAGGAATAAATAGAAAATTTTAAAACAATTATCTGAAGAGACAATGCAACACAAACAATTAAAATAAAAGTATAAAAATTTAAAAATTACCTAAAATAATAACTATGACGAAAAATATATATAAAGAAAACTATTTGAAAAAAATAAACCCAGCACCTTTATTTATGCAGTTCGAATAGGTAAATAGAAATTTTTAAAACAGTTATTTGAAAAAAAAAAAAAAAAACGTGCAACTTAAACAATTAAAATGAAATTCGAAAAAGAAAAAATTACTTAAAATAATAAGTTATAATTAAAAATATAATATAAAGAATATTATTTGGAAAAAAGGAACGATGGTGTCTTTTTTTCCTCTCACGGGAAAAGAAACTAGGTTGCTATATATCAAGAAGTTCGCGAAGTGAAGTATTCTTGGCGCAAACTGACAAAAAAGTGCCAACATAAATTTGTGAATTTCTCCGTAAATTTCGCTCCAAATTTTACAAAATTTCATATTTAGGCGTAATTTGAGTCGTAGAATCGAAATATGTAAAAAAATTGGTATGTTATTTCAGAAAAAGTCCGATTTTGTGTCAAAATACCTATGTTAGAATAGTGCTATATATAAATCTAATATATATCCTAAGTCGCGCTTTCGAGACATGAAGAACGCAATTTGAATTTTGTCAATCGGCCCAATAGATCGGGAGATATAGGACTGTCCCTTTTTTTTTTTTTTTTTTTTTGAGCAGTGTACATAAAATTCTTGCTTTAAAATGTATGGAATATGAATACCTAAAAACCAATTTCAAACGTCTTCAAAATTCGGCCCCGAAGGGGGGGGGGAAACGTGTTCTTCACATATTCCTCCATACCTCAGATATCCATAAGAGAAACTTATGAATTATTGCTGTAAAATGTAAGGAATAGGAATAAATTCTGACATCAACATGTGTGGGGAGGGGGGCTATTTGGCATAAAGTACAAGTTTACATAATTTACAAGTAAGCTTTATTAAAGTTACACACCAGGTATGTAAAGCTAGTTAGTATTAAAAAAACTTAAGGTTTCTATTATTTAATGTTATTAATAATTAAAACCCAAAAATAAAATGTAGCAGCATGTGGCAGTTCACAAAACTGTGATGAGATTGTTACAATGTTCAGTTAGTTTTAAACAATTCTACACATAATAAAATGGCCAGTGCACAACATGTGAAAGTACATGGGGTTGAATAATTAGAAAAAAAATTGACAAATATTAAATAGTACAAAATATTGCTTACTGTTCAAATTTGGGATTGACTCAGTTTCACCAAAATATATTTATCTACATTAAAACGTTTAATAATAATCTATTGACTAAACAATATAAGCAGATAGAAAATGGGCGTTCTGCATCAGAAGGAGCTGGGGGCGTGGTCAATGACGTCACACAGAGGGCGGGGCCAAAGGCAACGTCATCACACTAGGAGGCATGGTCGCGAGTGGAGTTGAGTTGTTTTTAGATTGCTAATTGAGTTGTAGAACTCCTGCTTTTCATTTAAAGTTAGTTTTTTTTATATTGGCAACGGGAAATATTTTCTGCATCTTAATTTTGATGATATAGCGATGCTGCCCTCTCTTGACGAAAAAGTGAATTATATGTTTTAGAAATATATTTTTTAAGTCTGGTGTTAAAATTATTCAATGCGCGGCTCTGAAAACAATGTAAAAGAAACAAATATAAAAAAGACTTTCCTTTAATGATAGTTCATCATGTTATGAAAATGTAACTGCAAGATAATTTGTTTTTATTACTCAATTTTATTCTGATACTTTTATCCTTTCTAGTTTTAAACGAAACTTTAACTTATTTCTTAGGTTTTCTGTTCATAATAACATATTCATTTACTGTCATATTTTTTTAATACTTAACGTTTCTAATTTGAAATATTTTATTTAATTTCCACATACTATTTTTTTTCATACCTTTCATAAATTTCAGCATACCCTGATTTTTAACTTATATGTTATATTTCACAAACGTTCCCGCACATGCTGTTTATTTGTTACATTACTTAATTTTAGATGCAATTTCACAATTATTTTAACGTTATAATGTTCAATATATTCTGAATTTTAACTTCATTTATTTTTTTTAAACCACTCTAGTATTCTATACACACTTTCTTTAACTTAGTGGTTTGAAATTCTATTTAAAAAGAAACGTTTATTTTTCGTAATCTTAGTTCTTTTACTAAATTTTCTACAAAATGTCTAATTTCTTTCACATGTTCAACAATATCTTCCTTACAATACCGAATATTTTTTTTTTTTTTAAACTTAAGTCTATAACTGTTAATTGCTTCTCTTACGTTCATGATTTCCCTTCTGTGTTTATATTTCTTAATTCTAGTTTAACTTATTTATTATAACGTTTTTATTTCTGTCTCATCACTCGTAATTCCAACATTTTATCCCTTTTTATTCATTTTAACGATATGGATTGTTTTCATTTACTCCATATTAAAATATTTCCTTGCAATTTTTAAAATACTTGTTTTATTCTCCGATCATAATAGATCATCTACAGGTTTTACTCAGAAATTTCCATTCACAACTTTACAGTTTAATACCATTTATATCTAAATGTATTCCTTTCTCATATAGTTTTATGGTCTTCAAAGTGTCTAACATCATCTTCAGTTTTAAATCCCGATTACCTTTAAGTGTGTTGATAATTTTCATTTCTAATTTTACAACCACGTTCAGTGTTTCATCCACACATACCAAAATATTTCTTACATCTTCTGATATTTAGTCTATGTCATATTTCAGTACTTCAAATGAATTTACACTGCTGACACTATTATTTTTTCATGTTTTAGAGACACTGACTATACAAATTTTACTATTTTTCCTACACTAATTGCATCTATGTCAGCACTCATGATAAACTAGCAATTGTTTTGCATCACATGCATAAAGAAATTCTTAAAACCAACTTTTTCAATATCGTACTCAAATTACTGTTTTCCAGATGGGAATTACCAGTATTCTTTAGTTTTACACTGTTACATCTTTTTAAATTTTAACATCTTACTTTTAATTCTAACATACATCTTATGAACAGTTTTTTCTTTTAATGATAGCCTTACCTTATCTGTTCAAATTAATTCTTTAAGTCACCTTCTTTACTACCTTTCAGTACCTTCATAATTCACTATGCAAACGCAATGTCTTTCACTGACATTCTGTTTGATAATACTACAAGTTTCCTTAATTGACAAAAAGCGAATTATTTCTCATTTCAAAATAGAACTACTATATTTTCGCACAAACATTACCTTCATCCATTCAAGACACCCCTTAACCTGTAACTGACGTAGCGATAGGAAAGGAGACTCTTATCATATGCTCTTTCGACATTTGAGGTTTTTAGAACTTCTTTGGCAAGTATATCAGTACCATCAGAAAATATACTTGACATTTTTACCCAGTTTAAAGGCAACATACTGTTATAAGAATGATTTTAGTTAAATTTATCAGACAAATAAACACATTTTGTGCTAAATAGGCATAAACATTTAGATTCAGAATATTTCTTTTTAATCCGATGTAAGACATGAATTTCATTCATGATACGGATTGTCTCTTGATTTTTTTTGTTTACCTTACACTAATAGAATATTTTTATTTTACAAGTTCAGCTTTTAACGAAATAGAAATAAAAACTACGGTACACCTGGTGTTTTTAAGAAAAGGAACTTTGATATATTTCTGGAAATGTAAATGCTTTTAGAGTTTTCTTTCAATAACGTTGATTTTCACTACTTTACTAATTTCAATAATTCTCTTATTAGCTAATATGAATGAAAGATTGTCAAAAATGTGACACAGTATAACTCTTACGAACATACGTACCTTTACCAGCATACAGATATTACCGATTGAAATGAAGAAAGATACAGATATTTTACTCCAATCTACATCAAATTTAAAAAAAAAAAAAAAAAAAAAAAAAAAAAAAAAAAAAAAAATATTTAAACTTTCATACATTCCAAAGAACAAACGAAAACTCAATAGATATTGTTATGTTTGTATATATGAGATAAAAGTTTTATGAATGGTATTTAAAGTAATGCTCAGAACTTCATAAAAGCGAACATTCACTATGTTAATACACATATCATCAGTTATTTACATAATTCAATGTAATATTAATCATTACATGTACTATATACATATATATTTAAAGTTTAATTGCATTACAATTGAATAATTAACTATTGAGAGAGAGAGGTTCCTTTCTTGCACTATTTAATTCACATGGAACAAATTTTTCCATCAACCACATTGAACCGCGTTTATTAAATTCGCCAAAGCTCTTTTATTTCTGCATTTCACACTCACGACACATTTTAAATGTAACTATTGATTACCGTTTCAAACACCGATATCATAACTCAGTGTAACACTACACCATAATTCATTTTTTCCCTACTAACTACAATTTTATATGTTCAAGAAGTACATCTAAGACATGATCATCTTCTATGTTCTAGAAAATCAATTCAATTGCGAACATACTATTAAGACTTGCGATTTTAGAAGACTTGCATGTATTAACGATGTCGACGTTTTTTCGTTTTTGTAAGATTCGCATCAAATCATGTCGCATTCGAATGTGGTGTAAGAGATCACTTTTTCTTTTAAACACTTGTAAACAATGGATGCAATTTATAAGAAGAGAAGTATCATGCTGTTTCAAAACATCATCATCAGCATATTTCTGTTTCTTTTGACACCGGCAACATTTTAAAAAAAAAGTTTCGTGAGATATTCTTCAAATTCTGTTTTACTTGAAAAAATGTCCGAACATTCAATACGATGTAAAGTTTCATATTGTTTTAAATTCTCATGCTCACTAAATATTTTTTATTATGATTTACTCTTAAAAGTAACTTTATAAGTTTTCATATCCTTTTTACGTGAAAAGAACTTGTGATTATTCACTACAAAATTCTAAGACGAGAAGCTTCGCGACTTTTCAAACTATAAACTTAAATTTCTTAGGACATACACTACATCTGATGTTTCTTTCATGAGATTTCAAATATCTCTTCAGATTACTCGTATTCAAGAAACCTCGCAAATATATCACATAAGTTCAGCGAATAATCGCTTCATAAACTCTTAAATCTTCAACACGAGTGAATCACTTGAAGCATATACTGCATTGTAAACATATAATACTAAAAAAAATTGTTATAAAAAATAAAAATACATTCATTTCACCAAGAAGCTCTTCTATTTAAATACATTTATTTATTTCCAAAGAACAAGTTTCTGTATTATACATAAAATATACTTAGAATTTTCTTTCATTAGTTAATATCAAATTAACAACAATATCCATTTACTGACATTTGATATACATGTTTGCTTTAAAATTAAAACTAAAATTTCAATATATTTCTATTAAAAAACATAAGGAAAAAAAATAGTCATAACATCAACCAAAGACAGAAATTTAAATAGAATAGCTGTACTTATATTAGTGCTTTTTTATAATCTTCATAACATTTCGATTCAAAAAATCTATCACAAAATAAATGAAAAAATTTTTTCTGCCTTAAAGAATCTCTTATATTTTTTAAATTAATACATAAAAATACATTTTCACCAATATATTTAATTCTATTATCAACACTTATTATAATGCAATCATGTCTTGTTTGTGAAGGATGATTTACAATGCAACCTTCGCATTTAAATAGTTTTTTAATCACTGAATTTAATTCAGTTTTGATAGAGTTTATGAGTTCTTTAAAAAGTTCATCATCATCACTTACCACATCCGAACAATTGTTTTTACATTTGATTTGCAACGGTAAAATAATTTCAAAAATACTTTTATATAAAGTATTAGATACATCAGGAATAATTTCTTTCAATTTTTTTAAAATATCACAGTTTACTTTTAGGTATGTAGGTTTTAGTTTAAAAGAATTTTCATCTTCTTTAAAAACTTGTTGAAAAATACACTCACCTTCTTTTTTGAAAACTACCAACTCATTATTACAAATGATGCTGGCACTCGTATAGACAAGATTAAATTCATATATTTTTGAGGAAAATTCTTGCCATGTTGCAGGAGTTATAACAACACCGCGTGTAGTAGGGTATAATATTTTATTCTGTTCCACACATTCACGTAGATGAATGTTCATTCTGTTTTCAAACTGATTTATGGACACAAAATATCCCCAACAAAGAGTCCACTGTGCAATCAACTTCGAACTTTCTTTTTTCTGTTCTCGATTATTCGGCATGAAGATATTTTGAGGAACAGATTTCATATAGTGGGCAAACCAGTCATCCTCTGGAAGTTCATCCTCATTATCTTCCAAGCGTCGTTTTTTAATTTTCGAAATTTTTATCTTTCGGAATGTGATACTAATTCTAGGATCTTTAACGTCAGGTTGAGAGGGTATTCCGTGCATCCAAAATTGATTCGTTGGGGGTTTCATTACAAGGAGAGTTCCATGAGTTAAGTCCACGCTTCGAGATGTGAAATTTCGCCTGGTAAATACCATTTGACGTTTTGCACCTAAACTGATGACAGGTATATCACTTTCAGGTTCGAGACAAGTTTCATTGTCTTTATGCGTTGAAATTTTTGCCACACCGTCAGGATAATAGTTCAATAAAGCAAAATTATATTTTTTGCCAGTTATCGTTTCAACATAATCTTTTACATTTAGAAGAGTTTGAGTCCATGGTTCTGCACAAATGCTCGTTCCAGAGAATTCGTAACTAAGTCCTTCATCACCAAAACCGAGTACTTTTCTTCGTGGAACATATTGAGTCCCATTAATTTCAAAACTAATATTTTTAAAATCATAATTTGATAGTTCATCTAGCAAAATATCAGCTTCATTTCGTGAATAAAATTCTTCGTATAATTCCACATTTAACTCTGTATCACATATATTCCTCATATTCGCTTTTGAATCTAACGACAATTCTGAATGATATAGAAATACGTAGCATTCTTAAATAGCAAAATTTATCTAAAAAATACATTAACGAAATGATTTCATCAACACTTATCGTAATACATTCTTGTCATGTCTTGTTTGTGAAGCCAGTCTTTCCGGCGTCATATGTGTAAAAATAATCATGATAGGATAGTGGGAAAGAGTTATAGTGTCCTAATGTTGTTATTCTGAACCTCGATATTACATATATGCATAAGGAGAATCTTAAATGCATCATCGACTTATCATGATAGAGTAATGGAAAATTTCTAAAACTCTGATAATCATACGCGAAAGAATGTATTATCTTAAGGTTATTGTTGCTATTCCAAATTTGACAGTACATACAGAAGTGAAGGAAGATCCTTGATAAGCGCTATAAGCGCTGTAGACTTCACGTTATCATGATAACGTGCAGCGCTTATCAAGGGTCTTCCTTCACTTCTGTATGTATTGTCAAACTTGGAATAGCAACAACAACCTTAAGATAATACATTCTTTCGCGTATGATTATCAGAGTTTTAGAAATTTTCCATTACTCTATCATGATAAGTGGATGATGCTTTTAAGATTCTCCTTATGCATATATGTAATATCGAGGTTCAGAATAACAACATTAGGACACTATAACTCTTTCCCACTATCCTATCATGATTATTTTTACACATATGTACACATGGGCACATGGGCAAAGCTAGTGTGGTGCGCAATGCCGAGTTTGTGCAATTCTGGGATGTTTTTTTTAAGTGAAAATAGATCGATGTGCACATGGGCAAGCCAATGTGGTGCGCGATGCCGAGTTTGTGCAATTCTGGGATTTTTTTTAAGGGAAATAGATCGATGTGCACATGGGCAAAGCCAGTGTGGTACGCAATGCCGAGTTTGTGCAATTCTGGGATGTTTTTTTAAGTGAAAATAGATCGATGTGCACATGGGCAAAGCCAGTGTGATGCGCAATGCCGAGTTTGTGGAAATCTGAGATGTTTTTTGAAGTGAAAATAGATCGATGTGCACATGGGCGAGCCAATGTGGTGCGTAATGCCGAGGTTGTTCGCGATGCCGAGTTTGTGCAATTCTGGGATTTTTTTAAGTGAAAATAGATCGATGTGCACATGGGCAAAGCCAATGTAGTGTGCAATGCCGAGTTTGAGCAATTCTCTGATTTTTCTTTAAGTGGAAATAGATGGATGAGCACATGGACACCGAGTTTGTGGAATTCTTTGATGTTTTTTGAGCGAATACTGATCGTTGTGTAGAAGAGAAAACGAGGTTGTGTGTGATGCCGAGCAGTAATATAACTTTATTTATGTGCAATGTTTAACATATCGTTAGTGTATTTTAAATTTGTATTGTTGTTTTAATTGTGAATTATATTTAAGACGTCATTTTTCATTTAAATTGTATTTTTAATTTTTTGGCTTTGATATGTTTATAACGCTTTCCGACTTACGACATATATCGATAGCCCGATGATCTACTCAACAGTAGCAAAATTGTTAACTGAAGCAACGTTTACCTCATATTTTAATACGTAGTGTTTGGTATCGTAATTGCACTTGATAATATGAGTTCATTGATAATATGTGTGTGTGTGCGTATGTGAAGAATTGCTTAGTGTTCCAAGTTTGTAGTATTTATTTTATTATATTATTTTCTTTCATTCTGAGAAATTAGAATGTTTTATTTATTAATGCATAGAATTCTAGCATGCCTACACAGAATATGACGTGATTTAGGAATTGTAGAAACTGATATGAAAGCTGTGTAATGATGCTCATATGCAATAAAAAATATTCTTCTTTTTTTATTAATGTAAAGTTTAAAATTTTTAGAAATAATGAAAATTGTCTAATTATTGGTATGTAAGGAATTATGTCGTTACGTAGCAAGAAGGTAATTTGTAAAAATGATAAAATTGAAATGTTCCACAATATGAATTTAAATTTAACAAAATTATTTTATTTGTAAAAATAAAAAAATTAATAAAAATAATAATAATTTAATAAAAATCTTTGAAAATATTGAAGCTCTATAAGTATTAGAGACTGCGACGTTATTTATCCTTTTAATAATTGGTAGAATTCGCTCACTGTATCATGGTAATTTTAAATATAAACAATTTATTATACTTATTATCAGTAACGCCTAAGCTTAAATGTTATAAATGTAAATTAAAAGTAAAGAATTTGATATTAATTTACAATAATAAGCAATTTATTACTGTTATTTTATGTAGAAAGTACACGTAGTGTAAATGCGAGACTACATTGTGACGTCATAAGCTTAGTCCCACCCATTTATGGACGTCACACAGCTCCTCCTACTGAACCTTGTTGATGCAGCCTATTCTGCGCTTTTACCAAAGATTGAAGCAGCTCAGGACGAAATAAAAAGAGAAATTACTAGCGTGATAGAAAACAAATTCGAGGTTATGGAAGGCAGAATTGACGCAGTTGAAAATAAAGTTGGACAAATTGAAGAAAAGTTTCTTCGGTGAAAGAACAAATAGAAGAAAGAGTTTCTTTTGTAAAAGAACATGTGGAAGAAAGATTTAATGCCGTCGAACAACAAATTGATGATAGGGTTTCAGCCGTTGCGAAAGAACTGGATACTTTAAAGAAATTCGTAGCGACGGCACGGAACAATTCTGAGGGTTTTAAATTCTTACCTATGCTTGCTCGTCCATTTCTGAAGCTATCTACATATGATGGGAAGACCTCTTGGCAGGTGTATAAGACACAATTTTTTATAGTGGCGGAAGCGAATGGATGGGATTTTCAAGCTAAGGCCTGTCATCTTGCCGCTTCTTTGAGAGCAGACGCAGCGGATATCCTGCAGTCTCTTCCCGAAAACCAGAGATTAGACTTTGAAGCTCTATCCGGCGCATTGGAGCGAAGTGTTTAAAAGACTATAGCAGGCTTCAACTAAAATCCCGTCAGCAGAAGCCAACCGAAACACTTCAGGAGCTCGCCACGGATGTTGAAAGGCTGTCACATCACGCCTTTTCGGAGTGCCCGACAGAAACAAGAGAAATATTGTCTCTGCAATATTTCATCGATGGCATCCGGGACCCTGAAATACACAAAGCATTGCGAATGGCGGATGTTAAAGATTTGAAAAGCGCTTTAGTGTATGCCATGAAAGTCTAGGCAGCCCAGCAAGCAAATCGTAGAGATCGCTAACCAGTCAGAGCTGTGCGAGTCCACGAGCCAGTGAATCAATTGATTAATACATAAAATTGCATAAAATTACATAAAAAATTACATAAAATCACCTCTGACTTCTTAACTGATTTTTTAAAGGATTAAAACATAACCGCTGTACGCCATAAAAGGTTTTTTTATTTTACGAGAAGCTTTACCCCGTGACAAAACAAATGACGTCCAAAGCTCTATGTTACGTCTATATTCTTCTAACCTATAGCAGCGAAGCAGCTCTCACAGCAGGAGGTACAGCGAGTACGTTTCAGGAACATGCGTCAGGAGCAGGGTCAGAACTTGGGTGGGTGACCGGTGGCTTGGCAAATGCGGTCGAGAGCAGGAGACTGACGTTAATTACGGAAGGGGAAAGTAAACGGCTGTGTCAGGGATCATAGGGGGTGATATATTTAGAAAAAAAAGTGTTTTTATGTCTCATTCAGTATCAGTATATCAGAAATAAATGATGCACATGGTATCAGAATGGAGACAAATTACATAAGATACGAAAAGTTATATTTATTTGTTTATTAACATTTCATTATTACATTGTTTTTCGTTAAGGAATTTCCTTCCACTCCCCTCTGAGCAATACAAACAGGTACATGTAAGTCGGCTGAAAAGCACTGCTATAAACAAATAATCCAACCCAATTCCAGTTGAACAGCGCTTATTAACACTAATTGTTTACGGAAAGCATCCTAGTTTTTGAAAAGCTTCGTATCATCTAACATAAAATTAATTAATTAATCATCTTAAGAATGATTTTGTGTTGAATATGCCAAAACATATGAGGGTTGGCTAGGCATGATTTCATGGAGAATTTTCTAAGGAAAATGGGCTCATATTTACATACCTTAAGATTATAAGTATTAATTAACATTTCCTATAACTACTTCTAATTGAGGCTTTCTAAGAGCAACCCCCTTAATTTTGACTCGCAGCTTTTAATTTTAGACTAATGAACATAGAATCTACCTTTAAACAATGGGATTTGTTTTTAAACACTGTGGCATGAAAGTGCCTAGTAATAATAGTTTTAGCGTCGCTAAGAATCATTTTGTGGATTCTCATATTGATTTTTTCCCAAAAGATATTAAAAGCTGCAATTGACAAGTATGAGCAATGCATAATACATACATATATAACGTAAGCATACCATAAAGAAAAATGAACCCCCAACAAAAGCTGATCGACTGCTATTAAACTCTAAAGAGGGGTTTATCAGAGGGAAAATGGCAATTAAAATCAATCAAAATTCCATTTAATTGATTTTAATTATTTATTTACTGTATCGATTTATTACTTATTGTAATGGATTGGAAAATTTGAATATGAATTAGCTGAATATTTAAGAAAAATATTATGACTGCGAGAATAGGAAAAAAAAACATTTTTTGAATATTTACTTTCTTATAGAATGCAGATGAATTCATTTTTACTCAACGAAAATCAAAATTTAGTAGCTAATTAATCTGTCCTGTATCGACCACTTTAGTTCAGTGATTCGTATTAATTTAAGCACTTTTTTTTTAAAAAATTTAAATGCTTCAAGAATAATTAATTAGAAAAAGGCATAATTCTCTTCTTACCCTTAAATTCTTCAATAAAAAAACTACATTTTCAGCTATAACCAAGTGAAATAATTTTCTAAATATAATTCAAAGCATGAAAAATAAGGTACATAAACAGCTTGGAAATGGAACCAGCATTGAGATTCTCTTTAAGAAATATGGTGAAGCTTGACAAAAAGTCTACGAAGTGAAGTAATTCCGTAGAATACTTTCTAACTCTTTATGATTAAATTGCACTCAATTATACTTTATAAACGACATGTAAATACTATTTAATGTATATGTGTGGATGTGTGTGTGTGTGTGTGTGTGTGTGTGTGTGTGTGTGTGTGTGTGGCTCACTAGCGGCTGAGCTGTAAAGTTGTTGAACTCTGCCAGGTCGATCCGGGGTTCGAATCCGGATCGACGGGGATGGCTGTATTGGCGTTTTCGAGGTTTTCCCCACGTGTAACGTGCATAAGAGTCAGTTTTGCTTAGAAAGTTCTCCACGAGGCACCCTTATCCTTAGGCAAATAACCGTCGAATGCTTTGCTATAATCAAACAAACCAGACCAAACAATAGATATATAAATAAGTAGCTTAAAAACTGCTATATTTTATGTATACTCATTAAATAGTATTTCAGTATATATAATGATTAAAAGAAAGGAAAAGTCGGATCCTAACTGATTGTATATAATGTAATCCCTATGAAGGCCCTAACAATTCTTTCTCACTTAAAGTCGTAACCCAAAAAGAGAACAAATTAAACTTCAGATACGTATACAATGCTGAATCTAATACAAAAAATACAAAATATAAAAATAAATTATATATGTACGAAACCTAACTAACTATTTATATTGATATTACGTAAATATACGTATGGTAATGAACATTGTATAATAAAGATATTTTATACCTTTTTCTATATTTGGTTCCATTTATATATACCTATACATAGATATATATAATTTAAGGATTCCGTTTAAGGATTATAGTAGTAGTTAATACTACTACATATAAAACACAAAAGTGCATCAATAATGTATTTTTCAGTATTATTTAACTTCATTCTTAGGAATTTTCTGTAGTCTAGTTTGCGTTATTTTATTCATAAGTCTCAAATAAAAACAAGTATTGTTTATATGCCATTAAAAAATTAACCAAAAAGCAGCGACCACAATGTAATTGAGAAACAGTCCTTAGCCGTTAAAAGGTTGAAAGCCATTCGGTTATGACTATTATCTCACATACTCAGCTACTTCGCATACATAGAACATAGCATTCGAAATGAAAAACTCAATATTTACTACAAATTAATTCGTGTAACAAATATCTGTCTTTCTACACCTATGGCTTTAAAAAAAGATGTTATTTATCTTACAGTTTATCGTTAAGTAATACATTTTCATTGTACAAAATTGCATTCATTCGAAGAACAATTTGTATTTTCCTGTGGATAAAACTGAAAGTAGAGAAGTTAGATGTTTAAACAACCCCCGCATTTTCTCAAGATCCCTAGCGAGATTGTCCGCACCTTGTCAGCTCTCCCCCTGAAAAAAAGGGATTGTAAATTTATGACCTGACCGCAAATGAGGGTATTTCGGGTGACCACCTAGGAACTCCCCTTGCTCCGCCCACCTCGTATTTCTACTCGTCCATTGGCGTGCCGCTGCTCGGATTGCGGATTGTCATCGACGGCTCGTGCATCTTTTTTGGTAACTATTTTCTCATCCTAGGAACTCTCCCACTTTTAAGAACTGTGGACTGATTTTTGTTATGTTTTTCTACACGAGTTATGCGCATATGTGTTCGAAAATCGTCAAAAGTTTATCAGTGTGCGATAGCGCAACCGCGCGGGAGCCCACTTACGCGAACTGCGTTCGCCTGAGTCGTCTGATCGTTTTTCTTATCGTCGTTAATTTTAGGCTCTTCAACTAAATAATTTTCATCTATTTGTATCTCTAGTGAATAAATACGCTGAACGGGCCTTATAAAAATTCCATTCTGAGGTTTTAGTTTAACTGACCCTGGTGTGATAGCGCTCCATACTTTGCCATCCGACCAGGAATTTTCTCTATAATTTTACCCAAAGGCTAATACAAGCGTTTTCGGAAATCATCCCCTATTAAGACTATCTCCCAATTTGAGGCAACCGAGTTACTTTATTTTTTTGGTTCTTTCATTATTAATTGCTCCAAATATACTTTTCGGAAACGGTTCCTTAACTCTTTAAGAAGTTTTTCGCGGTATTTAATTCTTCTCAGAAAATGTTGAGAGTCAAAGTTATCTAAATCTGCTACATCCGAAGTACAATTGTCAATTAAAAACATTGACGGAGTTAAAGAGATGGCATCTTCAGAGCTCTCCGAATCGCAAATTAAGGTTTCCAGTTCTTCATAAGATAAAACCAATTTTCCCAAAGAGCGTCTTAAAAGTTCTTTAACCATGCGAACTAGTCTTTCCCACCAGGAGGCTGTTGGTGGATTGAATTTCCATACTATTTTCTTTATTTTGGCCTCATTCTCTATTATGTCCCAGTTAAGTTTAGACATTTCGTTACAAGTTCCTCGGAAGTTGTTATATATCTAACTGAGGGTGCTGCGATCTCCCACGCTGGCGGTCGCACTTTTGTAGCGCTCCGGAAAAAACACATACTTTTGCAATAAATTCACATCTCCTGGAGTAAATATACTTTTTTTCCTTTTCAGAATTATCTTTTGCGTGGCAGAGAAGTTTTTACCCCGATGATTGTTGGCTGTTATACCTTACAACAGTGGATTTTATAGATCTGGAGTGATATCGGCACCAAGCCCGGTGATTTTATCCTTTTATTTGTGTGAATTTCTTCATATGCCACACCCAAGAAACGGGACCTCCTGATCAGTAACGCATGATTCATCGGTTCCCCTTCCAGGCCCCTCTATACGCCTGACACTAGAAGTCAGGAATTTCTTGTGGGACAGGAGAGGTATATGGGCGATGTATACAACAATACAATCCCCGCCCTAATTTCTCGCATAAGTTGCTAGTTTTCTTTTCCTTTCCCTTTTTTTTTAAAGTTTATTTCAGGTTTCACTTCCTTAGTGTTCTTGAGTTGTAGACGACATATTCATCAGATGATTGCTGCTAGGATTCCTTTTTTCGAAATTGTAGTCACCTCATATGACAACAACAAGGTACAAAAATTTTCTCAAATCTCCCCCTTTTATTATTATTTTCATTATTATTACTGTTATTACTATTATTATCATCGATCTCATCCCTGTAGTGTCTATCGTTGACTCGGTATCTTTTTTTTCCTTCCCCCTCCAATGTCTTCATTAAATGGATTACTCACTTTCTGAAAAAAAATTATAATAAAAATAATATTGGTTATGGTTTTTGGTATGTATTATTTCCCTTCTCTGATGTATCCGCTTGTTATTGTTATTATTAATAAATTGTATTATTATTATTGGTTTTTTTAGTCATTGTGATAAATTGTAAATTTTGGTGGTAATTACTATAATAACTATTAATGATGTTTGATATTAATAAAAACTACTGAGAGCAATTCTAAATTTTCTCTCTAGCTTCTACTTCTTGCGTACCCTTCCCCACAAAAATTATTAAACTAGCTTTCATTTATTCTTCCTGCCGATAGATGGCGCATTTTGTTAAGACGTCCATATCCCAGCTGGGTATCATCAGCCCCGCCTAAAAGGGCTATGCTCTCAATGCACTCTATTTGATTTTTCTATCTCGTTAGTCCAGAGTCTGGTCCGAGCAGTCGCACGTGAAGGTTCTCTTAGCACAGCTGTCGGTTTTACCAAGTCGATTTGATTTTTCTGCCACTATCAGTCGTTAGCACATAAAAGGTTGCTCACCGGTCTTAAGTGACACAAGAGTAGTAAAAAGGCCTTGATGCGATTTTACTGATTTTCAATTTTCAGACGCAGTTACGTAGGCCGTCTGATCGTTACGCTGCAATTATTCGTGCATTTATTTATCTTGGTAAATTATCCTCATTGTGATACCTACTTGCAAGATGGCTACTTTCATCCAGCAACTGGTCTCTGAGTACGGCAGATTATCTGATCTCGAAAAAGAAATGAGACTCTCACCCCTGCTGATGAATTTGCCTACCGTGTCCTAACAAAAATGATGTTCATCTCCACGGAAACACCCACCCTGAACCCAAGAGATTTTCCACCACTTACGGAGGAAACACCAAAATCTGAGGCAATGGATTCAACTGACTTCACCCAAATGAGATTTAAAAGATTACGCAGTCCCAACAATGAGAATCTGGAACCACCTGAAAACCTGCATCACAACAAATTCTCCGCATTAGAAGATGATGTGGAAGACTCCAACTGCCCCACGACAAACGACCTTTCTGCCAAATAACAGGCTAAAAAGCAAAACAACAAATCCAAGTCTAAAACACCAAAATTATCTGAAAGTACTACTAAAGTTCTTTCCATCGGAGCCATGCAACCACCTAAATCTCAGGAAACGATCTCTGGAACGCCTAAATCACAGGAAGCTATCCTCACACCAAACCCCCAGGCAGCAGCCAATGAAACCAATACCCCAACCTGCAGTGTACTTCCGACCAATGAGGAACCTCCGGAAGAAGTGCTCAGCGGTTCCGCAGACACGGAGGGATTCCAATATCCCAGGAGAAATACAAAAATTCCTCCGATTATGGTTCAGGACACTAACATCACCTGGAAAAAACTTAATGATCTCCTTGAAAAAGAAAAAAAGGACTTTAAAGCAAAAATGAAAAGAGACTATGACTTTGAAATAAAAGTTTTCAGTAGTGATATGCACAAGCAGATCACCGCCTTACTGGATAAAAAAGAAATCAAGTATTACACGCATATGCTTCCGGATGAGAAAATGCTGAAGGTTGTTATCCGTAGCATTCCTTCATATACTCCTCCAACAGAGGTTGGTGAAGCCCTTGTGAACCTTGGGTACACGATTAATAAGGTTGTTCAAATTACAAGAAAGTGATGTACAGAAATTTTAAAGAAGATGCCTCTATATCTCGTCATTCTGCCTAAAAGCGACAAAGCCAAAACCGTTCACGAACTAGAATACCTGATGAGACTTCGTGTCACAGTCGAGACCTACAGGGGCAGACGAGGCCCCACTCAATTTTATCGCTGTCAAAACTTTCACTATGCTCAAGCACAGTGTCACCTCCCTCTGCGGTGTGTAAAGTGCATGTTCAAATTGGAACCATGACAAGCCAAATCTACCGGGACGTCATTCTGGAATAACATGTACGTTTGTTTCGGGGCGCCATGGGCGCACAATTTGTGTTTATGGATGACAACGCCCGTCCTCACCGTGCAAACATCGTAAGCGAATGCCTTCAATAGGAGGATATCACCCGTATGGACTGGCCAGCATTCTCACCGGACTTGAATCCAGTACAGCACGTGTGGGACATGCTTGGCCGACGAGTTGCAGCCCGTCAACTTCCTCCTACATGTCTATCGAACTTCGGAGGGCATTGCTTTTTGAGTGGTGTAATATCCCCCAAGATCAGATCGATAATTTGATACTCAGCATGCCTAGGCTTTTTACGGACTATATTGCATCGTCTGAGAGACATACAATGTATTAACAATTATACCAACCATGTAATATTGTTTTTTTGTAAATAGGTTTTTTTTGGAATTTGCTCCAGGGAGAAAAAGTCGCTAATTTTTTTAATAATATCAAACATATAGCATCTTTTTTTGCTCTTTACTTTTTGTTTAATAAATAAGCTTTACAAATAAGTCAAATTTGTTTTGCTTCTAACTCTTCCTTTGCCTGATTTTGCATTATCCTTAATTTATGGATATGAGTGTAAAAAATACAACCCATGTGCAAAAATAGAGCAAGTTTATCTTAAAAGTTCTCCTCGAATACATATTTTTTCTTGGTCTTTACATGATTTTCTGTATTTATCACTTAAGTTCATTGTGTATCTATCTTTCATGTAATTTGTGAAGTATTCCTGTTTGAATACTTGCATTTGAATTTGTTTAACTGATTGTAAAGTACATGTATATTTTGATCAATGCGTGGGGAAATGAGGAACTGCAGCACAGCGTGTTCTAAGCATTCCATATTGCATCTTTTCTTAAGAGTACAGTCGGTTAAAAGAGAAATGCTTTTCGTACTTTGTGAAATGTATTTTATTTACTTATTATGTGTCATGCTCATGATAAATAAAAACAGGTGAGCAGGATTGTATGCCTCAAATGTTTAATTAAAATAATGCTTTTTCCGAAAAATGTGGTCTTTCTTATGATAAGTCATATTAAAATGCGTTAAAATTTTTAAAGTTGATGACTATAGTAGATCATTATATGGAGTTTCTGTCATTATGACCTATTATGTACAATTATTTTTGTGTAATTTGATTTGCTATCTATGAGAAGTTAAACGTCAAAAAAACCTGTAAAAGTTCATTATTAAGCAATGCCAGTTTGAAATTTCTATCTTAAAATGACTGTGTTAGGTCTTTTAAGTTAATTACTATGTTGGATCATTATTTGGAAGTCTACTCAATATTTCGTGTAATGTATCATAACTATGTAGGAGTTATTTGTCAGGTATGATAAATTAAATTTCGTTCTCAAAAGGCTGTAAGTGTTCAGTAAGTTTGCTAAATAAATTATTGACAATATGAAATATAGGTACCTTTCAGTTAAGTTACAATGAATACGTTAAAAATATTCCAAGTTAACAAATTTTTATATTCCAAGTTGGGAAAAAGGCGATAAAGTTTCATTTCCATGCCTGAATATTAATACCATGTGTATTATAGACTTTAAGTTTTCCTACACAAAATGAGACTATAATTCAAATTTAAAATAATACTTTACAATGTGGATATTCCTCTATGTAGTTAAAAATAACTAAATCTTCTGTACCTTGTTAAGAGAGTAAGGCTGTGATAAGTTCAAATAGAGTAGTGTTTGTAAAGTTCTGCGATAAACGGTGGAATCATATTGTTACGAAATGTACAAGCGCGGTAAGATGGCTTCCCCGCAAAGCAGTTTTAGCGTTGCCATAAAATGGTAAGGGAAATCATGGTTGCCACATTTGGCGAAAAATCGCCCGTTTGGCGATATTTGGCTATATATCATGGACGGTTGGAGAACCTTCTGGAACGAAGTCTTACGAGTTTAACCCAGAATGTTATCGAAAACCAGCCAAAAGCTTTATAAACTCTGCTGGTACGCGGAAAGTTAGTCAGTATCGAGTTGGTGTCTCGTATAGCGAGTCAATCCCTGCAGAGTAGATCGAGTTGACAGCCGGTACCGAGTGGAAAAATCTCGTAGTGTATCGTGGTTAGTGCATCGTCGAGAGAGCGTGTTGAGCTCCGGGAACGACTGAATCAAAGAGTCGGCAGCTGTGCTCTGTGTGTCATCGAGTGCATCGCGAGTTGTAGCGTGGAGAGTCTCGAGAGTACGGGGAGTTCCGAGAACGACCAAGCAGAGTCGGGAGCTGTACTCTAGTGCTTTGTCGTGAAGCTGTTTCCACCGTGATAGCCTGATAACCTGGAGGCTGTGTCGCTGATCGTGTCACTGTGTTTATAGTAGTTCATCGACGAATGTAAAAACGTGTTTTTAGCTTTCCTGATTAATATTGGTAAATAAAGTCTGTTTCGATACTTCATCAAGTGTCGTCGTTATTCACTCCAAATCCACACGAACCCCGTATGAACGTGAAGGACGAAAATAACGTAACAACTGGTTACAGAAAAAAGAAAACCGCAACAATATTAAGAATCCGAGAGATGTTTTTGCATGAAAGAAAAACCAAGGTTCAGTGTATGTTTGGTGATTTAAGTATACCAGATATTTTTGTAAAATATTTCAAAGAGTTAGCAAAATTTGTGTTACTAGTATAAATGAATCTTACTGAATAAAAGGGAGTACTCGAATATATATACGTATAAATGTTGTATACGTATAAATAAATGTCTGTAGAGTAATTTAATAAGAAATGAAGTACTATTGGTACGTATCTAAACTTAATTGGGTAGAAATGTTTCATGCATTGGTTTGAGTGGGCTTCATACCATGAAAATTTATTGCTCCTTATAAGATTTGTTTAAAGTCAGTAGGTCGTACAATAAAGAAACATGTGTAAGTCTGTATTTATTTTGGGGTAAAGGAATCAGAAATACAGCATGAATATGTTTTATAAGTTAAACATAAGAGTAAATGTGTAAATGGAAAGTGTAAAAATTACATTTGTCAGACATAGTTTGGTGAATCCTTTGAATACAAGTAAAACATGTAAAAGAGAATCAGCGAAGTTTTGTATAGTTGGCCAAAAAGTTAATACACTCATTAATAGTTAGTACAATACATTAGAAGGACAAGTTCTGAGTATCTCCAACTTAGTAGTAAAAAAGTAAGAAATGTAGTATTCCAGTTAAACTATATAGAATGAACATTGTGCATACTGGTTTAAAGTTACAGAAAATATTATCTAGTAAAGTTATATGCATGTAAATTTCAGCTTAAAATTTCAAAGACAGAGAAATGTAGGTCAGTTTATTTTTGGAGAAATGGAAATGTAACATCATATTGTATTTAAAACAAGGGGAAAATGTTAAAGGTAAAATAAAAATGTAACAAAAAAAATTTTTAAAGGAAAGGGGAAAAAATGAAATTTACTTTTGGAAGTAAAATGTATAAGGCAAAAAACTAAAAGCTGCATTTGTGTAAATGCACTAAAAAAAAAATTTAAAACTTATGAAACTAAATATTACTTTTGTAAAAACATAAAGTTAACAATGTAGTAACACCTTTTTTAAAAATAAAAAGCGAAAAGGAAAAATTAAATTTGTAAAAATAAATATTACTTTTGTAAAATCAAAAAAAAATTTAAACAAAAAATTAAAATAAAGTAAAGTAAAAATACGAAAAGGAATAAATTTTGGAAAACTTTTGAAAATAAAAAAGTGAAAAGGAAAAATTCAATTCGTAAAAATAAATATTACTTTTGTAAAACCAAAAAGAAAGTTAAATATTAAAAAAAAAATAAAGTAAAAATACGAAAAGGAATAAATTTAAGGGGGGGGGAACTTTTGCATAGTAAAAAGAAAATGTAAATTCACTTTTGTAGAAATAAACGTCAATTTGCGAAAGTTAAAAATAAAATTTATGTTTGGGAAAGGAAAAACATATTAAATCAAAAATTAATAAATTAACTAATAACATAAAAAATAGTAAGAATGAGATGAAAAATGAAAACAATTAAAAATATCTTAAAAATAAAATAAATTAAACTGTGGGATAATCTAACATTTAAAACAGCAATGAATAAAGTAATGATTAAGAAGCCAAAAGAAATCCTAGGCGTCGTGGAAAAACAAATGTGTGAGGCGGTTTTCATGTCAAAGCGCATGCGCAGACTTTCAAACTCATGACATCAATGGTGCAAATAAGGGACAAAGAGGGTTTCAAATAGCAAGATTTAAGAGATAAAGCAAAGCTTTGTGGTTAAAACTCAGGTTCCTATGCAAGAGATGGCGGGTTCGAATCTCATTCGTGGAGATTATTTTTAAAATTCAGGAAAAATAATATTATATTCAATAAAAATTAATTAAAGGTAAAAACTAAATAACGATGTACTAAATAATTAAAATACTTATTAAAAAGAGTAAATAAATTAATGAAATACTAAATAATTAAAAATAATTAATCACGTGTTAAATAATTAAAAGCAATTAATAATCAAGTATTTAAATATTCAATTAAAACTAATGTCATTTCAAGCATGTAGTTCATGAAATCATTGCCACATAACCGAAGAAATTGTCGTTGCCAAAAAAACGGAAAAAATCGTCGTTGCCACACAATAAAAACTTTCAAAATATAATATCGTTGCCACAAAATAAAAACAAATTTTTGATGACATCATTCCAACGCATCACTTCCTGAGAAATCCCAAGATGGTGCTGGTGTCGTCACTTCCGGTTTCGGGCCCCTTTTCTGTGACGTCACTTCCGCTGCCCGAGTACGGTGGCTTACTACTGGTAGCGATCAGAATCTGTCTTTAATCACTTTAATTTCATGCCGAAACTGAACATTATAAAAAGCATCCAGATCAAAAATTGCGGGGGACCCTCTAACAGGGTGATAAGTCGGGACAGTAGGAGCTATGATCTGTTCATGGGAGGCCTGAGCCATGAATTTAACTTAATGCAAAACCTGTCCCTATTAGGACAAAACCATGCGGTATGGCGTGAATTTAGATCACCGGCAATGATTAGGTGATTTGAAATTGCTAGAAGTTTATCAAAGCCACTGGCAGGAAAAGCATTCCTCCCACGAGCTGATCCTTGTGGAGGAAGGTACGCCGAAACAATAATGAGGGGAGGAGAATTTTGAATAAAAATTTGAATAATCCAGTGTTCGCTTCCAAATGTTCCAAATCAGGGGTATCAGGTGATGCTTAATCGAACGTTTCACATACGTTCCAGGTACCAACACTTGTTTGTCTGCCATATGACACCCTGTCAGTCGAGTAAATGTCATAATTCCCACATCTGGGAGTTCGCTCTGGGATAAAGTGAGTCTCTTGGACTAAAAACACGTCAAGATAGTGCTCTGCTATAAAATCCCGCATTTCATGGATTTTAATGTACAAGCCATTTACATTACATGTACTACAAATTGATAAAGGTCTTTTGGCAATATAACTTTGTTCACGTTGTGAGTTGAATTTTAGGCCGTTGGTGGTAGGTTCTGCAATGATAACAGGAGACATACACCGAAAGATTAGCCGAATAAGTCTGAGAGCTCACTATAGCTTTCATAAAGCTCTCATTAAGGCATTGCTTGCCTAAGCTTAGGCATATCCTTTTTGAAAGCTAGTAGCAGAATATGCTTGTCTACCACAGGGTCGCGGGAGATGTCAGGCATTTTAGAGTGGAGGAGAAAATAATCTTCCGAGTCGGCACTCTCTGCTGAGGTGACTGTTGTGGTTACAATCTTTGCTTTTTGCTGGAACCGGCAGTGTTGGATGTCTGGAATCACATCCGAGCTCCCTAATTTCATTCCCTATCGCCGCTGCATAACTCAGCGAGTTAACACCGCTGGGGCAAGCATGTGTCGGACGTCTTGGAACAGCGTTTGCCGGGGAAGTCAAAATGTCCTGAGTTGGAGCTGCCAGGGCAGCGGCCCTATGCTTAGGCGTGGTTTTCTTGCCACGAGACCATTTATTTCTTGGGAAACGAGGACAAGATCTATATAACTGGCTGGATGATCGCCTCCACACTTGCAACAATTAGCAGGAATATCCATAGTACACTGGTATATTCTGAGGCCCAGTGCGGTCCAGAGCATCGCACACAACGGATTGATAAGATGCAGACTTCCGATGAATGGAAGAACCCCTGACACCGAAAGCATTGAGTAGGCAGCGATAACGCTCAGTGCTGACCTCTGTGTTTCACATGTCGTGGACAGCAAACAGATGGTCATTGAAGGGGTGAGGGAGTACTTCTAAATATAAAAGTGGCATTGGATGTTTGGAACGTGGCTGAGTCAGCCGAATGGACCGATGCACTTTAAAGCCTATCGACTCGACTTCATCTTTAACGTCCTCGATTTTTGTTTCATCCGGGAGGCCTCTAAATTCAATTTTGATTGGCCGGTTTTGCTGTAGGTCTAGTCTTATATTGGATGTCAGCCTTTTTCATCCAGCTGGTAACCTCCCGGAACTCAAGTTCGGTTTGAACAAACAATTTTAGGTAGGGACCAGTGAGTCTGCTTTTAATAATCGCGGAAATCTCATGTAAAAATGACATTTGCGTCTTCCACTGCTTGCTTGATTTTACGCGAATAACGGGAATATTATTTGGTTACTACGGAGGGGAAGTCGTTCCTCACATGCTCGCTAGAATCATTACTCGTTTACATCGCTAGAATCATTACTCTGTTTACTTCCTGATTGCAAGGGAAAACCGGAACCTCAGCGTTGGAATTTGGCTCTTTGTCAGTAAAGACTCTTATTGCCTCGAACTTGTTTCCACTAGGTTTTCACCTTTGACCTTTAGCCAGTAGCAGGATTCACCTTTGATCTTTCACCAGATGCTTTGATTTGATATTTAGCGGACATATTGGATACATTTACATTACTAACATTTGAAGTTACATTTCACAATCATTTACAATTTCAGTATTCTTTATTTAGGTCAATAATCAGAGGATTACCTTGCTTCCTGGAAGCTGAGGTAATAAATCTTTCGTTATCAATTTGCTGGCCTTTTGCGCTTTCGCGCGGAATTTGGCTTACCAACAGAAATATTCTGTTTAGTTGTTAGTTATTCAGTTGAAACGCTTTAGCTAATCTTTCTTTCTCAATAACATTTAGAAAATTATCCCTGGTTGGGAAAAGGTGGAATATCTGAACGTCAAGGTCATTTGCAATCTCGTTTATCTTAAAGAAAAGAGTTTTACCAGCACGGTCGAGTTGCTCGAAGGCGGCGGCATTCAGTGGCATTGAGGCCCGCTTCATCCATCGCTTTGGTCGTTGTATCTCCTCATAGTGTTGCTTCAGTTCGTAGAACATCACACTTAATCTAGATGTGTCGCCACATTACCCAGGGGGAACTTCATCCTGTTTTTGATCGTTAATAACATCAATTTTGACCAAAATATCCATTGAAATTTCGTTCAATCAAAAAATTTCGTCGAATTTGGTGGAGTCGGTGGAAGCGTGTCTGCGACACGTCCGACCTCGTTTGCATCCATCCTCGAAATCCACCATAGAAAGACATTTCCGATCTAAAGCAAGTTAGCCCTGTCTGTAATTTCTAAAATGCCTAGTAATATTCATTTTTACCCCAAAATTTCATAAAAAGTAAATTGTATGAACATCTGGGAATTTTTTAAACGGTATTTCTAAAGCCCCCACAGGAAAAGCCTTCTGCAACATTTGAAATCTGCATATTACAGATTGGGTGATTAAGTTTACCAACTTTGGCAACCAAATACGGCACCTGTTTTAACAAGAAGATATTGTTATCAGTATATCATAAATTAAATGCATTTTGAATTACATCAATTAGACATACTGTCAAAAAGCAAAAGAAGTGATTTTAATCTTTCAGTTTGGTAGCAGTTATAGATTGATTTAATTTAGAAAAGTAAATAAAAGATCCAGTGCTTTACCAAATAGATACACTTTTGGCTTCTACACTGCAGATTCTCGTTCAATTCCGATAGTCATTTACCATTCTCATGACAGCAAAGCAATGATGGTGCAGTTATGACCTCTTATCAAGAAAAGGTACCCTGAGACAGTGATTGCAAAGAAGTCTAACACAAGGCTGTACAACATATATGCAAGAACACATGGAAGATGAAATATAAATCTATTTATTTTGTAGCTAATAAATGTTAGCAAAACTGAATGAAAATAATAGTAACAAAACTGTGGAAAGACATTCTAACATCAATAATTTAAATGAAGAATACATCATCAATTCAGATTCTTAATCATACTGCAGGAGACAGAAACAGCAGGTCCTGAACATTTTAAACGCATAATACTAGTTTATAGATCCTGAATCATAATATTATTTTAGATATCTAAAACATGATGTGCACACAGAAAATTGAATGATAGTGGAGATATATAAAATATGAGAATGAAAAATATCATAGAACCACGTGTCACTATTTGCAGTTGCTCTATCAGAGTTTCTTCATTGATAACAAAAAGAAGATAGCACCAGAAAATGTTTTTCTTTTGCATTTGAAATATTGTCAAAAGCTGTTATCCACAAAAAAGCTCTTATTATCAAATAGACAAGTTGAAAATACCCATTGACCACTTGAAGGTAACAGGGCTTTATTAATAGTGATAACACATGTTAAACTATTTAATATGTAAAAGTAATAACTATAGGAACTTCTCATATCCAGATACTTTCACAAGACCAGTATGAACATCTCTTCGTTGTATAGTTTTCAGCCATATTGTTACGTTTTTTTCTGACGCCAGTTGTTACGTTATTTTCTTCTTTCACATTCGTACGGGGTTCGTAGATTTGGAGTGAATAACGACGACACTTTATTTACTAATATTAATCAGGACAGCACCAAAAAACTTTTACAGTCATCGATGAACTACTATAAATACGCTGACACGATTAGCGACACAGCCTCCACGTTATCAAGCTATCACGGTGGAAACAGCTTCACGGCAAAGCACTAGAGTACAGCTCCCGACTCTGCTTGGTCGTTCTCGGAACTTCCCGTACTCTCGAGACTCTCCACGCTACAACTCGCGATGTACTCGACGACACACAGAGTACAGCTCTCGACTCTTCGGTTCAGTCGTCCCCGGAGCTCAACACGCTCTCTCGACGATGTCCTAACCGCGATACACTACGAGACTGTTTCGGTGCACTCGACGACCCACTCGGCACTCGCTGCCTGGCTGTCAACTCGATCGACTCCGCAGGGATTGACTCGCTAGACGAGACACCAACTCGATACTAACTCTCCGCGTACCAGCAGGGTTTACATCCCCCATAGCACAAAACATCCTCAGGATGTCCTATTTAAGTCGCAATATCCCGGGACATACTTAGGATGTCCTGAGGATGTTGATTCTCAGATATCCTGAGGACATCGTAATTTAACATCCTGAGAATGTCTTAAGTCGCTATGTCCCGGGATATGAGAGCATGTCCTGAGGATGTTGATTCTCAGATGTCCTGAGGACTTCACCAATTTCACATCCTGAGGACATTCATACTGCATTGTCCAGAGGACTTCGGTTGTCAAACATTCTGAGGATATTTGTTCTCAAATTTACCTGTTTTAGTTTTTTAACATTGCACATCTGAAACTTGCACATTATTTAATTTTCATATGTATTTTACTAAGTTGTTTCTAAATGCTGTACATTAAAAATATTGATATGATTGATAATTTATTCTTGTTATTTTGTTATTAATTTTAACTGCTATTTTTTCTGACGTTTTTAAAAATTATTTAGTCATGAAAAGATTTTTTTCAATGGATTAGCATTTTCTAGAATATTTTCTAAATTCCAAATAACATATATTTTTTATAAAAAAACGCATAAATTACTTACAGATTACAAACCCTACTATAAATACAGGTAAAATTGGAAATTTTTTTTTAAGTACGGAAACGAATTTTTTTTTAATTAGGCTGTAGAGACATTAGGTATTTTTTTGGAAGCAGGAAAGATGAAAAATTAGCAACTGCCTTTGCCGGGAATCGAACCACGAACTTCTGGAATACCGGCCCAGAGTGCAGAACCAGTACACCACAAAGGCACACTAGGAAAGCGGGAAAAATACCTTATATTACTCCCCTTTTTAAAGAGAGACTTTTTTTTTTTTTAAAGAGGCACCCAATCTCTAAATTCTAAGTGTGGATATATCTCTTCCAACACCCTTTTAGTTCGGGCGCTACTGTAGAGACATTAGGATTTTTAGGGGTGCCGGAGAGATGAAAAATTAGCAACCGCCTTCGCCGGGAATCGAACCACGGACCTCTAAATTACCGGGCCAGGGGGCAGAACCACTACACCACGAAGGCACTCTAGGAAAGTGGGAGAAATACCTTATAAGAGGGAAAAATTTTCCCCTAATTCCAGGACTGAAAATGTTTTTCAATCGCGCGATCTGTTATTGATATTGAATTACAGTCGTGCGATAATTTCACAGTAAAAATAATTCTCTGATGACTATCCAAGATTCTAGCTTTGGTCTTATATAGACATGGTCGTCTTAGAGAAATAATGCTTAATATCAATATTTATTTATAATCTTAGAACTATTGGTCACTTTCAGAAGTTGTCGTTTGAGAGGCGATATTCTATATATTTATTTACTGATACTCTCGGAATCCAAAATTTGTTTATATTCTCAGAAATATTGGATAGAAAGGTGGTCGTCACATACATGCAAAATTTTACAGTTCATTAAAAATGAATTCAGCATTATTTAACTATTTCCCTATTAATTAATTAATTAGATAAAGAAAAAAATAGGAAATAGTACTGTTTATTACGGAATAATGTAGGAAGTTCTACAGAACTATATTCTTTCGCGTCATTACACATTGTATCCGGCAAACTACTAGTTCCTCGTATTCTTCCGCGAATCCGTAAACGTCCGTCTGATTTGAAACGAAATCCAAGATGGCTGCGCTATGAGGTTTACTTCTTCTATGGATATTTTTTGTTGCATGAAAGGTAAGTTCATTTGCAATACTTGTATGTTTACGTTTTTTGCTTTTCGAATTTAGGGTTTTCATCAGCAGAGAACCCGTTGGCGCTTCGGGAAAGAACCCTTTGGCGCAGTTGCAGTTTTACTCGCCAATGAGCCGAGCCGTAAGCGTGATATTTTGTAAACGTGGTTTTTAGTGATGTAAATTCAAGTTAGCAGACAATGGTAGTAAAAATTCACAGATAATAAGTATGTAGATATGAAACTAACAGGTTAAACGTGATATACGAAAATAAATTTCTATTAAATTCAAGTTAGCACAGAAAACAATGTATTAAACATAACGGGAAGTAAAAATTCATTTAAAAAATAACAATTAGTATTCTTATACTAACGTTTACAACATGCTTATATGTATTTTCTCTAATTCATATAGAATACTAATATTTCTATTACAAATGTCTTTTTTCACTATTAAGTACTTTGCCTGTTGATTGATGTATTTCGGTAAGAGCCATGCCCATGTAATAAATTAACGAATGCATGACCTTTAATATATCCATTTTACATAGTTTTAAGTTTTTTTTTTTTTTTTTCAAGTTACTTGCATACAGCTTAAAGCATTTTACGTTGAAACAAATACCTATCCTTTTTCATAATATATTTCACAATACAAATAACCTTCAACAGTAAACAAATTTTCTTCAGTAGCATTTTTAATAAAACTAGAACTTTATACATTTTAAAATTATTATAGGGGTTGGAAACCTCATGGTTCTGCGTGCTTACAGCTGTTAATAATTAAGAACATAACGTGAACAGCCATGTTACAAATTAGCATTCACCCCTCCCGCCATAATTTCTTCCTTTGATCCCGAACTGACGACCCGAGAACCGGCATCTTTCGACGAAAACTTCTTTAATTATGCGAAAATATTTCTATCTATTCGTTGTTAAAAAATTCAGAAAAAATAATAATAAATAAGAGAAAAATAATATAAATCTCCAAATGCGAACAACGACAAGCTTCGCATAAGCGAATAGGATGGATTAGCTAGGTTACCAGGTTTGAACTATTATCGCCAAAGTTGGCGATGTTTACATTTACCGGGTTCTCTGCGGAAGTGCTTCCCGAATTTATTTATTTATGTCATTTTGACAGTTAAATGTGTTAGCTATCACAGCTTTATGAATTGTTACCATTCTGTCTTGAATTACGTGTATATCACAAAGTCTGGCTGTCTTTTCAAATATCTAATTTGCCCTGCTATCCAAATGTTTATGACTGAATTTTTTTTAGTCTAGTTTATGCATTCAGTTTCAAAAAAATATGTGTGGTCAGATTGCTTATTATTTTATTGCAGCAATAAATTTATGTTAAATAGTTTGAACAATTGCATAAAAATAAGAGTTTGCATTGTTTTGTCCAAAATATGTATGGTTGAAACATTATCTTAATTTAGTTTGTAATTCAATTTTAAAACATGGAGAATTAGAAGTTTTTTGGGGGGTTCTGTTCTATTATTGGGACCAGAATCGGAAATGTATGAACCTGTGTTTGTAATGTATGTGCATAGATGTGTATATGTAGACACACACACATACAAATATACAAGCATACATAAATACATTTCTGAACCCGGTCCTGATAACAGAACAGTACCTTTTTTTTAATCTTTTTTGAATATTTTATAAAAGGATTAAGTATTTTTCAAACTGCATATCATTTTAAGATTTGACTTGCAGGAAGACAAAATATGGTTATTCAATCAAATGCTTATGATTGCTTTTAACATTTTCTCATAAATATTGTTTGCATTTTTATTGTATTTTAGATACTTTAGTTATATAAAGTGAACATGAGAATATTAGGAAAGCTGAAGAATCTGAAAAGCTACCATAATACATGTATTATTTCATGCAGCCCATTGTTTTAGAAACCAATGCACCATTATTATATGCTGGCTTATTTTATAGTTATATGCAGTTTAATTTTATGTTCAGGTTACTGTAGTATTGTCATTATAATAAAAGTATTGATGGTGCTACTTTGGTAGACGGTTGCACGGATTTTTGGCGATTTACGTTGGCGCAATTGTTGGCGCGATTTCTACAAACGTCAGCCATCTTGAAAAACGCTGTTTTTACGCATAGTAAAGTATTCGAAACTTAAAAAAAAAAAATAAATATCGTTAGAAATAATGGATTAATTTTTTTGTTGAAAATGTCGTTTTTTAAGATGGCAGGCAAGTGTAAATAAATACATTTACTATGAGTATAAAATACTAAAGTAAGGTTATTATTACTTTCATATAGCAAAGAAGAGAATAAAAACACCGCTATAAAAACATCGTGCCAACGTTTAATTAGATTAAAATATTGCTGAAATTGAATATCGAAATAAAACACATCATCCAACATTTAAAAGAATTAGAATATTATTAAATTTAAATACTTTAAAATACGTTATATAGAATATAATATATATATATATATATATATATATATATAGAATATTATATAGAATAAATACATTTACTACGAGTATAAAATACTAAAGAAAGGTTAAATTATTACTTTCATGTAGCATAGAAATAGAAGAAAAATACCACTATAAAAACATTGCGCCAACGTTTAATTGGATTAAAATATTACGTAAATTGAATATCGAATTAAAAACCATCATACCAACGTTTAAAAGAATTAAAATATTACTTAAATTAAATACTTTAAAATAAGTAAATAAGAACGCTTCGTACACTAGAGCTAAAATGACAGCAATTAGTTTATTGTCGGTAAAAAAGGAGGAATGTCTAATAATTTTCTTACCGTTACAGCGGTTATTTCTTCCAACATGACCACAATATCATATACGGCCGTCTCAGAATCGGCTCTTCTAACGGTCTTCATCTGTGATCTACATTTTCGCACTTCATTGAAGAAACAATTAGCGACGTTTCCTCCAAAAATTTAAAATAAATTTTCTCTGACCCTTGTAAGAATTTATAAATAAATCTTTGATTAGGAAAGCCATGCTGGCGAAAATAAGGTCTCAAAGGACCAATTTTTGATTCCGAAACCAAAAATTCTTGGTACTTATCAAAAACAACATTAATCTTTGAAGGAGACATTTTTGAAGGAATTCGAAGATATGAATTAAATTTTAAAATAGCGCGGTAATGCACAAATTTTCAGCAACCTATCAGGGAGCTGATTACAGCTCATTAATACACAAATATTCTATAACCAATCAGAGAGCTGATTACATCACGCCTAGAATTAAAATTATTTAAGTAATCATACATAATAAAATCATTTTAAAAAAGAAATGCAAAATTAAATTGTATTTTAATATTTAACAGCCACGAATAATGTTTAAAACATTAGATTAAATTTATAGATATTAAAACCAATTACTTTTAAAGTAAGGTTACGTCACTGATTACATCATCCACAGCATAAAATTTCATAAAATATGATAAAGAATAAAATTTTTATTTCAAATAAAAATGCAAAATTAAATTGATTTTTAATATTTAGAAGCCATAAAAAATATTTAAAACACGGAATTTATGCATAATAACACGCATTATTTTTTAAATAAAATGTCAACAAAGTATCAGTTACCATAAATAACTTATCCAGCAATGGGTTTACCATAAGTCTTATTACTCGCCAAAAGAAAAATTGCCAAAAACTCGCCAAAATCCGTGCAACCGTCTACCAAAGTAGCACCGTATTGATAATTTTTGTTGAATCTTGCAAGTTGTCCAACATTCAGAATTATTACAGCCAAATTTTACTGATAGGTTTCTTTTGAGTTGACATAATCTGTCTGATAAATAAAATAAACTGGTGTTTAAATTATATGCATTTTTCTTAATAATTCATTGAAAGTGAGATGGAAATATAAATGCTATCCAGAAAAGTGAATTCTTTTTGCCTGAAATAACAAACTGTACTAAATGATTAATGTTTATATCATTTTAGAAATGCCAATATTAAAGTTTCTCCCCCTTCTCTTCTTTGATTTTGAAATAATTTATAATAAAATAATATATGCATAAGTTTAATTAGTGTAAAGTGTCATTCAATAATATAATTTATTTTTACTGATATTTTTATATTTCTTATCTGGGTTTTCTTTTGGTGTTAGAAAGAAGAAAAGACTGTAATGTTTTAATTAAGTAAATAATTAAAACATTACAGTCTTTTAAATAACACAATTACAGTAGTGTTTATTGAAGCAATCAGTACTGTGTGATCGCCAGTGTTTTTACTTTGACACAAGCTGAAATTTGAATTATTGGAAGCAATTTGAAAACCCGAATTATTTCCTGAATCATTAATCAAGCCAATATATAACATACAAATTTTCATACAAAATTATTTCTTTGAGCATATTATAAAGAGCTCATTTAATTTTATTATTTGTACAAATTTTATACAAAAGTAGCATGTAACAGTTAAAGACTTACTGAAGCCTACTTGTTACTTGTGGTAACAAAGAAGTGTGAAAGATATTGTCACATTAGCGAACATGATGATCATTGATGCTTAGTTTAGTAATTTAATAATATACTGAGAAATGCTGGGTACTTTCAGAAGTGGACATTTCGGAAATGATGGGCTTCATAAGAAATTTACATGATTTTATTATTTATTTTTTAGTAAGAATGAATGTTCATGTGAAAGAATTCTGTTTAATTATATGTGAAAGAATGTTTTGATGTTCATGTGAAAGAATTCTGTTTAATTATATGTGAAAGAATTGTTATAAGTTTGGCATTTACAAAAATGAATTAATAGTATGCAATTATCTTTTTATTATACATATATTACTATATATTTCTAATGCACTATGTAAATGTCAGTGCTAAACAATTGAGATACTATTGTCAGGGCAATCTTTTCTTATACATGAAAAATTCTGATACTTTCTGATCATCTGCCCTCACAGCTTATGCTAAAACTGCAAGAGTATGTACACGATAATAGCAAACTATGAATATGCATACCACACACATGTATTTACATGCTTTATATTTAATCTTTATTTCTGAATAGTATTCCATTGGATGAAAATATGTGAATATTGACCCAATATATATATTTTTGTGTGTGTGTGCATCCTAAAATTTCTTGTTTCTTATAAAGTGCATATTTGAATTACTACTTGTGAACAGAGCAGTAGATATGAGCCATAAACTAACCATTTTGCCAATTTTCGCAGCTTTGCAGATAGTCAGAAAGCACCAAAATTTGTAATAATATTAAGTTTAAATTATGTTCTATACTTTTTTTGTTAATTTTTCTATTCTATTAATTTTATTATTGTGTTATCAAACTTTCTGTAGGAATTTCAACTGGTTAAGATGTTATTACCATGTGAAGAAAAATTTGGTTTTCAAGCTTGAAAAAATTGCAGCTGAAGGATTTTGTAGAAGGTCAGTCAAACTGGTTTTAGTTAATTATAATTTAATTTTGGGTGAAGAATTCTCAAATTTATTTATCATAAGTGTTTAAAGGTCTAAATTAAATTCTGCTTGTTTTTCAAATGTTTCATGACATTCATTCTTTGATTATTATTATTATTATTATTATTTTTAATTTACTAACTTATGTCCAAGCGCATAATGTTGCATTTAATGCCATACCTTAAATATTGTAAAATGTTAAAATAATACATTTCACTTAAAAATGTGGTTGTGACAGTAAATTTTCTGTTACATTTAATCATATTGATAAACACTGGTATACATCATTTTTCAATAATCTATTATTTTGTGCATTTCTTTTACAACCAAGATCTGGCATATGACTTGCTTTTCAAACTGATAACATGGTGTAATAATGTAATCTAATGGTTAAAGTTTACTATGGAACGGGACAAATTTAATAAATTATTCTTTGATAGAAATTTATTCATGTGTTCAGTGTGTCTCATCTCTTTAAATTGCTAAAATTTTATGGACTTGCATTTAGGAATTTTGACTGTATCAGTGTAATTTTGTTTCAGTTATTATAACATGCAAGGGAAAAAAATTCATGCATAGCACCGTATTTAAAATTAGTTAATTAAAGTCCTTAATAAAGAGGGACGTTTTGTTGTTTTTAAAGTCGATAAAGTTTAATTCAAAAATATGCTACATTAAGGGTTACTTTTTAACCTAATTTAAAATTTTCATTACTTTAATATGTCCAATAATTGTTATTTGGAATGTTATTTTAACTCAGATATTGTAATAATATCAAAATTCCTTACTTCTTGATAGGTAATCCAAATGTAAAACAAGAAAAGAAAAAATTAAAATGTAGAAGTATATTTATTTCATAGCTCTAACAAATAAAAACAACACAAGCACTTTTTACTGTCTATCTGCATAGTGTGGCATGTCCTGTAAGACTGAGATTTGTATGGTCAAATCCATGTTTCGGTTAAAGGAAATGCATGCACAGTCTTCTCATTTTCACTTCGATTAAGGATTCTGTATATACTAGCATAAGAAATATATTAGTTAATGCAGTGTTATACATCAATATTTATAGACAATTATTTTGGCTATGTTTATTATAATCTTGTTCACTGTAATGGCTGGAGTGCCTAAACCATCATGCTGTGTAAACAAAACTCAAATCTTCATTTCTGCATACTGCTCCACTAGTGTTTAAACCACTGAAATGGTGATTATGATAGAACATCTTTGGTAAAAATTTACTCTACTGTAACCCTTGGCGAATTGTTTCTTTTTTTATATCAAGATCGGCACCAATTTCAAGATGGCCGCTACACAAAACCAAAATAAGAAGTCAAAGATATACACAAACTCGGTGTCCATGTACACATCGACCTATTTTAACTTAAAAAAAAAAAAAAGAGAGAGAGAGAGAGAACTGCACAAACAGGCATTGTGCACTGCCTTAACTTTGTCCATGTACACATTGATCTATTTTCACTTTAAGAAAATCAGAAAGTTAAAAATATCATGTTTACCAGAAAAAATTCGCCACTGTCTTAACACACAGAGACAACCAAAAATACACAAACAGATAGGAATAAGTTGCCAAAAATACATATTTCCTAACATAAAAACATTAAACAACAAATCTTTTAACAAAAATTAACACACAGAGACGAATAAATAAATGAAACGTCATTTTTTTAACATACCTTTTTTTTCACATGCATACGTTTAGGCTTCCCACCACCATCTCCTCCAGATAAGCAATTGAATTAAATTTTTTGTCTCTTTGTCACCCCAGACATACTCAAACGATGGTACCCACACCTAAATAATAGCATGTTCAAAATACAAGACCATACCACTTCCGTGCAACCAAGCACAACAATTGAAAAGAATGGTAAGAACCAAAAACCTGGGTCCGTACAAAAGGTTTACTATTACAAAAAAATAGCCCAAAACTAAATTTATCACAACACGTTGGCAATATTTGCAGAAATAACTCTTTTTTTTTTTTTTCCAAAGGCTTCTTTCACCAACATTGTCAACATTAGGGTTACCGAAAAACTTATTTGATGCAATGGGCTTCCACATTTCACAAACAACCAATACCACTTCGTGATTTTTTTTCAGACACAAACCAAGGTGTACCATACAGTAAAGATTAGCTACATCTTCATTTACTACTGTTACAACATAAAATATACTACTTTGGTAGATTTCTGCGGTTAAATTCAAAAGTTTAAAATTGCATATTGCTTATCATGATCAGATTTTATTTTCTGCACTTAGCTAACAATTACTTATGTGTTGTCAGATAAATGTTACCAGATGCAGTTAATTATTTTTTACTTACCAATCTCATGAGACAAGTTTTTTTTTTTTTTTTTTTTTTTTTTTTTTGCTCCTGCAAGACAACTTTACTTTGTGTTGCAAAATAAATTCATTCTCACTCTTTTTGGACTTGCCTACACATTAAATTTAAAATAGTTTTATGATTAGGTAAGATGTGATTATCATAATTTTGTTTCTCTCTTTGTATTGGCAACTTTATATATTGATTCGGTATCCAGGTTACCTACCAGTGGCTGATTGATAAAGCTGCTCATATGTTCAGCTGGTGATTTGAGTTTATTTTCTGCCATAAAAAATTTTAAAAAGCATCCGCCATGTTTATTTTACTATAATCGAATAATCAAATAATTGCTACTCTGTTTATAGGTACTAAATGTTAAAATATTTTAAATGCTTCCTTTAATTTGCAGGGCCCACCAGCGGCCGAGCGGTAAAGTCGCTGAACACTGGTAGTTCGGTCCGAGGTTCAAATCCCGTGGACGGGCTGGCTGCATGGGCGTTTTCGTGGTTTTCCCCATGCGTAACGTGCATACGAGCCAGTTTCCCTTAGAAAGTCCTCCACGAAGGCATCCCTCCCCTTAGGCAGATAGCCGTCGTGTGCTTTGCCATAATTAAATACACCACCTTTAATTTGCATTTTAATAGTCATTTGTTTAAATTTAATTATGAATTATGTTCACATATAGTAATTGTAAGTGGTTTTTTTTTTATTTTTTTTTTTATTTTTATTTTTTTTTTATTTTTTTTTTTTTTTATTTTATTTTAGGTGCTGTGAAAGGCAATGGCAGAGATCCAGTTTATCAAGAGTTCTTATATACATAAGAATACATGGATATAAGATTGTTTTCATGAATTTCAGAAAAGATTGAATTTCAGGATTGTTTCTCAGGAATAAAGAAAATGTGATAAATTGGATTAATAAAAACTCTTTTGAATTTTGAAAAGTGTTTTTTTCTCTGTTAATCATAATATAGTGCCATAAATTTCTGAATGTGTTTATTTTTCATCCAAATAAGTAGGTTTACAAAAATTTGATATATTAATAGATACTGCAGGATTTAGAATAATTATAAATATTTATTATAACAGATTTAGCTGAACTACTTTTTTAGTCTCTCTGCAGATGAAGTCACAAAGGTAAGTGGTTAGATATTTTTTTGTATTCCCCATTAAGTAAATACACCACATCTGGTAAATTACCATTACTTAGATACTAAAGGTGAAAGAATAAGCTCTCCTTGAAAACACAAAAATTTTTAGACATTTAAAAAAATTGGTATACGTAAAAAAGTTCTCAAATTGCCACATATGCGAAACTGAAAATGTTATATATGAAATAGTTCAGAAATATAAATATTTTCACTATTTTTTAACTATAATTCACTGCATTTGTTATATATAATCACAGTTTAAGGTAGCAGTGCTTTTCTCACTGTGATTTCTCATGTATTTTGATTCATAAATACGCATAGTACATAAATCCACGTATTTTGATTTCTCTTTTGAGACTGAATAAAGAATGAACTAAACATTCTCGTTGACATTGAGAGTTGAATAAAAGCTCACCTCAAAATAAATTTATGGAACATTTTACACAGCATATATTGAGCAGAAAGAGTAGTAAACTGAACATACTTAGAAGTATTAATAATTCGTAAAGTTGATTGCAGAATAAAGTGCCTTAATTGCATGGTAAACAGTAGATCTTTTGGAGTTCTGTGTTGCATAAAATGCAGATTTAAATTTTTGATATTGATTGTCATATAAATGGCAATTACTGTTTTATTTTGCTCTGAAATGAATGGTTAGTAATAAAATTATGGATGAGATAACCTTTAACATGCGCTAGAATTTACAAAGTTTAATTTGGCGCTGATTTCAACTGGTAAATTTCATTTTACTGAATTTTGCATAAAATAATACCAATGAACCATTGCAAATTATTTTCAGAACTTTTTTTTTTTAATCCAAAAGGGCTATTAGTCTCGAAATGTGACTTCAGATCGTCATTCATAAACTTGTTTCCTTTTCATTCAAGTCTTTCCATTTGGCAAAATTTAACATATTTACCTTTAAAATCTAATCTATTATTAACAAGCCAAGCTATTTAAAAGCAATACACACAATTCTTAACAATGCTTTTTTAAAATTTTTAATCTGATTGATTTAAAATGCATTTAATTCATCATATATCTAATTGAAAACATTTAATATTTTTACATAATTATTTACATAATTTTGCTATTTCCACTGCTCCATCTGTATTGATAATCTATGCATTCATAAACTTTAGCATTTTTGAGTGACTGCTAAAATCTGAGGTCTTTCAGATTTTTTTTTATTTGTGTGAGCAGAAAGGTAGAATTTTAGAAGAGCTCCTTGAGTTACCTTTTGAATGATGTAAACAATTGTTAACATAATGTCAAATTTTTACAACTAAATATTAAATATATAAAAAAGCCTGCAGCATTCTCAAGTTACAAAAACATATTTATTTATTCTGAGGCTAGGAATTGATTTAGTTTTAAAAATACAATTTATTCCTTTTAACAATTTCTCAACAATGTCATCAAAACACTATAAATTCCTTACATGTTTTAAAGAAAGATGATTCATTTATGTAAAGATTATTAAATGGCTAATTTTATTATTGAATTTTTAATACAAATTAACTGAAATTAGAAACTGATTTTGTAAAATAATTTAATTATGAATAATTCAATTTGGGGGCTATTGGATGTTTAAAAATGATCAAAAGATTTTTAATATCTTAAAAATAAAAGCAAAATTTTCAGTTTTAATATTTTGTATTAATAATTCATTTTAATTTCCTTGCTCAGTTTTAATATATTCACAAATTCAGATTTAAAAACAGAATAAGTTGTATAAATATTTTCAACATTTCTGATTTTTCCATAGTAACTACAGGAGAAGGATTTGAGACTGTCTGTGTAAAATAAGTAGGTTTTAGATCATCACAACACCTTCACATACATTCACTGGAAGTTTCCTCTGTATATATACTGGGATGTGACACTAAGCAGTTGAGAGTATGTATTTAAGAGGTTAAAGGGATATTGTAACTAGTGTTTCAAATCCTGATAACATCCCATACGCTGTCGGCGGGACCTAGATAGGATGTCCTAAGGATATACTGGGATGTGACATTAAGCACTCAGGAGGATGAGTTTAGGAGGAAACTGGGATATTACGGGATGTCCTGAGGATGTAGTAAGTAGGACTTTAAATCCTAATAACATCCCATACGCTGTCGATGGGACATAGATAGGATGTTTTTAGGAGGTTAGTGGGATATCCCGGGATGTCCTGAGGATGTAGTAAGTAGGAGTTCATATCCTAATAACATCCCGCACGCTGTCGATGGGACTTGGTTAGGATGTCCTGAGGATATCCTGGGATGTGACATTAATCACTCGGGAGGAGGTGTTTAGGAGGCTCGCGGGATATTCCGGGATGTCCTGAGGATGTGCGCATATCCCGCGAGCAACATCCTCGGGATATCCCAAGGATGTTTTTGTGCTATGTGGGATAACTTTTAGCTGGTGTTCGAGAACATTCTGGGCTAAACCGGTAGGAATTCGTTCCAGAAGGTTCTCCATCCGTCCATGGCATATCGCCAATTTTGTCGCCAAATGTGGCATCCCTGCCTTTTCTTGCCATTTTATTGCAACCCTAAAACTGCTTTGCGGGGAAGCCATCTTACCGCGCCTGTACATTTCGTAACAATATCAAACATCACTGGGATTCTTGTACATATTCTTAATACTATTTAAGACATAATTATAAATTTGCTGTTGTTTTATTATAAATCTCTAAGATTCAACTATTGTGTACATTCTGTGATAATTAAACTCTTTGACAGAAAACACCATTTCCATTTCATAGATTTGCTTTCGACATAAGACCCCTTTATATTTCATCCATTTAAAAGGAGGATTTTAATATTTATTACTATTTACCATAATTTAATGGTAACGGATAAATAAGAGTTATCATTCCCCCACCCCCCGTTTTTTAACAAAGTGAATACTGATATATTTCTGAAGAAATGCAATGCTTTCTTTTTCATCAGCCAGCAAACTCCATAGTCTCCTTACAATACTTAACAAGAAGAAAAAAATACACTCAGTGTAATAAAATGAACACTAATGATTGTTGAATTTGAAAGCAGAAACATGGCCCTCACTGGAAATTGGCAGTTGTTTTCTGTGTGTATCCAGACACCAAGTTTGCCATATGAATACATTTTGACAACAAAGTACATTGCCTCATGAATACTGTTCAAGAAGGTGCAGATGATTAGAAAGTATTATTTTTTATTTAGTTTTTTGCATATTTTTGGTTTTATATAGAATTAAAGAATAACAGCAGCAACGGTTCTTTTCTCACTTAATTATCAAAATCTTGGATAATTGATCTGTATTGATCAGATCAACATATACATACATATACTTACAATTATTGGGTACATTTCTGCCATGGGGACCAGATTCAGAAATGTATATATGCACGTATGGATGGATGGATGTGGGTGTATGTTGTACACATATGCATACATTTATATGTACATATATGTATGTATACATGAACACATACATCCATACATATATGCATATATACTCACATTTCTCAGTCTAGTCTTGATAACAGAACAGTTCCAATTATTACTTAGTTATTTAAAATCTCAGGGTCCACTACAATTATTGGGTACTTTTCTGTCATGGGGACCAGATTCAGAAATGTATGTATGCACGTATGGATGGATGGATGTGGGTGTACGTTGTACACATATGCATACATTTATATGTACATATATGTATGTATACATGAATACCTACACTGCTCAAAAAAAAAATGGGACAGTGCTATATCTCCCGATCTACTGGGCCGATTGACAAAATTCAAATTGCGTTCTTCATGTCTCGAAAGCGCAACTTAGGATATATATTAGATTTATATATAGCACTATTCTAACATAGGTATTTCGACACAAAATCGGACTTTTTCTGAAATAACATACCAATTTTTTTTTACATATTTCGATCCTACGACTCAAATTATGCCAGAATACCAAGTTTTGTAAAAATCGTACGAGTAGTTTTTGAAATATAAGCTCTCAAAGTTTTAATGTTAATTGAATTTGGCAATGAGCCAAATTCAATTATTTATTTATATCTCTTTTTTTATTAAACTTTTTTGATTTTTTCTCTCACATTTCGAAATTTAGGTTCATTCCAAATAAAATTTACCCATTTTTTGTGTTTTATTTTTTAAATTTCTATTTTTAAATAATTTTTATAAATTTTTCGAAAAAAATTATGAATTATAACCTATAAAATTTTTACCATCATCTTAAAGTAGGTATATTTTTAAGCATATCTGCAAAAAATTAGACTTTTTTATTCAAAATTTTCTAAGATATACACAAATTTACATATTTTCGCGTTTTGAAATTTGGCATCTTTTTTTTGAGCGATAATAACGCCAAATGTGGTCTATGGATTTTTGTTACACTGTATTGCCACAGCTATTTTTAACCTTAAATTTCAAGAAAAATTTTACGGAGAATTAATTATATGACATTTTTTCCCTCAATGATGCGTAATAAATATTTATTAATACTATATGAAAAGCTATATTTTAATATTTTTTAAAATTTCTCTCTATCTTTTTTTATTTTTATTTATTTATTTATTTATTTTTTTAAATAAGAGTAAATTTTTGTAAGTGTAAATTTTTACCTTCGGCGTTTTATCGTCTGCTACTTTACTTCGTTTAAATCGAATTCTCTAAAACTGAGAATTTTCGTTTGATGTTTATTTGAATTTTATGACATTAACTGCACAATTTATTTCTAAACAAACTGATGCTTTTGAAGTGGGTGAAAGAGCGGCTGGTACTATCATCCATATTTTTAAAGCACAGTATATTTTTATAGAAACATAAGATTTAGAATAATCATTTTTATGAAAGTCAAATTATGATATAAATATACAACCCTCTAGAGACTGAATTAATGGAAGTTCAATGGTTATGTAGAAATGATCTGCAGCTACTTAATCGCTGGATAAGTCAGCAGATTCCGTGGAAAAGTAAGAATAATTATATAAACGAGACCCAACATTCTGAATTCAATTAACAACGAGGATATGATGTTTATTAAATGAATTCAAGAAGTTTTAAAACATAAAAAATCAACTCATTTTTTATCCTAAAATGTATTTTTGTGCGTAGCGTATTTTCATTATACTAATTTAAAATTCTAATAATTCTTAAAATTCTAATTTAGAATGTAATTGTCGAGAACTGATTCCTAATCATCAGTAATATAATAAGTAATTATTACGGTTATTAATAAATCCTTCTTATAAAGTAATTGCAAATATTTCAAAAAACTTTCTGTCTGAATGCAAATATTTTTCTGTGCAAATATTTTTAATTTTATATTAATCAAGATTGCACACGATATTATTTATTTGCACTTCAATTCTTAACGTCAGTTCTAGTAGAAGTTACAAATCAATTATATTTAATTAAGGATTAGATTGGATTATTTAATTATGGCAAAGCACACGAGGGCTATCTGCCTAAAGGGAGGGATGCCTTCGTGGAGGACTTTCTAAGGAAAATTGGCTCGTATACACGTTACACATCGGGAAAAACACGAAAACACCCATGCAACCAGCCCGTTCGCGGGATTCGAACCTCGGACCGAACTACCAGTGATCAGCGTCTTTACCGCTCGGCCGTTTGTGGGCCTTTATGAAATGGAAGGCGATAACTTTATTTAAAATGATTGTCAGAAATACCAAAATGTTTCGAAAAGTTGGATACTTTTTAATATACTTTCAGAATGCTTAAAGAAAATGAGAAGAAAAATAAATTTTTTCGTAAAATTTAGTATTTGTATTTTTTTTAATTTAAGACTTTTCAATGTTATGATATTTGATTCTTGCGATTTCAAAAATAAAATATTTGACTAAAATATGAATAAAATTTTAAGAAACCAAATGTAGGATAAAATTGTGTAAAACAATGGGCACAATGATAAAACTGTTTAAAGCAGTGTATGCAAGTCATCCTAAGTTAAAATGTCGGTTATACATCTCTCTTATTTATATACACCTTTTCTGAACGGAACATTGAAAGGCGTGTAAAACTGTGCTTTACTGTATTTTCTCTTTTAATATAGTATGCAGTTTTCAAACTCATCGTAGTCTGGGTTACAAAGTATTCTTCCGAAAGAAACGCAGTTCAAATAAATAAAATCAAATTCTGGAAAATTGATATTAATAAATATATTTAAAATGCTCAGTTCGAAGGAATAAAATAGAAAATTTTAAAACAATTATCTGAAGAGACAATGCAACACAAACAATTAAAATAAAAGTATAAAAATTTAAAAATGACCTAAAATAATAACTATGTCGAAAAATATATATAAAGAAAACTATTTGAAAAAAAATAAAAGCTGCACCTTTATTTACGCAGTTCGAATAGGTAAATAGAAATTTTTAAAACAGTTATTCGGGAAAGAAAAAAAAAAAAAAAAAAAAAAAAAAAAAACGTGCAACTTAAAGAATTAAAATGAAATTCGAAAAAGAAAAAATTACTTAAAATAATAAGTTTTAATTAAAAATATAATATAAAGAATATTATTTGGAAAAAAGGAACGATGGTGACTTTTTTTCCTCTCACGGGAAAGGAAACTAGGTTGCCATATATTAAAAAGTTCGCCAAGTGAAGTATTCTTGGCGCAAACTGACAAAAAAGTGCCAACATAAATTTGTGAATTTCTCCGTAAATTTCGCTCCAAATTTTACAAAATTTCATATTTAGGCGTAATTTGAGTCGTAGAATCGAAATATGTAAAAAAATTGGTATGTTATTTCAGAAAAAGTCCGATTTTGTGTCAAAATACCTATGTTAGAATAGTGCTATATATAAATCTAATATATATCCTAAGTCGCGCTTTCGAGACATGAAGAACGCAATTTGAATTTTGTCAATCGGCCCAGTAGATCGGGAGATATAGGACTGTCCTTTTTTTTTTTTTTTTTTTTTTTTTTTTTTTTTTTTTTTTTTGAGCAGTGTACATCTATACATATATGCATATATACTTACATTTCTCAGTCTGGTCTTGATAACAGAACAGTTCCAATTATTACAGTCAAAAGTCTTTAATCCGGACTCGTCGGGACTTCGGCGATTTCGGATTATAGATCATCAGTTTAAATCTGGTAAGATGGCATGCAGAAATTATAAAGTTAAAAATATGAAACCGTCATTTATAAAATACTGAGCAATTATGATCTAAAGGGTATCAAAATTTACAAAAAAAAAAAAAAAGAAGTTTAATATTTATTTGTTTACTTTATTAAACATTTCTTTCAACGCGCGCATGCGTAAAGCATACCTTACGCATAGCCGAAATAAGAAAATTGCAACCAGAAAACTATTTGATTTGTATTCGTGATATTTATAATGACGATTTTTGATTTAAATCATATCAAAGACGGAGTACATCGAGATAAAATACTACATTTAGTAAGGAATTATAAGCCGGATAAAATAAAAACATCTGCTCTGAAGATAACTATAGTGCTGACAGATCAACTTCCAGTTCATTGAGCGCCGCGACGTCCCCCCCCCCGCGCAGAGCAGCGTGAAATTGATAAACAGATTTCAGAACGGTTAGATAAACAAAGGATATGCCTTTATCCATTTTTTGTAGCAATTCGTTTTTTGTTTGATGGACATCGAAACATACTTTCGTTTTGTAGATCCTTTGGGAGCTCCAGCATCGGAAATTCTATTTGACATAATCGAAAGTTCAAGCTTACTTTTATAAAATTGCTCTTACAGTCTGCAAAAAATAATAAGCCGGATCCAATTCGAAGATTAAGGAACAACGCAATCATCAGCATTAACTGAAATAGGTAATTAGATAATTTTAGCTTATACCGTTCGTTATACATTAAACGCGCACGCGAAAACGTATTCTGCGCTTGCGAAGACGCATATGCGCACTCGTAAATGTCTTGCGCGCACGCGTAAAACGCCTATGCGCATGCGCAGAAAGATTTTAGCTTTGAGGTTCGGATTATAGATCATTCCGGATTATGGGTATCCGAATTAACGACTTTTGACTGTACTTAGTTATTTAAAATCTCAGGATCCACTTATCTACTGAAAAATATCCCATACAAGGTATCTCAGTACCAAGAATACAAACTTGTAGGAGGGATCGGTTGCACCCACACTTTTCGGAATTATATAGCAACGTAGGGTTGGAAATGATGTGTAAGCAGTAATCCACACAGAAAAATCCATATATAAAAGGGTACCACATAAGTATGCGTTTTAATTAAAATCGTACATTCGATAAAAGTAACAAAAGCCAAAGATGGTGGTCAAAGCATTCTTCAAAAAACGTAATGCATAGAATTCTGAATACTGAAGAAGACTTTGGGCATGTCTCAAACTTTCTCATCCACTTCTATAATGCATGCAGCCAGTAGGGATGCCATTCACCAGTGCTTTCATATGCCTCCCAGATGTAATCAAAGCTTGATAAGTACAGCAATTGAGCAGGCCAATACACAGGATTACCCCACCACACAGGATTATTAAAATAAATAGAAAAATGAAAACCTATACAGATATAGATGTGAATCAACTTATCACAGGTCATGGAAGATTTCCACAATATTTAAAGAGATTCCACCTCCAGGGCAACGATAGATGCCTCAAATGTGATTTTATTGGAGATGCGGAACATTTCGTTGAGATATGTACTCTTACCCGAGGGGTGAGGGCAAAATATGGAATAACAGGATTAGATATAACGCAAATGAAATATGATAAATTATTGAAATTTTCACAAGATGTTATGACTGTGATAAATAAAAATAAAAGTATCGTGGGCAATGATAGTTAGGAGAGAATTAAAATTGGATGTTATGAGTTTTTAAAAGGCTTGCAACCATTTGAACCTTTTTTTTTTAAGATTGTTATGTTTAATTTTTTTATCTTTTTTGTTGCTTGGGGCCCGGGCCTGGTTTCGCGGGAGCATTTGATATTTTATGGCTTTAAAAATTAAGAATTATCTGTTCTTTTTTTTTTTTTTTTTAAGATTAAGAATTTTAAAATTAAGAATTGTGTTTCTTTTTCGGGCACGGTTGGCTCGGTGGCTGCCTTGTTTTGTGTTAGACGGGCCTTCCCCTTTGTGGCCTTATGGCTGATATGAATCGGCTATTGGGGTCGGGGCTGCGCCCACAACAACAACAACAGCAACACAGGATTACCCCATTAGATTAACTCTTGGACAAATATAACATCTAAGTATGTACTAATGTTTTCACAGAAATAGATAGGGGCCTCATTGTATTGGAACCGTAGTGAAGGTCATATCAATACAGAAAGCTGTTTATCACTTAAATATAATATCTAAGTGGTTACAAATGTTAATGCAGTAAGAGACAGGCTCCGGCGCAATTTAAGCACTGGCTAACTTCATATTCACAAAATCACTTATCCTACTGCCCCTGCACATGTGTTCTTTGAGAGAATGCTTGAACCCTCCCTATCTACTGCATTAACAGACTATTTCAAATCCTACATTACTATGTGATTCCAAATTACTATTCCTCCTACATATTTTTAACCTTGGTACTGAGACACCCTATATCAGGTGTTCTCAAACTGAAGAAATTTCATAGTTTCAGAAAGGAATGCAGGCAGCTTTTTATTTACCTGTGAACTCTTTAGCCGAAATCTGTTTCACTCAAACATATAAAATGCTCATATATATTTTTTTGTTTGAATGGATTCTCTTTCCCCATGGCAAGTAGAATGCTACAGTGCTAAAAAACCCTTAAGTAAAGCAACAACTTCTCTCTTGGGATCTTCATAGGCTTTCACCACTGCGTGTAGTTTTCCCTTAGGACAGCATTGCAACTTGGGGCATCAATAGCTAAACTTTGAGGATAAACAAAGGAGAAGGAAGGTGCATTTAACCCATTAACGGTTTGGCCCGGATTTTCTCGTTCTTTTATGCAGGTCTCTTAACGGTTCGTTACGAATTATTGTTAGTTTAAATGTACCCTCGAAAACGGACAGTCCCGTGTTTTTGTATTATCGAAAAAACACGCTAAAAAGGACTAGCCAGTATTTTTGTATGTCTCCCCCCCCCAATGCCTAAGGGGACAAGGGTCCATGCAATTCTGACGACAATGAGTAATGGCTGTCATTAGCGTGGGGAGAAATCTTCTTGATGTTTTAGGATAAAGGCCTTACACTGACTCTAAAGAAACAAATTTATTACCAGTTACAAAGTGGATGCATATATAAAGGGATTTAAGAATTTCCGTTTTAGAGCAGTTATTGAATAAAAAATAGAATTTTTTACAAAATGAACGTTTACCTATAAGAGCATTAATGAATTAAAACGAGAAAAATAAAAGTAATAAATGCAAACATAAAAATCTGAAAATACAAATCTTTCAGATTTTACATTAGGTCCAAAGGGCGTTTTTTTAACGGTTTGTGGGTTACCTTTATTTTTAAATATCATGTTCTTCGCACTTAAACCATAAAACTTCAGTTAAACAGCAGTACCGCAAAATAAATTTTAAATGAGCATATCTTTAGAATTTCTGATACACAGTCTCGCCCGTTGAAGATAATTTTTTATATTAATATTTTCATACAGTGTTGCCTTTGCTCGCTTTAAAATCGTTGAGTTTCTTAATTAAAAATTCATTGAAGTTTTACGAAATATGAAACATATAATAAAACAAATTCCAAATCTCGGCTTCGAGATGCCCATATTCGGGTGGAAATGTACGTTATTCAAAATTGGATGGGTCTAGGTACCGTTGTTTTATCACAATGGGAGAAACATACATATATTTATGCAGATTATTCATTATTTAATTTCAAGGCAGATAGCCTCGAGTGCTTTGCCGTAATCTAATAAACCAAAACCATTATTTAATTTCTTTAAATATAATACAGGGCTGTAATATGTGGTAGCAACAGTTTGAAAAGTGAACTGACATAGTTTTCAACGGAAAATGAAAAAATGAAGTTAATAGACCTTCTCGGCTAACGCCCATTGTTTTAAAAATAATGTATCGTGTAATTTAATGGGAAGACGAGATTAAATAATTCTCTTTAAGAAATTTATCTACAAATTTATATCATGAATAACAAAAACGTGAGGCTGTCTTGATAAATTTATAAATATTATGCATCTGACAATGCGATTCAATTATTTAATTTCGTAATTTAAGAACCTATGATTCTTCTCATAAAACTGTACAGGAATTTAGCAAAGAAGCTATTAAGTAATCTCTTATTACCATTAATCTATGCGATAAATTATTATTATTATTATTACTATTGGTTCAGTCTTTTACTTCCAAGTATCCTTTTACCTCAAATAATCGAAAAGATATATAAATTTAAAACAAAATTCGCCCCAAAATCAGAAATTAGGTTACGAATTTCATGCAAATTTTATTTCAAAAGCTATTTTACGCTCTGTAAAATGATGCAAACTTAAAAATTTTGAGATTTTCAATTTATTCTTAAATGGAAATATGCACAAAAAATTTCTTCGACATTAAATTTTAAAAACTCTAAATCGAATTATTATCATCCGTAAACGGTGTGTGTACAAAATTTGAATTCAATAGCTTATCAATAAGTAGTTCAAAAATCGACGACGAGCTATTGATTAAACACCGTGAATGAACTGAATAAAATTTGTTGGAACAGCTCTATTTTTAAGCACGTTGGAAAGATCGGTAAGTTGTTGATATAGCATAACCGTTATTTTTATAACATTCTCGGCATTATGAAACGTGTAAGTGACATTCATAAGCGATTCCCGACCAAGGTTCTTTAATATACTAAGGTTAGGCCAGGAACGGAAAAAGCGTGCCATTGGTTGCTGGCAGTGACGTCACCCGGGAGACAAGACGCATCGGCCGACGCGTCTGCTACATGATTTTGGTAATGGAAAAAATGTAAACTAAAGCAAAATGATCATTTTACATGTGGTAGATACACCGAAAATACCGGATATATACTTTCCGATTAAGTATTTAGTTAAAGAAAATGTTTATTTTATGCACAGAATTCGTACGAATGCTGAAAATAATTGTAAACATTAAATTCTTTTCGTAAAGCAAAGCATTAGAAAATGAAAAACGATATTTAAGTTAATTAAGAAAGGGAAATAAATATTGTAAAACAAGGTATTTTTCAATATTTTTTCGTAGTATTGTTTGCACTAAATAAATCTTGTTGAACAGAACACATGATGGCATAACTGCTAAGACCATGGTAAAAACATAATCAAAAAGTATTATTCTATTTATTTTCATTGCTCATGCACTTTTTTTAATACAAATGAACTTTGAAATTCCATGAGAAATATATGATCGTGATTTTCAGTTTAAATTACATATCTCAAGCAAAAATATATATAAAAAGATTTGACTTAACAAATTCATATTTAAATATCATAAAATTCTACAAATTTCTTAATATCCGTCATTATACTTTTAAATAGTATACTTATCACATTCTTTTTAAAGTGAAAAGTCACTTCATACTGATTTACTTCAGATTTTAGCATAAGTGCGTATATTTTCAGTATAATCTAAAAGTACTCTTATAATCCCTTACACTCCCAAGATTTCTATATAACATTTATCCTGACGTGATTATTTGCTATAGTAAATAATCTTCGATATTGGCATCCTATTCTTCCTTCCATACATTAAAAATGGAACAATTAAAATACATTTTCTTACACATATACGCACAATAATAATAATAATAATAAACTTGCCTTACATCTTAGTTTCGGCCCAACAGCGGCCGAGCGGTAAAGTCGCTGAACACTGGGTAGTTCGGTTCGAATCCCGCAAACGGGCTGGCTGCATGGGTGTTTTCGTGGTTTTCCTCATGCGTAACGTGTATACGAGCCAGTTTCCCTGAGAAAGTCCTCCACGAACGCATTACACCTATTACGCAGATAGCCCTAGTGTGCTTTGCCATAATTAAATACACCACCACATCTTAATTTCAATTCAGTCTGTACACAAATTAAATATTTTTAATCACTAATGTATTTTTATTAGCTTGTTTCTTAAAATACTTTTGTTATACTCGAAATATGTGTTCAATATTGAATTATTTTTCTTTCTCTTATAATTAAAAACAAGTTATATGGAATCAAAATTAAAACATATGCAGCAGTTAAATAACACTAAACAGAATATCTTACTTTCTCTTTCGCTATTTGTATTCTAGCATTATACACAGATTTGTTTTCCTTCAGGTTCAAGCATGTGTAAGTTATATCAATTAAATTACATCACACATACCTGTATGCATCAGTTAAATAACACTGAAGGAAATATGTCACTCACTCATTCGATGTTTGCACCATAGTGTGGTCGAGAAATTGTCCTTTTCTCACGGTGAGGCATGTATCAGTTTACTTAGTTCGCAAAGCTTAACCCAGACGCTGCTTCAATACATAGAGTTACGTTTGGGATGTAAAGAAAGTAACCAAAACATGTGAATGAAGTTGGATACGCAAATTTATTAACTAATCATTTAGGTACTCAGTATTGGTAAACATGACAGTGAGTTTAAATATCTCACTACGATGTAAGTCTCATACACAAAATGAAGATTATGATAAAAAATGATTTAAAATGAGAAATTTTTCAATTTAAATGTAAAATAGCAGTAAAATGAAAAATAAATGTAAAATTACATCACAGTTATGTATGAAAACTACATAAATTCATTAAAAAAATAGTTATTTTATCTGGTTGTAAAGAGTGCTTTCCGCCAAAAAACGTATTAACGTGTATAATTCTGACACAACGCTATAGCACAATTTGCCACTTCCGCTTAGGTATAATAGCAAATTAACAACACAAATCAAATCAAACTGTTGATGCAACGAAAGTAAACAAACGCCAAGAACTAACGCTGTCACCCACATGACGTCATGCGTATGTGGCATAACTTTCTCCCTGCACTGTGCATCGCTCTTGGGCCCCCCCTGATTCCCGACAGTTCTGTTCATTTGTCAAAGTGGCTGCTTTTGAAAATATTGTGAAGCTCACTCGATGTGCTCCACTATCTATGATACTCATTAAAGATATTTAATTATGTTTTATTTCTATACAGAAATACTGGTAAAATTAAGAGGTCAAATATTTAATTATTTGAGTTATATAACTACTTATACTGTCTCAAGAAATGTTGAGTCATTTTGTAAAAATAATCTTTTCTTTAAAATTCCTTTTTCCCCCCTACCCCCTATGCGTCATAACTTTATTACTATTCTGATGAATGGAAAGTTTGTAGAGACATTACATTTTTTTTAACAGCAAGAGACATGAAAAATGAGCAATGCCTTACCCGGGACGCGAACCACGGACTTCTCGAATGCGCGCCGAGCGTACCGAGACCACGAAGGCATGCTAAAAGAGCAGGAGAAAATACCGTATATACTCCCCCTTTTAAAGGGCGACTGGGGATTAGGGGACCGAATCGCCAAATCCTTGCGGCGGAGAATCATCATCCACCACCTTTTTTGGTTTGGGTGCCACTATAGAAACATTAGGTTATTTTGAAGCAGGACATGTGAAATAGGAGCAATGCCTTCGCCGGGACTCGAACCACCAACCTCTCGAATACACGCCGTGCGTGCTGACCATTACACCACGAAGGTATGCTCAGAAGGCGGGAGAAAATACCTTATAGGTTATGAAAACCAAAAGTTGAGTAGGTAGTCACAAATCTAACTAATAAACGCTCTACAAATACAACTTTTAATATTTTGGCAGAATTTTTTGGAAACGTATTTATATAGATTGTTGTAGAAATCGACACAGTTTGATGCCAATTTAGAGGAGGGATTGTTTATGAGCGTATTAATAATGCTTTTCCCACTCAAAATGTTAACTACTTTAAAATAATAATTCATAATCGCACTGAATCTGATGTTTACAATTATTCCCCTAAGATTTCTTTAAAAAGAAAGAATTACAATTGTGTTTAATGCAGAAAATTTAATGGAATTGGCATCTGCGCAAGAGGACGGAAACTATCAGGGAGGACTTTCTAAGGAAAACTAGATTTCCTTCACATTGAACGTAGAAAACCTTCACTGAACAAGCATGTTCACCAGGATTTGAACTTATGTAGGATTACCAGTATTCAGCGGTTTTAGCGCTTGGCCACTGGGGCCCACAGACCGATTAAAAATCTTGTTTAGAAACCTTTTATGTTGATTTAGTGTGACAGGTGCCGTAGTTTGAAGGTTAGGATTACTTGAATACAGCAAAACACACGAGGACTATCTGCTTTTAAGGAAAGAGATGCCTTCGTAGAGGACTTTTTAACGAGAAAAGTCTCATATTCATGTTATACATAGGAAAAAACATGGGAAAATACCATTCAGCCATCGTATTCGTTCGTCAGGGTGTAAATCTAAGTCGAACTACCAGTATTTACCGGCCACTAATATGGCCGTATTTTAATAGGGGAAATAACCGTTGGATTGTAAGGCATCTAAATTAAGAAATAAAAAAAAAATTCACTTCTGAGGTAATCTTAAACACAAATTAAGTTTTTTATTATAATTATGAAAGAGTTCAACTCATTTGTTAATTTTCAGATCGTTAAAATTAGTGTGGCTGTAATGAATGATTATTTAGACCTGTTACAGGAAACAAATACATCAAAAGTTTCCTTTAAAATATCAGAAATTATTGAAAAATCTTCTGTAATTTATAAACGAGAAAACGTATTTAACCAGATTTTACATGTGTGAAAAAATAATGAATTTTGATCTCCCCTAGTAGAGACATTTGTAATTATATTTCTAGTTCCAAATTCAAAGTGAAAAATCTAGGTGCCTGAAGCCACAGAACACTATCGATTCTTCTTGGCTTCTATTTTCAGCGACGAAATAGATCAACTGCATGGAATTTTTATGATTTTTCTCAAAATGTAAACTAAATGCTTGTAAGTGTTTCTTAGAAAGCTCGTCGGAAGTAGAATATCTCTATCTTGGTAGATAGATATCGTGTTTAAATTTAGCAAATTTAAACACAGAGCCGACAGTACTATGTTTGAGGCCTTTCTCTAACATAGTCGAATAGTGTATCGAATAGTCGAACAGTGAAATCATTCTACATCGCCCTCTTTTACTTACATTTATACTTTTATCTCAATATTATATATTGCATCCACAAAAATTTCTCTAAATTAATGTTATTTGGATTCCAAAACCATCTTATGCTTAAATACATCTTTCCAGATGTTTGTCTTTTACTCACTGAGAGTCAATGCTTCTTGAAGATGTCAATTCATGAATGAAAAATTATTTCTTGCTTTTCCGGTTTCCCCTAACTGTTTCCACAAAAGCCGAACGTTTGGGCAAAAACAGCCCTCCTATGATGTTAATTCCTTAGTAAAAGAGAAAGCACTGAACGGGGTAAAGTAGTAGAAATCTTGACTTTCCTTTTCACTCAAAATTCAAGCATTCCCAAAATCTACTATAAAAGATATACTCCCTAAGGTATAAAATTTTTGTGTAATGAAATTATAAAATGAAATATATATATATATATATATGCATTCTAATATATACATATGCTAAAATATGAATGCATATATATATCATTGATTATATATATATATCATTGATGACATATATATATCAATTAAACCATTAGACACACTCACACACATATATATATATACAGATATAGAATCACATAGTATCAGTAGGTGAAAGAAGAAAATAAATCCCACTGGTGAAAGATTGCTGAAGAAATTCAAAGCATAATGAAAGTTTCTTTTATCTTGGAATCAAAGAACTTTTTTATCGCTTTAGTTTTTGGGAGACTATTAGATTAAAATGTAATAAATAAATAAGTATATGGAAGAAAAATAAATCTTTAAAGGAAGAAAAAGGAAAAATAGAACCAAACAATCAAATCATTTTCAGCATTAAAACCAATTTTAAATGCGACAGTATATTTTTCTGCCGACACGAAAACTTAAGAAAATAGATAGAAATCTGCATTGTTTCACCTATCAATATACGACAAATGGAAAAACGATACAAGAAAAAGTAAATTTGAAAAATTTGCGAAAGCGGAATAATTTCGAATGCTGCACAAACAGACAGATACCATGCAGAGACATTGGATTTTTTTCGAAGCAAGAAATGCGAAAATTCAGCAGTGCCCTCATTGTGCTTCTAATAAGGAGGTCTTCCAAATTCTAGCTGGAAGGACTTCCATTTATAACAAGATAGTGAGAATGACATAATTCCTTTATTATTTGTTTCATTTAAAGGGCGAGAGAGAAGAAGCACGAGGCACTGTCGGAATAATTCATGTGTTAACGAATTATCGTCTGACATGTTTTCGTTGGGGTGCCATTGAAGAGACATAGCGTTTTTACGAGAAAAAAAAAAAAAAAAAAAAAAAAAAAAAAACCATGAAACATCCGTTATCTTATCAGGGAAATACGCACCACAGGCATTCCGACTGATAGTCCGATCTACTATCACTTACACACCGAGTTCAAATTCTAGCTGGAAGAAGCTCCATTGAGCAATTTCCAGCTCAAAGAAGAATGAGATAATTTCTCATAATCAATACGGATATATAACTGATGATTCTAAAATTTTATTATCATTAAGACTGGAAAAAATACACGATTTAATTCATTTCCATACATTTTAAAAGAAGTTAAATTTTTCAGAGAGTTACTATAAAATATTTATTAGAATGTCAAATTTAAGCATTTCAATTATTTATATAATAAAGGATAAATTTTATATTTATATAATAAAGAAAAATCGTTGATAATATCACTCTGATTTTAGTGGAGATATTTTAAGAAGTAAATAAGTGAAAGCTGGAGGAAGAAAAACTATTTCAAGTTTTATGTTTATCTTAAAAGTAACGAGAGAAAAACTATGTTAAAAGAAAAGGCACGCATATCGAAATTGTTTCCTGTACTGCTGACAAATTGTTATATGGTATGCATACTATAATGTTCATGAATAATTGATTGCTACTAGATTAATACAGGCATAGCATATTTCTAGGGACTGATTTGCTGCAATTTCCAATTTGATTTTTACATACTTTTATATTTAGGACACTAATTACATCACACTGAAGATTACTCAATGCAATAATTCCATTGCAGTTTTATAGAAAATTATAAAATTTTCAGTTTCAATAAACAAATATATAATATTTCGATGACTCAGCAGGTAACATAATTTATTATCTTTCAAGTTTTTTTCGAAAACACCTCGGCAGATATAGAATCAACCGCAGACTATACTAACTTTAACAAGCGCAGTATCTGAGTGTTCACATTTCTGTTTATAACTGCAATAAGAACAAGTATAAGTTTGAAAAGTTTACCAATGGCTATGTGAATAAAAGAGATGATCATAAGTATTTTGACCTGGTTTTGGTTTCTGGTCAATACGTTGGCTGTAAGGAAGATTTCGTGATTTTTTCCATGTGAACTAGTTTTCTTTATAAATTCCTCTAAGTCTTTCGTTAAGTACATACAAAGTTGCTACATTAAACATTAGTAAGTGTTTACATAGGTAAACATTTTAAAAGCGACTAGCGTAAAGAAAGATTATTTAAACTATGTTTTTAAAATGCAAATTCAGAACACTGAAAACCAAACAGTAAACATTATAAGACTAATTTAATAATCTTTGGTTTGGTTTACTTGAAATCTTTACTTAAAAAACGTTGAAATTTACAATGTTTACAACAAACTATTATTCTGCCATATTCATCGATTGCGTTAATCAAAATCTAAAATTATTTAACGTAAAATGTAATTATCCGAAAATTATGTAAAATGAGAATTTTTTCCCACTATATCTGTAGCTTACAATGGCTAGAAAAAAAGATAGCTCTAGATAATGAGTATTTTTACAATGAAAAAACTCTATTGACTCTATCTATTGAATAGATAATGAGTATTTCTACAATGAAAAAACCCTATTGATCCATTATGATACTTATGCTGGTCTATTAGAAATAGTCTTTGGAGACCTCAGTGTCAATTAGCCTGCGGAGGTCAGGTTCCCTTCCAAGTTGTTTTCTTTTCCCAGGAGGCAGGGGTAGAAAGATTCTTCACGATTATTATTACTTTTAGCAAAGACGTTTACAATTATCTATTCAATCCTTGCTAATCAGACGAATTTGAGAAGAAAGGGAAAGTTGTAGATAAATTTTGCTTCTTCCAGTGCCAGTTACAAATCGTACAGTTGTTCAATAACATTTGAACTATATCATTAACGTTGCATATTACTAAAATGTACTTGTTCTTTAAAGTCCTTGATCTGTTCTAAAAATATTACCGCAGAAGTTTCAGAAGTGAAGTACAATTTACAGCTACTTAACATTTGTATGCATATAAAAAAGTAAAACTGTTTAAAATGCATATAGTTTAATGCTTCCTGTTTTATTTGGAATAATATTTCAAAAATAAAACTCGTGTTGGTTACGACCCAAGCAATACTTAATGGGATAAAGAGCCGTACTTTGATAATGCATTCAGTTTTCGTCATTTTAATAAAATCCATTATGATACTTATGCTGGTAATTATAAACTGCATTTATGGATACAGAAGTATGATAATATCACAGAATATACGCTTTTTATGCTCTGACAAGTTTTGTCAAGATACCAATTTTTAGTTCATATACAAGTCGTTAATATAATTCCCTAGCCAGATTTCTTTTTTATATAAATAGATGCATAGAGGACAAAATGGAACAGTTAATTATATTTTTTATTCTTTTACAAAATTTAATTCTTTTAGATATAATTTTAAACAGTAAACGATATTCTGCTAAGTTATAATACAAAAATTATTACTAATAATAATTTATATCCTAATATTTATATCCTAATTTAATAATATTTATATCTTCATTTATATCACTCAAAACAGAATTGGAACACTTATTCAAATCATATTTAATCAAAACATTTTATGAAGTTTTGGGAAAAAGGAATTTTGGGGTTTGTTTGATTTTTAACGGTGAATTCAATCATTAAAACAATTTTACCGTGTTTCATCATTCATGTAACATTAGCAAAATAATTTACTAAATAATTCTTAGATGTAATAGTATTCTTGTTTATCTTTTGTTATATGACTAAAAATAAATAAAAAAGCGGCTGGTATTCAATATTTATTTTTATTTAATTACAAATACTTGGCTATTGGTACTTAAGACATAGTCTTTCCATATTATCACTTTTCTATTTGGCCTTGAAATTATGTTAACGACCTAATAGAATTCAGAAAATCCTATGATTGCATAAAACTGCGGGAGGTGCTAATAATGACAAATTTTAAATGAAAATAGAAATTTATTTAAATTCTATTTGTGCATGTCTGCTTCATGCATTTAATCTATCAAATGCAGAAAAGTGAGAAAAATGCATCCAACACAGAGAAATAATTCTTCTAGTCTTTGCTAAGATTGTATCAAATTCATTTAAACTTCCATTTAAATTCGAAATGCGATCTCTCAAATCAATGAAGGAATACATTTTTGGCTTTAAATTCCACATTAGTAGCAACTGTATAATAGCTAAACGTATCCAAAATATTTGTAGAAAATCGCCAAAATTCTAGAAATTGCTATAAAATCCCGAAAAATATTAGGAAGATTATTGCTTGCCATTTCCATGCTGAAAAGATCAAGCGTTTACGAGGATGAGCTCGACTGTTAACGAACAACTTGTGGAAAAAATTCAACGCTAAAATATAAATACGTATGCCAAATTTTCCAAAAATTCCTGATAAATATTGTACTCTCATCGTAAATATATATGGACTTATAATGTGATGAAAACAGTCGGTAAAAGAATGGATTAAAATTTAATTTCCAAAAATAAATTGGCCTACTAAAACTAAATAAAATAGATTAGTAAATAGTAAAAAAATTGTGTAACAAAATAAATAATGATCTTTCTTAAAATACTGCCCAATAAAACATGTCGAATAATTGAAAATTTACAAGCTTGGAAGCTAAAATTCTAAAAAGATTTTGGAAAATTCGGCCGTCACATGTTAAAAGAAACAAGTCTACAGGCTACTAGTACAAAGAAAGAGGAGCGAGACGAAACGAAACGCAAGCCATTCAATACCGGGGAGGCAATTTTATGGCTTATCCATCACACTAAGGGGAAGCAAACATACTGCCTTAGTCTGAGCCATCTTAGAAAGATTTCAGAAAATGAAAGCGATTTTTTGGAGGGGTTTGTTGTCTGACAACGCGGCTGTTTTCAAAGCATTTCGTTCCGAGAGACGGGCTTGTTGATGGGTTAAATAACAGAACTATATTTAGTTGCTTCAAAAGAATGACTGGCATGTCATTTCATATTTACTTTTAAAATAATTTTTATAAAAAAACTATTTTTATTGAAGTTCTGATATTTTTCAATATTTTCTATACTTTTCATTGCATCATTTATAAAGTACATTAAACATTTTTAAATCTAAATAAATGCATATGCATTTTTCAATTTTTGGAAAGTAGGGGATCTTCTAATAATGGTAAAAGGAGTGATTGGGGCAAAAGGATGCAGCTGAGAACTACTGCCCAGTATGCAACATTCTATTAAAAAATTTTTATTCCTATTTATGAGTGCAAGCAATTTATAAAAATACAATATTTTCATAAAAACAAGCATGCTTTAATTCCATTCATCTATTTTTTATTCTGAATCATATGTAACATTTTCTTGCCTTCTTAGATTTTTCACAAGAGATCCTCTTATTACACATCAAATACTATTTCCATTTCATCTACCACTAAAAGTTCCTAGATGCTGTATTAGTGACAAAATTACGCTAACTTTGCTCCAGGATATACATACATATTTTACCACTTGAAAAATTGAGAGGGAGAAAATATGTGGTGCATATTATTTCTGAAGGGATGGCTTAGATAATAAACACAGCATGCATAAAGACACACAGTTATTATAATCTTATGTATTTCAAAGGAGTTATTAATTTCAATAATATTCTTTTTACTTACACGAAATATTTTTCTATTTGTGCATATATTTTACATTATTAACCTAAATCAGAAGTTTCTAAATCATATGCCAAAAAACTAGAGGGCAAAATATGCAAGCAAATATGTTACATATCCATGACATAAAAATTTCAGCTTTTAAATAGAATTATATTACAAGATATACATATAAAATCTAATACGATAACAAACCTTTACAAAATCAAATTCACATAAAATAATAAATTACCTTATATTACTACAACTGACGCCAACATTCAGTAACAAATAGAGACAGATAAGATGCTAAAAAGAGAGTGCAAACAGCCACTTAGTAATTATTTTAGGTACTATTCGGTTTCGAGGGCCGTAAAAAATCGCCAAACTATTGTTGATGCCAATGCTGCCAAAAATAATTGTGGCAAGAAAGGAAGTATAATAGTAAATAACTATTTAAGATTGATGTTTTAATTTAGATGAAAAAGGCTAAACATGACTGAATGGAAGCATAAGAGTAAATAACTATTTCAGATCATTATTATAATTTATATAAAAATTGCTAAACATAACTGAATGGATGCTGCATCGCTATTTCGCTACCGACTTATCGCTAAAGCATAATTTCATCTCGTTGGTTGTTCAAACATAATTTTCTACAATGAATGATGCGCAGTACCATTTTTGTGGAATTCTGGGATTTTTTTTAACTGAAAATAGGTCGATGTACACATGGATACAAAAAATGTGCAATTCTTAAAAATGTGTCAAGCAGTGAGTGATTCTGCCCTTTACCCAAAATTCTATTGCCGACTTTTCATCATGGGCAATTCCTAAATTGTTAAATCCATACAATATCAAAAAAGGATTTAAAAATTAAACTAGTATTTCAATGGCGTCTTAAGAAATATAGAAATAAATAAACTTACGCAATCTGAAACCAGCGCATATGCTAGATTTGGCGCGCTGTTAAATGGGCGCATTTGCTAGATTTGGCACTTTTGAGCATATATTTTCGCTGCAATTTTTTTACGGCCCTCAAAACAGAAGAGTACCTTATTTTAGATTAATATTCTTTTGCAACAGCCCTAGTGAAGAAGTGAATGCGGCATGTTTCTGCACTGACAAGAAATGAATGGTTACTGATCTGTGTATGTGAAAGAAACAAACATCTGTTTTTCATAATTCCATTGCGTTAATGTATTTTTCATTGCAAAATACCAATTATGCTTACAATGTTCAATTTCCCATTAATGGGAAAAGAATAATTGATGTTGGAAGTTGATTATTAACAGCAATTGCTGCTAAAGTGTAAATTTCAGTGTAAATTTAGACAATTATTAGTATTCCAGTGTAAATTTAGACAGTGTAACAGTAGCTTTGAGAAGTGACTTGAAGCATCGTTCTTTCAGAGATTTTTTTGCAAAATATTATATATTCTTGCAGAAATTTTATTGCATTTCCTTCTATTGTAGACAAACCCCCAAATATATGTTTTAAAATCAAATATATGACAAAAAAATCATAATTTGTCCATAAAAACCACTGGAACTTTCAATACATAAAAAAGAACACATTAAAAAAAAGAAGAAAAAAAGCAAGGTTGCTTGTTAGCAATTGAAGAAATGTTATGTGCATCTTTGGCAGATTTTGAAGGATTCCAAAACTTTGAGGATTTCCACTAAGATGATTGTGTTAACATGTAGGTACCCTTTTTTGTATAAATATCCTGATGCTTGACTAAACATAATGAACACAGTGTATTTATATACATATGCAGCTTGCACCACTAGATCTAAATTTTAGGATAAATAATGTGTCACATGCAGCTTATTTTGAGTATATAAAGACCTCTAAATCAGATGTCATCTGTTAATAATATGTTTCAATTATGCCACACCTAAATTCTTTTTGCATGGATATCTTGATGTCTTAATAAAACATGCTTGTGTGTGAAAGACCTGCTACATACATCACAAACATATGGCTTTTCCCCAGTATGGATTCGCAGATGTGCTCCTAGATTATATTTACTTGTAAACGATTTGTTACATACATCACAAAAATATGGCTTCTCCTCTATGTGATTATGCACATGTGCTGCTAAATTTTGTTTTTGTGCAAATGATTTATTGCATACGTCACAAATGTAAACTTTCTCTCCTACATGGACAACCATGTGCTTCACTAATGACTGCTTTCCCGTAAACGATTTGCCACATACAAAACACACATGAGATTTGTCTGCTGTATTGGTACATTTATGTACCATTAAGTCATGCTTATGCATAAATGACTTGTTACATAGATAACACACAAGAGGTTCCTCACCAGCATGGATACGCTGATGCCTCACTAAAACATGTTTGAGAGTAAATGATTTGTTGCATGTACCACATACATATGGTGTCTCTCCTGTATGGATATACAGATGTGCCATTAAAATATATTTATGTGTAAATGACTTGTTACATATATTGCATACAAAAGTTTTCCCAGAATGGCTACGCAAATGCGCCACTAAGTTTTGTTTTTGTGTGAACGCCTTACTACATATATCACACACATGAGGTTTTTCTCCGCTGTGCATACGCTTATGAGATACTAAGCAGTACTTTTTTGCAAACGATTTGCTACATACATCACATATAAAAGATTTCTCCATGGCATGTTTATATGTATGCAGCATCAAAACATACTGCATATACAAGACTTACTACATGTAATGAAATTTTTTTCCCTCCATACTTTAAAAAGATTCTTTCGTTCCTTTTCAAAACTTCGTATAATCAGAAAAGTACACATGGATTAACTAATAAAGTCTTCCTGCCCGTTGAATAAATGCTGCAGAGATGTTATATGCCAAAGAGGTTTGTTAGTAGAATCATAAGATTCATGTAGTGTTTTTTTATTCATAAATTTCTTTTCACATTCAAATGGACTCTTTTATTCATAAATTTTTTATGCAACATATGATGAACTTTGATCTATCTGCAAAGGAGATATATTTTAATAAACCCTGTGATTAAGACACAATAACACGCCGAATAAATACTGATTCAGACTTCTGAATCAAACCCTGTGATTTTTATAATGAGGTAAGCATTAAGCTAAGTTTTACGCAGATTTTTTTACATCTTTAATTTATGGGGAGCTTATTTTTAAACTAGTATTAAGAATATTGAAATTTAGCAACATGTAGATGTACGAAAATAAGATTGCAATTTCTTTTGAATTATATGTCTTTCATCGTTTTTATATTTTAATTGTAAAATGTTTGAGGCATGAGAAGTTAGTTTTACACACTTTTTGCCAAGGAGGTTAGAATAGAAGGAGGGAGGGTTCGCAGTTTCCTCCACTATCGGGGAATGAAACTCCGCCGAACAAGCGGCGTCCATGTTTGTGACTTCAAAACATTGCATTACGGCAGTGACATGTACGTGTTTCTAAGCTGTTCCGTGCATTTATTTTCCAGTAAAATTATGTTAAATTTATAATGAAATCCCCCGCTATTGTTGAATTTTTGTTTTAAAGTAATAAAGATGATATCCATAATTTATTATGTACAGCAAATTGTTAAGAAATAGTTCGAAATCTAAATGCATGCGCATAACATTAAAGCCTTTAAAAAATGATGTTTCTGCATAATTCACGGATTTGCTTAGGTTAGAAAATAAATCTTAATAAAATAAAACAGAATTCATTGATTTCAGTTTATGCGCATTTCATATTTATTAATCTCAAAGAAATTGCCTTTAATTAAGTTGAATTACAGAAATACACCTATATAAGTTTTTGGATACATCTTTCCACATGTTCAAATGTGTAAATATTTTACTTAATTTTATCACTATACTGCTCAGAAATTTGTAAGTTTATACAAAAAATTTTTAACAACAGAACAGTTTATCTTAACTTTAAAAAATGAATAATAATTAATATATAAAGAAAAGCATTGCTTTATTTAACACCTTTACAATTAATAAAAATAGTAACAATTGATTTCTTACTTTTCATGAAAGTTATAAAACGAATTAACTAAAACGTTCAAATTATACAATTTAAATCCTACCATATAGCATTGTATCTTAAGGAACGAAGATACCAGCTATAAACAGAAACATTAAAATGTATTTAAAATATTTTGATTATAGTTATATTAAATAACCTATTTTAACTCCTTTTTTTCACATCTGGAAAGAAAACCACATGACATTGTGATATTTTTTGACATAGTTGTCATATTACATAAAAGAAAAGGAAAATTAATACTTACGTGTGAAAAATAATGCCCGGAATTTCTTTCGAGAATCTATTTATGCATCCATATGCAATACAAGCTGACATGCTTCAAAAAGAAAAGAAAAAAATGTTGCAATGACAGACTTCCTTGCACAAGTCACGGTGATAACAGGAAGATGGCCGCCAAGCTTCACCGTTTGAGTTGAACCTTCCCTCCTTCTATTCTAAGCTCCTTGCTTTTTGCCTAGTCCGTCACAATTATGTACAGACACACGCCAAAGGTGTACGGAAAAGTGTACCGTGACGTCACGGGCTTCTGGATGGGTTGCAATATTTGGCTTTTTATCATATTTCACGGTGAATTATGGCAAAGATTAACAATTTATCGTGCAATGTAAACAAACATCGAAGATTTCGTGTTAGGGTGCAAACGTTGTTGTAGTCAAAGAATATCTTAGATTTCGTTGTTTGTAGTGCTCGCTTATTAATAAATTTCTTCTGGTGATAATTCAGTTAAAATCACTGACAAAAGTTTGAAAGAACATGTGAGAACTTCCAATGCAGTGTTCTTTGAATTAACATTTATTTCCTGCTAAAAATATTATAAATAAAAGAACAAAACAATCTCAATTTTTAATATCTCTGTTAGCACTTCATATAATTTTTTTAGTGGTATGAAAAAATTTTGTGCATATTGATTTAAAACTATTAAAATCAGATACAAAACTGAGTTTTTTTTTTCCTTACGAAAGCACTGAAACTGTTTAATTTCTGTTGATAATTTAGTTAATCGTAAAATGACTGTGCTTTCTCATAATTTAACATCATTTGTGAAGTGAATGACACTAAATTTCAGATGTGATAATTTTTTAAATTGTTTCTGCCTCTGAAATAAAAATTTATTCTAATGTTTTGCGAGTTTTTAAGTGTATCAAAATGTCAATGTTCCATCGGCACTTGTGCAGAAACATGGGAAATTGACTCATCGTTTGTTGTAATTATTATGTCATTTAATATGAGCAAAATGTTGCAATGTATTTGATTTTTTCCTTGATGAATTTGAAATTATGAAAAAAATAACGTATGGCAGAAATTTTTAATGAATGAATTTAGAAACTGTAAGATGAAAAGAATTTTACCTTTGATCTGATTCACAACTGCATGTCACAAAACATACTTCATAAAGTATGCCGAAGTTTTATTCCGTGCAGAAAACATGATATCTATTATTCAAGTTTGTGATCAGAGAATTATTATAGAGAGATGAAAGAATATGATCTTCGTGAGGTGAGCTGTATTCTTCATAATGAGGAAAATTTGGAGTTTTATTCCTTGCAGAAAACATGATATCTGTTATTCCAGTTTGTGATTAAGGAATTTTTATAGAGCGATGAAAGAATATGATCTTCGTGAGGTGAGCTGTATTCTTCATAATGTGGAAAATTTGGATGAAAGTGCAAATGAATTAATAAGGACTAACCTCCTTGGTGCATTTTCTGCATCTTCTAAATACATATTTTGAAACCATGTTTCAGAAAACACAATAATAAACTGTTTTAAGCAGGATAACTTTTAATGATGGCAAAATCAGTCACTTCCCCAAACAGATCCAAGTACGAAATATGGAAAAAAATGTCTGAATATGATGATGAGAAAACTTTCTTACTTATTATTCCTCAAAACTGTCTCACCCAGTGCTCATAAACTGTGTATGAATGAAATTTTTCATGACAACTGCATACTGTCCACTATTATTAAATTTTTAGCTCTTATTTCTTAATGAAAGTCCTGTGGAAACATGCAATTTTATATTTCTATTATACATCCATTTATTTAGTTAAACTGTATTGCAATTTCCTTGGGCATATTTCTCATCATTTAATATTATGATTCAAATTTTGCTATCAACACAGATATGGACGAATGTAATGATATGCAAAACAGTGTGTGCTTTTTTTGTAGAAAATGCAATCCAACTTCCCAAAGAGAATAACCTCTTACTTAAATAGATTTATCTTATGGGAGTGGTTATCTAAGAAAATATGCTATTAGTGATGTTCTATTATCAGCCATTATTTTATTTTATATCAAGTATGCTAATCATTTGCAAAGGACCTCTTCACATAAATTTTCTCTCCATTATACATGTATAAATCAACTAGTTGAATGCATTGGCATAATCAATAAAGTATTACTACTTGCACAGTGATGTTTTGGTAAAAGTATATTTATTTACGAGTACCCATTGGTGATTTTTGGCGGCACATGGATACTGAGTTTGTGCACATTGACCTACATAAATGCGACATGAAAAATTACAAATTATGATCAAACAAGAGAGTTATAATAAAACATTGGTATAACAAATACATTTGTTAATGGAAAAAAACATCACAGAATTGCACAAACTAATCTTTGTGCACTCCCTTGACTTTATCCATGTACACGTTGACCTATTTTCACTTAAAAAATCACCAGAGAATTGCAGAAACTTGGCATTGTTCACACCCTTGACTTTATTTACTGACTGAGTATATTTACGGATGTACAGAACATTCAACTACTCAACAATCAACATAAATGAAACAACAACTTGGCAATAAATGAAACAACATCTTCGCAATAATACAAGGGGTACCCTTCAGTCTGCTCTAACCGATGCTTTATATAATTGCCTGTACTTCTGATGAAATGATATTGTAGCTTTTGCTTACAATATTTTATCAATAATTATTTTCTTTTCTATTAAGAGCATGTATAGTCCTCACTGTACCTTTATTTACCTTATCTTTTCTTTATGATATGCATTGCTATGCTTAATTTGACATCTGCTTTCTATTTAAATATTTTTCCTCCTCTTTTTTTTTTTTTTTTTCCAACTCCTTAAAGGATGGGTCTTTGGGAGGAAAAATTAATGTCTCCTAAAGTGTCATGTGCTGTTCTCAAAGTGGGCCAATCTTTTTTTTCCTGCTTTTTTATTTTCAGCTTTCTTGCAGATAATCTTTATAGCCCAAAGGGGCAATTTGCCCAGAAGGGCTATTAATTTTGTTTTGGCATTTTGCGTTGATTCATTATAAATGGTGAATCACTTTTTCAATTGTTGCCACCAAATATTAGAGTATTATATTTAAAGAAGTTAAATAATGAAGAATCTGCATAAATGTATGTATGTTTCTCACATTGTGATAAAACAACTGTTTTTAGGGCCATCAAATTTTGAATAATGTATGTCTCCACCAGAATATGGGCATCTGGAAGCCCTAATTTGGAATATGTTTTATTATCTATTTCATATCTTGTAACACATTTATAAGTCTTTGATTAAGAAACTCAATGATTTCAAAGTGAGCAATAGCAACTCCGTATGGGGGGAGGGAACATTTTTATCTCCAATGTGCGAGACTGTGTACCGGGAATTCGAAAGACATGCTCTTTTAAATATTTGTGATATTGCTGTTGAATTGAATTTTATGATTTAAGTGCGAAGAACATGATATTTAATAAATAAAGATAACACAAAATGTTAAAAAAAAAACCTCAGGGCATAATATAAAATCTGAAAGCTTTCAGTTTATTTATTTATTTATTTTCAGAAAGTAGTCAATGGTTGATCATGTTCAGATAAATGACTTGGTGGTTTCACAAAATGAAATTTGCTGTCTGGTTCCGAAACGAAACGTAAAACAGATCTGATGAATTGGAAACGGATGAGTAATTACACGAGATGTCACTCAAAAAGTTGCACTAAATGTATTTAATATGATACATAATTTGCTATTTTTATTTTCTTTTATATGAACTGTTGATAAATTATGATTAGTCATGTATACTTCAGATTGAAACTGCTTTGTGAAATCAGGTAAGGTATGAGGATTGAATATTAAAATTATCATACACAAACTTAAGAGCGTATTTCATTTCTTAAATGAGTTGAATGAAAATTTTAAATGGGTGAATTATCTGTTTTCTTGGTAAATTCATTCTGCTAAAACAGATTACAATATTTGGATTTTATTTTTGCCTTGTGATTTGGTGCAGTTTTTTTAATCAAGTCAATTAAATTACTACAAAAATTCAAGAGGGAGTCATACAGTGAGCTATAGTACAATGAAATTAATAAATACACAGATATTACATGATTTGTAAATTTTAAAATGTTTTATTCTGTAACATATTACAGATAAAAAATGATTACTACATGAAATGAAATAAAAGTTCATCAAATTTGACATAATACTATAAAGGTCATTGTGTGTTCCTGTTGGTACAGGACACATATCCACCGGGTATCACAATTCTATCCATAAACATAGTAAAATTTCCCTGCTGATGGTCACCAAAGGAGCTATAATGCAGTCTTGGAGTTTTAATATTATTAGCAATAGGAGCATATAAATATAGTCTAAAGCACATTCCAAAAGCAAAAGATTACGGAGTGTATAGTCAATGATCTCATGGTCATCTGAACAACATTGAGTCATCTTCTGATATTGATTAATCCAAAAAAAGATAGAAATTTATTATTAGGTAATGATGTACAACAGTCTTTCAGAGAGGAAATGTGTATTTTTCTGAATCATATTTCATTTAGAGAAATAACAACAACTATAACGTATTAAAATCTGACATACCTTTTACAGTGTTTCTGTAGAAAAAAAGGACCCATGTACCTTTATCAGTGAAATAGCATATAAAATGTTAAAGTAAATATAATTTCTATTCAGTAACAGCATGGCAATTTTCCATGTCCAGTACACAAACGTACCTATCCAACACCACTAATGCTTCACCACTAAATAGTGGAAGAATTGTCTTCCATGCATATGATTGCAAAATTTATATTGCAGCATCTGTAAATAATATGGTTTTAGTTGTAATCGACATTGCAAAATCTTCCCTATGTTTGGTTATAGAATACATATTTGCTACTAATGTAATTTGTAGACCTATCCTCTTTGTGGATTACATGCAGTGGTGAGCTGTGAAAAACTTGACAAAGAGTTTGCATTTTATTCTATATAAACAACTTATGCAATTCTAATGAACTGTTATATTTTTTACAAAAACAGAAAATACTAATAATTGTATATGAATGAGAAAAACATAATATCTTTTATCAATAAATCACAAAATATCAATTTTTAAATATTTCAATATGTTTACCATTACCAGTCTCAGGTTAATCTCATTGATTTTGGAGGGTTAATCTCATTGATTGGTGATAAAATGCATATAATGTATCAAGAAATATTTCAAAATGATTTCTTTAATGGTTTTACTTACTGAATCTTGTGATACTACTGTAAATAAGAAGCTAAGCAGTATACAGTGATAAATTACAATATTAAGAAAAATATCTAAAAGTTTGATTACAGCTACTACCAGCTGTATGTGAACAAACTGCAACTAAATCTTTCTTCAAATAGTTTAAGAAAAATAGGTATGAATGTTAACCATTCATTATACTTGCATGTGTAGATTCAGCAGCAGCATTTTCTGAGTCTAAACAAAAAGAATAAGTTGTATCTATCATAGCTTGGATATAAATTTAATAAGGGGCTAATGCAAGGTTCCTATAGCTCAGTTACTAATTTATATGTGAAACTAAATTTTTGCACTGTTTCATTGGAAATGACTGGCCATCTGGGGTTCTTGCCTTTATATAAGTAGCCAGTGTTCTTGAACTGTCAATACCATAACTGTCATAGGATACTCTGCAGGCTTAGAATCATAGGATGCTTTGTGTATATCAATCATGCTTGTCTTTGACATATGTGTTGCATAGTAAAAATTTATAATTATTTTGCTTTTACTAAAACAAAAACTTTTCTCTACTGTAACTTCACATTTTCAAAATAGAGCATATATTTTTGCTACATATCACAAGCAAGTTTCCATGCACAAATTTTGAAGTTTAAGACTTTTTTTTCATTACTTGAATATCAAGAATATATGAGTCATCGATCACATATTCTTGATTACTTACAGAATCTTACAACCTAATGAACCATTTGTATTTTCTCCCTCCTTCCAGCATGCCTTTGTGGTGTAACAGTTAACACAGTCGGTGCATTGAAAAGTCCAGATTCGAGTCCCCAGTGAGAGCAGTGCTTATTTCTCACGTCTCCTGCTTGAAAATATCGTAATGACTCCACATTAAGACTGTACGATGATAGATAGAACTGAAAATTTCTAGATCAATAGTTCCCCCCCCCCCGAAAAAAAAAAGAGCATATGATTGATAACATTTTTCGCAGGCGTTGTTTGGAAGCAGGCAAGATGAAAAATGAGCAAACGCCTTTGCCGGGAATCGAACCGCGGACCTCTGGAATACCGGCCCAGCGTGCAGAACCACGAAGACGGGAGAAATACCTTATATACTCCCCCCCTTTTAAAGGGCGACTGGGGTTTTTAGGGGACAATCGTCAAATCGTGGGTATGGAGAGTCATCATCCACAACCCTTTTAGTTTGGGCGCCACTGTAGAGACATTGGGATTTTTTTTTATTTATTTATTTATTTATTTTTTTTTTTGGAGGCTGGAGAAATGAAAAATTAGCAACCGCCTTTGCCGGGAATCGAACCGCGGACCTTTTGGAATACCGGCCCAGCGTGAAGAATCACTACACCACAAAGGCACGCTAGGAAGGCGGGAGAAATACCTTATAGTGTAACTTAATTTTGAGATTCTACATATATGACATGCAGAACTCTCTAAAGGCATTTCTTTAAGAAAAGCAGAGATATGCCTATTTTAGGCAAGGAAATCATCAATGAGTAAACGTTTTTACCTTTTATATCTTGGAGATAGAAGCTTGAACAATATAAGTCATCCTGTGTTGTGCTGGGAATCATTTGATACAATAAGAAATTCACAGTGAACAAGCTATGAACAGTAGTTGACACCCACCAATGGCTGGATGGATAGGACCACCGAATACCAGTAGTTTGACCTGGTTTGGATGTTTATGATTTTCGTGTTTTCCCATGTCTCACCAGAGTCCCTTTTAAAGTCCTCTACAAAGTTTAATCTTTTGGAGAAATAGCCTCTTGTGCTTTGTCTTAATCAATTTGTAGAGACATTAGGTATTTTCTGGAGGCGAGAGAGATGAAAAATTAGCAACCGTCTCCGCCTGGAATCGAACCACGGACCTCTGGAATACCAGCCCAGCGTGCAGAACCACTACACCACGAAGGCACGCTAGGAAAGCGGGAGAAATACCTTATAAATTTAACAATGATAACAGCTGAACAGCACCCTAAGGGCTTGTTGTGAGTGTGGCAATCCCAAAGTATCCTAATCCTTCAGAAGATCACCCTCTTGGTGAAATCGGATTTGCGATCCTGGAGCCCTAGTGATCTTTCTTCCTTTCTTTTTCGTCTCTGCTTTTCTGTTCTATTTTCGTTTCTTGCACCTTAGTGGGTTTCCTTTTCGGGTGTTGGGACTGAATGTGTGATTCTGTTACATCACTTTCTTTCTAGTTTCTCATGAACAGGAAACCGCTTACGCGTTTGCCGTGCCTTGTCACCCATAAAGCTGGAAAGGAGGATCCTGGTAGTTGAGGGATGGGGTACTGTCCCCAACACACTACTTTGCCCTCTGCTTCAGATTAAAACAGGAGGCTTTTAGCTGTCCCCTGTAGTGTCAGTCGGTTGGTCACTAGTCCTTGGTATCAGTGGTTTCGGATGTTTCCGCTTTTTGGAAAGCTTACTGTGGGGCTTCAGATTGCGTATAAAGTCAGTTCACCCTGTCGCAGGAATCTGCATCCCTATGTTGGACTCTGTGGTGGGCTGGGCTGCTGCCGGGGCTGAATCTTTTATTTCACTAAATATGGCTTCTAATACGCAAACAAATGAACAAAATGAAAATTGTCCTATTTCTATAAAAGTTAAGACAAATGCAAATTCTGACAAGAATAAAAAATAAACTGCAGTTTCTGATAATTAGTAATCCATCAGGAAATCTTCAGAAAGTGACACTGTTTTTAATGTGTGTGTGTGTGTGTGTGTAAGAACGCTAAGTTCTGCAGCCAACAAAGGGCACTACCTGACAGGCAGATCATCGCCTGCGTACCTGAGACAGACAAGGATAGACACTACGCGAAGGTGGAGGCTATCGACTTCCGATTTTGTTCTGATTCCGTGAGGGCAAGAAGTGACTATAAAAAAACGAAAAATTTTCTTCTGTTTATCTAGCGCGAGGAGCCGCTAAACAACTGTTATATCTCTATTTAGTCTGTTAACTTTTATCCATAATTAAATAAATGCTCTGTTACGTGGAAAACATTCCAATCTTGACTCAAATTTTTTTTAACGCTAGAAGTTTTCAAGTTAAAATTGGCTCTGTTTTTTTCTGTTTTTTTTTTTTTTTTTTTTTTTTTTTTTTTTATAACTTTGAACAAGACGAGGTTTACTCATGGGTGTATTTTGAGTGTTACTTTAATCACGCTAAAAATAAACCATATCTAAAAGGAACGTCATCTTACTGTTTCAGGATAATTGTACATTGACAATCTTCTGATAAGTTACCAAGGTGCAGATATGAGATATGTGGAGAGGCAATTACGGATCACTATTAATAAGATCCAGATATAGTCAAAGAAAAATGGATTTGCGTCTTCAAAACGGAAGGCTGTCACAAGCACTTTTGCAGAAAGGGAAATCTGCATCCTGAGCTTTAACTTGAAGGGTCATTAATTCCAACTACGCCCGAAGGGAAATTCCTAGAAGTGATTGTTCAATCGGAAACTTACTTTCCTTCCACGAATGATGTACCTGAGGAAGAAATGCTTCAGAACTCTTACCTTCTCAAAGGTCCTGGTGAACACCTTTTGGGGTGCAGAGGATGGGATCATTGTCCCGCATATATAGGGCATTCATCCGCTCTAGACTGGACTCCCGATAAAACGTGATTAGGTCTTTGTTTGTACATTACTTAAACCCATATTATTACTCTCAACACATTTTATTATTCTAGTTTAGCGCATTTATATACTTTGCATATAATTTTCAATCCTCATCGCTAGAATACAGTGTCTTAATCTACTTCATCTATGTTTATTATGTTTCAACTTTATTTTGCATTTTCCATATAGCAAATAACATTTTCATGTTTGTTTAACTTAGATACTAATCTAAGTCGCGCAAAAGCGTTTATCCTTCTATTTCCAGCCAAAGGCTCAGAGCACAACGCCAACTAAAGGTCGGAACTCCTAGTGGTTGATGCCTCAAGAGCCACCAGCGATGTCTAGACTGGAAGAAGAAGACTCAGAAGTTAATGATTCGGTACAGACATCTGTATTATTGAAACTTGATTTTCGTATAATGTCGCAAGCTAAACATCCTTGTCTGAGTACTCTTGATGACTGCTATAGCTTATTATTTGCAGCACGGCCTCTCTGCATTCCTACGTTCCCTGCAAGAGCTGAGCCTTTGATAGAAAAATATTCAGTGCTTGATGTGAATAACCGTGCCCCGAGCAGAATGACGTGATATCCTACCGTGAGATGGTCCAGAAATTCGGCTCATAGAAACTTTTACGATTATGATAACAGAAAAACGAACGAGTTAGCTTACAAATAGCTTTTCTATGAACAAGGAACGAACACTGCAATTACATTCCAATATACATTAATGGCTCAAAAACAGCAGGTCATGTGGAAGCATCATTTGCGTTTCGACGTCACGTAGAGGAAAGAAGGCTGCAATGTGCTTGCTGACTATTTAAAGCTGAAGTAACTTGAATGTATCGGTATTACAATACATTCAAATTACTTCGTATACTTACTTTGATACTTACGTATCGGTATTACGAACTTAAATAATTCGGTGTATGACGCTGTTAAATATTCATCTAAGCGAAAAAAAGTTTATAAAGTTATTTCTCCGGCCTTTCTATCATTCCTTGGTTCGAGTCCCGGCTAGAGCATAGCTCATTTTTCTTGTCTCTTGCTTCGAAATAACCTAATGTCTTTACAACTTACACCGATTTGTTTAATGCACAGAAAGCTTTTCAAAGTTTCTCTAGACCTTTCTCTAGACCCAGAAACCGATGGTGACAGAAGTGTTATTGACTACCTTAAAACTTAATAAGCCGTGAGTACGAGATCCTTTACTGCTGGGTTCGTGGACACATACAGATAACGGGTAACGAACTGGCAGATATCACAGCAAAATCTGCCGTGGGACTGTCTAAATCAGCTTGTTACTTTGAGAAATATTAAAGTGATTATCAAGGGTAAAATCCTGAGTCTGACAAGGACCTGCAAGTGAATAATAAAATTAGAAGCATAATGCTTAGAATTAAATATTGGGAATCAGAGTAGGAGGAAGTCATTTGAACCTGTCTGACAAACGGTCACTTCCAAATTACACACAATTATCTCTTAAAAGCGGATAGTGAACCAGTATATTCCAGTTGTAATATTAATCTGTTCTATATGACAGGCGGGTGGCGATTGGCCTCCCGAGGACAAATGTCCAGAACCGGCTGGAAACCACTGTAGGCGGCGTGAACCGTGCGCTTGAGATCGTCGTAGGCAGTGGCGGAAGGCAGGAGACCCGGCGTTTGATCGATGGGCAGGGACTGTGGGAATGGCTTCAGGCTGGCCTGCTTGCGTCTCCCACAGCTCAGCGTCAGCCTCCTCGTGGTCCCGCTGGAAACTATACGGTGCCTTGGTCCAAGGCATCGTATCTCGTATAGGCTACCTTGGCTCGTATCCAAGGCATCTTGGTCCAAGGCACCTTGGCTCGTATAGGCTAATGACGCTAAGCAACCAATCCCAGGGGATCGACTGGTGGGAATTTCCGGAACCGACCATTTATGGGAGGAGACCCGGGGTTCTCCCAGACCACTGGCTGGACTTGTCTTCTGCCAGCTTCGATTTGTTGGGTAAATAATCAGACTTTACAGGACTAGAACCACAGGTCCATCCTATGGTAGGCGCGGGCTTGGCAGGGACCGTACTGGTACTGTCGTATCCGTTGCCTTCGTTGTGGGGGCGTTCTCATGTAGATTTTAAGCGCTGTGCCGGGGGGGACGGCTCCCCGCGTAGCCCTCAGTGTGATGGATTATGGCGATGAACATGAGAAGTCCCTACGGGCTGTTCGGTGGGTTGGCGCCCCGCCGGCGCAGTCAACTGAGGAAGGCCTCTGTATCATGTTAAGGCGCTCTAGAAGCAGCCAGGTAATGTTGCCCGAATCGGAGTTAATGTTCTATATGACAGATTTCGTTAGAAACGCTCACGTTTTGATAGACTTCAGGATACTATTTCACTTTTCCAGGTACTTCTCTTGACTTTTAATTGGAAAACCAATCGGGTCTCACGAAAATTTCCTGCCACCGCAAATATCGTTTGAGCAAATAGTTCGCGTTGACGTGTTGAATCATATTTTGTCAAACGATTTTTGGCATTTGAAAGGAAGAGACTTGCTTTAGAACACTGTATTGTGAAATTTGTAAAAAAATATCATTATTATTATGTACAAGGAGTCTGAAATGGAACTATCATGCTACGAGATTCAAACTATCATTTACTTCCAGTTTTATTGCAAAAAGTCAGCTACAGAATGTCACCAAATCGTGTGTATAGCTTTAGGTGTGTGTGTGTGACTATGGCAAAGCCTCGAGGGCTATCTGCCTAAGGGGAGGAATGCCTTCGTGGAGGACTTTCTAAGGGAAACTGTCTCGTATACATGTTACACATGGGGAAAACCACGAAAACGTCCATGCAGCCAGCCCGTTCGCGGAATTCGAACCTCGTATAGCTTTAGGTACTACTAATGTTTGACATTGTTAAGGTCAGTGCCAGATTTATGTATAAGGTGAACATAGCTTAGGGCCCTCCGAAATATTGTAGCATATCCCATATAAAAAAAATTGACTGATATCCCTCATAAAGGGCCCCATATCTCAAATAGCTTAGGCTCTCATCAAATCTAAATCTGGTGCTGGTGAAGGTTTGGTATCGAAATTTCAAAAACAAGCATTACGACATTCAAGAGGCAGAGCATTCGAGTCGGCCTACTGATGTTGATGAGGTTCGCCTGCGAGAGTATGTGGAAGAAGTGCAGTATGCAACCAATTGAGAGCTTGTTAAGGAGTTAGTGCCATGTCCATTGGTCGCAGTATGCATCTCATACACTTGACGTAAAAGTTGAATCGCTGGGTGCCGCATGAGATGATTCAAGCAGATAAGGACAGACATGTTTGGGCCTGCACTAATCTGCTCGAATATCAACGCAAGGATAAAATTCTGTACCGGATCATCACTTGTCATGAAAAGTGGACTTCAACAACACAGGCCAAAAAGAGGGGTTGGTCTGCACCCAACGAGCCCATCGGCAGCGTCGCAAAGGGCAATTTGGGAAACAAAAAAATAATGCTTTGTATCTGATGGGATTGCCGGGGTATTATCTACAATATGTATCTGGAAAAAGATAAAGAGCGAGATGATAGTCTGTGTTGACGCTGCTATTAAGGGCAAACGTCGAATTGAGTTCCGGAGCAAAGAGGTAATGTTCCATCAATATAATACAAGACCACATGTGTTTGCTTTCACTGACTGGACTCTGTAAGGACTCGAATGGAATCTTTTGTCACACCCCCCATATAGCCCTGACATTGCTGCTTCGGATTTCTACCTTTTTTCACATCTGCAGTTACATCTTGCTGGTGCTATCTTCCATTCTGCACAGGACGTCTGAAATGAGGGTGATGTTTCTTGGATTCTCGGCCAACAAGTTTCTATGCCGAAAAACTACCAAAACTTTGGCAGAAAATCATAGATTTGGGAGGTGATTACTGCCTGCACTAAAGGTACTGGTTTCATGTTTTCTCCCTAACTTTAATGAAAACATTCACCAGATATTAATTCAGATATTAATCTGGGTTTTATACCTTAATCTGAAGTGGTTGAAAAGCGTTTTAATGTACAGTCAAAAGTCGTTAATCCGGACTCGTCGGGACTTCGGCGATTCCGGATTATAGATCATCAGTTTAAATCTGGTAAAATGGCATGCAGAAATTCTAAAATTAAAAATATGAAACCGTAATTTACGAAATAAAGAACAATTATGATCTAAAGGGTATCAAAATTTACAAAAAAAAAAGCTTAATATTTATTTGTTTACTTTATTAAACATTTCTTTCAATGTAAGTTGTTTAAGTTGCTTCGTTTTTTATGTGATAATACATTCTCTTTAATTCTATAAACAGACATAATTTCTTGTTCAGTTACAAAGTTCCGCTGTTCAAGTCCTATAATTGCTGTCTCGAGAATACCGACTAATTTTTCAATCGAAATTTTTTCGTTTTCAATAACCTCTGTCACTTTCTTCGCTATCGGAAGCGAATTATTATGACAAGGCATTTGATTTAAATCATATCGGAGTACATCGAGATGAAATACTACATTGAGTAAGCAATTATAAGCCAAATAAAATAAAAACATCTGCCCTTAAGATAAGGATAGTGCTGACAGATCAACTTCCAATTCATTGCACGCCGCCGCGGCGTTAAAGATAAACAAACGTTAAAGTTTAGATAATTAAAGGATATGCCTTTATCCATTTTTTGCAGAAATTCCACTTTTTGTTTAATGGACTCCGAAAGATACTTTCACTTTGTATATCCTTTACATATTAGTAAATATATATCGGAAATTCTATTTACATAATCAAAAGTTCAAGCTTACTTTTATAAAATTGCTCTAACAGTCTGCAAAAATTAATAACCCGGATCCAATTCGAAGGTTAAGGAACAACGCAATCTGCAACATTAACTGAAATAGATAATTTTAGCTTAGCTTATCCCGTCCGTTATACATTAAACGCGCATTCGTAAACGTATTTTGCGCACGCGCACACTCAAATTCGCAGCGGTAAAGGTCTTACGCGCATGCGTCAATGCGACGCATGCGCAGAAAGTTTGTAGCTTTGAGGTCCGGATTATAGATCATTCCGGATTATGGGTGTTCGAATTAACGACTTTTGACTGTACTTTAATAATTAGAGATTTTACTTGGCTTTATATTTTATTTGATCTTGTGAATTTTATGCATCCCTTCACATCACGGTTTTACTACGTGGCGTTTCATTATTTTGTTGCTTTTATGTTGTTTCGCATTTTTCTCATTACATAATACATTTTCAACATGTGTTAGCTGATTTTTATAATTTCATACCATTTCTAAAGGAGAGAACAGATTATCATGCTTTTGGCCCATTATAGTCATGTGCCAAAATATCCAATCATAATTCTAGACGGAGCACACCGTAGTCCTAAATAAGAACGCTCCGGCTCTTCTATGTAACTGAACAATAATTTCAGTAGAAATATGGTCTCAAAAATTTTATTTTTAGCAATAAAATTATATTAAAAATTGCTTATTAAATTTTAATTCATCTCTGTACATTTCAGTGCTGGTTTAAGCTCATTTCCGGCGCTGTGCGCAGAGGATCTAGGGAAGCCCTTGGCACTGGCAGATCCAAGGAGGAGCGATAACAATGGAAACAAAATTTAAATTTTTATTGTAAAAGTATAAACAGTCAAAAGTCGTTAATTCGGACACCCATATCCGGAATGATCTATAATCCGGACCTCAAAGCATGCGCGTAAGACCTTTATCGCTGCGAATTTGCGTGTGCACGTGTGCAAAATACGTTTACGAATGCGTGTTTAATGTATAACGGACGGGATAAGCTAAGCTAAAATTATCTAATTATCTATTTCAGTTAATGTTGCAGATTGCGTTGTTCCTTAATCTTCGAATTGGATCCGGGTTATTAATTTTTGCAGACTGTTAGAGCAATTTTATAAAAGTAAGCTTGAACTTTTGATTATGTAAATAGAATTTCCGATATATATTTACTAATATGTAAAGGATATACAAAGCGAAAGTATCTTTTAGAGTCCATTAAACAAAAAGTGGAATTGCTGCAAAAAAATGGATAAAGGCATATCCTTTGTTTATCTAAACTTTAACGTTTGTTTATCTTTAACGCCACGGCGGCGTGCAATGAATTGGAAGTTGATTTGTCAGCACTATCCTTATCTTAAGGGCAGATATTTTTATTTTATTTGGCTTATAATTGCTTACTCAATGTAGTATTTCATCTCGATGTACTCCGATATGATTTAAATCAAATGCCTTGTCATAATAATTCGCTTCCGATAGCGAAGAAAGTGACAGAGGTTATTGAAAACGAAAAAATTTCGATTGAAAAATTAGTCGGTATTCTCGAGACAGCAATTATAGGACTTGAACAGCGGAACTTTGTAACTGAACAAGAAATTATGTCTGTTTATAGAATTAAAGAGAATGTATTATCACATAAAAAATGAAGCAACTTAAACAACTTGCATTGAAAGAAATGTTTAATAAAGTAAACAAATAAATATTAAGCTTTTGTTTTGTGAATTTTGATACCCTTTAGATCATAATTGTTCTTTATTTCGTAAATTACGGTTTCATATTTTTAATTTTAGAATTTCTGCATGCCATTTTACCAGATGTAAACTGATGATCTATAATCCGGAATCGCCGAAGTCCCGACGAGTCCGGATTAAAGACTTTTGACTGTATAAAAATAAACAGTATTCTTAAAAAAAAAAAAAAAACCAGCATTTGCTATGACTACACATAAAGCACAAGGACAATCATTTAAAAAAGTGTAGGTATATACTTAGCTGAACCTTTTGTCACATTAAGTAGAGTAAGAAATAGATACAATTTAAAAATCGCATTGCCCGTAGATTCAAAAGAACATGTTACAAATGTAGTTTACAAGGAGTTATCGTAGCCAGATTAAAGGAAGCAATACTTTTATGAAATATATATACTTAAAAAAAACTTTTAAAGATGAATACTATAAAATACATTCTCAGAACGGGTAGCTCTGCCAGTATTACTACTAATAATTTACCTTATTCACTACTATCTGCTATCCTGCAAACCAGTACAGTAATCTATCGTTTTGTTTTTCTGGCAGTCCACACTCCATTATTTATTTATAATGTTTGTGTCGTGTTACATATTTGGTAAGGTACTGTCTGTAGTCTAATTCATCTGCCTGCTTCCTGATGTAAGACTCATTATAGTAGTCATCCCACTCTTACCACCCAGAGCCGCAAATATGATATAGACAAACAATATGAACATAGATGTGCAGGTGAGAGGCGAGGATTATTTCCCCAAAAGTATTTATAGTTTTTCTATCGAAATTTATTACCAAAAATTCTGGTTTGATCCAGCTTATCCAAGCTATTTTATATTATTATTATAACTACTTAGTTTTTAAATTATTAATGATTCTCATAGCCATTTTATTTATTTATTTACTTTTGTTCCTCTTTCCTGATGGTCTTGCATAGGGCTCCGGCATTTTAGAAACTAAACCCTGGTCATAAAAGACAAAAAACAAAAACATAGCACCAAAATGTATCAGATTTTGCAGATGAATTAAGGCTGTTTTCCCCAATATTTCAATAAATTATCAGCAGCTGTCTAACTATACTACATTACAAATATGAAAATAATTTGGGAAACTTTTCCTCCGGTGCGTATCAGTGCAACCCAATATATAAAGCCTCAGAAGAATGCAGTTTTGTGAAGCCAATAAAAAAATATTCATGTAGCGTTCCCCTTGTGGTACTTTAATTGAAAGTAGTGATTACACATTTCCATTTTTTGTTTTCACCTCATGCAAAAACCAACATATTTTTTTGTCTATCATCCTATCTGTTAAACTCAATTCCTTCAAAAATTTCGGTACCGTTCTGTTATCAGGATCAGATTCAGAAATGTATGTATGGATGTATGCATATATATATATATATATATATATATGTACACATGAATGAACGTGTGTATACATGTACATTTCTGAATCCAGTCCCAGTAACAGAACAGTACCAAAATTTCATTATAAAACACAGTTGTTACTAATAAAAATGCACAGGTGTAACTGATGTTTAACAAATATCATTATATTAAAAAAATATTTTTATTTCATATAATAATGAACATATGATAAAATAGCAATCAAGAAAAACTATAATAAAGCAAAACTGAGCATAGGTGAACTTGCTATCCTAAGGAGGGTCCAGACACCACACATAAAACCAAGATGTCCCAATTTTCACAAAAGGGAATCTGAAAATATCCTAAAAGCACTTATTTTTTGAAAGCTATCCAAATGTACTACATAGACAATCATAAAAACAAGTGCCATCGGGATTTCATGAAATATGGTCAAAACTATATCGAAATCTATGTAAATTAATTTACATTTATATCTTTAAACAGACACAAAAACATCATGTAAGCTCTTATTTCAATATTAATAATAAAAAATGTCAGCAGAGATTTTAATGGCTAACAGAGAAAAAGAAATTGATAATAAAAAAAGTCCCTCCTGAAACAAAAATTTAAACTAGTTTTAGGAGACTATTTAAAATCATTAACATTAGAAACAGTCCCAACACTGACAGACATCAAGGCCTAAATATGAAATCGAAACAAGATTCATCACAGCAAGTTAATTATTAAATTTCAATATATAAAATTTTGAATGTATCAAATTGTAGGGTTTTTCTTAATTTGCATAACATATTTATTTTAAGTTTTCCTGTTCTCAACTTCTCAAATTTCCCCTCACATTCTCTCGCCAGGACGTAAATTTAAAATTAAGTGAATTGCTATTTAAACATGTGATTATATCACTTTATTCAGAGCGTGTTTCGCTAGCCTAGCACACGTCTCGTAATTTCGTGGTCACTTGAGTAAGCCTTTTGGCCTTATCCGTTTAGTATCACACCGATTAGAATTCTGTGATTTATAATAACAAAATTATCGAAATAAAAGCAGATTTAAAGCTCTGTTACTGTTATCTAAAGCTTTATTATTGCTGTAAGTTCATCTCAAAATCTAATTGTATTGAATCTCATTCTAATCGTCTAATGGTAATAAATATTATTATTATTTCATTAAATTAGTCATTACCATTATTTTGTTAACGAAAATATGTTATTAAAAATCACATTCCAGCCTGCAGACTTACAAAGCTAGTTTGTATTTATTATGTTTTGTTAAATTTTTCTCTTGTTTTCTTATTTCTAATACGAAAATACGCGAATATAAATGAAGAGTGAAAACAAAGTTAAAAAATTCACAAATTTTTTACGAGATTGATCCGAAATAGTGAGTGAAATATAAACATGGCATACATTTTGTTCTAAATAAATAGTGCACTAGATATGCATCCAGTACTGCATATTTATTTAGAACTTCATTTAAATGAAAGCAAAATAAATATTGAAAAAAATCGCAAATCTAGCAACCCATCTACTATGTGACAGCGTCCGACAAACATGTAAATTTTACTGTATCCATGGAGGGGGACTAACGACTTTTCTCATTAGGAAAATGTCAAAGAGGAGGCAAAACTGTTTCGGATCACGCCGGTCTGAAGGCTATATTATGAGAATTTCGGCCCAGTTTTAGAAGGTGAATAAAGGGTTATTTTGCACCCTTCTACTGTACTGGTATTTATTTCACGCCTGTGCGAGAATTTGCCAGGTTCATTGTAGGATCTAAGTCAGTGTATGTAGAAATGTAGATAGATCTTACAAAATTTAATGTTTAGAAATAGCATAGCATAAAAATACACAGGTTTCCATGCCACCCAGGAGGTACTGTATCAGCTCGTTACCATAATGGTTCCCCAAAACTTTCATTTTTACATTCAGTTCTACATAATTACTATAATTTAGGTTTTACAAGTAAAGTTTGTAGCTAGCCAAAGTAAAAATGTTTGTTAAAGACCTATAATAAACTAACTTCATAAGATAATTACAATGAAAGTTTCAGAAAAAAAAAAAAAAAAAAAAAAAAAAATTAAGCCTTTTAAATTTTTTAAAAAGTGTTTACTTAAATGATATAAAATACTAATAAAAATAAGTTTAGGACATATTAATTATTTTGAATATGAAAAACAGGATAAAATACATCACTTACATAAATTTAATACTACAAGAGAATTAAAATTTTTAAAAAACAAATATACTAAATATATCATTCAAAACCAGACTAGTTAAAACTTTAGCTCTCATTATCTCAGACACATCCATTTACTTGAGTTTTCATTCTTTAAAATTTTTTTATCATTTCCAATGGCTTGGCAAAAAATTACAAAAAACTAAAATCTTATAAACAAAGGTTACAAACAATAGAACTACAGTTAAACAGATTCATGTTTTTTTATTCAGACACAGTATTTTTATACAAATAAAGCAAAAATAAATTTTCTTAAAACAAACTTTATTACATGAATATTAAATTGTACTAAAAAAATCATTAAACATTTTAAATCATGACTTGCAGAAGATTTTGGCAAGCTTCAGAAAGCCACTGTTATTTCAACATAATGAAGGTATTAAAAATGAAACAAACAGATTAAAACTGTGTAAGATGAAACCATATAACCTGACTAACATACTTTGGTGCAGGAATAAAAACTCAAAAATCTTGGTCTTCTGTTTCTTATCATTAAAACATGCAAAATTATTTCCTGAACTTACTTTCCTTCATTTATCTTCCCACCTAAACTAGTATAAATAAACTTTCTGAAATCATATGTAATGCTTCGAAGAGATTAGTGTTTATCCGAGCTAATTTTCTGTTCAGCTTCTTTAAACTGTACGGGTTGAAACCATTCTCGAATAAATTTCGTTCACGCGGGAGGACACCTGAAAAGAGAATGATCTTCGGGTTTAAACGCTCAATAACCTTATACAGACAATCATATTTATGATGAATATCATCCAAAGTGTCACAAGAGTTATTGGTACCAACGTGAACCAAAACTAACTCAAATTGATTGTCTATCAAAGTTATCTTGCGTGTCAACCTTTCAATCGTAGCACCCGGAAAACAATGAAAATGAACTTCATAATCCAGTAAATTCAGCAATAAATATTCTTTTAAATATTTTATCATCGAATCTCCGATTATAAGTACTTTCATTTTTCCTGTTTGCTTACACAAAGACATAATAAAAATAATACAAATAACAAAATCAAATTAAGAATTAGCACGTGCAATAAAAACACTCACCGACGAAAATGGCGGAATACGATTTCTATTTTTACTAGATTTACGTATTTAGCGCCAGTGTCCAGTTTGGCGTGAAAAAGATAACCCTCCAACCAATCACAGCAAAGTACACTTTTCCGTAAACATTTAGCGTTTGTCTGTACATAATTGTTCAAACTCCCTTTTTGCCCCCTCTCTTATTTTGATTATCTCTTGTTTTTCCCTTGGCTCCTTATCTTTCCACCACAGGGTGAAAGACTTAGTGGCTGCAAAACCAAACATTGCACATTCTATACAAAGCTTACATACAGCTTTGATTGTATCTGTGCGTAGAAATTTTGAATGCAGTATATGTTATTATTCCTGCGACTTGTCGATGCAAGTTTCTGTGAGATGTGGAAGATTTAATGTGAAATTTCCTTTATATTTGTTTTGGATTTCTTAATATATATTTTAAAATTGTGATCTTTTAATCCATTAGCACCTGCATGAAATTTCATAACAAGCAGCTATGTGAATGAACCTTTTTTATCATTCCCGTGGAGGATGCTGTTGTAAATTTTAAGTTATTTTTCTGGAATTTTAACGTGAGTATTTCAGAAGTGTATATTATTATTATTCTTAATTTATTTGTAATTATTATTAGGAAGTGAAGTGTAAAGGTAATTTCATTTTTCGGTAAAAGGATAATATATAAAGATAAAATTTGAATTATTTTGTTAGCCATGTTACTCCCTTTTTAATTTGTATAAGGGTGTGCGTTATTTTTCTGCTGTTTTTAGTGTTAAGATTTAATTTAGAAATGGAAAATTTCAGTTCTAGGTAAGCATGGTTTAGTGTGCAGTTAGTTAAAACATAACATGCAGAGGATATAAAATAAATTGAATATGTGAATAACTGTATTTTACTAATCCTTGTAAAATATTTTCTAAAAGGGGATATATTTCTGTATTTATTTGATCTTTACATTATGGTAACTTGGCGATTTTTTGGCGAAAATTTGGCAACCAACTCTCCTACAGCAACCCTCTATTTTTTTCCCCGCCGCCATTTTGTCTTCACGAAGTAAAGACATGTTTCTTTTCTTCTTATCTACTGAACACTTCTTCCAACAATCTACTAGCCGAATTACACTTATGCTAGAAATTTTATCAAACAAAACTGCTTAATCATGACAAATATTCACTGCAAAATTGGGAAAAAGTGCACAATACCATACTCCTTAACGCGTTTTTCAAAATAACACATACACATAAACCATGTACACGCCGACTTATTTATACTTAAAAAAACATCCCAGAATTGCACAAAAATGGCATTGCGCACACTCTTCACTATATCCATGTACACTGCTTTTTTCTCATAAATTAGAAAAATTTCACGAAAATACATGACAATTTTCTGAATCTTTAAACCCGGTAAAAAGAACATATATGAAATTACCTGATCGCGAAAAAGTATTTACCCTTTCCAAATATGAACATTTCCACATATAAAACAAATAAAATATCCAAAAACTTTTACCTCTAAATCATCTATTACATTATACACTTCACCAACGAATTCATACCGCAAGCATTACAAATACTTAGTATCAAATATTTAAATTATTTCCATGCACGTTTACTTCAACTAAAACGTATACCAAATTCCTACAAACATAAAATTTACAAAATAACTATCATTTCATTAAAATATAATTAAAAACACTACTTAAAATATAAATGAGCACATACATTAAATTAATAAAAATTACCTTACAATCCTAATTACTTTAAACTAAATCATTGCTAATAACAATTTTCCCAATAATACCAAATTCCTTTCCACCTTACATTTAGAACAATGCATAAAAATAATATCCTCAAATAATTAAAAATACTAACTTACCTAATCTTCTTCAGAATCTTGATTACGTGGCGGATACGCTTTTCTAATTCATTCAATAAAATTATTGAAAGATTTTTTCTGCGAATTTTTCCTCCATACTTCCTCCGCTAAATAAAAAGCAAACTTCTCTTTATCACAATGCCTAAATACCCATTTCGAATTCACTTTAGTTAGAACCATGGGATCCAAAAATTAAACAACACTGTTTCACACAACACAGAATGAAGCTAAATACAAAATTTCCACATTTTTTCCCGATTTCCCCCCTTTTCCGATTAAAGAACCGTAATTCGTCCATTAATATCACATGACATATCCCATGATCTCCCATTTCCCTCAGGCAAAATAATGCGTAATCGAAAATGAGTACTGCTCACATTGTTACCAAAGTCCCAGGTAGTAACCTTTATCGCCTCCAAAATGTCACCAAACTACCAGTTACCATATTGTAACGATCAACCGTTACTGTTTACCGCAGTCAATTTCTTTTCATGCATGCTTAGAATATTTAACAACAAATCACATTTTCTTAAGCCCGAATTGTAATAATGCTGTTTACGCTCACCAAGACCACTACAGAAGACAAGTATCATTAACTCCTTAATATTTCTCCTCAAAACACAAAAAGTGCTTTAAAGAGTAGCTTTATTTAGAAAACAAATGTACCTCATATTAAGTCTTCCTCCCCATATTTATTTAAGAAAGCATAAAGTAATTGAAAAAGATCACAAAAATATAGGGCTAATCTTTGGAATATGGTAACAGGTAATTTGGTGACATTTTGGTAAGGCGATAAAGGTTCCTAGCTAGGACTTTAGCAGTGTGCATGGATAAAGTCAAGAGCGTGCGCAATGCTATTTTTGTGGAATTCTGGGATTTTTTTTAAGTGAAAGTAGGTTGACGTGTACATGGATGATACCATGTATATGCAATTCTCAAAAACGCGGCAAGCAGTGGGCGATTCTGCACATTCTCCCAATTTCGCACTTAATCTTCGTCATGATTAAGTACTTTTGTTCCATAAAAGTTCTAGCATAAGCGTAATTTGGCTAGGAGATTGTTGGGAAAAAAATCTTGAGTAAAAAAAGAAAAAAAAAATGCCTTTACTTCGTGAAAACAAAATGGTGTCCAAAAAAAAAACAAACTAGCAGGTTGCTGTAGCAGGGTTGTTCGTCAAAAAATCGCCAAGTTACCATAATCCGAAGATTAACCCAAAACGGCGCTATAATTTAAAAGTGACAGTTTTCGCTAGCTGAAAGTTACAGATTGAAAACAACTTAATTAGCTAGTTTGTTCACAATCTATAAAGCGGAAAACTTGCAGAAAATCACAATGTAAATAATTATAAAAAAATGCAGCTGCAGTAATTTATTGGTTGTGGCTGCCATCCTTTTTACTACAGGTTTCCATTCTCAGATTGCCACAAGTGTGGCACTCCTCTTACATCTGCTTCAACCATACCTCTAATAACCACAGAGTTGTCAGACAAAATTTTGTTGGTATATTCCAGTCTCTTGAAATTTAGTTTTACTGTGACCTGAGGTTTGTTCTTTTGTTCCAAGGTAACCCTATAAGAAAAACATTTGATGGGGCCAGAATGAAACTTTGCCTCATTTGTAAAACAATATAAATGCATTCATGAAAAAAAGAAAAAAAAAAAAAAAAAAAAAAAAAAAAACATTTTTACTTTATTACTGTTAAAAGAACACCAGGTGTATTAAAGCGATTAAGTATTGGGCTAATCTTTGGAATATGGTAACAGGTAGTTTGGCGACATTTTGGTAAGGCGATAAAGGTTATTAGCTAGGACTTTAGCAGTGTACATGGATAAAATCAAGAGTGTGCATAATGCCATTTTTGTGCAATTCTGGGGTGTTTTTTCAAGTGAAAATAGGTCGACGTGTACATGGATGATACCGTGTATGTGCAATTCTTAAAAACCAGGCAAGCAGTGGACGATTCTACACTTTGTCCCAGTTTCGCACCTAATCTTTGTCATGATTAAGCACTTTTGTTCCATAAAAGTTCTAGCATAAGCGTAATTCGGCTAGCAGATTGTTGGAAAAAAATTTCGAGTAAAAAAAAAAAAATGCCTTTACTTCGTGAAAACAAAATGGCGTCCAAACAAAAACTAGTAGGTCGCAGCGTTGGTCGCCAAAAAGCGTTGGTTAGCAGCGTTGGTCGCCAAAAAATCGCGGCTAATCTTTTGAATATTGTAACAGGTAGTTTGGCGACATTTTGGTAAGGCGGTAAAGGTTATTCGCTAGGACTTTAGCAGTGTACATGGATAAAGTCAAGAGTGTGCACAATGGCATTTTTGTACAATTCTGGGATGATTTTTCAAGTGAAAATAGGTCAAAGTGTGCATGGTTACCGTGTATGTGCAATTCTTAAAAACGCGACAAGCAGTTTGCGATTCTGCACTTTCTCCCAATTTCGCACCTAATCTTCATCATGATTAAGCACTTCTGTTCCATAAAAGTTCTAGCATAAGTGTAAATCGGCTAGCAGATTGTTGGTTGTTGGGAAAAAAATGTTGAGTAAAAAAGAAAGACAGACTTCGTGAAAACAAAATGGTGTCCAAACAAAAACTAGCAGGTTGCTGTAGCAGGGTTGGTCGGCAAATTTTCGCCAAAAAATCGCCGAGTTACCATAATCCAAAGATTAACCAAGTATTGAATAAGTTGATTCTAGCAAGAGGTATAATTCAAATGAAAAGAGTACTGTTGATTAATAGGGAGCCGAAATAAATTATTGGGATTTACTTCAGGCTCTTTTTAAAAAAATCAAGGAGTTTGGCTTGGGCAACATTTTTTTAATATAAAAAGTTCACTAGTTAAAATAATTAACAAGTAATATACTATTGCAGGAAATGCTGATTTTCAGATACATTAAAATTACCAGCTTTCGTGCAGTTCTTAAGAGTTCTTAAAAGTCCTTAGGTTTTTTTTTTTGGAATCAATATTTGGCCCTTAAAAGTTCCTTAATTTCACCCAAATTGGCAGAATGTCCTTAATTTTAATCATCTGAAATTTTTGTCTGTTTTTACAACTGCCATTTTGAGTGTGAATTAGCATTTTGGAGGAATATTTTTGGCGATTCACTGACAAATATGTATTTTATGGGTTATCGTTTGAATTCTTTCAATTTCTAATATAAACGGTGTGATACTTGAGTTTCTGAGCAAAACATGAAATCTATTTAACATTGAGTAAATTACTGTCTCACTAATTGGCGAAATAATGCCAAGCTTACAATGGTTTTCACAAGAAATTGCCAAAAGTCATCAAATGGGGTGATTATTTAGGTCCGGTCCCTATATCTCTGTAATATATATTGTACACTGGTGTGCAAAACTTAAGCAACACCAGGGTTTTTTGCCATAACTCCATGAGAAATCAACTGAGAGACATGAAATGAAAGAGAGCATTATGTACGTAAAGGATGACGAAAGCATCGGAGCTGAAAAAGGAATACAATGCTTACAGTATGGAATCAAACAAAAACAAGCTTTATTGAACACATAGAATCGTGACTCATGATTGTCTATCCAAGAGGAAGAACAACAAGCAGATGCTTCTTAATATGGGATATGCCCTCCCCTCACTGCAATGGTTGCTCCGCACCATCTCCGCATACTCAGAACCAGCTGGTGCAACATTTCTTGCGGTAGGAGTGCCCATTCCTCAATCAGCATCTGTTTGAGTTGTTGGGTGTTCTTCGGAAGATATAAGCGTGCTGCAATACATCTCCCTAAAGCATCCCATACATGTTCGATGGGATTTAAATCTGGGGAGTACGCTGGCCAATCTATTCGAGTGATATCTTCACTTTCCAGTAGCTCCTCAACAGCAAGAGTCCGATGTGGCTGTACATTGTCATCCATAAAAATTAAGTCTGGGCCAATAGCACCTCGGAGCAGATGCACATGGGGAAGAAGTACCTCCTTACAATAGCGATACCCGGTTACAGACTCTCTGTCGAAAATGTGGAGCTCAGTTCGTCCGTTCAGCATAATGCCTTCCCAGACAAGAACTCCAGGACCACCGTTATGGTGTCTTTCCTTGATGTTACTGGGGTAAAACCGGGTACCGACCTCTTTCCAAATCAAAACTTGCTGAGAATCGCTTCTGGTACTGGACCGACTCTAATTCGTAAAGAGGACACGACTCTATTGATCAGTTGTCCAGTTTTTGTGCTCTCTGCACTACTGTAAACGGTGGCCATCTTTTAACGGGAGGCAGCGTTCAGGATGGCCGGCGAATAGGCCCCCTTTGTGAAGGCGTCTGGCCACAGTAAACCGCGACACTTATCGCCCCATTGCTGTACAGAGTTGCTGAGCAGTGGCGCTTGCTGACTGCTGTCAGCCTCTTTTCGCCTGCAGGACAATATATTGGTCATCCCTTGCAGTTGTTCTCGGGCGACCACCACCAACCTTTCTAACAGCTGTACCTGTGGTTTGGAACGCTTTCCAAGCACGCAAGACGACACTTTTGTTGATTCCGAACTCAGCAGCTCTACTGGTGACAGTACGCCCCTCCTTCAGCTTTCCGATCATTCTTCTACGTGTGAAGTCGTCCAGGTGATTTCTTCTAGCCATATTTCACGAATTGACTCACTGGCGCTTGCAGCGAATATGTTGAATTGCGTCTCCGCCCTTCCTTTTATTCTAATGTTGAGCTTCGCAAGCCGACATCATGCATTTTGTGTACGCTCACGTCGCCTCTAACGTTTTGTTCCTGATATTTGCATACGCATGACGTTTCTACTGACTTACGTATTTATTGTACTGATCTTCAGACCTCCTTTTCTGCAATTTCATGGCTATTTGCTAAATTTTTACATTGTTGTTTAAGTTTTACACACCAGTGTAATTCAAGGCACTCTTTAGACTGAACTGGTTTCAGAAATGTATGTATGGATGTATGTGTTCATATATTCATGTACGTAAATGCGTATATATACACATACATGAACATGTGCGCACATATATGTATTTCTGAATCCGGTTCTGGTGACAGAGGAGTACCTAATTCAATAAATGTAATTGGTCACTATATTAGCTAACCATATTAATTAGTATTTACAGGCGCAGTCCACCATATGACTAAAAGAAGGACCGGCATTAGCTAACCGTATTTGGTCCTCATATGCCTTCCAGTAATTTTGAGAAGCAAAGAGTACTTGAAATACCTTGGCAGCCGGGTGAAAACTATATAAAGCCAGAGAGAGCATCTGCCCTCAGTTCTTGTTCTGAGTTGTTAGTTCACAGCGACTTCAGAGTATCGAAAGCTTCACCTTTTAGATGCTCTTTGCTCGCACAGTGTTTAATGTTGTTTAAAGTGTAACTACTGATTGTACTCTGTGTTGTTATGAACACCTGTACAAGTATTTCTGTGGAAAGTTCCAGAAGTCTAAAATGTTTCTTTTGATAACACAGACGATAAGTAAATTTTATTAACTTATCACCTGTGCATTCGCTGCATTCAATCTATTACAAACTCGTACATATGCAACAATTTTATATTATGTTTAATAATAATGTATGCTACAGTCAAATTTGTTTTAAGAATGGTATTAGAAAAATGAAGTTCAGGTATAGACAAGTGCTTCAGTTTATTCAATATCTCTTGCTTATAAGTCATTGTTATTTATTTATTTTTGATTAACGTTCCTTAAAAGTACTTAATTTGCATGCGCAGAAAGTATGTGAACCCTGATGTACGGATTTCAGCATGCATCCAAGTTGCTGTGTAACAGGTTTGCATAGCTTCCAACTCTCCCTGGGGAGACTCTCAGTTTTTCATCACATCTCCCAGCAGATCACATATCTCCTGTTTTAGACTTTTTGCCTTTAAGAAGCAGAAAATGTTTCCTAGCAATAAATGAATTCATTTAATTAATGAAACTTAAATTAGGCAAATTGCATTTCCATACCTCTAAGGATTTTCAGAATAATTTTCCTATTAAATTTTATTTTAAATGAATTGTGTTTTTTTCTTATTGCATTTTATTGACCTTATAAAATTTCATTTGATCCAAATTGTCTTAAGTTACTGTAGACAACTGTATATTTTTATATGAAGATTAAAGAAATGTTTAATTAGTTATATTTATGCTTAATTTTGTGTTACATCAGTATGTGGTACATTTCTAATTTATCAACACAATAGTATGTATATTATTAATTTTACTTTTCTTCTTCTTCAATGGCCAGACAGCCCGGGATGGGCCCTTGCCTTCCTCAGAATCAAATTCCAAGCTCTTCTATCCCTGGCCATGGACATCCAATCGGTTATTTTTAAAATTCTTAAGTCTGTTTCCAAACATTCGAGCCACCTAAGTTTAGGTCTCCCTCTTTTTCGAGTGCCGAATGGTCTGGCCGAGAAGATCTTTTTGGGTACTCGATTTTCATCCATTCTGCTTTTAGCTTTTTCTGTAATCGCTCAGGTCTCAGCAGAGTATGTAAGAATGGGTCTGATTAAGCTTAAAATTAATTACTGATTAATTAAAATCTTTGTTTTTCTGCTAATGAAGTTAGACTTCAAGTATTTTTTTAGACCGAGAAAACATCGGTTAGCATCTGTGACTCAACTACAGATCTCGGGCATTAAATCATTGAGAGTATTATTCTCTGATCCTAAATATTTAAATTTGCTAACAGTTTCAAATTTGTAATTCCCAATTTCAAAAGAGGGATTGCTATTATTACCACATGGCATGTATTTAGTTTTATTTTGGTTGATTGCTAGATGCATTTTGCTGGCTGCAGCCTCTAGAGATGTAAAAGCCTCTCTAAGTGACTCGGGACTGCATGCGACTATGTCAATAATTTTACTTTTAGTTTTGATTTATTTACTTATTAATTTTATTATTATTTATTTACTTTTTATATTATTAATATTTATTTACATTAAAAAATACTGAGGTAAATAAACTTTCCTTTCCTTTCCTTCTTGAGATCTTCTCGGTATAAAAGTGTAATAAAATTAAACTGTAAATTAGCCAAAGAACATAAAACTTCAAGTATCCGATTAAATGCTAATACATTTTACATCAGAATTGAAGAACCACGCATTATAAAATGAATTAAAAGTCTGGAGTTCATTTGAAATGGTTTCACTCTGCAGCATGAAAATCTCCCTGTTTTTAAGATTTCAGAATTGGCAGCTATGGGTGTGTAAAAAAACGGAATTCTCATCCATCTCATTAATTGTGAGTACCAGCCTTATTCATTTTTAGATAAGATTAACCAAACTCTAATTATTGAAAAGATTATGGATTTGCTTCTGTTAACTTAACTACTTAATATTGATATAAAATTAAATGCATATTAATTAATTGTATTTTAAAAATATGAGTATACTATTAGTAACATATGCTAAAAAATTGTTTTCTAAGGGTTCAAGAACTAGGTGGTCTGCAAAAACTTTCTAATTTTTAAAAGTTGTCTGTTGGAAAAAGTCTGGGAAATGCTGCAATAAAATAATTACTTCTCAGTCTTATACCGTTTTATTTTGGTAATGATTATAATGATGCCACATGCTAAGGTTCATAGATTGTTTTAACATCACTCAGTAGACACTTCCTATTTTTATGAAACAAAAAGTGGATTGTATTATGTTCTGCACATCTTACATAGGAATGCCCCTTACATGAAATTACATAGGAATTACAATGGAATACGTTCCATGGTGTTCAAATGGATTGAAGAACAATAAACATAAAAGCTAATTTTCCAGCAACTGAATAAGTTTGTCAGTATGGAGCTTGCTTCAGAAAATACCTTAAAGCGGTGTCATCCTAACAGGATATGGGCTCTTGGCAAACCAATGTGCTGGAGCCTCTCAATAGTTACTCGCAGAAATGCAAGTGATACATGATTGGATGAGCATGGGTCTGCTGTGCTTATGGTTTCTCTGGGCAAGTGCCCAGCAGGTGAATACATTAAGACAGCCTTGTCTTCAAGACATCTCTCTTAGACAACCTTTTAATGCTTTGCTGTGATAAATAATCTCAATCTGTAATAAAAACAAGTATATGTAGTGTTACGTTAGCCTTTTAGTAACCTTGCTTTTCAGCAGTTTATATTCATCATTTCAAATATATGGACTAATATCCAATTTGAATAATTGCAATGTAGCTGTCCTGGTCCTATTTATTATAATAATGATCAGCTAATTTTGTTTTTGTAGATACAGAGTTTTATTCTAATAAAGGATCGTACAATTAAAATAACATTACATAAAATGGCTGAAGGAAGGAACTGACTCCATGTGAGAATTTTTTGGTCAGGCTTGGAAAGGCAATTGACACAGGGTCATCACATTTATCAGTTTTTAAATTGTGTATTAGTAATTTTCAAAAATTTGCAATTATTTGTAGTTTTGAAATTATATAATAGTGTATTAAAATTTATCTTTTTTTCCTTCAGATTTAAAGGACAAAATGAACTTAAAAGACATAAAAGAAAAAATTAGGAGTGTTTTGTTTACTTTCAAAAATGGATGTCTTTTGTCAGAGTTTGCTAGTAGTTACCAAAGCCTGATTGGTGAAAAACTACCCTGCGAAAAATTTCATTACACAACAGACTTCAAATTTTTACTATCAGTGCCTGATGTTGTCTCTATAACATGGCTCAAGTCTGGAGATTTTTTATTAAAAGGAATTATTACCAATGAATTTGAGGAAATCCTGAATCCTGTTTGCTTGCAAAAGGCTTTGAATTCTGGGCCTTCTGAACAGCTTTCACATGAACTTCCACTACGTTTCCAAACACAGACTCTGGAGAAGTCTGTTGTAAAAGACTTGAGGAACAAATTAGTTGAACTTTTTTTAAATCATCCTGAAGGTCTTCTTTTAAGTAACTTCATGGAGCATTTTATAAAATTATTTGGATTAAAATTTCCTTTCAAATCAATTGGCTTTAGGAGTTTAGAACAGTGCCTTGACTGTGTTCCAGAACTCATTTTAAAACATAAAGATAAAGATACAATTATATACCATAAATCATTTTCCAAAGATAGAAATAAGGATAAAAGTACAATGCAGAAATCATTTATGATAGATAGAGAATCTGCATTTGAATTGAAGAGCAGGAATAATTCTAGGTGTGAGATGTCCAAGAATTACAGATTTTAGTTCGGCAGATTGGGAATTAAGATGTAAGTCTTTTTTTTTTTTTTTTTTTTAACTTTACTTGACAATTTTGTGCCTTTTAGCACCAGAGGTGCTATTAGTATATTTACTTTTTTGCTTGTATCACTTTCATGTTTATATCACTTTTCATATGAAAGGATGTTGCTGCCAGATATTATCACCTTGTATTATTCTTAAAGAAAGTGTATAGTCAAAAGTGTATGGCAATGCATAATACGCTTAGGAATTCAAAGATATGCTGTTTTTAAATATTTTTTGCTTGGAATATTTTATGGGACGTAAGTGAAAAGAAAGTGAGGTTTATTAAATAAAGTTAAAAAGACAATAATAATAAAAAGACAAAGTTGTGTAAGTAAAACTGAACTTTGATATGGTGAGCTGAGAAAGACTGAAAAGAATTAATGGTAACACTGCACTGATTATTCTAAACAAATGCTTCTTTTAAAAAACGTTTTGTTGAATTTTATGGGACGCAAGTGTAGAGAAAGTAGTACTTAATGATAAAGTTAAAAAGGCAGAAAAATTCTGTCATGGTCATCTTGTTTAAAGAAACTGAACGTTGATAGAATAGCTGAAAAATGTATGCAACACTTATCAATTTATCGGGAATTCTTAAAACATACTGCTTTTAAAAATTTTCGATTTTATTCTTATAGTTTGCATGGTGTGAGTGCAAAGAAAGCGGTGTTAAATAATTAATTAAAAAAAAAAGCTTATAGCAGTTTAGGAAGGCCTTAAGGCTGCATACATTTGCACAGTATACAAAAGATGTGTGGATTTGAACTGACAGTCACAGTTCTATCCAGCATCTGCAGAACTGGCCCAGTACAGTCAAAAGTCGTTAATTCGGACACTCATAATCCGGAATGATCTATAAGCTGGACCTCAAAGCTACAAACTTTCTGCACATGCGTCGTGTTGAAGCATGCACATAGGCATTTGCGCGTGCACGTAAGACCTTTACGGCTGCGATTATGCATGTGCGCATGCGCATAATACGTTTACGCATGCACGTTTAATGTATAACGGGCGGTATAAGCTAAGCTAAAATTATCTAATTCAATTAATGTTGCAGATTGCGTTGTTCCTTAATCTTCAAATTGGATCCGGCTTATTATTTTTTGCAGACTGTTAGAGCAATTTTATAAAAGTAAGCTTGAACTTTTGATTATGTCAAATAGAATTTCCGATATATATTTACTAATATGTAAAGGATCTACAAAGAGAAAGTATGTTTCGAAGTCCATTAAACAAAAAGTGGATAAAGGCATATCCTTTGTTTTTCTAACCATTCCGAAATCTGTTTATCAATTTCATGCTACTCTGCGGCGGGGAGGGGGGGACGCTGCGGCGCGCAATGAATTGGAAGTTGATCTGTCAGCACTATCCTTATCTTCAGGGCAGATATTTTTATTTTATTTGGCTTATAATTCCTTACTAAATGTAGTATCTCATCTCGATGTACTCCGTCTTTGATATGATTTAAATCAAATTCCTCATCATTATAATTCGCTTCCGATAGTGAAGAAAGTGACACAGAGGTTATTGAAAACGAAAAAATTTCGATTGACAAATTAGTCGATATTCTCGACACAGCAATTATAGGACTTGAACAGCGGAACTTTGTAACTGAACAAGAAATTATGTCTGTTTGTAGAATTAAAGAGAATGTATTATCACATAAAAAATGAAGCAACTTATTACATTGAAAGAAATGTTTAATAAAGTAAACAAATAAATATTAAGCTTTTTTTTTTTTTTGTAAATTTTGATACCCTTTAGATCATAATTGTTCTTTATTTCATAAATTACGGTTTCATATTTTTAATTTTATAATTTCTGCATGCCATCTTACCAGATTTAAACTGATGATCTATAATCTGGAAAAATCGATAATACAGAATCGCCGAACTCCCGACGAGTCCGGATTAACGACTTTTGTCTGTATTAATGATAAGGCTTCTCTGTTTTGGCTTTACTGTAAAAACTCTTCCCATCATGATGTAGATCTGCAATGGATCCCTTCACATATTGGTCTCAGTGGTAATGAAATGCCTGGTACCCTGGCTAAGGAAGGTACTTATGTGACTCTAACTACTGGCACCCTGACCTTTTTGGAGATCTGCTTGAGAGTTAAATCTACTGTTGCCTCTTCCTAGCATTATCCGACTTATGGTTGGTACTCTGGGAGGTGCTATTGCTTTTGGTGGATAATCGTGCTCAGCAGACTACTTTGACAAAGCTCCTAAGTGGACACTTGAAATGCCTTAAATTTGACTGGGGAAATAAGATCTACCCCCATCTGTAGGAAATGTAATACTAATAATTTCACTCCTAGACATCTTCTCACTTGTTTGAGACTTGTATAAGAAGATCTATTGAAAAGACCTACCTGTATATTGGAAATATTAACGGCTCTTGGATTCGTGGATGATGGTCTAGCCTAATGGCTAACCAGATAGGATCAGCAACAATAACAACAAAACAGAAAAAACATTGCATTTTTAAAAGTGATTTGAGAGATATATAACTTTAACCAAACCTCTGCTGCACCGTTAGAAAGCTAAATCCTTTAATTTTTTTTTTAACTATTTTATTTTCAGTTTTAAAAGGTTAAGTTTTTGAGAATGTAAAGTTTCTAAAATATTTAAATTAAAGCAGTCTTTCTGTAAAAATCTAACTAATTTTTTTTTCTTTAGATTAGGTTCATGTTTATTGTAAATTATAAATGAAAGTGAAGGAATATAATTGTTATTTATTTAATTTCCCACCCCCATTTCAACAAAGATTTTATAATTTATAAATAAAAAAAAATTATTCTGTAAAACAAAACATAGTAGAAGGCCAGAAATCCATACAGCTTAAAAGTATTTGTTATGTGGATTTTTTGTTATAAAAGAAAAATTGCTAATTATTAAAAAGCCTTTGTGCTTAATTACAAAATTGACAGATTTTAAAATGTTTGCTAAAGATATATTAGATGGTCGCTTTTACTAGCAGGTTTTAATAAGTATATTTAGATTGTATTATTGTAGTTATTCATCAAAGCAGAATTTGTAAACAGCAGATTAAAATAAAAACTTAAAAGTAATTTCTTGTAGACAAAAAAAAAAGGGGGGGAGGGCATATAATAAGAATGCTAGGACAAAAACATATAAAAAGGCAAGTAAAAATTATTGGTACTTTTCCATTTCGCCGGCGCAAATCTCGCCAAGTAGACTTTATTAGCAACAACATACAGTAGATGCATAAAAAATGTTTAGTTGTAAGAATTTTTTATTTTGGAGGCATAAACATTTTAATATTGTTTAAAATTTTGTCAAAAGCCAATAAATAAAGACAATAAATTTGTAAAAAAACATTAGTTTAAGAATTTACTATGCTTTCATGGTTCAACGGTTCATATTAAATGACCTCAAGTGATCTCATCTCACGTAAACTACGCTACAAAAATCTAATTCTCTCAGTAATTATCTACATTAATTTCAAGTTAAATCTTAATTTGGAATACAAATTAAAAGCAAGAATTATTTCAATACGTACGAATAACTTACTTAGAAATTATGTAAAACTGCAATGCTTTACTTTGCTAGTGCATTCTTGTTAGAAATGATGAATTTAACCCTTGACTTTGCCTTTTCTATATTTTCGCCTTTGAGTGAGCGCTATGATTACATCCTAATTGACTTAATTATCGCAAATGGCGTTAGGGCATAAAATTGAGCTATCTGGTAAAAATTCTATGTAATTGTATGCCAGTATTGAAAGAAACAGTCAATCTGATAAGAAATGGCTATGACTTGTTTTGAAAATGAGGCATTAAAGATTATCAGCAAGGACATCCCGTTTGGCATCAGTTGTATTATTATTGCCGACTTTATTGCCTGCATCTGCAAAATGGAAAAGTACCAAATTATTTTACGTTTTCAAACTTTGGTTTTATAGAAATTTGTTTTAAAATCTTAAAATGTTTTATTTATTAGTGATTATTTTATGATCGGTGACTAAGCTGTGGTCTAAAAATTTCGTATATTTTCCTTCTTTTGAAGAAGTACTATTAAATTTATTTAGTTAAATTTTCATCAAACAGCATCTTTTGATCCTCAATCATAATTGAATTTTTTTTTTCTTTCCACTGTGTTTAAAATATTATCTATGATTTCATCATTAAATAATGATGTTTTAGTTCAATAACTCTAACTTGCCATGTTGTTTTCTTAGAACACTTTTTCATTTCGCATCAGCCTTCCACCAGTGGCCAAGTGGTTTAGACTGCTGATTACAGGGAGATCAACCTGGGTTTGATCCCTATCAAAGGAACTGGCTGTATGTTTGGTTAGCATGGTTTTTTCCATGTGTAATGGGAATATGAGCCAGTTTCCCTAATAAATTCCCACATGAAAGGCATCTCTCCTCTTAGGCAGATAAGCACTTTGTCATAATTCAGGTAACCTAACCTAACCTTCTCAAAATTTCTTTTGAATAAAATAGCAATACCTAAGATTTAATTATTATAGGATCGTAATTGCAGAAATCTACTACTACCGCACTTTGTTTCAACAAAAACTAAATCTGTAGGGTAAGTTATATTATATATTTTATAAAGCAGACTTAAAAAAAAATAATTTTAATTTAAGAGTTTTGTGGTTTTTCAGTCTAATTAATTGTGAATTTTCCCTATTCACATCTGGTAGGATATGTGGGTTTTTAATACTTAGGTATGCAAACTAATTTTTTTCCAGCAGCATTGTTATCAATTTGCCAAAGCCTCGCCCGCGTGTGTACAAAAACATGCAAAATATGTAACTTATTGTGATGAACAATTCGGTTAATGTATACAAAACATTATAGAATAAATTTTTTAATTGAACTAAATTTGCCAAATAAGGTAAAAATTGACTATAGAAATTGCCTAGGAGACAGAGAAATGTCACCAAGTGAGGAGTTAAGTCACTAAACAACTTGGTTTCAGTTTCAATCAACCATTTAAAATCAGATGAATAAGTAACCTTAGTTTGATGTGTATTTCAATTAACTTTGTTGATTTTGCTTGCAGCACATGTCTTTCTTCTTTCAGGAGGGAAAAAAAAAAGTTCTGTTTATTCTTTTCTTTTCCTTTGAAGAAATAAAATTCCCGAAAATATCTCTTACAAACTAAGTTTGCTTTTCTTGCTTAATTTAAAATTTTACATTAGCATGTTATCTTCCAATAATGGATGCCCTCCGAATATTAAGATCAGGGATACAGGTCAAATAATTTTCAGAAAAACATGATGAACAATTCATAAAGTTTTTAAAATTTTCCTTGTTAAAATGTTAGGAAAGTATCTTGGGGGGTTTTGGTCACTGGTTGTGGGAGTGACTGTCAGTGTATAATTCTTAGAAAATAAAAGGTAAAAGGTACTAAAAGGTTTACCTTTTAGTCGATCTTCTTTCTTCTCCAAAGCATATCCGGGAGTATTTTTCCTAAGTACATCTACACACTACTACTCACAGAAAAAGGTAGGCTTCTAAGATAAAAAGATATTTAATTTACATCACAACACTAAACTAAAATATATATGTAACACAGAAGAATGAGATTAACATGTTTCACTCAAACGTCCATCACGAGTTCTCAAAGTTCAACTAAAAAGTTCTGATTTAGTTTTTACTGCACGCATGCGCAAATCACGTGGTTGTTGGCGAGAGTGTCAACATACTCCCACCTTTAAATATGCTGAAAAATCAAATTTAAAACTGTAACCTTTGAACAGGCTTTACCATTCGATCACTTCTTGTAGTCTTCGATGGAATCTTTTCGCTGTTAAGATCTTGAGGCAAGTCATTACAAATATCAGGATCGCAGTAAGTCTCTGTTTCATCTGAAGAGCTGCTTGCCACATTTCTAAATCTAGACTGTTCATCTGATGATGTTATCTCCAAAGGATACAAACGCTTGGTTGGTCGCAAAACTTCTCCAAGCTTAGTCTTGACCTTAACTAAATGCACATGTCCATCCCGAGATTTAAAAATCTCGGTTACTTTCGCCAATAACCAGTCTGTTCGCTTCTTATTATCGTCGGACACTAAAACAAGATCTCCTATTTTCAAAGGTTGTGAAACTTTTACATATTCATAATTTTGCCGTAACTGTCCGAGATATTCGATTCGAAATCTTTTACGTAGATCTTGTAAAAGTTTTTGTCGATAAATAAGCCTTTTGTTTAAAGATTTCGCATCTATATTGTCCAGATCAGGAACTCCAATTTGTCGAATCTCACGGAGAAACATGGAAGGTGTGATCGGAGATAAATCTTCCGAGACATACGTCAATGGACAATTATTCATTATTGCTTCACAGTCACACAAAATTGTTATCATTTCTTCATGATTCAGAGTTGAGTTGAGTTGAGTTGAGAGCAGAATCTGGACACCCGTGCGGCTTACTAAGACTATTTGGGTCTAGTCCAGGTTCTGCAACTATCCGGGGCAACACCTCATGGGGTCTATAAGGGCATACATTGGTCCTGTATACATGCTTACATAGTTACATAGTTCATAATATATGCTTACATAGTTCATAGTACATGCTTATATACAAGTAGTTCATAATACATAGATCTTTCATAATGCTTGCTTACGTAGTTCATACATATACATGCTTACATACGTAGTTCATACATATACATGCTTACATAGTACATATTGGCTTACATAGTTCATAATATATTGAGCCTGTTACGTAATACATACATATAGTTCATAATAATTTTCATTGCCCATAGTACATACATGTTTCATAATATATTGAGCCTGTTACATAATACATAGTGGCTTACATAGTTCATACTTGCTTACATAGTTCATAATATATTGAGCCTGTTACATAATACATACATAGTAGTTCATAATAATTTTCATTGGTCATAGTACATACATGTTTCATAATATATACAATAAAAATAAAGATAATAATAATAATAATAATAAATTTAAAAAAAAAAGATAGAAGAGAGAGATTGACAGGGAACTACTCCACACTGCACAAATCTGTTCCCAATTCCTCCAGTTTCTGCATTATCTTGCATATTTTGATGCGAAATGCTGGCTGTTTGATCAGATAACGCTTATGAGAAGTTGCCTGTTCCGGAAGCTGCACATGTCACTGTGCGGTTAGAGGGCATTGGGTCAAGTAATGGTCTGGTTTACCAATGCCTCCACAGACACAACTTTTGGTATTTGCAATTCCTCTCTCATAGTAATAAGAGAGGAAAGGCCCGTGCCCCATCACAAATCTCGTTATTTGTGGGGATGACTCGAGATGATCGAGCGAAACGTTATGGTAATATTCATAGGTCTTCCTGCTTTGTTCGGTAGAGTCCCATTCCCATTGCCACTGGTGCTGAGCTGCTGTCCTTGTCACTTTTTTAAGGTGAGACCACGTGTGTTTGGTAATTACGCATTGTGCATCTATATTGTGAGCTGCTTCTTTTGCTAGCCTGTCGGCTTCCTCATTACCTTGAATGCCGGCATGTGCCTTTATTCAAGATATGAGGATATTCATTGTCGACGAACGCTCCTTCAGCGTGCCCTGAATCTCCGCTATGATAGGAGAAGGATGTCTGGGATTTCGTAAGGCATATATGACCGAGAGGCTGTCTGTAAGGATATTAACAGTGGATCCTACTGGGGGGCTTGTTAACTCGATAGCTTTACGAATCGCAATTGCTTCAGCCTAGAAAACGGAATTATTCTGTCCCATATGACCTTTCCATCTTATCAGCGTTTCCTTGTTCTTAGTTACTATAAGGTCACAGCCTACTTGTCCGTTGACTTTTGAGCCATCCGTACAAACATAATATTGATCCTTTATGTCAGAGTCATCTTTCCATGATGTGTGGGCCGAGACTCCTTTTCCGTAGTTAGACGAATGGATGACATTTACTGGCCTTATTTTTTCATGGAGGCTGTGCTGAGAGGTGGTGTGTGCTACAACCCCTTTTCCATGGTCTGAAGGATGGGTTGCATTTATGAGATGTTTTGTTTCATACTCCTCTGGATCATAGCATAGCGGTTCAAAAGTAGTGCAGAGATGTAATTGGAGAACAGTCGTTACTGCTGCTTCTTGTGCTGCTCTAATATGTAATGGCAAAAGTCCCGCCAAGTATTGTGGCTGCCGCTGTCGATGTTGTACAGTATCCTTTTGTAATATCCAAAGCGAAGGGGCGTTGTATACTACAGTCAAAAGTCGTTAATTCGAACACCCATAATCCGGACCTCAAAGCTAAAATCTTTCTGCGCATGCGCATAGGCGTTTACGCGTGCGCGCAAGACTTTTACGACTGCGCATATGCGTCTGCGCAAGCGCAGAATACGTTTTCGCGAGCGCATTTAATGTATAACGGACAGTATAAGCTAAAATTATCTAATTATCTATTTCAGTTAATGTTGATGATTGCGTTATTCCTTAATCTTCGAATTAGATCCGGCTTATTATTTTTTGCAGACTGTAAGAGCAATTTTATAAAAGTAAGCTTGAACTTTCGATTATGTCAAATAGAATTTCCGATGCTGGAGCTCCCAAAGGATCTACAAAACGAAAGTATGTTTCGATGTCCATCAAGCAAAAAGTTGAATTGCTACAAAAAATGTATAAAGACATATCCTTTGTTTATCTAACTGTTCCGAAATCTGTTTATCAATTTCACGCTGCTCTGCGCGGGGGGGGGGGGGACGTCGCGGCGCGCAATGAACTGGAAGTTGATCTGTCAGCAGTATCATTATCTTCAGGGCAGATGTTTTTATTTTATTCGGCTTATAATTCCTTACTAAATGTAGTATTTTATCTCGATGTACTCCGTCTTTGATATGATTTAAATCAAAAATCGTCATTATAAATATCACGAATACAAATTAAATAGTTTTCTTTGTTGCAATTTTCTAATTTCGGCTATGCGTAATGTATGCTTTACGCATGCGCGCGTTGAAAGAAATGTTTAATAAAGTAAACAAATAAATATTAAGCTTTCTTTTTTTGTAAATTTTGATACCCTTTAGATCATAATTGCTCATTATTTTATAAACACGGTTTCATATTTTTAATTTTATAATTTCTTCATGCCATCTTACCAGATTTAAACTGATGATCTATAATTTGGAAAAATCGATAATCCGGAATCGCCGAAGTCCCGACGAGTCCGGATTAAAGACTTTTGACTGTACTGAGCAATTTCCTTTTCCTTTCGTTCATTGGAGTTCCCCAGATTGCCGCTCCATAGAGGGCCATTTTTTCCACGACGGACTGATAGAGGATTTTTAGGATATGTGGTCTAAGGCTCCAGTCTGAGCCTTGAAGCCTCCTTAAGGTATTTGAAATTGCGTGTGTCCTCGCGCGGACTGCTCTGAGATGAGGCAGCCAGGAGAGCTTTTCATCGATTATAAGCCCCAGCAGTTTTAGTTCCCGAGTTCGTTTGATTGTACGGCCCTTTAGTTTCAAAACTGGATTTCTTGCAAGAGTTTGACCTGGTTTGTGTACGATCAAATACTTTTGCTCCAAGATGGTGAGTTTCTTGCCTTCACAGAGCCGTACAAATTGTGGTATGGTCTCATTACTGTTACTTTCCAGCTGGTCTCTCGATTTGCCTCTGATTATAAATGTCGCATCATCAGCAAAAGCAATCACCTTTGTGTGGGTTGGCCACAGTGATTTGAGAATGGAATTAAAAGTTGCATTCCATAGGTCAGGACCTGCACATGAACCCTGAGGGCAGCCCCTGGTCTGCTTTCTCTCAGCAACTCCTCCGTCATGCACTGCTACAAGAGTGCGATCAGAGAGATAACTTTTGCACACCTGCAGCAGATTATCAGGGATCTGAGCGTCATGAAGTGTTTCCAGGATTGCTGGCCACCACAGGGAATCGAACGCACTTTTCAGATCCAGATTGAGTACGGCTACATGGTTGTTAGAGTCATACGCGTCATAAATTCCCTTTTGTATGGCACTAAGAGCTTGGATAGTTCAGCGCTGGTCTCAAAAACCATACTGAGAGTCTGTGATCTCACCCTTAATCTCCAAGTAGTGTAATCCACCCTTAATCTACAAGTATCTTTATTCTCTGAACTAAAAGTTTCTCATAAATTTTCCCTATGGCGGGCAGGAGACAGATGGGCCGGAATGAGGCCGGATCGTTCGGGTCCTTTTCTTTCTTTTGGAAAAGAATAATTTGCCCTGTCTTAAAGGGCTTGGAAAAATAACGCAGTTTGAGCAATTTATTGTAAAAATTTTTAGGAAACGTTGGTTTTGCCTGATGCATCGCCTTGACAATGTTGTAGTCTAACGAATCGGGCCCTGGGGCTTTGTTTCTCGGTAGATTTCGCAAAACAGCGCAGACTTCAGGCTGCGTGAATGACATGTCATCTTCTGTTGTGGAGTGTAGAAGATAAGCTGGATGTTCTGGATTGGAAGCATCCAATGTATTGTCGTCTTGAAAGACTGCATCAAGAATCTTGGTGAGTGTTGCCGCGATAGTGCTCCTGTGCTCCTCTGTCGGTTGCGGATTACTGGTGCCGTCTATGTAGACCTTGTGAATTGGAGAGGCAAAGACCTTATTCGTTGCGATTTTATGCAATACCCCATAGGGATTTTCATTGTTTGTGCAAAACGCCCTCCAGCTGTACAACTTGGCTTCTAGAATGGCCTTTTTATACTGGGCTTGTGCTTTTTTGTAGATAATGCTTAGTTCTTCTCGGCGTTCTGATTTATGCTCCGACTTCATCTTTCTGCGAAGAGCTCGAGTCTTACTCCTTTGTATCCTGAGGCTTTTAGTCCACCAGTTGGCAACATAGTGTACCTTTGGAGATTTGATTTGGAAAGTCGAATCACAAATGGCCTGAAGCTCTTTAATTAGGATACTAGTGAAGTTATCAACATCATCTGTATTGTGGCAGTGTTCTAAATCTTGTTCTGCACGTGTGAGTGTACTGCGGGCCTTTTGGCTGAAGAGCTTTAACGTCCTTCGCTTGAGTTTGTACCTCTTGATTGAGAATTTTTTATAATGGTGTCCTATGCTGTACATAATGTATTTATGGTTCGAGTTAGACGGGGTATCATCAACCATCCAGGAATGCAATTTTGATGTAAAGGCCGCTGTTGTTAAGGTTAAATCTGGCCAACCCTGCCCGTGAATTGTTTCATATGTAGGTTGACTGCCTGGAACATTATGCAGGACGAGATTGTTACAGGCAATGAAGTCCTCTACCTGTCGCCCTCGAGCATCAGTATCTGAGTAACCCCACAGTTCCGAGTGGGCGTTGAAATCGCCCGCTAGTAGATGGTGTGCTTTTGGATATGCTTTCAGGATTTCTTGTTGCTGATCAAGTGAGGCTTGCATGTCTGCTGTAGGAGGAATATAAATGTTAGTAATTAGTAGGTTCAGTCCTATTGTTTCAATTGCTATAGCAATTATGTCTCTTGAAAATCTGATTACATTGGGAGACCATCTTTGGCGGCAGCAAATGGTGGCAACTCTGGGTTCATCAGTAGCATTGACTACTGTCCATGAAAGTGGGAAGTTGATGATTCTATTGCCATGCTGATAATAAGGTTCCTGAATGAGTATGAAGTCAATTTCATGCTCCATTGAAATTCCTCCGAAGTGTGTGAGTTGGGCCGTTGCTGCTCGTGCTCTTTGCAAGTTTATTTGCACAAATTTGACACCAGCAATATCCGTGATCAGCTCATTCAGGTTCCCGTTGCTCAGTGCAACAGGGTGGGAGTTTTGGAGCGTATCATAACTTGATTGAGGTAAAACGGTTTCTTCATCAGGAATGGGTACTCGGCCTGGCCCATTAGTATGCCGTGATGTTACGGATGTAACTTGCAGCTCGTTGGTGTTCCGGACATTGCGGTGAGTAGGCAGGATGCCTGAAATCATATTTGAAGCCGTGTCTGTGATTTGAATCACTGCAGTTGATGCAGATAGGGTGCTGTGAGTGACATTCTCGTACACTATGGTTGTCTCCGCAGAAGGAGCAGTAGCTACTTTTGCTTTTACAGACATCTTGGGTATGTCCCAGCTGTTGACATTTGAAACAGCGTCGTATTCCGAGATGGTGTGCACATTCCACCCCGTGAACACCTTTTTGACTGTAATGATGGCTGCAAAACTGGAAGGCTCACATTCAAGGATCCACTTAAGTCTGTTAGACCTTCTCTCCTTGAGCTTAAAAAGTGCTCTAATCGCATTGTGGGAGGCATTTGCTGTGCTGCAGAGTTCAGCGATAATATCCTCTGGCGTGACTAACTCTGGTACGTTGTGAATGGCACATCGTGGTTTTCTTCTCTGCCTTCTATGCAGTTCGGCATGTACATTTGCATGTTCCAGGTGTTTCTCGAGCCTGTTGACATCCTGTGTGGATTTGCAGAAGACCTCTAGCCCTCCTTTTTTGGTAGGCAATATTCTGGCAACTGTCACCTGAAGTTTCGAAATCGGAGCTTTCTCTTGAAGTTCCTTTTTCAAGTCTGCTTGAGAGATATTGCCCTTCGGCTGTATAATTAAACTTGGCTTGCTAGACTCTCGTAATATGTCTGCAAAGGTTTTCGGTTGTATGTACTGAGGACAAGGAACGGGAAAAGCTGTTGAAATGTCCAGGGCGCTCCAGTCGTCGGTGTTAGTTGCCACGTGCACAGCTGGTTCTTTAATCGTGTTCTTTCCAGCGTCAGCAAAAATCGACTGAACTGTGCAATCTGACCCGTGGAGTGCCAGACTCTTGAGTGCCTCAAGAGTAGACAGAAGTCGTACTCTCTTGTCCTGAGGAATAACAAATTTTCTACTTCTTTTCCGTTTTCCGATAGCAGTGCATTTGTTAATCAAAGTTGTAATTTTGCCCTCGTAAGTTATTTCATATGAGTAAGTTGGAGGTGCCCGCGATGCTGACTCCGACATTACTGAGGAGGATGATGAGGCAGGGGCTAAATCCTTTGCATTTGCATTGGCCATTGGTACAAGATAACAGGAAATAAACAGTGGGGTCGTAGGCACATAAAGGAGTCACAGAGTAATAAGTACAAAACTGAGTATCAAGGGTCCTTGAGTATGATGCTATAGTGAGTGAAACCACAGGGAAACACAGAGAAATATACGGTCAACTTAATAATAACTAAAATGAGATATTACTAAAGCAGTGCGCATAAGGAGCATGTGGAAAACACTACAGAATCAAGTGCATAAGAAAGCGTTACACACAGAAATACTTTTGGCATTAAAATCTGAATGGGCTGAGAGTTACTTAAAAATGTAAAATGTATTAAAATGTAAAATAATGCTAATTTTTACACCATAACAGTTCTAGGCAATAATAACAAAGATAATACTTCTAGCCACAAAATCACTGAACGGAAGCATATAAAACAATCGTGAGTGAAGGATATGAGGATAATAAAACAGTTATAAATAGCATATAAAACAATCGTAATTGAAGGAAATGTGGACAATATAACAGATATAATAAAAACAAGTGAAAGTTATTGCATAACCTTAATACGAAACAGAATTTCAGAGATTAAGAATTATACAGTCAAAAGTCGTTAATCCGGACTCGTCGGGACTTCGGCGATTCCGGATTATCGATTTTTTCCGGGTTATAGATCATCAGTTTAAATCTGGTAAAATAGCATGCAGAAATTATAAAATTAAAAATATGAAACTGTAATTTATGAAATAAAGAACAATTATGATCTAAAGGGTATCAAAATTTACAAAAAAAAAGTTTAATATTTATTTGTTTATTTTATTAAACATTTCTTTCAATATAAGTCACTTCGTTTTATGTGATAATACTTTCTCTTTAATTCTATAAACAGACATAATTTCTTGTTCAGTTACAAAGTTCCGCTGTTCAAGTCCTATAATTGCTGTCTCGAGAATACCGACTAATTTTTCAATCGAAATTTTTTCGTTTTCAATAACCTCTGTCACTTTCTTCGCTATCGGAAGCGAATTATTATGACAAGGCATTTGATTTAAATCATATCGGAGTACATCGAGATGAAATACTACATTTAGTAAGCAATTATAAGCCAAATAAAATAAAAACATCTGCCCTGAAGATAAGGATAGTGCAGGCAGATCAACTTCCAATTCATTGGGCGTGCCGCGGCGTTCAAGATAAACAAAGTTTAGATAAACAAATGTTAAAATTTAGATAAACAAAGGATATGCCTTTATTCATTTTTTGCAACAATTCCACTTTTTGTTTAATGGACTCCGAAACATTCTTTCGCTTTCTAGATCCGTTACATATTAGTAAATATAAATCGGAAATTCTATTTGACATAATCGAAAGTTCAAGCTTACTTTTATAAAATTGCTCTAACAGTCTGCAAAAAATAATAAGCCGGATCAAATTCGAAGATTAAGGAACAACGCAATCTGCAACATTAACTGAAATAGAGAATTTTAGCTTAGCTTATTCCGTCCGTTATACATTAAATGCGCATTCGTAAATGTATTTTGCACACGCAAATTCGCAGCCGTAAAGTTCTTACACGCATGCGTCAAAGTGACGCATGCGCAGAAAGTTTGTAGCTTTGAGGTCCGGATTATGGGTGTCCGAATTAACGACTTTTGACTGTATAACACATTTGTGGGAGTTATTACAAATCATAAACACAGTGCACAATACAAAGGATTTACACACAGAGATATAAAACTAACAGTAATATTAATAGTTATTAATATTAGAATAAGTACTCATAAAGCAACGGTAAAATTAAAAAAAATAATAATAAAATAAAAAATAAATAAATAAATAAATAAATAACAATTAACAATTAGAGAAACATCCTAGTAACAGTGGGATAGTGGGAATGATAAGTGTGTAGATAAAGTCGCTAGAATGTCAATCGTAAACAACAGAAACGTATCAAAAGGGACACTGGAGGCGAGCTACGCTCAAAACAGCAAAGTGCTAAATGTAAACAAACATGCGTGCAGGGCGACTGTCAACCACACTCCACTAGACTAGACGAGCATGCGCTCTAGAAGGGTGACAGGAAGTCGTCAGACAACTGCGATAAGTGACCTGTCCTGCTGGTCCAACCGCGATAAGTGACCTGACCTTCATGATTCAGAGATGATCGTCCTAAAACTTTGCGAAGGATTCTTTTCAGGACTCCTATTAATCGCTCCCACCATCCTCCCCACTAGGGAGCTGATGGCGGAAGAAATTTCCATGTGATCCTGTGGATACTAGCTTGTTCTAAGATTTTATCCCAATTTAAGCTTTTGAATAATCTATCACTTCCTTTGAAATTCGTTCCATTGTCGGAATAGATGGTGTAGGGTCTTCCACGTCGAGCAATGAAACGTCTCAGCGCTTGCAAAAAACTTTCAGTTGATAGCGAGAAAATCAATTCCAAATGTACTACGCGAAAAGCAGCACAGGTAAAAATCACTATCCATGATTTTTGATTTCCCTTCAATATCAAAGGTCCAGTCAAGTCAATACCTACAATCTCAAAGACTGCTGCTTCTCTTACTCGGTCTTCAGGGAGAGGAGCAATGGGTGTTTTCGAAGAACTAGTATCAAACCTCTGACATACAACACAGCTTCTTATGACTTTCTTGACAGTCTTTCGTGTTTTCAAAATCCACTTTTGTTCTCGTAAAGCGGATATTAACAATTGTACTCCTGCATGATTGTTCATTTCATGTTTAGCTCTAATTAATTTTACTACAATAGGATGATCTGAAGGAAGAATCATCTCTTCTCAGAATTCTGGTTTTAACCCTAAGGATTCCGTTAGAATCAATCATTGGTTGAAGTACACGTAATCTTTTGTCATCTAATCCAGAAAATGATTCACTCTGCACTAATCTCAAAAGAATTAATTCCGCTCCTTTAATTTCTTCCGCTGTAATTGTTCCAAAAGTTCTTTCATTAGGACTTAGTCTGACATTTTTAACAAAACGGAAGATCCAAGATATTGTCTTTAGAATGGCATTGTACGAAGACATCTTATCAAAATTAACTTCAGTTATAGCATTTGAATTAACTGCAGAAATTATTGTCTTCTTTCTTTCAGCATTTATAATGTCAAAATTCGGTACAATTTCAGAGGCAGGCCATTTTTCTGGATCATTTCTCAACCAATCGGGACCCTCCCACCATTTCGATTTGACTAAGGTTTCCGGACTGCATCCTCGTTAAGGGAGGTCCGCTGGATTTAGCGTTCCAGGAATATAATTCCAGTTGTTGGGATTACTTAGAGTATGGATTTCTTTCACTCTATTGTGAACGAAAACGGCCCAGTTTTCATTCTTTTTTATCCAAAATAATGCATCTATAGAATCACACCAATAATAAATAGACAAGCTTTCTAGTCTCAAATCTTCCTAAACATGATGTGCCAGTCTAGCACCAATTGTACAAGCTAAGAGCTCTAGTAGTGGTATGGAAATAGGCTTGATAGGTGCCACTCTGGATCGAGCTGAGATGAGCTGACATGTAACGGAATTTTCATTACAGCTTCGCATAAATGTGCATGTGGCATAAGCAGATTTACTCGCGTCACAAAACACGTGTAAAGATAAATCGGAAATTCTTTCGAAGTCAGCAAATATTCTTCTGGGTATAGCTATTTTTTCCAAATTGTGCAATTTATTTTTCCAACCTTCGAATTTATCAGAAATGCTTTTAGGTAAATTGTTATCCCATGAAATCTTCTGTTTCCAGCATTCTTGAAGCATTAGCTTAGGAATCAGAGTAACAGGAGCAGTAAACCCAATCAGGTCAAAAATCCTGTGTACTATTGACAATATATTCCTTTTGCTGACAGCCTGTTTCGCAGAACTATCTTTAAAGTCACAGGACAAAGTGTCATTTGATAAATTCCATTTCAACCCCAGAACTGATATGGTTTTATCAAAGTCTTCATTGCAAGGATTTCCTTTTAAAGTTTCACCGCTGGGTTCATTGTAACACCATCCCCTTAAATCAAATTTAGCAGTCGACATAATTTCCTTCGACACATTAATGAAAGTGTTTAGTTCTTCAATAGTATCAACGCTGGCCACACAATTGTCGATGTACATTGAGTCACTTAATTTCTTAGCTACCTCTTGTTGATGTTCAGGAACATTCTCGAGATGATAATTCAGTGTGGCGGCGAGAAAAAAAGGGCTGGCATTAATGCCAAACACAATGCACTTACGTCGATATATTTTCAATTTTTCAGAATCTCCTTCTTCCCACCAGAGAAATCTAAGAAAGTCTCTATGTCGAGGACAGACACCTGATTGCAAAAAGGCCTTATGTATATCTGAGATAACCCCATATTTACCTAGGCGAAATCTGTTTAAAATACTCGGTATTAATTCCAAATAATTTGGGCCCTTTTCTAAACAGTCATTTAAGGACACGCCATTCCTTTCCTTCGCTGAGGCATCGAACACAGGTCTCATCTTTGTGGTTGAACTTTCCTTAATTACAGCCCTATGTGGTAGGTAATGACAATTTTCGGTTTTCTTATCTTCAACAGTTTCTATAATACCTTCTTCAGCCCATTCGTTAAAAATATTTTCATACTCTTTCAAGCAGTTTTTTGACGCAGGATTTTAACCTTTTCTCTGCTAATAATCTGTTGTCAGGTAAAACCTCATGCCCTTCTAACCAAGGAAGAGAGACCTGATATCTACCCTCACTATCTCTCTATAATGACTGACGAAAATATGTTTTAGCGATTTCATCAATTTTCTTTCTTGTGTGGGTAGTAGCAGGATCCGTTATTCCTAACGAGTCAAGACACCATAAATCCGAAATTTAAGCATCATTAACATGAAGTGACAATACAGTTTTCGTACTGTCAGAGAACTCATGCTTTTCAGTTTTCCCCATCATTGTCCATCCTAATCTAGTGTGTACGCATGATAACCCACATTTTAGTTGCCTAACCTTCCCTGTTAGAAGCTTTCCTGCCACATCTGCACCTAAAAGAACATGAATTTCTAAATGTGATTTTTCTTACATCAAATCCACAGATTTATTCTTCATGTCAGTTAAATAAATTCCATGTTTTCGCAGTTCAATCGGATATGTATCTCTACGAATTTGAGAAATGTCAGTACATATTTTATCCTGATCCAGAACCTGAAAATTACAGTGATAATCACCTTTAAGACTACTCAATCTAATTAAATATTTACTATGAGTTTCTTTCTTTTCAATTCCTCCGAACAAACCATGGATTAATTCTTCTTTACCACTTGTTTTATAATTCATTATACTAACTGCATACTTCGAAATGTAGGATCGCTGGGAACCACTATCTATTAAAATTCTCACATATTTTTTGATTCCATCCCCACAAAGTTTTACTACTAAAGTTTGCAAATTTACTAACTGCATGCAAGATTTATTTGTCAGAACACAGTCCTTTTTATTATTTTCATCCCCAATAATGTCTGTAGAATTATTTCCGTGAGAGTTACACATTATTGACAAATGAGCTTTACCGCACATGGAACATTTAACTTTGGTCTTGCACAAGCAGAAGATATGGTACCGGTTCAAGCATTTAAAACATAATCCATGCCTAAGCAATTTTTGCTTTTTTTCATCTAAGGTTAAATGACTCGCATTCCGACTTTCAGAACTTTCATGATCTGAATCACAAAATATGCAGTTCGAATGTTTATAATTTTGATTCTCATTTGTAGACAGCAACTGTGAGGCAGACTATACATCTGGTACCCGTTTATCATGCCAAGTTGACAGCTTGCTTCCACGTTTTGTTTGTCCGGGGATGGGGGGGGGGAGAAATTGACGCCGCTTCTTTCGACTGCAAAGCTGTTTTTTCCCGAGCAATTAATTGCTGAGAAAGAAATTCCACTAGGTGATTCAAATAGTAATTTGATTTTTGAAATGTTTTATTATATTCCAAAACCAAATCTGCGGGCAATGTTTTAAGCAAAATAGGTGTTAACAAAGCTCCATATGTTTCTGAGGTCATATTTAATGATTCAAGACATCGAATATGTTTTTGTATGTAATTGAATAACTTACGGAAATTTTGAATGTCATTAGAATCCTTTAGAGGTCTTATTTTCAGTAATTTATCTATATGGGCATTTATCAATACATCTTTATTTCCAAATCTTTCTGTGAGTAGTTTAACTGAAGTTTCGTAATTTTCTTCGGTTAAATCGAAACCGTCAGTGGTGTTATAAGCAGTACCTCCCAAAAAGGATTTCAAATAATTAAATTTGCTTATAGCGTCAAGCATTTTATTTTGGTGTATGGCTGATGAAAAAGTGTTCCAAAATGTCAGCCATTCGCAGCTCTCGCCATAAAACTTCGGAATCGTAAGTTTAGGAAGCTTCACATTATGATTTTCGATTTTAACATTTTCTATACTTTCACTTAACTCTTCAGTGCTTCTTAACACACTAAATTTTTGTTGTTCTATATTAATTTCTTTCAATTTTTTTTTAGCTTTGTATTTAAATGTAGTTATTCTTTCATGATATTCGTCAACACCGTTTAATTCCTGGTCTAGATCCTTTATGTCTATTAATTTTTCTATATCGGTATCTATTTGTTTTAACTTGTTCGATTTTTCATTTAAGAGTTCTAAGGAAATTTCTAGTTCCTCTGCATTCACTTCTGTTTTTGATAATTCAGTTTCGATTCGGCCAATTAATTTTGTAATGGCAGCTCTTATGTGGCCGCATTTCCTTTTCAATGTATAGATGAATTCCGTCATTATTTAATATATATCAATAATTCAACAATTCGCGGCACGGGATGCCAAAAAATGTATAATTCTTAGAAAATAAAAGGTAAAAAGGCTTACCTTTTAGTCGATCTTCTTTCTTCTCCAAAGCATATCCGAGAGTATTTTTCCTAAGTACATCTACACACTACTACTCACAGAAAAAGGTAGGCTTCTAAGATAAAAAGATATTTAATTTACCTCACAACACTAAACTAAAATATATATGTAACACAGAATAAGATTAAAATGTTTCACTCAAACGTCCATCACGAGTTCTCAAAGTTCAACTAAAAAGTTCTGATTTAGTTTTTGCTGCACACATGCGCAAATCACGTGGTTGTCAGTGAGAGTTTCAACAGTCAGATTACCCTGTGTTGAGTGGCTGCAGGTAGCGTATCTGACTCCTACTAATGATTGGGTAAGTTGTGAAGTTGCATACTTCTACTGCATTTTAAACTCGAACATATTTATTATTACTAGAATTCTTTACACATCTGAAATTGTGGAAAGTTAATTAGAGGTTGCCTGTTCGCATAGAGCAAAGCCATCATATTTTTTTTATATTTTACATCTTTCGTATTCAGTCTCAATTGCTATCGCATATGTAGTCTTGAATGATCTGCCATTTGCATGGAATAAAGATATGGAGCTAAAAAGTTAAATTCTTCTGTGCCGTTGTTGGATGTCTTACTTATACTCAGTCACAGCAATGTCCGGTATTCTGATGCCAAGTTTCGTCATTCATGCACCTGACTGCCACAATATTGCATATATATAATTCATAGATAGGTATTAAAAATGAATTATAGTCCTCGTAGTGTGAAGAGTCTATTAAAGAAGTTCTCTCTAGTCGAGAGTTCCGTAATGTTTAGACTGAATTAGCCACGCCTCCTTAATCTTACATTAGCATTTTACATCCTCTGATTCGTTATATCTGGAATGATGTCAGTGGAAAAATCAGATCATGGATTCGTCACTCCTCCTGAAATCGAGTGGCTTTGACTACAGACACGGTGCAGAATGTTGAAATCTCCTGACACTAAGCATGAAGTTATGTCTCTGTAATGTCAAAAACATGTTGTGTGACACATTGTAAAGTCTGGGAGCCGTGAATTGCAGGGACTGCATACGCGATCTGCTTATCTCTCTGTGGTCCACCGCAACCTATTTATATGTTTTTTGTTGTAATTATATTAAATTAGTTAAATTCCATTGTTATTCTGAAGGAAATTTTTTCTCCTCGTCTAATATTTAGCTGTGGAAAACATGATCACATTTAGCAGTTCCTGCTGTACTTCGTAGTAAGCAAGGTATAATTCTGTAAGTTATTGCTTTAGAATGGTACGATTAAATGATTTATCCTTTTTAACCTATTATGTTTGTTTCTGTCTTTTGTATTCACTGGTTGTTAGATTATAATTCAATTAACTTTTGCATTATGAATAGGATTACTGCATTGTTTTGTAACATAACTAGTGAAACAGCACAAATAAAAATGGGATTGAAGATCATCATAGGATCTAAAGGGATGAGAAAAATGGTGGTGATGATCAAAGGTGAAAGTTTAACAGAATAGAATCTTCATGAATACATGTTTCAAAGCCTGAATAGTTGTTTTAAAGTGAACTAAGTTCAATAAACATTTCCAACATTTTTTTTTAGTAAGAAATGGTGAATTGATGAACTTTGTCATTAGCAAAGCACATGAATTTATGTGTATGTATTATTTGATATCCTATGATAGTGAAACTGGTTAACCCCAAGGCAATTTTATGAGACCCGCAAGTACATTTTAGTATATTTCATATATTTTTAGAAAATATGTCGCTGCAAAGATTTTAAGATTTTAATTATTTGAAGTTTGAGCTTAAGTAATTTCCATTACCTTTAAAAACAAATGTAATTCACCAGAAAATCTCTAAATGGAGCTAATTGATTTATGCTGTGATATAAATCTTGTTCAAAGATTGAAAGATACAAATTTGAGGAATTTTACATACTTGTCAGAAGAAAAGTATTCTTAGTTATGAATTTTTGTCATATTATAATCACTTTGTTTGGGAGCTTTTTTTCATAATTGAAAGAGAAAAGAACCCGATGAGCATCTATAATCCACAACGAAGATAATTTCTGGTAATTTTTCTGCAGTGCACTGACATTACAAAAACAAATTTTGTATTTACATAAAAAATTTATAATTATATACATACAAACCTATGTATTTTAATTTATTCATTGAATAAAAAATTTAATAAATAGACTAGGTTGTCATTATTTATTCTCAAGTTTTGTTCCTCTTGAAAAGTTTTCTCTCTTTATTTGTGCTTAAAATTTTTAGAATAATTTGAAATAAATGTCAATCTGACTTGTTAATATTTAGCTGTATGTTTTAATGACAAAGTGTAACAGACAAAAATATCTTGCAGGCACCAAATTTTTAATTTCAAATAAATATAAATTTTATTTCTTCTCCTTTGCATTGTAGCTATTATTACTGTGTATGTATTTCATTTTGCTGGAGAAAATATTCTTGCCCATCTGCTGTTTTAAAATCTGTGTATGCACGAGACCACCATTCCATGGTACACATCGTTAAACAAAAGGGCTGAATATTCATTTGAGCCGTAAGAAAAGCTCTAATTTTATGAATGTTATTGTTTCAATCAGAGAAATATTACTATCCCAGCATGATTCTGAAATGAAATGACGAAGCATAGAATGGAAGTCTGGAAATTCTCCAAAAGTGAAAATCATTCCGTGGTGAAAATCCAAAATCAAAATAAGTTATCATTGTCTTCTGCAGTGGGGGAGGAACTGTATATGAAAAAATCTTATTCAATGAGTAAGTTGTTACTGTCATATCAGTAACTGCTTATTAGCAGGCCTTCCACATGCTTTGTGATTATCTGAAGTGTTGTGTAGATTGCAGAAGTTACTTTGAATAAGTCAAAATTAGTAATTTACTGTTATGTATTGCAATTTTGATTTAACATGGCTGCATGGAATAAACTAGTTATATAAAAGAATGTACAGTGCAAAGTTCCAATATCCAGGATGATTTAATATCCAGATAACTGGCCAAAAAATAAAGTAAAATAACAATAGAAAAATCCCCCTTCCCTTACAAAAGAAATAGAGAATATAATGCTCAATAAAAAGAAGTAGGTGTGCCATAGAAGTGATTTTTCTCCCAACCAGCAGAGTGTTTTGAAAGACTTCCTTACTAGGGAGTAACATAACCATTAACAGTACATTGATTGTTGTTGTATTGATGCTGCCCAGGATCACTTTATCAGCCCTCGAGTTGAGGGGCAAAGGCAGCACTATATATTTGCCACTCTGTGCAATCTCTACGAGTCCTAAATTTTGCTGCATTGTACCTCCCTAAGTTCTAGCAAGTTTGCTGCCTTTAAATTCTGCTGCCCACGGGTAAATTGTAAATCTTCTTCCTTCTAAATAGTGCTTGAAGTGTCTAATTGAAAGATATATGCTTAACAGTTCTCTATCATACGTGCTATATTTTTTATGAGTATCGTTTAATTTTTTAGAAAAAAATGCTGTTGGTTTCCAAGATGAGCTTTCATAGTGTTGTAATACTGAGCCAATCGCCCTATCTAAAGGATGCCAGAGGTAGGTTCAGAATTGGAAAAAGACAACAGTGCGGTGTTCACCATGTCATTCATACATTTTCAAACTGTTTTTCAGCTTCTTCAGTCCATTGAATTTTACGTTTGTCCATTTAGCTCCTTTAAGATACTCGTGTAACAATGCTTGATTCACTGCATAATTTAGGTAACGACGACAAAAGTTAAGTATTCCAAGAAAAGTTCTAAGTTCGTGAATTGTTTTTGCTTGTTTGTAGTTGGTAATAGCTCAAACTCTTTCTGGCAAAAAACTGGAGCACTGAGGTGTAATTAGGAATCCTAAAAACTTGGATTTGTTGAACAGCAAACACAGATTTTGAAATAGTTATTCTTAAACCAAAAATATTTAGTCTTTTGAAAACTAGTTTAAGGTGATTTTCGTGTTTTTCATGTGTACTGGATGCAATGAATATATTGTCTAAAAAGGGAAAAACAAATTCTAATCCCCTATTTAGACAATCGTTGGAGCATTGCAGGAGTATATTTTAAACCGAAACTCATTGTGTTAAATTCATACAAACTGAAAGGAGAGATGATAGCCATTTTACATTTGTATTCTTTTGCAATGGGAATTTAAAAATAAGCTTTGAATTAATCAGTTTTAGAGAATATCTTTGCACTTTTAAAAATACGATGAAAATCTTCAATCCGAGGAATAGGGTATTGGCCAGGTATCATCTGCATATTCAATTGGCGGTATTCTCTGCAAGACCGATATGAACTGCCCTTTTTCGTAACAAGGTGCAAGGGGCCTTGAACACTGGGAGTTTGATGGACGAATTATTCCATTGTCAAGCATAAATTTAAATTCCTCTTTAGCTATAGCTAAGCATTTTGGATCAAGCTGTCATTCCTTTGAATAAATGGCTTGACCACCAATCGTAATAAAATGTGTAACACCATGTTTAATTTGAATAGGAAAAAGACTAGGTTTAGAAATTTCGGGATATTTCAACAGTAAATTGAAAATTTTTATGGATATGTTTAATGTGGTTACGGAGTTATCACTTGAAATAGCAGCAATATCACACTGGACTCTTATTTATATCGATAAGCAAGTCATATTTGTGAAGAAAGTCAGCTCCTTAAATGCTTTTTGTGATACAGTCAAAAGTCGTTAATCCGGACTCGTCGGGACTTCGGCGATTCCGGATTATAGATCATCAGTTTAAATCTCGTAAGATGGCATGCAGAAATTCTAAAATTAAAAATATGAAACCATAATTTATGAAATAAAGAACAATTATGATCTAAAGGGTATCAAAATTTGCAAAAAGAAAAAGCTTAATATTTATTTGTTTACTTTATTAAACATTTCTTTCAATGTAAGTTGTTTAAGTTTTGCTTCGTTTCATGTGATAATACTTTCTCTTTAATTCTATTAAACAGACATAATTTCTTGTTCAGTTACAAAGTTCCGCCGTTCAAGTCCTATAATTGCTGTGTCAAGAACACCGACTAATTTGTCAATCGAAATTTTTTTGTTTTCAGTAACCTCTGTCACTTTTCTTCGCTATCGGAAGCGAATTATAATGACGAGGAACTTGTTTTAAATCATATCAAAGACGGAGCATATCGAGATGAAATACTACATTTGGTAAGGAATTATAAGCCAAATAAAATAAAAACATCTGCGCTGAAGATAAGGATAGTGCTGACAAATCAACTTCCAATTCATTACGCGCCCGCCGCCGAGCAGCGTGAAATTGATAAACAGATTTCGGATTTCAAAACATACTTTAGCTTTAGATCCTATACATATTAACAAATATATATCGGAAATTCTATTTGATATAATCGAAAGTTTAAGCTTACTTTTATAAAATTGCTCTTACAGTCTGCAAAAAATAATAAGCCGGATGCAATTCGAAAATTAAGGAACAATGCAATCATCAACATTAACTGAAATAGATAATTAGATAATTTTAGCTTATACGTCCATTATACATAAAATGCGCACGCGAAAACGTATTCTGCACTTGCGCACACTCAGATGCGCAGTCGTAAAAGGTCTTACGCGCACGCGTGAACGCCTCTGCGCATGTGTCAACGCGGCGCATGCGCAGAAAGTTTTTAGTTTTAATGTCCGGATTATAGATCATTCCGAATTATGGGTGTCCGAATTAACGACTTTTGACTGTATTAGCAATTATGAATGGAAACTGAAAATCATGACATAATCCCAAACCGAGATTTAGCCTTTTTATGTCATAGGTGGAGATATCTGTGCCATTAACTGCATACAGTTTGTATTGAGTTTTACATTTATTCTGTAAAGTAGCAAGAATTATGCTTACGTCAGCTCAGCTATCAACAAGAAAGTGCAAATTTGATCTTCAGTTATGAATGAATAAACGAAATTTGTGACAGCCCTTCATATTTTCTGCAGAAGAGTTTGCCGCTGAACCTACTGTAGATTTGAGTTTTCCTGGTTTTTGAAACTTGTTTACCTAAGCACATGGCGGCCAGCATTTCTGTGGAATGCATTTTGCTCCAAATCGGAAATGATAGAAACAAAATTTGCCAATTGGGTCATATTGTTTACAAGATTGGCTTCGAGATTGTGAATGGGAATTATGTGATTCCATAGTCCCGTGTCCTAAGCGAATGGTTATTTGATCGATTTTTTTTATTCAAGAGATGTAAATTTTTGCAACAAATCAATTACAGGAATGGAAGTGGCATTAACACTAAATACTTCTTGCTTCCTATTCATATCACTAATTTTATCTGACATAGATGCTAACTTGGTTACATCTTCATCACTAACTAATAATATATTTTTTATTGAGTCAAGTAGCTTCTCAAGCCATACTTCATCACTAACTAATAATATATTTTTTATTGAGTCAAGTAGCTTCTCAAGCCGTAATGTTTTGATTAAATTTTCAGACACATCTGTAGTAGCAACTAATTTCAATTTCTGCAAAAGTTGGCCTGGTTTCTTGTCTGCAAGCTCTGTACCAATATTAAAATGCTTAATCCATACATTTTCACTTTCCTTAAATAAATGTAATAACCTAGATTTAGCATCAAAATATTTTGTGGCACTTTTGTTCGCTGCAAAATTTGCCCAAATATTTTCGATGAACCTAAGTTCAAGCTGTGAAACTAAATAATTAAATTTAGTTTCTTCTGAAATGATATTACTGATTTTAAACTGTGCTTCAACTTAAGAAAACCTTATCTCTGCCTTTCATTTCAAAAAGGGGGTATTTTTACACTCACCTTATAAAGTTATGGCGACTGCATGGATTCAGCAGTTTCAGATGAGTCATTTGTTGTCATTTCAAAAATTAAACAGGGTCACCAAAATGTAGCCTTGGCTACCGATGTTTAAACTAAATTGTAATAGGAGCAGGAAAAATTTACAAACAAATAACTAAGTTTATTGCTTTATTTTTCAGCTATCAAAATGAGCTGCTACTAGAATAGCAACATTTGAAAACAGAAGTAATCATGAATCATTACTCGTTGCCATAAAATACTTTAAATAAAAAATAATTATTACTCTTGCAATAACTGGGCCACTACACTATTTCCATTTAAGAATTAGTAACTGAACTTTCAGATATTTAGTTTTAAAGTTTATTCATTATTAAAAAGAATATTTTCTTTGCATATACAGGAATACCTCACACAGTGCTGATCCCACTATAGTATGGTTAGTAATGTGAGTAATAAATTTCACTCAGTACTGATTGATTCACTGTTGTGCAGTTTGGAAAGATTTTGCACCAAAGTAATATAGCCGAAATGTTCCCGCTAAAATATGTACTACCAAAATGAAAGGTTTTGATTGGTCTTAAATGCATGCACAATTCGCCGAGAGACGTGACTCACAGAGTAAACTTACCTTAAATCTCTACAATAGTCATATTGCATGATCATTTATCATTCTCACTATCTGATTCACACTGCCTGATCTGCTCTTTTCTTTAAATTTTATCTGTAATTCATTCCATAACCCATTTATAATGAAACAAAAATATGATACTAGTTGCAATAAGACAAACAAATATAAATTACAGTCAAAAGTCGTTAATCCGGACTCGTCGGGACTTCGGCGATTCCGGATTATCGATTTTTCCGGATTATAGATCATCAGTTTAAATCTCGTAAGATGGCATGCAGAAATTCTAAAATTAAAAATATGAAACCGTAATTTATGAAATAAAGAACAATTATGATCTAAAGGGTATCAAAATTTGCAAAAAGAAAAAGCTTAATATTTATTTGTTTGCTTTATTAAACATTTCTTTCAATGTAAGTTGTTTAAGTTTTGCTTCGTTTCATGTGATAATACTTTCTCTTTAATTCTATTAAACAGACATAATTTCTTGTTCAGTTACAAAGTTCCGCCGTTCAAGTCCTATAATTGCTGTGTCAAGAACACCGACTAATTTGTCAATCGAAATTTTTTTGTTTTCAATAACCTCTGTCACTTTTCTTCGCTATCGGAAGCGAATTATAATGACGAGGAACTTGTTTTAAATCATATCAAAGACGGAGCATATCGAGATGAAATACTACATTTGGTAAGGAATTATAAGCCAAATAAAATAAAAACATCTGCGCTGAAGATAAGGATAGTGCTGACAAATCAACTTCCAATTCATTACGCGCCCGCCGCCGAGCAGCGTGAAATTGATAAACAGATTTCGGATTTCAAAACATACTTTAGCTTTAGATCCTTTACATATTAACAAATATATATCGGAAATTCTATTTGATATAATCGAAAGTTTAAGCTTACTTTTATAAAATTGCTCTTACAGTCTGCAAAAAATAATAAGCCAGATGCAATTCGAAAATTAAGGAACAATGCAATCATCAACATTAACTGAAATAGATAATTAGATAATTTTAGCTTATACGTCCATTATACATAAAATGCGCACGCGAAAACGTATTCTGCACTTGCGCACACTCAGATGCGCAGTCGTAAAAGGTCTTACGCGCACGCGTGAACGCCTCTGCGCATGTGTCAACGCGGCGCATGCGCAGAAAGTTTTTAGTTTTAATGTCCGGATTATAGATCATTCCGAATTATGGGTGTCCGAATTAACGACTTTTGACTGTATTGAATTTACAAGAAAAGCTAGAAATTATTGAAATTCTGGAGAACAGTGCATCATATGATTTTTTTTTTTTTTTTTCTCAAAATTTCAAGCAATGAAAACATAAATGAGTCTTCATTTCAAGAAATTGTGAAAGATAAAGATACATATAAGGTATATGGAATAGCTACTAATTCTTTTGCTTCCCAAAATTTTTAAGACAGTGAAGTCCTTTGATGTTAATTTGAATTGAGGATTATAATCAAAAGCGAATTCCCTTAAGTCAACTAGAAATTTAAGCAAAAGTATTCAATCTTTTTTTTTTTTTTTTTTCCCACTTAAAAAAATGTCTGAAAACAAAAGTGATGAAAATTTTCCATCAAACTATGAATGGTTCTTTTGCTTTAAAAACATTCAGATAATAATAATATCTGAATATATAATGTTCGCGCCGTAGGTGAAAACGCAAGTGCAGATAAAGAAGTAGTGTTAAAATTCCCAGAAGAAATAAAATAAATTATTGAAGAAAAATGTTACCTCAATGAACAAATTTTTTTAATGTGAATGAAACTGTGTTATACTGGAAGAAGCTGCCTTCTAGTGTGGTGATGGCGATAAGGAGCGCGCCTTGCGCCCTCCGATAAGTGTGGCAACCCTAGAGGAGAAGCTTCTTACGAGTAGCGAGCAGAGCGAAACAGGCAGGCTGTCGGGGAGTATGCGCGATGTTCCTAAATAAAGTTTAATTTTTATTGTGCACTATGTCTTGTTAATATTTATATTAATGCAGTAAGAACATAATCTGTGATATGGAATTCGAGGATTGGTGGTAAAAACATAACAGGAAATCACCATACTAGAAAGTATTTGTCAGAAAAAGAGCAATCTCACTTAGGCTATAAAGCACCAAAGCATTGAATTACCTTACGGTTTGGACAAAATCTATTTAATGATGCCAAACTGAAGCCCATGCTTCTATATATTTAAAGGGATGTACTAAAAATCTCATTACCTGTGTTTTGGCATTCTAATAATAAGAAAGGTTGGTTACTAAAGTAGTGTTTAAAAGTTGGTTTAAAAATTATTTCTGCCCCTCTTCTAAAAGTTACTGTAGAAAACAAAACATAACCTTTAAAGCATTATTGTTATTAGGTAATGTACCAGGTCATCCTACAGACTTTCTTTTCTAATCTTTGTAGTAATGTCAGAATTCATTTTCTTTCCACAAATACTACCTCTGTGCCCATGGATCAAGGGGTTATCTCAGTATTTAAGGCTTTTTATTTGAGAAGGACACTTTCACAGGCATTCGAAGCAACCAAGTGAAAATGCCCCATCTTTGGTCACATTTTGAAAAAAAAAATAAGAATATATAAAATGTTATTGAAAATATCAGACAAGCACGGATTAAAGTGAGTAAAAATAATGAGAAGAGTGTTGAAATATGTTTTGCCTCATTGCACTAATGATTTTTGTGGCTTTGATTTTCAAATGGCACAATCTGAGCAGAAGACATTAAATTTGGGCATGGTTTAGGCTTTGACTCATTGGATGCTGCCAATGTTATGGACTGTATTCGAACGGAATTTCAGTCTCTTGATGACAAATCTCTCATCGACATAGAAGAAGAGCGACCTTATAAAGAAGAAAGTGAAACTGAAGAAACTGTGCAGATGGGGGATATTTCACATTGAATGATCTCGAAGAATTATTCAATGCCATTGAAAGAGCATGTGAAGTAATTGAAGAAAATGATCCAAATGAAAAAAGTAGCCTTGAAACAAGGCAAAAATTAAAATTAATGCAATTCTTTTTATTGCATGATGAATAAAGGGCGAAAAATTGGTACAAAAAACTTTGATTTTCTGGGCCCTTTTTTATTTCATTTTGTGAACACACAATAAAATATTACAAACAGTAGTGTATTATGTATTGTCTTTTTTACCCTTTTATTATTTTCCATTAATTTTAAGAAAGTGCATAAATAAATATTTCTGTTTTCACAAAATTTGTGAACAAATTATTTATTTTACTCTAGAAATAACATTTCACTCAGTGTGGCTTCATTTAGTGCAGTAGGTGCCCACCAGCGGCCGAGCGGTAAAATCATTGAACACGGGTAGTTCGGTTTGAGGTTCGAATCCCGCGAATGGGCTGGCTGCATGGGTGTTTTCGTGGTTTTCCCCATGTGTAACGTGTATACGAGTCAGCTTCCCTTAGAAAGTCCTCCACGAAGGCATCCCTCCTCTTAGGCAGATAGCCCTCGAGGCTTTGCAATAATTAAGTAACCTAACCCATTTAGTGCAGTACTTTAGAGTAACCAATTAACAGTACAGAGTGAGGTATTCCTGTATTTTTATCATTTAAAAAATATTTTGTTCATTGATAAAACTCTCCTGATTTCAAAGCCTCCTGACTTTTTAGTGTTGTAAGTTAGCACGTATGTGTGTATATAATGGTTTTAACGGGTCTAGCTAATGCAATTTCATGTATCCAGCTCGTAATTAGTAGTAATAGGGAATAAGAACTGCATTTATTTAAATAACTTAATTTGTTAATCAATGTCAGATTAAATTCAGTATCAAAATTAAATATTGTATGCTTTTTCGAATGAATTGTACATGTGTGCTAGACTAGTCATTTTAGGTAGCTAGCAAGTACGGATATATATCATCATAGTTTTTTCTGCAGTAGTGTTTTATTTGCATATTTTTTAATTTCAGTATGTTTATTAGATAAGTGAATTTTATTATCTTTTTCAGTTAGCAAGAAAAAGAATGAATCTCTCACTGTCTCGAAAACAAACCAAAATTATGTGAACTTAGAAGAAAGCAAATTACCTGAGCAATCAGCAAGCTGTGACAAAAAACCAACATCAATTCCAGAGGATGTCAGATTGAAACTTCAGAAGGTAATTCATAGTTTTGTGGATTTTATTTGAATAAATTCTGGCATTAGGATATTTAAATATGCTTTAAAATGAGTGCTGTGTTTATAAAAGTATAATTTGTAAGGTATGCATTTCATTTCTACTGCGAAGATAAATTAGAAATTAGCAGCACTATGCAAGATTTAAGCATATACACTATGCAAGCAAAATTCAAGTTGAAAATTTAAAAAAATCTTTTTATGCTGCATATTGATGTTGTATGTTAATATTTCATTATTTACTTGCTAGCCTTCAATTCCTTTTGACAAAACTCGAATTTTAAAGTATTCCAAAATTTAAATGCTATCTTAGGCATGATTAAAAAAAATATTCTACTCTTGTAAGGAAAGAGAAAATTAAAATTACGGACCCTGTCAAAAGTAATGCAACCCCCAGAAATTGTTCTGTAAATTGTGGATTATGCATTGAAAAGAAATGCATATGTCATCCAATAGAATTGATTTTATTTATATGCCAATACCATAATATTTATTATATGGCAGGGGTCCTAATAATAATATGCAATGTAATTTTTACACATGTTACAATAGCTGGCACAGGATGTGGCATACTGTTACACAGTAGGCATTTGAAATCCCGTGGTGCAGCTTACTATGCTACTTCATCCGTTGGCATAGAATGACAACATTTTTTGGTGGCTGTGAAAGAGGACAGCTCTCATGTAGTCCGATGATGCAAAACCTTAATGGGCATCTAGCCAAGTTTTAGTATTCTTCAGTGGTTCAGGTAATTATGAAATACAACTTTATCTCAGGTGCAGAAAATTAAACCTTATCACACTTCAGTGATGAGACTGAGATACATTTGATATATAGTTTTACTGAAATATTTACAAGTTAAATATTATTAATTGGTTTTACGTTTTAAAAATATGCCTCTCACAATCTCTCTTTGTGCCATTTTTCTCAGAAAAAAAGCAAACATAAAAAACATAATAACGAGAACTGAAATAACTCTTGCGCTCATGCGAAAACTCTCGGATGACACGCCACTCTCTTTTTTAAGCAATTTCCATATACTCCCCACCTATACTCATGTTAAGGAGCATAACAATATTAACATTAATTAACATATGCTTAATGCTAATTAATAGGACATGTATAAAGGAATAACATATAGTAACTTACATCAAAAACACAAATGATGCTCTATAATTAAATGGACATAATAATCAATAATATAAACAGTTAAAAGCTCAAAAAATGACATCAAACATCTAAAGTAAATTTCAGTTGGATATAAAAGCTGGACAGCTCTTATGAAGCTTACACAGCTTTGTTGTGCGAATGATGCACGCTTGTATATGTACATCTCATCCCACAATTACTTCTTCAGCTACTCCCATATCCCATAGTAGCTTAGATTGTTTTGGTCCTTTTACTAATACAACGTACCTTGTCTGAAGGTTATGCTCAGTTAAAGGATTAGCAAAGTTATGAGTGTTTCTAAGCTGTAGCAAATATTACTCTTTTCACTTGATCCATACTAGTTGTAAGAGCTTAGACTGGTAAAGCTTTTATCTAATTAGTTTCTTTGTCCGAAACCTTCTTAAAAATTGCTCAGGCAAGTTAATGGTGTTGCGTCCTAGAAGGAAAAATTGTGAGGGTGTGAGAGTGCGGGGTTCACCCAGCTCATTGCTCTTGTAAGTTAAGGGTCTACTGTTTAACGCACACTTGAGTTCAGTTAATATTGTAGAGAGCTCTTCAAGAGTCAGTAATGCTCTACCTAAGATTTTGTTCAGAGGATGCATCTTATTAAACGCTCACAAAATCTTCCCCACCATGGGGGGAACGTTCAGCGATGAATGTCCATGTAATTCCTTTGGATGTTAGGATGACGCTGATTCTTTTAAATACTCTGATTATTTCACATTTTCACATGTGCTGCGGAAATTCTTGGCATTATTAGAATAAATCACCCTCTTCTCACTATTAAACATCATAATGAAAAAAATTAAACCTTTGTTGACATATCTGAAATCCCTTCAGTGTGCACAGCACAAGTGACGGCACATGCAAATAAGGTTATGTATACCTTTTTGTGGATTTCCACTTTTTCTCTAATAATAGCAACTCCAGTTAACTGAATATTTACCACTGTGAACGGATTATTTTCTACTACACGATCTCTTGGTAAGTGACCTGTTAGTTGTTTGGCGGTCTTCACTGCGAACTTTTTATACATAAAGCAGGCATTAATAATTTTTGTTACCACTTCCTTTCCCTTAGGTATCTAGAAATTATTCCAGATTCTAGATAATGCTGATTCCACTCTTGGATGGAAAGACTTCACATGTTTGTTTATAACCACAAAGTTGGTAAACTTAGATTTTGGCAATATGGCTGGGTATTTTTCATTTTGCAATAAAACAGCTTGCTCTCAATGTCCTTTGAATGCAATAAACCTATATTGTCAAGATAAGGTACTATACAGTGAAACTTTTAAGTGGTATTTGTTTATTTTCCTTTAATAACTGTGTCTTGGTGAAATAACTGTCACTTTGTACTCTACTAATCCAATATTCTTCTGCTTCTTTAATCTCTGATGCTGATAAGGGGTCATTTTCAAAGTCTGTTTTATTCAGCCTTCTCAATCGTTTTACCCAAACCATAACTCTTAAGTAATTTCCTTAAACTGCTAAATTTACTGTCATCTATAACAATTTCTCTTGGGGGGACAATTGCATGAACAATTGTATTTAGTCACTCTAAAACTTGATCATCAGCTATTTTTGCTTTAAATTTTTGTTTCAGCCATTGATTGTTAGGACATTTCAACCAGGGAAAACCACACTACCAAATGCTATCGTTGATAAATGAGTGAACATTTTCTCCTCAAGTTAATGTATTTGCAGGATTTTCTAATCCCGGACAATAGTTCCACTTGTGAGGTGATGTACACTCCTGGATTTCCAACACTGTATTCGAAACAAGTTGTTTCCACTCATGAGCCAATCCTTTTGTACACTGCAAACAAATTTCTAAGTCCGTCCACAAAGCTAACTTACCTACCAAATCCTGAAACACTTTTGATAAATATTGCCCTAACCTAACTGCAACTAGGGTTTCTATCAATTGTAACCTAGGGAGGGACAGCTTTTTTAATGGTCACATTCTACTCTTTGACGTTACAAATGACATAGCAACTTCTCCTCTTTTACTCTCGCATCTAAAATATGCTACCGCTCCATAAGCAACAACTGATGAATCACAAAATATGTGAATCTCAAATGAATTATTATCACTTACATTTTCTAGAAAACAGTACCTCCGTATTTTCATCTCACTCAATCCCTTAATCTCCATGTACCACTTTCTCCATTTAGATTGCAAATCCTCTGTCAATTCTTAATCCGTATCTACGCCTCTCTCCCATATTTCCTGAATAAGCCTGTTACTTCAAACAACAAAATGTGAGAAAAACCCAACAACATCAAACACCTTAGCTGCTGTAATCACTACTGATCTCTTAGTGTTTTGCAAATTCTAAACTGGTCAACAATGACTAATATCTATTCTCAACTTATCTTCCAAATTTCAGACTAACCATAATACCTTATTACTTCTCTCACCCTTTTCAACACACAACCTGACCTGATTCTACAAATCTTACAACTCTTTAGAGTTAGCATTTAATTTCCTTAAATTAAAACTTGCATCACTTAAAACAGACACCACTTTGGAAGAAAGATTGAAAGCTGACTCAACACTATCCACTTTTATGCAGTGCATTGTTGCAAACCATTATACAGTACAAAGTCCGTAATCCGGACTCATCAGGACTTCGGCGATTCTGGATTAGAGGTTTTTCCGGATTATAGATCATCAATTTAGTTCTGGTAAGATAGCATGCAGAAATTGGTGGTCAAGCCATTTATTCAAAGGAATGACAGCTTGATCCAAAATGCTTAGCTATAGCTAAAGAGGAATTTAAATTTATGCTTGACAATGGAATAATTCGTCCATCAAACTCCCAGTGTTCAAGGCCCCTTGCACCTTGTTACGAAAAAGGGCAGTTCATATCGGTCTTGCAGAGAATACCGCCAATTGAATATGCAGATGATACCTGGCCAATACCCTATTCCTCGGATTGAAGATTTTCATCGTATTTTTAAAAGTGCAAAGATATTCTCTAAAACTGATTAATTCAAAGCTTATTTTTAAATTCCCATTGCAAAAGAATACAAATGTAAAATGGCTATCATCTCTCCTTTCAGTTTGTATGAATTTAACACAATGAGTTTCGGTTTAAAATATACTCCTGCAATGCTCCAACGATTGTCTAAATAGGGGATTAGAATTTGTTTTTCCCTTTTTAGACAATATATTCATTGCATCCAGTACACATGAAAAACACGAAAATCACCTTAAACTAGTTTTCAAAAGACTAAATATTTTTGGTTTAAGAATAACTATTTCAAAATCTGTGTTTGCTGTTCAACAAATCCAAGTTTTTAGGATTCCTAATTACACCTCAGTGCTCCAGTTTTTTGCCAGAAAGAGTTTGAGCTATTACCAACTACAAACAAGCAAAAACAATTCACGAACTTAGAACTTTTCTTGGAATACTTAACTTTTGTCGTCGTTACCTAAATTATGCAGTGAATCAAGCATTGTTACACGAGTATCTTAAAGGAGCTAAATGGACAAACGTAAAATTCAATGGACTGAAGAAGCTGAAAAACAGTTTGAAAATGTATGAATGACATGGTGAACACCGCACTGTTGTCTTTTTCCAATTCTGAACCTACCTCTGGCATCCTTTAGATAGGGCGATTGGCTCAGTATTACAACACTATGAAAGCTCATCTTGGAAACCAACAGCATTTTTTTCTAAAAAATTAAACGATACTCATAAAAAATATAGCACGTATGATAGAGAACATCAAACACCTTAGCTGCTGTAATCACTACTGATCTCTTAGTGTTTTGCAAATTCTAAACTGGTCAACAATGACTAATATCTATTCTCAACTTATCTTCCAAATTTCAGACTAACCATAATACCTTATTACTTCTCTCACCCTTTTCAACACACAACCTGACCTGATTCTACAAATCTTACAACTCTTTAGAGTTAGCATTTAATTTCCTTAAATTAAAACTTGCATCACTTAAAACAGACACCACTTTGGAAGAAAGATTGAAAGCTGACTCAACACTATCCACTTTTATGCAGTGCATTGTTGCAAACCATTATACAGTACAAAGTCCGTAATCCGGACTCATCAGGACTTCGGCGATTCTGGATTAGAGGTTTTTCCGGATTATAGATCATCAATTTAGTTCTGGTAAGATAGCATGCAGAAATTATACAATTAAAAATGTGAAACCGTAATTTATGAAATAAAGAGCAATTATGATCTAAAGGATATCAAAATTTACAAAAAAAATGCTTAATATTTATTTGTTTACTTTAGTAACCATTTCTATCAATGTAAGTTTTTTAAGTTGCTTCATTTTTTTGTGCTAATACTTTCTCTTTAATTTTATAAACAGACATAATTTCTTGTTCAATTACAAAGTTCCACAGTTCAAGTTCTGTAATTGCTGTGTCGAGAATACTGACTAACTTGTCAGTAGAAATTTTTTCGTTTTCAATAACGTTCTCTGTTACCTTCTTCATTATTGGAAGCGCGCATGGGTAAACACTTTACACGCATGCGTAGAGGACGCGCACATCAAACGCCCATACGTAAGTTTGTTGCTTTGAGGTCCAGATTATAGATCATTCTGGATAATGGACGTCCGGATTAGAGACTTTGTACTGTACTTATCATCAGTGTTCTCAAAAATGGTTCATTTTCATTGCATTTGAAAGAAGCATGCCAGAGATTAGAACTTGATCAAACAGATTTCTTTCAGGCAGGTATCATAGCAAGGACACCTAAGCATCATAACAAGTGGCATCCTCAAGCCAGCTATGCTCGTAGATGGTGAAATTTAATTGGTTAAATAATTTGCTGAATTTTATGTCACTTAATGAATTTCTGTTTTCTGTTGTTCATGGAACTAGTCCTCTCTTTTCTTTGAGATTAAATGTATCAGTAATGTATAAGGGTAAATAAGGTTTGAGGTCTTTGAGGTTAAGTGCCTTGTATGTATTACCGTGTCCACTGGCCAAATAGCATGATTTAATGCAATTTATGGATGACTGTGTCCTTTAGAATTCCACTGTAATGATTGGCAACCATTGTCAAAATTTCTGCCTATGGCCATTAGGATAATGCATAAGTAACAATGTATTAATACAAAAACCTAGCAAACCAATTGTGAATAGTTCTGTGTGCTTTAGTATTGCTCCTGTACACATCACATGACATAACAATGCATTGCATTTTAACCTTTTAAGGGGGAAGTAAAGTGTAATGTTACAAAAGATAGGATTGTTTTAAGCCACTTCATTGTCTTTATCAGTGGACATGGATGCTTTTGTTATATCTCTTTTGTATACTGCTTCATTTATATGTACAGGTATCCCTGTTATTACACGATTTTGCTCTTACATGATATAAAAATTGTGGAAACCCTCATATCTCGTGCTGACACAGTTTCTGTATAGCATGTTACTGAATATGCAGAAACTCTCTGATAATACTTTATGTATGTATGTATGTATTTCAGTAACACAATTTTTATTCTAAACATTTTCAAAGTTGAATACTATGCCATTATATATGATACACAACAATAATCTATTCATATACACAAAAATAAAATAAATTCTAGGCATGCTCACTTTCTCACATATTGAAATTCTTTTGAAATTGAGTCGTGCCCATTATTTACACAGTATATAGGTGCTCCGAGTTATCATTTGGTATATTGCATTGGTAAATAAAAACGTTTTGAGTATGTGCTACTAATTAGCTTTGTTCATTTGATAGGGCAATTGTAGCAAAATTATATTTCAGTTCCACATTATCTCTGAACGTAAAAGAACTATTTTTAGCCAAAAATTTATTTCTTTGGAGATAAAAATACAAATTGTGAATCCTTTGTCTAAAGGAGAAAATACATCTGATATTGCAAAAAGTGTAAATTTAAAGAGGCAATAGTGAGAAGCATTAACAAACATTTTTTGTTTTTAAAAGTGTTTGGAATGCATACCTTTATTTTATATTCATTATTAGTTTCGTATAGCACTGTTTTACACAACACAGTATTTTCTAGGAATATATGTGCTGGGTTAAGGAGTGATGCCTGTAATTTGGGTGTATATAGGGATCAGTCATTAGTAAGCTATGCCATGGATTCTCAACTGTAAAAGGAGAATTCCCTTCTATGAACTCCTCCCTAACTATGAAATTTCTCTCTAAAAGGGAGAATTCCCTTCTATGTTTTGGTGTTATTAAACATTTTCTATACTTTTTGTCATTTAATATATATTTTATATATTTAATTATGAGATTAAAAATAATCTGAATCTTAGTAAATGTTATCGAAAGGAGGGGTAGTAATTTTATGGCAGTGTTGACAGGGATGCATGGGACGAAACAAGTTGAGAGTAACCGAGTTATGTGGATTTGGCTCAAACTTCTAAATAACCTAATAATTGTAAAAAATCTCTTTCTTCTTCCAAAATTTCTTTGGGAAAGGGTGTAGTTTACATTGGTGATATGTAAATGTGTGATGTAATAATGATAATAATAATAAAGTTTTAAAATTTGGAGAAATTAAAGATGTGATCATACAGAAGTTTTTTTTTTTTTTTTTTTTTTTGTAGGATAATAAAGCAAATTTTGCAGAAGATCTGTTTTCTAAAGTATTGAGAAATACCATGTGCAATTTAGTGTGTTCCTCTGAAAAGAATAGTGCATAGACTATACTAGTAATATTTTATGCTTTTAATTACTTGACAACTGCTTAGCTTCATTTAAATAAACCTAATTGTGAAACAATAATTGTGATTACCATTGAAATTATTAATTTGTTAGTGCTTAAGGAAACATTAGATATTGAAATTATTGCACATTATACTAAATTGTAACTTAAGGGAACAGGCTGTATACAATGTGCACAGACTGCTAGTAAAATAATGTTAAGATTAGTTGTAGTTAACAATCAGGTTACCTTCTAAAAACATGACTTGCATTTATTCCTAACTAGTGTATAATTAGAAAAATATTACATTATTAAATTATCAGCTGTTATTTCTTTTTCTTTCTTTCTTTCTTTTTTTTTTTTTTAAATGCCAATTTTCTCTAATTTTAAGTTTCCCCCAACTTGTATATAGGTTATTGAAAAATATCCTAGTGGAATGTATGCTGCTGATTTTCCATTGCTTTATGAAGTAAGTAATATGCTTTCATAAACTTTATTTTATATATTATTCTTAAGTGTTCTTATGTGTTTGCTTCTGTTTCTGTTTGTATAACTAAGGTATCAAGTGTTTGTTCAAATATAATACTTTTCTCTATGGTGATATAATTAAGTGATGTTATATGATGAAAAATCCATTGTATGCTCAAAGTACATCCTTATCACCATGGTTGGCATATTAGATATATTATCCAAATTACAAATTCCATTATAGCTGAATTTGTTTTCATTAAATGTCCTCAGAAGGCATATAGAATAAGAGATTTTTCTCTTTCCTTACCCTGTGCCTTCATTTTGGAAATTGAATCATGTCAGGCTAGAATTGTGAGATTCAGAGTTGAGATTCTGCCAAAGGAACTGCTGATTTTTCACATTTCCTCTTCTACAGGTGGTCCCTGGACAAAAATGTAGTGGTTAATAACTCACCAAATGAATTTGACAATTTAATCACCTGGATACTCATCTTTACTTTTTATAATTCATTTTAAATTTAGCAGCACTTAGGGCTAATTTCTAACTTTTGGTACTATTGTACTTACTTCGTGCATCATCGACTACTTTTGAATGGGGGATAATGTAAGGGACTTTTCTTCTTCCTTATCATGAGTCTTCATAGTTTAATTTAATTAGAAGCACATCTGGTTACCATTGGGAGGTCTGGACTGCTTCAAATAACCCTAATGGCTTTGCAAAAGTCATTAATTATTTTAAATTATTTTTAGTGATTAGTTATTTTAAACTAATTTATATTTATAATTATTTTTTAAACTACAGTCAAAAGTCATTAATCGGACACCCATAATCTGGAATGATCTATAATCCGGACCTCAAAGCTACAAACTTTCTGCGCATGCGTCTTGTTGACGCATGCGCATAAGACCTTTATGGCTGCGAATATGCGTGAGCGCATGTGCAAAATACGGTTACGCATGCGCGTTTAATGTATAACAGATGGTATAAGCTAAGCTAAAATTATCTAATTCAGTTAATGTTGCAGATTGCGTTGTTCCTTAATCTTCGAACTGGATCCGGCTTATTATTTTTTGCAGACTGTTAGAGCAATTTTATAAAAGTAAGCTTGAACTTTCGATTATGTCAAATAGAATTTCCGATATGTATTTACTAATATGTAAAGCATCTACCAAAGCGAAAGTATGTTTCGAAGTCCATTAAACAAAAGTGGAATTGCTACAAAAAATGACCTAACCATCCCAAAATCTGTTTATCAATTTCAGGTGGCTCTGCGGCGGGGGATGGAGGGGAGATGGGGGAACGGCGTGCTATGAATTGGAAGTTGATCTGTCAGCACTATCCGTATCTTCAGGGCAGATGTTTTCAACGCTGCTGTGGGCAATAAATTGGAAGTTGATCTGTTAGCACTATCCTTATCTTCAGGGCAGATGTTTTCAACGCTGCAGCGCAGCAGGCAATAAATTGAAAGTTGATCTGTCAGCACTATCCTTATCTTCAGGGCAGATGTTTTACTTTTATTTGGCTTATAATTCCTTACTAAATGTAGTATTTCTTCTTGATGTATTCTGTCTTTGATATGATTTAAATCAAATTCCTCGTCATTATAATTTGCTTCCGATAGTGAAGAAAGTGACACAGAAGTTATTGAAAACGAAAAAATTTCGATTGACAAATTAGTCGGTATTCTCGACATAGCAATTATAGGACTTGAACAGCGGAACTCTGTAACTGAACAAGAAATTATGTCTGTTTATAGAATTAAAGAGAAAGTATTATCACAGAAAACGAAGCAAACAACTTACATTGAAAGAAATGTTTAATAAAGTAAACAAATATTAAGCTCTTTTTTTTTTGTAAATTTTGATACCCTTTAGATCATAATTGTTCTTTATATCATAAATTACGGTTTCATATTTTTAATTTTATAATTTCTGCATGCCATCTTACCAGATTTAAACTGATGATCTATAATCCGGAAAAATCGATAATCCGGAATCGCCAAAGTCCCGACAAGTCTGGATTAATGACTTTTGACTGTAATATCTATATTATATGTACTACTATTAACTTTTTAAAACTGTGTCAAGTTCTAAATTCTTCTTTTAAAGTAGTAAATATTGTATTGAATTCGAAAAAACAATGTATTTATGTAATTATTCATCATTTGGTTGTACTGGAAGATTTTTGGTTTCATGTCACATCTCTCGGTATCCTTGGAGATAGCTAAATCTTTAGCCTTAAATAAGGAAAGTGCTTTTCAACAGTAAATAAAATTTACCGAATTCATGAAACTTAAATTGTTCATATTTCATTATTCCATCCCTAGTGATTAACAGCAGGATTTTTCTTACTATATTTTATTGGATTTGAATTTTCTTAATCTACTGTAGATGTTTTTAGAATTTTTTATAAAGATTCAACCAGTGTTTCATCATTAAAGTTATATTTAATTTTCTTTTATATCAATATATGGTACATTATTAAGTGTGCCCTTACAATAATATATACATAGTATCACATTAATAATTTTATTTTATTTTAATCAAGTTTGAAAATGCTTTGATAAATTCATGTTTTCTTTCTGCACTGAGGATTTTCTCAATTCCAGAAAAGTAAAAATTGGAATTAGATCAAGAATATTAAATTTAGAATATCTAATTAAATATTAATGTCTCAATCATATTATAAACAGTTAAATAACATAACTGATGCATCATAAAGCAAATTAGATCAGTTTTTGAGTTCTTTTGAAATGGTGCCACTGTGCAGCTCGAATACCTCCTGAAATTCCCAGTTTTTCTTATTTGAATGCTAACAGCTATATGGTTAATAATGATATTAATGTGTGGCTGAAAGCATGCTGGATTTGAAAAAAATTGAAGTATTAATTGCTGATTGAAGGAGATGCAAGAATAAAAAAATTAAATTAATCTAATTGTAAAACGTTATACAGTCAAAAGTCGTTAATTCGGACACCGATAATCCGGAATGATCTATAATACGGACCTCAAAGCTACAAACTTTCTGCGCACAGGCGTTTACGAGTGCACGTAAGACCTTTACGGCTGCGAATATGTTTTTGCGCATGCGCGTTTAATGTGTAACGGACGGTATAATCTAAGCAAAAATTATTTAATTCAGTTAATGTTGCAGATTGCGTTGTTCCTTAATCTTCGAATTGGATCCGGCTTATTATTTTTTGCGGACTGTTAGAGCAATTTCATAAAAGTAAGCTTGAACTTTCGATTATGTCAAATAGAATTTCCGATATATATTTACTAATATGTAATTTGTATCTACAAAGCAAAAGTATGTTTTGAAATCCGAAATCTGTTTATCAATTTCACGCCGCGGATTGGAAGTTGATCTGTGAGCACTATCCTTATCTTCAGGGCAGATGTTTTTATTTTATTTGGCTTATAATTGCTTACTCAATGTAGTATTTCATCTCGATGTACTCCGATATGATTTAAATCAAATGCCTTGTCATAATAATTCGCTTCCGATAGCGAAGAAAGTGACAGAGGTTATTGAAAACGAAAAAATTTCGATTGAAAAATTAGTCGGTATTCTCAACACAGCAATTATAGGACTTGAACAGCGGAACTTTGTAACTAAACAAGAAATTATGTCTTTTTAATAGAATTAAAGAGAAAGTATTATCACATGAAACGAAGCAACTTACATTGAAAGAAATGTTTAATAAAGTAAACAAATAAATATTGAGCTTTTTCTTTTTGTAAATTTTGATACCCTTTAGATCATAATTGTTCTTTATTTCATAAATCACGGTTTCATATTTTTAATTTTGTAATTTCTGCATGCCATCTTACCAGATTTAAACTGATGATCTATAATCCGGAAAAATCGATAATCCGGAATCGCCGAAGTCCCGACGAGTCCAGATTAACGACTTTTGACTGTAGTTGAGATTGCCATTGAAACAGTTAATTCATTTGCACTTAAGTAAATATTTAATTAGATATTGAAGTTACTGCAAATTATACTGAACTGTAATTTAGCAGTACAGGCTCTGCACAGTGGGCACAAATTTCTTATAAAACAAGGTTAAAATGAGTTGCAATTATAATCTAATATTACAATCTAAAAATACAAGTTAAATTTGCATCATCAGGTTACAGTATAAAATTATGAGATAATTTTACATCGTTATGCATTCTTTGCTCAAGTTTATAGTGTATGATTTTAGAAATTTATTTTAATTTATTAATTACAGTAATGATACAAATGTTTAAAGCTGTCATTAATAAATTTGTTGTAAATTATACCTGTAAAGATAGATTAGTAAAGATATAATTTATTAAGAAGTATGTATATGTTGCTTTTAAAACGTAAGTGATAGGTCTTATATTGCATGAAATGGCAACACTTCTCAGAAATGAGATCTGCAGTTTGTATGTATGATGAACTGTACATCTTGGGTAAAATAGAAGAACTCACAGCTGGCCATCTGTTCATACATATTAAATACACTAGTATGTAACATGCTATGATGTAGCGTGACATAATAAATAAACATTTTTAATTGATGAAGAAACATTATCAACTCTATGTATATTATGCTGAGGCTGGAGTTAGTTAATGAACGGCACTAAAATATACATGCTTATTGCTGTTTTTAAGAGATAAAATAACTTTTCGGAATGTTTGATTTCATCATAAAAGTTTTTATCTTTTCTTTCTTTTCTTTGAGTTTTATCTTTTTTTTTTGCCTTTCTTTGTCTAAATTTTTAGCAAGATAGAGCATCTGTTACTCTTCTTCATTGCACATACAGCATCAAGTATGTGTTGCTAGCCCAGAAATGGCTCAATATTCAGAATAATGCTTTCTACTATGTAACATTTCCACATCACCAATAAAACCTAAGCCATATCAAAGTGTGTCATGGAATTCCAGTAACCATTCAAGTGTAATTCTTTGATTCTATTTGACTGTAACAAAAATGTTTATTTAGGCCATTTGGAAGGAAATTATTGTCATAGTTTTTCTCTAAATTGCATTCCTATTGTAATAATTATTAAATATGAATAATTTTCCTAAAAATTGGAAAATTACTTAGCGTTCCTGTCAATATTCAACAGTGGAAACTTTTTAATTTTGTCTCAAGTAGCCGGTACAGGATCAAAACTATGTGTAAAAACAAGATTATAACTATTGAAATTTATCAACAGAATAATCTGTCTTACTCTGTAATGTATATGAAACAATTTAACAATAGAATAATTTGCACACTGATTCACCAGGTGTTTAAAATCACTGAAATTATGTTTAGATTCTAATTCCCTTGTTACTATTAAAGTGTTGTTTATGGACCAATATCTTTGAGATCAAAGGTTCCAAATTCTTTATTGTTAGTTAACTTACTGAATATGGCAAAACTATATCATGTGTAACATGTATACAAGCCAGTTTCCTTAGAAAGTCCTCCACGAAGGCATCTATCCCCTTAAGCAGATAGCCCTCGTGTGCTTTGCCATAATTAAATACACCATGGCAAAACTATGAGGGCGAGCTGCTTTCTAGTAATTTCTCACCAGGAGTGCCTTTATGAAGGACTTTCTGAGGGAAACTGGCTCACATTCACATTACGAATGGGGAAAACCAACTATGCACCTGGTCTGTTTGTCTGGGTTTGGAACCCAAGGCAGCTCAAACTACAAAGTGGTCTTAACACTCGACTACCGTTGGCCTTCTTTAATTCTGAACACGGAAACATATAACATGAAAGCTAATGATTGGCTGATACAAAGGCATTCAGAAAATTATCAGAGTGCTCATATTAAATGGCAGCACATCTGATCAAGAAATCGATCATAAGGATTCTAAAAATTATGTTCGTAATCTGTAAATCATATTGTTGACAATACGATAATTAGTATTTAAAAAATTTTCCAACATTAATATTTTGATTTAAATGTTGTTAAAATCACTTTACTAAACTACATCAGAAGGCCTTAATTTCTTTTAAGAACAGATTTTTTTTTTTTTAATAGTTTTCCTTTAAATTGCATGAATAATGTTGGCCTTTATTTTGATGATGTGGAAAAGTAGGTGAAATGCTAGGGTACATTTTAACAAATAAAGTTTTTGCCCTTTAAGCATAAATGTTATATATATGTATTATATTTTTTATATATTTGGTATCTGGTTGTGAAAATTGAACTTGTTTTTTGCTAATTTGAAAGCATTAGTTATAATTATTGGAAAAAATGTAGTTCCTGATGGAGTTAAGTAATCAAATAGATTACCTCAAACTTAGGGGCCCCTGAAGTAATTTCATATGGTCTGTGTTCATGTGCAATTTCAGTTATGTATTTGTTGCAGAGATTCCAAGATTTTGGTTATTTAATGTCTAAATTGACATTATTTTCATTAGCTTTAAAAATGCATGTGAGTAATATACCGGAAAATTCATAAGTGGAGCAAATTAGTTTACAGTGTGATATAAATCTCAGTCAGAGTTTGAATATACAGACTTTATGTACTTTTATTCATACTTGCCAAAAAATAAATACACTCAGTTACAAGTTTTGCACTAAGAATAATCACTTTGTTTGGAAGTTATATATGAAATTTATTACATGTATATATGAAAGCTACTTTTTAAAAAATTAATAAAAAAGGAACCTGATTGACTTATATGAAGTCCATGATGAAGATAATTTCTAGTAATTTCTCACCAGGGCTTCAAACTTTATTGGTATCAAAACACTGTCAAATCTCAAGCTGTAGTAAGAAATAAAGAAGTTTATAACTATTTGCATACATACAAGCATATATGTTTTTATTTTATGCATAAAAAATTTAATAAATGAAAGAAAGCAATTAGATTGTTATTATTCTCTGTCAAGTTTTGTTCCACTTGGAAAGTTTTTTCTAAAAATTCAAAGTTTTCACAATTTGTTTAATTTTAGTTTAAATTTAGTTGTTTAACAGTTAATTAATCATGTTAACATTATTTGAAATAAATGTCAATCTGAAAATTTTAATATTTACCTGCCAGTATATTTGAATAACAAAGCAGCAAAAATGTATTGCAGGTATTAAACTTGAGATTTCAAATAGAAAATATGTGTAGATTTGAATTTCCTCCCCTTCTGCAATATCACTCTTCTTTATGTATGTTTTGATAAATATTTTGTAAGTAAAGTTTAAAAGTTATTTTAAATGATTAATTTTATGTAATGAAAACAAAAAAAATTTAAAAGAAAAATGTTTGGCTTTTTAGCTGTTTATTAACACTATTTCACGCTGTTTCAATGCTTAACTGTCAGTAATGCATTTTATGCAATATCTAAGCTTTAAATAATGTTTTGTTCTATTGGCTGTTTAATATTTCACGTATTTGGATAAAGTTCACAAATCATTATGTAAATTTTCAGATATGAAATAAAAACTGCAATTTTGTTGAAAAATATTGAGCAGTCAGAGGATAAAGTTTGTAAGTTATTTCATTAACACTAAACTAGCATTTAGGTTATTTTTTAAAGTTTTTATACAAGCCTTAAATTTGCTGTTTATCTTGCTACTATTAATTTGCAATATAATCTTTGTGGAGGATCAGCTTGTTTGCGAGATTTCATTCTTTCTTTTCTTTTTTTTTCCAGGAAGTTAACCATGTTAAGTTTGATCTTTATGATCTGGGATACATTAGTCTGGCAGATTTTGTAGATCATGTTCCAGATATATTGAAAAGGAAGCGTATAGCTGGCAGTAAAACAGATTGGCTAATTTTCCCTGAAAATTTGAAAAGTAAATATAGTTAATATTGATACAGTGCAGTTTTAAAAAGAAAAACAATCAGGATGTAAACCTCCTCCTTCCTTATTTACATTATTTTTAAAGCATGTTTAAATATCAATGAGTAATTAAACTAAATGTTTGTGTAATATATGTAAAATGATAAATTTTTTTTTTTAAATTTTATAATTGTGATTAGACTGCTTATGGTTCACAAATATTTAGAATTTTAATAACAGATAAATCATGAAGCACTATAAAATATGTATAACATGGCTACCAACTTTTCCAGTTTTTATCAAATCTGGTAGATTATAAAATCTCCCAATTTTTAATTTTTACTACTGGTGCATCTGTGCCAGTTTACTCAATTAACTATAGAATGATTGTGAATGGTTGATATAACCATGTCATGCATTAGATGAAGAAGAGCACAAGAACAATCTTATATTGAATCTACATACGTGCTCAAATCAAAGTGAAGTGGAGAGAACATAACATAACTGACAGGAAGTCCCCATCTTCATTCGACCACATGAATGTTAGCTAATTGATTTTAACATTTGGCATTAGTTATTACTTGTATTACTCTCATAATAGTACTTTGATAAATAAAAAGCTTTTGTTCAGTACTCAAGATTTTGTCACTATTGAAGATTCAGAAAATTACAAATGAAACAAAATTAGTCAAGAAAGTATAAAATTTAAAATATCTAATTAAATATTAATATGTTTGCATCATTATCACATTACAAATAGTTCAATAACCTGAATCATGATTCTAAACTAAGTTTAAGTCAATTTGACATTCTCTTGAAATTGCCATGCAGTACGAAAACTTTCCAAATTTCAAGGTTGGCAGTTATGGTAAAAATACACAAATAAAAGCATGAGGAAAGAACTAAATACTGACATTCCTAGTTAGAAAAAAGACCTTTTACCTTAAATTGCCTTCATGCCATTTTTACGTCTGTTGGTATTAAGAACTATTTAATAACTTTTCAATATTTATTTTAATTTCTAGATTTTAAAAAAAAGTTTATTTAGTTCTACGTTAGATTACAGTGTCAGATTCATATATTTAAAGCCACCTTGCATGCAATTTTTTTTCCTTCTAAAATACCTTTAAAAATTTAAAATAGTGTTATATTTGGGCCAATGTAGTATTTTGAAACTATTTGCTGTAAGTGATAGAAATATATTTTAAATCTTAAATTGTAAAGATGTAAAATCTTAGACTGGGGAAAAATTAATTTTATTTTATTTATTTATTTATTTTAAGTTTTGATTTAATTAGGATATGTTTAGTGTATCAAATGGCACTTAATCCTCTAAATAGCGTGGTTTTGTGAATTTTCTCATCAAGACCTGTGTTTAAATGGCTTTTATTACTTAAATTTGTATATAATTATTTATTTTAGTCTCTATTTTCATAAAGTTTCATTCATTAAGATGATATTTTAGCATTAAAAAATGTAAGAAAGAAAAATATTTTAAGTTATAAGCTAATGCAGTGATGCAACTCAGGTAGTTAATATTAAGAATTTTCACTTACAAGTCTGTATTTAGATAGTAAAAATGTTTATTATTTCACAGAATTGCTTTAAAATAAAAGTAACAATTGACTTACATTCAGCTTCTACCCAGAAAAAGAACCTCCCATTTTTTTTTAATTAGAGGGAAAAAAAATTGTGCCTGCTTGTTTTATGCAACTTATTTATCTGTTTTGAGAATTTTCAGATTTGGTTTGAAACTGTTCAAATTTACAAATCAATGAGCTGCGAAAATCTTTTTTGTAACTTAATTTGTAATAATGAATGAATTCAATTTAAATTTTCCATGTATTATTATGCTTGCAGAAAAAACTATTGTTAAAGATATTTTGTCAAAAGACAGTGATCAGAGGATTTTTTACATTGAAAGAACTATTTGGAATATTAGGAAAATGTTAGCAGATTATCCAGATGGCATTACTTTGCAAGATTTTCTTCATGTGTATAGTGTAAGTATTATAAATTTCATTTGCTTATTTTTCTATTTTACTGTAATTCTGAGTACACTTTATGTACATGTAAGCTATAATCACTAATGATCAAAAAGGTTCATTTTTATTTAGAATTTGATACTGAAAAGCAAATAGGGAAATATTTTGATTCCAAATTATTGAATACTTTTGTAACTGGAATTAGCAAATCAGTAAAAAATATTGTGTGGGAACATCAGTTAATTAAATATTAGGTGTACTCATTCATACTTTTTTTTTTTTTTTTTGTAAATTTATTGTTTATTTGCAGAAACTGAAATACAGGGTGAACCAAAATTATGTGAATTTGTCAGAAAAAATTATAGAATTAATTATGTGAACACTGTTTGAGAGATAGCATTTACCCAGAGTTTTCATTTTACAGAGTCAACCTGACCACCAGCATGAGAAATGCACTCAAAACATCGCTCAACAGTACAATTTAGTGCCCGAACACACACCTTTTATTCTGTCCTTGAGTTTTTCAAGGTTTTGTACTATACATGCACTCCTTTATCATACCCCATAACCAGAAGTCACAGGGTGTGAGATCCAGAGATTGGGGAGGTTATAACAATGGTCCATTGCTACCAGTCCAACAGTCTGGTAATGTTTCATAAAAATAAGTAAGAACAGTATAAGTAAAGTAGGGCAGTACATCATCACGTTGAAAATAACCTTCTCGTCTAAGTTGTAGGGACATGCTATCAGTGGTAAATTCTTTCATCGTTTGCAGGTATTCATATGTGCATTCACATTGTTGTTGGTCGCATGTCAAGGTCTTTGAATAGAATTCAGTTCACTATCTTCTGTGAAATCCCTATTTCCAGACTGCAATGTCTTGTCAATTTTAATGGACTCCATAGTATGGCCTCCTTCACTATAGCAATTTTTACTTCACTTTTTCCAGTTCTAGATCGCCCCACATTTCCATGGTAATTGTCTGCTATTGATCTAGTTGCTGCATACTTCAGGTAAATATGATAAATTGTTAAATGAGTTGGTAGCTGTCTGTCTGGAAACTATTTTGCAAACCTTTGATGCACTTCTGACGCCGACTGCACACCTTCCATTAAGCTTGCAACAACTCTTCTCTTTTCTATGTGAGTCTGTCAGCCATGAGTACTAACAACCTGGAATAGAAAATAAAACAAAATTAAGATTGTTCACATAATTTTGACTCACCCTGTATATTTTTATTTTGAAAAATAATCTTTATTGTTTTTGTTGATGTAGTCTGTTACCTTTATTATGAATTGCATTGTTTAAATTTATCATTCATTTCATCAGTTAGGTATCTTATTCACAAAATAAAGATATAAGTTTTTAGAAAGTGCATTTATTGCTTTTAAATTGCTCAATATATTAAGTAGTTGCAGTTGTAATATTAGAGAAAAAGTATGTTAAATTTACCTGTTTAAAAGGAAAAAAGTAAATTATTTAGGCATATTATAAGATAAAATGTATTTATTTAATTATTTGAAAGATATATTTCTTAAAAAGGCTTATGCTAGTCGACTCGTTTGGCACATATCTTTTAAATTACTAATCGTACATATATTTAATTTTTAAAATTTTTTATTCGTGGTTAATTACAGGTAAGTGTGTAGTGTTATGCTGAGCATTTACTTGTTAAGTGCTTTGTCCATGTGCCTGGTATACTTAATGGTAAACTGTTAAATTTGCACTAGAATGAGCCATGTGTACTTAATATTTCTTCTGTCCAATTATATAAAAAATCAACCACCCATTACTTTTTTCAGTAATTTCTAATAGATTTTGACTTTAATTATGTATTAAATATGGGAATATTTTAGATGCTAGAGTCAGTGAAATTCAATGAAATATTCGTCTGTCAATCAATTCAACACCTTTTTTTTTTTTTTACTTTGCAGATTAACAATGAAGAGCCACTCTATGTCAGAGAGCTTGGTTTTAGTGATGTAGAAAGTTTCCTTTTAAGTGTATATGAGCGAGTCCCTTTGCGAGTTGATACAAATGGGCGTAAGTATATGACAATTTTCAGAGCTAAAATTGTTAATGTGTCTTGATTTGTAGGATAGATCAATATGGGACATACTATGATATATGTCGCCTGTATATATATCATCACATGATATATACAGGTGACAGTTATTGAACTATATAAAATAAAACATAAATTATTTAAAAACTACTTAGTGCACAATATTGAATCAACATGTAAATGTCACTACAGATATTCGGATTTAGGTTATGACATATTTGATATGCCTGCCGTCTTTGGCTGTAATGTGGCGCAGGTGAATGGCAGAATACTGCATGACTCGCTAAAGTGTCGAAGCAACAATGTTGTCAATGACCTCCTGAATGGCAGTTTTAGCCCAGCAATGGTTTTGGGGTTATTTCTGTACACATTGTCTTTAGCATAGCCCCACAAATATGAGTCACACATGTTCAGATCGACAGAATACGGCGGCCAAACGAGTCCCATTCCAGTGGCCTCTGGGTACCCCAGAACTAGAATGCAGTCCTCAAAGTGCTTTTCCATGACATCAAATGCTCTTTTGCTCTGATAGTATCGAGCTCCGTCTTGCATGATCCACATCTTGTGGAAATCAGGAGCACTTTGTGTTGCGAAGCGGTATCTTAACTTTAAATTAATAAACCTAAGAATACATCACTGCGAGTGGACTGTAAAATTTAACCTTTATTCGGCGGTTTTAACTTTCGAACACAACACAGCACAAAGTAACACGACAGAGTTACAATTAGCGGTTTTAAGAATGCAAGAACAAAATGCGAACTACGCATACAATCTGTGCATTGCGAAATAATATCTCACAGACAGGCAGAGAGCTCTGGTGGCTGAAACATTCCGCCCGGCGTTGAAACATCGTTTCAAACTAAATAGCTTTTACAAAATGAAATTATCATAACAATATTAAATTATGCAAAAATGTATCATCAAAATATTCACAAGAAAACATAATATGAAATTATGCAATGAAACTAAATTATTCTCAAAACAGATGCACAGAAGCCTTGATACAATTCAGGAACTTATATAGCTAAAGCAAAGTACAAAGTTATAATGCTTTAGGAAAAAAACTTAATTATTGATAGGCAAAACACTAAGTTTGTGAATTGGCCTTTTGAAAACTCCGTTAGCGGTTTTGATCTTCACGATACGCACAATATTATCTGAGCTAGGAAAATCTTCCTGGTTTTCCTCTTCGAGACACAAAGCGCTTTAAAGCGGCAATAAATGATTCTGATGTAAGATTACCTACTAATTCAATATGTATAGCTCTTGTAGTAAAACACACGAATACACAAATGTAGCATTTCATTGGTTTTACTCCTCGACCTTGCCTGGGCTTCACTTGAAATGGCCCGGCGTAGTCAATTCCAACTTTGGAGAAAACCTTTGACGGAACGACTCTAGACGATGGTAAATCAGACATTATCTGGGTAGATGTTTTAGCTCGTACACGATGACATTTCACGCATTTCCAAATCTGTTGTCTTACAACTGACCTAGCGTGGATTATCCAATATTCTCTTCTAATTACTGATAGCAATAGCAGGGGGCCTGCATGAAGATGGAATATATGAAAATGATTCACTATAATCTGTGTTATGTGATGTTTCTTGGGCAACAAAATAGGATATTTTCTGTCCTGCGCGATGTTGGATTGTCTTAATCTTCCTCCAACGCATATAAGTCCATTCTTATCGATAAAGGGGTTCAAAGAAAGGATCTTACTACTTACTTTGAATTTAACGGTTGATTCTTTTTCAGAAAATTATATTCATTAAAAAACTCATCTATTTGAACTACTCTAACAATTGCATTTCTAGCGTATTGCAATTCTTCGGTTTTAAGGTAACCCTTAAGTCTTGTTGCGGTAGATTTAGCTGAATTATTCGCAAACCGAAAACACCATGCGATGATTCTTTTAAGTTTCAAAAATGATGAAACTTCATTAAGGACTGGAATTTGCGAAGCGACTGTTCCAATTGAACAAGAAATATTTTTCCGTTGTTCCCTTAAAGACTCTTCTGAAAATGGTAAGTTGATAGAGAACGGAATATTATTTGAATTAAGCCACTGAGGACCTGTCCACCACAAGTCATGAGTAGAAAGTTCTGAAGGCAAAAGACCTCTTGATGCGCAATCAGCTGGATTCTCCTTTCCTTTTATGTGATTCCAATGCGATGAAGGTAAGACTGATTGAATTTCTGAAACGCGGTTGGCTACGAAGGTTTGCCAGCGTGTTGGTTCTGATTGTATCCAGGACAAAACTATCATTGAATCACTCCATGCGTAAATACTGTCAACATGAATTTGCAATGAATTCTGCACAGCTTGAACCAAATGCACTAATAGAACTGAGAAGCAGAGTTCTAAACGAGGAATAGAGATTACTTTCAGGGGAGCTACGCGAGTTTTTGATGTTAGTAGCTGCACCGAAATTGAAGAATGATTTGAAGACTTTAAATAAATCACTGCGGCGTAAGCTTTCTCTGATGCGTCACAGAAACAATGAAGTTCTACATTTGTAGATTTGGGCAATAATACTCTCCTAGGAATATGAATGCATTCAAGATTTGCGATATCTTCACAATAGATTTTCCATCTTTGATTGATTTCATCTGGCAAGGGATCATCCCACGAGATTTGTAATTTCCATATGTCTTGAAGCAAGATTTTTGCTGCAACTATAAAAGGTGCTAACCAACCAAGTGGATCAAAGATTTTCGAAATAGAAGATAAAATTATTCTTTTAGTAGAACACTCTCTGTTTTCGAGATTTCCAAAGTGACAAGTAAACTCGTCTTGCGTTGGATACCACTCCAAACCCAATAATTTTATTGATTTAGTATCAACTACTGCACATGAAGAATTTGAGTTCCGAGCACTCAAAGCAGTTTCCAAAATCGAGCGATCATTAGTACACCATTTATGCAATTGAAAGCCACCTTTTTGTAAAAGTTCACTCAGTTGTGAAATTAACTCTACTGCGTCTTCTACTGTGTCTGAACCAAGTAGGACATCATCAATATAACAATTGTGTAATATTATTTCAGCTGCCTTTGGGAATTTAGTTCCTTCCTCAATTGTTAGTTGTTTGAGTACGCGAGTAGCCAGGTATGAAGCGGAAGTAGTGCCGTACGTAACTGTGCACAACCTGTAAGTTTTAATCGGCTTCGATGGATCATCTCTCCAAAATATTTTTTGGTAATCGCGATCTTCATCATGAATTTGAACTTGTCGATACATTTTCAATAAGTCGTTAGTAATGGCTATGGGATAGCATCTAAACCTCAAAAGAATAGTAAATAAGTCGTCTTGTACCTTGGGACCATTCATTAGCGTGTCATTAAGCGATATCCCTGATGTAGTTTTGGCACTAGCATTGAAAACGACGCGTAATTTTGTGGTAAGACTGGATTCTTTTAGCACGTGATGATGAGGTATATAATAATGAAAATTTACTTTATCTGGATTATCATCGGATAATTCTTCCATGTGTCCAAGTGATAAATATTCGGACATGAAGTCTTTATACTGTTGATATACTTCAGGAGTTTTTATTAATTTTTGTTCCAGACTAAGAAACTTGCGAAAGGCTGATGGTCTGGAATTACCCAACTCATTTCTTTTAGGCTTGAATGGCAGTTTTACTGAGTAACGACCCTTTTCACTACGCACGTGATTTTCCACGAAATGATTTTCACACAATCTTTCCTCTTTAGTTAAAGGTTTCGATGTGGGAATTTGTTCCAAATCCCAAAATGATTTAACTAATTCCTCCGTGTTTACGTTTAGCGTATTGACTGAAACCTGCTTACGGTTTGGGAATTCAAAATGTGTAGTTCCAGCAATTATCCATCCTAACTTAGAACAACATGCAAATGGAAGATTTTTGCCCCTTTTAATTACCTCGCCATTTATTAAAGTAAGGAATACATTAACTCCAAGTAAAATATCAATTTCTCCCGATTCATGAAATGTAGGATCTGCTAAAGTTAAATCCTGGAAATTTTCATATAAATTCAAAGGTAATTAAAAGGGACAAAAATCTTCCATTTGCATGTTGTTCTAAGTTAGGATGGATAATTGCTGGAACTACACATTTTGAATTCCCAAACCGTAAGCAGGTTTCAGCGGGGCGGAATGTTTCCTGTAATTTTGTCTATTATGTAAGCGGATGTTGAAATTCTGTAATTAGTATTAAAATGAGGTGTAAACAACAAGTCAACTTCTCCAGTAGTAGTTGTATTGAAAGTACCTAAGCATGACACTAATATCTTCGAATCCTTTATGCTCAATCCTAAATTGATAGCTGTTTTCCGACGAATGAATGATTTTTCACTACCTGAATCTAGTAAACATCTACAATTTATGAATTCCTGGTTTGAGTTTTGAACCTTAATTAAAGCAGTACACAAAAGTACATGACTACGTTTACCATTAGCATGAGCTCCAAAATGTTGATTTTCATAGTTGTTTGCACAAACAGTTGGAGAACCCTCACTCAAGTTGTTTTCTGGTTTAATTTGCGATTTCGGAACAAACACTTGTGCTTCCGGTGAAGGGAATCTAGATGCATTTTTTGGTTTGAAATTATTTTCTAAATGCAAAATGCTATGATGATGCTTAAAACAATGCTTGCAGGTGTTTGCACTCTTACACATTTTAACTTTATGGACATTAGACAAGCAATTAAAACAAAGTTTATTAGTCTTAACAAACTCTATTCGTTTTCGCACTGGTAAATTTAAAAAATTAGAACACCTGTATAAAAAATGATCTTCTTTACAAAATAAGCAGGTAGAATTAGAAATCAGAGAAGTAACCCTATTATACACTGGTTTATCTGATTTATGCGTTTTTCTAACTAAAGGTTTACTGTTCTGTAATGTTCTAGCGTAATTCTTCAAAAATTCTATCAAGTCATTCAACTTTGGTATTTCATCTTTTTTTAATTGACGCTCCCACCACAACTTTGTCGAAACGTCAAGTTTTTGCAACATAATATACAACAACAAAGTATCACTAAAATTATCTATCCTTTGATCTAATATTTCCAATGAGCGAGTTATTTCATTTACGTTATCTACTAAACTTAATATCGAGGATGCAGATTCCTTTTGTATTTGTGAAACGTTAAGAATTCTTTTAATAAAAGCAAATATCTGTTCTCTCTTATTAGAAAATCTCTCTTCTAGTAAATTCCAAGCAATACTGAAATTTTGATCAGCTATGGGAATTGACTGAATAATGCGATAAGCATCATTTTTCAAAGAACTCTTTAAATATTGTAATTTTTGAGCTCCAGAAAGATTTGAATTGTTGCGAACACTAGCATTAAATAAATCTTTAAATGTTATCCATTCAGTTAAATTTCCGCTAAATGTGGGTAAAGATAATTTCGGTAACTTTAAACTTTCAGAGATTGATTCAGGTACGACAGGTTTGTCGCCATTTGCATTTACTACCTTGTAAATCTTTAACTTACGAATAATTTTTAAGTGAACCTCCTCAATTTTCTCTAAAATCGACTGTTCTTCGTCAACGAAAGTGTCTATTTTTTCATCATCACAATTTGTATAAATTTCTCTAAATAGAGATTTAAAATCTTCCTTAAAAATTTTACATTTTTCTAAGATTAATTCAGCTTCAGCATTATCTAAGTTATCATAATTTATTCTCTCAATGAATTTAGTTAACTGTGTTTTCAAAATTTTCTTTCGCTTTTTTTCTATATCTGACATTTTGAAAATATTCTAAATTCTCGATTTTACTAATACTTTAAACACAACAATAGTAGCAATAAGGAAATCTCAAATGCAATTAAAATGCGTTAGCTATTTCACTCACCTCGAACACTGTATTCATTCCGTAAGTCTTGAGAATTCTAAACCGAAATTGCATTATCAACTCCATTACGGACACGTAGAATTCTTATTCACAAGCGTGGGTTTTTCTCGAAGCTCCGGCTCGACGGACCAAATAATGTTGCGAAGCGGTATCTTAACTTTAAATTAATAAACCTAAGAATACATCACTGCGAGTGGACTGTAAAATTTAACCTTTATTCGGCGGTTTTAACTCTCGAACACAACACAGCACAAAGTAACACGACAGAGTTACAATTAGCGGTTTTAAGAATGCAAGAACAAAATGCGAACTACGCATACAATCTGCGCATTGCGAAATAATATCTCACAGACAGGCAGAGAGCTCTGGTGGCTGAAACACTTTGGATAATGGTGATGAACGTTGCGGCGCGCAGTGAACTGGACGTTGATCGGTCAGCACTATCCTTATCTTCAGGGCAGATGTTTTTATTTTATTCTGCTTATAATTCCTTATTAAATGTAGTATTTCATCTTGATGTATTCCGTCTTTGATATGATTTAAATCAAATTCCTCATCATTATAAATATATTTATAATTTTTTTTTTATAATTTCTGCATGCCATCTTACCAAATTTAAACTGGTGATCTATAAGCAGGAAAAATCGATAATCCGGAATCGCCGAAGTCCCGACGAGTCCGGATTAAAGACTTTTGACTGTATGATATTTATTAATCTCTTCCCTCCCCGCATATCATATATGGTATGGCTCAGTTTCCCTGTATAGGCCTGTCAATTTAAATGTGATGCAGGAGTGAAATATCACTGACAGTCAAATCATATATTTGACATGCTGAAATGGAATGTTTAATTTCAAATTTTAGATAAGCATAAATTATGTCAGAATGCTGCAGAAACTTACTGAATAGAAGCAGTAGAGTATTAGCATTGTTGTTATGAATATTATTTATTATTTTATTTTACAAAAATAAAATGTGGGATGCTAAGTTGAAATGAAAAATTGCATAGCTGTCATTTGAAATCAAAATTAGAGGTGATTAGAAAGAAAGATATGTCATCTATATGATGCTAAAACAGGCTTAAAAGTAACCTCTTTTGCTGGACAGTTAGCAACGTAATGAAAGCAGAGAAAAGTTGCAAAGTGTTTGTTTCTTGAATGATGAGAAATACATGAATGATGAAAAAGTCAAATAATCTGATTGCTGTGTGCACAACAAGAAGCATCCCTAAAACACCTCATACTCTCACATGTTTCACAGAAAGTAGTTAAAATTTAGATTTTTCTGTGAAAATTACCTTGTGTCATATTTGAGACATCTATTTCAGATATTCTTTTACCCATTTTGTTGTTGCAATGCCATTTTCTGCATTAACTGTTCCACTGGTGGATGCTTATGAAATTTAACATAATAAAGGGGATTTTTAGTAAGTACAGAAATTTAAAGATCATTTTTGCATTCCTTTTTATGCTAAATATAAAATTTTATTTAGGGATCACTGCAGTTAACATTTATTTTCCATGAGTTTGTGTGTTGCAGGTAGAATAGTTACATTTAATAAACCTCTTTACGCCGAATTCGATACAACACAAAATCTATATTTGGTTCTATTTTAAAGATGCTTACCAGCAGAGAGGCAGAACCCTAACCTATTTTGCTTTAGATTCTGTTCAATATTGTTAAATAAGGTGACTGCATTGAATTTTTGGGATTTTCCCCACCTCATGTAACAAAGGTCCAGGCCAGTTTCTTTCAGAAATCATTCATAAAAACATCCCTCCCTCTCCTTTGGCAATATACGAGGGCTATCCAGAAAGTAGATTACGTTTTGGAATAAAAAAATAAACAAAGTATAGGAAACAAATTTTATTATATACAGATGAAAGCCACACTCAAATACTACTTTTCTACATAGTCACCATACAAATTAAGGCATTTATCGTAGCGATGTACGAGCTTGGAAATTCCTTCGTCGAAAAATTCGGCCGCCTGCGCCTTCAACCACTTCGTTACCTCTTCTTGCCTTCCATCTTGCACAAAACTTGTGGTAACCAAGCTTTTCGCTGATGATTTCGTGCAACAAACTTCGCGAAATTTGTGGAAAACTCAAAGAAAGTTCCGTTATTGTGAAATTTCGATTTTCACGGACTTTAGCATCGACTTTTTCGAGAAGTTCGGCGGTCACTATGCTGGGTCTCCCACTTCGATCTTCGTCGTGAACATTGGTTCGGCCATTTTGAAATCTTATGACCCACTGACGCACTCCACCTTCAGTGATAATGTTGTCCCCATACACTTCACGAAGCTGCCGATAGATTTCTATCGGTTTACAGTTTTTTGCAGTCAGAAACCTTATTACTGAGCGCACCTCGCAGCTCACGGGATTTTCAATTAACGCAGACATTTCAAACCGTCACAGTATCTGAACGGAGCACAGCACGAACCTCTCACTAGCACGGCTAGATGCAGACTGAGCTGCGCAACGCTCTGACACCAAGATGGCCGCGCTAGCCCCGCCCCTAGCGGACACAGGCGGAAACGTAATCTACTTTCTGGATAGCCCTCGTATTTTGAAATACGTAAAGAATTCGGCCGTAAGTGAAGCCTTTAGTTCACTCTCTGTTAAGTCATTTTAGCATCTGAATAATGGTATTTTTCATGTAGGTGGATAAATATTTATCTTTTGCATTGATAAAATCAACTTTAAAAAATAGAAACAAAGCAAAATATGTGTTTAATTCTGTATTAAGAAAAGAAGTTGTTTTAAAATAAAAGTAAATTTAGTAAAAGTCTGAAATGTGGTTTTATGTGATCTCTAATAAAATAGTATCAAATGATAAAAATAATACTTTTTAAAAATAATATTTTAGTACTTTTTAATTGGAATATGATTCGAAATTTTCTTTACATCTTGCACAGTTTGTGCGAGAGTTTCAGTGGTTTACCAACTCTATGAATTCCACAGATATATTTTGAATATGGCCATAGATTTGCAAATAAACAAGTTAAATGTACATTTTTATTTTTTGGATCCTTTTTTTGTTTGGGTGTTTTTCTAAAGTAAATGTCAAGTATACCATGTTATTTTTATTTTTCTTAAATTTAATTTTAGACTTAATTTCATTTTAGACTGCAAAACTCTTCATTTGATACCAGATGGTGATATTTCGAGAAGGCAGCATTTACTTGGAATTGTTGGAGATGAGGTAAATAAGAATAATTTCTTGCTACACTATGTATATATAAAAATATATATAATATTAATACATAAATAAGAAAAATGCAATATATCCTTTTATTTTGTGAACAATAGGGAAATTCATAAATTTACCTGTTCTTAAAATAGGTAAATTTATGTATTTTACTTATTTTACAAATGTTTTATGATCTGTTTTTTACTGTAATTATCACACAGACTGCTTATGCTTTTGAGAAGGGGGCTTCATATATTTACAATTCAAAAATATGTCTGTAGATAGAGAAAATGAAAGAATTTAAATGATAAAGCAATAAAAAAAAGTACCATTTGTATGAGTTTTCTAATTTTAAATCTGAAACCTTTGCGGCACAGTGTATCCGGTCCGGACACACCTAAAAATTTCCTTCTGTACGCACAGAAAAATTGAATGAAAAAGGATTTATAGGTTACTCTGAAACTTCTTTATTTATAGTAGATGGCAGCTCAACATAAACCAGTCCATATATTTTAGCCATGTTTAGTTTTTTTAAGACCCTCATTTTTTAAAAAAAAAACTTCCAGATTTTTTTAGGGTATAAAAGGAATAGTTTGAAAAGAAATTTCTATGTTATTTTTTTGGCTGTATGCTAATCTCCTTATTCTATATTAGTTTTAAATTTTTACCTTGAAATCTTGCTTAAAATCAAATGGCGAATCCTAGGTGTGCCCGGACCAGGCTCACAGATAATCTAGGACAATTGAGAGTCTGTATATTCTTTTTTCTCCACATCTCATCGGTCAGTTCATTGAGAACAATGCTCGTTTCAGCACTCTTTTCAAAGTTCTATTCAATCAGTATGCCACTTTGGACACACCCACAGAATTAAAACGATAAGTTCTATCTTCACAAAATTTTACTTGTGTACTCCTCTAAACCTAATTAGACTGCCTACTTTTTTTTTTTTTTTTGAAATACCAAAACTCGGACTTTAAAAGGTAGTGTGCCGAAAAGGGTTAATAAACCAGTGGTATTTGTTAAACTTGGATTTTTCATTAAGTATAACTACAATAATCACTTTTCTTTAAAACATATGTTTTGTTAAAAATGATCTAAACTTCAATTCTGTTTACTATGTATTCTCAAAAGGTTTTATTTCCAGCTTTTTTTCTGAAAATACAATCGAAACATATATGGTTCAAAATTTAAATAATTTTAATTTGTCTTTATATTTTGAAATTAACTTTTTTAACCACATGATATTGCTTCTACAGATCCAGTTTTCTATACAAGAACTTCACCTAATTTTTATAGTCTAAATAACTCTATATGAAACTTAAAAATTTTAAACTTGATAATTTTATTTTCTCATATTTTTAAATTGACTTTTTTCAGTTATTCTTCATGATGCTGCTTCTCCATGTTCGGAATTTCCTATACAGAATCTTCCTCCTAATTTTGATTACACAAAGTATAGTCCAGTGTATGTAGCAGAAGTATTTCACCCTGATCATTTCTACGTCCATCTAGTCGGACCGGAAATATCAGATGCCTTGGACATACTTTGTGACAAATTAAAGTAAATAGTTTTTTTGATTCATGTAAATTGTAATAGAGTACAAAGTCCAAAATCCGGATGTCCGTTATTCCAGAATGATTCAAAATCCAGACCTCAAAGGCACAAACTTTTTTTTTGTATGCTTTATGCGTGTGCATTTGATTTTTCCTTCCATAATAAAACAAGTGGAGATTTTCACTTAAAAATTCCAATTCTTAATTTTATTTAGGCACTAAATAAAATACCTCATTGTGGAAAAGCCATGTAAGCATAAATTTGTTAGATTAATAATTTGCCTCCGTAGCTGAGTATCTGCTTGGCATACATCTCAAACTGAAATATTCACCTCTTTTATATCTGATGCTGACCTGACGAGTCATTATTTATTATATTTTGCTTTCATCACTGCATATTTATCAATACATAACATCTTCAGTAATAACTCATGCAGTGATGTCTAAGCTTTTTTTTATATATTAGTAATTGAATAACAAGAGTATAGCAACCTTTTATGGTAACATTAGCTGGGCGATGATTATAGATTTTTAAATGCTCTAAGAACTGTTGACGAAGAAAAATTCAACAAAAATTTCTTTTCGTATGCTAAAAATAAATTTTGTTAATGAAACTCATAGGCCAAAAAGAGTACATATAGTGCTATTTTAATAAAGAATAACTGATATGTTATTCACCATAAACCCAGAAGTGGTGGTAGAATTTAGAAAAGACAAAATTTTTGGAATTTGGGGAAGCACCAAGCGGAAAAGTTAAGGGATGAGAAGTTTTTTTTATAGTTTAAGGAAAGCACTGTGATCCAAAGTTTAGGCATGGCAAAAATTTAGAACTTAGGAAGGCGCTTTGTAGCAGAATTTAGGACTGGCAGAGCCTGCACCAGGCAGTATCTAGTGCTGGCCCTAGATAAAGCCTTATAGTATATGTGGCATATACTATGAGGCTTTATCTAGGGCCCGGTGCTAGATACCTTATAATATATGTGTAATATAATATGTAGCCTTATAGTATATGTGAGAGTTTATTTATTTGTTAAAAAAAAAACATGCACGCCCTCTAGCATTTAAAGGAGTAACGATTTTATCCGTTATAGTGCAAATAAGAGAGCATGAATGACACAAGCTTTTATGGTAAATTTATAGGTTACTCTGAAACTTCTTTATTTATAGTAGATGGCAGCTCAACATAAACCAGTCCATATATTTTAGCCATGTTTAGTTTTTTTAAGACCCTCATTTTTCAAAAAAAAAACTTCCAGATTTTTTTTAGGGTATAAAAGGAATAGTTTGAAAAGAAATTTCTATGTTATTTTTTTGGCTGTATGCTAATCTCCTTATTCTATATTAGTTTTAAATTTTTACCTTGAAATCTTGCTTAAAATCAAATGGCGAATCCTAGGTGTGCCCGGACCGGGCTCACAGATAATCTAGGACAATTGAGAGTCTGTATATTCTTTTTTCTCCACATCTCATCGGTCAGTTCATTGAGAACAATGCTCGTTTCAGCACTCTTTTCAAAGTTCTATTCAATCAGTGTGCCACTTTGGACACACCCACAGAATTAAAACGATAAGTGCTATCTTCACAAAATTTTACTTGTGTACTCCTCTAAACCTAATTAGACTGCCTACCTTTTTTTTTTTTTGAAATACCAAAACTCGGACTTTAAAGGGTAGTGTGCCGAAAAGGGTTAATAAACCAGTGGTATTTGTTAAACTTGGATTTTTCATTAAGTATAACTACAATAATCACTTTTCTTTAAAACATATGTTTTGTTAAAAATGATCTAAACTTCAATTCTGTTTACTATGTATTCTCAAAAGGTTTTATTTCCAGCTTTTTTTCTGAAAATACAATAGAAACATATATGGTTCAAAATTTAAATAATTTTAATTTGTCTTTATATTTTGAAATTAACTTTTTTAACCACATGATATTGCTTCTACAGATCCAGTTTTCTATACAAGAACTTCACCTAATTTTTATAGTCTAAATAACTCTATATGAAACTTAAAAATTTTAAACTTGATAATTTTATTTTCTCATATTTTTAAATTGACTTTTTTCACAAGCATTAATGAATTTTCACAAGCATTAATGAATGATTCACAAGCATTTCACAAGCATTAATGAATGATTGGTTTTAAAATCACTTCATACCCGAGGCTCGGCAACATTTGAATTCGGTTGGTTTACCCGATGACTCAAAAATAGTCCTGATTGTGGACAACTGTTCGGCTCATACTTCACTTAAAGTTTTATTGAAAAATAATGTATCCGTATTATTCTTCTCTGAAAGTCCCTGAAAGTCCATCATTCAGTCTATGGATATCGGAATAGTGCACGCGCTGGAATGCAAATATAAAGTAGCATTTTTAAAATCCATGTTAAATTTCTTGAACAGTGGCAAGAATTTTTGAAATATTTTAGCATAAAATTTGCTGTGTAGAGCAGGGATGTCAAACTCATAGGTACACTTGGGCCAAACAAACAAGGTTTAACTTTAGGCGGGCCGCAAAAAAAAAAAATCAATATTCATAGAAACGTAGATTTATTTCGAATAATACAATAATAAACACATATATATATATTCATATAGAAAAGAACAAGAAAAATTTAATGTTTACGTCCTGATACTTGACATCTATTCTCTGCTATTATCTTTCCTAGTTCGGGAGAAATTTTGTTTGCAGTGATAACTTTCAACGCTGACCCAAGGTGAGCATCATTAATACGGTTTCTAATAGGAGACTTATTACCTTTCATGACTGAAAATAACTGCTCGCACCGATAAGTGCTACCAAACATGGAAATAATTTCATATGCGAATTTTCGAGTATTTTCAAACCTGGCTGGTAAATATTTGTAAAATTCAGGCACGCCCACTTCAATGAATTTTGCTTTCAAATTTGAGTTGCATTGAATCTCGATCACCTCCATTTGCATATGGCTGGGTACTGAGTCAATACTTATTGAGAAAATCGAAGAAAGTAAAAAAAATTGTCTTCGAGGGAACTAAAATCATTAAACCTCGTTTCAAATTCAGTTGTTAAATTTGCAATTTTTTCTGCGTATTTTTGATACGAACAAGTATCTACTAAACTTGATTTGTTCATGCTGCACGTCGGGAAGTGCGTCAAATCTTCATTTTTAAGTTGTTTTTCCCAAAGAACTAGTTGACATTTGTATGCTTTAATTATGTCAAACATGTTCGTAATGATATGATCTTTTCCTTGTAACAATAAATTTAAATCGGTTAAGTGTTTGGTTATATCAACCAAGAAAGATAAATCTTGTATCCATATTGGATCGTAAAACAAACTTACGTCTTGATTTTTTGTTTTTAAAAACTGACATATTTCTTCTTTCAAATCCCAGAATTGTTTGAGAATCTTGGAGCAAGATAATCAACGTACCTCGGTATAGTAGGACAAACCCGAATATTCACTATCTAACTCACTTAAGAAAGCAGCGAATTGACGCTGATTTAAACCTCGAGATCTTATAAAATTTATAACTTTTTTTATATATGACAAAACATTCTCCGTATTTATTACTTTCGTGCATAGAACTTCTTGATGTATAATACAATGTATATGATGAATGTTTGAACCGCGAATTTCACTAAGTTTTTTTCTTAGTAATACTACGAATACCTTGTTTTTCCCGGTCGTTGATGGAGCGCCATCTGTAGCTACAGAATTTAATTTTGCCAAAGGTAGATTGTATTTTTGCAGAAGTCCAAAGCACAAGTAAATATATCTTCTCCTGTGGTAGTACCAGGCATCGGTATTAGTTCCAGTAATTCCTCAAAAATGTTAAAATTCTTGTCACAAGAACGAAGAAACACTGCTAATTCAGCTTTGCCACTAATGTCCGTGCTCTCGTCACAGGCAATGGAGAAACTTTCGAAACTAGATGATTTTGCTTTGATCTGATCACTTAAATTCGCTTAAATTCAGTAACTCTTTCCGCAACTGCATTTCGAGACAATGAAATTGATTGAAAAGCCTTCACATTTCCAGGACAAACGTAGCTTGCATGTACCGCCGCTTCACTTTCTTGCAATACTTTACTAAACATGGACTGTTGCTTTTTCACTCCTAACTTGAGCTCTTTCAACTTTTCTTCTCTCATTAATCCTTCGTAATTGTTATATTTCGATTTGTGTTGTTCGTAATGATGTTTAATATTATATAACTTTGGTACATTAATAGTATTATTACATATCAAGCAGATTATTTTATCTTTTATTTCACAGCAAAAATATTCTAATTCCCATTTTACTTGGAATATTCTATGTTCGTCAGCAATTTTTCGTTTAATTTTACTACCACTTGGTTTTAATATAGACGTACTGAATACAAAAGGCTGGAATAAACACGATTAACGTTAAAAAGTTAACAAAAATTTATTCTTTCCACAAGAGATAAATCAAAATGCTGAAATATTTATTCAAAAATATTCTAACAATATCACAAAATGTCAAACGTTTAGCAAAAATCAATTCAAAACAGAGAAACTAATTCTATCTCACAGCGAAATCGCTACAAATCAATCACAGCATTAAGTAAACAAACAGTTTGCTAGAACTACAGCTACTACTGAGATGAGTTGTTTGTTCTCGGCTTTTATAAGCTTTATAATTAATTTCTCGAATATACTGGATACATCTATAAATATCTGGATTTTTGTGGATGGCAACAGCAATTACGAGATATTTATTTATTAGGTATTAAATGCACGCGCTGTTCTATTTTTAACCTTCCAACGCAGCTGTTTTTTCAAAAATCGCCTGCGTTGCTAAGGCAACATGAAGCAAATCTAATTACAATTCTAAATAAAAAAAAACTAAATAAATAAATAACTATGAAATCCGTAACAATTAGAATTAAGTAATAATTAATAATAAAGCAAAGTGCATGCACATGCATGCACCAATATATCGTACAAAACTATGATTGGAAAACTGAGACCATGAGTTCGGCCACATTCGGCTATCGGGGGATGCATACAAGTTCTGAGTGCACGTGTCCCCCAAAAGCCGAAGGTAGCTGAACGCAAGCTACTCACACGCATTTGTAATTTAACCCCTTCGTGCCGACTGTCACGTATACATGCCAGCAACGAACACACTTATCTACCGGTCGACACGCAGGTGTGCCAGAGCATTGTTGCGTTTACTACCGACAGTCACGTATTTGTGCCAGTACCTTGGAACGTTTTTCAAACTATAATTTCTGCCACAAGATGGCACTGTATGTCCATATGGTTTCAGATACATGTACATTAGACCTTCTACTCGAAATGAGAGAAGCATGACTCACATACACGTGTTTTTGATTATATAAACAAACGGGGAACTAAATGTTTCCGAATGGCGTGATTTATGACGTCTCTTTAAATCGCACTTTATTCGCACGTGGTAGTTGTTTATTGTAAGTAGAAGTTTTATATGCGCTAAAACGTTGAGTATTTCGGTTTACAGTTCAGTTTTTAGAAAATAATTAGATCTTGTTAGACGTGAATTCTTTCTGTTTTTACCGTTTCAATGTCGAAGCGTCGAAAATGTTTAACAGAGCATGAAATAGCAGAAATGATGCAAAATATTTCAGATATTGATTCTGAAATTCTGATATTCTGATATTGATTCTGAAAGATTAACTGAAAGACATTTTCCAAAACTTTGTTCAGAAGAGACTGATAAGAAAATGAGACGACGATGCTTCGTTTGTTCACATTCCCGGAAAATTCCTCCAAAACGGCAAATGAGTTATTACGAGTTCAAGGAATGTAACGTAGGACTGTGTGTAGATCCCTGTTTTAAAATTTTTCATACGAAAAGAGAATTTTAAGTAATATATTTAGTTTTCAGATGTATAATGTTAAAAGTCATAAAATGGTGAGTAATTAAAATAAAATGTGTAAAATATGCATTTAAACAAGAAATAAGGTAATTAAAGTATGTATATAAAAATATCTATAAAGCATAAGCCGTTTAAATACTCTATAGAGCATTATTAAACAATGCGTTGATACTTCGGAGATTTCATGGATTTAGGCTTAGTAGCAAAAAAGCCCCCGGCCCTGGAGAGAGGCTCGTGGAAGACACTGCTGGCCTCCGCAATAAGCACGCGTTTTCGCTACCCGGCTCGAAGGGGTTAAGTAGTGTGTGTGTCAGCTCGCTGTGAGTAATCTAACAACACTGAATAAATTATCGTTAATTACTTAGCAGTAAACATTTCATTTTTTTCTTCGTCGATATGTTATTTTATTATTATATATTATTATTTGCCGATATATTGGCCGGGCCGCAAAAATATTTGTTGTGGGCCGCGAGTTTGACATCCTTGGTGTAGAGCATCGTAAGATCATGGGAGAATGTGTCTCCAGATACTTTAAAAAGGTGCTTGGCATAATTTATGGCCAGCTGCCATTTTTCAGGGTGGGGATGATGATGATAGTCTCACATTTGAAGGTTTTTGGATATTTTAAAAAGGTGAAATTTTCCAATTAATGGATTTTGTGAAGAAATGTGGAGAGGCTGTAACAAATGAAGATGATATAACAGAAGTTTTTTATTGCGATGACAGTGCCCCAACCATCAATCAATTAACGGATGGCAAAATCTGTAATTTGGTTCTAGATCCAGAAAATACTGCTACCGATAGTGAAGAAAGTGACAGAGGGTTATTGAAAATGAAAAAATTTCGATTGACAAGTTAGTCAGTATTCTCAACACAGCAATTACAGGACTTGAACAGTGGAGCTTTGTAACTGAACAAGAAATTATGTCTGTTTATAGAATTAAAAAGAAAGTATTAGCACAAAAAGCAAAGCAAAACAATTTACATTGAAAGAAATGTTTAATAACGTAAACAAATAAATATTAAGCTTCTTTTTTGTAAATTTTGATACGCTTTAGATCATAATTGCTGCCTATTTCATAAATTACGGTTCCATAATTTGAATTGTATAATTTCTGCATGCAATCTTACCAGATTTAAATTGATGATCTAATGTCCGGAAAAATCCCAAATCCGGAATCGCCGAAGTCCCAACAAGTCTGGATTTCGGACTTTGTACTGTAGTAGTATTGATATTGTGCATAATGGAGTATTTATTTGTCTTTATGAATCCTTGGTGAAAATATTGGTTTAGCACATTTGTTCATTGCTCAGAAGCAAACATTTTCGCTTACCGCAGGTTATTTTCTCTAGGTTTGCTTTTAAAATACAATGGTTTTTCATGTCTGCTTCTTTGGCTATCAAAAATCTTCACTTTTAAAATATAGTGCTGTTTGAACAGTTACTGATATGAGCTTATGCATTTGATTTTAAACATTTAAAGTTTTTCATGCCTGCTCATACTTCACATTTCTTCAGCTATTGAAAGTTTTTGCTTTTTAAATTATAGCAGTTTATCATTTCAAATATTTATTATGCTTACTATTTTCGATGAAAAGGAAACTGTATTTCCCCCCCCCACAAGAATAAAGAATTTTGTTCCAAAGTAAAGAATTTGTGAAAATAGGCAATTATGTGTAAAAGAATCATTTGATTGTGTAACGTCAGCAGCTGCAACTACAAGAAGGTCTTCTTTCTGACAACCGAGGGCCCACCAGTGGGTGAGCAGTAAAATCAATGAACACTTTCCTTTTTTCATAGTGAAATGCAGATTCCATTATTTGGTGTTTGTGTGTGTTATCTCTATATTTTCATCTCTGAAATATATAAAAATTGTGGTACTTATGTCTTGACACAACCACCTTAGTAGAAGTCACCAAATTTTCAGAATGTGACAAATTCTGGCAACTATGCGCGTTACCATTTTTCTAGCAGCCATGCCTGTAACAGTCCTTTAATCAAGTAACACAGCTATTTTCGTATGCTTTTGTTTTTGTTGTATTCCAAATTCCAATGGTTTTTTTAAACAAACCAGGATATTTTTTGCCTTAATTTTAAAATATTAGATTGTGAAATTTGTCAACAATTGAAGAAACTGCAGTAAAATTTCTGCAAGAATACACAACTTTTCTGAACGTTTTCTGAAGGGAGCAATGACGAAACACATTTAGTAGATAGTTGCTGTTGCCAAGGTGTATGTGAAGCAGTCTGCACAATTCTTACTGACATTTTCTAAGTAAAAACAGATCACTGTGTACTTTAGGAGCACAGTGCAAAAAAATTACAGATAGGTTTGAATGTGCTTTATTTTTTTACATATTGAATAATTAAAATTTGTATTTTAAGTTACTAAAGTATGTTTTCTTTTTATATGTTGTTTCATATGTTACCAACATAATATCATAAATATTGATAGTTCGTGAATCTATGTCTCTATATACATACATATATATGTGTATATGAAAGAACAAAAACCACCAACTTGTGCACGATAAGTAACTTCTACCTTTTCATCTGTAAAAAATCGCCAAATTGCGCTAAGGTGGTTACATTAATACTTAAGTACTGAAATTGTTTGGAAAAGCATAATTGTAAAATGGTGATTTTCTTAAATTTTTGCATTCACTTTGTAGAAATCTCATGATAATTAACCTATAATCTTTTTATTTGAACTGTGCTATCAATTCTGTTTTTCATTAGCTCTCACCAGATAGATTAAATAAGATAGATATATACAAGAAGAGAATTCTTGAAAGCGAGGCAGAGAGCTTTGGCAGCAATGCTGACCATAGTACCATTTCCTCATTCAGCTATGTGACTTACCTTGTCCAGCATTTGGCATTTTGAAAGCCAAATCATGCTCGCATTTAATTAGAATTTGGACCAACACTTGTTAAGCTTTGTACATTAAATCTCCTGCTTCAAAATTACTTAGAGCAATTACTTGGAATCCCACAAATAGCAGAGATTAAATCTTAAGCACAAGCCGTGCATCTGTTCAGTTTAAAGTTTCAAATAAAAAGTTTGTTTAAAGGGCTAAGTTGTTATTTCAATAAATGGAGTGATACTTGCCCGATAATCACTGTTGCGTCAAGAAATTAAGTTAATTAAGAGTGAAATTCTTCATCTTATTCATTCTGAACTCCTTTAAATTAATTAAGAGCAGTACTTCAGTTTTCTTCATTTAGTACTTATACACTCTAAGGTAAAGTTTGTCAGTTTTGCAGTATCTGTATTGAGAAATCAAGTTACAGATGAAAGCTGACAGCATGCAGGATTGTTCATTCTCATCCTTCTAATGACTGTTTATCATGGGAGAGTGAATAAGTCTTATGTGAATAACAAAAAGTTGCTGCTCAGTGGACAACTTATAACTGCTGCCTATGCACAATATAACCTGCTGTTATTCATTGAATTTTTGTTTTCTACCTCCTTTTTTTTTTTTTTTTTTTAAATACGTCTAGTACAAGAGTAATTTTCTATCTCTCTTTGAATTTTTCCCCCTCTTTAATTGTGTTCCAAAATGGTGAGATATTTGATGTTTTTAATAAGTCAATCAGCTTTTACTTTTTTGAGAAAGTTCATCTGATTTTGCACCCCTTTTTAAAATTTGTCAGGTTTGTTCTTGCATATGTATAATATCAAGGTTTTCTGAAATACAGGTCTCATGACTAGACATTTCTGCTAAGCGTACTGCTGTTAGGGCTTTAAAAAATTAAATCAAAATTAGTAGTACAGAATTAGTATAGTGTAAGCAGTATATCGTCAGAAATATAAGTAGAATGTAAATTAATAAATCTAGTTTCAGATCCTTTTTAATCTTTTTTGCTTTTATATTTATTGTTTAGAATAATTGGAGAGAGTAATAGGAAAATTTATAATCCCTAATTATTTTGCATTGTTTCTAATATTTTTGCTTTTATTATATTTTTTGTGGAATATATCTATAATTTTTTTTATGTAAAAAATTTCAAGTGGTCTTTATGACTATGGTTGGACAACCCTATGTTAGTGAGTATTATGCGTATTCTTTCAATTGTTTCTGTAATCAAATTATGATCAAAATTTGCAGTGAATTCTTCTATGGACCAGTGGGAAATGATTACAAAATGAAAAATGTGGACGTAAAAGTTGGAGCTATATGTGCTGCATTGTGGCCACGTGATAATAATTGGTACAGAACAAAAATAATATCCATACCATCAATGGAAGAGGTTGAGGTTTTTTTTTTTTTTTTTTTTTTTTTTTTTTTTTTTTTTTTTTTTTTGTGTGTGTGTGTGTGTGTGTGTGTGTGTGCGTGCGCAAGTTTTGTCAGCTTTATTTAATATTCTGAAAATTTTTAATTGAAAGCCATTACACAATTTCATTTATAGCTCCTTTATGTTGATTATGGAACCAAACAAGTGGTGTCATCAGCATTGTTAAGATATATCCGGTAAGTTGACTTTTTAATTACTTGAACACCATTTCACATTTGATATTACAGATGTATCTCATTTTAGTATCCTTTGCAAATCTTATCTATTAATGTGTTCTGCACTTCATTTGGCTTACAAAATGCTGCATTTTGTCAACTGTATACAGTTATTGTCTGGTTCTGATAATTCCACAAAATTCTAAACTCTTCTTTTAAACAAATTACCTCCTTTCTTCTCTGTAATTATGGTAAGCTAAATATCATATAATGATCCAGGTGTTCAGCAGATGCTGATGTATTTTTTAAGTCTGATTGTTATTTAATTGCATCATCTTATGATTTTTTTTTTTTTTTCTTGTGTTTGTGTGTGTGTGCTTCTGTAGATTTGGAAAATTGAATTCATAGATTGATCCTTGTAATATTAAGAACTTATTCATTAAAATTACACTGATGTCCAAAATCATTTTTATGTGCATAAAAGCGTTTTTCTGGGAAGTAACCAATCAGTCTGATTCATTTTTACTTCTTTGTATGAAGTAAAGGAAGTTCTGTAATCATGAAAATTTTCACGTATTGTATTTAAAAAAAATATCCATTTTGATGGCTGTAGACCATAAAGCTGTAGGAAAAAATAACTCCTTCTCAACACTAGTTTCTGTCTGTAGCAGTTTATCACAGTAGGAACTTGACTGCTAGATTGATGAACTTAGAGCTTCCAATCATAGAATTTTTGTGGGGGGGGGGCAAACTAGCTTTAGGAGAATGGTTTCTAAATCTTCTGACAAAAGGAACCTGTCTCCAAATTGTAGTTGGAGCACCAGAGCTCATATCAACAACAATCTAGTCTTCTTCAATGATGAGTCAAGGCTCAATTTGATGTATGATTCTAAATACCTGTATATATAGGGATAATGTCCTTATATTTGAAAATAAATTATGAAAGCCCTTGTAAGTGCTTACTTTTTCTCTGAAGCACTTATTTTTATTTTATTTATTTTTTATTTTTTTAATGCTTATTTTTTGTTTTTAGTGCTTACACCCCTCCCCCTGCATCAAAGCCACAACTAAGTAAACAACTTTTTCTTTCTTATCTGGAGCGTCAGATTGTGAATCATACTTCCGGAAATAGCTTTCTCCGCATTAGATTAACCTTTAACCTTTGATTTGCGCAAGTAGGGACAGGTGTACGTCATTCTATTGGTCAAAGAGTTGTGAAAGGGGTGGAAAATTCTGGTATATTTCACATACTTTTCCTCCCACCCACAGACTATAGAAGTTCCAAATCCCATGTGGTCAGTTTGTATTCGCATTTTTATGATCGTTATGCAGTGAATGCTGAAGTATAGCTAAACTTTATAAATAGGTGTGTTTTTAACACAGATTGGCTTTCTAAGAAAGAATATTCTGAATGGCTTAAACAAAGCGAAAATAATCGCACCAGGCCATGTGTTCCCGGTGTAAAACTGAAATCAGCATAGCAAGTATGAGAGAGTTTGCTTTAAAATGTCACATGGATTGTAAGTAAACTTTTCTCTGTTAAATTAAAAGATCCTAAAAGAAAAAAAAACTCTCTTAGAAAGAGAAGTTAGTGTTTGAAAATAAAGCAAATGAACTTGCTGCAAAGGCTAAAGTTACAAAAGACTTTAATCTTTTAAATAAATCTAATGAAATGTTAAGAACTATTTGAGGAAAACAAACTCTCTTAAGAGATTTGGATTCAGACATTAATGATAAGAAAGAAAAGAAAAATAAAAAATAAAGTAATATTACTAATTAATAAGCATTTCATTAATAAGCATAAATCTTTTTCCTTATGTTGTAAAGTACTTTGTATGAATATAATAAATACAGTTGATTATTATTTATTTTCCTTAAACTGTTATTTCATCGTAAAATCTTGTAATATAGTTTAGTTTTGCATAGGATTCTTTTCCCCCTCTCATTGTAAACTAGTTCTATAAATTGAACTGTTATTTGTAATTAAAAAATAATTGTAATTGTTTCCCATGGTTGAGTAATGCTGATTCTGTCTTTAAATACTGAATTTCTCGGATTTTTAATTACGGTTAAATCTCATTTTTATTTTAAGCTATGCAGTTGTGTATACATGTAATTAAACAGGTGCTCATTTTCTTTTTAAATGTGCTTGAAAAGTGCTTATAGGTGCTTATTTTTAAACTAAAATGTGGCTTTTAACCCTGAGGGAAAATCGAAAACAGAAAATCTCTCACAACAGCTATCAAATTAGGGCATGTAACTGTTTTGGCTTCACAAATGGGATGATAAAGGGATGAATAATGATAAATGGACACCGTTTGATGCATATGTTCAGCAACAAATCTCTTCATAGCACTATGAAGCACTTTTTAGCAATGCATGCAAATTCAAATTCTTTTTGTGGATGAAAACATGTAAACCTCTAGCAAACCAGATTGATATATTTCTTGAAACCAAAGACGTGTGAATCAAGTGACCAGCCTTGATTTGAATACCATTAAGAACTTGTGTGACAAACATGTCAAATGCACAACCCTTGACTCATTTTTTCTGACCCTCTAATTCCTCCAAGAAATTAACAAAAAATACATGATAATTAAAAAATATATACGAATAATATATTAATAAACATTAGAATTCCACCAAACATCGAGATGTAACCTCGGACACTAAAAAGGATTTAAGATGTCATTTTTGCAAAAAATAGGTCCTCAATTGACATTGAGAAAGTGCCAGACGAAATTTAAAAAAAATCAGTGATCAACTCTGAAACAAGAATTCAGTTAAGTATATATTCCTAAATTTTACAACTACATGTCTGCATGGTTCCCAGAAATCTGCAGGTTCGCATCATATGTGATTTCCATGCTTGATTGCATATATCAGCGTGAACAATTTTTCTCACTTGTAATAAAAAACAAATTTCCTGCGAGATTCAGGTTAACAGGCATTCATCTAACGTCTGTTCTGAAAACTGTAGTGTGTGTGCAATGTGTCTCGAGATATCCAAAAGCTGGATGCAGAGAAAAGTTGGCAATGTGTATCCATCTACTGTCAGGATATCTTTATTTTATTTTTAAGAATTACAGTATTATGTAATATCATTTGTATTTACTGACTTTTTTTAAAGGCATCATGAAGTATGAAAATGCCTTTTTTTTTTTTTTTTTTTTTTTTGGCTTGGTTTAGCTGTTAACCGATAACTATATAGCCCACTTAAGGCACTGAGTTTGGCATCCTGCCCTAGAAGAAGCTGTTGCATAAAAAGAAAATTAAAGACCATTTTAATTGAAGAGTGTAACATACTCCATATACTAAAATTAACAATGTTAGTGAGAGTATAAAATTGCATATTATGCTATATGTTTTTGCAGTAGGAGATATCTCATTCCTGTGCGTTGTCAGAAATCTGTATTTGTTTCCAAGGTATTATATTAGTTCCTAAAATGTTATTGCTACATTTGAGTAGTTCATGTTTTATGCATATAAAGATTATTTTAGACTACATTTAAATTTTTGACTGGGGTATTATTATTGGAAACATTTGAGTAATGAAAAATAAGTAACATTGGCAGTTTTCAGAAACCTCCTGAAAGTAATTCACTTAACCATAGTGACAGTAGTTTTAAAATGAAATAAAAGTTATATGTAACTGGATCATATTTTTTTTTTCTTTTCTTTCAGGATTAAATTTTGAGTTTTAGGGAAAGTTTTAAAGGCCAGTTTAAATCTATTTTAACTCTGTTTTATAAATGCATCATATTTTTATTCAGAATGACTGAAATTTAACTGTATTGATAGTTTCAACAAATAAAATCTGTTCACTTACATCAGATAAGAGGAAAAGTTGTAATGTATTGTTTTTAAGTCAAAAGATTGAAGTAATTTATATTGGACACTGGAACATGTTAATTTTCCTACATGAAACATTTAAGTTTTAAGAAGAAAGGAAAAAGCTCTTGAAGAAAGTTGAAATTGCTGCTGTAGCAAATACAGAAATGAAAAACCGTAAGAGTATTATTGTTTAGTAAACTATTTTATATAAGGCAATCCCTTTTTTTTTATGAATTTTAAATGTAGGATCTACATATTTTTATAAAGTCTTGATCACAAAATGTTGATGTTTAATTGCATTCCCATGTATAGACTTATTTTATAATTTATTTGGGTTCATAATAGTTATACAGTCAAAAGTCGTTAATTCGGACACCCATAATCCGGAATGATCTATAATCCTGACCTCAAAGCTACAAACTTTCTGCGCATGCGCGTAAGACCTTTACGGCTGCGAATTTGCGTGTGCACGTGCGCAAAATATGTTTACGAATGCGCGTTTAATGTATAACTGACGGTATAAACTAAGCTCTAATTATCTATATCAGTTAATGTTGCAGATTGCGTTGTTCCTTAATCTTCGAATTGGATCCAGCTTATTATTTTTTGCAGACTGTTAAAGCAATTTTATAAAAGTAAGCTTGAACTTTCGATTATGTCAAATAGAGTTTCTGATTTATATTTACTAATATGTAACGAATCTACAAAGCGAAAGTATGTTTCGGAGTCCATTAAACAAAAAGTGGAATTGCTGCAAAATATGGATAAAGGCATATCCTTTGTTTGTCTAAACTTTAACATTTGTTTATATAAACTTTGTTTATCTTTAACGCCTCGCGCAATGAATTGGAAGTTGATCTGTCAGCACTATACTTATCTTCAGGGCAGATGTTTTTATTTTATTTGGCTTATAATTGCTTACTAAATGTAGTATTTCATTTTGATATACTCCGTCTTTGGTATAATTTAAATCAAATGCCTCATCATTATAATTCGCTTCTGATAGCGAAGAAAGTGACAGAGGTTATTCAAAACGAAAAAATTTCGATTGACAAAAATAGTCGGTATTCTCGACACAGCAATTATAGGACTTGAACAGCAGAACTTTGTAACTGAACAAGAAATTATGTCTGTTTATAGAATTAAAGAGAATGTATTATCACATAAAAAATGAAGCAACTTAAACAACTTACATTGAAAGAAATGTTTAATAAAGTAAACAAATAAATATTAAGCTTTTTTTTTTTGTAAATTTTGATACACTTTAGATCATAATTGTTCTTTATTTCGTAAATTACGGTTTCGTGTTTTTAATTTTATAATTTCTTCATGCCATTTTACCAGATTTAAACTGATGATCTATAATCCGGAAAAATCGATAATCCGGAATCGCCGAAGTCCCTACGAGTCCGGATTAACGACTTTTGACTGTATATGTAAATATGTATTTAAGGAGAGTCTCATTTGACTTACTTTACGTATTGATATACTCAGATATGCCTGTTCTTTGTGATTCATGAGAAATAATATTTCGCTCAAAAATATTTATTTTTTCTAGGCAAGAGTTTGTGAATTTGCCTGTTCAAGCACTTCAGTCTCGACTTGCTTTTATTAAACCAAAGGAAATGGTAAGTATTAAGTTTAGAATTGTTTGCAAAGTTTGAAATAACTGTCTTTTCATTTTCATTTTATATTACATTACTTTACATCAGGTTTTATTACCACAGTGTTAATCATTCACACAGCTTTGCAAATAAGCGTGTGAATGGGTAATATTTTCTCTGACAGATTGTCTTACAGATTATAACAATACATTGCTTATAATAATCTGAGCAGATATTATTCTTACTAAAAATATCTTGGAAAAAAGTATCATCTGTAGCATACGATACTGGCCTTGAAATATTGTATTTATTACTCCCCCTCACCTGTCTCCCAAATCTTTTTCAGTATATGATTTCTAAGCTTTCATTTATTGTAGTAACATGTCATGCATATTAAGATAGCTAAGCTTGTATGAGTAAGAAATAATATCATGAAAAGTAATAAGTGTAAATGAAATTTAGAATAACTTACATTAGTTGATTTAGTTCTGTGTGCTTTTTATAAGCTTTTGTTTAATTTAGTCATGGTGTTTGTCACTCTGAAAAACTATCAAGTTCAAAATTTGCAGAGTCTCTGTGGATGATAATAAAATGCAGTGAAGTGATTATTTTTTTTTTTTCAAAATTTGATTTAAAGTATTTTAAATTGGATGTTTAAGTGATTTTCAGCATATATATTCATTTAACAAACTAAAAATATCAGAATTTTAATTTTCACATGTGATAAAATGAGATAAAATCATTTAAATGAAGCTAATGTGAAATGTTTAATAAAGTTTCTGCCTACCCCCTCAGAATTTTTTTTTTTTTTTTTTTTTTTTTTTTTTTTTTTCTTCCCTATTTGACTCAACAGTTAAAACAACAACAACAGTTTAAAGTGAAAGAATTACTTGTCCTTGTGTAAAAGCGTTTTTTTTTTTTTTCCAACTGAATGCTTTAATTGATAATACAAACAGTACAATAATTTAGACGAAAAAGATGAAAATAAAGTAAGATTTAAAAAATTTATAAAAAAGCTTTTATTTAAAACTTAACAAAATAATGAACTGAAAATAAAATAAAAAGAATTTACCTATAGTTTCATGGGAACAAGAAATTAAATAATTCTCTTAATTAGTAATACAGAATTCATTGACAGTTTTATATCATGAATAATAAAATTGTGAGCATCCAAATAACATAATTGATAAATTGAAATGTACTGTCAAAAGTGTAAATTATTATCTTAAATTTATCAAGGGCACCATATGCTTTTATTATTCGTTATATAAAATGTAAATTAAAAGATCTTATGTACAGCTGATTAGCAACAATGTGTTCTCAGGTTTCTAATTCTGAAGCTGTATGATAGTTTTTTTTAGTTCATAATTAGTTTTTGAGTTTTAAATAAAAGGTTTTTTGACAAAAACTTTTTTAACCTTATTTTATTAACCTCTTTAACTGTCGCGGAAAACATACAAGATTCACTTCCTAGTGCCACAGTTTTTTTACACACAGGCGCACATAGTTTTGCGATATATTAAGGGGAAAATAAGTACAAGGTCTGCTGTCTAAAAAATGTTTCACAAAATAAAGAATAAAAGAAAAATGAAAATAGATAATTTAATGTTTAGAGTAAAAGTGTAATAAAAAAAATAAAAATGATGTTTGTATAATGAAAAAGATCCCAAAAAATAGAGTTTTGATCAATTTAGTTTTATACCAGTAAAGTGTAATATCAGGTTTAAGTGCTGTCCTTGTAAAATCAGTATACATAAGTGGAAAGTGTGGAGGCAGCATAGGCAAGTTTTTTATATCAAGTTGTACAGAACGGTGAGCATCTTTCAGAGAATAGTCACAATCCTCTTCATCTGACATAATATCATATTATGAGGTGTCCGATCCTGAAGATGACAGAAAGTAATCATGTATTTCACTGTCATACATATTTGTGAAAAAAGCACCTACTAAAACAATAAACAAAAATGGAAAACACAGAATGAAAAGTACGTTTTACTCAAACAGAAACACAAACAATAACTGCTCAGTCATTACTCATCACTGTCAAAAACAAAAAGGAAACTGTAAACAAAAAGTAAACGCAAACACGCAATGGATTGGAATTAATGGAAGTTTTCCATCAAAAAGCGTTCTTAATAAAGTTAGGGGAAAAAACATGAAAGCAGAACCTTTAGTGCTTGTAGTAATCACCACCCAAATCTATGACTTTCTGCTAACATTTTGGTAGTTTTCCAAAGCCTTCAGCCCAAAAACTTGTGGCAAAAAGAGATCAACCTCATTTTGGACATTCTGTGCAGAATGGAAGATAACATCTGCAAGATGTAGCTGAAACTGTGAAAAGGGTAAAGTCTGAAAGAGTGATGTCAAGGTTATATGGTGGGTGTGGAAAAAGGCCCCATTCGAGTCTGTATAGACTCTAGCTGGTGAATGCTTGCATTATTGTGATGTAGCATTACCTTTTTGCGCCAGAACTCAGTTTCGCATTTTTTCTTGATAGCAGTTTCAGCACCAAGTAGTATCTTGCTGTACACCTTACTGTTGAGGGTTTTTGTCTTTTTCCAGATACTCTTTGTGTATGCACCATGGCAGTGCCACCAGATACAAAGCATGATCTTTTTTGCTAGTCGAACTGCGCTTTGCGATGCTGCCGATGGGCTCACCAGGCGCAGACCGACCTTTTCCTCCTGTCTTGTTGAGATAAATCCACTTTTCATGGTAAGTGATGATCCGATCCAGAATTTTGTCCTTGCAATGATATTCAAGCCTATTAGTGCTCGCCCGAACACAATTGTCCTTATCTGCTTGAGTCAGCTCATGTGGCACACAGCATTTGAATTTCTGCTTCAAATTTATGTGACCCATAATGCTACTAATGGACATGGCTCTAATGTCTAACTCCTTAGCAAGCTCTCCCAGTGTTTGTATATTGATCCTCTTCCATAATTATCTCTTGCAGGCAGGCCATCAACATCAGTAGGCTGGCCAGAGTGCTCTGCTTCTTGAATGTCATAGTCCTTGTTTTTTAACTTTGGTACAAAACCTTCACAGCGTCATATGATACAACATTAGTACCTTATGCTATACACATGATTTGGTGACATTCTGTAGCTGACTTTTTGCAACAGAACTGGAAGTAAATGATGGTTCTAATCTGGTAGCATGATTGTTCCATTTCAAACACTTTGTACTTCATGATAATGGTATTTGTTTATGAATTTCACTACACTGTTCTAAAGCAAGTCTCTCTCTCTCTCTCTTTTTTTTTTTTCAAACATTAAAAATCGTTTAAAAAATATGATTAAACATGCTAACACGAACTGTTTTTGCAGACGATATTTGCAGTGGTGGGAAACTTTCATTAAAACTCAACACATGTTTCAAATTAATATTCTTAATAATATGAAATTATGTACGATTTTTATCGCATGGTAGTTTTCAGGACTTTTAAAAATGGATCACAATTATTGCTGATAAAAATGTATCTGAAATCATACCTGAAAACTTAACATGCATAGCTGTCTATAGCAATAATTTTGCTGCTCTGATCAGTATGATGATTACAGTTTCTGGCTGCCATACAGCCTGGGTTTGAATCTCAAAGAAAGCACGGATGTTTGTAATGCATACATTCTTTATGGGGCAAGGAAACTTCAAATATCATCAAGTTAAAAGTCTTCTTGAGAATTTATTGATAGCAGATCCTAGGATCCATCTCCAGGGGTGTTTCACATCAAAATTGGGACAGAAATGGGGCAAAAGTTGACTTGTCACCTATTAGTTGTTCAAGGTTCTGGACAATAATAAGTTGCTACTTCTTGGCCATGAAGAATTTGTAAACTCGAATGAAATCTTCTCAGACCAGCAAGATAAGAAACATCAACAGCATTCGAGTGCATTTCATGTAATTATTTAAAACCACCTCAGGTAATTTTTAGTACATTATGGCTATTTACTATCATTATTATTAGAATAATCTGGGCATTGAAAGTGTTTTCCTCTCTGTCATATCTTTCTTCGGGATCTGGAAAAAAAATCTATTGTACTTAACTATACTACTAAACTTGCTAATATTATTTGTACTTGATATTTTGTCATATGTGCAGCATATTCTGAAAAATCTAATTTGATTCATTTCTCAAATTGCTGCTGTGGATCTGAACTTAACAATTCAAGGATGTTTAAGAGTGCAATTTTTTCAGAACAACATGTATAAGTAATTAAAGTAACATAATTAGGCATTATTTGACATCTAAATGTGTAAGGAGTTCATATGTTCTTTCATTTTTTTAAAAAATTGATTAATAGTCCAAAGGGCCATGTCCCTGAAGGACTATTGTTTTCATTTTGAGATTTTGCGTTGGAACTTTATAAATGGTGTATCACTTTTCAAATCGATGGCACCAAATACTATCACCCTGTATTATATTTGAAGAAATTAAATAATGAAGAATCTGCATAAATGTATGTTTGTTTCTCGCATTGTGATAAAACAACGGTACCTAGAGCCATCCAATTTTGAATGACATAATCCTACTGTGAATATGGCCATCTGAAAGCCCAAATTTGAAATTTGAAATTTGTTTTATTATCGATTTCATATTTTGCGAAATTTTAACGAATTTTTGGTTAACAAACTCAATGATTTAAAAGCGAGCAATGGCAACACTCTATGAGGGGGAATCCTTTTTGTCTCCTGCACCCGGAACTCTGTATTGAAAATTGCAAAGATATGCTCATTTTAAAATTATTTTGCAACATTGCTATTGAACTGAATTTTATGGTTTAAGTGCAAAGAACATGATATTTAATAAATAAAGGCAACACACAAGATATTAGAAACACACCCCTTTGGACGTAATTTAAAATCTGAAAACTTTCACATTTTTTTTAAACTTATTTATTTATTTTTGTGATTGCTTTTTCTAAAGCATTCAATTAATATTTTGAATGATTTATTGTTTCAGACCTGGCCTATGCCTTATGTCCAAAAGAAGCTTTTTAGTCTCTGCAAAGACAGGCAATTAATGGCAAAAATAGTAGAGAGAAGGGTAAGTGTGTAACTTATGTATAATAAAGCAGAAAATGTGTGCTCTATGTTTTGAAAAAAATGATAGTAGAATAGGGAAAATAAAGGATAAAAAAATGACAGAAAATAACTATCATATTACTATCTATTCAATGAAATATAAAAGAGTAAAAGGAAAATTATATCATAGCATGTTTTTATTGTTTTACCAAGAACAATAAAATTAAGATTCCATCATTGCTATGCACTTAACAGGTATTTTAACAAGTCATATTATCATTTGTTATTGTTAAAGTTTGTGTGCCAAAAAATACCATTTTATAGTAACTATGGTAGTAGATGGTATAGTAATTTAGTTTTTTTTATAAAGTAATTTCTGCAAAATGTTGTAAATAAGCAGAAATGGAAGTCAATGCTAGCATGTTCAAGTATCCATGTGGTTCAGATGTTCATATTTAAATGTACATATATCAATTGCAATTATCTTTAATAATCAATTAAAACATTAATAAAAATAATTCTGTTACATTTAAACATTTAATTTATGATTTTAAGACTGATTTAGGTATGAACATTTTTAATTTTTAATGATTGCAAATTTCACGATTATTTTTATAACAAATATTATTATATTGAAATGTTATGCCTTATTAGTATATTAAGATGATAGTATTATATCAGATTTACATAATTTTAGGAAAAGTAGCATAGAGAATACTTATTTATTTGTCAATTTTTGCTGTTACATTAATTTTTCACCCTGCCCCTTTTTTAACCCAAAGAGGTGGTAGTCCAGAGGGGCTATTAGATATAATGGCACTTTGTTGTGCTTCTCTATAAATGGTGAATCACTTTTTAAATTGTTGTCACCAAATTATCGCCATGTATTATATTTAAAGAAATAAGAAATTTAAAAATTAAATAATTAAAGAAATTAAATAATGAATCTGCATGAATGTATGCAAGATTTTTGCATTGTGAACAAACAACTGTACCTAGAGCCATCAAATTTTGAATAACATAGTCCTCCATTCGGACATGGACACCTGGATGCTCAAATTTTAAATTTGTTTTATTGTGTATTTCATATTTTGTAAAACTTTAATGAATTTTTTATTAACAAACTCTATAATTTTAAAGTGAGGAATAGCAACACTGTACATATAAAAATATTTTTTTAATCTTTTATAGTTTTTTAAGAAATTAAAATTCTTTAGAAAACAAATTAGAAAACAGATTACATAAATTGGTTGAATATGAATTCCCTGTTGGAATACCATTTGTTTCTAGGTAAAGGAATTTTGAATAATTTATGTAGTTATTGAAAGACAAAAAACATGGATGTTCTTTCCTTTTTTGCAAATCCAGAAGAGTAAGCATTTCAGGAATAAAATTTGATAGCTCAAGATGTTTTTCATAGTTTTATTTAAGTGGGAGAGATGTATAGAGATTTTCATAGCAGTGGATATTGTAAATTTTTAGATTTTTAACTTTCTCAATTATTGGTAAGTTGTGAATAATCCAACAGTAGATTTTAATCAGCATTAAATTTATTAAAAACTAAATTGCATATTAATTAAGCAGATTTGTGAAAATATTTATTTATTTCTTGTACTGTTTGCTATAAATATAAAGTCTGTCAGACTTTATGAAATTTTGGTATTGCATATAGCAGGCATGAAAGTTTTCCGCTTTTTCCTGGAATTCCGCTTTTTTGAACGTCACCCGGACTGTATCTGAGATCAATGCAGAACCGTTGAGAAATCACGACCAGCAAATGAGGGAGGGGGGTAAATGGAGGACATGCTCTCTCTCTTTTCTTTGTAAAAAAACTTTACATTATGCCATCGTATAATATTACGCCGGGTTAGCGATCAAACGCGGGCAACTGTCGTTGCGAACTTTTCGAGTTTGCCTGAGCCGAGATCGCGAAATACGTTGTTTCACATACAAGCGTCTAGCCCCTCACACGCTAGTTTCCTCCTGGTTCCTCCCTGAACATCTGCGCAGATTACTGCGCATGTCGTCATTTCCCTGAAGGCGCCTCGTATTTTTACTCTGCTCTTTGACTGCTGTGGTAGCGTGTGATCGCTGATACAGTTCTCTTTTTTTTTATTTTGCTTCAATTATTATATCTTCTGCACAAAATTAAGAGAAACTGCCCATTTCAGGGCCAAGTACTTCTGTTTCCTCAGAAGGTATTTTTGATTCTAAATCAAATCAAAATCAGGAAGGAGTAACCGTGTGTGATAATTCCAATTGTGGTATGTGTGATAATTCTGATTGTGTTGTGAGTGATATGGTTCATTGTGCAAATGATTTTAGTATAGCTGAGAGTGATTTTGTTTGCCGTGATTGCTTAAAACTTTCAACTATAAATACAATTTGAAACGCCATGCATATAAATTTCTTTACAATAATACTACATTAATTGAGTCTCTGAAAACTAAGTTCTAATAGTATGGTTGATTGTGCAAAGAATTTTAGTGTGGCTGAGAATAATTTTGTATGCTCTGATTGCTTAAAAACGTACCAAAATAAATGCAGTTTGAAATGCCATACCAACACATTACACTTTACTACATTATTGATTCTTTAAAAAGTGGTCAATCACCAAGCTACAAATGTGAGGACTGCTATCTGAAATTTAGTGACCTAAAAATTGGAAATATCATCAAAATAAAATTCATACTTCTAACAGGTAATTATGTGTGTCCTGTATGTTATGCTAATTTTGAAAAGCGAGAAATAATATTTCATTTCAATAATGTTCATGATGTTGATTTGAATCATACTGAGCTACAATTTAATTCATTTGATGATTTTTTGGCATGGAAGGCAGAAATTGAAAATAATACGAAGTCAAAATTTCTTATGGAGTAAGCATATTTAATATACATGGTGTAATGCCACTGTTCAGGAAATTTTATATCAGAAAGCAAAGGAAAGCATCACTTAAAAATCCTTGATAGCAATAAAATAAATGCATATTGCCCAGCTGCATTAAAAGTAACAGAACATACAGATGGCAAATGTATAGTGTCATATCAGAAAAATAGGGCCCACCAGCGGCTGAGCAGTAAAGTCGCTGAACACTGGTAGTTCAAATCCCGCGAACGGACTGCCTGCATGGGCGTTTTCGTGGTTTTTCCCATGTGTAACGTGTATATGAGCCAGTTTCCCTTAAAGTGCGGTAAAATCTTAGTATACGGTGCAGCCTTGGCACGACTTTGAAAATTATCGCCAACACCAAAAATGATCCAAAGAACATCTATATATATATACTATACACACATAGTATATATATGTACAGACATAATATATATACTATATACATAGTATATACTATGTTTAACTGTATATTTTCTTTGAATGACCCGATAACTACTCATTTTATATGTCCCGTTTTTACTGCTCATCATAAAGTCGCCAAATCCCGTGTGCACCGGATACTAGGATTAAACCGAAAGTGCTCCACGAAGGCATCCCTCCCCTTAGGCAGATAGCCCTCGAGGCTTTGCCATAATCTCTCACACACACACACATATCAGAAAATACATATTGGGCATCGGAATGATTTAGGTCACTTATTTTTAACACCAGATGAAATAAAAAATATTGCATCAAAGATAGCAGAAAAAATTTCTCTGGATAATATTTTAGATGAAATTAGAAATTCTGTATGAGATGCTGGGCTTGAGAGGGTTCATTTACTTACAAAACAAGATTTACATAACATCAAAAAATCTTTCAATTTGTCTTCTAATTCTGTTAAACATGAAAATGATTGGGTTTGTGTAGATATGTGGGTACCTGAAATGCAAAATTCTGAACATCCATGCATTTCATTTTATAAAACCCAGGGATCAACATAGCATGAGTGAATATTGTACACAATATTCATTTCTAAAAGGAAATGATTTTGTTTTGATAATGATGACAGAAGCACAAAGAGAGATACTGAAAAAATTTAGTTCCGACTTGTATACGTATTGATGGTACACATGGGGTGAATGCATACAGATTTGAACTCGTAACTTTACTTATAATAGGTGATTTGTGCCAAGGATTCCCGTGTGCATTTTTAATTTCTAATCCATGTGATCAGCCAGTGCTGATCATGTATTTTTTTCATGTATTAAAAAAAAATGTTGGGCAAATACAACCACAAATATTTATGTCTGAAATGGGTTTACTACAGAAATGTCTTTTTTGTGCATGGCATTTTAATAGAGCCTGGACAAACAATTAAAAAAAAATCAATTGTGTTGAAAAGCAGGCAAAAACATATAAAATTATTAGATCTCTCTTAGAAGAACAAGACATTCATACTTTTCATACACTGACAGAAGCAGCAATAAAATTACTTAAAGAAGATCCTGACACTATTGAATTTGCAAATTACTTTGAAACATATTATTTACAAAATACATCTAGCTGGGAATACTGTTATAGACTTCACAGTGGTGTTAACACAAACATGCACATCGAATGAATTCACCAAACATTAAAATATATTTATCTTCCTGGAAAAAATGTTAAGAGATTGGATAACACTATACATGGTATTATGAGATTTGTAAGAGATAAAATTATTAACTGCTTAATTACAGCAAATAAAGTTAAATTAACAAGTAAGATTTGGGTTTTAAGAATCAGACATAAAACAAATGAAACACCATGTTTATAAGTAATAGAGAATGAGAATGGGTGGTCTGTTTCATCAATACATACAGAAATATACACTATACATGAAAGTAACAAAACTTGTACATGTCACATACAGTGCACTGTGTGTAATCTATGCATTCATTGATATATATACAGCTGTATTGATTCATCAGTTTGTAGAGACATTAGGTATTTTTTTGGAAGCATACAAAATGAAAAATATGCCTTGCCTTCGCAGGGAATCAAACCGCGGACCTCACACCATGAAGGCATGCCTTGAAGGTGGGAGAAATACTTGTCCCTTTTAAAGGGCGACTGGGGTTTTTAGGGGACCTAATTGCCCAATCCTGGGTGTGGAGAACAATCATCTAACACCTTTTTAGTTCGGGTGCCACTGTACTGACATTAGAATTTTACATTGGAAGCAAGAGGGATTGAAAAATTGGCAATGCCTTTGCCGGGAATCGAACCGCGGACCTCTGGATTATGCGCCCAGCGTGTCTTCTTCTTGGTGTGGTGTGCAGACCACCACACCAAGAAGGCGAGAGAAATACCTTATAAGTTAGGTGGAGTATGTGCAAACACACTAGAAATACTGCTACTTATTAAATACATTACTTACATCAGCACACTAGAAATACTGCTACTTATTAAATACATTACTTACATCAGCACACTAGAAATACTGCTACTTATACTACAACTACAATACATAATGAATTATCCACTTATTATAGATGATGAAAATGAATTTTGAATTAAGTAGCCGAAAAAAAATCACTGACCCTTTCACTGGAACACAGAAGGAATGAACTAAAACAAACATGTTTAGAATTAGTGGATTCATTAAAATCTGACAAACAATGTGATGTGTTAAACAAGATTCTAAAGTCAGCACCACTACAACTATAAGCTGCTGATATGTTAAATGCACAAGAAATACATTTCCCAACTGCTAATAAAGATATTCCACCTAATAAAAATATAATATCCAAAAGATTCTCAAATACAAAATGAAAAGGAAACTGATAAAACAGTAACTTCACAGAATGAAGATAATAATACAATTCTAAAAATTATTTTGGATCACAAAAATTTTACACATAATACCACAGAAGAAACTTAACACATCTAGTTAAAAATATATATTTTAACAATAGTCATTAGTACCTATTCACAACTCCCTTTTAGACTTAGACTTAGACTCTATAATTGACCGAGCTATTGCGAAGAGCAATGTTGCCGGTTCCAAAATTAAACCCCAAGGGCACTTGACATAAATAAATCCGGACGTGGAGAAAATCTCAGATGAGAAAACGGAGATAAGGGGAAGAAGAGAAGTACCAAAAGGAGCAAGACAATCCAATCGGACAAGTTCGCAAAAGGTGACGAGCGATCATAGCTTTCAAGGAGGACCCAAGACAATGGAAATCAATGACAACAATACGAGAAGATACACTACAGCAATAGTTCCAATGGCAAATTCAAATATAATTAAACAACATCAATCAGTAGTGCTAAATACAACACAATACAAAACAACTATACAACACAATTTAAATACAATTATTCAACGAAGCAACAGAAGAACTTCAATCAAAATCAGATGCATTGGAAGTGTAAATAGCTAACAATTGAGGATCTAAGTGAAAAGTTGTCTCCTCCCATGAAGGTGTGAGCTGCAAGTGGTCTGACGCTTCTATCTTCGAAGAGAATTTCATAATTAAAAACTTGGGAGTAATTAACAAAGTCACATTGCACAGCTTTGTTGAAGAATTTTTCATTAGATCTTCTGATGTAATCTGGAATCGTCTCAAGTTTTAAGTCTCTGTGTAAAAGTTTATTGCGGATAAGATAGTGAGAATCAGTAATAATGCGCAGAAATTTGTTTTGCACTACTTGTAATTGATGCAGTTGAGTTTGAGTGACTGTGTTCAAAGCAGGAGCAGCATAACAAAGTATCGGTCGAATGCAAGTGGTATATATATGTTTTTTGGTACGCAAGCTAAGATTTGAATATTTTCCAATGACCGGGAGAAATCTGCATATTATGCCCATGGCTTTGCTCTTGACACTATTAATGTGATTAGACCATGTGAGCCTTTGGTTCAAAATAATTCCTAAGTATTTGGCCTTTGTGACCAGAGGAACAGTTTCCTGAAAAAGGTAGAGGTCTTTAAAAGCAAAGTTTTTCTTAGTTTTGCTAAGAATTAAAAGTTGTGACTTGCTAGCATTGATTTTTTACTCGCCAATTTGTGCACCAGTCTTCTACGGCATAGAGGTAATTTTGCATTTTCTCTATTGCATGATTAGCTTGAATGGATTTAATTGCAATCGCCGTATCGTCGGCATAACATGCTAACAGAGAGTAATTGTCCAAACCAGGGTGAAGAAAATCTGATATGTAGAAAAGATACAGTACTGGACCGAGAATACTTCCTTGTGGGACGCTGGATCTTATAGGTCTTGAATTGGATTTTTCATTTCCTTGAGCGACGAAGAAAGTGCGGTTTTGCAAAAAGGAGAAGATCAGAAGAATGAGCTCTCTAGGAAGTCCCAAGTTGATAAGCTTGAAGACGAGCCCCTCATGCCAGACGCGGTCAAAGGCTTTTGCCACGTCCAGCATAAGGAGCGCAACACTTTGCTTGTTATGGAATGCAGATCCCACAAATTCTACAATTCTTACTAGTTGTCGAGTAGTACTGAGGTTTTTTCTGAATCCGTACTGATCATTAGGTAGCAGGTGAAGGAAAGGTTCCAATCTAGTGAGAATAAGTCTTTCATAAATTTTACCAAGGCTGGATAACAAACTGATAGGACGATAGCAATCAGGCTTGGTCACATCTTTACCCGGTTTGGAAAGAAGAAAGATCTTGGCTTGCTTCCAAGGATCAGGGAAATAGTTGAGAGCAAGACAAGCGTTGAGAATACTAGCGAATTTACTGATAAGTTTTCTAGGTAAGTTACAAAGCATTTTATTTGTAATTTGATCACTTCCAGGAGCTTTTTTGATGTTGAGATATTTAATAATATTAGTAATTTCCATAGGAGAAGTAAGCCTTGGGATGTTATGAGCCGAAGAAGAATGAAGCCAGGAATACACATAGTTTTCGAGAACATCTTTAAAGGTCTGATTCATAGGCTCCATATTAGGAGTAAACTGCTTTTCCAGGTATTCAGCGAAAATATCGACTTTATCTTTAAGTGAGTAGGCAATTTTAGTATCCGTATGAATAGGTCTATTATTAATACTACTTCTTTTAAGATTTTGAAGATACTTCCACAGAGAACCGTCATTAATATTAAGTTTAGATATAAAATCTTCTCTTGTTTCCTTTTTAAAATCAGTGATAAGTTTCTTGATTCTTCTATTAAAAATATTGATTTCTCTTTTAAGGGCAGGGTCCCAGTTACGGTGCCAAAGCTTCAGCAATCGGTTTCTTTCTTTGATAATGTCTCTGATACTGCGAGGAAGTCGAATATTATTGTTAGTTAATTGAATGGTAACTGTAGCATCTCTGAAAGCTTTCAGTATACTGTCAGAGAAGATATGAATGGCAAGATCGATATCCTGTTTGGTAGAAAGTGAAGTGAAAATAGGAGGATGTTTGATTAAGATATTGTGAAAAGTAATCCAGTCAGTATTATTTCTGGTAATAGGAGGGTCTTCTTTAGAAACACCAAGAGAAGCAATGACAGGTACATGATCAGATGTAAGTTCTGCCTTGACTTCCAAGGAAATAGGGATAGAAGTATTTGTAAGGATAATATCCAAGATGTCCGAGAGATTTGGAGAGGCAGGATGATAAGTGGCTTCAGAAGGTACATGTAATGCGACAGGATGATTGCAGATAAAATTATGCATAATACGTCCATTGGTGTTAGCAATATTTTCTACTATTTAATATTTGTCAAGATTTTTATTTTCTAATTATTCAACCCCATGTACATTCACATGTTGTGCACTGGCCATTTTATTATGTGTAGAATTGTTTAAAACTAACTGAACATTGTAACAATCTCATCACAGTTTTGTGAATTGCCACATGCTGCTACATTTTTATTTTGGGGTTTTAATTATTAATAACATTAAATAGTAGAAATCTTAATTATTTTTATTGCTAACTAGCTTTACATACGTGGTATTCCTGTACTTTGAATAAGGCTTACTTGTACATTATGCAAACTTGTATTTTATGCCAATCAGTCCCCCTCCCCACACATGTTGGTGTCAACAATTATTCATTTACAGCAATAATTCATAAGTTTGTCTTATGGATATCTGAGATATGAAGGAATATGTAAAGAACACGTTCACCCCCTTTGGGGCCAAATTTTGAAAACGTTTGAAATGGATTTTTAGATATTCATATTCCATACATTTTAAAGCAAGAATTTTATGTACATCTGTTTCTTCCTTATATGAAAGAACATAGAAACACATTTTGCCCGCAGAATCTTAAAAAATCGCTTCTTAAATAACATCTTCGGTACAAAAGGAATAAGCTCCGAAGTTTTGATATCTCTAATAGCTTTGGGCAATGATTTGTAGGTGAATAAATCAGGAATTCTTCCTTTATGTATAGATTTATAATAAAACATCTGAACAAATAAATATGTATACCAATTAAAAAGAAAACTATTTCAGAAAAACTAATAAAAGAGATTAATTTACACTCAGTAATGCACACCAAGTTCGCAACGTTTTAAACGCGCGGCGTTTTAAAAAAATCGGCTTTGACCATGCCGAGCTTTTTGGAGTAAACACGCTGCGCATGAATCTGCGCAAATGATCAGGGAGGAATCAGGAGGAAACTAGCATCTGAGGGGCTAGACGCTTGTGCCTCGTGCCAGTAGTGTGGTTGCAGTGGTCCGAGATGGAAGCTCTTATTCCTTCTCCTGCCGCCTGCGAGGTTGGGTCAGTGATAAAGTTCTTGAATGCAGGTACTGTGCCAACTGAAATTCATTGTCAGGTCTATGGGACAAACATCATGAGTAAAGCAGATGATGCATCGTTGGTGTAGGCACTTTTCAGAAGGTCGTCAAAGTGCTCATAATGAAGAGTGCAGTGGCAGAGAGTCCCTCATCAATGATGATCTTGTTGAGCTTGTGATGGAGAACCGTTGCTTCACAATTACGAAGCTGAGCAGAAATTTTCTGCAGATATCACAATCCTTGTTGCAAGAGATTGTCACTAAGCACCTGCTGTTCAAAAAATTGTGTGCCAGGTGGGTGCCGAAAAACCTGACATCTGAACACAAAATTGAACGCTTAGTAGTAGCACTGACATTTCTGTAACGGTATCTCGATGATGGCGACAAGTTCCTCGATGGAATCGTCACGGGCAATCAGACTTGGATTCTGCACTTCACAGCGGAAACCAAGCAGCAGTCAATGCATTGGCAGCATAGTGGATCTCTAGTCGGGACGAAATTCAGACGCTATCGGTACGCAAAGTGATGTGCAGAGTGTTCTGGGACAAGAAGGGTATTCTGCTCATTGAGTTCCTTCCACGTGGTGAAACAGAAAACGCTGACCGTGACTGTGAAACACTGTGGAAATTGTGACGCGCCATTTGAAACAAGAGGCGTGGAATGCTTACTGCAGGTTTTGTGCTCCTGCATGACAATGCTCGTCCACATATGGCTCAACGCACAGCAGCGGTTTTGATGGAATATCTGAATAAAGTGTTACCTTTACAGAAAAGTAACACTTTATTCAGATATATATATATTCAAATAAACTACAAACAATAAATAACAGTGACTAAATAATATATAAACAAAACTGCCGCTGATTCATAATTAGCCATTTAAAGATTTTTTAATTTTGCCTGGGCAAATATTTCCTCCATAATATCTTTAATTTTTGCTTTTCTATGTTCATCAATAGTAATGACTTCAAATTAGCTTGCTTCATCGCACTCCTTAATCTACTTTTTACAATTTTTTATTTTGAAAAAGTTCTTTCACATTCATCATTATAGATAGAGTGAGTACAAACGTATAAGCAAAAAAGACATTGGCATCACAACTACATAAATTATATTTCAAGAGTAATTTATATGCACACAAGAAATTGCATTTAGCTTTGTATGAGTGGATGAATGCTCATGAATAGATAGAGCTTTTTCTCTTTCTGACTCAATATTAGATTCAGAATAATGATTTTCAATTGAATTTTTTATTATTTCACATTTAATTACTAGGTCCTGATATTCGTCCTTAAGAATTTTAACCAGCTGTTACACCTGCATAATGCCCTAATAATATAGAATAATACAGTCAAAAGTTGTTAATTCGGACCTCAAAGCTACAAACTTTCTCATCGCGTTGACGCATGCGTATAAGACCTTTACCACTGCGAATTTGCATGTGCGCGTGCGCAAAACGCAAAATACATTTATGAATGCGCGTTTAATGTATAACGGACGGGATAAGCTAAGCTAAAATTATCTATTTCAGTTAATGTTGCAGATTGCGTTGTTCCTTAATCTTCAAATTGGACCCGGATTATTATTTTTTGCAGCCTCCCTAACTATATTATATGCTAGGATGTAATCTAATCCTTTAGTCTGCAAATATTTCATTACTGGCTCAGTATATTGAAATATTTTCAAATATACATGAGCAGACAAAATTATTCTAAAAGTTGATATTTTATCCAGAATAGATTTTGCCATTTGTCGTATCTGTGCATTTTGTATACCATTGGAAGATATACTTTTCAGAGAAAGTATTAATTCTACGCACATACCTTCCCTCGCAGGGCTGTCTCGCCGAGTCATCTGTGTCAATTCGATTGTTCGAATTTCTTGATCAGCCCATAACCGCACCAGCCCACCAGCCTTATCCACCACTGAATCTTACGGATATCTAAAGTGTGAAGAAATATGTGAAAAACATGTTTTGCCCCTGTGGCGACTTGCCTATTACAACGCTGCCAGTCTGGTAACCCATAACAATGAAAGACAAAATATTTATTCTATTCTATTGTTATGATTATTAACGATCTGCCTCAATTATTGTACTACCTTAATAAAAATTGTATTACCACAGTCCCCTACCCCCTTGGGGGCTGAATTCTCAAGGGTAGGGGTCCTTGGGGGGGGTCAGACTTCTGAAACTGGTTTTTAAGTATTCATGTTCCATACACTTTAAAGTAAGGCTCTTGTGTACATCTGTTTCTTCCTTATATGAAAAAACGTAAAAACATGTTTTGCCCTCCCCCCCCCTTGGGTGCCGAATTTTCAAAAATCTCTTCTTAAATGACACCTTCAGTAGACAAGAAATGAGCTCCTAGCTTTTGATATCTGCATCTGTAATAGCTTTGGGCGATGATGTATAGATGAATGAATGAATAAATATCAGGAATTCTTTTATATATAGATTTATAATTAAACAACTAAACAAAACGGTGCAAAAGGAAAAAGACACAAATCAAAATAATATATTATTTGATAGAAAATGAGAAACAACCAAAAATCAATATCAAACATGTAAATATGTATCCGACTTAAAAAGAAAAATACTGTAGAAAAACTAATAAAAAAATTTATTTACACTGTGTAATGCTCAGCACTTTCGTAACTTAATGGCACGGTGTCGGTGCCAGCTGATTCCTTTCTGCATGCCGAGCTCCCTGACATAAACACGCTGCGCGTGAATCTGTGCAAATGATCAGGAGGAAACTAGCATCTGTTAGACGCTTGTGTTTCACATCAAGCCGAAGTAGGTGGGGCTTATGTGGAAAGGCAGAACTAGATGTGTACGAATCAGGACTTAGAAGAGAAGGGCTAGCTCATAGAGCTTTTCCCCCTGAAGCAGAAAGTGAGAAGTGATGACGTAGCCATGATGACACTTAGCGCGCCAATATAATTCACAGCTTGGAAATTAGCGTTTTTGAACCAGCGTTTAAAATGAGCTGTGTGTGAAAGATAGCTATAATTTGGAAGAGGCAATGTTACTGCTTTATGCATTTTAGACTGAACCGTTAAAAAATTTAATAATGCTTACTCAATTTTAAAATAATAGATAAAATGTGCTACTCTTTTAACATAAAGTTCCGTGGTTTTTTTTATTTTTATTTGCAGGTTTTTTTTATTTAATGCACGTTTATTTTTAATCATTTCTTTATTTGCATGCTGAGAGAATTTTTATACTGCTTCTAAGATAACTATAATAGCAGCTATTTAAATTTACTCAAAAAACAACTTTACATTGATGTAGGTTTAAACATATATGACATATATGGCAACATTTCTGTTAATTAGTTATCAACAAAATTAGTTTGTTAAATACTTGTTATTCTTGTTGGTGCTATTTTGGTACTATTCATAATACCGAAGATATTATCGATTAACTCATAGAAGTCAGATGCTTTCTGATTTCCTGTGTGGTAGAGTAAACCTTTTGCGGTACTTTTTGAAAATAATGTTTTCTCTGGAGCGACTTTTTGTCTCTCGTTTGTTTCCCTTGACCATTAAATAATTTGGTTTTAGTTTGTGACACAATTTGATTTCTTCTCAATCTCTATTTAAAACCTCTTTAATATCAAAATTTCAAACAGTTACATCTTCTAAAACAAATCCTCTATCTAAAATGCGGTTTCTCAGTAATTTGAGGCAGAGCGCGAAATGAGACCTCCGATTAAAACAAACTGCACATTTTGAAAAGAACCAACTTAGTCCAGTTTAGAGTCATAGCAGAGTTTTCAATCTATATGCATTTCGTCGAAACTGAGAACGCATATTTTTTTCTACAGAATACAAATATTCGCCTATTTCCTTCTTTAGAGTAAGAACATTACTTTGAATTCTTGGACTACACTAAAATTACAAAACACTAAAAAATAAAATAAACACCATTTCTTTAATTGGATAATACTAGGTAAAGATATTCCAATTTTTTTTCTTAATTTTTTTTCTTTCCAAAAATCATAGCTTTAAGATGACAGAGCTCTTATGACAATGCAACGTGAAATATTTTCACTAGTCAACCTGATTTTTTTCTTCTTTTTCAGTAATGCATTAATTTGCGTCTTTATAAAAATAAGCTTTAGGCATTTTTCCAAATTCTCCGATTTGTGCTCCCACCCTCAAATTTCGCTATTTGAGATTTTAATTTCTGATACCAATTTCTGTCTAGATGTCATCCACCTTCTTTGTCGCTGAACAAACATTCTAAAATTTTTCTTTTCTCTATTTTTCAATACTTTAATACAATTTAATACAATTTTCTAAGGATATTATTTTGTTCTTCAAATTATCAATGCATTCTTGTTTATCCTTAAATATTCAGGATGATCTACATTTTCATTTGTGAGATTTATTTCAAAATCATTAAAATTTGATTTATTATTGTCATCATCAATTTCGATTTATTTTTGTCATCATCAATTTTGATTTATTTTTGTCATCATAATTTACTTTCGGCACAGCATTCCATTTCAACAGTTTCTTTTTGTGGCTATCCAAACAAGCGATTTTTCATATCATCTTCATAAACACTGCATAGAAAATGTTCGCTGCAGATTTTTCCGCTCTTCACATTAATAGAATCTTCTCTTTGACATTTGTGTATCCATTCTTTCGTCAAAAGCAAACTCTCATTTGGATCCTTTGGTCCCATGAAATAAAATATCTCATCCTTTCATACTTCTGTAAGTGCTACGGCACGTACGATACTTTACAATATAGAATTTAAAATAAAAACTGACTAAAATTACATATATATAAATTATTTTAAATATATACATTATTAGAAAGCAGATTTATATATTATTAAAATTAATTTGGGACATGTAACCTCTAGAAAATCGTCTCGCAGCTCAATGAAATTACTGTTTAAACGCGTGAAATCAGGACAGGTGGCATCACAGTGACGTCAGATTATTGCCTGTTACGTCCCCCCATTAGGCTCGCGTCGGCGAGGAGTTGAACAAAGAAATGAGCTTGCCCTCGTACGAATATCGAATCAAAGAAGAACAAGCAACCGTCAAACGAGAGCTGACTTCAATAATTTCAGCGATCGGTGCTGGCGCCATCTGTCGGACATACGGATGACCACTTGCATTCTCCAGTACACAGTAAAAATTTAAGGAATGCTCATAAATTGTACAAAGAGCTAGAGATAGAAAAGGAGGAGCGAGAATCTAAAAAAAAAAAAAGCAATTAAACATTGCGGAAAATAAAAAAGAACGGAAATTAGAAAAGTAGGCTGCAAAAGTAGCAAAAAAGAAAAAGCTTTTTCCCTAAAAATTTTTAATCAGGATCGAGTGAGACTGAGACAAAATAATTATTTTTTGTATTCCTCCTTTAACTATATGTTATTTTGTAACTATATTATCTCACATGACTACTTTTTCTGGTGTTATATATAGTACTGTTTATTGAGCTAACAGTGAAGATAATTGAAAGCTATAGTAACAGTTATATGTATATATTTTTTTTTATCTCTAAAACTTGTCATTGCCTGAAAATGGGCAGTGATGTATAACATAAATATGTATATTAGTGTGTTGTAATGTTGTGTACAGTATTCATGTATCAACTGTTAAATTAAGTTACATAAAGAGCATCTTAAAGAAGATTAATTCATTACAATCTCTTGGTGATTTATTGGTTTTTTTTTTAACAAGTGGAAGATAAAATTAATAGCAAAATAGTAAGTACAAGTATTATTTTAGTTTAATTATATGTATATTTTTAATAATTTTTATATTAAAAGGTTGATATTTTATTAAAATGTGTTTTTTTAGGTTGCACGTGTGCAATTAGTTTTTGTGTAATTTTGTGTCCGCGCGTTGTTCAGCTTTTTTTGCGAACTTGCACTTTCGTGCCTGATATAGATTAGCAGTCTGTTTGCAATAAAAAGAGAAAGCTCCCCTCTTTTTTTCCCCATTGAAAAGCATAAATTTTGTTGATAATTATCCTTTCTTTATTTTTGGAAATTCAATATGTTGTTGAATTGTGCTGTTCTTGTTCATTAATAGAAATGTAGAACTTTTATCATAAAATACTGAAGTTATTGCTTATTAATTTTGGTAACAGTAAATTGTTTTTTAAATGAGAAAACTTCTGAAGTAAATTCTTCCAATTTTAAATACCTTTAAATTGTTTTAAATTTTCTTTTTGCTTTGATTTATTATTTCATTCTTCGGTTCTTTAAAAAGATGAGAAGGTAAACATAGTAGAGAACTTGCTTTCAATAGGAGCTTATTAATATCAGCAGAAATGCTTTCTATGTAATTGAACTTAGAAATGTATTTAACTGGTCTAAATTTTGTAGCTTTTTTCATAAGCTGCTTAATTTCTTGATCCTCTATAATGTCAAGATTTCCTGTAATAATATACCTATATTGTTCATCCACATATGGTAGAAATCTCTCTTCAGTAAAATGTCAAATTACAGAAAAATCTTCATGATGGTTGGTAATATAATTACTCAGTTGCTTTAAATTTTTGTTGAGCTTGATTTAATATATAGATAGATAGAGATCATCAAAACTTCTATGAAGAAAATCGATAGTACGGAAAATTCTTTTATATTTAGATGAATTACAGTTAAATTATAATTTGGCAAAATCAAGTACTAAATCCTTGCTGAGGCAATTTCCTATACACTTATATTTGATAAAATTTTGTATGATAAGTGATGTGATTTTTTATGATCTGAGGGAGTGAATAAAGGTAATTAAGAATATTTTTTCATAAAATTAGGCTTAATAAATAAATTCTGGAATTTGGATTGCTATGAAGTAGTATTTATGGAAGTTTTCACTTTTTTGCTTTTTCCTTTGGAAGCTCTTTGTGTTTCCTTGCTGAAAAGACTGAACTGTTCATAAACTGTAGCATAAAAATCAGATTTAGTATTGATAGAAGAGTTTAATCCACATGGATAAAGCATTATGAACTGGAAAACATATGAAGATTCTTTAAAAAGTTTATTTTTAAGATTAAGCACAATATCTAAAATCCTGATAGCAATATTATTACATACAAATTAAAATGTTCTAGTTCCTTTGTGGTTGAATTAATACTATTTTTGTTGATTGCATACTTCCTAATGTGTGATCTATGATTGTTGATTCTGATGCTAAGATTATTTTTAGTTTGTCCAATGTAAACAAGATAGCAAGTTTTTCATGTTATTGAGTAAATGCAATTAAAATATTTTCAAAATATATTGTTGTTTAGTAGCGAAAGGGTTGAATGAAGTTTCATTATGTCTACAAGATAATCAGTTGAAACTCTAACATTCCATAATTTCAGTATTCTTGTTATGAGCAAAAAGTAAAAGTAATGAGTGTGCTAGCCTAAAATAGAGTAAAGTTTTATAGAGGAAAACTTTAAACCTTTGTCTTTGTGCTGGTTAGTTCTGAGCCCTCAGGTTTTGTTGAACTATTAGAGTAGTAAAGGTACTAATAGCTGCTTACTTGTATTACAGTGTGACAAATATTTATTTAAAAGCAAAATTATCCGAAGTTATTTCCATGTGATATGCTGCTGAAAATTAATCAGTATTGACAAAAAGTAAGAAATTTAGAACCAATTCCACAAAGGCCGAAAAGAAATGAAATTCAAATTTCAAAATTCCGTATAAATATGTAAAATTAACCAAAATTTTAAAGAAATGTGAAACCTCAAAGAAAACCTCAAAGAATATGTTCTCTGTTACTACATTAATTCAATTTTAAATTGAGTAAAAAGTGTCTAATTCATTTCTTTTGCTTTATTTGACATTATTATTTTAATAGTGGATGTGTCTTTGTATTTTTCTTAAAAGAAAAATATAAATTAATAAAATACGTAATTTTCTTAAAAGCAAAATTCTGACACTGCATTGGGAGGAATTCAAAATTTTCTGGTGAACTGTTATAATTAAAAAAATTAGAATGGTTCATCAGCTAATTTTGTATAATAGACACACAAGGTTTTCAAAGGGGAGATTCAGTTTTGGCTGATGTACCTCCTCTTGATAACGTTATATCAGATTTGATTGCATTCCTCTTCCTATGTATTTATTTTTGTGGCTTTTGTATTTTCTGGGGTTTTTGTATTTCATATTTCTTTAATTTTTTTGACTTTTGGGTTAATTATACATATTTATAGGGAATTTTGAAATTTACTGGTATTGAATTTCACTTCTTTTGGATCTTTGTGGAATTGGTTCTAAATTTCTTGCTTTTTTTTTTTTTTTTTTTTTTTTTTGTCTCTGTCTCTCTCTCTCTCTCTATATATATATATATTATGTACTGTGTGTTTATAATATAGTATATATATATAATAAATGCAAAGGAAAAGAGGAAAGCAGTGTTGATGCATACTTAGATCCATATTGAAGAGGAAGAATTCTGATTGCATCGTAAGCTAATGTGTTGACTTCGTAGTATCTAAAAAACTTGGCAGTCGAGGCATTTTTAATTCCATTTTTATTTTCAATTGACATATCTGGCCACAGTTCGCTTGGCATTAGTCGTGCCTTTGTACTGAACATTTACATTTTTTATAGTATTGCAATATCAAGCAAGACAGCAAAGTTGCATCCTAGCAGCGTAGAGAGGGAAGCTGAAGTGTGTAATTATGCAAGATGGAAGCACACGAAGAGAAAGGTTTGAGTTAAAAGTTTCAGTTCACAATTATTACGTCATCAGCGCTGCACATGCCATGCAAAAAGGAAATATCTAGAAATGACACAATTGAGAGAAGTTATTATGATTTTTAGAATCGAGAAAGAGAATTAAAGAGTTATCGTTAGTTTAAATTATAATTTTGATTCACATATGTTTTATCTCACATATATACATACCTATATTTACTCACATATTCCTTCCATTTGTTTTTCCTCTTTATATGAAAATAGAGAGTGAATTATGGGAATAATTTAATTTCTGAGGATGAAATTACACTAAGTGCATAATAAATTAAAAGTATTTATGGACAAACTATAAGTTCTATCACATTATTATTTATTTAAAAGAAACTTACAATTTCAATAAAAAATACATAGTAATATTAGAGTATCTAATGAAATGTCTTCAGTTCCACTTCTCTGAATATTAAATATCACCCACTCTTTTTGTTTCCACTGCTAGGCCTCATATTATTTAGTGCTACTGGAGCTGCTGTTTGTGTCATTCATCTGTTAGAGCATGCAAATTGTCAATATAGTCGCTGTTGTCACCATAAAGTTTTTCTTCCCACATGCAGTGATGATCAGAACCATCAAGAAAGAGTAATTAGATATCTCCATTTTCTTGAAGCTGTTCATTACATTTGCATCATAAATCAGAGCCCATGAACCCAAAATCCTTGAACAAATCAATTGCTAAGACAAAAATGATCATCATGGGGAGGAATCTATTTTAAAATTTAAGGGAGCTTCCTTTATAAATATGTTATTAAGGTAGGGAGGGGAAAAGTATGTATATTTTTTTTTAATCTCGTGCAAGGCTAGGAAGGAAATATGTGAGTAAATACAGTATATGTGTATCTTCTGTTGTTTTTTATTCATTAAAATATTTTGGTACTCTTCAGTAACTTTATCCTCCTCTTTATATAGGCTGATGGAATTCTTTCAATGGTATTGTGGGATACCAATGGAGGAAAGGAAATCAATATTAATGATATCTTAGTTGTTGAAGGGTTTGCAATGAGTCAATTGGCTCATATGTACTCTTTTGAAGCTGGCCAGGTGAGTGTATCAAATTTAAGAAATTTCATGAATTGTTTCAGAAAAAGATTATTTCATGTCTATAAGAGATCTCTTATAAGCATGGAATAATATCTTTCTAGAAAAGTTTGTTTTTTTTATCTTATCCAAGAAAATAGTTTGTTTTAAATATTAGTTGTGCAGATCAACTCTTCAGAGAATGATTGTTGAGATTTTATTAAATTTGTTTGTTGTGAAATTCCTTTGCTGCTTTCACTTGTCAATATGACAGCAGTCTTGTAGGAGGATTTCTTAGTGCCATCAATAGAAAACATCTGTTGTCCTTTAATAAGCATGAGGAAAGCAGTTAATTTAAATAAATATTTTGATATATTTGTCTTCCTATCAAGTACAGTATTCTTTGAGATAATCCATATAACTTACTCATTAATCCACTTACAAGTTTGTTTTCATATTTGTATATTTTGTATTCCTTTGTGTTTAAAATATTAGGTTTTAATGAAAGTTTCTCACCACCATGAATGTCATCTGCGCTAACAGTTGGCATGTTTAACCATATTTTGTCAAATGATTTTTAGCATTTGAAAGAAAGAGCCTTCCTTTAGAACACTGTGTTGTGAAATTTGTTAAAAAATAATGTTATCATTAAGTACAAGGTGTCTGAAATGAAACTATCATGCTACCAGATTAGAATCATCATTTACTTCCAGTTCTATTGCAAAAAGTCAGCTCAGTTTTAGTCAACCACTTAAAGCTGGATCAAAATAAATAATAAAAGGTGTGACTTGGATTTTCAATAATGGTGGAGATCAGACACAGGTCCCTCTTTTACAAGAGGAGGGGGGGGGGAATTCTGCAATTTTTTTTCCCTCTATAAACATCTATACTAAACAAAATTTTTTTTTTTTTTTTTTTTTTTTTTTATGTAATTTTAGATTGGCAATTTCTCTTTCAAGGAGGGATGCCTTTTGAATATTATAAGTCATGGCACAGTATTTGCCAAAAGTTTTCCAGAAACATTTTGAATAGTTCAAAAACAAACTTTTGCATTATCCTAATTAAAATGCTATGAAAATACTTATTGTATGTTTCTAGTTATATTTATATTAAATTAATTAAATTACATTGCTATTTTAATCAAATCAAATATTCATGGACAAATGTGATGACACTAAGCGCTACGTATTGTAATATGGAATGAGATCATTGTATTCCACTACTTTAGGTTTAGGAATTCATTATATGCATAGCATTACATCACTTAGACTTTCAATCAGAAATGAATTTTGCTCTCAGGATGTTATTGATTTATGGAAATTCATTGAAGACACCTTTCTCATGCTGTTATATTTTTCTGCTACAGCTCTTTGATAGTGACTTTGTTTTAATGTAACTGTACATGCAATGATGTTATTGACAGATTAAAGACAGTGATGTTATTGACAGATGCATAGAGAAAACAATCGCTTCTGGATACTTATGATGTTAAGTGTGTTACGTGTAGTCATCTTACAGTTGTTCAGCCAATCAGGCATCATAAACAAGTTCTTGAATTCAGTTACATTTAAATAAAATATTACACTTAAAAGCCTATTTTTTCCCTTTTAATTATGCCCTTATTAATAGAAACTTTACCCAGGACCAAGTGGTTAAAAACTGCAGAATACCAAAAATTGTGTATCAGGTTGATTTTTGTGATTTTTCTTAATTGTAGCACGAATATGGGCCAGTTTTTCCCTTTAAAAGTTCTCCACAAAGATATCCTTTCTCTTAGGAAGATAGTTCTTGTGTCCTTTGCCATATTCAGCTAAACTAACATAATCTTATCAGTTAAGGTATGATACTTTATCATATGGCAAGAAATAAAAACCTTGCAAATAATTAAAATATATTCTAGTTATTTTTAAATTCCTTAAATAATGTACTTAATGTATAATTTCTCAAATTATTTGCAGCATCAGTGTCACTTAAAAAATATGTTTCTAGTATCATATATTATGTGGCTGTATTAAAATAATAGGAGAAAGAAAATTTTATTTAGTTATTTTTTGTTTTTATAGTTTCAGTTATAGCAGTACATTCTTATGAGTGTAAACATTGTCAGCTGCTTTAAAACAGTACCGTTCTTAATAATTGATTTTTAAGTATCATTAAAAATGTATTTATTACTATATTTTACAGTATTGTTTAATCTGTGTAACTGATATTTTTCAGAAACATTTACACCGTTAATATCAGTATTAAAAGACATTTCTAATGTAATATATTTTATACCTAGATTATGGAATAATTATTGACTCTGCATATAGTGCATGTATTAAATTTGTGATAACTTTTTCTCTCCTTTATAGGCTTCTGTTGGAAATAACACACCTTCATTTCAAACTGGTAGTACCCTGAATGTTCCTAACATAACTCCTCATGTTGCTGGAGCAACATCCCTAGCTGGAAGTGATATTCTTAATTTATTGCAGAGCTTAGCTATTTGCTATGCACAGAATCCTCAGTTGAATCAGCAACATTTTCAAAATGAAATTATCAATCCATTTTTTAACGTGCCTTCTAATGTGAATACTGGAAGTCCAAACGTTCAAATGAACCTACTCTCAAATGGCACAAGATTAGTCAATCATTTTCCTATATTTCCTTTGTCTGATCCAAGTGCATATGGAGCTAACATACCAGGATATGCTAATCTGCCTGTTGCTGAGCATAACAGCCAATATATGAAACCTGAAACTGCACCATTTTGTGTAAAGGAAGTGAAAGAAATGAAAAAATCAGCTGATGATTCTGAGAGGTATGAAATTTTTTTGTCTTAGATTTGTATTTGATTATCAGTTTTTATATTGATAAACATCTTAATGTAACTTTTTAATATCAGGATCTAGAGCAGTAATTTCCAACAGGTTTGATGAAATTTTAAAGGGTGTCAGTTATGATCAAGAGTCAATATTCACTGGCAGTTGATAAGCATAACCAAAGTACTATTCAATTTTTAAAAAAAAATATTTAGGAAACTGATAGTTAATTGTTTATTGATATAAAGCTGTATGATGTAGTAAGGAAGAAACCATATAAAATAAATATAAGGGGAAAATGCATGGAAAATTATGTAATATATTTTTTAAATCAATATTATTTTTTAATGTATAATTTTTTTATAAAGTAAAATGTAAAAACACAGGAAAACATAATTAAAAGGAAACAAAGGATGCAAAGTTAGGGTGGCAAATAAGAAAAAGTTGGAATGTTTTTGTTTAAGTGATTTAAAAATTAAATTAAGCAATTTTATATTTCCAAGAAAGTTTTTGAATGCTGACCAAGCACTTTTTAGAAGTTCTGTCATTGTTCTGATGAAATGTTCATCTTTAAGGAACTGCTGAATCTGTGCAACATCAAACACCACAGCCTTTATCTTTTCAAATGACAGGCTAGAAAATGCTGAAACGAGGTACTTGAAACACTCTCCTTCAGTTTGCAGAGCTTTAACAAATTGCTTCATAAGACCTAGTGAGTGAGTGAGTGAGTGCACTGCTATGATGGCTTCTGACCACGGACATGAACCAAACGGAATTATATACCATCACGGCGGGGAAGACTCCAGAGTAACAAGGTTGAATGTTATATACTAATAACAGTTTTTGCATATTGATAACTGCTAGGCACTAAGCATTATTCTGGTTATCTGCTTTAAGTTCTGAACATTTGAAACATTATAATGTTATCCACGGTTGTTTCTGCTTAGGCAGTGTCTTGAGATTTTCTCTATTTTATCAAGGGCTATTCTGTTTTTGAGTGTGTTAGTCGTCCACATTGCCCAGGCACAGTCTGCTGGTTTCTTCAAGTGCCAGGTTCTTGTATGTACACAATGGAAGTAATAATGGTCCGTGTCGCCTTCCTCTCCGCATTCGCAGAAAGGAGTATCCCTAAGTCTGAATCTGTTCAGGTATACTGGGAATGATCCATGACCTGTCGAGAACTGTGTTAGGCTAGCACAGTGGGTCTTTATTTCCATGTTAACTTTTGGCAGTAAGCGAAATGTCCTTCGTCCTACCTCTACCTCTGCTTCTGTCCATCTACTCTGCCAATTTTGTAGCAGACTTATCAAAGTTGTTCGCTTAATATGAGACCAAGGAAGTTTAGTTGGTCTTTCTAATATATCCATGCAGTTGGCTGCCTGCTTGTCCAGTAGGTCAGCAGCTTCATTGCCTTGAATCCCTGTGTGAGCGGGAACCCATTTTAAAGTGGGTCTTTGCGAAATAGGCATTGTCAGAAGCTGTTTCTGAATTCTGTATACCAAAGGACTCCGGCTGTTTTGACTTGCGATAGCCGCCAGACTTGATGCCGAATTACTGAGTGTGGAGAATTTCTCCTGTTGACATGTGTTCGCATATCTAATTGCAGCACTGATAGCTAGAAGCTCTGCTTGGTATACCGAGTTGTTCAAGCCTAATTTCCTTTTCCACTCGAATGTTACAACTCCATTTTCTAGTTAACAGAAGGCGCTGCTCGTGCCGTTCTCAGTTTTGGAGCCATCTGTGAAAAGGTTATTACTGTACCTCTGAATTGGTTGGTCGTTTATACTGATACCGTCGGAGAGATTAAAAGCTGCTGGATGAAAGTTATTGCAGTTGTTTTGCTCCTCGTAGTCCGACTCGTGATAACTATGGCCCCAGAGTGTTGAAGTTTGACCCAGCCTGGTAAGCCTTACGATAGCTGCCTCCCTTTCTACTATCAAATCTAGGGGAGGATTTCCTGCTAGTTGTTGTAGGGCTAGTGTTGACGTGGTACGGTAGGCCCTGCATACTTGAAGTAGCTGCTGTCTCTGAATAGAGAGCAGGGATCTTTTCATATGAGAGGTAAGTTCACCATCCCAGATTGCTGCTCCATAAGTTATTGCTCTTTCTGTAATGGTTCTATGCCAAATTTTTAGTAGCTTAGATGAGATATCCCATTTATGTGAAGTCATGCGTCTCATGTTGTTGCTTAGGATGCTAATTCGAGTCCAGTTTCCTGACATGTGGCATCCAAAAAAAGTCTGTTGTCGAGTAATAGCCCAAGATATTTCAATTGGGGGAAACATTTTACCAGTATCCCATGGAGTTTAATGCTTCTGTTGCATCTTAGCTGCCTGCTGCGCCCTATGAGTAAAGCTTTAGTTTTCTTTGCTGAAATCTGAAGCTTATGTGCTCTGGCCCATTGGGAGAACAGATCAAGACAGTATTGAGATCTCATTTTGAGGTTACTCCTTCCTGCCACAACTAGCATAAAATCGTCCGCATAGGCAATGATTCGAGCATATTCTACGCTCTAAAACTGACGAAATGCCGAGTTTGCCACTATATTCCACAGTGTTGGTCTAAGGCATAACCCCTGTGGGCACCCTCTAAAGACATTTTTGACATAAATGCTGCTGTCTGATGTTACTTGTACTCTTCGATCTTGAAGGTACGAGTGAAGGATGGTAATAATGGCTGTTGGGCAGGCCATGTTGTGCAGCAAATTTATTACGTCTGGCCACCAAAGGGAGTCAAAGGCTTCCTTGATGTCAATGGCTATTGCCAGTGAGTGCAAATTGTTATCCTTGTTCTGTTTGATAGTGGCCATTATGTCTTTTATGGCATGTTCAGTTGAGTTGCCCATTCGGAATCCATATTGGTTGGGATGCAGGGCGTTGTTCCTTTGCAGGAAGAAGTCCAGTCTGTAAAGAATTACTCTTTCTAGTACCTTACCGAGCGCTGGCAGTAGACAGACTGGCCTGTAAGATGAAGGTTCTGCCGGAGTTTTGCCTGATTTTAGGAATAACACCACTTCTGCCAACTTCATATTTTTAGGAAAGTCCTGATGTTTCCAGCAAGCTGAAATGACTGCAAGGAATAGTTTTGGGTATCTCTCTAATGATGATATTATCAATTCCATCCGGACCAGGAGCTTTTTTGGGTGCCAGAGTACGTATGATGTTGTCCACTTCCATTTGTGTAGGAGGGAGTTCGTCTCTTCTGGTAACTTGCCGAAATTTCATACTGTAAGTTTTTCTCGCTTCCTCTTGCTCCTCTAAGAAATCCTCTTCATCATCATCAGGAAAAACTGCATTTATGATCTCATTGATTACTTTGATGTTGGATGAGGCAGAGCTATTCACCATAGGCGAAAGGGTCGTAGGACGAAACACCTTGTTATATGTTATCTTTTGAGTAGGTCCAAAGGCTTTAGTGACGTTACTACAGTAAGTTCTCCATGAAATTAACTTGGCCTCTTTAATTTTTCTTTTATATAAAGCTCTGGCTTTATTGTATGTTATCATTTTGAGTTGCCGTAGATATGGATCTACCGTGGATTGTGCTTTTCTGCGAAGTGCTCGAACTCTGCTCCTCTCTGTGTTAAGCTCTGGTGACTACCAGGATATCGAGTGTTTTGCCTTTACAGATTTCAAACGATATGCTTTGTGGGCAGCTTGCACTATTTTTGTAACTAGTAAGTCGTAGAGATTATCTAAGGAGTTTCTGTCCTGGCAGTTGTTGAAATCTTTGATAAATTTCTCTACATGCGCTCGAATGTGTTCCCGTAAAACTGAATGTCCTCCAAATGCCGTTTTGAATCTTTTCTTTATTATGTAGTCTATAGGAGTATCCAGCCTGTAAGTAATAATTTTGTGATCACTGAGTGACGGCAGTTCACTCACTGTCCAATCTTGTATGTACGAAGTTGTATTGGGATTTGATATTGTCAGATCTGGCCACCCTCGAGCTCTAGATGTTTCAAAGGTAGGCAGTGAGTCCTGAACGTTGATGACAATGAAATGCTTATTGTCCAAGAATTCTAGTATCGCAATTCCTTTTCGCTTCTCCGAGTCAGCACTCCATAGTTGACTGGTGGCGTTAAAGTCTCCTGCTATGATACAGTGTGATGCCCCAGTTAGAAGGTTAGAATTAAGTTCTGATGTAGAATGTCTGGATCACCAGGTTTCAGGTCAAAACTTAGTGGTCACTTTGACTGCACCCAATGTTTCTCATGAACTCTGCTGTCCTAGCAAAGGAGGAAGCAGATCATTTTAAGGTCAACACAATTGATCCATTGGGGCATGTGATATTGTAACAAATTAGCAACTCTTTTGTCTTCATATTCTTCACACAAACAAACTGCATGGCGTATTGGGACTGTACTAGATAAATTTTTGTTGTGTCGGAGAACACTATTCAAGCTGCACTTTGAACTATTGATGAACAGTTGCCATTGTGCTGCATTATAGTTTGAAATTCTCAGCTCTTCCATTAAACCATATATGTTATGGCAATACACAAATCCCTTATCACTTTGAAAATATTGCAGAAACACACTTTCTGTTAGTTGAAAGTAGGTTATCTTAGTTCCTTTTTCAAGCAAGTTTTTCTCTTGCAGTCTTGATGCTAATAGCTCTGAAGCTCTTTTGAATAGTTTGAAATTTTATGCTAAATCATTCAACTCATGCTGGTCAAATCCCTTACGAACAGAATCATCTTCAGTTTTAAGATCTTTGTCGTTTGCAGCAATTCTTTGAAAACTAGCACTTTCCTTGTTATATCCTGACATTTTCGCTATACAAAAGCTACAATCACTTGAGTTATCTTTGGCATTTGCCAAATCATAGGTATATCAAATGGAAATTTAAAACATGTTCCAATCATCCACATCCGTAAACTCTCAACACACTGTTTGCACACTTTGTGAGGGGCCCATTATTTATCTTGATAACCAATTTTCACTTTAAAATAAGCTGTTGTATGACTGGAAACGGTAAAACAGTACATGTATAACAAAACAAATCGGGGAGGGGGGCTGTTTAACAGTTAAGATGTGAACTAGCAGAAGCAGACATGAGGGAAAGGTTTCAGTTCATATATAAATGAAAACTAAGCACTAACCATGCATGCAAACAAGAACTCGAATTCCACGTCAGAATGCTTTTCACTATATCGGAGCGACACATAACAACTCACTACAGTATCTCAGGTGGAAAGTTATCGCATTCACATGAGGTGTGGATAAAAAACTTGATGTGGTGGAAGAAAACTAACTACAGTTTTGAAATCAGCATGCCTATTTAATTCTAGAGCTGTTAAAAAATCGAACTCATCAGAAACTGTTTTACAAATTGTTATCCGGTTTATATTATATGATAATCCAAAACTTCTGGTGCTTGGTATTGAAATACATAACAGACTGATTGAGAACAAAGTATTAAATTTGATTATACATGATTAACTGGAGGTTTACATGGAACTCTTAACAGATTTTTGTGGGAAAATATTGAATCACTGTAATAAGTTTTCACTGTCAGGTTTGTGAAATTATGTATCTTAATAATTAGTTTAATACACAATCAACATTATTTGTTTATAAATTGGCATTAATAATCTAAACGCCTTATGTATCAATTTATATATCTTTAGATCTGTGACACACATGTCTCTAAAGTTTCACCTCTATAATGCATTTGATCAAAATTTCTTTTTGCCCTAATTGTGCCTTTAATGCATATTATTTCAAAGGATAAATGTGCATTAAATTTATGTAAGGAGCAACCATTCTTTCTTACACCACTGTAAGAAAGAATGACTTCTCCTTGCATATTTTTTATTAATTTATCATTCTTTTTATTATGAAATTTTAATTCATTCTGGAAACCTGGGAATTTCAAATCATCACTGATTGTCAGTACTATATTTTTAGAAATCATTTTTTAAAATATTTTTTATCTTCTTAACACTTGTTGCTATTTAAAACATGAAATTGGTGGGGTATTCTACTGACCACACATCAGATTTTGTATTGACTGCAATTAGAAAATGCTTTTAAATTATCGTATTTGTATAGTGTATTTAATGCTACATTTTGTTTTTTTTATATCTAAATTACAGGCCAAAGATGGGTGAAAATATTAATGATTCTACTGGAAAATTAAAATCCATAGAAAAATTTGAGGAACTTCAACAGTGCCATGAGAAAGCTCTACTGCACATAAAAGGAATTAAAGAAGTGTATAAACATTTTTAAGTAGGAAAAAAGAATTTTTTTTCAAGGTATTTAATTTTGATAATTTGTAAGAGTATTTACAGTTTAATTTCCTTGCTTTTCAAATATATATTCATGTTCCCCATGTGCCATGTAACTTTTGTTCTTAGTAGTACTATTTGAATGTTTGTAATCATAAATACTAAAATGAAATTAATGACCACGAAGTTTATTAACTTTAGCAACTTAAAATATGCGATAGTTCTTTGTCCTTGTTTTATATTGTAAGCCAGATTTGCTTCAAAAATATATTGATATGCTGAAGTTAAACATAGGAATTGAATTCTTTTAAGCATTTTGATGCATTTCAATCAAATACCTTTGGCATTTAATTTCATTTATCAATATTTCCTACATTCACACATATTCAGATTACTTCTAGTTCTGCTTATTTAATATAAGTAGAATCCACTGCAGTATAGAGATTAGTTTTGTTTTCACGTTTTTTAATACATTTACTTTTCTTTAAAATGCATATTATGCTTCATGACCAAAAGTATCTGAACACTTGCAATGATGACTCATATACAGGCCTGTATATTAAAAATGTAGAGTAGGACCTCTTTTAGCTGTCATGATAATAGCCATTCTATTAGGGAGATTATCCACTAGATCAGCGGCTCTCAACCTTTTGACCAACGTGTACCACCTGAACAAAAACTGAAAATCTTTAGTTCTACCACTACATTTTACAATGATTATTTTTCAATTTCTCAATAAAAAAATATATTTTGCCATTTGCAAAACCTGTGGGCTATTTGAATTAAATATGCACACATAAAAAATATTAGATTAAAAATTGGTTACCATTCTATTTATCAAAATTTTAAGTTATAATATTTTAATTCTAAAATTTAGTGTGAAATTTGGGCCTGTTTAAGAGAGATCAATTTCTCTATGTCTGGTCTTATTTCACTTAAACGTAAATTTAAACATAAATTAGGATCTCCTTTTAATTTTGTTCTGTATTTATTTTTCAATTATAACATGCAAGAAAATCCTTGTTCACACAAATGGATTGTGCAAAAAGGTAATAAAAATTAATAGCCTTATTTGAAATGCCTTTAAATTTTTTCCCCCATTCAGACAAAAGTTAATAAGTGTGTTACTTTTGGAAATTTCTATCAATTGTTCCTTATCTTCTTGAGTTAAATTTCAGGTACATTTGAATGAAATGGATTTCTAATCCAATTTCCTTTTTCATAATCATCGGAAAAATACATGTTGAAATTGTTTATCAAAGAAAAACAATGATTTTTAATATTGGATGCTAATTTTTCCTTTATTTTCAAATTATTTTCAGTTAAAAAACTTTCTAAAAATGCTAAAAAGCTTAAAATATTATTTTCCAATTCTTTAATTAATAATTTATTATCTTTAATTAATAAATTATTTTCCAATTCTTGAGTTTTTTTTATCATTGCATTTATTTTATCTCTAAGGGTAAATAAATTAACACTTTGTCCTTTTAATCCTAAATTTAATTCATTTAACTGTCCAAAAATCTCAGCTAAATGTGTTAAATGCACCAACCATAATTCGATAAATAAATATTTTTGCAATTTGCATTTTGAATTACAGAGGAAAATTTGAATTTCTTGTTGAAGTTCGAAAAGACGATTTAAAACTTTGCCCCTTGATAACCACCTTACTTCAGAATATAATAAAAGCATTTCATGTTCACTGCCCATCTCTTGTCATAAAATCATAAATATTCTTAAATGTAAAGCTCGGCTTTTAATAAAATTAATAATTTTCACAGCTTGGTTCAAAACGATTTTCAGGCTTTCAGGGATTGTTTTGGTTACTAAGGTTCACGATGAATGGAGCAGTGCGTAAATTTACTTCCAGGTGTGAATTTCTTTATCTGAAAAATCACATTGGAATGTATTTCTGTTAAAGCTGAGCTTCATCATTGCATACGGCAATGCATTTATTCCAAGGAAAATCATTCTCAGACATAAAATTGTCAATTACTTTGAAAATTTCATTTGCAGCTGGTCTATCATGAAGAGTTTCACAAAATAAATACTCTTCAGCAATTTGTTTATCTCCTTCAAAAAGTATATGCACTAATAATTGAACAAGGTTCGTTATATCAGGGCTGTCATTCAAATGCAATGTGATATACTCACTCTGTTGTATTTTGTGAATAAGTGCTTCTTTTATGGAATTTTCCATTTCATGAATTCGTCAACTTACTGTATCATTTGATAATGAAATACTATTAAGTTCATTAGTCGCTTTTTCGTTGAATAATATTAAAACGATATCTTAAACTGCTGGTAATATAAGGTTTTCTCCAATAGTGTGAGCCCGCCCAGTCTTGACAATTCTTAGGCTTAGGGTATCTAGCTTCCAAGGCTTTTTCTCACGAAGTAACAAAATTTTCCATTATTTATTTACTATTTTTGAACTCCGATAATTTCCTCTTAAAATATTCTTCAGACTTATCCCTTAAATTGGCATGCTTAGATTCAATGTTTCTTTTAAGAAATTATGTTTTGATGCATTGATTGGATAATAGTTCACCCAAAATAACACATTAAGATTGAGGATCCATTTCATCTCTATTCCAAGTAAACCCAAATCATAAATAGCTTTCATTATATTTTCTATAAACAATTTTTCTGTTAAATATTATTAGTGCTAGTAGATTGTCCTCGATTCATCAAGTGTGAATCATCCTTTTCCACTTAGTCAGTCCTAGCCATTTTTCCATTTGGAAAATCTAGGTTTGTTTTATCTGTTTTTTCACAAATATTTAAATGCACAGTATAGGGAGAGTTCTTCAAATGATATTCTCAAATCACGTAGAAAAATAAGGAATACAAAGCAACAACAAGAAAAAATACCTGCTGTTAGAGAGAGCAAAAAAAAAGTAAAGCATTCTAATTGAAAGTAGAGCAATATGAGCTGGGAAATGGTGGCAACATAAAGTGTAGATAGCCTAATAAATCAATCAAATTTAAATGAAATAATTAATAATTACTATTGTCTTTTTATAGGAACTTTTTATTAAGTATTAAATATAACGTCTGTTTCTATTAATCTTTTTTAAAAACATCATTTATGACAAACTTTAGTATGTCTATGGCTAAAAGAATGTGAAAATTAAAACAGATATTTTGCTAAAGTGTATGAGTGGCTATTGACCTTGACAAGACTCAGATCACATAAATTTACAAGTATTAGAGAAAAAACTTAAAACAGGATGTTGGGACATTTAGTTTTTGAATTTAATAGATAAAATTACTTTGTTTCTTTGCGTACCACCAGTTGAGAACCACTGCACTAGATGTTTTTAGTCTTGCTTCTGGAATTCTTATTGTGTAATGCTGTGTTTTCTTGTCAATTTATGAGAGTATGTATTACCCATTATTTTCATTAGTTTTCTCAGTTGTAGATATTACACAGTTGTATTTTGTAAGTTATCATTTTTAGTGCATTTTAACTCAGTAAAACAATTTTTAAACTTAATTTTATTCACCATGTCCAAACAATGAGATAATTTGAGTACATTCAATATTATTCCTATGATCTCACTGTATTACAATTTAAATTTTTTCTGGTTTATTTGTTTATTTTTCTCATAATTATTCATCCCCCTTCCTTTCAGTTATCAAAGAATGCAAGTATTGTATGTCAAGGAAGAATGTATTTTGTCTTTCATTTTCTCTCATCATGAACATTATTATTCATTAAGTAAATCAATTATACACCGTTCATTTTAACTATATCATATATATTAACAATTCATCATATGCAGTATTATTTTAACTAGAACTGTGATATGAGAAGTCTGTGATATTTAAATTATACTTGTATTTCTTTGTAAAAAAAAATTTTATTGTTTCCAAATACTATTGTAAAAAAAGGGGAAAAAACTCTTGGAATAAAAATCAAAATGTTTATTAAAGCAGTATTTTTGTATCAATTATTATACTGTACTGAATTAAGAAGATCTTGCTTTTTTAAGATCAGAGAAGTAGCCAGATCCAAGAGATGATGCTATCTGTTTTCCCTCTTGTCTGGTAGGGGAATAATTTGAGCCTGACTTCTGACATTTCATTTCTCGCAGTGATAGGTGAAGTGTCAAACTCGCCTCACTCCAGATAAGCAGTATGGACCTATTTTCCTGCAAGTTAGCATGGGTGTTACTAATGTGGATATAACTCTTTATGTTGAATGATGCATCTGATATTTATTATTGTTGCCTGTATGATTGTTTAAATAGGACATTTGCAGGTAAAAAAAAAAAAAAAAAGTGAAAACTTCTCTTTGATGTGAACATTTGAAAATAAAAAAATATTTTATCATGTTTTAATACTATAATAAAGTCTATTCTTTCCACTCTTTGTTCCATTCCTTTTAACTGCTCTTGATTCAGCCATCTTTCCAGATCTTTTTTAACCCTTTGCGGGGCACTATACGTTAACGTCGGAATTTCAACAAAAAAAGTTGTATGCAGTCTATTTAGTTCTAAAGGAATATACAGGGAAAATTTTGTAAAAGATGCACTTACCGTTTTAATTCTGCAGGTGTTCCATGAGGTGGAACACTGCGCCGCCAGAGCTTTTAAAAGTGCGACTAAGCGAGCATTGCAGTGAAGCACGAAAATGAGTAGAAGCAATTGTATAAGAATGAAAAAACTCTGTATTATAGCTGTATACATGGTTTCCTGGATATACACAATATTCTTGAATATATACGGATAAATGAGATAAATATCTATATACACAAGTCCTATATACAAAAATATATACAAATTTTTGGAAAGAGTTAGACCTCTCCGCGCCATTTATGGAAAATTAATAATAAAAAAATTAACTACAATTAATATTAACAATAAAGAAAAATAAGCCTATGATATATACATACACGAAAAATATATACACAGTTATTGAAAATAAACGAGAATGAGACTAAAAATTGACAGCAAAAAAATTGCGCAGGTCTAAGTAAAGATGAGTCAAGCTACTAATAAAATTCCCGCCTAAAAACTAGTCCCAAAAAATTCGAGATGCCAATATTAGGGCTTTCATAACACAAAACACACCTCACCCCTCAATACTGCTTTGTTTGAATTGATTACCCCCCCCCCAAAGCAACAGAAACAGAAAACGTAAACAACGGATGTTCTCTCCTAAGCAGAGATGTTTTGATTCGTAACAGCATGAGATCGCTAAAGGCGCAGTGTTCGGGCTAATGGAACACCTGGGTTTATTCAATAATTCTGGGTATTTTTTTTTTTTTTTTTTTTTTTTTGTCTGAAAGATTAAAAAAAAGTATAGAACAGATAATTTGGACTACAGCCAGCAAAATTATGCCTATTTTTTTTTCCAAATAAAATTTTTTATATCATTAAAAAAATAGGGAAAATTACTTGAAAAAAAGTGGATTTTAATAACACATAATAAATGAAAACTGTGTGTCTCCTTGTGATATGCTGCTATCTACTGTTTAACCCTTTGAGGGGCAGTATATAAAATAATTTAAATTGTGGTAAAATTTTGCATGAACTATAACTTATGGACCGTAAAGACACAAAATTGAGACTTAAAAAAAAATCTACAGCGAAATCCTAAATTTTGAGAGTCGGTATATATATTATACCGGCGCCCCTCTAAGACAATTTTTTTCCAGGTAGGTGCCAATTGTTAATTTTTGATTTTCAAATTAATTTTGCGTACTTTTGATGTGCATCTGTAGAGATGGGGGCTTGAATATAGTTATGCAAGTCTGAAGACAAAATCTTTTAAAATTTCAGTAGAGATTTAAAATTTTAAAAATAAAATTTATGTTTTTTTGCACTTTGATGATGCAACCCAGCTGAATATACTTATGTAAAATATGGGTAAAAAGCTTTTGAACTTGATTTAAATTCAATATTATTATTTTATAAAAAAATTAGTAAATATGACAATGCATGTGTAAATCATATCATGCTGTAACTGAATTAGTATAATATTACAAGGAGATATAACAGTCAAAAAATTTAAAAAATAAAAAATGAAACTCTAGGACTCAGATGAGAAAGTATGTTGAATTTTTGAAGTCATATTTTATATTTTAGATAATATGTAAAAAACCATGGTTCATACTATGTTACAAAGAATCCCCCCCGCACACACACTTTAGATTATCGAGGACCGTAAGGGCCCCTTTTTTATTTTTTGTAAATATAGGTTGTAATATATCTTTTTGTTCAGGAAGAAACATCATTAAATAACTTTATTATTTTATACACCTGACTTTATTTTATACACTTATTTTTCGATTTTCAACTCCTTTGGCCTCCTAGGGGCTCCTTTTCAACTTTTGAATAAATTCTAGTTTGCATCTAAAACGGGCTTTAGAAATATTTTCCCTCATTTCACAAACTGTGAAATTTATTTCAAAAACAACCTAACCCTAAATTTCTCTTGCGTTCCCTAGTCTTTCATCTGAAATAAATAAAAGCATGCATTCAAATCAGCAGTTTTTGTGATTACACTAAGAGATAAACCTTCAGTCCACTTCCACTTCCCGTATTTTTAAGTGAGCTTTCTCTTTGTGTGATCTTATCACACCACACAAAGGGAAGAAGGCTTGACTCCCGAATGACAAATCAGTTGTCAATCACCTCCTTTCATTTTTGTTGGATTCTAGGATTTTGGAAAACAGGAAGCAAAGGGTGTCTTTTGGGGACTAACATGCCACATTTAACGCCTACAATTGTGTAAAATTTTGACCCCAGATAGCAATTTGGAAATCGATGAGTCCATCTCTTGGGAAAGAGTAAAGTGCTGAAGTTAAAATTTTAGCTAAATAGATACGAATGAAACTTGCACAGAGTAAAAAAAGAATAAAAAGAAACAAATATACTTGTATTCAGTCCTAGTGCAAGGTCAGTAAACTCCCCATTATTTCATGAACATAATACTGAATCCTAAACAACTTGTAAATTAATCATAAACAAATTGTTACATCATGAACTGTTATAATGTAAAGAAATGCTGTCATCTCTTAAAGTAGAGAAGAAGCCTGGTGCTGCCATCTATTGGCAAGGTACCCTCAGTAGGGGCGCCGTTATATATTATATACCGGTATTAAAAATGTATACATAATCTTCTTTTAATTATCAGTTTTGATTGAAGTGCAGTAAATATAAAAGGTTCAGCATGTGTACATCATATATTTACAGATTTTGAATTTTTTCTTTCCCTCCAATAGAATTTATTAATCTTCAAACATGATACCTTGGAACAAGGTATATTAATTTCATAACTTCAAAATATTGAGCATTCATAGGGTAGTGCTGCCATTTAGAATCGAAAGGAAACACTGGAAACTTACGATTATAGCTTTTGGTGTAGAGAAATTATAATTTTTTTCCGAGGTTAAAAAATTGACAAACAACCGGTATATATTATATACCGGTGCCCTTCAAAGGGTTAAAAAGAAAAGTTCCAAGTATATTATAAAGGCATTTTTATCTATTTACAGTTGAATTTAAAGGTTTCAGAAGTGATTCAATTTGGGTGTTCCATGTAGTGGAACACTGAGCCGCAAAGGGTTATGAAGGTTGTTAGTGATCAGTGAGACATGACAAAAAGCTTATTATCTGATCCGATCCCATACAAGAGTGGTTTTATCCGTCTCCAATGAGAAGGAACAAGCCACCAAAATAACAGCTACATATCTAACCTCTGTTCTGAAAATCACTAATGCGAGCAACATGTCTTCAGAATCTAAAAGCTGACTGCAGCAACTGGTGTTGGGAAAAAATCACTTACTACCAGTATTTTCTTATGTTCCTTCTTTTGTTCAAGACTTGCAGTATTATGTAAGATTTTATACATTTAATCACTTTTAAAATGCATCATTAAATGTGAAATCCGCCTCTCAAAACTGCAGGCATTCCCGACCATTTTCTTGCAGCAGCCTCTTTTAAAAGAATTATTTTCATTGCTTACATTTTCTATGTAATATATGCAGTCATAATACAAAAATTATGCATTAATAACTTAAAAATAACAATTAAGAGTAAGAACAAAAGTTTTAAAAAAGTGGTTTATTATATTTATGTTTTATTGAGTGTACAAGTGAAAACAAGTTTTCAGACACAAAATCACAGATTCTGATTGCACCAAAACTTGATGTTCATCAATGTGATTGCTGTGGTTGATATATTGATACAAAAGTTTTTCATAATTGGCATAAGACTGCCTAACTTAAATCACCTTGTTCAGAAATATTCAAACTCTTTCTTGTTTTCTGCAGTAAGTTGTTGACTTGACTAAAGACAAACATTCTTTAGTCAAATCAAGAAATCCTTTAATTAAGAAGAAAAAAAAGCCAATAAATTTTATCTGCCGACCAGTTTAATTTAGGGATATTTCTGTCAGATGTCTTTTAAATTCAAAATTTAACATACCCATGTATTTAAAATTAGACTTATTTGTACAACAAAACCTTATATTATTATGAATTTTGTACATATATAAATAATTTTAGTGAAATTGTTGTATTTTTTTGTGCAATATATCATGAAAATCTAAAGAAGCAAAGCTTGCCAGAAAAGTGAGAATACAAAGGCAATCCTATTGAACATTGAGTAAATGGCTATATCACTAAATTGCGGAGATATTGCCTAGCTGGGGATGGGTTTGGCGACTAATTGTTATTGGCAAGAACTTGCCAAAAGTTAGCAAACATGGCAACATTTTGGTCTGATTCTTGTATAATTAATGAGTATTGTAATTTAATAAATGTTATTGATCATTATATTCAACTATTACTGTATCCAGCTCTTAAATCTGACTTTCAATAATTTTGAGAAATGGAATTTATATTTCTCGGCAGCCAGGTGAAAACTATATAAGATCGGAGAGAGAGCATCCGCTCTTATTTGTTAGTTTAGAGCTGAATTTGGAGCATTGAGATATCCATGGTAGCTATACTGTTTAGATCTGCTTTGTATTGCATCGAGTTTATTGTTCTTAGTAGCTTGAAGTGTAACTACTAATTGTGCTGTATATTGCTATGAAGAGCTGTACAAGTATTTTTGTGAAAGGTTCCAGCACTGCAAAGTGTTTCTTTTCTTATAATAGATTCTATCAAGAAATCATTGGTTCTGGGTGCATGAACCTGTATATTGGCAACAATATTAATCAATAAATAACAATTTTATTAATGCATTTTTTTATTTCCTTGTATGAAGTAACAGAAGTATTGTAATTGTGAAAAATGTCGAGTATCGCATTTCAACAAAACTTAGTTTTGACCACTCTTGAATCCATTTGAATGATGTTTTTGCATGATATCTGTACATACGGACAGAACAAAGGACTTTTTTTTTCCAAAATGGATTTAATGTGGATTCAGAAGAGATTTTTTCTCATGATGTCTGTACATATGTATGTATCTTGCATAAGTCAAAAACAAGGAGCCTTAGAAGGTTGAAATTTTGCATATGGGACTGCTGTAACATTTAGTTGTGTACCTTCCTTTTGATTGCAGTTGGCACCACCAATCCTATATAATCAATCCATTCTGTTACCTGCTTCGGTGAGCTGTTTTTTAATTCTTGTAAGTTTGCTGATAAATTGTTCATTTTTTACTTTAAGCGATTGAATTGTATTGATCTTATCTTCTGGTTAAGGTATTTATGCCTTTAATTAATCTGCAAGCAATAATTGTAGAATTACAGACAGACAAAGTAGACAGATGTCTTTTGTTGCACCCGCTAAGTCTTTCTGCACCGATGGGCGAAAAATCAAGCATAGGTGCGAAGGAAAGGTATATAGAAAGGGGGGCAATTTCGTATTTCAGAGGAGAGTAAAAAGGAACTTCGTATATTTTATACGAGTTCGAAAGGCCAGGAAGAAAAGATGGGACAAAATAAAGTAAAAAATAAATAGCCCAAAAGAAATGGAGAGGAAAAAAAATTTTATTTATAATTTAAAAAAAAAAGGGCCTGTAGAAAGAAAAGGAAAGGAAGTAAGAGAATTTTGTTTAAAAAAAAAAAAAAAAAAAAAAAAAAAAACCCACGATTGTGTTCATGAGTGTAGTCAAAGTTGTTATCATTTACATTAAATACAGTCTTCCAGGTGTGTGTATTGAGTGTGTTTTGTAAAGCTGAATAGATGTAAAGATGGGGGAAAATTAATAATAAAATAATAAATATTGGGGGTCCAGTCACATAACAGTATAAGTCAAGTTTAGAAGCTAACTTTTGCTATAACAGGGAAACTAAAATTTAAAAATTTTTAAATTTAAACTTTTATTTTTTAACATGGAAACCAATATTGGCCTCTACCTTGAGACACAGTAACAGAAGACACATAAGATCAAGATACATATAATATCATGCAAAGTTATACATTAAACTAAGTAACATCATCTACTGCGGTTTCCAACATATATACTCAGAAAACACCATCAGATAAAATCATAAATCCAAAACAAGGCGAGAACATATCAGCAAAAATAAATAAGTAAATAAATTACGGAGTTTTTTTTTTTTTTTTATTTTTATTTTTATTTATTATTAATTAATTTTTTTAATAAGCATTTTATTTATTTATTAAGTTAATGGTCATAATTTATTATGTGTGTACTATTTTATCAATTTGAGGCACACTGTATTAATATATGCTTTTAATTTAAATAGATAGGAAATATAGATTTAAAGGAGCAAAAACTACAACTCTGTACATTCATTGAGGCCCGAGATCGTGTTTTTCCCTCTCGAGAAATTCCTCAAAGGGGCCCCAGTGGGTAGGGCTAACACTATTGATAAGGATAGCGTCCCTACAAGATGGTAACCAAAAAAGAACCACATGATTCAAAGCAATTACTAAGTATTTAATGCCAGAACATTATAAAATGAGCATAATAATAATAATGATCATAATAAATAAATGAATTTAAAGGTACGTTAGTGACACATATTTGATTTAGCTTAGAGAAAAGAAGTTCTACTTATCTGAACGCTCCGTCTTAGTGCTGCAAAAGATTGCAAGGAAGACAAGACCCCCCAGGTACAGGAGAACTCCCGGCCTTGAGAACGAGACAATGCAGAGGATATTCGCGAAAATTTTCTGAAATAAATGAAGATTTTCCGGAAAACACCTTTGAAAATTCAGGAGCTCTTCCAAGATCCTGCCTCCATCGTACATGATCACAGCGCCCTCTCCAATAATTGTAGAATTATCAGTTACAGTTACACAAAGATAGATGTGGTTACAGTTACATATAGGAATCCTATCAATTACAGTTATACAGAAATTGGAGAAAAATGTCTCCAAATGGTTGCCAAATTTGGCACATTTTTTTTATTTCTTTCCAAGCCATTTACTTTATGCTAAATGTATATTAAGATATTTCATGCTTCATTTAATAAGAGACACTATGATTTTACTGAAAATTTTACTAAAATTATTTACAAAATTCACAACAATAAGCATAATTGAGTTTGTATGTAAACAATTTTTATTGAAAATTAATAAGCCTATGAAAAGAACCGGGATTGATTGATGAGTTTCTATAGCTGTGATAAAGATAATTTCAATTAACTTTCCTCCCAGGCTACAGAATTTATCAGAATCAAAAAGCATCACGTTTCATAATGAAGTTAAGAAATTAAGACGTTTTTAATTACTTACGCACAAAATAATGTAGCATGCATATAGTTTCGTAATGGACTGAATGAACACAGGACCCATAGCAAAATGGCTTAGAAAAATTAATTTTTACCAAAAGAAACATATTACAGTTCTAGAATTTATCACAAAAGCACTCATACAGCTCTACTCAGTATCAGTGAGCACAATCAGTAGTTATACTTCAAACTACTAAGAACGTTAAACACAGTGCTATGCAAAGTGCATCTAAAAAAACAAAGGCTCCTGCAGGGATTTCTCAATACTCCGAATACATACTGAACTAAATAACAGAGCTAATGCTCTCTCTATTCTTACAAAGTTTCCCATACTGCCGCCGAGAAATCTGTAGTATTTTCCACTTCTTGAAATTACTGGAAGGCATATACAGTTAAAGTTACATGTAAAGGCTGCATACGGTTACAGTTACATAGACGGATGAGTTACATTTTTTTCAATCGATATACCAGTTACAGTTATTCAGAGACCAGACCATTTATTTTATTTATCACCACTGAGCAGGTCTCTGTGCTAAGGTTTATACCTAACAGAATAGTGCCTGCTCTCAGTGGATAGATCTACAATCTAGCAGCTGCCACCACCAGGGTGGGGCTAAGAGATCAGATGGCAAGTTTTTTATTATTATGGACCAGACCATAATGTTACCATATGGTAGCTAAGTTTGGCGACTTTTGGCTATTTCCTGCCAAACTTGGTGACAAAAATTATTCGCCAAAACCATCGCCAACTTCTCAATATCTTGCCAATTTTGCAAGATAGCCATTTATTCCAGTGTTAAATAAACTTGCCGTGTAGTCTTATTTTTCCAGCAGTCTGTCATCTTTTACAAGCATTTCATGTTATATTATGCAAAAAATACTACAATTTCACATATAATCTTGCTGAAGTTATTTACATATATACAAAATACATAACACTGACCTCTTTCCCTGAACAGCACGTCCCTTGCAGTACAGTTCCTGGACAGAAAGCCATTCTTAAATTAATTAAAATTAATGGACAACTAAAGCAATAGTTTCAACGAATTGCCTAGAACAAAATAAATAAATGCATAAATTTGCAAATTTATCTACGAATAGGACCATGGTCTTAGTGTACTATCTACATTATATACACTATGGGAACTATTTACTATGGCTAGATACGGGGCTAGTGCACATACTGCAGAGTTGCCAACTCTCCCGATTTAGGCGGGAGACTCCCGATTTTCGACAGCTCTCCCGCCAACCCGATTTACAATATATTTCTCCCGACTTTTTCTTATTCTTAAAATTTCTCACGATTTTTATGGAACTTGGCTTAATACTTCGTTATAAAAAAAATAAATAAATAAAGTGATTTTGGACGTCTGAAAGCAATTGAATTTTCTCTAGATTATATCTAAAACAAAACCTTGTGAATCAGATGAGAACTGCTTTGTGAGTGAAAGCATATACGTATCAAGAAACGTCGTTCTCCAATGGGCATCGAGCTCCACTGCGTGTCATCTGGTATATATTAGCCAATGAGCACAAAGCAAGCTTTATTTGGATGTTCTTTAGTTATTTCATTCATCTTGTCCTGAGTTGTGTGAGTACACGTGCCTTCGGGAAATAGTTTTAGAAATTATCATCTTTTGTTATGTTTGCGAGAAAGGTGAAATACTCATGTACGTTTCAAAAATCGTACACATTTGACTTTCCTTCCATTACTTCCTCAAGGAAATGTAATAAATTTGCGGTGTGTACCGTCTGTCATTGCGATTTTTCGATTTCGTATGAGGGAAGGGCGGATGTTCTCAAACATGTGCGTACACAAGGACAACATAAATAGTTTTGAAAAAAACGAAAAATTAAATTTTTCTTCGGAAACAAAGGACTAAAAAGTTATGAATGTACAATGTCTGTTCTCTGCTTTTTTACTGGAGCACAACCTGCCACTGAATGCATTGGATCACGCTACAGCTTTATTTAGAAAAATGTTTCCCGATGGTGAAATCGCTAAGAAATACTCAAGTGCAAGGACCAAAACAGGTGCAATTGTTAAAAAAATGGGTTTGAAAAATAAATCTTCAGTTACTGATTGCATTAAAACAGCTTCATTCTGCCTCTCTACGGATGGAAGTAGTGATACCGATTCAAAACTGTATCCAATTGTTGTTTCTTTTTTTAATCTAGAGTCTTCAGAAATTGAGTACAGTTTACTTTCTGTCCTCACTTTAGAAGGACATTCGTCAGGCTTTAATATAGCACAGCTAATTATGAAAACTTTAAAGGAAAATGCAGTCCCTCTGGATAATTGCTTAGCACTTGATGCCGATAATGCACCAGTAATGGTAGACTTGAAGATTGGTGTTGCAGGCATCTTAAAAGAAAGGAAAATTCAGATTTGCAGATTGAAAGGTGCACCTGTCACCTCTTAAATTTAGCCGCTGAAAAAGGAGTAGCTTCTTTACCAATAAATGTGGATAAACACATTGTTGATATTTATTATTATCTTGAAAGGATTTCTAAAAGGAAGGAAAAATTGAAACAGTTCCAACAGCTGCATAATACTGAAATGAGAAAAATTTTGAAACGTGTGTACATGCTGGCTGTCTTTAAAGAAATGCTTATCTAGAATCCTCGATCAATGGAACCCACTTCTTGCATTTTTTAAAGAAGAAGTAAATGCTTCGAGATTTAAAATAAAAGGCTCTATTTAAAGTTATAAAATACCTAAAGTAAATGGAGATGTAGTTACTGCTTCGATTGTTAAAAATAGGTTTGAGAAAAATAAAGTAATTTCTCCACCATTCACCAATTCAACTGGCTGTTCTCAAAATAATACCGCAAAATATAAGCGTAAAGCTGATACAAATGTTTCTCAAAATAAAAAAATTGCTCAACACACGAAACATTTTCCGATTACTGTATGTTCGTCTTGTGAAGAACGAATATTTATGTTTTTTCTTCGGACCATAACAAAGCATTTTGCTTTTTTTTTTTTTTTTTTTTTTTTTTTTTACAATTCATTTTGCCATCATTCGATGTTCTTAACACAGTTCTACAAAGCAGAATTCCATTAATTCATGTTTTGCAATCAATGATTTATGATCTGTTTAAAGACATTTTATCAAAATTTGTAAAACCAGTCTGTGTTTTGCCTTGTAATTTTGTATATGATGTGATTTATAGTGAAATAGAAAATCAGAAGAAAGATGAAGATTTGGTAATAGGAGCTGCAACTACAAAAGTAGAACTTTCAGAAGACAAAAATAAGTTTTATCTTTAAGTTAGAAGTTACTTCTGTCGAGTATGTGATTACATACTACATAAATTTCCAGTCAACGATGAAGTGATTTTGCATGCTAAAGTTGCTGATTTTTCTGCTCTAGCAAATGCATCTTTTTCTGATATAAAGTACTTTTTGAACAGATTTCCTGTGTTACTTCATTTAGTCATGAAAGATGATGATATTCATGTTGCCATTGATAATATTGCAGTCGCAATTTTGTAGTTTACGATTAGAAAACTGGATGAAGTTATAAAATCAGCTAGGTGGTTAAAAGGTGCACCTGTCACCAGTCCAGTGGAGTTTAATTGAAAAACTGAAAGGTTCTGATCGAATTTTAAAATATATTGAACTGTCTAGAATTATGTTGGCCATCTTGATAGTTCCCCCATAGTAATGCAGAATGTGAGAGGATTTTCAGTGCTGTTGCGAAAATGAAGACTAAATTTAGATCTAATGTTAGTGATCACACATCAATAAAACTTTTATTAGCTAAAGCAGGCCTACATAGCAATTGCTATGAACAAAATTATGAAATTTCTTTTTAAATGAAAGCAAAATCTGCCACTGTTCATAACATTTGTACGAAAACTGATTAAAGTATGGTTCCCCCCCTTAAACGATGCAAGTACTAAATTTTTTTTTTTATGTGTAAGGTATTTTTGTGTTGCTTGCATTTAAGAATTAGTAACTATTTAAAGTTAATTCATTATTAAAAACTACATTTTTATCATTTAAAAAGTTTTTTTAACATTGTGAAAAATCTCCTGATTTCTTAAAAAGAATCTCCTGATTTTTGAGTGTCATAGGTTGGCAAGTATGATACTGATAATTCGTCAAACCTTGGTTCATACTTCATTAGTTTGAGTGCAGCACTCAGGTTATCTGTTAGTCTGTTTCTTGTATCACATTCGATGTACAAAGCTGAAAATAGCTGTTCACTCGTATAAGATGATCCAAGCAAAGTAAGAATAGTATCCCCAAGTGTTTTCATTGATGTAAACTTATTTGTCAGAGAATTCCACAATTTAAGGATTTCATTTTCATAACTATTGATTGTGCTGTCTTGTGTGATCTCTTTACACTCCATCTTCTCAAGTGTTGCACGCAGATCAGAGAATTTTCTTTTCCACGTAGGGTTTTCTTGAAATTCCAATAGCTCCATTTCAAGATCTAACCATTGAAGCAAGAAAGATCAAGTTCTTCAAAGTTAGATTTATCTGGAGAAGTAAGAAAACACATGGTTGTTTCCATCTGACGGAGATGTAGAAATCTGTCATTAATATTCTCCTTTACAGCTGCTACAATGCTCGAAAATTCCTTGTAGATTTCTTCATGACTTGAAGGATTGTATGCAAATTGTCTAGAATTTTCTACATACATCTTTAGATTTGGAAAATATTTGAGTTGCTTACTTGCATGTTCTCTTTCAAAAACATGCAGTCTTCTTTCAAATGTTTTGATATCGCAAAACATCCTTTCTGCCGTTTTTCCCAAGCCTTGCATTTGCTTGTTCAGTATATTGAAGTCTTGTGTAAATTCTGTAAAAAACATAACATTATTAAGCCAGACCATATCAGTGAGCTGTGGATAATCCTGCCCTTTTTCATTCAAAAATAGCCTAATTTCATCCAAGCAGCTTATAAATATCTCTAAAACCCGTCCTCTTCTCAACCATCGGACATTATTATGCATAAGCAAAGTGTCATACTGTGTTTGAACCTCATCAAAAAGTGCTTGAAACAGTCGACAATTAAGTGCTTGAGACATGATGTAATTCACCATTTTGGTGACATCTTTGAGAACATCGTCTAATATTTTGCAGCTGTCTTGGCACAAGGAGCTTCTTGGTTAATGAGACAATGAAACTGAATAACTGGATGTTTTGCTTCTTTAACAAAGAACTGTAACTAAATGTTGAAGAAGAGACCAAATGTTGTTTCCAACGTGCAAGGTGCACCATCACTAGTAATTGAAACTACTTTTTCTGGTCTTGTTACAATAAAGCTTCTATCACAGCATTTTAAATATCTATTCCTTGTGTTCTTTCGGGCAAAGATGCCAATTTAATCAGCTGTTCTCTCAGTGTATCCCCAACAGCATAACTCAAAAGTATTGCTAGCTTTGCATGTTTATATCTGTGCTTTCATCCAAGCACATTGAGTAGCAGGCTGCCTTTTGTAAGTCAGTGGTGAGCTGCTTACAAAAGGCAGTAACATCACTTGCCATTCGCTGACTCGATCATTAACAGTATTTCTGCTAAATAGCATATCAGCGATGCGTTGTTTAATTTTGTTCTTATTTGGAAAGTCATGAAAAAGAGAATTACTCCCACACAACATGACCTCTTTGATTAAATCACCATTGGAGAGTGGCTTACCATGTTTTGCCATACACAGTGAAATTTGAAAGTTGGCTGTTGTTAGATGGTTTGAGAAAGATAATTGCAAAAACCAACTTTCTGGTAATTATGATTCATCAATTTCTCTTAAATAAACACCTTCCATTCAGCTTCATCAAGTTCCGCAACAATCTTGTGGTTGGTGTTAAAGTGCCGTCTGACACTAGATGTGCGACACACAACACTTTCCCCGTACAGAATGCATAATGCTTTCCTATTGTGTTCAATAATTCCAAATGATTATGTCCAGATCTCTTGAAATGATCTTCCATTATAAATGTTTAATTTTGCTTTTTTTGCTATAGTCATTTGTGAGAGTTCAAGACCTGGAGTATAGAAAAGCACTAAATTTAAAATTGAAGCATTAAATATAAATCAATCATATACTAGAATGAGGTAACATTATGAGCCAATAGTAAGAAATTGAATTTTCAAGAATAAACAATCTACGGCCGCAGCTTCAAATATGAACAGGAGATAACACTAACCATTAACCCGGACATCTCTTTGGGTGTGTGGTGTATTTAATTATGGCAAAGCACACTAGGGCTATCTGCCTAAGGGGAGGGATGCCTTCGTGGAGGACTTTCTAAGGGAAACTGGCTCGTATACACGTTACACATGGGGAAGACCACGAAAACACCCATGCAGCCAGCCCGTTCGCGGGGGACATTTCTTTGCTAAACTTCTAACTTTAGATTTCGTGTGCTCCTTTTCGGCTTTATTGGCCTTATTTTGGCTGAGCACATGTAAATAAGCTTGGTTTCCCTACTACGCTTTCTTGTTTTGCTTATATTATCAAATTGCATGTTTTTACATTATATTTATACATTCCGTTTAAGATATTAAATTAGAATTATTCATAAGTTACTTCAAAATGCTTAGATCTGAAAATTGAAAATCTGTTTAACAATGAAAGGATTAAAATTCACTAGCAGTCTGCAATAAATTTGAATTCGTTTAGCAAACATTAGCTGCTTCAACTTTGGCATATTTTTTGCCATGTAACAAGTAATATGATTGACCCAAACAATTGAAACATCATAAATTGGGTCAGTAAATATGTATATCATTTCTATGGCGATATATGAAAATCTTATGTGTAGGCTTAGGCCCTATGCCAGCGACATTATGTGATAAGTAAGTGAAATGTTCGAGAACAGACTAAAACACATATTTAAATTACATAGTATCTTTTTATTGTGATTATTGATTAAGGAAGTAATATTTTAGTCGCATGCCAGGTGATGAGGCTCTGCGTGCCACAGGTTCGCCATCACTGGGCTAACCTATCATAATGAACTACTCTTATAGAATGAATAGATGTATGTATAGAATTTTATGTCTTAACAGATCAAAACTGCGGCATCGCTCAGCCTGTTTAAGACTGTTCTATGGGGACTGTGTACTATAGCCATAGTAAGGGGCTAGCCTATCGTAATGAACAACTTTAGGCTTAGAAAATCTAATGATGTATGGATTTGAACATTGGCGTCGTTCAGCCTGATCACTTCTAGAGTAAATGTTCTCTGTAAACTCATAATCGCAATGCATTAAACTGTGCTAAAATCCTCATTCAGCACAGCCAAAATCTTGACAGGGTCTCTTTAATAACCGCTGGTCACAAATATCCATTTTCCGAAGCAACTATATAAATTCCGCTACAAATATTAATATTCTATAGAGGTTTTTAGCTGGGGCTAGCGAAAACAGAATGCTCCAACGACTGAGTACAAATTCTGATAGTCATCTAACATACAATACAGCAACTCAGCTGGTGGTAAGTAAGTAAATAAGCCTGTTCAGAAAAGTACTATCCCAAAGTGACTGTAGTTTAGGAGAAAGCCCATATCGTAGAATCGGATTTTATAACCACATCTTGTCACCTTCCTTTAATTGACGTCCTATAGCTCTTTAGTCGTATCATATCTTCATCGTCTCCGTCGCCAAGTCGACTCGCTCTGGTGCAAAACTGCATAACTTCAAACCGTGCCTAGACATCTTATATGTACACCTCAGACGAAGAAGTCACATCAAGAGGGCGACTAAACAAGAGGTCACAAGGCAGACGAAGGTCCCGACCGAAGACCGTCTGAGATGGGAAGTGGTAGTCTCGTGGACAGCATTGCGATAGGCCAGTAAAGAGTGGTAACTTCTGATCCTGTTAAATATTTTGCATAATTGCCTGTAGTAACGGCAACCGCCGTCAATAAAAGGAGGTGCTTTCCTTGGTAGCGGCGCAGTTCATTTTCAGTTCGAGCCAGAGTAGACCTTCCCGGGGTAGAAGCCAGGGGATGACTGTTCCGGTTCCCGTCTTGTTTCGGTTCCAGTCCTGATTCGGTCCTGTTCCAGTTCCAGTCCGGCTGTTTAAGTCCAAAACACGTAGGAGCTGAAGTCTGAATCCAGCGAATGGAGAAATATGCCGAAAGGGCTAGATGGATTTTGTCTTTTTAAAGAAAGTGTTCTTCACCGTGCCGGAATAGCTGATAATTTAAAGCATTTTGAATGTTTCCACCTTAAGATGTTAAGTTTTCGTTTATGATGTTAAGTTTTTCATCATTTTTGAAGTTCCAGTTCAATAAAACCTTTAAGTTTTAGACAAGGTTTTTGTGTTCTTCAGAAATTTTCGATTCGAAGTCAGATATATCACATAGGACTTAACGGGAAAAATCAACAGATCCCATTCTTGTTGATTTCTGGAAACCATCAGCGAGAGGTTATTAAGGATGGTTCGATTAAACATCTCTACCATGTCATTTGACGGGGATATAAAGGTGTCGTTTGGGTTCTGTCGATGCCGAATAGCTTGCAGAGTTCTTTAATTACAGCCATAAAAAAATTTCTTCTTTGATCGAAATGTAAGTGGAGAACTCCGAACCTGGAAATCTAATGCCGTATCTATTACCTCTGCTACCGTGATAGCCTCTTGATCAGGAATAGGATACGCTTCTAGCCACTAAGTGAAGTGATTAATGACAACGAGGATGTATTTTGGCCATCAGCGGTTCGTCGCAGGGGCCGCAGGTTGTCAAAAGCGATATGTTCAAAATGCATTCCTATATTGTAATGTTGCAACTTTCCTCTGCTGTGTTTCTTGGGTACTTCTCTCTCAACCCACATAGGCATCTCAAGATTCGCACATCTTGCATTACTCCAGTAAAAGCGCTCTCGAACTCTAAAGAAAGTTTTCATTATTTCCGAAACAGTTTTCTGTCGGGCTGCTGTATAGCTCTTAAGGACGTCTGTGATCTTGCAATTATCAGCTGCCATTCCATCATCCGATTCGAACTTCCGGTACAAGATGTCGTTTTGCAAATGAAGTGAGTCCCAGAGAGCCGCCTTTGTTTTATCTTAGGACTACTGGTTAAAATGTCATGCTAGGCTTTCTGTTTGAAGTTTCCATTAAATCAATTATGAGTTCAATGCCGCCGTCTTCCAACTGGTGTTTCTTGATTTCCTCACCCCATGGGTTTCGATCAGTCGATGTTCAAGTTGTGACTTGACGTGCTAGTGGATTAACCAGCTCGTATTTGGCTTAGACCTTGATACAATATTGGTGGGTCTTCTACATAGGGCGTCGGCGTTTCCGTGAGGAAAAAAAAAAATCTTGTTCATGTAAAGGAGGAACTGCTGGCTGTTGTAGGAAAGTGTGTCGCTGTTTTATTGTATTGCGACAGTTAGCTGATTTTAACGTTCACTCATTGTAAACAAATGATTTCATATGTGTTTAACGTGGGATTTACAGAAAATATGTGCAGTCAAAAGTGTCTTTTTTTTTTTTCCATAAAAATGATATTGAACCATTATATACTAAAAATATATTCATCTATTATATTCGTCTATTATATTTATATCTATTATATACATAACAGCACTAATTATCAGATACAATTTTGAGAATATCAAAAAGCAAAGCACTTAAAAATGAAAAAAGACACTCGTAATAGAAATATTATTATTCTATATGTATTATAGAAAATACATGCAATGAATAATACCATGACCAAACATTTCAAAAAAAAAAAAAAAAAAAGAGCAGATTAAGTATTACCTACCCCTCAGTACTTGAGAAAGCAATCCTGGCATATAACGTAGTTAACTTTTGATTACATGATATCACAAACATTTTCTTTAGATTTGTCCTACAAGTGGTTAAAACGGCTGAACACATAATGCCCACAACAATAAAAAATAAACGTTTAATTACTTTTCGACCACAACACGCTTCACAAACTACGTAATATTGTCAAACGTAAATACCGATTTTTTAATGTTTCTACTAGATGGCGTATCAGAGCGCTGGAATCGCGGATAGTGAACGATAAATCTAATCGAAGCGTCTTTCTTTCGGACAAGGCCGATGGGCGAGGCCCAAGAACTCGATAACGTCGCTTTCCTGCATTCTTATTTCTTGTTTAGCATTCGACAGACGTCTTAGATATGGCTTGTTTATTTGTGGTTGATCTCCTGTACAATTCTATGCTGAGCCAAACTGGTTCGACCTACGTTAGAAGATGAGCGGGAGAAAACATTTTGAAATTCTTTAATAATACATTCTGTAGCACTCCTCTCTTCATTGCTTTAGTTCTGTATTGTACAATATCACAGATGTTAGGCTCTCCGAAGACACATAGATTGGCAGGCTATTGGTTATTTCAAGGCAGGTCACTGGAGTACATGCTGCAATCACTTCGTCTTTCCTAATAACCTTCGGTTTATGACTGACGTTGTATCATTGGCCATCTCTCACGTTGGCCATCTCTCACAGAGATGACCATCTCTCACAGACGTTGGCCATCTGACGTTGGCCATCTCTCACAGAGATGACCGTCTTTTCTCTTATAGGTCGACGAGTGTCGAGGCTACTAGTACTCCTTTCAGGCTCTCACATTTCTTGGGATATTCTATTGTGCCGTTCGGAAATTTCTCTTTACAGCTATGGATCCAATTACTGCTGGTACTGTGATATCGTCTTGAGCTATGATTTGGTGGACGGATTTAACTATTTTATCATTTATTCTAAACACGGTTATGTCCTCAGAATCAGAACTCAGTTCGTTATTTTAAAGTCTAAGGGAAAATTATATTTCCTTAAAAAGTCTAATCCGAATATGGAGAGGTCTGTATTATCTGCTACATATGTTGTGTGACGCTTGGCGGCTTTTTCAAACGTGATGTAAACTTTTAACTTCCCATCAATGACGATTTTATCCCCGGACACTGTCTCGCTGTCTGGAGGGTAACGCAGGTGGCATCCAGATGAGTTTAACTTTCAGTTGTTGAGTCATATCTTTTCGGATGATGGGAACATTGGTTCCGCTACGAAATGGCGAAATGATAAAAATTGTTTATTTAATAACAGGTAAGGGATTGTGACGTTAACTGTTGCCGCCAAAGTTATCAAGAGTGTACTTTAAAAAAAATAAATAATCAAGAATCAGTATGCATGTTCCTCCCACCCTGGAAAAACGACTACAGCTAGAGCCAGCGAATTTTTAATACGCGTAGTCCTCCACTCAAATGTGGCCCCCACGAAGACCAAATTTTGAATATATTTTTGATTTATTTCATGTTTTATACAAATTTAACAGACTTTTATTTAAGAAACTTGGTGATTTGGGAGAGAGAACTGGCAACCCTATTCAAAATGAAGCATTTTTATCTCCAGCTCTCCAGATTGTTGCCATTCAGAGAAGTGTGTCTTTAATCAACAAACTCGGATATTTGATAGCAGCGTATTGCCACTACCGGAAGTTAGATACTTTCATTTTCCATGCTCCATCGGTTGCCATTCAGTTCAAAGCCTAAGATATTTAACTTTCTTATTTAATGTGAAATACTGAGAAACAAACTAAGCGATTTAAGACTAATAAACACATTTCTTAAAAATATTTTTTCTTGTTTTTTATGTCATAGATTTAATACAAAACATTAAAATCGTCAGACAGCTAATCAGAAAGATTAAATATTTCTGTGAAATTACACCAAGTGCACTCATTAAAATCATCATATACTTTTTTTTTTTTTTTATGATAACCGTTTTAGATGGCTGTCATCTCAACCGGCTAGATTTTAAAGAAATGATATAGCTAATATAGAAAAATGGATGACATCCTAATACGCTATCGAGAATTCTGTTATGCTATTTTTTAATATTTTTATTATTTGGGCGTTGAGTTTTATGTGGTGTAAGCGTTTCTAAATGCGTTTACAAAAGAACCTTTTTTTTTTTTTTTTTTTTTTTTTTTTTTGGTGCTTCATTTCTTACTATAGAGTGGGGCAAATGAAAGTGGCCCACAAAAAAGAGTAACTCTGTTCTCCGGGCCATTTTTATTTGCCCCACCCTGTACAACTCTGATAGCCATTTTTTCTATACAACATTTAGCCGCCCACAGTTTGCAGAATTCAGTCATCTTTAGATACTTACTTCAATGATGAGGGTGTAAGAGAGTGATGTATAAGGAATACAGGCAAAGAAGTAAAATTGTTCGCAGGCCATTTATAAGCATTTCAGTGCAATAACCGAATAGTTATGACACAAAAGACGCATTTGGATGATTTTTTACATGGTAGAATTATCGGCCGTCTGAAATGTGGGCGTACCCAACTGGAAGTATCAGACGAACTTGGAATTGCCCAGAGTGTCATCTCCAGGCTTTGGCAACGATTCCAAGATGATGGTAATGTGAGTAGACGTTACAACACAGGTCACCCCAGAGTTACAACGCCGAATGAGGACCAGTATTTGGCAGTTACTGCCAAATGAAACAGACGGAGCACAGCCTCAGACCTGTCTCGTCAGCTCTCTTCAGCCACTGGTACGACAATTTCAAGGCAGACCGTGTACAGACGCTTAGGGCAGATTGGTCTATATGCTCGTAGAACTGTCAGATGCGTTCCACTTACTGCAACTCACTGTCGCCTGCGGTTAGCTTGGAGTAGAGAGCATGCATTGTGGACACCGCAACAATGGGCTTGTGTGATGTTTTCCGACGAGTCCAGGTTTAGCTTGCAGTCTGATTCTCGCCGGACTTTCATATGGAGAGCTCCAGGTACCCGTTACCAACAAGAAAACATCACTGAACGACACCGTTACGGTGGTGCAGGAGTGCTCGTTTGGGGTGGAATTATTCTGGGTTCCAGAACTGACCTGCATGTTCAAATTGAAACCATGACAAACGAAATCTATCGGGACGTCATTCTGGAACAACATGTATGTTTGTTTCGGGGCGCCATGGGCGTACAATTTGTGTTAATGGATGACAACGCCCGTCCTCACCGTGCAAACATCGTAAGCGAATGCCTTCAATCGGAGGATATCATCCGTATGGACTGGCCGGCATTCTCACCGAATTTGAATCCAGTAGAGCACGTGTGGGATATGCTTGGCCGACGAGTTGCAGCCCGTCAACCTCCTCCTACATGTCTACCGGAACTTCGGAGAGCATTGCTTTTTGAGTGATGTAATATCCCCCAAGATCAGATCGATAATTTGATACTCAGCATGCCTAGGCGTTGTACGGACTGTATTGCATCGTCTGGGAGACATACAATGTATTAACAATCATACCAACCATGTAATATTGGTTTTTTGTAAATAGGTTTTTTTTTGTAATTTGCTCCAGGGAGAAAAAATCGCTAATTTTTTTAATAATATCAAACATATAGCATCTTTTTTTGCTCTTTACCTTTTGTTTAATAAATAAGCTTTACAAATAAGTCAAATTTGTTTTGCTTCTAACTCTTCCTTTGCCTGATTTTGCATTATCCTTAATTTATGGACATGAGTGTATTTATATTATATACACCACGTTCTATGGCTTAGTAAGAAGCTAGCCTGTCGTAATGAACGCTTTGGACTTAGATTTCGATGACTTACGTATCCGAACCACAGCGTCGTTCACTGTCGTCGCACTGTGTACAGACCATTCCAGAGTGACTGACAAACCAGACGATAGATCTCCGACTTAGGTCCATATTCTAGAGGACCCATACAGAGTTTAGATGTCTATAGTCCGTGGGACCTCATCCTCGCGGGCGCAACCCCCGCAGTCCCCGCCCGGCTTTTACAAAGCATTGGGCAGAACGAAACTTTGCTAAATTAAAACTCAATCACCTTGCCTCCGGGCACTACTCCATCGGCAAAAATACATTGATGTGAGTGCTCTGTTCACTCTGTCAGTCCCCGCCACGAGAACTGAATGGGGTCAAAACCCCCGGGGACTTGGTCGACGATCTCCGATCTAGCTCCACTACAGCCGGAGGAACAAACAAGACAGTACTAGTACGGTCCCTGCCAAGCCTGAACCAACCTGAGTACAATACTCGGGTTCTAGCCCTTGCCTAGGTACAGATCCTAACCAGTACTTCCCAGGCATTCGCCTGAGTCAACCCCGGGGGGGGAATTCCCAGAGTAACTGTAGTTTCGGACAGAGTCCTTTCCGTCGAGTCGGAATGCACAACCACGCCTTGTCTCCTTCGTTGAATCGACGTCCAGTAACTCTATCATATCGGGTCTTCATCTTTTCCGTCGCCAAATTGACTTTCTCTCGTGCAAAACTATGTATCACTTCAAACCGGGCCTGGAGATCTTGGATGTATTCCTCAGGCGATGAAGGCGCATCCAGAGGGCGACAAAACAAGAGATCAGAAGGCAGACGAATGTCACGAGCATCTGAGATGGGGATTAGCCGGTAGTCACGTGGATAGCACTGCGGTAAGCCACTAAAAACAGTGGTAACTTCTTGTCCCAGTCCTGTTGGTTACTGGAAACCACTAATGAGAGGTTATAAAGGATGGTTCGATTAAACCTATCTACTATGCCGTCCAACTCCAACTGGGGAAGTAAGTTCTTTGATTCTCTTGCAGTTCTTTGATTACATCCGAGATAAAATTCCTTCCCTGATCGGAATGTAACTGAAGGGCACTCCGAACCTGGAAATCCAGTTTGTATCATTACCTCTGCTACTCTGACAGCTTCTTGATCAGGGATAGGGTATGCCTCAGGCCTCTTGGAGAAGTCATCTATGACAACGAGTATGTATTTGTTGCCATTAGCAGTTCGTGGTCTCAAGATGTCAAAGGCGATACGTTCAAAAGGTGGTCCCACCTTGAAACGTTCAGCTTGCCTCAGCTGCGTTTCTTCAGTCCTTTCCGAACCGTACAAGCATCGCAAGATCGACACCATTTTTCCACGTGGAGAGTTGAGCCTTCCCAGTAGAAGCGCTCAACTCTCCACTAGGTCTTCATTATTCCAAAGTGGCCTCCCGTAGGGTTGCTATGTAGTTATTACATTGCATAACAATGTAATTTAACATCCGGAACTATTTAACATCCGGAATCCGGTATCTTGGAAGTATCAGCTGAATCGGAAAGTCAGTCAGTCATCCGATTCGAATTTTCGGTACAAGTCGCCGATTCGAATATGGAGTGAGTGCCAGAGAGCACAGTACTGTTTTGTCGTCGGACTATAGATCGAAATGTCCTGGCAGGTAGGTTTTCTTTCTTTTTTTTTTTTTTTTTTTTTTTTTTTTTTTTTTTTTTTTTTTTTGTTTTTTTTGTTTGAGGACTATTTGTTTGAGGTTGGTTTGAGGAATATATTAATTATTTTCAGAAAAATTCATTTCGGAATCATATCTTACCACTCTGAAATATTTGAGTACAACACTTTCTACCATAATAACAACCGGATACTACATTATTGTTTATAAAAACATACAAATTGTTTCCAATTCCTCTTCTAGAAATACTAATAAATTTCGCTGTAGAAAGAAGATTCAATTCATAAGATAACTTTAAACATTATTTGCAGAGACACTCCAGATGATAACATAACATCATATCACCCATATATTTTTAAAAATTTAGATCAATATCAGTTAGGCGAATTATCTATAGTATCTTACAAATACGGTTTTCTTTCTTTCTTTCTTTTTTTTTTTTTTTAAATTTTATTTTTTAATATATTTCTGACAGAAACTACCTAACATGTTGCTATTTTACTCGTACTTCTAAAACATTTAAATGAACTCAGCCAATTAATAAAATACTTAAATTTTCAATAAAATTTAGTACATTTATACAGTTATATAAGATATAAAATGCAAAATATTGAAAATAATAAGAGTAGAAACGTTACTATTTCAGAATTTAGGAAGAGATTTTCAATAATGAGAGTGATAATATACTGAACTTCATGCAAGAATTTTATCGTTTCATACCAAACATTTCACTATTTCATAGATTCTTAAGACATATCCCAATATTTTTCAAAGAATGTTTCATTTCATATTAATTAAGGAGCGCTACTTGAGTTTAATTGCAAGTGCTTATTGAATTACACTGAAACTTTCAAGAAAAAATCAAATACGTTTCATCTTTCATGAAAATTTATGAATAATAACGACGTGTCGTAGAAGCCTGAAGACTTCACATGCCAAGAAACACCTTGAAAAATATTTTCAAAATCTCAATTCCCATAAAAAATTTTTGATATTCTCATGTATCTTCCGAAGTCGTATCACCTCAGTCGAACTACAAGACATGTTAACGGTTCAGATTCATCACATGATTTCATACATTTCTGGTATTTTTCCCCGAAACAGAAGTTTATATTTTGCATATGCAAACTATTACATTGAATCAATTAAATTTTATACTCATATTACTTATTTTTTTTTACTTTGCAAAAACATTTTAATTGCCATATTCGAAGCGCATACATACTCTCAATATCCATAAGTTTCACATAATAGTACAGTTACACAATGCGAACTAGAAGAAAAGTTGGATAATCTATATTAAATATAGGACATAGACCAGAATGCTCAGCTACTGAGTAAATACATTCAACTGTTAAAAAAAATCACATTTTATATAATATAATTCTATGCATATTCCATATATTCAATACATTTCTCGTGTTTTCCAGGATAATACCGATATATCCAACCTTATCAGAAGAAATAATCTAAGGTGTGGGATATCATCTACGGTATGGGGTAATTATATTATCTTAAGTTGGTAAGCAAGCGATTAGGGAAACGAGGGCCTGTTATAAACTACCATTACTAGGATATCTGTATAGCTTAGCAACCGTAATAAACTACTCCGGTCACTATATAACTGTAAAACTCCTATCACATACGCTATTTGTTGCCGGAACACGATGTCGAAAGAAACATTTCTCGGAACTGCGCTCCCACGAAACCGGCTTACCATCTTCATTTGGTAAGCAGATTTGAAAGCCAAACAGGAATCAGTTATCGCTCAGATTGGTGAAAGAGATGTTTGCTTTCAAATTCCGTATATATACAAAATATATTTTGTCATTATTTTAATACTGTTGGCTCAATACCTTGGCAAAATGACATGTGTTTTTTTGCATTAATTGTTATTTTTAAATTTTCTTTTTCTTTTTTTTTTTTTTTTTCTTTTTTTTTTTTTTTTTACTCCGATTCTTGTAATGATCTTTTGTATATGTTTTTGTAAATACTTTTAGGCTCTACTCTTATATGCGCCCTAAGATTGCCAAATGCGGCGATAATATTAAAAAATGAGCCTTTTTGAGTTAGGGAAAGGAGAGAAAGAAGGAAGAAAAATGAAACAATACATTAAAGAAATTGTTACAATTTTAATTGTTAAAAAATAAAATAATAGTAAATATAAGTTACACATTTTATAATATAAACGCTTAGAGGAATAAGCAAACATAAATAGTTATTTTATATTTAAATTACGTAAAATACCGAATTATATATAAATTATAAATATATCTTTCAAAAAGTTATAAATACATAAACTTGCTGAATAATTTCTTAGTGAAGTTATTTCCATGTGAACATATATCCCTGTGAGCTTTTTTTTTGTGTGAGCAAATTTCTAAGTGAGCATTTTCCCATGTGAGCTTTTTTCTATGAGGGCATATTTCTGTGTGGCCTTTTTTCGTGCGAGCATTATTCTGTGAGCATTTTTCCTGTGGGTTTTTTTCCCTAGAACCGCAGCCAACGCCATATTGAAAATTACCCATGATCCTTTAGAAGCAGAACTTTCGTCTGATTGGTTGATCGCTACATGGAACACAGCTGCGAACGGAACAATTTCGGAAAAGTTTCAAATTGTTCCTCATAGCCGGGACACCTCTTCCTCGGTTAGATGGAACATTTCTCGGAAACCTCCCCTTTAAACCAGTGCTACTAGAATCTAGTTTCTCGGAAATGTCCCGCCAAGCCGCGAGCGTCGCTATATATGATGGCCCCTTAATTGGCACTGTAACTGATCTCTATATGTAACTGTAACCGTATCCGGCCCTTATATGTGACTTTAACCCTATATGCATTTCAGTAATTCTGAGAAATGGAAGGTAGTAGAGATTTTTCGGCGGCAGGGTGGAAAATATATAAGACAGGAGAGAGCATCCATTCTCACGTTTTACTTCAGAGCTGACTTCGGAGTACTGAGATCTCCGTAAGAGCTTCGCCTTTTAGAAGTGCTTTGCATTGCGTTGTGTTTAACTTTCTTAGTAGTTTGAAGTGTAGCTACTGATTGTGTCCTGTAATACTGAAAAGAGCTGTACGAGTGCTTTTGTAGAAAGTTCCAGAACTGTAAAAGGTTTCTTTTGGGAAAATAAAAATTAAATTTTAAAGCTATCATCTGTTCTGTGTTCATTCAATCCATTATGAACCCCTACGCGCGCAACTATATGCTACTATTCTGCTTCAAACAGTTTTTCGATTTTGCTGTGGAATTGTATTAGTTAGTACGAAAAAGCGATTCTTATTAATAAAGTGAAAAATAAAAAAAAGGGGGAGGGAGAAGAAAGAAAGAAAATAAAAGAGCGTGAGCAGGGGTGAGTCCAAGAGCAGACTGGCAACCCTGTGATGGTCAGCGAGAGCATTTAAAAAAAAACCCTTAGAAAACCTCCTAGTGCTAAATCCTTTCAATTTTTCAGTTAATTATCTTTTTTACCCTTTTTTCTTTTGATTTAATTTATATCTATTTCTGTATATCAGACATGGCCAAACTGCGATTCTCCAACACCTTAACAATCGCAAGTAGCTCGCGAGCTACTTGCGATCCTTTGCCATCTGCAATGCGACTTGTAATTAAGATAAAATAATATGCTGAACAAGTATTAATTTAGAAATCAAACAACAAAAATGAGCGTTACATTTCCAAATTTGCACAGGACTAGTTTCGATGGTTGTACCGAACCATCATCCTCAGCTGAAGATGTTTTGGAGCTTTGGCAGCTGAAGATGATGGTTCGGTAAAACCACCGAAACTAGTCCTACGAAAATTTGCAAATATAAAGCTGATTTTTGTTGTTTGATTTCTAAATTAATAATGCGAGTTGTTTTGAATAAATGTAGTTTAATTTTTAATACAAATGAAATTTGAAGTGGAAATTAACCGATAATTTAATATCTAATATTATATATGTAAAAATTTAACAGACTTCAAACTGTCCACTGCTAGCTTATCGTCAGAGCAACAAATACGCAAAATTACAAATAATTCCATTTCTGGTAATTACTGTTCCGATTATGTTACTTTTTGAACATGTAAGGGTCATCGGAATACTCTAATACGAAGTTAATCTAAAACGCTGATATTTTTATTTAATTCTTCTCCTTAATAATTTTTCTCTCAAGTTAATTTTATTTCAGGCAGTATCTGCTTAAATTCCTGTGTGATTTATTTACAACAGTTGTGATCCACCTGGAAGATTTGCTTTGTTCTAGAGTACTAATTTTATTCGTTGTAGCGTACTACTTGTTATTGAATAGCGATAGTAACTGCTGAAGAAGCCTGTTTCGTCTTGCAATCCATAAAGACCTCTTTTAATCTGTAGAAGAATTTTATGAAGATTTTATTTTAGTAGAGTGAACCTTCAGCCTCTTACTTGGTTGTTTCAATTTTCTGCGGAACTCCTTCCATATTAAATTTCCTATCCTTAAGCAAGTCAGGCATTATGCAGTTGCTTCACATTTCAACAATGCATAATAATATGCTTAATGAACACTTTTCCCACATGAAACTCTTATCTTTCGTAATAATTCCTTGGTATTCCTAGGCAAAGATCATAATTTATTTCACAATGGTTGTGGATGCTGAAATATTTGGAGTCATAGGAAGAATCACTGGTTTAACAACGATATGCATTTTAGTCAAAATGTTCAACCTCCATTTTATCAAATATTGTTATTCCAGATAGCGATCTTTCACCTTAATCATCAAATCTTCATATCAATAACGTTGCATCAAGCAATGAGGGATCAACAGAACACAAACGTCTCTCTTCTCCAAAGTTTCTGTTAAAATCGGCGTACTGATATTGGTGAAATCTCTTTCGCTTGTGATATTTTCTCGTATTTTCCGATTTCTTGTTTGATGGCCTTTCTTTCTACCTTGCACTAGGTTAGAGTCGCCGGTAAATATGGCACTAGGTTAGAGGCAATTTGCTGCCCGACATATCTAAAATTTTTCACCCCTTAGTACTGCCGCTCTGCGGCTGCCCCGGCTCTGATGCCAGGATTATTTCTTTTAAACTTTCGACATTTTTTGTCTTCCTAATTTTCGATCATCATGTACGTCTGAAACGTCCTTCATGAAAGCCTAGTACCCAAACGAAAAGTTGTACAATGATCCACTGCTTGATCACTACAAATTTCAGGCAACAATGTAAAATATTGCTCGTGTAAATGTTTATTTTTAGTCCTATCTTTTATTTCCTAAAGTACCCTCTGCCAAGAGACTCCATTTCAAACTCAATTTGAGATTTATTTTCTGTGCACAGGTTAGGTTGAACTAACCTGTAACCAATGGAAAGTTGTACTGCTTAACAGTTGTAAGATTCTGTACTGTGTATTTTTAAGTTAGAGTTGAATTTGAAGAACCTAAAAAACTTGATAAGCGAATAATCGCTTGAGTTTGTGAGACAGTAAATAAGACTTAAAAAGGGTTAAAGACCCTTTATTATTCCAAATTAAAGTTTAACAGAACTCCGTCTTGGAGTTTTACAATAAAGTCGACACTCGGGGTTGAATTTAAGAAACTAAGAACTAAACTAAACTAACATTAGCTAAAAAGATATAGCCGAAGCTATCAAACTTCTAACAGAGTTGGCCCCCTTAACGCTAATTGACTACGAAGCTATCAAGGACCTAAAGTACGGCTGAGCGTAATAATAGCTTAAGAGAGAGTAGCCTGAAGAGGCGGACGTCTGCTAGCCAGAATCTCTGGTTCTCTCTGACTAAGACAGTAGAACTTCGCGGTTAAATACTCCTCCTCAAATTTGCATTCAAACGGGATTCTAAAACTACGTTCTGGCAGGAAGTTGTAAGTTGAAATTAAGGAGCGATAGGAAAAGGAACTTAAAATTTAACTGTTAGGAAAATTAACATAATTCTTACACAGTTAGGCTGACAATAATTTATTTTAAACTTTCTTCTGTGTTATTTCACTTAGAAATTGAAGACGAAACGATAAGTCATTTGACTATCTTTATGGGTCCAACATTTAGAATATGGCGGTTCCGTACACCTATTTTGCAAGAGGTTAGAAACTAAACTATTGCGCAGACGTCTGCCGTATTACAAATGGACTCTACATCGAGCATATGTGCATGTCCATAGAAATATGAAAAGTTACGCCTTCATGTTATATCTGCATTCGCGAAATAAGTTCATTATAGTAGTGACAGGTATGTTTTCTTTCTGTGTCATTCATTTTGATTTGCCATGTAATTGAAAAACAGCTCAAAATTAAATAGCTAGATTGAAGTCTTCGGCGGCTGGTAGACAGATGGAATATGTGTTCGACGAACCGTTTATATAGCCCAGCAATTACTACTTGATTTATTAGCAATCGGTTGTGTATGTCTAGAAATATCATAATAATTCAAGAAGATAATTTTCAATGATGCGCACGTTTTCTATGTCCAAAATTATCGGGATAATTCCAGAGATAGTTTCGAGAATTTTCAACGATGCGCATGAACTTTTATCTATAGCCAAAATTATCGGGACGATTCGAGAGCTAGTTTCAAGAATTTTCAATGATGCGTAGTGTACTGATTACTAAAAACATTCTGGTAGATTCTCCGCTGGTTGCCACGCTAAAATACTGTATCAGCCAGGGCTGTCATGAGAGATACTGATTATTCAAATACCACTGAAATTGCGATCATATATATATATTTGGTGTATGCTTCTATACTGATCATCAGTAAAAGTAGTTATTCCAAAGTTTTGTGAAAAAATGTTTAACGGTTTTTAGGTGAGGATGCAAAAATTCGAATGATCTCAGGATGTTGGCCCTTATGTTAATTGTGTGGAGGAACAAAAGTACTTTTTAAGCAAAAGTGTAAACAAGTTAATAGCTAATTTTTAATAAGTATTTTATCTCGCATAACAGTTTCTCTGCAGTGTACGTTGACATGTATGATTTAATTTATTCTTTCTAAAAGACTGATAAAAAAAAAAAACACTGAATTTTCTTTTAAATAATGATTTAAAATTTATTCAAATAACATTTTTCTATGTAACTGTAGGCTGATGAATATGCTTCCGATTCATTTTACTTTTGCTAAAATAAATTAACAAAAATTATAAACGGTATAAAGGAAACCAGTAGAAAATATTTGGTTTCTGTACCTGAGGATAAAACGTTCCGTTGCTCAGTACAACAGTTAAATTTTTATTTTCTTGGGACTTCACTTTTCTAAACACAAAACAGTAGATATAAGATGTATTTATATGTAATCTTGTTAATCACATATTCATTAATTTACTTCAAACGTTTATATTCAAAAACTGTCTTATCATTTTTGAAACGATATAAATTTGAACTTGCGGCTCCCATCGTCTTAAAGTTTGGTCATACCTGCCTATATAATGATTTAGACGCTCATTAAAATGAAAACCCCTGTTATCATCTCTGTTAAATATATCCAAAGAGCAAGGCATTCTTAATCCAACACAGTATATTAATGAATATAAAAGTATTACTGATTTAGTAAAACCTGAATTTTATTTTTACATAAAGTTTTCTTTTAATGATAATATTTGAAAATATTTGTAACATATTACAAGAAGAAATGCAAACATAATTGAAATATCACAGACTTTCCATGTTTCATATTTGTATCTTTCTTGCTAAAACAGTTGTACAAAGTTATAGAAACAACAACAGAGTTATACAAACAGCAACTGTATATAATTGATTTAGTCCATAAATTACAATAAAATAAATTATATTTTCAAAAAATAATGTTCGTGAGGATCGAAAATACCCGTCCAAATGCGCTGTTCTTTCACATTAGGCACCTGCATTTCCTAATGGGAAAAAAGTGGAAAAATTAATAATCAGAAGAAAAAAATAAAAAAACAAATAAACCTGAAAAAATACAAATTGACGTTGCAGCACAGTGTGATTACAGGAATTATATTAAATTGTTCAATGAACTGAAATTATTAAATTGTTTGAATTACTCAAAGTTGAAAAAAACTGGAAGAAAAACTTTTTTTTTTTCCCCCTTTTTTTGTCTTAGAATGCTTTAAAAAAGGCGGAATTACAAGATATAGCTATGTATGTTTGTAACCAGGGCTTAATTACAGTATAGTACAGTATAGCTATGCTATGAACTGGAATACCTTTAGAAAGTCTGCCTACATTGCTTAGTCGCTGAAAGAACTGCCTCAACTTCTGAAGTCAGTCAGTCTTCTGAAGTCGCTGACAGAAGTGATTTCTGCAAGAATGGAGTTACTTCCAAAATTCTTCCTAACAGAAATGGTTACTGTCATTGCTGCCGAAGGAGGATACAGTCCATATTATTCTTCCTATGTAGGCATGTACATGCGGGTATGACTAAACGGATACAGATATTTTTGGTCATGTAGTGCAGTGGTCTCAAAATGGCGGCCCGCGAATGTATTTCACTTAGATATTTTTTGCAAAGATTTCAAGTTTAAGTCCGGGTTTACATTATTATTATCATTAAACACGAACGTGAATAATTCACCAGAAAATCTATAAATTGAACTAGTAAGTTTAAAATATGATATAAATCTTTCCAAAGATTTGAAGATACAGATCTGATTAAGTTTTATTCGTACTCGTCAAAAAATAAGTACTCAGTTACGAACTTTTGCACTCATTAAAACCGTTTTGCTTGGGAACGCATTTTCCCAGTTTTGCATTGAAAATTAATATTAAAAAAACTCGATTGACCTATCAGCATTTACAATCCGAGTAATTTTTATCCAGCGCACGAACACTATACAAACAAACTGTGTATTTCCATACAAAATTTTTAATTATTATCATGCAAACATACGTATTTTAATCTATATGTTCTAGAAAAATTCAGTAAATAAGATAAAGAGACTAATTTATCATTATTTACATTCAAGTTTTGTTCCATTTGGAAAGCTTTTTGTGAAACTTGGAAACTTCTTATAATTTGTTGATTTTTAGTTTAGGTCAAAAGTAAGGTATTTAATTATTAATTAGACATTTTAGAATTATTTGAAATAAATGTGTATGAAATATTAATATTTAGCTGCATGTTTGAGTTACAAAGAGTAACCAACAAATATGTTTCGCAGATACCAAACTTTTAAATTTCAGAAAATAAATATAAATTTGAATTTCTTTTCCTCTTTGTATTGTTATTGTTTATGCATATTTTCATAAATGATCAGGAAGCGAAATTAATCTAATTAAATTATTTTTTATTTTGATGGTAAGAAATTTTTCATTTTGCTAAAAATAAATTATGGCTCTTCAGCTGTTTTGAGATCGTGCATTCGGGCCGTATGCAATTTGAGTTTGAGACTATTGACGTAATATATAAATATTTTAATGAAAATTGAGTGCATTAAAAGAAGTATAAGACTATATGAACTAAAAATTAATCTTTAAATTGTAATGGAATGCACGCAAGCATTAAATAAACAGAACTAAAAGTATTCTTGGTACATACGTATTAGCCTGTTGACCGTCCAAATAGCGCGATTTAGGGTAAAACCTTAGTACACGGGACGGCCTTGGCGCGATTTTGAAAACTGTCGCCAACACCAAAATGACTCATTTACTGCTCATCATAATATCGCCAAAAACGCCAAATCCCATGCGCACCGTATGCGTAATGGCAGACCGCACATTGAGTTGAACAGTGTTAAGCGAATTTCGCTTACTGCGCATACTTGATGGTGTACCTTTGGCGCGGGAAGAAATATTGGCGACTAAAAGCAACCCTACGCTAGCTTATTCGTGATTTCCATGGCTGTCGAGTGTGGGCGAATGATGTGTATAACTGCAATGTTGTGGAACTTTGTTTATTAGTTATTTTAACGTTCATACCCTTTGCACTTGCTTATTTTTCTAATATATGTTTCATTTTAATTTGTGTAACAGTGCATTTAATAATTGCTACCATATATTGTGCTTAATAATTCGTTATTTAGATGTAATTTGTTTACATGTTATAATTCTCAGTAATGTAAACTGGATTTTCCCGCTTAGTTTGTTAACGTATATTCGCGCTTTTATTTCTTATTTAAAAGAATTAAATAAACAGCATTTTTGAATTGTAAAATTTCTTCAATGTTATTTGCAAACACTTGCTATATTTTTTACGTATGTACGAATGGAACGTATGGTAAATTCTGAGTTGTTTTTATTCCTTAAAAGTGTAATGAATAAATTTTCAACTAATATATCCTAAATTTCAGTCTTTTGAGCGAAAATTCGTACAGTTCCAAAGTAAAGTGCAGAATTTCATAAGTATAACATATTACATTTTGAATGCAAACACTGCTTCACATTATTTCGTAATAATTATTTACATCTCCTCCATCTATGCCTGTATCAATTTTTTCATCGGGTTATTTGTCAGTATATCCTGGTAGAATTAGAAATATATTATTAGAAAAGGTTTTTCCTGTATCATCTGCAAGGAACAGAAATTTAAAGCGATGAATTATTGGAATGAATTTTAGTCAGCATTTGAAGTTATTTAGAATTCCACCGCAGTGGAAAATATGTTATTTAGATTTCTGTTGCATTAAAAATTATTTAAAAGCTGCATAGAAATATTATTTTGAAATGCAAACATTTTAAGTACCAAAATTAAAAGTATTTAAAAGGTAGCTATTGTCATTGATGATAGATTAATTGACTTGTCAAGGGAAACAAACCAAGTCTTCAGTACATAAACAATATATTTTTTATTCTGGGGGTGAACATTGTTATTAATGGTGATATAATCAAATAAATAACAAAGAATCTGCAAGTGAAACGTATTTTACCATTTCTTTGAATTTAGATATTTTTCCGAATATTCCAAGCATTTAAAAGAAATATATTTCACAATATTTTACATATTTTGTAACTGTGAATGTATTCGTAGTTCCGGAAGTTCTGAATATTTGCAGAAACACATATTTCGGTCTATGATTTAGCTGACTTCGTAAGTTAAGAAATAAATTTTTCTTTAATATTAACAAATGATTTTATATTAATAAGAAATTGGTACATTTGTAATCCCCCCCCCAAATTCTTTAAGACTTGCAAATACGTACATAAATTTGATTCCCCCCAGTATGTGTGACGAGTACGTTCCATTAGACTTCGTGATTATTTTGTAACAGCTCTACTTATTGCCAAAATTGGATCTTTATGCATATATATATATAATGCATACAACATACATGCAAAGTTATGATAGCTGTTAATATATCATAATTGACTAGACATTACGAATACTGTTTCTCTTTCAAGACATGTACTTTCAAATGTTTTTATAACAACTTCTGTATTTGTTTAGAATTGTAATGAATTTCGGTCTTGACGAGTCTTCGACCCGAGGGTCTTTACTCCTACATTATTTCCCCTACTGGGGCAGTCTTGGTACGCATAAATTTTCCTTAAAAAAGGAGCATGTTAACGTCTTTAAGAACAGGAGGAAGGCGAGCGTGTCACCATCTATTAACGGTGGAAGTAATAAGCGTCTTGGAGTTTAATAAGCAGGACGAATGTAGTAAAGGTTACCGCAATTGTAAGGATGAAAGTGAAATTGTTGCATAAGAGAAAATGAGTATATCAAGTGTGGTGAACGTAGGGAAGTGGTGAGGAGAGTAATATTATCCATATGGTCACTGGAGGTGAAATTAAAATTTTTTGCAGGTCACGTGATGCGATATATACAAGTCCTTTGCGGTTTAAGGTTCTGCTGAGGATCGAACCCTGAATGCTATGAGTAGCGAAGTAGTGAGGGGTGACCGCTCGGCTATGAAGCTCTTATTTAGTTAGAAAAAATTCTACTGATAAAATACTACACACAGAAATATTTTTAAAATGGTGTTTAAGAATGCTGTTGATTTTTCAGAGACACAGTAACAATTTAACTGGTTATAACCTTAACAGAGCAGAGATGTCAAACAGAAAAAGAAATGCTCCAATGCCAAATTAAAATATTTGATCATAAAACAAATGTAATTACAGTTAACTTATTTTCGAACTTGAAGATTGATTATCAAGTATAAGTTAATGTTTAATAAAAGAATTTTATGAAAACAACCTAAATTGGAAGTACAATGAAAATAGTAGATTTTATTTTACCAAAATAGCTTAGTACAATGATTTTGTCAATGTATTCGTTATGTTTATTTATGGGAAATTAACAGAATGTAACCTATGTTATGAATATAAAGGTAATTTTTATTTTTAACTCTCGCTAATTAAATATAAAACATTTACAAAAGTTTGAATATTTGGTGTAAAATTCAATTTTTCATTATTAAGATTAAATGCCCTTTCCACCGATTACTTTTCTTGATTTAATAAATCTCCTTTTGGTCTTTCTTACACCTTATACGAGTTTCACCCACTTTGGTAATGTATACTGTGCGAGAACTCTGGAAAACTTAAGAGACTTCTCGTTATGTTTTGGAAATTACAACAGAGGTTTGGAATATGTGTAAAAAAAAACCTTTTATAGACTCGGACAAATTAACAGAGTGCACAGCGTGTTCATACAGAATCAGCCAGCATTTATGGCGTAAATCAAAAGTAACGAAATGAATTCAACTAAGTAAATTTTAGTTAGTCTGAAGGCTACACAGAAAGAAACTGCACAAATTATCTCAGACCTAATATTGTAGTATGATATTCAAATAGATTCTCCCATCTAAAACCTCTTCCTTTCAATACTACTGCTTTCTACCTCATTCGAATACACTCAAAATTAGCATTCTGGCAGGAAAATGGAAAGGAAGAAAGAAAAGCTAATTATCATAAAATAGCTGGTTAATAAAAATAAATGAGAACTCTACAACCCTCAATTCACTATTTTAATTTAGCCATTTTCATTTTTATGCAGCCTTTATATCGAAGTATGCATTTGTTTTGGTGTCAATAAACTTAATTCTTTCATTTTTTACCCGATTACGTAACATCACATGCGACAGCTGTAAATATGAAAAACACATGCATATATCCAGCAGCATGTTAATTTCTTTTGAATATATGGTGTCTGTAATCTACAAAAGAAAACTGTAAATTCAAAATACAAGATGTAAACATAGGTCTCCTGTTAGGTCCTACAAATAATAAAAAATAATAATTAAAAATTAAACACTGTGTAGAGAGTAAAAAGCATAACACAGAAACTTGTTGAAAAATTAACATGTATATCACTTTGCCCGAGTGTTATGGTCAGAATCCCATTCTGTATAATAATATATGCATTTGACATTATTAGGTATTGCTAATTAAATTAACATTTAAATACTTCAATGAAATATTAAGAAAATGAGAAAAATTATGAATACTACTTACTATATGATATGAATTTTTTAAAAGTGAGCTAATTAATAAACAAAGAGCAAAATATATAGTTCCATATTCTTTACACTGAAGTCTACTTCATGCTTATTATATCATCATTAGTTATGAGGGCAGAATATTTGTGGTCTTCACCTTGCAAAATCATGAGGAACATTTTAATATAGGAAAATTTCATATAATGGCCAGTAGCTGAAGTGAATGAAATGAGTATTTTAAATTCTCTAGAAATTTAGGGTCATGTAATGTTTAAATATTTCAAGTTTTGGAAGAAACTATTTAAAATGTCTTCTTTTTTGGGGATGGGTTGCTTTAACTGCTTTTGGGCTACAGATTTCAGCCATATAATCTCATAAATAGCATTTAAAGATTAATTTTTTAACCCAGGCAGATCATATTTCCTCATGTGAAATTATTCTTCAAAATTTATTCACTGCCTTACTTATTCATTACACACAATATATTCATATACTAATTAATCATATATTAATACAATATTCAAATACTAATAATTAAATCCTTAAAAAATGTTCCTCTATTAAAAGGAAAAACATTTTAAAATGTCCAATTGAGCAGTATTTGTTTTACCTCAAAATATGTAACTATTGTATTATTTTTCAAATTCGTTATTAATACATGAATTAAGTAAACTCAAGTATTATTTAGAATTGAGGATTAGTGATATGGGATGTTTAGAATGTTCAGGGTTTTATGGAAAAGTACTACTGAATGGTAAAAAGGTTTATTAAAATTCAAATACAGTGATTCAATGATGTAATATATACACATATAATTAATATGCACAACAAACGATTATTGTATGAAATGCATGACAGAGCAAGAATGAAAACATACATGAATTTACAATAACATAAGCTGCAAAATAAACAGAATACAAGAAAACTCGCATAAATTTACAATGAAACAATTAAGTGTTATGAGTAATAACATTAGTCAGATTTTTCCTTATAGTTAAATCTTCATTTTCATTGCTCTTTTAATATCTTGTGTTGGTGGTTGGCCTGCACACATTCTTTAAGCGATAACCTCTGTGGCACTTCATCAAACCCTAAATTGTTGAAGCAAACATTACCAAATGCTAACTTGTAATGACATTAATACATGCATCATAACAAATACACAATGAATATTAAGAAAATGTTAATGTACCAATATTTCTTGTTTCAGTAGTATCAATTCTTGAAATATCATAAAAGAGGAATTAGACATTTTTGATTAAACATTCAATTATACATCTATCAATTTCAGTGATATCGTGTGGCACCAGGGTAACTATGCGAGACACACTAATCCCCTCGAAGATTTCTGATTTACAAAATAATTTTGGCAGTAACTTGTAAAGGCGAAAAAAATATTATCAAAAAGATACAATTCTTAAGTAATTACGTATATTTTGCAGAAATACTTCGGAACTGTTTGAGCTGGTATTCGTGAGAATCCTTGAGTAATTTTTTGAATGCAGAATAGTTTAACTGAGAAACAACAGAATGCAGCCAAATGATATCCCTAAGTATTATTTCATTTCACTTTCTAATGCATGCATAATAGCATTAATTAAGAATTTAATAAAAACATTAAAAATAATTACATGAAGCAAGATCTCTAAAATTTCAAAATTGCATATAATTAAAATCTAGTTTAATATCTGCAATATATTTTTAACTCATCATATTTTCATAAATTTAACTTTACAATCTAAGACTAATTACAATAAAGCATACTTTATGACACAAGAATATGAACTTCCAGATAAAGTGTATCATTTAGTCTGAGATTAAAAACTATGGTAGGAAACATTCTGGAAAACCACATTAAATATGTTTTAAACTATTTTACTTTCCTAGATAATCTCATTAAAATTATTAAATGTTCATCAATCTTTTCGTCAATTTCTGTTACCTGCCAGCGAGGTAGAATGTATTCACCAAGACACAAAGAATATGTATTACATACATGCAAAATATAGAAAATACAGTGGCTTTGCTCTGCGCGAGCATACAACCTATAATTAACTTACCGCAGTTTCAGGATCTTATCCTAGACCAGTACTTTCGAGAACATTCTGGCATGTTATATAACCGCTAGTACACATACTGAATACATGCCATTTTTCGTCAGACTGCTTTCTTCTACCACTGCTACAAGACCTTGCAGCTGCTCCTCCCATCTTGTTCTTTCTTTTGTTAAAGCAGATATGACATACAGTCTAAATTTAATCTTACTTAGTTTAAATCAATATTGAATATATAATTTTGAGAATTTCATCTAAAGGCAAAATGATCTGCTGGGAGAATTGAATAAAGATGTGGGATCTAAAAAGCTAAATCCTTCTTTGTCATCATTTTGCAACCTTCTATTCAGCCATAACAATGCCCGGCCTATGATGTAGTTATATTGTCAAGCTTTCGTCATTCCTGTGCCTGCCAAAATATTACATATACACGTATGAAAATTACAGTCAAAAGTCTTTAATTCGGACGTCCATAATCCGGACCTCAAAGCTACAAACTTTCTGCGCCTGCGTAAACGCATACCTGTACGAATGCGCATATGCGTTTACTCGCGCGCATAATACGTTTACGCATGCGCGTTTAATGTATAACAGACGGTATAAGCTAAGCTAAAATTATCTAATTATCTATTTCAGTTAATGTTGCAGATTGCGTTGTTCCTTAATCTTCTAATTGGATCCAGCTTATTATTTTGTGAAGACTGTTAGAGCAATTTTATAAAAGTAACCTTGAACTTTCGATTATGTCAAAAAGAATTTCCGATTCTGGAGCCGCCAAAGGATCTACAAAGCGAAAGCATGTTTCGATGTCCATCAAACAAAAAGTGGAATTGCTGCAAAAAATGGATAAAGGCATATCCTTTGTTTCTCTAACTGTTCCGAAATCTTTTTATCAATTTCACGCTGCTCTGCGGGGGGAGGGAACGTCGCGGCGTGCAATGAACTGGAAGTTGACCTGTCAGCACTATCCTTATCTTCAGGGCAGATGTTTTTATTTTATTCGGCTTATAATTCCTTACTAAATGTAGTATTTCATCTCGATGTACTCCGTCTTTGATATGATTTAAATCAAATTCATCGTCATTATAAATATCACGAATACACATCAAATAGTTTTCTGGTTGCAATTTTCTAATTTCGACTATGCGTAATGTATGTTTTACGCATGCGTGCGTTGAAAGAAATGTTTAATAAAGTAAATAAATAAATATTAAGATTTTTTCTGTAAGTTTTGATACCTTTTAGATCATAATTGCTCTTTATTTCATAAATTACTGTTTCATATTTTTAATTTTATAATTTTTGCATGCCATCTTACCAGATTTAAATTGATGATCTATAATCCGGAAAAACCGATAATCCGGAATCGCTGAAGTCCCGACGAGTCTGGATTAAAGACTTTTGACTGTATTAATATAAGCTACATAATGTAATATACTACAATTGATTTGTCACAGTAATTAGAATAAAAGCCTGAAATATTGTCGTGTCTTGCAAAATATCAACTAAATCTGTACACAAGATACGAAATATCAACTAAATCTAAACACAAGAATTTTCCATTAAAAATTTCTGTGCAGACCTGATAATCATTATATATACTGCTCTTTTTATAATGTACTGAACTGTAAAGCTCCAGATATACAAAACATTTCAAGACACTCGATATTTATTCTGTTGCAGAAGCAGACTGTTTATTTTCAATATATATAATAATAAGTGAAGATGATACGTGACAAATCTTTCAGTTCTATAATTTTTATATCTAATATTCAGTGCACTATTATGCTAATAAGCAATCTTTATTCTCAAATCCTTGCATTATATGTTGGTGATTATGGGTGGTCTATTATTCATCTGTTTTCTTATCCGTCATGGCAACTACACTAAGTCTGTTAATCAAAGCTCAAATGTATGCCTGTCTCCTGTAATTTTAAAGAAATATTTGAAGGAAAGATAGGTTAAATTACATAATAATTATACATACTTTGCCTGTGTGTTTACAGTCAGACATAATATTCAACAACTAATATGCTTGAAAATGCCCAAGTGGGATTTGAATGGCTTCAATAACATATACTGGAAAATTAAATAAAAGTATTCTAAAAATATTGCGCCCATTTGGATGGCTTAAATAATAGTTGTGTAATAAAAGAACATTTTAAGTATGATATTAACTATTTTTTTTTTTTTTTAAATCTCTTTGGCCTTTAAAATGAAGAGGTAATGTTTCTAGTTGATATTATGTGAAAACCTGAAATAAAAAAAAAGAAAAACTACACTAATTCTAAAAATGTTTCCAAAGTTCACACATCTGCAAGAAACTAATAAGGTCAACAATGCCTGATTAACTGAATTTGTTGGCAGATGATGATTCAAATCTGAATATAGAAGACATGTAAACAGTATAAAAGCATACCAAATTTATATCAGTGTACGAGTCATCATATGTGTGAATGAGTGCCTACTATAAATTAAGTACAAGTCTTACTCTGAACTACTTAGTATGCTTATACACTAATTTTTGCATTTTCTTAATTCATATTTTTAATTAGCATTATTACAAAATTAAATAATATCTGTAATAATTGTAACTGAAACAACTGTATTTGAAATTTCACCTCTTTCATAATAACCACAATTGCCTAGTACATATTCATTAGCAAAGCATACAATTAAGTGCTTCACAGTATTATTAACAGTAAGGATGCTATCACACGTCGGTTTGTTTTGGAAGAACAACTCTTTGGAACAATTTTTCTGCTTTGTCACAACAGCCAATTATCATAGATCACTTTGAGGTTAACATGGGAAACTGGTTCCCCATTACAAACACGCTGATAGTTGATTGATTGAAAACGAACAATTTGCAATTTTTTTAGAAAGGAAGGAAAAAGTCGCATGTCTTTCTTTCAATAGTAAACCAGGCAGAAAAATTGTCCGAAACAAGTTGTTCATGTTGATGTGTGATAAGGGTCTCAGACATCATTACTTACATCTAACATTTCACTTCCAGAAACAAGGGTCAAAATTTTTCAGCTGCCATTCACTGTGCCAATGCCTGAAATTAAAAAAAAAAATCATTTTATAAAAATCTTTAAAAGGATGATTCAAGTATTGAAAAATCTTAGATCATAACTTGGTCATACACACAAAATATATTATTTTTTATACCACTAAAATAATATGTTGTTCAGTGCTGAATGAATTATTTAACAATAGGAGAGGGTCAATGGTTGTGAAATCACATCATAATAATAAGAGAATTTATAAGAAATGAAATAAGGGGTTTTATTTTTATTTTATTTAAATTTTAATATTTAGTTAAGAATAATTATCCTACTAACTTTAATTCATATATTCAACTCTGAAACACACTTTCTACATCTTATCTTTGGCTACTATAGTCTGTGTAGTCAGCTTGACAGATACAGTCAGCAAATGATGATTGACAGCCATAATTGTTATCTTGTCTTCCTGGTACATGTGCAGTACACGTACATGTTTTCCTACAACTTGCATGATCGCATACATACTTTTTCACTGCAGAAATATACAATTTTATGAAGAACTAATTTGCAATAATATATAGCACACATGAAAACAAGCCAAGCATACTTTACATTAAAGTGCAATGTTATGTAATCATTGATGAAAATTACATACATCAAAATATACTTTATTGTTGATTTTACTATTACTTTAGGATTATTAAAAATCATCATCAATTCCTACATGCTGTACAATCATCTTAAAAATAGAACATGTTACATTTAATATTTCAACAGGTTTTTCTATTCAATAGATATTTGATAATATAAGAAGTTAAGTAAATTTGAACTAATTATATTTTATTTTTACCAATTCTTTACAGTTATACCACAATTCATTACATTACGAGTTCATTACATTATTTTATATCATATTAACTTCAACCAAAACATTTCAACACATTTGGAGATAAAAGACTCAAGTACCTTGCATCAGTTTTAGCTGTAATAAAATTACGCTGTACATACTAATAACTTTCTTCTTGAAGTTTCTCAAAAATGATGTTTCTTTTCGAAAAAATTAAAACAGTAAGGAAACAAATTATTTCTTAAAACATCTTTCTTAATGCTACATTATATAGAAATTTAGGAAATGTTAATGAACTGTATATGTGTTAAAATACAATATATCACATATTGCACACATAACATATCAAATTTACTGAAATGGGAAAATATATACATACCTGAAAACAATCTTGCAATAGCATTTGGTTTGAAGCTCGCGCTATCCACTGGAGCATCTGCTTTTACGCTGATTTCCTTTACCCATTTTTTGCACTCTTCAATCGAATTTAAACTTGATAGTATAGTTCAACTTTCCAGTTGTTGGAGCAGTACAGGAAAAAAAATCTAATTTTACACAGTAATTACTCTACATTGCACATATACTCTACGAAGACTTAAACGCCGGATTTGTTTACAATCGGATGGCGGTGCATCTACCACATACCGTATTTATCCTCTTTTCAAATCGCGCCAACATAATAATTACGCCAAATTTGTTTCTGGGCATGCGCAGTATGCGACATTCGTTTAACACTGTTCAACTCAATGTGCGGTCTGCCATTACGCGCACCGTATACTAGGATTAAACCTGATTTACCGCCAATTATGGATAATCGTGTTCCTTTAGAATTCCGTAGGAACGACTGGCGACCGTTGCCGAAATTTCCGCCAACGGTCGATGGCATAATACGTAAGTACCTTATTCTTAATAGATTATTTTAAATACGTAGTACTCAAAATAAATTATAGATATACAGAGCGTTTATAAAGTCCCGGACCCATTTTGATGTTTAATAACTCATAAAATAATGAAGATATAAACAAACTTATGGCGTTTATTGATGGAATAACTTATATATTTTCCTTTTCAGGTTTGAATATCTTTACTTTTGTAAATATCGTCTGCGCGTGTGGTTAATTTCAGATAATTTCATTTTCCAGTCTAAATATCTGTACTTTTCTAAATATCGTCTGCTTACTGATTGCATTTTTCTCTTTTTTGTTTTTGGCATCTTTCTGGCATTGTTAATCGCCATAATGTGCGCATATGGGGATCTGAAAAACCCCCATGAATACCGTGAGGCACAAAGGGATTCCCCAAAGGTTAATGTGTGGTGTGGACTAATGCACGACCGAGTCATTAGGCTTTTTTTTTTTTTTTTTTTTTACAGAAAAGACGGTCTCATCAGTCGTATACTTAGACATGTTGGAAAACTTCGTATTTCCACAACTAGAAGAGCTTCAGCCACATGTCTTTTTGCAACAAGATGGTCCACCACCTCGTTAGAGTACCATTGTTCGTAGTTCTTTGAATGACCATTTTACAGGAAGATGGATTGGGCGAGGAGGTCCTATTCCTTAGCCACCCAGATCACCTGATATAACTCCGCTGGACTTTTTCCTTTGGGGATTTGTAAAGGACAACGTTTACAGGAGGAGAGTGTCGAACATTGATGACCTAAAAGTCAGAATTACAACCGCAATAGCCTCTGTGGATGCCGACATGCTTGCCGGTACCTGGCGTGAAATTGAATATCGACTTGATATTCTCCGTACGACGAAGGGGGCACACGTGGAAGTTCATTGACAAGGGTCATGAAACTTTATGAGTATATCTAACCATTTATGTTATTAATTTTAATCTATCTTTATTATTTTATGAGTTGTAAACACCCTGAATTTAGTTTATCAATGCAGAACTATTGATAAGTGAAACTGAAATAATAATAATAGCATGAAAGCCATCAAGCGAATCTAGCTTAGAGCAGAAAATAAAAACAGAGAACTCAAACATACCTTAAGATATCAAAATAAGCAATGTTTTTGGTCGTATGAATTCCAGTTTAATATTTTTCTAACTATAAACATTGAATTATTACACATCTTTAAAAATAAAAGTTATATTAGCTACTTGAATATATGTTAGACAATTAAGGAAATTTGATATTAAAAATCATTAAAATAAAATAGCTACCTTGAAAATTATTTCCTTACCCTAATAAAAATTTCTATAAAATTTCTTAATTCTTTTTATGTGTAGCTGAGCTTCCTGAAGGTACTGCTGAATTTTATCAATATTTTCTATCGATTTTAACATTTCAGTGCAACCATCAAACTTGTTTACAGTCTTTGGCCTGAAATTCAGACATAAAAAACAAAATGTAGCACCGAACATGTCAGCAAATGAAAATTTAGAATAAAAAATTTAATTGTAGAAAATAAAAAGCATTAACATACTATTTATGCCACAGGAATAAAATGTGTTCATAGCTCCGGTATCTAAAGGCTGTATCACACCTTCAAAACATTTCGGAAGAATAAACTTTTTAGAACAATTTTTGTGTTTTTTCACATGATGTAAAAAGTCAATCATCGCATAATGCCTTGGGGTTGTCATGTAAAAGGGAAACTGGTTCTTCATTAGGATGATTAGGGGTTCCATGTTAATTGGTTGAAAATGAAAAACTTGCAATTTTTTTTTTTTTTTTTTTCTCCCGAAAGGAAGGAAAATATCGTACGTATTTCTTTCAGTGATAAATCAGATGGAAAAAGTATTTCAAACAATTGTTCTTGAGAAGGAAATCGATATTTGATAGCAGTGTAAGAGACGCCGGAGCTAATGTCTTTATTTGTAACTTCATGTAACCAAACATTTGAGCACTTTTTGTACATGGCTTCATCCATGACTCTACATTCTGTTAATTATTACAGAAAGTATGAGTGTCATCAAGGAATCTCCATAGACTGATAATATCTTAAGAGAGGTATTTCATTTTCATCAAAGTTTTAAAAATGTAATACAGAGGGTGTTCACACATTTTTAGATTGATTTCGATAAAGAGTTTAGAAAAAGCAACGTTTTGGGATAAAAATTCCGGATTTTAGCTTATTATTTGAAATGAGAAGAATCGTCAGCTACTTTTGAATTCATTCTTCTTTCAAAATGTCTTATGTAAACAAGTTATGGACGGAAACGTATGTTTTTGCACTTTCCGAAGAGAATCCTCTTATTCCATAATTTTCAAATGTTGTGAAATTCATGGTATTAAAATTTTTAAATGCAAAATAAGCAACATTATTAAACGGAAAGGAAAAAACTGTCCATCATTATTTTTACATGGAAAGAAGACTCGAAAACAATACCCGAAAAAGACATGTGCTGTTTCTGATATTAAATCGTTGTTAACAAGAAAAAAACTTGCGGACGCAGAACTCAATTGAAAAGCCTTTATTGCAAATAAACACCCTCTGTAATATACAGAAAAAGAATTCCCAAACCTTATTTTCTGTAGTTTTTTTTTTTTTTTTTTTTTTTAAATTAGTTTAAGTAGTGCCTGACATATGAGATGATTATACAGTAGGTGCCACACAATGTGATCACCTTTATAATTACTTCCACAATTACTTTTATAAAAGTAAATTTATAAAAGTCCACAATTACTTTTATAACTTTAACCGAATGATAAAATTAAAATATGAAAAAAAAAATATGTCCTTCAAAATAGCAATGGAATTTAGCTGATTTAATATAAATATAACTAGAAACATATAAATAACGACTTTCACATTAATTTAAGTAAGGAAATGCAAAAATTTGTTTATAAACTCTTGTAGTGTCTTTAAGGCTTACCTATATTTATGAACTGTTTTTTAGAAATTATTTGATTCATGCTTAACCCTAAGCTTCATATTTGGAGGCTATCTGTCGTTGAAACAAAGCATGCTTAGTTAAATCTAAAAATTAGGCAAAAAAGCAAACGTAGTAAATGTTTTCATGCATTTTTTCCCACCTGGAATAAGGGCAAAGGGTCAAAGAATTCTGCATAATCTGGTTTGCTTCTCCTTTGTTAGCTGTGTTAAACACTTGGCCACTGGTGGGCTAGTGTAATACAATAATCGTGCTTTCTATTATACCAATGCAAAATAGCAGTGTTGTAATTTATGTAGATATTTGAATTTATATCTTAGTTTTTATGCATTTTGCATAGCTGCGCATTTAACTTTGTTTTTTTATTTAGTGACTTTTGTATTATAATTTTAAGTTTATTTATTATGTATTTTGCATAATTTTAACTTAGTGATTATTTTTTGCGCATGTTTAATTAGTGTAATATTCGGTGTGCACTTTTAATGGAGTAAGATGAAGCTGAAATTGTAAAGAAAGTTCAAGAAGAAATAAAGAATATAATAATAATAATATTAATTCAGTGTTAATAATTGAAAAACCAACCATTCGGCCTGGCATTCGGTAATTTGGTAATAACTTGGTAACACTTTTTATTTACAGAAAATCTATTTTTAAGGCGTAAGAGCAATATTTTCAGAAGACTCTAGTAATGCCTTGAGCTTGCCCTTGAGTAATGGTATTAACAAGGTAATTGTCAGGAGTATAGTATGCAATAGCACACATAGTATGCAATAGCGATGCATATATCATACGTATAATAAATTAGTTATAAGTTGCATAGTTAAGTTAAGAGAAGGAGAAGAGAAGAAGTAATTGTAATAATGTAGTATGCGATCTACCCCTTTTAATAAGCTATTTGTTTCTTAGGTGTTCCCATTAAAACGCTATTTTTAATTTCGAACATGCGATAAAACAGCAGGAAAAAGAATTGATTATATTTTTTAATTAAAAAATAAAAAAATAATAAAAACTCTTAAAGGTTTCAGATTTTAACATCTCACCAGAGAATTTATTAGGTTTTTTTATGCTCTTGCTGAGCGTCGCATATTATCGATCTGCTCTTCGACTCACTCCTGCCAACACAATTTTTTTCTTGGCTTTTTAGCTTATTCAAGCACGCTTTCTTCGCACTTACGTCACATAACAAAATCACAAAATATTTAAAAATATAGCATATCTCTAGAACTGCTGATAGAATGTTAAGGATTGCTATACATATTTTTATATACGCTATATTATTTCTTTGGAAACTAGGCGCTTTAGCGGCCAACTGCTTAAAAAGAGTTATCATCAAATGGAATCCAACTAGTGTCATTTCATAAAAATAATGATATATTTAATTAGGCATTCAGAGATTTAAATGCATCTTTTATTTAAATCAATCCAATTAAAACGTAAAATAAACAAATAAAAGTCTTAGGAACTATGTTGATTGTTTTCCAGTCACTTGGTTTTCTACTCATAACGGAAAGATTAAGTTAAATATCTAATGCTTTGCTGACTGACAGCACGCTGGTGCGTTGAAATAATAAATATTTTATGTGGAACATAGGCAATACAGTCACTTTCAAATAGCCGCGTTTGTGAATTAAAACTGAAATATGTAAAATATATGGTTGCCGAACGGCAACCATTTGAAAAGTGATTTGGAAAGTAAGTTTCGAGACCAATAGCAAACAGTTTAGAGCCTGGTGCTAAATAAAAGCTAATTTTAATGCCGCCATCCAAAAAATAAATAGCTAACTAAAAGCAGTAGATCGCATACTGCATAATTACGGAAGTAATGGATTTACTTAAGGAACAACTTTTTCTAACTCATCTTTTAATGCAAATAATTAAGACTACACTATAGCATATTATTTTAGTCTCTCTGAATTCTCTTTTTAATAGGTTACATACAGGTTTATCAGTATCAAAATAGGTAATCAAAAACAAATTCGAGACAAAAAATTTTAATACTCAGTATCATCACATGATGGTTTCTTCATTTCTTTCACTTTCTCTGCATAAAATGGTGCAGTTTCCGGTTTCACATGTTGGCTCGTAAGAGGCATGTTAGCGTATCCTGGTAAATTACTTCCATTTGGACCAGATAAATATGGTATAGGAAGATGACTGGCTAATCCAATAGTGTTTGAAAATGGGTTCGTTTGGATGCTTGGATTTCCAGAACTCCTGTTAGAAGGTGCATTAAAAAGTGAACCGGTGACTGAATTTTGTAAATGTTGTTGAAATAACTGAGGATTATGTGCGTAGGATATGGCTAAATTCTGCAGTAAACTAAGAATTACGTCATTTCCAGCTATGTGTGGTGCTCCAGCAACATGAGGAATTAAGCTGGGAACATTCTGAGCACTCCCAACTTGAAGTGAAGGTGTCTCACTTCCACCAGAAACCTAAAAAGGGGGAAAAAGTTAAATCTAATACATGCACTATTTGCATAGTAAATAATTATTCCATAATCTAGTGTCAAATATATTGCATTATAAGTGTATTGCTAAAAGTATTTACTTAACACGCTATTTTTCAGAATGTAAATTCCGAATTTTAAGTATTTAACGTTATGAACTTCTCTATGAAGATTCTGATTGGATTCTATTCTTTCAGAAGATTTTTCTTTTGTTTGGAACCAAAAATAATATACGAGGGCTGTAAATTAAGTAATGGCAACATAGGTATAAATAAATTTTTCATGAACTTGCAAGTACAATTGCATTACATTCTTTCTATGTAATCACCAGCAAAGCTTATAACCTTTTGCCAAATGTCGGGAAGTCGTTGTAGACCAGTGGCAAGGTGTTGACTGTTGATGTGAGCGACCGACCGCCCTACTGCGGGGAGTACAGATGAAACGTCATGAAATCGGTGGCCTGAGATGGGTTCCTTCAACTTCGGAAACAGATCGAAGTCACAAGGACTCATGTCGGGTGAGTAGGGAAGGTGTTCCAGGATTTCCCACTGCCACCGTCGCAAAATTAGAGTGACATTGTTTGCGACCTGGCAAGGAGGGTTGTCATGCAATACGATAGGGAGATCGTTGTGCAATAAACGTAGACATTTGCGCCGCATAGCCGGACGCAGATGGTGCTGTAGAAATCGGCAATAGTAATCTACGTTGACAGTTTGTCCTTCAGGTACAGCATGTGTAATAATCACACCGTTTTATGACTCAGAACAACCTCTAAGGATAATTCACGGAAAGTCCATCGTTGGTATATGGTAAGGAGACCGCTCAGGATGTCAATCTTCTGTTGAGGAATGGAGGGCCGACCTGTGAGTTGCAAATCCGCAGTCTCATTCCAACCGGAACGAAATGCTATCCCATTGTGCTACTGTCCTATACGGTAAAGCATCTGTGATACAGGCTTCCAGTAATCCTTAATAGCATTCTGTTGCATTTTTGCCACGGGCAACCTCGATTTTAAGCCGCGACCGCTGATCGCCTTTTGAAAATATGCTTTAGAGCGATTGAAACGAAACTCCTCACTTTAACGCCACACAACAACTACCCTTCTAAGTAGATCGACTGTTTTTTACACTCTACACATCGACAACAGCGCCACCTCACTGCTCCCATACCCTATTTCCGCATGCCCGCCCTTCTGCGAGTTTCAAGGTTAAGTTGACACTATTTAATTTACAATCCCCGTATATATAAATCAATAAATAAATTTTCGCTAAGTAAACTTTTTAAATTTATTTTTTGAGCTAAAAATTGTTTTACACTTATATTAGGATAACATTAATTATTGGACCTGAATTACTACTAAGGAGAAGATTATTAATTTGTGGCGCAGTCTGTATTATCCTTCTTTTCTAGATAAGTTTTAGAAAATCTCGGTCTTCAGTTTTTCGTACTCTCGGGTTCCGTTGCACCCATTACACTGCTGTTCATTTATTATTTATGCAGCCTGGCAAAGGATTGCAATTTCAGGAATTTCAGGTGTTCTCAAATAGGGAGGAATTTCGCTTGGGGAGAATTTCACAGTTTCAGGATGAATGCGATGAGCCTTTTATTTAGCTGTTATTTAGTTTTAGTTTATGGGGAAAAACTACTTTTATTCAAGTTTTAATACTTATCAACATTTCCTACACTTTTTGTTGTAAAAAATGTGCACTTAGTTTTAGTCTATCAATATATATATATATATATATATATATATATATATATATATAAACCTTTTATTCAAGTTTTGGTACTTATCAACATTTTCTACACCTTTTTGTTGTTTAATTTATAAAACATGTTAAAAATCATCTAAAGCTAGACAAATATTTATATTTATATTTTGAATTGGGGAATGGAGAGAAGTGAAAATGCAACTGTGAAACGGATGCAAACGGGGGCAAAAAAGATTGAGAACCCTTGTATAATCTTATTTATCATGACCCTGATTTGTTATGCGAGATACATACAGAAAAGTTTTTAAAGTATCCAAAGAAATCACCATGTCATTCCAACACACTCAACTTATAAGGTATTTCTCCCGCCTTCCTCGCGAGTCTTCGGGGTGTAGTGGTTTGCCCACTGGGCCGGTATTCCAGAGGTCCGTGGTTCGGCTCCTGGCGAAAGCGTTGCTAATTTTTCATCTCTCCGGCTTTTTCAATTAACCTAATGACTCTACAAACTTTTGTCATACATTTTTTTTTTTTTTTTTTTTTTTTTTTTTTTTCTGTCGAAACGTTCGAATGCAAATTACGAATATGAACTAAATTATGATCACGATGGCATTCATAAGAAAAAGTTCCTAAAAGAATAAAATTATTTCAAAGTTTCATTTTAGTTATTGGTAGGAAAAAAGAACGTAGAAAGGCATTTCTTTTGAATTTTTGAAGTTCATTCTAAAATAAAATCCAGAGAACAAAATCCGGGTATTTTAATATGAATGCGAATTTTCATCCTAATTACTTTAAGTTCTACTAGTTAAAAGCGTTTTCCAAATAAAATCCATTTAAGAACATGTACTATTTTGTATTTAAGAAATATTTCTCTACTGGCTACGTAACAGCAACAGGAGCAATATAGCAGACCACTACAATTACATCAATGGTTTCGCGAACGGAAAACAAAGAAAATAATAATATAATTTTAAAACTTTGGAATTAAAAGTTTTTCTTCAGATATAAACGTAGAGTTTTAACTTATTTCCCTATGTCGTTTTAATAGTTTTTGTAATTATTTCTATCTACAGTAAGAAGGGCAGAAAATTCATAGACCGTCGCAGGCGGTACATTCAGGGACCGTCCCGGGCGAGAAAAGTTGTAGGTATGCCACTGCTATTTCCTCCAAAGCGTATCATTTTTAACGTAATGTGATTTCTTATCATATCTCTCTCAATCCTTCTCTTAAGGCATTTTTCTGCATACTTATGGGTTAACTGAACTGAATTTGTACGTGTACACTCACTGTTCTGCAAGTAGTAGGTAGTGTAGTACATTCACCTGGGTAACAATTTCAGAGGAGTTCACATCAGGTACTGCAAATCCTTCATCAACTAGGACTTTATTAATGAAGATATCATTTTCTCCTCTTGTATCACAAACAGTCAGCGATAGAACTCCGTCAGCCTACATAAAAGATAGAACGAAGGAAATTAAATAAAAATTAAGGCAAATATATTTTATATATAAAAATTGTTGAAGTACCTATCGTTGTCTGGGCCTTACGCAATGTAAAGAGGTTTCATTTAAGGGGATGGGGTAGTTTTTCCGAAAACGCATTTTCGAAACATTCACGGAAAACTGATATAGAACGCACTCATTTTGAATTAATAATTCTAAACACTGTTCTAAAGAAATAACTATCAGAGCGCCATCTAACGGTTTTAGCAAGAATTGATACTTGCGTTGTCATCGGTTATGTCTCTTTTCGAAAAGTGATATCTACATTTCTAGTTCCTTGTAATCTCCCCTGTTCTTAAAGAGCAAGTTCTTAAAGAAGAAGAAGCAAAGGCACGTCTTTGTTACTTCTTAGGTCAGATATCATACATAAAAATTAGAGAAGGCGAATCTGCAGCCGATTCGGCGAAATCGTACACTGAATGTCGGTTCGTGTTTGCCTCACTTGTCGGTTCTAGTATTAGTAGGTATAATGTTAAACAGTTGAAAGTTCAATGTGACCTGCGTAGGTAGTGCGGAAGAATTAGTAAGACGAAAACGATAACCACGTAAACGAATCATTTTAAAAATTTAAGCGAGCTAGTTCTCTGAAGGCACAGATGAAGGGGAAAACTATGAGTATATTTCAATAATTTTCAGATCTTGTCTCTAAACAAAGCTTGGGGAAAAGGCGCACGATGAAACACGGTAATTCTTATGGAGAAATTTGTTTCGATTTATGAACATTTAGGTTGACGAACGGCTTTCAAGAATGAATTAAATTCGTAAGCCGAAGTTTCACTCCATAGTCGAATTTTTATAAGCGTAAACTAAAGAGAATAGAAACAAATTTCCAGCATATCGGCGCATTGCTGCAAATGCAAATTTGCATGCTTATTTGATAAAGAAAAGACTAAATCGTTCAAGACATAACTGTGTTGTTTCGTCTAGACTAGACGCTTGCGCACGGGCTAATTCAAATCGCAATACTTTATAATTTTCTAGAATTCTCAATTCACTTACTAAAAGCAATAAAGATTTCCAAAGAGATTCCTTGAGAAACTAAGCAAGAACAAACATCTCCTAAAATCACAGATAAATATATAGGGTGCAGATTATAAACATGGAAATGCGGTCTATAAAAATAACACTTACCATGCACTCCTCTATTCTAGCCATCATTACAGTATTGTTAGTGTAACTTACAATCTTCTTGTTCATACCTGCGGGCCAAGCCTAAAAGAAATAATGCTTTTTAGAACTTAAAAAAATTTGAACTTTTTTTTTTTAACTGTGAACAATGAGATAACACTTTACATATAGATACTGTTGGGAATGGTGCAAGTAAAGGAAGTCGGATTGGAAGTTCAGCTCCAGGCGACATTTTTGAAGACTGAATTTTGCATGTGAAACATTACTTTATAGGGGTTGGTCATGTGAAATTTTGAATTACCATGCGGAAGTAAATTCAGAAGAAAAAATACTTTTTAGCCCAAAGGGCTTTAGCCCAGAAAAGATATTAATTTCATTTCGGCATTTTGCGTTGAAAACTTTAAATGTCCGTTTCACTTTTCAAATTGTTGCCACTAAATACTATCGTCATGTGTTATATTTAATGAAATTAAATAATGCAAAATCTTCATAAATGTTTATATGTTTCTCGGATTGTGATAAAACAACGTTACTGTAACAGCTTTAAATATTGTTATTAAAATCTTGTAATTTAAATAGATGAACATTAAGGTATATGTTAACGGCAATGTTTGAAACGCAGGCTCGAGAGCCACGTGTGGCTCTCGCACGAAGAGGGTATTTTTAAATGTTAGAATTAGAATTAATTACGAAGAGGGTTATTTTAAATGTTAGAATCTCGCACGAAGAGGGTATTTTTAAATGTTAGAATATGTTTTCTCTTCTTGTTTGTATGTCGCCATTTTGAGTGTTAAATAAAAATATTTGTGTGTTCCATCAATGGAGTTTGCTTCAAATTACGAAATAAGTATCACAGTACCTAGGGCCATCAAATTTTGAATAACGTAATCTTCCAGCGAATATGGACATCTAGAAGCCCTAATTTGGATTGTTTTTTTATTATCCATTTCCTATTTTGCCAGACATTAAAGAATTTTTGATTATTACTAAACGATTTAAACGAGCAATAGCAACACAGTACGGGAAAGGAAAAAAAAAAAAAAAAAAAGAAATTTTTTTTTTTTTCTCTAGCACGCGAGACTGCAATTAGGGAAGTTATAAAGATATGCTGTTTTAAATATTTTGTGATATTGCGGTTGAATTCAATTTTATGGTTTTAAGTGCGAAGAACATGATATTTAATAAGTAAAGGTAACACACAAAACGTTAATAAACACCTCTTTGGGAGTAATATAAAATCTGAAAGCTTTCGGATTTTTTCTTTCTCCCCCTTCCCTCCCTCCCCTTTTTTTTCCCCTGTAGACAAAATATTTAAAGAAATCGTGGGATTTCAAAGTAGTTTTACCTCTTTTTATTCCGTCAAAACTTTTGATTGCCAGTTACGAATATCAACCTAATTCTGATCAGGGTGACATTCATAAGGAAGAATTCCTACTTATGAAAGAAGTTTTTCAGAATTTTATTTCTATTATTGCAACAGAAAACAAAACGGGACCTGGAAAAGCGGTCCTTCCGAATTTCTGTAGTTTGTTCTAAAATACAATTTTTAAAGTTCCAAATACTGTAATACTACTGCGAACTTTTTTCATAATTGCTGTAAGTGAGAAGAGTTTTCTAAATAAAAACCATTTAAGAACTACAAATGCTTATTTTGCTTTTAAGGAAACCTATACTATCCATTTACAGTATATTAATAATATATTATATATGAATATCAAATAATATACAGCCATTTAATATAGGGAATGAGGAACATGTCGAAAAGCAAAAATGAAAATGGAATTTACATCTTTCGCTGCATTGTCATGAGGGGGCTGGTGCGACGAAGGAAGTAAATAAATAAAACAACCTGTTTCTGAGTCAACAAAGACACAAAATTTAAAATTTAAAATTTAAGAATAATCTTAGGAAAACAATCAAAGTAATTGTGCGTCCAACTCCTACAGGCCGAGGTAAATATGCCAAAAATGCAAAATTATAGCATCAAAAAAACATACACAAATTAAAATTCTAATCATATTCATTAAGTTCAATCAGTTTAAAATTCGTAGCTTATGTAAATTTTTATTAGATTTTTAAGTGTTTTTGCTTGTTTATGCTGTTATTTTTTTAACCCAACCTATATGTTTTCAAAATTTGCATATACTTCTGTTATTTCCATTTTGGGATTAAAAAGAAATTTGCATGTAGTATAAAGTACTGGATTATTATTTTTGTAAGTTTTGTTTTTGGTTTCGATCTACTCAATTTTCTTTTATTTCCCCATTATTTCTCTCTCTTTTTTTTTTTTTTTTTTTTTTTTTTTTTTAATTTCTCTATGTTTTCGCTCCTATAAATTTTTCGGCGGGTTGGACCGGGAATGGGCAAGCCTATTTGTTCGTAGGCCAAAAATCGAAAAAAAAAAAGTTGGCGGGCCAAGATAAATTTTCTAAAATTTTAAAAACAATATACAAGTATTACAATTTAAATGTGTTGATGAGATGAATGAAATTGCGATTTCATTTTATATTGAGGTTCGAAGTGAGATGTACTGATTCTAAGGAACGAGGCTAAATGCTCATCCGTCAGTCTACTACTGAAATAATTCTTTCCAAGGTTCATAGTTGAAAACACTTTAGCACTGATTTTCTGAGCGTGAGATATTAAATTTGGGAAACTTACTTTCGATAATAATTTGTAAAACTCTTAACTTTGGCATATTTAGAAACAACTGCTTGAGATGATAATGAAATTGCAACTCAATTAATTCAAGCTGCAAATCTGACCTCACTGCTTCACAATTTACGTTGAAAAGTATGGTAAAAATATCCAATTCTGTTTGAATGGCACTGAAATCTTGAAATCAGCGTTCAAACTCAAAATGAAGTTTTTTCAAGCCATCTTCATAATTCTTAAGCTTCTCTTCATTTACTGAGAGTATTGAATTTAACCTCGGGAAATGAGACAAGTCATTCTTAGCTAGCTGCCCAGCAAACAGATTAAGTTTTAGTTTAAAAGCTTTGATATGGGCCCAGATATAGTCGATGAATTAATTTTTCCCTTACATCTTGACATTTAAGTTGCTCATATGACAAGGAAGATCTGTGGAAAATGCAAAGTCCGAAAGCCATTCTGTGTCTTCTAAAATTTCGCACTTCGCAGAACGTTTCTCTTGGAAGAACGACATAATGTCGTCTTTCAGCTGCCAAACTGGCTAGAAGACACATCCTGCACTAAGCCACCTTACTTTCGTGTAATACAGTACATCAGAGTATTCAGATTGCACGGACTGAAGAAAATCTCGAAATTGCCTGTGAGTAAGCCCACGAGATCGAATAGTATTTACAAGCTTCATGACTGCATTAAGCACGGGTTTCATATTCAGTTCAGATTTATACAGAGCATCTTGATGTAAAACACAATGTAGAAAAACAACATTGTTCCCGGAAGAGTTTTGATTAAAGCTTCCAAGAAATCCAGATTTTTTTTCCTGTCATATTTAGTGCTCCAGTTGTAATATTGCATATATTTGTTATAGGCAATTTCAAAGTTAAAAGCCTTTCCTGAAATTCACGAAAAATATTACATCCCTTTTTAGTTCCTTTTAAAGAACTCATGCACGCCCCTTCCTCAGTAATTTCAAAGTTCTCATCAACACCTCTTATAAATAATACTAATTGAGCAGCATCATTTATATCAGTGCTTTCATCCATAGCTATGGAGCAAAATTTCAACTGGCCAATCTTTGACTCTAATTGTGATGTCAAATTTTTACCGATGTCTTCGATTCTAGATATCACCGTTTTTCGAGAAAAGCTTACAGTTTCAAAATTATTTTTCTTGCGTGGACATAAAGCATCACAAATTTGGAGCACGCATTGTTTAATGAACTCCCCATCACTGAAAACTTTATTATTTTTAGCAATATTATATGCTACAATGTAACTTGCAGGTGTAGCTGCTTCTTGGATACTGTTTACCTTCTTGAAAAACTTTTGTCGGCCTGCTAATTTTTTACAAAGACTTTCTGCATTTTGTTTTCTTTCATATTCGACATTACTTGGTAAATGGAATTCTTACAATTAGATGTGAAATGACGGGAAATGTTATATTCTTTGAAGACTGTTACAGCTTCATTGCAGATGAGACCAGGTTTATCTTCATTGCAGGTTTATCTTTTACAACTGTAAAAAATATTTCCAGGTCCATTTATCATTAAAAACACAGCATTCTGAATCAACTTTACGTTTTAAGTACTCATTTTGGGGTTGAAATATTTTACGAATAACCCAAACAAGCACTAGCTACGCTATACTTTTAATAATTTTACCACTATTCCCAATGATGCTATTATGTCCGCAACCTTTCCATACACAATCAATAATATTAGAACTCGCACCAAAAGAAAAAGCCGCTGGCTGGATCTTAAAATGCGCAGTCTGCCATATGTGACGTCTAATTCACCTATATTGGATTCCCATATGTCTGCTCCCCGAGAAAGAAATAACGCTTGTTGGCGCCAATCTATAGCGATAACTAACAAAGAGCTTCCGCTTTTAACACTTTACAGATTGAAAGCTGTCTGTGATTGCTATTTCCGTCGATTTATATTTTGTAGAACAAAACTAGAGAAAGTACAAAGATCATCAGTCCTTTGAAAAAAAAGGAAGAAAAAATAATATTTAAACAAAGTAGAAAAGAAGATGGATATATAATATATAAATAAATATCTCTTTTAATTTGCCTCGGATCGAAAAATTAGAATTCTATCCGCTGGTCAGATAGAACCTTTCGGCGGGCCGAATTTGGCCCGCGGACAGTAGTTTGCCCATCCCTGGGTTGGACTCATAACACTATGTAATAAACATTATATTTTTTAGCTTTTTTCATTGAATCTTGGTCTTTTATTTTATTTATTCTTGCTACAAATATATTTAAAGACCGAATTCTGCGTCGGCGGATTTTCTCTTATTACCATTGATATAACTTTACAGAAGCTCATTCTTTTTGGTAGCATAAACTCTTAACGACTCTTAAAGATCGAGCTCTTAACGACTGTATGAGGAATTATCTTCAGGTCCTAAAACAACAGACAAAGTCAGAAGAGTGTAAAAAACCCTTTATTCAATCACATAAATTTGGACATACGGCCCCACTTGGGCTTAGATAAAACAATACTTCTGGCTTAAGTAATGTTGAACTTTATGTAATTGAACTAGCCTAACGGCTTACGGGATAATTTAAACGCCTAAGAAGGCTCTGACTCGTAGAAACCAGCGGAAACAAGCGTAATGGTTAGAAGCACGCAATGCCACAGAATCAAATGGCTAGTAAGTCAAAGCAACAACGTGGCCTTCAGAAAGGCATAACACGGTCTAAAATCGCTGATATTACGCTTCGCTTAAGAGCACTTCTTTAGTTAATTTGAATAGACACGCGCTCTCTGAGCATTCTGGTAGGAAAGCTTGTATGAAATAAAAATGAAAGGAAAGTTGCTTTAACTAAAAGTTAACTATTAATCAGAATAAGTGAATCTTCAAAACTTTACAGACATTAAAAAAAGTAGATACCTTTTTTAGGTATTCGTTTGGAGTCTTCGTTTCATGTGAAAGTAATGATTGACGGTTTCTCCCTTTCTGATTATCAATGCTGCTTATTAGAACCTCGAAAGTTTAATACCATTCCTTTCATAATGTTTTGAATTCAGTTTATAACGTTAATAGTTCTCTTTGGAAAGTAGAAAAGCATGTCCTTCAATCCACAACTTTTTTCAACATTTTTAAAAGAAGAATAAATTAAAAAGTAGCAGGTGATATTTTTCGTTTCAAATAATAAGCTGTATTGCAAAACATTTATTGTCTCTTAATCATTTTTCGAATTCGTTCTAAAAATGTGTAAACATCTCCTCTGTATACTGATTAATAACCTATTATTTGAAATTTAGAAACGAATTCAAAACCTCACGTCTAGGGAATGGTAACAACAATCAGAACTGGGAATTAACAAGTTCACCTTAAATCAGTGAGTCTCAATCTATTTTGTCCCATGCACCGTTTTCACTATCGCTAGACGTTCAAGCTCCGCCTTCCTTTCCCAAACGCTAAAAATAATTATACATTTATTTAGATTTATTTTTTAAATTTGTTTTATAAGTTATTGAACAACAAAAAGTATAGAAAATATTGATAAATACCAACACTTAAATGAAAGTAGTTTTTATATTCATAAACTAAAACAACATACTTAACGGTTAAATAAAATTTTGACACATTCCGCCCTTGAAACTACGAAATTCCCTCCCCCAGAGGAGAAATTCCCCCATGGTTGAGAACTTTTGATCTAAATATTTAGTGCTGAGATAGCGCAACGTAATGCATTGCGAATCAAGCCATCGAAAGACACTAAAACAGAGAAAATTTCTAATGTCAGAAATAATGAAGTCTACAACAATATGCTTACCTCTCCCTTTGGTTTAATATAAGCAAGTCGAGACTTCAAAGCTTGAGCAGGTAGTTCCACGTCTTCTTGCCTATAAACAAAATTCAGAGCTTAGATTTTTTGGAAATCGAATTACAAGGCGGGCAGCATTTAACAGTACCCATTTTCAAAGTAAGATAAACGTCGTACACAGCAAAAAATACAACTGAATTATAATTCAGTTTAGGTGATGATGAATAGGGACACTTGGTCTTTACAGATCCGGCTAACAGGTATTTTTCATATTACAACACATAATTTAAAAGTATAAATTTTGAAACAACTATACTATTAAAATCTCCAAGTCTGTTTGTTTGTTTGTGGCATTATTTCCTCCGGAACGGCGGAGAGTTCAGTTTCGAGAGAGGCATGCCCAGATTCTAAAAATTCGTGGGAAGCCATTTCGATCATTCTCATCTTCATACGACTTAACCGAAATATTTATTTAAAACTTTGTTAACGCTAACTTTCGCCCTCATTTTTTTGAGTGGCAACAATCTCGCACGCTGGAGGTAAAAAAGCCGCTTTATTTGGAAAAGTGTTGCCACTGCTCGCTGTCAAACTGAAAAGTTTGTTAATAAAAAGTTTGTAAGTTTTACAAAATATGAAATAAAAAGAGTATTGCCTAACATTTAAAATATTACTTCGGATTCCAAAAATTCGTGTGAAGCCATTTTGACTATTCTCGTCGTATTACGACTTAAAACAGCCGAGATATTAGATACATTCCGATGACCTCAGAGATCACGTGACTTATGTATACCTTTTTTAAACAAACAATGCTGATGGCATCGGAGATCATGTGACTTATGTACAGCTAATGTAAACAAGCAAGACTTATGCACAGCTAATGTTCTCCTGCGGAATGTATCTCATTAATTAAAACTCTGACAACACTAATTTTCGCATTCATTTTTAGAGTGGCAACAGTCTTGCACGTTAGAGATAAAAATGCTTTATATTTTGAAAAGTGTTGCTTCTGCTCTCTTTCAAACCATAGGGTTTGTTGATAAAAAATTGTAAGTCATATTATTATTTTATAAGGTCATATTTTGATGATGAAGAGAGCAAGCGATTGCACGTGACGTCATTGTATGTCGAACATGGACCTTATAAGAGATAGACTAACCCAGTGGGCGGGGAGCGCGTCACCGACATGTCCACAAGAAAGAGTAGGGACGATCTGGTTTACTTTAACACTGAAACCTATGGCGTTTGTATCACATAACTGTTTTTAATTATTAAATGTGATACGTTGTATAGTGATGAGATTATGAAAGTCACAGTTTTTTTTTTCAAATAGGATTTAATATATTTCATTAAAGCACTTTTTACTACATTTTGCACATTTGTTTCACGCGTAATTCTTATACAAACATCTTTACTTTGGTAAAACGGTAAAAACTAAGCACAAAATTTATGAACTTAATTTTGCGTAAAAATAAAGTAAAATTAAGTAAGTTTGATAGTACGTGATGCTTTGAAATAAATAAGGTAAAATTAAACAAGATCTGATAATTTTTTTTAAAAAATTAATGAACATTTTCAGGAAGTGATTTTCAAAACTATAACATTACAAAACGATGATTTATTTGATTATATCATCATTAAATTATTAACATTAAAGTGGATTATTTATTTTAGTAATTTATAAAATTCGGAGCATAAAATTTTCTGAGTGTAATGAAGGAAAAAAAAAAAAAAGATAAAATAAAATCTAGAAGCACTCCGATTTTATATTACGCCCAAAAGGAACCTTTTTTTTAACGTTTTGTGCGTTACCTATATTTATCGAATATCATGTTCTTCGCCCGTAAACCGCATACATTTGAAAACAGCATATCTTTAGAACTTCCGCACTGGAGATAAAAATGTTATTTTCCGTACAGTGTTACCATTGCTCGCTTTGAACTCGTTGAGTTTGCTAATCAAAAATTGGTTATACAAAATATGAAATAGATTAAAACAAATTCGAAATTCGGTCGTCCAGATGTCCATGTTCGGGTGGAGGATTACATTATTCAAAATTTGATGGCTCTAGATACTACCATCGCTTTTGTCACAGTGAGAGAAACATACATGTATTCATGCGGATTCTTCATTATTTATTTTTTTAAAATATAATACAGGGCCATAATATTTAGTAACAACAATTTGCAAGGAGACACGGACATTTATAGTGAAACCAGCGCAAAATGCCGCTTCTAGCTAATAAATTAAATTAACAGTAAATAAAAAAAAATCTTATGCAGAATTAAAAATAAATTTAAAAAATAATCACTATAAAATACAAGCAAAATTAATTATTACGGTTAAATACAATTTTAATTTTAGAATTAAATGTATAAAATTTAAGGATTCAAAAGTGTTTATCACTATGATGTATTATGAAACATAAATGAAATAAAATTCCTTTATAGAAATTGTGGTATAATACTCATCTATAATTTTAAAAAAGCAGCACAATTTAGAATTTTAAACAAAACTTTCGAAAATTCGTTTTTAAATATTTTAGTATTTTTTACTTATTTACACCAATAAAAAGCATAAAAATTGGAAGAAAAATTGCTTGTTTGAAACTTTTTATTAGTTCAGATTTAAAATATTATTTTCTAAAAGAAGTAGTTACAAATTTCCTTACCCATACTTGCCAACCTATGACATTCAAAAATCAGGAGATTCTTTTTAAGAAATCAGGAGATTTTTCACAATGTTAAAAAAACTTTTTAAATGATAAAAATGTAGTTTTTAATAATGAATTAACTTTAAATAGTTACTAATTCTTAAATGCAAGCAACACAAAAATACCTTACACATAAAAAAAAAAATTAGTACTTGCATCGTTTAAGGGGGGGGGAACCATACTTTAATCAGTTTTCGTACAAATGTTATGAACAGTGGCAGATTTTGCTTTCATTTAAAAAGAAATTTCATAATTTTGTTCATAGCAATTGCTATGTAGGCCTGCTTTAGCTAATAAAAGTTTTATTGATGTGTGATCACTAACATTAGATCTAAATTTAGTCTTCATTTTCGCAACAGCACTGAAAATCCTCTCACATTCTGCATTACTATGGGGGAACTATCAAGATGGCCAACATAATTCTAGACAGTTCAATATATTTTAAAATTCCATCAGAACCTTTCAGTTTTTCAATTAAACTCCACTGGACTGGTGACAGGTGCACCTTTTAACCACCTAGCTGATTTTATAACTTCATCCAGTTTTTTAATCGTAAACTACAAAATTGCGACTGCAATATTATCAATGGCAACATGAATATCATCATCTTTCATGACTAAATGAAGTAACACAGGAAATCTGTTCAAAAAGTACTTTATATCAGAAAAAGATGCATTTGCTAGAGCAGAAAAATCAGCAACTTTAGCATGCAAAATCACTTCATCGTTGACTGGAAATTTATGTAGTATGTAATCACATACTCGACAGAAGTAACTTCTAACTTAAAGATAAAACTTATTTTTGTCTTCTGAAAGTTCTACTTTTGTAGTTGCAGCTCCTATTACCAAATCTTCATCTTTCTTCTGATTTTCTATTTCACTATAAATCACATCATATACAAAATTACAAGGCAAAACACAGACTGGTTTTACAAATTTTGATAAAATGTCTTTAAACAGATCATAAATCATTGATTGCAAAACATGAATTAATGGAATTCTGCTTTGTAGAACTGTGTTAAGAACATCGAATGATGGCAAAATGAATTGTAAAAAAAAAAAAAAAAAAAAAAAAAAAGCAAAATGCTTTGTTATGGTCCGAAGAAAAAACATAAATATTCGTTCTTCACAAGACGAACATACAGTAATCGGAAAATGTTTCGTGTGTTGAGCAATTTTTTTATTTTGAGAAACATTTGTATCAGCTTTACGCTTATATTTTGCGGTATTATTTTGAGAACAGCCAGTTGAATTGGTGAATGGTGGAGAAATTACTTTATTTTTCTCAAACCTATTTTTAACAATCGAAGCAGTAACTACATCTCCATTTACTTTAGGTATTTTATAACTTTAAATAGAGCCTTTTATTTTAAATCTCGAAGCATTTACTTCTTCTTTAAAAAATGCAAGAAGTGGGTTCCATTGATCGAGGATTCTAGATAAGCATTTCTTTAAAGACAGCCAGCATGTACACACGTTTCAAAATTTTTCTCATTTCAGTATTATGCAGCTGTTGGAACTGTTTCAATTTTTCCTTCCTTTTAGAAATCCTTTCAAGATAATAATAAATATCAACAATGTGTTTATCCACATTTATTGGTAAAGAAGCTACTCCTTTTTCAGCGGCTAAATTTAAGAGGTGACAGGTGCACCTTTTAATCTGCAAATCTGAATTTTCCTTTCTTTTAAGATGCCTGCAACACCAATCTTCAAGTCTACCATTACTGGTGCATTATCGGCATCAAGTGCTAAGCAATTATCCAGAGGGACTGCATTTTCCTTTAAAGTTTTCATAATTAGCTGTGCTATATTAAAGCCTGACGAATGTCCTTCTAAAGTGAGGACAGAAAGTAAACTGTACTCAATTTCTGAAGACTCTAGATTAAAAAAAGAAACAACAATTGGATACAGTTTTGAATCGGTATCACTACTTCCATCCGTAGAGAGGCAGAATGAAGCTGTTTTAATGCAATCAGTAACTGAAGATTTATTTTTCAAACCCATTTTTTTAACAATTGCACCTGTTTTGGTCCTTGCACTTGAGTATTTCTTAGCGATTTCACCATCGGGAAACATTTTTCTAAATAAAGCTGCAGCGTGATCCAATGCATTCAGTGGCAGGTTGTGCTCCAGTAAAAAAGCAGAGAACAGACATTGTACATTCATAACTTTTTAGTCCTTTGTTTCCGAAGAAAAATTTAATTTTTCGTTTTTTTCAAAACTATTTATGTTGTCCTTGTGTACGCACATGTTTGAGAACATCCGCCCTTCCCTCATACGAAATCGAAAAATCGCAATGACAGACGGTACACACCGCAAATTTATTACATTTCCTTGAGGAAGTAATGGAAGGAAAGTCAAATGTGTACGATTTTTGAAACGTACATGAGTATTTCACCTTTCTCGCAAACATAACAAAAGATGATAATTTCTAAAACTATTTCCCGAAGGCACGTGTACTCACACAACTCAGGACAAGATGAATGAAATAACTAAAGAACATCCAAATAAAGCTTGCTTTGTGCTCATTGGCTAATATATACCAGATGACACGCAGTGGAGCTCGATGCCCATTGGAGAACGACGTTTCTTGATACGTATATGCTTTCACTCACAAAGCAGTTCTCATCTGATTCACAAGGTTTTGTTTTAGATATAATCTAGAGAAAATTCAATTGCTTTCAGACGTCCAAAATCACTTTATTTATTTATTTTTTTTATAACGAAGTATTAAGCCAAGTTCCATAAAAATCGTGAGAAATTTTAAGAATAAGAAAAAGTCGGGAGAAATATATTGTAAATCGGGTTGGCGGGAGAGCTGTCGAAAATCGGGAGTCTCCCGCCTAAATCGGGAGAGTTGGCAACTCTGCTTACCGCATAGGAAATGCTAAAAAAATATCCGGCCCTGACAGTATGCAATAGCTTTATAATTATTTGGAACGCTAATTATGCTTGATAAATATGCTAAATTTTTAAAAATCAATCTCAGTTTCAAAAATAAAAATATGGAGAGATTCTAATTTGTGAAATGAGGCGCTATAACCAGCTTTTTCTTGACAATTATACATGCTGCAATAGGCAACCACTGTTAAATTTCTGCAAGTCGTCCCTACTCCTCCGGATGTGATCAAGGTGACAGCCGGGAACGCGTCAGACAAGGGAGAAAACCCATTTGGGTTGGTCAATTTCTTATAAGGTCCATGATGTCGAAAATGTTTCGTTAATCTCAGCATTATAAATAGCTGCTGTTGGTAACTTTTTTGTTTCAGGTTAGTATAGTTGACACGATATGTTACTGCCACGTTAATTCTTTTATTGATATTGAGAAATTTCTATATTACATTAAATTTAAATCATGACGTCATATGTATTAACCTGAAATGTCAAAAATTATTGTTTCCCAGTTTAGCAATAAAAAAAATATTTACGAATTGGTTGTGGCTTGGAAAGCATAAACTGTTTTTATTCATATTGAAATGTTTTTAAACATTTAATTTTCAGGGGTACATAACTTACAAATTTTACTTTGGCTGCAGCCCGCTAGTATTAGCTTTAAAAAAAAAACATAAATAAAAAAATCTAAAAATAAAATTGCAGTTGCATTAAAAAAATGTTCATCGAGTCCACAGTTCATGTAGTCCATGAAGTCCCTCAAATATTCTTAAAATTCATCATAAAAATAATAGTAATGTCTTCATTAAATCTATACTCCTTATGCTCATAAGGTTATATGCTGATAAAATAAAGTTAGTGACGTGAGCTTATGAATAAAATATTGAAATTAAAGAAGTAAATATGCTACTATTATATTCATATTTTAAGCCGAGGTGGCAAATATTTTTCCCAGTGCAAAAAATGCATTCATAATTTTACAAATTTTAAGAACAAAATAGTTTGTTTACTAAAGAATTTTTTTAAACAATGATATTAGTTACAGGAAATTTAATATGGAATTGTTTTCTTGAAAGGACATTCCATCTATCATCGTTTTCTTATAAATCCATTTATAGAAAAACTTTGTGAAGGGAACATATCCTGTTATGTATCTTGATAAGTCTGGAATCGAAATTTTGCGATTTAGATCAACTGTTGGCGGATAGTTGAAACTGATTCGCAGTGAAATAAGTCCTGTCTTAAATTTAAAAAGCATGTCTCGCTTCTTCAATTTAAGACAGGACTTATTCAATACAACATCTTGCAAATGTTCTGCATGTCAATCAAGGCATTGTTTCTATCACCAGACGCTTATCATGATACCAAGTAGATAACGTCCGTATCTCTTTTTTGAGACAAAAGGATGTTATATGTAGCATATTTAAAGAAATAATACAGCCAATTAAAAAAATGAGTTATGCCTTGCATGTAAAATAGCAAAACAATATCTTATATGGTTAAAAATTCAACTTACCGTAAGTACCTCAGATCATTTACAGGAATTACGGATTTACTGCCATAATCAACATAGTAGACCTGTAATTAAAAGTGCGCTTTAATATTTAATTAACAAAGTATAATATTTGCCAAATTATTAAAACTAAAAATCAAAAGTTTTGATAAAACATTTTTAAAAAGGAATATTGTAGAGAAAACTGGCACATACATAAATGTTTGGAAGCAGTTAAACACGGAAAATATTATCATAAAAAATTGGAGAACTTGAAAAAACAAACTACATTTAAGTTAAAGACAATAGCTTTTTTTTATTTGCTAAACCGTTAATTGAAAAATGATGATATCAGATAGAGGCCTTTAAAAAAATTGTGTGCTGCCCGCGAAGACGTTTCAACTATATATTTGTTAAAAATTCGACTTTGCAGAGATTTCAAGTTTTAATTATTAGAAGTCTTTATTATTTTTATTCTATATATTTAATTTTTATTTGCTTTTTTTTGGGGAGGGTTAGAATTTCATCCATTTTATTTTCCTTTGCATTTATTATTTATAACTTATTCTGTGCAGATTTTTAGTTAAGTTATCAGACGTGGCAAGTATTCTCACACTTAAAAAACTTTCCCCAAGTAATTTCACCTCCTTTTATTAAAGTCAGGTTCAATGTAGCCTTATCTACTGCTAATGTGTTCCGTTTTCCGAAATCCGGGTCTTTTGTTCGCCCTTCCTGGGCTCAGGCGAACGCAGTTCGTTGTTGTTGGGCACCCGCGGGGAAACTAACTCAGTGTAGCAACATTTTGACGATTTTCGAATTCATGTGCGTTTCTAATAAAATACCCCAAGTACTCTTAGGATAAGCAAGATTCTTGGCGTTAGGCAAATCGGGTACGAAGTCCGGCGTGTGAGCAGCTTAACAGCTTCAGATGAAGACTTGCGAGGACTGACGGAAACAAATTTGCTATGTCGTACTGACAGTCAGAGATGGGCGAGTAAAAAACGAATGTCAATACTACAAAATACAGTTCCCAATCTCAAGGTACAAACAGCAGATATGACACATAAAAGGATACAACAATTATCATTCAGCAAATAAACATATCCAAGGATTTAAGTACAAGTGCGATAATTGTCTAGTAGAGTAGTCCAAAATATGTTATACAAATACACATTTACAAAATAACAAGTAGCAGATATATTACATGAAAGGTTTGCGTACATACTGGTCCAGAAAACAACAGTTGAGGAACACTAGAGATGAACATAACTTCCTAATGAACCATCGCCAGCCCACTGCCTCTCACAGTACGATATTTTGCAGAGTCTGCACTTTTTCATTGACGTCTTGCAGGCATATCCGCAGGCAGGACAAGCGTAGGTGATTATGAGACGAAGCATGGTCTTGAAAATGAGTATCTTCTTGTCAGAGAGAAAGCTGTTCGAGCATTTAAAGGGATAAGTGTAAGTTTATGATGGACTCGGAACTTGGCAAAGAGCTGTGTAATGCGAGGGAAGTGACAATGGTTAAGGATAATACCTAAGTCACGGGACTGCTTAGTCCAAGGGATGGAAACGTTGATCATATGAATTTGACTAAGATCAATAATTCTTTTCCTAGTAATGAGAACTGCTTCAGACTTCTAAACATTTATTTTTATTTTCGAGGCAATCAGCCATGAATCCGGTGCAAGGACATGATTTTGTGGTTCTTGTATGGCTGAGCCGAAAGATGCACTTTGTGTAAGAATTGTCGTATCATCTGCGTACATCGCAAGAGTGGTATGTGGTGTATATAGGATGTCATTCGCGTAGATAATACTTCTTGGGAACTGCTGTCGTGTGAGGTGCCATTGGGCCTTTAAATGGTAACTGAGGCGTCTCAATGTTACAATGTACTCTTATTGGAATGTCTTTTTTTTTTTTTTTTTTTTTTTCCCCTAAGAAGTAATATTGTGATAGTCACCAGTAGTTTATCCACGACTACTTTCCTTTTTTAAATACTCACTGTAACCGCAACTTCGGAAATTAAATTATACGTATAATTTTCCCTTTTCGATTTTCGGACGATAAAATTGGCTAAGTAGGGCGAAATGCGTGAGGCATTTTTTAGATAAATTTTAGCAAATCTCCTTTTCTTATTTATGATATTAAAATTAAGAGAGCGTCCTAACAATATAAGATGCTTCAGAATCTAAGGGTTAGATTACAAAACATTCAAATTACAATAAATGACTTACCTCCACCATTTCCATTGAAGGTATAGACACAATTTTTACTCTGTACCAAAAATTATCTGTAAATAAAGCAGCACATATTGCTCCCACCTTTATGTGAGCATTTCTCATTTTATAATTGTAGCTCCAGGGTCCGCGACAGAATTTGCTGCAATACATTTTGAAGTATATATTACATTTGCATATAAAACAGGATCACTGAAAAAGAAAATTACAAGCTTTCTTCTCTTGAATACATTCGACTCTCGTTATAATGACCATTCATTCTAGCAGCAACTGTTTGCGGCGGTGTTGCTTGGTGTTGTCTTTTATTTTTGCATGCATATATAAATAGGTAACGCAATGGTATTGGTGGCGTTTTCAAATGCGGTCAAGAAGGGGACATTGACATTAATTCCGAAGGGGAAAATAAACGGATGCGTTAGGGATCATAAGAGAAGATATGTTGTAAACTTATATCTAACTTAATTTTGTAAGTATTTAGAATAAAAATCGTGTTATCGAAGTATGTATGCATAAAGTGTTATAAGGTGAATTACGCATATCCATTAAAGCACTAGAATGAAACTGTGTTGGTCTGATATACGAGGACAATTTTCTGATTGTATTAGACAGATTATAAGAGGGTTACCTACATAATAACTAATTGAAATTAGTTAAAGATAAAAAGTTACACATCTCTGCATTATTAATGTATTTTTTGCACAAGAAAGCTTCTAAATTATTTACACAAACTTGCTTTCGGAATACCAAATGTAACAAAGTTATATATTATTCACACCCTAGTAAATTATAAAGTAGTATCACTGAAAGATATTAAATAAAAGAAAAAATTGCAACTTGAAATATGATGATTTATTTTTAACCCTTTCTTCTATAATAGTAATAAAAATTAATTTTTGGTTCGAAAATAATTTAAAAAAGTCTGATGTGGACGCCATATGATTATCTTGTACGGCCTATTAAATTGTACAATTTTTGCTGCACTTCATTCAGACTTATTACCTAGAATTATTCTAGTTTAATTAATCGACCCCTCGAGGCAAGTTCAAAATGTCATCAAAAACTCCAAATTTTGAAATTTTTGTCGTACGAAGTCAAACTTCTCATAATTTTATTTTTTCATAACGAGTATAAAATTTTCCCAAATTTAAACACAGGAATCGTGAAATTGCATTAAAAGTTAAATTTCGTTATTTGCCCAAAGTTAATATTTTTTTTATCTGACATTGCTAAACCATGAGTGTTTTCGTCATTTAAAATATTTCAGTAACTAGAAGCATATAACTACGACTAATGATCGCGAACATAAAGGCCGGCTCAGGATTCCTAAGCGAGTAAGAGGGCTCGCTATATATGTGTAATAAATTCAAGAGCAGGAATTTGGATGGCGTAGATAGGAAATTGGGGGCGATGCAGATTAAATCTTCAGTTTTATTTTCAGCAAGATGTTGCGGCTACACACAAATCGGCACATTAAATGGTCCTGTTGCAAAAGGCTTACATTTTTGCTAACTTTGTAGCTAGAAAGCAGCAACAGACAGACAGCAGTGTAGCTAGGCCAAAGCGTGGAAAGCAAATGCCGTAATGTTCAGGATGAAATCTCAAGTCAAACTGAGTTAGTTTTGGTTTTCAAAGCATTTTGATTCGACAGTTAATATTGCTGTAAAATTACTATTGGCTGGTTGAGTTTTAGTTCCATTTACATCATCATAATTACATAAAAATCATATGACATAGAATAGTCTCGAAATGACGCAGAGCAGGGAGGGGTTATTATTTTTAGAATAGAGAAGAGAAGTTTACGTTGCTAATTTAATCTTTTACATATCCTTTATTTTTCTTACATATATATATATATATATGGAAATATATAAATAAGCTAAAAATGCACCTCCTTTTTATTGCAGTCGGCAGTATCGAAAGTATATATATATATACTTCCGATACTGCCGATTACAATAAAAAAGAAGGTACATAACTAGATATTACAAATCACTTCCATGTACCAAATTTCAACATTCTAAGGCTAACTGTTTTTGAATAATGCAAGATATATACATGCGTATATATGTACGTACGTCAAGCAAAAAAATTAATTTTGAATCTGTTTAAATCCATTTTAAAATCCGTTTAGAAAAAAAGTCTTTTATCCTGCCTTTACGTATAAACGTTAAGCAAAAAATAATCAAAATGAATTCGTGAACGATCAAAATGAATATTCCCGTTGAAATCTCATACCCAAAATTTTTTTACGATTACAATACTTGCAGTATTTCGTAGAAGGAAGCAAAAATCTGAGATGTTGAAATTAAAATCTTGGCTTATTTTTGTGGCACGGAAATCAGTCTTCGTTATTTTCGTTTTTAGAATGATTATAAAATTCTGTTAAGTAAAGTTTTAAGAACTAGTAGACTGAAAAAAAAAAGAGATTAGCAAATACATTTTATAAAACAGATTTTTAAATTTAAAAACAACATAATCACCCTAGTAAATTATAAAGTAGTATCACTGAAAGATATTAAATAAAAGAAAAAATTGCAACTTGAAATATGATGATTTATTTTTAACCCTTTCTTCTATAATAGTAATAAAAATTAATTTTTGGTTCGAAAATAATTTAAAAAAGTCTGATGTGGACGCCATATGATTATCTTGTACGGCCTATTAAATTGTACAATTTTTGCTGCACTTCATTCAGACTTATTACCTAGAATTATTCTAGTTTAATTAATCGACCCCTCGAGGCAAGTTCAAAATGTCATCAAAAACTCCAAATTTTGAAATTTTTGTCGTACGAAGTCAAACTTCTCATAATTTTATTTTTTCATAACGAGTATAAAATTTTCCCAAATTTAAACACAGGAATCGTGAAATTGCATTAAAAGTTAAATTTCGTTATTTGCCCAAAGTTAATATTTTTTTTATCTGACATTGCTAAACCATGAGTGTTTTCGTCATTTAAAATATTTCAGTAACTAGAAGCATATAACTACGACTAATGATCGCGAACATAAAGGCCGGCTCAGGATTCCTAAGCGAGTAAGAGGGCTCGCTATATATGTGTAATAAATTCAAGAGCAGGAATTTGGATGGCTAAATATTTACGATGCTTGAAAAATATCTGTAATATACAGTAAACTCTCGCTACAACGATACCCGATACAACAATAACTCCCTCTACTACAGTAATGTTTTGTGGTCCCGGTGATTTTGCATATAAACTAATGTTAATCTCCCCTCAATATTGCTATATTCTCTAGAACAATAAACCTCTGTAAAACGATTTTTTCAATCTAAATTTCAGTATTATTTTCTCCCTTTATAATAATATTTTGATTTTCAAATGCTTTTTTTTTTTTTTTTTCCCTTCCCGTTTTTTTTTGTTATTTTTTTTTTTTTTTTTTTTTTTTGTTATTTTTTCCGTCTATTAAGACGCATTATGGATATTCAACTTATCCCTGAATAAATAGCTATTGTTCAGATTTCAAAACAGATGAAGACCACCCTTTTGGGAATCGGAGTGGGTGAGGGGGGTGAAGTGTAAATGTATGTCTAGTCTCTCATTTCCCAGTAAGCTTTGGAATTCTGATAAGGTTTAAGGACATCTAGACCTGTCTGGTCACCTTGTCACAGAACAAGTGCCCTTTGTTAGAGGAACAGGGAGAGATGGAGGCGGGGTGTTGTTAAGTGACGTACTGAAAAGTGAGTTCAAAGGTTGTTTTATAGTCTTTAACAATGTTGAGTTCTACGCGAAACATTTGGTTTAAACTTTTCTTTCTTTCACGCGATATTGTTCCCTAAGATGGCAGGGCGAAAGCAACTATCTTTTCGAGATAAACTGAACGTTATGAATGATATTGATAAGGGAATGAAGCAGATTAATGCGGCTAAGAAACATGGATTATCGCAATCTACAGTTGCAACGTTCCTAAAGAAGAGAAAGCAAATCGAAGATGCTGTAACTTCAAATGAAATTAACCCAGAGCGAAAACGACTGAAAGTTGCCACAAATGAAAACATTGATGCTGCTGTTTTAAAATGGTTTCAAGATATGAGAGCAACAAATGTCCCAATAAATGGACCTTTATTATGTGCAAAAGCACGGAAATTTGCAGCAATGCTATTGAACGAAACTTTCAAAGCTAGCAATGGTTGGTTAATGCGTTTTCGAGATCGTCATTGAATAACTTTCCAAGAAGTTCACGGAGAGAAAAAGTCAGCCCCAATAAACGACGCAAATGAATGGCGGCAAAACAAGATGAAAGAAATCTTAGAAAAGTATACTCCAGAAGACATTTATAATGCAGATGAAGCTGGGCTGTTTTTCCAACTCCTACCCGATCGAACATTGGCATTCAAGGGTGAAAAGTGTTATGGAGGGAAGAAATCAAAGCAGAGACTGACTGTTCTTTTGTGTACAAATAGCACAGGAACGCATAGAATACAACCTCTCGTCATTGGTAAATCTTTGAAGCCAAGGTGCTTTAAGAACGTGAAAAGTCTTCCCGTGGAGTATAAAGCAAATAAGAAGGCTTGGATGATGTCTAAATTTTTTTCCGAATGGTTACAGAAGTTAGACAATGAAATGAAGAAGAGAAAGAAAAAAATCGTTTTGTTGATAGATAACTGCGGTGCTCACACGTCATTTCCAAAGCTACAAAATATCGAAATCGCTTTTTTGCCTGCCAATTGCACTTCAATTTTACAGCCTCTTGATATGGGCATAATTAAGTGCTTCAAAGGATATTACAGAAAACGGTTGGTGGACTCCATACTTGTAAACTTTGAAAATAAAGTAGAAGACCCTTTCAAAGCTGTAAATGTCAAGGAAGCGTGTGACAATATTACTGGAAGTTGATGGGAAGTAACAGAAAAAACCATTCGGAATTGCTGGAAAAAGGCCGGTCTTTGTGTTATGGAAGATAAGAAATCTGATAATGATGAAAATTCCATAGACAATGATCTCTCAGATGATCAAGAATGTGTTTTGCACATCAAAAAATCCTTATCCCAACTTGAGGAAACAAGCGGTAAAAAGTTTGGAATTAGTATAGAAGACTATTTAACAGCAGATGATGATCTTATGGTTTTCGCAGGAGTTACTGATGAAGATATTCTCTCTGAAATTACTGATGAGATAGGAAACAATGATGATGATGATGATGATGATACAGGTCCATCGCAGTCCTTATTGTCATCCCAGGAAGCTCTTCAATCTGTGAATTCTCTACGGACATTTTTTTCAAGCCTTCCGTCGACAAATGAAGAACATTTTCGTGCACTAGACTCAATGCATACAGTATTGGTGAACTTAACAGTTAAAAAAATCAATAAACAAACAAAAATATTGAATTATTTTCAATAAAAAGTGTTTTCAGGTATGTGAATATTTCTGTGCTTATTTTCTGAATTTATCTTATTTATTTATTTTTTTAGTATTTAAACCACTATTACTAGTATTTTACAAATTAATTTCTTCTAAATATAGACTTAAAAGTAGTATGTTATGCACCTTAAACTAATAATAATAAAAAAAAATCTCTTATTAAATGCTCAAAATATGTGGGCCCTCGATATAACATTATGCCTCTCTACAATATATTTATTTGGTTCCTAAAATATTGTTGTAACGAGGTTTCACTGTATAATACCTTATATGTAAGATACACATGTAAGATAAACCAGCATTAAGACACAATAACACGCCGAATAAATACTAATTCAGAAGTCAAACAACAAAAATTTTTCATTTGTTCATTTGCGGTTTTGCAGCTGAAGATGATGGTTCGGTAAAACCATCGAAACTAGTCCTGTGAAAATTTTGTAGGTATAACGCTGATTTTTGTTGTTTGACTTCTGAATGAATAAACCAGCATGTTTGACAGCGCTTCCTAGCAAAGAAAAACAGCTTGTGCATGAAATAAACCTCATATGGTATATGATTTAGGTACATTGAAAGTGCTCGCCAAGATAAACTGCCTAAAGTAATATTCTTTAAATTTAAAAAAGTAGGTATGTTTTTGTTTAATATAAAAAATTTAAAAAGATTAGTAATAAATTAGTTTTCTAATGAAGTGAAGTCTGGCAAACATGACTCCCGATTACTTGATATTTTGTATAACTTGACGATCACTTTTTATTTCCTTGAACTAAATAAAGGAATTATTGTAATCGCTAAACATTTCGGTTCTCAGATTTCAAAGGAAATATCCATTTTGACCCTTTCCGAATACATTCTTATTCTTCTTTTGCCTGATGTAAGTACGGACAGAATAAAGGACTCTTAATTTCGAAATGGATTGTAAAAATGGATTTTTTCGTGATGACTGTACGTACCTGCGTGAGTACGTATAACTCAAAAATGATTATCGTCGAACGTTGAAATTTAGTACATGAGGCTGCTACAAAACTAGTTGTGCAAATTTCTTTTCTGTTGCAATTGGTAGTATTAAAACTCTCTCTCTTTCTCTTTCTCTATATAAATATATATATAGCACACACCTTTTACTCGCTTAAAAGTCCTTACCCGGTCTTTATTTCCGCAATCGTTGGTCGTATGCTTCCAGTTACAGAACTGTTTTAAATGACGAAAATATTCGTTTCAATAATGTCAAATTAAAAAAAAAGAAAAGAAAAGAAGAAGATCATTTAGGACAAATAACGAAATGTATCTTTTAATGCGGCCTGCCGGTTCGCGTAATGGCAAACCGCATATTGAGTTGATCAATGTTAACGAATTCCGCTTAGTGCGCATGCTCAGAGACGTAATTGGCCTGGAAGGAAATAAATACTGGAGACATAAGCATAAGCAACCTTGTGTAAGTCTGTTCATCATGTAGATCTTATCGACTGTTTACAATACTATGGAAATTTGTTTCTGTTTATTGCATTTGCTTCTGTTTCATTTCAGTTTGGTTTATTTTGTGCATAAACATTACATTTAATATCAGTTAGTTAAAAATTTCTTTAACTTTATTTCAGTGATTTAAACTGGATTTATTCCTTAATTTGTTAAAATATATGCGAATGAAACGTATGGCAAATACTCGATCGCTTTTATTCCTCAGAAGTATAATCAATAAATATTCAGCTAATATATTTTGCAATGTTTCCTGTTTTGTAATCCTTCTTAAACGAAAATTTGCTCATTTACAATCGGTATTTACGCTCTAAGTAATGAAACAACTTACAAACTAACAAGTTTTAAAAACCCAAACTGCTTACGCCCAGATAACAGGAAATCAACAATATATCGTATTTATCCTCTTTTAAAAATTGCGCCAAATTCCCCTCTGGACATGCACAGAGTGCGAAATTCGTTTAACCTTTTCTGGCACGCTACCTTTTAAAGTCGGGGTTTTGAATTAAAAAAAAAAAAAAAAAAAAAAAAAAAAAAAAAAAAAAAAGTAGGCAGTCTAATTAGGCCTAGAGGAGTACACAAGTAAAATTTTGTGAAGATAGCACTTATCGTTTTAATTCTGTGGGTGTGCCCAAAGTGGGCACACTGATTGAATAGAGCTTCGAAAAGAGTGCTGAAACGAGCATTGTTGTCAATGAACTGACCGATGAATGGATCTCGTGGCAAGATTTGCCTGTGCAGCTGTTACAATAAAAAAAAAAAACTAACGGTGTGTTTGAACATGTCCGACAATCAATGGTTCGTCGATTCAGGCATGTTTGGCGTCTGATGATGCAAACATCGAACATCTGTTGTAACCTTTAAGCTGTCGTGCACCATTTGTATTCATGTCCAATAAATGTTTCAAATTAATCAGTCTCTTGTTTCCTTTCCCATCTTCTGCCTCTGCTACCACTTATCCCTGACATTTCCGGGGATGGGTTCCTATTCAATTCTCAATCCTTATGATGTGCCCTACCTTCCCCCATAAGTTTGTCCCAAATTTTACGGAACACTCTGTATATATTTCGATATATATATATAAATCTTACCTTCGAGTCAATATGATTTAATTAGTGCTACAATAGATAATAAAAATCACGTTAACTATTTAAACTTACTGTAATTTATCCTGAACAATTTCCACGGCATCAGTTGTATCTCGTCCTACTATTTGAATGTAAAAATCTTCGGGGCTATATACCTGCGAGAGATATACTGCAAAATACTTTGAATAATCTATGTTAGATGGAAGTTCTTGTAACGAGAATTCTGAATCTGGAGGAACAATATCATGCGGAAGAGTCTGTAAAAGACAGTTTGAAAATATAAGACAAGATAGTAAAGAACAGTTTTTCTGTGAAAATAAAATAAAATCGTAAATATTGGCTTCAGTTAGGTTTTTATGTACTGAAAAGGTTTATATTGATCAACCCTTTCGCTTCCAGTGGTGTAACACTGAAATCTAATCATGCGATTATCAAATGAATTGCTTGCTATTTTGTGGCTTTCAGAGATAAATATCGCAGCGATCGCAGAATAGATTTTTTCCTGACTCGAAATTTCTCCTAAGAGTAAGTGGTATGAGAAAAAGCCTAAGACATTAAGAAAAGGCATTAAGGAAAGTTGAAGTCTTAGAATTTCATCTACGTCACGTAATCACAGCTACTGTAGCTGTGATTCCAGTTCAAAACATCTGCAGTCAGTGCAGGAGTAGTCGCGTTGCCACTGGTTGCTCACGAACCTCAGTGTAGTGATTGGTCAGGGAAAGTTGTCTTGCATTCTGATGGGAATATATCGCAGAGAATTTGCTAAACATTTCTACTGGGAGACACACAAAGTCTGCGCATGCATAAATAGGTAACAAAGGAAGCAATCTTTTGGCAGCAGCATTGCACAATAAATCTAGTGCAGCTATCCTTATGCTGAAATGTGGCTAAACCTTATGCTAAGATGTGGCCTTTGACCGCGTCTGAAATAAAGGACTTATTTACTACCTTGTACAGATGGATCTTGCGCGGATACTGGTTCCAATCATTGCATCATTTCTTCACAACAGGTCTTTCTCAGTCTTAAGGCGATTACATCTCTTTCCCACACACAGTGTATGCTGGTGTTCTCCAAGGAGAAAGCCAAATTACTCTCTTAAAAGGATTCAGGACTAGATTCCGGAGACTGAAAAATGGTTCCAAAAATGAATGATTTAAATCAACGTCGAAAAATCCCAAATCTTAGTTATTAGAAAGTATAAAGTTCAAAATGAACTAAATTGCAAAAAGACTCTCTTTCGAAAGCATATTCTGCTTGTAGATTTGGATAAATGCTTAGGAGTTTGGTTCAACAAGTCTTTCACCTGATCTTCAATGTACGTGGAAAGTCATATGGTATCACTTGCAAACTTTTCCCATTACACTCAAGTGACTGAGGACTCAATCTTGCCCATAAGTTACGTCTTTATAAGACGCCCGATATTTACTCAACGCGTCACCAGTCTGTGAAAGGGCGAAAGAAAATGAACTGAAGAAATTGCAAGTCCTGCGAAACAAGTTGTTACGGATTATCACTGGTGCCCTTACTTTATAGGAAATGGAATATTTGCACCATAATTTGAAAGCTGACATGATGAAGGAAATTATGATATTAAGTCATGATAATTAAATTATGGTATCTTAGTCGACAATATTTTTCATTCGTACATATGCTGTACATCTTCTGCGGCAAGAAGGATTTGTCACTTGACATGCAGTTTCACTCCTCAACTACCATAACCCAATTGCCTATTATGTTGCATGATGTGAATTCTTAAAATATTGTATATTTTCCTTTCCTGCTGCCTGGATTGGACACCGTCATCTGGAAGCTGGCGCTACTCTCACAGTTGGGAATACTTATCTTCCCCGCCGCCTACATGGATTTTCTCTTAGTGCTATAGATGGCACCAGACGCGAGACGACTCTAGCTGCTATAGAATCAAAGCGGCTCTTCTCTTCTTTTCACCATCCAATACCTCCTACGAGGGGCACATTTCATGTACCATCACTCTAAGACTCTATAATGAACTTTGTATTTGCTCTAGGAAGTACTGCTTAAGTAGTAGTTCACCGGAATAACACTTCAGTATCGCATCTTTTGACACGTAGCGGAAATTTAATGATAAAATACAAAGTTTTATCAGTATGGGCATTTTCTTGGTTTGATACCACTTGTAGAATGCTATAGCCTCGCTTTTTGCGTATATTGTGCAATCAAATTTCAATATCTTTTGTGAAATGTCTGGTAAACTATTTTCTCAACGTAGGTGGCTTCGTGTATTTTGATATTTTGTTATACTTTGTTGAGATGACAGTTACAACATTTTGTTATCTACGAGGAGTGAAGACCATTTCTTACGACTGAAAGATTTTCGAATTTCTGTAGCGTGAGGTTTGATAGCACTGTGAAAAACGTGAAAAACGTTGGCAAAAAAGGCGAAGGTATCGATACACGTGACAGAAAATACAAATATTTCGTTCCATCTCAGATTCGCCAACAAGAAGGAGCACATGTCTCAACATATGGGAGATCTTTGCAATGGGGTTTGTGCAGTACAAAAACTAAACCTTTTCGCACAAAATGGCAAGGCAAAGTTTGCAATGCTGAACACTGCCTGAACGATAAAAAGAAAAGTTTCTATAGTAGGGGTTCAAATTTTGTACCACATAAATAGGAAACATGTAAGGTAGCTCTTCCCCGCCTTCCTAGCGTGCCTTCGTGGTGTAGTGGTTCTGCATGCTGGGCCGGTATTGCAGAGGTCCGTGGTTCGATTCCCGGCAAAGGTGGTTGCTCATTTTTCATCTTTCCTGCTTCCAAATTACCTAATGTGTCTACAACTGACTACAGTTTTTTTTTTTTTTTTTTCCGGGAGGGAAGAAATACAAAGGGTTAAACTTAATTCTAACCTAGTAATCTTTTATTAGAAGAATCCAAGTTAACTCATGAATTATACAGAAGATTTTATAAACTACAGAAAGTTTTTATAGAGGTTGATAGATATATAGGCTTTTTATAAAGGCTCTATATGAATTTCTATAAAGCTCTATAGGAATTTCTAGTCGAATTTTCTAGCTGTCATCTTTTGAGGAAAGATGTCTAAACTAGAATTGTTCGGCGTAACTCATTCCGAAATTATGATTTTTCACCTAGGATTTCTGTAGACTATTTCAGGTGTCTTCACGCAGGCAAGAACGTTAGAAATTGAAACATTTACTTTTATGGTATAAGGAAGGTTTCAGCATTTCGGAAAGCCATGGTGTAACTAGAGAGGAGGCGAACCTAATCAGGCAGCAAATTTTTGGGGGTAATATTTTTCGCGTGAAACATTATTTTATAGGGGATATTCGCTTCGATCATCGAGGAAAATGAAGGCTAATGAGATTCTGAATTACCGTACGGAATTAAATTGAGAAAAAAAAAGAATAGATTTTACTCTAGACAAAATATTTAAAGAAGTCACCACTAAATTTCAATAGCGGCATACTCTTACTATATTTTATTTCATCAAAAATTTTGAATGAAAATTACTAATGTCGACTAAATTATGATCACGGTGACTTTAATAAGGAAGAATTCCTATTTAAGAGAAGTCCTCCACGAAGGTATCTCTTCCCTTAGACAGACATCGACTGCTTTGCCACCAAATCAAACCTATTTAAGAAAGAAGTGTTCAGAGTTTTATTTAATCCGTTATTGCTAGGGAAAACGAAACAGGAACGTGGAAGGGCATCCTTTTAATCTTTCACAATTTATTCTAAAATACAATCTCCATAATAACGTGTGAAATAATTGTAGTACTACTGCGAACTTTCCTCAGAACTGCTATAACTGTTGTTAGTTGTGAGAAGAGCTTTCATTTAGGAATATTTATGAGTTACAAATGTTTATTCTGCATTTAAGAAATCTTTTTTGTTGAGGCTACGTAGCAGCAGCTCAAACAATAACGTAAACCTCTATAAAGTCATCGATGGTTTTATTAACAAAATAACAAAACTTTAAGTTTTTTAAAATATATGATGGCAAAAGCACTAAAGCACTAGTTAGTCACTGTTAGAACCAGAGTTCAAGCTCGAGTAAGCGCATTGTTTGATCTTCCTAGGATACTTCGCTCTAAGTTAACCTTTCTCTTCACACCCTGTCTGTCTTTCACGAACTTCATTTGGAAAACCAATAGGAGACCTCTTACTGAAGTTTATATAGAAGCTAAAAGAACTCTTTCTCTTTCAACAGAGCTCTGTATAAATTTAGATAGAGCTCTATCAGCCTCTACAAAAATTTTTTGTAGGTGATAATTCATGAGTTAAGTTTGGATTGTTCTAATCTGATATCAGTTGAACGGTTCTGCCATGTCTACAGCAGCAGTTCTCAATGAAGTCGGTTATTGAACCCCTCTAGAAATCGATGAAATTTTAAAAGGAGGTCATTGAACATCAAGGGATGAACTGTGGGTCCACTGCCGAATATGCACCGGCCGTTGTTCGGCAGAATCAAGATCCCATTGACTATAAAAATATTATTAATACAGTTGTAATTAATTGTTTAATGAATGAGCCGTATCATGCAATAAGGAAGAAATAATACAAAATATGTATAAGGGAGAAAATACACTAAAATTATTTATTTACACTGCGCAAGGGAAAAAAAAGTTCTATATCTTGCGTTTTACTGGGCCAATTGACGAAATTCAACTAGCGTTTTTCATGTCTCGAAAGCGCGACTTAGAATATGTATTAGATTTGTATATAACATTGTTCTAATATAGGTATTTAGACACATTATTATTATTTCAAGGAGCAGCCGAAGAATTTTCAACAGAGACACGTTTCTGAATTATATCTGGATGATTGGGAATTATTGAAATAATAATTAAAAGAAAGTTGCAAAATAAAAATTATTCTTTAAAATGTTTTGGAAGTGCAATAAAATAAATTTTTAAATTTTTACAAATTTTAATTAATTATCAAGATATGTGCTTCGAAGTGACTCTAAAATAAAAATAAAAATCATAAAAAGAATTTTCGAAACAAGAACGCGTGAGATAAGGAGCAATCAAAGAATTTTCAATCCATACTGGGCGATTTTAATTCATTATCTTCAATTGGAAATTTCTGAACTTTAATTTTAAAAATAAATATAAATAAGTATTTCAATAAAAATTTAGATGTACTTACCTCCTCTCCAAAAATTTCAGGTGCAGCATCGGTAACAAAATAAACATAGGAAGATTTGCAAACTAAAATGTAATTAAGGAAAATTTTTAAGAACATTTAAAACAGCATTTAAAAAAAAAAAAAAAAAAAATATTTCACAATTACAGAAGATATTTACACAATTTTAGAACAATTTCGATAATAGAAAGAAAGCAAATGTTTTAGGATAATAATTTTTGTCAACAAACTTATTATTTGAAATGAGAAATATCGTCTGCAACTTTTAAATTTGTTGTCCTTTCAAAATACCGCATGTAAACAAGCTGTGGAATAAAAAGTATGTATTTTTGCACTTTTTGAAGAGAAATATTCCCATTCCATATTTCGAAAACGTTGTGAAATGCATAGTATTTAAATTTTTAAGTGAAAAATAAGAAAAATTATGAAAAGGGAAAAAAATCGTCAATCGTTGCGTCTACATAGAAAGAAAGAAGAGACCAAAGGAATACCAGAAAACATTTCGAACCGTTTTTAACGTCTCTAAAGTTAAATCATTGGTAATGAGAGAAAAATCAGTTGCAAAGTCTTTAAATATATTAAATATAGCTGTAGCAACAATAAACAAAATAAGATTTACAATTTAAAAAAGCTAAAAAACATAATGTTCACCAGCTTTTGCCGAGTCATGTGGCTCAACATAAGATAATTTGTATGAAAAGTCCTTTGACGTTTCACCTACGGATTATTGTGTCGTCTCTTGAAAAGAAAACTTTTTAAGTGCAAACCCACCACGATGGTTGGGCTCAGGAAAGACGTGGAAGAGGAAGGGAAACTAATAACTCTGGAAATTTTATGAAAATCTCTTCTATCATGGAAATGACGATGCAGATTTATAGTTCAAAAAAAAGTCTATAAGATCGAATATTTAAAAAATATGCTATTTTTTAAGCATTAATTAAATGGCCCCGAAATCGTTCTAAAAATGTGTAAACACCCTCTGCAAAAACAGTTTAAGAACACTTAAGTAACAATTTGAGGAAATAGACGTCATTTAGTAGTTACTAATTTGCAAATTTATGTTTGTGATGCCGCAGATCACAATTTTCTTTTTCATTCAGAAAATTAGCTTAAAAAATTGAATTTTCATGAGACAAATGGTACCGCGAAAATGTTTCATCTGTATGGTAATAAAGTATCTGATTAATGCTACAGCGAAATCAGTATCACTGCATATATCTTATACTATGCGAGACATTAAGATCACACTGATGTTCAGACTGCTAATTAAAACTGAACAACTTATAGATTAATAAAACCTAATTTTTAGAATAGTTCTAATCAACGTCAATACAAATATAGCAGTATGCAATCCAATTAAAAATCTTATTTTCAGTGCAGGAAACAAGAAAGCTCAAAAAGATATAAGAACTAGATTCAAATTTATATTTATTATTATTAAACTTCAAAATTATATTAAACTTCAAAAATTTTTTGCAATAAAATTCCATATTTATACCGTTCCTGAAATTCATATGCTTTTCATTTCGCTTCATCAAATGGCTTAACCCAAACAATATTTACGAATTGTTTGAGAGCTAGTTTTAGAAATCTGTGTTTCGATAGAAGATTAAATACTTATTGAATATTAAACTTACTAATTAGATCTTCTTATACAGAGAGTTCATTAAGAAATAAATTTTGCAGATTTTTACTAAAACATGTTTACTGAGTTAAATTCTCAAGGTTTTGATTTACATTACATATTAGCCGCTGAATATGATCATGTTAGTTCACAGCTATTTTGATATCAATAAACCATGAGAAAAAATATCATTCAAAACAGCAATGGAATTTAATTAATTTAATATAAATATTATTACTAATTTAATAAAAATGTTATTACTAATTTAATATAAATATATGTCAAGAAACATATAAATATATATCAAGAAAGATATAAATAAGAATATGCACAGAATTTTTTTAAGAAAATGCAAAAAATTGTTTATGAACTGTTTATCATATCTTTAATGCGGCAGTCCACTCATGTCTGGAAATTCTTTGACCGATGCTAAAACCGTAATCTTAGTACTCGGAGGGCATACCTATTTCACTGGAAAAGAACATACAAATGCAGAATTTTAAATTAGGCAGAAAGGCAATTAGCATGTCGTAAAATAGCCGCCGGACGGAAAAGTGTTTAGTGACACTGCTCCCATAGCAAAGGACATGGGTTCGAATCCCAGGAAGGGATTGATTTAAAAATCTTCGGGCATCAGTGTGCCAATGGAACGAAGATCCATCCTATTGGAAATTGAAGTCATGTGAATCTTCGTTAGTTTGAGGAAAAAGGCATTGTTCCATCATATCCAGATACGTTGGATACTTGGAGTGCTTTCGCCAAAGAAGAATGGTCCATACACTTTTATCCGTGATACGGCACAGAAAACGTTTAGCTTCTCTGAGTATCTATCATGTTGTGCTGGACATATGCTGGACGGGGATTGTGCAGACCCCATATGCGAAGATTATGTCAATTCACTTATGTCACCACTAAGATAGAACGTAGCTTCTTTGCTAAAAATAAACGCGGTTAAAACGCGTCACCCTATATCATTTCTAGCATATCACCGCAAATTCAATACTCTTCTCTGTCATTCTCAGTGTGAATTGCACAAGTTGTAAGCTGTAGGGCTTGTACAGCAAACGCCATCTCAAAGCACGCCATATACTTGGTTGAGGTATTCCTAGTTCTGTAGTAGTTCTATTAGTTGACTTTCTTGCACTACGACATAAAACTGTTTTCTATTCATATAAAATCATCCTTTGACACACGTGGTCGGCACGGGCGTTTTCCTTTGCCGAGACATCCAATTTCTTGAAATTACGTCGACCAACGTTTGATACTTTTTCTGGTTGGTGGGTTAACACCGAATCGAAGACGAAATACCCGCTTCTCTGTAACTGCCGACACACTTCTTGACAACTCGAGAAAGTAGGAAACCTAATGCTACCAAGGCACGAGTACCCATTGGCCGTTTGCTCAACTGGTCACCGCCTCAGCTGTGGTAAACAAAACTTTAGAACTTCCGCTTTTATTCGGTATGTGGACTGTTCATATCCAATTTAGACTTCTTGAAATACACAGTAATTGAATTGGGTCCATCTGTTTTGAATAACCATGCATTTCAGAATAAACTGCGAAAGTTCAAAAGAAGTGCTCTTCTAAGTCTCTGTTTCAATTCCCTAAAAATGACCGAACTAAAATTCTGAAATACTTCTTCCTTAACGAGGAATTCTTCCTTATGAATGTCATCCTGGTCAGAATTTTATTGATATTCGTAATTCGCATTCAAAAGTTTCGACGGAACAAGAACGGTAAAAAATAATTCAAAAGTTTCGACGGTACAACAAAAGTATGTAAGTGTTGAAATCACATAGTGACATTTTTAATATTTTATCAAGAGAAAAACTTTTTTTTTCCCTTCTCAGTTTAATTTCCTAGGGCAAAATAAAATCTAATTATTCTTCACCTGCCTCGAAGATCCACCTAACTCCGATAAAATATCGTTTCAAGCAACAAAGTCCGCCTTTAAAATTCTGCCGACCGGGGCGGACCCCCTACTAATCTAGCTATGTATGTCAGAGAACAAATGCTTTAGTGAATATATTCATTTTACTCGTATAAATATCTTAATAACAAAGCACGAAATAGGCGATAAATTTATTCTGAAATTTAAAAGTGGTACTTACTGTTATCCTTGTCCATTCGCAGAGGCACATATTTAGAGATACTTGAGAGGAAGCACTGTATATTGTCAAAACCCAGATCTCTGAAGCTGATTATGTCTTGGTAGTTCATCTGTAGAATAAAATAAATTGAATTGATTTTCTTATGCTGCCATGTGTGTTAAAGTTTTAGATCAGGTGTTCTCAACGAGGATCGGTACAGACTCCCTGAGAGTTTTAAAAGGGGTCTAAGCTGACTAAGAAGTCAAATGGAGAACAACAGCCGAATACGTACCAGCCATTGATCCGCATAATCAAGATCCCATTCATTATAAAAAAATTGTATAAAAAAACTAATAAAATTGTTAATTAATTGTTCATTCATATAAAACTACATCATACAAAACCAAATCATATTCGCAACACGTGGATGCGATAAATTTTGGAATTTAAATGTCTTCGAAGAGAAATATCCCAAGATAAAGTTGGTTTAGTTAATGTGATCACGGCAAAACCTCGACGGCTATCTGTCTAAGCCCTAAGGGAAGGGACGCCTTCGTAGAGTTTTTTCTAAGGGAAACTGTCTTGTAGACGTTGGTGGACACATGGTGAAAACCACAAAAACGGCCCTGCAGGCAGCCCGTTCGCGAGACTCGAACTTCGGACCGAAGTAGCCGTGTTCAGTGTTTTTACCGCTCGGCCGCTGGTGGGCAAAATAAAGTTGGTACTGAATCAACATTATTAACGTTTCCAACATCTTACCTAATGCAAGTTGTTCCAACTAAAATTCCCTAAAGGGATAAACTGATGTTGGCTTTTCCTGCGGCGGGGGAAATTACAGTTAGAAAACACAGGAACGAGGATATGGTAAGATGTATATATCCGGCACTGTGCCGCGTATGATATTTCATATTTGTTTTAATCAGGCTGTTATTGTTTTCAATAAATAATCAAAAGACAACTACTGTGAATTAAATGACTCAACGCTTCAGAACGAAGATACCACAACACAAGTAGGCTCTAATAAAGTAAATAACTTCACAAAAGAAGAAAAGTTTTTGAACGAGGTGAATTAAGAATTATTGTAAGCAATTTTGTGCCAAATACTAAAAAGAATTAAATTAATTCACCGAGGGTAAGCATCACTTCAATTAAAATTGAACTTTGGCGTAATTAGAATCTGTGATTTTCCTTCAAAAACTTGTTTACATTTTTAAAATTAAACAACTGATAATAATACAAAACATAATAGCACATAAATCGAATAAACCAGTTTCTTCAAAGCATTTGTTTATATTCTTACTCTAATTATTAGCTTTAGTTCACTTATGTGCAATTATTTTTAATATTGTTGCGTGTGTATGAGTTCGTAATAGATTGAATGCACAAGTTCGATAACAGGTTAATAAAATTTATTCTTATCAAAAGAAATATATCAGAACTCTGAAATTTTCTTCAGAGATATTCGTACAAGTGTTCACAATATCACGCAATATAATCAGTTGTGATAATTCAAACTACGAGAAACGTTAATTACAACACAATACAAAGCACATCTAAAGCGAAAGCTAACTCGGATTTTTCAATTCATGCGCAATTAACAACTCGCAAAGCAACTGCGCTCAGACTCTCTCTCTCCAGTCTTTTATAGTTTTCACCGGTCACGAGATTTTTATTGTACTTTCTGCTATTGGAAAACAATATGAAGATGGAATTACAGTTGCAGCTAACATGAAGGTCAATTAGATTTATTTAATTTCAATACAAATTACCGAGATACCCATTTATTGAATGTTAAATGCATGTGCTGCTGTATTTTTACTTTTTCAGCATAGCTTTCTCTTAAAATTTGTCTCGTTGTGCATTGAACGGGGTAATGCAACAATTTTAATTATAATTCTACTAAAATAATCTATCTAAATACCAAATTCGTAACAATGTTATTATGCTGTATAGCAGTGGTCTCAAACTCAAATTGCATGCGGGCCAAATGCACGATCTGAAAACAGCTAATGGGCCAGAATTTATTTTTTTTAATGGAAAACATTATTAATAAAATTTTAAAAATTCAAATTTCTCTCTCTAAATATTTAAATATTTATCAAAATGTATATAAACAATAGTAATAATAAAATCTTTTTTATTTTTTAAAATATATAGTTTATACACTACCCGACATTGGAAATGCAGTGCCAAGAAGGAGTGGCCAGAAAGTGATGAAACTCGGCAAACGGAGAGAGAGAGAGACAACAACGAACAGTAAGTTATCTTTATATCGAAATGATATGCACAATGCAGAGCGATAACAGCATCAGCTCAGTAGATTGTAGGACCACCTTGGGCGGCGAAACACGAAGCAACACATCTTGGGACAGAGTCAATGAGACTACGGATGGTGTCCTGAGGAATGGCTTTCCATTCTCTGTCAACCATTTACCACAGTTCATCTTCTGAAAGCAGCAATGGCAGGGTCTACAAATGATATCCAATCACATTCCAAATGTGTTCAATTGGTGAGAGATCAAGAGAGAACGGTGGCCATGGAAACATCTATACACCTTGCAAAGCACGTTAGCTGATGCGAGCAGTGTGTTATCGAGTGTTATGCTGCTAATAAAGGACACTGAGCACTCCCTGAGAGAGTAGGGGATTGTCACTAGCCCCAATATATTATACACGTATCGTTGATGCTCCACCGCTTGTCAGCGGATAAGTCCATCAACGCGTGTTGACATAACTCTGGCACCCTCGAACATGCCACATTTCCTTGTTCCAACCCTCGTCATCACAGCCTGTGAACTGTGGATGTATCCAGGTGTGTGTCAGCTGAGATTTGCTGTATGTACCTGCCCTTCTCAGTCCGACGACCATGCCCCTAGTAAAATCGTCTATCTGCTAGAACTGCCTCCGTTGATTACGATCTGACATTCTCTATTATCTATTACTATCTCTATTACCGCATCCTCTGTGACAAGAACAAATTTTCTAGGATCATTTCCTTAGCAGAAATAACAGCAGGAAAATTTAACATTCTCCGAGTTCCTTTCCTTATACCTTCTTCAACGTGCGCTGTAGAGCTGCGCATTTGACATCATTCGCATAACTCGCTAACGTGCGTCTACCCTGAAATTTGTATAACTTTCGGGCCGCTCTTTCTTGGTGTTGCATTTTCAGTGTCAGGTAGAGAATTTATTTTTTATCTTAAATCTATTGCTTGGTTTTATAGTTGTTTTCTAAGACAGTTTTGTGGGCTACTCATATATTTTGTAATTCAGATATATTTACAGCTAAATATGAAGTATAATAAGTAGTTATAAATATGAAGTTCTCAGACCGTTTCTTTCAAATAATTATAATATATAAGGCATTTTCTCCCTCCTTTATACATGCCTTCGTGATGTAACTAGAAGCATGCTCGATGCGTATTCGGGATATCCGAAGCTCGAATCTCGGAGAGAGTATTGCAATTTTTCAAGTCCCTCTCTCGATATAACTTAAAAACTCTACACATATTTAATTAATTATTAAATAATTATTTTATAAAAATTATTTAATAATTAATTAAATTATTTAAGCTAATTTTCATTTACACAAAAAGTAAACAAATTATGAAAAATTCCAAAAATTTCAAAGAAAATTTACCAAGTGTGACAAAACGTGAGGATAAATAATAATAATTTAGTCCTTTTCTCTTATTTATTAAATTTTTCTGCGTAGCACGAACAAAAATACAGATTTTTATGTGTATATAGTTATAAACTTCTTTATTTCTTTCTACAGCTTGACACTTGATTGCGTTCCGATACCTCCCTCCCAATGAAATTCGAGGAAATAAGTTTAAGCCTTTACAAGGAAGTAATGTGGTATGCATCTCAGATATTTCTATTTTAGGCAATTAAAAAATAGAAAAAAGTAATTTGCATGTTGACGCTGAAATAAAATATCTAACTCAGCCAGTCATGGTCTCGGGGCAAGTCCTAACATGTTACAACTTACCATGAGATTTTGTTGTAAATTGCCCCATCGTATAGTTTCGAACATTATTATTGATTTATAAAAAAAACAGAAAGAAAATTAAAGCAGCATCTTAAAACTTAATACATATATAAAATAAATAGTTAAAATAATTTTAAAAAAGATCAATTTACTTATTTTAAATCAAAATGTGCTTGCATGATACCTCTGACAACTCGTTTCGGCAGAACATTGACAGTATTGACGTAATAGTGCCCGTCATGAAAATCATGTTTGGTGAAAATTCTGATGAACAAAATTTTGAAAAACAGCTGCTTAACATGAATGTTACTACTCGCCCCTTTTACAAGTAGCCCTTATTGCCTGCAACCAGTGGTTGCCGGGCAAGGACTTTTGTGGTCACGGCGTATGTATAAAAACATAAATACTTACAGTGTATACATGAAGAAAACTATCTAAAGGGATGCCTCCAGGATAGTATTTTACTAACATTTTCCGGATGTTCTGAATAACATTGTCAACGACGAGAGAGTTGTCCTTAGACAAATCAGCATTTTTAGCAAAAGTTTGATCTAAAAGCATAAAAGTAAATAATAAATTATAAAACTAATTTCATGTATTATTACATACATATATCTTAGAATACCGGACAATGTTTTTAAGTTACTTTTCCTTATATCTTCACATATTTCTCTCTATTCTAAGTAAAGGCTAGGCGAGGCAATTTTTTTGAGAACAGGGACACACAATAAGCATATCTTAGGACACCTTATGGTGTCTATGACCAGTGAATCAAAGAACTAGAACGTGTTCCCTGACTCCATTCAAATTTCTTGACTGAGTTGTCAGACGGAACTCTGTTAAAGTCTGGTGATATGGAGGTTTTGAAAGTTTTTATATTCTAAGTGAGGGAAAGTAGTGAATAGATTTTTATGACCTTGGAACTATACAGGTGATTCGTCTTTTAGGAAGTAGAAAATTTTTATCCGTGCGATTTGTTTTATTTCAAAGTTCTGTCTCCTGGATGGGAAGTTCTGCATTCTTTAAATCTTTTGGACGAAAATCCTTTATAAAGGAATATCTTTTATAAATATAAATATATAATATATATAAAAGTTTATAAAGGCTAGCACAATTTTGCCTTACAACCATACAAATCTTAGGGGAAATTAATACACTCTCATCACACACTGAATAGGACGAAGGAGGGTAAAATAAATAGCGTAAGCATGACGTTAAGAAAATGAAGTCAAGGAAATGTTAAAAATGTGACGTCATGACTTGTCATGGCTGCTATCTAGGATTTCGTTTTATGCACTAAGTAAAAAAAAAAAAAAAAAAAAAATCATTGAGCTTAAGTTTTAAAACAAAAACGGGAGATTTAGTAATGACTTAACACGCCAATGAATACAACAAAGCGACTATGAGAAGGCGTGATGTCATATCCTGTTAATTGATAGCTTCACTTTTAATTGCACTAATTATGGAAAAAGTATGTAAAAATATATGTTATTTATAAAACAAAAAACATTCTAGAAACAATTCATTGAAAACTGATATGAGAATTAAACAGAATGTATACTTTCATTATAGCCAACTCGGAAAACCAAAGAAACGAAAATAAACATCCTCGGAATGTTTGACAATTATCCTTAAAAAAATGTAATAATTTTCACTTTCCTCTATTTTGCGTAGTTTTCATCTCTTATAACTAGTTTATTGTTAAGCTGGATTCCCTTGATTATGTTTATTTTTATTCAATCTATTCAATTTGTATCTGCACTTTGTATAGCATTTCATCCATTTTATTTTCCATTACATTTATTATTTGAAACGTATTTTGTGCAGATCTCCCTTACCCGGACATAGCAATGTTCTCACTCTTAGGAAACTTTCAAAACATTTGATTTCACTTTCCATGTAGCCTTATCTATCGCTGATGTGTTCGATCTTTCGAAGTCGGGGTCTTTTATTCACCTTCCTTCTCCTTCGTTCCTCCTATATTCCTCTCGGGAACTGCGGTCAAGGCTCATTCATGGGAGATGCCCATGAACATTAAAAAGTATAGGACTACGTGTCCCGCTCAGTTAATAGTAATGTTAACTGAGTAATAATAGTAATCGTAATGTTAATAGTAATATTAAAATTACGATATCTGATGATATTCTCATTGGGATTGCGGTTTCTTTTAGAGAAATAATAATGTGAGTTACCAGAAGTTTATCTGCGAATATTTTTCGTTTGTTATGTTCTTTTTGTAACCGCCTTCTTCGGAAATTAAAGGACTTGCATAATAATTTTCCCCTCTGAATTTTTCGATGATAAAATTATGAAAAAAAAAGTTTTTTTCAATAAAGAAATAAAAATGAAAAATAAAGAAAAGGGAAAATTTGAGAGGATATATATATATATAATAAAGAGATAATAATTAAATCACATCATAAATTAAATCAAGAACTTTCAGTCTTGTAATCGGAAGTAAACGTATCAAAACTGATACAAAAACAGTTCAATAAAATTAAAATGTTGTTAAAAGTTCTTTAATTAAAATTTCTTATGTGGTATTAGTTATATTTTATTGAACTGTTTTTGTTTCCATTTCATTGAATTGTTTTTGTTTCAGTTTTAATATGTGTACTTACGATGAAAAGACTGACCTTTTTCTTGACTGAAATATTTCCTCTTTATTATTTAATTGAATTCGCAGCATACTACGCGATTTTAATAATTTATTAGGTAAATCTGAAATTTCCAAACTTTGTTTTTATACATAGATATATGCATCCTTGAATAAATGTTTAGAAGACAACCTCAGTACAACGTCCTAAGGACATAACAAGAATTAAGATACTTGGGATATCCTAAATAGATTTCGGGGCGTTGTGACTTGAATCGCACACCTGAGGACATTCTTTATTATGTGCGACATTTATTTTTTGGGCACAAGATAATTTAATATTATTTTCTCTACCTCTGACACGTGTTTTACTGGGATTTCTCCACACAGTTTGAACATAAACTGATACATTTTAAAAAATACCTTCCATATCTGCCGGTACAATTAACCAATCTCTTTTAATTTCAGCAATATGTTTCCTTTTGAATATATCTGAAACTGTATCTATGAAATCTGCCAGGCAATCAAATCCCAATCCACGATGATCAAATGTAACATGGTTAACTTCCTACAAGGTAAAATAAATAAATAAATAAATAAAAGAACTAGTTCTAGAAACTGACAAAAGAATCTTTCCATGATATAAACAACATTTCATAACGCATATAAAGAACAGATATTTAATTAGCATAGAGACTACATTAAAATTAAACAAGACTTTAAAAATTAATTAAAAATCAATCTTAGAATGACGCAAATGTAATATGTAACACATAAACCCAAACACTGAAACAAATTTTAAGTAAACAGCCGAGTGACGCAGTGTAACAGCATATACGTCACCCAGCTAGTGTTTTATTTGTGTCGTTATACACTACGAACTTCCTTTCAGATTTGTGATTTAAGGATATAAGGTATTTTCTCTCTCCTTTCCGCATACCTTGGTGGCATAGCTGGGAGCCTACTCGACGCGTATTCCAGAGTTCTAGGGTTCAAGTCCTGGAGAGGACACTGCACATTTTTCATGTCTCCTGCTTAAAAATAAATAAATAAATAAATAAAAAAACTAAGTGGCACCCGAACTTAAAAGCGGTGGACGATAATCACCAGGATTCGGCGATTGGGTCCATTAATGCCTAGTCGCCCTTTAAAAGGGGGGGAGAATATGCAGTATTTTCCCCTTCCTTTCCGCATGATTTTGTAGAGTAATTTGAAGCATACTTGACGGGCATTCTAGAGTTCCAGGGTTCGAGACTCGGCGAGGGTACTGTACATTTTTCACGTCCCCCGTTTCAAAAAACTCTACAAGGAAATTTACTACAGAAATGCAGGCGAAAATAATTTGAAGGCTAATAAATATTATTGCAACAAACAGCTTGGCAATCAAATAAAGTCGCAGCTGGTGCGTGCAGGTTTTGAGAGCAAGCTTTAGGAATATCAAAGTATATTAGAATTATGATATACGTGTTAATTATTTGTGCAAAAGTGAAATGAAGCTACATCCAGAAGATACATCTAGATAGTATTTAAATCAAAATATAAATATTAAACTATTTTTAAATACCATATTTGACTTACATATTTTTCCGCCTGGTATTTTATCATACTATTTGCAAACTTTTTTCCCCACGTAATTTCTCTTTTGCAAGAACGACCATTTTCTTTAACTTCTCAAATTGCAAATGCATTTCCATCCCGCTCATTCTGACTTCAAATTTAAGCAAGAATATCTCTCTCTTCGTGGATCAAAAAATGCGAAACGAAGCTTCAAGTGATAGTATATCACTAACTAGTCTTTAGGTAATAGATTAGTCTTTAGAATGTGGAAAATAATTTTATATACTTACAACAGGCAAATGTTCGGATTTAAGAATGAAAAATAATGCCATGCATATGTCTATCACAACTTCAACAGCACTGCTCTCTCTCGACGAAATACGTGATCACGTTCTCATATATCTGCCTGTCGAGGTACTAATGACACGTTGAATCTCCTTATTAAGTTCTTATTTTTTTACTCTTTAAATTCGAATTCTTTGGGACTTCCAATAGCACTGTAATGGGCAATAGCAATATTTTCTATAAGCCGCCTGAATCGACAGCATGGTGATTTAATGTCTGCTGTTGAACTTGCTTTATCATACCATTCTTGTAATGAGTTTTCACAATAAAAACTCGCTATTCCCTTGTGTAGCGATCCGGAGATTCGGTTGGGATACCCTTGTGACAATTCAGTTTATTTTACTAACAAGTTGGGTTTTAATTTGCACCTTTACTATTACTTCTTACTTCCACAATTGCAGCTCGTTTTCTACGGATGGTTATACAGATTTTTGAAACTAGCATATGATTTATGTAGGTTAATTGGAACCGTAAAATTAGCTGTTATATGTCTGAAGAGTGTCAGTCCGAGCCTGTACCTATGTCTGGTAAAGCAAGCGAGCGCAGCTAGAATCCGCCAGAAATTAGCTGTTGGCGAATGTTGCTGACCGGTTCCGGAGAATCCTGTTTGTGGTTCATCCCAGAACAAAACTGAGATATGGATATTTTATACTGAAACGAGTATTTAATCAAGCAAACAGTTACCTATACTTTTATGCTAATCCTCAAGTACAGACGCTTTATAATTTAAGTTTAATTTTATTGTGTGATTGTCTGCATGAACCTTGAAATTTCTTTTCCATCACTATAACTCGTTTGCAGAAATTACTGGCATACTAGCGGGCAAGCCCACCGGCTGAGCGGGCAACGGCCAAAGCAATATTTATAAGTTCTATGCACTGAAAATAAAATGAACTATTAGTTTAATATACTTTCAAAGTTGCGCGCTTCCAACCTGCACGCAACAAAGTGGTGACTGCTGAGAACTAGAAACAGCCCAAAGTCTTGAGAAGGGTTTAAATCCCTTTTATTCAACTTTAGAAGTTACAAATGCGTGCTCTTGACGCTCACAAACTACGCCGACCCGGCGGTAAAATAAAAATAAGAAACTAAAAAGAGATACTAACAAGTGACTAACTACGAGGCTCTCTAAACGTAACTAACCTCACCGCGTTCTAAAATACCGCAATAATTCAGCAAACTCTGAATATTACGTTGGCCGAGGCAAGCACACAAGCCGAAACGCGTGGTTCTTCAATTTCTAACTAGCCACCTCCACACTCGTGAAGCAAGAAAGCACCCTTTCGAACTCGTTTCCTTTCTATTTAACTCAGAATACTTCCGCTGATAATTTGAATCCTTGCGCGTTCTACTAAAATTTACATACTCTGGCATTGGCAATTCCAGGGAAAAGTAAGGCTTGACAGGAAAGATAGTTTAAACTTAAAATAAATATTAGTTAAAATAAATATAAATCCTACATACTGTATACAAAGTTGCTAGCTGCGACCAAAGCACAATTTATGAGTTCTATGTTCATTTTAAATTCCAAGCAACAACCAATTCGTAAATATTTTTTTTTTTTTTTTTTTTTTTTTTTTTTTTTTTTTTTTTTGTCAAACCAGGAAATAAAACTTTGGATACTTCAGGTTAATACGTATATAGATGATATCACAAGTTAAATTAAATTTAATATAACAACATTTTCCCCAGAACACTAAAAGAATTAACGTCACAATAAAATGCCATTTTAGTCATCTTAATATGAAAGAAAAAAGTTGCCAAATTCTGACATTAAAGAAAATTGTAGACATAAAATGACGTCACATGAAATCGTGTGCTATCTTCAACGTCAGAACATGACCTTAAATAATAATAATGCGTTTAATGTTTGGAAATGCTATTTTTATTTCATATTTTGTAAAACTTGTAAGATATTTCTCCCGCTTTCCTAGCGTGCCTTCGTGGTGTAGTGGTTCTGCAGCTGAGCCGGTATTCCAGAGGTCCGCGGTTCGATTCCCGGCGAAGGCAGTTGCAGATTTTCATTCTTGCCTGCTTCTAAAAAAAATCCTAATGTCTCTACAGTGGCGGCCGAACTAAAAGGGTTGTGGATGATGACTTTCCACACCCAGGATTTGGCGATTGGGTTCGCTAAAAACCCCAATCGCTCTTTAAAAGGGGGAGTATGTAAGGTATTTCAACCGCTTTCCTAGCGTGCCTTCGTTTCAGAGGTCCGTGGTTCGATTCCCGGTGAGGGCGGTAGCTATTTTTCATCTTTCCTGCTACCAAAAATATACCTAATGTCTCTACAAACTTACAAATTTTTACTAACGAACTCTACGATTTGAAAGCGAGCGGCGGCAACACTTTTCGAAATAAAGCAGATTTTTTTTATCTCCAGCGACTGCCAAGACTGTTGCCACTTGAAAAAATGAGTGGGAAAACTACCGTTTTCAGAGTTTTTATTAATATCTCAACTAATTAAAGTCGCACGAAGATGAGAATGAGCGAAATAGGTTCCCACGAATTTTTTAAATCCGGGGTTCCTCTCCCGAAACTCAACTCTCTCTCTGCCTTTCTGGAGGAGGTGATGCCACAAACAAGCAAACAAACAGACAGACTGACACGCACGAATTTGAAAAGTACAGATTCTATTTTAGAATCCACAGAGCTAGCTGTAAAATACGAGCCCAAATACTCTCAAATCTAACAGTAGGAGTCACACTCAATAGTAAGCAAGTCTGTGGAATAATTATGCAGAAAATATACACAGTATATCCTATGAAGATTTAATCTTCAGGATGTGTTCATAAAAGTCTTTATATTGCGCAAAAATGAATACCTCTCCTCGCGAGAAGAGTTGCAAGGATTGAATGTTATTCTTTTATCTTCTTGCAGGAGTTCAATTACAGTCTTAAGTCACAACAGGGAGGAATGATAATGCACTATTATCTATATATCCGTTCCCGGGACAAGCGTAACATCTGTGATAACGACATTCACGATTTTAGACAATTCTTTTGTTTCTAACTTTTTTGAGAGCAAAATTTATATTAGTACTAACTTTGAAGTTAGCCAGAATGAATGGCGTTAAACAAATGACAAGGCAATTTGAAGTTCAATTAAATGTGCTTAAAATAGGAGGAAACAAAAAAGTCAATTAGCAATGATAAGTTTTAAAATTCAAGTGCTTTTTTAGATTCGAAACTAGAAAATATCCTAAGATTTATTATTAAGTGTTAAATTATGTTCCATTGTAAAATATGGAATAGGAGCAAATACCTTACACCTGAGCTAGATTTTTTTTAAATATTTGCGTAATTTTCTCTTTTATTATTTCGGTTATCCGCGCCCCGAGGATCTTAAAGCAACTGACGTTTCAAGTTAGTGTAACATTTGTGAAAACTTAATTCTCAGTTTAACTGATTTCGGGGTCGCTTAGTTTCGAACCTAAACAAGGATGAATTACCAATTTTCAGCGGTTTTACCCACTCAATTATTGGTGGAGATAGATCGAGGAGCTCGTGTAATAAGCACTGTTGCCATTACCAAATTTGACGTTATAATTGTATGAACAAAAATAGAAGAAAAAGACTCATGTTAACAAACAACAAGAGAAACAAACAACATATGTGAACATATAACAGAAAAATAATATTTTAAGAATCACAAAAATTACGAAAACATACTTCATAAAGCGAAGGAAAATCGGAAGCACACATCCCACAGGGGTACATTTCAAGAAGCTATATAAAAGGGAAAAAAATCATATTAGAATTATTTTCATCGGTTACAAAGTTAACAAAATAATGCACATTTTGTATTACCATATTTCTTCATATATCCCCCCCCTTTTTTTTTACTATTTTTATCGTCCGAAATCGAAACGGGAAAATTGTTCAAGTAATTTAATTTCCGAAGGACCTGGTTACTATAATAACATAACAAATAAAGAACATAACAAATAAAAAGAATAAATAAAAAGTAGCCATGGATAAACTACAGGTAATTATCGCAATATTATTTCTTTAGAAGAAATATACATTACAATAAGAATGCATAGTAATATTAACATTACAATTCTAATAAGGTATCTCCATTTTTTTCTTCCGCGTGACTTGAATCTCGTCCGTTGTTATTATTGCCTCTGCTACTCCTTAGCCCTCAAACCCTCCATAAATAGTTAGAGAAAGTAAACGTGCAGCCGACTCGGCGAAGACTGAATGTGGATTCGTGTTTACTTCGCTGTGATGTGTCGGTTCTTCTATTCGGCTGGTATAGATGGGAAAAGGTTAGGCATGACTTTCACAGGTAGTTTGCGAGGGTTTGTCTTTGTTATTAAGAATTCTAAAACTTAGGGTAGGTCATTTTCAGAAAGCATGAAGGAAGGGGAAATAACACGTTTATTTAAAAAAAAATTTTACAATCGTGAGAAAAGCTAAGAGCAAAAATACGCGAGAAAATACCGTAAACATCTGAGTTTTATAGATTAGCGATAAGTTTCACGGTGAAACTTTTTCTACAAAAACAGTGTTATTGACTTTATACGATCTCCAAATTGACATTTGACAAATTTTTCTTTCAATTGGCAATAGTGTTGATTACGTCTCATTTCAGGATTTCCCAGTCATTAAATTCGCGTTAATTTATAAAACTTCTTACAAGATTATAAACATCGCTGCGGGACCGAAACCGAGCGTTCGCCTTAAGCGAGTTCGTATGAAGGGGAATTTACTGTATATCCAACGTTCCTGTTGTAGACGTAAAAATTCTGGTTTGGAATACAGCTCGAGTTTGATGAATCACGACTGCGCGCGTATTACGATTGTTCACTTTTTCGAGACAACGCTACGATTGCTCATGAGCATCAGTATTCCTGTTTGCTAATGTTCTCTAAACGCCCCGTGATAAAGCACAGAATTTAAATGTGATAAAGTAAAATAAAGTGATTTTATGTGTTCTGTAAATTTGTAATTTCTTGTAAATTTATTAACAATGAGTTTAAAGAAATTTAATCAGAAATGTCAAGGAATGAAGAAAATTGTTAGAATCATCTTAAAGCCATAGCTGCTTACCTTGAAATCTTAAAAAAAAAAAAAAAAAAAAAAAATTTTGCGAGAAAACCGGGAAGCTTACAGGACAACACCATTTCAAGAAACTCCAAACTGATTTCAGCTCACTTTATAATGCATGATTCAAGTCATTGAATTGAACTATTTGCAAGTAAATTCCGATGTAAATATATTGGCATTTAATTGGATATTCTCGATTTTAAGTTCTTTAGCTTATTTTATTTTTTAATTTCCCTACATTTTTACACTGAAAATTTTTTTTATAATGAGCAGTGTAGGGAAGCTTTTATTTGTCAAAGAACTTTTAAATGCGATGTAAACAAAATTAATATTTAATGTATATAATATCTGTGTGGGTAAACATGGCAATGTACATATACTGAAGCAAAGAAAATTCAATGCAAATATTAACTATTTAAACATTGCTTGAATCTTCATATAAAAATCTACAGATGTCTGCATTCAATTAAGACAACTCACATCAAATAAACTTTAAGATGAAAAAATTAAGAAAATCAATAAAATTTAATAAGAAAATATACAGTTCAGATGAAAAAAATAATTAAGAAAATTATTTTGAAAATCAGTAGGGGTAGAGAGCTGGAATTTGACTAATTTAAGTTTCATTACTTTAATAAATTTCATTTATTGCTGAGAAACATTTAGCAAAGGCTAAAAAATTAAAAACTGGGAAATCGGGAGATGTGATGAAAAAGCGGGAGTCTCCCAATGAAACCGGCAAGGTTTACAGTAATATAAAGGGTTTAAAAAAAAAAAAAAAAAAAGATTGCTGAAAAGTAGAAAGATGGCATGCGTATCCAGGACTCGGCTGTTGCATACCGTATGCCGAGTACGACGCTATCTCTCATTATAAAAACCAAAGACGCTATTAAAATAGAACCAAACAAAGCTCAGAGACAATATAAGCATGTTGGGAAATTGCTTTTGGTCTGGATTAGCACTGATGTACAGTATTACACGTAATGCTTCATTTATATACATGGTGTTTCAATCATTCGGTTCCAAATTTTTAGGAGAGATAAGAGTACACCTGGACAATGGAAAATCACATAGCAATGCATGGTCGGAAACGCTGTCCTAGCGCGGTAATGACACTAAAAACAAGAAAGAATGGACAAGAACAGGGTGAGAAAACATGTTTATTATGCTCAGTGCAGCAGAAACCAAGAAATGAAAAGAAAAATAAAAACAAAAATTGTCATAAAAGAAGAATTAAATTTTGCGACATCAAAATTAAGGCCCCGGATCGTGATGCAGGCCTAACATCTCCGGCGCATGGAAGATCTGATGTTCTGAAAAATATCTGGCTCTCGGACTTCCTCAGCAACTGCCATGATGCGTGCGACAAGTTCATATGCACTGTTAAACGGGCTTTCGTTCACCATTGTCTTGACGTATAGTAGTTAATGCAAGTGAGGTGTAGAGATTTTGCTGGCCAATACACCGGACCACGCCTGCCGATCCAATGTTAAGGATACGTTCCATTAAAGTGGAGACGCACATCAAGGCTGTTCACGTATGCAAAAATTTAACATTCTCAACATTTTAGCTGCGCTTAACATAATAAACATGTTTTCTCACCCTATTTGTGTCCATTCTTTCTTGTGCTTTTTGTCGTCACTACCGCGCCAGGAAAGCGTTTCCGACCATGCACTGCTATGTGATTTTCCATCGTTTAGGTGTTCTCTACCTTTCCTGAAAGTTTGTTAACCGAACTGCTGAAGCACCCTGTATATCACCAACTGCATTGTTATTTTAGTATTGTATTATTAAGCAGCATTATAATTATGACAATAGGACTTTTTTTTTATAAGAACGGATTAATTATTTTCCCTTTATTTCTTACAGGAAAAGTTCATTTGATATACGTCGAAGGATCTGGAACGGATTAATGACGTGTGCCGAGATAACGTTGTATTTGGATTGTATTTATGTGTGCTCTTATTAGAATTATCTCAAAGGTACTTAAAATTAGCAATTACCTTTAGAAGATTTCTTCTCACATCTTCTGGAACAACACTAGAACTTTCTGGTTCCTCAGGTACTTCGCTCATAAATGATGCAACTGATTTATGAATAGAAGCAAATGGAGGTTTCGTGCTGTCTTTAAAATCTGCAATATTAAAAAATTAACATATACAATACACAAACATATTGCTTCTGCAAGGTTATATAGCTAATTTTCTAAGAAATTCCCACAATCCTACTATATCAGCATTGGCGGAATGTATTATAGAAGGCGCTATTTAATGTGATCATGCTTGCCCAAGCTATTTTATTAACAATAAACAAGGGGAAAAAATATCCTTCAAAACAACAGTGGAATTTAACTACTTCAATATAAAATAATTGCAGAGACTATTACATTTCTTAGAAGCTGGAAAGACGAAAAATGAGCAATGCTTTCGCCGGGACTCGAACCTGGACCTCTCGAATACGCGCCGACTGTGCTACAGTTACACTGCGAAGGCATGCAGAAAGGAGGAAGAAAATACCTTACATACATCCCCTTTTAAAGGGTGACTGGGGATTAAGGAACCCACTCGCCAAATCCTGGTGGTGAAGAATCATCATCCGCCATCATTTTTATTTCGGGCGCGAGTGTGGTAACCGTTACACCACGAAGTCAGGATGGAAGGAGTGAGAAAATTACCATACTTCTCATAACATGCAAAAATGCAAAAGATTTCTTATGAAACGTTCGTAACTTTTATATCAAGAAGATATAAAATGTTTTTACTTAAATTTCAAATTTAGATAATTCCACTGTGTTTTCTTCTAAAAGTGCATATAGCTTATTCTTTGCGCCTTTCAATTTTTTAACTATACGCTTAATTTTTACCTGCTTACTTTTAGATTTATAAAAGCTTTTAGCTTTAGAAAGAAACACTTTATTTTTCGAAGTTAAGCTTGGTTTAACGGGCGATGTTTGTTAACTACTGAACTTTTCAGTGTAAACGTATTATGTGCGCCATTTTGATGTCTTTCTATTCGTTGAAAACTTGAACTTATAGGAATTTTGGTGCAACGTACTTCCATGTCTTTTTGCACGTTGTATAATTTGCTCAGACCTCTAAAGAGTTTTACAAAGTTTTGCCTGAAGCATTACAGAAAAAGACAAGGTTTTCATTCATTTTCTCTGCTTTTACTACTGTGTATTACAGATGTTTTGAAGTTTAACTTTTAGTTGTCCCAAAGCCGTTGTGGTTGAATTTTGAAATTTAAATATGGAGACTCTTCCTCAAAAAACTAAAAAAAGACTGCAAACGTTTCGAAGATTACTATTCTATGTACACTCTGCAATAATAATAATAATAAAGACGACATTGTGAGGCTTAGACTATTCAAACATTGGTATTTTGACACAAAATCGGACTTTTTCTGAAATGACATTACCGATTGCTTTCCCTATTTCAATTCTACAACTCAAATTAACTGATAAGTTTCGTAAAGATCGCATGAATAGTTTTCCAAAAATTAGCTCTCAAAATTTTAATTCCTATATGTTGATTGAATTTGGTATGTATTTATTATTTATTCTTTTTTTTTTTATTAAATTAACACGATTCTTTCTTTGACGATTCAAAATTTAAATTACACCCATATAAAACTCGCGAATATTTTCTGATTTATTTTTAGCCCAAAGGGCGTTAGCCCAGAAGATTGTTGCGATCAAATATTGTCGCCCTGTGTTATATTTGAAGAAATTAAATAATGAAGAATCTGCATAAATGGATATTTCTCACATTGCGATAAAACAACGGTACCTAGAACCATCAAATTTTGAATAACGTAGGTTTACACCCAAATATGGGCATCTGGAAGAGAAAATTTATAATTTGTTTTATTATCTATTTCATACCTCTAAAGATCTCTTCATATTTTGCAAAACTTTAACGAATTTTTGATTAAAAAACTCAGCGATTTCAAAGTGAGCAATGGCAACACTTTACGGGGGAGATTATCTCCAGCGCGCGAGACTGTGTATCGGAAATTCTAAAAGTATGCTCATTTTAAAATTATTTTGAGATATTGCTCTTGAATTGAATTTTATGGTTTAAGTGCAAAGAACATGATATTTAATAAATAAAGGTAACACGCAAAACGTTAAAAAAAGTCGCATTGGGCGTTTATAAAATCTGAAAACTTTCAGGTCTTTTATATTTATTTTTATTTTTATTTCTATTTTTTAGTAGTTTTATAAATTTTTGTTTCTTACATATAAAATCATTAACCCACAAAATTTTTGCCATCTTCGTAAAGTAGATGTATTTCTAGGCACAAAAATTAGATTTTTATTCAAAATTTTCTAAGATATACGCGAATTTATATATTGGCTTTTTTTTTTTTTTTTTTTTTTTTTTAAATTTGGCATATATTTTATAAGCGATAATAAGGCTAAATGTCCTTTACGTTCTTTGTTAAAATTATTTGAAAGAATGAAGGATGCTTCTTTTTTTCCGCTCGTGCACAATGAAAAAAGTAAAGGAAAACAGGCTACAATAAATAAAGAATTCCGCAAAGGGAATTATTCTTGACACAAACTGAAATAGTGCGTCAAGAACCACAGTGGCGTTCGAACTAAAAGATGGCGGACGAAAATTCATCACCACTAGGAATTGGAGATTAGGTCTCCTAATCCTCAGTCGCTCTTTAAAAGGGGGAGTATATTAGGTATTTTCTCTCTCCTTCCAGCATATCCTCTTGTTGTAATGATACCACTCAGCGCGTATTCCAGAGGTTCGAATCTAAGATTTGCTTACGAGAAGAGAGTTCAAGATTTGATTGCGTATATTCTTTCTCTAACTTTTTATCGTTTGATCCTAATTTTTTTTTCAAATATTCGCATAATTTTCCCTTTCTTTTATTGTACATAGTTTTTCCCTTTAAGGATTAGTGTATTGGCAAATTGTATTCCCTCTATTATTTTTACTTTTATTCAGTGCATTTAATTTATATTTGCATTTCTGTATAAGTATTTCGTCCATTTCATTTGTCCTTGCATTTATTTTTTAATCGTATTTTGTACAGATTCTTCGTTAAGCTACCCGGACATGGCAGGTGTTCTCACACTCAAGAAACTTTACAAAATGTGTTTTCATCTTAATTCTGTTGTTTACATTCCAGCTCACTGTAGTCAAAGAACGTCTATGTACAAACAAAGAACAATACCCCCCCCCCCTTCATTCCTCCGATGTCCTTCTCGGAAACTGCGATCAAGCCCTATTCGTGTGAGGTGCTTCTGGAGCTTTACAAGATAATTGAGCCCAATCAGTTACCGTCAGACATCGGCTCAATATCCGTCAGATATAACAATATTAATATTGCTATATATCCTTATTGGAATACAAGTTTTTTTTTTTTTTTTTTTTTTTTTTTTTTTTTTTTTTTTTTTTTTAAGAAATGGTGTTGCGAAATTTACCAGCATTTATCCATAATTACTTCTCATTTGCTATGTTCTTACTGTAACTGCGTTCTTTGGAAAATAAATTATTCTCATTTTCCCCTCTCAATTTTTGGATGATAAAATTAGCTTAAAAAAAGGGGGGATTACTCCAGGAAATACGATATGTAAGAATGATTATTTACAAGTTTCAAAATTTCACTTCACAATTTTCATTTTAAAATGCGCTATTTTTAGCAACCCAGTTGTCTATTTTTTAATGTTATTTGCTTGAGAATTTTTTCACAGCTAAAAAAAATATATTTTAATAATTTCAATGCACGATACATAACACAGTTTTAAAATTTAAAATAGTTATCTTTTTAAAACCGTGTAACTTAGAAAGTCTTTATGCATAAATACAATATTTCTCCGCCCTTTTTTTCTAATTTTATCGTCCGAAAATCGAAAGGGGAAAATTAGGTGAATCATTTAACTACCGAAGAACACAGTTGCAGTAGGAAAATAACATGGATAAACTATAGGATCACAATTTTATTTCTTTAACAGAAACCTATATTCCAATAAGAATATATCGAAATATTAACATTAGAAAATCTAATAAGATATCTTCATTTCTACTTCTCTGTAGCTTGAATCTTGCTCCATTCTTACTATCGTCTCTGCTACTCCTTAGGCCTCCATTCATCCAAAAATAATTAGCGAAGATGAATGCGCAGCCTATTCAGCGAAATCATAGACTGAATGCCAGTTCGTGTTTTCTTCGCCGTGTTGGGTCGATTGTTGTATTATGCAGACATAAAGTTCAACAGTTAGTCGACAGTTTCGAAGTGATCTTCACAGATAGTTTGCGAGGATTGTCTTTTTTGGTGAGATGAAGACAAGCGCTAGGTGGACGAATAAATTTTAAAATTTAAGAGAGCTCGTTCTGTGAGTGTATTGGGAGAGGAGGAAATATAACATGAACCTTTTTAAAATTTTCAGAACCTGTATTTCAAAAAAAACCTAGGGAGGGGGGAGGAATACGCAAGGAAATAATATTAGTTTTTTTTTTTTTTTCCTTTAATCAGAAATTTAATTTGCCACTTACATATTAGCCCATCGATTGGGAAAATTAGCTGCCACCGTATTATGCAAGCTGGCTGCGAACCGCCATAGATGCGCCAATCGTTCCTGCGGAATTCTGAAGAAACTGGGGCCTGTTTATTTAATAAACAATCAGTATTCGACCTTTCCTTTTCGCGCTTCATTAAAAGGCTTGCCCTTCATTGACCTTTCCTTTTCGCGCTTCATTAAAAGGCATTGATATCTACTATTTTGTTAGGTCCTTCTATTTTACCATGTTTCGAACGCTGTGAGTACAAATTTCCTGCAAGTAATTGTTCAAATTTATTATTGTTTTGTCTTACGCAACTGCCGACATCGTGTCCATTAATATACAAATTTTTGGATAGTATGATCCTACAACTTTGAGCCCACCAGCGGCAGAGCGGTTAAGTCGCTTAACACTGCTAGTTCGCTCTGGATTTCGAATCCCGGCGAACGAGCTGGCTGCATGGACGTTTTTGTGGCTTTTCTCACGTGTAACGTGTTTGTCAGCCAGTTTCTCTTAGAAAGTCCTCCACAAAGGCATCCCTCCCTTTAGGAAGATAGCCTTCTAGTGCTTTGCCATAACTAAATAAACCAAACCTATAACTTTGTAAATAATGCACTGCTTGCTATTCTGTGGAAAGTAAGCCGCAAATTTTAATATCCCCCCCCAAAAAATGCAAGAAAAAAAAGGCAATAAAAGTTTATTTGCCTCCTTGTAGATTAAAAAAAAGTGACTTATATCGCTAATCAATCAGTGTCACATCAAATAAAAGCACAGATATTATAAGTGTGTTGTTGTTACTTCACGCTTATCCACAACTGATGAGAAATCGCCTTGCTTGGGGATAGATTCACGGTCCACAGGATAATACATAAGTACATTTAATTCTTTAGCTTCAGAGGAAATTGTGGATAAAACAAAAATAGTACTTACCGCTTGATTTGCAATGTGCGGAAGTAAGACCATAAAGCCTGCAGTGTGTAGACAAATCAGAACCAAAGCTATCTGTCCTTTTTAATTTAACTCCTTGTACAAAATATTCTCCGGATTTAATACGGTTGATGGAAACGGTGTCTGGAATGGATTTTAAGAATTCCACATCTGTTTGGTATTGGAACTCTTTAAAAGGTAATCTGTGCCCGATTATGCTTCGGAAGCGACGATTGAACTCATCCAGCGAACATTTTTTCCTGCCAAGAGGAAGAGCACTTCGTATCTTCTCCTTAACATCTTCCAACCGCATCGAAATCATTTTATCTGAAAAAGAAAATGCAAGATTTATGAATAGATTTCCACGTAAATACAGGTGCATGAAAAATACTTTTTTTTTTCCTAAACGGATTGAGATTTTTAACGTCGTATCAGAGGGTTTGTTAAGGTTTTTATGCACTCGCTAAGCATCTGTGGTTATCATTCTGATCTTGGGCTCACTCCTGCTAACACGACTTTTCTCTTTTTAGCTGTATTACTAAACATCGCTTTCTTCGCCCATACGTCACACACAATTCAAGAGCAAAATCGTAAGATATTTAAAAGTTGCATATCTTTTGAATTCCCTTTTAGGGGTTGCTTTTTTTTTTTTTTTTTTTTTTTTTTTTTTTTTTTTTTTTTTGTTACTCCTTTACTTGTACGATGTAAAGCAAGTATTGTAATTTCGAAAAGCTTCGAGTTTCAGATTTCAATGGAAATATCCATTTTGGCCACTTCCGAATCCATTTGGGGGATTACTTCGTGTCATATCTGTACGTACGGAGAGAATAAAAGACTCCCTTTTCTAAAACGCATTATAAAATGGATTCAAAGGGGATTTTTGTGTGACGTCTATACGTACGGACAATCTGTGCGAAAAGGGGGGCAGTTTTATATCTCCCTCTCTTTACTGGGCCGATTGATGAAATTTAATTTAGATTTCTCATGTCTCGAAAGCACGATTTAGGATATATATTAGATTTATATATACCTTTGTCCTAACATAGATATTTTGACACAAAATCAATATTTTCCTGAAATGGCATACCAATTCTTTTCTTTCTTCTTCTTTTTTTTTTTTTTTTTTTCCCATATTTCGATTATTGGACTCAGATTGTACCTAAATATTAAATTTTGTAAAATCTGAGAAGAAAATTACCGAGAAATTTAAAAACTTACCTTGGCGCTCTTTTTTCAGCTTGCGCCAAGAATAATTCGCTTAGCGAAATTCTTAATTTTTGGTAAATTATTTTCCTTTCCCTTTCATTGTACCTAAGCGGACAAAAAAGGTGCATCGTTCATTCTTTCAAGTACTTTTAACAAAGTGCGTAAACCACATTTGATGTTGTTATCGTTTATAACGAATATGCCGAATTTCAAAACTCGCCAATGTATAAATTCACGTATATCTTGGGAAATGTTGAATAAAAAAACTCTAAATTTCTGCATTTATGCTTAGAAATATATCTATTTTAAAAGGATGGTAAAACTTTCACAGGTTATCATTCAATTTTTTTTTCGAAAAATTTATAAACATTACTAAATATATAAATTTTAAGAACAAATCATAAAAAATGTATGAATTTTATTTGGATTGAGCCTAAATTTTGAAATGAGAAAGAAGGAATCAAGTAAGTTAAATAAAAAAATCTGATGTGACACATGACTTCCTTCTAAGGGGAAGATTGAATTATACGCATTTATTCTTGCATTTCATTTAAAATTTATTGGATTGAATTAAATCTATTTCGTCGATATCGCATAAACCACAATAGAATAAATGCACTCTTTAAAATTTACTATACTTGTTTACCATAGTGACACTCTGGTGCTAAGTTCACTTAACAGCATTACATTTCATTCATTTTATAACTTAGAACTTAGATATTTTAATTACCGAACTATTACAGTCATTTTATTACTCAGAATGCACAAAATTTATATCATCTGAAGAATTATCTAATATTTGCCACATGTTCTATTCAAGTATTATAATAAATCTAAAACGATATATAAAAGAAATTAAACAAACACACACACACGAAAAAAAAAAAAAAAGTTTTTCACAGACGATTTAGTATTTTTTTAATATTTAGCTTAGAACTGCTTAATTTAAATTTTTGTCACAATAATTTAAATCACGTGTTTTAAGAATATGCAACCTGGTGCTTGCTTTTCATTGTAGTTTTAAATTCTCCGTATTTTTACTTCCTTGTACGAAGTAAAAAGGAAGTATTATAATCGCGAAAAGTTTCAGGCAGCATATTTCAACGAAAATATCCATTTTGACCGCTATCGAATGCAATTTAACGATGTTTTTGCGTGATATCTGTACGTAAGGACAGAATAAAAAACTCGTTTCCTCCAAAAAAAAAATTATAAAACTGCTTAAAATTAATTCTGAAGAGAATTTTTCCTGGTGTCTGTAGGAACGTATGCACGTACATACGTATCTCGCATAACTCAAAAACGAGTAGCCTCAGAACGCTGAAATTTTGTATATAGGACTGCTATAACATGTAGATGTCCACTTCGTATTTTGGTTGCAATCGGCCGTACCAAAAGTATATATATATATATATATATATCCACTCTGTTACTCGGCTCAGTGATCTCAGTTTCTTTATTCTTATATGTTTGTAAATTGTGCATTTTTTGCTTTAAAAATGATTGAATTATGTTGTTTTTATCTTCCGGTTAAGGTTTTTATGCCTTTAGTAAATCTGTATGTAATATTTTTAGAATTATCAACAATTTTAAAGTTGTTTAAGTGCCGCTAAGCCTAATACTTCTCTTGATGGCGGCCATTGATTGTTTACATGTGAAACAGCAGACTAGTGGAATTGTTGCCAATCTAGAGAAACTTAGCTTCGCGACAACAAAGATAACGCCTTCATTTATTATTGCCAATTAAATCATGCTTAATCCTTTCCGAAATTTTTTCGAGGAAATAAGTGTTTAAGATTTACTTCGTAATTTTTAATATAGATATTTTGAGTTTTTATGTATTTTTGCCTTCTCGCGAAGTGAGAACTGAATTAATTGAATGAGAAATACTCAATCGTCTGTGAAAAACTGTTTCTTTTTTGTTTTGTTTGCTTAATTTCTTTTATATATCAATCTAGCTTTATTATAGTATTTGAATAGAACATGTGGCAACGATTAGATAATTCTATTCTTTAAATGATATAAATTTTGTGCATTATGAGTTATAATATGAACGAAATATAATACTGTAAGTGAATCTAGCCCCAGAGTGTCGCTATGGTAAACAAATACTAGAGTGAATTTTAAAGAATGCATTTATTCTATTGTGGTTTATGCGCTATCGGCGAATTAGATTTAATTCAATCCAATAAGTTTAAATGAAATGCAAGAAAAAATGCATATAATTTAATATTCCGTACAAGGAAGTCATGGGGTGTACACATCAGATTTTTTTTAGGTATGTTTTCATCTTACTTTCTTATATTGCAATTATTGTATAAAAATGTGCACATTTAAAAAAATATTAAAGTATGGTGAAGTTTACTATTTTAAAATATTTTTAAGAATGTTAATTATTTTTAAATATATTAAATAATTTCAGTATATTGTTTTTATTATATTTATTTTACATGATTTCTTCCTTACTACATGATATCAATAAACATTTAATTATCCACTTTTATCACAATTTTTTGTAATTAATGGGTTTTGATTATACTGAACCACTGCCGGCTATCGACATTGCAGTTGACTTTTTGATCCCCTTAAAAATTTCAGGCTCAGTAACGACCCCTTTGGGAGCCTCTGATGTAAGTGTGTTTTACAGTGGAGAATAATAATACAAAAATAATGCAGAAAAATACAATTTAAGCAATGAAATATATATTTATATAACACACTTTAAAGCTGATTATACAGAATAGCCATACGTAGCTTAATGTTGTAAAGGAACTTGTTGTAAATTGAATTAATGCTATTTTGGCTCTCTCTCTGAGCTTCTTAATATAATCGATATGTAATTGCAGGATATTAAGCTCTTCGTATATTTTATTGATCCGGGCATGCCAAGGACTGTTTGAAATCTGTCTAACAGAGAGTTTTGTGCAGTTTGAAGAACCTTCCTATTTGCCTGCAAAGAAAACGCACGTATAGGGCAGGCAAAAGTCATCACGGGACGTAATTCGACTTTTGTTCCAGAATTTCCTAATAGGAATTGAAGACATCTAAAAATCAACAACTTCACATATCCCAGGACATTGTACTTTTAACAGATGCTCTTAGAGCCAGTGGCGTAGAACTTACAGACCATTTGCCGCTCTGGGCCATCCCAGAATTTGCGAAGCTCTCCATATAGAAACAAACGCCTGTTAAAAATGTCAAAATGACATGTTTGGGAAATAAAACTACTTTTATTTCTGGAAACAAAGTTTAATTATAGCATTTTAGAATTATATAATTAATTTGCTTGTTTTTTTATTCGCAAAACCATCCATGATATTCTGGAGATCTATTTGACTGCTCTTGCTGTTATGTCGACAGTAGTGAAAGATTTCTTTAATAAAAAATATACACTTGTAGCTCTGAAATGAATATTTAGCAAAAGCTTTTCACGGCTAGCAACACTTAGCAACTGAAAGGAAAGCTTGCTCTAGTATTACAATATTTGGAATTTTGTTCTGAAAATTGTATTAAAGAATAAATTGCAAAAAATTCAAAAAGACCGCCCTTCGTTTCGGTTTCCCTACCAATAATGGAAATAAAACCCAAAATATGTCTCTCTCTTAACGAAGAATTCTTCCTTATTAATGTCATCGTGATCTTAATTTAGTTGATATTCGAAACTGGCGCTCTAAAGTTTCGACGGAATAAAAAGGTACAACGTATGAAATTACGTGGTGACTCTTTGAATACATTTGTTACGTAATGCCGTCAATAAACTTCGGAAGATATCCACGAGACTGTTTTATGAATAACTTTATTGAATGAACACAAGACTTTTAATGTATTAATGTTTTAATGACGCGAGTTTTTGTGGATGGCATCAGTTTTCGGTGTTGCCATGCACGTTCTGATCCGTGTTTGCTTAGTAATAGAAGTGTTCTATGAATTTAATGTTGATATGAATTGAATTATTATATTGTATTTGTGTTCTGTTCATTGAATAATATCCTAGTTCCTGCTTTACTTCAAAGAAACTGTGAAAATGCTGATGTCGAGTATTAAAGTGTTTATTCGAAGAAGCATGTGCAGAATTCAAGTAGATAAGATTTATTTCTTTTCTATAAATATTGAAATTGTAAACAGATAATCTAATAGTAGACTCACTGTGTCTAATTATTATTAAGGTTTATACACGTATATTAAGAACCTGTGCAGAACAACCGTTGACGGGTAGCCTCGGCGTAGTTCTGATTTTTTGGTATTTTTGATAATATTTGCGTTACAACATTATCTAGAGTAAAATTCTTTTTCTTCGCAATAGTATGGCAATTTAAAAGCTAATTATTCTTCGCCTGATCGCTATAAATGATGTTTCGCACAAACAATGCTGCCCGAGGCGGAACACCCTCCGGCAGCTATATTACTTGTCTTGAGACACCATGGAGGTAGGAAGTAAGATGGAGTAGCCCTAAACAGGTTTCTCCCGTACCCTGCTCTGAAGCATTGGTGATGCCTACGTGGTGACCGAAACATTGGGTCAGATTTAGTGTAGAATTGGGTGCCCCTTCGATTGGCGACATTTTTAATAAATGTCGCCAAAATATTTTTAAAATTATTTTGGCGATGAAACCTCACTTCTGAAGTTAAACGATAGTTTTAACTTTGTTTTAGCTTACCGATTTTATTTAAATGAAAATAGATTGATGTGTACATGGACATATTTAAGGCAGTGCGCAATGCCTAGTTTGTGCAATTCTAGGATGTTTTTTTTAAGTAAAAACAGATCGATGTGTACCATGGACACAGATCTTATGCAATTCTTCGACTTCTTATTTTGGTTTTGTGTAGCGGCCATCTTGAAATTGTGACTTCCTGGCGCCTATCTTGGCGTCAAAAAAAATCGCCAATAAACAAGAAGCACCCAATTGTAAACTTTTACCATTGGATCATTTACCATTAAGTTCAATAGGTTTTGACGAGATCGGATGTAAATATTTTGTAATTACGTCGTAAATATACATATAAATGTATATATTTTCTTTTTCTACAACACTTCAGAGTCCTAGGTATATGAAAACAACATATTTTTAAGCAACATTTCATCCTGAACGGAATTAAATGCTATACTTTTCGCAGAACAGTTTTCTCAGAATGGTTTAATTTGAATGAAATATTTTCACAAGTTTTCTTTAATTACATTAGGAAAAATAACTAAGGTAATTCGATTTTATTCGGTTAAGGTACAAAAATTAAGATCAAAGTTTAATGTATTATTAATATTAAAATTATGCATTATTTCTTTTCTATTTATAGAGCTTCTTCCTAAAATACTTTCTTAAATATGACATGATTTTTTGGCTTCTGAGGCATCTTTTAAATCAAAAAATATAAGTCAATTTATAATTAATGCTCTATTCGGTTCATTTTACATTAGAGAATTATTAGAAATTAGCGAAATACTTTAAATAGTACTTCACTTTCTCTGAACATTTCTGAAAGGGAATAAAATAAGGATTTTTTTAAGTATTATTTAAAACTTGTAACTGAGTTTTTATAAAATATAAGGGGAATAATTCTTTTAATTATACGGAACAGCTTTAGTATAGCCCACCTTCAAAGTTTGGCGAATTTGGTTTGGCGCCAAAGCACATGAAATACGTTGTTTTGAAAAATGGTTGCCATCCAGATTTTCGACGAAACTCCATGTTTCAAAAAATGGCGGCAATCTTGATTTCACCAGAAATCGTGGATAATAGAAATAAGTTTACGACTATTATACACGATTTTAAGAGAAAGAAATATTAAGAAATGATTAATAAAAATGATTAAGGTTAAAAGGATGTAATTTTAAAAACAATACCGGAAACCTTTAGCTATTTCACCTTTAATAAATAATTTGGTGTGACGTCACAATGTATTCTCCATGCTACGCGTAATTTGTATTTTCTCTTTAAAAAAAATAATGAATTATTTATTATTGTAAATTAACATCAAATTCTTTAAATTTACATTTCTGAGCTAAGGCGTAACTGAAAATAAGTATAATAAATTGTTTATATTATTATCATGATACAGTAAGCGAATTTTACCAGTTATTACAACGATAAAGAACGTCGCAGTCTCTCATACTTGTATTTCATACAGCTTCCATATTTTCAAAGATTTTTAAGCTTTAGCATTTATACAAATAAAAACAGATTTTTTTAATTAATACTCTGGAACATATCAATTTTATCATATTTACAAATTAACGTTTTGTTACGTAACAACATAATCCCTTATATACCAGTAAGTACACAATTTTCATTATTTTCTAATGGTTTTGCGCCATAATCTCTCACTCACTCACTCACTCATTATTTTCTAAAAGTTTTAAACTTCACATTAATGAAAAACAGGCTCTTAAATTTCTAAATCACATTATATTCTCTGTAGGCAGGCATACTAGAATTCTACACATAAATAAATAAAAAATTTAATTTCTCGCAATGAAAGAAAATATTATAAGAAAATAAATACTACAAATTAGGAACACTAAGCAATGCTTCACATACACACACACATACAGTGTCTCACAAAAGTGATGGGACACTTGTGCTTTACAAAAGGAAACTGTAGTAAAATAAATGAAAAAAAAAAACATGTAAAAATTTTTTGTGGGTGTGTTTCATACTTAAATTTAGTAACAATTATTACATAACATACATTTTCTCAAAATATTAAAATATGAATTTAATAAAAATACAATTGTTTAGAAAGGCGCCAAAAATATCTCACATAAGTGATGGGACACTTACTTTTCCATCAAATATTTATCCAAAAATTTTACTTTATAAAAGGTTTTAATATTTTGTTGGATTTCCTTTTACTTTTAAAACATGATTTAATCTTCTTGGGATGGATTCGACTAATTTTTTTGCGATTTCTGGAGTGATTTTACCCCATTCTTCTTGAAGCACCGATTTTAATTGTTGTTTTGAAGAAATGGTGTGTTTGCGAAATTCTTCCCTGGGTTTTCTCCACACCAAGATTCTACCGTCAGTATCAAATATATTAAATTTACTCTCATCAGCAAATATAACTTCATTCCAGTAATCAGAATTCTTATTTATGTTGGATTTTGCCAAAGCCAGTCTGAGGTTTCTATTCTTTTCACTCACGAAGAATTTTTTCCTGGCTGCTCTACCGTGATATCCAGCAGATCGAATTACTCTTCCAATAGTCTCAGGATTAACAATTACTCCATATAATGCTTGTAAATCAGGCAGCAACTTTGGGAGCACTCATTCTCGGATTTTTTTTAATATTTCGAACGATAATTCGCTTTAGTCCATTGGATAGCTTTGATGGTCGGCCAGGTCTTCTTTTATCCTGAATCATTTGATTCTTTTTATATCGTTTAATGATATTAAAAACTGTTGAATGACTCAGGTTAACGGTTTCAGCAGTTTCTCTAATAGAATTTCCACGTTCAATATGCAAATTAATAACTAATTTTCGAATTTCAGGCAAAGTTTCTTTTCGTTTAGCATTCATGGCTGCACAGAGATAAAAAACACAAGAATTCCAAAACAAACTGGAGAGAAATACTGCAGACGATTGCGATAAATTATTGCCAATAGCTTTTGAGTAAAAATAAAAACCCCAAAAAATATTTTTATTGCTTACTTCAGACGATTTTTGTTGCATAGTACGTAGTAGTATCTAATGGTGTCCCACCACTTATGTGAACCATTTTTTGCTCCGTTCTAAATTTTTATTAAATTAATATTTTGAGAAAATGTATGTGATGTAATAATTGTTACTAAATTTAAGTATGAAACACACCCACAAAAAATGTTTACATGTTTTTTTAATTTATTTTATTACAGTTTCCTTTTGTAAAGCACAAGTGTCCCATCACTTTTGTGAGACACTGTATTATCAAAGAACTCATATTATCAAGTGCGATTACGATTGCAAAAACTACGTATTATAATAATGAGATAAAAGTTACTTATAGGGTCAAAGTTTACAGTTTTGCTACTGTTGAGTAGATCGTCGGGCTATCGATATATATAGTAAGTCGGAAAGCATTATAAACATATCAAAACCCAAAAATTAAAAATACAATTTAAATGAAAAATGATGTCTTAAATATAATTCACAATTAAAACAAAAATACAAATTTAAAATACACAAACGATATGTTAAACATTGCATATAAAATACGTTACATTACAGCTCGTCATCACACATTATCTCGTTTTCCTTTGTACACAACGATCCATATTCGCCCGAAAAACATCAAAGCTCGGTGTCCATGTACACATCCATCTATTTCCACCTTAAAAATATCAGAGAATTGCACAACCTCGGCATTGCGAACTACATTGGCTCTGCCCATGTATACATCGATCTATTTTCACTTAAAAAAACATCCTAGAATTGCACAAACTAGGCACCGCGCACAACCTCGGCATTGCGCACTACATTGGCTTTGCCCATGTACACATCGATCTATTTTCACTTAAAAAAACATCCTAGAATTGCACAAACTAGGCACCGCGCACTACATTGGCTTTGCCCATGTACACATCGATCTATTTTCACCTAAAAAACATCCTATACTTGCAGAAACTAGGCATCGCGCACAACCTCGGCATAGCACACTACATTGGCTCTGCCCATGTACACATCGATCTATTTTCACTTAAAAAAACATCCTAGAATTGCGCAAACTAGGCACCGCACATAACCTCGGCATTGCGCATTACATTGGCTGTGCCCATGTACATATCGATCTGTTTTCAATTAAAAAAACATCCTAGAATTGCACAACCTCGGCATTGCGCACTACATTGGCTCTGCCCATGTACACATGGATCTATTTCCACTTAAAAAAACATCCTAGAATTGCAGAAACTAGGCATCGCGCACAACCTCGGCATTGCGCACTACATTAGCTCTGCCCATGTACACATCGATCTATTTTCACTTAAAAAAACATCTTAGAATTGCAGAAACTAGGCACCGCGCACAACCTCGGCATTGCGCACTGCATTGGCTTTGCCCATGTATATGGCGATCTCTTTTTACTTAAAATTCAGAAATTGAAACTCTGCATTGCTCATATACTAAGAAATCTGCTTTCACTTAAAAGAAATCGGAGAATTGCAGAAATTCGCGCATAAGCAACTCCATTGATTCGCGTTAAAAAAAAAAAAAAAAAAAAAAGTTTCTAGAAAAATTGAGTTTACTACAGGCGAATCAAGATCCTAGCCTAATTGATTTCTCAGCCGTACATTTCTTGCAAATACTACCATTCGATGACTTTTTCTGACTAACTAACCAGCATGGTATCTTACATTTTTCACAGAAAACGTTATCCTTCAATAATCGACAATCCATCAAAAATCCTCTAAAAAGTTCATACTATTGTTAATTCATACATAAAATATCTGTTCCCAAAATTTTACGCTTGTTTGAAAACTCCCACCTTAAATTTTCCTTTATAATCTCCTGATATTTAATTACAACATCACTAACAGCAGTTTTAGAGCAAGCAATAACTAAACGCAAAAATATCACCTCAAGTAGCCAAAAATATATATACAAAATAGTATTCACGGTATCTGAGCGTTAAACAATCGCCAATAACAGTGCTACGAATTGTGTATTTAGATATTAATTTTAGTAGAGTTCTAATTTAAAATGTTGTATTTCCTCCTACAACGCAGCGTGAGACAAATTTTAAGAGAAATCTATACCGGAAAAGTAAGAATACAGGGCACGTGCATTAAACTTTGAGTAAACGGATATGTCGGTAATTTGTATTGAAATTGAATAAATGTAACTGACTACTAAATTAGCTGTAACCGTAATTCCATCCTCTTGTTTACATTGCGTTTGGCGAATAGTATGGGTTACCAGATCATATCATTTATCGCCGCTCTTGGTGGTTTTTTTTTTTTTTTTTTTTTTTTTTTTTTTTTTTTTTTTTAAAATTCCGGGTGGGCTATACTAAAGCTGTGCCAATTATACAATTATACTTACCAGATTTTTTTTTACCATTAATTTCAACAGTACATATTCCAAAACGCTTTATTACTTTCTGAAGTGCGCATCTCATAGCATTTGCTTTACAATACTTTTTAAGAGATTGCTTTCCAATACGAACAATTCTTGCTTAAATAGTTTTATAACGTATTTGTCAACAGGATTTCAGTTTATGTTTACAATTCAATATTAAGGTTATTATATATTTAGATAACATTTATAATCATTATAAGTTAGATACATTTACTAATTAAGATTTCTTCACAATTGTTTATAAATGAATAAATTCTTCGTTTCAAATACATTTATAAATAATTTAATAAATATTTATGTATTTTTTAAAGGCAGATACATGCTTTTTGCTAGCACATGCATAAATACCCATACATATTTCATATTTTTCATTTCCGGCATGTGCAAATCTTTAATTTCTATGCATTCACTATATTTTATTTTTAATTAACGTGTAATATAATGACATAAGTAAAACGTGTAAGCCTAAAGGGATTATTTTTCAGATATATAAAATTAAAATGATGAGTTTAAAATGAGCAACAGCATGGAGGCCTCTCCTCTAAAAAATTTTAGAAGGTACATGTTACAATAATATATGGATGTGAAAAAAATTTATTTTATTTAAAACATTTTGGTATTTGGAACATAAAATAAAAGTAGCGAATACTCTATAAAGGGTATCGAAAGACGTATACAATTTTAAAGGTACCGTAAGGTATTTTTCTTTCTTTAAGCATAACATTTTTGTTAAAATTTATATTTTTGTAGTTCAACAGCTTAGAATTTTATAACACAAATTCATAATCAAAATCGCTGTTGTTAGTTATCGAAAAATAACCAAGATGTGATTTTTGCGTAAATGTCACTAAACTATACAAATTGCTATTATCCATCACACTATGAATGTTTCTTTCATGTGAAAGTGTCCCTTTTCCGATTTGTATGGAACTGTCGTGTGTCGAAATACTATCAGAACACTGTCAAGCGAGCTTCTGAATGTGAACAAAGAACACTCCATCTGGTGACCGAAGCTTCGAAGCAGTGCTTCACTTCTAGTGCCGGTTGGCCACTCCTTCCCTTCTTACCTCCATGTGAGACACTATGACATAGATGAATTCCTCTGATTAAGGCCAACAAAAGGGCTTCAAGTCTTTTAGATTACAAATAAAGATATTCATAAAGAAACTGCATTCTTTTTTCAGGTACGTACTTAGCTCATCTGAATACAGATTTGAATGTTAGACCACAAAGAGTGACTCGCTTTTACAGACCTATTGAAATGTAGAAACTGATTATTTCATCATACCTGCTCGATTGCAACGATTCTGCTACACGAGTAGCCATATCAGCGTCTACCTAAATCTTCATTTGAAAAGCTATTTTAGATTTTAGGATGCTAAAACTTGACAGAATTTCACAGGGGAAAATATATCAATATAAAATTTAAAATCAGAAAAAAATTAATCACGGATTTCCTTGTGCATAATGGGCTTATATATAAAACTTAATACTAATCCAATATTGAATTTTGTCTAATTTTACATGCGCAATAGGAAAGACCATTCTTATACATATTTCTAAAATACAATAAATAATATTTTTAAAAGTTTTTACAAAATTAACTTTTATTTAAAACTCACAAAGTATTTAATGAACTAATAGAAAACAAATTACCATAATTTCATGAAAACAAGGTATTAACTTTTATATTACTATAGATATTAATTTTAAATTTTACTCAACCTCCCCTTTGATAAAGTTAGGATTCGAGGTATCTTATTTTTCAAAGTTTAATTTCCAATCTCATTACAAGCTACCTTCCATTTAAGGTAACGCCATATTTTTTATAATTTTAAATATTTACTTGATTATGATAGTTGAAAATTTTTTTATTTATGTAATTTATATATATATATATATATGTAAGTTTAGAAAGTTCAGAATTAAGATTAGTCCGAAGGGGCGTTAGATAAGAAGGGCTATTACTCTCGAACGGCATTTGCGTCGAATCACTATAAATGGCTGTATCACTTTTCAAATTGTTGCCACCAAATATTATCGCCAAGTATTATATATGAAGACATTAATAATAAAGTATCTTCATGAATTTATGTTTCTTGAGTTATGAAAACACAACGATACCTAGAGCCATCAAATTCTGAATAACGTAGACCTCCACGCGAATATGGGGAACTAGAACTCAACGGTTTCGAAGTGAGCAATGGCCACACACTATAGAAAAAAATATTTTTACCTCCAGCGCGCGAGATTGTCTATTGCACATTCTAAAGATATGCTGTTTTTAAATATTTTTAGCCCAGATGCTCTCGAAATGCATATGTATGTGCAAATGAAAAAAAAAAAAAAAAATTAACCCCTTGGGCGTAATATAAAATCTGAAAAATTTCAGATTTTAAACAATTTTTTAAAAATTTTTTAATGCTTAAAATCTCGCAGTACGCTGCAAATAAATTAAATAATGAAATGATAACAAATAAATTAAAAATAGCTGGCCAACAAATGTTAGATTGTTCTTCTTGTTAATCTGTTGGCCACCAACTTTCGATTATTTATCATCTCTTGATTACGCAAACCCATTCACGTATTCAAACTTCATAAACCGTTTCACGTATATGAAATGTCCCGTTTCTGAACTCAGTACCTGTCTTGATAAAAAAAAAATGAAATAATTCAAAAATTAAGACAAAAAAAAATTTAGTGAAGTGCTTTAGATGGTTTAAAAAATGTGTTTAATTTCTTTCCTATCGTCTTTTGCACATTTCATATCATATCATATAACATACATTATCTGCATGTTAAGAAAATTATTACTAAATTAAAATTTTCGAAAACAATTCGATTATTTCGTAAACTAAAAAATAAAACGAACTATGACTAGCGAAGTAATTTAGAAGCATAAAAATTATACACTAGATGAAAAACTTAAATGATTAACTATGTTTATGCCGATAGTTCTTTAAATATCAAATAACAGATAAACAATTAAAAGTACTGGTATTTTCTACTTGTTGTAATGTACTGAAAAATTATGTAAATTTTAAAAATGCTGGGAAAAATAGTATTAAATTAAGGCTAAATTCAAAGCTTCTTGTGGGGATACTAAAATAAAAATTTTTAAATAATTATTTACTTTTCGAGCACATTCATGAATAATAAACCAAAAAATTCATCATTTAACTTCATCAAAATATATCAACATTATATTTGTGCTAAACATCAAAATTTCGTAGGGGGGGGGGAAATCGTACTTTTAAACATTTAAAATGATTCTCTTTAGAGTCAGAGACACATTTTCGCAAAAAATCTCTATACAGAATTAAAAAAAAAAAAAATAATAATAATAATAATATGTATAGAATTTTATCTCGTATTTGTATTGTGATTATTAATTATTGCACAAATATTACATTAAACACATGCTGGCTGGTTAAAAAGATTCCAGTCTTAAAATAAGAAACAAAAAATATCAAAATATATTAATCAAATAACGCAGAAGAGATTACAATACTTAAAATATTTACCAGCCATTTGTATTTCACCGAAAGCACAGGGACAACAGCCTTTTGAAGCGCCTCTCAGCACCAGGTTCAGTCGTACAGTCAACAGCGGTTGAAATTACAGGCATCTTAGGTCAGAAAAGGAAATTGCTCTATCATATGCTGATTGGTGGTCAGGTGGACAGATACGTCACGTGGTCAGAGTTAACACTAGATCTTATCTGTACAAGTTTACCATTTTTGGCGAAAATTAATTATTTAGATTCGCCAAAATAAGTATACTTGGCTCTCGTGTGATATCGCTCGTGTGATACCGCTGCAGTTTGGCTTTGTTATAACCAAAGAATCTCTAGGGAATCTCTTATAGTGTCTTCAGCAGCCTATACTCAAAGGTATTGGCTTCCATGAAATGGCACCTTTCCTTTTTCTTTATTTTTACACACCTGCTTGAAGGAGTAGAGAACAAAGCATTGTACTGTGAGAAAGCCATTCTTTTATTCCTTTATTTTTATACATCTGTTTGGAGGAAGGGAGAACAAAGTAATGTACTATATTCAAGAAATCCTTCCTGACGTCACAAAGAGCTAAGTGCACAATATCAACAGTTTCTATTTTCCCTGGGGAGGGGGAAGAGTTTCTTTCCCAATCTGCACCAAAGGTGACATTATCGATCTTCAGAAACCCTCTCAGCTGGAAAAAGGTTCTCCACCACAAAAGCAATGACGTTATTTAGTAATCATAACATGTTCGGACAAACCCACAGCTGACTGTATCATGGCCTTGAAGCGAAATCAGTTTCGGAAGGTCACGTGATCGAAATAGTCGATCTCTTTCTCTTTACCATAATCCCGGAATTAAAGTTTACCGAAATAATAGTTTGTCTTAGAATAAATATAAATTAATAAACGTGAGTAGGTCGTATGATTTACATTAAATTTTTCATACTGCAATATTTTAAAGGCGGTACTAAATGCTAATTGCATTCATAAAAAAGGACAGCCATCTATTTGTACTAGTTCCAATTTAAATCAAATTCCAATCAAAATCACTTTTTCCAAACCATCCAAGAGGTAAGTGATTAGGCTTGGTTTTTTTTAAAGTGATTTCTCCAAATTACAGGTCTATTCCACTATTAAAAATAAATTCATAAAACTTGAAGCTGTACCATATACATACATGCTACATATTATACATAATCTATGCAGAAACAAAGCATAAATCAAAATAAACAATTGAGTTATTAACTGAAATTAAATAAATTTTTTAACATTTTTATATGAACATTTTATATTTTGCATAATTATTTAACATTATTTTACAAGTTATCAAACATATTTGATAACTTGTAAAATGTATATCTTCAATAATTTTTAAAACAATTTGTACTTCGTTTATGTAACTAAAAATATCATTGAGAATCACTACATGCAAACTTCATTTATGTAATTTTGATAAAAATGAAATCCATTTACGTAATCTGAATCAAATTTATTGTCAAAATAATATAAAATCCACATAGGGGGGGGGAATTCAATAGATTTATGTATGTAAATTTTAGATTTTCATACTAGTAAATAAATATTAAGGGAAGAATTATTTTGTAAAACTCCATGCCGCTACCATCGCATTAGTTATATAAATTTTTAGAAGACAAATACCCATAGTCATCTCTCTTCACTCCATTCACTAATAAAATCTGCATATCTCAATTTTATCAAAACAGGAAAATGAATTAAAATTCCTTAAATGATAGAAAATTTGAATATAAAGATGAACTTACATGCATGTTGTACTATAAATAAATCTTTCAAGATAATATCAAAGAACTAAATGCTAATTGCATTCATAAAAAAGGACAGCCATCTATTTGTACTAGTTCCAATTTAAATCAAATTCCAATCAAAATCACTTTTTCCAAACCATCCAAGAGGTAAGTGATTAGGCTTGGTTTTTTTTAAACTGATTTCTCCAAATTACAGGTCTATTCCACTATTAAAAATAAATTCATAAAACTCGAAGCTGTACCATATACATACATGCTACATATTTTACATAATCTATGCAGAAACAAAGCATAAATCAAAATAAACAATTGAGTTATTAACTGAAATTAATTAAATTTTTTAACATTTTTATATGAACATTTTATATTTTGCATAATTATTTAACATTATTTTACAAGTTATCAAACATATTTTCTAACCGAGTTTGTAAAGTCATTCCACAAGTGCAAAAATCTGTTAAATTAAAGTAACTGTATGGTGTACTAATCGTATCCAAGATAACTTATATAAAATATCCATTTGCTTTCCTGGCATAAGAAATGTATTTTCCATGTTTTTAAGAATTTCACCAAACAAGAAATATACAATTGAAGATTTTAATAGAGTAACTTCAGATGGAAAATTTTTAATTTCCCCCTTATCTAATTCTTTAAGAAAACCAAAAATATGATCTGCTATATCTACTGAATGAATACTTTGCAACCAGTCCCGTCAAATATTGCATTTTATCACCCTTAATTTTTTCATGGCATCATAACCTGAAACATAAACTAGCACTGCTAAAATATCAGAAGAAACATTTTCTATAAAAAAATCATTAATTAGTAAATTTAAATAATCAATTAATATTCGCAAAAGTAAAGATAGAATCCTTATCATAATCTGGTAAAAGGGACATTCATATTTGATTGAAATTATAATATTGTTTTTAAAACGAAGCTTCTTCTCATTTTCTAATAATTGTAGGTCATTTATTTAATAATCTGAACCTGACATTTGCCGATACATTTCAAAACTTGATTCAGGAGCATTGAAATTTTCCTAACAATATGTATTCAGCTTCATACTTTTGTAACAAACATGGAATCAATTGAATGCATCTGTAATTGTTATTAATGACTGAAACGTTTGTGGTGATAAAGTTTCTTTTATTGGGGCAGAATGTCAAATATGCTATTAGAAAGAAATAATCAAAACAAGGAATTCCTAATTTACTATTCCAAACAAATATTCAAAACAATACTACGCGAAACGTCCAAACTAATGTATTTGATGTTATGTTAAAACGAAATACTTGAATAGGATTGAGAACAGCTACAAATTTTCCCAAATAAATCTAAAAATTAAAAAAGTATAAAACGAAGTATAGATAAAAATATTATTTACCTTAGCATAAGTGATTTAAAAATCACTTAATAGCAAAATATACATCCAAAAAATCCACGACCACGAGTTCACAACCACAAACTACCACAAAAGTACATCGACCATCTTGATCACGTGACTTTTGCGCTTCAAGGCCATTATAGAGTTGGCTGTGGGACAAACCCTCATGACGTCGCGATGAATTTCTTACTGGAAGACTCTGCTCCACCGCTAAATCCATGACGTCATTTCTCAGAGCATCTGTACGCTGAAAACTTTGCTCCACCGCAGAATGAATCATATCGTCCTCCGCCGTTAAAACAATGATCTCATTCTCCCAGCTTGCTCTACCGCAAAAATAATGGCGTTAATCTCCACCGCTAAAACAATGGCATCATTCTTTACAACTTGCTCCACTGCAAAAATAATAACATCAATCTCCGCCGCTAAAACATTAACCTCTTGCTCCACCGCAAAACAATGACGTCATGCTCCACCGCTAAAGTAATAACCTTGTTCTCCACCGCTAAAACAATGAATGCCACCGTTCTCCATCGCTTGCTCCACTGCAAAACAATGACGTCATTCTCCATCGTTTGCTCCACCGCAAAACAATGACGTCATGCTCCACCGCAAAAGTAATGGCGTCATGCTCCATCGTTTGCTCCACCGCAAAACAATGACGTCATGCTCCCCCGCAAAAGTAATGTCGTCATGCTCCACCGCTGAATTCTTTTATGTTCGAATACAATTCAAATTATAATTCATATTTATAAATTAAATAATTTATATAAATAATAATTAAAATTTATCTGCTTCAATGACGCATATTATTTATTGAAATGTTTAATTATAGAGCAAGAGCATTGTTCCAAAGTAAAATTTCATTAAGTCCTATTGTTACCATACACCAGAATTATAATGAACGAAAAACATACCATGCCGATGTGATGTCATTTCCGGTATAGAAGCTATCGTACAACAACTAAACTAGGAAATGAGTATGCTTTATGACGTCATTTCCGCTAAAATAACCAGCAGAAAACAGCTCAACTCTGAAAAGGGGCGTGGTCTCTGACGTCACTCGCATCGAGAAGAAGGAAAAAACAACTCAACTGTTCCAGAACTCCCATGCAGCAGGAGCAAAACAACTCAACTGTTCCAGAACCCCTAAAATTATACTACTCACATGGAATTAATATTCAGCCATGGAAATGAAACTTTATCGCCTTTTTCACAACTTGGAATATAAAAATTTGTTAACTTGGAATATTTTTAATGTATTCATTGTAACTTAACTGAAAAATACCCATATTTCACATTATCAATAATTTATTTAGCACTGAAATCTTACAGCCTTTTGAGAACGAAACTTAATTTACCATACCTGACAAATGACTGCTACATAGTTATACATTACACGAAATATTGAGTAGAGTTCCAAATAATGATCTAACATAGTAATTAACATAAAAGACCTAACACAAATATTTTTAAGATAGAAATTTCAAACTGACATTGCTTAATAATGAATTTTTACAGCTTTCTTGACATTTAACTTCTCATAGATAGTAAATAAAATTACACACAAATAATTATACAAAATAGGTAATAATGACAGAAAGTCCATATGATGATCTACTATAGTCACCAACTTTTAAAGCATTTTAACATGTCATAAGAAAGACCACACTTTTTTGAAAAGCATTATTTTAATTAAACATTGAAACCACACAGTCCTGCGCACATGTAAAACTTTTTTATTTATCATGAGCATGACACATAATAAGTAAATAAAGTTTTCACAAAGTACGAAACACATTTCTCTTTTAACTGACTGTACTCTTAAGAAAAATGCAGTAAAGAATGCTTAGAACACTCAGTGCCACAGTTCCTCATTTCCCTAGACATTGACCAAAATATACATGTACTCTAAAATCAATTAAACAAATTCAAATGTTAGTATTCAAACAGGAATGCTTCACAAATTAGATAAAAGAGAGGTACACAGTCATCTTGAGTGATAAATACAGAAAAGCATGTAAGGACCGAGAAAAAGATGTATTCGTGGAGAACTTTTTAAGATAAACTTGCTCTATTTTTGCACATGGGTTATATTTTGCATTTCAGATTAAGGAAACATTCAAGATAATTCCTGTATAACTGGGGATTTTATTCACACTTGTTAGTAATGTAATTTATTAGAACATTCGCAGACGTATAGGACAAGTATGCCATTTCCAAGGAAAACAATTTTCCCAAGCCAGACTTTAACAGTAAAATATAAAATGGAATAAGAAAATATCATATTTCCAACAAAATTAGTATCTGAGTATGCAAAAACATGAACAAGAAACGAATATTTTTTCTGAAAATGTTCCGAATGGGATAAGTCAGGACTAGTTTCATGAACAGAGCATGAAAAATAATGATGAATTTTTAATTTTATTTAGTCTATAGTACATTTACTTATGCTAAAATTTTCCAGTTAGTTGACTGTACTCTGCATTTAGGCACAAGATGATAAATCAGAGTGATTTTGTATTTTAAAGCTTCAGACTCAGAAATACTACAACTCAAAAGAAAAAAGATTAAAACGACAAGAGAATATACTATAAGCAAGCGAACGTGATAAATGACTTTTTTTCGCTGATTTCCATGAATTCATAGATCGGTAGCAAAGTTTTAATGCACTGTATATGAACTATTTTTTTCAAATATAACGATCACTGTTTTCCATTTACATAGACGTTAAGGAAACATAGACCTTACATACACTTTAAGTTAAATGTTAATTTACCTTTATTCATGAGATTTATCTACGTATATAACTTAATTTTTGCATTTTGTTGACAATTATAATACCGAAAAAACATAAGAGAATATTTTTCTTGAAAATATCCATATTTTTTCCCCAAACGTTATTTTTTCATAGTTTTGAAGTAACCTATTACACACATAGTTATCTTGTATTGACCAGACAGCCGTTGGTCTTGCCAATGTCTGAGGGAAGTCTCAAAGCTAGAGAATTTAAGTAATATTTTACCAGTACGAAGAACTTCTTACGGCGTTTTTGATGAAAATTGACCGAATTTAGTAGTTCATTACTAACCTAGGAGCCTTTAACTATTTTTTTATTCGAAAAAAACACACAGAAATTATCATCAAGATTTTCCATACAGATATATTGTACTACTTTTCATGCCATTACAATTCCAATGAAATTTGATTCATTGTCAGATAGTTAAATGTTTGTTATTTTTTCGCATACGAATGCATTTCGTGCACATACGCTCATTACATATGATTTAACAAAACTGCAAACAAGTTGGAAGTTAAATGAATATTTCCTGAAATACTGTACATTTCATTCCGGAAAGTTTACATGAGAATTTTCATTTTGAAACCCCTAATGTTTCTTTTTCTGCATTCAATGTAAATTTTGAGTATAAAATTTTCAGTTGTGACGGAAGTTATTTGTGGGTGGTTGTGATGTGTTCGTGTTTTCATAAACCGTTTTTTTTTTTTTTTTTTTTTTTTTTTTTTTTTTTTTTTTTTCTGAAGTACCTTTTGAAACTTTGAATATTTCGGCCACTGAAAATCATTTAATTTTTCAAATATTTTTCTTATTTATCTTTTACAAGTCCTTGTAAAAATTTGGGAACAAATTTTTATTAAATAGTTATATGGTATGATTTAATAACTTTTTACACGTTTGGAAGATTTAACTTCAACAACACTACCACACTGAATCAGAAATTAAAAAACGAAATGGAATTTTTTATCTTAGTATACTACAGGAATAGATTAATTTTTTCTAGCACTGATGTATTCGAATGTAGTAGATAATGGAGACTTTTAACACAGATCATACAGACATTGAATATTTTCTCTAAGTCACCAAAAATTGCATTGTCATAGATTTTTCTCATAAAGTCTATTTCTTTCTTAAAAGAAGTTTATATATTAATTTCATTAGAAACATATCTAAGAAAATATCTCACATTCATAAGAAAATCAGCGCTTGTTTCTTTACCAAATTTGTACTTTCTGACTTCATTCTACTGAAACGAAAACATTCATAACTTATTGCGAAGAAAAATGTTATACTTTTTGATTAATTTTCATACCACAGTATTTATCTTTGAAAATTTTTGTCCTAGTCCACTGCTAATATATTGCTAATTTTCGTACGTGACAAAACAAAACTCCGTTTAGAAACGTTTTTACTTAAAACCTTGTATTATTGCATGCAGAACCGGGGCCATGCTTTCATTTTTATTACATATCATGCAAATATTTAAAAAAAAAAAAAAAGCATATTTTTTTCCTTCTGTTGGCACAATTTTAACCAACATTTTACTATTACAGAGACTTCTTTAGTAAAATCTCACGTGTTAAATTGAACGTTTCATTACTAATTTTGAAGATTCTGGATATATCCTACTTAAAAGTTCAGAACCGATTAGCAAAATAATTTATATATGTACTTCTTTGTGCTCTTGGTTAATTTTTAAATCGTTGTTCAACTATAAAACTTGATTTCTAGTGAAGTATCGAAATGATTATTTACTTTCCGCTTTTTCCAAAGAATTTCGTAGATATATATGTTCAGTACAGAAAATTTTCCTAACTTACCAGTATCATTACCAAAATAGAAAACATGCAAAATTTTCCTAAAAATTTATATATTTGTTTTTTTTTTTTACAAACATTTACACGAATACCCACATTTAATTATTTAATGTGTATTTTCCTATATCAGAACTAAAATTTCGAACGAAAATTTTTAACTAATGTTATATTCCGTAAAATTGTTGTATTTGTGATGTCATCTTTTTTTCGCAAAAGTTTTGAGAGTGTGCTCTCGGTAGTCTTTTAGACATTTTGAAACTGTTTTCTCTTTGCTATTGGAAACTATTTTACCTTTACCAATGAATATACTTTTTCTCTTGGTTTATTTTCAACTTATGAGTTATTTAAATACTTAAAAATATATTTGTAGATCGTTAATGTTGACACTTGTGATAGATTTCCTGGAAGTGTTTTTGGAAAATGTATTTATTTTATTCACGTGAATAAAACTGATGTTTTCTTAAAATTTTATTATTCAGAGTATTACTCAATTATGACAGAATGACGGATTTGTTCCCAGTATTCAACATTCATATGAACTTCAGTATTCCAAATCTCTCAAGGAACTGTAATTTTTCCTATCGGTAGTAGGAAGACGAATGGAATACATGCAGGTTATGCAGACATAAGGTAAAAATCTGGAAGTAAAAGAAATTCTTCAGATCTAGGCAAATCAGTAGAATGTGCAAATAGTCACCCTATTCCAAGCTTATTTTTGGAATTACATAGCATATAAAGTGTAAATTTAATAAAAAGAGATATAATGAAAATCAAGTACATTGCAAAATCTGAACGATAATTAAACAAAATTAGTTATAAGGCGGTTTTCCACAAAAAGTGGTTTCAACAAAGTAAACATGCCAGCAATCTCCTGAAACTCTAAGTGGGCGTTTGATCTTCGCTCTTACGTAGAATTTACAATTCTACTTAACTTTTGTAAGAGCAAAGATCAGGTGCTCACTTAGAGTTTCAGGAGATTGTCTGCATATTTCTTTCGCTGGAAATGAGAAGTAGAAAAAATATATCTGTATGGAAAATCTTGATTACAATTTCCGAGTGTGTTTTTTTCGAATAAAAATCGTTAAAGGCTCCTAGGTTAGTAATGAACTACTAAATTCGGTCAATTTTCATCAAAAAGAAGAAGCCGTAAGAAGTTCTTCGTACTGGTAAAATATTACTTAAATTCTTTAGCTTCGTGACTTCCCTCAGACTTTGGCAAGACCAACGGCTGTCAGGGCAATACAAGATAACTATGTGTGTAGTAGGTTACTTCAAAACTATGAAAAAAATAACGTTTGGGGGAAAATATGGATATTTTCAAGAAAAATATTCTCTTATGTTTTTTCGGTATTATAATTGTCAACAAAATGCAAAAATTAAGTATATACGTAGATAAATCTCATGAATAAAGGTAAATTAACATTTAACTTAACGTCTATGTAAGGTCTATGTTTCCTTAACGTCTATGTAAATGGAAAACAGTGATCGTTATATTTGAAAAAAATAGTTCATATACAGTGTATTAAAACTTTGCTACCGATCTATGAATTCATGGAAATCAGCGAAAAAAAGTCATTTATCACGTTCGCTTGCTTATAGTATATTCTCTTGTCGTTTTAATCTTTTTTCTTTTGAGTTGTAGTATTTCTGAGTCTGAAGCTTTAAAATACAAAATCACTCTGATTTATCATCTTGTGCCTAAATGCAGAGTACAGTCAACTAACTGGAAAATTTTAGCATAAGTAAATGTACTATAGACTAAATAAAATTAAAAATTCATCATTATTTTTCATGCTCTGTTCATGAAACTAGTCCTGACTTATCCCATTCGGAACATTTTCAGAAAAAATATTCGTTTCTTGTTCATGTTTTTGCATACTCAGATACTAATTTTGTTGGAAATATGATATTTTCTTATTCCATTTTATATTTTACTGTTAAAGTCTGGCTTGGGAAAATTGTTTTCCTTGGAAATGGCATACTTGTCCTATACGTCTGCGAATGTTCTAATAAATTACATTACTAACAAGTGTGAATAAAATCCCTAGTTATACAGGAATTATCTTGAATGTTTCCTTAATCTGAAATGCAAAATATAACCCATGTGCAAAAATAGAGCAAGTTTATCTTAAATAGTTCTCCACGAATACATCTTTTTCTCGGTCCTTACATGCTTTTCTGTATTTATCACTCAAGATGATTGTGTACCTCTCTTTTATCTAATTTGTGAAGCATTCCTGTTTGAATACTAACATTTGAACTTGTTTAATTGATTTTAGAGTACATGTATATTTTGGTCAATGCGTAGGGAAATGAGGAACTGTGGCACTGAGTGTTCTAAGCATTCCTTACTGCATTTTTCTTAAGAGTACAGTCAGTTAAAAGAAAAATGTGTTTCGTACTTTGTGAAAACTTTATTTACTTATTATGTGTCATGCTCATGATAAATAAAAATGTTTTACATGTGCGCAGGACTGTGTGGTTTCAATGTTTAATTAAAATAATGCTTTTCAAAAAAGTGTGGTCTTTCTTATGACATGTTAAAATGCTTTAAAAGTTGGTGACTATAGTAGATCATTATATGGACTTTCTGTCATTATTACCTATTTTGTATAATTATTTGTGTGTAATTTTATTTACTATCTATGAGAAGTTAAATGTCAAGAAAGCTGTAAAAATTCATTATTAAGCAATGTCAGTTTGAAATTTCTATCTTAAAAATATTTGTGTTAGGTCTTTTATGTTAATTACTATGTTAGATCATTATTTGGAACTCTACTCAATATTTCGTGTAATGTATCATAACTATGTAGGAGTCTTGTCAGGTATGATAAATTAAATTTCGTTCTCAAAAGGCTGTAAGACTTCAGTGCTAAATAAATTATTGACAATGTGTAATATGGGTATTTTTCAGTTAAGTTACAATGAATACATTAAAAATATTGCAAGTTAACAAATTTTTATATTCCAAGTTTCGAAAAAGCCGATAAAGTTTCATTTCCATGGCTGAATGTTAATTCCATGTGTCTTATAGACATTTTGTGAAGGAGAACTTCACAAAATGTGACTATAGTTCAAATTTAAAATAATACGTTATAATGTGGATATTCTTCTCTGTGGTTAAAATATAATTCAATCTTCTGTACCTTGTTAAGAGAGTAAGGCTGTCATAAGTTCAAATAGAGTAGTGTTTATAAAGTTCTGCGGTAAATGGTGGAATCATATTAAGAATCCGAGTGACGTTTTCACATGAAGGAAAAATCAAGGTTCAGTATATGTTTGTGATTTAAGTAGGATGTGTGCAAGAAAATACAAGATATTTTTGTAAAATATTTCAAAGAGTTAGAAAAATTTGTGTTAGTAGTATGAATGAATCTTGCTGAATAAAAGGGAGTGTTCTGAATATATATGTATAAATGTCTGTAGAGTAAAATAAGAAGAAATGAAGTACTACTGGTACGTATCTAAACTCAAATGGGCTGAAATGCTGCATGCATTGGTTTGAGTGGGCTTCATACCATGAAAATTTATTGCTCCTTATGAGATTTGTTTAAAGTCAGTAGGTCTTACAATAAAGAAACATGTGTAAGTCTGTATTTATTATGGGGAAAAGGAATCAGAACTACAGCATGAATATGTTTTATAAGTTAAATATAAGGGTAAATGTGTAAATGGAAAGTGTAAAAATTACATTTGTCAGACATAGTTTGGTGAATCCTTTGAATAAAAGTAAGACGTGTAAAAGGGAATCAACAAAGTTTTGTATAGTTGGCCAAAAAAGTTAATACTGTCATTAATAGTTAGTATGATACATTAGAAGGAAAAGTTCTGAGAATCTCCAACTTAGTATTAAAAAAGTAAGAAATCTGGTATTCCAGTTAAACTATATAGAATGAACATTGTGCATATTGGTTTAAAGTTACAGAATATATTATCTAGTGAAGTTGTATGCATGTAAATTCCAGCTTAAAATTTCAAAGACAGAGAAATGTAGCTAAGTTTACTTTTGGAGAAATGGAAATGTAACATCATATAGTATTTAAAACAAGGGGAAGAAGTTAAGGGTAAAATAAAAATGTGACAAGAAAAAAATTTTAAAGGAAAGAAAAAAAACTAAAATTTACGTTGGAATTAAAATACATTAGGGAAAAAAACAAAAAACTGCATTTGTGTAAACAAAAAAACTGAAAAAAAAATTAAATTTATGAAAACAACTATTACTTTTGTAAAAATAAATAAAATTAAAAATGTAGTAACACCTTTTTTTAAAATAAAAAGCGGAAAGGAAAAATTAAATTTGTAAAAATAAATATTACTTTTGTAAAACAAAAAAAAGTTTAAACAAAAAATTAAAATAAAGTAAAGTAAAAATACGACGAATAAATTTTGGAGAACAAAACTTTTGTAAAATAAAAAAGTGAAAAGGAAAAATTCAATTCGTAAAAATAAATATTACTTTTGTAAAACCAAAAAGAAAATTAAATATAAAAGAAATAAAGTAAAAATGCGAAATCGAATAAATTTAAAAAAAAAAAAAAAAAAAAAAAAAAAAAAAAAAAAAAACCTTTTGCAAAGTAAAAATGTTAAGATGAAAATGTAAATTCACTTTTGTAGAAATAAACGTCAATTTGCGAAAGTTAAAAATAAAATTTATGTTTGGGAAAAGAAAAACATATTAAATCAAAAATTAATAAATTAACTAATAACGTAAAAAATAGTAAGAATGAGATGAAAAAATTAAACTGTGAGAAAATCTTACATTTAAAACAGTAATGATTATGAAGCCCAAAGAAATCCTAGCCCTCGTGTAGAAACAAATGTGTGACGCGGTTTTCATGTCAAAGCGCATGCGCAGACTTTCAGCCTTTATGACATCAATGGTGCAAATAAGTCAAAGGGACAAAGAGGGTTGCAAATAACAAGTCTGATGAAACAACCGGGTAGACGTGTGGTAACGTTCGAATCCCACTCGTGGAGTTATTTTTAAAATTCAGGAAAAATAATATTAAATTCAATAAAATTTAATTAAAGGTAATAATTAAAATAACGACGTACTAAATAACTAAGATACTTATTAAAAAATCTGATGTGTACACCACATGACTTCCTTGTACGGAATAATAAATTATACGCATTTTATTTAAACTTATTAGATTGAATTAAACCTACTTCGCCGACAGCGCATAAACCACAATAGAATAAATGTATTCTTTAAAATTCACTTTGTTTACCATAGCGACACTCTGGCGCTAGGTTTACTTAACAGTATTATATTTCATTCATATTGTAACTCAGAATGCACAAAATGTATATCATTTAAAGAATTATCTAATCGTTGCTACATGTTCTATTCAAATACTATAATAAAGCTAGAATGATGTATAAAAGAAATTAAGCAAACAAAACAAAACAGAAACAGTTTTTCACAGACGATTGAGTATTTCTCATTTAATTAATTCAGTTCTCACTTCGCGAGAAGGCAAAAATACATAAAAACTCAAAATATCTATATTAAAAATTACGAAGTAAATCTCAAACGAAAAAATTCCAGAAAGAATTAAGCATGATTTAATTGGCAATAATAAATGATGGCGTTATCTTTGTTGTTGCGAAGCTAAGTTTCTCTAGATTGGCAGCAAATCCACTAGTCTCCTGTTTCAAATGTAAACATCAATGGCCGCCATTAAAAACAGGCCTAGCGGCAATTAAACAACTTTAAAATTGCTGATAATTCTAAAAATATTGCACACAGATTTACTAAAGGCATAAAATCCTTAACTGGAAGATAAAAACAACATATTCAATCATTTTTAAAGCAAAAAATGTACAATTTACAAACATATAAGAGTAAAGAAACTGAGATCACTGAGCCGGGTAATAGAGTGGATATATATATATATAAACATATTTATATACGTTTGGTGCGGCCGATTGCAACCAAAATACGAAGTGCACATCTACATGTTATAGCAGTCCTATATACAAAATTTCAACGTTCGGAGGCTACTCGTTTTTGAGTTATGCGAGATACGTACGTACGCACGTACGTACATACGTTCGTACAGACGCCACGAAAAATTCTCTTCAGAATTAATTTTAAAGCAGTTTTATAATTTTTTTGAAGGAAAAGAGTATTTTATTCTGTCCTTACGTACAGATATGACGCAAAAACATCGTTAAATTGCATTCGATAGCGGTCAAAATGGATATTTTCGTTGAAATATGCTGCCTGAAACTTTTCGCGATTACAATACTTCCTTTTTACTTCGTACAAGAAAGTAAAAAGAGTAAATAATTAAAAATTAATGACGTATTAAATAATAAATCACGTGTTAAATAATTAAAAATAATAAATTAAAAGTGATGTCATGCCAAACATGTGACTCCTGAGCTCGTTGCCACAAAAAATAAAAACTTTGAAAACATAAAATCGTTGCCACAGAATAAAAACGAAAGTTTGATGATGTCATTTCATCACGTGATACAAGATGGCGCTGTTTTCGTAGTATTGTACTTGTTTATTTGTTGCTTGTGAGATGATAGTTTGAGGTTTGTTTGTTTAAGTAGGCTTGTGGCAGCATGATTTGTATGTATTTCTTTTATAGAATGTTATTTCTTTCAATTTTGAGTACAATAACATTGAAACTGTAAAAACAACTCAAGCGAAACCCAAAATATGGAAATATCTTGTTGTACAAGCATTGAACATTTATATTGCACTTTTCTTCCTGGCCCATTCAATGCATTTTTTTTACTCGAAAATGTACCCTAAAATTAGCCTGCATCTTATGGGCAGAGTGTATAACTTCCTCCCCTAAAATGCAAGTTGATTTGCCAGGAAAAATTGTATCAAATACTTTTTCCTGCATTAGGCATAGAAAATAGATGGCTATATTGCAAGTCATAAAAGTGTTAAGGTTTTGAGCCATTAGGAGGCAGCAGTTTAATATTTCCTTAACAGTACTTCCTAAAAAAATGGTAAATTCATATATGGAGAATGAATAAAGTGGATCGGGGTGCCAATTCATGATGTCATACCAGTGGGAACGATGAAATGGCTGTCAATTTCTAGTATTTGTGAGTAGATTAAGAATTCCTGGCAGAAAGTTAAAAGTGAGACTATTAAAATCTTTTCAAAAGTGTAGTACTTGTAATTCAACAGATGGAAGTGAAGACATCAGTGCAATATAAAAGGCTTAAACATTTATAGACATTTATGACAATACTTTATTCAAGAACAGAATTAAAAGCATTAGTTTTATTACTTTCAACTAATAATGCATATAAAACACATTGCCAAAAAAATAAATTAAAATACATATATATACGAGAATCAGAAATTCACAGAATTATTCTCTTAAATTACATTCTATATTTAACGTGAACATGTGAAATATACTTCCTGTATATTGCTATTGCCAGTAAAAACATAACAAGTAATTAAAAAATTCCTATTAGTAAACAACTAAAACACTTTAAACTGAATTGTATTCGATGTGAATAATTCTAAATATCAATACATAAATACAGTAAAAGCTGTTCTATCCAGAAAGCTTGGAAAATGCCAAATTCCAGATTACTGAGCGTATAAAAAATGCAATTCATGGTAGAAAAATCAGTAGAAAGGAATGGAAGTAAAAATTTGCCTAAAATTACAAAGAGTCATTTTGTTCGTTGTCAGATTGAATATCAAATATTTACATTTAAATTATGTGAGATTTCAAAAGACAATAACATTTCATACATAAATGCTAAAATACGGCATTCATTACAAGCTTCTGTAGGCCTTGAAAATTGACGGAGATCTCGCCAAACTTGCACTGATCTTTCCAGCAGAAGTTACAAGGCACAGATTGCTTTTTGTTCAGTTAGATAATCAACATATATACAAGTTACAGATGTAGCATATAAAAAACTTAAATCACAACCCATAATTTTGAAAATATTCTACCATTGAAGGCACGTCCTAAATTTTGATCCTTTTTTCAAAATGTGATTTAAAAACAGATAAATAGCAGCTTTTTACAAAAAGTAAACTGCCTTATCGAGAATTAATCAGGTTTGCATAAGCCAAGACAAAGATCATATGATTGTTTGTAGCAACATCACGCTTACCTGTTATTGGTGCTAAATTACACTGTATGGAAACAGTTTTGCAGTTCTGTTTGATTCGAGTTGTCCTCCTATTCATGCTTTATGATGGAGTTACAAATCCTTTATTTGCTTAATGTTTTTCACATTTTTTTTTAATTCAAATATGTTCTGGTTATTTGAGCTTTTCAGTTCATAGTTTCAGACAAGAATGTAGTCAGTCTTATTTACCTGTGTTAAGTATTTAGTTTGAAAAAATACTCTTATTCAAGTTTTGGTGTTTATCAACATTTTCTATACATTTTCTTTTTAATTTATGAAACGCATTAAAAATAATTTAAATTTAAATAAGTGTATATGTATTTTTTGACTTTGAGGGGGATGTTCTTCTAACAATGGTGAAAGGAGTGCATAGGGAAAAAAGGTTGAGAACTGTTGGTTTAGTTAAATGCAGGATAGTTAGGCTTTTATTGTACCTAAGTAAAAAAATTAACTGAAGTGTGTCTTTGTTTCACTTCACACTCAAACTGTCGATATTATGATGGGATATCATGATGACATCACTGAAATATTCACAAGCACTTAGAACCCAAGCCCGCTCTTGCTCATAGCTCAGTTTCGAAATAAGAGAGGGAAAATGGGATTTCACTCGAGCAATCACATTTATTTCTGATCAAGGATAGAGTTCCAAGCAAAGCGGCCACAATCCCTTATAATATTAGCAAAACTGTGGAAGTGGTAATCTTATGTTCTTCAAGTTTAGTGTTCTGAAGAATGAAGTTGTTAATCTGATTTAATAGACAGTGTATGCAATTTCATTTTGAAAGTTGTACAAAAATAAAATGTCTATCAGTGCTGCACCAACAGCTCGGCCCCTATGCTGTTGGTGCATCCTACAGGGACACAATAAAAATTAAAAGTTTTTTTTTTCATCTACATCCCATGCAATAAATCCTCTCGGTGCTCATGAAGACTCACCTTCTGGCACTGATGCTACAGAGGACATAAGATGAGTTCTGAACCATTACCAAAAGCACGAAATAAAATTCTGTGCACGTGATATAAAAGATGGGGCCATCACAGGGCAGCAGCTCCCAGTGCATTTTCAAGGTCTGCACTATCACTTGGAGGTTCGAGTTGCATGCAGCTCGAAAGTTCTATGAACGTAAAAAGGGTACCTAGTTGATCCTGCATGTATTCATATGCTTATTTTGAAGATTAAGAACTGCTCATAAATAATATAAAACAAACAATTTGCTAAAAAAGCAAATTTTTCAAAAAATTTGTAATCTGTGTGGTTGTTATTTATGTTTTATGGCCTAGTAAATATTGTTCTGCAAAATGACACTTAAAAATAAAAGCTGTTAACCTTTTTGTGGTGCCTCTTTTTCTTGATGCCGTAAGCATGTGCTTACATAGCTTAGCGGTTAATCCAACCCTGATTCTACCATATGTTGAAACTGATAGTGGATAATGAGAAAATATGGAAAAAAAAAAAAGCACTGATAGTATGCCTTATTTTAAATAATTTTTGCACTTCTGATTGCTTTTGGTTTGACAAACTTGTTATTCACTTCCAGGCATGATAAAAATTATAGCATTTTTAAAAATTGTCGTTATAAAAATTTGCTATTTTTTTACAATGCTTTTTAATCTTTGAACTATCAAGCGCATGCACATATTCTAACAAATCTGATGTGGATATCTCATGACTTTCTTGTGTGCCTATTAAATTATGTAAATTTTTTCTGCACTTCCTTTAACCGATCATTCAAGGCCAGCTGAAAATGAAATCAAAAATTGCAAATTTTGAAATTAAATATCCCGTCATTTTTGTCATGTGGGTGACAAACTTCTTGTATTTTTATTTTTCATAAGTAATATAATATTTTTCCTAAATATACGATTAGGAACCAAATCACACAGACGGGAAAGTGACGCTGACTGCCATACTGAGGGGCCTGGTTTCTAATCCGGAGAAGACATGGGTGTAAATTGTCTGTCACTTTATAGGAGGCAATGGTGGCCCACCTATTAGGTATCTGCATAATTAAGTGACCACTGCTTCCGGCCTTAAGTAGTGGCCAATGGTAGTTAGTACCTGCCATTGGAAAAGATAAAAGCATAGGAACCAAGAGGCTGCATTGAAAGTTAGATTTCGTTATTTGTCCAATTTTTTTAAATTATTATTTTTTTTATTTGGAATTTCCAAAACATGAATATTTTCATCATTTAAAACACTTCTGTAATTGGAAATATATGTCTACAACCAACAATGAAAAAAGTAAAAGCCATGTAAGGGGGGTATATATACTACGTGACAATGAAAATAAAACACTAATGAATGCAAGTGATGGGCACAAAGTGATGGAAATCGCCAAAAGGAAAGACACCGCGACGAACAGTAAGTGATATTCATTGCAACATGATACATTTGTTAGGAGATACGCTCAGTAAGTTGTAGAAAATACAATACGCTCAGTTAATTGTAGAAAATACAGGCAGCAATTCATCTAGGTACAGATGCAAAGAGCTTGGAAAATATCTCCTGAGGAATACATGTCTATTTCCTGCTAACCATTTACCACAATTTGTCTTCGGAACACGGCGGTGGCAACACACAAAAGTGACATCCAGTCACATCTCAGACATGTTCAATGGATGAGAGATCCAAGGAGACTGGTGGCAAGGGAAGTACCTTGGTACTTTGTACGGCATGTTGGCTGATGTGCACCTTGTTTGGTCTGGGGTTATCCTGCTGATAAATGGCGTTTGGCACCCCCTGAAGAAAGGGTAGTGCTACCAGATGGCGCATGTACTCCACGTACTGTTGGAGCCATCATACTGCTAGCATTACAGACTAGTGGTGGTCTACTATTGCAGGCTATTGTGCCCCAAACCATATTGGTGTGATGTTGGGCAATGTGGCAATCCACAGTCGCGGCTAGCTTGGACCTGTCATGATACAGCTGCTGAAATGATGCAACTACCACTGCTTAATCAAAAGCGTGACTCATTGGAAAATACCACATTATGCCACTACAAAGTCCCTGCAGCTCTCTTTCAATACCATCGCAAACAGAGGCGCCTGTGCCGTTGTCTCAGTGGTAGTCTTCTTAACGGACGCCACGTGTGTAGGCTAAATCGGTGTATAATGGTCCTGGTCGATATGAGAACATCAGTAGTGTCCTTCTGTAAAATATCAGTGGAAGTGGACCTGTAGATGCATTGGTCCATGCGTGTTGAAGTCACTCTGACAGCATCACTACGTATGGAACGTACCACATTCCCTTCTTTTAACCATCTTCCCCACAGATAGTGCACCGTAGATGCTTGTCTGGCACAGGGATCAACTTGCTGTTCTCAGTTCGATCACTATACCCCTGGTGTACTCATCTTTCTGATGGAAGTGCTTCTATTGACAGCATAGTAACGCTTTCTTTGCCACAGAAAGACAACTCTAATGGAACAGTGCAACGATTCTACAAATTTCCTTCCCTTGTTTCTCACTTCACCTGCACGAAAATTGAGAATTAGTAACATTTCATTTATATGACTGTATTTTCTGCATATATTTTAAATAAAATGCAAATAATGAAATATTGTTGTATACTTGAACATGCATTTTATACTTTGGTCTGTTATTCGTAATACATGGCAGATCAAGGGGAAAGCAAGCATATGGCAAAGTATGCTTAGATATTGCTACAGTGATAAAGTCCCTGCAGCTTTCTTTCAATACCATCGCAAACAGAGGCGCCTGTGCCGTTGTCTCAGTGGTAGTCTTCTTAACGGACGCCATGTGTGTAGGCTAAATCGGTGTATAATGGTCCTGGTCGATATGAGAACATCAGTAGTGTCCTTCTGTAAAATATCACTGGAAGTGGACCTGTAGATGCATAGGTCCATGCGTGTTGAAGTCACTCTGGCAGCATCACTACGTATGGAACGTACCACATTCCCTTCTTTTAACCATCTTCGCCACAGATAGTGCACCGTAGATGCTTGTCTGGCACAGGGATCAACTTGCTGTTCTCAGTTCGATCACTATACCCCTGGTGTACTCATCTTTCTGCTGGAAGTGCTTCTATTGACAGCATAGTAACGCTTTCTTTGCCACAGAAAGACAACTCTAATGGAACAGTGCAACGATTCTACAAATTTCCTTCCCTTGTTTCTCACTTCACCTGCACGAAAATTGAGAATTAGTAGCATTTCATTTATATGACTGTATTTTCTGCATATATTTTAAATAAAATGCAAATAATGAAATATTGTTGTATACTTGAACATGCATTTTATACTTTGGTCTGTTATTCGTAATACATGGCAGATCAAGGGGAAAGCAAGCATATGGCAAAGTATGCTTAGATATTGCTACAGTGATACATAGCGTGAGAATGGAGGAAAAAATTATAAAAATCAAACATCCACAGTAAATGTAACCAAAGAAGTAAATGCTATATGTGTTATATCGTTTACGAGAAATGAAAAGGCAATAAATTCTTTTTATCATTAGAAACATTTATATCTTAATCTTTCTATTCTTTGTAGCTATTACATCCCATTATATTCAGAGCTTAAATTGCACCGGCTCCGGTACTTCTTAGTTTTGGGGATACATCATAATTCTAGCCGGAGCTCACTGGAGCCCTAAAATAAGAAGGCTCCAGCGCTTCTTTTATGAAACTGAAGAACAATTTCAATAGAAATTTGATCTCGAAAATTTTATTTTTTGCAATAAAATTGTATTACAAATCGCTTATTAAATTTAGTCCTTTGTTGCATCATGCTCACTCTAGTAGACAAAAGTTTAAATTTGTGTATTCTTCTGTAAATGCCTTAACAGATTCCATTCCTGTGTTTATTCATTCTATATTATTAGAACTTTCAACTGTCGATCATAGATGGCTGTATAACATCACTAAGTAAAGCACTGCTATTTGGAAAATGGCTGCTACTTCTGTTTCCAAGTTAGTACAATTTCTCATAGTAAACATTATATAATATTGCTTACATTTTCTTATACTGCCACTTTTAATTCGTAATTAGTAATTTTAGACATTTTATTTTAAATATCAGTTTGAGAAAATTGTGGAGTGGGTAGATAAAGATCTACAGAAAAGAGTATATTGAAACTCAAATGTATTGCTTATCAAGCCAAAACACCACTGGAAATGTTTATGTTTGGCAAGGAATTTCTAGAACATTTGACATTTGAGTCCAATAGGTACAGGTTACAAAATCGTAGCAAAATGAATTCAATCACAATCGACGAAATGAAGGTATTTTGGGGGATCTGTATGTACATGTCAGTTGTAGATTTACCATTTAGAAGATGGTAATGATCACTGCAAACAAACACTCACAACAAAATGATTTCGAATGCAATGACCGTAAATCGTTGGGAATAGATTTGTATGCATGTACGTATATGCATGCGGTCCACTGTAGTGAACAAACTGTAGCAATTATTTAAAACGAAATTTGAATAAAATAATTTTTTTTTATTATTACTCTAAAGTTATTTTAAGTAGAAAAATACAAACATTTTCGTTTAACTTCTCTAGATTATTTGTACGCTACAAAGGGTTAAAGTTATCTCTTTACATTTTACTTAATTTTAATTTTAATTATTGAATTCTTTAATAATTTAACTATTTTAATAATAAGTAATTAATTTTATTTAATTAAATAATAATTGGTAGATATTAATTATTAATATTAATTAAATAATAATTGATTAATTTAGTAATAATTATCTATTTAATTTTTTAATTATTAATGATTTTAATAGTCATTTTATTTATTTATTTACTTTTGTTCCTCTTTGCTGATGGTCTTTCATAGGGCTCCGGCACTTCTAATTTTAGAAATTAAGCCCTGATTATATTGCCACAGCATGTATAATCCACAAGCCCAGTCTCATGGTATGGCACAAAATGACTAAATGCAAAGAAAGAGATAACTTCAATATGACAAGAATCGACAGTATATAATGCATTGCTACCAATCTTGAAATATGAAAAACCAGGAGTTTCTGGAAGGTTTTCATGCTGTGCGGCGATGACATTTAAAAAAAACTTCAAACTGACATTCTTTTTATAACACATGCTTTATGTTACTCAACTATTTAAAAGACGATTTTTAACATAAAATATATTTTTTTTTAATTTTATGCAAGACCTAAGCATGACCACCATTAGTTTCTGATGGACAGCCTAATACAATTCAAAAACATTAAAAAAGGTGCAATACTTTTTGACAGCATTAGCCGCTGCCACGTCATTAAATCCAGAGTAAGTGTCCAAATGGTCACCGCACGTGTCTTCAATATCACATAACAGGCAAGATGAAGAGTTTGCTAAACCAAATCTGTGGATGTGTTTCGTGAGGTAGTCATATACAGATTTTCATTTAAAGTTAGCGACACCGACAGGTCTAGGTAGGTCGCAAGGAATGGGATTCTCCATTAGGGAACCTCAAATATTCACCTTCACAGAGTCTCCATTCTTCTCTCTAAGATGAGCTCCACATCTGGCTCCAGAGATTCTTTTAGCACTTTGATAGCAAACAGGAGGAGAGGACTGGGTTCTGGAAGGACAGATCCCGCCTCGGCCAGAGTGTCAACAAACTCATTACCTGTGATTCCATAATGATTTTGAATCCACTGCAGAGTGACATTGCGACCATTATTTATTAGAAAATTTATCACAAGCTGACAATTTAGAACAGACCCATTGTTTGCAAGTTTGAAGAAATTGCTTTAATAGTGGCCTGTGAATTAATAAATATTGCAATGTTTTGATCATCTTGTTTACTGATTTCAGTCAAGGCCAGTTGGACAGCAGCATCATAGTTGGCACGATTTGCACCAAAATGCCCGCTAAAGCTAAAGTGCCGAGAGTAAGCTCGTGCACCAGCATTACTATTAAAACTTATAGCAGAACCATTGGTGCACACATGCAACCAATGCATTGTTGGAAATCTCTCTCCAATAGTGGATAAAGCAGCCAACCTCTGTCTCTGTGTAAAAGATTTTACTGGCTGGCAAAATCAAGTCTAAATTATAATTTGCCGAGTTCAAATGTCTTAGAAAAACACCAGTTCAAGTAGTGGCTCTCTGTTAAAAGAAGGGATATCAAAATATTAGACTGTTCATTTGTCACATGTAAAAAGGCAGGTTGGGATTTTAACCTACGCTCTGTAGGATTCTACATCTTCCAGAAATCGCCACACCTCATCAGTCTGTCGACCAACCTGAGAGCACTTATTTCCTTCGATGAGTCAGAGGCTTAATACTTGTTTGCAATTGTATTTAATTCGTAATTAGTAATTTTAGATTGGATTAGAAGTAGAAAATTTTCCACCGGTGATAATTTCTCCAGGGCATCAAAATGCTCCGCCGGTGATAATTTCTCCAGGGCATCAAAATGTTCCACCGGCGATAATTTCTCAGGGCATCAATTTGAGTAATTTCACCTCTGTTCTGTATTGACTCAGAAGCAGTTACCTTTCGATGTTACGACGAGAGAACATGGTGCCTCAGGAATCTTCGAGCACTACGTGCGCTAGTTAATAGGTTTGGATGTTTGGATGCTGCATGTTTTCTGAGGGGGATTCACAATTATTACTTTATATAATATGCAACTGCTTTACTCTTCAAAATATATCTTGTTGCTTTACTTGGAAGTTTAACTTTTACGTCATGTTGTTTTACGTGGAAGGATGAAAGAAATAACATTGAATCTTTATTTAAAAAAAAGTTCTTACCTAGCAAGCTCAACATATAAGATACAACTTCGAACATTTTTAAATTACTCGCGACAGCCAATGGGTTTCTAAATATCGTAAACGATAATGGTACTACTAAATTAAACTAAAGTTCTAAAAGTCGTTAACTTAATTTCCTTCATCGAGAGAATAAGTGAATCTTGCAGTAGTTTATCTATGTACCAGGCCGGTGTATATAATAAGTATGGATAGATAATAGTCCAATTCCAGGAAAACTAGCTCAAGAAGGTTGGTGCTAAATCCCCAAACACGCGGGGAAGTCACTTGGCGGTGACTTTATGCACATGGAAACATAAGAAAGGACCTTGCATAAGGTCCATGTTTATGCCTCAGTGACGTCCCGGCGGAGCTCAGCCCAACATCAGCATCAGCTTAAATCAACATAAACATTGTTACAACGTTAATTCGGAAATATTAGAATAAGTTCATGTCGATATCTGTGAATATGTTTGAGTAAACACTTTCGAGCATTCTAAGAAATGAATGGCTTCACTATGTTTCTCCGTATCAGAAAGAAAAAGAATAATTAGTGATAAATTTTGAGATTAGTCAAATATAGAAAATGTAGGGTACGTCAAAAAATCTCTAGTAAGATATTCTAGTATCAGATATTTTCAATAAAAAGGATTCATTTATACTGGTTTATACTCGCATTATACCCGAAAATACTCCTTAAAGCCATCCAGAAATTAAATTTGAGTTAAGCCATTGAAATTCAACAGTTTTATGCACTTAGCCACACTTTTTTTTAATTAAAAAAAAAAAAAAAAACACTATTCTGCAGATTTCTAATTTTTAGAAGGTATGATTGCTTCGTCAAGTTCGCTGAATATCAGGCTTTACAGCAAAAATTAGCTTATATATTGTTGCGTGCGTACGGGTTCGTAATAAATTGAATGCACAACTCCGATGAAAAGTGAATAAAAATGTATTATTATCACAACAAATAAAACAAAATGCTTAAATTTCCTCAGATATTCGTGCAATATTGCAATATCTCACAGTAGTTATCTTTTAAACTACTAAAAACATTCACCAGAACTAATTCAAAGTAGAGAAAGCTAATCCGATTTCACCGCGAATTCGCCACTGTAAACAACAGCAGTTTTCTAAACGAACTCATAAAACAACTGAGCTGAGATGTTCTTTCTCTGGCTTTTTATAAGCTTTTTATTCAACACGAGAATAGTATGGTGTTTTCTCGATTTTTCCCGAAAAGCACAAGAGTACAATTACGAGATATCTATTTATTAAATGCCCGTGCTCCTGTATTTTTAATTTTTCCTGCGTAGCTTTCTCTTCAAATAAGTCGCGTGCAGCATTGCACGGGGAAATGAAACAATTTAATAACATTTCTATTAAAAATAGCAAACTAAATAAATCAATACAAAAACCATAACACTGGCCCCTTCTCAAGGACTGCACGTCCTGGGCAGTGCAATACCTGGACAGGAAGCCAAACTTGCAACTAAGGTATAGATGCAATAATAAACATTACATTGCAATAACAAACAACATTAACAATAAATGCAGTAACTAAAACAAATCAAATGCTATCAAATAATAAATACAAGTCAAATTAAATACGCATTTAGAAACAAAAAGGACCATGGTTTTATACTATTTGCAATTATTTACACTACGTACTATGGCCTTAGTAATGAGCTAACCTGTCGTAATGAACGACTTTATGTTTAGAGTTCGATGACTTACAGATACGAACCATGACGTCGTTCAGTCTGTTTAGGACTGTGTACGGACCATTCCAAGATGACTGTAATTTCGGACAGAGTCCTTTCCGTTGAGTTGGATTCCACAACCAAACCTTGTCTCCTTCGTAGAATTGATGTTCAGTAGCTCTTGTGTCGTATCGGGTCTTCATTTTTCATCTTCTCCGTCGCCAAGTTGACTCGCTCTCGTGCAAAGTTGTGCATCACTTCAAACCGGATAAGGATAATCCCAAGGTAACTGTAGTTTTGGACTAAGCCCTTTTCGTCGAATCGGGTTCCGCAATCACACCTTGTCTCCTTCGTTGAATTGATGTCCAGTACTGGTGTCGTATCGGGTCTTCACCTTTTCCGTCGCTAAGTTGACTCGGTTCTTGTGCAGAACAGTGCATCACTTCAAACCGGGCCCTAACATTTTGGAAGGCGATGAAGTTGCATGCGGAGGGCAATCAAACAAGAGGTCAGAAGGCAGACGAAATTCTCGACCGACGAGCATCTGGGATGGAGAAGGGCAGTAGTCTGGTGTTTCTCTTCGACCACAGTATGATTTTGGCAACTTTCTGAGCAGGGTCTTTTAAACGAGATGTCAGCGTTTCCAGGTGAGGATTCCTTCTGATGATGGATAGTCATGTCGGATGCTGAAAGCAGTTTGTTGTTTTTGAAGTCTAAAGAAAAATTGTATTTCCTTAAAAAGGCCAATCTGAGTATGCATGGATTCGTAATATCCGCCACATATGCCATGTGATGGTATGCGGCACTTCCAAACGTGATGTTCACGTTTAACTTCCCAGCTATGGAGATTTCATCGCTAGACGCACAGATCCTGTGAAGGATAACACAGAATGGCGTCCAAATGAAGTTTATCTTTAAATTAAACAGAATATGTCGACATGAGGGGGAAATATGTACAGAAGTTTAGAAAGGAGGAGTGGGCGCAAAGTCTAATATTAATTCTGCAATTAATTTCAGATTATATTAAATATTAGAAGTATAAATGATTGACATTACATATAGTTGCAGTAGTAATATTTCTGAGAATCTTTTTACGGTCTGCATAATATATCAAACGAGGCATTCAAAACTTAATGTATAAATTTATATATGTGTGTGTGTATACATACAGAAAAAAGATATGCAAATAGGGAATGTGAGATAAGGTATGATAGTTTTTGGCATTTCATCTATAACTTCAGTATTGCTTAAAAAATTGTGAAATTTTTTAAAAGTTTTGTAAGTCTGTCTGAGTGTTAAAAGTAACATCTGTGAGAAAACATTTATGTAGAGTTACATAAAAAGAGAGAAGATTTTGTTATAGATATATATAAATATGAACAGAATTTAAAGAAATATATGTAATATATAATATTTAATTGTATCAAAACTTAATTTACTCTAAAATTTGGAGGTTTTATTATTTACTTGATATGAGGTAATTTGGTATGTTCTATAACTTGAAAATATTTAAAGAAACAATGCGAATCGTGAAAAAAAAATCCCCTTCAGTATATTTAAAAAACACTGATAAATTTATAAAATAATCTGAATTAATATAAAAGATTTTCTTATATGAAATTATCTAAGTGCATTTAGTTACAATACTATTGACGCGAATATCGTTTTGTGTAAAGGTAAATAAAATATTTTTCGCACTAAATTAATTAATGGATTATTTATTTTGAGCAAAAAAAAAAAAAAAAAAAAAAGGCACGAAAATCCGAGTTTAAATTATCGCGAAAAGTCAAAGAAACGTTTTGTCAAAGAACGATTCATCTTAACCTGTACAGAGCAACGAGATATATACTGGTAGAGAGCTTATAGCAACCTCCGACTGGTTCCAACATTAATGTCATGTGACTGCTGGTCGAATTCCGAAAGTCCGGAAATACTTTACATTCATTTCTATGGGACGAGCGAGAGACGCCTGCTCTGCTTGGTCACATAAAATTTAATAAAAAATGGTTACCCGCTGCAGCGCCTATGGATGTAAAGAAAGTTTTGTAAAAGGAAGACCTGTAACCTTTCATAGCTAAGTTAAAACTGCATGATTTATTATTTTATTTCCAGTATTTTTGTCATTTTACTATCTCTGTTGAATTGGTTGGAAAGTTTCAGCCATATTGTATAAGAAAATTGCCGCTGTATATGACATTTTCAGCATGTATTAATAGCATCAAAATGTAATAAATACTGTGACATTATTTACTGGAATCACCTTTTACAAATAATTGCATTTTATGTTCTTTTTCCGTGTACTCCGTTGAAATAAAAAGCTGCGCCAATTGGCGCTAACCTTTTTTCGCCAAATCGTACGCGTTTTGGTTTCATAAACAAGTACTGCCTGCAATTAAAAAAAAAAAAAAAAAGAAAAGAAAAGAAAGAAAGAAAGAAAGAAAGAAAAATGCTATTATTATTAAATTATTGCGATAAGATTGTGCGATATGTTTACTTTGTTAAAAAAAAAAAAGAAAAGCTAATTCAAAATCTATAAATGAGCTGAAAATTTGTATACTAGTATATCTTAGCTAATAATGCATGAATAAATCCTAAATTTTTTTAATTTAGCTAATGCATAAGAATGATCTGGTAAAGCAGGAATAAAGTGGCAGTGAATTCGAACTTACCAAACATTATAAGGAATAAAATGGTATTAACTCGTTAATGTCAACAGATTGCGTATACTTAAAAGTGCTACCTATTTATAAATTAATCACTTCAATATTTGATTGCAGAGTTTTTGCTTTCATAGTAATATTTGTTTAATTTTAAGATTTTTTAAAAACCTTTTCCTTTAAAACTATTTTTTAGCAACATAAATATATCATAACTATAGAATTTTCTTTAATTTATGATGAGGATTACGTGTGTATTAAGATATTTAGTAGGAGTTAAATTAAAAAAAAAAAAAAAAAAAAAATTCTTGAAAACAGGCCTTAACTTTTTGTTGCATACAAACAGTATATATATATATATATATAGTTTGTCAAAAAAAAACCCATCAAAACTATATCTGAGTGAACTTTTGCAGGTTTGAATGAGGCTTTCATCATTATATCTTTACTAGTTTTTACTTTCTATTCATAAAAGCTTTTTTTTTTTTTTTTTTTTCCTTTCTTGTGAAACAGTCAGTTTTATTAAAGCCCTGTATTTGTTAAAATAAAAGCATGTATTTTTAATTTGTAGTTTGTATTTTATTTACACTGTTTTGTGTATTGATTTTTTAAAAGTAAATGTCACATTCTTTATATATCTATAAAGATTTCCATGGTTTTACAAGCTAACTTTTTTTTAAAAAATTTATATTATCTCAAAAAAAAAAAAAAAAAAGGTCAAATTTCTCATATCAGAGCCTTATATAGGGTATTGTATTTCATAAAGTTCTTCATGTAGTATATAATAATGTGTAGTTTCTATATTTCAGCCAAATTGTGTGTTTTTGTTTTAAAAAGCTCATTACTTATTCACGTATCAAAAATAGGAAATTTGGAATATACTTGACTACCAGTTTGAGTAGGTGATTTTTGGTATTTGTTCCCGATATATTTATAGTAAATACTATATTTAAATGCACATTTTCGTAATCTGTTTATTTAATTGGGATAGAGGAATAAAATATAATATGTATTCTCATGTTTGAATTTATAATTCTGTAATAAAATTTTATTTTGGAAATGTACATTTTACAGCTGATGTGCAAAATATGAAATCTTACTAAATTTAATGTATAGCAGCATACAGTTAAGGCAGTAGCTTCCAAGTTTGCATGAAATTATTTTCTAGATATTGCTAAGTTTATAAGCACTTCAATATGCAAGTAACTGAAAAAAAAAAAAAAAAAAAAAAATGGGCATTTACAATCAGTGAAAGATTTTTTTAAAACTAAACATTTTATTTACTATCGTAAATTTCCAAAATGCAAGTACTATTGGTAACACTGAAAGGTCAAAGGTAAATGAAATTGTTCCGAAAACTATTTCTGACTTTAAATTAAGTAAAATTATGTTTACTTAAATATAAGAAAGTAAAATATTTTTCTGTAATAAGATTTCAGTATAATTTATCTTTTTGTATCATAAACTATATTATAACTTTGGATAGTAATAGTTTATAGTTCCAGCTGAAAGTTAACAGTCTGTAAGTATATATTTCATGAATAGCATAAATACATACAATGTGATTTTCTTTTCTCTTTAGGATGCAATGCATTAAAAATAAACGAGAATTTTTTACCTTCTCAAATATTATAACAGTAGTTCAATTAATTTTTAAACATTATTCAAAATTAAAGTTTCCTCTCAATTTTTTATTATTTATTTTAGATTTTCTTCCTAAAATTATTTAACCTAAACATCTTTAATAATGGCGCAAATAATTTAAAGCGATTATTAAAAATATAGATAAAATATTCAGGAAAAAAGGGGTTAAGTTATACCTAAAAATTATTGTAAAAAATCGAATAACCTAATTCGAGGCCGTTGTCTGCCGACTGCCAGCAAAGGGAAATAAAAAGCACTACTAACCATATCAGAAGCGCGCAAAACTGGCGATAAACAGCCTAAGCTATCACTCCCCAAGAGCGCCAAGAGCTTAAGTCACGTGGTATATGTTGGAGACATCCTAGCAGACGAATTCTCTGTGGGTGAGCCGTCTACCTGTTATATGAAGTCGTTGGTACAGAGGGGGAAATTCTCGCCAACAGGTTCCGTCGCCAAATCTCTTGGCGAATGTTCCCTCTACTTCATAGCGGCGCAGAAGGCAAACCGGTTTACATTACGTCTATGGAACCTTTCCTGCTTTACATAGACATTCTTTGTCAGAAGCGTCTAGCCCCTCAGATGCTAGTTTCCTCCCTGATCATTTGCGCAGATTCACGCGCAGCGTGTTTACTCTAAGGAGCTAGGCGTGATCAAAGCCGATTTTTTTAAAACGCCACGCGTTTAAAACGTTACGAACTTGGTGCGCATTACTGAATGTAAATTAATTTATTTTATTAGTTCTTCTGAAATAGTTTTCTTTTTAAATGGCATACATATTTATTTGTTCAGATGTTTTATTATAAATCTATACATAAAGGAAGAATTCCTGATTTATTCATTTATTCACCTACAGATCATCGCCCAAAGCTATTAGAGATACAGGTATCAAAACTTAGGAGCTTATTCCTTTTGTACCGAAGATGTCATTTAAGCAGCGATTTTTTAAGATTCGGCGGGCAAAACGTGTTTTTATGTTTTTTCATATAAGGAAGAAACGGATGTACATAAAATTCTTGCTTTAAAATGTATGGAATATGAATACCTAAAAACCAATTTCAAACGTTTTCAAAATTCGGCGCCGAAGAGGGGGGGAACGTGTTCTTCACATATTCCTTCCTACCTCAGAAATCCATTAGACAAACTTATGAATCATTGCTGTAAAATGTAAGGAATACGAATAAATGCTGACATCAACCTGTGTGGGAAGGGGGACTGATTGGCATAAAATACAAGTTTACATAATGTACAAGTAAGCCTTATTAAAGGTGCACACCAGATATGTAAAGCTAGTTAGTATAAAAAAAACTTAAGGTTTCTATTATTTAATGTTATTAATAATTAAAACCCCAAAATAAAAATGTAGCAGCATGTGGCAATTCACAAAACTGTGATGAGATTGTTACAATGTTCAGTTAGTTTTAAACAATTCTACACATAATAAAATGGCCAGTGCACAACATGTGAATGCACATGGGGTTGAATAATTAGAAAATAAAAAACTTGACAAATATTAAATAGAAAGTATTAAATAGTAGAAAATATTGCTTACTGTTCAAATTTGGGATTGACTCAGTTTCACCAAAATACATTTATCTACATTAAAATGTTTGGTAATAATCTATTGACTGAACAGTATAAAAGTCAATAAATAGTTGATTGTATGGACAATATTTGGTATTGTTGGACTTGGGGGGGGAGAAGGAAGACAGTAATGCAAGGAGGATGAACAAAAATAGACTTACTCATTAATCACAGAATACATCAGTCTATCGCGAGGACCTGAGATAAAGGTTCAAAACCCTGTTCTGACCTTCTATTTCTTCTAGTTCTGAAGATTGAGAGAGAGATAGTATTATATAAATAAGAAAAAAATATCATCTGACACATATAAAACACTTACAGGCAGTTGAAAGAAGATGTTTTAGATGATAAAAATGGACAAAAGGAATTGTGAATAGGTACTAATGACTATTGTTAAAATATATATTTTTCACTAGATGTGTTAAGTTTCTTCAGTGGAATTATGTGTAAAATTTTTGTGATCCAAAATAATTTTTAGAATTATATTATTGTCTTCATTCTGTGAAGTTATTGTAGAAGTTTTTGTCAGTTTCCTTTTCGTTTTGTATTTGAGAATCTTTTGGGTATTATATTTTTATTAGGTGGAATATCTTTATTAGCAGTTGGAAAATGTATTTCTTGAAATGCATTTATTAATGTTTATTTAACATATCAGCAGCTTCTAGTTGTAGTGGCGCTGATTTTAGAATCCTGCCTAACACATCACATTGTCTGTCAGATTTTAATGAATCTACTAATTCTAAACATGTTTGATTTAGTTCATTCTTTCTGTGTTCCAGTGAGAGGGTCTGTGATTTTTTTTTCCAATATTTTTTATTTCATCTGGTGTTAAAAATAAGTGACCTAAATCATTCCGATGCCCAGTATGTATTTCCTGATATGACACTACACATTTGCCATTTGTATGTTCTGTTACTTTTAATGCAGCTGCGCAATACGTATTTATTTTATTGCTACCAAGGATTTTTAAGTGACGCAAACCTTTACTTTTTGATATAAAATTTTCTGAACAGTGGCATTACACCATGTATATTAAATATGCTTACTCCATAAAAAATTTTGACTTCGTATTATTTTCAATTTCTGCCTTCCATGCCAAAAAATCATTAAATGAATTAAATTCTAGCTCAGTATAATTCAAATCAACATCATGAACATTATTGAAATGAAATATTATTTCTCGCTTTTCAAAATTAGCATAACATACAGGACACACATAATTACCTGTTAGAAGTATGAATTTTATTTTGATGATATTTCCAATTTTTAGGTCACTAAATTTCAGATGGCAGTCCTTATATTTGTAGCTTGGTGATCGACCACTTTTTAAAGAATCATTAATGTATTATTGTTGGAGTGTAATGTGTTGGTATGGCGTTTCAAACTGCATTTTTGGTACGTTTTTAAGCAATCAGAACATACAAAATTACTCTCAGCCATATTGAAATTATTTGCACAATCAACCATACTATTAGAACTTAGTTTTCAGAGACTCAATTAATGCAGTGTTATTGAAAAGAAATTTATATGCATGGCGTTTTAAATTGTATCTATAGTTGAAAGTTTTAAACAATCACGGCAAACAAAATCACTCTCAGCTATACTAAAATCATTTGCACAATGAACCATATCACTCACAACACAATCAGATATGAATTTATATGCATGGCGTTTCAAAGAAATTTATAAATTTATAAAACAAATTTATATGCATGGCGTTTCAAATTGCATCTATAGTTGAAAGTTTTAAACAATCACGGCAAACAAAATCACTCTCAGCTATACTAAAATCAATTGCACAATGAACCATATCACTCACAGCACAATCAGAATTATCACACATACCAGAATCGGAATTATCACACACGATTACTCCTTCCTGATTTTGATTCGATTCAGAATCAAAAATACCTTCTGAGGAAACAGAAGTACTTGGCTCTGAAATGGGCAGTTTTTCTTGATTTTATGCAGAAGATATAATAATCGAAGCAAAATAAAAAAAGAGAAATGTATCAGCAATCACACGTTACCACAGCAGTGCAAAGAGTAAGAGTAAATAACAGTAAATACGAGGCGCCTTCAGGGAAATGACGACATGCGCAGTAATCTGCGCAGATGTTCAGGGAGAAACGGGAGGAAACTAGCGTCTGAGGGGGTAGACGCTTGTTTCTTTGTCCCATTACCTCTCGGGAGCAGGGCAAATGGTGAGATGTCCCGTACTATACCAACGCCACCTAGACTACAAAGCCAGAAAGCTCCACTTATGAGTCATCCCAGTTAGGCTATCGAAATTACGGTAGCGCAACGACCATGTAGTTTCGGAAAGAACTTACAATCTACTTTTTTACCGTTGACGTTTCATTTTAATATATTTATAATTACTTTCCTCCTTTAAAGCACTTGCATCTTGATTTTTAAATTTAAATCGAATTTTCTTTAAAATAAATACTAATCAGTTAAAGTTACATTTTAGGCACAGCAAATGTTAAACTATTTTTTTCTGAAAGGTGTTATAATTATTATGAAAATTATATTATATATTTTTGCTCATACATTAACTATACCTTCACCTTATTTAAAATATTTTAAATAATGTCAGACTTAGAACTTTTATTTTGATAACACAATCTAATTTAAAAGCATTTTTAAAGAAAAAATCCATTTCACTGAAACAGCAACTAATTTTTTTTATTATTATTATTCACAAAAACAGAAATATAAGCTACTACTCAGAATCACAAAACTAATAGAAGGATGAATACAGTTTGAAAAAAATAATGCATCATACAATTAGTTTTAAGCAAAGGATCTGATTTAATAAGCAAGATTAAAAATGTGGAATTAATTCAAAATTATTCGATTTGTGGGATTTTACACACATTTTCTACAGTGATCTCATAGGAAGTACAAAAACTGAAAAACATTAAATTGCAATTCAAAACATAAATTATAATGATAAAAATAGCTCGTTTTGAAATTTAAAAAAAATACAAGAAATAAAGTTTTTGGATTCATTTACAAGAGCTGGAGTAAAATATATCTATAAAGAGCTAATTATAATTAAAAATAAATTATAATACAACATATATTGTCATGACGAGTCGAATGAATAGCATATATAGCATTTAGAGATTTGAACTGCTTCTGTGATTATAAAAAATATTCATTTAATCAGAATTAAGTAGTAGCAATGTCTCTGTTCATAAAACAGACTAATGGTTGAAAGTGGATTATATAAGTTATGACTTAAAAAATTTAGAATGGAAAAAAAATCTGTTTTGAAGCTATTAGAAAATTGCAGACATGTCTTTAAAGCTCAGGAAGTTACTACTAAACTTTTATATACTTGTGTTGCATTTTTAGACATTATTATTAAAACATATTAGATACTTTTTAAGAATAACTGTAAATTACTTTATTTACTTTATCAAAGTTGATAATTTTCTTTTTTTACAAGCAGGTTTTTTGTAAATCTTTTTTTTTTTTTTTTTTTTTTTTGTTTACAATAGTTGTTTAACATCGTGTTTGTAGAGGATTTGATTATATTTTCAGCTATGGGATCAAAGGAATGGCCTTTTTACACATGGTTCAATATCCAAATCCTCATTTGACATTCAGAGTTAAATTTACGGCTAAATTTCTTTGAGCAGGGTGTTTTAAAAACTTACTTTCAAACTCTTGAGATACAAGTTTTTGTACTACAATAAAATTATATAAAACAATATTTAAAACATGAGGCATAGGATACAAAAGGCCACCCCTATCCAATTTTCTGATTAAATTAAATTCGGAAGGGATATTGAGTTCCCTATCAATAACACAAGTCATTTTACAAAATTCACATGGATATTTTTTAAAGGTAGAATAAAGGCAATATCCAGCTATATAAGTTAATATGGGAACATATGGCTGAGCTTCTATCATTTCGTTTTCAGATACTACAAAAGAAAAAGTTTCCACAAGGGATAAATCAATGTTTTCCTCCTCACAATCATTCCTTTCATTTATTTCAATAGCAATATTTCCAAAAGTACTTGAATTAAGCTTTAAAGGTAATAAGCTTTGCATTCGTAATTTTGACTCAGATTCATAAACCTGTCTAATGGAAATACAGTATTGCGAACCAGAAAGTTGGCGATACTTGCCAAAACGATCTTCTAACAAATCTGTTTGTATTTTACCAGGTAAAAAATAATTCATGCCTAGCTCTTTAATGCAATACTTGCCCAATTCAATAAGTGCATATGTTGTGTTTCTCAGAGCATCAAGAGTTTCTTTTGACAAGCAACCAGTAGTGCATTTTGCATCTTTCCATTTGTCTAACCAGTTTACAAAGTTATTTAAATACTTAACATTTGAGTCTACATTTGAAAATATCAGTGGTTCTTGAAAAGAACATTTCAGTCGTTTGCCTTTAAGAGGTGTTTTGGTATTTACTAAACACCACCATTTATAAATTATATCTATATAATTAGCTGTTGATTCATAACTATCCAAATTGTTAAGACACAATAACACGCCGAATAAATACTAATTCAGAAGTCAAACAACAAAAATCAGCGTTAATTTACAAAATTTTCACAGGACTAGTTTCGATGGTTTTACCGAACCATCATCTTCAGCTGCAAAACCGCAAAATCCGGTCCGCAAATTTTGCGGTTTTGCAGCTGAAGATGATGGTTCGGTAAAACCATCGAAACTAGTCCTGTGAAAATTTTGTAAATTAACGCTGATTTTTGTTGTTTGACTTCTGAATTAGTATCCAAATTGTGTTTATTACCTAGTTCTGTTAAGGCTGTAATTACCCAGTTATTAAACACTTGTAAAACTAATTTAACATTCTGCCTTTCAAGATTTGAAGGCTGTCGTGAACATTGTGAGTTTAAGAGAAAATAATGAGCGGTTTGTTAAAATTTAGATCAGATGAAAGATCTTTTAATATATAGCATTTTAATACTATTTAGCACAGTGTAATAAGTTCATTTTACAGTACGCAACATCCTCAAAAATGATCGTTACAACGCAGTTCGATCATCCATCTTTTGAACAACAATCTCTCTCGTTGCCATTCCGTAACAGAGAAACTTACCTCTCATGGAGTTCGATAGTGGCGCGACATTCTCCCCACCTTGAGTTTGGGGATACAAACTCAAAACAGTAATATAATGATAATACATACATACAATTTTGAAATAACAATAACGTACATAATAATAATAGAAATATTTCAAAATATTAGAATGCAAATTGAAATCAATATTTTAGAGTTCAAACACAGAAAGTTCAAAAGTTTGTTTAGAAATTTATAAATCCAGTCTTTTAACTGGTTTTATTTTTCGTCTTGAGCGAGACACGCGAACAGTTTCATTAGAGTCAGTATTAAGCTCAGGATTTTCAGCTACCACTTCCGGAACCTTCTGAGGTTCCGATACGACTTGCTCGTAATTTGGGGTCAATTCCAAAGGATACAGTCGTTGGATTGGTCTTAATATGTTTCCCTTTTCAGTTCGCAGTTTCACAAGTCTGATGATTCCATCTTTTCCTGGAAAGAGTTCCAGTACTCTCCCTAGCAGCCAATGGAGCTTTTTTTTTATCATCTGTACCAATTAACACTATGTCACCTACATTTATTTTATCTTCTCTTTTGTTAACTGAAGAACGAAGGAAACCCAGATACTCCCTTTTAAACCTTCGTTTTAGATTTTCACGAACCTTTTGAATATGTCTCCATCTCAAAACAATATTAGTCTTTTCAATTTGATCCAAATCAGGAACATCATTTAATGGAATGTCCTGAAGAAACATTGAGGGGGTCAAGGTCTTCAGATCTTGTTCCTCGGATATGTAAGTTAACGGTCTGCTGTTCATGACAGATTCGCATTCACAGACGAGAGTCTGCAATTCCTCGTAAGACAAACAGGAGCGTCCAAGATTTTTTCTCAAAAGATCTTTCAAAATCCCAATCAAGCGTTCCCAGAAGCCTCCCCACCATGGAGAGGAGGGTGGGTTAAACTTCCAACGAATTTCGTTGACTCTAAATTCACTTTCAATTGTAGTCCAATCTAATTGTTTCAGAGCATTATTTAGTCCTGTAAAATTAGTACCATTGTCTGAATACATCACAGAAATTCGTCCTCTTCTGGCTATAAACCTACGCATAGCTTGGATGAAGTCATTGGTACTCAGTGAAGGTATTAGCTCAAGATGGACAGCTCTAAATACAGCGCAAGTAAAAAGTACTATCCACACCTTTTGTTTAGATTTGGTCAACAGAGGTCCAGCTATATCTACACCTGATACTTGAAAAACTGCTGCTACTTCTGTTCGGTCTTTTGGAAGAGGCGGAAAAGGTACCTCAAGATGTTTTACCTTTTGCCTTTTACATGTTAAGCATTCTTTGATAACACTCCGGACAGTTCTTTTCCCTTTCACTATCCAAAATCTTTCCCGTAAAATAGTCAGTAGAGTTAATGTCCCAGCATGCTTGTTAGCAATATGTTCTTGGGCTATAAATCTTCTCACTGCCAGGTGTTTCGATGGTAGAATTATTGGAGAAATAAAATCTTTCGATTCTTCCTCATTTATCAATCTGGACTTCAGTCGTAAAATTCCTTCTTCATCTTCAAATATTAGAAGACCTTTCAAATTTTTTCGTGTTTCTTCATTGGAGTAACATTCCTTTTGTATTACACGGAAAATAGTCCTTTGTGCATTTAACAATTCTTCATTTTGAAGTTCCTTACATTTTGAAGTCCTTGGCCTTTGGTTGAAAACGCAGTATCCAAGCCATAACCCTAATCATCTTTGAAAATCTAGAGAATCTTCTGGCTAACTGTAATGGAATTGACTCTAGCTCTGTGTTACTAGCAGAGATGACTGACTTTCGTTTCTCTATCTCTACTTCTTTTTCGTTAATATTTACAGCTGACTTTGGCCACTGCTCCTTCGGATTCTTCAACCAGGCTGGCCCTTGCCACCACTTGCGTTTCTGAAGTTGCCTAGGTCCACAACCTCTTGACAAAATGTCTGCTGGATTCTGGTCAGTTGAAATATGGAACCAATCTTCCGAAATTGTCAATTTTCTAATTTCACTTATTCTGTTTGTAACGAATACCGACCACTGTTCTCGACGAGTTATCCACACAAGAACTGTGGAAGAATCTGTCCAAAAGTAAGTCTTGATGTTGGGAAGTTTTAGAGCTTGCTTCACAGAACTAAACAGCCTAGCACCTATGGTAGCAGCCATTAGTTCAAGTCGTGGTATAGTAATAGTCTTCGTTGGAGTTATTCGTGATTTGGCTTGAAGTAATTGAACAGTCACTGAACCCATACTGGATTCACTTCTTAAGAAAATGCATGCTGCATAAGCTGTCTTGCTGGCATCGACAAAAGTATGGATACTTAAATTGGATTCGTTCATCACACCTAACCATCTTGGAATTTTTATATTTTTGAGGTATTTCAGTTGTTTTCCCCATTTTAAAAATTCTTCTTTATTTCATCATTCACTTCACCATCCCATGATTCTTTGCTCTTCCAAGCGACCTGCAGCAAAATCTTAGGCTGAATCATAACAGGTGCAAGGAAACCTATGGGATCAAATACTCGACTAACTAGTGAAAGCATTTTCCTTTTAGTTACTTTTTCTCTTTCATCAAATTTCAAAAATTCGGTGTCTATTTCCAAGGTATCTAAATCTTTGTCCCAAACCAGTCCTAATACCGGTGATGTTTTACTTTCTGAAAATACAGGAATGCCAGAACTTTCCCATCCTCTGAGATCAAACATTCCTTCTTTCATTACATTAGTTGCAGATTCGATGAATATTTCTAGTTCGTCATTATTTTGTACACTAGTTACGCAATTATCGACATAAAAACTATCTTGTAATTTTTTAAGAAATTCTTCAGAATATTTTTCTTTCCACGTTTCTTTGGATAAATGATGGTCAATAACCGCCATCAGCAAAAATGGACTACAAGTAATGCCAAATACCACACGGGTGTGACGAAATGTCTTCACTCTACCATCATCACCATACCAAAGAAATCGTAAAAAATCTCGATCTCTTTCATTTAGAGATATCTGTAAAAAAGCTCTTCTGATGTCTGAAATCACACCAATTTCATGTAAGCGAAATCTTGCTAGAATAGACGGAATAGTTTCAATCAAATTAATTCCAGTCTCTAAGCAATCATTTAGAGATGGCTGATTAGAAAGCTTTGCCGAAGCATCAAAAACGGGTCTAATTTTCATGGAAGATAGTGAGGACGTTTCCTTAATGACTGGACGATGTGGGAGGTAATGAACAACGGGTAAAGACAACTCCTTTTGGGGAACTTCTTCAATCACTCCTTCCTGCAGCCATTCATGAAAGACTTCATGATACCTTTCACGATATCCGATTTTTTCCAACTTCTTCGTAGTAGATTCGAGTCTTTTCAAAGATAGGTCATAATTGTCAGGTAAGACTGCATGCTCAATCTTCCAAGGCATATCAACCTCGTATCTACCGTTTTCTAATTGACGAACTGTTTCTTGGAAATGAACCATAATAGCTCTTCTTGACTCTTCTTTAGTTTCTTGTTCAACAGGATCTCGGATACCCAATAATTCTAAGTCCCACAACGATGAAATAGGCAGGTCTTCTTGAGATAACATAGAAACTATAGTCATATTTACATTGTGCTGATGTTCGGATTGAGGTACTTTACCCATCAAAGTCCAACCCAATTTTGTTTCTATAGCCACTAAACCTGTTCTTAGTTCTTCTCGTTTGCCAGTAAATAACTTCCCTGCAACGTCTGCCCCTAACAGTACTTCAATAGGGCCTGGATTCCCTTGGGTATCGGTTAAGCGTATTCCCTTATTTCCTAATTCGCGAATCCAAGAAGCGTATCTTATGCTTGAAATATCATAACAAATAACATCATGGTCTACAGCATCTAATTTACACGAATATTTACCATCAAGGCTACTCAAATAAATCTTGTAACATTGATGTTTATAAATTTCAGTTTTCTTTCCACCAAATAAAGAGTGACTAAATTCTTCCTCCCATTGCAAGTCAAAACCCATTTCTTCTGCAGTAGACTTTAAAACATAACTTTTTGAGCTACCCGTATCAATCATTAATCTAACTTTACGCCTTTTATTCTTACCCTCTATGTTCACAACTAGGGTCTGAAGGAAAACTTCATTCGTAGCACGCGAATGCAAAGAATCGATTGTTTTCTCTTTTTTCTCATCATTTTCCTGATTATGCATTTCACTAGACTTATTACATTCAAGACTAGGACAAAAAAAATTTCAAATGCCTTTTTGAACAAATCTGACACTTAACACTTGATCGACACTGGTTACTGAGGTGACCTTTAACCAAGCATATTCTGCATAAACCTTTCTTTTTTACCGCAGACATTTTTTCATCTAACGGAATATAAAACGCCTTTTTACAATTACGCGTTTCATGATCTTTTAAACAAAACGAACAAGAAGGTATTGCTTCATGATTCATCAAATCCGACGCGGAAGGAATATTTTGGCTAGTTGCCAAGTGCTTACGATCAGACTTAGAAAAAATATCCGCTCTGCTTAATTTTATTTTTTCTTCTGACTGAACTTCGCTTTTCAGAAATTCAATTATTGCATCAAGACTCGAAATGTTTCGTTCAGATTCAGTAATTTTTCGTTGTCTTTCAAACGATCGCAATACGTGAATAGGAATATCACTTTCCACAAGAGGATATAAAATTGTTCCACACTGATCAGTCGTTACACCAAGACTGCTCAGGGCTCTAAGTTGTGTTGAAAGTTTGTTATACAAACTACTCAAAGAATCCTGCTTCCTTTTCGCTGCGTTATCCAAAACAAGTTTTATTAACTCTCGAACATAAAAATCAATTAAAAGTTCTTTGCGCCCATATCTCTCAGTAAGGCTTTCTATAGCCAAAGGATAATTTTCGTTCGTCACCGGAAACGATTCTACAATATCTCTAGCTTCTGATTTAATTTTTGTTGACTGTATCAAATAATGGAATTTGTCTGCATTCGTTAAGTTATTATTTTTATATATGTTTTTAAACTGATTCCAAAACGTAAGCCAATTTTTTAAATCACCTGCGAACTTATAAAGTTCTACTTTCGGTAGGCGTTGGCACAAAGTTTTACATGTATTTTCATCAGTAACTAATTTCTGACTACTCTCTGACGATGTATTTTGGATTTCGTTTAATTTACTCTTAATATTATCGAGAAATCGTTCCGATTTTAACTGTATCCTAACAGCCTTCTCTCGATAGTCCTCTGTTATTTCAAATTCTGTTTCGAATTCTTTATCATCAGTTATAAATTCATTCATTCTTTATCATCAGTATATATGTTATTTATCATCAGTAGTATCTAAATAAGCACCGTGCGTCAATTCTAATGTTTCTGCTTTTTTCTTGAACAAATAAAAGCACATTTCTGCTTCTTCATAATCAACATTATCATCATTTAAAAGATCATCTAGTCTTTTATATGCTTTAGTAAAAGCTGAACGTTGCGCAGTTTTGTTTCTTTTCATCACTTCCATTTTGTCATAAAAGTTTAAAATATTCAGATAAAAATTAGGAAAGAAAAGTATTTTAAACTTCAGTAAAACAATAATCAATAACTTCAAAACGGAAGTATAAGGTAATCAACTTACCCTATCTATTCTTTCATCCAACATGTTTCCAACAAACACGCCCACCCGGGGGCGCCAGAAATGTCGTGAACATTGTGAGTTTAAGAGAAAATAATGAGCGGTTTGTTAAAATTTAGATCAGATGAAAGATCTTTTAATATATAGCATTTTAATACTATTTAGCACAGTGTAATAAGTTCATTTTACAGTACGCAACATCCTCAAAAATGATCGTTACAACGCAGTTCGATCATCCATCTTTTGAACAACAATCTCTCTCGTTGCCATTCCGTAACAGAGAAACTTACCTCTCATGGAGTTCGATAGTGGCACGACAAAGGCTATAAAGCTTTAAGAGTTAAACCATACCCATATTTAATTAAACTATCAAATTCAAGATCATGTAGTTTTCTTATAGTATTAAATGAGGCTGCATTAAATTCTTCACTGCCAACAGCGTTAAATTTAGGAAAATACATAAACAAGCCATCATTTTTTTGGCCAATCCAATTGTTACGAATACATTTTAACAAATGAACAGGATCAATGACAAAAAAAAGGGGTCTGTGTGGTTCATATGGATTTTGGTACATAATTTTAATTTCATGCTTCTCACTAAAGAAGGACATGGCTTTCCTGTTAATGCTATTATTATCACTAACCACACAAACTACCTTAAGACCTATCTTTTCAAGACCTACAATTACATCTCTTAAAATTTCAAACAATTTTTCTGCACTAAATGATTTTATTGGCAAGATGTGAGCAACATCTTTGTAAGATGATAATAAGCTTCTAATCATAAATGTATATGCTGAAGAAGCAGCAAATGCACTGTCATATGCAGAACCAACAATATTACCACCTTTAAAATCATAAAAAAGGTTTTAGATGAATTTCATCCATCATTAATATTACATTGTGCTCACATTCTTTTAAAGTTTTAAATTTTTGTTTAATATACCTTAAGAAATTAGAGTGCTGCTGCTCTTCAGAGACACTGACATTTAGATTAGAACATATGTTTCGTAGAGTAACAGTGTGAGGCATGATGAGATTTCCAGAATTTCGCATAAATTTATAGGCGTGGGGTGAAATCGAATTTAAAATACAGGCAAAAATTAAGAAATGGGGGGAATATCTTAAACGTTGTTTTGGAAGGCACAGCAAATTCAGTTGCTCTTTTAAAAATGTTAAAATTATCATCTGAAACAATGGCATCCAGTTTATCTATAAATATATTAATAAAATTAATTATATTTACAATACTTTTTGGAGCTCCTGCTTCTAGAAGTTCAAGTGCATTTAAAATATTATCAATTTCATGAATACTTTTAACATGCATGGGTAACTTACTATCATTTAACACTTTTAGTTCTGCAGATTGGTGAAACGCTGATAACTGCATACTATTATTGATAGAAATACAGTATTTAAATACTGGAGAAGGACTTATTTCAAAAATTCCAATAACAATTGTATTTCATTTCATGACAACAGTAAATTTTTGAGTAAAATTGTTGTAATTTAAACAGTTCTGTAATTCACTGAATGTTGTAAACACTGATTTTGAATCCTCAGATTTTTTTGACATAATGCTTTTGGAGATAGCCATTTGTAGTTGTCGGTTTTCACGGATTGTTTGTCGTTCTTTAACACTTTCTCTTATGGATACATCAGTGGATAAATATGATGGGGCACCAGGAAGTTTTGTTGGAACTGCATCTTTCCTTAGTCTTGGAATTTTTAATGGAGCTGATAATGTTTCACCAGTTTCTTCAAGATGCATATACGTCTCCTTTTCAATATCACAAGGGCTAAAATGAAGTTCACACACCTGTAAAAAAGTAATTTTCACTTAAGAATCTGTTATACATAAACATACAATTTACAAGATTGAAATCGGTTTAAAACCAATTCATAATTGTATTTTAAAACTTATAAAACTGAACTTACAGAATAATTTTCTTTTAATTTAGATGTTAATACTAATTCAATATATGAATGTAAACTGTTATGCACAAAACAACCAGATACAATTACAGTTTTAAACCCAGAGAATCAGTTTTTGCCCAAAGACAAATATTTTAGCAAAGAATTAAGGTTGTGATGCTTCTTTGGCGAAATGAAGCAACTCCAATGATGGAACACAGCAATAACTTTTATTTAACACTAAAAAAAATGGCGACATACAAACAAGAAGAGAAAACATATTCTAACATTTAAAAATAAATTACATTCTTCGCGCGAGAGTCGCACGAGGCACTCGAGTCTGGTTTCAAATATTGCCATTCACAAATACCTTAATGTTCATCTATTTAAACTACTAGATTTTAATATTATTTAAATCTGTTACAACTTCTTCCCCAACGGAGAGACTTTTACCGAAGGGTAAAGTTCTGTAAATTTCGAAAGTTTATACGCTCGGCTTGCTCAATTGCTTAAAGAGAAAAGATAACTTCTCTCATAAGTTTCCAAATTTTCAGGCCGAAAATTTTAAATTTTAAACAAATATTTTTACACCACATTTAAATAGGAAATGGACAGTGTTCAAATTAGTCTTCCTTTTTTTTCTTGACGGTGCCCAGATCTCTTCCATGGTGGACCAGTTCCTCGGCTATAATTCACAGCAAAGCCTTTCCTCAGTTCCTCTGTGCCTTTCGGATAATATTCATTTGTCATTTGCTTTCGACAATTGTTTTTTTCGTCTATTAGTAGCGGCTTTGATATTAAATCAAAAGCCGAAAGATGATAATAACGCTGCATTGCAAAATGATTCTCAATATTAATTTCTTTATCGTTTTTCAAATTTTCGTGAACATCTTCCTCGTTTAAGTCTGGTGATTTAACTTCTTCTTCAAATACATCTCTGGATGCTTTATTTTCTTCCTTCATCGGTTCCAAGATCTGCTCTTCAGCTATTTTACTTTTCCTTTGAGCTCTAGTAGAAATGGCATTAAAATGGTATCACTAAGTTTACGTTCAAGTGATAAACTAATAAAATAAGGCAGTTCAGTGTTAACAGGAAGTAATAACCTGATATCACTAATATTACGTTCAGTGATGAACTAATAAAATAAGGCAATTCAATATCAACAGGAAGTAATAACCTGGTATCACTAATATTATGTTCAGTGATGAACTAATAAAATAAGACAATTCAATATCAACAGGAAGTTATGTTCAGTGATGAACTAATAAAATAAGGCAATTCAATATCAACAGGAAGTAATAATCTGGTATCACTAATATTACGTTCAGTGATGAACTAATAAAATAAAGCAATTTAATATTAACAGGAAGTAATAATCTGGTATCACTAATATTATGTTCAGTGATGAACTAATAAAATAAAAATACGCACGATTATTCGATCTCGGTCGGTGCCTCCAAAATAATTAAGACTGTAATACTTCTTTGGCGATATGAAGCAACTCCAATAATGGAACACAGCAATAACTTTTATTTAACACTAAAAAAAATGGCGACATACAAACAAGAAGAGAAAACATATTCTAACATTTAAAAATAAATTACATTCTTCGTGCGAGAGTCGCACGAGGCACTCGAGTCTGGTTTCAAATATTGCCATTCACAAATACCTTAATGTTCATCTATTTAAATTATTTAAACTACTAGATTTTAATATTATTTAAATCTGTTACAAGGTGATAAAATATTTATGAATTCAAGAAATGAGTTTATAATGCATCACAATTTCTCCTTTCGGAAGAAAAAAGAACTTCACCAAAATGAGAATCGAAGTACATTATAACACAAGTTGCAATGTTTGCATAAACAAAAATAAAATACGTAATTTCTCTGATAAGTTAAAAATTTTGTTATTTTACATCGTGCTTTGGCTACATATTATGATTTATACATCATGTAATACAACCAATAGTACGATACCCCTTTAGAAATACCTTAACGTTTTTAAAAATATGCAAGAAAATCGTGTACTATAAGAAATTTAAGCAAATAATGTGACAAAAGTAGTTATTACAGCAGCATATAATTTTACAAAAGAATAGCGTTATCTTTAGGTAAGTAAGTACTATTAAAAATATTAACATTAGTAATAATAAATATAAATTAACTTACCTTAGAATTTTTAGTTGGCTCGAAATTGTCTCGTTTTATTGAATAAATCCATTTCTTCTTCAATTCAGGATCTCTTGGGAAGGAAAATACGCGGACACGAGGTCCACCATTATAGTTTCCTTTACATAGGGGTACACAACATTTAAACACCATAGTGAAATAATATAAGTGCCTTAAAACATAATACTATTATAAGAATAATTGACGACGATTTTAAAACACGTGCAAGCGCAACGGATATGCCACACACATCGACGAATTCACACCTGCAGCTTCGTTCACTGCTAAGCCTAAGTGTGATGACTCATAGCTTCATTCTCACACCAGTATTCCGGCTTTGTAGTCTAGGTGGCGTTGACTATACTGCGCGGTTCACTTAATTTTAGTTACTGCTGGCTGCACTGCCAGCGAAACAATCGCGCTGATAGATGTCTGTGGATGTGATAGCATCCACCAAAAATTAGATAGAACTGTACAAGATACGGAAATTATAGACAAATACAGAGAAGGTTATCTGATGCTAGGTATTCCAGAAATATCGTTCAAATTAAAACTAATGTTAAGACAAGTGCATATCGGCTTCAACGCGTCAAGGGACTCAGTAGCTCTTGAATGATTTAAAAAAAAAAAAAAAATTAAGCATTTTCATCTACTTTTTATGAATATTATTAAATGGTTTTGTGAGACAAAATAATTTTAAGCTGAAAAAAAGTTTTTTCTGGTAATTTTCTTCAATTTAAATTTTTGAAGAAAAATTTTACAATTAAAATATCTTTCTTCTCCTACAATTTTCAATGTCTCCCCCCCCCAGTTTTTTATTGTATTTATTAGAGTTTTCTTAATAACTTCAAGGAATGATTTTGCAATTAATGAGTTAATTTCTGAGAAAAAATAAAAATACACTTTTATCTAAAATCTTTAAAACAAATACGATCTCAGTCACATTTTTGATTTCAAATAATTTTTCTTTTCAGTATTTTGGAAAACCCATCCTTGTTTCTATAACGTATATAATTTTAAATAAGCAGTAAAAATAATAAATAATTTAGTCCATACCTGTATATGTTTTAGGACTTTAAGTAAAAGGATTTATCGAAAAAAATGCAAAAGGTTTCTCAGTTAGCACTTGCAGTTTAAAGAATACAAACTGTCTAAATAGACATTTAATCATTTCAAATCTTTAAAATTTTATTACTGAATTTCATTGCACACACATATATATATATATAAATCAAACCTAGTGCTATTTATTCAATTGGTAAATATAAACATAAATTACAAACCTTTTTTTTAAAACCTTATGCGGCCAGAAAAATTGCAAAAAATCATAAAACGCAAGCAAAAGTTTTTTTTACCTGTTTTTGTTTTGTAAAACACGTTCAAAACAATTTTAATACATTAATTAATCATAATATTATTACGTGCGTACGGGCTTGTAATAGATTGATAATAGTTCATAAATGATTGTCATTGCACTCAGATCCGATGATAGCTTAATTAAATTTATTTTATCAACAGAAACACTTCAAAGTTCTGGAATTTTCCACAGAAATACTCGTACAAGTGTTTAGAATATTATTATGTATAATCAGTAGTTATGCTTCAATCTAATAAGAACGTTAAACACAACGGAATACAAAACGCATCTTAAGAGAAAGTTAACTCAGAAATATCTCCAATCTCACGCTGAACTAAAAACTGGCAACAATAACAACTTATTTAGTATAAATAATGTCATAAAAATAGTGTGGTATAATGAGATTATTACTTTGAAACCGATGTTTCGTATTGATGTCCAAGAAAAACCAATATTTCCCATTCTGCTTCAGTGCATATCTTTTAAAAAAGTAAAAAAAAAAATCATCGAATTAATTTCCTTTATCATTTTTTTTAAATGCGAAAAGTTTGTTTTTGTAAATGCGAAAAGCTGTGAAAATGTCGGAAGTTTGTAATCGATATATTTTTAGATATGAATTTTTTTTTAAAATTTCATATCTAACGATTTTCAAAAATTCTCCCAAAATATTTTTTTTAAAAATTACGCTAAAAATTTCATTTAATTTTTTTTCCTCCACCGTGTGTTATGGTGCAAACTATAATATTCTGAGATTCTTAGTTTACTTGGTAATATTTGCAAAAAATCGTTTCAACTTTAAATTAAAAAAAAAAAAAAATCTAATCTTCTAAAAATCAAAAAAGTGACACCACATCCACAAGCAGTGTAGGTACAAAGTTTGAGTTCTATATCTTATCGGGAAGCAGTTTAAAAATCCATGACCATCTTTTAACCATAGCGACAAGCACCAAGAGTGAACTAAATAACAACTTATAAAATAATAATAATAATAATGAAAAAGCACATATTTTTCAAGAATCATTACGAAAGTTCAGGTACCAGTTGCGAAAGTACAGATTACAAAATTAACAACAGTAAACAACGTTAAAAATGTGTAAACAGTATTAGAAATCTACCAATTCGGAGACGTGATTGTTCACAGAGGCTTAGGTGTAAAGGGAAGGAAGACTGTGGTCTTCTGAACGGGTCCTAAAGACGAAACTCTTTCATGTCTCCTTTTTCTCCTCTTGCTAACGGCAGCTGTATGACTTAGACTTAGACTTAGACTCTATAATTGACCGAGCTATTGCGAAGAGCAATGTTGCCGGTTCCAAAATTAAAGCCCAAGGGCACTTGACATAAATAAATCCGGACGTGGAGAAAATCTCAGATGAGAAAACGGAGATAAGGGGAAGAAGAGAAGTACCAAAAGGAGCAAGACAATCCAATCGGACAAGTTCGCAAAAGGTGACGAGCGAACATAGCTTTCAAGGAGGACCCAAGACAATGGAAATCAATGACAACAATACGAGAAGATACACTACAGCAATAGTTCCAATGACAAATTCATATAATTAAACAACATCAATCAGTAGTGCTATATACAACACAATACAAAACAACTATACAACACAATACAAAACAACTATACAACACAATACAAAACAACTATACAACACAATACAAAACAACTATACAACACAATACAAAACAACTATACAATACAATTTAAATACAATTATTCAACGAAGCAACAGAACTTCAATCAAAATCAGATGCATTGGAAGTGTAAATAGCTAACAATTGAGGATCTAAGTAAAAAGTTGTCTCCTCCCATGAAGGTGTGAGCTGCAAGTGGTCTGACGCTTCTATCTTCGAAGAGAATTTCATAATTAAAAACTTGGGAGTAATTAACAAAGTCACATTGCACAGCTTTGTTGAAGAATTTTTCATTAGATCTTCTGATGTAATCTGGAATCGTCTCAAGTTTTAAGTCTCTGTGTAAAAGTTTATTGCGGATAAGATAGTGAGAATCAGTAATAATGCGCAGAAATTTGTTTTGCACTACTTGTAATTGATGCAGTTGAGTTTGAGTGACTGTGTTCAAAGCAGGAGCAGCATAACAAAGTATCGGTCGAATGCAAGTGGTATATATATGTTTTTTGGTACGCAAGCTAAGATTTGAATATTTTCCAATGACCGGGAGAAATCTGCATATTATGCCCATGGCTTTGCTCTTGACACTATTAATGTGATTAGACCATGTGAGCCTTTGGTTCAAAATAATTCCTAAGTATTTGGCCTTTGTGACCAGAGGAACAGCTTCCTGAAAAAGGTAGAGGTCTTTAAAAGCAATTTTTTTCTTAGTTTTGCTAAGAATTAAAAGTTGTGACTTGCTAGCATTGATTTTTACTCCCCAATTTGTGCACCAGTCTTCTACGGCATAGAGGTAATTTTGCATTTTGTCTATTGCATGATTAGCTTGAATGGATTTAATTGCAATCGCCGTATCGTCGGCATAACATGCTAACAGAGAGTAATTGTCCAAACCAGGGTGAAGAAAATCTGATATGTAGAAAAGATACAGTACTGGACCGAGAATACTTCCTTGTGGGACGCTGGATCTTATAGGTCTTGAATTGGATTTTTCATTTCCTTGAGCGACGAAGAAAGTGCGGTTTTGCAAAAAGGAGAAGATCAGAAGAATGAGCTCTCTAGGAAGTCCCAAGTTGATAAGCTTGAAGACGAGCCCCTCATGCCAGACGCGGTCAAAGGCTTTTGCCACGTCCAGCATAAGGAGCGCAACACTTTGCTTGTTATGGAATGCAGATCCCACAAATTCTACAATTCTTACTAGTTGTCGAGTAGTACTGAGGTTTTTTCTGAATCCGTACTGATCATTAGGTAGCAGGTGAAGGAAAGGTTCCAATCTAGTGAGAATAAGTCTTTCATAAATTTTACCAAGGCTGGATAACAAACTGATAGGACGATAGCAATCAGGCTTGGTCACATCTTTACCCGGTTTGGAAAGAAGAAAGATCTTGGCTTGCTTCCAAGGATCAGGGAAATAGTTGAGAGCAAGACAAGCGTTGAGAATACTAGCGAATTTACTGATAAGTTTTCTAGGTAAGTTACAAAGCATTTTATTTGTAATTTGATCACTTCCAGGAGCTTTTTTGATGTTGAGATATTTAATAATATTAGTAATTTCCATAGGAGAAGTAAGCCTTGGGATGTTATGAGCCGAAGAAGAATGAAGCCAGGAATACACATAGTTTTCGAGAACATCTTTAAAGGTCTGATTCATAGGCTCCATATTAGGAGTAAACTGCTTTTCCAGGTATTCAGCGAAAATATCGACTTTATCTTTAAGTGAGTAGGCAATTTTAGTATCCGTATGAATAGGTCTATTATTAATACTACTTCTTTTAAGATTTTGAAGATACTTCCACAGAGAACCGTCATTAATATTAAGTTTAGATATAAAATCTTCTCTTGTTTCCTTTTTAAAATCAGTGATAAGTTTCTTGATTCTTCTATTAAAAATATTGATTTCTCTTTTAAGGGCAGGGTCCCAGTTACGGTGCCAAAGCTTCAGCAATCGGTTTCTTTCTTTGATAATGTCTCTGATACTGCGAGGAAGTCGAATATTATTGTTAGTTAATTGAATGGTAACTGTAGCATCTCTGAAAGCTTTCAGTATACTGTCAGAGAAGATATGAATGGCAAGATCGATATCCTGTTTGGTAGAAAGTGAAGTGAAAATAGGAGGATGTTTGATTAAGATATTGTGAAAAGTAATCCAGTCAGTATTATTTCTGGTAATAGGAGGGTCTTCTTTAGAAACACCAAGAGAAGCAATGACAGGTACATGATCAGATGTAAGTTCTGCCTTGACTTCCAAGGAAATAGGGATAGAAGTATTTGTAAGGATAATATCCAAGATGTCCGAGAGATTTGGAGAGGCAGGACGATAAGTGGCTTCAGAAGGTACATGTAATGCGACAGGATGATTGCAGATAAAATTATGCATAATACGTCCATTGGTGTTAGAACGACGACATCCCCATTCAAGGTGCTTAGCATTCATGTCTCCGGCAATAATAACTTGCTGATCTTCAGGAAGTAAGTTTTTTAACATATTTTCAGAAAGTCGGTTTCGTGGTGGATTATAAATAGCCGTAAAATGGATGGTACCAAATTGTGGGAGTATAACAGCAACAGTCACACTTTCGAATCCAGAAGCAGAGTTTGTCGAGACAAGACAGGATTGCAGAGAGTTTTTAACAAAAATTGCAGCTCCTCCTCTTCTTTGTGAAAGTCTATCACCTCTGTAGGTGCGATAATTAGCAATATACAGTCTATCAGCAGGAACAACATGCGTTTCAGAGATCATGCCAATATCTATGTTATATTCTATAAAAAAGTCCGAAAGTTCATCAATTTTGTTAACAATGCCAGCAGCATTCCAATAGCAAAGTTTAAGCGAATCTGACTTATTGAATATGCTGGTCAGAATTAGTTTCATCTGATACTGTATTAGTGGCATTTTGACGAATGTTTTGCGCAAGGAGTTGTATTCCTGAGTTTTTCAGGAAGGTGACTAGAGTATTAAGGTCATCAAATATCTTTTTTGCTTCTGCAATAAGATTTGGAGAAGGATTGTTATTAGCTTTGATGGCTTCAGCAAAAGACTTATTGATAATAAACCTATCAGCATATGATTTGATTTGTTCTTTTTTAGCTTGCTTCGGAAACTTTTCACAACCTTTAAATGAAGCTGTGTGGTCTAGACCACAATTTGCACATTTAGCAGGTGCATTCTTGTCTTTTTGACAGGCTCTTGAGTCATGGTTATCACCACATTTAAGACATCTAAAGTCATTGTGGCAAGCAGCTTGTGAATGGTGAAATCCTTGACATCGGAAGCACTGGACTAGGCCAGAGCGTCCTTTATATGGTTCGACTTTGATATGTAATCCACAAATTTTGGTTTCTTTGGAAATTTCTTTAGATTTTTCATTTTTCTTCAGAGTGATAAGAAAAAGTGGAAATTTTTTAACTTCTCCTTTAAATCTACGAGAGAGTTGACTGACACTTATAACTTCGTAATTTTTGCTTAAAAGTTCTTCTTTGATTTCATCAGGATCTGTGTCCATTGTAAGATGACGGAAAACCACTTTATGATTCTTCTCATCAGGCAAGAGAAAGGAGTGATATTTAATTTCCTTTTTGTTCAGAACACTTGTCATTTCTCTATGAATGTTGACATGAGAGACTTTAATTTTAAAGCCTTCTTTTTGAATGTAACCTGTGTAATCAGATTTGTCTGATAATTTATGTTCTGCAAATAACGCTTTTAGTTCTTTCCAATCAAATTTTTTATCATTTATATAAATGGCAGGTGGCGCTTTGCCTTTTTTGTTTTGATCGTTTTGTATTTCTTCATTTATCTGAGATTCATTTGGAACAACAGGACTAGTGTCCATTGATTCTTGACTATGTCATTTCGCATTGTCATTGCCGCTGAATTTGCAGAAGAGGTTAGATCGATAAACACCAGCCAAAATTAATAATTTCCCTAAAATTGGACACTTTATTTTAAAATTTAAGCCAGACAAATAGTCATACTAGCTTAGCAGCACAAAGGTAGACAAAGAGAAAAAAGACAAAAACAGAATGAGATGAAGCAGTGTGCAATAAATACAACATATCGGAAAAATGGTAATAGGAATAAATAAAGTACAAATAAAATAAATATAAAAAAAAGATTTTTTTCATTTAAAAATAAATAAATAAATAAAAAGTGATTTAGGCAAAGTATTAATACATACTAAAGATAGTGGATGAAAAATAAAATAATTAAAAAATTAAAAATAAATAAAATTCATATATATATATATATACTTATTGTAATGCATAAACAAGGAACAAAGATAATTTAAGAAATGATTTTGAATGAAAAAGAGATTAAAATAAAACAGGAAAATTATAAACCTAAAAGGAAAAAAAAGGGCCAGGAAAAAAATAAATAAATAAAAAAGAAGGTTTTTTTTTAGTACTTAGGACAGAATAAAAAAGAAAAAAAAATAGATAACATAAGAAAAATGAGTGAAAACAGAAAATTGTACAAAAAGGAAATTTTATATTTATACGAAAAGGAAATTTAATGTTAATACGGTGTATTACAGAGAACTACAGAGTAGGCCAATCAAAGTGAGATATTAAATTAAATGAACTAAAAATGAATGTCAATATAGCAGATATAAGTTAAAAGGAATTGAGAGAGAGGTAAATAATTAAATTATGAAACAAAAAAGTGGTAAATTAAGACTTCCTTTTACTAGCAAAAATATATATATATATTATGCACGTTGCACAATGTAATTGCACTTATTTTAAATAATTTTAGAAGGTAAAATTTAAATAATGTTCATTATTTTAAAAAAGAAACTTAAAACTATTAAAGTTTTGAAATTTAACTGCTATATAATTACTATTTTCTTAATACTTAACAAATTCTTAATATTTGAATAAATGCCAGAAACATGATATAAGAAAATAAGTGATTGAAAGTAAACATATTTGTTGTATTTGGATGCAAGAAAAGGGGATAAAATAAAGTCATTCATGTCCCCCCCAAAAAAAACATAATTTTATGCAGTTCTTACACAGTGTTACATGAACATTACCAAGTATTAAATACATACATTACTACTTCACACATGTCCGCATAAGCAAACGCATACAAAGAATATTTAAACAAACGCATTCAAAGCAGTCTGTTGGCGTATAAAAAATGTCGCCAAAGCAGAATACTAGACTAATTAAAATTATATTATATTACTAAAATTTTAACATTTTTTTCAGAACACAGTTATTAGAAACATACATATATATTAAGATACTTTTATTTAAATGTTATTTCAAGTATGTATATATTATATAAAATTACAAAACCTATTTTTTATTAGAAAGTGGCAAGTAGAGTGGATAAAATAAACCTCTGCATTTTATAAAATTAGGTTTTAAAACATTGGGAAAAGCTCTCCTGTGAAATGTTACTCCTCCACCTTTCACGTATCTGGAATTACATCCATATACGGAGCACGACAGTAACATTTTTGAAGTCCGAAACAATGCGCGTACAAGCAAAACACTTGCTTCTCACAAATTCTCCATAGAACTGTAATGGTAAGGAAGATTCGCGGGAAATACGATCTGGGAAATGTTCCAAATGTCACGTGGTTCCCATTCCTGTTCCCCTTCAGGGTTGCCGTTTCTCTCTCTAGTACATTACAGCTCTATGATGTGAACAGGGCTTTCATGACCCTTTAACGGAATCTTTCATCTCTTAAATGTAGTAAAGGCTGCCATCGGCTGTCTCAACTGCTCCTCCATCGCTCTTGTTTGGTATTCAAAACCCCACTCCTGACTCCAAAAAGTGTTGCGTGCGTACTTTATTAGTAGCGTAGATTTCTCTTCAAATAAGTCGCGTGCAGCATTGCACGGGGAAATGAAACAGTTTAATAACAATTCTATTAAAAATAGCAAACTAAATAAATCAATACAAAAAGCGTAACAATATTATTTCTTTCAACGAATATTCAGAACAAAACTTTGATTACGGTTATCTCACAATAATACTAATGGTTTAATTCACTGTGGAACTGTGGTTGAATAAAACCGTATTAATAATAAGTAAATATATTATCTGTTATTTTGTAATCATACTGTTACGTTTTTTGTATTGATTTTTTTTCCTCGCTATTTTTAATAGAATTGTTATTAAATTGTTTCATTTCCTCGTGCAATGCTGCACGCTACTTATTTGAAGAGAAAGCTACCCCGGAAAAATTTAAATACAGAAGCACGCGGCATTTAACATTTTCATAATAGATATCTCGTAATTGTACTCTTTAATATCTAGAGAAATCGAGAAAATACCAGAATATCCTCGTGGTTTTTAAAAAGCTTATAAAAGCGGGGTCAAAACCTCTCAATTGAGTTGTTTAGAAAACTGTTCTTGCTTACTGTAGCAAATTCGCGGTGAAATCGGGTTAATTTTCTCTGTTTAGAACTAAGTTCTGTTGAACGTTTTAGTATTTAAAAAATAACTACTGTGAGATATTGCAATATTTTACGAATATCTGAGGAAATTTAAGCAGTTTGTTTTATTTGTCGTGATAATAATAAATTTTATTCATTTTTTATCGGACTTATGCATTCAATTTATTACGAACCCGTACGCACGCAACACTTTTTGGTGTCAGAAGTGGGAGTTGAATGCCAATAACAAGAGCGATGGAAGAACAATTAAGGCAGTTGATATCAGCCTTTCCCTCGTTTAAAGAAGAAATGAAAGCGGGCCAAGACGGGGCAGGAATCCGTTAAAGAAAAGATTAAACGATTCAGGAAAAGATGGAAGCTGTTAAAAATGAAATGAAAGTGGGCTAAGAGGAAATAAAAAGAGAAATTACTTGCATAATAGAAAACAAGTTTGAGGCTATGGAAGGCAGAACAGACGCGGTTGAAAATAAAGTTAGACAGATTGAAGAAAAAGTTTCTTTTGCGAAAGAGCAAATAGAAGAGAAAGTTTCGGCCGTAGAACTACAAATAGGTTACAGAGTTTCTTCTGTCAAAGAAGAAATCGAAGGAAGAGTTTGTTCCGTTCAACAACAAATTGATAGTTGCCAAAGACAAGGGTTTTTGCAGCTCCCAAAGAAGTTGATACTTTAAAGAGATTCGTAGCGAGGGCAAGGAAAAATTCGGATGATTTTAAATTTCTACCCATGCCTGCTTGTCCCTCTCTGAAGCTATCGACATATGATGGGAAGACCTTCTGGCAAGTGTATAAGACCCAGTTTTCTATAGCTGCCGACGCGAATGGATGGGATTCCAAGGCAAGGCCTGTCATCTCGCCGCATCTCTGAGAGCAGACGCAACGAATAACCTGTAGACTTTTCCCGAAAACAAGAGATTAGACTTCGAAGCTCTATCCGGCGCGTTGAAGCTGTGCGTCGGCGAGAAATGTTTAAAAGACTACAACAGGCTTCAGTTAAAATCCCGTCAACAGAAGTCCATCGAAACACTTCAGGAGCTCGCCACAGATGTTGAAAGGCTGTCCCGTCTCACCTTTTCGGAGTGCCCGACAGAAACAAGGGAAATCTTGTCCCTGCAATACCTTATCGACGGCATCTGCGATCCTGAAATACAGAAAGCTCTACGAATGGCAGATGTTAAAGATCTGAAACCGCCACTCAGTCAGAGCTGCTCGTCTCGTGAACGAAACTTTGAATTGTTGCGGGCTCCCGGGTAACAAACCCTATCCTGGTAGAGCAAAAATAATTCCACTTTTCGATTGTTATCTAGCATGAAACTGATGTTAATATCGTGAAAAAATCCTGTCGGTGTTGTAGACAAGTCGAAATTGAATACAGAGTCGAGTCCCTCAGAGAGTGAGTGCGTAGCTGGGAAGAGCTGGTAGTGAAGACTTGGGTAGGGTCTGTTGATATGTGGTGCCATCTATTGAGTGTTTATGCAAGTCTGAAATTCAGGAGAGGTAGAGAACGAACATCGGCTGCAGAGATTGTCAAGGTGATTGGTCAGCGAAAGATCCTTAGTGTGCTAGGGAAAGGGGCTCTTTTCATTGCAATACTAATTTAGAATGATAGCCAAAAGTTGGGGGAGGGGGAATTTGCCTGCTGAATTAAAGTAGTTTCAATGAAGGCTGAAATGAATTAAATATAAATTTTAAATTAGAAATAACTTAATAGGATATTTGATACGTAACTTAGAGAATTATGTTTGGAGTTGTTTAATTCCTCGAACATTAAGCATAAGATGTACATTTTCTCCATCATAGTATTAGCGTTTCTGAGTTCGTTAAGTTTTTGGTTGATTAGGTGGGTTATTTGGGAAATTTGTATACCAAAAATGGATTCTAACTCTTTTATTGCTTGAAAAATTCTAAGAAGACTGATGGAAGTGTGTTTGCAAGGTTTTGAGTGTGGTTTAGTTTATGTGTGTCGGAAGTTGGGTTGGGTTGAACTGAGTTAGTGTCTGATGATTGGGAGTTTGGCTTCTGAGATTTATATGCTATTGCTTCCGAGTAGAGTTTTCTGGGTTTATTTGGGTTATTAATTTTGGGTTTCGGGAACTTTAAACATCCACGATATGATGCTGGGTAAGAATTATTGCAGTTTACATAAACTGGATTTTCTATAAAACCTTTCTTAGGGCAGAATAAGGATTTATGTTCTCCTGCGCATTTCACGCAGCGTGGCATTAGAAAACATTTGTCTGAAGAGTGATGTCATTTTGGGCAGTTATGACATTGTGGAATGAGGTTTTTGTTTGTGTGTTTTTATACTTGAACTATGATAAGTGAAATGTGTGTAATATTGTATAAATTGTTTCAATGTTTGGAGTGGGGAAAAGTAGCACCTGAAATAAAGGCATTGGTTGGCGTGTGCGTATGCTTGTCATTTGTACAACCATATGAACGTTGTAGCCTAAGGCTGTTAAGATATCGCTTATTTCTGTGGTGTCCATATCTATCGGTAATCCACGAATTATTACTTTAAGTGGTTTTTTATGCTGTGCGTTAATGAGAATTCTATGGAGTGGTTTTTTTTAGATAGGTGGTGAGTGTTCTATGATTATCTGGGGTGGCTGGAAATATTTTAAAGAATTCTCCGCTGACTTTGCTATAAAATTGTGTGGCAGATTAAGTGGTAAGTTATTTTAAGTAAATATTTTCTTTGATGTCCGCTGGTGGTTTGATCATAATAGGTGGAACTGATTTAGCTTTGGTTTGTGGGGGTATTTGTTCAGTGGGGGAATTAGGGGCCATCTTGCGGGGCGGAGGTTGCCACATAATGAAAAGCAGATGCTACATGCAATCGCATGCTTTTTTCAACGTCAGAATATAACCTTATATAATATGTTTAATGTTTTGGCAATGCTGTTTTTAATTCATATTTTGTAAACAAAGCTTACAAATGTTTGATTGACAAACTCTACGATCTGAAAGCGAGCAGCCGCATGACTGAAAAGGGAATACATAGTTGCATTGTTTTATAACAGTATTTGAAATTTTCATCTGAAAATTCTGAATTTAAATTATTTTATTAGTAATATTAGTAATATATGAGGTATATAGTTAAAGAAATTAAAAATTAATCTGACTCTAAATCAATAACTTATTGATTAACAGTCAGATTAATGACACTCGCATGTTAACTTCTATATTAACTGCTAGCAGGAACTACAGTTAATACCAAGTTTGGGAATAAACATTTGTCTCCTTGTAGTAACTATGAATCGCCCTAATCTTTCTTAAGCTTTGAGCCCACTCTTGTTGTATCCGCTTCAATAAGATCTCCAGCGCACGAGAATCTTGCCAGTCGGAAAAATTAGGGCGAAAATTAGCATTTGCAGGTTTAAATTAACACTTTGGCTCATTAAAGTCGTACGAAGATGAGAATATTCGAAATGGCTTCCCAAGAATTATTGGAATCCGGGGTACTTCTCTCCAAACTCAACTCCCCGTCGTTCCGGAGAAGTTGATGTCACCAACAAACAAACAAACATGCATACGCACACAGATTTTAATACTATATATAGATTATTATTATAGTTATTTGTTATTGTAAAATTACTATAATCAATTATATTAATTATTATATTAGAATTCATTGTAATGAAAATTATACAATTAAATATAATTATTCAATAATTATAATAACAATTATCACACAAAAACAGTTATTTATTACACTTTATCATAAAATTATGTATACATAGCAAAATTATTCTTTGAAAGCACTCATATTTTTACCAATATATATATAAATGAATACATACATGCACAAAATTAAACCCAGTGTAATCAAACAAACTACAAATTATGATCAACATTTTATTTTAGGTTAATTAATATTAATTTTCTGTTTCCTTAAATCTGTGTTCTTTGAAAGCAGTGAAAATAAACAAGGAAAATATAAGAACAGAAAAAGCCCCTCCTACATAACAGATGTTCCATCAATACTATTTCATTAGTAAATCGGTTCGAATGGCACACGCCTATTTGTGATCATAGTAGTGGTCAGCGCGATTAAATTATACTCCTAGGTGGTATATCTATTCCTACCTCCGTGAGTTGAACTATTATCACTGAAACGTTTATTCTGTTGCAACCGAAATATTTGTTGTTATTTCGGCAGTTACGGTTTATTCCTCATTTAGTTCACAGCACGGCTTATAGATGGCAGCACCAGTAAATTCGATTCACTTAATTTCTCATTCAAAACCCTCATTTAGTTCACAACATCGTCTATAGATGGCAGTAGCAGTAAATTCGTTTCGACTTAATTACTCTTTCAAAAAAAGGCAAAATATGAAATCGCAAAGTGAGAACTCACCTGTTATAAGGTTGCTCGATGTAGGGCAGTATCGGATATCACGGGAATTCTGCTTAAGAAGTATTTTTAAATAACGCTGTCTCCGGATAATGCAATTATCTTTATATATATAAGCGGCCAAAGCGTCTGTCACCGATAGTTTATTGTTGCCACTCGGAAAAATGAGGATTAAATGTGTTTTGATAAATGAGGATTAAATGTGAACTAAAAGAGGATGAGACGATATCGATGGAGTCGGAGAATTTTTCGCAATCCGAGGATGCGCGTCTCGAATTTTAACTCGGTGCCGTTCCGTAGATATTCGAGAAAAAACAATTTGGTACGTAGCCAAATCCCTCTAATAGGGAAAACCCAAGATAGAAAGTGGAAAATGTAGAGAAAACGTAGGGGAAAATTAGTTTTTAATTAATATCTCGGCTAATTAAAGTCCCATGAAGAAGCGAATGGTCAAAATGGCGTACTACGGACCTGCGGAATCCAACGGTGTGCTTCGCTAAGCCCGGAAGCCAGCCGTTTCGGAGAAGATGATGTTACTTCACCCCATATATATATATATATATATATATATGCGGCTTAAGCGTCTGTTTGTCGCCGATAGTTTATTGGTTGCTTGCGTAACTGTACTAGTTAATGGGGTGAGGTTGCCACGGCACAGGGTTGCATCTTCAATTGAGACGTAGACAATTTCCTGTAAAACTTGCCTTTGCTATGACCATCAATAAGTCTCAGGGCAAAACGCTTAAGCGTGTTGGCATTTTTTACCTGAGCCTGCATTTGGGCACGGACAACTTTATGTTGCCTGTTCAAGAGTTCCTGAAAGAACGGACGTAAAATTAAAAATAATGCATGGATACTCTGCAAGGCGAGCTTAAAAATGATGGAAAGATGTACACAAGAAAAGTTGTGTACAAAGAGATCTTTGACATGTGAATCAACATTTTATTATTTAAATCACCTTTATTTATTGAGCTAGCGGTGGCTCTTAAGAAATGTACCGTCAATGGTTTCCTTCATTGCACTCTACTTTAAGCAATTAAGCAAGTAGAAAGGGGAAACCCGATGGGGCAGTAAGCAAAGGGGCGTCCTCGCCGCCTGCCCTGTGTAATTCAGTTTGAATTAGCACACACCTTTGCACAAATCATTTTAATTACAATTTATAATACCTAGAGCAGCGGTCATTTCGTATGAGCACCGGGCTTTCCAGTTAATAATATAATCATGCATACGACCGACGCCAATAAATAACGCGTTATGAAGAAAACCAGGCTTAACTTCCGATGATTCGACAATTAAAACATCTCTTGGATCTTAACAGTTTATATCTAAATAAAGCGCTACGTTATTACGAAAATATTTAAAATGGTTTATTTTAACACTGAATAAAAGATAAAATTTCGAAACTAGATAAATTTGTCTCAACTACCAGCCCAAAAGAGCTATTAGGCTCGAATCACGATTACGCGTTGATTCACTTTTCGAGCCTGTTGCCAGCTTTTCAACTGAATCTGTCTGTTATGAACTGATAAACTAAGCTATTTAAAAAACAATAAATACATCTCTTAAGAATATTAATTTTCAGTTAAAAGGGACAATTTGCTCTAAAGGACTATTATTTTCGTTTTGGCATTTTGCGTTGGTTCACTATAAATGTCCGCTTCACTTTTCAAATTGTTGCCAACAAATATTATTGCCCTGTATTATATTTAAAGAAATGAAATAATGAAGAATCTGCCTATATGTATGTATATTTCTCGCATTGTGATAAAATAACGGTACCTAGAGCCATCCAATTTTGAATAACGTACGTTTCCATCCAAATATGGGCATCTGGAAGCCCAAATTTGGAATTTGTTTTATTAACTATTTCATATTTTGTAAAACTTTAAAGAATTTTTGATTAAAAAAACTCAGCGATTTAAAAGCGAGCAATGTCAACACTTGAAGCGCGCGGAACTGTGTATCGGAAATTCTAAAGATATGCTCATTTTAAAATTATTTTGCGATATTGCTGTTGAACGTAATGTTAGGGTTTATGTGCGAAGAACATGATATTTAATAAATAAAGGTAACACACAAAACGTTAAAAAAAAGCCTCTTGGGACGTAATTCAAAATCTGAAACCTTTCCGATTATATATATATATATATATATGTAATAATAAAATTCCATAGTCAAGAATACACTTAAAATTCTAACTGTATGTTCTTTTCATTTTTAATGGCGACGTTCTCTTATTTGAAAGTAGGTGGAATTAAATCCACAGCCCCGTAGTCAAGTTGTTTTTCCAGCCTTTTCTACACGTACAGTTATAGAATGTTCTGGAAATATTTAAAGCGAACTTGATTGGTTGACGAGGCTGACGAGTTACAAATGGAATTTTATGAGTAGCTGAAAATAACTGACAACAAAAGTACTCTCGTGTTACCGATCCTTAATTCAAACGGAGAAAATATTTTAGTGACTGAAAACAACTGAAAAACATCGCTTCCGTGTTTTTTGCCTTTAGCGGCAACGGGTAGGATTTTTATCAATAACTGAAACAATGGTATGTTAATTGTCTAAATTTGTTTCGAATGAAGAGAAGTTGAATTTAGAAGGTCCGAAACGATGGCTAGAACTATTTGACACGACTTCGGAAAATGTTACCTTCTTTTGGGAGGGAGGAGGGATTCTGTTGAAAATTCTGTATGACTTTCTTAAGATTAATTTTGACTTAATACAAACTTCGATCAAATTTCTAGTTCTATACAAATCAGAGCTTTAGAAATGCGTGCCATTTCGGGCGGAGCGTATAGTGTTTCTTCAGTCACATGCATTATAAAATTATCACTCATATTTTCACTATCCTTGCTCTCTCTCTCTCATATATACACACACTTATGTAGTCACAAGAAACCTTACTTCAAAACAGCCTTTATGATTGTACTCCCGATTCAGTCTCTAAGTGGAAATAGCTTTTGATCATCATTTCCATATTAGCCTTCGTTTTCCACAATCTTTACCCTCGCATAGGAGGACGATACTTCAATTTTCCGTCTTTGTATAAAAACGATGACATGACGTTGTTAGCGTCTGAATTTCTTAAAGACCAATTTCTGATAGAAGTCTCCCCCCTCTTCTTTTTCTTTCGTTAGCTTGCCATTTCTTGTTAGCTATACTGGTTACGTTAGGAGTTCTTTTAACAATGTCCTAAAAAAAATAATACATTGAAACTCAGAAGGACCAAAAAGCCATTGTTTATGATGACAGATTAAAACATACAAATCAAAGTGGGAATTTCGGTTTGCGAATCTAACCGACGGGTGTAGCTAGAGAGGGTCGGAGGAGTACAATTTTAGGTGCGGCAATTTTTTGCGTGACAATATTATTTTATGGGGTTTAGTCAGATAAATGGGTCTTCGAGACACGTGAAGAATAATTAGATTCTAAATTCTCGTACGAAATTAAATCTAAAAGAAAAATAATTTTTAATCAGGATAAAGTATTCAGAGAAATCGCCACTTCATTTCAATAGCTACATACTTTCTTTTTAATTCCGTCGAAACTTTTGAATGCAAATTACTATATGAACGATGTTATGATATTAATATCGTTATGAACAATATTACGATAGAATTTATTACAGTTTTATGATATCGAATGTGAACAATGTAATGATCCTAGAAAACCCTTCTTACCACTAGTAACATTTACCGCAATTGAAAGCAAAGTTAGCAATAGTATTATAATGGTTTCGTATTTTGTTCTGGACATTATATTTTAGAATAAAGTGCAAAAATTCGAAAGGACTGAGCTTCCACATTTCGTTTTTCCTAGTAATAGCGGAAATAATAGATATCTGAAATAATATTTTCTTAATATGGAGTTTTTCCTTGTTAATGTCGCTGAAATCATAATTTAATTGATTTCATAATCTGCATTCAGAAGTTGGAACAGAATAAAAAAAAAAAGGTATAAATGAAAGTGTGTAGCCGTTGAAATCATGGAGGTAGGAAAGGAAGGAGGGGCCAACCGGCACCAGAAGTAAAGCACTGCTTTGAAGCTTGGGTCACCAGATGGGGTGTTCTTTGTTTACATTCAGAAGCTCCCTTGACAGGGTTCTGATAGTATTTCGACACACGACAGTTCCATACAAATCGAAAAAGGCCATTTCACATGAAAGAAACATTCATAGTGGGATGGATAATAGCAATTTGTATAGTTTAGTGACATTTACGCACAAATCACATCTTGGTTATTTTTCGATAACTAACAGGCAAGTAAGGCAATCAAGATTGCGATCTGATGACAATACGGTTAATTATGTGAATTGGATAGTTATTATTTATTATATTATCAAAGAATTATTAAACTGTGTAAAATTGCTAAAAGAGATACTGAGTGCTCTGCCAAAATTTATTTCCTAGAAGATTTGAAAAGTTTGAAACTTGATGGCTAAATGTAAATATAAAATTATGTATGTTAAAATATTTGTAATTAGGCACATAGATCAGATTAAGTTTTTATTAAATAGAGTAACGCATGCAAGGGCTATCTGCCTAAAGAGAGAGATGCAATCATGGAGGAATTTTGAAGAAACACTGACCTTTGAGTGGGTATTAAAAATAATGCATATAATTTTCATTCAAATTATATTCATATATATTTTTTATGTAAAACTTTCGGGTGTATGCTAAATTAGTGTAAATTACTTTACACGAAAAATATAGTGAATGCAGAGAAATTAAAGATTTGCACATGCCGGAAATGAAAAATAGGAAATATGTATGGGTATTTATGCATGTGCTTGCAAAAGCATGTATCTGCCTTTGACAAAATACATAAATATTCATTAAATTATTTATAAATGTATTTGAAATGAAGAATTTATTCACTTATAAACAACTGTGAAAGTACTGTGAAAAAATCTAATTATTAAATGTATCTAATTTATAATGATTATAAATTTTATCTAAATATATAATAACCTTAATATTGAATTGTAAACATAAATTGAAATCCTGTTGACAAATACGTTAAACTATTTAAGCAAGAATTGTTCGTACTGAAAAGCAATCTGTTAAAAGGTATTGTAAAGCAAATGCTATGAGATATACGCACTTAAGAACGTAATAAAGCGTTTTGGAATATGTATTGTTGAAATGAAGGGTAAAAAAAAATCTGATAAGTATAATTAAAAGAATTATTCCCCTTACATTTTATAATAACTCAGTTACAAGTTTTAAATAATACTTTAAAAAAAAAAAAAAAAAAAAAAAAAAAAAAAAAACTTATTTTATTCCCTTTCAGAAATGTTCAGAGAAAGTCAAGTACTATTTAAAGCATTTCGCTAATTCCTAATAATTCTCTAATTTAAAATGAACCGAATAGAGCATTAATTATAAATTGACTTACATTTTTCGATTTAAAAGATGCCTCAGAAGCCAAAAAATCATGTCATATTTAAGAAAGTATTTTAGGAAGAAGCTCTATAAATAGAAAAGAAATAATGCATAATTTTAATATTAATAATACAATAAACTTTGATCTTAATTTTTGTACCTTAACCGAATAAAATCGAATTACCTTAATATTGTTTTCTAATGTAATTAACGAAAACTTGTGAAAATATTTCATTCAAATTAAACCATTCTGAGAAAACTGTCCTGCGAAAAGTATAGTATTTAATTCCGTTCAGAATGAAATGTTGTTTAAAAATATGTTGTCTTCATATACTTAGGACTCTGAAGTGTTGTAGAAAAAGAAAATATATACATTTATATGTATATTTACGACGTAATTACAAAATATTTACATCCGAACGCGTCAAATCCCATTGAACTCAATGGTAAATGACCCAATGTTTTGGTCACCACGTAGGGATCGCCGGTGCTTCAGAGCAGGGTACGGGAGAAATTTGTTTAGGCCTACTCCATCTTACTTCCTACCTCCATGGTTGAAATAGTATGGTGTTTACCTTGAGTATTTTTATTTTTCTCCTCTTAATTACGTATGACAATTTAGAATCTAATTATCCTTGCCTTGCCTCGAGGATCCACATGACTGACACCTACAAAAGGATGTTTCAAGCATAAAATGTCGCCCGGGGAGGACCGCCATCCTATGGTTACGCCACTGGGCGTAATGCGAACTTTCACAAATCGGGACCTATCTGTTAGCGATCATTAAATAGCATTTCGCAGCTGAAATCTCCCAATTTGATGGCAGATCTTTCGAAGGAAAAGCATTTACCTTGCCAATAATATAATCGTACCATTCTTCCAGAAAAATAGCCAAACAAATCGAGACGAAAGAGAATGGAATTTTCTGAAAAAAAGGGAGGCACCATGGCAAATGATATTCCTTCTCGACCACTCCACCCAAACTCCCCACGGAGCGACGGACCTGAAATAGCAGTCCAGGTCGAACATGACGACTCGTGGACCCCCAGTCGTCTGCACCGCTAATCCTCTCTGATTTGAGGACAGCGGGACATGCATACCAAAACAAAACGTTGCGGAAGACATCTTGGGCAAGGGGGAAATCACAGTTATACACCGTTCCACCGTCTTTCTCGTTTTCATGTTCTAAAATGACCACAATGAATCAATCAAAAGGCTGTAAGTGCGGCGACGAAATTGCCTTCGAAGACCCCCACTGCGACAGAACGTCGAAGACAGTGCAAGATTTATGGAAGAGTGGCTTCTTGGTCTATTTTGCTTCTTTCTTTTTTTTTTTTTTTTGCGCAAAATTTGGCTTACAGCGAACACGTCTCATTTTTCTTTTCTTATGTGAGTGTGATGCCTGTTCATTTTTTTTGCTTTGGTTGGTATATGTTGTTGTTGTTGTCGATACAAGTGACTTCTGTTACTGAGGCAGATTTGTCCCTTTTCTTTTCTTTCCTTTCTTTCATTTTTTTAATAATCTTTTTAACTCCCGTCAGGCATTCTGTTATTTACGACCAAGATTGCTGAAGTCATTTTCTCTGTTTCGTTTCGCTGATTTGGAAAAAAAAGTTGCTTTGTCAGTCGTAGGAGGTTGGTCTTTCCCCCCACCCCTTCAGCCTTTCTTTTTGAAATGAATTCTGACTCTCTCGATGCCAGATAAAAGTAACCACGAATTAACTGTTTCTTCGCAATCGGAATAAACGAAACAAAGCTCTAAATTTATGACACTTCTAAAACATAATGATTAAGGTCGGTCTTTATAATCGGCTTACTGCAGATGGAATCCGCTCCCAAAACAGCCCTAATAGTTTTGTTCCCATTTGAGCCTTAGAAGAGAGGATTCAATAATTTTATTCCCAGCTGAGCCCTAACGGGGAATTTCCCTTCATGTGTAAAACGTTTTTATACCCCCTTCTTTAATTAACAGAACGTAAAGTTTATGCTTTCAACGGCCTAACACTGTGGTAATTTATCTTGTTGTGATATGATTATATACGAAAACAACATTGCATAATTATTCTGGCCGTAATTTAAATTGTATTATTTTATTGGAAGCTTTTACCTCATTTTACACGTGTTCGTCATTTCTATTTTTCACGTTTGTCGCAGAGTGATGCACACTTTCAGTCAGTGGAAGTTCAACCGAAAAGGAAAATAGTGTATACTTAAGCCGAAAATTTCCCTTCATTTAAGGAAACAGGTGCAAGTAACTGGACAACTAGCAGCTTTAGTCTGGATTTAATAGTTTCCCTCTTCTCTAAACTATCCATACGCACAACTGTTCTTCGGAGTTCGAAAATATGATCAAAGGGAGAAAACGCAAGTGGTCTTGCTCTGTAGAAGTGAACGTTGTTGATTAATATATTAAATTTGGCAAATGGTTCTTAAATGTAAGCCAACTAGAGACATCAGACTTAAAGAAAAAAAATAATAATAATATGCCTTAATAAGGCGGGCAAAGTTGGGTAATCTTGGCTAAATATGGGAAGCGTTTATTTACTTGCAAGCTGCTTCATTTCTCCTTCCTTGGGAAAAATTTTCGGTTCAAAATATACTATTTTCCCTTTCGGCTAATCTTCCACCGACTAAAACGACACCAAACCTATCGTCAGAATGGCTGTTAATTATTCCCGACATCTTCTAATGAAACTCATTTTGCGTTTCTGTACTTCAGTTTTTGCTTCATCTCTTATGCATACATGACTATTCTAGTCGATGATTTTTAGAACACTTCGATTCCAGTTGCTAATACTGCATTTTTTAAATTTCTATTATTAATATTTTTTTAATTTCTTAATAATTATATTGTATTTACAGATTATTTTTATACTAAAATAATTTATTATCTTACTTTATGTTAGAAATCCTACAAGAAACACACTGCAAATTAATTCAAATAAGTCAGATTTCAAAATCCAAACTAGAAAATACGACATTCAATTATCCAAAGTTTTACTGAACTTCTTGAATACGAGAAAACTTGACCACGAGAAACTTGAATTCGAATTACTTGAATACGAGAAAAAGTCGTTTCCTGGACCTACTTTTACGGATTTTCAGGAAGCGATGTTTACTCGCACTGTAGAAGCCAATAAAAAAAAAATTGACTCCTTTCGATGCCAACAAAAAATTCCGACTTTAATAAATTCTCTTTAAAAACGCATTAATGAAGAATCTCTGTCTATGTACAATACAATAGGTGCCACATTTGTGGTCACTTTTGTCCACGGCTGTTTTGATAACATTAACCTATGAGAAAAAATGTAATGCCCTTTAATAATAAAAAACGTAATGCATTGGGATTTAACTAATTTAAAATAAATATAATAATTTGCATATAAATACTTACTTTAGAATTTTAACAAGACAAAAAATCCTTGCTGATGGATTGCCTGTAAGCATAATGCAAATGTTCATTTGTCAACTGTTTCTAACGTTTCGGGATATTATTTGACCGACCCCTAATCTTAATATATATATATATATCTAATGGCGGTCACTTGTCCATGCTGGCATCGGCCACTCCTAAGGCCAGATTGGTGGTCTCTTTATTATGGAAGCGCCTAATACGTGGGCCATGGGCCACCATCGCCTCCTATGAAGGTACAGACAATTTTTACATCCATGCCTTCTCCTGGATAACCCGAGCCCTTCGGTATCGCAGTGAGGCTCCCCTAACCACTATATCGTCTGGACCGCCCTAATCTTAATATTGGGAGATTGTTTGGGGTTTTGACTCGAGGTCGAATTACACGTATCGGCCACTCAGCTATTATCTACTCATTTGCGATATGTAGAATCACGAGATGCCTAACTATGATACGAAACTGAATTGAAGAGAGAATTGTTTACGGCTAGAACATTAAAAAAAAAAAAATAACAAAGACACTTCAGTAGCTTCACTTTCTTGTCACAGTGGAACCTCAAGACACGATTTTAATTCGTTCCAGCATTGAGCTCGTATAGCGAATTTCTCGTATCTAGAAACAAACTTCCTCATTGAAAATAATGGAAATGCTTATTTTCACGTTAAATGTAATGAACAATTGACTCACAAACGCACAAACTTTTTTTTTTTTTTTTTTTTTTTTTTTTTTAGGAAAAGTTTTGGAATAACAGTTTCTGGCAACAGTTTATTATCTGAAATGAGAAAAATCGTCTGATACAATTAAATCGATTCTTCTTTCCAAGTGTCGCATGTAAACTAATTATGGGCTTGAGGCTAAGCAACATTTTTACGGAAAGGAAAGGGAAAAACCATCAGTTGAAGCCGTCTTCTGCATGGAAAGAAGATTCCAAACGAATACCCAAAAAAAAGGTAGGTACTGTTTTCAATGTTTCTAAAGTTACATCATTGGTAATAAAAGAAAATCCACCGATGCAGAAATCAATTGCAGATTCTTTAAATACATGTGTAGGAACAATAAATAAAATAAAGATTTACAGCTTCAAAAAGCTAAAAAAAACATAATGTTCACTGGCTTTTGTCGAAGCATGTGGCTCAACGCAGAACAGTTTTTAGAATTCTGTATGAATAATATATGAAAAAACATTGTGATCCTTGATGTAGCATGATGTTAGCTAAATGACTGCCACACACAAAAAAAAAAAAAAAAAAAAAATTCTATTTATTATAGAAAATGAAAGGAAAGCGTACAAACCTAGATCCGTCGATGCAAAGTAAGCTTCACTATGGGGTTTATGGTTGTCGCAGGATTCTCTTACAACAGGAATTTACAAATAAGAAGAGCGGGGAACAAAATTAAAATCAACTTAACATACTATCAAGATAACATTTTACATCCGTTTACAGAAAATATTCCATTTCTTTAGCCCGAGGATTTTCAAAGAGTGAAACTTCATCAAGACAAAGCAACAAGTCATACTTCGAAAAGTACCACTGCCTTCCTCGAAAAATTGAAGAGTGATACATTATTGAATATGTATACCTTTTCAGTATATTCGTATGAATTCTCCTTGTGTCTCCCTTCTAGGCTTTTGTGCCACTGGTCTCTTGAAAAGAATTCTTTCTAAGCGAAAACCCACCAGGAATGTAGATCTGCATCCCTGGAAATTTTACGAAAAGTCCTTGTGTCATGGAAGTCACGATGCAGATTTATAGACCAGAAAAAAGGATTAATATTTTATAGATTTGGGGGAGTGGGTGTATTGACAGCGTAGCTAGAACTTTTGCCTCCCTGAGCAGTCCCTGAGTCTACCGCCTGAGGTGGTTCTTCAGTTTACCGCCCCACTTGATATATAAATAAATAATTTTTTAAAAATTGCATAGGCTAAAATGAAATTAAACTCTACGTTTCTTTTAGAAGTCAAACATTCATTTCGACATTCGAAATTATGTAATTACTTTGCACGTTTTTCTATTAGAAAACCATCGATGATATCGTAGAGGTCTATTCCATTGCTTTTGCTGTTATATAGATAATAGAGAAATATTTCTTAAATGCAAATGCTTCTTTAATGATTTCTATTGAGAAAACTTCGAAACTTTCAACTAGTAACATTTATCGCAATTCAGATGAAAGTTAGCAATAGCTTGGAACTTTGTTCTGAACATTGTATTTTAGAGGGAAAACTGCAAAAATGCAAAAGAACTGACCTTCCGTGCTTTAGTTTTCCTAGTAATAACGGAAACAGAACTCTGAAATATTGCTTTGTTAATGTCACTATGATCATATATTAGTTCCTAATTGATCCTAATTTGCATTCGAAAGTTGTAACAGAATAAAGAACGCATGACAAAAGTATATAGCCGTTGAAATCACATGGTGATTACTTTGAATACTTTTATCTTTTCTTGTTCGAAGGGAATATTTACCCAGAAGGACTATTAATTTCGTTTCGGCATTTTGCATTGATTCACTACAAACGTTGTTTCATTTTTCAAATTGTTGCCACCAAATATTATCGCCCTGTATTATATCTGAAGAAATTAAACAATGAAGGATCTGCATAAATGTATGTGTGTTTCTCGCATTGATATAAAACAATGGTACCTAGAGCCATCGAATTTTGAATGACGTATTCCTCCTGCGAATATGGGCATTTGGAAGTCCAAATTTGAAATCTAGAATTTGTTTTATTATCGATTTCATATCTTGTAAAACTTTAACGAATTTTTGATTAACAAACTCGAGGATTTCAAAGCAACGCTGTACAGACAAAGCAACGCTGTACAGAGGAAAAAAAAAAAAAAAATATCTCCAGCGCGCAAGACTGTGTATCGGAAATTCTAAAGATATTCTTATTTTAAATTTATTTATTATATTGCGATATTGCTCTTGAACTGAATTTTATGGTTTAAGTACGAAGAACATGATATTTAATAAATAAAGATAACACGCAAAATGTTAAAAAAAAACGCTTCTTTGGATGTAATTTAAAATCTGAATCCTTTCAGATTTTAATTAATTTATTTATTTATTTTAATTCCGCATGGCAATTTATAATTTAATTATTCTTCACCTGCCCGGAGGATCCACATGACTAATCCCTATAAAATAACGTTTTACGCGAAAAATAATAGCCCCTCTAGCTAGACCATTGATTGAAAAGGGCGGCAAATAGACACCCTCAGGCGACAAAAGCTCTAGTTGAGCCACTGGCACTGCTACGAAGCGTTTTCCCTATAATAAAATTTTTGCATGAATGCAATTCTGAATCGCAAATTAAATAATTAAAAATTATGAAATCGCAAATTAAATAATTAAGTATAAATTTATGGATGCAAATATCTATCTCCTGTCTGTACCTCTCCACAAAAAGCTTTCTGCGGACGCCCATGTGAGCAGTAATGCTTTTTTCTTTTAATTTTTTACTTGCAACCTTGCCACAAAAAAGTGAAAACAGGAATTAGTGATTGCGTGAAACTATTTCGTCTATGGCGCCCACGAATTGCAATCGGAGAAGGTTTGTTACAGTATTTCCACAAGTAGCAAAGTTGTTTGTTGTAGCAATGCCGTTCCACGCCAGAGAATTATCTAGTCCGGTAGGCGGCGTCCTGCACGAGGACGGACAGACGCCGCCGCCGCCGGAATCACGTTAATTGTCGATGCCACAGGACGCGGATGTGTTTTCTGCGAACACGGTAGCCGGTGATCGTGACCCATCGCCGGCTTACCCGCTGGCTTCCATGAATCCGCCATTTTTAGACATTTTCTCATAAATGTGGTATAAAATGGCGAGTTACAGACATGTAAGTAAATGCAGATTTAACGTAAGGTAATTACATGAGAGGCTAAGTTTCGATAACCTGCAAAACTACTATTTCTTGCTCTAAAAAACTATGCTCACAAACTTATGCAAATCAGCTTCTAATTTTAAAAAATGTAGCTTGCGTAAAGGTGCTGGAAATTTTATGCAAGTTGGCTATTATTCGAAATTATAAAACCCTTCACAAGTTTTGGGGAAAGTATAAAATTGACCGCAAGGTGTGACTCCAGCAAAAAGATGCAGGCATTTTTCTGCAAGTTGGGCATTATCCGAAATGATAGAAACCTTCATAAGCGTATTCCGGTATAAGGGTGCCCACAAACTTACGCAGATCAGCTTCTAATTTAAAGAAGGAATTTTTAGGCAAATCAGCCATTATTCGAAATGACTGAAAACGTTTCTAATGTTTTCCGGGGTAAAGATGACCACAAACTTATGCAAATCGGCTTCTAAATTAAAATAAATAGCCTGCTTATAGGTGTTTTTCTAGCGAAAGTGTGAAGGCATTTTTACGCAATTAGGCATTATTCGAAATGACAAAAAACTCCACAAACGTGTTTCGGTATAAAGATATCTATAAACTTACATACACCAGCTTGTAATTTAAAAAAAGTAGCTTACATATAGGTGCTGGAACTTTTACGCAAGTATTCGAAATGAGAGAAAAGTTCATAAAATGTGTCCCGGTATAAAGGTGCCCCAAAACTTATGCAGATCAGCTTCTAATTTCATATTTAAGTAATAACGGGGAATTTATCAAACACGCGCCTGTCCATATACAAATATAGTTTTAAACTTTATTGTCAGGTTAACTTTAACATAAAGGCCTAGTTTAAGCTATAAATATTATATTCTGTTCATAATGGCTAAGCTATTAAATTACTAAGGCTTAGGTTAGCCTATGATAATTTATGTATATTCCTAACATACCATAAGAGTTGAGTTACTAAGGCCTAACTTAGACTATGAAAGTTATGTTATGTTATTCGAGATATATATATATACGTCACGAAAAAATTCATTTTACAGTCTGTTTTAGAATTAAGAGTCCTTTATTCTGTCCGTACATACAGAAAAAGTAATCAAAATTGATGGGGGAACGGTCAAAATAGATATTTCCGTGACAATCTGGAAAACAAAATTTGTCACGATTACAATACTTCCTTAACTTCGTACAAGGAAGTAAAAATACAAATGTATAATGTTGCTAGTGCATGACCTCTCACCAATTCTATGTAACGATATGGAGTTGGCGGAATAGCAACGAGCTTTAGGTAAACTATGACTTTCGGTTGATCGTTTGCAAATAAAATTTCATTTGTTTGTAAACATTACTGCTTCAATGTTAATTAAGGCACTTTTCAATTTTAGTTATTTTATTGTAGAATCGATGTAGGAACGCCTTTATCGATGTAGGAAGGTGAAAAATGGGCAGTGTCCTCTCTGGGATTCAAACTGCGGACCTTTCGAATACACGTCGAGCGTGCTTCCAATTACACCACCAAAGCATGCGGGAAGGCGGGAGAAAATACCTCATACCGTTCTTCTGTACGATGAATAATGATAACTATATGTGCTCATGTATTCATCCACTTCAGCGCTTCGAACTGAAAATATCACTTCGATCGTAATATAACCTCTGGTACAAAACTCTTTTCCGAACTTCAAAGCATTACTTCCGGTTTATCTATTTTACCTAAAATATATTGTTCTCAGGCCCATTCCTAGGAGATCGAGCCCATGCTTGCAGTTTTTAGCCCAAAGGGGCAATTTGATCAAAAGGGATATTAATTTCGATTTGGCATTTTGCGTTGCTTCAGTATAAACAGCGAATGACTTTTTAAATTGCTGCCACCAAATACTGGAGCTCTGAATTATATTTAAAGAAATCAAATAATGAAAAATCTGCATAAATGTATAAATAATAATGTATAAATGTATAAATAATAATTGCATAAATGTTTCTCGCATTGTGATAAAACAATGGTACCTAGAGCCATCAAACTTTGAATAACGTGCGTCTCCACTCGAACATGGGCATCTGGAAGCCCAAATTTGGAATTTGTTTTATTATCTAATTCATATTTGCAAAGCATTTATGAGTTTTTGATTAAGAAGCTGAACGATTTCAAAGTGAGCAACGGTAACACTGTACGGAAAAAAAAAAAAAAAAAAAAAAAAAAAAATGTTTTGTCTCCAGCGCCCGAGACTGTGTATCGGAAATTCTAAAGATATGCTCTTTTAAATATTTTCTGATGTTGCTGTAGAATCGAATTTTATGGTTTAAGTGCGAAGAACATGATATTTAATAAGTAAATGTAACGCACAAAACGTTAAAAAAAAAAGCGCCCCTTTGGGTGTAATATAAAATTTGAAAGCTTTCAATTTTTTTTTCCTCCTGTGTGTGTGTTTGTGCGTCCGTATATAATTTTAAATATATAATTTAATAACTGATCTTGCCTTCGAACAAATACCGCCTTTTTCACCACCTTTCCGGGGGGGGGGGAAATTAGAAATTTTGCCAATTGCGTGGTTGGGCATTCGTTGTATAACAGCCAGAACGGGCCTAATTGTTCCTGTCGATATAAATGTCTTAAAGACTTAAAACGAAAAGTTTGCGCAAAGATTCATGGTATGAATTCGGATATTTTCCGGCAACATTAAAATTTACTTCAGGATTTTACCGATGGATGGCGCTACAATGTCATCTTTTCCTTCGGATGCCATTTAACGAAAGGAATCTGTGCTGCACTTTGGTTTTATCGCAGTGTTTTCGACTATTATGTGTCTAGTGGATCCTCCTCCCATCCACACACACACACACACAAAAACAAAAAAAAAAAAAAAAAAAAGGAATGTTAAATACAGCATACAAAAGTTTAGATTTTGTGTATCGCTAGAAAAATCTTTCCTGTAAGAAAAGTTATTTATTTTATATTTATAACTAAACGCATGCTGATGCTTTAGTGGCCAGCTGTCCAAACTGGTTATTAAAAAAAAAGAAAAAGTATATTATAATTTTAACGCGTGTATGTAGTGTAATAATAACAGAAAGTATATAGTCTATAAATCGCTTAGCTTGTTAATCTATATTAGAGAGATTAAATTTAAAAGAAATATTAACGTTTTGTCGAACGGCAACAGACTGTCTCAGGGAAGGTAAAAATATATTGTTTCCTGCAGTGGCAGCACATTTCTTTAAAATCTCAGAGTCTGTGAATTAAATTTGAAAAACCAAAATCTTCCATTTTGCCGAGTGGCAACGAATTTCTTTTAAATCACCGAATTTGTTAATGAAAATTTCATTAAGTTGGCGGCCCACCAATGGCTGAGCGGTAAAGCAGCTGAATACTGATGGTAGTTTGGTTTTGGGGCGAACGGGCTGGCTGCATAGGTATTTTCGTATTTTTCCCCATATGTAACGTGTATATCTGCCAGCCTCCATTAGAAAGTCCTCCTGGAAGGCATTCCTTCCTTTAGGCCGAAGCCCTCGAGCGCTTTGCCATAAACAAACCAAACCAATTATAAAGTTCGCACGAAACGTAAAATAAATAAAAAAACTAATTCAAAATTCCGGCTTCGCGAGAGCAATGCAAGAAACATAAATGCATATATATACATACATGCATATGTACATACACTCTACGTGCATACGTACATTCAGATTTTTCATAATTTAATAATAGAAATAAATCACCGCGTTAATTATAAATTGCGTTAAGTTAATAGAAACTTTCCTTCCCCCTACTCTTAGATTGTTCTCTTATTTTATAACGATACAAATATTTAGTTTTGTCTCTTCTATTTTCCTGAATTCTAATAAGCGGCTCATCCATACGTATCGATGAAATCGGAAACATATTGATGAACATATCGAAATGAAAATATCGAAAATCGGAAACATATCGAAGTTTCCCTGCTATATTCTATAACAGGAGTGGTCAAACTTCATGTCAGTAAGAGTTTGGTTTTGGCTTATTTAATTCGGGTCACCCGAAAGCTATCTGTTTAAGGGAAAGATGCCTTCGTGGAGGAACTGTCTAAGGAAAACTGGCTCGTGTACACGTCACACATGAATCCGCGCACCAGATAATCCCAGCCCTGATAATGATAATGATAATCCCAGCCTGATTCATGGAAATACTGTATAAACAAGTTTATAGTGAATTTGATGGCTGCACTTGAAGAATTGATGAAATTTTTTTAACATTTAGCCTCAAACTCCTTAACGTAATCATTAAATCACCTAGTTCAGAAATTTCGGTTAATGTGATTACGGGCTATCTGTTTAAGGCAAAGGATGCCTTCGTGGAGGATTTTCTAATCGAAATTGTCTTGTATACATGTTACACATGGCGAAAACTATAAAAACGCCCATGCAACCAGCCCATTCGAACCTCAGACCGAACTACCAGCATTCTGCGACTTTACCGCTCTGCCGCTGGTGGGCCGCCCTCGTTCAGAAATATTCAGCCTATTTCTTGTTTTCCGTAGTAAATTACTGACTCGACAGAAACCTGCTCCTACCCAACAAGAGAGAAAAGTCAATAATTTTTTTCTATAACAACGTATATTTTAGGATGTTTCTCTGAAATGACTTTAATTCCAAAACTTAGCGCACACATGTATTTTGAAAAAGACTTGTGTTTGATCCTTCTCCTTCAATGCAATCAAATCTTCTTGCATCATAATATCAAAATGAATATATCGCCTTTGAGCGGTTCTGTGAACCAACCATCCAAATTTTCAATGGCTTGGAAGCGATCTTGAAAATCTTCTTTTTAAATTTCGGTATATGATAGTATTTCTTCTGATGAAGTTTTGCGCTCTTTGTATTCATTTGGTTATGTTTTTACTGCGTTTTACTTTTATATATTGCATTTTTCGCATAAAAAATTATATATTTCAAAACAATATTATTGAGTTAAAAAATATTCTAAATAAATATTATGTATTTTTTCATCATATTTATTTTATACGATGCTTTCCTACATGATAGCTTTATATCCACGAAATCGTTTAAATCTTCATGCAAATACATGCGTATCGCTCGCTTATATCCATAAAATTATCAAAAAATATATTTGTAATGCATGTGATCTTGAATATGCCGTTTGAACCACTGCCAATGTATAGTTGGCTATCGACCAGTAATCGACCTCTTGATTATCATTGGCATCTCTGAAAATTTCATCGATTCCTAGAAGGTTAATACCGACCACACTCGGAATCCCTAAATTGAATAAAAAATCATTGACGTAATTACTTGCTCCCAGTTTTTGCAGCCACCCGGAAAAAATTCTGTGGCGCTATTGCAACAGAAATTCTAGTTATATTTCCGCTATTTTTATAATGGAATTGATAGGATTCCGCAAACAGAAACATAATAGCTTATATCACGGAAAGGGAACCGTATTTTGACATCTCCGTGCCCACACATTGTTTGGGATGAGCAGCAGCTCATTTCTGAGCCATTGCACCTAGCCAATGACGTCACATCCACACATAAGAGATCGTCACACGGAGGATCAATCTACAAATGAAGCGCGCCAAAGAAGCAAGCCACAGACAAATCATACGGGCTGAGCGCATCCAAAAAAATAAAAGTTGTGGTGGGTGGCATTTACGGCCTAAGTACCACGGTGTGGGGGAGTGGGCGCATACCTGGGGCCGAAAAAACGTGCGCAGTCTCCCGGATTTAGCGGCACGAGGGGCGGCGCACCCTACCTAAGGGTCAGCGATGGCCGCGTGACGCTCGTGACCCGGCCACACGTCTGCAGCTTTCCACAGCGGGCTTGCAAGTAGCGCTCGCTGTCGCTTGGCGACTAGTCCGAGGCATTATTTGGCAACTAATCGCTCACGATTACAGTTACCACATTCCATGGGTGAAATTTACAGCTAAAAAAAAAATAAAAAAAAAAAAAAACCCAGAAAGTGGCACATGCCACATGTCTATCGAATTTGTTGTTTGAAACATTCCTAGCGTTCACTGTCTTTTGTAATTTTTGGAACGTTAAGTTACGCAATCATACATTTATCATTCACTCGCCCATTTAAATATTTGCCCTACGTATAACGACAATAAGTTAATCGTGATTTTTTTTTTTTTTTTTTTCGCCGATTTTGGATTTTAGACCTTTTCCGTCAACAGGTTTCTCTAGTTTTGTAATTTCAACTGTGGTAAAAGTTTGCTAAATGGAAGAAATGTATCTTTTGAATTAGGTATTTCAGTAAATGGTGAACGAAACAAAATGATATATTACGAAATTTTTTTACTGACAATAATTACTTTAAAAACAAGAACACTATCGTAAGAGAATATAATTTTACGGTGTTTAATAGGCAATGCTGGCGCATATCTCATTCCACAGAAAATTCTTTAACGCGTGTTTTATAATGGAATTTTGATTTTTTCCCTATTACAATGTACTCTCGATTATCCGGACTAATGACGGAGAAGCAAGTCAGGGATAATAAAAACACGGATAATCCAAACTAACACTTTTCATGCATATTATATGTGTCGATTTCTTTAAAAAATCAGTAATTTTACTGTGTATTTGATGTCTTGTTTACTTTGTTTTTGTCAAATTTCAATGCGCATTTTTCGCAATGCTATTCTAGCAATGTGTTCGATTTCCCTCTTCTCGACAAACTCCAATGGAGTTTCATCAACAGAAGTCATTGCTGTCCCGGGAATAATGTAATTGTCAGTATCTTCTTCGCTTGTATTTTCAGTATCACTCTCTAACTTTTCTGTTCTAGTGACATTTGAAACGATATTCGCATCACTCGCCTCCCAGGGGGTCGACGTAGAGAATTCTGCGAAGCTACTGGCTAGGATCTGTACCTAGGCAGTCTCGGCCACGGGGGTATAAAATTTATGAACCTAGTGGTTCTGGAGGCCCGGAAAGGTCACTTATGGCCGGCCTGGTGCTCTGGTGAGTCCTACAGCGGTGTGGCTCTAGTAGCCCGAGGGATAGCGCCTTCGAGTTGGCTGGGTAATGTCCCGCTGTGACGGGCAGCCCGAGCGACTGACAGGTAGGCAATTGACGACCAGTGCTGTTTGGGCAACGTGTCCCAGGCGGTGCGTCTTCTCTCTAATGTGCGAGGGTGGAGGTCGAACCTCTGAGGGGAGAGGAAACCTGAAGTGCGGTTCAGTCTCGCGAGGCAAGGAAGCCAATATCTTATCTTATCCGCATCACTCGAGCATTGAAAGCTCGGCCTTGATGTTTCTCTGATCAGCATTTTCGAAGAATTTTCTATTTCAATTTTTTGGCATACAGCTTCAGTTAAAGCCTCGACTTCTTCATAATTAGATAAATCTGCACATGTGGAACGAATTGTACAAGCTGATCGTTGAAACTAAACCTAAAGATACAGTTAAGTGTTTTCAGTGCATGCTCGGATTTGCGCATGTCGTTTTTTATACACTCTCGCGCACAACGTGAAGTATGAGTGCATGAGCACAGCCATGCACGAATTACCTGCACTCAGATAATCGAGCGTACACTGTATTTTAAAATTTCTTTTACAGTTACTGTATTATTTTTATATATAACTCAATTGCATAATACTTTCCATTAAAATGTAGAGTGAGCCAATCCAAAATCCAAACTAGAATTTTGAACTATCCTCAGTTTTGAGGTCCACCCGCGACCGAGCGGTAAAATCGCTAACACTGGTGCTTTGACCTACTTTCAAATCCTGGCAAACGGAATGGTTGAGCAGGAGCTTTGACGGTTTTCCTCGCGTGTAACGTGAATATTAGCTAATTTCCCTTAAAAAATCCCCCACAAATGCTTTGGTTTGGTTTGGTTGGTTTGGTTGATTACCGCTAAGCACAAATAGGCTTTATCTCACTGAGAGGTGGGATACTTTCGTGGGGGATTTTCTAAAGGAAACTGCATCGTGTCCAAATAACACATAAGAAAACACACGGAAACGCTCATGTACCTAACTCGTCTGCCAGGATTTGACCCCGGGTCGATCTACCGGTGTTTGTTTGTTAAATGATAGCAAAGCATGTAAGGGCTATCTGCGTAAGGAAAGGGATAAAGGTCTTTCTGAGGGTAAATGACTTGTATACACGTTACACATGGGGAAAACACCCATGCAGCCATCCCGTTTGCAGAGACTCGAACCCCGGACCGAACTATCGGTGTTCAGCGACTTTTACCGCTCGGCAGCTGTTGGGCTCAATTATCAAGGGTATAGCGAATACAAAACAAATGTGTCAGCCGGGACATATTCGGTTGCTCTTTACAAGCAATATTTTCGAAAATGAGAGTAATCAAAAAACAATATCAGAAGGATCATTGAGCACTCAGAAAATATTAGTTCTCTCTGGACGAGGTAACCTCAATATCAACACATCAAAAAATTATTCGAGGCGGATGTTTGGGGACTGAAAACAAGGAATGAACGTTGAACAGAACGTTGAACACAGGTACGTCGATTGGTCATTTTAATTCAAAGCATTATTCTATTCGTTAGAGAATCGTAATAGTAATGACTAGTACAGAAATAAGCCTATCTGAAGACAAAATTATTAAAAAATTACAGTCGCGCCAAACTGCCAATTGCTTCTCTTTATACGCCGAGACGACTTTCTTTTTCACGGCAACCCTAATCGACGGTACGTTATCGGAGATGAGTCGAAATATAACAACAATTACAAAAACAAGAATAATAATAATAATAATAATAATAAAATTGCCCCCCTTCCACCCGTCTCTTAAAAAAAATGAATACGGCCGGGCATTCGCTGGGGGTAGGCAAGGGGAAAGTTGGAATTTGCACAAAAAATTCCATTGAGAAGGGGGGGGGGAGGTTGCGCGTGCGACCACTTAAAAAGAATGCGATGAATCGTGCCCAGGAGTGGCGCTCAACGATTGTTGAGCGTCGATTGAAGGATGGAAGTCGTGCGGCGTGGGTGGAGCAGAGAAGTCGGAACCCGCATTTCTGGTATTGAGTGCTACGCCGGAACCCTATTAATAAATTGGTGCTCAAGCGGATATGCGCGCTTTGCCTTCTGGGATATCGGAGAAGGATTGTGTGGGGGGGGGGGACGTCGCTCAGAGTTGAATCAAATGATTTCGTGTATTTCCTGGAGTTGTTTATGGTTGCCAGATCCAAATGATGATTTACACCTTCAGTTAATTGACCGTAGCTTACAGTAGCCCATACCGAAAGACATATAGTTGGTGACTCAAAAAATGTCCTGACACTATTTCAACATACAAAATACAAAATTAAAAAAATTAAGTACGTTTTGAAAACGTTTTTTAACTACCGCTTATCCTTCTTCTAGTACTTTATGAGAATGTCTCGTTAGATACCAGTGATCTCGATGCTCATTTTTTGTCCCTTTCAAGTAGCAGGATGTTGCCACCCGATACTATCACTGTGTATTATTTTTAAAGAAGTAACATAGCAAATGTAAAAAACTGTATGACATTCCATCGGGAACTCTAAAAACAGGCTGCTTTTAAATATTTTGTGATTTCTTTGTTGAATTTTATGAGGCGCAAGTGATATTTATATAAAAGTTAAAAAGACAAGAAGTTTAAAAAGAAAAAAGTTGTATGAATCAATCATCTTACTAAGAAAACTGAATACTGATAAGATGAACTGGGGGGATGAAAAAAATAAAAATATATATATATATAACAACTCTTAACACTCTATCGGGAATTCAAAAAATAGACTGCTTTTAAAAATTTTGTGATTTTACAGTTTAATTTTATGTGCGAGAAAAAAGTTCGAAGAAAATGATATTTAATAATAAAGTTAAAAGACAAAAAGAGTTGTATTAGCCGGCATGAATCCAAGGCCGGTCTGGTAAACTGCTAGCTCAGCGTCAGGATTCGGTTTCCCTTGCTTTGCTCACAGTTTATTACGGAGTAACTTAAAATGCACAGTTTATTCCCTACAATGTCTCCGTCTTCCAGTATCTTCCCACTAACTTCTATAATAAAAAGTTAAAAATAGAAATGCTTAAATGGTACGGTTTTCAATGTTCTCATCCAGAACATATGCGGAAAGAGGGGGGGGATTCCTGAAATGGCACAGTTTTTATTGTTACTTCCAGAAAGCCTGAATCGGGAAAGCCTGAAATGGAAATTACTTTAGATGCAGTTATGCAAGCTGGGTTTTTGCTTTGCAAATTTTATTATTGAAATGACTTTATAAAAGTTGCTTTTAATCTAGTTAAACACTGATCTCAGTAAAGATGCCTTTATCTCAAACTGATCTCAGTTAACACTGATCTCAGTAAAGGTACAGGGAACTTTTGTGAAGATTTCTATGTTGATAAACAGTGGCTCTCTTGCAAAGGGGAGAAGATATTCTCACGATGGAGCACTCTTAAAAATGTATCTCTTACAAAGTAGAGCCCACCAGCGGCCGAGCGGTAAAGACGCTGAACACTGGTAGTTCGGTCCGAGGTTCGAATCCCGCGAACGGGCTGGTTGCATGGGCGTTTTCGTGTAACGTGTATACGAGCCAGTTTTCCTTAGAAAGTTCTCCACGAAGGCATCCCTCCCTTTAGGCAGATAGCCCTCGTGTGCTTTGCCATAGTTGAATATTCCAATCCATTCCAATCCTTACGAAGTAGCAAAACAATAATAAATAATACATTCTTAAAAAAAAAAAAAAAAAAAAAAAAAAAAAAAAAAATTACAAAATCGTAACAAAAATAATTACTTGTAAATAACTTAGATTTTGATACAAGAAGGTGTGTGGGTAAAGGCAGTAGAATTACAAGTGGCAGCATTTTACCGGAGTACATATGCAAAGTGTGCGGCCCTGGAGAAATTGACCCAACTTCCGTGATGTCTCAAAATAGATTTATCCCAAAACATCCCTTTTTGGCACCTTTATTACCAAATCAACACGAACCGGAAATAGCTTTTTATCATTCTTCCCATATTAGCTTTAGTTTTCCATCCTCTTGCATAAACGAAAGGATATAGTATATATGCATCTCGTGTAAACCTGAGATTATGACACTTCACCCTCCGTCCGTTATACACCAACTACCAATAAGTATTTGGACGCTTATGCAAATGACGATATCTGCGGTCCTAAGGTACGTCACGGACTCCGTCGGTATATATCGTGTAGGAAACAGCATTGACTTTAGTCGCATGCAAGATGCCTCGCAGTTCGGAGCTCTCTGATTTCGGGAAAGGTATAATTATCGGGTATCACAAATGCGGCCGATCCTTAAGGGACATATCTAGCGATCTGAAGTACCCAAAATCGACAGTGGCCTATGTGATTAAGGAGTGGAAGGTGAGCCGTGATTGTCGGAATGTGCCCCGAGTCGGCAGACCAACGAAACTGGGAGATAGAGACCGACGAGTGCTGTCCAGAGAAATTCGGAAGAACAGCACCCAACCGATGGCCCTCATTCGCGAGGAGTTTCACAGGCATCTGTGAGTATTGTTTCAATGAATACCATCCGTAAGGAAGCACATCTGCATGGTTTTCATGGTCGTGCTGCTGCCCATAAGCCTTTGATCACAAAGTCCAACCGCGCTGCTCGGTTAATGTGGTGCAAAGCACATCGAAATTTTACCGTAGATCAGTGGAAACGGGTTCTTTGGGGAGTGACGAATCAAGGTTCACCCTTTACCGTTCAGATGGCAGGGTCTGGGTCTGGCGTCTACCTGCAGAACGTCTCCTGCCAGAATGTATTGTGCCAACAGTCAAGTTCGGCGGAGGTGGAATTATGGTCTGGGGGTGTTTCTCCTGGTATGGGCTGGGACCCTTAGTCCCCATTCATGGTAAGCTCAACTCCGATGCCTACTGCACTATGTTGGATGACAATGTGCCTCCTACATTGTGCCAGTTTTACAGGTTGGACCCCTGTTACTTTCAGGACGACAATGCCAGTTGTCATGTTTCGACGTTAACCAAGATTTGATATGGTGGCAATGGAGTTCATCGAATGGACTGGCCTGCCCAGAGTCCAGACCTGAACCCTATCGAGAAACTCTGGGACGAGTTGCATCGCCGAATTCAGGGGTGCACTACCCGTGCAAAATCGGTGAAGGAACTTCTATGTCTTCTCCAAGCCGAGTGGAAGAATATACCACTAGCTGTCATACAAAGACTTGTGGAAAGTATGCCCCGGAGGGTCCACGCTGTAATTACCTCTCGTGGAGGCTCTAACAACTATTGATTTTGAATAAAGTTAGTTTTAATTTTCTATCACAGGTGTCCAAATACTTATTGGTAGTCAGTGTACTAAAACAATCCTGTGGTTTACATTAGTCTAACTCCGCTTTTGACTTTTCTTAAATGTCGGTTTCAAGCAACCCGATTTATTCTTTAAAACGTATTTCTTTTCACTTAATAAATGTTCTTGAAATCAAAACAATATTAACAAATTTTGTGAGAAAAAAAATTCAATCTCTTCCGAAAATCTTTATATCTCCCTCCATGCCAGAGATCATTTCAAAATTTAGATAAGGAAAAGAATTCTATTTGAAAAGGATAATTTAATTCATTCATTTCAATCACAAATGAAAATTTTGCAGATTTTATAATGCTTCTAAACGCATTAAAATTTCTATAGTATCTTTTAAAGAAAATTAAATAAAGAAACTTATTTAGAATTCTTTAGAGTCATGGCCAGATTTTCTATAAAACGAATTCCGTATTTTAAGTAGAATTCCGTTAGATGATTCTATGAACATTTAATAATGTTCAATACATGGAACCTTTACAAACTTTACAAACACAGTTTTATAGAACCGCTGCACAGATCTCTATAGAATAACTACACATATTTTTATTCGCAACTGCATAAAAGTTTAATTTAAGGTTTTATAAAATTCTATAGTATATCTTTGACCCAGTTTGTCGAAAATTGAGTCAAAATTCTAAAGGATTTCAAAGAAGTTTAATTTAAGAACTTTTTTAAACATAATTCTATGAGATATTTCCATAAGTGATGGCTTCTACATTTTTATACATATTTATTTATTTATTTATTTTTTACTCTGTGCGAGTTTCATTCGTCTCTATTTATCTAAAATTTTAACTTCAGCACTTCACCCTTTCCCAAGAGAAAGCATGGAGATAGGAAGTTAGATGGAGTGGCCCTAAACCGGTTTCCCCATACCCTGCTTTGAAGCACTGGCGATCCCTTCTTTGGTGAACTTATTTGGTTTACTCTGCAGAACAACTTTATAAAAAACATCAATAAAAATGTATTATATGTATAAAAAAATGACAATAAAATATGCCAATCTCTTAAAAACAGTGACACAAGAAATACGATGAAAAATTGTTGCCAAATCCATATTTCTAAAAGAATGAAACTATTCAAAATGATGCGATTTCATCAAAATCTATCAACAACAATAAGAAAGGAAAATTGTTGCCAAAATCATATTTTTAAAGATGTGAGAGGTGAAAAGTGTACTCGGAAGCTTCATTTAAAATTTTTTTTAAAAATACAAAATATTATCCTTTTTCCAAAATTCTTTTTGTAAAAGCAGTCGCAAGGATGAAAGTTTGACGTGTCCAAACATCAAAGAAAAATAAAATGTGCATTTTTTAAACATAAACGTTTTTAGAATAAATCCCATTGAAAAGGTGTTAAGCTCCCTTTGTTAAATAAATTGGTATTTAATCGATTTATTGAAACACGAAATTTATTTTAAGTTCGTAAAATAGCTAAGTGCCTACATTTCATGAGGATGTAAAAATGGAATGCGTAGAGTAAAATCTCGCTTTCCTATAGCCCATTATGTCTCAAAATAACGCGATTTCGTCACAAAACATAAAATAAAAAAAAAAATAAAAAAATCGAATTCGAATTTCGAAAAAATCGCTTCGAGGTGCACTGGCTCTTATCTAGATGCACCTATATACCAAATTTCGTAGCGGTGGGTCTATTAGCTTACGCGGAGCACGAACGAAAGACACACACACACCATCTCTTTGTTTTATTATATGTAGAGATTTATCAACAGGATGTCAATTGATGTTTACAATTCAATGTTAAGGTTATTATATATTTAGATAATATTTATAATCATTATAAATTTAGATACATTTAATAATTAGATTTCTTCACGGTAATTTTCACAGTTATTTATGAATGAATAAATCCTTCATTTCAAATACATTTATAAATAATTTAATAAATATTTACGTATTTTGTTAAAGGCAGGAACCACATGCATAAATACCCGTACATATTTCATATTTTTCATTTCCGGCATGTGGAAATCTTTAATTTCTGTGTATTCACTATATTTCTCGAGTAAAGTAATTTACACTAATTTTAAAAAGTACATGTTACAATAATATGTGGATGTGAAAAAAAAAATTATTTTATTTAAAACATTTTGGCGTTTGGAACATAAAATAAAAGTAGCGAATACTGTATTAAGGGTATCGAAAAATGTATACAATTTTAAAGGTACCGTGAGGTATTTTTCATTCTTTAAGCATAACGTTTTTGCTAAAATCTATATTTTTATAGTTCAACAGCTGATAATTTTATGAAACAAATTCATAATCTAAATCGCTATTGTTAGTTATCAAAAAATAACCAAGATGTGATTTTTGCGTAAATGTCGCTAAACTATACAAATTGCTATTATCCATCGTACTAGGAATGTCCCGTTTTTCGATTTGTATGGAGCTGTCGTGTGTCGAAGTACTACCAGAGCGCTGTCAAGAGAGCTTCTGAGTGTAAACAAAAAACACCCCATCTGGTGACCGAAGCTTCGAAGCAGTGCTTCATTTCTAATGCCTATTTGGCCATTCCTTCCTTTCTTACCTCCATGAGAGAAAGACTCATCGATCTCAAAATTGCCATCTGGGGTGGAAATTTTACACAATTGTAGGGGTTAAATGGGGCATGTTAGCCCCTAAAAGACACCCGTTGCTTCGTGTTTTCCGAAATCCTAGAATCCAACGAAAATGAAAGGAGGTGATTGACAACTGTCCCGAATGACTGACTTGTGATTATATAATATAAAATAAAACTAAAACCATGTGAGTATTTATCTACTTATATTTGATTGTTTTTCTGTCGCTCTCTTTTCACCCACGCTTTCCATCCCAGAATGTAAATGAGACAGCGAGCGTTTATTCAGATTGAGGGAGAAGGAAGTGCTATTTAAGAGAAGGTTTCGCAAGTTGATTTTTAGAGTGTCTTCTGCCTACTTGAGGCAGTGTTAATAGCGACTTGATGCTGTGGTGTTGAGTGCTTTTAGCCAATAGGTTTGTCTCGCCAAGGTTCGTCCTTGTCAGAGGTCCGTGGTTCGATTCCTGGCAAAGGCGGTTGCTAATTTTTCATCTCTCTTGCTTCCAAAATATCTAATGTCTCTACAGTGGCGCCCGAACTAAAAGGGTGGTGGATGATGATTTCTCCCTACCCAGGATTTGGCGATTGGGTCCCCTAAAACCCCCAGTCGCCCTTTAAAAAGGGGGAGTATATAAGGTATTTCTCCCACTTTCCTAGCGCGCCTTCGTGGTGTAATGGTTCTGCACGCTGGGCCGGTATTCCAGAGGTCCGTGGTTCGATTCCTGGCGAAGTCGTTGCTCCTTTTCCAGATCCTCTCCGGCTTCCAAAAAATACCTAATGTCTCTACATCATAATAAGACTCGAAGATAATTAATTCTTCTACATTCTTTTTAGAGCTCTTTAGTGTATGCTTCTTGTGAATACCCGACTCTATAACCAAAATAATTATTCAATATTGTTTTCAAATATAATCCCATCTCAGCAAGATAAAGCATTGTATAAAAAAAATGTTGGTGGTTGCAATCACTGACTTTACAATAATTTTAGTGGAATTATATGTAAATCGTAATATCTCTTTTATAATGTAACATGAAAGGCCTCAGGATGCAAAGAATCAGCAGAAAAATAGGGCTATAGGGATAAGTCCATTTAACATTGAAGTAAATGGCTATCTCGCTAAATTTGGCGAGAAATCACCGAAAGTCACCCAACTTAGAGATCATTTGACAACATTTTGATCCGATCCTTGTGCACTTGTAACTGTAAGTAGCCCTATGTAACTGTAACTGTGTATGCCTACAAGCAATTACGAGAAATCGAAGGTACTAGAAATTTCTCTGCGCGTGTGGTAAAACTAAATAAGAACAGAAAGAGCATTAATTACAGTTCAGAATATTGAGTTCACAGCCGTGCGAGCTTACGTATTAGAGACTATTTGCATTGCCTTGTCTTCAATGTTCTTAGTACTTTAGTGGTAACTACTGATTGTGTTGTGCCTTACTGAGAAGAATTGTATAAGTACTTGTAAGGATCCTAAGTTTTACTAACGTTTATTTTATTTTAAAACTGTACTATCACTTCTTATTTTCTACTTCCGGCCAGAATTAAATGCTTTAACTTGTTTATGCAAATTGTCTTGCTCACGCCCAAGTACTTAAGTTGTGGCTTTTTGCCAAGCGAGAGAGAGAAGGAATTTTAGGAAGCGAGCCGCTTGCCACTGTAGTTTCACGAGTTTTCACTCGGTTGCTGGTTGCCTTCAAGGCCAGAGGTTTAGCCCTCTTGATATTTGCAGACGTATCGTAGTTTTAGCAGCTCGGCGTACTACATACGTACCTTTTTTAAATAAAGGCCAGTGTTAGTGCTAGGCATTTGTATACTAATTCAAAGTTAGCTTTTAGTTAGAGTTTTAGTTAGTAGTTTTTATATTCTTACATTCAGACCACAAGTGGTTGGTCTCTGTATTCCGAAGTTCGGAAATACCTGTAAAGTATTGAAAATAAAGGGTTTTGTATATTCTTCCTGCTTGTGCTGTCTTTGAACATACTACTTCACACCTTCTTTGAACATAGCTTGAGTAAGCTCCCTGTTCCTATTCAGGATCATTCATGTTTCTAAAGCAAATCAAGAGAAACACAAGTCCTGACATACTTACGCGTAAAAATTTCCTTTTATTTACTTATTTATTAGTCCAAAGGGGCTTTGTCCCTGAAGGACTATTCTTTTCGTTTTGCGATTTTGCGTTGAAAAGTTTGAAAGGATGTATCACTTTTCAAATCGTTGCCCCAAGTACTATCGCCCTGTATTATATTTGAAGAAATTAAATAATGAAGAATCTACATAAATGTATGTATGTTTCTTGCATTGTGATAAAACAACGGTACGTAGAGCCATCCAATTTTGAATGACGTAATCCTACTGCGAATATGGGGCATCTGAAAGCCCAAATTTGAAACTTGGAATTTGTTTTATTATCCATTTCCTATTTTGTAAAACTTTAACGAATTTTTGATTAACAAATCAAAGATTTAAAAGAGAGCAATGGCAACAGTCTACGGAAAAAAAAAAAAAAAAAAAAACTTTTCATCTCCAGCTCGCGGAACCATGTATCGGAAATTCTAAAGATATGCTCATTTTAAAATTATTTTGCAACATTGATGTTGAACTGAATTTTATGGTTTAAGAGCAAAGAACATTATATTTAATAAATAAAAGTAACACACAAAACGAAAAAAAAAAAAAAACTTTGGGCGTAATTTAAAATCTGAAACCTTTCAGATTATTATTTATTATTTTTTTTTAAGTAAAATTATACAGCTATCATCGGTTTTGTGTGCATTCAATCCATTACGAACCCGTACGCATGTAACAATACGGAAACAATATAGAAAAGGATGTAGAAACAGATTCTTACAAATGAAATGAGGAGATATTTTCGGATGGGACTTAGCTGTAAATAAATTTACTGAATCCTGCTTTCTAAGGCTCAAATGGGAAAAAAAAAATTCTTCAGGATGTTTTGAAACAAACACACTAAGTTGTCGAACATACGCCTGCCAGATTATCGAGTGTTCGATCCTAGGGGTCAGATTATTTGCAATTTTTCTTTTTTTTTTCCCATAAAAGTCGGGTTAATAAATATCTTCATCATGATTAGTTGATAAATACATTTCTAGCATGAAATATAGACTGTTACGAACTCAGCATCGTTCGCTTACATCCTGGATCCGGAATCAGTGACCGTCTAATTTCTTTCAGGGAGAACTGTAATTCTCTTGTTACCGGCTTAACGCCACTAAACACCTCTTTACCCACAAGGAGCTTCATTGTAAACAATGCCACCCAATAAACCGGCGTCTCCTTCAGTTTGCTGTTTCTCGCCCTTTAAACCAAACAATAAGACGTTTAAAAAAAGTTCAATAGGTTATTACCATGGGGCTATAACCCTCGAAAGTGTCAGGAGGGTTACTTACATTCCCCCTATACGCACATTTTTCTGATATCACGTAGTATCTATTATATTTTCCCTTTCTGCGGAAACTTGGAGAGTGAAAATTGTAAGAGAACATTAAAAAAACTGAAGAAAAAAAAAAAAAAAAAAAAAAAAAAAAGTGGTTTTTGAGGTATAGAAAAGGGGAGGGTACTTATCTTTTACCTCCCCCCTCTCCACTCAAATTACTCTTTCTGTTTAACTAAACCGAATGCGGCTTGTTATTGTTACAACATTAAGAGACTTGGAGTAGCGAGAAGGGAGAAAAGATCACGATGTTCCACTGAGCATCGGTAACTTCCTCTTTATTCCGCCCGAGGGCGCTTGAGATGGTGGAGTAAAAAAGGGAAAAGGGAGAATCTACAAAACGAAATTTGCTTACAGGAGCCGTTTATTTTATAAAAGTCGTGAGAGGAAAATTATGCGAGCCATTAAATTTCCCCAGAACGTTCTTATATAGTAATGAAAAGGAGTCATGGATAAATTACTAGTTAACTATCACAATAATATTTCTTTAAACGAAACCTACATTCCAATAAGAATACGTAGCAAGATTAACACTACAATATCTAATAAGACATCTTCATTTCTGCTTCCCCGTAACTCGAATCTTGGTCCTTATTGTTGTCTTTGCTACTCCTTAGGTCTCCAATCACACTGGCGAATAATCTGTAATACATTTTCTGTGGAATTCGATTTTTGAGCTGTTTTAGAGTTAAATATGCATGCCGATTTGAAAACTTAGTTTTCTTCTACCATGTGAAGTTTTTTCCCTGCACCTTATGTGAATGTAACCATTTTCCGCGGCATCGAGACTGGATCATAAAAAGTAAAACTGTTCTCCTACTGGAAGATAAAATTCCTACGACTGTCTCTAGGTGAATGACGCCGTAGGGGACCAACGATAGGTGCACACTTGTCTAGACTAGTTCAATTACGTCTGAGATACTGTAGTGAAACGTTTGTGTCGCACTGATATAGTGAAGCGCACTCCGACGTGAAGTCCGAGTTCTTGTTTATATACAAGGTTAGCAGTGTTTAGTTTTTATTTATATATGAACTAAAACCTTTCCTGATACCTATCTGCCTCTCCTAATTAGCTTCGTAAGTGCTTAAACAGCCCCGATTCGTTTTGTTATATATGTGGCAGTTTTACTATTCCCAGTCAAAAAACAAAAGTCAATACATTGTCAGGCAAACCTATTTTGCCTATTTTAAAATGAAAATTGGTGATCATGAGTCTTTCATAAAGAGTGCAAGCAGTGTGTCGAAAGTTTACGGATGTGCAATGAATGAAACACTATCTAAATTTCCATTAAGTATACCTATGATTTGGTAAGAGTCCGAAGATCACTCAAATTATTGTTACTTTTGTATAGTGAAAATGCCAGGATATAACAAGAAAAACAAATGGAAAAGAGAGTATCCTAGTTTACCATCAGCCATACACCCAGTGTCTTATTCAACTGAACTCTTAGTGCCAGTTTTCAAAGAATTATCTTCTTTGGAAATACAGGAATACGATTCTGGCGAATATGGAATTGACCCAACGACGAAGATTTGGAAACTGAAGATGGTGCCTTTCGTAAGGGATTTGACCAGCATGAGTTGAATGATTTGGCGTGAAATTTGGGACTATCCAAAAAAAGATCCAGGTATGTTAGCATCAAGACTGCACGAGAGAAACGTGCTTGAATCAGGACCTAAAGTATTCTAGCTTCGGGAGCAAGAGTTTCTGTAATGCTTTCGAAGAAATTATGGATATTACCATAACATACATGGTTTAATGGAAGAGTTGGGAATTTCAGCCTATAACGCAATTCAATGGCGATTGTTCATCAATAGCTCAAAGCGGAGATCGACGTGTGTCCTTCTCCACAATGGAAATGTATTTGGTGCAGTCCCAATAGGTAAATAGATTCAGATAACCAACGTTTATGTTTACAGAGTGTTAAGTGTTGCCACACATTTTTTTGTATATTCGCTATACTGTTTATATTTGGGATGTAAACTTATGAAGGATTTGCTGCGAATATTTTCATCTGTAAAAAATTGTTACTACTTCGTATTGCGAAAAAGATTCCAAATCTTTGGTTCATCTTTTTGCTCTTCTGGCATGTTTATTCATAAAGTTTATACGAACTCTTACCATACAAATTCAGTATTTGAAAACACTGGAAAATATCAAAATGTTTAATTAACTATTCTTTCGTTTTGAAGCTATGAATGGCAATCTTTGTAATTATGCATCTATGAATGGCAATTGTAAAGCAATCTAAAATAGAATCTTATGTTTTAAAGCTTTTATTTTGGGAAAGAGGTGATGTTATTTTCCTTAAAATTGTGAATTTTAAGATTCAGATAATACCATCTATTATGATGATCATCATACTAGATGGATACTCATACCATATAGTATGAGCCTTAGTGTGATGATCTAATTTTATTATTTGCATTCTGCGAACTCTTTGAGATGTTATGGGATGATGAGCTTTAAGGCCTGAGTTGCCTAGTTTTGTTATTCTTTATTCTCACTTTAGTTATCCAACGTTAGCAGCGACATCAACATCTTGGCAGAGTTTCACCGTTCATCTATTTGATTCGATAGATAATCGGGGGCTTGCTTGTTTTATCATAAATTGCATATATTTATACAAATGGCTTTAGTCATCGCAGTATATCAATCTCTTTCCCTAATATCTTATTAAAATTAAGCCTATTAATACTACTGTTCAGCAAAAGAAATTTTACAAAAAGTGGCAACATATTAAGCTTAATGCAGTTAACAATTTTATTAGTATGAAAGAAAGCTATGATACAATTAGGCCTGAATAAGATGAATACCAACCATCAAAGTTGGATTAAAAAATCTGACCTGCACATCACATGACTTCCTAGTACGGCTTATTAAATTATACACTTTTTTTTTGTTGCGTTTTATTTAAACTTATATTCTAGAATTAATGTAACTTAATTAACTGATTCTTCGAGGCAAGTTCAAAATGACATCAAAAACTACAAATTTTGAAATTAAATAACCCGGTCCATTTTTTGTCGTACGGTTTTATTTTTTTATTTTTTTTTTTTTTTTTTTTTTTTTTAAGTTATGCGGGTTGTCGTATAGTTTTATTTTTTTCGTCCCTTTTTTTTTTTTTTTAAGTTATGCGGGATATATACATATACACGTACGGACGTCACGAAAAAATCCATTTTACAATCTATTTTAGAAAAAGCAGCCCTTTGTTCCGTACGTCTGTACAGACATCAAGCAAAAAATCCGTCCGAATGAATTCGAAAATTGTTGAAATATGATACCCGAAATTTTTTTGCGATTACAATACTTCCTACGAGAAAGTAAAAATCTGACGTACCCAGCGCATCAGGTGGGCTTCCCATCAATTCCATATTTTATAGGCTCACCAGCGGCCAAGCGGTAAAATTGCTGAACGCTGGTATTTCTGACCTAGGTTCGATTCCAGGCTGTCTTCCGTGCTGCCTGCAGTGGCATTTTCGAGGTTTCTCCATGTGTAACGTGTATGAGCCAGTTTCCGTTATAAAGTCCTTCACGAAAGTAACCCTCCTCTTAAGCAGATAGCCCTAGTGTGCTTTGCCAGAATCAGCTAAACGGAAACAGCCGTAATATATATAGCAATGAGTTTTAAGCAAACTATCACTTCCGCCTGATGTTTGCAAACAAAATGTAACTATTATTGAAATTTTGTACTAAAGTGAAGAATAATGTTTCTCATCGTTGAGCGTTATCTTTCGGCTTAAAGCTGTCAAAAGAGACGTAGACAAATGTGATCACACTAAACGGCGCCTAATATACGCTGGCAGGAGATAAACCTGGAGAACTTTCAGCAAAACGATGTGGAAATTAGGTAATGCTCCCTTTCTTTATTTGAAACTGGATGAAAAAATGAAACGGGGTGAAAGTTTGGGGGTGTAGAAGAAGAAACAAGAAATAATAATAATAATAATAAAGAACAGGGGGAGCCCCAAACCACCTTCTGCCTTTTGTAGAAGCAACCAGCATTCCTCTACTGATTCCCTTCCCCTTTATCGCAATTCCCTCCCCCCCTGAACTTAAATTGCCCTGTGAATCGAAGGTCAAATACGATTTTCTCACCTCTTGAACTTCTCGGGAATGGGAGGGTGGGCGAAATACATTTCCTTACTTCATCCCTACCAGAAGGGGGCGCTTAATTTCTGCCTTCAGAAAATGGTTTAAAAAATGTTAGGTTGAGGGTGGGGGGAAGAAGCTTCGGATAAAAAGAATGTTCCACTGCGCGTGCCTGTGCGCGTGATGTATTCTTTGAGGCGGCACGGGTGAGGCATGCGCTGGTCGTGCACGATGGTGGACTACCAATTTTCGTGCCTCCTCAGCTCGTAATAAGAAATGAAAAAGAAAAAAGCAAATTAAGAACAAAAAGTTTTTTTAATCCCTTTTGTTGTTGATGATGAAACAGACCACAATCGTGACAACTGTTTTTGCCAGTACTTTTTTTTTTTTTTTAAGTTATTACAAATTCTGTTGTTTTCTAAAAGAGGATAAGTTTCGAAAGCGAAATTAAGTTTGTAACCATAGAGGCTGAAATTATGTACAATAAGTCTCTGCAGAATGCGGACTTGAGGAGCTCGATTTTGCGTATATACGCGTTATCTTAATTGTCTCCATTTGATTTGTCCTAAGCGAGAATTTCAATCAAAGGCGGTATGCTGCAGAACGTCGGCCGCGTTGAAATATTATTCTTTAATGAGTAGTTTGAAAATTTATTCATTAAAGAAATCAAACATTGCTTAGAACAGCAAAGCGTGAGCTTTAAAGTTCTTCTAATTCGCTATAATGTTGCAAGACAAAGTGCTGAAGTCCTCAAATCATTGCATCCATATTTAGAGTATTACCTCTTCTACCGAACATTATTTTCTTAACCCAACCAATGGATCAAGGAATTATAAAAACACTGAAATCCTATTATGTCAGGAAAGTTTTACATCTGCGCAAGTGAAGCGCAGGTCGAAGGAAAGCACGAATCACAAACGGCATTTTAGGAGCAATATGACATATGACACATGACACATAGAAATGATTAAGCTCGCATGGGAACAAGTGAATTCACAAACAATGAATGTTTGCCCTCAACAATGAATATTTGCTGGCGTCAGCTGTGACTGGAAGTTGTCAACAATTAAAGTATTTTCATCGATTGAAAATGAAGCCAAGGAAATCGTACAAATTGCCAAAGCAGTTGGTGAAGAATTTTCGGATATGGAAGAAGAAGACATAAAAGAATTAGTCAAGAATGACGGTCGGTGAAATGAGAAATGAATTAGATGATCTTATAACACCAGCAGACAGAGAAAGCAGCGACAGTGAAGAAGACAAAGAGCCTTTAACGTACAAAAAGTTATACGAAATGTTATAAAGGCACAAAAAATGTCTGATTTTGTAATGGAGATTGGCAAAAATGAAGAAGGAAGATGATGCTTTGTGACAGGTATGAGAAAACTTAGCACTTTTTCGCTGAACGCGAATTTGCCGTATGCGCCGTGTGTTAATTTCGTAACCCCCATGTTCGGCAAGGGTTCGCATATGTTTTTTTCTACTTGTTTCTGGTGCAGACCTTGTAAGTTGTATAAACATGTTGTTTATGACCTTGTAAAGTGTATAAACATGTTGTTTATGACCTTGTAAATTGTATAAACGGTGCTTAATTATACTTGCTCAGTTTTATACCCACGTATATGAATAAAAATTACTATGTTTTAAAACTGTGTTATACTGTGTCTAAAAACAGTAACTGCCGTATATGTTTAGGTATAAGCTGAGAATTTCTGTACTTTTTTATAAAGTACGGAGGTTGGCTTATATACGGATTCATTAATCTCGTAAAAAACGTAGGTACTTTTCCGTTAGCCAGACGCAAGCGATGAAACGCCAAATATGCATTTTTTTTTATTTAATTTAATAAAAAAATCCTTTTAAATTAACTGAGTTATTCGTTTTATGAAAATGATTTATTTTATTTTTTTTTTAAATTGTTTGTATTGCTGGTTTATTGCGTCGTCACCAAAACTCAAACAAGATCGGGACAGATACCACAGATCGCATGCAAAACAACAAATGAATGGGAAAAATATATTAGCTTAAAGACAGGGTTACAGAGTTAAATTATCGTCGTTGGCGCCTGGTGTTTTACTTTGAAGCGATTTCATTGGAAAATATTCCATCTCTTTTTTATTTAGCTTATTACTAATGTACTCAGTATTGTTATTATTACATATATGAAATATTGTTGCAAAATACCCAGCTGCGGTTAGGTAGCTTCCTCGCAAAGCGGGGTTAGGGTTGCCAGGAAGTGGCAGGGAAAGGCAAGGTTGCCAAATTCGGCGTGATATTATTAATAATAATATTTTTCCTTTTTATATAGTTATTTCTATTTTCGGGAAAGAAAGAGCACATCTTATGTTCTCACGTATTTTGCCCTTCCCCTTGTCCCCCCTCCCCGTAATTTCCACCGTAGCAGAAATTCGTTGAAGTTATTGAAGTTCAAAGCTAAAACATAGCTGCCAACCTTGAAATCTTACAAACCGGGAGATTTCGTTTTATGTGATTATGGCAAAGCCTCGAAGGCTATCTGCCTAGGGATAGGGATGGCTTCGTGGAGGAGTTGCTAAAGGAAGCTGGCTCCTCTACACGTTACACATGGAGAAAACCACGAAAACACCCATGCAGCCATCCCGATTGTGGGATTCGAACCTCGGACTGAACTACCAGTATTCAGCGACTTTACCGCTCGGCCGCTGGTGAGCCTGAAAACCGGGAGAAACCGAGAGGTTTTCACGCTGAGCAACGACACTGTTTCAAATTAAAGTAACTTTATAATGCATGATTAAGATTATTGAACTATTTGGTAATACAATTCTGATGTAACATATTAATTAATATTAGTATTAAATCATTAATTAAATCCTTAATATTAGTATTAAATCAGATTTCATAAATTTTATGATCTTATGCTAATTTCATTTTTTTTTTTTTTTTTTTTTAAACTTCTGTATTGAGAAAATTCCAAATAGAGAAGCTTTATTTATCAAAGTACTTTTAAATACGATTAAAACAAAATAAATAATTAATATACATAGCATCTGTGCTGATATACTTAGTATTGTGCCATATATGGAAGTAAAATAAATTTATATACAAATATTAATTGATTAAACATTGCCTGAATCTTCATAAAAAAGTCTACAAAAGCCTACAGTAGATTAAGAAAACCTAGATAAAATAAAATTTAAAAAGATCAATAAAATGTAATAAGAAAAAATACAATTCAAATGAAATAACATTTTAATAAGAAGAATTTTTCTGAAAATCATAAGAGATGGGGAAATGATTTGCCTAATTTAAGATTCATTAATTTAATAAATTTCATTTATTACTGGGAAAATTTTCCTTAGTAAAGGCTAAAAATTAAAAACTGGGAGATTTGGTGATTTACTGGCAGATGTGATAAAAATCGGGTCTTCCGGTAAAACTGGAAGAGTTGGCAGCTATGCTAAAAGAAGCATTGGATTGGAATACTTTATAAGAATGTTATTCAAAATTTGAGGCACAAATAAAAAGTGATCCACATGTTCTCAACTCTGCCAAAAACATAATTTTAAGTTTAGCTTTAGTTTAAAATATTTGTAGAGTTCTTTTAAATTTTTTATTTAAGACATTTCAAATTTAATTCTAATAATAATTCTAATAACGCATATTTTGTGTTTAATGATTCGATACATAATTACCTAAATTACTAAACTAAAAATTTTTTGATTGTCTTCAAAGTTTTAAGAAATTGTTCGTTTATATGAACATTAATTAAAAAATTGTATTCGAGTAATTTAAATAATAATAAGAAGGAATTAAATACGTTTTATAGTGTCCTTCATTGTGACTCGACAGAGCTGGCAACCCTAGTTATGATATTAACTCAACTTTAGCATCCTTTTCCGATTCATCTTCAGGTCAAAATAGTATCGATTCGTCCCAACTCCCTCTTTCCCGTTTCATCTGCTCCTGTAAAAGTTAATTTCTAATACCCGCAAATACTTGCTTTTGCCAATTAAAACGATTTAGAAGAGACCATGACAAGTGGCGTAGCTAGAGCTTTTACTGCCAGGGGCGGTCCTTGAATTCACCGCCCCTTTTGATATATGAATAAATGGCTAGAAAAAATGTCAAAATTACATATAGGGAAATAAATTTAAACTTTATATTTATTTTTGAAGAAAAATTTGATTTCCGTTATTTTAAAATTATAGTATTAGTTTACTTATTTTTACATTCGCAAAACCATCGGTGACATTGTAGATGTTTACTAGATTGGTCCATTTGCTGTTATGTAGACACTATAGAAAGATTTTTAAAATGCAAAATAAACACATATATTTCTTAAATGCCTTCTTAAGTAATTTTATTTTAGAAAGCTTTTCGCATAACTAGCAATCGCTTACAACAATTCTGAGGAAAGTTCGCACTCGTATTTTAATATTTAGAACTTTGTTCTGAAGATTATATTTTATAATTAATAAACTGCAGGAATTCAAAAGGACCGCCCTTCCACGTTCCATTTCTTTTTTCCTCAGCAATAACGGGAATAAGACTCTCGAAATACTTCTTTCTCTGTTAACAAGGAATTCTTTCTTATCAATGTTACCGTGATCCTAATTTATTTGATATTCGTAATTTATAATCAAAATTTTCGATGGTATAAAAAAGGTATAACATGGGTATATAGCTGTTGAAAGATTTTGGTGATTTCTTTGAATACTTTACTTCCAGGTAAACTAATTTTTTTCCATCTTAAGTTGGATTCGTTATGTAATTCGGAATCTCATTATTCCGTATTCGATAATCCCCGTGACTAATCCCTATAAAATAACGTTTCATGTTTTAATAACGTTTTAAATTGCTGCATCCAAAAAACGTGAGGACCGGGCTGGACCGCCCCCTCTATAGCTAAGCTACCTTAGCTTTGATTTCTATTATTATTCATTAAATATCTCTTTTAAAGCACTTATTCTGAGCAGAATAATGTATTACAGGCATTTTGTGTACGTATACCTCAATCTAATTAAGATTTTGTTATGTAGTGCCATTTTTTTAGTTTTACGAACTTTCAAAACATCAGATCTATAGTTCCACTGTTTTAAAAAAAAGCAAAAACATAGCAAACGAATAATTAAGAAGTACATTCAATTGAGACTAATGCACACTTGTAAAAGTTTTTTAGAATGCGAATATGACAATGCCTCTCGGTATGGAGTAAAAGTCTTTTTTGAATCAATGAAATTATGTATTGCACAATCTCCTTGCGTACTTCCCCCCCAAAAAAAATAAATAAATAAATTATATAAAAATTTATTGATATAATTATTTGTCTACAGAACACCCTAGAAAATTCTGTACGGACAGTCATTATTCTCATAAATTCAAACATGTTTTTGTCCTCCAAAAACTGAACTCATGTTTTATTTCCGGTATATGTCAAAAGATGGCGCTGTAAATGCTTTTGAATGCTCTTGAAACGACAGATTCAGAATGATATCAACAGATTTCCAAGCTCTTAATTTTTAGATTTACGAACATAATCTCTACTTGTATTTTCAAACGCAAAACTATATTTCATCGTATAAATCACTGATTTATTAACAAAAAGAGATTGTTTACTGTAGATATAAAACTTTTCCGGCAAGTTTCACTTCATGCTCGAGTAAATTTGTTTACGTTATTTGAGAAAGCCGATTTTAAGACCATAAGATTTTTTATAATAATAAATAACATCGGGTTAAAATTATAAAATAGCATAACATTTTTCTTACAAGCATTTCTTACAGAATTCTATTAAAAAATTACAATGTTAAATAAATTCTTTAGAAATAGGACCCAGTTTTTTATAAACTAGGTTAAAGATTTTCTACAGAATTCTATAAAATTTTAGATTTAGCTTCTATAGTACGTACAGAGTATAGTATGTATAGAGATTCTATGGAGATATGTGTACATTTCTACAGAGACAAGTGTAGATTTCTATACAGACTTGTACAGAGATTCTATAAAAAGTTTCACAGTTTCTGAAGATCTCAGGAATAAAATGTTATATAATGTGTATGAAGCAATTAACAGAATTCTACTGAAAATATCAGATCTAGGTTATAGAAAATTGGGCCATTATTCTAAAGAATTCTGAACAAGTTTCCTTCATTTAATTTTCTATAAAAGGTACTACAAATGCTTTTGGCTGTTTAAAAGTATTATAAAATCAAGAAAACTTTCTTTGGGGGGATTAAAATTATTTAATTTAATTTAATTTTCTGATTATACTTTTTAACCTTGTCTAAATTCTGAAACAATCTGTGATATAAAGGGATTAGAGACATGAAAATTTTTGAAAAAGACATTTTTTTTTTAAATAAAAACTTTTAGTATCATTTTTGATTTCAAAAAATATTTGTTCTTTAAATAATAATTAAAATCCAGAAACTATTCTAACCGGGGTATACACACCATAATTAAAAGTATTCAGTTTCGGAATTAAAAATTTACAATTAGTAGCAAAAATTTAATCTTTTAACTAATTTTAAGATTTAAATTGATCTTATGCTTTTACAAAATTTTATTTTTGTATTACACACGCAGTACTGACTAAAAAAAACTGCTAAACATTACGTTTATTTAATTTTGGGGAAGCACTCCATGGCTATCTGCCTAAGGGAAGGTGTGCTCTCGTGGATAATTTTATAAGAGAAAACTGATTAGTATCCTCGTAAAGGGCCGTTAACACTGGGGTTTATCTGAGTCAACGGAGACATCTGGCACAGTCGACGCAGTTTCAAAAGCAGCTTTTCCTCAGAGCGCAGCGAGTTGAAAAATTTGAACTTCAGGTATCAGGAGTTAGTCGACACATGGAACTGGCTCCCTTAGCCCAGGTAAACCCCAGTGTGAATGCGCTTTTAGACATAGGTAAAGCCACGAAAATGTCCACGCAGTCATCTCGTTCGCCTGGAATCGAACCCAGATCGAAATACCAGCGGTCAGTGACTTCACCGCTGGGGCACTGATGGATCCTGCAAAAAATTTAGAAGCTTAAAATTGTTAAGCTAGACGGGGGGGGGGGAAGCAAAAAATTCCATTTAAAATTATCTAAGCCTTATGAATAAAAAGTATCCAATTTTGTTCTTCTGTACCCCAAATAGTACATCAGAAACTGAAAATTTGCTTTGTACAAATTTGTCTAGACTAGCATTCTATAAAGGCTTTATAAGATATCTATGTAATTTTGCAAAGCAGCATTTCTACAGAATTCTGTTCTGTGAAAGCTTTATAAAATTTCTACAGAATTTTATAGGTAGAATTACTTATAGCCTTCTATAGGAATTTGTGCAGAGATCAATCAGCTTCTATGTATAATTATTAGGTATATTTTCATTGATTTATTTATCCTTTAATTATTTTATGCAAAACTGAATCCATATAACTTTTAACATAGGACCCCCTAAAGTGGAAATCGACCTTCCAATAAGAGCTGTCCTTGAATTGTAAAACTCCATTTTCTGAAATCGGAGTAAATTCACTCAGTAAAGTGAATGGTTCTTTGAAACAGTTCTGGAGCCAATCGTCCAACTCTAATACCTGTGTGTCTTATTAAAAAGTATAACTATTTTATTACGGTATGATAATTAAAAGTTCTTCCAGTCATTCTTCAAATCCCTTTTATAAGACCCCATCAAATTATTAAAGCAAAAATATAGCAAAAACATAGTGTCTTATTTTTGACTGAATACATCATTTTGTCAAGAAGTGTATTATTGTCATTGTTAAGACTATAATATTTAGATATAACTATGAATGTGAATATTGTGGGCAGGATTTTCGATTTACCAAAAGGCGCAATATTATTATTATGACTATTATTAACACTATTTAAAAAAGGGTATCTTATTTTTGAGTAAACACGCTAGTTTGTGAAGTGATTACTATGCTTATTATAATACGACCATGGTGACTATTATAGTATATTACATTATAATAGTAATAATTATAAAACTTATAAGAGTAATATAATAGTCATTATAAGTAACATATTGTAATAGTCATTATAACATGAAAGTGGATTATCTGGTCCGCACTTCTTAAGCAAAAGTATCACCAGAGCCAAAGGCTAAGAAATTTTCAATTTTAAAGCAAAAGCTCAAAGATAAAATAATGCCAATTAAAAATTTAGAAAAACCTAGTTTGAATTTTGATGTCTACTGACTAGGAGATGTGTTGGCCTCGCCAACATCTTTATTAAAAATTACATTACAGTATATATTTAATACACATATAAAATGATAGAATTTTTGAACATAAAATGAAAGGAAGAACAAACTAATATAAGCAAAGTTGATCGTTACACAAATTTGAATGACATATTAAGAATAGTAAATATAAGTACAAAAATGATTCATATGAAGATACAATTTATAAGTACAAATCTGATTCATTATGATAAATATATTCCATAAAGTTTGACAACAGAGAACGTCCCTTGTCGTTCTTTATTAATTGTTTAAAAGTTTCTAGAGTCATGGTTTGTTTGAAGATTTCTCTTCGTTTTGTAGATACACTGGAGCATTCTATAATCCTGTGGAATGCGTCTGCAGATTCTTGTCCACATTGATACTTGCATGTCGATTCCTTGAGTTTGAATCTGTTAATATACATCGGAAAGGCTCCGTGATTAGTGATGAGTTGATTGAGGAAAAAAATCACTTAAATGGCGTTTTTCCGAAACATTCGGTAAAAGTATGAACGTATGTCGTCCTGTTTCCTCGTTATTCCAATTTCTTTGCCAAATATTGAGAGCTTTAATCTTAGTCATCCTGATGATATGACTCATAGGGATCTTGCAATCTAGGTGCGTGTTCGAATAAATCCCTTGTTTGGCTAGCTCATCGGCTTTTTCATTGCCGGCTGAGCCTTGGTGCCCTCGTATCCAATGAAGCTTTGCTTTTGTAAATGCCAGTAGTTTCTTTATGGCGATAATATTCTGATTATAAATATTGTATTTATTGATAGACTTTAGAACGGCCTGGCTATCCGAGTATATTGCCGGCTGAGCCTTGGTGCCCTCGTATCCAATGAAGCTTTGCTTTTGTAAATGCCAGTAGTTTCTTTATGGCGATAATATTCTGATTATAAATATTGTATTTATTGATAGACTTTAGAACGGCCTGGCTATCCGAGTATATTGCCGGCTGAGCTTTGGTGCCCTCGTATCCAATGAAGCTTTGCTTTTGTAAATGCCAGTAGTTTCTTTATGGCGATAATATTCTGATTATAAATATTGTATTTATTGATAGACTTTAGAACGGCCTGGCTATCCGAGTATATATGCGCAGGACTGTGATGTGATTTTAGCCATAATAACGCCGACTTTAATGCCAAAGTTTCGGCTTGGTACACGGTACTAGTCTTATCCAGTTGAAACATGAATTGTTCATGACAAACACCATTTATGAAGGAACAGAAGCCCGCTCCAGTACCGTCTTCGCTCTTTAAACCATCCGTATAGATTTCTAAACCTTTATTAATTGGAGGCTTGTTGTCCCATCCGAAGACTTGAATATGGGCTGGATGAGAGTGCCATTTATGTATTGGGAATTCTGTTTGTTCCCGTGTAAATTCTAAGTCCTCGAATTTGAAATCAGTCCAACCTCGTTTTGAACGTTGGATAATGCTTTCCATATCCAGTTTAAGATGGAGTGGCATTATTCCGGCTATCACTTGGAGAGCTGCGGTAGAGGCAGTCTTATAGCATTTTGTCATCGCAAGAAGGGCTATGCGTTGTATAGAGTTTGTTTTGTTTCTCATTTTCACCGTGGGTGGGTACCACCATGCTGGACACGCATAAACTATGGTGCGTTCTATTGCACGTTTATAAAGTTCTTTCAGAACGGGTTTGGGCAGCCCAGGTAATCTTAGGAGATTATTCATTATTTTGCATACTTTAGATTTGATATAATCTAGATGTGGGAGCCAAGTAAGGCATTCATCTATAACTATTCCAAGATATTGAATAGATTTTTGTCTCTTTATTGTATAATCATTCATCTTTATTGTCGGTGCTGAATATGCTGCACCGCGTTTCTTGATTGCTATAAACATAGACTTTGACTTTTCGGGCGAGAATTGGAGTTTGCACTTGAGTGCCCATTCTGATAGTTTTTGAAGCGCCAACTTAGCTTTAGTTTGAATTTGCAAATGCGTGGATCCTGATACTAAGATTAGGACGTCATCCGCATAAGCTAGGATGTGAATTCCGTCTTCAAATTCGAGTCTTAATGCTGTGTTCATTACTATGTTCCAGAATAGAGGTCCAGAGTTGGATTCTTGGACACATCCTTTTTCTTGTTTTAAAGAATATTGAACGTTATTTATTTCATAGGTAATGTGTCTATTATCCAGTAAGCTTTCAATGACTTTATAAATATTGAGAGGACAGCCCAGGTTGCGTAGTTCCTGTAATAGGAACGGCCACCAAATATTGTTAAATGCACTTTTGATATCTAATGAGATAACGTTTGTATAATTATAATTGCGTCGATTTGCTTCTATTTGTGTTACAATGTCCTTGATGGCATCCGCGGAACATTTCCCCGCCGTAAAGCCATATTGCTGTTCACTCAATTTGGTATTTGAGATTAGAAAATAAGTCAGTCTATTAGTTATTAGTTTATCATAAACTTTACTCCAAGCATTGAGCAGGCAGATAGGGCGGTAAGCATCAGGAAGCTCACCATTTTTTCCTTCTTTTGAGAATAAAACTAATTTCGCTGTCTTCCAGCAGTCAGGAAATATACCTCGACGGAGGAGTTCATTGAGTAACGCTACTTGTAGTTTTGGGTTAGCATAGAAAACTTCAGCTATATTTTCTTTGGGAATATTATCCATTCCAGGTGCTTTACCTGGATTAAGGGATTTGATGGCATTTTCCACTTCTGGTATCGTGAAAGGTATATCGTTTATAGAATTATATGGATTCTTTAGATTGTCACGGATTGTCGAATGAAACTCCGTGTCTTCGCTGATTATATCTTTAGGAAAGTGATAATCCATTAAGAAACGAATAGTTTCTTCTATTGTGGAGGTCTTAGTTTGGTCAGGTTTGAGTAACGCTTTTAATTGAAGAGGGGATTGTATGTTCCCCTTAGCTATATCATAATGTACCCCGAAGGGTGAACTGGGACTTAGTCGCTCCAGATATCTTTTCCAAGTCGTTCTTTTAGCTTGCATAAGCTTTCTTTTATAAAGAGCGAGGTCTTTTTTGTAGACTTGCTTGTAGTGAGCCCTCAGCTCATCGTCATGAGTACACTTTTGGTAACGCTTTCTCAGAGCAAGGATTCGTTTTCGTAATATTGAGAGTTCCGGAGTCCACCAGGGGACGCCTTTATGTTGAGTTTTAACATATTTTCCCTTGGCGTGAATTGCCAAGTCACAGTATTCTTGTATTTTCTGAGTCCACTTAATTATAAGTTGATTAAGATCAACTGTATCTTTAGGCAATTGAGATTCCATTGAACCAAAAAAAGTGTCCAAGTTTTGCCTTAAGTAAGAGCCAATCCATTTGTGCCAGTTTATATTTGACTCTTTGAGTAGGGCTATAGTTTTGAAACATAATTTCAAAATAAATATAGCAGTGATCACTTAAAGTGATACTGTCCATTACTTTCCAATTGTGAATGAAGGGCGTGGAAGAAATTGATCTAGAAGCTGTGATATCGATCCAGCTTTTTCCCCTTGTGCAGTTGTAAGTAGGGGGACCGTCCGGATCATTTTCAACAACAAGTCTGTGAGTTGTTAAGAATTCTCTAAGTGTGCGTCCTCTGGGATTCTCAAAGGGGAAGCCCCAGAGCTCACTCTTCGCATTTAAATCGCCAAGGAAGAGAAGATCATGTTGATAATCGAAGTATCGTTCTACTAGGTTCAACAAAGTAATCAAGTCTGTTAAGTCCGTTATAGGTTGACTATAACAGTTAAAGATAGTTATTGTCCTGTGTTCAATCTTTAGAGTGATAATAATTGAAGTAGAAGAAGCCTAGGTATTCAGGACCGTAAGACGTGGATTAACCACTACTGTTGCAGTTTTGGGATGTTCATTTGGAGAATAAATGACTTTAGTTTGAGTCGGAAAGCCAGACGGCTTATCATTTATGCAATACGGTTCTTGAATAAAGATAAGGTCATATTCAAAGATACAAGTCTTAAGTTGTGCTGTTGCGACATGTGACCTCGCTAAGTTAATCTGCAACACTTTTATATGTTGAGTTGGATCACTAGCCATAATTGATTTTTCTTCGGAGATCTTCAATTTCTAGCTGTCGGCTAGGACAGCCTTTTGAAAAACTAGAGTGCTGCTCGTCAAGGTGCTTGTCACTATTCGCGTTTCTTTCTGCACAGTTAATGCATCTTTGATAATTATTTTCACAATTTTTGTGGGAATGTCCCACTTCTCCACAATGTCCACATGCCTCTTCTGTTTGGCATTGTTTGGAAATGTGTCGATATTGACAACATTTAAAGCACTGTGTTGGTCTAAGGTATTCTCGTAAATTGAATCTTTCCCAATTAACACACAGTTTGCGTAGTTTAGTTAGGTGTTTGAATACCTCTGGTGAGGTTTCACAAACCCAATGATTTCCGTTCTTATGTTTAGTAGGAAATTTAACCTGGAGGCCATCACCATCGATGCCTTCATTTTGGGCTAATATAGCTTCCTTGAATTCTTCTTTAGTCAGATCTTTTGGAATATCATAGACTATAATTTTTGGAAGCCTTCGTGTAGGACGAACAATTTGTAAGTCCTTTTTGAGTTCTGGTAGAGTGTTAATCTCGTTTTCTAACGTCTCTATGTCTTCCGCTTTATTGGTCTCTATTAGGAGACCGCCTTTTGCCACATTTTTTAATAAATATAGCATTAACTCCTATATGGAGCTTTGTTGGATCAATAGTTTTTAGAAGTTTCTTTCTGATGTGACTCATTTGTGGGGGTATAAAATAGTGACATGTTGTTTGTCAGGTCTTCTCCGTGTCTTTGATCGATCTCGAGCTGGACGTTTAAGTACGTCCGCATAAGAGTCTTTGATATTTGCAGTTTGGTGAATTTGTCCCGCCATGTGCGCCATCTCAACACACTGTTCTGTTAGGAGATTAAACATCAATTGGAATTGATGTCGAATGTCAGCAGCTACTCACTTATTAATGCCAGAGGCTTGATTTGTTAAAATTGTCTCTAAGGTGGCAATGTATGCCTGTGCTTCCTTTAGAATGTCTTTAGAACTCATTTTGAAGTAAATATAATTATTTATCTCTTAAAGAAGGCAAGATGCACTAGGTCTGTAGACCGACCTGGTACCCTGGGGTTCACACCAAGTCAGTAAGTAGTAGGCACTTTTGCTCAGGCTTTCGACCCTGCCTGGAGAGGGAGCCCCCCGACCTCGCCAAGGTACCCGAGCACTGGGAAAGCACAGAGTAACAACTGAATCAAGTATTCAGAATTATATCAATCGCACGATAAAATCGCATATCAATCACATACAAATCGTATTATTCAAATCGCTTTCCCCGGGGGAAATAGTCATTATAACAGTAATATTTTATAATAGTCACCATAACAATAATATATAGTGATATTTTACAATAGTCATCATAGTAGTAATACATTACAACAGTCATCATAGGTTCTTTTATAATAGTTTCATTCATTCATCATAATGACTACCATATCGTCTTTAGTCGCGTAATATTCGCACTTTTCTTATTGTGAAAGTCTAGGTGCGACTATTATGAGGGGAAATCTACTACACAATCTTATACACTTTTGACGATTTTTTCTGCTTCAAAACGGGGCATCGACTATTAGCGAGGGTGAGTATTACGCAAATAAACACAGTAATATATATTATTATAAGATTATTATCATGATAATTTTAATATATTACATTGTAATACGTATATGCTATTATAAGATGATTGTCATGAGTGTTATAGTAGTCATCATAAGGACTATCATCATAGTCATGGTTATAATGTGTATTACATTATTATTATATGATTGTGATGAATATTATGACTATTAAAAGATGATTATGATAGCATGACTATTTTAAGATAATTGTGATTTGTCAAGATGATTGTTATAATAGCTACTTGAAAACCAATAAATTTTGAACGCAGATTTTGTGGGTGTGTTATTATCAAGGTATGCAATAATATTATTATGACTATTAGAACTACACTCGCTTATTAATACGAATTCTGTACAGCGTTGGCCAAAATTTATTAAAGTGGAATCATTTAGTTTTCAAATTAATAGTTTAAACACCTTTCAAGATATACAGCTGTCTTCCTCTGTTTAGGTTTCACGATTCTCATATCTTAAACAGACTACTTATTGGGTTATACTGGCCAAAAACAATTTCTTCTTCGCTCATATCAGAAGTTACGTCAGTGGCTTTTCTTATGCTATTTTCAGTAGACTGAACTAAGAAATTACTGATTATGTCCTTGAAATAGACGGGATTTGGTAGCATTTACAGATTTTCTGATATAACTACTTTTTCAAGCATTCATTTTTATGTTGAGTCAGCTGATTTTCAAGGATTTTATTTATATTCAAGCGAGAAATTCTGCCGATGTTGCTGGATGACTCCATTTTTCAAGGAATGAAATGAATGAAATTTTCAAGGAATGAATGAATGAAATGAATGAAAATTTTTGAAGGCTCTAATAACTTATATCGTGTTCACGTGTGTTTCTGTACAGCATTTAAAAATAGCATTTACAAACAATAGGTGTGTCAAACATTGTAAACTCTACAAGTCTTACACAATAACATAAATTAATCTATATAGAAAGAATATACTTTATAGTATTATATTTTTGCGGCAATGTTTAACGGCTTTTTAAGGGACCGTTCAAAAAAAAAAGATGTATAAATGGTAAAGATCTGAGCTATTTTAAGTGTAGAATTTGAATCCTAATATTTTAATATTGCTTTTATACAAATTTAATTTTATTATCCTACTTATAATTTGTTAAAACTTCTTTTTGTATTTTAACTATTTAAAATTCATTTTTTAAATCATAAGAATTTAAGTTCTCTAATAATTCATTTATAAATCAAAATGACCTTACCTTTATTTTAGTTTCTCATCTTGAATGAGTAACAAAATTTTCCCAAGAAGATTTTAGTCCAAAAGTAGACTTTAATTTTCTCTTAAAAAATAAAATAAAATAAAATGAATAAAAAATTAAACAAAATTAAAGAAATCTGAAAGCTTTCAGATTTTACATTACGCACAAAGGGGCGTTTCTTTAACGTTTTGTGTATTACCTTTATTTATTAAATAACATGTGCTTCGTGTGCTTAAAGCATAAAATTCAATTCAACAGCAGTATCGCAAAATAATTTTAAAATGGGCATATCTTTAGAATTTCCGAATTCCGCTGGAGATTTTTTTTTTTTTTCCCGTACAGTGTTGCCATTGCTCGCTTTGAAATCATTGAGTTTCTTAATCAAAAATTCGTTAAATAGTTACAAAATATGAAATAGACATTAAAACAAATTTCAAATTCCGAATTAGGGCTTCCAGAGGCCCATATTAAGTGGAAGATTACGTTATTCAAAATTGGATGGCTCTAGGTACACTTCTTTTATCACAGTACTATAAACATACATACATTTATTCAGATTCTTAGTTATTTAATTTCTTTAAATATAATGCAGGGCTCTAATATTTGGTGGCAACAATTTGAAAAGTGAACCGACATTTATAGTGAGCCAATGCAAAATCCCAAAACGAAATTCCTTCTGAGTAAACTACCCCTTTGGACTAATAAATAAAATCTAAAACTTTTCAGACATTAACGTTCGCCCAAAAGATCTCTTTCAAAGCTTAATATAGTTTATCAATAGATATTATCAATAGAGATGCCCAGGCGGAATAGCGAAACATTTTGCAGAATACTAGACGAATATACATTTAGACTAACATCAGCAAGTTTTATATCCTCTGCCTATATGAAAAGTGAAAAAGGACAGAACATCATTCTATGAAAATATCAAATGTTTTCAATTTAAGATATTGTGAATCAACTGCATTTTTTATTGAAATCAATTCGATTCAAATATAAAAAATACTCTTCTTAAAAACTGCATCCGTTGCTTCTAAATACCTTAGTTTGTTAATCAACAACAGACGCATTCTATTGTAAAAAAAATCTGATGTGTACACCACATGACTTCCTTGTACGGAATATTAAATTATACGCATTTTTTCTTGCATTTCATTTAAACTTATTGGATTGAATTAAATCTACTTCGCCGAGAGCGCATAAACCACAATAGAATAAATGCATTCTTTAAAATTCACTCTAGTATTTGTTTACCATAGCGACACTCTGGCGCTATATTCACTTACAGTATTATATTTCGTTCATATTATAACTCATAATGCACAAAATTTATATCATTTAAAGAATAGAATTATCTAATCGTTGCCACATGTTCTATTCAAATACTATAATAAAGCTAGATTGATATATAAAAGAAATTAAGCAAACAAAACAAAAAACAAACAGTTTTTCACAGACGATTGAGTATTTCTCATTCAATTAATTCAGTTATCACTTCGCGAGAAGGCAAAAATACATAAAAACTCAAAATATCTATATTAAAAATTACGAAGTAAATCTTAAACACTTATTTCCTCGAAAAAATTCCAGAAAGGATTAAGCATGATTTAATTGGCAATAATAAATGAAGGCGTTATCTTTGTTGTTGCGAAGCTAAGTTTCTCTAGATTGGCAACAAATCCACTATCCTGCTGTTTCAAATGTAAACAAACAATGGCCGCCATCAAGAGAAGTATTAGGCTTAGCGGCACTTAAACAACTTTAAAATTGTTGATAATTCTAAAAATATTGCATAGAGATTTACTAAAGGCATAAAAACCTTAACCGGAAGATAAGAACAACATAATTCAATCATTTTTAAAGCAAAAAATGCACAATTTACAAACATATAAGAATAAAGAAACTGAGATCACTGAGCCGAGTGACAGAGTGGATATATATATATTTATATACATTTGGTATGGCCGATTGCAACCAAAATACGAAGAGCACATCTACATGTTATAGCAGTCCTATATACAAAATTTCAACGTTCTGAGGCTACTCGTTTTTGAGTTATGCGAGATACGTACGCACGTACATGCATACGTTCGTACAGACGCCACGAAAAATTCTCTTCAGAATTAATTTTAAAGCAGTTTTATAATTTTTTTTTGGAGGAAACGAGTCTTTTATTCTGTCCTTACGTACAGATATCACGCAAAAATATCGTTAAATTGCATTCGATTGCAGTCAAAATTGATATTTTAGTTGAAATATGCTGCCTGAAACTTTTCGCGATTACAATACTTCCTTTTTACTTCGTACAAGGAGGTAATAAATACATTATATTTTTCCGAATGGTAACAGACTCGAATGAAAAGTTAAACAACAGGAAATCATATTTCGAGACTAATAGCTCTTTTGGTCTGAAAATAAAAACTTCGAATGGTGTTTGATTTTGAACTTTTAGCAAAGTCCTAAGATCGGAAAGGGGAAACAAACAGTCTCTTTAAATCATGTTTATTAAATGATACAGGCTCATCATATTTTAGAAAAAACTGTTTATGTTAATTGGAGATGCGGAGGAACTATTTCTTATATCCAAGTTAAGCAGAAACTGTTTGAGCTGCGAAAAGATGATTGATGAATAAGTCAAGGAAGAAGAAACATGTAAAGGAAGTTATGAGTCATACAAATGAAACATTTTCCAAGTAACGTGAATGTAAGTGGATAAATAATATGAATAAATGGAAAATAAATATATAAACGGCATCCGAAATAATAAAAATAAATGTAATATAAATGAATGAATAAATGGAAAAAAATGTATAAACGACATCTGAAATAATAAAAATAAATGTGCAAGTGGTTTATAAATATATGAACGGTGAAGAAAATGTATAAAATTTATTTAATCCCAGAAACAATTAGGAACACAGAAATCTCTTTTACTAACTAATGAAAAATCTGCATTTATTTATATTTTCCAGGCCCACCAGCGGCCGAACGGTAGAGTCGCCGAACACTGGTAGTTCGGTCCGAGGTTCGAATCCCGCGAACGGGCTGGCTGCATGGGCGTTTTCGTGGTTTTCCTCATGTGTAACGTGTATACGAGCCAGTTTCCCTTAGAAAGTCATCCACGAAGGCATCCCTTCCCTTAGGCAGATAGCCCTAGTGTGCTTTGCCATAATTATAATACACATACAAATTTATGTTTTCCTCAAAAGCCTTGTTAAAAAACAGCGGCGCCTATAGTCACCAAATTTTGAACATACTTGCACCGGAAAAACGATTCTCATTTTTTTTTAAATTTATTTTATGTTGTGTAACTTAATAAAATTTTGATTAGCAAATTCAGCAATTTAGAAACAATGTAATAAGGGAAAATGTAAGATATTTATGTTTCAGATTTAATAATAAAAGTTAGAAATTTAAAACAAATAGTTTGACACTGCCCGAAATTAAATATTTTTATCTGTTTGTTGCCTACTGGCAAAACGTAAGTTATTTATTTATTATTTTTTTTTTTTTTCAGATTTAATCTTTCTGTTACTGATTAACAAAATAAGCGATTTAAAAGCAATAAACACAGTTCTTCATTTCTATTATTATTAATTACTAACCGGAAACTAATTGGCACCATTAAATCATCATATATATATTTCTTTTTTTATAATGTTTCTTTATAACATTTTAGGCGACTAGCAAATTAAACAACGAACATTACTTGGCCCATAGGATGAGCGAGTCGGATAATCTTACATTCGAAAAGGCGGAAAGAGAAGAAAATTGGGGGGGGGAGTGTGTGTGGCGAGGACGTGCTCAGCTGATCAATATTTACGTTAACAGAGTGTTAAGAATTGCCCTATTTTTTTTTTTTTTTTTTTTTTTTTCGTATTCATTATATTATTTATATTTGGGAGGTAAACTGATAAAGATCTCTGGATATCTTGATAGGCAAAAACTATTACTGCTTGGAGCTGTAAAAGCGATTCCAAATTTTTGATCGGTTTTTTGGCTGTTCTGGCATGTTTATTCATAAAGTTTATACGAATTGTTAAACACACAAAAAGACCATCAGCTAACTCAGTATTTGAAGACACCGGAAAATATCAAAATGCTTAATTTAATTATGTTTCGTTTTGAAACCGAGGATGGCAACGATTTGTAAAGCAATTTAAAATGGACTCCTAAGTTTTAAGACTTTTGTTTAGACAAACAGATAAGATCTTATTTTTATATATTTATTAAGTTTCCAATAATACAATTGCTAGGTTGTTATAAGCTTTATTTTGAAGCTAGTTTTAAGATTTTATGAGATAAATGAGCCTTAAGCTATGTATTGCCTACTTTAGTTATTTACTTTAATTATTTTTTATTATTACCTTTGTTATTACTTCCAGCCTTAGCAGTGATATCAACTTCTTGGCAGAGTTTCATGCGTTCTTTTATTCGATTCGTTAGATAATTAGGGGCTTAGAAAGTCGATAATTCTGGGATGTTAAAATTTTAGATGATCTTTCCTCATCGCAGATGAAAACTCCCAAAGAAAACACTAATTCCTCCCCGATAAAATCCAGAGCAATCCGCGTAGTAAATTACCTGGCATTTAAAAGAATGAAACTTAAAAAAAAAAAAAAAAAAAGTTACCTTCTTTTAAAGAAAGATTCCTTGGGTCCAACAGCAGACTTAAACACAGCCGATTCGCTCTTGTAGGGACCGCCCGTTGGGCCACCCCTACATCCGGGTACCGCCTTTCCTCCCTCCGAGCACGAAGGGAGGGATAGCAGAAACCAGCAGCCGCAGTCGCAGTCAGTAGCCAGCTGCGTAAACGTCAACTGACTGAAAGTACGCGAAAAACATCAGCAGAAGTTGAGCAAGATCGTCCGCCGCGATACGTTGACGGAATAGCCGCTGCGCGGAAGAAACGTTTCTCGGCTACCGGAGTAGGCCTAACTCGGGATGCCGGAACACACCGTGACGGTTTTTATGGAAGGTAAGTGGGGCTACTCGTACTTTTAAATGCCGGTGTTTTTTGCATGCGTTGTTACAGCATACTCTCCCTGTGAGCATATCTGAACTGAGTTCGGATAATTTAGTGTTACGGATAATGGATCTTTGTTAGTGTGTATTTTAAATAAATGTTGTTTTATATTATTCATATATATTTTGTAGAAAAACAATGGAAGTTTTTATTTTATTTAAAATTTGAACAAATTTTAAGAGTCTTCAATTACAGATTGTTTGGGTAATTAGAAATTGCAGATATATATAGTTCTATGAACGTATGGAACCTCATACGCAAATAGTAAAATCGCAATTAGTATAAGATTTTCGATTAATCTTTCAACTCTTCTTACCCGAATCTCTTGTATTTCTTTCTATCCCAGACCGAATATTGTTGTTATCCTTTACTTCCCCCTTTCTCTTTCTGTCTATTTTTGTAGTGGTGGTGGTGGGTAACCCCAAAAGGCTATTAGACTCGAAACACGATTTTGCGTTCACTTTGAATTGTTTCGCTTAGCATTCGAGAGTGTTGCCATTCAACAAAATGGAAGATACTTACCTTTCGAATTGAATCTGTCCTTTATTGGGTTAACAAACTAAACTATTGAAAAGCAATAGATGCAGTTCCTAAAAATATTTAGCCCAGATGGGCTATTACTGTCGAAATGGTATTTTTTATTGAATCACTTTTCAAATTGTTGCCACCAAACATTATTGTTCTGCATTATATTTCAAGAAATTAAATAATGAAGAATCTGCATGAATCTATGTGTGTTTCTCACACTGGGAAAGCACAATGGTAACTTGAGCCATCAAATTTTGAATAACGTAGACCTCCACCCGAATATGAGTGCCTGGAAGCCTGAATTTGGATTTTGTTTTATTGTCTTTGTTTATTTGTCATAATTTTTTTTATTGTATTTATGTCACGGTATGGTCTCGTACCAGTCTCGTGCGCTGGAGGAAAAAATTATTAAATATTTCTATCTCAAGCGCATGAGAATGTCTATTGGAAGTTCTAAAGATATGGTGGTTTTAAATATTTTTACCACAAAGGGACATTAGCTCAAATGCTCTCGAAACCTGTATGTGTGTGTAAATGAAAAAGAAAAAAAAATGCCCTTTCCAGCATAATATAAAATCTCAATGCTTTCAGATTATATATGTATACATAATATCACATAATTTTTGAAATGGATCGATTTCGATAAAAATGCATTTCGTTCTTGATATATCTCTTTAAAAATATTCAATATTTTCTCAGAATGACGTTCTGTAGTTTTTCTATTGTTAAATAGAAGATATAGTATGTTCCCATGTCAGAAAAAATGTCTGTTTATATAATATCTTCTAAAATGCTTTTGCTCCTCCATCTGGGACTCTATATAGATCAGCGTTGCGCCCCCAAATGTGATAGCAAAGCGAAATGCCAGGTCGCGAAAATTTAGTTCAGAAACTGAGCTTAAAGAAATTATATTAATGTGACTTTTAAAGAAATTAAATTTATTAATATTAATGAGATTGATCATCTGCCAAAGAAAGCCCAAAAGAAATTAGTTGAGTTTTCGAGTGACTCAAATTAAAACTTTTATCAAAAATCCTTGATTGAATTATGTATCTGTGCAACAGCTAAATTTTCGACAATTTTTGAATATATAATTTTCATTAAATATTCTTCACCACATACTTATCTGAAACGATTTTTCAGCTTTAGAGCTTATTAAATCCAAGTATCATTCAACGCTGAAAAACGTTGAAGATGTTTTGTGTCCAGCAATGTTAAATATTGCGTGAAGATTTAATTTGTTATGCAGCAAAAAACAAGCGCCTCAGTCTCTTTAACACCTGATTTTCTTTCATTCATTCCTAAAACTATTATGTATCTATATTTACCAAGAAATAAATTACTTGTAGGAAAATATTTATTTATATACCTTTCGCCATATTTAATATCTCGGGTAGCGAAAAATTTCGGTGATGGAAAGAGGTCATGAATAAAAAAATTAAAAAGCCCTGCTTAGATAATATGTACTGGTAAACAAACAGTTCTTAACTGCGAGTATTTATAGTTAAATCCGTACTGGACAGTGATATTCAGTGGGTTCAAATTGAATGCATATTCACGTGCCGTTTTGACAAGCTCACTTCGATAAATACTTTATGAAATCTTTGAATTATTATTCTATTTTCGCACTGCATGATGAGTTTTAATTATTTCATATGTTGCAAATGCAATACGTACCTAAAATGTTTTGTGCATTTTTATCAATTGCAGATATTCAAGGAAGTGTTTAAATAAAATATGTGTTTAAAAACTGTTTAAACTAGCGTTCTCAAACTCAAACTGCCCATGGTCTGGAAACTGCTGACGAGCCAGAATTTTTAATTTATTTTTAAAGAAATTCAAATTTTATATTAACAAAATAAAAAATGCTTTAAATAAATTTTACTTACTAAATATTTACGAAAACATAAGTTAATAATAATATTACTAATATCTCAAAGAGAAAAAAAAAAAAAAAAAAAAAACTGAAATTTATTTTCTATCTGAAATATAAATTTTGGTACCTGTAAAATACTTTTTGTAATTCAAATACACTGATTACAATTTGTAATTCAAATACACTGATAGCTAAACATTAAAATTTTCATAGTAATATTTGTTTAAAATAAACGTGTTTAATTAATCATTAAATAACATTAATTTAAACTAAAAATAAACAAATTATGAAAGCGTTCCAAAAATTTAAGAGAAAATTTTTCAATGGGACAAAACTTGAGAATAAATCATGACAACCTAATCTCTCTTATCTATTAAATTTTTCTTCGACACATAAATAAAAATATACACGGTTGTGCGTAAATAATTACAAACTTTTATTTCTTATTACAACTTGACACTTGATAGCGTTTCGATTCCGTTAAAGTTTGTAGCGTGAGAGAAAAATTACTAGAAATTATCTTCATTGGCGATTGATTGTAGATGCCCATCTGTTAATCATTCCACTTTTTTTATTACGTTTTAACTGTGTAAAAAGGTTTTTCATATATAAATACATGACCCATCAGGGGCCGAGCGGTAATAACCACTGAACACTGGTAGTTTGGTCCGAGGCTCGAATCCCTTGAACGGGCCGGCTGCATGGACGTTTTCGTGGTGGTTTTCCCCATGTGTAGCGTGTATACGAGTCAGTTTTCCTTAGAAAATCCTCTGCGAAGGCATCCCTTCCTTCCGTGTAACTAGTGTGCTTTGCCCTAATTAAATACACCACCACACCGCCACCTTCCTTGTAGAGCCTAAGCTTGGAGCATGTAAAATAAATAATATATATATATATATAAATGCATTCCTGGAACAAAGCTTATATTCGTAATGCAAAAATCGTAACTGAGCTGATTTATTTTTTTGACAAATTAATAAAATCTGTGTCTTCAAATCTCTGAATAAGATTTATATCGCATTGTAAAGTAATCAATCCATTTATCGATTTGCTGGTACGTTATCATAATTATTTTTTAAAAGTATAAACTCTGACTTCAAATAACTAAAATCTTTACAACACGATATATGCAACAATTGCATAGCTGAAGTTATTCGCCGGTCGCATAAAATTGCTTTGGGGCCTCATGCTAGCCGCCAGATTGAGACCACTAGCTTGGACAGTCAAATTTTTTAAATGTGTGCTTATTGCACATGTCCTTCTCAACTTCACTCTCACGATTTATAAAGCTTTTGCGCCCCCCCCAGCTGAAAAATAATCCCTATAAGTGGAAAAAAGTTCAAGAAACGCTGCTTGGAGGGAATCAAAAAACAACCAATAAATAAATAAATAAATAAAAAAATGTAGGATTTTTCTCCATCTCTAAAAACTGCCTTCATAAAAATTGTAGATATAGTATCTAATTACAAAATGATATATAGAATGTAATATAACTCTAGTATATAGCAGAAGAGAATAGTAGAGATATATAGTAACAGTATAATAATATATATAGCAGGAGCGACCAAATTTCATGTCAGTGAGAGCGCATACTGGAATTCAAGAAAGTTCGAGAGCCGCAGATAGACCTTTCCAAAAGAGAAATTCCATATTTGTATTGTTTTAAAAGGAATGAAACAGATTTCGAATAGAAAGAAACAACTGATAACACTGTAAAAAGAAATGAAATATGAAATAAATTAATTATTTTCTTTTTCGACTCTGAATAGTTTTAGTTTACCACATTTAATACATATTTTTAGTAGCATAAAAACTACACCACTCGTCTGCGAGATCCGTGCTCTGGAACCCCTGGTATATTTGTAAAGTAGTGTAGTATACGAGCTTTAGTTTATTTAATTACGGCAAAGCACTCGAGGCTATCTGCCTAAGGAGAGGAATTCCTTCGTGGAAAACTTTGTAAGGGAAACTGGCTCGCACTCCTTACACTCCTGGAAAAGCACGACAACCACCCCGTTCGCTGGGATTCGAACCGAACTATCAGTGTTCAGCGAATTCGCTTGGCCGCTGGTCGGCGTGTAGTATATAATAGAGTAGTATATAATATAGAATAGGAATAGTATCTAAATATGGAAATTCTCATACATGAAACGTTATTCACTGAAAGAAATGTACTGTTGCGTGCGTACTGAAAGTGACAGAGCAGAATCACTAAGTACCACTTCAAACTACTAAGAAAGTCAAACACAAAGCAGTGCATAAAAAAGATCTAAAAGGATAAGCTTGTACGGAGATCTCCCAATATTCCGAAGTCAGTTCTGTACAAAAAACGGAAAACTGATGCTGTGTGATCTAGTTTTCCCCCGACCGCCGAATAATTTCCAGCACCCACCATTTCACGAAATTACTGGAAGGCATATACGGTTAAAGTTACGTATATGGGCCGGATACGGTTACAGTTACATATAGGGATCAATTACAGTTATTCAACTAAACCACTTACAGTTAAAACAGGAATTAGACAGAAATGTCGCCAAATTGTCTTGGGCGATTTCTCGACAAATTCAGCAATAAAAAATTAGTCGTCAAAACTATGGCCTGCTTCGTGATATCTCGTCAATTTAGCCAGATAACCATTTACCTCAATGCAATAATGACTTGACCATGTAATCTTATTTTTCCGGCAAAGCTTTCTCACTTTAGGCCTTTCATGTTACATTATACAAGGTGTATTACAATTTTAAACATAATTTCACTAAAATTACAATTTTAAACATAATGACAAAATTCGTAACAATACCTTTCTTGATCTCGTTAAAACTTCGAAGATTCAACTTTCACTCTACTAAATTTGCAAACACATTCACTCAAACAGAAAGATAAAATTATTAAAACAGAGATAGGAAGTAAAAAATTCTGGTATTAGGAATGTGTATATTGTTTTTTAAAAACAGATCTTTCAATAATCCAAACCAACATGCTGACTTACACCTCCTTGGATTAATTATTAACATCTGTTTCTCATAAAAATAGTAATTTTTTAAAACAAGAACTGAACTAGTAAACCTTTGATTTATTTGTTACATAAAATACTTTAGTTCGTTGGCAGAATTACGACATTTTGGAACTTCCTTTAGTATGCATTTAATGGTTTCTGGCCCTTTAGAGAGTGATTGTCTTAAGAAAACTTACGATCACCAATACCAGAGTTAATTATGTTCAGAAGCAGTATGGCAGGGATATCAAACTGGCTGACCGAGGGCCACAAGCCTTAATACATTTTATGCGGCCCGCGAAGACATTTCAGTTACGGTGTTGCAAATTTTCAAGATTTTAGTTTTTTGAAGTCTGAATTTATATTATTTTCATTCATGTCGAAAACGAATAGCACACCAGAAAATCTAAATTAATGGAAGTAATTTACCGTATTTGCCGGCGTATAAGACGAACCGACCTATAAGACGCAGCCCATTTTTATACACATTTTTGAAGTATAAAACTTTACTACTGATCAATAATGAATTTACAGTATTTTAAATATAAAGTATTACAAATACAAAGTAATACTCTCTGAAAATACCCAATCTATCTGAGAAAGAAAAGTCACTTGAAATCTCTTCTAAAACAGCATCTAGAGTTCTCATACAACAAATTGTCCTCTGTACCATCCAGTGCATTACTAATGCCACACTTCGTAAATGATTTAACCACTATCTCTGTTTTCACAACAACCCGTGAAGCTTTGACCCATTCACAAACATGCAAAACTCCGAATAAAGGGAGTATCGACGTACAAGACGTACCCTGTTTTTCAGACCCTATTTTCAAAGAAAAAAGTGAGTCTTATATTCCGGCAAATTTGCATTGGGATATAAACCTTGTTCAAAGATTTAAAGGTACAAATCTGATTAGCTTTTATTCGTACTTTTGCCAACAACAACAAAAGAAAAAAAAAAAAAAAAAAAAGAAAAGAAAAGAAAAGAAACAAAATCTGAAATGTTTCAGATTTTAAATTACGTCCAAAGGGGCGTTTTTTAACATTTTGTGTGTTACCTTTCTTTATTAAATATCATGTTCCTCGCACTTAAACCATAAGATCCAGTGCAACAGCAATATCGCAAAATAGTTTTAAAACGAGCATATCTTTAGAATTTCCGATACAGAGACTCACGCGCTGGAGATAAAAATGTTTTTTCTGCACAACGTTGCCATTGCTCGCTTTGAAATCCTTAAGTTTGTTAATCAAAAATTCGTCAAAGTTTTAAAAAATAGGAAATCGATCATAAAACAAATTTCAAATTTCAAATTTGGTCTTCCACATGCTCATATTCGTTGGAGGATTACGTTATTCAAAATTCGATGACTCTATGTACCGTTGTTTTATCACAATACGAGAAATATACATACATTTATGGAGATTTTTCATTATTTAATTTCTTCAAATATAATGCAGGACTCTAACATTTTGTGGCAACAGTTTGAAAAGTGAACCGACATTTATGAGTCCGACGCAAAATGCCAAAACGAAACTAATAGTCCTTCGGGATTCAAATCCCTTTGGACTAAAAAAAGCGCTCCGTTTCTGTGACGAAGATAGTTTCTAGTAATTTCGCTCTGAGGCTGCAAACTGTATCAAAACCGAAACGCCGTTCAGTGTTTAGCTGTAGTAAAAAATAAAGGCATTTAAAATACAAATACATGTATATTTTTATTTATACGTCGACGAAAATGTAGAAAATATGAGAAAGGGATTAGATTGTTATTTTATTTATTCTTAAGTTTTATCCCACTCGGGAAATTTTCTCTGAAAACTTAGAAAATTTTCATAATTTATTTATTTTAAATTTTAATCAAAGTAAGTTATTTAATCATTAATTAAAAATGTTAGAATTATTCGAAAGAAATGTTAGTCTGAGAATTTAATATTTAGCTGTCAATACATTTGAATTTGTAGCTGACAAAAATGTCTTACAGGTAACACACTGCAGAATTCAGATAGGAAATAAATGTAAATTTGAATTTTTTTCCTTTGCAATATTATTACTGTTGTTTATATATATTCATAAATATTTAGCCAGCGATATTTAAAAGTTATTCAAAATGTTTTAAATTTTGTTATAGAACTTTACCGTAAATTTCATTTTGTTAAAAAAAATTTCTGCCCCATCTGTTTCAAGACTAGGTATTCGGCCCGCATGTAATGGTCTACGAAGTAGAGGTTGCAAGGAAGAGTTATTTAAAACTTCTAGAACTATTAATGATTACTATTAATTAATTGTAACTATTAATGGTACCTATTAATAGTTCCAGAATTATGTTATTCTGTTAATATTTAATAAAAATGTTGTTTCACGTATTTGATGAATAGAGATGTGCAGTGAACCCTCTCCAAACCGATCACCCTCGATTCCAAATTTTATCTTCTCTGAGGTAGCCGTCTTAGAGAAGCTGTATTTAATGCCTCTTGTTTATTTCTGTTAACAGAAATATTGGAGGCTTTCGGATGTGCTCGACATGGTAGGATTCACTGTGTTTTGCAGATGTCTAATATTCTTTTTGATGTATTTTACGTAGTTTAAGTTAACTATCATCTTTCTATGTGTCTCTCTTCATTGTTTATCGGATTTCATGGAACATGCAGTGGCATACCTTGAGGTATCGTGCTTTAAATTTTGGTCCTACGCAATAAAGCGAACGGCGTACTTTTTGCTTTATTTTTAATATTATAAAACAATAATGGCAACAATTCTTTGCCTTTCGTTTGAATATTAGTTGGGGAGCGCTTCTAAGGTTTCCGTCGCAGCTCTGCTTACTGTGTGGCAGCACATTTAGTTTCCTCAAAAACTTTACTCTAGCAGCTCGGGTATTTGTTTAAAGCAAAAGGCTAGCTGTCGGCCTGTCTCGGCATTCGATAGGCCTTTCTGTGAACGAAAATAGTAAACACTTATAAGGTATTTCTCCCGCCTTCTTAGCATGCCTTCGTAGTGTAATGGTCAGCACGCTCGACGCGTATTCGAGAGGTCCATGGTTCGAGTCCCGTCGAAGGCGTTGTTTCATGTCTCCTGCTTCGAAATAATCTAATGTCTCTACACACTTGCCGAATGCCGAGATTACGTTATTCGTGAATACATTGCGCGTAAGATGAACCCACGATCCGAAAAATTAGACTTGCTTTGAAAAAGAAAGGCGTAATTCAGATTAAGAAAATATGTATATTTCAAAAACGAGCCGAAATATTGTTGTCATTAGAAAGAGAAAACATTAAGTAAATACTAAATTGTGAGAATTGTTATTACTGCGTACTTTTATAAGTACGTTATAAAATTATTTAAAAAAACAACTGTGATTTTTGATTGTAATTTTTGTAAGTACGTGATAAAATTATTTTTAAAAAAAACTGAGATTTTTGCTTGTAACAATGACCGACACAGCTCTTTAAAAGTTAGATTTTCGCTGTCTCTCATAAAGTGTCCTAGTCTTTCTTCATTTGGTTCAGTTTCCATTGCAGACTGAGTGCCTGTGCTTTTTTTTAACAATTCATTTACTTTCTTGTAAATTAAAGGCACTTGATCTCTCTCTCTTCATTGTCGCTGCTCTCAATATCCTCTGGTGTTGTAAGATCCCCCAGTTCTTCGTTGGTCATTTCTCGATTATTTTTTGACGATTGATTCCGCCGTATCTGAAAATCTTTTACCACCAGTTGCTTTGAAGTTTGTAGGATTTCATTGGCTTCATTTTCATTCTATGGAAATCCTTTAAAATTGTTTAAAACTTCTGGCCAGAGCTGATGGCAACAAGTATTCATTGTTGACAAATGAATATTGAACCGTATGTAATTAAATTCCAGCACTGAACAAATTAAATGGGAACAATTAGAGTAATGCGTATAGGAGATATCGCATTGCGGAAATCCGTCTTTGGCCAGGCTTTGCTGTAAACCAGTTTTAGCTCTGATTTAAAATGAGAGACGTAACATGTCCTCCATTCTCTTGGACGTGTAGCAACAACTATGTTATTATACTTTTCAGCAATACAATTCTCCTTATGGAAATGATGGGTATTCTAAACACTGCCCTAAAAATGTTGTAAAAGTTACCACATTTCCGGAACATGTTACAGCAGGCAGTGGTTAACGCACGGCTATTTTGATAACATTAACCAAATTATGAGAAAATATATCCTTCAAAATAACAATGAAATTTAACTAATTTAATAAAATATCCAAGAAATATATAAATGGGTATTTTCACAGCATTTTAATGAGAAAAATGCAAAAATTTGTTTATGATCTGTTTGTAACGTTTCTGGAAATTGTTTGATAGATGCTGTACCCTTAATATTAATATTCATGAAGCATATATCATTGGAAGAGATTATCTCAATGGACAATTTTAAATGAAGCAAAAAATTATTCTTAGTTTGTCTTATATTTTTTTCAAAGGAAGGCAATACAATTCTCCTTATGGAATCATAGGTCTGATCGCTGATGTTTTCGTAGGTCTGATCGCTCTAAAAGAGTTATTCAAAATCTCCGAGGCTTACCAGCGGCTGAACGAAAAGTCCCTAAACACTAGAAGCTCGGTCCGTGTGTATGTGTGTGTATTTAATTATGGCAAAGCACACGAGGGCTATCTGCCTAAGGGGAGGGATGCCTTTCGTGGAGGATAAGGGAAACTGGCTCGTATACATGTTACACATGGGGAAAACCACGAAAACGCCCATGCAGCCAGCCCGTTCGCGGGATTCGAACCTCGGACCGAACTACCAGTGTTCAGCGACTTTACCGCTCGGCCGCTGGTGGGCCAGGAGCTCGGTTCGAATTTTACCGAAGGGCTGGCTGCATGGGTGTTTTCGTAGGTTTTCCTTATGTGTAATGTGTGTACCAGCCGCATTTCCTTTAGAAAGTCCTCCACGATAGTATCCCTAGCCTTCAAGTACTTTGTCCGTAATGAAATAAACCAATTGAAAATCGACGAAATAGTTTGCTTTTTTTCCCTTAATTTTAATGGTTGACTGAAACCGAAAGCAAGATGTTTGGCGATTAACACCTCACTTGGCGACATTTCGATGTCACTTGACAAATTTTTATAATTTATTTTGATCTTAACTGGCAAATTTATTGTTCATTTAGTGACTTTAGTTTAAAAAATTATTCTATAATAATTTGATCTTTTTAACCGAATTATTGATCTCAGTATGCGATGTATTTTCCCATTTTTTTCGTGCACAAATGGGCAGGGCTTCGGCAAATCGATAACAATATCCGAAGAAGAAATAACATTAACGGAATCGCATCAAAAACAGCGTCTACTATATATATATGTGAAAAAATGTCACTTTCAAATTTCATTCGAGCCATCAGGCATCAGGTTTTAAGTGCTATGAGAATACAATTTTTTTCCGATGAAACCGTAGATACAAATCCCGTGAATCATTCACCACTGCTGCCAACATCGAATTTTACTGCGAGCGAAGTTTATGCAACATCCCTTCCAATTAACGCCCGTAATTGCAACATAAAACTTCCAATTAGAGAGACGCGAGGATAAACATTCATCAAAGACGGTGTCAGCCGCCAACCTTGCTAAAAAAATACCATGCAGAACAATCGTCCAAACAGTTGAATGATGAATCTAAACAAGGGCCGTGGAAAATAACGTTAATTATCTACTCGTATATCTATTTCTACAAAATCCAAACATTCAGCTGGGAAATCCATAAACATGGACCTTCGGGGTCACAAAGATCACCCGATCAAGCCGAAAAATCGCAACCGTAACGGTTCGCGGCCAGAAGTCGATAAAGATGTAAACGCAAAATATACATCCGAGTTGATTGATTTATCGAGCAATTTATGTTTCGCCACCTCAACCCAGATGCAGGCCCTGCAAAGGGAGCCGCAGAGGAATTGTTTATTTTAAAGTACGCTCTTCAGAAAAACAAATAATTAAGGGGAGATTCAAGCTGCTTGACTCACTGACGATTTGACCACAGTTGAGGCAGCTATCTGTTGCTGATAAAGTACGATCGTCTTGTCTCGTAACACGCGCGATAAGATGGTGCGTCGGCGAGTAATTTTGGATGAATTTTTACGACATCGCTTTGATGACGTCAAATTGAAGAAGCTGCCTGCTTAGATCACAGCTACGTTAAGCTGCAATATGATGGCCTAGGCTAGGCTGTTCTCACGAAACCCCCCTTGGTAATGAGTCTAGTAAAATATAATTGTCCAAAACTTCATTGGCTCTCGGAACTCTGAGAAATATAACGTTTTTTCCGGGAAACCTCCCAGCCAACCCTTAGAAAATTGTATCTCAATATAACATTTAAAGTAGATCAATATATTATAATGATTTCATGTACAATTAAGGGAAAGTATTAATTTTTTATTAAGAAATTTTAACATAAAATTGTCATTAACTCATTGATAGCATTAACTTGTGCTCCAGGAGCTACTTTACATTTAATGACTGAAGTGTGCTTGCATTGTTTTGTACGAACTGTCCAGGTAATGAAATAAATAATTATTGATGTTCTCTGAAATCTTATTTCATATTCTGCATTTAATATGTTTTTGTATTGTGTTTTTGGTGCCGCCATGTGTGGAGAAAGATTTTACTTTTAAATACGCTATTCCGTATCACATTAAAATATTTAAAGCTGAGTGAGAAAACTGTACGTATTCTGCACGAATCTGCTACCAAAAATTTAAGAGCTGCTTTTACTTTTAATTTAGTGTTTAATCGAATTTTAACATCGAATCTGTTCATATGTCGATAAGTTGTTCCTTTTCCTGCAGTGGCAAGGCTCACCAGCGGCCGGGCGGTAAAATCTGTGAATACTGGTAGTTCTAACCTGGGTTCGATTACAGGCCGATGGGCTGGCTGAATGGTCGTTTTCGTGACTCTCCCTATGTGTAGCGTGCATACGAGCCAGTTTATCTTAGAAAGCCCTCCCATTAGACATATAGCCCTAGTGTGCTTTGCCATTAATCAACTTCTAACCTCCAGTGGCAAGCATTGTGGTAATTTTTACTTCTTTAGCCAGTTATGCTTAGTTTCTTCTTCTGGGAAATAGTCTCTTATAGTTTTTTTCAGTTGAAAAAGGTGCTGCATTGTATAATTTTTAATGCTGTCGTTTAAATTCAGTTCATTTTCCATTAGAAAACTGCTTAAGTTTGCAAAGCATTGCACGTCAGTTGTTAGGACTTTATCTTTGCTACTGGATATTTATATGATAGGCAGCGTGACTAGGATAATATGAGAAATTTTCCACGTTCGTGTTGTCAGTTAATTTGCCAGCCGACAGTTTCTGGCGCTTCAGTATTCTAAGCTTTTTGTAACCGTTAAGGTTAAAAGGAAATTATTAAGTGGTTGACGAAACGTATTGGAATTATCTGAAATAAATGTCTGTCTAAAATTTAATATTTAGCTGCGATATATATATATGTTTGAACTATTAAATATAAACAGTAGAAATTTCTTCCAGAGATCATCCACTTCAGATAAAAACGAACGTAAATTTGAATTTTCTCTCTCATGTTGTTATTTTTGTTTATGTATACCGTTGTAAATATTCAGTTAGAGAAAATTAAGAGTAACTTTTAGTTTATTTATTTATTACTTCCTTGTACGAAGTGAAGGAAATATTGGAATCGCGAAAAATTTCGAGTATCATTATTTCAACGAAAAGAACCATTTTGACTTCTCTCCAATCCATTTCAATGAATTTTTTTCCGTGACATCTGTACGTACGGACAGAATAAAGAAATCTTTTTTCCAAAACGGTTCGTAAAATGGATTCAGAAGAAATTTTTTCGTGACGTCTGTACGTACGTACGTATGTATCTGGCGTAACTCAAAAATCAGTAGTTGAAATTTTGTATGTTGGGTTTGCTATAACATTTAGTTGTGCACCCGGCCGCACCAAACATATATTCCCACCCTATTACCCGGTTCGGTGAGCTCAATATTTTTATTTTTATATAAGTGGCACTAGGCCTAACGGGGCCGCTAATTTGTTTGCGTTTGAAACTTGTAATAGAAGAGTGAATTAAGTTAGTTGGTGCACCAACTTAAGTGACTTTTCCCCCGTGGGATTAAAAGTTAACTTTCAATTTTATGCACCGAAAATTTTATCTTTTTTCCAATTGGGCCAAATAGCTTTTTTTTTGACGTAGAAACTTAAGTTTTAATTGCTAAAATTAAAAAGTCTTTAATAGCATTTGGTGTTTTAGGATTTTTGTTTTGACGTGAAATGAAAACTAAATTGATTGAATGAGAAATATATCTCTAATGAAATTCGAGGAAATAAATTGAAATTGAGTGCAGCAAAAATTGTATATAATTTAATAGGCCTTATATGGAAATCATGTGGTGTCCACATCAGTTTTTTTTTGGGGGGGGGGGTTAACAATGTTTTTAAATTTCGTTGAAAAAAATTTTCTAGCTTGTTAGCTGTGTTCAGATCAAGCATGCGCAGTTTTGAGGTTCAGACCACTGGCTTATGCCAATCCACCATTTTTCGTATTTACTTTAAGTTACTTATTAATTAAACAAGAGACGAAATAAATCTTTGGGGTTTTTTATTAAAATCAAGGACTTAGTACGAGGGAAGAAGGGAGAAATATCTATATCTTTGGGAACATTGGTACTTGTGGAATGGTTAAGACACCCGGGTAAATAGGTAAACCCTACTCCGAATGGAAAAATACAAAGCTTCGAAATAATATCTCAACTAACTTAAGATTGACTGTAATAAAATTATACATATATACTATTTTTTTTTAATATCTGATAATATAAATAAAAGGAATTTTCAACCGCCCAACATTGGACTGGAACCCACGACCCGAGATTAATAAGACTTTCGTGCTCTACCGACTGAGCTAGCCGGGAGACTTTGCACTTGTGGGAGATATTAGCTTTTCCTACGAAGTCTCCTTGCGTAACTGTGTGTTGTGTTGTTGCTGTACTTCAACTGCAATGACATCGTTGCTGAAAAATATAACATAGCATTTAAAACAAATTTCAGGTGGTGGGCTACCACACACTATCATTGCGGAGGTGTTCACCAGCATGTTGGCCTAACGGGTGGTAGACTTCCCCTCTTGCAGCGAACGAAACCTTGCTGTGAAATGCATAAATGTAAACTCAACGGCGAAGTGTTTTAAACCTCCAACAGTTTGTTTAAAGGGAGAAGATGACTGGATCCAAGTGGTTATTTCTTGAACATTTTGCAGTCATTCTACATTCGTGTGAATTGCTCGAATGTGCGCAGGCCAGTGTAGTTTCTGTGGTGATGTGACACTTGCGCACATCATCCTTGCGGGAACATGAAACTTTCGAATAGGTGTAAACAGTTTTGGACAACAAGTGACACTTTCGCAAGCCTGTCAGAAACTATCAATCAGCCTTATGTATGAATATATTCACATTATATTCCTTAAGTGGAGACCATTACTGGCTCTGACCGGTAACTATAATTTCCCTGCTTGTGTGTATGGTTTCTTCGAAATAGTTGGTCAGAATTTTTTTAAAAATTTCACTAATCGTATGCCCCCCTAAATGAGTTTAATATGAGCAACTACTATATTTCTCTCCTAAGAGTTTTAGAAATTATCTTTAATTACATTAAAAAATAATTGATTGAAAGTAAAAAAAGAAAGAAGTTTAAAAAAAATCTGAAAGATTTCAGATTTTAAATTACGCTTAAAGGGGCTTTTTTTAACGTTTTGTCTGTTACCTTTATTTATTAAATATCATAATTCTTTGCACTTAAACCATAAAATTCAGTTCAATAGCAATGTCGCAAAATAATAATTTTAAAATGAGCATACCTTTAGAATTTCCGATACAGAGACTCACGCGCACTGAGATAAAAAAAATTTTTTTTTTTTTTTTTTTTTTCCCTGTAGAGTGTTGCCATCGCTCGCTTTTAAATCGTTGAGTTTGTTACTCAAAAATTCGTTAAAGTTTTACAAAATATGAAATCAATAATAAAACAAATTCCAAATTTCAAATTTAGTCTTCCACATGCCCATATTCGTAGGAGCATTACGTCATTCAAAATTGGATGGCTCTAGGTACCGTTGTTTTATCACAATGCGAGAAATATACATACATTTATGCAGATTTTTCATTATTTAATTTCTTCAAATATAATACAGGACTCTAACATTTGGTGGCAACAGTTTGAAAAGTGAAACGGACATTTATAATGATTCGGCGCAAAATCGCAAAACAAAAACAATAGTCCTTCAGGAACAAAGTCCCTTTGGACTAATAATAAAGGAAGAAATAAAAGTGTTATTTTAATGTAGCTGACTTTAATTACACAGTATGTTTTTGATTTGGGGGGAATAAACAATTAGGTAAAAATGCTGATTTTTTTATTACGCAATACATTCTACTATATATTATGTGGATGACAAGGAAGGCATTTAAAAAAAAATATTTTAATATTTAGAATTTAAAATAAAAATCGCAAATACATTATTAAGGATATCGAAATAAGTATGCAAAATTTCCCGCTCATAAACCAGTTATAAAGGTAGTAAGCTTTAAAATGTGTTGTATTTAGGGGATATTTTGATATTTTAATATATTGATCCTGTAAAGCAGGAGACAGCAGATTTTTAGTAGTATTATGCCGAAAAAAATATTGCAAATTCATTCAACTCTCGAACTGAAGTTTGTATTTTCATGTGCAGTAAGTACTGAAAACATTATATTGATATTGTATTTGCGTACACCCAGGATATTAAAAATCTAAAGTACATAAGTAATATATTTCACATAAGTAGCTTCCGGCAAGGAAGGAGAGATCTTTTACATTCTCCTCCACTTATACGGCGACTGAGGAGGAGAAGTGTCGGTTGCTAAATTAATGGAATTATCGTCCAACACAGTTTAACCTAGAAGCATGAAACATCGGCAGCTACCTCGTTAGAATTCGAACGCCGGTTCTCCTGATTATGAGCCGAACGTGCTTCCAATTACAATATACGAAGGCTGGCGTTAAGGAAATTACGTACACATACATATAAGTAGGAAAAAATCCAAAATACTATGTCACAGTCAATTTCAGTTTTCCTACTAAGTAAGCTGAATTCAAAGAAAGTCCTACCTTCCCTTTGATTCATATCACATATATCCATTCGGACCAGAAAGCTATGCCAGTTTAAAGCAAAGGCAAGAGAGTTAGAAAGATAGCAATGTTAACTGTGTCTCATGCTTTGTGGAGTAAAGTGCCACCTTAATGCTCGTAAGAGTTAGCACAGATTTGTGTGGAAAGAGTTAGCATTAGTTGGAGATTCCATTTTCTGGTCGAGGATGTCTGTGTCAGTGTCGTCGATCTCCTGCCAGTGGCAATTCTACCGAGTGTTGCATCTATGACTACGTCTAGTTAGTGCACGATTACATGTAGGTGACAAATGTGCATCATAATATGCAATAATGTCCATCATTATTACGCCATTGTCAAAATTTCTTTTTTGTCGTGTCTATTGTATGCAGGTTACTGGCGTAAATTGTACGCCGATGTCGACTCTGCTGCACTGCGAATTTCCCGACTCAACATAGTTTTCGCAACCATGAAAGAGAAGTTTTTAACGTTGAGCCAATGGATTGCGTTGTGTATGAGAATCAACTGTCAAATTCTGTTGTTTCGTGCAAATTTTGTCGTTTAATTTTATTTGCGATATAATTAAAATTAAAGTGACATACAGAAAGAATATAGTACCGGATTATATGAATTTAGAAAGAATATGAAAGCACGTTAGATACTTCATAAAAGTTCAGAAGATGAATCCTTGTTTCCACTTTCCTACGAAACATCAGTTGAAGTCCACTGGTTCGTTTGAGAAACCACTGCCATGGTTGCAGTAGCAATGTGAACTTGGTAAATTTGGGTGCAAGAAGAATGGCATAATTCATAACGGTTATACTTTGGTAGTAACATACACAAAAAGGCCAGGTAAAGGATTACTTAATTCTTTAACAATATTGAGAAAGGTTCATTGGGCCAGAAATGTGTAACTGCATCGGAAAAAGCTATATTGAAAATTCAGAGCTAATCCTTCCTCATCGTACCATGGCTGTCTGAGAATATATAATCACCTTTTTCAAGAAAGAGACACAACAAGAGAAACACGTACTATTTCACATTTTTCTAACCGCCGCTACATGATAGCTAAGGTAAAAAAGAGAAAAATACTGAAAAGTTCCACTGCAGTTTTTTCTTGCTGCACCACTTCTTGCCGACTCATTCGCTGATATTACATGCATAAAAATAAATTCTGTCTAATGGTCGAAAAAGTCATAATAGGACAGTTGCAAATGGTGTGCCTAACAGCGCAGTCGACACCCCGCTGGTGTTCTCATCCGGGTTTGAACGGCTTCCCCCCACTCCGTTCCCCGCTTTTTCACTTTACCCTTGTTCTCTTCTAATTCGGCGTATCATTATGGTTCGTATTAATTTGTCCCAGCTAAACGGAAATTGTTAGTAGTCAGATTGTAATTACGGCGGAGAGGCGTATCCCGCCGTTTATTTGCTAAGGTAATACGTTCTTCTCATTTGCATATGAATCACATGACAGAAGTTGGTGAAGTATTTTCCTCGCTCTCGTATTTTCGTCATAATCTAGACATTTAATTAATGCAGTGAGAGATGCAATTTTTTTTCTCTCTCACCGAGCTTTATACTGCTTCTTCAAAATAAATGTATCGAACAGGTATTGTGTGGGGTGCAACAAAAGGATACGCATTTCAAAGTAAAGTGTCTTTAATTGTATTTCATTTTATCTGGGACCGTATCACGTAACGATGCCCCTCTAATTAAGTATGCCTGTGCCGTGAGCGTCATTTAAACATAAATAAGTAGCACCCTATCATAACAACGAATTACATACATCTCCTAATGTTATTCAAAGAAATATGATAAAAATCTATAGATTTAACGCAAATTTTGATTACCAATGCACTGTATGGGTAATACTTGTAAAAACATTTTGGCTGATTATTCTTTTAAGCATTATAAAAGTATGATATGATTGTAAAAGAAATTCATTTTTACTTTAGCAAATACCAGATTTTTTAATAAATTCATTTTTACTTTACCAAATACCAGATTTTTTAATTTAATATTTGTTTTGTATGCACAATTTTTACATCTCATAAACGAAAATAGAGGGTTCTAGTCTCAATGAAATATCTCATAATAAGGATAAATGACTTTTTATAGCACCCGTATTTCTTTGTGAGGAAAAACATAGTCGCGCAGTTCATGGGTTTTCTTTCTCCTGTTCCAGCCTTCAGAAAGGTGGATGGAAAAACTGGCTATTGTTCGTTGTGGGGCAGTTGGCACTAAGAAGAGGGTCTTCTATTAGATAAGAAGGGGGTTTTCAATTAAATTTCGCGCAGTTTGTATCCTACTACACACTAAGTGATTTGAAAACAATAAACTCAGTGCTTCATCTCTGCTTTTAATAATTACTAGCTAGGCTCATTAAAATCATTATAGATTTTTCTTCTTTATAATAACTATTTTAGGGTATGACTGCACAAGTGGCTAATTATTAAAAAATTTCAGTTATGCTGATATCATTGCGACTGGGTACGATGGCTACGCACTTGATAAAATGTGTATCATTAATTATAATACTCAAAGAATTAGATTTCACTTAATTTTGAAAATTAAGCGTGAAACGGTGAGAGTAAAATTATTTATGTTATAAATATTTAGCATTAAAGACATTCCTTATATTGTCTTTTCAGTAGTCAAAGTTATCAATGTCATTTTCATAGAAATGGACCAGAAAACATTTAAAAATAAAGATAACGATAAATGCAATGTTTTAAAGAAATTATCAGATAAAAGATGATGTAAAAGTTTGATTAAAATCTACATTGACATTCATTAAAAACTGGAGGCGTGCGGTTTTTTCCAGTGTAAACTGTACGTGAGACTTCTCGAAAATCAAGTGTCACGTGCAGATTATGTGTTACAGGAAGACTGCCATCTCATTTGTATTCAATTCCTTGATTTAGATGAATTCAGAAGACATTTTTCAGATGAAGTTCTAAGGGGTTTTATGCGAAAAAGAATTTTTTGTTTGCTTGTTTAGAAATAAAATTGATAAATAGGAATTTTAATGGTATTTATGTAGAAATGTTTTTTTTTTTTTTTTTTTTTTTTAAGAATATAATAATTATTTGTCAATATGACAGTTTTGTTCTTACACGCTAAGCAAATTGCCGTAACTCTCGTATAAACACGGTTTCATTCTAGCACGTTAGTGAATATGCGTAAACCCTCTTTTAACAGTTTGTGTATGTACATACTTCGATAATACGATTTTTCTTCTAAACGTTTACAAAATTATATTTCGTACTCTGCCATCGTGTGTAGGTAACGCCATCAGTAACTTCCTATTAAATTTATACCCACAAATTATTAAAATTATATAATTTATATACACAAATATTTATAAAATATTTATAAACATTTGTGTATATAAATTTATAATTGTGTGTGTATTGTGCTATATGTGTGTGTATAGTGTATATTTCCAATAGTGTATATAAACTTTATAAGGTATTTCTCCTGCCTTCTTGGCATGCCTTCATGTTGTGATGGTCTGCACGCTGGGCGCGTATTCCAGAGGTCCGCGGTTCGATTTCCGGAGAAGGCGGCTGCTCATTTTTCATCTTTCCTGCTTCCAAAAATACCTAATTTCTCTACAACTTTATAAAATTTATATACACAAATATTTAAATATAAAAAATAAATAAATAAATTCCCAAAAATACGCATTCTCTCCCATCGAAAAAATTGTGTCGTGCCCATCATTTATACAGTAGGTAACTTGTGCTCCAAATATTCATTGGGTAAATTGCAGAAATTGCTGAATTGTAATTTTGGAAAAGAACGTTTTGGGTAAGGAGTATTTATTGCGAAATTTTATTTCAGTCCCAAAGTACATCTGAAAATAAGAAAACAACTCTTTCAAAAGATAATTTATTTCTTTGGAGATGAAAATATAAATTAGGCATCTCACGTTACCGAAAGGCTAAATTTAAACAGACGACAGTGAGAACCGTTAAAAACCATTAAAAAAGGGTATTTTATTTTTTAAAGTTTTCGAAACGCAACCCTCCATTTGGTATTGGTTGTTAGTCTCATGTAACTCTGTTTCACACGACACGCTATTTTCTAGGAACTTTAGCGTGTTAGAGGGATAATTTTTTCCATATTTAAAATTTAAGCTAAAGCTACATATAAACTATATTTAAAATTAGATATATATATATATATAAAGCTATATATAAACTATCCTTAAAGTTAGGCAAATATGTATGAATTTGTTTCTACTTGTTTATTGCATGGTTAAAATCTCGTATCGAACACCCCAATTAGTTTTGTTTTCAAATGATTACTCCTCGCAGACGTTCAACAGTTTTTGAAGTTTTCACATCTTTCCTGAGGGGGAGGGGAAGTGTTTTTCGCATCTTCCATGTTTGCAAAAACGGTGCTATAGTAAGCGTATAATATGGTACTTAATATGGTATTTATATAAATGTAATTTTCTTTTTTTTTCTTTCAGAACTTGTTATTTAACATAAATAATATGAATTTGTAATTTATTATTTAACATCAGCCTTTAATTTTAAATCCGTCAAGCTGTATAGGTATTTGTATCGTTTTTAGCATTTCAGTATTTTGTAATTACACACAAGTCTCTTTTCTTTTTTCCTTCTTAAATTATCGTTATTATTCTTATTATTGTTACTATGTTGACATAAAATATATTTGAAATGTATGAAGATTCTTATTAAAACATTATTAACTGAGATTATGGAATAATGTAACTTCCGCTTATAACATACACATGCCTGTAACATATATTCGCTTGCAACTTGTAAACGTGTTTCTGAGCAAAAATGCGTGTTAAAAGATTTCATAATGCATGCGATGCATTATGAAATTTGACGCATTATGGCGCATGCAATGCACATTTGTTATTGTATGAGCGATAAAAGACCCACAAAAGCTTATATTCGAAAAAAGAGACTTTAAGAAGCATTTAAAATTATTTCTAAATTATATATGTCTAAATTCTTTAAAATGTATAATGACATTTTATATTATATAATTTAGTTATTCTTCAAAATTAATATATAAAAATCAGTAAACATAAATTTTCAATTTAAGTAACAGTTCTCTAAATAGTTATGTTATGAGCTTTATTGTAAACATTGCCATCTATGTAAACACCATAAGACCTGTATAATATGTCTCTGTATGTCATATGTATATTTGCACAACCATTGTAACTTTGTAAAATTTTATTTCAAATAAATGCCGCTGATAGCGGAAGGTAAATAGTTTCCACCGATAGAGCACAAAAGCTGAAAATCGTAATGATGGTGCAGTTGCTCTGTTGATGGTCTCCTGCATTTAAAAAGCAAACAAATATTCTTTGATATTGCATGCTGTGACTTCTATCTGTAGGCGTACAAACCTAATTAGTGGCGAATATGTGGAATGGTTTTATCATAGTGAAAGAAATAACACGAACGAACCCTTGGATCACGAACAAATTTTCTAAACAAAAAATGTCTTGTATGACGAACAAATGTCTCTAGATATGAACAAGTAAGATGACAACAGCAAATGATATTCCAAAACGCAGTTAATGCAATGGAGGAAATGTCTGCAGAAGAAACAAGATCTGACAATGCTTGTCATATCTTGCCTTAGGAACATTTTAAAACATAGATAGAAACAAATCACAATGGAGAAAATTTTAATGGGTCAAAGACTTAATGATTTTCAACAAAAGACCAGCAGGATTAAGTGAAAGGCAAATGATTATTTTTACGGAATAAGTTTTCGCTTTCAAACAGTAACATTTTGCTCTCTTGGATTCTTCCCGTTTCCTACTTCTGCCATCAACTTTCCTTCGTCTTGATACGATACAATCTAATTAATTTTTTTTCTTCAGATATTTTGTATATGTTTAGTAATGTGTCAAATATTGTGTATTGGTTATGTTTAATGAATGACATCAGTTTTGCGTTGCGAATGTTCAAATTTCTCTTTCTAAGGAATCCTTTGGGATTCGAGAATGGATTAATTCATTACATTAATTCTTATAGGGAAAATTGCTTCGGTTTACGAATATTTCGGATGACGAACTATCTTCTAAAACGAATTAATTTCGTGAGCCAAGGCTTCGCTGTACAGAGCTTTAAGGTCTCCATTTTCTTCCAGAACCAACTTTCAATACCACAGTAGTGAAAACGTTTTTCCAAACCTATGCAGAGAACACTACTAAAAGTGTTTAATTGTACGATAGCAACAATGTTGATCCAAGTTCCTGTTGAGAGAACAAGTCAGTTATCCTTGGAAACAATTATCTCCGCAGGTGCAAAGAAGGCAGTGATAATTGAATTGAAGCCGCCCACTACCGTGTTGGAAAGATGCAGCAACAATACTCAGAAAAAAATTGAATTGGCCGAGAATTAATTCAGCTGGCCTCAATTCCAGCAGCCGATAATATAAGTCTGAAGATTTATGGCCAAGATTGCTTTTTAGAAGAAATTCTCCTTCGACTTGGGAAGTTATTAAAATGTGGGTGTTGAGAAAGGAAGGAAAGTAAGCCTTCTTGTTATGGAATGTTTAAATCTCAAATTGCGGTCGAGTTACGAAAGGTCATTTTTTCATATCCTGTACGATTGCTTTGCTTATGAGGTTAACTCTTGTTATCTTCATTAAAGATTTCGACATGCAGTGAGTATTTAAACTTATTTTCTGAAGTTGGGTTAGGCTATGTTTTTTGCATTTAAGATGAGCCCATGAGCACTCTTAACGATTTATTGGCACTTGCGCAAGCTACACTCGTAACGATTTAGTGGCACTTGTTCATAAAAACAGGGACACTTGTTCATAAAAGAAACGTTCTTTGCTGGATGGGTAATATTATTTTGTATAGTTTAGTGGCAGTTCTGCACAAAACTGCGTCTTGATTATTTTTTGATAACTTGCTGATTTTTTCCCGAAAATAGAAAAATTAATGTACAATTAAAATGACCTGCATTAAAAATAATACAATTATATGAATATATATTTAAATAACATTTTTTTTTTTTTTTTTTTATTTCCGTAACTCTAAAATGAACTATTTTTCAACATAACTAAAGATAGTTTCTAAAATTTTTAGGGAAGAGGCCTAAGTAGCTGCTTATTTTAAATTTAAAGAGCAACTGTATGAATTCCCCCCCCAAAGGAACTATTAATTTCGTTTTGGCATTTTGCACCGATTCACTACAAGCGTTGTTTCGTTTTTCAAATTGTTGCCACCTAATGTTATCGCCCTATATTATATTTAAAGAAATTAAATAATGAAGAATCTGCATGTGTTTCTCGCATTGTGATAAAACAACGGTACCTAGAGGCATCCAATTTTGAATAACGTAATCCTCATTCGAATATAAAGCACCTGGAAGCACAAATTTGAAATTTGGAATTTGTTTTATTACCGATTTCATATTTTCTAAAACTTAATCGATTTCATATTTTCTAAAACTTTAACGAATTTTTGATTAACAAACTCAAGGATGTCAAAGAGAGCAGTGGCAACGTTGTACACAAAAAACATTTTTATCTTCAGTACGCGAGACTGAATATCGGAAATTCTAAAGATATGCTCATTTTAAAATTATTTTGCGATATTGCTCTTGAACTGAATTTTATGGTTTAAGTGCGAAGAACGTGATATAAAATTAAGGTAACAGACAAAATGTTAAAAAAACGCCCCTTTGGACATAATTTAAAATCTAAAACTTTTCAGATTTTAATTTTTTAAAAAATTTTTTATTTATGATGTAAATTAAAATTTTAAGTTATGTGCCTACATACCGATAGTGGTTATAGATTGCTATGATTGCCTTTAGATATCTTAGTAAGAGTGAAGTCCATTGTCCATTTTACGCATTTTACGTAAATGTTCCAAAAAGAACTTGGGGAGGGGGAGGACTATTAAAAAAAAAAAAGGTCAGAGCAGGAATGGATAGTCCTAAAAATATCAATCATAAGGCTGATTTATTGTTTTTGACAGAATGTGCGGAAGCGCTGCTTCTTGCCTATAACTGGTTATATCTAACAGAAAACTTTGTTTCCGCAGAGATAATGTGCGCAAATGCCACTCATGTGCGTAACTGTCATGTGCTCTAATGTGACAGCACTCTTTTAATTACTCTTTGGAAAGGGTGGAATTCGTAAAGGCACGAATATAAGTCTGATGTTTTTTCGCTTAAAATGGCTTTCTATAAAATGCACCCACTTTATATGTAAATAAGGCTTAACAGTTAAAAGACATAGCAAACTGCTCAATATTCCTTAGCTTGCCGCGTGCCTCACGAAATCGCCTTCAACTTTTATGTTAAATGGGGACATATTTACTTAGTTTTAAGCTGGTATATTGATTATATAACATGTTACCTGCCGTGCGAGTCTTATAGTAAGACCTCTATTAACCGGGCTTCTATCACCCGAAATCTCTATTAATGGTTGAATTTTCAAGTGATTATGTGTTTTTTCATTGTTAAATTTATTAACAATGACTTTTAGGAAAGTTAATGAGAAGAATCGAGGAAGGAAGATAATTCTTAGGATCGCCATGGAAGTGCAATAAGAATGCTGGAAAAGTATGAAGACGGCATGCGTATACGGGAGTTGGCTATGGCGTACTTTACGCAGACTACGATGGTAACTATGATTTTGAAAAACCAAAGACGTTATTAAATCGACTAATGTTGCGAAAGAGGGTGAATCGATTACTAACGATAATCAGAGCCATTAAAGCATAATGAAAGTTTGTATTTGATCTAGATAGAAGCAAAACATTTATGTAGAATATATATATTAGTGCAGTGCGTCATTGACGTCATTTTACAGTAAATTTCACCCATAGCATTTGTATTTTTAGTATTAAATGGCGTTACTATAACAACAGTATAATTATAGTAATAAAAACGGGTTAATTATTTCCCTTTTTATTTTTCATTAGAAAAGTTGGTTTAGATGTAGACTAGATTAATAACATATACCGAGCTACCACACTATATAAGTCATTATGGTGTTCTTTCGAAATGGCATCGCCACCCAGAAATCTCTGATTTCGAGCGAGAACCTTCTTTTTTTTCATACCTCGTTAGCAGCCTCAGATTACCTGCCAATACGAGGCCACTGCTAGATACAAAAATTCATCTATTATTTAACATATCCTACAAACTGTCTGAGGCTGACCGCAATATCCTTTATGTTCCACAAATCTACATTTATAGCTTCTTTCAAATGGAATTACCTCCTTTGCCGAATAAGTCGTAACACCACCACAAGCCCTTGGGCAGTTTCTCACCCACCCACGTGCTTGACGTGTCATATACTACTGTTGAATGAGAGGCTCGACATTTCTCATGGTTATTTCTTATTCACTGTGGGAAAAAGGTGTTTGTTTAGGGAGAATGGGACCATAAAAGTTACTGCTGTGTATCCGCCTCCACTTCTTTTGGACATCAGGGCACCCGCCCTCGTCAGGGTCCTGGGGGCGGTCCCACCGCAGCAGAGGAGTATTCTTTGGAAAGAGATTTGCTTTTCTCTTGGGAAATATGGTTTTCTTAAGTCACCGAGAAAAGGTCTTCGGAGAAGATCTTTATGTAACTAAGATTAAGTAATATAGTGTTGCTATCATTCGGTAATATAAAGTTCTGTTTCCGGAGATGGTAAAAATAAAAATCAATCATTTCTACCAATAAAACGAAGAAAATGAGTATGGTTAAGGCGGTATTAATGAAATTAGGATGAACAGGCAAAACTGTTTTATCTTACTTCGCATCGTTTGATGATGTTACTTCGAATTTCCATAAAAATTTGCAAGCCAGGCACATTTTCGATTATTCGAACTGAGACGAGGATAGATTCAGGTATCCAATCTTCATGTTTGTCAAACAAAATGATTACCGTATTCACCTCCTTGAGTACTTTTCCCCTTATTTTTTAGCGTCAGGTTCTAAAAATTTTTTAAATATTCTTTTAAGTTTTCCCTTCCTCAGTGCGTTCAAGGAACAAACTCCACTAAATTTGAAATTACTTCTTTCGCGTAGGGATTTTTTTCGGTCTTACTAACAAAAACAAACCTTGCAAATTAGTTGCGAAAGTCACGCCGAACCTTTCTCTTCTAACTGTTGAAATTTATTTTATATCAACCTAATCCAAGAACTAGCCAACACAGCGAAGCAAACACGAACTAGTATTTTAATGGAACACAAACTAGTACGAACTAGTATCCAAACACGAACTATTCAGTCTATGACTTTGCCGAATCGACTACACATTCACCTTCTCTAATTATTTCTAAATGATCTGAGGCTTAAGGTATAGCAGAGATAAGAACAAGAACGGGCGAGATTCAAATCTAAACTAAATCTTTATCCAATCTAAACTACAATGTTTTATCTGTTGAGGACAAGTTACTTGTTATGCCTGTCCACTTTGTAAAGCAAGAAGAAAAACTGTCAAGAACTGCGCTTTGCAGCAAATTACAAACTCTCCTCGGTACGTTCATAACAATAGAATTCACAAAGAAATAAAAAGTGCCCAGTTGCGAGCATTTTACTATCCTTTATAATTTTTATGATAACCAAGGAAAAATTAATAACTAAGTAATTAGAATTTGTAGCTATGACTATAACAGTTCAGTAAACAGCGAGAGGCCGAAGGCCATTCTTAATCTCCTAAATATGCCTACTTTTTCGTGTTCTATAGTTATATGATTATTTTGTGCTTGCAATCTATTATATTTTAATTATTTCCGGGCATCACTTGATCGAATTATACCAATATTCTCTGTAATATTTTGTGTTTCTATTCTATCGAACCATCTTATCGCTTGCATACCATATAAGGCATTCTTTGATAATAACATGTAAGTTGCATTCAACTTGGGGTAAGGCCTCGGGCCCAAACACCCAGATTTTTAACGTCATTTCTACCATTCTTCTCTTGCTCTAGCAAGCGGAATAAACAAGATCATTGCTTGGCTATCCATATTCTGTTTTCATGCGAAACTAAACACTTCACAGCTTGATTTTTCAGTACCACTTCCAACAAATTAGTAACTGGCGAGTCCTGCCCTAAACTATATGCGTCTTCCGGTTTCTGAACACCCCCATCCGTGGTACAAAACCTTTCAATTAGTGCCCACTTTCATCCCTTCCGGCCGTTGCTAATTAAAACCCCACATCGCAATCAATTCCCTAATCTTGCATCTGAACGTGGGAACGATTCCGATTTCTCCGCGTGTGGCTAACAACTGCAAAGGGGCAATCTCAGATCTACTTTGTTGAAGCACGAACCGATCAAGATATACCTCCTCGAAACCTCCGTGGAATCAGCACACGCTGGCTGGTGCCGCGCTAATTGGAAGAGTTCTTTCGGTCTCCTGGTGTGCCAATCCTCTGTAAAAATGCCTTGGGAAGCGTGGGAATGCAGCAATTTCGATGAAAGCTTGTTAGGCTTCTGCGTAAAATGCTTAAGCAGCAAATGGGCTTCGTTTAAAGTCTTGCTGGCTAAAAAAAGCCGATTCTAGGAACTGCATGTGTAATTGACGCCTCTCAAAGATTTTTCAAATGTAAAATAAACATTTGTAGTACTGAAATATTTCTTAAAGGAAACTCTTCTTGCAAAGCACTTAGCAATTGTAAGAAATGTTTTTCAGTAGTATTATAATATCTGGAACATCGTCCGAAGATTATATTTTAGAGTGAAATGCGAAAATTCAAAAGGACCATCCTTTCACGTTCCTGTTTCATTTTCCTTAGCCATAATGGAAAAGAAACTCAAATACTTTTTTCTTAAGGAGGAATTCTTCCTTATGAATGTCACCATGATGATCATTGAGTTCATATTCGTAATTTATAACCCAAAGCTTTGAAAAAATAAAAAAGATATAACAAGCTGAAATCTCTCCATGATTCTTTAAAAAATGAAAAAAGATATAACAAGCTGAAAGCTCTCCGTGATTCTTTGAATACTTCATCTGCAGCAAAAACTCTTTTTCTTCTCAATTTAGTTCCACATGCAAATTCAAAACCTCATTATTCTTCATCTGGATCGACGATCCACATCACTATAAAATAATATGTCATTTGAAAAATGTGCCCCCCCCCCATCCACAGAAGATGCCGCCACCGTATATTCCTCCGCTTCCTCAATTTGTGCCACTGACCTAAGTGAATTCTCCAGATAAGGTCAAAATAAATTTTAAAAATTGCTAAATGACTCAAAAAAAAAAAATGTCTCTAATTAAGAAAATAAGACAACAACTGCTTACTTTTTATTTTAGTCGACCATTTAAAATTAGTCAAAAGAAGCAACCTTTTGTTTAGTTTCGCGCATATTTTTAATAACTTTATTGATTTCGAGAACGATCAAACCAAGTCTCTCTTCTTCAGAAAGAAGATGAAAGGAGATATCTTCTTTTTGAAACAAATCCAAGCACATCCCATAATAAACTTTCTGAGGAACGTAAAAATGAAATCTGTGTATTCTGCGGAATGCCCGGCAAGTATTTGAGTATGGGGAGTAAAATAATTTCTAGAGCAATGATTTTCAAATTTTTTTGCGGCATGGCCCACTTTTCACCATTCCTAGACGATCATGAATTCCTTCCTTCCAAAACTCGAAAAATACAAATATTAAATTATTTAAATTTAGGTAATTTTGTTATGTGTTTTATAAATTACATGGAAAAAAGTATAGAAAATCTACCAAAACTTGAGTAAAAGTATCTTTTTATATTCATAATCTGAAACTAAATATTTAGCAGGTAAATAAAAGACTAACCGCATTTCCCTCTTCTGAAACTGTGAAATTAGTTGCATAAGTGAACTTTTGTGTAACGTTCGCAGACAATCCACTAGTAACAACTTTCTTCCTAATTAAAATGCTGTGAAAATAACCATTTAAATGTTTCTACTTATATTAAATTTGTGTAATTTTATCGGTGTTTTGAAGAATATTTTTTCTTATCGTTTAATATTGTTATTCAGTTAATGTTATCCGACAATTACCCATTTGCGAATGTCGGAGCAACAAACGGTTAACTATCTTAACTAATTTTCGTAATTATATTGTGTCAGGATAGCGGTTTATCATTGTAAAATAGTCATTATGCTTACGGTTTTCAATTTTCTATTAAAAAAGAAGCTATAATTGATGTTAGAGGCATTATTAACAGCAGCTGCTGAATTGTAACCCCCAAGAAGGATCTGTCGAAAATTATTTCCGGTACGTTTTATAAGTATAATTCTTCGTCATATATGCTGTTATATTATATGTTACTTCATATATGCTTGTCATACATGCTGTTGTCGTTCATATATGCTATTATAAAATGCGGTACAATCTTTCAAAAGTGTTATAAACATTAAAGGGGAATAGCTTAAAGAAAGGATGAGACGTAAAATGAGGATTTTCATAGCTTCCAACCTTGAAATCTTGAAAACTGGGAGAGACGGGAGGTTTTCATGCTGTGCAGCGACACCATTTCAAATTACTTGAATTTAATTTAATTTAAAACGTAATTTAATTCGTTTTATAATACATGACTCGTACAGATGAATTATTCTTAATGTAATTATGATGTAAACTGTATTAGCATTTGATTAGACATCCTAAATTTTATGTTTTCATGGTAATTTCATTTTTTAATTTTCCTAAACCTTTATATTAAGAAAATCCGAATAGCTTTATCAATCAAAGTACTTTTAAATACGATGAAAACAAGATGAAAATTAATGTACACAGTATCTGTGCGTATAAACTTAATATTAACACCAAGTAAAATAAAATGCAAATATTAACTGATAAACATTACTTGAATCTTCATATAAAAATCTACAGATGTCTACAATACAATAAAACAACTCAGATCGAATGAAATTTAAGATGAAAGATTTAATACGAAAAAAGTACAGTTCAGATGAGAGAAAATTTAATGAAAAAATTTTATGAAAATTACTAGATGTGGCAGAATGCAATTTGACTAATTTAAGGTTCAATGAAACATTTTCCTTAGTAAAGGAATAAATTAAAAACCGGAAGATCTGGGGATTTACCAGGAGACCTGAGACGTGATGAAAAATCGGGTGATTAAGGCAGCTATGGATTATGAATCTGGCTTCAAAATATGAACAAGAATTAGAATTTCCTGGAAAACGAGATCCTGAAATTCCGGGTAACAAACCTTGCTCTACACCCATCCTGCCACAATCTGCAACCACTCTCTTATAGGACTCCGTCACGTTCTTCACCCTCCGCCTTCTCCTTGCATTCTGGCCATCTCCATGCTTCTGGCGGCTGTGAATCATTTACTTGTAAAAGCCCTATTGTCCAATTTAAAGAAAGTAATTGTAAATAATCTCCGACGCACTGCCTCATTGTTACTTCTCCAACAACGTCAATTATGGCTGCACTCGCGGACAAGTCTGTAGTTTAGCCTATGGGATTTTATGGGTGCTTATCGTAGCAGTTCTGCAGGGGGTTGAGAAGGCGGGGGGTAGCCAGGCGAAGCCTCTAGGCGCCCTGCCGCAGCAACTTCAGCTCTGTGGGTGCCCACACTTTTAGAATTTCTAAAAGGTTAAACTTGGAGATTCCCCCCCCCCCTCTTTGCGAAGGTGGTGGGGTAGCCAGTTCCTGATTGTTCAGTTCAGAGACAGTGGAAGGATGAGGTGAATGGTTTTTGAGGGACCGGACTCTGTGAAGATATTTTCCTCCTGATTTGCGGTTTTCTGAGGATTACTGTGCCATCACCGGTAAAGTTTTTTTTTTTTTTTTTTTTCTTTCCTTTTCATTTTCCGTTAAGGCATTAATCTAGGTGACTCTCGCAGCATGACATTTAATATTTACAATTACAATTTTGAGTTTACAGTTATTCGATGAATCATATATATTTATGGCAATTCTGTTTGGGTTATGTTTCAGTTGCTTAGGCAATCGAACGCGGGGATTACCCCATTGCGCGTACAACAGAATCGCGCTCCGCGAAGTTACTTATGCGGAGAAAAAAACGCGTTAGGATAGTTCAGATTAAGAAACTTTCTTTAGTTTATAAATGAACCTAAATATTGTGGTAATTAAAAAGAAAAAAATGATTGAATGGAAATTTAATTGTGCTTAATATACATGATACAATTATTTTTTTAAAAGGTGGTTATTTTTCATTGGAATAATGACCGAAGTAACTCTGAGTTTAGCGGTAAGGAGTACAGAGTTTTTCAGTGCATGTCATTGAAAATTCCCATTGCAAAATCAGAACTTATAGAAGTTAAACGAATCAGCTTATAGAAGTTAAACGAAGCTGTTGATTTTCTTCATTATTACTGCTTTCACTGCCGGCTGGTGTTGTAAGATAATCCAGTTCTTCTTATCGTTATTTCTTGATTTATTCTAATTCTTTCATACCAGAAAATCCTTCGCCGCCAGTTGCTTTTACTATTCGTACGATTTGACTTCATGGAAACAATGGAAATCCTTTGAATTTGTTGATAAACAAAATTTCAAACTTTGAAAAATAAATTAAATTAAAAGCAAGGTAATTATAGCTATTGATCGGAAATTAGTTGACTTTTCAAGGGGAACAAACCAACTCCCGTTTGCATGTTTGGTTAAAATGTGTTAACAGATTTTGCTTCCTCTTCGGAGAAAGACAGTTTGGCATAACCATTCTTATTTAAGTAAAAGACGAAACACCTTCGTATTTATTAATTATTGTTCATTGAACGGGAGTTGGTTTTTTCCCCTTGAAAAGTAGACTAATTTCCGATCAATAGCGATAATTTCTTACTTTTAATTTAATTTCTTTTTCAAAGTTTGAAATTTCGTTATTCATGATTTAATTCAAGTCCCCGTAAAACATTTTTAGCAATTTACGTTCAAGTTACTTTAAAGCGCAATTTTCGGAATTAAACTTCCTACATATGGGTTCACTCTATTTAGATACTTGTACTAAATTTATATTAGGAGATAATATAATCAATATTTGTTTAGTAAATAAATTATTATTATCTTACTTTGCAGCTATTGCGCAAGTATTAGAAAAACCTGTTTTCGAACTAAGTGAATTTGAGATCATACAACATTATATATATATATATGTATCTGTTTGTACGAGAAGAGATTTTTAAGTATTGGAGACATTAATTCCCCTCACCTTAGCTCTATTTATAGAATTTATTATCAAAGTATAAAATGCATATGTGCTTTTTGATACAAGTTTAAACATTTTTCGTTATTTAGAAATGAAGGTGACTACATATAATTTTTAATTAGTTGCATGTCCGTAAATTGCTTAGCATTATTATGACAAGTATTAAAAAAAAACTATTTTATAATTTAAATGATTTGGAGTCTAATTTTACATTTTCATTACCGGAAAAGAAGTAATACCTCAGCAAATCTGAAGTAGACGCTAATTACTTTACACTGTGACATAAATCTTATTGAAAAATCTGAAGATAAAGATTTGATTGGCATTTTTTCATTCTTGCCAAAGATAAATAAATGCTTTCAGTTGTACACTAAGAATAATCGCTTTCTTTGGGAATACAATATATATGTGAACAGTTTTTTTTCCGCGTTAAAAATTAATTAAGTTTAAGAAAATAACAGATTCAGCAATGAATATTTACTGTTCGTGAAGATAATTTCTAGTAATTTTTTTCCCCAAGTTTAAAATCTTTATTAAAATCGAAGCGTCATGATTTGTTATAGCTAAAAGTTTTAGTAAGAAATAAAGAAGTTTATAGTTATTTACATACCGGTATAAATGTGTTTTCACTGTATGCGTCGAAGGAAAATTTAATAAATAAAAGAAATGAAAAAATAGGTTGTAATTGTGTGTTCTCATGTTCTGTCCCACTTTGAAATTTTTCGTAATTTGTTTATTTTAAGCCAAATGTTAAATGCTTGCTTAAATATATTAAAATTATTCGATTTCAGACTCAAAATTTAATATTAACTGTCAATACGTTTGAATTACGAAGTGTAATCAACAGAAATCGATACTAAACTTTAGATTTCAGAAAGAAAATAAGTACAAATTTGAATTTTTTTCTTTGCTTCATTATTATTACTGTTTTATTATTGTGATTAATATTTAGTAATACAATTTAATTAAAATCATTTTATTTTATTAAAATAATAATAAGAATCTGAAAGGGTTGATATTTTAGCGATCGCCCGAAACGGCTGTATTAAAGTTTAATTATGGTTTATAAATGGAGATTATCCCAGGGGGAATATGGCCCAGATGGAATAGCGAAACATTTTATAGTATATTAGATGAATATGCATTTAGACTAACATGAGAACGTTATAATACATCATCTGTATATTTGAAAAGGGGAAAATATAAGCTACTTGCAGTTCTATAAAAGTATTGAATGCCTTTAATTACATATATCACGAATTAAATGCATTTTTTTTAGATCAGTCCAATTAAAAAGTACAAAAGTAATTTTCTTACGAACTGCATCTATTGCTTTTAACTAGTTTAGTTTGGTTATGAATATTAGACAGATTAAATATGAAAGAATAATAATTAACTTTTTTCCGAATGGTAATGGACTCAACTGAAAAAATAAACATTTCATTTTTTATATAAATTCCAACCCGTCGGCTGCTTTCAGATTGTGTAATCTCTTCGTTTGCAATTTGAATTTGAGACCACTGATATATACAACAGGGATTAATTAACTGTTCATACTATCAGTAGGATTTCCGGTCAGTTGCAAAGGCTGTTAATAGTTATGTTTTCATAAAATCATATTTTATGCAAGATGTGCACAAGTTCCTGAACAACAGATCCAACATGGCTTATCTTTTTTCTGTAATTCAGTATGATGAAAAACATGAAAACTGGTAATAATATACCGTTTTATAGTTCAGGTGACTGATATATTGATCAGATACGTATACGGATTACCTATTTTACTTCATATTTTTTACTCCATCAAGGTGTGACTTTGGGGATACAGGCGAAGACATCAGGAAGAAAACAGCGGAAGAGCAAAATCTCGTTTTATAAAAAACATCGTGGGAGAAAAGAAAGCAAGGAAAAAATATCATGATAGAAAATAATGAGGTCGCAGTTTTAAAACATCATTTACAAAATATCACAGTTAAAAGAAAACATTGCATGATATCAGAGCAAATATGCGTTTTCTGACTTAAAAAAATATTTAGTGGCACTTGCCACAAATCGAAAAACAAAGACACTTGAGCACAGGAAGCATTAATTGCTAGATGGGTGATACTAATTTGTAAAGTTTATAGAGTCATTAGAATTTTTAGATGTCAAGAAGCTGAAGAAATCACCAATGCCCTCGCCAAGATTCGAATTCCGGACCTCCCGAATACGCGGCGAGTGTGCTACCAGTTCTGTTCATTGATACTTCCAAACAAAATCACTGACGCTATTGGTTTTTAAGGAAAGCTGTTCATCATGTCAAAGACAATTACGACTAAATATTTGAACAAAATTATATGTTTTTAAGCAAATCTCTTCTAAAAGCGTCATATAAATGATTAAATACTTGATTTCATATAGTGTGACAAAAACCCGGTTTTCCTCTAATTTTTCTTAAAGTTGCTTGCATACGAGTGAAGTTAGAGCCACCTGTACCATTTCGCACGTGCGCAAATTAAAAGAAACCGCACCATTGTTCTTCGGACCGCCTGCATTTATCTGGTAAGATTAATCAAATAACAATAGCTATGCATAAGGAACACTTCTTGTCTACAAAACCACAACTACCTATTTGAAGACGTTGTTGAAGACCCATTGTCTTCGCATTGTTCAAGTGTCAAGAAGCTATTGCTTCACACACCCAAACATTACTACTTCCAGTTCGCTTCTGAATGACAGCATTTTAGAACGATTGCCACAGAACAAACCCCCGACATCACCCAAGGCTCTTCCAAACAAGGAGGCGGGGTGAGAAAAAGGAGAGGGACTCGTGCACTTCACCTCTCTGTTGTCTTCTTCCTGTTGCTTCTCGATTAAGGACGCGTCGTAAAACTATTAGTTGATTGATTGCCCGGGAATCAGACTCTTTTATGTTGTCCCATTGAAGCAGGTGTAAAGGCCCTAATAGATGAAGAAGATCTGTCATTCAAGCATCGAACGGGAGGAAGATGGTAGTTGATCGGGCTGATTTACAGTAATCAGTTTTTGACATTTTGACAATGTACCTCTCGTGGGTGCCATTTGGTTTTCATTCTGCGATCACACGGAACGATGAGGAAGCCCAATGCGGATGTGCTTTTATGAATCTACTGCAAGTAGTTTTGAGATATGGCGATAGGATTTTCTTTGCTGCGCATTGATTTTTCATTCTGCGATCACTCAGAAGTGCGGCGATAGTAGAGATATCCTTGTGTTGTCTGAAACTGTGTTATACCAGAGTAGTACCTATACTGCAACCAACACTAGATAGAGCAGGGATTCTTAGCTGGAGAGAATTCCCCCTAAGGAGAAATTTTATGTTTTCTAGGGGCGGGGGACGCAGTCAGCCATTTTGTGTACCTGTTAAATATTTAGTTTTGGCTTAGTTTTGGAATTTAAAAACTACTTTTTTCTCAGGCTTTGGTATTTATCATCATTTTCTATACTTTTCTTGTTTAATTTACAAAACAAATTAAAAAATAATCTAAAATAAAGTAAATGTATCTTCAAGTTTGGGAAAGGAGGGGCTGTGAATGGTCGTCGAATAGTCGTGAAAAGGGTACGTGAGGGTGAAAAAGGTTGAGAACCACTGAAATAGAGAAATGCATTCCGAAAACTTTTTAAAAAGTTTTTTTAATAGTTCTCACCAAAGCCTCATTTAAATTTAGAATTTTTGCAACATTTTAGATTTTTTGGAGAGTCCTTTTCTTTTAAAATACCATTCAAAATCTCCATTTTCATCTCAAAAGAGAAAAAAAAAATTTTTTTTTTCCAAAGTTGTTTTATTCTTTTTAAATATCGTATAGGATTGAAAGAGAATTTCGCAATAATTACTCCTAGAAACGACAAATTTAATTAGTAATACATACCCAAAACTTTTTTGAAAAGTTCTTTCTAAAATTACAATTACGTAATTCATGCAGTCTCCTGCCTGAATACTTCGAGCATATGATACATAACGTCGCGACTCAGTTACGAAAGAATTTCAGTGTGAAAGAATGAAGGTATTTCCGGAATTTATTTTATTTTATATGCATAAATATATAGATATTTATTGTGTACTACAAACAATGGCGTTTTATGTAACTTAATTTTGTAAATGTTAAGAATAAAAATCGTGTTGTCGAAATATGTACAGACATGAAGCGTTACAAGAAGGTTTACGCTTATTCATTAACGTGTTAAAATGATTAACGTCTTAGTATTGCGGTGCTTATAAAGCTTCCGCTGTTTTCTTACCGTGTAAAAACGAAACCGTGTTATAAGAGGAATGAATACCTGTACATTATCGGGAAAACACAGCAATCGAATTTGTGCGATTTGACAATATTTTTGTTGTGCGAGACGTTTGACATTTTATTCTACGATAAAGCAAATGTATGGTAATTTTTTTGGTGTATTGAGAATACGGCAAAGCACACTAGGGCTATCTGCCTAAGGGGAGGGATGCCTTCGTGGAGGATTTTCTAAGGGAAACTGGCTGGTATACACGTTACACATGGGGAAAACCACGAAAGCGCCCATGCAGCCCGCCCGTTCGCGAGATTCCAACCTCGGACCGAACTACCAGTGTTAAACGATTTTACCGCTCAGCCGCTGGGTCCAAATGTATGGTAAAAGAATTGGTTTAATATTTTTTTTTTTTTTTTTTTTTTTGATATTTCCTTTGAACGAAGAAATACAATAATTGTTTGATTCATTGTTTTACAGAGAAAAAGTAAGTATGCCGTCAAAGTGATTCCTATCCTAACCTTGAAGAATTGAGATGTCTAGGCATGTGTTTTTTTTTTCTATCAGATCGCAGCCCTAGAGCTGGGTTGGCTTAAATCAGGGGTCGTTAAACCTTTGAAGAAAAGGCCAGATTGTAAAAATTTTAGGCTCATCGAGTCAAGTGGCAAACAATACACATTTTACTAAAACTTACAAATAAAAACGAATAAAAGATTTACATTTAGATATTAAAAAGTTATTATTCAATAGATTAAAATTTCTAATGCAAAGAATGTAACTGGTTTTTTTTTTTTTTTTTTTTTTTCTGAGATACTGCATTTATCTTCCAAAAAATATTTACAAAAGTGGGTAGATTCATTTCTTTAAACATCATTTTTAACACATCACTATTTTACAAATCAATTGCTTCTAACTGAACGTCTGATGAAAGCTCCTCAATTACACAGTCAAATGGAATTTGAAACGTGCAAATGTCTTTTGCACTTGCATCAAGATCAACAAAACGCAGCTGTAACTGTAAGCATAAGTTCAGAAACTATATTATATCCTGCGCGAATTTTTTGGGGGAAATGGGATTTCGTTAGTATTTTCATCAGTATACCTTTACAACGGAATACATTTCACATATGAATTCTATTTTCCCTTGCAGTTTTAAATTGAATTCGTTGAGATATCACACGACGTCTGAGGAGTTCGCTGTTGGATAATAAAAGGTGTGGGCAATTTTTCTTATTTAAAAAAGTATCTATGCCTTCTCTTAGTTCAAAGAATCTCAACGAAACTTTCTCATTGCTGAGCCTTCGAACAGCTGTATGATAAGGCAAGTCAGGATATTCATCTTCGATCTCTAAAAAAAATTCACGAAATTGGCGATGCCAGTTCTCTAATAAAAATTTACGATATATCTGTTCCGCGAAAGCGAACCGATACACAATAAGCACAGGACAGATTGAAGTGTTTCCCACAAAGAGCTTGCTGGTGAATAATACATTGACTTAACATTTAGCATCTTCACAAAACTTAAAAAATTTTCCAAATGATCCTTTCCTCGTTCCACGTATTTTTTTCCCCACCATCATTTGTCACAGATCTTAGTTGATTTCATTGCAAATTGTTAGCGTTTTTTCCATTACCTTGAAGCTATATTCTCCTGTAGATACTCCACGCAGACTATTCATAGAAGCTATTTCTTCAATTCCCTCAAATTCAGCATTGACGCCTCGATTAAACACTAGGAATTGAGCAGTATCGGTAATATCTGTCGATCATCAAGAGCCAACAAAAGCCATTTAGGATATTTTGCCTTGTCTGGAAGCTTGATGTGTCTTCCTGATATCTTAAACTAGAAGTTTTTCTCTTCGAAAGACTGGCAGATCGAAACATATCTATTTTTTCTGGGCACATTTCTTCGGCTGCCACAAATAAACATGATTTAATTAATTCGTCATTGGTAAATTGTTTTCTTTTCGTGGCTAATAAATGAACTATTCGTAGGCTGACTTTAGTTAGTGCTTCATTGTCATTTTTTATTTTTACGAATAAATTGTGTTGTGAAGACGCATTCTGTTACAAACTTTCCAGTTTTAATGATCGTTCATTTTCCGTGAGGTTTGAATACCGTGTCACATGTTTAGTTTGATAATGGCGGCTTATATTGTATTCCTTTCGCACAACTGGTTATATATATCATTGCGTATTTAACACAAAATTTTGTCATGTAATTCTACAACAAAATAATTGGCCCTCGATTTTGTTTTAAAAACACTACAGTCTAGGTCTACTTTTTCTTCTTATTTGTTTTTGAGCGTGGTAGTGGTAGATAAAGACTAGAACATGGTAATGGTAGATAATGTATAAAATAAATAGAACAAAATACCGCTATCGATATGGACTATCTATGGCTATCTAAATATCGATATGGACTGATCTAGAAATGACGCAGTACAGAAAGAGTTTATTGCTAATTTTGGAATAGAGGAGGGGAAATACCCAAATTAAAATAAGTGGTTAAGGGTGTGTTCCAAATTTAAGTTATAATTTTGATTTAATAGGCTTTATTACTTCCTCATTTTAATTTGGGTAAGTTAAATCCTTTGTTTAAATTTTGAACGGTGATTGGACAAGAGCGTCGCACTGCAGGTAACATAATGCAGGTCAGTTTTGAAGTTGCGCTGTGTAGATTCCAGGGAGGAGACGTAACTTAAGTAAACTGAGGAATTAAAATGATATTGTCAAACTAAAATTAGTAGTATACTTTCATGTTTTATATTTCACATATAGATGGATATATGATTAATTGAAAACGTTAATTTAATTTAAATTTTCCGGTCTGTCCCCCCTTATTTACAGATACATAAATATAGTTCATTAATTATTTATTCGTTTTCTGCTTTTCCAGATGATCTTCGAGATATGCAGCACCACCAACGCTTTCTTCCCACTCCACCATTAACACCGACCAGCCCACAAAGCAGCTTGGGCAGCGGATCCCCTTCTCCGCCGCTACCTAGAGACGATCCATCCGCTGCGGCTACAACAATTTTGTCGTCTGTTCACCACCCTGTTGTGCCTCTGCCGCTTCATCTTGGATCCGCGTTCACCGCCTACCTGCCGGCAGCTTGTCCGGCATTCCATCGGCACCCCTCGCCGCCAAAGACGAAGCGTCGCAAGAGGTTCGACTTCACTCGCCTTGCCGAATCTGCAACGAAAGTCGACGACGACGACGATGAGGAAGATGGTGGCGAATGCCCAGCTCCAGCAATTTCTCCAGATGATGTCGTCCACCATCAACCACCACCACCGCCATCCCATCATATTGGAATTCCCACTGGGACCATAGTCCCATCTATCCACCGGTTTCACCACGCTCACCAAAGGCATCCGTTGTTCCTCCCAAATCCTCTCTACAACCCTATTTTCGGGTCGGACATTAAGTCTCACCAAGTGAACTCTAGTAGAAGCTCACTCCTGCTGGAGCGGAGGTTCTTTAGGGCGAGAGTGTCCACAAGACCAAAGAAAGAATTCATCTGCAAGTTTTGCCAAAGAAGATTCACCAAATCCTACAACCTGCTGATCCACGAGAGGACACACACAGATGAGAGGCCATATACGTGTGACATCTGTCAGAAAGCTTTCAGGAGACAAGATCATCTGAGAGATCATAGGTAGGTGACCATTTACCTGATTGAATGCTTATAATTCTTAATTCAATGAACTCACGCTATAATGACCTTCTAGGGAGTGGTGAAAAAGAACATTTTGTCAGATCGCCCGTGTATGTAATGTAACTTGAAAGGACGGGGGGGGCGCGAAATATCTATATGCTATTCTATGAAAGCTTTAATAACCTAGAACTCTGAAATCCTTATGCTTAGATGCACTTTATGTTATACATTATCTTGTCCTGTAATGCATTGTCGAATAGGAAAAAAGCAATTTCTTAAAATTAAAATATCGTTTGACTTGATATTATGTGCGGTTATTAATGATATCGGATGGCAACTTCATGTTACCAAAAATGATATTTTTCCTATTCTAAAAATGTAGCAAAATGTATTCCCTGAATCTGGAAGTAGTTTTGGATTGAAGGATATTAGTAATATTGGTTTGAATGTAAAAGTTTTTATGCAAATTTTAATCAAGGCAAAAATAAAATTATTTCGAATATGAAATGTAATCTAATAATTCGAATAAAAATTAGGAAATAATAGACACAGATTTTGATTTCGAAGATTTATTTTATATTAGCGAGAAAATTTGATACTTGCGAAGAATGAGGAAATTTTAAGTAATGTCTGCGATAAACTTATCATTCTACATATATCGAATATATATATTATTCTACCTATAATATATCAATTGTAACATTTCTGATTCAGATTCTTTAAATTATCTTCTACAAGCAGAATAAAATCAAATGACGATGATGAAATTGCTTAATAATGGGCAGATTGTTATCCTCTATTTACAATACTTTTTTTAGCTCGAAAGGGCTCGAAGTACATTTTTCTATTGAGTCACTTAAATTCGTTGTTTCACTTTTTATTCGAGTATAATGACATTCTGAAAAAATGTAAGATATTTATTTAACTTGCAAATTAAATCTGCCTATTACACATTAACAAGCTAAATTATTGCAAGGAAGAGATGAAATTCTTAAGAATATTGTTTTTTATTTTGAAATCGGATTGATTTTGATAAAAATGCATTTCATTTTGATATATCTAATTTAAAAAGTTCTGTATTTTTATAGAATTGCATTATGTGTTTTAATACAAAGAAGATACAGGAAGTTCCAATGTTAGTGTGAATATCTATTCATATAGCTTCCTACAAAATGTTCCGCTATATCACCTGGGAACCATCTCTATTGAGCAATTATAAAATTTAGAAAAATAGATTAAACTTATAACAGCCTTCTCTTTGATTGAATTTCCTACAACTTTGATGTTTTGATAGTTTTTGTGTGTATCATTTTTACATTTAAAAAAATGAAATGTGAAACAAATGCTGGAGTTTTAAAAACTGGAATGTTTTTTGAGATGAATTTTTCAGCTATAAATATTTATGAATTGGCAATAACAGGGGTTACTTATATTAAGAGAAGCATAATATTTGCTAATTTATTATTTATTTAGTTATTATATTTTTAGCTAAAAAAATTACCGATAATTCTTTTTGATGTGTTAGTATGAGGTTTTGAGGTTAGAGGTTACACATTAAATTTGTACTCTCCCTTCCCCCCCCTCCAGAGTCCTTGAGAAAGTTATTATCTTGTTCGAGGCTAGCATTTAAAAATAAAAAAAAGTGTTCCTTTTCAAGTTTTTATCAGCATGTTGTTACACATTCTGTTGTTTAATTCATAAAACACGTTAAAAAATTATCTAAATCTAGATACAATATACTCTCGATTATCCGAGCTAACACCTGGGGAAGAAAGTCACGGATAACTGAAAAACGCAGATAATCCAAACTATCAATTTTCATGCATATTGTGTGAGTTTATTTCTTTATTTTTGAGAACGTTTAAATATTGATCGAATTTCAATGCGTATTTTTCAGTGTGTTAGTATTTCATGTTAATATAATAATGCACATACAGAATCAATCGCACGATGTAATCGTTAAAACTAAACCTAAAGACGCAGTTCAGCGGTTTTCAGAGCATGCTTGGACTGGCGTGTATTTGCTTGTTACACATAGGGACATGCACGGATAATCCATAAACCGGATAATCGAGAGCGCACTATAAATGTATGCATTTTTTTTTTTTTTTTTTAGTTTTGAAGAGGAAGGGACGGGAATGATCTTCTGGTACAGTGAATAGGGTGCATGTTGAAAGGGGTCAAAAATGGCTTTACAAAACCTGATTTAAACAAACATGGGGACATTCTATATCTTCTATCTATTTGAAAAGAGAAAAAGTATAAAACGTTCTATAAAAATGTTGAATGTTTTTAATACATACGTCTCGAATTCAACACATTTTTATGTAAATGAAGTTGATTTAAAAGTAAAATAAATACTTCTCTTAAGAACTGCGTATGTTGCTCTTCAATAGCTCAATTTGTTAGTCGATAACAGAGATTCACTTGGGAAGATAAATAACTTACTTTTCCTGAATGGCAACGGACTGTAATCAAAAGTGGATCATTGCACTGACAGTAAACTAAAGTTAATCAAGGCTAAATCGTGTTTTGAGACTTATAGCCCTTTTGGTCTAAAAAAGCCTCATAACATTTTTTAGAATTACATCCTACAGCCCATAGCTGCTGCGTCCAGTCCTAAGGAAATCGGCCGGTGCTTTTACCGGCCCAGACCGGACTTTGCATTCCGGACCCCAGTCATATCTCATTCCACGACTCGCACGAGACCTCGTGTTTCTCCATCATGTTCCGTCGATATCCAGAATAACGTCTCCAAGAGCGCAGCAGCAAAAAGTACGAACTTCGTGCACCCAGGGCCAGAACAAAGGCAAGACCAATATCCATTCCCCAAATTCCTGGAGGTCAGGCACGAGCTGACGTCACGCTCCATCCGGGTACAGCGATCACGTGGAACCTCGCGATCGGCACGAACCGCGCACGATCGGTCCCCGTACGGTAGTCTGGGGAACACGATATTAGCCTAATTTCAATTTTTTTTTTTTTTTTTTTAACATTCCTGCTGGTGGCAGCCTATGTGTCAGTCGTTTAGTGTAATGTACGATAAGCACAACCCTCGCCACTAGAGATCTGCTACCGGAACTGAGCAGATTGGATTATTTCTTCCTTTTCTCTGTTTTTGTCTTCTTTTTAGCACCAGAGGTGTTATTAGTCTCAAACTCATTTTTTATCCGTATCACTTTTGTATCCGACTCACTTTTCAAACTGTTACACCCAAATGTTGTCGCCATCTGTTATTAAAAAATAATAAAATAATTTAATCTGAAAGGTTTCAGATTTTAAATTGCGTCCAAAAATGCGTTTTCTTAACGTTTTGTGTGTTATCTTTATTTATTAAATATCATTTTCTTCGCACTTAAATTTAAAAGTCATTTCAACAGCAATATCGCAAAATAATTTTATAATGAGCAGCATAACTTTAGAATTTCTGGTACACAGTTCCGCTCGTTAGAAATAAAATGTCCCCCCGCGTAGTGTTGACATTGCTCGCTTCAAAATCGTCGAGTTTGTTAATCAAAAATTCGTTAAAGTTTTATAAAATATGAAATCGATAATAAAGCAAATTCCAAATTAGGGCTACCAGACACCTATATTCGGGTGGAAACGTACCTTATTCAAAATTTGCTGGCTCTAGGTACCGTTATTTTATCACAATGCGAGATACATACATACATTTATGCAGATTCTTCATTATTTAAATTCTTTAAATATAATGCAGGGCGATAATATTTAGTGTCAACAGTTTGAAAAGTGATTCGGACATTTATAGTGAACTAACCCACAATGCTAAAACGAAAATAATAGTCCTTCAGGACAAATTGACCCTTTGGACTAATAAATAATGAAGCATCTGTATCTATGTATGTACGTAATTTCCTCGCATTGTGGAAAAACGGCAGCGAGTAGTGTCACCGAATTATGCTCATATAATCTGAAAATGTTTCTGTAACATAATAATGATAATTCAAAACTTCGGTAGGAGCCGTTAATGTAATCACGTTTGTCCGCGGTCATTTTCATTACATTAAACGATGAGGAAAAAATATCCTTCAAAAACAGCAGTGGAATCAGTAATTCAATATAAATATAAGTAGAAACAGGTAAATAGGTTATTGTCACAGTATTTTGATTAGGAAGATGGGGAAGTTTATTTCTGAACTGTTCATAAAGTTTCTATACTCGGAGAACAACCCTGACTCGAAGAGAACTTGCCGATATAAAATTTTAGCCAAAAAAAGCAACCTTGGATGTTTTCAGGTAATGAAAAAAAAAAATTCTATTTCTCCCGCAATCTTAGCATGTCTTCGTGGTGTAGTGGTCACTATGCTCGACGCGAATACCAGAGGCCCGTGGTTCGATTCCCGGCGACGGCGATGCTCATTTTTCATCACTCCTGCTTCCGAAAATTCTTAATGTCTTCTAAAGTGGCTCCCGAACTAAAAGGGTGGTGGATTCTCCACACTCAGGATTTGGCGATTGGGTCTCCTAAAAACCCCAGTCGCCCTTTACCCCTGTAAGCGGTAAATAAATATAAAAATATATAAATTAATTTAAATTGTGGTAAAATTTTGCATGAACTTATAGAGCCTAAGGACACAAAATTGAAACTTAAGAAAAACTAGAGCGAAATCCTAAATATTGAGCGCCGATATACCGGCTCTCAAAATTTAGACATTTACCGACATTTTTTTCCAGGTAGCTGCCAATTGTTAATTTTTGTTTTTTAAATTAATTTTGCGTACTTTTAATGTGCATCTGTAGAGATGGGTGCTTGAATATAGTTATGTAAGTCTGAAGACAAAAACTTTTAAAATTTTAAAAATAAAATTTATGTTTTTATGCACTTTGATGATGCAACCCGGCTGAACATACTTATGTAAAATATGGGTAAAAAGCTTTTGAACTTGATTTAATTTCAATATTATTACTTTATAAAAAAATTAGTAAATATGACACTGCATGCGCAAATCATATCATGCTGTAACTAAACTAGATATAACAGCCGCCCCCCTAAAAAAAAAATTGAAAAATGAGACACTAGGACTCAGATAAGAAAGTATGTTGCATTTTTGAAGTCATATTTTATGCTTTAGATAATGTGTAAAAAAAAAAAAATGTTTCATCCTATGATACCAAAAATCGTTCCCCCCTCACGCACACACATTTTAGATTATCGAGGACCGTAAGGTCCCCTTTTTTATTTTTTGTTAATATAGGTTGTAATATATCTTTTTGTTCAGGAAGAAACGCCGTTAAGCAACTTTATTATTTTATACACCTCAAAGCTCTTATTTTCATTTTCAACCCCTTTGGCCTCCTAGGGCATCCTTTTCAACATTTGGATAAATTCTAGTTTGCATCTAAAACCTTCCTCGGAAATATTTTCCCTCATTTCGTGAAATTTATTTCAAAAACAAGCTAACCCTAAATTTCTCTTGCCTTCCCTAGTCTTTCATCTGAAATTAACAAAGACGATAAGAATAAAAGCATGCTTTCAAATCAGCAGTTTTTATGATTAAACTAAGAGATGGACCTTCAGTGCACTTCCATTTCCCCTATTTTTAAGTGTGCTTTCTCTTTGTGTGATCTTATCACACCATACAATGGGAAGAAGGCGTGACTCCCGAATGACAAATCAGTTGTCAATCACCTCCTTTCATTTTCCTTGGATTCTAGGATTTTGGAAAAAACCAAGGAATGGGTGTCTTTTGGGGGCTAACATGCCACATTCAACCCCTACAATTGTGTAAAATTTTGACCCCAGATGGCAATTTTGAAATCGATGAGTCTTTCTCTTGGGAAGCTGAAGTTAAAATTTTAGCTAAATAGAGACGAATGAAACTCGCACAGAGTAAAAAAGAATTTAAATATATATATATATATATATATACTTGTATTCAGTCCTAGTGCAGGGTCAATAAACTCCCATCCCCTCATGAACATAATACTGAATCTTAAACAACTTGTAAATTAATCATAAACAAATTATTACATCATAAACTATTATAATGTAAAGAAATACAGTCATCTCACACAGTTGAGAAGGAGAAACCTGGTGCTGCCATCTATTGGCAAGGTAACCTCAGTAGGGGCGCCGGTATATAATACCGGTATATAATATATACCGGTATTAAAAACGTATACATAATCTTTTAACTATCAGTTTTAATTGAAATGCAGTAAATATAAAAGGTTCAGCATGTGTACGGCATGTATTTACAAATTTTGATTTTTTTCTTTCCCTCCAATAGAATTTATCAATCTTCAAACGTGATACCTTGAAACGAGGTATATTAATTTCATAAATGCAAAATATTGAGCATTCATAGGGTGGTGCTGCCATTTAGAATCGAAAGGAAACACTAGAAACTTACGATTATAGCTTTTGGTGTAGAGAAATTAGAATTTTTTCCGAGGTTAAAAAATTGACAAAAAGGGGGGGGGGTATATAAGGTATTTCTCCCGCCTTGTTAGCATGCTTTCGTAGTGTAGTGGCCTGCACGCTTGGTACGTATTCCAGACGTCCGTGGTAATCGTACCGCTCAGAAATGCCATATACCGGGCAATTTCACTTCTCTCGGTTTGCAGGAGATAGAATGCGCAAAAAGTACAGTATTCCCATAAAACTGCGAAGATGTAGTATTTTATCCAAAAATAACCTACAAAATTGCCAATGCGGATAATAAAACAATTTTCATGTATAACTGTAAGCAAAGATTATGAATAATCAAAAGTGAGTTCTTTAAGATAACACGATAATTCAGTAATGCTTTTCTAAAATAAGGAGGTTAATTTAAACGGAAAATCGTTTTTGAGACTAATGGGATTTGAAGCTTAAAAAAAAGCGAAAAAATCGAAATTCGCTGATTATTTGACATTCGCTGAATATTTTAATTTACGCAAAATCTTTAAAAAAATTATTGAAAATTCATGCCACGATAGTTTTTGATATAGTGAACAGTAAATCAATCGAATTTCAATCAATCTAATTATTTAATCAAGAGTTAATCCAAAATTTGTGGATTTATTGGACATTCGAGAAAAAATTTAAGTTATAAATTATTATATATCTTATAAAAATCTTATAAAATTTATTTAAATTCATTTCGCGGTAACGAAATCTTTAGAAAATTTATTTCAATTCATGTCGCGGTAAATATTAATTTAATCAAAACGAGTTGAATTCTAGACAATCAAATTAAGAGTAAATCAGTTCATTTCGAATCAGTCCATTCAAAAGTAAATGACGTGAATTCCTCAATCAAGAGAAAATGCAAAATTCTCGGATTTATTTTGCATTCGTAGAAAAATTTAATTTAAGCGAAATCCTGAAAAAAAAATTTCTTAAAATTCGCTCCACGATCATGACTACTTCAATCAACAGTAAATCAAATTTATTGCGAAGGACATAAAAAAGTCTCGTATCTCCATGTCTGTATAAAAGAACACATAATTGTTCGAGCCATTTCTTTTAGATATGCTGTTTAAACTGCATTTTTCGGTATAACTCCGAATTATATCCATTTAACAAATCCAGCGGACATCGTTTCACGTCCATTTACTTATAAAGAAGTACTTTCTCTTTAGTGAAAATGAAGTAATTTTTAGTTAGCTTGCGCTAGCGAGTGAGTGATAATGCTCGTGAAGCACGCATGAAAATGTCTACCCACCCACCTTGAATTCCTTTCGCTCAAGTTTTACTTTATTATATATTTTTTTATTATTATCAATGTGATAAAATTTTATTTTTTTAAACATTGCGCAGCATTATGCAAGGGTAACAAAGTACACGTTAACTGACGAGACTTTAGAAGGGTAAAGAAGCCGGTTTTAGATGACATTATTCTTTTGATAAAACTATAAAGATAGTTCACAGACGGGTATTTGAAATTCTGTGTTTCGAACTGGTATTTTTTTTAATCTCTCCCCCTCCAATTGCGTAGCTCGAGCTTTTGCCGCTCGGGGCGGTCCTTGAATTTGCCGCCCCTCTTAATTTCCAAACTAGGAGGAAAAAAAAAAAAAAAAAAAGTTAAAATGGCATAGAGGAAATTAAATTTAAAATCTATGTTTATTTTTGTAGAAAAATCTTTTAAAATTATATTATTAGTATTTTAATTATTATTTTAATCTCAGAACCATTGATGGTATTGTAGAAATTTATTTGATTGCTGTTGCTGTTATATACACAGGAGACCACTGAGTAGCTGTGCCTCCAAAGACTTTCAGCTTTATTGCTCACTCAGTGGGGCCATGTTTATTTGAATTTTTATAATATTACAATAAAAATTTGATTTTGATATTTACATAATTTTGACATATCTGTTATATAGACAGTAGAGAAAGATTTCTTAAATACAAAATATACACTTATAATTCTAAAATACGTCGTAAATGATTTTGCATTTGGAATTTGCAAAAGCGTTGTAAATGATAACGTTACAATACTTTGTAAATGATTTTTCAAAAACTCTTCTGACAACCAGCAGCAGTTACAGCCATTGTGAGGAAGTTTGCAATAACGTTACAATGTTTGGAACTTCGTTCTGAAAAGTGTATTTTAGAATAAACAAAGGACCGCCCTTCCAGTTTTGTTTTCGTAGAATGGAAATAAAACTCTTGAAATACTTCTCTCTTAATGAGGAATTCTTTATTAATAATGTTACCATGAGTATAATTTAATTAAAATTCGTGTCATTCAAAAGTTTCCATGGAATAAAAATAGTATAGCAAGGTTATGTGGCTGTTGAAATCCTGCTGTGATCCTTTTGAATGCTTTACTTGAAGTAAAAGCTATTTTTTCCCTCCTCAATTTAATTTGGAATGCAATTCAGAATCTCATTATGCTTTACGTGCCTCTAAGATCTATATGACAAATCTCTATAAAATAATGCTTCCCGCGAAAAATATCGTTCCAAAAATGTTCTGCCTGAGTGACTGCCATCTCCTTCCCTCTAGCTACGCCATTCCCTTCCCCAACATTGTTGGATAAAATTTAATGCCAAAAAGTCAATACTTGTTTTATTTTGAAATAAAAAAACAAGCAAAATAATGATATAATTTGAAAATATGGGAATTGAAATTTTTCTTTAAAACTAAACATAGTATTTAAATTTATTTCCATGTATGTCATTCTAGTATTTTTTTAGTTACTTGTTTGTATATAAAGAGGAGCGGCAAATTCGCACACCGCCCTGCGCAGCAGAAGTGCCAACTGCGCCACTGAAGATATCTTCTTCGCTTCTTCCATGTGACTTGAAATCTCGCGCCTTCATGCTATTGTCTGTGCTAATCCTTAAGTGTCAAATCATCCAAAAATAATTAGAGAAGTTTTTTTTTTTTTTTTTTTCCCCAAGAGTTTCTGAGAAATCGTGCACGGAAGCAAGGAAATTATAATTACCAGAAATCAATCATCAGAGCAGGAATGGGCACTACTTAATCCAATCAGATCATTGATTGTTTCTGATAGGCTATATGTCACCTGTTAGAATATTTCATGCTCCCACACGGATGATGCGCACAAATGTCACACTTGTGCGGAACTGGCATATGCGCAAGTATCACATCACCTATTACAAGTGCTCAATACTTTGTGTATCAAATCGAAATAATAGCCCAATGTATGCACTTTAAAAATAGAAATGTTTTGTTCTAATGCATCGTTTTATATTAAATTAACTTCTTTGGCTCCATTTAATTGACAAACGTGTTTTGTTTCTTAGACGTTCCTAGCAATACAGTGTACTAGGCTCCACTTATTGGGATCACTTTTGCTCACAGCTATTTTAATAATATTAACCGAATGATAACATTAAAGCTTTTTCGCTCCCGACGTCGAGTGAGTGAAATAGTGTGTCCTCTGATTGTCTCATGAACTATTCATATTGTTTATTTTTTTCCCCTCCCTCCTGAAGAAGAATACTCGTATCTCTGATCGCTCTCAAAATTCGCAGAGTAATTCAGAAAACATACATAAAACTAAGGTTGTTTTTTTTGCCTAATTTTAAATAGTGACTGAAATCGAAGACGACTTAACTCCTGCAGTTGGTGTTTTCACTTCGTAGAAACGATTTCGGGGCCGTTAAAATAATTTTTAAAAATGTAAAGAGTATATTAGATTTTTCATCTGATAGCCATTTTTTCTAGACTGTAAGTCTGCATCGTGATTTCAACGATAAAAGGACTTTTCGTTAAATATCCAGGGGGGATTTTCATTCCTCTTCCACTACTTTCTAGAACCTATCCATCGGGGGTGAGTTTGCGCTTAGAAAAGAGCTCTTTTCAATACAACAAAGGCACAATAGTCCATAGGTGAAACATTAGCGGACTTAGCAGAAATACGTTGAAAAGGTGTATATATATATATTATATATACATGTAATATCCGTATTTCTTTTTATCTTTTAAAGGTGTAGAGGCATTATGATTTTTTTTTGGGGGGGGGAGGCCGGAGAGATGAAAAATGAGCAACCGCCTTTGCCCGCAATTAAACCACGGACCTCTGGAATACCGGCCCAGCTTGCAAAACCATTACACCACGAAGGCACGCTAGGAAGGCGGGAGAAATACGTTATATACTTCTCTTTTTAAAGGGCGACTGGGGTTTTTAGGGGATCCAATCGCCAAACCCTAGGTGTAGAGAATCCACATCGAACACCCTTTTAGTTCGGGCGCCACTGTGGAGACATTAGGATTTTTTTTTAGGTCGGACAGATGAATAATGAGCGCCGGGAATCGAACCACGGACCTCTGGAATACCGGTCCAGCGTGCTGACCACTACACCACGAATGCTTGCCAGGCGGGAGAAATACCTTATAAAGGAATGCAGTGGTACTTTTATCTCCTGCTAAATATTTTTCATACAGAATTCTACAAACTGGTCTGGGTTGAGCCTCGTATCTCGGCAAAACATTATGTTTTTTTAGCTTTTTAAACTATAAATCTTAGCCTTTTAACAAATTAGAAATTAACATAAATATGCAGTACGTAAGTGTATTTTAATGTCAGTCATTTTTAGAAATGATTGTGTGCTTGTGGTTTGTATTATATTGTTAAGATTCTCTTTGTTATTTTAGATACATCCATTCAAAGGAAAAACCTTTCAAGTGCACGGAATGCGGTAAAGGGTTCTGCCAATCTCGAACTCTGGCTGTCCATCGAATTCTGCACATGGAAGATTCTCCCCACAAATGTCCAACCTGTGGTCGGACCTTCAATCAGCGCAGCAACCTCAAAACTCACCTCCTTACCCATACGGATATCAAACCCTACAACTGCGACTCTTGTGGGAAGGTCTTCAGGCGGAATTGTGACCTCAGGAGGCACAGCCTGACGCATAGCCTCATGAGTGATGGCCTCATATCCAACAGCGATTCCTCAGGGCCAGAAACAAACTATGGAAGTCTTCCTCTGAATCTAGCTCATATACCACCTCCAGAAAGGATTTCGGTTTCATAAAACTGTGGTAGATTGTTGGACAAGCAACCATATCGACTGAGCAAAAAATCCAAAACTGTAGTGTTGTTATTCAGAAGATTATAGGCATGTTATTGTTTATTGATTGTCATCGAACCTTTGGACCAATTCTCAGGCCTTTTCTAGATACCCTTTGGGGAACTTCGAAAGTTCACTTCTAGTAAAGCATGGCTGTCATTTATTAGACATTTTGTTGCAGATAGCAGAGCCACTGAATGTTAGTAACCTAAAATATTTAAAAATGCAATTACATGTTCCTTTATTAGACACTTATTCTAGAAAAATTAAATTTTATGATCTATCTTTTTTTTATTAGTATGTCACCAAAGGCTTAGATGTATTCCAAATTATAGACCTTTTAAATAAGATGCATGGTATTATTAAGCATTTCATAAGACGACGCGTTCTAAGTTGATATTTAATGCAAGAAAAATCTAATAGCTGTTAATTTTAAAACTTCAAATTGGATTAAATGTTTGTTGCTAAATGAGCAAGCTCATCGCCATTGTTTTGAAACATATCTTAGTATAATCAGATACCTTAGTGTAGTCATCATTTGATCATCATCCATTTGCTACCATAATTATTGTACAAATAGGACAGAATGTGTGCTGCTTCTGTTCATGCCTCAAAAAAAAGTGGGACGGAAAGTTTTATTGATACCCCCTGACTTTACTAAAAGATTTATTTATTTTGGAAATGATAAGCCACCAGGAAAGTAAAGCAGCGGACTAATAAGTTCTAGAGTCTCATTTAAATATTGGACTATTGTAACTTAAGTCTTGGAATGTTATTATATAATATATAATAGGCTTGAAACTTAAGTCCTGGAATATACCTGAAATCAAAAAGCTTTCCACACAAATCACCTACTTATTCTATTAGTTAATCATTCACTCTAAAGGTAATAACAGCCTCGAGTGGGAAATAGTAATTGTGGCAGCCTGTGACAAATACGGCCTTATTCTAACCAATTTGGCGCTAGTACTCAATACATGAAACGTAAATCAAATACAAGATAGAACAGAGCGCTTAGTAAAACTTTAAATAATTGTCATCACTAATTAGTGGCAACTTATCTCATGTATCATATGATTTTGTGCTACCTCCTTTTTTTTTGTACATTTTGTCATCGAATCGAAAGTTGTTGCTTAAACCTTTTGTGTACATATATATTTTTACGTTTCGAATTTATTTTGCTCAATATCATGTGTATATTCATAGCGTTGTATAATTTTTGTTCTGAGAGTGTTGTAAATAATAGTTAATACTCTATTGTGAATTTCGTAATTAATTAATGGAGTCAATATAATGTACATAGCAAATAAAGAATGGCTAACTGGAGTATACTGTTGTATTTGATTATTTTTGTAAAACGTTTGTGTCCGAATCACTTTTCAGTTAGTTGCCACCAAACATTATCGACACGTATTATTTTTAAAGAAATTAAGTGATGAAAAATCTGTATGTATGTTCCTCGCAATGTGGAGAAACGACGGTACTTAGAGCCACCGAATTTTGAATACACGTAGTTCTCCGACTGAACATGTGCAACTGCAAGCCCCAATTTTGAATTTCAAATTTAATTTTTTTTATTTCTTTCATATTTTGTACAAATTTGACAAATTTTTATTTCACAAACCGAGCGATTTGAAAGCAAGTAGTTGCAAGAAGCGATTTGAAAGCAAGTAGTTGCAAGACTCTTCGGAATAAACATTTTTTTTCTTCCGGCGCGCCAGGCAGTAGCCATTCAGCAAAAGGTAAGATAGTTTTCCTTCAATTTTATAAATTTTAATTTACAAATTCGTCTATTCAAAAGGAATGTGTTACCATTGCCTTATTTTATGTCCACGCACCAGCATGCTGCCATTTAGTAAAGCATAAGGTATTTATTTAACTTTCAGATTTAAAATTTATGTCACTGAATAGCAAACCAAGCGACTGTAAAGCAATAAACGCAGTTCTTCTATTTTTCTACTTTTTAAATCCGATTAATTTAAGTAAAAGTGCATTAAAATCACGAGATGTTTAATTAGAACTACTAAATTTTTTTTTTAAATGACACTAGCTGGATTCATTAAAAATCATTATGTAATTTTTTCTTTTTGATGATAAATTCTCTAGACGGCTGGCCGTTCTAACAACTGATTTTCAAAGAAGTAATGTAACGACGACACAAAAATGCATGGCAGTCACCTAATACTCTATCAAAGATATACTGTTTTAAAATATTTTGTGATTTTGCTTTTTAATTTTACGTGACGTGAGTGCGAAGAAAGTGATGTTTAATAATAAAGCTAAAAAGAGAAAAAAATCGTGTTAGCAGAAGTGAGTTCAAGTGATTGGTAACTTGCAATGCTCAACGAGAGCGTAAGAAACCTTAACAAATCCTCACGTGCTGCGTTAAAATCTGAATCCTTTCAGACTTTTCCATCCTACCCCTGTTGATAAAGATATTGTGTATATATAGTTCTGGTGAATAGCTAAAGAGCAATTAGTAATAGGACAGAAGTAACTACTCAGAATGATCGCTTCTCCTTTTCAATTAATAGAGATTTACGTTAACTGCGTCATCAGTTTCGATGTTAATCACAATTATATATTGTTAGACCGAAAGTGCTTTTAATTTCGAAACTTTATTTTTTGTTGATTCATTTTAAATGTCGTCCACTGTTTCACTTTTTTCGAGTGTTTTGCCATTCGGCAAAGTGTAAGACAATTATCTTTCAAATTTAATGTCTGTTTATGGATTAAGAAATTAAGCTATTCAAATTAAAAATACATTTCTCACGTGATCTATCTAATTAAAAACATCCAAAATCTTTATAAAATGACGTTCTACACTGCTTCACTTTCAAATAGTAAGAAGATATAGAACGTCGTTAGTCTAAATCAATGATAGCCAACCTATGTTTTGGACCCTATTAAAGGAATGGCTTTCTTAATCAATACCATTACTTTTGTTTCTCTTTAATATACAGCATACAATATAATCATAATGCAAACAAGTGCTCATATATAACTTGAAGTTAAGAATTAGAACCAGTTTTGAAAAAATGCTATATTAATTATTTTTACATTATTATTATTAATAAAAATTTTATAAATATGAACAATTTTCAGAAACAAAATCACAGATTCTAACAGCACAAAAGTTCGATTTCAATGAATGTGAGGCTTGCAATCAATTTACTGATAAATATAGAAAAAAGAAGTTTATAACTGTTTACATAATATACATAATGTGGGAATATTTATTAAGTAAGTTGTTTAATGATTAATCAAACATGTAGAACTATTTTAAACATGTCTGAAAATTTAATATTTAGGTATCAGTATATTTCAATAATAATATATACCTAACAAAAATGTTTTGCAAGTACCAAACTTTGCGGCCAGAAAATATAAATTTGAAAGTCTTTTCTTTGAGATATTATTATCGTTTGCGTATATTTTAATCAATATTTAGTAAACAAAATTTTAAATTCATTGAAAATATTTTTTATTTTATCAATAAAAAATTTTCATTTTGTTAAAAAAAATAATTAAATAAAAATATTTTGGCCCGTCAGCTGTAGATCGTGCCTAGGCCTACGTACGATTTGAGTTTGAAACCACTGAAGTAAATTATGCAAAAAATTATATGCCTGTAATATTCGAAAAATTTTATGTACATACAATACTTAGTGCATGAGCTCATAACATTAAACTACTGGAAATCATTAAATTTGACACATACGAATCTCCCCCACCAAAAAATGGTAATTACAATATTCTACTAATAGGCGAAAGTCATGTACATTTCTGAAACTGAAAAGAATAATATTAAAATATAACGGATACCCTTTTGCATGAAATAAAAGTATAAATAAATCGATGGTAATAGACATTATGAAAATTTTTAATAGAAGCTGATAGAGCTCTATAGAAATTTCTATAAATCGTCTAGAAACTCTCTCTATAGAAACGCTTCTAAATAAAATTCTATAGAAATTTCTATAAAACTCTATACGTGATTCTTTCTAGAATTCTAACTTGGTAAAGCTTGCAAGGATTTTTATAGAAAAGAGATTTTTATAGAAACATCTTCGCAGAATAGGATTCTATAGAAAAATTTACAGAAAATTCTTTACTTAGCAAAATTGCATAGAAATTTTATAAAGCGTTCGTACAGTTGTATTTTAGTGAAATCTGGAAAATATTCAAACTTGAATGAAAGCAGTTTTTTAGTTCCTTGTGTAATATATAGGATATAGAAGTGCAAAAGTAAACACTACTTATTCATAAAACTTCAATCATATTTGATTGGAAAATTTTGCCCCTTTTCGTCTAGTTTAAGTTCTTAAGCTTCTAAATTGTGCGGAAGTTTTTGTATCACAAAATTTAGAAGCAATATTAGTACAAATATATACATAGTATTAGTATTGCTTATATAATGCAAAATTAAAGCTTGTAAAAGCATAAAATGAGTTAAGTAGTAAAACTAGTTAAAATATTAACATGTGTGAATAACTATACATTTTTAATTCCAGAAACGAAGGTATTTTTGCATATGTATCCTGGTTATAAGCAATGGTTTCTTAATTTTTAAGTAAATTTAACTATTATTTAAGACGTAAATACTTTTTGTGCGGTCTGACAGCTCAATCAAAGAAATCGAATGGAATTAAAGAACCGATTCTTAATTTTTTTTTGTTTCAAGGAATCAATAGTTCTTTGGCTCAGTAGTTGACACCCTAAGACGGATTTCCAGCCTTTTTCTTGCATCGACCACTTTTTAAAAAAATGGTTTTCCTCATCGATCCCCTTGCATTTATTTATAATGTACACAACACAACATAATCATAATACAAATAATTGAGGATTAATAACTTAAAAATAACAATTAGACTAAGAATAGGAATAAAAAAATCTCAAAAAAACCCGGCTGATTATATTTATGTTTTATTACTTTCTGTATTATTATTATTTATAATTTTATAAATATAAATAAATTTTCAAACGCAAAACTAGTGTTTGAAACAGAAAGTGCGCGACTGTAATTCCGTGCAATTTTGTATCTGTGTCACACACACACAGTCACATAAAAAAAAAAGGAACGGATAAATACTAGTTGGTTAAAATATAGTGCCTCGCTATATTTTGTATCTGTGTCACTAGAGAAGCTAAATTAATAAAGAATAAAATAATATGTTTTCGAATAGAAAGTGTGCCGGGAGGCAAAAAAGTTGAAAATCACCTAATCGGAAATACGGCCTTCATTTAGTCACTAGAAATTTCTGAGGAATACATGCAAAATATGTAACTACCGTGGGCTTAAAATCCGAAAAGCTGTATTTCTTCGGATATCTCCATCCCGTTTTTTTTTCGTTAAGACCTGAAAATTTGAAAAAAAATTCCCGTAATTTTCACATCCTTTAGTGGGTTCGGAGAACGAGAGCCCCTAAATTTTAAAATGGATTCGTTCATATAGTGAACAAAGAGAAACCTTCGCAAACTACTTGCGAAGCTCACGCCGAAACGTTCCCTTCCAACGGTTGAACCGACCCATCACAACGAAGCAAACACGAACCTCGCCGAGTCGACTGCGCAATGCCTCTTCTCTAATATGTAGTCCGATGCTTGCTAAGCTTTCAAACTGCCCCTATTTCCAATAATAGTGCCATCTTCTCTGATTATTTATGGATGATATGAGGTCTGAGACTATCGCCGTATTTTATAGTTCTCTCAGGACTCAGACAGCTGTACGGCGCAATTCGAGTTACAGGGAAACAGAAAAGAATATATCTTATTAAATATTGTAATGTTAATATTATAATGTATTCTTTCCGGATTGTAGGTTTCTTTGAGAGAAATAATATTGTGATAGTTACTTGTAGTTGACTCATTTTCATTTGTTATACTGTTACTGTAACCGCGTCCTTCGAAAATAAATTGTTTGAATAATTTCCTCTTTTGATTTTTGGCCGATAAAAATTAGTTAAAAACAAGGTGAAAAATACTTGAAGAAATACAGTAATACCAAGCTCGCAATTTATATACAGAAAAACATCTTCCGATTTTGTAAATGTCATGGGAATTCAAGCAAGAATTACTGTAGCATATAACTAGTGATCTAACTGCAAAGCAAATGCATGCCATGGCACCCTGTTTAGAATCACTATCCTTACCCCCCTTACATAATTCACAAAATTAAGAAACGTCATGCTGTAGTTATACAATTAGTATCTCCACTTCCTACTTGCAAGACGAAGATGGCGTATTATGATGCAACCGCATGGTTAGAACTCAACATAAACTCCAGTTCTCAAACGTCTTAGTTCTTCGTTCTCGTGCAAATAAGTTGCTTAAATGACAATTTTTTGCTGTTGTTATATCTTTTCATCTGAGAGTGCTGCCAAGTGCTGTCACATAATTCTTCATTTTCGTTGACCAGCTCGTAAAATTGGTCATGTGCAAGTGTCGCGTGGCCAAAGTTTATGGCTCACGCCATTGCCTTTCTTGAATTACTCAAGAACGGAGGCGTTTTAATAATAAAAGTAACTGCGCATTCAGCTGCTATCTTGATAAGAACCAGGCGAAAAATTGTCGTAAAGTGGCTGCAGAAAGTAAACAAAATTATGATGTCTCTCGATTAAGTTACTGATACTGGAAGTTCCATGTACACAGCCTGAAAGTAAAAAAAAAAAAAAAAAAAAAATTAATACCAGTTGAAGTGGTGTAGCTGAAGCTTTTGCCGCCTAGCGCAGTGCTATCACAGTGGCGGGCCCGGAAACAGTTTTATGCAGTCCTCACGTACATTTCAATTATGTATTTGTTGCAAATATCTTGAAGTAAATATTTCAAGATTTTTAGAAATTTGAAGTCAGAGTTTGCATTACTTTCGTTACCATTAAAAGCGAGCGTGACTAATGTAATAAAAAAAATCTATAAATAGAGATAATTAATTTACAACTTTTTAGTCCAAAGTGGCTTGTTCCTGAATGACTATTGTTTATATTTTGCGATTTTGCGTCGAATCACTCTGAATGTCCGTTTCACTTTTCAAACTGTTGCCACCAAATATAATCTCCATGTATTATTATAATTGAAGAAACTAAACAATAAAGAATCTGCATAAATGTACTTATGTTTCTCGCATTGTGATAAAACAACGGTACCTAGAGCAATCCAATTTTGAATGACGTAATCCTACTGCGAATATGGGCATGTGGAAGCCCAAATTTGAAGTTTTGAATTTGTTTTATTGTCGATTTCATATTTTGTAAAACTTTAACGAATTTTTGATCAACAAACTCAAGGATTTCAAAGCGAGCAATGGCAACGTTGTATAGAAAAAACATTTTTAATTTCCAGCGTGCGACTTCGTATCGGAAATTCTAAAGATATGCTCAATTTAAAACTATTTTGCGATATTGCTCTTGAATTGAACTTTATGGTTTAAGTACGAAGAACGTGATATTTAATGAATAAAGGTAACAGAATTTTTTTTTTTTTTTTTTTTTCAAAAATGCCCCTTTGGACGTTATTTAAAATCGGAAACCTTTCAGATTCTTTTTTTATTTATTTATTAGTCCAAAGGGACTTGAATCCCGAAGGACTATTGCTTTCGTTTTGGCATTTTGCGTCGGACGGATAAATGTCGGTTCACTTTTCAAACTGTTGCCACAAAATGTTAGAGTCCTGCATTATATTTGAAGAAATTAAATAATGAAAATCTGCGTAAATGTATGTATATTTCTCGTATTGTGATAAAACAACGGTACATAGAGTCATCGAATTTTGAATAACGTAATCCTCCAACGAATATGAGCATGTGGAAGACCAAATTTGAAATTTGAAATTTGTTTTATGATCGATTTCCTATTTTTTAAAACTTTGACGAATTTTTGATTAACAAACTCAAGGATTTCAAAGCGAGCAATGGCAACGTTGTGCAGAAAAAACATTTTTATCTCCAGCGCGTGAGTCTCTGTATCGGAAATTTTAAAGATATGCTCGTTTTAAAACTATTTTGCGATATTGCTGTTGCACTGGATCTTATGGTTTAAGTGCGAGGAACATGATATTTAATAAAGAAAGGTAACACACAAAATGTTAAAAGACGCCCCTTTGGACGTAATTTAATATCTGAAACATTTCAGATTTATTTATTTATTTATTTATTTATTTTTATTGCATCCTTCTCCATTAGGCACGATACGGAAATTTAGGGATGCCCGTTTTAATGTAAACTGGCTCGCATCCTCGTTATAAAAACATGAGAGAAAACCGCAAAAATGCCCATGCAGCTAGCTCGTTCGACGGGACTCCAACGTCTGATCGAACTGGTGGCTGAGCGGCTTTTATTGCTCGGCCGTTGGCAGGCAATAAATTTACAATGTGTTGTAAATCTTATTCAAAGATTTGACCATGCAGATTTTATTGATATTTATTCGTACTTGTCGAAAAATATGCTCAGTAACGAATTTTTGCATTAAGAATAATCGCTAGCATTCATTTATATGTAAGCAACTTTTTTTTTTCAGAGTTAATTCAGATTATTTCAGAGTTTAAGAATTCGATTAATCAAAAAAAGAACTCCATTAATCAATAAGCTGTAGAGACATTAGGTAACTTTAAGGCCGGGAGATGAAAAATTAACAACGCCTTCGCCACGAATCGAACCACGGACCTCTGGAATACGCGCCCAGCATGCAGACCACCACACCACGAAGGCATGCTAAGAAGGAGGGAGAAATACCTTATAAAGCATCTAAACCGCAATGAAGATAATTTCTAGAAATTCCTCTTCAAGGCTACAAATTTTGTCAGACTCTAAATACCATCAAATGTCAAGCTGCAGTAAAATATAAAGATTTTATAATTCTTTATACACTAACACACGTATTTTTATTTATGGGACGAAAAAAATTTAATCAATAAGAGAAGAGTGACTAGGTTGTTATTATTTACTCTCAAGTTTTGGACTACTTGGAAAGGCTTCCTCTGAAAACCTTTAGTGTAAACGCAACGCATTCATTTTATTTTAAATATATTTTTCCAGAATGGCAACGAGAGAGTATTTTTCATGGAAGCTAAATCGGCTAATATTTATAAATATACGGTAATAATATTTATAAGGTGCACATAGTAATTTTGCATTTTTCGTTGCATAGTCTCAGTGATATGTAAGTAATGCGCGAATAAAGATTTCTATGCATAAGTGAAGAATGTTTCTTAATGAGGAAAGTAAGCTAACACATGTTAGAATTATTTGAAAGAAATGTCAGTCTAAGAATTTAATATTTAGTTGTTATGATATTTGAATTACAAAGTGTAACCAACAAAAATGTATCACAGGCACCAAAATCAAGAACTCAAGTATAAAATAAATATTAATTCGAATTTTTTCCTCTTTGCGATGTTATTGTTACGAAATGTCAAGGCGCGGTGAGATGGCTTCCCCGCAAAGCAGTTTTAGAGTTGCCATAAAATGGCAAGGGAAGGCAGGGTTGCCACATTTGGCGAGAAATCGCCCATTTGGCGACAAAATTGGCGATATGCCATGGACTGATGTAGAACCTTCTGGAACGAATTCTTACCGGTTTAGCCTAGAATGTTCTTGAACACAAGCCGAAAGCTATATAAACCCTGCTGGTCCGCAGTCCGCAGTATCGAGTGTGTGTGCCTCGTCTAGCGAGCTGATAGTCAGTCATTGAGCGAGTGTGTCGAAGTCTAGCGCTGAGTTGGTCGTCGAGTGCATCGAGAGAGTCTTTTAGTGCATCGACGAGTTTTGTCTTAGACTGTGCTGAGTCGAGAGCTATACTCTAGTGCATCGTCCAGTGCATTCGCGTGGAGAGTCTCGAGAGTACGTGGAGTTTCGACCAAACAGAGTCGGAAGCTGTACTCTGGTGCTTTGCAGTGAATCTATCTCCACCGTGATAGCCTGATAACCTGAAGGTCGCTGATTGTTCCAGAGTGTTTATGGTAGATTTTCGACGACTGTAAAATGTGTTATTGTAGCTGTCCTGATTAATATTGGCTAAATAAAGTGTGTTTCGATACTTCATCAAGTGTCATCGTTATTCACTCCAAATCCACACGAACCCCGTACGAACGTGGAGGAAGAAAATAACGTAACAACAGGTGTCAGGAAGAGAAAAACGTAACAATACGTTTCGGTAAATATGCATACGGCCGGCATGTAGTTTGATTTTAATACCACTGCTTTGCAGAGCATAATAAAAGCGTTAATAGGTAATGTAGTCTGAAACTACTCAAGCTGGTTGGAGAGAGCTGACTACTTCTTTGACAGAGCTAGGCTATAGCGCGTAACTGCAAGGCGGTTTTGTCTCTTAAACAAGGGTGTCAAGATCAAACTGTATGCTGAAAGCATACATAATCTAAACATAGCTAAAAAGAAAATTTCTGTTTAACAGAATTTAAAAAATTTAATAAATTTAAAATTTTTTTTTCTAAATATTTAGAAAAACATGATGTAAACCATAATGATAACAATAATATCATAAAGGAGAAAAACTCAAATTTCTATTTATTTTCCGTCTTAAATCTAAAGTTTGGTACTTACAAGAGATATTTATTGGTTACATTTTGTAATTCAAACATACTGCCAACTAAACATTAAATTCTTAGAATGACATTCCTTCAAATAATTCTAGCGTGTGCAATTAATCATTAAACAACTTACTTAAATTTAAACTAAAACAAATTATGAAATATTTTTAAGTTTTCAGAGAGACTGTTCGAAGTGGGACAGGTGTGTACGAGCCTTTTTCCCTTAGAAAGTCCTCCGCGGAGGCAACCCTTCCCCTAGGCATATAGCCCTTAGTGCTTTGCCATGACTAAGTAAACCAAACCAAACCAAACCAATTGGGACAAAACTTCAGAATCAACAATTACAACCTAATTTCATACCCTTATTTATTAAATTTTTCTTCAGCGTATAAATAAAAATGCGTACGCTTGTATGCAAATAATTATAAACTCTTTATTTCTCACTACAACTTGACACTTGATGGTATTAGACTCTGATAAAGTTTGCAGCCTTGAAGATTGCTGGAAATTATCTTCATCACCGATTGTACATGCCAGTCGGTCAATCGGGTTCTTTTCTTATCAGTTTTCAATTGTGAAGAAAATGTGTTCTCACATAAATGTATTCCCAAATAAAACGATTATTCTTGGTGCAAAAAAAAAGTTCGTAACTAAGCTTTTTTTTTTTTTTTTTTTTCTTTGACAAGTACGAATAAAATTCAATGAAATCTGTATCTTCAAATCTTTGAATAAGATTTATCACACTGCAAACATTTATAGATTTTCTGGCGCGTTGTTCACGTTTGTTTCTTTAACGGAAATGAAAATAACCTAAACTCGAACTTCAAATAACTAAAATATTTAAATCTTTGGAACACCATGCACACATAATTAAAATGCATTCATGGGCCTCACAAAATTGCTTCGGGGCTGCATACGGCCCGCGGGCTGATAGTTTGACAACCCTGCTCTAAAATATTCAAACCTTCAGCTAAATACACAAACAACTTATTCTCGTTCTGGGGAAGACTACGGAAAAGAGAAGATAAATTAAAGGTTCAAGTAACTGGTTAATTAACATAAAACCCTATGCATTATTCATTTTTTATACTTTTTTTTTTTTTTTTTGATATAATGCATTTTTCCTATCATATCGGGTATAGAAAACCGAAATTCTGGTCATTATCACAGAGTTCGACTGTACTTTTGTAAAGTAAATATACTACTTCCACTTTTCTTCAGTCTACACAACACATAAATTTTATTGCATGCATAAAGTTACTTCTGGACAACCACCTTATGAAAATACAGTAGACGACGCTTAATGTGATTGATTAATATTATCATTCCAATATTGTTAGGGAACTGCTCAAATTCTGCCCTTTGTATTCGAAAACATGGAAAATACACCGCTTATTAGGATCAACAGTTTGGTTAATGTTATTAAAGCATTTCGGAATAATTTTTTTTACTGAAGTAAAATCTCTAAATAAAGCCGACAAATAAGGTCAAAATTAGCTATAGAAATTGCCAAGGGTCAGGAAAACGTCGCCAAATAAGAGTTTACGTTGCCAAACAGCTTGTTTTCGATTTTAGTCAACCATTAAAAATTAGACAAAGAAAAGCAACCGTACTTGGGCTTAGATTTTGAGTAACTGTTTCGATTTTGATGGTAATCAGATACAGGCCCCTCTTCTTCAGAAGCAAAAATGTTTCCACGGCATTACTATCTACCTGATTCCTTGTTGAAAATATCTAGAACATGATGAAAACACCAAGATTGCTTTTTGCCTATTTTATATTTGCATGTTCTCTTTCAAATGAGAGATGCCCTCCGAGTACTGAGATTAGAGGCATAGCTCGGTTACATAATTTCCAGAAATGTTATAGACAGTTCATAAATGAAGTACTGTATTAAAGGTATTTATGAAGAGCTCATTAACAAATTTTTGTATTTTTCTAGTAAAATCCTGTTTAAGTACTTATTTATATGTTTCTAGTTGAATTTATGTTAAATTAGTTATAGTCCATTGCTGTTTGGAAGGGCACTTTTTTCTCGTCTTTTATTATTATCATTCCGTTAATTTTATAAAAATAACTGTAGGCAAATGTGATCACAATAAGCGGCGCCTCCTTTAACATTTACCAACCGCTGTTAGCTTGCTTTTCGGTCGAAGAAAAGAGAAATTTATGCAGAAGGAAACATAAAGCTCACCTTCCTCAAACACACCGACCTTCGGGCATTAAATTCTCGCTTTCGAGTTACGCGGAACCGTGGTGGAACCATAAATTCAATCAGAACACGCTCGAAAATAAACTAAAATAAAAAATGTTTAAGGGTAAAAACGCCCAGTGAGTCAAAGTCTAGCAGAAGTTTTCCACACCCGAAGAAGACCAGTTTGTGTCGAGCAGTTTTTCTCAGAACAACCAACTTTTCGCGTTCAGGGTTATTCATGTCCTTTTTATTTTTGATTTTTTGCTTTGCTTTTAAAGAGAAGCTTCTGTCATTTTAAGTGAAACAGGAGGTGTCACGGATGTCAGTGTCATGTAAAGATTCCTGTCGCCGCGGACTTCGTGAACACGTAAAGATTCTCATTCATGTCCATTTACTTAATTTAGAATTTCCAATTATCCAATTATTAATTCCAATTTATTAATTAAATTGAATTTGCTTAATCGCTAATACAATGGCCCGCGTTCACAGAATCGACAAAACATAGAATCCGTACGGCAATGTATCGATACTTTCTAGAGTTGAACATATGACTGACACCAGTTACCGACATACGATCGACACCACAAGGAAGAAATCTTGACAATGATATAATAATGAGTAAGCGTATTAATACATATTTATTACTTTCCAAAAGTTTTCACAGACGTACAGTCAAAGCTACCCTGTATCGATACTGGCATGGCATCAGAGCAGCTCAGAAACAGCGTTGCGCGGGACTAAAACTGTGCGAAATCGATACTATCTCTACATCCAACAGCGCAGAATCGATACTGCAGATGGCTGAAGCTCGTTATATCGACACTGGCATAACATCGGCGTAAGAATGATACTGCATTAGGACTGAAGATGCGCGGGATCGGTATTAGCATCTACACAATGTATGGTCGACACTGCATAAGATTGAAACTGCGCGGAACCGTCGTTGGCATAGCATTAGCACAGCGTAGGATCGGTGCTGTGCAGGATCGACACCGTCACAGCATAGGCGAAGCGTACAATCAATACTGCATAAGACTCAAATTGCACAGGTTCGGTATTGACATAGCATCGGCGCAGCATAGGATCGATACTGCATAGGACTGAAACTGTGTGGGATCGGTATTGGCATAGCATCCACAGCGTAGAATCGACCCTGCACGAAACTGAAATTCCGCAAGATCGACACTGGCACTACATCCAGAGCACAGGATCGACTCTCAGGAGGACTGAAATTGCGCGGGATCGACATTGGCATAGCACTGGTACAATGTATGATCGGCACTGCATAAAAACTGCACTGAATCGACATTGGCGCTGCATACACAATGTAGGATCGACGCTGCAGAGGACTGAAAAGAGGGGAAATCAACCCTGGCACTACATTCACAATGTAGGATCGACGCTGAACAAAATTGAAATTTCGCGGGATCGACATTGGCAAAGCATTGGCACAATGTATGATAGACACCGAAAACAGAAACTGCTCGAAACCGACACTGGCGTAGCATCGACACAACGAGACATTGAAATTGTGGAACTGAAACTGCATGCCATCGACACTGACATAGCATCAGAACAGTCCAGATCGACGGAACTCTCTTGTGTAATGCTAGCGAACAAATTCTGTTTTGATTTTTCATCAAGTGTTATCATCAATAACTCCAAATCCACGAAACCGTAGAACAACACAACATTATTATTTCTATATAATACAATAAATTGATAAAACAATGCGAAAGCTATAATAATTTCATAAAAGTCCATTCATAGGTATAGCAGCTTATGCGGCCTCTTGTATTTCTCCTAATTTAAATGTGGCCTCTAATTGTAAGAAGGTTCTTCACCTCTGCATCTTTTCCCTGCAAGGTAGGCTGAAGTACCGATCCTGTGCTGCATTCCCAAAGGAAGTGGTGAATTTTGAGTTAGTGTGGTTGAAACTTATGAATCCATTAAAAACTACTAGAGTATACGATAGAAATAGTGTGCACTTTATTTTCCAAAGATTCAAAAAAAAAGTACTGTTAGGTTACATTTCGGGGGTGGTGTCATCATTTCCTTTAACTAGTGCTAGCGCGGGGCCATTGTACAGTTATTCACTTCCTTTTATTTTCTACCCACATAATCGTATACAAGATACTGAAATACACTGAGAGTTATCCAAAACATATATCGGACAACCACACTTTTAAACCTTACGAGAAAAATTACGGGAAACATTTCTTTTTAACAAAAAAGCACAAATTCTTTTTAACACAAATTCTTTTTAACAAAGAGCAAGAACAACAACAGCGATAATAATAATAACAGTAATAATAATAATAATAATAATAATAATAATAATAATATCTGAAAAGATTCAGGATTTTTGAACAACGAAAAAAAAAAAAAAAAAAGGACAAAAGTCTCAAAAGATTCAGGATGCACCAAAGGGTATATTAAGATTTTTTATACACTCGCTGAGTTCGAAGTTTACCATTCTGCTCTTGGACTCACTCCTGCTTATAAATTTGTTTAGACTAAAAGGGTTATTAGTCTCGAAACGCGACTTTGCGTTGTTTCACTTTTCTTTCGAGTCAGTTGCCATTTAGCAGGAAGAGATTTATCTTTCAAATTTAATCTGTTCATGAACAAACTAAGCTATTTAAAAGCAATAGATGCAGTTCTTAAGAATATTATTTTTTTACTCTTGAATCTGATTAAGGAAATAAAAATGCATTTAATTCCTAATATAGCTTGCAATAATCCAACCAGTTAATATGATATAGATCTTTACTGTCACTTCTCTTTTCCGTTTCTCAAGACAGATTGTAAGACAGAGGGTATATCTGCCTTTCCAGGCCATGTTATTAGGTTTCGCTAGCTGTGATCAGAATTAAATTCTTCGGATTTGCATTATAGCTGTTGTTATTAAATTGCTATGCCGGTGAGAAGTTTGAACCAATTTCTATTTAAATCAGTTATGTAATCTTAAGCTAATAGCCTTAGCTTGAATATGACTGTTACGTTAAGTTACTTCACCACAAGTGGTGTCTGGGCTTGTGAAGCATGAGTCGTGCGTTTATGTTAAAGTCCTTAATTTAATAAAAAGGTTGTTAATATCCTTTTCAAGACTCTGTAGTTCTTTCCACGCGAAGCGATCACTCCGTTTAAGTCTCTTAAGAGTTTGGACTTAGTTTATGCTACCGAAGGACACCACTCTATAATATGCTTCCCATATTTTTTCACTTTTTAAATATACAGAAGATATATAACATTCCCATGTTATAGTTTCTCAATATATATTCGTCTAAAGTACCCTATAAAATTTTCACTATACCGCATGGACCATCTATATCGAGAGTTCTACTGATGAACCATATTAAACTTAAAAATAAATAAATAAATAAATAATCTGAAAAGTTTAAGATATTAAATTACGTCCAAAAAGGCGTTTTTTATAACATTTTATATGTTACCTTTATTTATCAAATATGTTCTTCACACTTAAACCATAAAATTCAGTTCAAAAACAATATCTCAAAATACTTTTAAAATGAGCATATCTTTAGAATTTCGGCTACACAGTCTCGCGCGCTGGAGATAAAAGTATTTTTTCTGTGCAACGTTGTCATTATTCACTTTGAAATCTTTGAGTTTTTTAATCAAAAATTCGTTAAAGTTTTATAAAATATGACATCGATACATAATAATACAAAATCCAGATTTCAAATTTGGGCTTCCAGATGCCCATATTCGCAGGAGGATTACGTTATTCAAGATTTGATGGCTTTGTACCGTTGCTTTATCACAATACGAGAAACATACATACACATATGCAGATTCTTCATTATTTAATTTCTTTAAATATAATACAGGCCGATAATATTTGGGAGCAACAATTTGAAAGGTGAAACGCAAAATGCCAAAACGAAATTAATAGTACTGGGCAATTGCCCCTTTGGACTAAAAAAAAAAAAAAAAAAAAAAAAAAAAAAAAAAAAAAAAAAAAAACTTTTAGCCTATTGTTAAAACTTAAACCCTTTCAGACTTTTTTTTTAAACTTTTTTACTTTATTATTAAACTTCGCTTTCTTTGCACTTACTCCATATGAAATTCAACAAGAAAAATCACAAAATTGTTAAAAGCAGCATGTGTTTAGAATTCCTGAGCGAACGTTAAGAGTAAACGTTAATTTTCTTTTTAAAAATCTAATTTCAATTCGTCCTACCAATGTTCAGTTCTCTCAGAAAGATAACTTACACGACTCTGTCTTTTCATTATTAACTTTTTGTCTTTTTAACTTTATTTATCAAACATTACTTCCTTGGCACTTACGCCACATAAAATTCAGCAGCAAAATATTTTAAAACAGCTTATCTTTACAATACCCGACAGAGTGTTAGGAATTTCCATACACTTTTTCATATGCGCTATATTATTTCTTTAAAAATAATACATGGCGATAAGATAGACTTACTTATATCTTGAAATGTCGTTAAAATTTATTTATTCTCAGAAAATACTCAACAAACCCCTTTTGCATTTTGAAGAAGTATATTAAAATTGTAATGTAACGCTTTACATATACACAGTTTTCCTATTAGCTAATAATTCAAAAGAGAGAAAACTATACTTTTAAACTAATTTTAAATGATCATGGATTTTGGGATTTAAAAATAAAAGGTTTCACAAAAATGACTACCATAACTGAATTCACCTTTCGAGAATACTCATTGGTTTATAGAAAATAAACATTAAACAAACTAGGGACTCAGTATGCAACAGAGAATACTTGCTTTGAGGCTATTAAACGGGGCTACCTATCCTTAAACCAAGGGTGGTAAACTGCGGTATATCAGAAGTTAATGGCGGAGAATTTTTATTAGAGCAAGCTTGCTGTTTTTATTTGACGGACAAAACGTAGTAGTAGGAAACAAGCATTCAATTGACAGATTAAATTGTACGTTTACAGTTTAATTTTGGAGTTATTATGGCCAATAAATCGAAATATATTTGAATATCATGGGTTCATAAAGAGATCTGTATTGACCCCTGGGAGTCGATGAGATTTTAATGATCAAAGAAGTAGATTTTGTCAGTAGCTACCTGACATCTTTAATATAATGATAGAATTGTTTTCTTGAAGCTGACAAATCTATAACGACAGAATTAATAAAATTCCAAGAAACATATATTCTACTCTGCTGATATCAGAGAGTGTTTACACATTTTTAGAACGGTTTCGATAAAGAAATAATAATAATAAAGAAAGCAAATGACTTTGCACGAAAATTTCTGGCAGCAGTTTATTATTTGAAATACGAAATATCATCTGCTACTTTTAAATTTATCTTTTTCTGAAAATAGCTCATGGAAACATGCCGTGGACTTAAGAATACGCTTTTGCGCTTTCCGAAAAGAAATATTCCTATACCATAATTCAAAAACATTATGAAATGCATGGAATTAAAATTTATAAATGAAAAATAAGCAACATTTTTAATTGCAAAAAGGAAAAGCGGCAGTCATTACATCTACACTAAAGTGACCACATGCCCCGATTTTGGCGGGACAGTCCCGTTTTTTGGAAGAATGTCCCGCCGATTTTTAAAAATGTCTCGCTTTTTAGAAAACATCTGCATTTCTTATTTTAAATGTACTGTAAAAATATATTACCTATTATTTATTAATTATGATAGCAAATATAAAGAAATAAAAAATACATAAATAAAAAAAAACACATAAAATGGATGCAGAATAAACAAAATTAGGCAATGTTACGAGTTAGATTTACTCGGTGATGTTCTATCATTTTCGTTACGTCTCGTTAAGGAATATATATTGTTAACGGAGGAACAACTAGCATTATCTGAAGGGCTATTTGCTTTCCACACCATAAACCACAAAGTTTCAGATCAATTGACTGTACGTCGTAAATTATCAAAACATTGTACGACAAAAAGTTTGCATGTGTAAGGACAAAAGTCGAAACAATTATTTTTTCACTATATTCGTTTTCACAATTGCAGAAAGAATTAGATAAATGCACATTTATATCCATATATTATGATGGTTCCAAGCACAAAGATTTAAAATTATTTCCCACAAATGTTAGACTTTTTGATCCAGAAACAGGAATTAAAATTAGAATATTAGATTTTGTTTCATTGCCAGGTGAAACTTCATAAATAATTTTTGATTCAATAAGTTCTACTTTATAAAAGAGTAATTTGAACAATAAAATTATTGCACATTGTGAGGATAACACTAACGCAAATTTTGGTGGAAAAGCTAGAAGAGGCATCAATAACGTTTTTACGAAACGAACATTTGAACAAAAAAATTATTGGAGTAGGTTGTGCAGCGCACATTCTACACAGTACTATTCAAACAGCATCTGACTTACTTCCAGTGGATCTTGAAAATATTATTGCAAAAATGTATTCCTATTTATATATATATATATACTATACTGTGCGTGTTACAGCAAAATACGATGGCTAGCTCTTTTACCAGCTGTAGAAAATATTTTTAAAATATACGAACCATTAAAATCATATTTTTTATACCAAGATAAATGTCCAAGAATATTGCAGCTCTTTTTTGAAAATTGCACATCACAAATTTGGCTTCAGTTCATCTACAACCAAGCTACATTATTTCACAATGCTGGGAAAATGATTGAAGGGGACAAATTTCAATTACGGAAGTGTCAAATGAAATCAATAATTTAAAAATAAAATTGCGAGAAAGAATTGGTAACGATTACGTTCCTTTAGTTATTCGAAAGGACATCACTAGGTTGGAAGAACAAGGTGTCATTAAAAACGACCTAATTTTCTGAAAGAAGTCAAAAAATTTTATAGTAACTGCGTGGAATATCTTGAAGAACGGACAGTTCAATTCGTGGACATTGAAAATTTTCATTGGGTTACAAAATCTACTTTTTTAAAGGAGATTTTATGGGAATATGTGGAAAAATCTTTTTAATATATTAGTAACCATTTTCCAAAAAATAATATTTGCGAAAATGATTATTTTGATGAGGTGTCATTGGTAAAAAGATACGTTATTGAAGAAAAAATTAAATGTTGGTTGTTTGCAAATATGGAAACACACAAAAAATGGACGGAGTTATTCCTTCATTTTAGATAGAATAATATTTCTTATGAAAATATTTTGAAAATTGTAGAACACGCGTTCTTCCTCTACCTTCCAGGAACAAATTGAGCAACAGAACGTGTTTTTTCTAGTATCAATAAAATATGGACTATTGAAAAAAATGCAGTTGAACATTAAAACTTTAAAATCTGTATTAAAGCGTAAAACATAATTTGACCAATTCATAATAGAAATTTCACGGCATTTTAATAAATGGTCCGAATCTATTGCAAAGTATTTACTCGGATAAAAAATATGACCGTGAAAGAAAATCATATTTTTTTAAATAAAATTTTAAATTAAAAAAGCATAATATTCAAATTATAGTTTTTACAAATATTTTTATAGTTACCAATAGTTAATAATACATATGTTTTGGTATTTTTGTATTTTGTATAGACAAATATATGAATGTATACAATAAAATATATTTTTTGAATTATTGGTTTGCTTTCATAACTAAATTACAATTGTCATTTCATTCTATTTGTCCCGCTTTGTTTCAATGAAAATATGGTCACTTTAATCTACACCTAAAGAAAACTCCAAACGAATAACCGGAAGAGGTACGTACTGTTTCAAATGTTTCTAATTCGTTGGGGGTTACAAGCGAAAATCCGCCGATGCAGAAATCAGTTCCACAAGATTTAAATACATCTGTAGCAAAAATAAACAAATAAAACAATAAATCAAGATTTACAGCTTCAGAAAGCTTAAAAGTATAATATTCACCAGCTTTTGCCGAGGCATATACTTAATGCAGAACCATTCGTAGAGGCCCTTGTATGAAAATTACTTAGCCAGAGATAAATGGAAATATATTACCTCAATGAAGCCTGGATTTACCTAAATGACTGCAACAAAAAAAGGTCTGTTTCTTATCGAAAACAACAAGAACAAATTTACAAACCTGTTTCCATCTATGCGAAGAAAGTTTCAGTAAGGGTTTTATGACTGTCGCAGGATTTTTTTTTAATGGGAAATTGAAAATAAGAACAGTGCAAAAAAAAAAAAAAAAAAAAAAAAAAAAAAAAAATTAAAATCAGTCATCATTCTACCAAGTTTTACGTCCGATATTACAGAAGAAATCCTTAGTGTTGTAGAGCGGGTTGTTTACTGCATCGGAATAGCACGTATACCGACGATCACGGGCAGTCACAACATTGTCTCGCAAGAGGTAAACAAAAGCAGAGCGAGCAATCGTGTCCCGTCCAACTAGAGTTGTATTCTAAAAAAATATTTTCGCTTACAAATTGAATGTATTTCAAAGCGCAAGTGTACCGAAGTACCACTGTATATAGTGCAGGGGTTTTCAAACATTTTTGCCTCGTGCACCCCTCTCACCACTGCTAGAAGTTCATCCCCTCTCTTTTCCAAACTTGAAAAATATGTCTATATTTATAAGGTATTTCTCCCGTCTTCTTGCCATGCCTTCGCGGTGTGGTGGTCTGCACGCTGGGCGAGTAATCCAGAGGTCCTTGGTTCGATTCCCGGCGAAAGCGTTGCTAATTTTTCATCTCGTCTGCTTCCAAAAATTACCTTATGTCTCTAGACATTTATTTAAATTTAGATTTTTTAACATATTTCATTAATTAAACAATTAAAAGTAGAGAAAATATTGCTAAATGCCGAAACTTAAATAATAGTAGTTTGTTTTATATTCATAAATTAAAAGTGAATACTGAACAGCTAAATAAAAGGCTGACTGCATTGCTCCCTTGAAACTGTGAAATTCCCTCCACCCCATGTTTGAGATTCTCTGGTATAGTGAAACCTCAATAAAACGGCCACCTACAGCTCCAGAAAAACTTTGATCTTCAATAGAAGCGGTCTTCTTGAAAGAGGTGATGATCGATATAGATATTTATTTACGTTCTCAGAAATGCTGGTTACTTAGAGAGGTGGTCGTCTACGAGAGGTGATCTCTATGAAAGGGTTTCTTATAATGAGTCTGCTAATCATTATTTCTCGAACTCATGGAGCAGTTCTCAGTCTTTTCTGGTAAATGCACCCCCTTAACTATCGCAAGACGATCATTCCCTTTCCCGTCCTTTCCGAAACCTACACAGATTATTATTTAAATATAGATTATTGCTAACGTCTGTTATAAATTATACAACAAAAATTGTACAAAATGTTGATAAATACTAGTTGATAAAACTTGAAGAATGATAGTAATTTTTTTATGTTTATAAAGTTAAACTAAATACTTAGGAAAGTCAAGCTAAATACTGAGGAGTTAAATAAAAGGTTGACCGCATCCCCCTCTGAAACTATAAAATTCCCCTTGGTTAAGAACGCCTGCCTGTCCAGCACAATTTTTGAGAAGATCTATGGTTCCAAGAAATCTTGTTTGAGATCTTTTTTCTACTCTATTGCGTTTTCAGCAATTTTTAAAATTTTCACCAAAGTAAGAATGTTAATATTAATGCTACTGAAGCAGTAAGCATTTTATTTGCTACTTCGAAACATTAAATAAAAAGACAAATGTATATCGTACCAGAAAGTTATTACGTTATGCCAACGTCATAAATTTTCCACTTGATAAGTGATTTGTATGGATTCGCTGTAATAAATCACTCAGCTAACGTGATGAAATACCACCGGAAACGGTTTAGCTGCAGAACAGTCAGAAAAACATATGGTAAGTTACATATACATATATATTCACAGGGTTTTTTTGTATTTTCGCATGATACGTTTCTGTTCATAAGGCACTAAATTTTTCTTCACATAATTACATCTGAGAGCCTGTTTTCGTCAAGAATATTGTGGAAGGGAAGTAAGTATGCTGTGTAAAGAATTAATTGATAATTAAGAGATTTATTTGAAAGAGTAGTTCTCAACAATTCACTGCCCTTGCGTCTGCAGGAACATTAATCGCTGGGTGGATAATACTAGTTTGCGATACTTTAGTGGCAGTTCCGCACCACATTTTGAGTATCTTTTGATAACTTAGAACAACTTTAACATATTAATTTGCTTTGTAAAATTTTAAGCTACTATACTGCACAATTTAAAACATTAAAAATCCCAAAATGCAATACATTTTAAATCTCAGTATCTTTATAGCTGGTTTATAATAGTGAAATTTTGTACACTGCGGAAAAGAAAAAAAAAAAAAAAAAAAAGCTCAGTACCATATCTCCCGTTCTACTGAGCCGATTGACGAAATTCAAATTGCGTTTTTCATGTCTCGAAAGCGCAACTTAGGATATATATTAGATTTATATATAGTAATTGATCTAAAATACGCATTTTGACACAAAATTGGATATTTTCTGAAATGACATGCCAATTTCTTTTCTGGAGCAAATTCTACGACTCAAATTATGCCTAAATATTAAATTTCGCAAATTTTTAATTTGTAAAATTTGGTGCGAAATTTACAGAGAAATTCAAAAATTTATCTTGGGGAATTTTTTTCAGTTTGTGCCAAGAATAATTCATTTGGCAAATTTCTTAATTTACAGCAACCTATTTGCCTTTCTTTTTTTTTCATTGCAAGCGAGCGGAATCTTTCATTATTTCAAATAATTTTAACAAAGTGCGTAAACCACATTCAGCATTAGTATCGCCCCCTCCCCCCCAAAAAAAAATGCCAAATTTCAAAAGGCGCCAATGTGTAAATTCATGTGTATCCTAGGAAAGTTTGAATAAAAATCTCTAGTTGTTTGCAGGTAGGCTCAGAATTGTATCTACTTTAATATGATGGTAAAACTTTTATAGGTTACAATACAAACTTTTTTTCGAAAAATTTATAAAAATTATTTTAAAATACAAATTTAAAAAATAAATCATAAAAAATGAGTGAATTTTACTTGGAACGAACCTAAATTTCGAAATGTGAAAGGAAGAATAAAATAAGTTTAATAAAAGAAAAGAGCTTAATAAATATATATCAAATTAAAGCAACATTGAGGAGCTAAAATTTTGACAGGTAATTTTTTTAAAAACTACTTGTGCGATTTTTTACAAAACTTTGCACTTTTGCATAATTTTGAGTCGTAGAATCTAAATATGGAAAAAAATTGCCATATCATTTCAGAAAAAGTCCGACTTTGCGTCAAAATACATATTTTAGATCAATTGCTATATATATATATATATATATCTAATATATATCCCAAGTTGCGCTTTCGAGACATGAAAAACGCAAGTTGAATTTCGTGAATCGGCACAGTAAAACGGAAGATATACAACTGCCCCCACTTTTTTCCCCCGCAGTGTACATGTATTTCGAATACTGTAATATGAACTGCGCTCAGTATTGTATAAACACTTTATAGCTTTGATAGCAGTATTGTATAAGCGTTTTATAGCTTTTTTTTTTCAAATTAGGGGGGAAAATAGTAATAATTAAAACTCCTTCGTTAAAAGTAAAATATGTTTTCTGAAAAAATAACATTTTTTTATGTTATTATTTTTTTATTTTATTTTATTTTCGTAGGCTCCAAAATTAATGATTTCTGAAATTTTAGGTGAGAGGCATGTTAGTTGTTCCTTTTAAACTTACTTGTTTAAAAGTTTTCTAAAGTTGGTTAAATTTTTTTTTAAAAATTCTGATCAGTATTTTTGGAGAAATCGTGCACGCAAGCAAGAACATTAGAAAAATACTATCATTTTGTTTATATTATCAGAGCAGGAATGGGCACTACTTAATACAAATCATAAGACTGACTGATTGCTTCTTACAGACTCTGCGGAAATCACTTATTGCCTGGTTACATTTGCTAGAAAATTTCATGTGCGCAAATGTTACTTGCGTGCCATGTACACAGTGTCACATTACTTTCCCAAAGGGTTTGGTGTGGAACTCCTGGGTGGGTCCATGAAAGTTTAAAGGGAGTCTATGATGATCAAGGGGTCGATAGCCGAATATGCACTGCAGCATAATCAAGACCCCCACTGATTAGAAAAAATATGTATTAATAAAATTGATAGTTAATTGTTTATCGATATATAGCTTTAGCATAGTTATAAATCAAGTTTTATTTAAGCACATATACGTACTTTAAGTTTTGAATTTAAATGTCATTCGGGAGAAATTTCCCAAAATAAAAGTTACCAGACCAACATTATTGACTTTCCTTTAACTTACCTAGAGGAAACAAGCTTTAGTGAAGTCAATAATTTGCTACGGAAAACAAGAAAAAACTTGACGTTTGGGGGAGTTGATTTAGGAATGAAAATATTGGTGACTGGTGGAATTGGAATTGATGATTTAAAAATTTGGAATTTCGTGATTTAGGAATGAATTTAAACTTTTGTTTATATTCTTAGTTCTACTTTGTATATCAAAAGAGAATGCAAAATTTTCTCAGTCACATTTGCCTTTTCGGAAAATGTACGGTAAAATTCGTTTTAAACAGCCGCCCGGAATTATCCACACTGTAAGGATTCTTTCTTATTTTCTTGTACGAAGTAAAGAAAGCATTGTAATTTCGAAAGATGTTAGTTATCGGGTTTCAACGGAAATGTCCATTTTGACCGTTCCTGAATCCATTTAGACAATATGGTTCCTAGGACGGAAGTCTTCCCGCTGGCGTGTTGTATGTATGGACAGAATAAAGATCTATTTATTTCAAAACGGGTTGTAAAATGGATTCAAAATGAATTTTTTCGTGATGTCTGTACCTAAGTATGTATCTCGCATAACACACACTTAAAAAAAAAATAAAAAAATAAAAAAATTAAAAAAATAGAGCGATTAAATTTTGTATATGTAAATTTGCTATAACGTTGCTACAAATTTTTATTCCAAAATATTTGCTTTCTTTTTTTTTTTAATTGTTTATCGAAATCGTTCTTAAAATGTGTAAACACTCCCTCCAAAGAAAAACTTTTTGATTTGATTTTTTTTTTTAACCCAAGGCTGTTCTGTCAAAAAACAATATCAAGTTGGTGTTCATCTTTTCCCAAAGGTAAAAAATACTTTCAGCAAAACAGCTTTTTGCTCCAATATAAGGGAGGAGAATTCTTCCTGAAAATGGCTAACCAAAAAGGAGGCGTTGTACACCTCCACCCTTAGTTTTCGAAGTCTGCTGTCTTTCTCACAGTGAATAAAACAGCTGACAGAAGCTGCATTATTGCGAGGTATGGACAGAAAAAGATGTGCAATGTTTAGGGTTACCAGACTGTAAACCGTAAATCACTAGGTTAAGCTTCCGGCCGAGTGATATTTGAAGGTCACAACACTTTTTAATGGACAACCGGAAATGGTACTTCATTTGAAACTCATAACAGTTTTGCAGCGTTCAGCTTAACATATTGTAGCATATATAAAGAAGCATGACATATCGTTGCAGCCGAACGAGCACTGTTGACTGGTATCTAAATATCGCGAGGATATATATATGAAGATCAAAATGAATGTGGATTTGCTGATACTATAGAAATAATACAGAAGCATGTTAAATTATGGGTATTAAGTTTAAATAGTTATTTTAACTAGATTAGAAAAATTTTGCAAGGTTCTTATGTCAATTAACCAGTTATTGTGATTTTTACCTTTACTTTCTGCGATTTTTATCTTTCACTTCTTTCCGTATTCCTCACCAGAATGCAAATTAATTTTAAGTGTATTTAAGTTGAGGAATTTGGATTTTACATAGAGAGAGCGCTTGGCACTTGCGTAGCTCTGTTAGACTTTTGACAGCTTCATCTAAAAGATATTGTCCCGGTTTCTGCATTCTTTCGCAGCCTATTGCTTTAAACATCCGCGATGGTAAAGTTAGTTGAGCCAGTTCAGAGCCGTAGCTATAGCTACGGTAGGATTAAGCAGAACCTACCGTAGCTATAGAGGTTCAGAGCCGTAGCTATAGCTACGGTAGGCTGGCCCTGGAACCCTATAGGGTTTTCAGCGCCCTGGAACAACTGAAAATTTCGTTTTCCACTCCTGCTTGCCAAGAATGGAAAACATTTCATGCTAAAATTTCTTAACATCACTGGATGTTGCGCCCTGGGACAGATGTTGCCCCCCCCCCCTCTGCTATGCCTCTGAGCCAGTTTAATGTATTTTCTGTGAAGCCTTGGACTACTTATCAGTGTTTAAATTTAAATATCTGTTATTGATTAAATTAAAATCGCTACAAGTAGTTGTTTATTTCTAGCATAAGTCACCTTTTTGTGCTAAATGTTCAGTTTAATAAAAAGGTTGTTTAATCATTCGCAAGTCTGTCGCACTATTTGAGGCATAGATGTAACTCGCTAGTTATCTAGTAGGACTGTAAGTTTCTAGTAGGGCAATACCAGTATTAACTTATTACAACCTTGCAATTCCATTTCTTAAATTAAAAACCAATTAAGTGTCTTATTCAACTGCCCAATAAAATACATTTTTTTAATAAAAATAAATAAAATGGAACTATTATTTCCTTTCGGGGAGCAATTAATACACATAAAAGGATTATTATTTAAATTTAATTTTATTTACAATAATTTAATTTTTAAATGTGCATAATATTTATGTGTAATTCGATAATATGTGTGTAATTTAATTTTTATATGTGTTCAAATAAGTATTAAACGGTTAATATATGGCTTGCTGATATTTCAGTAAGATTTTATACATAATTCATACATAAACATGCATTATAACACATATAAAAGAAATAGCTCAAATGTAACTGAAAACCGTTAATGTTACCAGTTCCTACCATAGCTGATAATATTTAAGTTGATGAAGTTTCTCCTGGTATCTACTGTATTCCACTACCATCACTACCGTTAGCTTTTTAGCGCCAGGTTGTGAAAATTTTAAGAATTCGCCGAAGTTTGCCCATCATGAGTGAGTTCAGAAGACAAGCTCTCCTAAATTTTTAAGTGGATTCATCGCACGTAATGATTGTTTTCATCATACTAACAAAGACAAATCTTCGTGAACTACCCGTGAAGGTCATTCTACTTATTGAACTTTATGCAAGGCTAATACAAGAATCGAACAATCACAGCGAAACAAACAAGAACGAATATTCAGTCTACGATTTCGACAAGTCGGTTGTACATTCATCTTCTAAAATTATTTATGGATAATTTGAGACCTAAAGAGTAGCAGAGGCAACAATATGAACGGACGAGATTTAAATTAGAAGGAAGCAGAAATGAAGATATCTTCAGTGGCGTACCTAAAGCTTTTACCGCTAGGGAAGGTCCCTGAATTTGCCACCTCTATTCAAATAACTATAAAAATGTTAAAAGGACGTGTAGAGAAATAATTTTAAATCCTATGTTTACTTTGGAAGAAAATCTTTATTCCGACGTTTAAAAACTATATTATAGTTCTACTTGTTTTTTTTTTGTTCTCAAAACCCTCGATGGCATCGCATATGTCTGTTTGACTGCTCCAGTTGCTGTAATGTTGACACTATTTAAGGATTTCTTAAATGCAAAATGAACCTTTATAGTTCTTAAACATTTTCTAAATGACTCTTATTTAAAACAATATTTTCGCAAATAGCAGCACTTACAGCAATAACGAGGAAAGTTCGCGTTTTATAACAATGTTTGGAACTTCTGGAGATTGTATTGTAGAAGTTACTGCAAAAATTCATAAGGGCCGCACTTCCACGTTCCTGTTTCGTTTTCCCTAGCAATAACGGAAATAAAACTCTTGAAATACTTCTCTCTAAACAAGAAATTCTTCCTCATTAATATCACCGTGATCATAATTTAATTGATATTCGTAATTTTCATTCAAAAGACCTGCATTTTTAACAAGAGTACACAGCTCTTGAAATCTCGTAGTCACTCCTTTGAATATTTTACTTCAAATGCTACTTTTTTCCTCAGTTTAATTCGGTATCCAATTCAGAATCTCATTATGTTTTAGTGCCTCGATGACCCACAAGAAATATGCCGCCAACCCCAAAACGTAGCTTCTGGGGCGAACAGTCGTCGTCTGCTTACGCTCTGCTGCACATCTTATTAGATATTATAATGTTAATATTACTCTATATTGTTAATGAAATGCTGGTTTCCTTTAAAGAAATAATATTGTGACAGTTGCATGAAGTTTATATATGACTACTTTTCATTTGTTATGTTCTTACTGTAATATCGTTCTCGGAAAATGAATTGACTCCCATCATTTTCCCTTCTCGATTTTTGAACGATGAAACTAATTAAAAAAAAGGGGGGAAATACGCTAGGAAATGCGGTATTACGTATGCCTACACAGAGATCCACCCACACAACTTAAAGTTAGCACTCAAGGGGTGGGTCTATAATAAAAAAAGTGATGGGGATCCTTGATTTAGAATATAATACACCCGGAAAAAAATATCCGAGTATAAATTGAGCAAAACGGAACTCTATATTTACCTAACCAGAAAAATATTTCTTCCAAACCACACCTTCTTATGCTTTCCTGTATTGAGCTGGAATCTGAAAACTGAGATCGCAGATGTCCTGCTGAATCGTCTTTATACAAGTTTGGTCACCCTATATATGATTCTTGCCTAAAGAATCTTTTCTTCACTCGAAAAAAATTAAGAAATAAAAAATGCAATTTGTTTCCCACACCTGCGGTAATCGATACCCATTGAAGCATTGACCGGAATCCTTGGCTCGTATCTTCTTACATATTAATTCAACTCATTACTATCACCAGCGCCATTCATCAAATTCCAAGTAGCTAATTCAGTTTTCTCTTCAATCTAGATAAGCGATACTAAAACGGATATCGATTTCCTTCATCGTGATCGAGTGAAACACTTCAATGGAATGAGACAAGAAAGAAAGAAAGAAATTATTGCATTAATCCTATTTGTTAAGCACCCCATAAGATTCTTATGTCGCGAAAAGTTCTACAAGGAATGAAGGACGGCAGCAGACTGAAGATTCTCTCTCTGTTTTATTTACTTCTTTTAATATCAGTTATTTATTCATGCATTCATACTTTCCGCCATTTTTTTTCTGGGCTGGGCCATGTTGCGGGCGCACCTCTTCCCGGTCATCCGGTTCGGGACCGGACTCAAGCCCAAGACGCAGAAGCCTCGGGGCTTGGCAAAGTCTCTTCTTTTATTTCGTTGATTCTTTTATGATTTTTTTATTTATTAAGACAGGGACAAGGACTACTGACTTGAGCGGCGGATCTCTCAAATGAATGCCTTTATTTGTACAGTTTGCAGGCGTTGTCATGAATTCGAAAACACCGTAGAGTCAGTTCCATCTGTGGTCGTGCGTTGATTGCACCGGCTTTTACAAGTGAAGCGGATCGCCTGAATGAGAAGAGTGTCGTTGCTTTCTCTGCTCCTATTAAGCGACTTTGCTTATCGTGAATTGCGTTAAAATTAGGATGCAGAAAAATCGTACCATACAAATCACACTATGCGAATCTCAGTTTACAGACAAATAATTTTTCTGAATCTTTGTGGAGGGCGGAGGGACATACTTAAAACAGGCCACCTGTCAAGAATAAGAATTTATTTGTTTAAATAGTTTATGCAACATATCGTAAAAACTAGAAAAATAAAAGTTAAAAAAAGAGGGGATGCGTGAGCGAGAGAGAGAATTTGAAAGGATTGAGTTTTTAACATCGCACCAGAGGGTTTGTTAAGGTTTTATAGGCTGTCATTGAACTCTCAGTTTACCAATCTGCTCTTGAGCTCACACCTGCCAACACAACTTTTTTTCGTCTTTAAACATCGTTTTCCAATAGTAAAATTGCAAGAAATTTTAAAATCAGCCTATTTTTAGAATTTTTAATACAGAAATGTGTGTGTGTGTGTGCTACTACACATTCGTATTAAGCATCTACACATATTTATTAAACATTGCTTTTTTCACACTTATGCCATATGAATTTCAAGAGCAAAATCACAAAATATTGAAAACCATCATGTTGCTCCACATTTTTTTTACATTCGTTACATTATTTCTTTAAAAATAATACATGGCGATGACATTGGTTGCGATATCCTTTTATTTCAAAAGTGATACCGATGAAAATGTGAGGACTAACCCTAATAGCACTTTCGGTGTTAATGAAATAAATTTGTGAAACTAATAACGAATTAACATTCTTACCTCCCTCATCGATAAAGTTTACATCAGTGCTGACTGACTGCCCCATGGTAGATTAACACTTTTAGACACTTAATAGATTTTGGTGCTTCTTCCCAGGACCGGATTTAGTTTTGATGAGATCCTAAGCTATTTGAGATATGGGACCCTTTATGAGGGATATGAGACTTTTTTTTTTCTTAATACGGGATATAATACAATTTTTGAAGGTTCACCCCAAAAAAGTGGGAGCCCTAAGCTATAGCTTGTGCAGCTTATTACATAAATCCGGCACTGCTTCTCCACATCAACACATATGTCTGTTTCACCTTTTACCCCACAACATTTGTGCCTGTTTTTCCTCTATTCTTCTGTCTCAATCTTGAATTAGTTACACCGTACATTCTATGATAAAACGAGTGTGGGAAATTTTTGTGATACCTCTCCCATTTCCTTAATTTCGTAATTACCTTTTTACGGAGACTCAATTTTCCTTTATTCTTTAAGCACGTACTTATTTTGCTTAATGCTTAATCCACCTCTGTGGCTACCGTATTGTTGAGTTCCTATTCGAATCTTAGAGAAGGCATGGCTGTCTGTAAAAAATGTATGGTATGGAAACGTTGAGGTGAAATTTTCCTACATAGACTGGTAATAGGGAAAGTAGGATAAAAGCCCCTTTGAATCCTTTCCCTTGCGTATCATCCGTCACAGTAAATATGTCTTATGTTCTCTTGTAATTGCACAGGATATATAATATGAACGTAACTGATACTTATTTCAGTAATCGCTATGCACTTAATTCCACCATTGTTTTGGAAAGTGGTGGGGCTTCTTAATTATTAGCTCCGAATCCTTCCGAAGTACGTTGATATAAAATGGGAATCTAAAAATAGACATTGAATCTAAACGAAACTTATTTGAAATTTGCAGTTATACTAAAGTAAGATACATTCATATGCGTATGTCTGTCCTGTATCGGAGCGCCCAACAGCGGCCGAGAAGTAAAGTCACTGAACACTTGTAGTTTGACCTAGATTCCATTATTATTAGAATTATTCAACAGTTACGCACTCTATTTGCGTCTCTAGAACCATGTAAAATGTTATGAGGAGTTATCATATTCTCTCTTGCGTATTTTTGGGGTGTAACTGATAGTTCCCCAGTGGCAGGTAAAAGATTCCCCAGTGGAATTCCGATGAGCGTAACTGATTTTTTTTTTTACCTTTCTTGCTTTGAAGAAAAAACTTAACGTCTCTTCAAAGTTGAATTTTGAAGTTTCCGTTTAAACGAATGGTAACATAAAACGATGAGAAAAAGTATCCTTCTAAAAAGCAATGGATTTTAACTTAATGAACTTATAACTAAACGACATAAAAATACTTTCATAGTATTTTAATTAGGTGAAAGTTAATAATAATTCATTACCTGGAATCATTACGCAAAAGTTTAGTAATGAATTGCTCATATTCATAATGTTTTTAGAAATTTGTTAGCCAGATATCTTCTTCTGTCACTGATACTGCAGTTTGATTTTTCGTCAATATCCACACAAGCCTTAAATTTCTCATAACTCTTGTTAGTAAGAGACGTTTTTAATTATTCAACTTATTTCATCATTGGTTAAAATATTAGCATGTTTAAAATAGTTCTTAGTTATCTTTTCTGAGATAAAGTTCCAAGACTTAAATGTTGCCTGAGATAAAATTCTCACTCGGCGACATGTCTTTGTCATTTGAGAATTTCTATACTATATTTCGATCTTATTCGGGGATTTTATCTTTTCTTTGATGGCATTATATCAATTCAAAAAATTCTTTTTATAATATTTCGATAACATTAACTGAACAACTGATTCCAATAAACGATTTACATTCATATTTTCGTATACAAACAGCCGACACTTCAGCAATTCAATAACAATAACCGAATAAAAACATTAACCGCGATCGCATTAAACGGCGTCTACTGCGGTTAAAGAGATGACTCTTCTAGTCTCTTCGGCACACAATTTGCATATGCAACCATCTTGTAATGCGCTACCCTTTTCAAGATTCAAGATCCACAGAAACGAATCCATCGGTCGGGAGATATGCGGAAATTAATTAGGAATGGCGCATTGCCCCACCCTCTTTGAATTCAAAATCCCAATGGGGGATGGGAGGCAGTTGATTTTAATTGTGGCATCCATTCCCGCGTATGGGTAAGCGTCACCGTGGGAGTCGTTGAGTCATGATTTCTGGCATTTTACGACCCATTTATTCTCTGTTCCTGCATACGGATGGCCCTTCGATTAGTTTCTGTGCAGAGGTGTGGGCCATCGAGAAAAATGGCGACCACTAAGAAAACTTCTGCCACGGTCGAGAGACTCGCCAATCGGCGCGAGAGATCTCACTTTAATGTCAAATTCGGTGGCAGAATATTAATGACAAAAGCGAGCCAGCCGTCGAATTCGGGAATTGGCTTTTTACGGTGGCGTTTATTGGCGCTCAGTCAATCACTAATGTCGATTCGCTTAAGACACTGATCTTTAAACTTTAATGACTTCGAGAATCTATAAAATTATAATTTTTTTTCCTTTTGCGGAATCCCCTCAAACTAATACATTTGTGGAATTCTTAAAACCAATCACATATCTAAATGCCATTGGTTTTAATGTTGGTCTTGAGCAGCACACTTTCATGGGGGGGGGCATTTTTCACGTGAAACACTATTTTATAGAAGTTAGGTGGATTTTCGAGGCAGGTGAAGAATAATTAGATTCTAAATTGCCTTATGAAATTAAACTGAGAAGAAAAAGAACTTTTACTCTATATAAAGTTTTCAATAAATCACCACATAATTTCAACGGCTACATACTTTTCTTATGCCCTTTTTATTCTGTCGAAACATTTAAATGCCAATTACACATACCAACTTAATTGTGATCATGGTTGCATTCATAAAGAAGAATTTCTTGTTAAGAGAAAAGTATTTCAGTGTTTCATACCCATTATTGGTTAGGGAAAACAAAAAGGAACGTGGAAATGCGGTCGTTTTAAATTCTTTGCATTTTATTTTAAAATACAATCACCAGAACAAAGTTCCAAATTTTGCAATACTAGTGAGAACCTTTCTTTCATTGTTGTTAAGTGTTACTATTTTTTTCTAAATAAAAAAATCGTTTAAGAAGTTTTTAGAACTACAAATGTATATTTTGGATTTAAGAAATCTTTTTCTCCTGGCTACATAATAGCAAGATCGTTTAAGACAGTGATGGCGAACTTATGATACGCATGTCATAGGTCACACCCGAATCCGTTTTGAATGACATACATCGCGCATTTCCAGAGCCGTCGACAGAAAAAAAAACAAATACATAATATAAAAAAACAAATACATAATATAAAAATGTTTGTTTCTTGCTAATGGTCTCGTCATTGTCAACATGTGCTGTGCTTACCTTGGATGCGTGCGAAGACATTCTTTGCAGACGGATGCACTCGATCGCCCTCTTCGTGAGTGATTTTGAGTGCTTGGAACAGATTACCTGACGCTTTTAGCAACATAAAATATCTAGCGATAGTTTTGCTAACAATTTTTCTTTCAACATGTTTTTGTGATTTTTGTGAGAGTTTGTTCTCAGCATTAAATAACATCTAGAAAGATAAACAAAAGAAACCGGCTAACAGATAAAGTTAGTTACGCTTGCTTACTTTGAAGTGCACAAAAATGCAGAGGATGTTTACATATTCTTAGAAAATTTCGGAGCTTTTAATTTATGTTTAAAATGCAAACAGTACTTTTTCAAATGCACATTTTTTGGAGTAGCATTTTTCATGCGAAACGTATTATTTTTCAGATGAAATATATACTATTATATTAAAAATATGTTTCACGTGAAACATATTCACATGAAAAATATGTTTCATGTGAAACATATTATTAAGAGTCTAAATTATATGAATCTTCGGACGAGAAAGACTAATTGAGGTTTATTGGATTATAGCAAATTAAATAATTGCCTTCGTAAAGGGCTAACATTCCCAGCAATGGACTTACAAGATTGGAACCTGCTAATATTCGCATCACAAAAAGAATGCTGGCTCGCATTCTTGGCATGCATGCATAAATATAAAGTTATATAGTATATAACTATAGAGGTGGCCAAAATTTCATGTCGGTAACAGCCACATGCTAGAATTCAGTAAAGTTCGAGAGCCGCCACTAGATTCTCCAAAAGCCACAGCTGCGCATTTAGATCATTTTGAAAGTAGTGAAACAGGTTCCAGATGAAAGAAAGGTCTGATTCTAAATAATTAGTCAATGACAGATTGCATTCAGCATATCATTACGAATTTTGTACATATGTAAATAATATTAGTGAAAATATATGTGAAATTGTAGTATATTTTGCAAAATGTAACATGAAAATCTAAAGCGGTGATGACTTTGCCGGAAAAGTAAGAGTACAGGAGCAAGTGTATTTAACATTGAGCAAATGGCTATCTCGCTAAATTGGCGAGATATCGTCAAGCTGGCGACGATTTTAACGACTAATTTAGCGTAAAATCGCCAAAAGACGCCAAATGGCGCAATGGGGCGAAATTTTGGTCATGTCTAGTGATAGGCAACTTCGGTACTTTCTTGTACCCGGTACGAGAGTAACGGGTACAGAGAAGTACCCGGTACAAAATACACGTTACTCAAGTAACCGTTACTTTGAAAAGTCCCGAAAACCGATTTCAAGTACCGAGTACCCAAGTAACGATTTGGAGTACCGAAGTAACGAAATACCGGAATACCCTAGCAACGATTTGGAGTACCAAAGTACCCTAGTAATGATTTGGAGTACCGAAGTGCCCTAGTAACGATTTGGAGTACCGAAATACGCAGCTAACGATTTTGCGCACTGAAGGAACTCTGCCACGTCACCACGTGTTTGATTTTATCTGTACGGAGTAAGATTTTGAATATCAGACAACATGTCAACTACGGAAGTGTCTGAGGAGCAGGCCATTCATGGACACAAGAAGCGCATATCACCATTTCGCAAATACAACCAGATACTACTGTCCTCGTACCAAAACCGAAGTGAGCTGAACCCTCATCGATCCTCCAGTAACGAATACCGAAATACCGAGAAGAGACGCATATTTTCGTTACAAAGTAGCGAATACCGAAAAGCACCCGTTTCGGTACAGAAGTAAAGAATACCGAAAAGTACCCGTTTCGGTACAGAAGTAACGAATACCGAAAAGTGCCCGTTTCGGTACAGAAGTAACGAATACCGAAAAGTACCCATTTCGGTACAGAAGTAACGGGTACTTGGATGTACCGATTTTCAGTACCCGTTACAACTAAGTACCCGTTACAAAATACCCGGTTCGGTAGTACCGACTCATCACTAGTCATGTCCCTGTGTAACTGTAATGGGTATTGTAACTGAATGACTGTAATTGATCGTCTATGTAGTTGTAGCTATATCTGGACCTCCTATGCCTTAAAATATTTTCGAGAAGTACTAGAGATTTCTGGGCGGGTGGGAGAAATCTATATAAGACCAGACAGAGCATCAGTTTCTCAGCTGTTAGCTAAGAGTTGAATTCAGAGTATTGAGATATCCATGAGAGCTTCGCCTTTGATGCGCTTTGCATTGCTTGTATTTAACGTTCTTAGTAGTTAGAAATGTACCTACTAATTGTTCTTGTCGATATTGTGAAGAGCTATACGACTATATTTGTGGAAGGATCCAGAACTGTGAAGTGATTCTGTTGGTCAAATGAATATTATTGAGTTATCATCAGTTCTGTGACTATTCAGTCTGTTACGAACCCATACGTACGCAAAAACATGATGATGCGTCGAAGACAGCGCGAAGTTTTATGCTGTCTTTGCTTTCTGTAACTACGGCTTGATGCAGTAAAAAGGACTTTAATTTTTAACTTCTTAAATGCTGATTCTTCTGCAGTACTTTCTTATAAATGTTGATATAATTTAACACAGCTTTGTAATCCTCGTGAAACTTCAGATTCTTGTTCAATCTGCGCCACAGAGACTCAAATCTTTTTTAGCCCAAATGGGCGTTAGCCCCGCAAGGTCTATTAGTCTCGATACGGCATTTTGCGTAGAATCACTTAAATGCGATGCATCAGTTTACAAATTGTTGCCACTAAATATTATCGCACTGTATTACATTTAAAGCAAATAATTAAGGAAGAATTTGCATGAATGTTTCTCACATTGTCAAAAAACAAACTAGAGCCATCAGATTCTGAATAATATAGTCCTCCACCCGAACATGGGCACCTGAAAATCTGAATTTGGAATTGGCGTTATTGTCTATTTCATATCTCGTAAACTTTAACGAATTTTTGATTAAAAAACTCAGTAATTTCAAAGCAGGTACTGGCAACACTATAGGGAATAAAACATTTTTATCTCCAGCGCGCGAGACTAAAGAAAGAAAAAGCGAGAAAATTCTAAAGATATTCTCATTTTAAAATTATTTTGCGATATTGCTGTTGAATTTAATTTTATGGTTTAAGTGCGAAGAACATGCTATTTAATAAATAAATGTAACGTACAAAACGTTAAAAAAAAAACGCCCCTTTGGGTAATATAAAAATTTGAAAGCTTTCAGATTTTTTTTTGTTTTTGTCTTTATTTATTTATTTATTTCTCCTATCTCAAAATTATCACTTTATTCCCTTGCATGTTCGTTCCACGGCAAGCGAGTCGTATATCTGTTGTGTTCAAATTTTACGGATTTCCGAAATTTTCTAAAGTAAAACCGTCTTCTGAATTGCGATTATTGCACTTCTAAAGCTTCCAACCGCTATAAATTTCTTAGCAGTTCGGACGTCGAATCAGCTTCTAAATTATTTTTAACTCGTATCACATTCTGTAGGTTAGTAAATGTTTTTGTTGCATTTTATGCGTTTTTCTGTTCTGCTCATACACCACCTCAATTTAATTTCCTACCGGTGCTAACGATTCAGAAATTCTGCAGATCCTTTCTATAAAATATCCCAAGCATCCATCCATCCATTCATAAAGCATCCAGAAGCAAATCCAAAACTTTTAGAGACTTTTTTTACAGTGTTATTTGATAGAATCAATACAATATTTTTATATATTTATTTTATGTTTTCGAATAAAATTATTAAGTTTCTAAAGTAACAAGAACAATTACCTTTCGAGACTGATCAGTTTAAGTTTTTTAATAACTTTGTAAAAAGAAATAAAATAAATTCTTCTTTTTTTTGGGGGGGGGATATTGAGTAGTTTCAGTTTATCATACTTTTATCATATTCCATGCATATTGATATGAAATGCCTAGCTGCGATAAGATAGCTTCTCCGCAAAGCGGGTTTAGGGTTGCCAGAAAGTGGCAAGGAAAGACGGGATTCCCAGATTAATGTTGAAGGTATTCCTGACCACGACATTCCTCTCTTATCAACTGCAATGGCTCAGTGCAGTGGAAGGGGCCAAGGATTCGTTAAGTGTATGTGAAAAAAAAAAATGTGCCGAAATATGAAATATCTCCAAGTGAAAAAGTAATAAAATGCAATCAAAATGCCATTGAAGCCTACCATGTAGAAACAAATACCTTAATTTTAATTCCTTATTTTTATGCGAAAATTTTGTTTCCTGTATTAAGAAAGACATAAATTTTGTTTCCTACAACTTTCATTTTTCTTTATGTGTTTTGAAAAAAAAATTTAATAGCAGTCTTTCATTATTTTTTCAAAATAATGTATGTATTTCTGAGGAATGGGCGTCTTTTAAATAATAGCCTTATCATTACCTTTTTACATGCTTTCCTAAACAGCATTTGTCATTCTGTGGAATGCTTAAGTATTATATACAAATTCAGAAGTCTGCGCTTTTGCAGCTGACGATGGTAGTTCGGTAAAACCATCCAAACTAGTCCTGTGAAAATTTGAAAATATAACGCTGATTTTTGTTGTTTGACTTCTGAATTAGTATTTGTTCGGCGTGTTATTGTGTCTGAATTATTATATACAATGCCTAGGTAAAGTATATAATAATTATCATACTCCATACTTTGCCTAAAAACGTCAGGCATTCTATAAAATGTCTGGGTATTCTATAGAAAGCCGGCGTTTCATATACTATTTTATTTGCCGGTAACACATACATTTTATTTGCGTTAAAGACAAACCACTCACCTGCTACAGCTGCATGCGGCTCGTGAGCCAAACTTGGCCATCCCTGCTACACATTATAGACAAAAATGTGAGAGAGTCCATGAAGAAAACCATTCTTTGAAAAGGCGTCGATGTAAGAAAAAGGTTGGGAATTCCTGATTTAGTTAACCAAACGAAAAGGGAGTAAAAAGTGAAACAATAGCCGAGCTGTAAAACGCAAAGCTTCTTCGCATAGTCTGCGAATTCAAATCGCATGAAAAATTTTGCTGCCCAGACGGTATAGTGGTTAGGGACCGACTGCGGTTTAAACTGCCGATGAAAAAATCGACTGCAACTGCGGCCTTTGGTACTTTTCGCAGTCGCAGTCGCCCCGAGTTCGAATCCCGGAGAAGGCATGGCTGAAACCGTCCGTCCTTTTATAGGAAGCAAAGGTGGTCAGGTGCCTCTATAACAAAGTGATCATCGCTTCTGGCTTTAGTAGTGGCCAAAGTCAGTGACGATTTGTGCTCGCCATTGGAATACAAAAAAATTGTTTCGTTTCCCTGTCTTTCGTTCTCAGATCTCGCACCTGAAATTACGTTATTTTCATTTTCCTCCTGCCCCCACCCCAGAAACAGACAATCAACATATGTACCAAACGACCAGAAAAGGCTTGGCAATGGAGGTGCTGGTGTTATGAATTCGAAGGAATCGTCTGTCGGCGAAGACGTAGGCGTACAGAGTTATTACTCAACGGTGAACGCATTCCAAAACAGATGCCACATATTTACATATCATTTTCCTTCCTCTAGATTATAAACGACCACCATGATTAATCAAGATGCCATTCGGCGCATGCGCGATTAAAAAAATAAAAAAAAAGGAGGGGGAAAGAAATCCGCTTGCTCACTGTGCACTTTCATCTTCGGAGTTTAAGCGTTGTTAGTAATGTCCTCATAAATAAAGATACTGGCTCGAGCACTTCCTTTCAGTATCCCCATCCTACACGCGGTTTTTTTATTATTTATTTAATTTTTGTTTTCTTTTGTTTTATTTTTAATGAGTTAATTTTTAACGTGTCTCCCACACCCTTAGACAGGGTGTTGGAAATATAGGTATCCCTCACTTAGGGGTAAGAGAACTTCCAGTAGCTGCGTCGAATAAAAGATTGAAATTATAGATCAGTGGTCTTCAAACATTGCCGAATCACGAACCCTTAAAACTCTAAGGCTTTTTCGGGGAACCCCAGTCCCACAAAATTACAATAAAATACAAAGTTTTATCCTTATAAAAATATATCTTACATTAATATTTAAAGTATTGAGTTGTTCGGAAAGTAATTTCCTTGTTTTCAACAGAGGGCTTAATTGTATTTTTTCCCAGCTAACTTTACACTTAAGCCGTATAGTCATTATATATTTTGACAGCTGATATAGCAAGGCAGGCACAGTATCATGACGGGAATGGGTGGTCGGAGGGGCTCTCACCTCTCTTCCCCTATCACCAATCTCTTGACATGATTTCGGCTCATCGTGTATTTTGAGTGCCCCCCTAAGGCGCAGACACTACACACTTACAAATATTCACGCCATCTTCGGGATTCGAATCCAGACTCATCGATATGGTAGGCAGTGTCACCAACCACTGGAGCGTTTGCTCGGCAATTTGTACAGTATAAAATAATATACAGTACAATATAAATGACTATCTTCAATTCAAACTCCACATGCGCAACTATTAAGTCGCCAGCGTTACGAACACCATTCAAACAGACTACCTAAGAAATTAAATAAAAATATCTGGATCTCATAGGCTGACTACATGCTGTTAGAAATTCTGGGAAAAAATATCTGGATGAACGAATAAAACAACTCAATTCATGATTAAATAGGCTGTAATTTTGGGGGAAAACATTCAGATAACACTAAGAGAACTTAGATTTGGATCTAAACGATAAAAATATCCCTTGTGATACACTCACCGTTTACAAACTTAGGTATGGATAATATACACTATCTAATAGATGGTGTAACAAAGGAGTTAATTGCCAAATCTATTTTACCAGAGGTTGCACTATTTTTATTTTTTGCATATTCCGCTTTCTTAAAAGTTGGACAAGTAACAGGAAAAAAAGGACACACTGGCCGGGACACAAAGGCAACATCATCAAACCGGAAGACAATGCTTGTCAAAGCGGGATATCTAACATAGCAATATCCCACTTCAGTGTACATTTGACTCTTATATCAATGGTTTCAAACTCAAATTACATGTGCGGCGAATGCATGATCTGGAAACAGCTGACGAGCCTGAATTTTATTTTCAAACGAAATGAAACTTTTTTATTAGCAAAATAAAACACATTTTAACTAAGTTTTATATTTGACTTACAAAATATTTATCAAAACATATATAAACAATTAAAATGATAACTCAAAGAGAAAAAAATTCAAATATATATTTATTTTCTATTTGAAATATAATGTATGGTAGGCACAAGATATTTTTGTTGTTTCAGTTTGTTATTGTTGTGACTTATCTCAGTTGTCATTAACATTAAATCATTAACATTAACATCAGAACAAGGGATGCAATGAAAATCATTAACATTAACATCAGAACAAGGGATACAAGATTGCGTCTGTCGCTGGCAAGAGCCAATCTTGCTCTTATTTTTACTGAGGTAGATCGAAGCAGAAGAATCATTTTTATTTGTGTAAAACAAATCGCATTAGTATTTCAGTTCCCATTTCAAATCTGCTGAACTTAAGCGATTATTTTTTGCTTATGGAAAATGACAACGTAAAACTTTTGTTTACTTGCAGTGAAAGTACTCTTTCACTTAGTTGTAGTTGTAGTTATCACTGAAAACACTTCTAAAATAGAATTGAACACCATAGTCTTCCTGTAAGCGCAACTTTGCATATTATTGATGAAACTGCTTCAGTAATCCTCATTGTCGGTTTGCCCAACCTTTTCTTGACATATCGACACAATCAAAGAAATCTCATTCAAGTTAGTTTATTTGGTACTTACGGAATTTCTTAACGAAAACGAAGCAGCATCGTATAAATGTGGTTACATTAAATGGGCATTGTTTGTGATTTGCTTAAAAGAAGTATGGTAACGTGCTTCATTTAATGTGATTCCGTTTGTCCAGGACTGTTTTGATAACATGAATAAAATGATAACATTAAACAATGCGAAAAAATATCCTTTAAAAGTGCAGTGGAATTTAACTAAGCTAATATAAATATAACTAGAGAAGCATAAATATATACTTTTACGGCATTATAAGTAAGAAAAGAGACATTGCTAGAGAACTGTCTGAAAGCGTTCCGCAAAAGTTTATTTATGACTCGTTTCTAATGTTTCTGGAAATTATTAGAACTATGTTTTACCCCTAATCCTAATACTCGGAAAGAGTGCCTTTTTCAGAAAGTTTATTACATGATGCGACTGGCAGATCGTTTCTGTCATCTTTTTCTACGTATCTGAAGAAGAGAAACCTGTGTCTGATTGCCGTTGAAATTAGCAGAAATATTCAAAATAAAAAGACTGCATTTTTTGCCTAATTTTAAACGGTTGACTAAAAAAAAAAAAAAACCAAACAGTTTGGTGATTTAATCCCTTACTTAAAAACATTCCTCAGTCATTAAGCAATTTATAAAATTTATTTGAAATTTCAACTGAACATGACGTAATCCTACTGCGAATATGGGCATCTGGAAGCCCAAATTTCAACTTTGGAATTTGTTTTATTATTGATTTTATATTTTGTTAAACTTTAACGAATTTTTGATTAACAAACTCAAGGATTTCAAAGCAAGCAATGGGAACGTTGTACATAAAATAACATTTTTATCTCCAGCGTGCGAGGCGTTGTATCGGAAATTCTAAAGATATGCTCAATTTAAAACTGTTTTGCGATATTGTTCACGAACTGAATTTTAGGTTTAAGTGCGAAGAACGTGATATTTAATAAATAAAGTTAACCGACAAAATGTTAAAAAAACGCCCCTTTGGACGTAATTTAAAATCTGAAACTTTCAGATTTAAAAAAAAAAAAAAAAAAAAAAAAAAAAAAGAATATCCCCCCCCCTTTTTTTTTCCTTTAACGTTTTAAAATAATGGTCTGATGGGACAGCAAAAATCTTTGACACCACAAATGTTACAATCAGTATTAATCAGTGTAGTACAATCAATACATCATTAGATAATACACCTGCCAAAAATAGCGAAATTTTGGTGAAGTCAAAGCTCTGTACGCAGGCGCGACCGCGTGTGAGTGGCAAGCATGTGGTAGACAGTCAGTGTGTTTGGGTGGTTTTTGCTGCATTTTATTTTACACTCGTGCTCAAAAGATAAGCAGCAAATACCAAAAGAAAAGGTACGAATGTAAAGTGGGGAATTAAAACATACAGTTTGCGAGGTAGAGGTTGCATGGCCGAAATGCAAATAGACAACCAAATTAGCATAAAATGTAATCCCGCAGTCTCACCACAACACCTTAAGAAGGGGCATGTTGGACATATGCGTCATTTCAGAAGTAGCGATAGTTCCGTGTAACCCGAGATAGCCAAAGCGAAAAGCATGAGCAGAAGACACGATTTGCGCAATGAAATGCATTAGAGGATTGTCGCGACGTTGCAAGCTGGGGCAAGACCGCTATCTCCATCGCATGTCGGAGTGGGTTTGAATTATGTCCGTGAACATCGCAGTTAAGCACCAGGGAAAGTGGGGCGACGTACTCTTTACGCATGAGCCTCGATTTAACATTTAGAGTAATTTTTGATGAACAGTGATATGGCCAGAGCCAGGCACACGCTATCTGGCGCCAAACATCGTCGAAAGAGACCATTACAGGAGAGAAGGCCTACTTGTCTGAGCTGGGAAAGCAACGAATGGCCACACTGACCTCTGCGTGATTCTGGTTCCGTCGCAGTCTTCACCCTCTACATCCTCTTGTGCGACCTTTCATCGCTGCAATGGGTACCGACTTGATATTTTATGGACGATAACACACGCCCGCATATTACTTCAGTAGTGTAAAGTTATCTCTAGAATAAAACCATTCCACGCGTGTCGTGGCCTGATAATCACTGAAACTGAATTCCAAAGAGCATGTGTCGGACATGTTGGGACGATGGATAGCAAATCGCAGTTGTGCCGCCAGCACTCTCCACGAGCTGCGACATGCAGTACTATAGGAATGGGCGTTACTGCCACAACAAGTGGTCAGTATTTCCAGCTTGCTTAGCCGTTGTCAAACATGCATTTCAGCTAGAGGGTATCACACCTGTTATTACCGTGATGTTTCCACTGCACATTCTTCGAACCCATTTGGTCTTTCGCGATGTGATGGACGTAAGATATGTGTTATTGCATGTCTCTGCTTTATTGTTTGCTATATGGTCTAGTAGTACCACACCAATCTATTGGATAAATTTCATGCATGTCTATAAAACAGTTTTTGTTTTATTCCATGTTTTGCCTTTGTTTTTAATTTTTGAGTGTTTTTCGCCAAGCTAGTGGTGTTGCGATTTATAAATTTGACAGGTTGTGTACAAATAGAATTTACTGCTAAGCAGCATGCAGGATTTAGAAGTAGGCGGTATTTGTACGGTTGATGTAATTGTTAATGAACAGTTAAGATTTATTCTAGCGTCCGTATATACTATTCATCCAAGCGTTAATTCAGGGGATTTGAAGATGTTCTAGGTTTAGTGCATTGATGAAATATTCTGAGACTATTTTATTGATCGATGATGAGTTTACTGCAGATACAGATGTTCCTATTTTTATGATGGAAGATTTCATTATAGACACCAAACGAAGGGAAAAGGTATTTGATTTTATGAAACAATTTTAATCTCAGTATGGTGCCAAGTAACTATCCAAGTGCACTTGGCAATTTATTTATAGATTTAACATTATCTAATTTCTCATATCATCGACCAATTCTATATAGAATCATTTTAAATGAATAAATGTAATATATAAAAAATAAAATAAAATATATGTGTGTGTAAAATCTTTTGTTTGTTTTATTTGTTCTATAACATCCTTACACTTCCGTTAGTAACCTTACGCATTAAACATCAGCGGCTGTTTAACCTTGTAGTGTCGTGTAGCCCCAACTTGTCAGCAATTGTGGTAGTGACTGCTACGAAGTTTGAATTTACACAGACACGTAAGAAGGGTTTAAAGCCCTTTTTATTCAACTTTTTAAAATAACAGCTGCGTCCACTTGACGCTCACAAACTACGCCAACCCGGCGGTTTAACAGAAAAAGAATGCAAAACTGAAAATAATGAAAAATAATGACTGGATGAATAAATAGCTAGATCACTATCCACGAGGCTCTGAGATCTTAACTAACCTAACCACGTTCTAAAATACCGCTGAGATTCAGCGAGCTTACTAATTAAGCAGTTGAAAGATTTAGCAAATAGACATAGCACACAGGCCGAAACGCGCGGTTCTTAAATTTCTACCTAGCAACCTTCACGTTCGCGATTCAGGAAGCACACCTACAATCTTGTTTTCCTTCTATTTAAACTCAACGTACTTCTGCTAAATTTGAATATACTGCGCGCTCTACTACAATTTACATACTCTAGCATTGGCAATTCTAGGGAAAAGTAAAGGCTTGACAGGAAAGATAGCTTAAATAAATGTTAGTTAAAATAAATATAAACCCTACAATTGCCGCTGCCAGAATTTGGTAAACTTGGAAGCAGGTCCTAGAAACGACCTGTTCAAAAGTTTTCATATTCTAACCTAATGACTCTAATTCTAACATATTCTAACCTAATTGGCGCCCGAACTAAAAGGGTTGTGGATGATGATTCTCCATACCCAGGATTTGGCGACTAGGTCCCCTAAAACCCTAGTCACCCTTTAAAAAGGGAAGTATATAAGGTATTTCTCCCACTTCCCTAGCGTCCTTCGTCGTGTAGTGGTTCAGCACGCTGGGCCGGTATTGCAGAGGTCCGTGGTTCGATTTCCGGCGGTCCGGCCTCCAACAAAATCTTAATGTCTCTACAATCTAAAAGAGAGAGCCTATCGTCAGTTTTTTCAAAGTAGAAAAATAATGTGCAGTTATAATAATTTATATTAAAAATAACAGAATTTTACTTTGTTAAAAAATAACATTTTATTTATTTATTTGTTTTACTTTCTTATTTCCAAAATTAATTATTTTTTAATATAATTAAAGATAATTTCCAAAATTTTCAGAGGAGAGGCATAGTAGTTTCTCTTTTTAAACTCCCTTCGGGTTTATAAAGCCGGTGAAATATTTTGAAATTCTGACTAATGTTTCGGGAGAAATCGTATTCGTTAGTAAGAATATTATAGTTTTCAGAAATCTATCGTCACAGTAGGAATGGACACTACTTTAAAACCCATGTCAATAAATCATAAGGCTGATTCATTGTTTCTGGCAGTCTGTGCGGAAATGTCACTTTCCATAATTGGTAACACTTGTCAGAAAATGCCTTGTTTCCGCAGAGATGATGTGCTCAAATGTCCCTTGTACAGAACTACTATATACGCAAGTGTCACACATTGCCGGCGCTAGGCGTTTCGTCGCCCGGTGCAATTACTTCCTAGAATCTTCCGCGTACTAATAATTAAGTTTAGTAATAATTAGTAATAATGATTACAGCTTAGTAATAATTATTTTAGCTTAAAATTCTTAGAATCTGCTTCTCACAGTAACTCCCTAAATTTTATAAATTTTGCCACTCCTAATTTTGCAGCTCGGTGCCGCTGGCCCTGGTGTCACATAACCGTTTGTTGTCGGGAAGAAGTTTGGCAACTGAAATGTACATAATTTTCAGCAGCTTTATGGTTCTGATTAAACATGGACATTAGAAGAACATCAAGGAAACCTTAAAGTAAAACTCTTGATAATTCTTCCACCCTAGGGTAGCATTTTCCACTTCGACGCATGCGTGATCTTCGCGGTCCACACCCATTTCATTTGACGTGCTCATTGCCATGCAGAGCGGTGCGTCCAAAACGAGCGTCCGTTTTGAGAAATAATAGTTCTGGAGCTGTCTAATGGGAGCCGTTTCTTTGTCTTGGAGGGCGATTGTTATGCTTTCTTCGTGCCCTGGGAGCTAGGTGTGAAATGGATGATTTGTCGTATTTTGCTGTTTGCCGTTTACTATAATGAATGATGGCGCAACTTCTTGTTTTTGATGTTCCGGTTATTATTAATGTATCCGGTACCTTCCATGGCCATCCAGCCTTCTTGACATATTGCCACCTAACTGAGGAGGTAACACTCCTAGTACATTTTAATAACGGCCATTAATCTCGAACGAGCATAGCAGGCCTGTTAATAAATTATTTTTTAAGATATCCATTAACGAAATATTATACCGATATTCCACATATGTATTATGACAGTAGCTTCAAACTGGCGACCCGCGAAGCAGTTTTATGTGGATCGCGAATCATTTGCAATTTCAATTATGTATTTATTGCAAATGTTTCAAAATTTTAGTTAGTCCGAGTTTACGTTATTTTCATTGCCATTAAAAACGAACGTGAATAAGGCACCGGAAAATCTATAAATGGAAGTAATTAATTTACAGTGGGGTATTAATCTTATTCAAAGGTTTGAAGATGCAGATTTTTTAAAATTTTATTTGCACGTGTCAAAAAATAAATAAGCTCATTTGCAAATTTTTGCATTAGGAGTATAATGTTAATAAAATTAAAATAACCTTTTTATTAACATCATGAACAGAAAGCCGTTACTTGTGCACACAGACAACCCTCCGCTACTTGCGGGTAGTGAAATGTAAGATAACAGAAAGTTAAATTTCAAATGTAGATAAGACAGTCTGAGACTATGTACAAAATAGACTACATAAGTTGCCTCAAGGTAATTAATGTCTATTTGTTTGTTTTATGGGATTACGGCAAAGCCTCGAGGGCTATCTGCCTAGGAAGAGGGATGCCTTCGTGAAGGACTTTTAAGGGAAACTGACTCGTATACACGTTACACATGGGAAAAAACCCAATTAATGTCTGAGACAAGATAATTAAGTCTGAGAACATGTATAAAAGAGGCTGCATAAGCTGCCTCAAGATAATTAATGGCGCGTATTTTAAAACTTCGGTTCACTAAATCAGGGACGAATTGGATAGAGCTTGCGAAAGTGACAGTTGCTAAAACCTTAAAGCTTGAAAACCCTCAGCTTAAATACGCAAAATAATTTTTTATAAGAAAACTATACTTTTATAAGAACTTCTTTAAACTTTTATAAGAACTTCTTATAAGAAAAATTTATAGTAAAGGTTTAAATCATAATAACTGGTTAATTAGCATAAAATACGTTATAAATTTCCTAAACATTTCCATAACGTGCTGAAGTGATGCGTGTTACAACCTTCTCCTTAAGATATGCACTTTACAATACTGTTTCTTTTCGAAATAATCCCACTATATGCTCAATAAAGTACGCCCTACACGACGTGCTGACAGTGGTGTAGACAGAGCTTTTGCCGCTCGGGCGGTGCATCAATTTGCCACCTGGTGTAGTCTCTGAATTTGCCTCTCTTCTTCATGCACAAATAACTACGAAGAATATCAAATACATTGTAAACGTCTATTGGATTGCTCTTGCTAATATGTAGACAGTAGAGATGCTTTTATGTAACTGTTAAGTTACTGTTATATAAACAGTTTTTAAATGCTAAATAAAATGTGTACTTAAGTACTACTTAAATGACTTTCATTTAGAAAATGTCTTTTACAACTATCAATACTTAGAGCAATTACGAGGAATATTTCTTACTATTATTCCAATATTTCGATCTTTATTCTGGAGATTGTATTTTAGAATAAATTGAAAAAATCAAAAGGATTAAAGGACCCCCCTTCAACGTTTGTGTTTCAGTTCTCCTAGCTATAGTGAAAATAAAACTGTGAAATATATAAATTAACATAAGATAACGTTCAGTACAAATGCAGGTAACACAGTCCAAGACTGCAAGATCAAATAGACTACTTAAGCTGGCTCAAGGTAATTAACTGCGCGTATTTTAAACGTCGGCTAGCGAGATGCCAAAGCCGGAAATAAACTCAAGAAGATCTGGTGATAACAGAAAGATGCGGCTGCCAGAAGCTAATATAAACACTCAAACCTACGGTTTAAATACATAAACAACTAATCTGCATTCTGATGAAGAATAGGAAACAAGAAGTTAAAGTAAAGATTCAAATCATAATAATTGGTTAATCAATATAAAACCTTATAAACTTACTTTTTAAACTTTTATAGATTTTTCATTTGTAAAGCATCTTACATGGATTGGTATTGGTTTGGTTTGCTTTATTTGGATATGTCAAAGCACGCAAGGGCTCTCTTCCTAAAGGAGGGATGCCTTCGTGGAGGACATTCTAAAGGCAATTGGCTCGTATCGACGTTACACACGAGAAAAATCACGAAAACGCAGCCAGTCAGTTCGGAGGGAATAAACCCAGGTCGAACTACCATTGTTCAGCAACTTTACCGCTCGACAGCTCTGGTGGATCATCCATCTACATGGAGCGCACTTAAACTGGTGGTATGATAAACGATATAAAAGGGAAATTACATATGAGTTGAAAGTTGCACATGAAGAATATCTGATTCTTCATATTGATGTCTTAAACACATTTATAGAGAGGGAACTATGGACATGGGAAAATCAGAGGGATACCGCTTCTCAGGAGCCGGCTTGCTAGGAACTGTACCCACGGACATAAGAAAGGACTCTTTATTCGAAAATTGTAAAACGTATTCAAAATGGATTTTTATGAAGTCTGTAAATACGTATGTACAGGTTTGTTATAATTAACGTTATTCTAGTTAGACCTATGTAGAGCCCATTCTGGGAGACTTATTTCGTTGAAACTTGGTATATATGTTCTATGGACTACGGGGAAAAGAAATCTGCAGTAAAAATTAATAGTCAAGGAGCGTTTTAAAAAGCCAGCAATCAATGCCGTAAAACCACATCGACTCGAATGTTTGAGTTCCAGGAGACGTGTTCGATTTTTTGTTTGCTGCTAGAAACGATCGTAAGTATTACTATTTTGAGTTCTTTCTCCTCGAGTGCCAGTTGATCAACATAGGTAGGGCTGCGCACTCATTAAACAAGATTACGATTATACGGAAACAAAGGCTAAATCATCGGATAATTTTTACAAACTTGGAGAGCATGTACTTGAATTTAAGAAAAGCATTGCTACATTTAAAGAGAAATTATGCCAAAATCCCAATGAGACGGATAAGAGAATGCTTCGCTCACTCGAAAGTGAACTCCATAAAAGATGATTACTTCTTCAACCAAATTTTGCAGAATTTCAAAAATCGCCTGCAAAGCTAACAAAAGAAAGCGTTGCTCAACCTAAAGAAAAAGAAATGCCTAAAAATAGTCGCATATCAAAAGCGTAAGGTAATCCCACGCCTGTAGATGATGATTGGACCAGAGTCATATGCACGAAGCGCGTTAGAAAAACGCGTTTCCTCTGAATCTTTTTTGCAAGTGAGCACCTGCTCCAGATATAGCGCCTTAAAAGGAAATCAAAATTTAGATCCTCCCGGAATAGATGCAGACGATATGCCTACATACGAGAATGACGCTAAACAGTATCTAATTAACTCACACAAGAAAATTCCGCCATTAGTCATAACGCAAAATAATATTAATTGGTTGCAATTACGCAAAGAAGTAGAAGAATCTCTCTGAGTAACCAAACTAGAAAGTAAAACTGACGGAGACACACTTAGGGTGCAGCTATTTAACAGCGACGACTTCCGCAGAGTTCAAAAATTAGAGGAAGGAAAATAGCTTTTCACACATTCCTCTTAAATCCGGAGAAAAACTTCAAGTCAGTTGTTATCAAATGATTGATTGCAGATATGCCAGTAGAACAAGTTAAGCAAGAATATCTTAATCCTAATGTTCCTGTCTTAAAATGTCATCAATTAGAAAGGATGAGAAACGGAATTCCTACGATACTGCCGGTATTTATTCAAGTGCATGCTCTCCAAGTTTGTAAAAATTATCCAGCCGAGAAACAGTTGTCAACGCTACTGACATACACAGAGAGCATGCTATAATAAACCTCGATGTGTAAGGTTTTCTGAAACGCAAAGATCACATGAATGCCCCATAAAAGGCAAAAAAGAAATTGCTGCAACATACGGGTTCTGCGCTGCTCCCCATGCGGCCAGTAGCATTTCATGGCCAAAACTGCCAGGAAATAACGACTCAGTTTCAAATGAAAAGGAAGAAAGTAACAAAAAGGCAGAAAAGGTTACTCCAAACATGACAGAGCCAATTCTAGTGAAAAATAACAGCGAAAGAAAAACATACGCAGCCGCTCTTGCAGCAAAAAATTAAGTGTAGAAAATTTCAGATTCGTTTGGAGATTTCAAGGAAAAAAAAAATGATTTTTAAATTAAAAGCACTCTATGCAACTTTAAAAACATCCAAAATATGAATGATAAAATAGAGTTTTCTTTAGAAGCACTCGAATCATTCATTCACGTGATCGCGAGTTCCATTCCAGGCGAATTCGTGAACGTAATAATTTTAAAGACTTGTAAATATTTCTTTACTTTTCATCTTATTTACTTTATTTTTATACTTTTGAAAATTTACTGCATTTTATGGAAGACTTGTTATAGTTTTGTGCACTTGTTTCTTAAAGAATTGGACTTTTTATTATTTCATCACGTGATTCCATGCGCTATTCGTACTACCTAGATGCTATGCCTCCAGGATAATTGTTTTAATTTGTGAACTGCTTGCGATATAAGGAATTTCCTATTCAAATTATTGCCATCAACACAGAAGTTTTTCTGTTTTTTAATCGGACTTTCACGCAATCATTCGGTAGCCCTGGTGTAAGACGAGAGAATTATGGAAGTAAAATGCAGCAAGGTCAAAGACTTCTATGAACTCCGATCTACCGATTACTGTAAAATCATTCTTCACCATGCCTTTAGAGAAGTAAGATTGAGCTTTATTGATCAAGCTGTTTTCTCAGGACGAAAGTAATATTTAAACTGCACTATGAGAATATCGACGCTTTAAAGGCTTACGAAAAGGGCCTATGTCGAGGCAGATTTTGGAAAAAAAAAAAAAAGAAAAAAAAAAAAAAGAAGATGATTACTAAATTTGAAGAGACTAGGCAGTTATGTTTCCTATGAGAAAGGGAACGGAATTTTGTGGCCGGAAGAATCGCATCTTGGCCTGGATAGAACAGTTAATACTCAGAATTGTAGCAAATGAAGTGCTTCATGTCCTAATGCTGTGCACGAATGATCTCTGCATTCTGATTACTTCACTACATGGATCGTTTTATACTCGTTATGAATAAATAAACCTACAAGAAGTTTGACTCCTGTACGATAAAAATTTAGCGGGATATTTAATTTCAAAGTTTGCCATTGATACTATTTTCAACTTGCTTTGAGAAATCGTTTAATTAAGTTAGAATAATTCGAGGAAATAAGTATAAATAAAATGCAGCAAAAAATGTGTATAATTTAATATGTTTCGCCTTCACCGTAAAGATTAAAGACTGACAACAACATCTAGCCCCAGTCTTCAGATTTAATAAGACGTTTATAGAAGTAGCATATTCAAAGTCTTCGTTAACTTTGCTCTTAACAAATATCTTTTCAATAACATAGTTAATAAGCTTTGATTGGAATTCATGGATCGCCCCAGGAGGCAAAATCTGTAGCTACGCTATTGGTTCTGGTGGTGTAAGTAAGTGATTAGCACTTCCAGCAAATGGGAGATCCGTGGTTGGAATCCCAGAAAATATAATTTTCATGTTTCATGATTTTAAAAAGCCTAATGGTTAACTAAAGCATTCGAGGCACATTAAACTCTCTGAAAACACAGCTGACTTTTCTATTTTCTTGCTTCCAAACTCTACAAACGATAGAGATTTGAAAGAAAATAATGTAAAGTATTTCATGTGTCAGGTCCTAGAATAGATTTGCAGAATCAAAGATTTTAGTAACTGTCTTAGCAAACAGGAAATTAAGACTAACAAGCCAGAGAAACAAACCGATACAAACAAGAAAACACCCCTAAGGTTTCAGATTTTAACAGTTTTGAATATGGTTTATCAAAAGAGATTATCAATAGAGATAGTCCAGGAGGAATAGTGAAACATTTTATGGGATATTAAACAAATATGAATTTAGATTAACATAGTATATCAGGGGTTTCTCAACCAGGAGGGAACTGTCCCCTGGGGGAGAATTTTATAGTTTCAGGGGGTGGGGGAATGTGGTGAGCCTTTTATTTTATGCTTATGAATTTAAAATCTACCACTTCATTCAAGTTTTGGTATTTATCAACATTTTCTATATTTTGTCTTGCTTAATTTGTAAAATACATTAAGAATAATCTAAGTTTAAATAAATGTAGTTGTATTTTTCGAATTTTGGAAAGGGAGGGGGGGGGAATGATTGTCTAGCAAAGGTGAAAGGGGTGCATGAGAGTCAAAAAAGGCAGAACCGCTGTTCCATATCTTCTCTCTACTTAAAAAGTGAATATATATATATACTGAAGGTTTTTAATTAGCTATATTGTGAATTAAATGCGTTTTTATTTCAATTCTGATTTTTTTTAAAAAAAGTGTAATACTTTTAAGAACTGCATATATTGCTTTGAGATAGCTTAGTTTGTTAATCTACAAAAGACGGATTCAATTGGAATTATAAATATCATTTTGGCGAATGAGAACAGACTCGAATGAAAAGTGAAACAATGCACTGACAGCGTACAATATTTATAGCAAATCAATGCAAAATGACGTTTCGAGACTGATAACCGTTTTGAGCTAAGAAAGATGTTACCGCCAATGTATTAAACGACTAACATTTCATACATTACCTAGGCATTCGATAAAATTCCAATTGACACATCGGCAAAGGCATACATCTGCGATTCGTAACGAACATTCACTCATTTAATACATTCATGCATAGCAATTCATTTCATCATTAATGATTTAATACATTTCTGTAACTCCATAAATTTTATGTATTTTCATGCATTGTTTTCTTTAACAGGAAAGGCATAAATTTTATTTTGTACAACTTTCATTATTCTTTATATATTTTGAATAAAAATCTTGAATCACACCCTTTCATTATTTTTTCAAAATAACATTTGTATTATTGAGGAATGGACTTCTTTTAAGTAATAGCGTTGTCATGAACTTCTTTCGTAACTTGCCTAAATGACATTTGTCATTCTGTAAAATGCCTATGGAAAGTAAATAATAATTCTCAAATTTCATACTTTGCCTATAAAGACGCCAGGCATTCTTTAGTGAAGTAAGACAGGTAAAGTACATAATTCTCATTTTTTCTACTTCGCCTAAAAACCCCAAACATTCTATAGAATACCTAGGGAAAGTATATAATAACTGTATACATTGCCTAGGGAACGTATATAATAATTATATACGATGCCTAAGGATAATGTATAATAATTCTTATATTTATACTTTCGCCAGGTATTCTATAAAATGCCTAGGCATTCTATGGTTTAGGTAAATACATTCTATGGTATGCGGCGTTTCATTATGTTGCCTGTAATAAAGACATCAAAGCGATCAATTCAGCAGTCCCTTTAAATGAAAAAGGATGGCTGGTATTCCAGAAGAAGACGGGGTAGCTGTAGGGTGGATCTAAAATTATCGTCCCCACCCAGGCAGCTTCTATAGTTGTTTCGCACAGAAGCCAATTCTTAGTGACAAATATGTTTGACACGAGTCCGTTATTTTCTCATTTGATGTATTGGGCAAGTCTCTGGCCAGGTACGCTAGACATTAGCGGCAACCCGGATGTTGTAACTCTACCTGGTGGGGTTCTCCCATGGGTACTGATAAAAAGGCCATCAATTTTTATTTCATTGCTTTTCCACAATGAGCAAGGCCTGGCGCATCTATTTAAAGATGTTAATTGCCCGCTTAATCGAGAAGCTACTTGAGAGATGCTAATCGTTGTTGGGATTTTCTCCTCAAGGGCAGTGGCGCAGCTAGAACTTTTGCCACCCGGGGCGTTTCCCGAGTTTGCCGCTCCTCTTAATATACAAATAAATAACTATAAAAAAGGTCGAAACGACGCGTAGAGACATAAACTAGAACTTTAAGTTTTAATTCCAATATTTTAAAATTACGTTATTTTTTTGGCATTTTGTGTTCGCAGATTCATCAGTGTTATAGAGAACTATTTGATGGCTCTTGCTGCTATGTAGTCAGAAGAAAAAGATTTATTTAATGCAAAATAGACTCTTGTAGTCCTTAAATACTTTTTTAATAATCTTCGCTTAGGAAACGCTTTTCACGAATAGCAACACTTCCAGACATTAAGAGGAAATTTCGCAATAATATTACAGTAATTGGAGCTTTGTTCTGGAATAAACCGCAAAAATTCGAAAGGATCGCCTTTTTCACATTCCTGTTCCATTTTCTTAGCAATAACGGAAATAAACTCTCAAACGCTTCTTCCCTTAAAGACGAATTTTTCTTTATTACTGTCACCGTGACCATAATTTAATTTATTTTCGTAATTTGTATTTAAAAGTTTTGACGGAACAATAAGCTTGATAACAGAAATGCGTATTAGGGAAAAATTATAAAAATTCCTTAAAAATTATAGTTTAGAGAATCTATCAACATGATAATTTCTTTGAAGACTTTATCAAGAGAGAGAGAGAGGTAAGCGGAAAGAAAATCCGAAAGGTTTCAGATTTTAAATTACGTCCGAAGAGGCGTTTTTTTAACATTTTGTGCGTTACCTCTTTATTAAATATCATGTTCGTCGCACTTAAACCATAAAATTCAGTTCAAGAACAATATCGCAGCAAACTAATTTTTAATTGAGGGGCATATCTTTAGAATTTCCGATACACAGTCTCGCGTGCTGGAGATAAAAAAGCTTTTTTCTGTACAACGTTGCCATTGCTCGCTTTGAAATCCTTGAGTTTGTTAATCAAAAATTCGTTAAAGTGTTACAAAATATGAAATCGATAATACAACAAATTCTAAATTTCAAATTTGGGCTTCCACATGCCCACATTCGAAGTAGAATTAGGTCATTCAAAATTGGATGGCTCTAGGTACCGTTGTGTTATCACAACGAGAGAAATATACATGCATTTATACAGATTCTTCATTATTTAATTTCTTCCGATATAATACATAGGGTGATAATATTTGGTGGAAGCAGTTTGAAAATTGAAACGGTCATTCAGAGTATTTCGACGCAAAATCGCAAAGCGAAAACAATAGTCCCCTAGGGACAAAGCCCCTTTGGACTAATAATGTTTTTAATTTATGGTTAATGTGCATTTTGTTTAATACTAATAATATAATTTACTGATTCAGTAAGTATTCTCACCAATTAGTTTCTTGCTTTTTATTTCATAGTGTTTTTCTTTCAACTATTCTGCCCCCCCCAAAAAAAAAAACAAGGACCGGGAAAAAAACGGGAACAAGAAGTTTTGTTTATTAAAAAAATGTTCTTTTCTTTTTTGACTAATGTTTAGATGCAAAATCTTTGTTAAGGGCTGCTCTGATTCAGTTTGATATGGAGTCCGTCTAATTTTTTGATATTTTTACAGGAACAGAAATAAATTCCTGTTCATGTACGGTATTCTACAGAATGTCATGCATATTGCGCAGTTCTGTAAAGTTGTGGAGCCACTGCGTTTATTTCAGAGCAGGAAATACGATGCAGTCGCCGGCATTCGAACTCCGAACTTCTCGATTGCGTTACGTTACGTTTTGCTGGAAGGCAGTGGTCTCAGACTCAGATTGCTTGCGGACCAAATGCAGGAAATGAAAACAGCAGACGGGTCAGATTTTTTTTTTTTTTAACAAAATGATAATTATAGTTTTAGGGCAGGCTTAAAAAACCCTATTTTAGGGATTGTACTAAAAAAATACTTTTCGTGGTTCCACGAAAAATATTATAATTTTAAGGGTTACATAAAAATTAAATTTTAAGGCTCCTAAAAAAATAGTGGTTTCATGAAAGAAAATTATAGTTTTTGAGGTTCCACAAAAGAAAATTATAATTTTAAGTGTTCCGTAAAAATTATATTTTAAGTAGTCTAAAAAAAAATTAGAGGTTCTATGAAATTAAATTATAGTTTTAAGGATCGCTTAAGAATTATATTTTAGGGATTTTATCAAAAAATAGCTTTAGGGGTACCAAAAAAAATACTTTTAATTTTAAGGGGTTCCATAAAAATTATATTTTAAGGATTTTACCAAGGAAAAAAAAAAAGTTTTAGAAGTTTTACGAAAGAAAATTTTGCATAAAAATTATATTAAGTGTTGATAATGAATTTTGTGTTAAAAATGTTCACTGTTAAATTGCTTCTCGACTGCAATGCAAAGTTGGTGACACATGATTCCATTAGACTTTGCAACAGCATTTAAGGGGAGGGGAAAAAAAAAAAAAAGGCAAACGAGATGACGAAGGCAGGGAGGAAAAAAATAAAAGCATCAAGTTAAACTTTCGTGTTTTAACACTGTCTAACCGTGTGACAGTATGGGGTCCAACTACCTGTTTACGAATTAAGCTTCCATAATAATAAAAAAAAAAAAAAAGTTAAAAAAAAAAAAAAAAAAAAAACTCAGAAAAGAAACAGGTGTTAAAAAAGATTGTTCGGGCATCACTGGACTCTGGATATTTCTTCAGTCCTTTAGGCTCCCTGCCGGTCCCATGGAAATGTTCATTTTCAAGCAGGGTTGCCTGGCGATTCAGAAGGAACTGCCGCCAAGTACCGCCAAGATGCATGCTACAAGTGCTTTTGCGTTCATGGAAATATTTTCTGCTCTAACTGGGACATTTCTTGCTTGAAACGGCACAATTTTTAGAAAATGCTCACAACAGAGAATAAGTCCTACTGGGATAAACACATAAAAGTGTAAACTTTCTTTTAAAATTCTTTGTTATTTTTAATGGCATAGAAAACTTTGCTACAGTTTAGTTAACTATTAATTTAATAGCTTTAAGGTTGATTCAGCTGTTTTTTACTCTTTCTTCACACTATATGATATTCGTTATTGAAAACATTCTTTCAACTAGTGCCATACGCCTGGCCTGCTGAAAATGTATTCTGTTACTTGAGTAAGGTTGTATAATAAAAAGTTTTTACTTCTTCGTACAAAGTAAAGGAAGTATTGTAATCACGAAAAATTTCGGTTTTCGGATTTCAATGGAAATATCAATTCTGATCATTCCCGAATTCATTTTGACTTTTTTTTTTTTCCCGTAATTCCTGTATATACGGACAAAATAAAAGACTCTTTATTCCGAAATGGGTTGTAAAATGGATTCAAAATAAATTAAAAACTGATTTTTTTGTGCCGTCTGTACGTACCTTGTATCTCGTGTAACTCAAAAACGATTAGAACAAAGAAATTTTGTTTACGACACTGGTACAACTCCTAGTTATACACATCTCTTTTTTATTGCAATTGGTAGAATAAAAGTACGTATATATGTACGAAAAATTACATACTTACCAAGCATTCCTTCCCTTCTTAGAAGCGTCTTTTTTTACAATCTTTCTTAAAAATAAATGCTATTTTTACTTTCTTTCTTAAAATCATAAAAATAATTGATACTTACGTATTATCCCTTCGACCGACCAAGTAGCGCGATTGAGCGCCAATTATGGATGACCGGGTCTTGTAGAATTTAGAAGTAACGATTGGCGATTGGCGACCGTTGCCAAAATTCCTCCAGTGCTTGACGTGATATTATGTAAGTATCAAATGATTTTATTCTCATTTTATCCAAAAAGACTATTATCCTCAAAATGCAATTTTGCGATTTTTCCACTTTAATACGATGCTTCACTTTTCATTCAAGTCTCTTGCCATCACCAAAATGTAAAATATGTATCATTTCAATTGATTCTGTCTGTGTTACGACGAATCAACTAAGCTATTTAAAAGCAAGTTCTTAAGATTATTTTTTTACTTTTGAATTTGATTCAATAAAATAAAAGTGTATTTCATTCATGATATATCTAATTAAAAATATTTAATATTTTTATAGATTTGCTTTACATATTTTTTTCAATTTTCAAATATATTTCCCACATTAAATGCAATGTTTAACTTTTCATTCGAGTCTTTTGCCATTTTGAAAAATGTAAGCTGTTATTCTTTCATATTTAAGATGGCTGTTATTAATTAACAAACTAAACTGTTTTTAAAAGCAAAAGATGCAATTCTTAAAAAAAAAATTTTCTTCTTTATTTTACTTTTCAATCGGATTGATTTAAAATAAAAATTTTCATTTCATAATAGATTTAATTAAACACTTAAAAACCTTAAATATTTTTATAGAACATTGCGTATTTTTTCGTCTCTTAAGTATACAGAAGATATATAACGTTCCCATGTTAGTATAAATACATAGTCACCTGATATCCTCTAAAATGTTTCGCTATTTCTATTCATAATCTGTACTAAACCAATTTAAAATTTAAAAGAGCCTTTTTGCGTGACTGTTAAAATCTGCATTCTTTCAGCTATTCTGTTTCTTTTATTCCTCATTTCTATTTATGATGCATAATAAATATTTATTAATAAAATTTGAGAAACTATTTTTAATTCATAAAAATATTAATAAAAAATTTAATTTAAGAGAAAATTTTTACTTTCGCCATGATGTTATCGTCTGCTATTTTCCTTAACTTCATTTCATATTAAACTAAATTAATTTGCAGATTAAAAAATGATGTATTACATATGTATCATAATAGTTTCCAAAAATGCGAAAAAAATATTGCAAACAGAATATACTATCTTCTACTATATAAATGCTTACCAGTGAGGAAAATTTACTGGAATATAAGTTTTTTTCTTTTTTTTACGTCTAATAAAAGCAACAAATAAAAATGTGTTTGAAGTTGTACTATATCCAAAGATATTTTGTGGCTGCATAACATATTTTTTGACAAACTATCGTCTAAAATTATTTTCATTTTTAATACATTCTGATTCTATATATTTAAAAAAAGATACAAACTTACCTCTATTTCGAAAAGGACTCTGCACTCGAAACTCAATTTTGGGTTGTTTCATTTTGATGGGCTGTTTCACTTTCATTCGGGTCTGTTGCCATTCGGAAATATGTAAGATACTATTCTTTCATATTTAATCTGTCTGCTATTGATTAGCAAGCTAAATTATTAAAAACGCAATGAATGCAGTTAAGAATATTATCACTTTTTTACTTTTGCTTGATTTCAATAAAAATGCATTTATTAATGAACGTACCTATATAAAAACATTAAATGTTTTAGAGATTTACTTTTCCTATTTTTTCACTTTTTAAATATACAAAAGCTAGATAACGTTTCTATGTTAGTCTAAATGCATAATCATCTAATATCCTATAAATGATTCGCTTTTCCATCAGGACCCATATCTTTATCGATAATCTCTACTGATAATAAACTTTAAAAGAGCCGTTTTGGGTGATCGTTAAAATCTGAAACCTTCCAGATTTTTATTTTTAAAAAATTTTATTACTATTATTGTGTACCTCTGAAAATGATTACTTCTTGAAGTGCCCCCCCCCCCACTGCTGTGCCATTCAAAAGTGATTGTTACGCATAGTCTTCACTTGAAAAATTATTTTTATTCGTACAATACTTTAAGCCATATTTTTATAATTTCCCTTGAAACTGACTTTTATGATTATTTTCTTTCATAAACATAATTTTTGCTCTTCCCCAAAGATAATTTTAAATTACTCTTCTGAAACTGAATTTCGTTTAGTTTCTTAAAATAACTGTTATTCTTTTTTTTAATTATTTTTAATCTTTCCTTTTAAAATAATTTTCATGTGTAGTATCTTTCCCTCAAAAAATGCGGTATTATTTTTTCTATCTTAAAAGAGGGTTTATTCTTATATCCTTTCCTGAAACTGGCTTTCGTTCACCTTATCAAAAATAACTTTTATTCTCTCTTAAAAATGAATTTTATCGTTTGCTTGGAAAAGAATTTATAGTTATTCCTTCTTGAAAACAATTTTTTCCCTTATACCCTTTCTTGAAATTTATTTCCATTTTCTTTATTAAAAAGCTTATTCTTTCTCAAAAATTGCTTTTATACTTTACTTGAAAAAAGAATTTTTATTCTTTACTTGTAAAAGAGTGTTATTGTTATTCTTTCTTAAAAATGACTTTTTTCCTATACTTTTTATTGAAAATAACAATGTTAAAAATGACTATTCTCGAAAATTATTTTTTTATCCTTTATTTGGAAAAGAATTTTATTGTTATTTTTCTTTAAAATAATTTTTTTTCTTATATTCGTTCTTGAAACTTCCGTTTACGACATTTAAAAAAATCTTATTATTTTTTTAAAAGTTGCTTTCATACTTTATTCGAAAAAGACAAAAAGACTTTTATTCTTATTCTTTCTCAATAATGGCTTTTATTCTTAACTTGGGATAAAAAAAAAGTATTATTCTTTCTTAAAAATATCCTTTCTCCTTATATCCTTACCTAAAATAAACTTCCGTTTTTATTCTTTCTTAAAAATTACTTTTATCCTTTACTTGAAAAACAATTTTATTGTTATTCTTTCTTAAAAATGACTTTGTCTTTAAATTCTTTCCGAGTGTATATGATTACGACCAATGACTGCGAAAATAAAGGCTGGATAACGAATTTAAGCCGGATAAGGGGTTGTGTATATAAATATATAATTTTTGGTATTGCCGATTGCCATAAAAAAGGGAGGTGCACAACTAGATGTTATAGTAGTCTCATATGCAAAATTTCAACCTTCTGCGGCTAAAAGTTTATGAGTTATGCGATAGATATACGTACGTAGAGACGTCACAAAAAAAATTCATTTTAAAGTCCGTTTTGGAATACAGTCCTTCTTTATTGTTCGTAAGTACAGAAATGATCAGAATGGATTCGAGAACGGTCAGAATGGATATTTCCGTTGAAATATGACGTTGATTTTTCGGGATTACAATACTACCTTTACTTGGTACAAGGATGTAAAAACGAAAGCTGTCACGTGGACACCACGTGACTTCATTGTACGGCCTATTAAATTGCACACATTTTTGGTGCACTTCATTAATCAATTCAGTTCTCACTTCGCGGCAAGACAAAAATACATAAAAACACAAAATACTTTCATTAAAAATTATAAAACAGAAAACCCTAAAACACCAAATACATTTAAAAAAACAGCAGTTAAAAATACAATTTTTACAATTAAACTAGAGTTTCTACACCAAAACAAGAAATTCGGCTAACGGGCAGGAAGGCAAAATTTTCATGCACAAAATTGAAAGATAACTTTTAACCCCACTCGGCAAAAAGACACTGAATAGAGTGCACCATTTGACTTAATTCACTGTCCTACTAAGAGTTTCAAATGTTTCAATGGCGGTCTCATTAGGTCTAGCGCCACTTTTAAATTGTTTATAATTATACAATTCAATCACTTTTAAACGGAAAATGCGCAATTTACAAACATATAAGAATAAAAAAGTTGAGTTGATCGAGGCGAGTAACAGAATAGGAATACATAAATATATATATTTATATAGGTTTGGTGCGACCGACTGCAAGGAGGAAAGGGAGGTGCTGGATGTTACAGCAGGTCCATATACAAAATTTCAACGTTCTACGGCTACTGGTTTTTTAGCTATGCGAGATATATACATACATACGTACGTACAAATAAGTGCTTACTGCGCAATATTGTTACAACAAAAAGATCATGGGGTAAGCCAGGAGAACCTCTTTCATTACCATAGAGAATGAATTGCATCTCCAAAAATTAATGCTTTGTGTATGATGGGACTATAAAGAAACAACGAACTTAGAACTGTTGCCACCAAATGAGACAATAAATTTCGAAAAACGCTGTTCCCGAATGGCAGTTTTAAATGCCAAAATCTAAGCAAAGTGCTCAGAATTAATCAATTTGAGGTGACGTCTTCCATCATAGTCAGCCCCAGAACTCGATGAACTTTCAAGATAAAGACTACTGAGTACAACTGGGATGTTTTGTGTCACTTCCCCATAATTACTAAATCTTGCCCCTTGGATTTTCATTTCTCCAGGTCATTTCAAAATTCTCTGAATGACCCGGAGTTTACTTCTTTGAAAAGTGTCAAAGAGCCCCTCGGTAACATCTTTACAAATAAAAATCTAACAACTTTTTAAAAAAAGGAATTTTCAAAATGCTAGAAAGCTCATGAAATAAAACCATAGAACGAAATGGTGCTTATGTGCTTCAATGAAATATGTTTATGCTTTTTGTATTGTTTCTTTTGGATTGATCATAAAAAAATTGCAAAACTTTCCGTAAAACCCAATATTATATTTCAGTCGATTTATTTATTTTTAAATTGCGTCCAAATGTTTGTATACTTTTATATCTTTTTTATGTTTACACAATAATCTAGAAGGAAAAGAGAAAATAAACGCCACATCTTTTAAAACTGAAATTATTTAAACTTTTTCCAAAACTAAAGATTTAGTTAATGAGTTAGCAGAATTAGAAGTTATTTCAATTAAGATTTAAAAATAGTATCCATTGCTATAAATTCAAATATTTGTGTGACTAACTGCTTCCGCGGCCATCCGCCTAAAATAGGATCGGATTTGAATTGGATTTATTTAATTATTGCAAAGCACACTAGGGCTATCTGCCTAAAGGGAGGGATGTCTTCGTGGAGGACTTTCTAAGGGAAACTGGCTCGAATACACGTTACCCATGGGAAAAACCACGAAAATGCCTCTGCAGCCAGCCTGTTCGCGGGATTCGAACCTCGGACCGAGCTACCAATATTCAGCGTCTTTACCGCTCGACCGCTGGTGGGTCATTTTCGAAGATCCACTTATAGAATCTTATGTAATAGGTACAGAACAGGAGTCTTCAACCACGTAGGAATTTCCATAGAGGAAAATTCAGGCAGCCTTTTATTTAATTGTTAAATATTTATTCATGAATATCAAAAAACAACTTTTCCCTCTCAAGTTTTGCTATTTAACCAAATTTTCTATCTTTTGTGTTGTTTAATTTATAAACTATACTAAAACAAAATGTAAATCAAAATAAACGAATATATATGTGTTTTAAGAGTAGTCGTTCCACTTCTTGTCATGACAGTTTTTTTGGTTCATTGGTGACAGTAAGAGACTGTCAGGCAAGGAAAATTCCCTCCTTGGTTCGGACCTTCTTCAACTGATGAAGATATCTCCAAGGGGAATTTTTTGAATGGATCGTACAATGTCTTAATAGATCGTACCCGCCTAAAATAGATATCAGAGAAAAGAAAGAAAAAAAAAAAAAAATGCTGTTTTGCTGTTTTTAAATATTTTGTGATATTGTCGTTGAGTTGAAATTTATGTGTTTTAAGTGCGAAGAACATAATATTAAAAAAAAAAAAAAAAAAAAAAAAAAATCTGAAATGTTTTAGATTTTAAATTACGTCCAAAGGGGCGTTTTTTTAACGTTTTGAGTGTTACCTTTATTTATTAAATATCATGTTCTTTGCACTTAAACCATAAAATTCAGTTCAAAAGCAATATCCCAAAATAATGTTAAATTAAGCATATCTTTAGAATTTCCGATATACACAGTCTCGCGAGCTGGAGATAAAAGTATTTTTTTTTTTTTTTTTTTTAATATATATATATAACGTTGCCATTTCTCGCTTTTAAAGCATTGAGTTTGTAAATCAAAAATTCGTTAAAGTTTTACAAAATATAAAATCTATAATAAAACAAATTCCAAATTTGGGATTTCAGATGCCCATATTCGCAGTAGGATTTCGTCATTCAAAATTCGATGGCTCTATGTGCCATTGTTTTATCACAATGCGAGAAATAGACAATCATTTATGCAGATTTTTCATTATTTAATTTCTTCAAATATAATGCAGGACTCTAACATTTTGTGGTAACAGTTTGAAAAGTGAACCGACGTTTATGAGTCCGACGCAAAATCGCAAAACGAAAACAATAGTCCTTCAGGGACAAAGCCCCTTTGGACTAAAAAAAAAAAATTGGACATTTCATCTCATGATTTAAATGTATTTTTATTTAAATACATAAGATTAAAAGGTAGAAAAAAATATTAAGGAACTGCGTGTATTGCTTTTCAGTCGCTTGGTTTGTTAGTAACAGAAGGATTAAATTTGACAGTTAAAATATGTTGCGCTTTACTGAATTTTTGCCAAAGGTGAGATTAAGCGCCAAATGGGGCACTAGACGCATCTTTCTGAAACAACTCGGTTAGTGACATTCTAATAGCCATTGGGTTCGGTATAAGAGGGTGGGGCTGCCAAAACTCCGGATCTAGCACACCTGCAAAGCAACTCCCACCCGCGCACGCCACGCGCACTCCTAATTGCTGTTGCCATGGTTACTGCCTCTTACTACGACTGCTATGAGGGAGGGAGGATAGGAAGAAACTGTTAAAAATGAATGTTCGGCGTTGACGTCATGTAAGTGAAGCTAGGCTAGCTCGCTTTGATAGCAGAAGAGCGTTCGATTTTGTTGATTTAATTCTTGAATGTGAGGAGGATGGTAAAAAAGTGCTGCTTCTGAAATGCTTGCAAGAGGTTTTTGATGATCATGTAAGGAGTACTTTTTTTTAGCACCAGAGTCTCGAAACTCACTTTTTGTCTGTATTACTTTTGCGTCCGAATCACTTTTCATATTGTTACCACCAAATGTTATCACGATGCGTTATTTGAACAAATTAAATAATGAAGAATCTGTATGTACGTATGCATATTCCTCGCATTGTGCGAAGACGACGGCACCTACACCCAACGAATTTTTAATACACGTAGACTATTGCCATTCGGCAAAATATAAGATATTTGCCTCTTAATTTTAATTCACAAATTCGGCTCCTCGAAAGCAATGCGTTGCGTCTGCTTGAAAGAAAATACTTATTATTTTCTCACACCAGCATGTTGCCATTCCGTAAAGTGTAAGATACTAAACTTTCGAATTTAATCTTTCTGTTACTGAGTAGCAAAACCAAGCGACTGAAAAGTAATAATCACAATTATTAAAAATAGTTTTCTACCTTTTTAATCTGATTAATTTAAACGGAAATGCATTTAGAGATGTCTATAGGAAATATTAAATATATATATATTTTGAAATTACACTATCGAACTCGTTAAAATCATTATGTAATTTTTTAATGAGATTTATTTAAAAAAAATTTTTTTTAAAGGCAACTGGCCGCTTAAGCGGCTAATTTGAAATAATGTAGCAAATAAAAAAAAAAAAAAAAAAAAAAAAAAAAAAAAAAAGGAGAACCCCTAACATTGTACCTTGAATTCTAAAGATTATTGAATTTTATGTGGCGCAAGTGCGAAGATAGTGTACCTTAATAATAAAGCTATAAAGAGAAAACAAATTGTGTTAGGAGAGCGAGTCCAAGAGGAGATTGGTAAGGTACGATGCTCAGAGAGAGGATAGAAAACCTTAATAAATGCTTTGGTGCGACCTTAAAATTTGAATCCTTTCAGATTTTCTTTCTTTTTTAATTAAATATGCAATTACAGCAATAAACTAGTTATGTGAAAATTTACAATATTTATGAATCCCATAGTAAGTTCGAGTGTAAGATGCCTTCACATATAAAACGACACGGCATTTTAAAAGTCACTTTACAGCGAAAAATTAGCAATCTGAAGCATTCAGATCATTGTCTGGCATTTCAAAGAAGAGCTTATTGTGGAAAATCTTTCCACCCTCCTTCCCAAAGAAGTAAAAGATATTTAAAAAATAAAAATAAAAGTCTTAAAAAAACTGCAACAATTTCAATTTAAAAATCAAACACATAAGAAATATGATTACAGAAAAAGTTTTTTTTCTCACTATATTTTGATTCCTTTTTAAAAGTTTTATTTTTTAAACTCCATTTAAGAAATTTAAAAAATGAATCAAGTAAAATTTTTAAGAAATAAATCAAATTATTTAAGAAATGAATTAAATTAAGAAAAATGATACACAAACATAAACAAAAGTTGAGAAAATTCAAATTAAGATGATATATATTATTAATGAAGACATGCAGTATGCTGAAATATTAATTAAAAATCAAGATATAATAAATCAAAATTAAATCTTGAAAGATGGCCAACCCCCGAACAGGAAATACACATATTAAAATTGAAAAAATATACATAAATATTTCAAAACAAAAACAGAAACAGTTCAATAAAATTAATAATCCTGTAATATAAAATATAAAAAATTATTGAAAATTCCTTGGTCTTTTTCAAGCAGTAGCCAAAGAATTTTTAACAGAGCCACCTTTGTGATTTGTATGATTGATAATAATGGAAACATTAAAAAAAAATTAAGTGCCAAATAATAAAATAAAAGAAAATACTAATTAAGATAATTTATTTTTAATTGTGAGAACGCATCGAATCTTTCGAATAGTAACTTTAAAAAAACTTTACAGTTCTAACGGTAGAATATTAGTTTTATTATCATTCAATTAAAAAAAATATCCGTGCTATTTCATCTGGATACGAATCAATAACATCTTCTCGTAGCGTGTAGCTCATGTGATAACTCAAGAAATATTCCTATATTTTCTGTAGTTATTGATAAGAATTTTTTTTTTAAATATGTGAAAAATTTAAACTGTTTTTTAAGTATTTTATTTTTTTTAAAAAAAAGGCCCATCACCTGTTTTTAGATTGGGCATTGAAAACGAATATGAATAACAGACCAGATTATTTGTAAGTACAACTAATTAAGTTACAATGTGATATAAATCTTATTCAAGCATTTAAAGAAGCAGATTTAATTAACTTTTTCTTCGTACTTGTCAAAAATAAGTAAGCTCTAACTCACGAATTTTTGCGTGAAGAATAATCGGTTTGTTTTAGAAACACATTTATTTGCAAAGAACTTTTTTTTTTCAGAGTTGAAAATTAATAAGAAAAAATATCCGATTGATAGATGAGCATTTAGAATCCATGATGAAGATAATTTCTAGCAATATCTCTCAAAGGCTGCAAACTTTATCAAAATCGAAACACCATCAAGTGCCAAGCAGTAGAAAGATATAAAGAAGTTTATTATTATTTGCATAAAAAATATTGTTACCAAAAGCGGGTTTAGGGTTGCCAGAGAGCTTCAAAGAGAGGCAGGTTTGCCAGATTTAGCGCCCATTTGGCGACAAAATTGGTGATATGCCATAGACGGAGCTAGAACATTCTAGAACGAATTCTTACCGGTTTTCCTGACAATATTCGCGAAGGTTGGTCAAAAGCTGAAGCTATATATATATCCTGCCTGTACGCGGAGTATCTAGAGTATCTTGAGAGTATGTTGAGTTCACCAGTAGTGTTTTGAGTTCATAGCTTGAGAGCGACCGAACTGAGTCGGGAGCTGCGCTTTAATGCTTTGCCGTAAAGCAGTCTTCACGGTTATAGCCTGATAACCTGAAGGCTGTGTTGCTGAATGTTTCAGCGTGTTAAACGGTGTCTTTTCGACGATTTCAACATGTTTTTGGAACTGTCCTGAGTAATACTGGCGAATAAATTGTATTTTGGTTATTCATAAGTGTTATCATCAATCACTCCAAATCCACGAACCCGTAGAATGCAACAATATGTATTTTTATTCGTGCGTTCGAAGAAGAATTTAGCATATAAGAGAAAGGTTGCTATTATTTATTCTCAAATTCTGTCTTACTTGGTAAATTTTCTCGGAAAACTTAGGAAGTTTTCATAATTTGTTTATTTTTAATTGAAATTTAAAGCAAATTATTTGATGATTAATTAAAAATGTGGAATAACTTCAAAGAAATGTCTGTCTAAGAAATTAATAATAAACTGTCAATGTATCTGAATAAATGTGTATCCAATAAAAAATGTCTTACAGGTACCAAACTTTAAATTTCAGATAGAAAATAAATATGAACGTTTTTACTTTGTAATATTATTATTTTTGCTTATCTATGTTTTGATAAATATTTAGAAACCAAATTTAAAATTATTTAATATTATTTTTATTTTGTTAGTAAATTTTTCATTTCTTCCCCATTTTGTTGCGTGCAATTTGAGTTTTAGATTTACTTGCTCTGTTTGTTCAATTTCATTTGTAGCTTTCTTATAAATAGAGATGACTTTTGAAAAATTATATGCTTAAATTTATTTTTCACTAAACGCAGATTTCAAATTTTGCTTTAATAAAACAAATACAAATAAATATTAAGTGCAATTTTCTGCTGAAAAGGGTTATTAGTTCCAAAATACGATTTTACGTCCATTCACTTTCAATGACGTCAACTAGCAATGCATTGTTCTCCTTTTCATTCGAGTCTAGTGCCATTCGGAAAAATGGAATATATGTATATATTTCTAGTTGCAAAATATTATTTTTTGATAGGAATGTTATTTTCCAAGAATTTTTATACTATTATTCCTTAAGAAAATTATTTTTTTAATAATTCTTAAGAATATTAATTGTTTATTTTTCAATCTCATTGATTGCATTAAAAATGCATTAAATTCGTGATATATCTCATTAAGCATATGAAATATTTTTATAGAATGACTTTGAGTAGGGCGTCTACGCCTGAGTTCGAGTTTCGATTTTAGCCAGGGTGGCTGATTAATTTGTAAGATATTAAACAACTGTGTTTCATTGAAGTTATTTTCTGAAATCATATAGTATCAACGTCATGTAAATATTTGTACATAAAAGTCGTGCTTCTATATAATAAAGGATTCATTTTTCAATAATGTATTGTGTCACGTCTCTGCCATCCCGACAAGCATGACAGACCTCTTTTTTTCATTCACTGTTCAAATACAACGTTTCCATGTTAGTCTCAATATCTAGTCATCTAATATTCTATCAAATATTTCCCCCTTCTACCTGAGACATCTCTATGGATAAATCTCTATTGATTAATCATACTTAACTTTCAGAGAGAGCCTTTCTGGGCAACTGTTAAATCTGCATTATTTCAGATTTTTTTTTATTTCATTTATTTAATTAATTAATTTTTTCCTTCTCATTACTTTTCTCATATCGAGGATCTGAGCGATGCGAGCTTTGAAAGATCTAATGAAAAATTGTTCAGAATTCCCATTTAAGAAAATTTAAAATTCGCCCATTTTTACTTTATCCAAATGACAAAGTAAAGATGAGCCAACAGTGACAGTTTTTCGCTTTGATGTTGTCTTTAGTTGCCACTCATCCCTTCCCTCTCATAACTGTCAACTTCAACTGATAGGTACCATATGTCCTCGCGAATTTTCCCTTCTTTTTTATAATAAGTTGATCGCCCGAAAATCGAGAGGGGAAACTGATGAGAACTGTTTAACTTCCGTAGGACGCGTTTACGGCAAGAACATAAAAAAATCAAAAGAGCCTTGGTTGAACTGCAGGTAATTTATTAAAAGTAACTAAAATAAAATTTTTCTTTTTTGACCTAAGTAGGAATTGACTTTATTTATATATTACTTCTTTAAAACAAACCTGCATTCTGATAAGAATACGTAGCAATATTAGCATTAGAATATCTACTAGGATATCTTTATTTCTGCATCGCTGCAACTAGAATCTCTCCCGCTCTTATTGTTGTTTCTGCTACGTCTTCGGCCTCAAATCATCCATAAATAGTTAGAGAAGGTAAATGTGGAGCCGACTCCGCGAATTCGTAAATTGAATGCCAGTTCGTGTTTGCTGCTTTGAGGTAGGTCGGTTCTTGTATTAGGCTGGCGTAAAATTCTACTGTTAGAAGGGGAAAGGTTCGACGTGACCTACGCAGGTAGTTTGAGAGAGTTTGTTTTTATTAGTAAGAAGAAAACAATCAATACATGGACGAAACCATCTAAAATTTAGGGAAGCTCAGTCTTTGAACGCTCTCAAGAATGGAAAAATTACGCGAATAGTTTTTTTAAATTACAGAACCTGGCGCGCTAAACGAGGAGCGGGAATACGCGAGGGAGGGGGGGATGGGCGATGAAACACGCTACCTATTGCAAGTGTTATTTTAAAACCAAATTATTATATTTCTTCGGGTAACTACTTTTAACACAAAGATTTTCAACGGTTAATTCTTTCAATTAATTGGCACCAACACTTGAAGCAACAACACCAATTTATGCCAGATTCGGAAGAAGTTCTCAATTTCACCGACAGAGATTCTGCCAAGGTGTTTCAGGTGGCAGCTTGTGCCTGTCAAATATTAATCGGCTGCTGCAGTTACGAGCCCCTTCTTAAGCGGTAATCGGCGTCCCCCCCGCTTCGTGTTCATACCGCCCACCACACCCGACGGGCCCCAGAATTAAATCTCGAGCGTCTTATGCACTTGGCTTAGGAGGGGGGGAGTAAATTGTCTTTTATTTATTTATTTATTTATTTATTTGTTTCTTTTGTTTTATTTTTCTTCGCTTCCAAACTTATGACCTGTGCAATTGCTGTTTTGTCTGAGTTGCTGGACGAGTTCCTTTGCTATTTTCTTGCTGTGAGGGTGGGTATGACAGCAAATGATGCTAGTCTGTCAGCGTTGAAATCCCTGCCTTTTTCCCCCTGTTTAGGGATTTCTTTGAAGAATTGCTTCTACTGCCGAACACCTCTATAACGTACTTCAAGAGACTGCACGTTTGATTTGTTATATTCAGTAATTCGCTATATTTGATCTGATAAGAAATAAAAGGCAATAAAACAAGTAATATATATATATATATATATATAAAGTCAATTCCTACTTAGGTCAAAAAAGAAAAATTTTATTTTAGTTACTTTTTATTAACATTTTACTCGTTTCTAATTTATGAAGCTTATGGTGGTCTATAATTTCTCATTCTATCCATTTCTTGTAATGCTTCATAATTTCTGGGGAGTTTCGAGCAATCCAGATCTTCAATTAATATTCCATCTAATGATTTATGTCACACGACTCAAGGCGACATATGCTTGACCTGCTGCGAAGAGTATAATATTAATGGGTTGTTAATCGTCCCTTGCGTTGTGTAGTAGTTTCTTTTCGCTTACTTTTCGCATTCTTCCGTTTGTGAAGCAAAAGCCATTTTAAAGAGTTATATTTTAAACATATATTATTTTCACGTTAACATAGAAATATGGGGAGAATTTTCGCTACATAATGGGACATTACATCCAACTGTATAAAACGACAATTTTTTAATTCCATACACTTTAAAAATCTTTAGAACTCTGTCTTACTGTTGCCACTTATTTTTGTTAAATATTACAATCCCATTGATCACAGTCACGTACTATTATTTATAAGTTGTTATAAAATTAATTTTTACAGCACGTGAGACTTCCTAATAAACGGTCATTATTTGTAAGTCTATCAATATATTTATAAATATATTATATTATAGTAATATATATTAAATAATACTATAATATATAGTAATATATTTAATAAAAACAGCATACCTTTAGTTTCGATAAACAGGAATAAATAAGTAGGAATTGACTTTAATATGTTAAAAAACTGTATTAACACCAAGTGTCATCCATTACAAGTTTTAAAAAAATGTATTTGAACTTGAGTGGTTGAATAAAAAGAATTTTATTAACGATTGAAAATTTGAACCAGATATAGGGAGAGTGTGAGCTAATAGTAGAAATTTAAAAAAAAAAAAGAAAAGTCTATAATGTTTCCGATTTTAAAAGTCACCCAGAAGTGTTTGTTAACGTTTTTTACGTAACATTAACATTGCTCTCGCTGATCTCGTAGTCTATCAGTCTGCTTTTGCAGTCACTCCTGCTTACCCCCTTTTTTTTAATTCTTTTTAGCTCTATTATTAAGCATCGTTTCATTCGCACTTGCTCTCGATAGAATTCAATAGCAAAATTACAAAAATTTAAAAAACAGAATAGCAATATAAGTTTCGAATTCACGATGCAGCAAGTGTTGCCATACATTTTTCTGTTTCTCCCCCCCCCCAGTCTTTTCTCTGTCCACCATTTAGTTTTCTTGCTAAGATCGTAACTTTTTTTTTTAAATCTTTTATTGTCTTGTAGAGACATTAGGTATTTTTTTGGAAGCAAGAGAGATTGAAAAATGAGCAACGCCTTCGCCGGGAATCGACCCGCCTACCTCTAGAATACGCGTCCAGCTTGCAGACCACCACACTACGAAGGAATACCAAGAAGGCGGGAGAAATACCTTATATACTCCCCCTTTTAAAGGGCGAGTGGGGGTTTTTAGGGGACCCAATTGCCAAATCCTTGGTGTGGAGAATCATCATCCACCACCCTTTTAGTTCGGGCGCCATTGTAGAGACATTAGGTTGTTTGCCTAGGCCGGGAAGATGAAAAATGAGCAACGCCTTCGCCGGGAATCGAGCCGCGGACCTCTGGAATATGCGCCCAGCGTGCAGACCACCACACCACAAAGGAATGCCAAGAAGGAGGGAGAAATACCTTATAACATATCAAACTGTCTCACTAGCTGATTGGTCTTATTAACTTTCATGTGCTAACTTTATTTATTAAGTATCACCATCTTCGCACTTACGCCACATAATAAAATTCATTCCAACAGCGAAATCACAAACTATTTTAAAACAGCGTATCTTTAAAATTGCTGACATCGTGTCAGAAGTTACCAGTACATATTTTTAAATATCTTCTCTATAATGCAGAAAACTGAATTTTAACTGTATTTTCCCTTTTATGGGGATTTTTCTACAACGACTTTCGTAAGCAGTTCCCGCAATGCTAGTTCATCTTCGACACAACAGGAAGCGATCCACGCGCACTGAAGCGTCCGGGACAAACGCCAAACCCCACCCCGAACAAAATGGGACCCATTAATGGGCCCTTGTTGCAGTTTGGCCCCCATTAACCCCTTCCCTGGAGATTTATTCTGTTTAATCGCGTTCCGTAGGTCGTACCATTACTCACGCGGGGAGTTTTATTTTGTTTTTCTGGATGCTCCCTTCAAACAAGACGAAGCATCTTGGGGCACAGGGTGTAGAATTGTCTGATGTTCTGACCTACTGTGTGCGATTTCATGCAGAAAATTGCAATTTTTTTCTTTTTTCTTTTTTTTCTTTACGAGTGGTACGTATGCCTAGTTATCTAAGAAACACAGATGACTCCACTTTTTTTTGGATGAGGGAAGGAGGATTGAATACTTCAGTAAAATAAAATCATTTGTTAATAGTTAATTATTATAAAAAGAACTTTTTAGTCCAAAAAAGGGTTATTAACCTCGAAATGCGATTTTGCATTGTTTCATTTTAATGCGTTGTTTGACTTTTCATTCAAATCTGTTGCCATTTGGAAAAAATGACAAATATTTTATCTTTTTCAAATTTAATCTGTCTGTTATGGGTATGTCTGTTATGGGTAAACAAACTAAACTCTTTAAAAGCAATCCATGTAGTTTTCTTTCGAATAGTATTTTTTTTTTTTTTTTTTTTTTTTTTTTGTTTTTGTTTTGTTTCTGATTCAGATAAATAACAATGCATTTAATTCATGATATATCTAATTAAAAAATTTAATATTAACAAATGACTATTAACAAATGATTACAGAATGATGATCCATATTTTTTTATGGGTTGTTTTCATTTTCCATTCGAGACTCTTGTCATTCCGTAAAATACTATTCTTACACATTGAATTTTTCTGTTATTAATTAGCAAACTAAACTATTTAAAAGCAATAGTTGTAGTTCTTAAGAATAATATATTTTTACTTTTTAATCTGATTGATTTAAATAAAAATGCATTTCATTCACGATACATCTAATTAAAGACATCAAACATTTTTATCGAATTACACTACATATTTTTCCACTTTGAAATGTACAGAGTATATATAACATTCCCATGCTAGTCTTTCAACGTATATTTGTCTAGTATCCAATGTAATGTTTCGCTATTCCACTTGGGCCATCTCTATCGATAATCTCTAAAGATGAATCATATCAAACTTTAAAAGAACCCTTTTGGGCGATTGTTAAAAATCTTAACCCTTTCAAGTTATTATTATTATTAGTAGTAGTAGCCCAAAGAACATTCGCCCAAAAGGGCTATTATTTTCGTTTTGGCTTTTGGCGTTGAAAACTTTAAATGTCCGTTTCACTTTTCAAATTGTTGCCACCAAATATTATCGCCCTGTGTTACATTTAAAGTAATTAAATAATGAAAAATCTGCATAAATGTATGTATGTTTCTCGCATTGTGATAAAACAACGGTACCTAGAGCCATCCAATTTTGAATAACGTATTTCTCCACCGAATGTAGGCATCTGGAAGCCCTAATTTGAAATTTGTCTTATTATCGATTTCATGTTTTGTAACACTTTAATGAAATTTTGATTAACAAACTCGACGATTTCAAAGCGAGCAATGGCAACGTTGTTCAGAGAAAATATTTTTTATCTCCAGCTCTGCAGACTGTGTATCGGAAATTCTAAAGATATGCTTATTTTAAAATTATTTTGAGATATTTCTGTTGAATTGAATTTTATGGTTCAAGTGCGAAGAACATGATATTTAATAAATAAAGGTTAAAAGCACAAAATGTTAAAAAATGCCCCTTTATGTATAATTTAAAAAAAATTTTAAGTGATTTAAAAAAAAACCTGATTTTAAATAACTGCGAGATTTATTTTCAAATTTACGACTTTTTAGTCCAAAAGGAAGAGATCCACGCGAGTTAACGAATTTTCTTCAGAGCCACGCTTTGAACCGCGCAGGAAGGCTAAACCCAGATAACAAGAACACCATAAGTGCAAAAGCATGAAACACAATCCTCTCTCCAAAACACGTTTAATGTTTCTTCGAAGTTTCAAGAGCTCCATGCTGCTCTCTTCGCTGGGCCCTGGTGAGGAGTTTGTTTTAAGCATCACACCACAAACTGCCCAGAAAGCTATGACCCCGAACTCATAAAAGATGAATCTCCGCTATATACTACTTAAAATTCCACCGTCCCTGGCCCCCATAAATTAGCCAACGCCGGCTGTAGAAGCACGTTTCGTGTCCTATCTCTTGTTTCTATCCCCCCTTCCTTCAGTATCGCACTTGGAGTGGGTGTTGAAGTCACTGTTTATTCCTGAAGAGAGGGCTTGTGTATACGCACACCTGCGGCATTCACCATGCGTGCGTTTGGCGAAGAGAGTGGTGTGGTGCATGATGGTACACCCGGCGTCCACTAATGGATCCAGTAGTAGTTTACTCCGAGTGAAGGAGGGTTAGAGAATGTTTGACCCTTGACACACGCACTGCTGCTTCACTTCAGATAGCAGACGTTGGCAGGAGAGGTTTACCACGTCCACATTATTCTAGATATTTGTTGCTTTTGTTTTATCGGTGGTAGTCTTGGTCGCTGAATTGGCCCTTTTTGTTTGTTTTATTCGCCTTGGGAAAGTGGCGATTGGAGTAGATATTGTTTGGAATTATTGATTGATAAATGCTTTCAGGTACCACAGTTCGGAAAACTAATTGTGTCCAAATTCATAAAATCCCATTTCGAGCTTCCTCGATGCTTTAGTGACTTTTGCTTACAAATCAAAAAGCAGGGATAGCTGCTTTTAAGAAAAAAAGTGAATTTAAGTGAGATAACATAAAACAACTGATCACCACAAATCCCTTTGCAAAATCTATAATACAATTCTATAAAAATATTTAATGTTTTTAATTAGATATATCATGAACTAAATGCATTTTTACATCCTTGTATGAAGTGAAGAGAGTATTATCATCGCGAAATTTCGAGTATCGTATTTCAACGGAAATATCCATTTTGACCATTCACGAATCCATTTTGACGGCTTTGTTCGGTTTCTTCGACGGTAAGCTTTCCGCCCTAATTTTGAGGAAGAATATCCCCTCTTCCGTCCTTCTTTCCCTACCACTAACTTTTTTAGAGGACTTTTGGCTCGCCATTACATAAATCCAAACGCTGATAATGTAGTCTAAGACGACACAATCAATAGAATAAGCTAGTTCATAGTACCGTAGCGTATTTAAAACATCTTCTATCGAGATTGTTAAAACCTAAATATCATTTTTAAACACAGCTACGGAAAAATACTATCATTAAAACGCGAATGCCAGACGCTCTGAACTAAAGATTCAAAATCCTCTGCTTAAAGATAATTTGAATTCTGGTGAGGAATCCAGAAAGAGGTGTAGTATTAAATCCCCAGTTGCCATTTAAATCATAATAACTGGTTGATTAAAGTAAGATGCTTAAATCTTCGAATAAAATTTAAATCACGTTTTAAATTAATCGGCATCTTTTGTAGATTTTCTCGGATTTTTTCTTATTTTTTTTAATATAAATTATTATTTATACACTGACTACCAATAAGTATTTGGACACCTGTGATAGAGAAGAAAAACTAACTTTATTCAAAATCAATAGTTGTTAGAGCCTCCACGAGAGGTAATTACAGCGTGGACCCTCCAGGGCATACTTTCCACAAGTTTTTGTATGACTGCTAGTGGTATTTTCTTCCACTCGACTTGGAGAAGACATAGAAGTTCCTTCACCGATTTTGCACGGGTAGTGGCACCCCTGAATTCGGCGATGCAACTCGTCCCAGAGGTTCTCGATAGGGTTCAGGTCTGTACTCTGGGCAGGCCAGTCCATTCGATGAACTCCATTGGCACCGTACCAAGCCTTGGTTTAACGTCGAAACATGACAACTGGCATTGTCGTCCTGAAAGTAACAGGGGTCCAACCCGTAAAACTGCCACAACGTAGGAAGCACATTGTGATCCAAAATAGTGCAGTAAGCATCGGAGTTGAGCTTACCATGAATGGGGACCAAGGTTCCAGCCCATACCAGGAGAAACACCCCAGACCATAATCCCACCTCCACCGAATTTGACCGTTGGCACAATGCATTCTGGCAGGAGACGTTCTCCAGGTAGACGCCAGACCCAGACCCTGCCATCCGAACGGTAAAGCGTGAACCTTGATTCGTCACTCCAAAGAACTACGATCCACTAATCTACGGTCCAATTTCGATGTGCTTTGCACCACATTAACCGAGCAGCGCGGTTGGACTTTGTGATCAAAGGCTTATGGGCAGCAGCACGACCATGAAAACCAAGCAGATGTGCTTCCTTACGGATGGTATTCATTGAAACAATACTCCCGGATGCCTGTTGAAACTCCTCGCGAATGGGGGCCATCGGTTGGGTGCGGTTCTTCCGAATTTCTCTGGACAGCACTATCTCCCAGTTTCGTTGGTCTGCCGACTCGGGGCACATTCCGACAATCATCGCTCACCTTCCACTTCTTAATCACATAGGCCACTGTCGATTTTTGGTACTTCAGATCGATAGATATGCCCCTTAAGGATCGGCCACATTTGTGATACCCGATAATTATATCTTTCTCGAAATCAGAGAGCTCCGAACTGCAAGGCATCTTGCATGCGACTAAAGCCGATGCTGTTTCCTACACGATATATACCGACGGAGTCCGTGACGTACCTTAGGACCGCAGATATCGTCATTTGCAAAGGTGTCCAAATACCTATTGGTAGTCAGTGTATAAATATTTTTATTTTATTATTATTTATAATGGATATAAGTAATGTAAAATTGGACTCCAAAATCTTTAATCTTTTACTTTAAACACTTAATGTCGTAATAATGCTAAGGAAATTTTTTTGGGGGGAGGGGGTATATTACTTGTTTTTTAATTCCTTCAGGATGAGTATCGACCAGTTTGACAGACTTGCAGATTCTATATCGTATGAAAATTAGGATTTATAAAATTGGTTTGGAATACAGTATATAAAAAGAATTAAATTACTCAATTCTCTTTATATACACCATCCACCATATAATAAAACCAACTACATATTTTTTTAACTCCCTCTCCCTTGGTCTTTTGTTTTTCTTTTTATTTATTTTTAAATTTAGAATGAGGTTCAAACTTTGGACAGTTTATGAGAAATTATGTGCATGATAAAATATGCAATAAAGTAAAAATAAAGAGAGAATTTATAGATGATATATGATAAAGAGATGCAGATATATTATTACATAAGGATTTCTATTTGCACTGCACATTTTTAAACTAAATTAAAAACAATAACAACAATGAATAAAATAAGAAATGAAAACACTAATTATAGGTAAAATAAGAATACAATGATTCATGATTAAATATATGAAACACGTTTCAAAATGAGAAAAGCTAACTGAATTATAATACCGTCTACGGGTGAGGTTCGAACTCGCCACTTTTCCATTCCTCCGCCACCAGCGCGCTGACCACTCAGCTATCTGTGACAGAATTGCTTGTGAAAAATAATGTAACAAGTAGAAGTCGCTGCAAAGGTAATTTAATTAAACTTCAATAAATGATTGCTGTATGACACAAGTTGTAACTTTCCTCCAAAATTTCGTAATTGTATTTTATTAAATACTCTTTTACAGTCAACTGCTTTATTTTAGAAGTTGTTATATTGCTGAAGTTAGTTTTTGGTGTATTTCATATCGGGATATTTATAGAGCTTTTTATTACACATGATGTAGCCAATATTTATAATAATTAAAGAGAATTTTGTAAGGCAGAAACTTTGATTTCGTAGAAACTGTAATTTATTTAGGTTCCTATTACTTACGGTGTTATAAATAGGTGAAGCATATGGATATACTGGTCGGATCATTGCTTTATAAATATACAGTTTTCCCCTTTAATGAGAATTTTAAATGTATACCAATATGTAAGGTTTGAGAAATCTGAAGATGGCGTGAACAATGCTGATTATTTTATTGCTGTATACAGTTATATTTCTAAGCAAAAACTCATCTCTGTGTGGTTCTGACGCCATATTGAAAAGGGTAAGCAAGAAGGTTTTCTGCATGGAGGTAGGAAGTAAGAGCATGGAGGTAGGAATTTCTGCATGGAGGTAGGAAGGTTTTCTGATTATGACACGTGATAAGAACTCGGTCGGCTATTGGCTATACGCGCGCGTGAACAGGAGCGTACTCAGTTTTACGTCTTCTGCGTCACGCGAATTTACGCCGGCGTCAAAAAAGTTACGTCAACTACGTCGGGAGCGTCCTCGTGTGGACGGGCCTTAACGGGATACCTTCTAGTATAGTAATTAATTGGGTAGTCTTTGCTACTGTTCTGCGTTTAACTTAAATTTGACTGTTCTATTTAGTTGCATCACCAGGAGTTGTGGTTATAGTGAAGCACATCGTTTTTTAACGATAATTTGTCTCACATCTGTTAGGGTTATTGGACTAATTAGCATTATTAGATCAAATAAAACCCTGCGAATGTATTTGCTCGCCGTGTAAAATGATTCGGGGGCCTTTTGCGTCTTGCAGGTCTCCAGTTTTACACCGCTGGTTTAAGCCAGCACCGCTTTACCGAGGTTGACTGAAACCCAGTCTGTATTATGTTTGACGTAAGCTGGTATAAAACTACAGTCAAAAAACGAAATACGTTCCGTTACAAAAATGAACTTACAGTGCAACAAGTAGGCAGCACGAAAACGACATAAGCTGCATCACGACCTTTGCCACTCTATCCGCTGTATCTTACGAGTATGAATAATCTGCGATAATATCTAGAGCAAGAGACGCTTGTCACATCTTACCCGGTGTTCCATGTCCGTCAACCCCGATTTCCTTTTCTGACACCTCGTGGGGCCCTCCTGACAGCTCCCCAAACGATTTCTTGAGAAGCTGAGCGTGAAGTGGTTGCAGATCTTTAACCATCAAGTTTACATTAGATGGTTATTAAAGAATTTTGTTACAACAACTAAAAAAGTTCTTTATTTTTTTCTAAACCAAAACCTTTTATAAACCATTATTATATGTGAGAGGTAGCTGTTATCACAGCACAGTAAATTTTTACGAATTTCCCGGCATAAAATTAACTAAACCTAGATTATTTATAAAGTTGGAAATCGGATGAAACATACATCATTGCCAAGATGTTATTAAAATGAATCAATGTAAGTTATTCAAATAGAAAGCCGAATACCCGATACCAGTTAACGAACGAAGTACCCGATACCAGTTAAGTTAGATTGAGAAAAATATATCTAAAGAGAGAACGATACCGCTGTAACAATAATGCAAAAAATATGATTCATAGTCATACATTTTTCCGTCTGATGCGACATGAAACCCACATAAAGAATATCGATAGAAAATAAACTAAGTCTCTCTCATTATATCAGCAACAATGGCACCAGGTTTTTAATTATTTTCGTCTTTCTAATCAAATGGTCGTTAAAAGCTCTAGTTCCATCCATACAATCATACAATATTTCAGCTATATTCAATTTTAATCGATTAAATGTGACAAAAAATTGATCATAATTGATCAGAAATCAATAACGCGAACAAACAAACACACAAACAGGCTTTCTTAATTATATAGAGAGATTTTGTAGAACTTATAAATTTTTGATTTAAAAACTCTACGATTTGAAAGCGAACATTAGCAACACTTTTCGAAATAAAGCCTTTTTTATATCCAACGCGCGAGACTGCTGCCACTCGGAAAAATGAGTGCTAAAATGAGTGTTTACAGAGTTTTTAATTAATATCTCGGCTGATTAAGGTCGTAGAAAGATGGGAACAGTCGAAATGGCTTCCCGGGAATTTTTGGAATTGAGAATAATATACTTAATGTTTGGCAATGTATTTAATGTTTTACAATTTCATTGTAAAACTTAGAAATTTTTTATTAACAAACTGTACGATTTGAAAGCCAACAGTGGCAACAATTCTCGAAATAAAGCAGATTTGTATCTCCAGCGTGCGAGACAGTTGCCACTCAGAAAGATGAGGGCGATAATTAGCGTTTTAATTATTATTTTTGATTTTAGTTTTTTTTTTTTTTTTTTTTTTTTTTTCGGAAAAAAGTCAACGTTGACCTTTTCCAGGACCCAGAAAAGAACTGTAGAAAGTTTGATGACGATAGCTATAGTAGTGACTGAGTTATTAGGGGAGGGAAAAAAAAAAAAAAAAAAGACTTTCTTCAACAATGTTTACCTCTCGCGCCAACGTATATATAGTAAACCCCTGCTGAAAACAGTGTTTCGTCATTAAAACACATTGCAGGTACGGCGAAATGCCGTTTCGCAAAGTTAACTTTCCATGGGAAAAAAACGTGTTAGGTGTAGTTCAGATTAAGAAAGTAGTATATATAATTTATACAAACTTAAATACTATTGTAATTAAAAAGGGGAAATGAAACAAATATTAAAAGAAAGCATTTCAGTTACTGCTTCATAAGTAGTTACATAATAAAGATATCTTTTTAAACAGGTGATTTTTGCTTGGAACATTATCTGACGTAACTCATTAAACGTTTCATTGTAAGGTGTTCAAAGCTTTTCTGTACCTCTCATTAGGTGTCTTCTTTCTTTATTTGGGTCAATCTTCAATACAAACTTCCTGTGACTTTTTGAACAATTTGTTTGTTTTATTTTATTTTTTACATTAAAGGCTCTATATTTTCTTCACTATCGCTGCTTTAACCGTCGGCTAGTGTTATACATGTAAGATCATCCAATCCTTCATCTGTCATTTCACGATCGTCATTTCCGATTAAGACTTTAATTTCTCCTTGTTCTTTGTCTTAAGGTATTTTCTCCCGTTAAGCCTATCTTAACTTCGAAAAATAAAACGTCAACAAATCTAAAAGTAAGCAGATAAAAATTAAGCCTATATTTCAACAACTGAAAGCCTAAAGAATAAGTTATATGCACATTTAGAAGAAAACACAGTTGAATTACCGAAATATAAATCAAAATTTAAAATTTAGGTAAAAACATTTTATATTTTATCTTCATTTTAATTAATATAAAAGTTATGGACAGCTCATAAGAATATATATATACGTACAGATCCAAATGAATTAGATTGATTAATGGTTTAGAAATAGCGCAGAAGGAAACGGAATAAAGGTATTCGTTTCAAAGCATTTATTATATATATGTGTGTGTGTGTGTGTGTGTGTAAGCGGCTTAAGTGTTTGTCGCCGATAGTTTGTTAATTGCTTGCCTAACTGTAAATTGTTTTATTCCCCGTGCAGTGCAGCGCGTGACGAATATTATGGGAAGCTAAGCCGGAAAAAATAAAAATACAAGATCACGTTCATTTAACATTTAATAAATAAACTTATCATCTATATATAATAGAATTCGGAAATATGCAACCGGCAAAACCCGGCAACGATGAAAAAACATAAAATGAAATAAATAAATATCTTATATGCTGCTTAAGTGTCTGTTTGTCGGCGATAGTTTGTGGGTTGCTAATATAATTGTATTAGCCAATGGAGTGAGGTTGCCACGGTACAGGGTTGCCGTTTCAATTGAGACGTAGACAATTTCCTGTGAAACTTGCCTTTGCTATGACCATCAATAAGTCTCAGTGCCAAACGCTTAAGCGTGTTGGCATTTTTTTTTTTTTTTTTTTTTTTTTTTTTACCTGAGCCTGCATTTGGATACGGTCAAATTTACGCTGCCTATTCGTGAGTGAGTTCGTGAGAGTTCGTGAAAGAACGGACATAAAATTAAAAATAATTGATGTCTTCTGCAAGGCGAGCTCAAAAATGACGGAAAGATGTACACAAGAAATGTTGTGTACAACGAGATCTTTGACATGTGAATTAACATTTTATTATTTAAATCACCTTTATTTATTGAGATAGCGGTGGCTCTTAAGAAATGTACCGCCAGTGGTTTCCTTCATTGCATTCTACTTTAAGCAATAAGCAAGTAGAAGGGGAAAACCCCGTGGGGCAGTAAACAAAGGGTCGTCCTCGCCGCCTGTCCTGGGTAATTCTGTTTGAATTAGCAGACACCTTTGCACAAATCATTTTAATTACAATTTATAATATCTAGAACAACGGTCATTTCATATGACCGCCGGGCTTTCTAGTAATATTATAAACGCTTTATTTTCTTTACTTAAAAACCATTGCATTAGAAGTCATTTGACTGCTCACTAAGATACAATTTTTAATAATAAAATAATACTAAGTTTTGAATATTGGATTATGTTGATCTAAATTTAGAGCAACCATTTCTGATATATGGCCCAGGACACTCAGTAAAACAGAATCTAAGTTCTCGTATGACAGACCTTTATATGAATCAATTAGATTTTACTTTCAGAAATATTTTCTCTCAACTACTGTAATGAAACATATAATATATTTATTCAGCGTGTAATTTTATGTATATTTACAGTTTGTAGTTGGGGGGCAAAAAAAAAAAAGGCTTTAAAAAAAAAAAAAAAAAAAAAAGATTAATAGCCCAGTCGTTTCGAGGGCTGTTAATCTCGAAACGGCATTTTGAATTGAATAAATACGAGGTACCACTTTTCAAGTTGTTGCCACCAAACATTATCGCTCTCTGTTATATTAAAAAAAAAATAATGGATAATCTACATGAATGTATGTATGTTTCTCGCATTGTGAAAAAGATAATTTGATTTGATAAGTTATCACATTTTGAATAACATAGTCCTCCACCCGAATATGGGTACCTGGAAGCCCGAATGGGGAATTTCAAATTTGGTTTATTTTCTATTTCATATTTTGTGAAACTTTAACGGATTTTTTATTAAAAAAATTCAGCAATTTCAAAGCGAGCAGTGGCAACACTGTAGGAAAAATATTTTTATCTCCAACGCGTAAGACTGTCTATCGGAAATTCTAAGGATATGCTGTTTTAAAATATTTTTAAACCAATGTGGCGTTTGCCCAAGTGCTTTCGAAACGTGTATGTGTCTGTAAATGAGGGGGGAGTCCGTTTGGGTGTAATATAAAGTCCGAAAGCTTATGTTCTTTTTTAATTTTTAGTTATTTATTTATTTTTGCTGTATTAAATTCTACGCACATGATATACATAAAAAATTAGCTCAGTGCTTGCCTAGATTTTAAATTAGTCTCTATCAGTACTCATAATCTTTTTAACATACGCAATTGTCTTGAATTTTATTTCCATTTATGTTAAAATTTATCTTAAGACCCAATTAATAGTGTTTTACTTTTTAGTAAAAATGAATACTTTGGTGTGACCCCTTTCAGTCCCATTTTGGTTCTGTGACCATGAAAAAATATTTCTCTTTAACTTACCTTAATGTGAAATTACTGGAGTATTGCTGCAGTGTGAAAAAACATATATTTTACATATCTTGGATAAAAGCTGGCAAATACGTATTACGTTGCTAACTGACAACTGTAAATCAAAAAGGCTGCTGACAACTATAACTGACACCATGACAAAAATAACTTCCCACGTATTGATTCAAAAAAAAAAAAAAAAAAAAAAAAACTGTGGGAAAAACAACTTTTACTTCTTCGTTCGCATGGCATTAATAAGAGCGCCTCTTCTTCGGCACGTGTCGACAGAGACACGACGAACGGGAATGCTCGCGAAGCGGCTGGTAACTAGGCGAACTCCATTCCCGCCCGTGTCACGTGACACCAACAAGGGGGGGGCGGAGAATGTCAAGAATTTTAATCGAGTTGTCACACGAGACGTCCGCAATTTTGACAGCAATTGATGACGCTCACATCACTGCAATTACGACCCGAGCAACAGAGATCTGATTGTCGGCCGACTCGCGGTAAGGGAACTGACTGCTACCTGAAGTACAGGGTGAGAATGCAAGCATCTTTTACCGACATCTTGTTCCTGTGATGACATTTATATATTCTGATCCAAGGCCTAACCCTTATTTCTGTTGGAAAAGGATTAGGGTGATACCTTGAGGACTGTCAAATTAGCCAGCTGGCGAACTTGCGTTAAAAGATGATTAAATGTCTGTTGCGGTAAATCAGTATTCAGCCTGGTATTTATAGGTCAGGGTTTTCCAAAGTGGGGTACACGTATTCCAAAAGATACGCAAAGTAATACTTAGGGAAGGTTCTACGCAGAGTGATACTTGCCGAAGAAGTAAGCTCACGATCAGTTAACGATAACGATAATTTAATATAATACATAATAGTATATTATGTAATATTGGTGTTATACCATTTTATTCTGCATTCTATTTTTTTTATATATATATTCTATATCCTTCCTGTTGTATTCTTTATTCCATATTCTATCTATATTCTGTATTCTACATTCTGTTCTATTCCGCATTTCTATTCTATATTCCATAGTCTACTTATATAGAATATATATTCTACTATATATGTATGTAGATTATATTCTACTATATATGCGATGCAAAATATAACATCGCACTACTTATATAGAATATATAATTCTACTTATATTCCATATTTTATACTATATCTATATTCTGTATTCTACATTCTATTCTATTCCGCATTTTTATTCTGTATTCCATATTCTATTCTAATTTATATTCTGTATTCTACATTTTATTCTATTTTGTATTCGATTCTATATTCTATTGTAATTCCATTCTATTTTATTATATTATATGGGATACAGCTTATGATTATTTTCTTCTTAAAACGTGATAACATGTAGCGACGGTCCCCGTTCCTGAGAAACTGGATTTCTGGAATATAGATACAGAATATAGATAGAACATAATGGTTTAAACGGGAGGATTCCTAAAAAAAAAAAATCTGATGTGTACACCACATGACTTCCTTGTACGGAATATTAAATAATACGCAGTTTTTCTTGCATTTCATCTAACTTATTAGATTGAATTAAACCTACTTCGCCGATAGCGCATAAACCACAATAGAATAAATGCATTCTTTAAAATTCACTTTGTTTACCATAGCGACACTCTGGCGCTAGGTTTACTTAACAGTATTATATTTCGTTCATATTATAACTCAGAATGCACAAAATTTATATCATTTAAAGAATTATCTAATCGTTGCCGCATGTTCTATTCAAATACTATACCAAAGCTAGAACGATGTATAAAAGAAATTAAGCAAACAAAACGAAACAGAAACAGTTTTTCACAGACGATTGAGTATTTCTCATTCAATTAATTCAGTTTTCACTTCGCGACAAGGCAAAAATACATAAAAACTCAAAATATCTGTATTAAAAATTACGAAGTAAATCTTAAATACTTATTTCCTCGAAAAAATTCCGGAAAGGATTAAGCGTGATTTAATTCGCAATAATAAATGAAGGCGTTATTTTTGTGTTGCGAAGCTTAGTCTCTCTAGATTGGCAACAAATCTACAATTCTGCTGTTTCAAATGTAAACAAATATGTCCGCCATGTTATTTAAAACTTAACCGCACTTAAACGGCTTTTAAATTGTTGATAATTGTACAAATATTGCTTCCAGAATTACAAAAGGCATAAAAACTTTAACCGGAAGATAAAAACAACATAATTCAATTATTTTTAAAGCAAAAAATGTACAGTTTACAAACATATAAAAGTAAAGAAACTGAGATCACTGAGCCGGGTAACAGAGTGGATATATTTATAAATATATTTATATACGTTTGGCGCGGCCGATTGAAACCAAAATACGAGGTGCACATCTACATGTTATAGTAGTCTTATATACAAAATTTCAACGTTCTGAGGTTACTCGTTTTTGAGTTATGCGAGATACTTACGTACGCACGTTCGTACAGACGCCACGACAAATTCTCTTCAGAATTCATTTTAAAGCAGTTTTTTAGTTTTTTTTGGAGGAAAAGAGTCTTTTATTCTGTCCTTACGTATAGATATCACGCAAAACATCGTTAAATTGCATTCGAAAGCGGTCAAAGTGGATATTTTCGTTGAAATATGCTGCCTGAAGCTTTTCGCGATTACAATACTTCCTTTTTACTTCGTACAAGGAAGTAAAAACGGCTCCGCTGGAAGCAAAGTCCCACCTAGTTATGGAAAGGATGTCCCGGCTACGCGGGATATTTTGAAACTTCGTCGAAAATGTTCCGTCTGTAGCCAATCAGACGAAATTTCTGCTTCTGAAGGATCACACGATCCCAATCTGAGCGATAATCGATTACTGTTTGGCGTTCAAGTCTGTTTAGTAAGTGAAAATATCAACATAGCTACGTAGGTTTCGTGGAAATGTGCGGGTTCTGAGAAATGTCTCTTTCGACGCCCACTCCCGCGTAGCGGAAGCATATGTGATAGGGATTTTAGGGGCATACGATCGAAAAAGGCTGGAGATCGTCAGTATAAATTTTTAATTCTTTGCTCGATATGCGAAACATAAATTAACAGGTTCCTCATATTTTACATTTGAGCAACATTTTTTTAGTAATTTTTGCCAAGCTTCTGAAAAGCATTTCAGTTGCATAAACATCTAATCTTTATTTAATACTACCTGAAGTACACGACATTACGCGGGCTTTACATTGTGAGAAGAGGCTTCATTTAGGCGGACAGGGGTAGTTAATGATTTTTCTCCGATTTTGGGATCGAGTTGAATTATGCAAAATTTTACCGAATAAAATTTTAGAACAGTATAGAACTAACACGGGGCAATGTAACGATTTTAGTAAGGACTGATACTTGCTTTGTTTTGTTTATTGCTTTGTTACAGGTTATGCCTTTTTTTCAGAAACTCACCATTTTTTGGGTCGTTTTCTTCGCCGTTTTCGATGTACTTGCGAAAAAACTGATACAGAGCGTACTTAAATTTTCTGCCTTAAAAATTCTACAGTATTCTAAAGAGTAAACGAACATGCTGCCTTCTAACGGTTTTAGTAAGAATTAATAGCCGCAATAATAGCGAAGCGAACTTGAGTGGCATAATTTCAAAACTGAAATCTCATAGAAATTTGAATATTTACTTTTTTGTAAAAAAATAATTTTAAATTCTTTGCTTAGTGTATAACTTCAGTTGACAGTGGGAACGCTTTAACGGCGACGTGAACCTAAAATTGGCTGTCGAGACAGCAACGTTCTAATATAAATGCCCTCAGCATGGACCCCATGGAGTGCTTTCTGAAAAATTCTATATAGAGTGACTTTCCACTTGTTTTGAAGGTCAAGTTTACAAAATTTTATAAAGATCGGAATAAAATTTAGATTTGCATGAATAACACACAAACAAACAAATGAACTCTTCTTTATTTATATAGATGATTTTTAATGAATACAGCCAAAGTAACTGCACGTGTTCAGCTAGTAATTAATAGCAGTTGAAATGGATCTGCCTTTATTGCTTTTTAATCGTTTATTTTGTTAATTAATAACAGAATAAATTTGAAAGAAAAATTCCAGAAGTGATGATATATTTCTCTCAAATCACTCAATTTTTTTACTAAATTCGAAAGAAAAAATATATACTACGTTTTTCCGAGTGGCAGCACACATGTTTTATATCACTGAGCTTTCCGATTAAAGTTGAAACAAAAATATCTCACTCTTTGCAAATTGGAACCAAGAAGCTTTTAAATGGCTAAGTCATCTTATTTTGAAAGTCATTTCATCATATCAATAATGTATAAAGTTTATGTTCGATTCACAGAACCCATAAAATTTTATTTATTTATTAGCACCAGAGAGGTTATTAATCTCGATTCTTTCTTTTGTGTCCGTATAACTTTTCGAATCAAAAATCGATCTTCGGTTACACTTTGTATTTCATATATATTAATAGCTAAATATTAAATTTTCAGACTGCCAATATATTTTAAATTAACTCTTATATGTTTAATTAAGTATTAAAACTCTTACTTTCATTTAAACTAATTATGAACAAATTATGAAAGTTTTCAGAGAAAATTTTCCAAGTGGAACAAAACTTGAGTATAAATAATGTACAATTTAGTTCTATTTCTTTTATTTATTAATTTTTCTTCGAAGCATAAATAAAAATACGTGTATTTGTATGTAAATAATTTTCATCTTCTTTATTTCGTACTGCAGTTTGAAACTTCAAGCGTTTTGATTCTGATAATATCTGCAGCCTTGTGGAGAAATAACTAAAAATTATCTTCATTAAAGATTGCAGTTGTTGATTCGATATTCGGGTTCTTATTAATTTTTAGCTGTGAAAAAAAAAAAGATGTTCACATATAAGTCTGTTCACATTCTCAAACAAAGCGATTAGTCTTACTGTGTAAATTGGTAACTGAGGTTACTTATTTCTGGATAGGTACGAATAAAATTTCATCAAATGTAACTGAAAAGTATTCGTGGGCCGCATGTGGCCCGCCAGTTTGACAACACGGGTGTAAGTCATCTTACTAAGAAACCTGAACATTGACACTATCGGTTTATGTAATGTATGTAAAAACACATGTAGCAACGTGTAGAACATAATTAAAAAAATACGCTACTTTTAAAAGTTTGTGAGTTTATTGTTGAATTTTATGCTACGTAAGTGGGAAGATTTTTTAATAGAAATAAGATCAAGCAGCAGATCGGTAAGTTGCGAGCCGGGCGAGAACATAAAAAGCCTTAATGTGTGTGTGTGTGTCTTTCGTTCGTGCTGCGCGTAAGCTATAATAGACCCAGGGCTACAAAATTTGGTACATAGGTGCATCTAGACAAGAGCCAGTGCACCTCGAAGCGATTTTTTCAAAATTCGAATGAGAATTTTTTTTTTAATTTAAGTTTTCTGATGAAATCACATCAAATTCGATAATTCTCTCTCGTTATATCAACAACAATGGCACGCAGCCATTTGTTGCTGATATATCACTATTGCCGTTGTTGCTGATATCAGCACTGTTGCCACTCGGAAAATGAGGGTGATAATTATGTGCAGTTTTTGAATTTAATGTTTCTCTTGGATATTGGACGTTTGTTGAGAGAAGGCAACAGGAAATTGCTTAATTTATTTATTAGGATAATTAATATTTGTATTAAGGGATATTGCTTATTTTATTGTAATTTTTATATATGAAATACATTTTAATTAATTTTTTTGGGGGGGGGGGGTAAAGTTGTTCTGCAGAGTAAAATTCTGTTTTTAAACTTAATATTTGGTGTTCCCTTGAGGCATTTTCCCATTACATTTAAAAGCCAGACGAAGGTTGGCCGCGTAGCGGCTAGTATTAAGTATTAGGGCCGCACAGAGGCTAGTATTAAATATTAAGGCCGAGCAGAGGCTAGTATTAAGTATTAAGGCCGCGCAGAGGATAGTATTAAGTATTAAGGCTGCGTGGTCCGGCGATTTTTAAGTGGACTGTAACTTTCAATTAAACTAATTTTCAAACTACTTTGTAACATATCTTTATCTTTATTATACTAATTTTTGAGAGACGCTCAGGCTCCCACAATCACTCTCTGCTTCGCCATTGAAGCCAACTCCAAAGTAATTAACATTCTTTTTGTAAACAGTAACGATGGCAGCGCCATCTGGCTTCAGAGGGACTTAACACTCCCCCGGATTGAAATTACAAAATTTCAAGAAATTATACAAACATTCTTAACAAAGTTAATATACTTATAAACAACATAATATATTATTACTATAACTACAGCTATTACAATACTATAACAATACAATACATATGCAAAAATATCATTTCAGTTTTCTATCGGAAGAACGGCGATCTTTGTTATCGCTCTTTTTAATTCTCCTGATTTTGTTTTGATTTTAACCGTTCTTACTTTATTGTCAGATCCATGATAGACTTTAATAACCCGACCTAATATCCATTTGCAAATTGGCAAATAATCCTCCTTGACGAGTACCATAGTACCAACAGAAATATTGTCCTTCTCTATCATCCACTTGTTTCTCTGCTGCAGAGTTCCTAAATAGTCATTTGACCATTTCTTCCAAATAATTTGAACTACTTTCGTTGTTCTCTGCCACCGGCTTAACCGATTTTCATTTACGTCTATTATCATTGGCTCCGGAATCGTCTGTATTGATCTCCCTATTAAAAAATGACCTGGGGTCGAAACGTCATAACAATCAAAATCATTGGAAATAGGTGTAAGAGGTCTCGAATTTAGTATTCCTTCTACCTGCACAATTATGGTGGTTTCAAACTCCTCATATGTAAAACGCAAATTTCCTATCGTTCTCTTTAAATGATACTTTACGGACTTTACACCGGCTTCCCATAGCCCTCCGAAACGAGGGGACTTGGGAGGTATAAAGTTCCAGTCTATTCTTTCGGACGTGAAATATGAGGCCAAAGTTTTATCAGGAAAATTAATTACATCGTAAAATTTCTTCAACAGAGAATTTGCTCCTACAAAATTAGGGGCATTATCAATGAATATTTTCGCACATTTGCCACGTCTGGCCATGAAACGCTTAAGAGTGGCAATTAAAGCACTAGAAGTTAAATCTGACAAAGGCTCAAGATGAATAGCTCGTGTCACAAAACATGTACATACACAAATGTAAATTTTATTTAGCACGCCCTTTCTCTGATGCTTGTAAGTCACATAAAAGGGACCGCATAGATCCAAACCTGAAACACTAAATGGGGGTGATCTATTAACTCTCTCGTATGGCAAATTGCCCATAATCTGTGAAGACAAAATCGGTTTGCATTTAAAGCATGTCACACAAAGATGTACTGTTTTTCGCGCCAAATCTCTACCACCTAATGGCCAAAATTTTAAACGTACTGCATTCAATAATCCTTGGGGGCCAACATGCAATAATCTTCTGTGCACACTAGAAAAATAAATCTTACTTAGCTTAGAATGTTTTTGGTAGGATTGCAGGATATTTCTGAGAAAATGGTAAAGAAGCTTTTTCAAGACGGCCACCAACGCGAATTATTCCTTTACGATCAACAAAGGGATGTAAATTTTTTAAGTTACCTGTTATGTCCTTTTTACAAAATAGAACCTTCTGCTCATGCTTAATAAGCATTTCCTCAGCTATTCTTACCTCCTCTAGTTGAAGAGGGCCTACCTTTCTTGATTCACCTTTCCTGCAATTACAAATAAACCTAAAAATATAAGAAAGAACATTAATTATTCTATAATAATTGTTACTAATATTCAAGACTTCGTCTAAAACGTTAGAGTTCATGTCAATCAACATAGTTCTCTCAGAAATGTCATTAATGTCACTAGAACTTTTGCTTTCTTGCACAAAGGACTCCCTTTCATTTGGTGTTAGGTTCTCAACCTCTGGAACTATTGGTTGTAAGCACTTGTAGGGAAGATGCGGCTCTGTAAAAAACTCTGCACAAGTCCACCACTTAGAATTGTTCACTAGAGAAGAGGCACTAACTCCACGCGTTAGAAGATCGGCTGGATTGTCTTTGGTTGAACAATAAAACCATGAATCTGGATTAGTCAACTTCTGAATCTCGTCGACGCGATTTTGAACGAAAGTCTTCCATCTCCTGCTTGATCCTTTGATCCAATACAGTGTAACTTTAGAATCACTCCAAAAAAAAAAAAAAAGATATTAGATGAACCTTTACGATCTAAAACTTTTTTAACTTCCGTTCCCAATCTTGCAGCAATCAGTGCACCCAGCAGTTCAAGTCGAGGCAAGGAAACTTTTTTGACAGGTGTAACTCTGCTCTTGGAAGCCAGCAAATTCACAGAAATTTTTTCTTGGTTCTGTACCTTTACGTAAACGGGTGCACCATACAATCTTTGACTTGCGTCAGAATAAACATGGATCTCTATATTTTCATCACATGAATCCAAAGCAAATCTTGGAACACTAATGTTACTAAGTTCTGAAAGCTCGCTACACCACTGAGACCACTCGTCGTTCAAATCAGAAGGAAGCTCTTCATCCCATGGTAATTTACGTAACCATAGCTTTTTTAGTAAAAGTTTTATTCTAACAGTGAATGGTGTGATGAGTCCAAGAGGATCATATATTTTTCCAGCTGTTTGGAGGATGAAGTGTTTGGTACTTTTCTTTCTCCTCGAAATTTTCGTCAAACAAGAAGTCTCTATACTCAAACTATCTTCCTGAATGTTCCATTGAATTCCTAATACCTTCAGTATCCTTTCATTTGAGCTTAGGGGATGAATATCAAAATTTTCTTCTTCCCATTTTTTAGCTAAATGATAATCATTCGTCACCCATTTGCGTAGATTCATCCCAGCTCCACGCGTAATTTCCTTTGCTTCCCTTGAAGTTTTTAAGGCTTCTGATACATCATCTGCTCCTGTAACAAGATCATCAACATACATGCATGTATCAAGAATTTGAAAGGTATCGGGATACAAATTTCTGTACTTTTGGATATGCAGCTTTATAGTTGCAGCTAACAAAAAAGGACTGGAATTAACACCAAAGAGCACACGCTTAAATCTATACACTTCTAGCTGATCGTCGGTATTCTGCAAAGGTGTATCAATATTCTTAACAAATAAAAATCTAACTGCATTTCGATCTTCCTCAGCTAACACGATCTGTAAAAATGCTTTTTCGATATCTCCTAAGATTGCAACTCTATTAAGTCTAAAATATATCAGCAAGTGAAATATATTTTGATTCAGATTAATACCTGGCCACAAACAATCATTCAGGGACAGACTGCCTATTTCATGTGAGCTCGCATCAAATACAATACGCATTTTTGTTGTAATGCTTTCTTCTCTATAAACTGCCTGATGCGGCATATAAAAAACTGGCTCGTTTACTGGTTTCGTAGAATCTAATACTCTTTCTATTATCCCTTGATTTAGGTACTCTTCTAAAGTTTCTCTATATTTCAGGTATAATGTATTATCATGCTGCATTTTTCTCATCAGGACTTTTATTCTTTTTTCTGCGACACCAAAATTGTCGCCTAAATGTTCCCAACGTTTCTTCCAAGGCAGACTAACAATATAACGACCATCTTTGAAACTAACAGTTTTGTTGAATATCTCTAATGCTTTATCTTCATCGTAAGAATTGGAATCATCTCTGATACCAATTGATTCCAAATCAAAAAACTTCTTCAACTGTGCTTCGACATTGTCATAAATTAACCCACAATGCATTAATTGTTTCTCATGTGGTAAATCTTCAATGCTACCGCTTACCAAACACCCAAATGCTGAGTTTTGTAACTCTAAATTTGTATTTGGTACATAAATTTGCCCGGATCTTATCAAATCGAAAAATATTTCAGATCCTAAAAGTAACTGAATTTTACCCGGTTTGTGAAAGTCTGGATCAGCTAACGAAACTCCTTGTGGAATCTCAATATTACAGACTTCAATTGGTCTAGAAGGCATTAAATGAGTAATTTTCGGAATTACGAAAAAATCTAGTTTACGACTGTATGTGTTTCCTCTATTTAAAATAACCGCACTTACTTTTGACTTCACCGTTGTTGAAATCCCAGATAAACATCCTACTGATAGGTTTACATTTTCTCTTTGCAAATGAAGCTTCTCAGCTAATTCCGATGAACAAAAATGAATCATACTTCCACTGTCAAGCAAAGTTCTGGCTGGAAATATTTCTCTTCCATTTCCCTTAATATAAACAATCGCTGTCGATAGTAGGACTCTATTAACTGCATTACAATTTTTATTTACATTAGCTGTCATAAAACACTCGCTATCCTTATTTATAAGTGGCTTTGCGTGAGCGTTCAGTTTCTCTACTTCCGTAGACGGACTGGCGTCTGACTTTTGATCCGACAGAGAGGCGATTTCGCAACTCTGTCTATTTTGGGAAATCGAAACTTTTTCTCGCTCACAACACAGTAACGAATTGTGCTTTTTTCTGCATAGCCTGCAAGAGTAATTTGAAGGGCAATTTCTCACTCCATGATTTCCAAAACAGCAGAAACATAAGTTGTGCTTTTTAACATACTCGACTCTATCCTTTAAGCTGAATTTTTGAAATTTAGGGCATTTAAATAATTTATGTTCCACATTACACAGTTTACAAATTAAAGCACGTTTTTCAGTCACACATGAAACCATTGAAGAAACCTTTGATTGACTTACTGAAGCTTTTGATTTAGACATTACTGGAATTCTAGAAGCGTTTAATGTCCTCGCGTGATCCTTTAGAAATTCTAATAACTCTGTAATGTTCGGTATTTTTTCTTTCTTTAAATTCCTTTCCCACCATAACTTAGTATTCTGATCAAGTTTCTGGCTAAGAATAAAGGCAAATATAGCGGATGAAACCCCATCTAACTTTTGTTCTAAACATTCTAACGATCTTACAACTTCACTTGTAACATCAATTAAATTTAGAATCGCAGAAGCTGACTCGTTTTGAATAACGGGAATACTCATAAATCTTTTAATATGAGCATACACTTGTTCTCTAGGATTCGAGTATATTTCTTCAAGAAGAGACTACGCTAACTTATAATTATTATCCGTCATAGCTATCGTTTGGATAATTCTAAAAGCATCTCCTTTCAGTGCTGATTTCAAATATTGCAATTTTACAGCATCTGATAAATTTGGGTTTTGATCAATACTCGCTTTAAAAATGTCCTTAAAGGAAAGCCAAGAATGCATTTCTCCTGAAAATGTCGGTAACGAAATCTTAGGTAAACGCACAACAGTATTTTCAGAAATTACTGCATTTTCTACTTTATTTTCTTTAACAACGTTCGACAATCTATTATTTATTTCAAATTATATATCAATAATACTACTATTGATTTCATCTTGCTCACTGAAGATTTTTTTCGATATTTTCTTCACTACTTAAATTGATAATAGAATCAAAAATATTATCGAATTCATTTTGCAGATTGTTAAATTTAGTTTTTAACAATTCTAAATCACTAACACTTAAATCTGGCTCACAAAGTTTCTTTTGCAACTTCGATAAGATAGTTTTTTGAGTTCTCTTTTTAGTGAGAACATCTTTCAGTTTCGTAGCCATTTTCGCTACACTTATCAATAACAAATTATCACACAAACTTAATTCAGAATTTACTAAATGCAACAGTTAATAATGAATAGAGTTTCAAGGGTTTTTTACTTACCCCTTTCTTTCAGCAACTGGCTATAATCCACAAACACAAATTCCATTGAAACAAAATGGCAAACTCACTGTTTTACACTAGATTATTTATTTAGCTGATATCTCTGCGGCTCTACTGGACCACTCAAATGGTCCGGCGATTTTTAAGTGGACTGTAACTCTCAATTAAACTAATTTTCAAACTACTTTGTAACATATCTTTATCTTTATTATACTAATTTTTGAGAGACGCTCAGGCTCCTACAATCACTCTCTGCTTCGCCATTGAAGCCAACTCCAAAGTAATTAACATTCTTTTTGTAAACAGTAACGATGGCAGCGCCATCTGGCTTCAGAGGGACTTAACACTGCGTAGAGGCTAGTATTAAGTATTAAGGCTGCCTAGAAGCTAGTATTAAGTATTAAGGCTGCGTAGAGGTTGGTATTAAATATTAACAGCGGCTAGTATTAGTATTAAACATTAAATTATTTTATTTTATTTTACCGTATTTCCCCACCCCACCCCTTTTTAATTGATTTTATCATCCGAAAATTGAGAGGAGAAAATTACGCTATTAATTTAATTTATGAAAAACCTGGTTACAGTAAGATAACAAACATAACAAATGAAAAGTAGTGATGGCCAAAATATATGTAGCAATCACAACATTACTTCTTTAAAAAAATAATAAAAAAAAAAAATCCCTGCATTCCAGCTATAAGAATGATGCACGGTAATACTATTAACATTACACTATCTGATTGATAATGAGCCGATATCTCACGACAATTGAGCCGGACACGCCGCGCTTGAGTCTTGTAAAGCTTCAGGGGCTCTTCACATGAATGAGTCTTGGCCGAAGCTTCGAAGGAGGGCATTGAAATAACGAAGGAGAAAGTGGGGAACAAATGACCCAGATTTCGAAAGATAAACACATTAGTAGCAGATAAGGCTGCAATGAGCTGGAACGTGAATAACAGAAGTAAGGTGAAATTACACGTTTGGAAAGTTTCTTAAGTGTGAGAACACTTGAGCAGTCCGGGTAGCTTAATGAACAATCTGCACAAAATAAATGCAGGGGAATTCAAATAATAAATGCAAGGGAAAATAAAATCGATGAAATGGTAATACATAAAATACAACTACAAACTGAATACACTTAATAAAAGTAAAAATAAAAATAATCCAAGGATAAAATTTACTAATAAACTAGTCCTTAGAGAAAAAAGTATGTGAAAGGGAAAATGATGCGAATATTTTCAGAAAATTAAGAACTCAGAATTTTCAGAAAGTAATGTTAAAAAGCTAGGTCAAAAGAAAATAAATAAGGGTGAAAAATACGCGAGGAAATAAGGTATTTATTTATTTATATAGCAACAAAACATCGGTCCCTTAAAAGCTAATATCGTTATTCGCTACAAATTGTTGTAATCCGTTAATCGTTTCTTAGATAATCGTTATAAGTCGGGACATCGTTATTCGTTATAAGGTAGGCTTATAAGGTTATTCGTTATAAGGTATTACATTACAAAGGCTATTTGGTCGTTATATCGGGATTCATTTGTAGCATTCAAAGTTTGTAACAACAGCACAAAATTCTGCTATTTTTTTGCTCCTGATGAAGAGGGACTTGTGCCTGTTCACCCTTGAAATCCACCGTTTCATCTGAAATCTACCCCAAACTGCTCCAGACTAAAAAGATACTCTCCAGTCAAAGAATTTTTATCATCTCTACCATCACGGAAACACATTTTAAAACTCTTCTTTGACCTCCCCTCCGAGGAGAAAGGCAAGAGATCCACAAACTGAGTCTTACGCTAATTTAACCGAATCGAGCGCCCCACAACAAGCCAGTTCCTTTCTACATTCATTCAAAGTGCTATTCTTCTTTTTGCTCAGGTGCGAATAAAAGGTCCTAACACACACACACACACACAATTTTTTCATGATAACTGATAATATGCAAACACGGACGAATGAGAAGCTGCATTCCAAGAGCGATCCGCTGCCAACACGCGAATCGAAAAACAGGTGAAAAGCAAGAGAAAAATATTGCGCCGAGGCAGGTGCACATGCGGGGGTGGGGTCGAGCTCTTGCTAACGTTTCCACCAGCATCCATCAATGTCAGAGAATAAGAAGAATACAACACCGGCAGAATCCGGGTATCAAGCCACCAACGGGTGGAAGGGTGGAAGCGAAGTGAAGAGGCTGCGGTTTACCTACTGGGCCCCACAAAGCAAGCTTTGTCTTTGGGTCGGTTGAACGATTTCAGCGTATATACACATGCACTAGAACGAATTTGTTTCGAATTAGCAAGGTAAGCTCGAAAGAGCATAAACCATAATCAAACTTGTTTTCAATGCGGATGAGGTGGGGTGGAGCAGTTTGTAAATTTCAGACAAAAGAATTTACCATGAAGCATATGTATACAATAACCTAAAAATACACACACATATATATATATATATATAAGTTTAATATATTAAAATTTATAAATATTTTAATTTATATAATTTGTTTAGTTTAATTGTTTAAACATGTTATGAATAAGTTCACAAAAAAAGGTAAGCGGACTGTAATTATCACTTGTTTATTTTACATAACACTTTGAAATAGAAGGAATGCCGTCCATGTGACGACACAGCTCACATCACTCCAAGCACAGTAGCAATTAATAAAACAAAAAAGAATAGAATACAAATCACATAAATTATGAGTTGAAAGTTCGTTACCATAGCAACCAGAATTGAATCATCAGGCGGCAACGCCATCTAATGTTGCAAAGACACACTAGTAATTCGTTTGGTACGAGAAATACTAAACATAGCCCCCGGCCTTGAAGCCTTCTAAGGGTTCAAAAAAGACAAATAGTTAAAGCATACATAATAACATTAACGAACAAAAAATTAATTGAAAATATAACTAAAATTAAAGTTCAATAATATGAAAAAAGTCAATAGTTCATAGTTCATATTAGTCATGATTGGGGATAAGACACAATTTAGTAACAGCTCGTTTGAAATCACCAGCGGCTGTATGGATTGTAGCCACTCGAACCTTTTTATCACTACCTGGATGAATTAAGGCAATTCTTCCAATTTTCCATTGGTTTGCAGGCAGTTGTTCGTTTTTGATCAGAACTAAATCACCACATTTTAGATTTGGAGACGCACGAAACCACTTAGCACGTTGTTGAAGTGTTGTTAAATATTCTGCACACCATCGTTTCCAAAAATGTTGCACAGTCTGTTGAACTAGAGACCAACGTTTAAGTCGTGAAGATTTCACATCACTCAAGTCAGATTCCGGAATGGCAAGCAAAGGGGCTCCAATCAGAAAATGACCTGGAGTCAATGCACTAAAGTCGTTTGGATCACTAGACATCGCACAAAGAGGACGGGAATTCATACACGCTTCCACTTGTGTAAGCACTATTAAAAATTCCTCGTAAGTTAGAAGTGTGGATCCTAATACTCGTTTAAGATGAAATTTCATGGATTTCACATTAGATTCCCACAAGCCACCATAGTGAGGAGATGTCGGAGGATTAAATAACCAAGTTATACCTTCTGAGGTAATGTAGTCACATAATTCACTGCTTTTCTCAATGCGTGCTGCATTTTTATAAATTTCCTTCAGTTCCTTACTAGCACCTTTGAAGCTAGTAGCACAGTCATTCGAAATTTTAGATGGTTTGCCTCGTCGGGCGATGAATCTTTTTAGAGCTGCTAAAAACGTTGAAGTTGATAAATCACTGACTAACTCCAAGTGTACAGCTTTTGTTGAGAAACACACAAAAATGGATACGTAACACTTGAAAGTTTTTGTTCTTCTCCCAACTTGGGACTTAATAGAATATGGACCAGCATAATCAACACCGGTGACTGCAGAAGGTCTTGATGGTTGAACTCTGAGCGAGGGTAAATCACCCATTATCTGGGTCACAGTCTTGCCTCGATTCCTAATACAAGGAATACATCTGTGAATAATCTTTCTCACTACGCTTCTCACCGAAAGAATCCAAAACTGCATTCGTAAAGTGCTTATTAATAACTCTTGACTAGCATGCAAATAATTGACATGGTAATGAGTTACGATTAGTGACATGTCCTTCCTTTGGAAGCAAAATAGGATGTTTGCTATTTTCAGGAATGTTTGCATTTTTAAGCGACCACCTACTCGAATGACGCCTTCTTCATCAAGGAAGGAAGTTAATTGTATTACTCGGCTGCTCACACCTTTTAATTCTCTCGATGTTTTTAAATAAGAGAGCTCTTGAGGAAAATATGATTCTTGGACATTTTTTATCACTGTTTTTGTAGCTAATCGAAGCTCATCGGTTGTCAGAAACCCTCTCAAACGATTTTCGGAGAAGTTTCGACAGTTGTAAATAAATCTTAGGCATAATGCAACTATACGACGTAATTTTGTCCAAGATGAATACCGTTTAAAAATGTCATTTTCCTTTACCGCACAAGATACTGAAATGCAAGTTTTTCTTTCTTCTCTACGAACTCCTTCATAATCTACATCAGAAAGATGTTCACTGTCAGGACATGGTTCGAAATCTTGTGAATATAACCAAGTAGGTCCAATGAACCATCGTTCACACTTCAGAAATTCTGGTGGAAACATTCCTCTTGTACCTGAATCAGCTGGGTTCCGCTTTCCATTGATATGGTTCCACCTTACATTAGGAATTGTTTTCTGTATTTTAGCAACGCGGTTTGCAACAAAGGGAACCCAACGGTATGGTTCTGCAGAAATCCAGGACAGTACAACAGTTGAATCTGTCCAGGCCAAAACTTTACGTATAGGAAACTCTAAATGTTCTAACACTGATTTAAGCAAATTCACTAACAAAACTGCGGCGCATAACTCTAATCGAGGTAATGATTGCACTTTCAGAGGGGCAACTCTTGTTTTTGATGTTAAGAGTGTTACTTTGATGTTCAAATTACGTGACACTGAACGCAAATAAATTGCTGCACAGTAGCCTTTCTCGGAGGCATCACAAAAAGCACAGATATCAATATGTTCACGTCAGGAATCAAAACAAATCTCGGTATTTTTAATTGTTGAATAAGATGTAAATCATTTCGGAAAGTCTTCCATTTGTTAGTAATCTCATCACTAACAGGTTCATCCCACGATAAATGGAGTTTCCACATGTCTTGTATCAAGATTTTGACATAAATAATACAAGGAGCAAGCCAACCCAATGGGTCAAATATTTTCGCTAAATCAGAAAGGATATCTCTTTTAGAGTATTTAAGCCTTTCACCAGAAATGGACACGGAAAAGTTAAAGTAGTCTTCACGGGGGTTCCAATTAATTCCTAAAACTTTGATTGAGCTATCGTCTTGAATTTTCATAGCTTCAGAATCATTTCTCAACTCCTGGGGTATATTCTCTAACACTGACAAGTCATTGGATGACCATTTACGCAGAAGAAATCCTCCACGTTCTAACATTTGCAAGAGTTGATTTACTAGATTTTTGCACTCTTCAGTGCTTTGAGCACCTACCAAACAATCATCTACAAAAAAATTTTGAAGTACAGCCTTCGAAGCTAAAGGATAGTTATTCTGCTCATCGTAGGCAAGTTGGTATAAAACACGAGTAGCCAAATATGGAGCCGAGGCAGTGCCGTATGTGACAGTATTAAGTCGAAATTCTTGAATAGGATCACTTGGACTGTCCCGCCAAAATATCCTTTGAAAGTTTCTATCCTCTTCATTAACTAGAATTTGTTTAAACATTTTCATGAAATCAGCTGTGACAACTACTGGGTAACATCTGAATTTGACCAAAACTGGAAACAGCTCTTGTTGTATTCTGGGACCTGTCATCAATCTGTCGTTAAGAGATAGTCTTGATGAAGACTTACTAGTAGCATTAAATACCACACGTATTTTACTCGTAGAACTAGATTCCTTAATTGCTGCATGCTGTGGCATGTAGTATGCCTAACTTGGGGACTCTGAACTACGGACTGGTTCCATGTGCCGGAGATCCAAGTATTCCTTCATGAAATGTTTATACATATCCTATGTATCAGGAGATCTTAAGAGATTTCTCTCTAAAGATTTAAATCTTTGTAAAGCAAGATCTTTAGAATTAACCAACCTTGAAGGGTTATCTTTAAATGGAAGTTTCACTACATAACGACCATTTTGATCAAGGAAGTTTGTTGTTTTAAAGAACTCTTCACATTTTCTTATCTTCACTTGAAATACGTTTGACTTCCGGAATGGAGTCTAAAGACCAAAATCTTTCAACTAATTCATTTGTATTCAACTGAAGATTATTCACTGTAAAAGTGTTAGTTAGATTCGAATCATCAGTAATAGTGTTCCCGGAAATGATCCAACCCAACTGAGGACAAATTGCAAAGGATAATGATTCTCCTCTCCTTATGATGTCTCCCTTAAGCATAGTAAAAAATACATTTACACCTGACAAAATATCTATAGGTTTCCTTTCATAGAACTTAGGATCGGCTAAGACTAGATCGTCAAAATGATTCGCAATTTTAGAAGGAAGCGACACGTTAGGCACATCTGAAGTTATCCTTGGAATCACGAATGCATATATTCGAAATTTAGAATTTGACTCAAAGTGCGGGGTAAAAGTTAATTCCACTTCTCCACTTGTTACAGTGTTGAACGAACCAAGGCACGATACTTCAATTTTTTTGTTAAATCTGCCTATCTTTAGTTTACTGACACACTCTTCACTTATAAAGCTGGCTTCACTGCCACAGTCTAGTAAAGCCCTGCAAAGGATGGCTTTACCATTGGAATCACTAACTTTAATGAGAGCAGTACACAGTAATACACGTTTTGATTCACCTTTAGAATAACTAAATTGACCTGTACATGTTGTGGCATTTGTAACGACTTCATTCTTTGGTAAGAACACTTCGGCTTTGGGGGAGAGTGAGGACGTTTGTTTTGGTTTCTCATTTTCACTAGTTTTGATATTTCGATCAAAATGAAGAACAGTATGATGAGGTAACTTACACGTCATACATTTATGTAAATTACGACAGTTTTTCACTAAATGAGGCTGAGAAGATAAACAATTAAAACAAAGTTTGTGTTTCTTAACAAATTCGATTCTTTTTTGGACACTTAAGTTTAAAAACTTACCACATTTGTGAAGAGAATGATCTTCCTTGCACATTATACAACTGTTCTTACTCGACACTAAAGAAATTAATTTGGAATTAGAAAATTTCCTAAAATCTTTAGATTGGTTTCTACTATTCTGAAGGGTTCTAGCGTGGTCTTTTAGAAACTCGAGTAAATTATTTAAAGTACCTAATTCATCTTTTTTCAAAGTTCTTTCCCACCAAAATTTTATGTTTTTATCTAATTTCTCAGTTATCAGATAAACAAAAAGAACATCAGAAAGATCAGAAACTTCTAGCTTAAGAGTTTTCAAAGAGCGTACACATCCATTCACTACATCAACACAATGTAAAATAGCTTGAACTGAATCAGAAACATTTGGCAAATTAAACATTTTACGGATTAATGCATTAGTTAATTCTCTTTTATTAGAATAACGTTCCTGTAAAAGTTGCAACGCTATATCATAATTAGCATCAGAAACAGGAATTGACTCAATAATAGACAGAGCATTTTTTTTACAAGAAGCCTTTAAATATTGAAACTTCTGACATTTAGAAATATTCGGATTGTTATCTACACTAGCCTTAAAAAGATCATAGAAACTAATCCACTCATCTATATTTTCCCCTGTAAAGGTAGAAAGTTCTAATTTTGGTAATCGAACGTCAGACGAATTTACTTTTGCTACACTACTTGTTTCGATAACAGAGTCACTGGAAAGTTTCTGTAACTTTTTATTTATAGTTATCCATAATTCATCTAAAGTTTCTTGTATTGTTTGTTGTTCCGTAATGAATGTATCACAATCTTTTTCAGGACACAACAAAAATATTTCCTCATAAATAGAACGAAGCTCACTGTTAAAAGCATTTAGTTTCGTTTCGAACAACTTTACCTCTAAAATTTCTGCTTGTTCTAAATTGGAATTTACCTTGCCTTTAAACGTTGTTATACTGCTTTTTAGAACATTCTTTTTAGTTTAAACTGGTTTCAAATCAGCCATTATGAATAACAATAAATATTATACTAACAACTCTAGCAAAAGAAGATGAAATATTGGAACGTACTCACCCCAATGTTGAGGTTTCTACGCTACATCATGCCACGGGAATATTCCACAAATCGAATCGAAAGAACACTAAGCTGTTTATTAATCCACAAATCGAAAGTGATTTAACTTGCTAATATTTGAATAAATCACATCATATCCAAAGATCGCTAACTCTTCTCTCCGGTCGCTAGGACCAGGAATGTTATGAATAAGTTCACAAAAAAAGGTCAGCGGACTGTAATTATCACTTGTTTATTTTACATAACACTTTGAAATAGAAGGAATGCCGTCCACGTGACGACACAGCTCACATTACTCCAAGCACAGTAGCAATTAATAAAACAAAAAAGAATAGAATACAAATCACATAAATTATGAGTTGAAAGTTCGTTACCATAGCAACCAGAATTGAATCATCAGGCGGCAACGCCATCTAATGTTGCAAAGACACACTAGTAATTCGTTTGGTACGAAAATTACTAAACAAACATATATGTGGGGAAAGGCAACGACCATAGTTGATAACACACATTTAATACTATTCACAAATATAGATTACATTAGTATTACAATTAATGAAATAACATACGAGCGATCGAGCGACGTCAGTAGATAGAAAATGGGGGTTCACCCACACGCGGTGTGCGGTGTGGGCGTGGCCAATGACGTCACACAGAAGGCGGGGCCAAAGGCAACGTCATCACACTAGGAGGCGTGGTTTCGAGTGGAGTTGAGGTGTTTTTAGATTGCTGATTGAGTTGTAGACCTCCTGCTTTTCATTTAAAGTTAGTTTTTTTTTAATTGGCAACGGGGTCATGGCGTCCTCTAGGGACGAAAAAAGAAAATAATTTATTTAGAAGTTTCTTTTATTAAAAAATTTTTCTATGATTCAAAATATAGGATCGAACCCTGAAACAAAATATCTGCTTTTCTGCAAAGAAATAACTGTTAAAAATATTGCAAAGAATAACATAATACTCATTAAAATTTCACACACACACACATACACATGGGCTTTTATCGAAAGCCTCAGCTTTCTGACACCTGAGGGTCTCTCTTCACAGTTTCACAGTCATGGGGTTTTTTTCAATTCCCAGGTGCCAGCCCCTTCCCACAACTCCACTGTGAAGTCATTGACCAATGATAACATACAAAAAAATATTAATTTACTTTTTCTTTATCAGCCTCTATTTTATAATGACCGTACGCTAATGTATGGATGCCATCCTCCAAAATATACCTTTTATCGTCGAATGGGGAGAGACTCAATTTATTCTGGCGAAGAGTGAAAAGATGATGTTCTTCACTTGCAATTCTATATTGAATCTCACGTCTAGACTGCAGGTTTTGAAGGCAGTGCTTGTAATTCTCATGCAGGATTTTACTTCGCATGACGTGACGTGAAACGCCCTTTGCCGTCTTCTTCTCCCCCGTCTCCGATAAAAAGGAATACATTTTTGCTCTCAGACCCACAAATTCATAAACCAATTTAGATGAAAATTCATCTTTCATACATCCAATTTTTTTCATGTTTTTCTGACTGTAAAGAGGATGATTAGGGGGATAGTCTGATGTATCGTAAATGTCGCTGCGATGTTTCATATCCTCATATACATCCTTCGTACGAATTTCATACGTGAGAGAATCTGTGTCAGTGAATAACAATGACGCATTTTCTCCGTACTCCTTCTTTATAATATTGTAATGGAAGTTGTACATCAGAATTTTACTTAATTCCAAAATCACAAAACCTACATAGATTGGTCGATTCAAAGTGAGGGTGTTTTTCAATCTCTCCACTGCAACAAGATTCTCACTGAAAATTTCGAATCGTTTAAAAGTGGGACATGCTACCAATTTTTCTGCCTTTTTCCGTTCATTCACAAGTTGCACGTTAACATGGTTTCTTATATTTTCCATAGTTTTACCATAGATGGAATTATTCAGTAGTTTAAAGAAATCTTTCTCAAAAGCAGATTTTGAGTTCTTGCGTTGTTCTGTATTAAAATCAATATATGGTTTTAGCCAGGCCTTCTGCTTAAATTTCAAAATCCTATGTACGGCAGTCAATTTCAAACCTTCCTTTAAATAAAATTGTAAGTTCTTATAATACACAATATAATTTTGTTTATGCTTCAAATTGGGGATTAATTTAATCTGGCTAGTGAAATTTTGATAGGGGAGGATGTTCTGAGAGAAAGGAGAAAGATCTTCTAAATTAATTTTTAACTTTTCAGGTGCGAGAGGATAATCATTATGAGCGTCATGTAGTTCAGGAGGATACTCCAAATCAACTTCTAAAATATAACCTTCTGTTGAATTTTCACTAATGGAAAGAATCCATTCAGGGGTTACAGCTTCCTCAAAAATCCATTCAAATTCGCCATAGGGTAATGCTTGCGACATCGCCAATCCATACAGGTTATTTGCATCTAGATACATGATATAGCTCTCTGGGTTTGTTGAATCGTAATTTGGCATATAGTGATTATTTGCCTGCGCCCACCGCTTTGTAATCACTGAAATTCCCCCTCGTATCCCCTGTTCAATGAAGAGATGCATATCTACATCGGTTAAAAGTTTTAGAGGCTGCTCAATCATTTTTAAACATGCTTGCCAGGACAGACCGGGTGATGTCATTACATGAGCACAATCGATTTCATAAAATTGCAAACACAATTTCCTAAAATTTTCGAATACGTCTGCCAGTTGTAAAACGTCTGATTTCACGTACAAGTCGTGATATTCCCCCATTGTACGGATGTTGAAGCTGTTCCATACTGCCTGTGCATGTTCGTAATCTGACGCTGAAATCTCCTCGTCCGTTAAACTATTGTGAAAGGCGGCAGGAGGTGGTAACGCCGTCTCTTCAAACATCTCAAAGGACTGGATGTAATCGTAAGGGTAAATGCCCTTTTTCAAGAGAAGAGAAAGATCCCCTTCTCTTACATTTTCCTTTAAAATGTTGAATTTTTCTGCAGGCAGATTTTGTACCAGTTTTTCAAGAGATGTATTCAAAAACTGGAAACTGTCGATGAATTGTAAAGAAACTTTGATCTTATTGTGTTTCTTGCTAAGGGCAAAAGTGATATATTTTTCCATATTCGTAGCGATGACTTCAATTTGATGGTCTTCGATCTTTCCCAGTCCCTGCATTATATGGTGAGCGTCATAATGCTTCAAATTATGGAAGACCACCGGTATCTTTTTCTGCAAGCGATATTTCAGATTGCATAAACTGTGTAATGCTCCTCTGTAATGTCCCGTCAAGTGATCGTGATCGCGAACGCGATCCTTATAAAGAGGCTTCTTACACAGATTGCAAATCGTAGCCGTTAAAAAGTCCTGCTCTTGTTGTGGTGTCATAATTAATGGAACGATGTGAGTTAATGTTTCCGCAAGTTCATCTTTTTCACGGATGATATTTTGCAGAAAATTATCTACGGCATCTGATCTTCGATACACGTGAGCAGGTTTTAAACTCTTGCCATCGGGACCTATTATGATGTAAGCGTACCCGCAAGCTTCATGCTTCATAATGGGTTGTGTGTATGAGGTAGCATGACTCGGTTCCGACGTATGCACTTTTTTGACGATAGCCTCAAAGTCAGCATATATGATATATGGAATTGGATGTTGGAAATGTTGATTTCTAAATGAAAGAAATTTGTCTTCCTCTGAAGGCATTTTAATATGCTGCGGTGAGTGTTCTTTGCAGAAAGTCATATGATTTTTTAAATTTCGCTCCTCTGAAAATCTGTGGAGACAGCGATAGCAGTAAAAGGTGCATGTCTTATGACGTGTTAAATCTCCCATTAACCGCGAAAAATTTCTAATGAGGCAATAATGACTGCCTCCTTCATTAGAAATGTAGAGCAAATTAATACAGTCCTCATTTTCTTGAGGGGATACATAGAGGGGGAACACTTCATCATCTTCATATCCGAAGACGTTAATACGGATATTATTCAGTCTTTCAATGACTGGTATTTTCGTGACTGGAACAGGGCACTGGATCTTGCCTAATTTAATATCTGCTTCATAGGGTATGTAATGACTGACACGTTCAGGGGCATTTTTCCAGTGAATCTTCATTTTATGTGCTAGTAGGCACCATACGAAGCATTTTAAGTCCAAGTTCTGGATATTTAAAATGGCTTTCTTATCAGCCAGCTTTTTGGGAAGGGGGATGTAACTACTCGGGGCGAGCGGATGATATTTTGCCACACATAAATCTAATTGATTTATTTTATCGAGAATTTATCCCGATCCCCGCTGAGTAAATGCTTCGAAGGACTTTAGAATTTTTTTAAATCCCTCTTCCACATGACCTTCCACAGTTTCCTCCATTAATTCAATAGCACATTTAGATCGGAAATGGGGAGCAATAGCATCTAATTCCCCATCCCGTGTTGTGCGTGTTAAATGAACTTTTGCCACGACATACCATTTAATAGTGGATTTGTCGGCTAATTCTTCTTGTAATTTTGATGTAATTTGGGGGCGCATCTCTTCAAAACATAACAAAAAGTCGGACGCATTTTCCTCAGAGGGTGTAAACGTATGTACACTAAATACGTTTAAAGCACCTTCTTTCCTCATTTTTTTCACGGGACGATAGAGCGCATCGACCTTCCTTTTAGTGCAGTGAGCCGTGCGCACATGTTGTAGCAATTCACTCTTTTGAGTGAACACTTGGTCGCAAATATTACAAGAGTGTTCTTTAGAAGGCTTGATATGGGTCAAAGCATGACGTTTCAAGTCAGAATTTCTTGCAAATGCTTTCTGACAAACATTGCAAGTAAAACTTTTTTCTCCGGTATGAGTTTTCATATGTCTGGTTAAACTCTCCTTGCGGTAAAGAATTTAGAACAGATGGTACAGACCTAGGAAAATTAAAGGGAAAACCCTATAAGTATACATCTTTTCAAGGTGTATGTTACATATTATATAAATATGCGTCACGCAAAGTGTAATAAAAATTTCTCATCTACCCCAACTATTTCACATAACGCGCTTAAACATAACAGATATAACTAAACATAGTTTCCTCAAGATTTAAATCCTTTCGCATTTAACTCAAAGATACGGAAAAACATGAAGTGAATAATACCCTGAAAGCGAGCTGTTAAGTGAGAATCTTTACAAATACGGAAACGATCGCTGATAATGATCAGGTAGAAACTCTTCACAAAAGGGTCACGTGTGCAAAGCTGGTTAAAGTCACAAAGCAAGATTGCCAATTGTATCGTTACTTAAAAGATAACAAATAGAATTCTTCTACCCCATAACAAGAATATATTTTCAATAGAAAGTGTGTATCTAAAATATTTAACTAACTACCGATATTTTTTCTTTTCTAACATTTAATGTATACATGGATTTACGTTGCATTTCAAGTACTGAGAAACATAGTTATTTCGGAATTTAAGATTCATTCATGTCTTAAGCGTGTAACGGAGAAGGATTATTGTTAACATACTACATTTTCTGATACCGTACCGCTACCTTTCTTAAAACACAACAACTTTGCAAATTATATGCAATACATAAAACTGAGAATATAATATCAAAAATCACGACTATACACATGTAATTAAATAACAATACCTCTTCAAGAAACATTTATCAGCGTTAACTAAGTTCACGTTATAAGTTTAAACTTTCGAATGAGGTACTAAAATTTCAAAACATACACTGATACTAAAAATTCACACCGTAAAATCATGTAAAACATACCTAACAAACTGAAAAACTTAATCTGTAATAATCCATTTTAAAACTTTTCCCTCACATAAGAGGTCCTGAAAGAATGATCCACCCTAAAATAATTTTTGCAAAATAAAATATTTTATATAAAAAAAAAAAAAAAAAAAAAAAAAAAAAACTTACATGTTCCGGAACCATACTGATTATCAGATCTCCAGCAACATCATTTTCAAAAGTTGACATTTTCAATTTAGAAAATATTAATCAGGAAGACTTGCTCTTTTCGAGATTGTCGAGTGAACTGACTTCTTCCATTTCTGACACAGCGTTTTATAGGGATTAAAGAATGTTCTCCAACATTCCAGATTTGTGTAATCTGAACCAGGACAACAACAACATCATTATGATAACCCTTTCTTTCGAATACGATTTCAACTTCCATTAACCCTTATCATAACGTGAAGTCTACAACGCTTATCAAGGATCTTCCTTCACTTCTGTATGTATTGTCAAACTTGGAAAAGCAACAACAACCTTAAGATAATACATTCTTTCACATATGATTATCAGAGTTTTAGAAATTTTCCATTACTCTATCATGATAAGTGGATGATGCTTTTAAGATTCCCTTTATGCGTATATGTAATGTCAAACTTAAGAATAACAACTCTTTCAAATAGTTTTTCAGTGATTATCAGAGTTTTCCATTAACCTATCTTACCATGATAACGCAATAATATAATGACGCCTTATAGACTGTCCTTCCCAAACAAGACAAGACAAGAATGTATTACGATAAGTGTTGATGAATTATATTGGTGAAGATATATTTTTATGTATTAATTTTAAAAATATAAGAGATTCTTTAAGACAGAAAAAAATTGTTCATTTATTTTGTGATAGGATTTTTGAATCGAAATGTTATGAAGATTATAAAAATGCATTAATATAAGTACAGCTATTCTATTTAAATTTCTGTGTTTGGTTGATGTTATGATTATTTTTTTTTCCTTATGTTTTTAATAGAAATATATTGAAATTTTAGTTTTAATTTTAAAGCAAACGTGTATATCAAATGTTAGTAAATGGATATTGCTGTTAATTTGATATTAACTAAGGAAAGAAAATTCCAAGTATATTTTATGTATAATACAGAAATTTATTCTTTGAAAATAAATGTATTGAAAGGTAAAAGCTTCTTGGTGAAATGAATGTTTTTCATAACATTTAAAAACGATGTAAAACAAATATTGATTGTAGAGAGAAGAAAGAGTCTATATGTAAAAATAATAATTTTATTCATTTAATAAGATTCCCATTTTCGTGGAGAACGTATATGTTTTACAGATTTAACATGCAATATTTTTTTTTCATATTAACATCATGATTCTGTAAATTTTCATTTTTGATATAGTCCATTGGCATGTTGATTTCAGTCAAGGCTTTTAAAAATTCGTTTTTAGCAGGAATATTAATCTTTTTCTTTTTGGTTGTAAAAAGGATATTGATTAAGTCTATAATATTTGAATGCTTAATTTTTTCCTTATGATAAAGTACTTCGCCTTTATCATTCCACTTAAGAATATCAGGATGTCGCTTTAAAATAGCTAATGCATTTTGTGCTTTTCTTCTCATTCGTAAAGGTACACTGTCTAAGATAACAGTAGAATAATCAGTTACAGTCATCTGTTTGTCGCCGTCTGTCACAGATGAGGGGGCTTCTTCTTCCTCTTTCACTTTCTTCATCTCAGCTGAATCGTCTAAAGAATTTTGTGAGTCGTCTTTAGGAGGTTTAAAGGGTGAATTGTATTCCTTTAAGTTCAATTTCTTTTGTAAAAGTTCATAATAACGCACTAATTTCTCACGATCGTCAACTGAACTGTTTAAAATATGCATCATGGCTTTATCCAATTCACTTAACTGTTTATCAGAAATGGTATGCTTTGTCATCATCTCTTCTGGAACTAACACATATTTCTTAGTGAACTCCATTGATTAGTCCTGTAAGAACACTGAGAGCAGCAGGAATCAAAACGTTTAGAAAACCTCCTTTTTGTAAAATTAATTTTCGTTTCTTCACAAGAGAAATCTTACGATTTCCTAATTTTCGTAAAGTTGTTTTATGCTTACAGAGAGACTTCTTTTGTTGGTCTGACAATGGAACGTTTCCTTTGAGTATGTTTAAACTACATTCGCATATAGCTTTTATGCAATTGATATTAATTTTCTTTAATAGCTGTTTCCGTAACTTTAACGGACAAATGTTTAACAGCTGTAACTGTCTTAGCTGTTTCTTGACCAGCGTCATTTTATAAAATGATGATGCATTTTATAAAGCTGTTGTTTTTATTATTTTTTAATAATGTTTCATTTGATAAACATACTGTACTTGGTTAGGTAAAATTTGGGTGCGTAAACGTAATTCTTCCGGAGTTTCACTGCGCAGATCAATGAATAAATAAGAAAAAGGTTTCTTGGTTGCATCTTCATATACTTCTTGAAAAAACTTTAAATGACGCGGAAAGAGCTGTTTTCCTAAATGTACGATTTGACTGACATCTCTTCTGTTTTTACACAAAATCAAATAGTGTGCATTTAAAGTCACTTCACGCATTTCTTTTCCCTTGTGAAAAAAGTTTTGTGTGATAAAAATAACGCTTAAATTTAAATGATGACTTCCTTTTGTAAATAAGTTAGTCAGACGTTTATCATTCCCACACTCGCTCATCAAATCGTCTATGATGAATAATGTGTTGGAACCTAAATATTCTTGATATTTAATTGGTAAACCTTCGACAAAAGTAACATTCGGTATATCATTATACAGAGGTTGGTAAATTCCATAACACCATACTACTTTATCGGGAATCGTTGAAAACATTTCCTCTTTATACTTTAACAGTTCTCGTACAAAATAGGTTTTCCCACATCCAGTGGGTCCCGAAATCACCATTGTGAAAGGATGTTGTAGCTTTGGAAATTCCATATTAAATGAGACAAGACACATAATGTATAAAGTTTAAATGTATTTATTGATAGAAAGAAGATCTTACATGAAATTTCTTGATTACAAAATTATATACTTTAATATCATTAGATATATGTTGAGGTATGAAAGATAACAATATATCATTGAGAGATTGTCCACGACATTTACAATGTAAATAGTATATGCAATATTGACCACATACTGCTGTTACATTAGTTTGGAGAGTCATCGAATTAAAGTCCATCTGTGGAAATCGTTCTGCATACTTGGCTATCGGTCCAGGAAAATAGGATGGGTCATGTCCATAGGAATCGAAAAATTCCAAATGCTGTGGAGATGAAATGTAAAAGGCTAACCAGTGACTACCGGATTCAGATGCACGATCTACATTAGCTATAAAGCAACTTGGATATTTCTTGATCTCAACAGGGAGTCGATCACTTGCAAAAACTCCCAGAAATGCTTTTCGTGTCTTTGCATTCTGAGAGAGTGCTCTGTTTATTTCAAGGCTGTCCATTGCTTAATTAGCAAAATCGCATAGTACATGGCGAGATTTTGTTATTTCAATCACGTTTTGAAATTCTGCATAGACTAGCACCGAGAGAGTCACAGAGAGAGCTTTAGCAAATTTAATTTCTACTCGCAAATTGCCTTGTTGCTGTAAGTTAAAATGAGATCCATCACACATATCTGGAGTTAAATCGAAGCATATTACACAAGTCCTTTCGCAAATTCTTCTCGAGATAAATAGATGCCTTTGTCGCGATTAAATCCTGAAAATAAACTGTGGTAAGCACGCACATAATGATTAGATTCGAAATCAAGATCCATTGGTTTACATGGAACGGGTTGTCCATCTACATAAATCGATATAAAGTTGACATGATGATGGGCAAACAGAAAAGGATTCATTGAATATTGTCCATTCATTGAAGCATTTTCTACACAAGTAATAATGACTCGCTTGGGCATCAATCCTAAAAATACATTATCTTGCATAAAAGACCAACTTCCCTTAGAAACTGAATATGTTTTGCATAATACTCGATCTATAGGGTATTTAGCAGAACTTTTTTCCAACGCTTTTACATGCCCGAGAGAGACTCCAGGGTTTACTTTTACTTTTCTGATAAACAAAGAAGCATGATCCAAGATCACTTTATAATCGGCATCTTTCTCAGTAGAAACTAGACAGAAAGCAGATTTACTACGCACCATTTTAATTTTCACATCAACTAAATTTAACATGAGTCGATTTTGTTGAAAAATGTCACAATGTAATTGTCCTATCAAATCCACACTTTGACTGTTTTTTATAAGTTCACCGCGAGCTTTTAGTCCAGCATCCGCATCTTGAGCTAAGACATCTATTTTATTAGGTGAAGTGTCTTGGAAAAATCCTTCGCAGGTGAGTAAACTTTTCTTTGCATCTTCCCCATAATTTAATAATGTTTCGATGAAGGCTCTATAAGGATAGGTATTTGTCGCAGATGAAATGTTTCTTTCATTTAAACTTACATCTACTTGCGAAAAGAGAGAATGTAAAAATAAATTTACAGGGGCAACCGGTTCTTTGTCTGTTAGATTGGATCCGTCTGCCTTAACTACTTTAACTTTCACGTGTATATAAGAAGCAGCTAGATCAATATAGTCTTCACCACTGCCAGAAATATTAAATTCGATAGGTCCTCCATCTCGTATATTTGCGAGAGGGTGATATTCCACAAACTGTCCTTTTTCTATAGCTGTTTGCGTAGGAGGAATGGTAAATAAATCTAATTCAGATTTGACGCAAACGGGAGAGTCTCGATGAATATACGAAGTCATACTTTTTTTTTAAGAGAAAATATCCTGTGCTTTCACCTTCTTTGATCGGTGAGAAATGGTACGCTTTTTCCTACGTTTCTGCTTTTTATTAACTCGTCCAGAACCAATCATGTTCTTCACTTTAGTAGCAGCTTTATCTGTTAATATATTTCCGGCTTCTTTCAGTCGACGCTTAGCAGCCTCTTTTACATCTTGTCCTTGTGATACATCATTTAACAAATTCAGTCCACTATGCCATACTTGTTTTCCAATTGCTTTGGCTCCTGATTTAATAAGAGTACGGCAGCGCGAAAGAAGGATCTGAATAGACCCCCTAATCCGTATCCTCTCTGATAAAGATTACCTTGATAATAATTCAATCCATGTCCTGTTTGTTGTACATAATAATCTTCAAAAGATTTTTGACAACACTGATAAGGTACATACATTATGACAAGTATTTTTGACGGAAATGAAGTTTCACGTATGACCTTCCTCGTTCAAATGGCGTAAATGCTCCCATATGCGTTCTTATATCGATTTCCAAAGTGTCTATCATTTTCCGATTCACAGGTAAATAATGAGGTCTATCAAATAGTGCACTCACCACTTCTCCATCGCTACCAGTTACTCTTACAATTCGAAGAAGAGGAGCTAAAACATCTCCTACGATTTGAGGTTCTACAATATCCGTATATATCATTAATACACGATAATGTGCACAGGGGTCGGCTGCAAAAGGACTTTCTACAACAGTTTCGGCACTATCATCTGTAGATGTAATTTCCATAGGTTCAAAACCTAACATTTGTGCTAACCCATCATGTAAAATCACTTTAGCGTTATTTTTCACTTTGATTTTCACTCGTTTTGTTACTGGGTTATAATTAAAAATTATTTTGTTTTGATGTTCTTTAATATAAATAGCTTTTAAAATATCAGGTACTGTTTCATAACATCCTGGAGGTAATCTACGACCTAACATTTCACCATCTTTCTCTAAAACAAATCCAATTAAGTTATTGTCTGCATTCACATTGTGCCATGTGTGCGGATATAGCAATTCAACCAAACCAACTTCCCACATACCTTTTAATTCAATGGGAACAGGTAAACGTGTTATAAAATGTGAAATTTTATTTTCGGGGAAATAATTCATAGAGCTATCGCTCGGAAGTGTTACGTAGAAACTCATTTTCATAAATGATTCGGATACAATATTTTCTCACACTTTATATCGAGAGTAAATTAGAAGCTGGAATCCATTGATTGAATTTGTCGGGATAACCGCGATATTTTACAAAGTATTCTGTCTGTTTCTTACGCATACGTTTCTTTAAAATTTTTTCAATGCGATATTCCTCTTTCAGTCTCACTTTCTGCAACTCTTGTGCATAAAACGTTCCTTTTACTGAGTCTCCAAGTAAATCTTTAATTCTATACACGGCTGGATGTCTTTTAACACACTCTGTCACCACAAATAGTTCTTCCGTCCAATTGGTTTCATAACCTTTTTCGAAAGTAAGCTTTAGTTTGGAAACACGTACCACATCTCCTACAGCGAATATACAATTAGAAACGTTAGAAGGATGATCTTCATACAAGGTAAACCATACATCACTTTCATTTTCTGAATTGACTTCTATGGGAGCTCGCTTTATACTTGAATGAAAAGTAGCATTATAACTTTCTATTAATTTGTCCAAGACATCTACATATTTATATGTATTTCGAGTCGTAAAGTATTTCCACATTTTTGTTTTCAAAGTGCGATTAAACCTTTCCACCACGGATGCTTTAGTAGTATTGAATGTATTGAAAAGTTGAACTTGATTTCTTTTTAAAAATTTTATAAACACTTTATTTTTAAATTCGGTGCCCTGATCCGTTTGAAGTAATTTTGGTTTACGTTGGCTCATTATTTTTTGAAACGCTTTCACAATATCTTCTCCTCTCTTTTGTTTCAGAGAAATAGCCCATGCATGTCAATACAGGTTAATATATATCGATAACCATCATTATGATCACGTAAATGTGAAACATCCACTAAATCAGCTTGCCATTGTTGATCTATAGAATACACAATTACTCTATTCGTTGGAAATTTTCGGCGAATTGGCTTGTGAAGCGTGTACGCATCTATTCCCTCTAACCATGTTTGAATCTCTTTCCTGGAAACTTTACCTCCTGCAGCACGATGTAAAGCTTCAACACCACCAAAACTTGCAACATGAGCCGGATCCTGATACGATAAATTCATATTCATAACCTATTGAATTATTCTTCATATGGATAATGATAAATTCCCACTGTCGTTAAGACGTAGCGTAAAATCAATAGGAATTTTATGAAATTCTGTAAAAATATAGATGGATGATAAAATAACGCATAAAACAGTGTATAAACACACCGCAACGGTGGCTTCTCCTGGGGCAGGCATAATTGCAATTGATGAGCTGATTCAAATTCCATTTTCTTATATAGGCTTTTTTACCTGAATCTGAATGTATCCCGTCAGCTTAGTGGTTAAAATCTTCAAACTACTGAGCTGGTGAGATATTTTGTTTGAGGGTTCAATTCTATATTTTGAATCATACAACATTTAAAAAAAAAAAAAAAGAAACTTCTAAAATAGATTATTTTCTTTTTTCGTCCCTAGAGGACGCCATGAGCAATTCCTAAATAGATTATTTTCATTTTTCATCCCTAGAGGACACCATGACCCCGTTGCCAATTTAAAAAAAACTAACTTTAAATGAAAAGCAGGAGGTCTACAACTCAATCAGTAGTCTACGAACACCTCAACTCCACTCGTGACCACGCCTCCTAGTGTGATGACGTTGCCTTTGGCCCCGCCCTCTGTGTGACGTCATTGACCACGCCCACACCCCACACCGCGTGTCGGTGAACCCGTGTTTTCTATCTACTGACGTCTGCTCCGCTCGCCAGCTAGTCCTCGTCTTCTCCCGAAGGCTGGAAACACATGCTAACACAATGCATACGTCACACAGTAGGGGATTAGGGAATATCATGACATAACATTTCCCACATTCGGCCATCATGACCGGACAGGCGACCTCGCCTGAAGCAACATAATAAATATATCATCAAATTAAAAAAAATATTATAATATAGTAACATAGGTATGAGAAAAAAATAATCTATAGATACAAAGCTGAGGATACTTACACAAATGGAGCAAAACAAATAGGTTAAACACACCACAGCAGTTAACTAAAAATAAAAAGAACATAAGTTATGACAAAATGAATTAAAATGTTGATATGAGGGAAAAAAAATTATTAGAAAGTTCTCAGGTGTCATCTGTCCAAACACAGGAGGACCTATAATGCTGACAGTTTAATAAAAATCAAGTGATACGTTGAATATTGTTGGACCAGGGTTTCATGTATTTAGCACAAATGGATGTTTTGGATGGTCCGTCGAAAAATGCACACTTTCCCACATCATATGTGTCATTTTGTTTGAGCTTGGTGACTTCATAAGGTCCGAGAAATTTCTGTTTGAGTTTTAGACCAGGGCCAAACTGAGTTCGTTTGATTGCCGCGAGGACATGAAGTTGAAATTTTTGTGCTTGTTTTTGTTGCAAATTATAAGTACGGCGATTTTCGTCTTGCACTTTAGAGATTTGCTGTTTTTCGTCCTTACGGAGATCGTCACATTGCTGAATGAATGCAGATTTGATCTCCTCGTCGATTAGAGCAGCGATGTTGATGTCCTTTTGCTATTTCATTTTAGTCCCAAAGAGAAGTTCAAAGGGAGTGGAATTCAAGCTACGTTGAAAAGTTGAATTAATAATTTGTTGCACGGCGGGAACATGGCGGTACCATTTTTCAGGGTTGGTTATGGAGAGTTTAGAAAGGACAGCAATAATAATGGAGTTCAAACTCTCAACTTGACCGTTCGATCGTGAGAGGCTAGCTGTAATAAGAACGTGCTTTATTCACTGTGCGTCACAATAGTTTGCAAATGCAGTGGATTTGAATGCAGGGCCTCGATCAGAGATAATCCGAAGGATTTCCGAAGACTGATCTTTGAGATTCCAGCCGACTGACAACTTCATCTGCGTCTGTAGACTTTGTCGGATAAAGCCACGCGAATTTAGTAAACGAGTCTATAACTGCCAAAATATGATTGTATTTCTTTCATGTGGTGGCAAGGGGACCTAGGTGGTGGATATGGTACATTTGCAAGGGTGCGTCGTCTTTGTCAATGGGGTGCAGTAGTCCGTCTTGTTTGCCACGCTTTCGATGCATGGGATGCAGTTATGGATACACCGCTCAATTTTTTCTTTCAGATTTGGGATAAAATATTCTTTGTTTAAAAGTTCTTCAGTGCGGATTAGGGCGAAGTGGCCTCGTTCGTGAGCTGTTTTAATGACATTTGCCTGCATATGCTCAGGCACAAGAAGTAAGTCAATGCCGTTGACGTTTTTGTGCAGGAGATTGTTCTTAACGAGAACGTTATCATACGAAGGGGTTGTTTGAAAGAGTGCTTTAATAGCCGTAATATGCTCGTCGGTTTCCTGTGCTTTTCAATATTGGAGAAGGACACTGTCTTGGATAGTCATGCAACATGGACTGCGACTGAGGGCATCCAAGTAAGACATCTTTGAGCCGGTACGGTGCTCAATTTCGTAGTCAAAATGTTGGAGATATAAAACCCATCGGGCTATTCTCGAATTGAGTTCCTTTTTATTTAAAGTTTGCACAAAAGCGTTGCAGTCAGTGATAATTTTAAAATGTGAACCAAGGATGTAAATACGGAACATTTTTAAAGCTTCAACAATTTTTTTTGACATGTAGTAGACAGGGTGAAAGCTGTTAACGTTCCAAAGATTTTTGTAGCAGGACTGCCCCCAAGCTATCAATGGATGCGTCGGTATGAATTTCGATAGGACTCTTTTGATTAAAAATACTTAAAACTGGTTGTTGAGAAAGCAAATATTTTAATCTGTGAAATGCGGCTTTCTGATCAGCATGAAATTGAAAGGGGGTGTCCTTACGAAGGAGATCACTAAGGCGTTTTGCAATGCTAGAATATGAGGGGATGAAATTCCTAAAATATCCCGTGAGACCGAGAAAGCGTTGGACGTCTTTCGTACTCTTAGGTTCGGGGTAGTTAATTACAGATTTTGTTTTCGAAGGGGAAGGAAAAAGTTTATCGTCTTCAACGATATGTCCAAGAAATTCGATTTTTTTGTGAAGAAATTGATATTTACGAAAATTAATTTGTAGACCATATTCACTAGCAACTTTGAGTACTTGATTGAGACGATGAATGGCCTCATTTTCATTTTTGGCGTGAATAACGACATCGTCCATGTAGAGTAAAACATAACCTTTGACAATTAAATCACGAAAAACATAATTTATAAAGCGCTGGAATACTGAAGGGCAATTTGAAAGACCAAATGGCATTCGAAGAAACTGGAATTGTCCGTTGTGAGTTACAAAAGCTGTATATGGTTTACTTTCGTCCGCTACTGGCACATGAAAAAAGACGTTACGTAGGACAAGAGTACTAAAAATTTGGGCGTCTTGAAGTTTATCCAAAATGTCATCAATAAGAGGAAGAGGAAAATGATCCTTAACCCGCAGGAAAGCGCGTGGGCTGTATCATACCCCAACCCTACATAAAAGTGGAATATTCCTAACTTGTGAAACTGAAATTCTGTGCTGCTTTCAGTAGCTGAGTTTCTAGTTGTGGTTGACTTTCAGAACCGCTTTTTCTTTGCCTGTGTGTTTCAGAAAAAGATTTATGTGATTTTACAGTACTTGACATTAAATTCTTAAAAATTTCTAACTGCATTATGGTAAATGAATGAGTCCCAATGAACTGGAGATGCAACGCATGTGAGATTTATTAGAAATCTTTGAAAGCGATGAAGATTGCATTTCGGAAACTGAAGATGAAACTAAGAATATTTTCTACAATATTTTGGTTTCGAAAAAGATAAAACATTAATTCCTGATGTTCCTAAAAAAGGAAAAACTGTTCTTATGCTTTCAACATTATATAACGATCATACTATAGATGACACTATTGGAGAAAATAAAACGTCAGGAATTATAGGTTTTAATAATATGACTAAAGGAGCAGTGGATATGGGGGATGAAATGTCAGCCAATTATTCAATTGCCAGAATAACCAGGAGGTAGCTAATGGTTTCTTTCCTGCAGTGAATGTTGCTGTAATAAATGCTTGAATTATATTACATTCAAAAACCAGAAACAGAAGTCTGTTTTTGAAGGACTTAGCATTACAATTAATGAAAAAAAGTATTGAGCAAAGATCAGAGATTAATACTTTTCCAAGAAATTGACGTACTGCATGCAAAACAAAAGCAAAAGTTTTGACGAAGAATTAAAACGAATACATGAAATTCGAAACAACTAAGTATGAAAGATGTGATAAATTTTTTTGCCCTCGCGCCAAGGACAGAAGAACGTGAATGCAATGTTTAAAATGTGAAAACATTTTGTGCCAAGAACTCATGAATGTATTTCGTTCAAAGTGTGAAGAAATAAAATAAGCATGGTGTATTAGAGATGCAATAAAACTTAGAGGCATGATGTTTATTTTTTTATTATTTTCACTTACCTTAATTTTAACTCAGATTATTTCAGAAATTAATTTTTTGAAACCCAATTATTATTCACTTATTTATAATACGCGAGCACAAAAAAAAAAAAAAAAAAAAAAAAAAAAAAAAAAAGTTTTAAAACTAAATAATACTATTTTTATTGTCTTTTAAATATTGGGGTATGTGATACTCCACGTGCCCACTCTAGTAACTTTTCTTGGTGCGACTTCCGCCGGGTTAATTAAAAGTCGATTAAGTTTCCGACAATCGATGCAAACACGGGGTGTATCGTCTTTTTTACGCACCGCCAGAATTGACTGGCATATGGAGATGAACAAGGTTAAATAATTTTAAATTTCAACCATTCATTTATTTGTTTGTCAACAATTTCTCGTTCAACAAAAGGAAGGCGTCTAGGAGGGTGAAAAATCGGTCATCGGATAGAGTGAATCATCGGATAGAGTGATATTAAGTTTAATATCTGTCGTCTTTGTTTTATTTTTTTTTCCTTTGAGAACATACAGACTCCCCGTGCACCACATATGTACAACACGGGGCTTACAGAAGTAAGTTAACTAGAACATTAAAGGTTACATGTATAAATAAACATTAAAAATCACATGCATAAATAAAGCGAACAAAAGCAGAGAACAGCAGTCTGGACTTCACGAAAACAGATAAGTTCACTGGCCAAGTCACTCCGAACATTTTCAAATCGTTCTGTAAGCATAATCTAGGGCCATCAAATGTAGGGCACGAGAAAATGAAATGTTCCACATCCTGAGGAACTCTTTTTGAACATTCACATAAATTGTTTGATCGTAGATTAAAACGAAACAGATAACTTGCAAATTTACCGTGACCAGATAAAAACTGAGACACTTTAAAATTTAACGAGAGGAAAGACTCGGAATTCAGTCTATGGTAAATAGAAGGAAGGAACTTTTTGGTGACTTCAGCATTACAAGATGAAATGTATTCCTCATTCCACATAGCTAAAAGCTTTTTATAATGAAAGGACTTCCAATAACTCTTTGGAATGCTAATGTTGATATCAATGGGTAAATCTAAGGCATCTTTAGCTAAGAAATCAGCTCTTTCATTTCCGTAGAAACCATGATGAGCACGCACATAAGCAAAGCAGATATCAATACCTCTAATTCTAAGTGAACTAACAGTTACTAGGGTTTCGATAACTAATTTATCGCAGCTGGTAATACTGTTCAAAAGTTGAAGAGAAGAAAGAGAATCAGAACAAATAAGGTACTTTGAGGATGTTGTCCCATGATCCTGGATCCATTTGACGGCAAGATAAATGCACAGAAGTTCTGCTTGAGAAACTGTACATTCATTCCGTATACGGTGTCTAAGAAAACAAATTTTTTTACGGTGTCTAAGAAAACAATTTGTTTTATTTGGGACATAAAAATTCAGCAAACGTTCTGCCGCAGCACGAGTTTCTTTGGAAACATTTGAACCAATATCAAAAGCTCGAACATCGTCATTTACTGCAAAAATGAAAGATTCAGGAGCAGTTTCAAAGCATTGCTCGGGAGGTTTTTGAAAAATATATACCGTCTAGTGTAATAGTTAATTTAGCATTTTTAATTACGTCACATCCTGCAATAAGAGAAAATTGCATAGAATGATTTGAAACAACTATAATATTAACCGGAAAGTCCTGGTTATCAATGTTGGTAATAGTTTGAAAATAGCCAATAATAGGAATTTTCGAGAATCCGAAACCAGTTAACACTCCAGAATTGTTTGAAAGTGGTGGGGAACCAAATTGAATCCATGTGTTTTGGTTCAGTAATGTGACCTCAGTTCCAGTGTCAATTAATCCAGAAACTGTGCTATTGAGTATAAAGACAGTTTTACACATATTACTGTGAGAGGTTTGTATACTGTATTTACTGCGGCAGGTGGAGTGGAAGTCTCATTTGGAGTAATGGGGCGGCAATCCATAGATTTGTGTCCAAAACGACCACAAGTTAGACACTTTGGCCAAGAGAACGATTAGGACAGGACCATGAGAGGTGTCCGACCTCAGTGCAGTTAAAACAAGTTTGTGGTTTAGTTTTAGATGGACCAGTATTATTCAATTTCGTGTCGTGTTGTGGTCTGAATTTTTTCGTCCAGTACCACGTCTGGGGCCATTATACGTATTTTTAAAATTTGATGGATGAGAGATATTTGTATGTCTAGTCGTAACTACAGTTTCATAAGTGCGTAGCTTTTCCTTGAATTCAGAATATGATTTTGCATCGTAGAGAATAAGGCTCTAGTGTAGAATTGGGTGTCTCTTCGATTAGCGACAATTTTTTGTAAAATTTTGGCGATAAAATCTAATTTCTGGTTACCATGATAGTTTAACTTTGCTTTATCTTCCTGTTTTTTCTTAAAATAAAAATAAATTGATGTGTACATGGACAAATTTAAAATGCCTAGTTTGTGCAATTCTGGGATGTTCTTTTAAGTGAAAACAGATCGATGTGTACATGGACACAGAGTTTATGCAATTCTTTGACTTCTTATTTTGGTTTTGTGTAGCGGCCATCTTGAAATTGTTTCTTCCTGGTGCCGATCTTGGCGTCAAAAAAGAATCGCCAAAAAACAAGGGGCACCCAATTGTAAACTTTTACCAAGAATAATTTTATCGGATGGGGTACCTAGTATTCCTTGAATGGTTTACTGAATGACAGAAGCCTCGTCGATAACACCGTCACCACGATTCGCAATTTCGCGCATTGCGATAAAATACTGCCTTTCCTACCTCCTCCCTCCTCCCTTTCCTACCTCCATGGTTTAGCGCATGGAGGTAGGAAAGGGAGGAGGGGCCATTCCGCGCTAGAAGTGAAGCACTGCTTTGAAGCTTGGGTCACCAGACGGGGTGTTTTTTGTTTACACTCAGAAGCTCGCTTGACAAAATTCTGATAGTATTTCCACACAAGACAGTTCATAGAAATCGAAAAAGGGACACTCTCGCATGAAAGAAACATTCATAGTGTGATGGATAATAGCAATTTGTATAGTTTACTGACATTTACGCAAAAATCACATCTTTGTTATTTTTCGATAACTAACAACAGCGATTTTGATTATGAATTTGTTTTATAAAATTCTAAGCTGTTGCACTACAAAAATATAGATTTTAATAAAATTGCTAAAAGAGATCTGCCAAAATTTATTTTCTAGAAGATTTGAAAAGTTTGAAACTTGATGGCTAAATGTAAATATAAAATTATGTATGTTAAAATATTTGTAATTAGGCACATAGGTCAGATTAAGTTTTTATTAAATAGAGTAACGCATGCAAGGGCTATCTGCCTAAAGAGAGAGATGCCATCGTGGAGGAATTTTGAAGAAAAACTGACCTTTGAGTGGGTATTAAAAATAATACTTATAATTTTCATTCAAATTATATTCATATATATTTTTTATGTAAAACTTTCGGGTGTATGCTAAATTAGTGTAAATTACTTTACACGAAAAATATAGTGAATGCACAGAAATTAAAGATTTGCACATGCCGGAAATGATAAATAGGAAATATGTATGGGTATTTATGCATGTGCTTGCAAAAAGCATGTATCTACCTTTGACAAAATACTTAAATATTCATTAAATTATTTATAAATGTATTTGAAATGAAGAATTTATTCACTTATAAACAACTGTGATAGTACTGTGAAGAAATCTAATGATTAAATGTAACTAATTTATAATGATTATAAATGTTATCTAAATATATAATAACCTTAATATTGAATTGTAAACATAAATTGAAATCCTGTTGACAAATACGTTAAACTATTTAAGCAAGAATTGTTCGTATTGGAAAGCAATCTGTTAAAAGGTAATGTAAAGCAAATGCTATGAGATGCGCACTTAAGAACGTAATAAAGAGTTTTGGAATATGTATTGTTGAAATGAAGGGTAAAAAAAAAAATCTGATAAGTATAATTAAAAGAATTATTCCCTTTACATTTTATAATAATTCAGTTACAAGTTTTAAATAATACTTTAAAAAAAAAAAACTTATTTTATTCCCTTTCAGAAATGTTCAGAGAAAGTCAAATACTATTTTCCTAATAATTCTCTAATTTAAAATAAACCGAATAGAGCATTAATTATAAATTGACTTACATTTTTCGATTTAAAAGAAGCCAAAAAATCATGTCATATTTAAGAAAGTATTTTAGGAAGAAGCTCTATAAATAGAAAAGAAATAATGCATAATTTTAATATTAATAATACAATAAACTTTGATCTTAATTTTTTACCTTAACCGAATAAAATCGAATTACCTTAATTTTTTTTCCTAATGTAATTAACGAAAACTTGTGAAAATATTTCATTCAAATTAAACCATTCTGAGAAAACTGTCCTGTGAAAAGTATAGCATTTAATTCCGTTCAGAATGAAATGTTGTTTAAAAATATGTTGTTTTCACATACTTAGGAATCTGAAGTGTTGTAGAAAAAGAAAATATATAAATTTATATGTATATTTGCGACGTAATTACAAAATATTTACACCCGAAAGCGTCAAATCCCATAGAACTCAATGGTAAATGACCCAATGTTTTGGTCACCACGTAGGGATCGCCGGTGCTTCAGAGCAGGGTACGGAGAAACTTGTTTAGGGCGACTCCTTACTTCCTACTTCCATGGTTTAGCGCCGTGGAGGGAGGGGAAGGGGGAACAGAAGAACTTAGACCCACAGGCGTCGGTGCACTGTCGGTGTTTGAAATTGAATGATCGTAATCGGATAAAAAACTAACATCTAGGGAATTGTGAAAATCCGTCAGATTAGTGAGCGCATGAAAAATGTTTTCACATAAAATATCTTTATTAGTGGAAGCTTCCAAATGCAATAAATTAGCCACTGATACAAAATCTGATTAAGAAAATCTTTTAGTACAGTCAAAAGTCGTTAATCCGGACTCGTCGGGGTTTCGGCGATTCCGGATTATCGATTTTTCCGGATTATAGATCATCAGTTTAAATCTGGTAAGATGGCATGCAGAAATTACAAAATTAAAAATATGAAACCGTAATTTATGAAATAAAGAACAGTTATGATGTAAAGGGTATCAAAATTTACAAAAAGAAAAAGCTTAATATTTATTTGTTTTCTTTATTAAACATTTCTTTCAATGTAAGTTGTTTAAGTTGCTTCGTTTCATGTGATAATACTTTCTCTTTAATTCTATTAAACAGACATAATTTCTTGTTTAGTTACAAAGTTCCGCTGTTCAAGTCCTATAATTGCTGTGTAGAGAATACCGACTAATTTGTCAATCGAAATGTTTTCCTTTTCAATAACCTCTCTGTCACTTTCTTCACTATCAGAAGCGAATTATAATGACGAGGAACTTGATTTAAATCATATCAAAGACGGAGTACATCGAGTTGAAATACTACATTTAGTAAGGAATTATAAGCCAAATAAAATAAAAACATCTGCCCTGAAGATAAGGATAATGCTGACAGATCAACTTCCAATTCATTGCGCGCCGCGGCGTTTCTTCCCCCCCCGCCACAGAGCAGCGTGAAATTGATAAACAGATTTCGGATTTCTAAACATACTTTCGCTTTGTAGATCCTTTATATATTAGTAAATATATATCCTTTATATATTAGTAAATATATATCGGAAATTCTATTTGACATAATCGAAAGTTCAAGCTTACTTTTATAAAATTGCTGTAACAGTCTGCAAAATAAGCCGGATCCAATTCGAAGATTAAGGAAAAACGCAATCTGCAACATTAACTGAATTAGATAATTTTAGCTTAGCTTATACCGTCCGTTATACATTAAACGCGTATGCGTAAACGTATTATGCGCTTGCGCACACGCATATTCGCAGCCGTGAAGGTCTTACGCGCACGCGTAAAAGCCTATGCGCATGCGTCAATGCGACGCATGCGCAGAAAGTTTGTAGCTTTGAGGTCCGTATTATAGATCATTCCAGATTATGGGTGTCCGAATTAACGACTTTTGACTGTAGAAGTTTTTTATGTTTTGCCAAATCGAAACTGTCCGGCAACGCGGCAAAATTTCGCATTCTCTTTCGCGAAGAATGATCAAAACCTGAATATCCGAGCACGGTATTAAATAATTTAATAACTCGTGATGTGCCATATTTAAGAGAATTCGCTATCAATGGAATATCACCTAATTTTAGGGCCATAGTTCGTTAAACAGTAAAATAGAACAATATGAATATGAAATAGGGTATGTATGAATGAGAATTAAACAGTATAAACACAGCTTAAAATCGTAATACTAATAAATTATGAACGAATCAGGGAAAAATGGGCCTACCTAACTTCGGGGCAGTCCTTAGAATCCAATATATTTCTTGGCCAAAATAATGTAATCCAAAATCGAATTTCGATTTAATTCAAAATCAGAAGAATGGTCAAGTATCATGCAACATCATTGACATATGTCGTCCAGCTTGAAGAATATTAAATCGTCATAAAGGCACGTCTTCATTCACATACGTCATCCGGCTTGAAGAAGAATATTAAATCGTCATAAAGGTACGTCTTGCCTTTGTTAGCTTTCTGAACGTCTTTAGTGATTGCTGGTGTTTAGGGTTCGATTAAAGCATGCACAAAAGGCACGGTCGAGCCCACAAAATGTGGGTAAAGGCAACGACCATAGTTGATAATACACATTTAATACACTGACTACCAATAAGTATTTGGACACCTGTGATAGAAAAGAAAAACTAACTTTATTCAAAACCAATAGTTAGTAGAGCCTCCACGAGAGCTAATTACAGCGTGGACCCTCCGGGGCATACTTTCCACAAGTCTTTGTATGACAGCTAGTGGTATTTTCTTCCACTCGGCTTGGAAAAGACATAGAAGTTCCTTCACCGATTTTGCACGGGTAGTGCACACCTGAATTCGGCGATGCAACTCGTGCCAGAGGTTCTCGATAGGGTTCAGGTCTGGACTCTGGGCAGGCCAGTCCATTCGATGAACTCCATTGGCACCATACCGAGACTTGGTTAACGTCGAAACATGACAACTGGCATTGTCGTCCTGAAAGTAACAGGGGTCCAACCCGTAAAACTGCCACAACGTAGGAAGCACATTGTCATCCAAAATAGTGCAGTAGGCATCGGATTTGACCTTACCATGAATGGGGACCAAGGGTCCCAGCCCATACCAGGAGAAACACCCCAGACCATAATTCCACCTCCGCCGAATTTGACCGTTGGCACAATGCATTCTGGCAGGAGACGTTCTCCAGGTAGATGCCAGACCCAGACCCTGCCATCCGAACGGTAAAGGGTGAACCTTGATTCGTCACTCCAAAGAACTACGATCCACTAATCTACGGTCCAATTTCGATGTGCTTTGCACCACATTAACCGAGCAGCGCGGTTGGACTTTGTGATCAAAGGCTTATGGGCAGCAGCACGACCATGAAAACCAAGCAGATGTGCTTCCTTACGGATGGTATTCATTGAAACAATACTCCCGGATGCCTGTTGAAACTCCTCGCGGATGGGGGCCATCGGTTGCGTGCGGTTCTTCCGAATTTCTCTGGACAGCACTATCTCTCAGTTTCGTTGGTCTGCCGACTCGGGGCACATTCCGACAATCACCGCTCACCTTCCACTTTTTAATCACATAGGCCACTGTCGATTTTGGGTACTTCAGATCGATAGATATGTCCCTTAAGGATCGGCCACATTTGTGATACCCGATAATTATACCTTTCTCGAAATCAGAGAGCTCCGAACTGCGAGGGACCTTGCATGCGACTAAAGCCGATGCTGTTTCCTACACGATATATACCGGCGGAGTCCATGACGTACCTTAGGACCGCAGATATCGTCATTTGCATAGGTGTCCAAATACTTATTGGTAGTCAGTGTACTATTCACAAACATAGATTACATTAGGATTACAATTAATGAAATAATATACGAGAGATCAAGTGACGTCTGCTCCGCTCGCCAGCTAGTCCTCGTCTTCTCCCGAAGGCGGGAAACACATGCTGACGCAATGCATACGTCACACAGTAGGGGATTAGGGAATATCATGACATAACATTTCCCACATATATATATAAATGATAAAAATATACATTCATTTCCGAAAATTAAAAAAAAATATTAAAAAATTGTCAGTTTAAAAAGAGCAGTTTCCCATCTTTATTCAAGTATTAGTTAATTTTTAAAATGTAATTACAATGAAAAAAAGAAAATCTCTTGCAGGTAATGCATTTCTTGATTATTGATCTAATTGTCTGTCTAGCTTATAAGGTATTTCTCCCACTTCCCTAGCGTGCCTTCGTGGTGTAGTGGTTCTGCACGCTAGGCCAGTATTCCAGAGGTCCGTGGTTCAAATCCCGGCGAAGGCGGTTGCATATTTTTCATCTCTCTAGCTTCCAAAAAAATTCTAATGACTCTACAAAAGGCGGCCGAACTTAAAGGGTTGTGGATGATGTTTCTCCGCACCCCGGATTTTGCGACTAGTTCCCCTAAAACCCTAGTCGCCCTTCAAAAAAGGGAGTATATAAGGTATTTCTCCCACTTCCCTAGCGTGCCTTCGTAGTGTAGTGGTTCTGCACACTGGGCCGATATTCCAGAGGTCCGTGGTTCGATTCCCGGCGAAGGCGGTTGCATATTTTTCATCTTTTCTGCTTCCAATTAACCTAATAACTCTACGAGCTGAAATAATCCAGTATTCTTCTCTAATCATTGACATGAGCATTTGAACACCAGTATGGGAATTCTTTTTATGGTATTCGAGCACTAGACTTTGCACAATATGATGCTTTGACGGAAGTAGAATTGAATATTTAAATCTAAATTCATCATCTCTTGCGAGAATCCTTGTTTTCACTCTTATCAGTCCTATTTCATCTCTGACAACCATTTATTAGAACCCATACTAAAATTCTTACAATTGCGGAAAATTTAGAATATTTTTCATACCACTTAGATGTATCAGTACTCACACTAACGTTTAATACTACAGCTTTCTTTCTGATTTCTGAAGAAATTAATGCCTCGTTGGGTTTAATTTCAAGGCGTGGCCAACTATCCTTCGGATTCTTTAACTAGTTAGGACCCTCCCACCATGAATTCTTTAGAATTTGAGGAGGGGTACAACCCCGAGATGGTATATCAGCTGGATTTAACTGGCTTGGCACATAAGACCATTGATTTGCCTCTGAAAGTGCACAAATCTCTTTGACACGATTTTCTACAAAATTTCCCCATTGATCATTACTCTTGATCCATGACAGAGATGTGGTGGAATCAGACCAGTATTGTTTTTCTTCTAAGGATAATGCCTCTACTACTACTTCGCTAGACGTACTTCTAAAACACAGGCTAAAAGTTCAAGACGTGGTATTGTCATCTTTTTTAAAAATGCAACACGAGATTTTGCAATCAGAAAATTTACATAGGTGTCACTATTGTTTTCACAACGTAAGAAAATCACGGTCGCTTCAGCTCTCTGGCTCGAGTCACAAAAAACATGCGAAGTCCAAGTTTGTTTCCATATCCTGTTCTGCGGGATATTTTCAAATCTGATAAGATCTGTAATTCACCGTACAATTTCAAAACTTTTTGTTTGACCTCTTCTGACAGTGAAGAATCCCAATCTGCTCTAATAGACCAAACTTCTTGAATCAATAACTTAGCCGGTAATAACGCAGGAGCTAAGAACCCTAGCGGATCGAAAATTGCCTGGTTCAGGACAAAATCTCTCTTTTTGACAGGTTGTTTAGATTTGGTGCAGGCTTAAAATTAATAGAAAGACTATCATCCGTTCTATCTCATAGAATACCCAAGACTGAAATCTGATTCTTAGAAAGAAATTCCGAATTATTATTCCTCGAAATTTTATTAAAGTCGTTTATAAGACCGAATGTCCACATCCGTAAGTCCATCTTAGCTTATGCCAAAATGTCAATTAATTTATCCATAAAATCTTTCAATTCTTCCTCTGTGTCAAGAGACGTGAGGCAATTATCGACATAAAAAGAACTTCGAAGCTTTTCTGCTACGTGACTTCGCTCGTCATTTTTACGTAAGAAGCCTAAAAAATGTTCACAAGCAATATCTTCTTCTGCGTTCTTTGTAGAATTACTGCTGGAATCTGAAATTCCTCTTATCTCTAAGTTCCAAAGATCGGATACGTTTAGGTCCCGAAACGTCAGATATACCACAACTTTGTGGTTCGGAATGCTCCTTAAGTCGACCACAAACAGTCCATCCTAATGTAGTGTCAACTGCAGTCAAACCTCCATCGAGCTATTTGACTTTACCTGTAAGAATTGTACCGTAAATGTCGCTGCCGATTAACATCTCTATCTTCGGGAAACCTGTTCCTATGTCTGAAAGCCATATCTTTTTACTCTTCTTTTAAAATAGGGCCCTTAGGTACGCGGGCTATATTTCCAAATATAGCTTCCTTATCCAAAAACACAAATTCCATTTCTTTTCCCATATAAGGATTGAGAGAGCGTACCTTGATCCGATACTTTTTATGTACGTTCGGTTCAATTTTAAACCCTCCAAAAAGCGTGTGAGCTACAGTTTCCTCTGCAATTGGAATTAGTCCTGATTCCTGTACCGTAGACTTAAAAAATATGTGATTTTTGTGATCCGCAAAAGAGAAGCGCTCGTACTTCTCTCGTTTCTAATTTTCCTAATACATTGACTTTAATTGTCATGAGAGCTACCTCCGTGGAACACATCTGTCCCGACGTAGTTGCCTGAATGATGTCTGGCTCTGTTGCCCTTTCCTGCATTTCTTGTGTCTGCAGATCCGGACAGAGAGAAATTGTGTGAGCCTTACCACACACATAGCAACGTACAAACTTACACGACTTAGCAACATGTCCAGGCGAAAGGCACTTTAGGCAACACCTCTTAAGCCTAATTTTATTCTTTTTCTCATCTAATGACAGAGAACGTGCTTCGAAACAGTCCTTACTATCATGTAGTTTATCGCAAAAAATACAGTTATTATCTTTCGTCGTAAGGAAACCTGCCGCCATAGGGACATTCGTTAACTGTTTCGATTTAAATTTGCTTCTTAATTCCCTTTTCGATTTATTGCAATAATTGTCTTTTTGCCCAAAAATTTCAAATCCACTCCGCGCTAACTTAAGTCTTTCCTCCCCTTCCACTTCGCATCTTAAAAATTTCATCAAATTAGTTAGGCGAGAAATATTCTGACTTTCCTTTACTTCTCCAAAAAGCGGACTTCTTTGCCAGGCTCTGAGGACTTCCTCCGAGAGGCATGATTCTACCATGGGATATAAATAACAAGCATTGTTTTCCGTTTTAAATATCTAAAGATTCGAGAGTTCTTAGTTGCGATTCAATCTTATCAAATAATAGCGGCAATGGTAATTTTTCACTACTGCCTGTCTTAACATTTGTTACAATCAACTTCACAAGCTCTCTCACGTATACCTCAATTAATAAACCATGATTCTCAAAACGTTCCTTAAGAGCACTAATAGCTTTTGAATAATTTTTCGTAGACATTGGGTAACTGTCAATAAAGTCCCTAGCGCGCGTCCCTTGTTTCATGCTTTGCACAAGATACTGAAATTTGTCACTTTCGTGCAAATCGGGGTCCTCGTGTATTTTTTCGAACTGAGACCAAAACGGAAGCCAGTTCAATAATTCTCCATCGAACTTATTAGGCTCTATTTTCGGGAGCTTAACGATTTGTATTACGAGGTGAATTACTAGAAACACTACTTTGCGACCTGGTTTCTAAATTTATCTGTTCTAAAGGCACCTAACTTCTCACTATCTAAGCGAGAAAAGTTATGAATGCATTCTTATAAATATCCCAGCTTTCCATTTCATCGTTAACTTTTTCAGGCGTTACATCAGTCGAAATTATAGAATTCAAAATCTGTTAAGTTCCTCAATATCTTTCTGTAACATTTAAAGGATCCATAATAAAATGATCAATTAAACCAGCTTTAATTCACAAAATACCATTCAACAAAATAATGATAATGTTTGGTGACTTAAACCCTTACTTGGCGATATTTCTCTTTCACTTGGCAATTTTTTAGATTATTTTTGCATTTATTACTTGGAGACTTAACTTCAGTTTGAAAACATTATTCCAAAATATTTTGATCATGCAGAGAATGTTTACAGATTTTTTAGAATGATTTCGAGGCCGTTTAATTAACGTTTCAAATGCAGAAAGTCTTTTTTTCTTTTTTTTAGTCTAAAGGGGCAATTTGCCCAGAAGGACTATTAATTTCGTTTTGGCATTCTGCATTGGTTCACTAAAAATGTCGGTTCACTTTTCAAGTTTTTGCCACCAAATATTAGAGCCCTGTATTATAGTTAAAGAAATTAAATAATGAAGAATCTGCATGAATGTATGTATGTTTCTCGCATTGTGATAAAACAACCGTACCTAGAGCCATCAAAATTTTAATAACGTAATCTTCCACTGAATATAGGCATGTGGAAGCCCTAATTTGAAATTTGAAATTTATTTTATTAGCGATTTCATATTTTGTAACACGTCAAAGAATTTTTGATTAAAAAACTAAACGATTTCAAAGAGAGCAAAGGGAACACTGTACGGGGGGGGGAATTATCTCCAACTCGCAAGACTCTGTGTCGGAAATTCTAAAGATATGCTTATTTTAAAATTATTTTGCGATATTGATGTTGAACTGAATTTTATGGTTTGAGTACGTAGGACATGATATTTAATAAATAAAGGTAACATAAAAGCGTTAAAAAAACGCCCCTTTATACGTAATTTAAAATCAGAAACCTTTCAGTTTTTTTATTTATTGTTACTACAGATTTATTTAAAGACTGTGCAATTGATATCTACTCCTGATTTTCGCTTGTGACCGATGATTAAACTTTAGAAACAGTACGTACATTTCTTTGGTGAACGTTTGGTGTCTTGTAGAAGTATTGAATGATGGTTTTTTCCCTTTGCAATTGACGATATTGCTTATTTTTCACTTCGAAATTTTAATACCATGCATTTAATAATGTTTTGAATTATGAAATAATAATATTTCTCTTCGGAAAGCGCAAAAGTCTATCCTTCAATCCACAGATTGTTTATATGCGACATTTCGAAAGAAGAATAAATTTAGAAGTAGCACACGATATTTCTCATTTCAAATAATAAGCTGTTGCCATAAATTTTTATTCGAAAACATTCGCTTTTGTTACTTAGTAAGGAAGTAAGGGAAGCATTGTAATTTCGAAAAATTTCGGTTTCAGATTTTAACGGAAATACCCATTTTTAACTGTTTCCGAGCGGTAAAGTCGCTGAACACTTCTGTTTCGTTCCGGGACTCGAAACCCGTCGAAGGGGCCGGCTGCACGGGCATTTTCATAGTTTGCCCCATGTGTAACGTGTATACAAGCCAGTTTTCCTTAGAAAGCCATCCACGAAGGCATTCCTTTCCTTAGACAGAAGGCCCTCAAGTGCTTTGCCATAATTAAGTAAACCAAACTAAGCTATTCGACTTAAAATTCTTTACATGGTTTTTATTTTCGCAATCGTTGGTCGTAGTCATATACTTCCAATTAATTACAGGAGTATTTTAAATGACGGTGATGTTTACATTTGGCAATGTCAAATTAAAAAACAAATCTGATGAGGTCACCACATGAGTTCCTTGTATGGAGCTTTAAATTATAGGCATTTCTTGCTGTATTTCATTTAAACTTATTTTTTCAAATTTTGTTACATATATTTTTCATTCAATTAATTCAGTTCTCACTTCGTGGCAAGGCAAAAATACATAAAACCTCAAAATGTCTTCACTAAAAATTGAAAAAGATGAAAAAAGATAAAAACACCAAATACAGTTAAAACAATTAAAAAAAAACAGTTTTTACAATTAAAAATTATTGTCTACGCAAAAACAAGCAATTCGGCCAGCGGGCAAGAAGGCATTTTTGGTGCACAAAAGTGAAAGTTTACTTTTGGTCCCACTCGCCGAAAAGACACTGAAGGTGCAGAAACTGACTTAATTCACTATTCTGCTAAGTTTCAAATGTAAACAAATATGGCTGCTATGGTAAAAAATTAGGCTTAGCCGTACTTAAACAACTTTTAAATTGTTGATAATTCTACAACTATCGCATGCAGATTAATTAAAGGCATAAAAACCTTAACCGGAAGATAAGAACAACATAACTTAATCATTTTTAAAGCAAAAAATGCACAATTTACAGACATATAAGAATAAAAAAACTGAGCTCACTGAGCTGAGTAACAGAGTGGATATATATATATATATATATATATAATAAGAAAAGTTGTGAGAACAATACAAAAAAGACGAATTTTGGTTATATATATACTTATATATTTTTTGGTGCGGCCGACTGCAACCAAAATGGGAGAGGTGCACAACTACATGTTATAGCAGTCCTATATGCGAAATTTCAACGTACTGCGGCTACTTGTTTTTGAGTAATGCGAGATACCTATATAGTTCCTCAGATTTCGAATACATTTTAAATCCTTTTTGCGACCCGTTTTGTAAAAAAGGAGTCCTTTATTTTGTCCATATATACAGATATCACGCAAAAGCATTGTTAAATTGCATTCGATAGCGTCAAAATGCATATTTTCATTAAAATATGGTACTCGAAAATTTTGGCGATTACAATACTTCCTTTACGTCCACCAGTGGCCCGAGCGGTTAAAGCCGCTGAACACTGGTAGTTCGAGTCCCGGCGAACGGGCTGGCTGCATAGGTGTTTTCTTGGTTTTCCCCATGTGTAACGTGGATACGAGCCAGTTTCCTTAAAAAGACCTCCACGGGGCATCCCTCCCTTTCCGTGTAGTGCCTAAGGGCGGAGCACGTAATAAGCAAAAAAAAAAAAAAAAAAAAAAAAAACTTTCTTTACTTTGCACACGGAAGTAAAAAGAGTTATTGCAACCCCTAATACTATATCGGGAACACAAAATATATGCTGTTTTTAAATATTTTACAATTTGTGACTTGAATTGTGTGACTTAAGTGCGACGAAAGTCATTCTTAATAATAAAGCTAAAAAGACAAAAAAAAAAAAAAAAAAAGTGTTACCAGGATCTAACATTTAATGCAATAGCCCGGTTCCTATACTTTTATTTGGGAAAGTTTTATACTCGTTATGACAAAAGAAATATACAAGAAGTTTGACCACTGTTCGACAAAAATTGACCCGGATAGTAATTTTAAAATCTATAATTTTTTATGCCATTTTCAACTTGCCTTGTGGGATCGGTTAGTTAAATTTCAGCAATAAAGTTTAAATGATGTGCAGAAAAAAAAATTGTGCATAATTTACTAGACCGTACAAGGAAGTCATGTGGTGAACAGATCAGTTATTTTTAATCCTTTATCGAAATATTTCTAAACACGTGCAATCCTCCTCTGTATCAACCGAATTTTTGAACCAAATAGGCGTTATTTTCCATGTTTTCATACACAAATGCAGAATTTTTAGAGTTAGTTAAAAATATTCGAATGATAACATTAACAGAGATCAAACTAAGCGATGTCTACTCTGTTTATAAGAAAATGCATAAAAAATTGAGATAATTTTGTGACAAACAGAAGAAAATACATTCAAAGACTCTTACAAAAGAATTAGTAGATCGTTAATTTATGCCTGCTCTGTTTTTGCAGTCTAGTTTAATTATCTTCTTACATCGAGCTACATGTATGAGTTGAAAGTGCAAAAACGTGACATATTATGATTATTTAGCAAAACGAAATAGTTGACCTAGATTGCTTTTTTAATCCGCAATGAATTTCGGATAGTATATTCATTGCATAACTTTCGATATACTTCATATTTATTGTTATGACGAACAATAATTGAAAGGCGTATTTGATTTGAAACGAATGAATCGGTACAAAAATTCTTCTGTACGCCAGAAGTCACGAAATTAATTTCAGACTTGAAATGAATCACATGCTCAGCATTTTTATTTCCTAATTGTTCGCCTCTCCTTGTTTGCTTTAGATCACAGACATGTTTTGTATTGTCTGTAATTGATTTCTTTTTCTTATTAATCAAAATCGTTGATATATATCATGAATATTTTTGTGCAATTCTGAATTTCTTAATAGAATGAACTTCTTAAACCTTCGGTTCTCCCCCGCTCTAAAAAAAGTTATCTGAGAATGCTTATCATATAGTTAACATTAATAGTTAACACAAAAAATATTTTTAAAAAAATTATTGTGAAAAATGGGGTTATCACTGCTATATCAGTGTAAAACTGCACGTCTTGATTTACTTTAGATGATACTATAAAATATAGTTCTTTTTATTATTCAGGCAGAACCCAACATTGCAAACCGCGCACTACCATTTTGTGCGATGGGATTCAGCTTTCATAACGCACAAACCACATTCCAAATATGTCCCATATCTTCGCCCTTCTTGTCGGTAAATCTCAGATGGAACGAAACATCTACACTTATGTTTTTGAAAAATGCAACACCATGAAGAAATTGTCAGAACTGAATGAAATTTATTCTACTTATTACTGATAGTGGTACAAATAAAAGACCAAATTTACAAGACAGAAAAAACGAAACGGAGACAACACAACTCCTGTAGCAGTGCTCCACTGTTGTGCTAACACGAGAGGACGCTGTACAATCCGTGACAGCCATGCGGATGAGGTATCTGTAGTCCCATACCGTCCTGCTATTGCGTGCCTCACTGCCAGGATTTCGCCTTGTTTAGTTCTCCTCAATCCATTTTTTTTCAAACACGCATCACTGTTGTGGCATTACGCTGCGTGTGGGCTGCGATTGTTAGATACAAAAGTTCACCCTCTGGCATACCGACGATGCGGCCTCGTTCGAACTCCGTTAGTTGTTGGTATGGCACCTTCTGCTGTTGTCTCATTTGAATCGGGAAAATCTCCCCATATGTCTAGAATTATAAATGTTTATTGTTGAATGTTGTAATTAGTGAAAAATGAGCTTCCTTGTGCTAATGTGGTAATAAACTAGAAAATTTCATAGACTAATCCGTCATCGTTAATTACTATCTAAAACCTTACCAGTTAGCTCCATTTGTAAATTTTATGGTGCATTATTCTTATGGTTTTCAATGGAAGTGAAAGTAATATAATCTCCGACTACAAATAATAAAAACTAAAATCGGGTTTAAAAAATAATATAGCGAATATATAAAAATTACATCGAAACTATGAAGAAAAATGGAATTCAACGAAATTGTCCGCAAAACATTTGTCTCAATATTTTTTAACATTTCAAAACATTCTCTTCGAGATGTTGATATTAAATCATGTTCAATATAAATATACATTGTTACCAATCGGTAAGAAATAAGATTTTTCGTTTGTGTTAGTTATTATAAAGATACTGTTGCGTGCGTACGGGCTCGTAATAAATTGAATGCACAAGTCCGATGAAAAGTGAATAAAATTTATTCTTACCCCAACGAATAAAAACAAAATGCTGAAATTTCCTCAGAGATATTAGTACAATCTCGTAATATCTCACAGTAGTTATATTTTAAACTACTAAAACGTTTTACAGAACACAATTCAAAACGGAGAAAGCTAATCTGATCTCGCCTGCGAATTCGCTACAGCAAACAACAACAGTTTTTTTAAACAACACATAAAACAACTACTACTCGATTGAGATGTTTCCCTCCAGCTTTTATAATCTTTTTAATTAAGAACGAGCACATTCTCCTATTTTCTCGATTTTTCTGGATAGCAAAAGCAATTACAAGATATTTATTAATTAAATGCGCGTGCTCCTGTATTTTAACTTTTCCGGCATAGCTATCTTTTCAAATAAGTCTCGTGCTGCATTGCACGGGTATATAAAACAATTTTAATTACAAATTCCACTGAAAATAGCTAAATAAATATGAAATCCACAGCAATACTTTACTGCAGTGAGCTCAAGCTCCAATTACATGAGGGTCGCAAGCACAATCTTGAAAACAACTCACGGGACATAACTATTTCTTAACAAAATGAAAAAAAAATTCAGAACTTTTTTAAAAAAATTATTAACAAAATTAAATTTATTAAAAAATTTATAAAAAACTTAAAAATATTTTAAATTTTACTTACTAAATATTTACGAAGCATAAAAAAGCTATAATAATAACAGCGCAAAGGAAAAATAATTCAAATTAGTATTTATTTTCTTTTTGAAATTTAAAGTTTGGTACCTTTAAATAATTTTTGTTAGTTACGTTTTGTAATTCAAATATATTGACTGCTAAATATTAAATTGTTAGACTGACATTTTTTTCAAATAATTCTAACATGTTTAATTAATCACTAACTAACTTACTTTAATTTAAATTAAAAATAACCAAATTATGAGAATTTTGTAAATTTTCAGAGAAAATTTAACCAGGGTGGACAAAACTAGTCTCTTTCTCTCATTTATTAAATATTTCTCAAAGCATAAATAAACTGTCTCTATGCAAATAATTATAAACTTCTTTGTCTTTTACTGTAGCTTGACGATAGACGGTATTTCGATTCTGGTAAAGTTTGTGTCCTTGGCGAGAAATTACCTGAAATTATCTCGATCCCCGATTGTAAATGCTTATTGGTCAGTCGGTTTCTTTTCTTATTAATTTTTAACTACGAAGAAAAGTTATAAGTAAATATATTCCCAAAACAAAGCGATTATTCTTAGTGCAAAAATTCGTAACTGAGCTTTGTTACTTTTTGAAAAGTAGGAATAAAATTTCAATAAATCTGTATTGCCAAATTTTTTAGAAAAATTTATATCACACTGTAAATTAATTAGCTCCATTTATAGACTTTCTGAAACGTTATTCATATTCTTTTTTAATGGTAATGAAAGTAATGTAAATTCGGGCTTGAAATAACTAAAATGTTTAAATGTTTGCCACACCATATTTGTAACAAATAAATAATTTCAGTGTTTTCGCGGGCCGCATAAAATTGCTCCGGGGGCTTCATGGGGTGCAAGGGTTTCCATTTTGAAACCACTTATTTACTAAATATTGTGTTAAGTTTATCGATTAGATCTGGTATTACATAGTGTAACAAGCTTATCGCTTGAAAATCATTTTATCTGGTGTTACATAGTGTCAAGCTTATCGATTAAAAATGGTTTTATCTCGTGTTACATAGTGTCAAGCTTATCGGTTAAGAATCATTTTATCTGGTGTTAGACAGTGTGAAATTTGTCTATTAACAACCATTTTATCGGATGTTATATAATGTCAAGTTTATTAAAATAGCATGAATATCATAACAAATGTTTCTAAAACTCTATAATAAGTTGTCTGTAAATTATCCGTCTACACGACGCTCAGTCTGAAATTTTTTAGACACGTTAAATGGTACAACTTGCTAAATACTAGGAATATTCAAAGCAGTTCTCTCTAACATCAATATAAAAGTGAAGGCTAATTTTAAATAACTCGGTTGACTTCGAGAAGGATCAAACACAAGGTCTCTCCTCTTCAGATAAAGGAAGATAACAAAGGATATCTTCCAAGGGCTTTCTGAATCGAGTCATGGATCACACATCAAGTAATTTTTGAAGAACCTAAATATGAAATCGGGGAACTACCTATAATTGCTGCTATGAGAAAAGCCTTCCGAGTATTAAAATTAGGGCTACAATATCGGTCAAATAATTTCCAAGCAGTTTCAAACATTTACAAGCAGTTCATAAACGAACTTCTGCATGGCGCTTGCAGACAATCCAATAGGAACGACTTTTTTCCTAGTAGAAATGCTATAAAAATGGGTATTTTTATGATTCTATTTATATTTATGCTAAATTAGTTAATTTTCATCGCTATTTTGAGAAATATTTTCTTCTCATGGTTTAATGTAATCAAAGTAGCCATGGACAAAAGTGGCACCTAATGTATAAAAGAGTTCAAATTTATGCAGGTCTCACCAGCGGAAGAGCGGTAACGTCACTGAGCACTGGTAATCATTGCGCACCGGTTCGAATGCCGCGAGCGTTGTCAGTGTTGTTTAAATGACAGTTTGATTTAAAGTACATTTGTTTTGCTCTTTAATTTGTAATTGTTTTTGAATGTTTACATATAATGTTATTTAACCAATTTTTTTTTGAGTGGTCAATTTGCATAATGTAAAGTTTTATTTTATTTATTTATTTATTTATTTTTGAGTAGTCAGTTTGGCATAATGTAAAGTTTTATTCTTTTTCCAAGTGTTTCGAATGCGTGTAGGGAAAAATCTGGATACATTTAAGATTCGAATTTTCGGTATTATATGAATTTTAAAGTCTTAAATGAAAATTTAATTGAATCTTTTTCACGGTTTTTGATCTTAAATGAACCAGGAGAACGAAACATGTTTTCGTAACATATTAATCAATTTTTATGAAGCTTTAAATTGTTTTTCCCTGATGAGTTCTGAACTGGAGTTTCAGTAAAAGGCAATTAATTCTTATAACTTTATAAATTGTATAGTTTCCCTTTCGTATTTTTATTTTTCGAGTTTGTTTTACTATGAATACTTATTTTAATTTTGATTTGTTTTGATATTGTATTAAACCTCTTATACAAAGTTAAAATTACTAATATTGCCTTGCTTTGATTCCAATTGACTTTAGATGCTTTAAGTTTTTATATATATATGTAAAATATAACAAAATACGATGGCTACGTTAAGAAATAATTGGCAATCCTAAAACTGACTATTCTAAGTTTTACGTTCTCTCTTTAAGTTCATCCTTTCTCCCAAATTCGTTATCTTTCTAAATTACATAACACTGCTTGAAAAAGGTAACTAAAACTAAAATTAACCAATCACAGCTTAGCTTATTCACGTATGTGGTATAAATACTGCTTCACGACCAGTTACGCCCCCCCTTTTTCCTGACTTCTGCCATGCAAAGAGAACTCCGCGCTGCTATTCTTTCTTTATTTAAGATGACGTCGTACTGTAAAATCCGTGTATATATAAATTATTGTATTCTCTATATGATTAAAAAATATCTTGTCTACAAAAGGATGATTTAATATGCGTAAAAATAAAGATGAGGATTCGCCGAAATTAGTTTTGTCAACTTCTTCTTCCTGCTTTTTCCACTCAACCATGACGACTATGCACTTAAAATACTACATATTTATATTAATTTTCATAGGTTGGAATAATTCTGTTCTACATGTTTTAGGGTTCGGTCCACTAAAATTGTAAATTTTTATTTTTTTAAGATATATTGTTTGTTCATGATTTTGCTATTTTTTTTTACTCGATTTGTGTGTTTCAAAAATGTGCATGCAATTTTGTCTTTTCAAATATTAAAAATTTGCACGTGGTTTTGTCCTCAAGCACAAGATTATTTTTTTGAAATTTGTTTTTGCTCAAAATACTTTTATAAATGCGTATATTTTTTCCTCAATTTTTTTTTTTTTTTTTTGAGTATGTTTTTGAAGTACAATTTTTGTAATTTTTTGTACTGTTTACTTCCTCTTGTTGGTGTTGGACTGATAAAGACACATTATTTGTGTCTTATTGTTTTTCTAAGACTATTTTTGAATTTTAAACTTTAATTTGTGCCTTTGTCGGTTTTATTTATTTACTTCCTCCGTAACAGCAGCCCCCTTATGATGATGGAGCGAAATATATAAATTTCATACTTCAAGTTTGATTTTGGCCTCCTATTTCTTGCAGTTTGCCACCGTGCTTCTGGTTTTCTGGTTTTTGCATGTGATTTATTCCGAATTGAAAATGTGATAAATTTTTAACTTATTATTTATTTTAAATTTGAATTTATTTTGCATTATATATATACAAATATAAACTGACCGGAAATATTACACGAACCACTGTAAAAACTCATGTAACTTGAATGATTTGCAGCTAAGAACATACAGACATACACAAGATCTTTATTTTGTCATACCATACACATCTTCAAAGTGCAGAATTGCTTATTTCTGGGCCGGAAAAATAATAACAATAACTGTGAAAAGAGTATCACAGGCTCCAGCGGTCAAGTTCATTCTTGATTAAAATGCGTCTCCCCAACGAAGAGGCTAAGTAATGTGTTGTCTGCTTGTGAGCTCTGCCTCTCTCACGTTCTCCCATAATGCACTTATTTTGAATGATAACCAGGACTGAAAGCGTCAGACGCTGGTCATCAAATAAGAAAGGGGAAGACCACCTGTTTACACATGCTTTTCTTACAGCAGGTGTCCTGTTTTATTACGTTGCTGAATGAAAGTCATGAGTGAGAACTGTGCAAACAGCGAAAATGGAAGTAAGTGCAGAAGCATCAAGGAAAGTATTAGTATTTTTCCCAGTAATGTTTCATAACAGTTCCCTGCCAGGAAGATGCGGGAAGCTTTCTGCAAGCCATTGTTCGAAGACGTCTGTATAAAGGTGCACATACCTTTACGGAGATCAAGTTCTGACTAGTAACTAACTAAATTTTGATTCTCTGTCTCATTCAATTAGGAATATCACGGGGGGGGGGTAAAATTTCGACACCTCTTACCAAAAATATCCCAAAACAAACCACCGGCCGTATGCTAGAACCACGCGGTCTCTTAAGGTTAAGGACGTATTGGATAAAGCAACGTCCTTAACCCTTTGAGTACTGAATTATTTCAAGATTTTTATGCCCGTGGGACGGATTTAATTTGCCGCTATATGGATTAATATGCAAAAGTACATTTTATTTGTAATATACTTATATTAGTGATATAAATGTATTTTTGAAACAGCATTTTATTTACAAAATATAAATAAATATATATATGTAAGATAAAAATGTATGAATCAGAATTATAATATAACTATAAACATTAATTCTTCCTCTCTATTCTAAAATTGTAATAACTTATCTGCATTGCGCCATTCAAATTAATCATGCGATCTTACGTAACCGTTAATACCAGATGCCTCTTGACGACCAATCACCGAATTGTAAACCAAAACTTTTCTCTTCGCGTGCTTCCATCTTTCATAACTACGCACTTGAGCTTTTGCCCTCTACTCTGCTAAGATGGAATTTCGCTGGCTTGCTTTCCTTCTCAACAATAATACGAGTAAAAATGTAAATCTTCTGTGGAAAGGCACGACTAGAGTGCCAAGTGATTGTGGCCACAAATATCAATTGGAAATAAAAATGGAATTAAAATCGCTTCTACTGCCAGGTTTTATTTAGGAAGTCAACACATTAGCTTACGACGCAATCAGATTACTTCCTCTTCAATATAGGATAACTACGCATCTACAGTGTTCCGTCCTTTTCTTGTGCTTTTATTATGACAATATGACATATATATGAAACAAAATAGAAATATTTATAGAGAAAAGACTTACCTTATTTGCAACTGTAAGATGTCATAAGCAAATGTCAGACAATTGTTTGCGATCAACGCCCACTGGCGGGGGTGCCGCAGACATCAACGCCTGCTTCTTAAATTCAGATGACGAGTCAGACTCGTCCAACGTAACTTCGCAGATGACGAGTTCCACTCGTCAAATGTACCGAAAGGGTTAACTGAAAGATTTGTCGACCTCGTCAGTTTCGTGGGCCTAACTGGTCGTTTATTTCATTCAAGCATCTATTTATACAGGTGACGGAGGACGGGGACGCCTGAAGTTTAACAGTGGTTAACAGGCATATGTCCCGCGTCCTCCCCGGGAGTTTATTTATAAATTAAAAGTGTGGATACATAGCCATACAGGGGCAACTGTTGAACATCTGGCAGTTGAGGTAAATTTGCATTAACTTGTTGGTTAAAAATAATAATAATAAAAAAAAAACACTTAATAGGTTGTAACAAAAGAAGAAAATTAAACACTTAAAAACATCTAAACATATAACATAAAACACATAATAAATACGAGCACATAACACTTAGGATCACATGACATAAATTACTTAAAAACACATAGCATTATCCCATATTAAGAGCAAGGAGATGCGCAGCACTTTGTATGCTTAGGGCAATGAGATGGCTGACATAAATAGTAATGACATCATAAATATCTGACATAGGTCAATGAATGGCTGCGCGTAAACGGACATAAGCATAAAATGCAGACATAAACTTAATATACGGGTATAAACAGTATATACAGACACATACATACCATATTCATAATAATAGTTTACCACAAATACTGAAATACAGAAAATATAGGATGCATAATATAGTACAGAATGTACTATATTGTTAGCTATCATGACCATTAAGAGCCCACCAGCGGCCGAGCGGTAAAGTCGCTGAACACTGGTAGTTCGGTCCGAGGTTCGAATCCCGCGAACGGGCTGGCTGCATGGGTGTTTTCGTGGTTTTCCCCATGTGTAACGTGTATACGAGCCAGTTTCCCTTAGAAAGTCCTCCACGAAGGCATCCCTCCCCTTAGGCAGATAGCCCTAGTGTGCTTTGCCATAATTAAATACACACACACATACACACACACATCATGACCATTAAACTTACTATTGTGGAGATACATAATGAGTGGTACATACTGGAAGAACAGTTACAGTTTCTTTGTACTACAATTCATGACAGGTATGAACAGAGTTACCCATATTGTGTGTGCTAATGCATTTTACAGTACAGAGTGCTTAGGGCGGTTACGACTTAGCATAGGGCATAGTACAATTACGTTGCAATGTCAGTTACATCATAATGAAGCATAGGCAATGCATGGTAATTATATATACATGACAGTTGTGACATTATTTCTTGACAATTTCATGACGATTTTGTACATTAGAATTCATAACATTCTGCTTACTATATAGATTATACATTGGTACAGTTATGTTACAGTTATAATTTCAGGAGAATGATACTTAATCAGGAGAATAATACTTAATAATAATGATACTTACAAGCGAATGTTACATACTGGATTTGGCAATGTACGTATAAAATGTTACACACGCGTGCTGAGTGTATATTATGATACTGAGTGTTTAGGGCATGGTATAGTAATATTACATATTCGACTTAACATATGGCATAGTACCAATGGGCAAAGGCCATGGTACATTTGAGCATACTGACGCTACAGATGCGAGTACAAATACGCTACAAAACAATTCAAAACAGTTACATAAACTTTATAGATGATTCATGCTGGTAAATTACATTATAAAGCAATTACAAAAACAATTACGATTTACAAGTTGCATTATATTACAGTTTCAGTTCATGACAATTGCATAGGGTATAGTGCGATAATATTACAGTTACATCTTGCCTCTTACATTAAATTTAAATTTAAACAAATTAAATTTAAATTTTAACAAACACGTATAAAAGTAAAAAAGCAAATTTAAAGCCAAAATTAAAAAAAGCAAATTTAAAGCCAAAAATAATAATAATAATAATAAATAAATAAATAAATAAATAAAAATATAAATATAGTTAAAAAAAATGTGTAAACATATAAAAGATTTAATTCTCGAACTAATCTACAATATCATTTAAATTCAGAAGCATAAGCAAATCAAGTGCAAAACCAATCCATGAAAATAAATTCACTAATTTAGCAAATTAAAATTAATCCATACAATTTTTTTAAAAATGCATAAGTGAATGACTGTTGAGCAGGCAGGAGACAGACTTATCAAGGGGAAGTTGCCTCCAAACCTAACTCTCCAATCATTCAATTCGTGTTTCGTCATTCATGCAGGTAAATGTCAAAACCAAAAGTAAAAAGTGAAGAATGTCCAAAAGAAATACCAATAAAGTGGTACCCTTAGAAATTAGCATTTAAGAATTAAAGTTTTAAAAGGAAAATACTAATGAAGTCTTTTGAGAAACAAGTAAGTAAAATATTAAATTAAACTTAAAAAAAAAATTAAATTAAAAAAAAATTAGAAACCCTTGTCTACAGAAACCTCCCCGACACGAATATGCATATCAATAAAAAGAAACTAAAAACGAACTAGTCATAATCCATATAAACCAATAAGAAACATAAAGAACTAATTTACAATTATAAAAAACAAATATATACTTAAAAATAATTTCATATCTAGAAAATACTTAAATACTACATAAAAAATTTTAAAAAATACTTAAAGCAAGTAAATAGTAAATTTTAATTCTAACTTACCTACTAAAGGAGATTTGGGGTCTGCAAAAGTGTTTTTAAAGAGAAGTAAGTGTGTTCTTCAAATTAATTATATAGCTGGCGCTTATGTAGGTAAAGTTGAGTGCAAAACTGCTATCTTTGTTATATTAAAAATTTTTTGCAAACATTAATATTAAAAAATATCTAGAAAAAATTAAATTAAAAATTAAAAATCCTAAAGGTATGTAATTCAAGTTTTAATTTAAACGATTAATTATTTAGGGAGTTAAGCCAATCAAGAGAGGTAAGTTGTTTGAAGTAAAATAGAGTTAAGTGGTATTGTGAATTAATAAATGTAAACTGTTTGTAATGTGAAATGTGTGTTCTGTTGAAAAATTGTGTAAAAATTGCAAGGCAAATAATTAAAGTAATTAAGTGAAAATGAAATGTTTTAAAATGAAAGTTTTAAAGCAAAATTTAAAATGTCAAAAAATTTCCCAAAATTTTTTCAAACGAAGTCCTTAAAAAACCTCTAAAAAAATTCCCAGTAATTTCCCAAAAAATTCCTTACAGAAGTTAAATTTAAAGAAAGAAAATATTTAAAGTTTAATGAACTTGATTTTAACTAGTATATCAAAACTAAACTAAATACTGGCTAAAGTATGGAAAATTAGAAGAAGAAGATTAAAATCTTCATTCAATTTGGGCTATAATTGAGACTTTTGAAAAGAGTTGGCCCTTTATTAGTAAAAGGAAAGAATCCAGTATTGATTAAATATACATATTTACAAATTTATTTACAATAAAAATTTACAAATAATTTCTTAACTCTTCTTTATCCTTCATTACCCTCCAGCTAAGGTTTAAGGTAATGTTATCATATCAAAAAGAGCCAAAAAATTATAAAGTTAATGCCTGCCTTTTTAATATATAAATTAATAAATTTTGGTGGTACTTGGTTATCAACTTGAACATTAATTAGCTTTATTATTTCTTCCTTTAAATCGTCTATTTCAGTTCATATATTTTTTATTCTGATTATTTGGCTATGAAACGTGTTTTCTATTACTTGTCTAGAGATATTAGAGTTCCAATTAATTAGTTTAACAGTATGAAAATGGAAATTCCTTCTTTTATCATATAATTTAATTTTGCTGTGTTTAATAATTTGCAGATCTAGGTATTCAATAGTATCTTGATTCGTATTCGTTTTATTAAGTGTTAAACTATTTGGGTAAATTTTAAATTGCTCAAAAGTAGAATTATTATTGAAAGTTATAATATCATCTATGTATCTAAAAGTATAAGCAAATAGCTTTAATTCATTTTTATTTAAACTTAGTTGGAATTTATATTCAAAAGTAAAAAGAAATAGGTTACAAATTTGTGTAGAAAAAAGTGTAAACAAATAGCTTTAATTCATTTTTATTTAAACTTAGTTGGAATTTATATTCAAAAGTAAAAAGAAATAGGTTACAAATTTGTGTAGAACTGTTTGCTCCCATAGGAATTCCTCTAACTTGCTGAAAGATCTTATTATTGAATTTAATGTAGTTATTAAATAATGCACATTTCAGATAATTATTCCATCTTTCAATACAAAAGATGTCAAGTATGCCAGGAAAAAGTTGTGGGAGTTGCATTAAACTAGTAAAAATTTCTTCTAATGGTAGAGAAGTATAAAGGTTTTCAAAGTCATAGCAGTTAATGTTCTTGATTGTTAAACTTTTAAAACTGCTGAGAACTGGAGCATTATTATAAATAATCCAACTATAATTGTGTTGTTTGTTAACGATATAAATACATTACAATTACAATTTTAATGACAATGGCGCTTACTGAATAGATGATATAATGATGATGATGTATGCAGTATGGTGCGATATTACTGCAATTAAACATACATTACTGCAATTAAACATACATTACTGCAATTAAACTTACATAGGGCACAGTATCATTAAATATATTTACAATTACAGTACAGATAAGCATGGAGTATAAAACAAAGGAACATAGGGAATGGTACTTATATTACAGATTCATTTCATGATCTGTAATAATGCTTAGAAGATTGATGATGTTAACTGAAATAAACAAGGTTGAATAAAAACACATATATTGTGCATACAGTGTGCATACTAGAGTGTATATTGTGAATTGTACATATGGCCTAGTACAAGTACGCAGCTTGTATCGTAGCATAAGGCATGGTACAAGGACAAAATATTGTTATATGGTACAATTAAATATTACTGTTGTATGTTACAGTCAAATGAGATTTGCACATGTTGGAGTATGGATGACACATGCTGAGGTGATATAATACAGAGTGCATATTGTAGATTGAGCAGAGGATGGAGTGAATTGCATTACAATTATATTACTGTACAGTTACATTACATTACGGTTGGTACATTACATTACATGTAGTACAGTTGGTGCAGCTTCATTACATTACAGTTGGTACAGTTGCCTTAATTACATTACAAGTATAGTTACAATTGCAGTTACTATTACAATACGTAGCATTGCTCCCTATGCAGTGAGAGATTGGATGGTAGATCATTTGTTGCAATGTTAAAAGTGCAGGTTATGTTCAGAGTGCATATATGCCAGTGCAAGTAATGCATATAAATCCTATTACTCTGGTTCCTGGCCATATGCTGCAATGGTGATTATTACTTTGCAGATTTTATTTATGGTCGCTCTGTTTTTGGCTAGGAACTTGTGAAATGCTGAGATATTGGCTGGTATCGGGAAGTGAAACTGTTTCGTGAGGGGACACTGGAAGATATAATGGTCCGGTGACCCCTCACCCCGCAAACACAGCGATCCGCGGTTGAGATCACCTCCATGGTTGAGATGGTGCGGCGATAGAAGTAATCCGGGAAGGGACCATGATCAGTAATGAAGTTGGTGAGGGGAGCAATTGCCATAAAGCGCTCCGTGGTTACTTTTGGTAAAAAGCTACGCGCTCTCCTTCCCGTGTGGCATTTTGGTTCCAAGCAGCCTACTTAGCGAGTTCATCCGCTGTCTCATTACCCATGTTACCTGCATGGGATACGTCAACATGTGCGTGCCGATTATCTTTTAGGATATGCTGCAGTCGTATGATCAGCGGGGAGGCGTGACTATGTTTGTCAAGAGCATATATTTATACAAACATATTTATACAGAAGGAATTGTATTATATACTATATTTATAGTATGTACAAACAGATTCCAGTTACAGGTCAACAGGTGAGAGCGAGCTCGAACATCCGGCCCCCTGACATATACTGATTGGGGATCGCGAAACTGACTTAAGCAGTGGGTTCCCAAACATTTTTATTCCACGCACCCCTTTCACCATTGCTAGACAATCATTTTCCCACCTTCGAAAAATGCATGTACATTTGTAGAGACATTAGGTTATTTTGAAGCAGGAGACTTGAAAAATGAGCAATGCCCTCGCCGGGAATCGAACCACGGACCTCTCGAATACCCTCCGAGCGTGCAGACCACTACATCTCGAAGGTACGCTAAGAAGACTTGAGAAATACCTTATATACTCCCCCTTTTAAAGGGCGACTGGGATTAAGGGACCCGGTCACCAAATCCTGGTGGTGGGTATCATCACCCATCACCTTTTTTAGTTTGGGCGCTACTGTAGAGACATTAGGTTATTTTGAAGCAAGAAAGATGAAAAATGAGCAATGCCCTAGCCGGGAATCGAACCACAGACCTTTCGAATACGCGTCGAGCGTGCAGACCACTGTACAACGAAGGCACGCTAAGAAGGCGAGAGAAATACCTAATGCATTTAGTTAAATTTAGATTATTTTTAATGTGTTTTATAAATTAAAAAGATGAAGTTTAGAAAATGTTGATAATTACCAAAACTTGAATAATAGTAGTTTTTTTAATTCAAAAATTAAAACTAAATATTTAGCAGCTGACTGCATTCTGCCTGAAATTCCTCCTAGGAAAGAATTCCTGGTCTAAAGCAACACTTCCCGGTGCCCTAGGGCCACATTCGGAGTTTATTGAATTTTCATTCTACATAACTGTTAAACATAGAAAATGCCGTGGTTCGCAAAACAAATATTTATTACTGAGATATGCAGAGTAATACGCAGAGTTACATGCAAGCAGAATAATACTAAGCACAAGCAATAGCACAGATAAATAAGTACAGGCAGAATAATACTAAGGCAAGCAGAATAACAGAATAATACTAAGCAGCGATAAGCGGTTACAGAGGTCATATATATATAACTTTATAACAGATCATGGTTTAACAAATCATAAACAAGACACAATAAATAACCAATCAAAAGTAACATGCAGAATGGGATTTAGTTTCAGAATAACTCGGACCTGGCTGAAAGCTAATGAATGTTTCGGACTTGACAGAAAGCTATACTTCCTTTTAACCAGTAAGAATGCGATTACAAATATCTCAACACTCCCCCTTAATCGCACATTATACAAAACATAAAAGAATTACACAATTTTTAAACAGCTCAAAGATAACAGTTCATAGAATTTTGTTTTGGACAAAGCCTTAGTTAACATATCTGCAATTTGTAAACCTGATTGTACATATTCAATTCTAATATTATTTTCCTTAACAGTCTTACGAGTGAACTTTAATTTTATATCTATATGTTTCAACCTACCTGAAAAGTTTTCATTAACAATACTTTTGATACATGACTGGTTATCCTCAAAAATATAAACATTTTTAACAATGGAAATTTCATTTACTACATTTTTTATCCATAAAACATCTTGAATACCTTTACATAAAGCAATTATTTCAGCTTCTGTTGATGAAAGTGCAATACATTTTTGCTTGTTACAGCACCACATAATAAGACAGTTTGAAAACATTACAAAATAACCAGTAATTGATTTCCTATCTTGAGTATCTTCCCCCCAATCTGCATCTACATACAAACACAAGTTTGCCCTTTCCAAATCACCCTTTTTGTATATCAATTTTAAATTTAAGGTGTTTTTCAAGTACCTAAGAATTCTTTTTAGAGCACACCAGGCAACATCAGTAGGATGCTCCTGCAGTTGGCTTAAGCAATTTACTGCAAACACAATATCTGGCCTTGTGATATATGCTAAGTAAAGTAAAGATCCAATTAATTCTTTGTATGGGCCATGAAATGCATTTCCTTTCTGAAAATCAGCTGCTGTAGATTTTGGTTGAATGGGAGTTTGGGCTGTTTTACAATCAGACATTTTAAATTTATCAAGTAATTTTTCAATATATGGTTTCTGATCTAAATATAAACAACCAGACTCAAATTTAAGTCTAATACCCAAAAATTCCGAGACACTTTCAGATTTTGACATTTTAAATTCATTTGATAACAATGATATTATAATATTTGTTTCTTTTACATCTGAACCTGCAATTAATAAGTCATCTACATAAAGAGCCATAATTACTTTCTTACAATTTAAATTTCTGATAAAAATACATGGTTCAGAGTCCAATTGCTTAAAATCTAATTTAATAACAAAATTAAGAAATTTCTGATACCATTGTCGAGGAGACTGTTTAAGACCATATAAACTCTTTTTAAGTTTACATTTCTTACCACTCATATCATCATATCCTTTTGGCTGGTCCATGTAGATGATTTCATCTAACTTACCGTTCAAGAAAGCTGTCTTGACATCTAAAGTAAAAGTTTGCAGACCTTCATTATTGATAATTACCAGGATTAAACGTAAAGAGCACATACTAATCACTGGAGAAAACGTTTCTGTATAATCTATGCCTTCTTTTTGCATAAAGCCACGAGCAACAAGCCTCGCTTTGTAAGTTCCATCTCGTTTTTTACGTAGAACCCATTTGCAGGAAATAGCTCTTTTATCAGGGGGTAAACTTTGTAGATCCCAGACATCGTTATCTTCCATAGATTTCATTTCCTCGTCCATAGCGCTTTTCCATGGTTCTTGTTCTACTTGTGGTAGATTTACAATATCTTCAAATGTCAGAGTGTCTTGTGCAAACATTACTTGGTAAATCTCAGGATCAGGATACCTAACTGGCTGTTTCTTTTCTCTTGAGGATTTTCTTTGTTCCTCCTTCTTATTTGCAGCATTTAATTCGCCGTTATCAGTGTCTAAAATTGATTTGTCTTCATTTTTAATGTCATCATTGTCATTTTCACTCGAATCAGAACTATCGCAAATATATTTTTGATTTTCTACTTTCTTCTTTTCTTCATTAAATTTAACATTTCTGGAAACAATGATGCGTCTGGAATCATTAAACGATATCCCATTGTGGAATAACCTACAAATATCATTCTGACAGAATTTTCATCTAGTTTCTTTCTTTGCGATGGTGGCACTAGAGTATAAGCATCACAGCCAAATACACGCATGTTTGTTAAATCAGGATTTTCACCATACTTCAGAAAATAAGGAACATGATTGTCAATTGAACTATTTGGGAATCGATTATTTATGTAAGCAGCCGTAAGTACTGCTTCACCCCAAAGGAATTTTGGTAATTTTGCCTCAAGTATCATTGCTCTAGCTTTTTCCAGTACAGTTCTATTTGCTCGTTCAGCAACACCATTTAGAAAAGGTGTATAGGGAGGTGCAGGATCTATTTTTACACCTGCTCTTTTAGCAACTTCATGCAATTCTCCACTGACATATTCTTTGGCATTGTCACAGCGAAGTTTTGCAACAGTTGGATTCAATTTAAAGAATAGCTTGAGTTCATCAGCAATTTCACTTTTTCTTTTGAGCAGTCTGATTTCCATAAATCTCGAATAGTCATCAATTATAGTCATAAAATACCTTTCCCCATGGAGTGTTTGAGGTTCTATTGGACCACATATATCAGTGTGTATAGTTATAAGCGGTTTGGATTCTTTTATGCGAGGACCCTTTCCTATAGGCAAAACACTTTGTTTGGCACGAACACATACTTCACAAAAGGATTCTTTTGCAGGAAGATTCATCAGTTTTAATTTTTGATCACAGCAGTGTCCTAACATTCTGTGCCATAAATCATCATTCTTTACTGCTAAAGCTGTAAATAAATTTGGTGAAAAATCACTAAAATATTGTCCGCATTTATCCAAGTATCCAAATCTAAAACGCTTGTTTTTGTTTTCAATATAAACTATTCCATTTTTAAAAATTACGCTTAAACCTGCTGCTTCAATATTTTTAACAGAAATTAATTGTCCGTTTAATTTTGGAACGTAAAGAACATCTTTTAACATTATTTCAACACCATTCTTAGTTTTACCGCAAATATCACCAATTCCCTCCACTTCTAAAACCGCCGACTTAGACGCGCACTTAACAGTTCCAGTCTTAGGCTTAATTGAGGTAAACCATTCCTTGTGAGAAGACATATGAGAAGTTGCACCAGAATCAATAATAAATTGATCATGAACAAGATTTCCAGCCATAAAAGATATTGCAGGGGAAGCATACTTATTACTATTTGAATTTGCCTGCTTTTTAGAATTATCAAAACATTGACTTTTAAAATGACCAGTTTTCCCACAGTTATGACAGACACAGTTCTTTTTCCTACAAAATTTAACAGAATGTCATTTTCTTTTACAATAAGTACAAAACAATTCTTTACGAGCACTAATAAAAACAGAGTTATCTGTATTTGGTTTAGAATACGTATTTTCATTTTTATAATCAAACATAAGAGATTCACAATCAATAAGTCTACTTGTAACAAAATCTAAACTCAAATTATTGCTTGGCTGATTCTCTAGAGATGCCTTAATATTTTCATATTCTTTTGGCAAAGACATTAAAATGTAAATAATAATATCAAAATCGCTTACTTCAGAGCCAGAGACGCGTAGACTACTCACCAGGTTCATTATGCTGTCGATATGTTGTCTCATTGACACATCCTTGGATTTCCTTATGGTAGCTAGACGTTTACGCGTTAAAATTTGACTCACTGCACCTTTAGCGCTATACGTAGCTTGTAGTTTCTTCCATATTCTACATGCAGTGTCTTCACGTTGAAGAGAAGCAATAACATTGTCACTTAGAAGGGCAAGTATTAAGGCATAAGCCTTTTTTGATTTCAAAACATCTGCAACTCTGTCCGCAACTGCTTCTGTTTCCAAAAACGTATCCAATTCTCTTGCCGTAAATACTGCTCGAACTCTTCGACACCAAACAGTAAAGTTATTAACACCGGCAAATGGCGCTACACCAAAAGCTTCCCTTTCACCTCCGGAAAAAGCCATCATTCACAATATACCAAATCAAAATCACGCGAACGATAAATTAGTACACTGAAGGTTCAATTAGGGAACTATCAGCGAATTCTAACTTTTGAAGGAACCACGCTTTGCTGTTAAACATAGAAAATGCCGTGGTTCGCAAAACAAATATTTATTACTGAGATATGCAGAGTAATACGCAGAGTTACATGCAAGCAGAATAATACTAAGCACAAGCAATAGCACAGATAAATAAGTACAGGCAGAATAATACTAAGGCAAGCAGAATAACAGAATAATACTAAGCAGCGATAAGCGGTTACAGAGGTCATATATATAACTTTATAACAGATCATGGTTTAACAAATCATAAACAAGACACAATAAATAACCAATCAAAAGTAACATGCAGAATGGGATTTAGTTTCAGAATAACTCGGACCTGGCTGAAAGCTAATGAATGTTTCGGACTTGACAGAAAGCTATACTTCCTTTTAACCAGTAAGAATGCGATTACAAATATCTCAACAATAACCATGTAGAGTCATTAGGTTAATTGAAAGCAGAAAAGATGAAAAATATGCAACCGCCTTCCCCTGGAATCGAACCACGGACCTCTGGAATACCGGCCCAGCGTGCTACCGTTACACCACGAAGGCACGCTAGGGAAGTGGGAGAAATACCTTATAACATATTTATGGTTGTTGACAGCAAAGAAGGTAGTTGACATTAGTACATAATAAATTCAACTGGAGCACCTAATGCACATAAAAACAAATTAAATACTTAATACAGATTATATGAGATAGCATTCATTACTATAATTAACCACAATGCATATTATGCACACATAACTCTTATGTTAACGACAGTAACTCTTATAATACACTTTTGAGGTATGATGTACACTAAGTAATTTTTGAAAAGTGAAAATGTACACTTTTGAAAAGTACACTAAGTAATTTTGAAAGTACATTGTGCACAATATACATTATTCTAAAAAGCTAAATACTTTGTGCATTATCCATTACACATAATGTCAGGGACAGTCATTCCTAAAATACACTTTTGCAGTACTAGATGCACTTTATACACAATAAACATTATTAACTATTAACGAAAAAAAAAAAAAAAACTTTACGAACGCTCTAGTGCGACGTTAAAATCCGAACCCTTTCAATTTTTGTGCTTTCTTTCTTTCCGTTTTTTAATTAGTTAAAATGAGTTAGAAAATAATTTTTCAGCTATCATTTAAAGCTTTGTCTTTTCTATGCATTCATAGTAAGCTTTAACCGAAATGCCTTCGTTTCGTTCGGATAAACGGACTGAAGCATGCTTTATATTCGCCTGAAGTCATATAGTCCTGACTAACTGACCATTATGCATGATAAATCCAGTAACAGTTTGTTTCAAATAAACCATATTAGCATTCAGATAATGATACGGCTGGGATGGCTCGTCAAACAACCGCAGATAAAACAATTCGCCTAGACTACAATATTGAAGAACTTTTTATTTCTGTTGACGATGAAATGTGAATCGAAAAAACAACAACTCGAACCGGATAGTGTATCGCCCCTTCTACTCCCCCACCTTCAGAGTTCTTTCTTCGACATAAGCATCCCGGCTACCGAAGCTAATGATTTTACCAAAATCCGCATTAACCATGTGATTTGCGAAACTCGGCCACTGTTCGGACTAATGCCATAATCACGGGGTTGGATGGGCTTGCGCACAATGGCGACAATCGGCGACCTTAGCGGGGGCGGATCGCCAACTAAGGGTTGCCGCAGAGGAATTGTCTGTCGCCGCACACTGGGTACGGAATGTGGAGGTCGTCTAACTTGGCGATATTATCCTACAAGTGATATCTTTCGAAATGTGATGTGTCAGTTCAGTTGCACTTTTTCATTCCAGTGTCTTCAAAGTGGGGTACATGCTCCCCAGGCGGTAAGCAGAGTTATACTGGGGGGGGGGGTATGCCAAGGAAATAAGCTCAATGATCACTTGCAAGTGTACGATCGTGTATCACGTGACTGGGTTTTTCTCATTCATTGCTGGTTTCCTAGCGTTTGGAGAGTTCAGCATCATAAATGTACGGGTTTAACGCGCATATAATGTAATTTGATATAATATACTACACAGTGTAGTTATATTACATGGGGTACAACTTATGATTATTTTCGTCTTAGGTGCATGCGACCAAGAAACATTGGAGATAGCTGGATTTTTCGAACAGATTGGATGTCCTGTTCATGTAATGGCGTAGCTAGGTATTTTGCCGGCCGAGGCGATTCCTGAGTTTGAGACCTGGGGGAGGTCCCTGAATTTGCCGCCTCTTCCGATATACAGCCAAATAACTCCATAAAATGTAAAAACGACATGCAAAGAAATAAATTAAAACTCTAAATTTATTTTTGCCAAATTGCAATAATTTAAAATTCTATTATTACGTTGCTTTTTTCTATTCGCTAAATAATTCTTTACATTGCATAAGTCTATTTGATTGCTCCAGCTACAGTTATGCAGACAAAAGAGAAAGATTTGTTAAAAGCAAAATAACCATTTGTAGTTCTTAAATACTTCTTCAATGATTTTTACTTAGAAAACGCTTCTGGCAACCAGCAACACTGATAGCAACTGAGAGCGATGTTCGCATAATATTAAAGTATTTGGAACTTTGTCATGGAGATTATATTTTAGAAGGAACTGCAGAAGTTCAAAAGGATTGCCCTTTCTCGTTGCCGTTTCGATTTCCTCCAGCAATAAACGGAAATAAAACTCTTAAAATACAAAGGTAAAGAAAGAAATTCTTCTTTATTAATTCTTCCTTTCTTAGAAATTCCTCCTTTCTTAACAAGAAATTCTTCCTTATTAATGTCATAGTGATCATATTTAGTCAATATTTGTAATTTTCACTCAAAAGTTTCGTAGGGTTAAAAAAGGTATAATTAGAATATGCAGCTGTTGAAATTCAGTGGCTATTTATTTGAATTCTTTATCTAGTGTAAAAAACTTCTCTCTTCTCAATCTAATCTCACAGAGCAATTTAGAATCTAATTGTTCTTCACCTGCCTTTGGCGATCCACCTGACTACAAAAAATGCCGCTTTAAAATGTGCCGTCCTAGAAGGACCTCCCCATCTAACTATGCCATTCATCAACTATGCCGTACGTATCACATTTTTCTAGTTTTTTGATAGTATATTCAGAGATTTTTTTTTTTAAATTAAAATCGGAAAAACTTTCGACTTAAAAAAAATACAATTTTAAGAATCTTGTATTACGAGCGCCGACAGCAATGTTCCTTTTAAGTTGTTCTTCGCGCGGCCGCACATTCATTTTTATGAAGAACTCCCTCGCGGAAAGTATTCAGGATATTACTTAATATTCCAACGGAACTGGTATTTCTATATTACACATTGCTTGTCGCATATACTATGTTGTCGCATCTGAAATCCCAGTCAAAAGTGTTATTCTCGACAAATTGTATTTCTGTCTGCGTTGTGTCAAACTGTGAGCTCCATGCCTACATAACTAATGACATTGAGAATGTGATTATGACCTTGAGAATTTCTTCAATGCTTGACAGCCATCGTTTTGATTTTTAAACCTCTGACCGGAAAAAAGATGATATTGCTTAGGGATAGATCGGGGAATATGATGGTTAATACCAGCCGGGTTTTGTAACCCAACTGGTGAATGTTAGTTGGTACTTTTGGGGGGGGGCACGTGAAGACAAGGACATTATGTGTTGTCTTCTCGACAAGACAAGGACTTCTCGATGACAAGGACATTATGTGAATGTCGGTTGCTTCAGGTGAAGTTGTTGGTTCGTTTCGTGCAACTTCGCCTAATAACGCAATGACCTAGCTAGAGGAGGGCGGAAGGTGGTCCACTTCGGGCAGCACATTTTCAAAAGCGGCATCTTTTGCGTGAAACATTATATTATAAGTGTTAAAGGTGGATCCTCGAGGCAGGTGAAAAATAATGAAATATTGAATTTCCATGTGGAACTAAATTCAGACAAAAAATAGTTTTTGCTGTAAATGAAGTATTCAAAGAAACACCACATATTTCAACAGCTACATATTCTTATCGTACCTTTTTTGTTCCATCAAAATTCTAAATGCAAATTTGCAATATCCACTAAATTATGATTCATAGGGAAGAAAGCCTCCTTAAGAGAGAAATATTTCTGTGTTTTATTTCCGTTACTTCTAGGAAAATCGAAACAACTCGGAAGGGCGGTCGTTTTGAACTATTGGTGGTGGTATATTTAAAATACTATTTTCAGAACAAAGTTCCAAATATGGCAATACTAAAGTGAATTTTCCTGTCAATTCTTTCAACTATTGCCAGTTGTGAAAAGCGTTTTTTACAAATAAAAGTTATTTAAGCAATATTGAAGGTTTACAAATGTTCATTTTGCATTTAAAAAAATTTCTTTACTGTCTACATAACAGAAAAGCAGTCTTATGCTCATATACAGGGAGGGGCAAATAAAAGTGGCTCAGAGAACAGAGTTTCAGGTTACAGAGAAACACAGCAAATGAAAGGAAATACAGTACTAACCTAACTATAGCAGATGTTAAAATTGACCACTATTCATGTCTTGGCACTTTTGGACTCTGGTCAGCAAGTTACTGAAGGCAGATCGAAGCTGGACTGATGGAATTGCTGCAATCTCATCCGAAACGTTCCGCTGCAGTTCTTGAAGACTATAAGGGTTGTTGCGATGCACCTTAGACTTGAAGGGTCCCCACAAAAAGTGATCGCACAGTGACAGATCAGATGACCTGGGTGGTCAGCTAGGGGCGAGACTAGACTGACCTGTGCTAACAACTCTATCAGGCGTGAAAATTGTGTAAATGTGATCCAAGGTACGGCCGGCTGTATGGGCAGTTGCTCCATCCTGATGAAAGTAACTGTAGGTCTTTTCCTCCTCATTTAATGTTGCCGCAAATGGATTAAAATAGTGGAAACGCAACACTCCGAATTCAACATCTGATGGAAGAAGATGGGACCAATAATGCGGAGTGCAGACACTTAACACCAAACCCCAACCTTCTGATTTTGCAATGGTGTTTGGTTCAAGGCATGCGGATTCTCCCCTGCCCAGAACCTGTGATTCTGTGAGTTGACTAGGGTGAAATCAGGCTTCATCAGAAATAAAGAAAAGATCCATGTCGAAGTCATTCATTGTTATCTCAGTGAACAGCCACTCACAAAACTGGAGGCGTTAAGGAGCATCTGCTGGTTTTAATACAGGAATAACGCGCACTCTAGGGGATGCCTTTTAGGTCCAGGTGAAGTACTCGTCGCATGACATGTCGGTCTCTTTCGACAGGGGTCGGGTTGATTTGTAAGACTCTGTAGGAGGAATTTGTAGGACTTTGTAGGAGAAATTTGTAGGACTTTGTAGGAGAAAACATAAGCATTTTCTGCTAAACTGCAACCACATTTTCTGGTGTTCGGAGACGTTTTGGAATGTTTTTTGACTTTTTCAAAGCAGATCCTATCTGACGCCCTTTTCAGACTAATCGTTGCATGGCACTTTTTGCTGGCACTTTGATACCATTAAACATATGAGCAAACAACTGACCACATTGTTTCCACGACCTTGTTGTAACCAACTTTCCACAATGAACACCCTCTGCTGCACTGTGAGTATCATCTTCACCTTTGCACTGCTCAGCTGACACTGACACAGCCCACACTGAACTCTGAACTGGTTTGGATAACGTGGTGTGTGTGTACACGTTATATTGTTATATGGATACATTCACGTCCAATCGTATCGACTTGTCCGAGCCACTTTTATATACTTTCCTTTACTCTGTTTCTTTGTAACCTGGAATTCTGTTCTCCGAGCCACTTTTATTTGTCCCACCCTATACATTATCATTAATGGTTTTTCGAACAAAAATAAAGAAAAAATAAAATTAGCAAGATAAGAATTTTTATATGTTGGAAATTAAGGTTGTCTTCTGAAATAAATGTAAAGTTTTAATTCATTTTCCTATATGTCGTCTTGACGTTTTTTCTAATTATTTATTTGTTTGTATATGAAGTGGGGCGGAAATTCAGGGACCGCCGCTGGCAAAAACTCAGTGACGTGGACGACAAAAATTATATTTAAGCCACTGCAATATCAGCCTAATTTCTGGTTTTACCTCGGTTAGGGAAAAGACAGACAACTTAGGGCCAAAATAAGAGACGTTCTTATACATATCCAAGGAATCGGACCGGATATTTGTCATAGCTAATGCTCATTCATCTCCATATATTACTAAAATATATTTATTTAATTTTTTTAAATTTATTCTTCCAATAATTTCATTTTTCTATGTAATGCTGATGGACGGGATCTCCAAAGACTTGCCTATTACACCTTCCGCCTTAGAAAGGACATTTGTTCATACATTTAGACTTTTGGAAGCATCAGTTGTTGAACTTTTCAAGGACAGTCTTTTCTCAGTATGATTTGTGTACACAGTTAATAGCAGAAATCAGTTATCTCAAAAAGTCCTCTCAAGGGATTGATGGTAAAAAAGAGGGGCAGGAGATCCTCGGACCCCCCCCGTGGTGTTCCCCCTCAAAATTGGGGTGGAAAGTTTATCAGTTAGCTAGGTTCAGCAATACCTCAATTACCTGTGGTACTACGGAGGTGCTGGCCTAGCTTCTACCTGTACCTGGTTAGGGAAAACAGGGTGAAAGATGGCACCTGCGTACCGCCACACTAGCAAGAGTATCTTTTAAGGATGGAAAACTAGCTCTAAGTACTATCCACATCCAGCCTCTGAATGTTCTGGGACGGATTTTCGTAACACACTCATTTTGCAACTTTCGTAACTACAGTAATCTCCCGCCGAGCAGGGGTTACGTTATTAATACATAGTACATGGTAGCCCTACTAAATTATAATGGCCGATAATTCGCCACCATCTGGATATGGCGACTGCATCTGCTTCTCCTCAGTCGCCTTTTAAGTGGAGGAGAATGTAAGAAATTTTCGCTTTCATAACTGCATACCTTAGCAGCGGAACTGGTAGCACTTTCGGCCAGGAATCGGAAGATTCGCGGTTATAATCCTGGAGAAGTCATAGCTGATTTTCTCACGTTTCTCGCTCCAAGAAAGGCCTAACAAAGTCAATTGTAGCAGAGCTTTATTATGATCTTACTACTGCGAATTCTACATATTGAATGGCCAGGTTCGACAGATGTAGTGTTCAGTACTTTTTATCATCCATGAGCCCTGCTAATTTTTTTTTAAGTTGTTACCATATCTGACATTAATAGTAGGAAAATCTGGAAGAGGACTTTCAAAGCCTCAAGTCTGGCACCTGTAACAATTTACACAATTTGCGTGGAACGTGCCATCAATATTCATGCTTACAGAATGTTAAGAGTTTCTATAATTTTTTTTTTTTTTTTTTTTTTCTAAATTCGCTAAATTGATGAAAGCTTACGGACAGTGAAAATATTTGGATTTGCTTCGGCTAACTTCACATGCAAAAACTTTTACTGGATAGAAAAAAGCTTGTAAATTGTTGGTTAATTTCCCTCCCCCCCCCCTGGCATGCCTGTTCACGAAATTTATACGAACTGTTAACTAACAAAAATAATAACTTGGTATTTGAAAACACTGAAAATTACCAAAATGTTTAATTTAATTATTCTTTGTTTTGAAGCCGTGGACGGTAACGATTAGTAAAGCAATTTTAAATGGAATCGTAAGTTTTAAGACTTTTATTTTGGTAAATAAGTAGATATTATTTTATATATTTGAAATTGTGAACTTTAAGATTGCTATAACAATCCATAGGATGTTATAGGCCTTATTAGGATGATCTAATTTTATGATGTGTATTCTGCAAATTGTTTTGATTATAGTTGTGAGATTAATGAGTTTTAAGGCATGATTTGACTAGTTTAGTTATTGTTTACATAAGGTATTATTTATTTCTACTTTGGTTATTATTTCCAGGGTTACTATATTGGTTAATATGATTTTGGTTAATATGATTTGAAAAAACGAGGACGAAGAGAAAAAAGTATGTAGTGTGGATGCACTTTCAATTTACAAGTAATGTTTTCGAAAAATCGAAAACAATCTGCGAGACATCATTGAGCGCTCAAAAAATTTTAATTCTCTGCATGCGCTGGACGAGTTAGCATCAATATTAACACGTCAAAAATAGTATTCGAGGTAAATCACTGGAGACCGAAAACAAGGGTTGCCTGTGTCCTGGTTAGGCATTTTAATTTAATTATTCAGTTCGCGAGAGAACCGGCGACTTACTAATCTTACATAAACCGTATTTCACAAAAATCTCTAGAAAAATCCCACCATTTAATCTTGGAGATTCTGTTCCTTCGCAATATTTACCCTATCTCTTAAACTAGATATCAAGATATGGGTGCTGAAGATCAAACTCAGATTCAAATTAAAACTGTTATATTGATGGCTTCCTCTCCCTAAGGAATTCCTTTTAGATTAAAATGTAAATATAAATTTACCAAAAGAAATAAAACCGTATTTGTGCCCCCCCCCTTTTTTAACTGATTTTATGGTCTGGAAATCGAGAGGAGCAAAATCATGCGAATTCTTTAATTTACGAAAAAGCACAGTTACAGTAAGAATATAAGAAATGGGAAAACCACAGGTAACTATCACAATGTTATGTTGTAAGATCTGTCTTTGTTGTTCCACATAAACTAAATTAGATCCTACAGTGAACTTGGTGACTTCTCGCACAGGCGTGAATGAACTACCAGCACAGACGAAGGGTGAAAATAGCCCTCTATTAATTCAAATGAGAACAGAAAGGTACGGTCTTTGTGCTTTACAAAAACACCGTCAACTAGGGGTGAAATTTAAACGTATAATATTCAAAACTAAGAATAGCGCTGGATTAGCACGTTAAGCGACGCCTAACAGGTTGACTCAACAAAAACCCAACAGGCGTGATGATAATCCGAAATGGCCAAGAGCCTTACTAGCGTATCAGCGAGATAGTAACGAAACGTGCGCTGGCTAGCCAAATCACGCTCTGAATAAACTCAGAGATTTATCCGTTTAAATACTCACGTCACATCCTGGGGAGAAAATGCGAGGGGAAGTTGAGAAGTTCAGGAAAGTTATCCAACTTAAAATAAATTTGTTATGCAAAATAAGAGAAACCCTACAATATCTTTAACAGAAAGCTACATTCCAATAAGAATACATAGTAATATTAACATTACAATATCTGACGGTAACTGGGCTGTACATACCGTGCCTCCGTCTCAGTTAACAACTTGTAAAGCTCCAGGAGCACTTCGTATGAATGACTCTTGACCACAGTTCCCAGACGGACATCGGAGGAACGAGAACGAAAGAGAAAAGAGAAGTGCGTGAACAAAAGACCCGAATTTCGAAAGCTCGAACATGGTAGTTGATAAGGCTACCATGAGCTGGAACATAAACAAAGTTAAAAAGTTTCTTAAACGTTTGGAACACCTGCTACATAAGGATAGGTTAACGAAGGATCTGTACAATATACGCTTCAAATAATAAATGCAAGGGAAAATAAAATTAATATTTATTTTCCCTTGCATTTATTATTTACATTTATTATTTATCCCTTGCATTTATTATTATTACGGTTTGTTAGAATGAAATGCTAATACAGAAATGCCACTACAAACTGAATATACTGAGTAATAATTTTTTTTTAACGTTTTGTGTGTTCCTTTTTATTTATTAAATATCACGTTCTCCGTACTCAAACCATAAAATTCAGTTCAACAGCAATATCGCAAATAATTTTAAAATGAGGCATATCTTAAGAATTTTTGATACACAGTCTCGTGCGCTGGGGATAAATTTTTTCCCCCGTACAGTGTTGCTATCGCTCGCTTTGAAATCGTTTAGTTTGTTAATCAAAAATTCGTTAAAGTGTTACATATTATGAAATCGATAATAAAACAAATTTCAAATTCCAAGTTAGGGCTTCCACATGCCCATATTCTATGGAAGACTACGTTATTCAAATTTTGATAGCTCTAGATACCGTCGTTTTATCACAATGCGAGAAACATACACACATTCGTGCAGATTCTACATTATTTAATTTCTTTAAATATAATACAGGGCGATAATATTTGTTGGCAACAGTTTAAAAAAAGATTCACCGTTTATAGTTTTCAACGCAAAATGCCAAAACGAAAGTCCTTCAGGGCAAATTGCTCCTTTGGACTAAAAATAAAAATAATCAAGATAATGCAATTTACAAATAAATTAGCGCTCAGAGAGAAAAACTATATACAACAGAGGAAGGGGAAAATGACGTGAATATTTAAAAAATTTTCAGAACCTGGTGCTAAAATGCTAGGGCGAAAAATACGTGGGTTGAGAGGAAGTACCGTAATATATTGGTTATTATTGCATTCTTTGATGGCTAATTCAGCTCCTTCTAAGATATTTGCACATCTTCGCTGAGCCCTGTTTTTGAAAAGCTCAAAGAAGTTGGACACTACACTTTAGAAGAGGACGTCAAAAGAAATCTCAAAACAAAATTTCAAGTTATGGAAAACCAACGAGAGCGTTAAGAAACAACAATCAACAAGAGAAGCAAAAGAAGAGTGAGGGTTCGGGGGTGGACTCGAGAGAGGAATGAAAAGAGGAGCGTGGATATCCGCACGTGGCACTATCTCATCGTGTATGGAGCGAGCGTAGAGCTGCATATCCGGCATGCCACGCCGTAATTAGACTTCGCCGCTATGCCGATATAGGGGACCGCGCACAAAATTGCAGGTAAGCGCTGTTTAGGACAAGTAAACTATATCACCTGCAGGCCACATGCACGATATGAAAACTACTGACAAGCTAACATTTTTTTAAACAAAGTTTTAAATTGTTATTAACAAAATAAAAATATTTTATATAAATTTTAAATATCGCTTACAAAGTATTTTTCAAAACATACATGAAAAAATATAATAAAAGGAAAAAAATCTGAAAGGTTTCAGATTTTAAGTTACGTCCAAAGGAGCTTTTTTTTTTTTTTTTTTTTTTTTTTTTTTTTTTTTTTACGTTTGGTGTGTTACTTTTATTAAATATCATGTTTATTAAGTATCATTTATTAAACCTCATGTTCTTCGCACTTAAACCATAAAATTCAGTTCAACAGCAATATCACAAAATAATTTTAGCATATCTTTAGAATTTCCGATACAGAGTCTCATGCGCTGGAGATATTTTTTTTTTTTTTCGTACAGTGTTGCCATTGGTCGCTTTGAAATCGTTTAATTTTTTAATCAAAAATTCTTTGAAGTGTTACAAAATATGAAATCAACAATAAAACAAATTTCAAATTATAAATTAGGGCTTTCACATGCCCATATTCTATGTAAGATTACGTAAATTCAAATTTTGATGGCTCTAGGTGCCGTTGTTTTATCACAATGCGAGAAACAAACATACATTTATGCAGATTCTTCATTATTAAATTTCTTTAAATATGGTGTTTGGTGTGTTTAATTATGGCAAAGCACACTAAGGCTATCTGCCTAATCGTGGAGGACTTTCTAAGGGAAACTGGCTCGTATACACGTTACACATGGGGAAAACCACGAAAACGCCCATGCAGCCAGCCCGTTCGCGGGATTCGAACCTCGGACCGAACTACCAGTTTTCAGCGGTTTTACCGCTCGGCCGCTGGTGGGCCCTTCTTTAAATATAATACAGGACGATAAGATATGGTGGCGACGATTTGAAAAGTGATACAGCCTTTTAAAGTTTTCAATGCAAAATGCCAAAACGAAATTAATAGTCCTTCAGGGCAGATTGCCCTTTTAGACTAATGAAGTTTAAATATTGCCCTTTTAGACTAATAAATTTTAAATATTATAATATTAAAATGAAATTCATAATTAATCAATTTCAAATAAAATATTTTTCAAAACATACGTAAACAATAATAATAATAATAATAATAATAAAGAAAAGGGAAAAAATTCGGACAAAACTTTCAAAATAAATAATGACAACTTAATCTCTGTCTCATTCATTAAATTTTTTCTTTGGATAAATAAAAATATGATGTGGACACCTCATGACTTTATGACTAAGGCCAATTAAATTATGCACATTTTTTGCTGCTCTTTATTTAAATTAAGTTCCTCGAATTATTAACCGGTTAACTTAATTAACCGATCGCTCGGGGGAAGTTGAAAATGACATCAAAAAGTGCAAATTTTGAAATTAAATATAAGGGTCAGTTTTTGTCGCACGAGGGTGAAACTTCTTGCATTTTTATTTTTTCATAACGACTATACAACTGTACAAAATAATCAAGGTTTGAAAACGGAATAATAGAAAAGGGTTTCAAAAATGAATTATTTTTAAATTTGACATTTCCGAAAAATGAATATTTTTGTAATTTAAACAGTTCCGTAACTGGAAGTATGTGATTACGACCAATGATTGTAAAAATAAAAGCCAGATAGGAATACCCACATCCTTGATTGACATTGTAACCTGATTGATTGACATTGTAACTTTATTTGACATTGAAATTCAGAATTTTTGCGTGAACTGTCATAGTTAAACAATTTAGAATAGTTCATCAAGCTGGATAATAGAGACTGTTTCAGAGAGAAAAAAAAAAGAAAGAAAGAAAAAGAGAGTTTCGAAAGAGAAGGGGTTTCAATTGAGTCTGATGTGCCTCCTCTTGATACAGTTATACCAGAATTTCACTTCTTTTCACTTTGAATTTCACTTTTTTTTTAAATCGTTTTTTTTGGGTCTTTGTGGAATTGGGTCTAAATTTCTTACTTTTTGTTCATATATATGTAAGATATAACAAAATATGATAGCTGTTTCAAAAAAATAATTGACGACCCCAAAATTAACATTCTAAATTTGGTAATCTGCCCCTAAATTCATCTCTTCTCACAGGTTCCAGACTTTTCTATCTTATGTAACGTTTTAATGCAGATGCCTCTTGTCCAATCAAATTAATTGTAAACCAGAACTGTGAACTGAAACTTTTCCGACCCTTCTTCCTCTGAAGTTCTATGATACTCTCACCCTTCTTCTATGATATTCTTCTATGATGTTCTATGATGTTCTATTCACCCTTCTTCTATGATGTTCTATGATATTCTCACCCTTCTTCCTCTGAAGTTCTATGATACTCTGCCCCTTTTCCGCGTTAGCTCCCCTGCTGGTAAGACGTCTTTCATCCATGCTGCTGCCGCTTACTTGCTTAAGATGACGTCGTACATCAAAATGGGAGTTATTCTATTCAAATATTATTAAGAAACATCTTGTCTGAAAAAAGGATTATTTGATATGCATGGAAAAAAATAAAGATTGTGATTTTTCAAGATATGTTGTGCTAAATTGCGTCATCACGCTTTCCACTCTGCCACCTTCAAGCCACTGCGGTCTTCTCGGTCATCTACGCAGTATCGTAAGCTGTTGGGAGGTCCACTGCTTTCATCTACGCATTTGAAATCATTACATATATATATATCAGTAAAGACATAAAGAAATTCAGAACTAATTTTTCACAAAGACCAAAAAATGAAATTCATAATTAATCAATTTCAAATAATCCTATAAATGCTACAATAAATTTTAAAAAAATGTTAAAAAACAAAACTTTTCGTTCACACTGTCCCAATTCAAGAAATTTCAAGAAATTAATAAAATGTGAATGAGATGTTATGTTCTGTTATGTTCATTTTGAAGAAAAATGAAACAGAAGAGGAATTCAGTCAACTTCAATGCCACTTCGTCAGGGGGGGACGAACATTGAAATCAATATATGTAATAAAAACAAATCTAGAAGTAATGATACTGTAGAAACAGTTGATGACTTAGGAACGTAGGAAGCATAGAACGTAAAAATGTTGAAATGTGATCCATAATGAATAGGAAACCAACAGCCGAGGCAGATTAAATCTTCATTTTTATTTCAATAAACTTGTTGCGGTCACAAACAACTTGGCGCACTGCTCGTGCAAAAGTCCAGCTAAGCCGAAGCGTAGAAAGCAAGAGTGCGCAGTTATCCAATATGGAAGTTCACCACGGTTTAAGTTATTTATTAAGAGATAACTTCGGTTTACGTTTAGAATTAGTTACGTCATCAGCGGTTTTAAGTCATATGTATGGGTTGATCTAGAAATGGTGCAGTCGTGACAAATGTTGATGCATTACAGATCTTAGAAGGGGGCATATAAAAATCTAAAGAAGAAATTTAAAGAGCTATTCCTAATTAAGTTAGTATGTATAGTTAATTAATAGATATGCGTTTGGTAAGCCGATTGCAATAAAAAAAAAGGTGGAACACAACTAGATATAGAAATCTCACGTACAAAATTTCAACGTTCTATAGCTAATGGTTCTTAATTTATGCGAGATACGTACGTACAGATGTTACAAAAATTCTCGTCTGAATCCATTTTACTTTAAAACCCGTTTCCGAAAAAAAAAAAAAAAAAAGTGTTTTGTTCTGTCAGTACGCACAGATGTGACCCCCCCCCAAAAAAAAAAAAAAAAAACAAATGGAAAGGCCTGAAAGGGGACATAACCACCTCAGACACACATCCGGAAACTGCTAAACAAAAATATAGGTGTTAAATGGTGAAATGAATAGAACACCACCATAGCAGGTTAACAAACTTATGAATTTTTTTCAGATGCTAGCAACAACATAATAAGTACCATATCCTTCCCAATTCAATACACCAAAGTTAATCCTTCGTAACTTAATAGATCACAAGACATGGCAGATACCCAGAATATTTCTACACGAGGAAAATTCTCAAATATCGGAAACCTACATTTGTTAAGAAAAGGGAGATGCAGATCGTTGCAAATTCTTCTGCCTCTAAGCATCATCTGCGCAAACCTACAAATATAGATCCGGTTTTCAAAAAGTTTATCATACTGCAAAGACATTTGCATTCTAGGAGCCCTCCAGCGGCCGAGCGGTAAAGATGCTGAACATTGGTAGTTCGGCCCGAAGTTCGAATCCCGCGAACGGGTTGGCTGCATGGGCGTTTTCGTGGCTTTCCCCATGTGTAACGTCTATATGTTTCTCTTAGAATGTCCTCCACGAAGGTATCCCTCCCTTTAGGCAGATAGCCCTCATGTGCTTTGCCTTAACTAATTAATCCAAATCCAAATTTGAATTCTAAAATATTAAAATACAATAAAAACTCCCTGAGCCGAGATTCATGCCAGATGACAATAAAATCATTCCAAATCTGCAAATGAACGGCCTAGCACTAAATCACCAACAGCAAATTTTCATTAGCAATGTTCAAGAAGATATATAACCTCAGCTCATCCGAATTGAACACCTATATGAACTATTTATTAATCTGAACAGTAAACTAATGACTGCAACTCAGTTCCATATACACTACTAAATTATTCATATAACCCAAATATATAATAACCCAGACATAAATTAATTAATTAAATATATAGTTATTTAATTAAGCTAAATTAAAAGAAGTCAGGCAAACAATGAACTAGGACGCTGAAAATTAATCAAAAAAATTTATAATTAAGTAAAATTAGTGGAAGCTATTATATTAACCTGGGCTGAGTTCAAAAAGTAAAATTAAAAAATACGAAAAATACATTAAGAAAAATGCTATGCACTCACCGTCAGATTCAATCTTTTTCAAGAGGTGGAAGAATGTAAGGACTATTTTACCTCTTTTTCTGGCAAATCACTTATGATTCTATCGCTTCCAATTAGCACAGGCACTCAAATTAATTACATTAAATTATTTGTACCTTTGAAAATTAAAAACACCGTCTCGAGATACAGAATTAGCCAAAACAAAAGTAAATTAACTCACTCAAATTAGCTCATTAACTGTTAAGTTTTAACTTTATGAAATAATTCTTTTATGTCAATCTTAGCAGCAATTGCGCACGGCTTTGTTTTGAAAGTCATATTTGCATCATTTATCAATTATTAATAGTTTTCTCTCTGTATATATATATATATAAAATTAATTTTAACTTAGTGTTAAAAAATTATTTATTTATTTTACATTTATTTATTTATTTTTCTAAAGATTCTAAATTCTTGCCGAGATTCTAAATTATCGCCGAAATAAAGAGTTTCCGAAAATAGAATTTTTTTCCAAGATGTATGGGCTTCGAGAATTCGAATGTCCCATATTTATGTTTTCCCTCCTTCTTGCATACCTTTGTGGTGTTATGACAGAACACTCGGCGGATATTGGAGAGGTCCAGGCTCAAGTCCCGGCGAGTGCATTGCTCATTTTTTTTTTTTTTTTTTTTTTTTTTTTTTTTGTTTCTTACTTCAAAAATCCTAATAACTCTACAGTGGCGCCCGAACTAAAGAAGGTGGTGGATGATGCTTCTTCACCAACAGGAATCGGCGATTGGGGTCCCCTTATTCCCGGTCGCTCTTTCAAAGGGAGAGTATATAAGGTATTTTCTCCCTCCTTTCTGCATGCCTTCGTGGTGAAACGGTAAGCACACTAGGCGCGCATTCGAGAGGTCCAGGTTCAAGTCCCGGCAAAGGCACTGCTCATTTTTCATGTCTCCTGCTTCAAAACAACCTAATGCTCTACAATGTATTTTGCTACCATATGCTTGGAAATGTTAAATAATAAAAAAAATAGATCAACCATAGGCTTAATTTTATTGCGTTTGGGAGGAGGAAGCGATTCGGATAATTGGAGTTTCGCATGTTTGAAATCCGGATAACTGAAGTTCCATCCTATTAGTATTCTGTTTTGTTCAAGTGTGAATTTCAGTACCTGCAGATAACACAATTTTATTTCGCCTACAAAGGACAAGCCATTCGGATAACTGGAGTTTATGTGTATCTGAAGGCCGAGTAATTAGAGTTCAGTTGTACTAGCATGCTATTGTTCCTGTAAGCAATTTCACACTAGGTGTATACTTAAATATACTAATTCTGAAGGCAAAGCATTCACAGGGTCTGCCCTGACGCGCTTTCTGCCGCCCATACGTCCCTAAATTCTGAATATTTTGCCCGTGTTATGATGACACACCGGTTGGTTGCTCCGCGATTGCGCTAGCTTGCACGTTTTTCATTGCATGTTAATGGTTCTTGTTACGTAACAGATTGTGTAATCCAAACGGTACAGTGCGGATTGCCGTAACGAAGGGCCCGCGATCAAATTTCAGAAAAGGCATGGATGTTTTTAAGCGTATAGTGCCTTTCGGGCAATGGGGTTCTCAAAATACATAACGATCCGAAATCCTCTCCAGAGATTGTTGCTAGGGAGGAGCGGTAGGAGATCCTTGGACTGTACTCCGTTGTGTTTTCCCTTCCATCCGGGACAGAACCGGCGATACATAATATTCCTGCTTAAATGTACGTATCTGAAGTAGAATGGTGTAAACACCGACGTACTCGGCTCAGAATCCAGCCTCTATCGAAACTGATATGAATTTTGAATTGTAAAATGGTCCAAAATAAATTTTTAATGCTAAAAGATTTATCAAGTAGTACCGAAATTAAGGATATGAGCGCATGCGATGCAGTAAGGCGATGTAATAACGAGCTTAACTTTATTGCATTATTAACAATCAGATTATTCCGAACTGAAACTATGTGCTGTTATTTCAAATACAAAATACTTGAATTTTCATGTCCTGCCTCCCAGACAATTTTGTAAAAGGTTTTATAAAGATGCCGACACCCTTATGCAAATAGGCAAATGTTCTCCAAAATTAAGACCTTCATATAAGTGTCCCGGCATTATTGACGAAAGTTTTTTTCTTCGTTATAATGATGCCGACACTTTTATATACAAGTTGACGACTGCTCCTCTAGATTAAGTGCTATCTTCACGTGGGTGTTCCGGCACATTCGACGAGGGTTGCTTTCTTCATGATAATAGTGCTGAAACAATTGTGCTTTTATGTCAGGGCACGATACCTTGGTGAGTGATTGCCAACTTAAAAAAAGTGCCAGCACTTTTGTACAAGCTGGCGACTGTTCGCCAAAATTAAGACCCTCACATACACTGACTACCAATAAGTATTTGGACACCTGTGATAGAAAAGATAAACTAACTTTATTCAAAATCAATAGTTAGTAGAGCCTCCACGAGAGGTAATTACAGCGTGGAACCTCCGGGGCATACTTTCCACAAGTCTTTGTATGACAGCTAGTGGTATTTTCTTCCACTCGGCTTGGAGAAGACATAGAAGAGTTCCTTCACCGATTCTGCACGGGTAGTGCACCCCTGAATTCGGCGATGCAACTCGTCCCAGAGGTTCTTGATAGGGTTCAGGTCTGTACTCTGGGCAGGCCAGTCCATTCGATGAACTCCATTGGTACCATACCAAGCCTTGGTTAACGTCGAAACATGACAACTGGCATTGTCGTCCTGAAAGTAACAGGGGTCCAACCCGTAAAACTGCCACAACGTAGGAAGCACATTGTCATCCAAAATAGTGCAGTAGGCATCGGAGTTGAGCTTACCATGAATGGGGACCAAGGGTCCCAGCCCATACCAGGAGAAACACCCCTAGACCATAATTCCACCTCCACCGAACATGACCGTTGGCACAATGCATTCTGGCAGGAGACGTTCTCCAGGTAGACGCCAGACCCAGACCCTGCCATCCGAACGGTAAAGGGTGAACCTTGATTCGTCACTCCAAAGAACCCGTTTCTACTGATCTACGGTCCAATTTCGATGTGCTTTGCACCACATTAACCGAGCAGCGCTGTTGGACTTTGTGATCAAAGGCTTATGGGCAGCAACACGACCATGAAAACCAAGCAGATGTGCTTCCTTACGGATGGTATTCATTGAAACAATACTCCCGGATGCCTGTTGAAACTCCTCGCGGATGAGGGCCATCGGTTGGGTGCTGTTCTTCCGAATTTCTCTGGACAGCACTCGTCGGTCTCTATCTCAAAGTTTCGTTGGTCTGCCGACTCGGGGCACATTCCGACAATCACCGCTCACCTTCCACTTCTTAATCACATAGGCCACTGTCAATTTTGGGTACTTCAGATCGCTAGATATGTCCCTTAAGGATCGGCCACATTTGTGATACCCGATAATTATACCTTTCTCGAAATCAGAGAGCTCCGAACTGCGAGGCATCTTGCATGCGACTAAAGCCGATGCTGTTTCCTACACGATATATACCGGCGGAGTCCGTGACATACCTTAGGACCACAGATATCGTCATTTGCATAGGTGTCCTAATACTTATTGGTAGTCAGTGTATGTGTCCCGGCAGCTTCGATGAGGAACTGTGAGAGTGGTGCCGGCACATTTTTGCCTTTATGACAAGACACTACTGTGTTTTGGCGGAAATCTATCACTGTGAGAAAAGGGGGCAGGCACCACTATATGATGGATCCCCCTTGCATCTTGAGATAAGAGAAAATTTGAAAAAAAGGTAACTGCACCACCGTGCGATGGATCACTTGGTTCTTGACGAACGAGAGAACTTGGCAAAAAGGTTGCCACCGTCTGGTGGATTTTTTGTGTCTTGGCAACTGAGAAGATTTGAAAAAAAAAATTACCGGTACCTTTCCCAAGACGAACCTTATCTGCCTTTGCCTGTCATAACAATAAAAATTTCTAAGAAGAATATTTTTCATAGACGAAATTCTTCCGCATTTTAATTTTTGAACGATCCCTTTTATTAGCTGAGGGGGGAAGGAGGGCATGCGCCACTGATTACAACTCCCCAATGTATTTTCACCCGCGAATCAAAAAATGAAAAAAATTCTCTCGCAGTAAACGGTGATTGTTCTCGTGCAACCCGGCACGCACTTATGTGTGAGGAAGGTGTTATGGATGCATACGTGGTGACGTCATCCTGTGGGCGGGGCTCTCCTTAACAGCAGGGTTACCGATTGGGTACCTGCGTGACACCAGGGGGCAGGGTCCGGTTGTTAGGTAAAAGCCTATGATTCATGAGTGGTTGAGGTGAACGACGACAAAAATCCGAGTTAGAGTCTCCTTTATTGTAATTAACAGTTATGTACTGGACGCTCGTTTTTTAATCCTGTCACTTCAGCAGGAGACTGAATTAACATCCCACAATCGCGCCTGGATCAGTTTCATGTATTTTTTATGTGTTACTGGCAATATATGAAGCGCTGTTAATTTATAGAAGACTTAGGAAATTTACAGAATGTCTGGCGTTTTTAGGCAAAATATGAAATATGAAAATTATTATATGCTTTCCACAGACATTTTATAGAACGCCTGGAATTTTTAGGCAAAATATGATATATGACAATTATTTTATACTTTCTCTAGGTATTTTGTAGAATGCCATTTTTTAGGCAAAGTATGATTTTATACTTACACTAGGCATTTTATAGAATGCCTGGCGTTTTTAGGCAAGTAATGAAATATGAAAAATATTATATGCTTTCCCTAGGCACTCTATATATTTATTATATATTTTCCCTAGGCATTGTAAATAATTATTTTATATCGTTTTAAAGAATGCCTGGCGTTTTAAAGCAAAATATGATGTAGGAGAATTATTATATTCCTTCTCTAGGTATTTTATAGAATGCCGCTTTTTAGGCAAAGTATGATATGATAATTATTATATATTTTCCCTAGGTATTCTGTAGAACGGCAAATACTTTTAGGTAAAGTATGAAAAACGTTTCTGATAAGGCTATTATTTAAAAGACGCGCATTTCTCAAGAACACAAATATTATTTTAAAGAAATAAGGAAAGAGTGCCATTAAAAAACTTTTATTGAAAATACGGAAAGAAAATTTAAACAAAATTTATGTTCTTATAGAAAATAATCAATTGTTCAAGATGCATGGAATTATGGAAAGAATGTAGCATGTATGAATGTATTAAATGTATTGATATTCGAAATTGAAACTGGATATATTTTTGATACTTTGTCGGTTTGTCATTTGGCATTCTATAAAATGCTTAGGAAATGTACGAAATGGTAATCGTTTCATACACTGCTGGCCGCTTTTCGGCATTCTGTAAAATATAGAAATATAAAATGCCCTATTATATGAAAGATAAATTGCCTAGGTTTTCTACACAATGCTGGCTTCATACATTTGTGGTTACACATAAACGTATACGCATTAATCAGCGATTAACTTACAGTCATAATTCTATTCTGGGCTGATACATCTTAAGTATTGCATCAATTAATTTACTTTACCTGCCTTTATTGATCCGATACTGACATTACTTATCATACAGTGTGCTCTCGATTATCCGGATTATGCCGGGTAAGTAGGTTACGGATAATTGATAACCACAGAAAATCTCAACAAAACAGTCTTCATGCATATTGTTTATGCGTTTTTCTTAAGTCAATAATTTAATTTGTTTTCAAGAGCTTTTAAATATATGTCGAATTTCACTACATATTTTTTTTTTACCAATGCATTCAAATCCCTTTTGGTCGACAATGTCCAATACAGTTTGCTGGTCTCTTTTGGTCGAATCTCATTTCGTCGACTACCTCATTGCTGTCTTGGGACTAAATGTAATTGTCAGTATCTTCTTCGCTTGTATTTTCGGTATCACTCGCTGCGTTTTCTGTTCTTGTGATATTTGAAACAATATCCGCATCACTCGAGCTCTGAAAGTCCGTCTTAGTCGAATCGCCATCGCATTGTACTTCGATGTTTTCCCGACGGACATTTTCGAAGAATTTTTACATTTTCAATTTTTTTCGTACAGTTGTTTCTGGTTAAGCCGCGTCAGCATATCTGTATGCAAGTGTTCGTGTATTGAGAGTTTCGTACTCTTTCAGTTAGAAACATAATGTCTTTGTCACAACGTCTTGTGAAGACCTCTAACTTCTTTTTTTGTTTAATATCACGAATAGTCTGCGTGCCCATTACATGTTCTTTGGTGAGCTTATTGCCGATTCGCCATTTTCAAATCTTTCGATTAATGTAAATTTTTGTTTTTAATGCAAAAAAAAAAAACTTTCTTGGGCTTTGTTATTGTAGCCTATTCTTTAATCATTTTTTTTTTTTAATTCTAAAGTTTTAAATCGAAGTTTCTATAAGAAGAAAATACGTACCAATCAAACAAATTCGAGTGATCAACCGAAACGATACTTTCGACCATGCACATACATATTGTCACATTTTATCCTCCGCCAGCCTAGACACAAATTAGTAAGGAAGGTAAAGTTTTCGGCCCAAAAATTCGATAGTAACATTTTCCATATTAAAGCTTTTTGTAGTCATATATAGAGATGATTAAATTTTGGGTAAAATTAAACAACATGAAATTGTAGTTTACTTGAAACCATAGTAGTTTCTAATGGATTGGAAGTAGCACTTCATTGGAAGCCCACGATAGTTCTGAAGCAATCCACATATTGCTGCATGTATGGATTACAGTATGTTGCTGCATTTGGACGAGCATTGTTAACTTATGCCTAAACATCGCAGGAATATACGTGTAGATCAAAATGAATTTAGATTGATTGATACTATAGAAATAGCACAACAGGAAATTAAATTACGGTATTATTATAAACATTGTATTTTCTTTAATTCAAACCAATTAAATTACATATTGTTTAACTGCTCAAGAAAATAGGATTTTTAATAAAAAGTGAAAGGGCAAACTGGATTACATTGGTATATATTTAGGAAAACCATTATGGGCATATAACAAACTGTAAAAAATCAACTATAATCCAAAATTTCACCTGATGGACCTTCGATACCCCGTCAGAATAGTCCACTACAAAATAGTCCCGACAAAATAACACACGGCAAAATAGTCCACGACAAAATAACCTAAATCAAAGACTTCTGAACTGGATCCCGCGAACAGATTTTAAATCTTCTCGTACGTAAACATATGCAGGCGGCGATATGAAAGAGCGCAATGCCATATATATAAATCTGTAATTACACTTTGGACACAAATGCATTATAAAAAAATCTGATGTGTACACCACATGACTTCATTGTACGGAATATTAAATTATACGCATTTTTTCTTGCATTTCATTTAAACTTATTGGATTGAATTAAATCTACTTCGCCGACAGCGCATAAACCACAATAGAATAAATGCATTCTTTAAAATTCACTCTAGTATTTGTTTACCATAGCGACACTCCGGTGCTAGAGTCACTTGACAGTGTTAATAATTATATAAGAGTTAACTTATAATTATATAACGGAAACTAAGTTAACTGTTATATAATCCAATAATTATATAAGAGTTAACTTATATATTTCGTTCATATTATAACTCATAATGCACAAAATTTATATCATTTAAAGAATAGGATTATATAATCGTTGTTCTCTTCAAATACTATAATAAAGCTAGAATGATGTATAAAACAAATTAAGCAAACAAAACAAAAAAGAAACCGTTTTTCACAGACGATTGAGTATTTCTCACTTCAAGAAGGCAAAAATACATAAAAATTCATAATATTTATATTAAAAATTACGAAGTAAATCTCAAACACTTATTTCCTCGAAAAAATTCCAGAAAGAATTAAACATGATTTAATTGGCAATAATAAATGAATGCGTTATCTTTGTTGTTGCGAAGCTAAGTTTCTCTAGATTGGCAACAAATCCACTAGTCTCCTGTTTCAAATGTAAACATCAATGGCCGCCATAAAAAAAAAGGCTTAGCGGCACTTAGACAACTTTAAATTTGCTGATAATTCTAAAAATATTGCACACAGATTTACTAAAGGCATAAAAACCTTAACCGGAAGATAAAATCAACATAATAAATCATTTTTAAAGCAAAAAATGTAAAATTTACAAACATATAAGGGTAAAGAAACTGAGATCACTGAGCCGGGTAACAGAGTGGATATATATATAAATATATTTATATACGTTTGGTGCGGCCGATTGCAACCAAAATACGAGGTGCACATCTACATGTTATAGCAGTCCTATATACAAAATTTCAACGTTCTGAGGCTACTCGTTTTTGAGTTATGCGAGATACGTACGTACGCACGTACGTACATACGTTCGTACAGACGCCACGAAAAATTCTCTTCAGAATTAATTTTAAAGCAGTTTTATAATTTTTTTGAGGGAAAAGAGTATTTTATTCTGTCCTTACGTACAGATATCACGCAAAAACATGATTAAATTGCATTCGATAGCGATCAAAATGCATATTTTCGTTGAAATATGCTGCCTGAAACTTTTCGCGATTACAATACTTCCTTTTTACTTCGTACAAGGAAGTAAAAACGTATGCCTTCAAATTTGATGTCTTACACATATTTGTATATGATGGCTTGTTAACAAATCTTTCACAGCCATTTGTCAAGTGGAATACCGTAGTAAAAACTTACACATGCAGGTTACCGCGTTCATACAAAAACTCTAGTATCTTCTGCTCTACATTTTAATTAATAATTATTATATAATTTATAGGAGATTTACATGTTTTACGCGAAACAGTAAGTATCGGAATAATCTTGAAATATGTGTGTTTATAAACTCTGAGCTTGTTGTTTCTGCTAGTCTTAAATACCTTGCTTTTATATAAAGTATAGAGAACATTTTTATTTATTTTTAGATACTAAAGCTGGATGTGAATTTTGTCGAAAAATTTTATCGATTTTAGAGCTGAACTAGAAATAAGATAATCATAGTTATATTTAGGCTATTTTGACGGGACACGAGGATTTTCCTATTGATCGGAACAACCAATTAATTATACGTTATTTGCAAACGATCCACCGGAAGTAACACTTTACTTAACAGCTTGTTATTATTTCAAATATGAAATTGGCTGGAGGTCACGCACTGGACACATAAGATTATTTTTTAATGTTTTACATTCTTCATTTGTTTTTCTTATATAATTCATGTGCATTGATTATTCTTTTTTAATATTTTTCGTCTCAATGAGGTGAGAAGAGAAAAACCTGTTATGCGTTTTTAGAAAGTGCATCTTCCTGTTTGATGCCATTTGCGGTATCCCAACAGATACCGCATTTCGTCTATGCTTTTGTATCTGCTCTATACTGAGTGATAAAAAAATCGCACGTATCAGACTTTCGAAAATTGTGGAAACTGGCTGATCGGCAAATCGTTTCAATGGATGACCTCCCTAAACTGTTACAAGTAATACATGCCATCTGAAATTTCAGTTGCAGTTTATGATGTTAGCTTTAAAGACCGTTTATAACTCTTTCTCTCAAGATCCAGTACCCTCGATGAGCTAACGCCCCATGGGTTAAAAATATTTAAAAACAGCATATCTTTAGAGTTTCCCATACACAGTCTCGCGCGCTGGAGATAAAAATACTTTATTCCTTACAGTATTGCCGCTACTCGCTTTGAAATCGTTGAGTTTTTTAATAAAAAAATTCTTTAGGGTTTTACAAAATATGAAACAGATAATAAAACAAATTGAAAATTCGGGTTTCCAGGTATTCATATTCGGGTAGAGGACTACGTTATTCAAAATTTGATGGCTCTAGGTAGCGATGCCTTTTCACAATGCGGGAAATATAAATACATTTATGCAGACTGTTTCTTATGTAATTTCTTGCATATATATAATGCAATATAATGTAAAGCGATCATATTTAGTGACAACAATTTGAAAAATAATTCAACGTTTTTAGTGATTCGACGCAAAATGCCATTTCGAGACTAATAGTCCTTCTGGACTAACGCCTATATGGACTAAAAAGATCAAAACTTCAATAACCGGTTAATTTAACATAAGAACCTTATACCACTTTCGTAAGAATTCGGTGCAAAGTAATGCTCTGTCAAAATTAGTTCCATACGATGAAAACTTATCTTTGTCTTGCACCAAACAAACAGATTTCAAATTTAACATCATAAACTGCAATAGCGGAAACAATAATTCTTCACATTTCTCTCCTTCCTGAAAGGGTAACTCCTTTTGTGATTTAGCCGCTTCTCAATAGACACTAATGCCGGCTAGCTCTAAAAGGATTTATTAACAGAGCACACAGGAACGGTTACAAACAAAAGATATACATAAAAATGAATCATACACCAAATCGAACATCAAACATTAGAATTACAGAGACATTTAGTACATTGTATCCTATCATCGTCGCGGCTGGAGGTCGACTGCCGTTTTTCCTCTTTGCCACTAGATGGCATACAATACAATAGTTCGGTTACAGTTAAATAGTTCTGTTAAACTTTTACATTTTAGTTCGGGCTTCACTCGAGAGATTATTAAGTATTTTTGGAGCACTAGTGCTGTCGCTAATATTCGAATCGCGAATCTTACAATTGCCAGCAGGATGTGTTAATCATTAAATTACGGAAGCCCGTACAAAAACACCGTTTTAGTAACATCATGTGCACCCATAGAATCATGTGCAAACAAAGATGAACATTTCTCGGAAAATCTTATGAAAGTTTGTAGTCCTTAAGTCCCAATCACGTTATGTTTCAGCTACGCGGGACTTGACGTCGAAAGGGACAATTCTCAGATCCCACACAATTCAAGGAAACCCACGTAGCTAGGTTGCCATTTTTCACTTACTGCAAAGACTTGAACGCGAAAGACTAATCGATTATCGCTCAGATTGGGATCACGTGAGACTTCAGAAGCAGAACTGTCGTCTGATTGGTTGTCTCTACCCGGGACTGAGGTCCAGCCGAGGCATTTTCGGTGAGGTTTGAAAAAATCCCGCGTAGCCGCAACATTGTTTCCGTAGCTAAGCGGGACTTCGCTTCAGGCGGGGCTCTTTTTTCTAGGAATCCTCCCGTTTTAACCAGTGCTACCAGAATCTCGTTTCTCAGAAAAGTCCCGTTTAGCGGGGACTGTAGCCATGTGTGATAACCTCTTTAGTCGCTTTCTTCCACGTAACTTTCTTTCTCCTTACCCAGTACGTGTCCGATTATTTCGCTGTTATCTTGAGAGAGTGCGCCGGGAATGGAATTACTTACATCCTTCCAAGCTTGAACTTTATCTTTACTAACACTGATCTTCTTTGACTATGTAAGTAAATGCAAAATGTTGGACACGGGCGTCGGATTTATTTTTAAACCAACAGAATCTTTTCCATGCGACTCGTCATCTATGAACGTGATCACAGGCCAGAATTTACGCCAACAGCGATGTAAAGTAATGTTCTTTATATCTTATATTATGGATAATTTCTTGGTTCACTGTTTGGATAAGGTTTGATATTTCGGGCGGCAGAAACATAAAACAAATGTTTTCTATATTGAATTCTTCAGATCATTAGCCCATTACATATTTTTAATTTCTTGTATGAAGTGAAGGAGGTATTGTAATCGCGAAAAATTTCGGTGCTCAGATTTCAACGGAAATATCCATTTTGACCGTTCTCACATTCCTTTAGATTAGTTCCATCGCGACGTCTATACGTACGTATGCCACACAACTCAAAAATGATTAGCCGTAAAATGTTGAAATGTTGTATATGTGGGACTGCTACAACAACTAGTTGGACACCCCTCTTTTGTTATTGCAATCAGAAGTGTCAAAAGCACACTTTGAATTGAAATATCGTATCTCACTTTCAAGTGAAATAAGTTTAAATTAAGTGCAGCAAAATATGTGTATACTTAAATAGGCGTACAAGGTAGATTTTTTTTTTTTTTTTTTCCTTGTAGGCCCAAATTTCAATTTGCATTCAGACTTTCAGAAGTGCCGTTGTTTTGATATTACCGTTCACAAGGGATTTTACTGTAATTTATACTTCACCAGTGCAATGATTTTGCGCAGCAAAAACAGTAATACCTCCGAGGTGTTAAAAATATAAACAATTAATCATATAGCACTGCACATATCCCTTATTGCTCCCTCACTAACTAACACATTTTCTATTTAACATTAACACTTACAAGGTTACCCAGCGTTGCATATTAATCGCCAAATCCTTTGAAAGATCTGTCTTGCACTGCGTCACTACGTTCTTAAATATATTACATGAATGTATTCTGGAACAGTTACTGGACTGGCCATGCATTTAAAAATCTCTTAAAGCCTCATTTGAAATGCGAATATTAAACAAAAGGCTTCGCCACCACTTATGAATATAAATAACGCTATAATTATATCGCCCAGAATTCCGCGCGTGGGTTAAAAAAAGAAGTGTTTTCAATTAACCTTTCATCGGAATCGTATAAGAATCACATGACATGGAGTCATTAATCAAGCACATGCGCAAAGGGTGAATTTCATCTGCTTTTCATGAATGCTTAAAAGAATTAGAATGCAACTAGTAGGTGAACGCAAGGATGACAAAAGAAAAACAGGATTTTGAGATAAATATAAATTTGATAGTAGATGCGTGAAAAAATGCATCTTGTCATTTATTACAGCGGTTTCAAGTTCGTGGCCCAAGAAGAGATTTCAGTTAAGGTGTTTGTTATAAGGATTTTAAGATTTAGCCATTTGAAGCTCGAATTTACATTATTTTCACTTCCATTAAAACCGAACATGAATAACAAATCAGAAAACCTATAAGGGGAACAATTACTATTTCAGTCGGAAAAGAAGACATATTTTTTGCTTTAATACCATATAGTTATTCCATTCGGCAGATGACTGTAAAAAATCTTTTTTCCTATACATGGCTCCTTTTTTTTCTTCCATGGCTTAATATTCTCCTCTACGGATAAAAGTCACACTTTTAAAAATCTTCAAACAGTGAATCTATTTTATTAAAGACTGTGATAGCAATATTATTAATGATTTTCACGGTTCTTCAAAGCATCGTATTTTTAATACAGATTTAATGCTAGCCAAATCCTCCAAAGTTTTCACTCTTTGCTTTCGAAGCTTCAATTTTCAAGATATTTTAATTTTCAAAATATTTTAGCTGCGATTATTCTTTAGATATCGACATGATGCTATTTCAAAATAATAACAACACTGAATTGTAAAACTGAATTATAAAGCATCTTGTTTTGTACAATAGGCGTTATCACGAATGCCTAACGGTTTATCTAAGCTGTGCAAAAAGTTTAAAGACTGAAGCGTCACTGCGACACCACTATACACATATTTCGCAGTCAGTTGATATTCTATTATGCTTTCGGATTTTAAGGCGGCCCTGAATGAAGAGGCTGAAATGGGAATTTTTCCAATACCAATAGCCTATCAACAGAGGCTGAAATGGCACGATTTTTAAAAAAAGGATCAAGTGGAAAAGTCTGAAATGGGGCATAACCCTTTTTTTCCTGGAGTGAATGCACGCTGAGTAGTTTGACAAGATTAAAGAATATTATGGCTGATATTTTGCAAGATTAAGATGTTATTAAGGAAATATATTGAAAATAAAATTTAGATGTAAAACTGCCTTCATTCGAAGCTTTTAAATAAAAGAGAAGTTTTGTTGTTTTGTTTTTTAAAAAAATACCAAAGCTTTGTTGATATCCACTTCGTTGCTATTAGAAGAAAAATTTCACCTCTCTCTCTTCATTTTTAAAAAAAGCTCCTTTTTTCCTCCTTTTTTTAGGCTTTAAATTAATCCTCCCTTCTTATCTTTCTCTTATAGTATAAGTAATTACTGGGCGGAATTTTCGGATATATATAGAAATTCCTTATCAGTTCAAAGACTCTTCCATTGTAAAAAAAAAAAAAAAAAAAAAAAAAAAAAAAGGGAAAAGAGACTTCCCTATTCCTTAACTTCTTGTTAGAAGTATTCTCCTTATAGCTTTTCCAACATTCCGTAAAATACTAATGGAAAAGTAATGTGATCTTGTTTGGAAGATTTGGCTTCTATCTGGTGAAGATACGGTGTACTTAATGGTTTTAAGAAGAAGCGCTTTTGTAAGAAGGGGAAAATAGTAATAATAAAAACCGAAGTAATGATCAGTTGGTTCCGTAGTATTCAACTACGTATGGGATTAAAGAGTTGAGAATGAATGGGAAAAATAAGCATTACGCTTACTCTAATAAGTAAAAGTGTGCTACATTGAATTCCTAGAGCATATGGGATGTTTTTTTATTGAATGCTTTGTAGCAACAAACTTTTTCCATGATGTTATGATGTTACACTTACGATTAATGTTTATAGAGGCTTACAGAGCTCTATGGATATTCTTAAAGGACATCATAGATAGCCCTGTATAGAAATACTTTTCTATAAAATTCTTAAAGAAATTTGTAAAGCTTTCAGAGTACATAATTCCACAGAAATGTTGTTTTGCAAAATCATTTAAAAATTTTATAAAGCCTTTGTAGAATGGTATTCTGTAGAAAACTTCTTACATGCTGCTGTGAATTAAATGCTACATGAGATATATAAGTGCATAAATATGCATTTTTTTCATAAGTTTTAAATAATTTTTAAATTTAAATTTAGCCTTCCTTTCTCTAGCGGGACGTTTGTTAAGCCTCTAAATGTATGTAACATTTTGTGCAACATTAAATAAAATTTAAATTTAAATCAAATTAAGGTTTCTGGTATGCTGTATAGAATACAGCAGAGCAAAAATACGCATTTTTTATTTATAAGCATTGAATCATTTTTAAATGGAAATTTTTACCTCTTCTCCCTCCAGCGGAATGTTTTTTAAGCTTTAAATTTATGTAATATGTAACTTTAAATAAAATTCAAATTTAAATCAAACCAAATTTTGAGTCTGATGTACTATCTACATATATCAAGTCCGTTTTTTTTAAAATTTTTTTTTAATTATTTTTTTTATTTAATAACTCAGTCACTACTATAGCTATCGCCATCAAACTTTCTACAATTCTTTTCTGGGTTCTGGAAAAGGTCGAGTTCACTTTTTCAAAAAAAAAAAAAAAAAAAAAAAAAAAAAAAAGTAAATTCAGAAATAATAATTAAAAACGCTTAAAACGCTAATTATCGCCTTCATTTTTCCGAGTGGCAACAGTCTCGCACGCTGGAGATAAAAATCTGCTTTATTTCGAGAATTGTTGCTAATGCTGGCTTACAAATCGTACAGTTTGTTAATAAAAAAAAATTCTAACTTTTACAATGAAATAAAAACAGCATTGCCAAACATTAAATACATTATTTCCGATTCCAAAAATTCGTGGGAAGTCATTTCGACTATTCTCATCTTCGTACGACTTTAATCAGCCGAGATATTAATTAAAAACTCCGAAAACAGTAATTTTCGCACTCATTTTTTCGAGTGGCAACAGTCTCGCGCGTTGGAGATAAAAATGCTTTGTTTCGAAAAGTATTGCTACTGCTCGCTTTCAAGTCGTAGAGTTTGTTATTCAAAAATTTGTAGGTTTTAACAACTCTCTCTATATAAAGAAGAATGTTTGTTTGTGTGTTTGTTTGTTTGTTCGCGTTATTGATTTCTGATCCATTATGATAAATTTTTGCCACATTTAATCGACTAAAATTGAATATAGGGGAAATATTGGATGGAACTTAAGCTTTTACGACCAACTGATTAGAAAGACGAAATTCATTAAAAATTGCGTGCCACTGTTGCTGATATAATGAGAGAGAATTGGTTTATTTTTCTATCGAAATGTTTTATGTGGGTTCTATATTGCACCAAATTGAAAAATGTATGACTAGGAATTGTATTTTTTGCATCGTTATTTGAGAAGGATTACAGCGGTATCGCTCTCTCTGTTGTTAGATACATTACTCTCAATCTAATTTAACTGGCATCGGGTACTTTCGCTAGTATATAATATACAAGAGCAAACATATTCACTTTTCATTTATAAGCGTTGAATAATTTTTAATGGAGATTTTTAACTTTTTTCTATCGGAACGTTTTTCAGCATTTATACAACGTTTTGTAGAATATTGCTTATATCAGGGCCCCAAAACCCTATGCCCGCTTCATATGTCCGATGAAGATAGAAATTATTTAAGTTTTCAATAAAATGCCATGTAATTTTTTTGTAGTTAGTATATAACTAGAGATACATAAACGTGTTTTTTATAATTATATGCCTATAAGACATCTGCACATAAAATCATTTGTTCATTTCCCCAAAATAAATAATAGACGGAGCTGCAATTGACCTATCCTTATTTGTTACTATCCTTCAATAATTCTAAGACTAGTTTGAGAAAAGATTTTGGCAGTTTAATATTATCGAACCAATGGTCACCTTTTTCATCAGTTCTTTTACTTGCCAAGAAAATGTAAAACCGAAATGGCTGCACACATTACTTAGAGTCTATTCAAGCAGAAAAATGGAGCCAGAAATTTTGTATCCCCAAAATGACATTTTCCTAAATTCCAGTGTATCATATGACAACTTCAAAAATATAGTTGACGGATATAATTAAAACCGCCTGAGCAGTATGACCAGCTTTATCCGGTCACGAGATTTTTTGCCTCTTGGTATATATTAGTTTATAATTTAAAATATTTTGCTCTCTTACTTTCTTTAATAATATAAATATCATCTTAATGAATAAAAGTTTATGAAAATGAAAACTAAAATAAGTAGTTATGCAAATTTAGTTAATAAATATTGTTTAAATACAAATCTTCATAAGCAGATTCAAAAACCCGTGCCACTCAGATAGGTTAAGTTCTTGCAAAGAACATCAAACAAGACAAAATCGTCTTTTGATACTTGAGAGATACTTGAGAGAATAATTGTTTTCATTCAACAATGAATACCACAGAATTAAAATACGATCTCGACTTTAAGATGAACATCTTGATGGTTGCTTACGAGCAGGCGTATCATCATGCTCTTCTAATCAAGAAGTAATGGATATTGAAATGAACGCTTTTTAGAATAAAGTCTTTTAGAATAAACTTTAGAATAAAGTAATAAATAATACTTTTTAGAATAAACTTTTAGAATAAAGTCAACGCGATATTTTTATAAAGAATTTTCATACCAACGAATTGTAAACCAAAGAATTTGTAAACTATCGTCAGTATTATTTTGCAATCATTTATTCTGCATATAAATACAATCAATCATTTTCATATCTTAAAATATTATTTTTGATATCTCTGGAACCTCTGGAATACACACCCAGCGTGCAGACCACCACACCACGAAGGAGAAATAAATTTACCTTCAAAAAATAAATGTGCCTGCCCCTCCACCGTATTCTAGAATGGGCTGTAAAAGTTTAGGGATCTCTAGTCCATATAACATAAAAACTAAATCTTGCAAAAGCCAAAATCAATTTAAATCATAAAATTAGCTAAAAGATGAAATTTATGCCTTTACTAATAATATTTCAATTCCTGCAATTAATGCTTTTAATTATGGTTTATGTGCCCCAGATAAGGGAATTAGTTTACTAATTTAAATGAAATTGATTTATTATTTAAAACTTACTTATTTTTTATTTTATATCTTTTCAAATCAAAATGATGTTGAACATTTTTATAAGGGAGGAAGTCACATCTGTTAAGAAGGTTTTGATCCCCTCTCTTTATATTATAGATCATTTCAAAATTTAGGTTAAAAAGTTTTATTAAAGATGAAAATTTAATTTGTTGATTTTATATTTCTTTCAAATACTCAAGAGTTTCTATAGGATCTTTTATAGAAAATTAAAGAAAGGAAACTTGTTTCGAAATTCTTTAAATGTCTCAACTTTTCTATAAACTGGAGGTGGTATTTTTAGTACAATTACATTAGTTGATTCCGTATACTACAGGATTATATGAGCTGGTAAGCATTCCTTATGAAAATGTCGTACGGAATTCTATAAACAATTGGGATGCTAAGCTTTAGAATTCATTAGAGTTATAGCCAGTTTTTCTGCAAACTAGATTAGAGATCTGCTGTAGAACTCTTTAAATTTTAGGTATAATGTTTATAGAGTTATGCAGAGGATATAGATAATACGTACAGATATTCTACAAATAGAATTCTATAAAATTTTAGATGCTACGCTTATGTAGTTATGTATAGAGATACTAGAGAGATACGTACAAATATTCTACAGCATAGAATTTTATGATATTTTAGATATAACTTTTATTGAGTTATGGGTAAAAATTCTATAGGGTTTTGGGTAGAGATTATGTAGTGGTCAATAGATATTTTATATTATAGAATTCTATGAAATTTATATAAGAAATTTTATACAGTTATGGAGATTTTGTAGAGATATATGTTGATATTCTATAAAAAAGAATTCTATAAATTTTTGCATGAAATTTTTATGATGCTATGTATACAAATTCCATTGACATTTGTCGATATTTTATATAGATTTGAGCAGATTCTATAACAGTTTGTACAGTTTTCAAAGGTTTGGGTTTTGTGTGGTTTATCTGCTTCTATGCTGCTTCTATGCTTATGCTGCTAACTGCTTCCGCGGCCATCCGCCTAAAATAGGATTGGATTTGAATTGGATTTATTTAATTATGGCGAAGCATTCGAGGACTATCTGCCTAAGGGAAGGGATGCCTTCGTGGAGAATTTTCTGAGGGAAACTGGCTCTTATACACGTTACACATGGGGAAAACCACGGAAACACCTATGCAGCCAGTCATTCTCGGGATTCGAACCTCGAACCGTATTACTAGTGTTCAGCGACTTTGCGCTTGGCCGCTGGTGGGCCATTTTTAAAGATCCACGTATAGAACCTTATGTAATAGCTATAGAACAGGAGTCTTTAACCAGGGAGGAATTTCCATAGAGGAAAATTTAGTCAGCGTTTTATTTAGTTGTTAAATATTTATTCATGAATATAAAAAACAACTTTTTCCCCCCAAGTTTTGCTATTTAACAAAATTTTCTATCTTTTTTGTTGTTTAATTTATAAACTATAACTAAAGCAAAATGTAAATCAAAATAAACGAATATATGTGTTTTAAGAGTAGTCGTTCCACTTCTTGTCATGACAGTTTTTTTGGTTCATTGGTGACAGTAAGAGACTGTAAGGCAAGGGAAATTTCCTCCCTGGTTCGGACCTTCTTCAACTGATGAAGATATCTCCAAGGAGAAATTTTTTGAATGGATTGTACCATGTCTTCATAAACTGTTTTAACTCGGTATATTCTGATGGTTCCATCTTTAATCACTTTAGCCATTGGTTAGAATGTCCTCCGTTTTCCTTCAATTTCAATTAGGTCGATACCCTCAACTTTTGCGATGAAATAATCGTTAGGCTTTTGTGAACGTTGAATCAGTTGACCAAGATACTCACTTCTTTTTTTTTTTTTTTTTTTCAAATATTCCTCAAATCTTATCAACTCTAAACCTTTTATAAAGGTTCATTTTATCGATTTAATCTAAATCAGGTACTCCTACGAAATTATTTTAATTATTACTGTAAATAAACATGGGATGCCCTCTTCTTGCAATCAGTTTGTGAAATCCAAGTAAAAAACTTAGAGTTCAAAGAGAGGTTGTGTTGTCTCAAAGCCATTCCCTTAGAACAGCGAATGGCTTTGACACAGCACAACAAACAAAATAATCCATGCCTTTTCTTGATTTTTTAAAAATGCAGGACCTGTTAAATCCATTCCACAGATCTCAAAAACAGCTGCATCTCGAACTCTGTTTTCAGATAAAGGTATTGGGATACTCTCTATTCATTTAGTATAATGTTTTCTACATTTGTTACATATAATTCTTCGAAATGGCTTTCTACTTTTAAGTATCCAGAAGGTTTCTCTTACCTTGGACATCAAAACATGTAAGCCATTGTGATGCGTCTTATGAAATTTCATATCTTTAATGATGTATCATCAAGTTTATCATTGCTTGGATATAGCATGGAGAAGGTACAATTTTCGTGATCTTTTCTTTTAGTCAGTTTGATTAAGACCGGCGTTATTTTCTCTGCCCGTAAAGACACTGATTGATTTTAATTTCTTAACGGTTTTTACGTAAAATATTTCTTGCTGTATTAACTTCACAGGAGTCTTCCCTGACGCTAAAAGTTCATATGCCTTCAATTTTCCAGTTCCTTTTACTTTTTTATCGTTTCTAATGAATCTAAGTATTCATGCTACCATTCTTAAATTGTCAAGTATGTCCAAAAATAACCCATTATCCATACATTCACATAGCTATCACTATTTAATACTGAATTTACAAACTTTCTTTTCGGCTGTTATTTCATTTTCATTTTCAATTGGTTTTGAAGTTGGCACTTTTTTTCAACCAATGCCAGCCAACGTGGTCTCTTCCGCAATTTGGAGTCTAATAATTTTCTGACAGAAAATACACTAGATTTAAGAAGGTAAATTTCCTGGAGTTTCGGTTTCTGGAACATCGTTCCAATCTTTAGTTTTTAATTAATCTTTAATTAAATTATGATCATGGTTAAATGGTGACATTCATAAGGAAGAATTATCCGATAAAAAATATATATTTCAGTGCTTTATTTCTGTTATTGCTGGGAAAATTGATACAGGAGAGTGGAAGAGCAGTCTTTTGAATTTTAGCAGCTATTCCAAAGTACCATAATTTCCAGAACAGAGTCACAAACACTAGCGCTAATTTTCCTTTCTGTTGCTTTTTTATTCGTTATTTCGTATATTCGTATATTTTTATTCATCATTTTAATTTTTTATATTTATTATTTTATATTTAGTCAAGAGAATCGGTATCTAAGTAAATATAATTTAAGAAATATTTAAGAAATACAAATGTTTATTTTGCATTTAAGAAATCTTTCTCTACTATCTTCACAACAGCAACAGGAACAATATAGCAGACCACTATAATGATATCGATAACTTCGCGAATAGAAAAACAGATAAATGTATACTTTTAGAAGGCTAAAACTAGATTAAAAATGAGCGTAGAATTTTAATTAATTTTTCTACATGCCGATCTGATAGTTATTTGTCTGTATATTAAGTGGGGTGACAAATTCAGAGATCGCCTCAGACGGCAAAATTTCTAGCTACGCTACTGAAACTGACTTATGCCAATCTTCTTTAAAATTGGTAGAGTTTTATATAAAATTTAAGCCAATATACAATTTTTTCCCTTGAAATTTTACGTCCTAGTAAAATATCATCAGGAACGAAAAAACCTCCAAAGTGCTACAGGAACAGATCATCTACCTTGTGAGTTAAACGTATTCCAGGCAGGCTAAAGAAAAAAAATCAAATAAATAGATACATCATGGTTAGGAAGGTTGAAAAATAAAAGGTAGCATACTTTACGAGAAAAGTTTTCAAAGTAAAGCTTTATTTATGCATAGCTAATTACAAGTTGCAGCGACGAGTGGGTTTTTTTCCTCGCTTCGTTTTCATCATCTTAACACTCCTGTCTTACCGCACTTTTATGGCTTTTTCAGCAGCAGCTAGCTCCACGGGTCTACCTACCTTTGTTTCCTCTCCTCCTCCGCAACTTGCGGTTTCCTAAGAAACAGTCGATATTTCCATAAATTCAGAAGCGCCGTACCTTTTTGGTAGTCCATTTTTTGAGTTTCTTAATTATGGGATGGTTATTTGTAGCGAAACTGTCGGGTTACAGGCCAGGAAAGAAAGGTTTCTGTGGTCGTCCTGCTGAGTTGGACAGGTTCGGTTGGTCGAAAGCGTGCCCCGTGGTTAATTTTTGCTGTGCCACATATTCGGTGTGGAGATAATCTTTTTCCGCACAAGCAATATAACCGAGCTCCATATAATGAACTTCAAGGAAACGAAAATTTGGTTACCTCTACCCAATCTGATAAGAAAATAAAATACAATTGAAGAAAACGTTTTTATAGAATGAGCTTTTATTTAAAATAGATATAATAATGAATGCTCTTAAAGGAGAAAAATAACTTATAATTAAATTAATTAATTTAATAAATAGTTTAACAAATTAAATAATTTATCACATAGCTTAAATAATTATATTGACAGAATTAATTTATAATTTTATATCTCGAACATTAAAAACGTTAGGCGCCCATGGTAAATTTAAGTAATAATGCCTTATATATTTAACAATGCAATTAAATTAATAGATTTCGTAATTTACGCATTCCCTGCTTTTATTATTGGTAATATAAAATTGTAGATGAATTGTGTAAATAAAATTATTCAATTTATTAAATTTATTAATCCTTTTAAACTAAATGAGACATTATTTTTCTCCTTTTAGTGCATTCGTTATCATATTCATTTTAAATGAAAGCTTATTTCATTGAAAACTTTTTTTACATTGTATTTTATTTTCGATTTTTAGTCTCAGTTACGCGTTATCGAAGGTTCATTTCAAAATTTTCAGTCATTATTAAAACACAAACAAACAATGATGAAAAAATTATGAAATAAAGAAAAATAACTAAACGTCAATCAAAGAATAAAGAAGTCACTTAAACTTCTTTATTCAAAGAATATTCCAAAGAATAAAGAAGTCACTGAATATTCAGTTTCGGATATTGGGTGTAATAACAATGTTACAACGAGCATTTTACTCGACGGTAAAATGAGAAATCTGGTGTGGACATCACATGACTTCCTTGTACGACCTATTAAATTATACATATTTTTTCCCGTACTTCATTTATTCCCTCGAATTTCATTAGAAATATATTCCTCATTCAAAGAATCCAGTTCTCAATTCGCAGCAAGGCAAAGAAAAACAAAAATTCAAAATATCGCCATTAAAAATTGCAAAATACAGAAAAACTTAAAGCACCAAATGCAGTTAAAAAGAGTTTAAAAAAATTGCAATTAAAATTAGAGTTTCTACGCTAAAACGGGAAATTTGGTCAACGGGCAGGAAAAAAAAATTTGGGGGGCACAAAAGTACAAAGTTAACTTTTGGCCCCATCGCGCAAAAAGACAGTGAAGTTGGTGCACCAACTAACTGAATTCACTGAGCTTCAAATGTAAACAAATAGCCGCTACTTTAGGCGTACACCAACTTACACCTTTCAGTTGCTGATTATTCTACAACTATTGCATGAAGATTTAAACCATAACTTAAATATCACAATTCAATCCCATTTAAAGCAAAAAATGCAAAATTTACTAACATATAAGAATAAAAAAAAGAGCTCACCAAGCGACGTAAAAGAGCGTGTGTGGGTATGCATATATATATGCTTTTGCTATGTTTCGTTGTATTTTATTAATTTTACTTGTAAATATTCAAATATTGTATTTTTCTCCTCTTTCACACATTTCATAGCAACTAAATATGCTTATGTTGAAGTTTTCACGGAGCCACAGTTTTTGGTAACTTTTTAGCGTGCGTACTAAAATTTATCTCCTAATTTCCTTAATTTTGCAGCACAATGCGCAAAATTTTGACCACATAGGTCTTTTTTCGTTTGTTTTTACAACTTAACTTTAAATTATATATATATATATATATATATATATATATATAAAGAAACATAGGAAAAGGCCAAAAAAAATAAAACTAACATTTTTTAGCCAGTCCTGCACTATAGAATTGAAGTATTGAAGTAAACTAAAATTAAATTGAAATCAAAGCAAGGCAATTTCTCAACAATATTAATAATTGAACCGTGGTAAAGAGGTTTAACACTGTATCTAAACACTAATTCGAAAAGGAAAAAATATACAAAATTATAAAAATTAATCTCCATTTACTGAATTATCATCAAGGGAAAATGAATTAAAGTTTCATAAAAGTCAATTAATATGTTTCGTTCTTCTAGTTCATTTGAGATCAAAAAAGGAAAAAAAGATTCAGTCAAATTTTCATTTAAGACATTAACATTCATTCAAAACCAAAAAATCGAATCTCAAATGTATCCAGAATTTTCTCTACACGCATTTGAAACACTTGGAAAAAAGAATAAAATATTATATTACGCCAAATTGACTACTAAAAAATAATAAATAAAATAAGACTTTATGCAAAAACTAACCACTCAAAAAAAAAAAAAAAAAAAAAAAAAAAAAAAAAAAAAAAAAAAAAGTGAAATAACGTTATATGTAAATCCGACATTCAAAAGCAATTACAAATTAAAGGGCAAAGCAAATATCCTTAAAATCGAATTGCCATTTAACCCCGATTATGCGATTCTAAACTTTTAATATCAAGAAAACGAAAAACTTCTCAGATGCGATTTCTGTAAATAATATAAAAACTAATCTGAGCCTTAAACAAATTTGAAACAAAATCTATTTGAAACAAAAATTGAACAAAACGTAAACTTACTGAATTCTAAAGACGACCATCTTTTTCCAAACCGTGTTCCTTGCAAAAGAAAGTTAAATTCAATTGAAATATGACAGTAAGTAAGGGTGATTAAGCAATGTGAAATAATTAAAAAATGGCTAAGTGATTGAAAAATGCAAGTCAGTAAGTAATGTCAGTAATTGCTAATTGTCAATCAGTAAGTCAGTAAATTCTCCAAAATAAATTTGAAAAATTGCTAGGTGATTGAAAAATGTCAGTCAGAAAGTTCAGTGATTGAAAAATGTCATTAAGTAAAAATGTCAGTAATCCAACAAACTGCTTGGTTTTTGCTTTAGCCAACCATTTAAAATCAGACAGTAAAGAGACCTTTTGTTCTAAATAACTCTGCTGGTTTCGGCAGCGATCGGGTACATGCTTCCCTTCTTCAGACAGAAGATATCTGGCAGTGTGGCTTTCAGAAACAAACCTAAGCATATGTAAAATAATTTCTGAAGAACATGAAGATGAAACTGGTGAATGCCCTCTAAATGCTAATTATGAGGGAGATTACCATATGAGAGCATTAAGGTTAAGGGTAAAACTTCGGTTAAATAATTTCCAGAAACTATATAAACAACTCATAAATGAACTTTTGTGTAATTCTGGAAAATAATCCATTAGTAAACACTTCATTCTTGTTAAAATGCTTTGAAAATACCTATTTATACCTTTCTTGATATTTTGGTATTAAATTAGTTTAATTCCATCGCTAATTTGAAAGCTATATTTACTTCCTTGTACGAAGTAAAGCATATAGTATTTTATTCGCGAAAAATTTCGGTTTCCAGATTTCAACAGAAACATATTTTGAGCATTCCCTAATCCATTTTTACTTTTTTTTAATAACATCTTCACGTACGAACGGGATTAGAGACTTTTATTTCAAAATGAATTGTAAAATGGATTGAAAATGGACTTTTTCATGACGTCTGTACGTATGTGTGTATGCACCTCGCGTACCTCAAAACAATTAGCCGTAAAAAGTTGAAAGTTTAAATACGGGATTGCTATAGCATTTTAGTTGGGTTTCACTTTTTGAGTGCAATCAGCAATAGTAAAATAACATTCGATCTTTTTCGTATTCGTTCATCGTAGACTTATATTTCCAATTACAGAAGTGTTTTAAATGACGAAAATATTCACGTTCTGACAATTACAGAATTAAAAAAAAGTACAAATAAAGAAATCTAACTTTTAATGTGGTCTCTCGGTTTTTATACTTATATTTGGGAAGATTTTATACTCGTTATGGAAAAATAAAAATTCAAAAAGTTATGCAAGAACCCTTGAAAATTATTTTGAAATTAAATACTGCTGCCCTTACGACAAAAATTGACCACGATATCTAATTTCAAAATTTGCAATTTTTGATGTTATTTTCAACTTGCCTTGAGATATCAATTATTTAAGTTAGAATAATTCGAGAAAATAAGTTATAAGGTATTTTCTCCCTCCTTTTTGCATGCCTTAATGCTATAAGGGTAGCACACTCGGCGGGATTGTAAGTTTGGGGCTGTAAGTATTTTGGTCGTAAGTGTGTAATTCTGCATCGTGATTTCCGTCATAGGAGTGACGATTCCCATTTCTCTTTCACTACTTTACAAAGTCCACCCATCGTGTGGATTTGTGCTCAGAAAGAGCTCTTTTCGAGATATCGAAGGCTCAAGAATCCATACGTGAAACTTCAATGGACTCGAAGAATATGTATTACTTGAAAAGGACTTGAATATATATATATATGCAATACCTATATCAGTCGTCATTTTTTCAGGAAATGCAGCACTACTTTTTGAACTGTGATTTCTTCCTTTGCCTGGATGAAATTTCACTCTTTGAAAGTCACTGGGATAAGAAGCGGAGTGGCCTCGGGTACGAGTTTAATTCATTCCAGCATTGAGCTCGTATAGAGAATTTCTCGTACCTAGAACAAATTTCCCCACTGAAAATAACGGAAATCTAGTTAATCCGTTCCCGCACCCCCAAAAATCTCACTATCATCTCATCTTCAGTCGACGTTGTTGGTGTTCTTCGGAGAAGGTCCAAGTACAGATTCTTAGCCTTAGTGCAAATCGTAGCTTCCGACACCGAATCGCCATTTAACTGCTTCTCGTTAATCCACACCAAAAACAGCTTTTCAACAACTTTTAGGAGTTTTGGACGGTGCTTGGAAGTAACGCTAACTCATTTGGCCACATCAAGTTTCTTAATTTCTTCCTTCTTCTTCAGAATAGTGCAGATCGTCGATGTCGAAGGGCCGTAAGTCTTTGCCAGTTCCATCACTCTTACACCATGCTTATGTGTATCTGTGATTTCTTTAATTCCAACGGCCATGGCTTCCGTCTTTTTCTTTGCAGCATTATCTGAGGCACTATCTTCTTGGGGGGCGTTGTGAAATAGTTATTTTATGTTAAATGTAAAAAACAATTAACTCACAAGCGCACAAACACGTAGATCAAAGAACACGAAGTGATCTGACGAGGGTATTCCCCGAGTCGAGCCGGACCACGAAATGCACCACGCATACCAACAGTGTTCGTTACTCGAGTCAATGCTCGTATTTCGAGACGAATTTTTCGCTCATACTTTCCTCGTATCTCGAATTTTTCGTATATAGAGGTGCTCGTATCTCGAGGTTTCACTGTATTTGCCTTGATTTTAACTTTTTCCCTCTCCACGCTTCTTGTTTTTAATTTTCCATTGTAAGAGAAATAACTCTACGACGATCATAAACCTCTTATTGAAACTTTCTTTGGATCGAAGGAGCTAGGTTTGAACACTTTTTTCTGTCGTTTCCGATAATAAACAGTTTTTTTTCAGTTATTTGGCTAAACCCAATCTTCATCGAGGGCCACAATGTATTTCCAGTTTTCTCCCGCTAAATAGCTTTCATACGGGGTTCTACAAATTGTTCTGCTTTGAGCAATGTGCCTCAGCAAAAGCACATCAAGCTAAAAAAACATCATGTTTTTTAGCTTTTTTAATTTGTAAATCTTGGTTTATTATTTTATTTATTGTCACTACATATGTATTTAAATACCTGGCAATTGATTTGTGCGTCGATGAATTTTTCTCTTATGAACGGCGATTTAACTTAAGAAACGTTAGAAACAGTACATACCTTTTCGGGTACTCGTTTTCGTATTATTTATATGTAGACGTAATGATTAACGGTTTTTCCTTTTTCCGATTAATAATGCTTTTTTTTTTTTTTTTTTTTTTTTTTTGGCCTTTAGAAATTTTAATACCATGCATTTCATAACATTTCTGAATCCAGAATAGAAGTATTTCTCTTCGGAAAGCTCAAAACCATATCCCTCAAACCACAGCTTCCATGCGTCATTTAGAAAGAAGGATAAATTTAAAAGTAGTCGACGATATTTCTCAATACAAGCATGAGTTGTTGCCACAGATGTTTATTCCACAATATTTGCTTTTTTTAAAAGTCTATCGAAATTATTCTAAAAATATGCAAAACATCCTCTTACGTAACATCTGAAAAATAAATAATTTAAATAATTTTTTCTTTCTAAAATATTCTCATTTAAACAGCTAACAAGGAATGCATACTTCCAAAACTTCGACAGACTCATGTCACTGTTCCCCTAAAACCTGTTCAGGATGTTAGGCCTAAAACGCGGCCGCACCCCCTTACATCTGCTCCCAGTAGGAGGAGGAGCAGAGCACGATTTGCCCCGCTGTAAGACCTGTCATCCGCTGGCCGCAAACGGACGAACACTACACCGCTGCCACGGATGTATATGGAATATATATATATATATCCCATAGATGTGCCTCTTTGAGCTTTATTACCATACAGGTGATATAAGAGGGAACAATATGGCCAGAGAGTTTTACAGTCTTGTCTCTCATTTTTTTTTTTTTTTTTTTTTTTAAATCTTCCTCTTCTGCTCTCCCTCCCGTTCTGCGGTGCCCTTCAGGGGTTAAGTAGATAGTAATTTTATGTAATTTTAGGTTGCGGCGGAAATTTTCGTTTTAGTCATTTCAGGCGCCGAAATAATTTTCTTGCTCTTTTGAAAGGGTACACTTAAGGGGACCTGGTGTCTGCCTTTGAATGATATATTTTATTTGATAATTTTCCTCTTTTTTTAATTAAACGTTATTAAATATTTTTGCTCGGAAAAATGTTTTAAAGTTGAAAAAAAAAAAATTCTGGTATTTTTTTTAATGTTTGAGGAAAAAATAAAAAAATTAAAATATTTTAATTCTATGTTAATTTTTAGTAGTTTTGTCTCAATTTTTCTCTTTCTTATACGAAGTAAAGGAAATATTGTAATTGCGAAAAGTTTCAGTATTCAGATTTCAGCCGAAATATCCATTTAGATCTTTCCTGAATCCATTTTGACCAGTTCTGTCGTGACGTGTATATTTACATCTGTAGCATAACTCAAAAACAGTTCACCGTAAAGTTTTAGAATTTTGTATTGGCGACTTCTAACTAGTTTTGGCGTGATAACTGTACGTACGTACATATGTACCTACGAATGTATCTCGCATAACTCAAAAATGGTTTGCCACAGAATGTTAAAATTTTGTATATGGGACTGCTATAACATCTAATTGTGTATCCCCTTTTCTGTTGCAATCGATAGTGTCAAATGAGCACTTTGAATTGGAAAATCGTATTTCGCTTTCAAATGAAATAAGTTTAAATAAAATGCAGCAAAGAATTTATATAACTTAATTGGCATACAAGGCAATCATGTCGTGTCCACCCCAGATTTGATTTACGGAGTTTATTATTAGAACCTTCTTCATTACTTAAGGATAGATTTTGCAATTAATGGATTAGTTTTTGATTTAAAAAAAAAATTACCTTAATCCTTTACTAACCTGAAATATTGCAAGAAAAATCATAAAATGTAAATAGTATTTTTCATTTTTATTGTATTTTCCTTTTAATGTTTTTATTTTGGAAAATACATTCGAAACAGGTTTAATATATGAATGAATTATATTATTTTTCTAAGACTAATCTAAATCACTCGAAACAGTATAATATATGAATGAATTATAATATTTTTCTAAAATAATTAATACACAATATTAATTATTTTAATTTATTAATTCAATTTTTCAAAAAGTATAATTTGAAATTTGAACAGATGTAAGATCTTACTTAAAACTGCCTAGCAGCATATACGATTTCTTTTCTTTTTAAGCTATTTGTTCTCGTATATAAATTATCTTTTTAATCAATTTAGGAGCGTTTTAACTAATTAAAGAATATAATATTTATTAGAGCATGATTTTAACAATGCTAGAGTCAGGAACTCATCATTTTCATTATGTCACCGCTTTCTGTTTATGTCTATCATAAATAATTTGCATTTCTGAAGAGGCATAACAAAATTCACCGATAAAACAAATACATATTTTATTTTCCCATACTATTAGCATAATATCTGCGATCTTATAAAAGAGAAAACTCAGTTAAAAAAGTCTAATCTGCAGACCACATGACTTTCTGACTGTGGTCTATTAAATTCTACATATTTTTTGCTGCACTTCATTTAAACTTATTTCCTCGAATTATTCTAACTTGGTTAGCCGATCCCTCAAGGCAATTTGAAAATGACTTCAAATATAGGAAATTTTGAAATTAAACATGGCGGCCATTTTTTTGTCGTACGGGAGTCAAACTTTTTGTATTTTAATTTTTTCATAACGAGTATAAAACCTTAGGAACCGGAAGAAATAGTTATCAGTATTTTTAGAATAAAAAGGGAGAATACCCAAATTAAAAATGAATTAGGAGGCTATTGCTAATTTAAATTACAATTTTAGTTTAATTTTTTTTATCTTGCATACATACGTCTCATACTGCCGATTGCAATCAAAAAGGGAAGTGCACAACTAGGTGTTATAGCAGTTCCCTAAACAAAATTTCAACCTCCTACAGATAATCGTTTTATAGTTATGCCAGATCCTTAAGTATGGAGACACAAAACGGAAAAAAAAAATCCATTTTGAATTCATTTTAAAATCCCTTTACAGTCCGTTATGGAATCCTTTATTCTGTCTATACGTACAAACGTCATGCAAAAAGGTCGTCGAAAGAGATTTGGAAACGGTGAAAAGAGACACGGTGTTTTTCGCGATTACAATATTTCCTTTACTTCATAACAAGTAAGTAAAAAGAGAGAGAGAGAGAAAGTAAAAGTGGGGGCGGGGAAATCTACCCTTCAGCTGCTTTCAGACCAGCGTTCGACCCGTGCACAACTTGAGTTTGAGGCCACTGGAGTAAATAATTATAAATTTGTCATATTATTCCTATAATTCTGAATTTGAGGGGAGTCAACGATGAAAGGCTTAAGAACATCGAGTTTAATACGGCTACTATTATTTGAGTTAAAATAACACGCGGAAAAACGATTATTGGAGGAGTTACAGCAATCAGCGCAATATTCATAACTTAAAAGGACATGTTTCGAAGATTTTTACATAAAACATTTATATTCAGCTGCGGAAATACAAATGAAGAAAGGGAAGCCAGTAATGCGATAAGATAAGACATAAGATAGAGGGGAAGGAAGTAAAGCTATTGGCGCCATTTACGGAGGAAAAACTATGAAGTCATTTCCTTAAAAGATGGGGGTAAAACGGATTGGAATTAGGATCGTTAACCAAAATAAAAATATTTGTAAGACTGTAAAACTCGTGTAAAATAATTCGCCAACAGAAGATGCTTTTAAAATAATTTTGGCTTCAGAAAAATCGGAAATGGGATTTTACGACCAACAGTGTTGAGCAACTGAGGATTTGCGTGTTTCCTTTTTCCTAACATGTTATGCCTTACGCTACTTGGCGTGAAATTTTAAGGCTCTCTTAGTCTGATAAATGTAAATTAAATCACATGGGCAAGGAATACTGTATATGCCCTAAGATTCTATATCCAGAATTGGGTCCTTAATTGTGGAACTGAGAATTTTATTCATAGAAAAGTAAACGTCGGTCTGAAAACGTTTGTCTCAAATCTTTTCCAGAAAACATTTGTCTGAAATCGTCATCTGCGCTTCCACAGCTGAAGAAGAAGGTTCTATACTTAAAACTTCGAAATTGGTTCTGCAAATTTATGAATATTACGCTGGTTCTTGTTGCCTTAACTCTTTCAATAACGATTACCGTTAGTTTGCCTTTCAGTTTTCTTAGAATGTTATTAAACACTTTTCCCCCTACGAGTTTGTTAATTTTGCTACATGGATTCTACAATTATGATTAATATTTCACATTTTTTCAAGCATGGATGTAAGGCAGTGAAGCAGAGTCACAGGCAATGGCACCTCGGGAAAAATTCCGTATTCCCGATAGCCGAATCTGTCCCTGATGATGGCTTACCATAAGGATACAGGTGACTTCGTTATGAGGCACTCTTACGAAAGTTTGTCTTGAGAAACACTAGTCGATTTGCATGATGGTGCCGATATACCTTTGAAAGACATCCTTATACGTTGGCACAGTTTAAGTTTTGTTGCGCACCCTTGGATTCTGGCACGTTACTTTCCTTTTGGTACTGTTGCTTTAAAGCCAAATGCTCGCTTGACACTTGCAGCTTGTTTTGATGTACATTGTCCTATTTTTTGCTGAAGATATTTTACTTGTATGTAGTGGATTTCAAAATGAGATGCTTACGTATTAGCGCAAACACCTTAGTAAAGGTTGCAAAATTTTCACATTAAGCCAAACGCTGGGAAAACAATTCTTCAATTTTAATAAACAATGCCACCATTTCTTATACTCTCTGTTTCGTCGTATTCCATGTTCTAATGGATTTTTTAGATAAATGCTTTTAAAGTACGCCTGTGGAGTATGTTTACAATGCAAGAAAAGGGTAAAATTTCTGTAGGAATACTGCACTTTTCTGCAAAATCATTAATGGAAGCAATTACGTTGAATTTATTTCCAAAGTAATCGTCAAGAAAATTTCACCTGAACAAAGGACTGAAACTTTTCTGTATGAGCTTCTAAATCATGTTAGTAAATATGCATGTAATTTTATATATTTATATGAAATAAATGATTTTGCAATTAGAAATCAACATTCTTTTCTTCTCTAAAAGAAATCGCCTAATTGCTTTAATACGCAAATACTTTTTAATCTAACATTATCAGCACAGTCCAGCTAGTATGGGGACCGTTTTGCACTCGCATGTTTTTGTCGGAATCTTTGTGTGCTGGCACACTTTTGTTGGGCATCCTTTTGGTACTCTTGTTGTTGTCGCTGAAAAAAAAAGGATAAACAAACCCTCTTCTAAGTCCTAGCTGCAAACGGTGGGACACTTGTAGTTCCCTTTTGGTGTATGTGTATGTTGCCCCCTTTATTTTTTGCTGAAGATTTCATACTTTTATGTAATGTTTTGCTAAATGTGTTTTGAGGAATTGTGGGGTTCCATGAAACTCCTGTAGATTTTCTGTAACTCAAAATCAAAATTTGGAAGAATATTTGAATAACGCGGACCTAAAACTAAGTAGCTAAAATAATTAATTAAATAATATGAAATGAATCTGACAGTAAGAAAATCAACGATATTTATCATTGATTTATTTAATTTGATAATTGGAGTTGAAGAAGGTGATAATGTTGAATTGCTGAAATAAAATTTACGTGAGTTTTTGTTGGTTTCCATAAGGTCAGTTTTAACTTGGTGAATCATTCTTTCCCATTAAATAAATACGTTTTTATGAGTAAACTTATTATGAAGGAAAGATTTTCTTTTCATTTTATTCATAAAATAAAAAAAATATACAAAGATGTTTAATAAAATGAAATGAAATGTGTGTGAAGGGGGGACATTAAAATTTTGCTTCCACATAAAAACATTTATTAAAGAGATCTTTTACAATTTCAATATATTTTTCAATAAGTTTATTATTTTTTTCTGTTCTAAAGTTCTAAAAACCAGTAGTTTTAAGTTTTCCTTTTCCTTAAAAATAATGAAGAGAAAAGAGAGAAAATCTGGAAGGACGATTCAGATTTTAAAGTTGCATCAGAAATGGCTTTCAAATCGCTTAGTCTATTAAACGAAATTTGTTAAATAGGTAAAAAATCTAAAATAAATCATAAACAAACACGAAATTCGAAATCCGCGCTTCTAGGTGCCCATGTTCGGGTTGAGGACTATGTATATTAAAAATTCAGTGATTCTAGGGGGCCGTTGTTTTCCCACAATGGGAAAACATACATACATACAACTATTCCATTATTTAATTTTTTTTTAATATACAGGGCGATAACATTTGGCGGTAACCATTTGAAAAGTGATTCGGAGAAAAAGTGAGTTTCGAGAATACTGGCACCTCTAGCGCTAAAGAAGGAAAGAAGAGTTTTAGGGATTCCACAAAAGAAAACTTTAGTTGCAGAAGTTCCCTCACTCAACAAAGTTTGAAGATCATCGCGCTTAAAGATAAAATATTCTTTTTTTGGGGGGCGGAGATAATCGCATTTTGGATAAAAATGTAATTTTTTTTCAGATATAATCTTTGTTGAAATAAAACTGGAAAAAATAAAATTTCCCAATTTACGTATGCATGCATTAAGCATATTTAAGCTATCTCAAAATTCAGCTTGCTAATTCTCTGAAACATTATCCCGTGGTTCAGTGCACTTTTCGAATTCTAAGTTTCAATGTTTGAATTTAGAAGATACGTAAAGCATATGCAGAGGTTTACACATTTTTGTAACGATTTTGCAAAAATTTATATAGAAACAAACCTTAGGATTTGATTTCCTAAGATGTTTAGTCTGATAGCCCTTTCGTTGAACTATCCTATTCCATCTTGATTTCCAAAATAAAAAGTCTTTTTCTTGAAACATCAAGGTTGATTTTATTCAACTCCCTACTTCGTAATTTTCCAGAGCCCATCCAATATTTTGGGATGCCACTTATAAAGAGCGTCTTAAAAGTCCAAATGCATAGTAATCCGTAGGAGAAACATCAGGGGACTTGAGTAGGATGCATTTAAAGGGAATAGTTTCAATTCCGGTTTCATTTTTCATTTTTTCACAAAATAGAGCAGTAGATTTAGAGGTATGGCTTGGAACCTTATCCTGATAGCAATTAACACAGTGAAGATTGCTTGGAAAAAGAGATGGAATTTATTCTTTAAAATTATGTGTTAAAACGTATTTCTGATAATAATCCGAATTAATTTTGACATTTTTTTTCTAATTAATTTTGACATTTTTGACATTTTTTATTTTAATTTTTCTGTCATAAGAGAATCCAGTAATAACCATAAATCCTCAAGAAAACTTTCCTTATTTTCTCTGAAATAAGATATTAAGTCTTTTTCTCTTCTTTTAGGGTAGTAAATTTTATCTTTTTCTATTGCAATCAGATAAGCATGCCCCAGCTTCATCCATTGTAACTATATATTTCCATTTTTCCCCTGCCAAATAATTTGCATACAGTAATCTGCACATAGTCTGACGCTGAGAAGCACGTTTCGGCGTTAGGCGATGAACATCATGTTTTGATTAGCTTTTTATCAGAATTTATAATTATGTTCCCAGTTCCTACAGAGATATTTGAAGATTTTGCAATAGCTCTTTGGGGGGGGGGCTAGATTTTCTTTTAAAACATGAGACGAGACTTTGGATTTAATAAGAGCTGTACTTACCTTTGCTGGGTGTGCATTTTTTGCCTTTTTCCTAGTCACATGTAAACTTTGAAGTTTCTTTATTTCTTTTAATATTAATTATGTCACTTATTTTACGTTAAATATTAAAACTATGCTTTTGAAATGTTTTTTAAATAATTGAATAAGAGCGTTACATCAAAATCGTTACAAAAATGTGTGAACACTCTCTGTAGTTATTTTTAATGATGCAGACACACATATATATTCATAAATCAGTGTACATGACTCTAGATCCTCCAATATACAAATCTAATGAAAATGATCAAAATTTAGAGCATATTTGTCTAAATAAACCTTTGTTAAACTGTAGGTCGCGACCCTAAATGAAGCTGCAAAGCAAAGTATTGGCGTCGCAAAGATTTAATTCAAACGTTAAGTGATATTAATGAGATTAATCACCTACCATATAAAGCCCAAAAAGAGTTAGTTGAATTGTTGAGTGACTCAAACTTAAAACTTGAGTAGCCATAAAAATTCGTGACCGAATTCTGGATCAGAGTTATGACAGAACGGAATTTCCTACGATTTCTAAAATGGCATTAATTCTGTCATTCAGTAATATATGCTTAATGGGGAAATGACGGTTTCGGTTTCAACGTTTACTAAAGCCCAGATTATTGGGTAACGCTGAAAAACCTTGAAGGTTCTTTACGTTAGCAATTTACTACGTAGGAAAAAAAACAAGTACATCTGTCTCGTTAAAACGTGATTTTCCTTCGATAATTTTTATAGGCTTGAAACAAATCCTAAAACTACTTTTTATATGTGTGTTTTTTACCATTCTATATTATTTATAGAAAATATTTATTTTTATATTTTTATTTAATATTTAATAGTTAGGGTAGCGGAAGATAAAACGAGGTCATGAAATTAAGAATAATTGATCTAAAGTTCTGAGCTGCACTGTTGTTGCCAAATTAGGTATTAAAAAAAAAGAATATTTAGAGCGCCTCAGCGCTTTATCGTGCGGAGAAGAATCTGCATAAACTGTCCACCTGAGGTCTTTGTAAAGAGTTCACCTGTCATCTAATAGCGAATACCAACACAAGGTTACAGATATGACTACAAACAAACTTCTGTATCATACACAAGTTGCTCAGACTCCAAATTATACGAATTAATAGAATAAGAACAAGTTATCAAGTGCAAATTAAACAAATTCCAATATTTAATTTTTTTAAAGTATATATATATATATATATAACAACGAAGAAAAAAGGTAAGATGAAGTAAAGAATAATAAAAAAATAAAAAATAAGAATGAAAAGAATAATTTTTAAAAAATACTTACATGTGTATTACATAAACTTACCTTAAAGCGCTATCCAGTTATCCTGCTTTTCAGATAATCTAGATTATTCGAAAAATTTCCGGTTAACCGGATCTCTGCAGCACCAACCAGTTTTCATGCAGTGGCTAAGAAGGCACATTTTTAGGCGAGAAATTTTTTATGTGAAACATTATTTTATAAGGATTAGTCAAGAGGATCACACAGGTAAGTGAAGAATAATTAAGGTATGCGAAATTACATTAACAAGAAAAAGAATTTTTATTCTGGATAAGGTATTCAAAGAAATCGCAATACGATTTCAACATCTAACTTACTTTTGTGGATCTTTTAATTCCGTCGAACTTTTGAATGCAAATTAGAAATATCAGCTTAATTGGGATCACAGTTGACATTAATAAGGAAGAATCGTTTGTTAAGAAAGTTTGTTAAGTGCTTCAAAGTTGTATTTTCGTTACTGCAAGGAAAATCGAAACAGGAACCTGGAATCACAGTTCTTTGGAATTTTTGCAGTTCTTTGTAAAATACAATCTCTGAAACAAATTCCAAATACTGTAATACTACTGAGAACTTTTCTTACGGTTGCTCTAAGTGTTACAAATGGTGAGAAACATTTTCTAAATAAAAATAATTTAAGCAATATTTAAGAATTGCAAATGTATGTTTTTTATTTAAGAAATATACCTGTACTGTGTACATAATAGCAACAGGAGTCAAATAGACTTTTACAATGTCATCGATGGTTTTGCTCGCGAAGGAACTAGCAGAGTGACAGAATAATTTTGAAATTACTGAATGCAATAAATACCTTCTCCCTAACTTTCTGGAAATCATCCCATAATGTTCCTCCTGTCATTTTTCATAATACCGCAACGTGAGCCCAGGGGGTACATATGTGTCTGTGGCTTAGCAGAACTGCTGAATTTCAATAAAGATCGATAGGACTTCTTTTTTATCGTGCGTTACGTAAAACAAGGGCATCTGTCGACATGCGGAAAATTATCATTTAGCCTTCAACAGGAAAGTAGGATAACTGGAGTAATAAACGTTCCAAAGCGCAATTAAAAGTGTAGGATCAGGTAGGCTGAAAATACGAATCGCCTTTGTGAAAATGTAAATACACTTACGCAGGCTGTTTGTGAACACAGAAATCTTTACAAAAATGTTCAATTAAAAAGATCCAGGCACCTTTATGAAGATAAGTTTTAAATTTAAAAATAACCTTTTTAAATGTGCTGGTACCTTTTTGGTATATTTCTTCCGCCTTCTTAGTGTGCCTTCGTAGTGCAGTGGTCAGCACGCTCAGCGCGTATTCGAGAGGCCCGCGGTTTGAGTCCCGACGAAGGCGTTGCTCATTTTTCATCTCTTATGCTTTCAAAAAATACCTAATGTCTCTACGCCTTTATGAAGACAAGTTTTTGCTTTTAAAAAGCACCGTTTGCAAAGATACGGGTGTATTTAGGAAAATCAAGTTTAACGTCGGAAAATATTAGTGTTTATAAAAGTACTGGTACCATTCTGGAGATCAAATTTACATTGAAAAAGCAGTCTTATAATGGTACCGTTACCTTTATAAAAACCAATTTTATACTGAAAAAATAAAAATCTAACAGTGGTACCAGCAACTTTATGAAGAACAACTTTACATTAAAAAACAATCTGATAATGGCACCAGTACCTTTATAAAGAACAAGTTTGCTGCTGAAAAAGCTATGAAAGCTTACATGAAGTTAAGTTTATCCGTTCTAAATTTTTCTTTAAAGCAGAGGTCCCAATAAAGCATACCATTTTGAATATTGCCGGGTCTATATTCAAAATGGTAGGCATCACTTTGTCTTAGTAAAAATCGGCTACGATCACTTGGTCTTAGTAAAAATCGACGACTTGCGAAATGTTTATCAATGTTTATCAATGCTTATCAAGTTTCAAATATCAAGACAAATGAAATCAGGCAATAACTTTATTGCTACGTGAATTTCTACAATTTTAGATGGTTTTATAAAATTGAAAATTTGAATTTGGATTTACTACGAAAACATAGGTTATTATCTTCCTTAAAATCCCTTTCCACTCAATTTCAAGGCCCTCTAGTGGCCTAGCAGTAAAGTCGCTGAACAGAGTATGATATGGCTTCAATTTCCACTGGATGGGCTGAGTACATGGACGTTTCCATGTTCTTCTCCCTGTGTAGAGAGAAGGTATGAGCTAGTTTTTTTTAGAAAAATCTCCACGAAGGTATCCCTCCATTTAGGTAGATAGCTCTCGCATGCATTTCCATAATCAAATAAACCAAAATACCACCTCTTCACCCCACTCTTTTTACTTAGCAAGAGTTTTCCCCCAATTGGCAACTTTAATAATATTAAAATTACTATAGATACACTTCAACCACTGAAGCTTGGACCTTCCTATGGCTTATTTTTCCATGAGTTTGTAGAGACATTAGGTATTTTTTGAAAGCAGGGAAAATGAAAGGTGAGCAATGCCCTCACTGGGACTCGAACCACGCACCTCTTGAATACGGGCCGAGTGTGCTGACCATTACACCACGAAGGCACGTTAGGAAGGCGGAAGAAATATCTTATATCTTCTGCTTTTAAAGTCGCTTTTTAAAAGGGAAAGCAATACTTACTTCCCCTTTTAAAGGGCGATTAGGGATTAGGGGAGCCAAAGAATCATCATCCACCCCCTTTTTTAGTTCGAGTGTCACTGCAAAGACACTAGGTATTTTTGAAAGCAGGAGAGATTAAAAATGAGCAATGCCCTCGCCGAAACTTAAACCACGGACCTTTCGAATACGCGCCGAGTGTGCTGACTATTACACCACGAAGGCATGCTAAGAAGACAGGAGAAATACCTTGTAAGTTTATACTTAAAAATTTGAAATGGTACAGTGACCAGTAGATTTTAAGCGGTTGATTTTATGTAAATTTGATAGAAACATTTTATTTATTGCTATACCTGCTTTCCCACAAGCCATCAGTATTCACAACATTAAATTTTTTACATGACTTTCCTTTCAAAAAGGGCTAGATGAGTTTGTTTTGTATCTTAGAATCATATGCAAGTAGAGGTCTTATAATATTGTGTAAAAGTTTTTTTTTTTTTTTAAATTTTAATACAACTTTTTGTGATTAATTTAATTTGTATTGTAATAGCTATCCCTTACTTGTGAAAAGAGACTTCCGCTGCGTATCCTTTTACTTCCGGCTACGAACATTTTTTTTTTCTATTCATGTTGTCAGCAGAACAGAAATCACCAACGATTTCCCTGATTCCGCTACAAATTCACTTTCTCTAATTCTTTATGGATGGTTAGAGACCTAAGCAGTTGTAGAAATGGACATATCTTACTCGATAGTGCAATGTTAGTACCACTCCAATTATCCGAACTCCGACCATCTGAATCGCTTTCGGAGTTTAAGAAAAAAATTAAGACGGAAACATAGTGTTGGACAATTAACGATTTCAGACATTAAAGGGAGCAAATCTACACTTTTAAACTTCGTGCCTTCTGTTTGAAAACGAAGATGGAAGTTCTTCAAGAAAATCAATGCAGCAATAAACAAACATTTAGAAGACGTCGTTTTCAAGTGGTTTTTGCAGCAAAGTTCTATGAGAAACTCAATTTTAGGTCCTATTTTTTTGTGAAAAGTCTCAGAAGCTTGGTTGTTCATCCATAAAAGCAAGTAACGGCTATCTAAGAAATTTTAAGTGCAGGCACGGTGTCCATCAAGTAGCTTACTTTGACCGAGATGTTCAGCAAGCAATGACTCTATGCACTTGTAAATACTGTACAGTACACTATATAACACGTACGTAAAAGTGTTGCCTTTTCATTTTAACTAATTAAAGCCTCTTTTTCTTTAAATATAGTTTTTACTCTTATTTTCAACATACAGTACATAAGTGTACATAGACCCTTTCTTCAGAAAAAAGTCCTATTATCCAAATTTTTAATTATCTGAATAGGGTCCGGTTCCAAATGATTCGGATAATTAAAGTTCTACTGTATTATTATGTATTCTTATTGCAATGTAGGTTTCTTTAAAAGAAATAATAATTGTGATATTACCAGCAGTTTATCCATGACTGCTTCCAATATGTTATGTTCTTACCGTAACCGTAACCCCGTCTTTCTAATATTTAATGATTTGCATCAATTCGCCCTCTCGATTTTCAGACCATAAAATTAGTAAAAAAAAGGGGGAATACAGTAATTTTTTTTCATTATTTTTTAGCACCAAGTCCTCACATTTTGGTCTAAACTACTTTTCAAACGATTCCACTAAAGGTTATCGCCATGTGTTATTTTAAAAGAAATACTGCAGCGATTATTAAAAAAATGTATGGCAACACTTATCGGTAATTCCGAAGACGTGCTATTTTAAAATATTTTGTGATTTTGCTGCTTAATTTTACGAGGCGTAGATGAGAGGAAAGCAAATTTAATAAGTAAAGCTAAACACGCTAAAAGTTAATAATAAAAAAAAAAACCCCAAAAATTGTAAGTCATCTTAGGAAGTAAACTGAACGCTCATAAGATGAACTGAGAAAAGACTGAAAAAAAATTATAGCAACACTTAACGTAATATTGGGCATTTTAAACATAGGCATAAGAAATATGTGATTTTGCTATTGAGTTTTATGAGCTTAAACGCGAAGAAAGTTGCTTTTAATAATGAAGTTGAACACTGATACGATGAATTGAGAAAAGACAGAAAAACAATTAAAGGCAACACTTAACACTCAATCCGGAATTCTAAAATGTGCTGTACTTAAATATTTTGCACTTTGAATTTTATGTGAGGTAAGTGAGAAAAAAAGCGATGCTTAATAACAAAATTAAAAATACCAAAACAAAAAAAGTTCAGGCTAGAAAACTGTAAGGTCAACGAGAGGATAAATAACCTTAACAAACTCTCTGGCTCGATGTTCAAATCTGAACTCATTACTTTTTAATTTTGAATATTATTAGAAATTAAAAAGTTCTTTAAAGTTATCATTAATAATTATAATTCATTTAATTTATATTACAATTACTAAAATGTATTTGCGAAAAGAGACTTCTGCTTCGCATCCTTACTTCCGGTTAGAATGCGTTTTTCCACTCGCTCTGTCTGCGAAACAAAAGTCACGCAGGGATTAATCCTGGATCCAAGTACATCAACCACTAAGTTCTGCACATTACTCATTCCCATGGCTGTAGTACACTAGAAGTGCCCTCTGCGCATGTAAATACATTTACCACACTACGCCTATCGTTTTCCTAGGAGCCCAGTAAATGTACATTTATTGATTATCGTACACCCAATTTGTCTGGCACTGGATGGAAAGGAAAACTTCCTGCACACATTTTTTTTCCCCCAATCCAGTAGTGTTGAGCTGTGGAAACGAAATAGGGCTGAGCAAGGCAGGCTGGGAAGCGTGGAATGCGGAGGTGGCATTGGGGGTGGGCGTGGCACCAGGTAATCAGTGCTCTTAATGGCCCGAAAGGGGGGGATAGAAAGAGATGAGACGAAAGTTATTACTCCCCCGCCCCCTGGATGTTCTTTGCGAGCCTGAATGGCGGAAGGGTTTAAAATTTGGCGGTTTTGCTATCGTTTGGCGCCGTCGTTTTGATCTGGTGGGAAACTGGATGTCATCTAAGTTCTAAAATGTAGCAAACTTAAAAATATCATTGGATATGTGACCTTATATCAAACAACAGACTTTTTTTTTTAAAAAAAAAATTGACAATAGAAAATACTCTTAATGGAGTTGCTTGAAAATTTTGAAGAGTTACGTTATGGTACGCTATAATAATTTTATCATCGACGCACACTGACAAGTATTGCCACTGTGTGAACACTGCATCGCACCCCATCATCAGTGATTGTCAACTTATATCTCACCTTACCATGTGGCCTTGAGATTCATTAGTGTTCTTCGGTTTAATTTTACTATAATAATCTGAATAATAATAAAAATGAATAAAAGTCCAAATAATAATTAAAAAACAACCTAAATAATAATAGTATTCGAATAATAATTTATGGTAATCTTAAATCATAGTAATTAACAACAGCCCAAGTAAAAGTAATAATTAATAATAATCCAAATAAAATAATAATAATTCATAATAGTCCGAATAGTAATAATAAAACATAGTATAAATGCGTTTAATTTATAATGTGTCCGAATTTTTTATGAAAATCTAGAATTGCCCTATACCCCAATAAAAATACCCAATAAAAAAAATCTTTCTTTCATCACCTTCTCTCTCTCTCTCAAAAAGAAATAAAAAAAAAATGAATAAATAAAAAAATAAAAAAAAACTCGGTAGATTATGGATAATTATTTTTAAGTTTTCCAGTGTGATGCAAACTGTCTTTTTAAAAAGTTTTTAAGATAAATATTAGTGCTTCTTCGTTACATATTATAGTATTTTTTAATCAATAGTATTGTAAAGATCTTTCAGTGAATAGAAAATTTCAGTCTTTTAATGAAGACATTTTGTATCGCAATAAGGGATATTTCGTAAGATTTATATCTGATAATACGTTTTTTTTTTTTTATGTTAATTCTATCTTGTAACTTCTAGTTGTTCAGCCAGCCTTCAGCAGAATACAAATTAGGTTCAATTTAAATAATAAGAAAATCTGCAATTGAAATTTGAGAAATGTGGTAACGCACCAGCAAGCAGTTTATTTGAATGCGTCGTCAACCTGTTCGTTGACCTATTCATGCTGAGTGATTTGCTTACATTTCTTAGCATTTAGGCCTCAAGGTTGTGGAAAACTGGAGTCCAAAATAGAGGTGGATATGTTTTATTAAATTTTAGTTGTACCTACGAGGCATTGTTTTAATATAATTTTATTTAAGATTTGTATTTTATCTGTGTTATCTTTGAATATTAAAATTTTAGGTAAATGAGAAGACAAACGTTCTTTCGTAACACAGGATAGGTAAATAAAATTTATAGTTACTAGTTAATTAAATTAAACCTTACATTTTGTTTTCGTTCTTCCCATTAACTAATTATTAAAAGTTAGACTTATGTATTTAATTACATTTCTATTATAATTAAATAAGTAATATTTGAAACAAACTATGATCGTTGTACCTTTTGTTTCTTCTTTATCACTAGGACTGGATTGGTTTGGTTTATTAGGTTGCACAAAGCATACTACGGTTATCTGCCTAAGAGAACTTTCTGAAGACTAGGAATGATCTGTAAACATACTTTTTGTTTTAGTATTACATATTTTCTTTAAAATTGTGAATAACGTATATTATCTTATATTCCCTCCATTGTCTATTCCTCTGTAGTCTTATAGCGCTAGATTTTGTATATATAAAACATTTTAGTAATTTTCTCATTCCTCAGTGTGTTTTCAGAAAACGAGCTCTTTAAAATTTTAAAATGGATTAGTGATTATTTTCGTCTTATTAACAAAGACAAACACTCTCGAACTGTCTGCGAAGGTCACGCCGAGCCTTGCCCTTCTAAATGTTAAAATGTATACCAGTCAAATACTAGAATATACCCAGCGTAGCGAAGCAAACACGAACTGACATTCAATTTACGATTCTGCTGAGTCAGCTGCACATTCACCTTCTGTAATTATTTGTGGATGATTTCATGCCCAAGCAGTAACAGAGACAACAGTAGGAACGGCCGAGATTTATAGTTTTCAGTTTAAAGGATCACTTCGGATCAGTAGGAAGAAACTGCCAATTTAGTAAATAAATACCTCGAGATAACACGGATATCAAGCAATAAATCTTTAGCTCGGGAGTAATAGTATAACTTCCAAAACCGACTCCCTTAGTAAATTTTAAAATGCAATTTAGCTAATAGTCTTTGAACCACGAAGCCTGAGAACTACTTAACAACGACTCTTTCTGGATCTCAGAACTTATCTGTAGGATGTGGCATGGGTTTTCAGAAGAGCAGGAAAAAATCGCTCCTACAGCTTTAAAAGTACATTTTCCGAGTCTTATAAAAAGTCGATGAAGTAGAAATGAAGATCTCTTATTAGATGATAATGTTAAGCTTACTATGCATTCTTACTGAATTGAAAGTTTCTTTTAAATAAGTAATATTGTGATAATTATCCGTACTTTATCCATGATTGCTTCTCTATTGTTGGTTCTTACTGTAACCGCGTTCTTCGGAAATTAAATTATTCTCATAATTTTCCCTTCTCGATTTTAGGACGCTAAAATTAGTTAAAAATATCTGATGGGGACACCACATGACATCTTTGTATGCCTATTACATTATACATATTTTCTGCTGTACTTTATTTGAACTTATTTCCTCGAATTAAACCGAAATTCGAAGCAAGTTAAAAATGATATAAAAATTTGCAAATTTTGAAACTAAATATCCCGGTCAATTTCTGTCGTACGAGAGTCAAAATTTTGCTTTTTTATCTTTTCATAACGAGTATAAAACTTCCACAAATATAAGTATAGGGAGCGGGAGACCGCATACAAAGTTAGATTTCGTTATTGGTCCAAATTTTATTTTTTTTTTTTTTTAAATTTGATATTACCCAAACATGAATATTTTCGTCATTTAAAACACTACTGTAATTTGACGTACAATAGAACTCCAATTATCCGAATCAATTGGGACTGGAAACCATTCGGATAATTGATTTTTTTCCGAAGAAAGTGTCTACGTACACTTTAATTAATTACTGTATGTACTGTATGTTGAAAATGTGAAGGAAAAAAACTGTATTTAAAGAAAAAGAGCTTTTAATTAATTAAAATAAAAAGGCACAATTTTTATGTATATATGTTACATAGCGTACTGTACGGTACTTACAAGTGCTGAAGTCATTGCTTGCTGAATATCTCGGTTAAATTAAGCTTAATATTTCTTAGCCAGTCTTTACTTGCTTTAAAGAATGAACAACAAAGCTTCTGAGCTAAGATCTTAGCATTTTCAAAGAGAATTGACCCGAAATTGGGTTTTTCTCTAGAACGTTGCTGCAGAAACCACTTTAAAACGACAATCTTCTAAATTTTTGTTTGTTGCTGCCTTCACTGATTTTCTTGAAGAACTTCCATCTTCGTTTTCAAGCAAGTGACACCAAGTTTAAAAATGTAGGTTTGCTCCTTTTAATGTCTGAAATTGTTGATTCTCCAATGCTATGTTTCCGTCTTAAATGATTTCTTAAATTCTGAAAGCAGTTCAGGTAAAAAGCGATTCAGATAATCGGAGTTCGGATAATTGGAGTTGCACTGCATATGTATACGACCAATGATTGTAAAAATAAAGGCTAGGTAAAGCCAAGTAATAGACTTAGGAGATAATATAATCAATTATCAATACTTTTTAGGAAATAAATTATATACATATATATATATATATATATATACACCTTAATGTGTTATAAATTATTAATGTGGTATATACACCTTAATATTTTACACCTTAATGTGTTAATTTAAGCGGACGCGTCGGGAAATTGAAACAGAGAATTGAGACTAAAGTTTTTGACATAGTTTATTTAATTCATTGAAAAATGTGTCGCGTACGGTTTCAATTGTCTGTTTCGGCGAAACGCGAGATGGTGTTAGCTTAGTTCGAAATTCACTAAAAAATATTTTCCCTGACGTGCCATAATGAACTTCAAAATTGGGCTAATCAACCATTTACTGCTTCTTAATTTTATTTTTAACTCGATTAATTAGTTAGTACCTTTACTATGCTTTAGTTTAGCATATAGCTTACTATTATTGTTGATTTTTACTTGTAAATAATAAAATGTTATATTCTTCTCTTTTAACACAATGCATTGCAACTAAATTTGCTTATGTTAAAGTTTTCACGGAACCACAGTATTTTAGCAACTTTTTAGCGTACGTACTAAAATTTATCTTCTAGTTTCCTTAATTTTGCAGCACAATGCGCAAAATTTTTGACCACATAGGCCTTTTATCGTTTGCTCTTTCCATTTTACTTTAAATCATATATTAACTTGTCACATCGATTGGTATTTCACTGTATTTTTTGCCTTTAACTTGTATCCAACAATTTTTATTTGTTTTAACTTGTTCCATCGATTGGTTTTTTTATATGTTTTAACTTGTCACATCGATTGGTATTTTGCTGTATTTTTTGCCTTTAACTTGTATCCAACAATTTTTATTTGTTTTAACTTGTTCCATCGATTGGTTTTTTTATATGTTTTAACTTGTCACATCGATTGGTATTTTGCTGTATTTTTTCCCTTTAACTTGTATCCAACGATTAGTATTTTACTGTGTTTTGTAATTTACATTTTATTTCGCGTGTAGCCTAATTTTTCACCCTTCAATGTCATTGTTTTTTAAAAAACTGTGTTGAACTTTTTCTTGGAGCCACAGCTCCTGGTAAATTTTTGGCGAGCTGACTACAATTTTTCTTCTCATTTCCTTAATTTTGCAGCATATTGCGCAAAAGTTTTTGACCACATTGGTCTTTTTAGTATTGTACTTACTACCTAGCTTATTAATTATATATATATATATATATATATATATATATATATATACACTCACGTTTGTGAAAATTGCAACACCAAGAAGGAATCGTCATAATTGAATGCAATTTAATACACAGTTGAGTGGTAGTGGTACAAATAAATGATTAAATGTTCAAAGCAAACAAACAAGAACAAGAGATCAGAATCAGTATTTTGTGTGGCCACCACGTGCCGCAATAAGTGCTGCTACACGACGTGGCATGGAGTCAAACAAAGTTTGAATGTCTGACTGAGGAAGAGCATTCCATATCGTTTGTACGCGTACCCAAAGTTCGTCTGCAGACGCAACAGGACGAGGATCACGAGCAAGACGCCGACCAATGACATCCCACACATGTTCAATTGGCGACATATCCGGGGAACACGCAGGCCAAGGAAGAAGCTGTACCTGCTGCGCTGCAAAGAAGGATTTAACAATCCGAGCAGTATGAGGGCGGGCATTGTCCTGTTGAAATACAGCGCCTGGCAAGCTTTGAAGGAAGGGAACAGCTTAGGGCTGTAGAACTTCACGGATATACCGGTTGCTGTTCAGATTGCCCACAATTCGTAGTAATTGAGATCGTCTATGATATGCTATGGCGCCCCAGACCATAACTCCGGGTGTTCGTCCACTGTGGCGTTCGATAATGCACTCCGGAAGGTGGCGTTCACCGGCATAGCGTCTGACACGAATGCGGCCATCATGGTACCACAAATTAAAGCGGGATTCGTCAGAAAACACGACATGCTGCCAATCAGCACGCCAGTCTCTATGCTGATTGGCCCATTGTAGCCGCAGGCGGCGATGGTCGTGCGTTAGGGGGATCCTGTATAAAGGAGTCCGTGCGCGCAGTCCACACTGCAGCAGACGTCTACGAATTGATGAAGCACACAATGAAACACCTGTAGCTATTGACCACAGTGCTGCCAATTGTCTAGAGGAAGCTGTACGGTCCGTCCGCGCCATGCGGACCAGGTGTCTATCATCGCGAGCTGACGTCACATTTCGGGGTTCACTCCCGGATTTCCGAGTTGTCCGACACTCGTCCGTCCACTGCTTCCAAACGCGCATCACTGTGCTGCTGTTACGCTGCACACGAGAGGCTACTGCACGATACGACAATCCAGCTTCACGAAGGCCGATGATTCTCCCTCGTTCAAACTCTGTAAGTTGTTCAAATCTCGCTCTCTTTCGTCGACGAGGCATAAGTACAGATTGAGTTAACGTTTACCACTAGCAGATAACCACCGATAACCATACACGCCTCGCTACAGCCGTCTATTTATTCGGATCCATCAGCCGTTCAGAGGGCGCTGCTCAGCATACGCATGCGCTACGGATTTGCAATTCTAATTATTTGCATATCATGCGCTACTTTGCATTTCCTGAAAATTTCAGCTCACTCGCGTAAGTCCTTCATGGTGTTGCAATTTTCACAAACGTGAGTGTATATATATACATATGTATTTTTGATACTACTGATTGCAATAAAACAGAGAGATGGACAACTGAATGTTATGGCAGTCCCATATATAAAATTATAACAGTCTACGGCTAATCGTTTCTGTATTATACGATATTTATATGTATGTACAGACGTTACGAAAAAAGTCCATTTGGAATCTATTTTACCATCTATTTGGGAATGAAGAATTCTTTATTCTGTTCGTATATATAGCTGTCACGAGGGGAAAAAAAAGTCAAAATGCATTCGGGAACGGCTAAAAGAGTTATTTTATCTGAAATCTAAAAACTTTAATTCGTACGGGGAAATGAAACGGGGGGAAAACGGTATATTATCATCGCGTATGAAAAATTTCAAGGAAAGTGGATCGGTAGAAGTTCCTTAAAAATTAATTTCAGGATTTGTCTTCAAACGGAGAAGTCAGGTTAAATAAAATCGGGTAAAAAGAAATTGATTTGATTGAAAAGTGAAGTCATGCTGAACATGAAACAAAAATTATTAATGGCACTAATAGTAAAGCAGCTGCACAAATACTGATAAAAATTCTGAAGGTAATTTACCACCTGAAGTGTTTTATTACATCAAATTTAGATCAGTAAGATCATCAAATTTATTACATCAAATTTAGATCAGTAAGAGCATTTAACTCTCATTAAAACATAAAAATCAGAGCAGGCTGTGAGTAAATTAGCAAACTATTTTACAGGCGGAGCCTAATTTCTTTATTCTATTCTCCATATCATTTATGACAGGGAATTAGTAATCTACCTTTATCAACGCTTCTTTATAACCATTGTGAGCGTTTACAGCTCCTTAGCAGAACATTATAATTACTGTTATTTTTGACCTCAAAATAGTGTAAAGTTTCACAGCTGGCAGGAGCGCCTATAAAGAAGAAAGTATTTCTCAAGCTATGTAATTTGACCTCCTCTCTTTTGCTTTCATGAAAACTGCTGGCATTGTTCCTTTCAGTGGGTTCTGGAATGCATTCATTTCGAAAAGTGGTTCAGAAAGGTTTTAAAGTTTTCTTTTCTTCTTCTTTACTCCCGTTTTTACTTACTTATTTATTTTTATATAACAGAGTTAAAAAAAAATATTTATTTAATATACTATTCACAGAATTCAGTTATGCTTAACGTTCGATAAAGTTTTACCGCTGTTTTGTAATTCCTTACTAACTGGTTAGACCAATAATATCTTTATTTTGGCTTACATAATATTTATCAAAACATACATACACAAAAATAATTATAACACAAAGGAAAGTAATTCGATTTGCATTTATTTTCTTATCTGAAATTCTAAACTTTTGTACCTGAAAGATATTTCTCTTAGTTACACTTTGTAATTCAAACATAGTGACAGCTAATTATTAAATTTTACGTTAATTTAGACGTTAATTTAGATAATCCTAATATGCTTAGTTAATCATTAAATAACTTACTTTAAATTAAATTTAAAATAAACAAAAAATGAAAATTTCCCAAGTGGGACAAAACTCGAGACTTCATATTCAAAATTTAGTCCCTTTCTCTTATTATCTCAAAGATGCGTTAAAGCATAAGGGCTAACCCTCCTTTGGGCAAAATTCCTCAGTCTGAAAACGGGATTTTGCGTTAAATAAATATAAAAGTCTGAATCATTTTTCAAATTTTTGCCAATAAATACTATCGCCCTGTATTAGATTTTTGGAAATTAAATAGTGAAGAATCTGAATGAATGTATGAATGTATGTTTCTAGCACTGTGAAAAAACAACGGTACTTAGAACCATCAAAGTTTGAATAACGTAGTTCTCCACCCGAATACGGACACCTAGAAGCCCGAATGTACAGTTTGTTTTATTGTGTATTTCACATTCGATAAAACTTTAACCCTTTCCAGCACGCTACCTTTTAAAGTTGGAGTTTTGAAAAAAAAAAAAAAAAAAAAAAAGTAGGCAATTTAATTAGGCCTAGAGGAGTACACAAGTAAAATTTTGAGAAGATAGCACTTATCTTTTAATTCTATGGGTGTGCCCAAAGTAGGCACACTGATTGAATAGAGCCTCGAAAAGTGTGCTGAAACGAGCATTGTTGTCAATGAACTGACCGACGAGATGCGGAGAAACAAAGAATACAGACTCTCAGTTGTCCTAGATTATCGATGAGCCCGTTTTGAGCACACCTAGGGTTCACCGTTTGATTTTAGGCAAGATTTCAAGGTAAAAATTTAAAACTAATATAGAATAAGGAGATTAGCATACAGCCAAAACATAACATAGAAATTTATTTTCAAACAATTCCTTTTATACCCTGAAAAAAATCTGTAAGATTTCTTTAAAAAATGAGGGTCTTAAAAAACTAAACATGGCTAAAATATATATGGACTGGTTTGTGTTGAGCTGCCATCTACTATAAATAAAGAAGGTTCAGAGTAACCTATAAATCCTTTTTCATTCAATTTTTCTGTGCGTACAGAAGGAAAATTGTAGGTGTGTCCGGACCGGACACACTGTGCCCTAAAGGGTTAAAGAATTTTTGAATAACAAATTCAATGATTATAAAGCAAGCAATGGCAACAATGTGCGAAAAAAAAAAACCTTTTTATCGCCGGCGCGCGAAACTTTCTATCGGAAATTCTAAAGATAGGCTGTTTTTCAAAGGAACATTAGCCCAAATGCTCTGGAAACATGTATGTGTATGCAAATGAAAAAAATGCCCCTTTGGGCATAATATAAAATCTGAAAGCTTTCAGATTTTTTTAATTTTCTTCTATTAAAACTCGAAATATTAATATTTATTTTTTGCTTTTTAATTAAAATTTTTGTCGAAATATAATTTAAAATACATATGTTTCGATATAAACAGTAATAAACTTCTTTATTTTTTTACTATAACTTGAGACTTGATGGTGTTTCGATTCTGGTAAAATTTATAGCCTTGAAAATAAGCCTTGAAGCCTTTATAGCCTTGAAGAGAAATTACTCGAAATTATCTTCATCACGAATCGTTGATGCTCATCAGAGAAGCGAGGTTTTTTTTTTTGAAATTTCTTCCTATGAATAAAAGCTGTTCACATATAAATGTATTCTCAAACAAAGCGATTATTCTTAGTGTAAAAATCCGCATTTCAGCGATTTATTTTTCGACAGGTACGAATAAAAATTAATCCAATTTGTATCTTCAAATCATTGATTAATATTTAAATCACAATGTAAATTAATTTGATCCATTTGTAGATTTTCTGATGCGTAATTCGTATTTGTTTCTAAAGATAACAAATATGATGTGAATTCGGACTTCAAATAACTACAATTTTGAAATTTTTACAACATTGTGAAACAGATATGTAGTTAAAATGTATTCGCGGGTCGCATAAATATGCTTCGGGGGATGCCAGTTTGAGACCATTAGATTGAATTATTTTTATGGTGCTTTTTAAAAAGATCAACACCAGTATAGGATCGAAACCAGTTTTGAACTGCATGTGAATCCCTGGCAGAGAAGTTAATGTGGAACGTGTAGAGCATTTCCCTTGGAAAGGTGATTCAGCCTTGACAGGTGTTTCTCAGCTGAGGCAATGTTCCTGCAGAGAAAACAATACACAGGGTTGTAGTTCGCGGAGCTTTCACAAACTCGTTTTTTGCACGAACTTCTCTACAAACAAGTAATATAATTTTTTTTTTTTTTTTTTTAAAGTCAACTCCTACTTAGGTCAACAAAGAAAAATTAAAAAATAATCAAAATGCAAAATGCAAAAAAAAAAAAGCTTTTAAATTAAAAATTTAAAACTGTATTAACATAAAGTGGCATCTACTACAAGTTTAAAAAAATGTATTTGAACTTCAGTGGCTGAATAAAAAGTATTTTATTAATGATTGAAAATTAATTAATTAATAATTAAATAAATAAAAAGATTTCAAAGTCAATTCCTACTTAGGTCAACAAAGAAAAATTTTAAAAATACAATATATATATATATATATATTCTAAAAATAAAAAAAAATAATTAAATTAAATTAAATTAAAAAATACAAAAAAAAATATTTTTAAAATACAAAAAAAAAAAAAAAAAAAAAAAAAAAAAAAAAAAATTGTTTTAACTAAAAATTTTCAATATGTGAAAAAACTGTATGAACATCAAGTGTCATCCACTGCAAGTTTAAAAAAATGTATTTGAACTTGAGTGGATGAATAAAAAGTATTTTATTAGCGACTCAAAATTTGAACAAGCTATAGGGAGAAATGTCAGCTAATAGTAGGAATTTAAAAAGACCCTTGGGGAATGCTGATCGGTAGTGAATTAAATTATTAGCGTATACTTGTTTTAAAATTTATGAATAAAATAATGGATCATTAAATTGATTAAACATTTTACTCCGTTTGATTTTCGTTCTTAAATTATTATTTTTAGCATTTAAGCATATTTTAGCATATTAAGAGCTGTTAGTTACGAAACGTGGTTTTGCCATGATTTACTTTAAATGTCGGCCACTGTCAATATGGTGTTTTACTTTTGATTCGGGTCTGTCATCATTATTATGACAGTATTTGTCGAATTTACCTGCATATTTTTCGAAGTGCTGTTTTATTATTGTATTCGAATCCCCTTTAGTCGACGAAATCCAGTAGAGTTTCAATCGAAGTCACTGCTATCTTCACTTTTATTTTCATGATACATCTCAGTCTCTTCTGTTCTTCTGACATTTGAAACGATATCTGTATCGCACGAAAACCCTGCTCGATCGAATCGCCATCGAACCATTAATCGATATTTTCCCTATCCACATTTTCGAAGAATTTTACATTTTCAGTTTGTTCTTCACAATAAAGGCCCAAATTTCTATATAAATATATTTTATATATTATGTAAATGTTCTATTTTAACGAACTCTCCCTCGCATAGCGCTGCGTGCGCGTACGTGCGCACGCAGCACTATGCCAGCGAGCCAAGCACAAGTAATCAGCAAACCGGATAATCCGAGAGTACACTATGTTTATCTTCCGAGTTAAGTCCGTCATTCACGGATTAATAAAGTAAGCTATTTAAAAGCAATAGCTGCAAGTCTGAGGAAGATTATGATGGAAGTCTGAGGAAGATTATGATGGAAGTCTGAGGATTTATTTTTTACTTTTGAATAGCATGGATTTAGATAAAAAGGGATTTCATTCGTGATATATATTCTTATAGAATGACGTATTATATTTTTTCACTTCGCAAAAATGCAGAAAATATATAAGATTCTCAAGTCAGTCAAGTGTCTTCTAAAATTTTTCGCGCTTACATCTGTGCCATGTCTGTGGATAATCTCTGCTAATAGAACAAAATTAAACTTTAAAATGGCTCTTTTGGGTGATCGTTAAAATCTGAACTTTTTCAGATTAAGAACACATAATTTTTAACTTTTTTTTTAATTTTGTTGGTAAACCTTTAGAAGTGTTTATATTATTAACCTGAAATTTTCAGGTTGCAATTTTTTTATCTGCTTGTTTTTGCATATCATTAAAATTTTATTAAAATAAGAAAAAAAATTAAGGTGAGATTACGCCATAATAAATTGGGGGGAGGGAACTTTTGCATTTTAAATTGTTAACATGATTAATTAATAACATAAATTGTTAACATGATTGAAGCCATATATTTTCACAAAGTTTTCACCTATCCAAAATTAACTTCGCCAAGACTTTGGCTCCGTTTCTTGCCACATCTATGGCAACCCTGTTCGAAGACAAAAGTCAGTAGATTAAACCGGGCAAAGTGGTAAAAAATTCATGGCCGGGCCTTGCTTTTGAAGAGCATAATGGAAGAGGATCGGAAGTCATGCAATATGCAACGATTCGCCATGATGAAAATCACTGCCACCAGGTGGTGGGAAGGGGATAGAACTACGGGAGTTGGGGAAGAGTAGAGAAAACTTTGTTTTCTCCCATTTCACAAATTATCGTCTGATCCTGATGACGCAGCATTCGGGAGGAATTACTTCTTTTCTCCTTGTTGGTTAATGCATATTTTATTTCATTCGTTTTTGAGTTATTACAATTGCACATCTATAAGTAGTAAAATAAAATGAAGAAATAATAAAAAATTTTAAAATTAAAGATTGCAGGAAAAAATTTGTTTGGGTCTTAACCTTGATAATTCTTACAACAATGAATGTATGACTCATGTATTCTTTACCAATGTATAAATCGTTATTTCTTACTTGTGACGCAGTAATAAAGGAAAATTTCGAATTAATCCTTTTGCTCTCAAAGTAAAATAGCCAGTAAAAAAGTTTATTTGCTTATCACATGGTTAACATATTGGAACGATTAATATGAACAACAAAATTTCCATTGAATTTTTTTATTATTATTGTAAATAATATGGTAGTTACAGTACAATAATACCACTAAGATTAAACGCCTGGATTAATTTTTGATACTACTGTAGAGATTAGCTTTCTTTATTGTTCAAGCAGTGTCCAAATTTACTAACTGTGCACTGCCATTTTGGTACGATGGGGATTCAACCTTTATACCACATAAATCACATTGAAAAGATGTCCTATATATTGGCCTTTCATGCCGGCGAATCTCAGATGGAACAAAACGTTTGTATTTTCTGGCCCATTTGTCAATGTCTTCGCTTTTTCTCCCTTGTTTTCTTAGTGCTATCAATTCAATAGAAATTCGAAAATCTTTCAATCGTAAGGACTGACCTTTACTCCTGATACAGAACAAGACATACGAATTTCTAATTGTTAGGCCAACAAAATGCCAAAATATGCGAAGTCACCAACTTCGAGAAAATAAATTACCTGCCATTCCACAAGCAATATTAAATTTTTACTGCACAAAATGCACAACAATCAAGGTTATGGCACTCCACATGTGGTACCACACTAAGAAAAAAGCTCATATTGAGGAAACGCTGCATTTTATACTGAAATTTGCGCTACGCGCGAAAAGATGTGATATCCTATGCTAATTATTTATGTTACGTAGTTGCGGAAGAAAAACTACTGGTTTGCATTCTCTAGAATTTTGAACAGGTGGTTTCAGTGTTAGACCATCGAAAGGGAAAGAGTCAAAGATTAGGATTAAATAGATCAACTTTTACCAAACTGTGTGGTCAAGTCTCACTAATTGTTTCAAGATAAACAAGCTGTCATGACACTTAGGGCATAAGTGTTTCATGAAAAATTATAAAACAGAATTACTTAACATCTGTACACCTTCGAAGAAGTGTTAACGGCAAAACAATTTTTTTTTCTTCCTGGTTTCACCTTCGAAATGATATCTTTAGAGAAACTTTAGAGAAATATGAAACATGTAAACAAAAATCAGCTAAATTAAACATATTCCTGTTCTTCGAGCTAGTTTTGTTCAAAATGCAAGTAGATTACAATTTTTTGCCTTAAAAATGACTGACCTTCTTCAATAATTTTCAAAATGAAACTACCAAAATTCGAAATGAATTTTCGAATTATAAATATAAAAATTCGCAATGAATTTTCGAATTATAGTTATAGAAATTTGAAATGAATTCGAATGAAATTATATCGTTCTGTGTTACTCCTTAAGCCTGTAATTATCCATAAATGATTAGAAAAGATGAATTTGTAGTTGACTCAGCGAAATCGTAGACTAAATACCAGTTCGTGTTTGCTTCGTTGTGCAAGGTTGATTCTTGTATTAGGCTGGAATAAAGCTCAACAGTTAGAAAGGAAAGGTTCGGTCGTTTGAGGATGTTTTCTTTGTTATTAAGATGAAAATAATCGCTACGGGGACGACTACATTTTTAAATTTAGGAGAGCTGGTCCTCTGAACGCACTGAGAAAAGAGAAAATTATGTAAATGTTTTCTAAATTTTCAGACTTTGGAGCTAAAGAGCTAAGTGAAAAAAAAATATTGAAGGCAATATGGTAATAATAAAAATAATAATAATAATAATAAAAGAGCTTTTGGTGGACATCATAGTATAATGAGTAACATCGCTTATTAGAATCCTGAGAAATAAGGAAGACAATTAAAATAGGAAACAAGTTTTACAAATATGGTACCCATTAAAATTATCAAAGCAACAACCATGTGTTTGGCGTAGATTTAAACAGATTTATAATGTGGATTTATGATGGTGCTCATTATAAAGAAAAACAGGCCAAACAAATAAATAAAAATAAAAACCCATGCACCACCCAAAAGGTCTGTATGGGTTTAGATTTTAACGATCCCCTAAAAGGGCTCATTTAAAGTTGAATATGGTTTATCAGTAGAAATTATCAATAGAAATGATCCAGATGGAAGAGCGTAATATTTTACAAAATATTAGATGAATATGAGTTTAGACTTAGATGGGTACGTTATATATCTTCTATATCTTTAAAAAGGGAAAAAATATGTAATGTAATTATATGCAAATTTTTAAGGCTTTCAGTCAGTTGTATCATGAACTAAATACAACTTTTATTTAAATAATTCAGATTATAAACTAAAAAAACATTAAAAAATAATATTTTAGTAGATACAGCATATTTTAAATACATTTTTATTCAAATCAATGCGATTGAAAAGTAAAAAAAAAAAAAAAAAAAAACTGAAAAGTTTCAGATTTTAAATGACGTCTAAAGGGGCATTTTTTTAATGCTTTGTGTCTTACGTTTATTTACGTTTGTGTCTATTGTGTTACGTTTGTGTCTATGTTTATTTGTGTCTTACGTTTATTTATTAAATATTATAATTCTTTGCACTTAAACCATAAATTCAGTTCAATAGCAATGCTGCAAAATAATTTTAAAATGAGCATACCTTTAGAATTTCCGATACACAGTTACGCGCGCTGGAGATAAATTTTTTTTCCCTGTAGTGTTGCCATTGCTCGCTTTTAAATCGTTGAGTTTGTTACTCAAAAATTCGTTATTCGATAATATAACAAATTCCAAATTAAAAATTTATTTAATATTTAATTTGATAATAATTATTGATATTTATTTAATAATTATTATCAAAATTAAATATTTTTATTAATTATTAATAATATAACAAATTCCAAATTAAATTTGATCTTCTACGTGACCATATTCGTAGGAAGAATGTCATTCAAAATTCGATTTCTCTATGTACCGTTGTTTTATCACAATGCGAGAAATATACATACATTTATGCAGATTTTTCATTAATTAATTTCTTCAAATATAATGCAGGACTCTAACATTTGGCGGCAACAGTTTGAAAAGTGAAACGGACATTTATAATGATTCAACGCAAAATCACAAAACGAAAACAATAGTCCTTCAGGGACAAAATCCCTTTGGACTAAAAAAAAAAAATACTCTTAAGAACTGCGTCTAGTTCTTTTAAATCGTTTAGTTTATTCATTAGTAACAGACAAATTCAGTTTGAAAGAATAGTATCTTACACTTTTCCGAACTGCCACAGAGTCACATGAAAAGTGAAACAATACATTTACAGTGGACCACGCAAAAATGCATTAAGAGACTAATAGCCCTTTTAGGCTGGGGGGAAAAAAAAAAAAAAAAAAAAAAATCTTCTTCCAAGGATACTATTCTGCATAATTCCTTTCGAATGCATTCCGTTTATCGCAATGCTGAGAACATTTTAAATGCAAATCGCGATGCTTCCTCATTAAGAATGTTAATCCGGTAGTTTGCGACGAGGATGTACATGCCCACAAACATGGCCCGTGTCGAATTTACCAGCATTCTTAGCAACGCTTGCTACACCTCCTCCCCACACACTGCAGGGAGTGTCGAAAGTGGCCAGGGTCAGTCGTGACGGAACGGCGGGCCGCAATCGGTCCGCACTCGCTGGGTGCGCGGATAATCCACTGTTTTTGATTGCAGGTGCGCCCGCTATGTAAATGTGTGTATATTTAAACGATGCCACGCTGATGACCCGTGGCTTGGTAAATGGGGGCCGTCCACAAATTGCTGCTGAAATGTTGAACAAGAATTCAAGTGTTCAATGAATAATGATGTCATGGGATTTTGAAGGATCTATTTATTTTTTATGTTATGAACTATACTGCTAAACATAATATTATTTTAAAACATATCGAAATTCCGGATTTCTGCACAATATTTGGCAGGGTTTCAGGAGAAAAACACTGTGGTAAAAACATCACGAACGAAAACGTGGCGGGGGGAAAAACATCGTAGCTGAAAAGCAAGCAAGGAGAAAACAATGTACTAGAAAAGAAAGCGTTTATATTGAAGAAAGATCGTTCTCTGTGTTAAAATATCTAAACGCCGCTCAATCGGGATAGTGGTTAGTGACTCGGATTGCCGTACCGAAGGGCCCGGGATCGAATCTCGCAGCAGGCATGGATGTTTGTAAATGTATAGTGTCTGTGTGGCATGGGAGCAGGCTAAATATTTGTCGAGCCGAAAGTCCTCTCGAGGGGTTGGGATAGGGAAAGACCCTCGGACCCAAGTGTGGAAGACCCTTGGACCCGTCTTTCAGGGGTGCTTTCCATCAAAAGTGTGGGCGGAACTGAGTAAAGTCGCACATGTATAGTGCTTAACACGTTGAGCGCGGCGCCGAATTTGCTGTCCTCTCTGTTCAGCCGGCAGCGAGCTAAGCCGTATTTTTGTTTAGAATGTTTCAATACATTTCATTAAAACTAAATTTGATCACATTTCATTGAGACTATATTTATTTTTTAACTTTAATACTGTCGGTCCCGCGAACCGACGCCAGCCAACCGAAAATTCCAGTGCCGGTACCCAGAGACCGACGCCGGCCACATGGAAAGTTCACTGTCGGTCCTCAGGGACCGGCGCCGCGCTCAACGTGTTAAAGCTCTTACAAACAACATGGGCAATCTTGCACACTCCTTGCCACGAGGCTAAATCGGGGGGCTTGTTCTGATGTTGCTGTCAAACAAGTGAGATAAGTAACAACCACAATCATACTGATATGTTACATAGCTTGTTACGCATAACACATTTCATAAAAATGTAATTTGCTTGAATTTGGGCAAGGAGCATTTCCCACTCCAGCCTGTAGGGTTAGGACCTATAATGATTTTTAATTTAAATCATATTTTGTAAATTTATATTTCCTAAATTTAAGATTTTTTTTAATATATATATATTTGTGCATTTGTCAGTTCAGAAACAGGCTTCTTATTTTACTTATGTCACTATACCAACCCCGCGATGAAAGTTAAAAGAAAATTTCTAGTGCTTACGCCGAAAAGTAGCTTAGATACTGTGGTTCCGTTGACAATATTAACATGAGTAACATAAAGTGCAATGAAAGGTGTTGTACAGAAAGATTTAAAACTCACTTATCTTTATAATTTTTTTCACTTTCCTGTTGTCTTAATTTTTGTACTTTTTGTAATTTAATTTTACACCAAGAGTGTCTGGGAATTTAGGAACAGGTTATGTTTGCTAGCTTTTTTTACAACAGTATTTTACAGCTACAGTTAAAATAATAATAATAATAATAATAATAATTTATATTTTTACTAAGTACTATATTTTCTAGGCATATTTTCCTTTTTCTTTTCTTTTCTACTCCCCCCCTATTTTAACTAATTTGATCGTGTGAAAATCGGGAGGGGAAAATTATGTGAGTCATTTAATTTCCGGAGGACGCTGTTACAGTAAAAACACAGCAAAGGAAAAGCAGTCATGGGACAAATTACAGGTAACTATCATAATATTATTTCCTAAAAGAAATCGACATCCCAATAAAAATACATAGAATATTAACATTACAATATCTTATAAGATATTTTTACTTGTGCTTCCTTGAAACTTGAGCCTTGCTCATTCGTACTGCTGTCTTTTCTACTCCTTATAGCCTTAATAATCCTGTAGAGTGATTAGGTTATTTTGAAGCAGGAGACATGAAAAATGAGCAATGCCCTTGTCGAGACTCGAACCTGTACGTGCCGAGTGTGCTATCGTTACACCACGAAGGCAGCCTGGATGTAGGAAGAACCTTATAACCTATAAATAATTAGAGATGTAAATATGCAACCGACTCGGAGAAATCGTACACTGAATGCCCGCTTCGTGTTTGCCGTGATAGATGAATTTTTGTATTAAGAGGGCCTCAAGTTTCACAATTAGAACGGAAATTTTCAGTGGGAGTGGTTTGGGAGGATTTGTCTTTGCTAGTAAGACGAAATCAATCACAATGTGGAGGTAGCTTGTTCTCTGAACGCACTGAGGAAAGGGAAGATTATGCAAATATTTTTTTTTTTTTTTTTTTTAAATTTCAGAACCTGACGCTACAAAACTAGGCTAAAAATTACGATACGGGGGTGTAGAAACGCGAAGACATATAGTATTCAATTGCGAAATATGATTTGAATTTACTTTGTTTTATATAGCAATGTGTGAAACGATTTAACATCTCACACGCTGCCTAGGCATTCTGTAGAATGCTTAATGACAAACCGGCAAAGTATGTGATACATCTTCTATTTTTTTCGAATTATCGAATCTACTTATTAGAAGTTAAAAAATGATGTAAAAAAGCCAAAATGATTAAGAAAGAATCATTGAACTATTGGTTGCTGACGAAATCATTTGTAGAAAACAAAAGTAAAATCATTTATTCTTTTGAAGAAAGTGTCAGTACTATACAGTATTACGTCACGGACATTGAGATATTTCACGTATTTCATAAAACTTATTTGGGTATTGGACACGGAGAACGTGACAGAATGTTGAAAGAACTTTCAACCAAATACAAAAATGTTTCACTTAATAATATTGAACTACTCATCCCCCTTTGCAAGCCCTGTAGAAAAAAAAAAAAAAAAAAAAAGAAAAAAAAAGTTATTAAAAAGGGTATTTTTGTGAAACCTATGATTTTTTTCTGAATTTAATTCCCCTTGTCAGGTAGATCTTCTTGTTTTCCAGTTTCAGCCAGATAAAAAATACAAATTTATTATGGTGTACCAAGATAACCTCACGAATTTTATTTACGTATTATGTCCTTTAAATAATAGCCTTATCATGACCTTTTCGCCATTCTTTTTTAAAATAAAATGCCTTGGTATTGCCTAGGGAAAATATATATTAATTTTCATATTTCATATTTCGCCTAAATGCGCTTGACATTCTGGAAAATGCCTAGACATTCTATAGAATACCGGCGTTTCATATATTGTCGGAAACATGTACTTAAGAATATGAAAATAAAATTACATAGATAGAATAAGAAAAACGAATTTTAAATAGCTTTTACACGGCTCGCAGTGTAACTTTCCAAACCTCAGCGCTTGTTTTCAGTTCAACCTTATCCTTAATGAGACAAAAGATTTTGAGACACTATTTCCTCCTTCTCTTAGAAACGCATTCATCGAATGCTTTCAACAAGAGGAAAACAAACATGACACCATCGGAAACAAAATGTAAAACACGAGGAAAAACATCTTGGGTTTTATCCACCATAAATCTTGTCGCTTAGTATCCTTGCTGAAAGAAGGTCGAGTTTAAAAATATCTCCAGATTACCCACTCTTTCAAGGAGAGGATGATATTCTTCTTCCAAAACTTGCAGTTAGTTTTTCGACATTTTAAGCTCAACGTCACACGCAGAAAATATATGATAATGAATAATCTCTTTGTATGTACGCTTTTTATATTCCTCACATTGCGGAAAAATAGTCGAACATTGTCACGTAGAAACCAGAATTTCGAATTTGTTTGATTTATTTCATATTTTGTACCAGTTTAATCATTTTCTGATTAATAAACTCAGAGAAGCGAGCAGTGGCAATACTGTTTACGAAACTGTTGCCATTCGACAAAATGGAAGCTGTTAGTCTTTCAGTTTTAATCAACAAGTCCGCTATTTAAAAGCAATATGTTGCCACTGCCCTAAATAGAATTCTTTTATGTTCCACCCACAAGTGTGTTCCCGTTCAGTAAAAGTAAGATATGTAAATTGTGTAAGTGTAAGAAATTCAATCTATTTGATATTTAGTAGCAGACCAAGCGATTTAAAGCAATAAAGACAGTTCTGGAAAATATTTTTTTGTATTTTTTCATCGGATTAATTTAAATAAAAATGCATTTAAATCTTGAAATGCCTAATTAGAAAAATGAAATATTTTTATGACATTAAAATATCTGGGCTCATTACAATCATATACTTTTTTATGAAAACTGTCTCAGGTCGCTTACCGCATTAGCGGCTAGTAAACAATAAAAAATCTGATGTATGCACCACATAACTTCCTTTTGCGGAATATTAAATTATATTCATTTTTTCCTCATTTCATTTAAAATTATTGAAGTGAATTAAATATACTTCGTCGATAGCGTATAAAAACCACAATAGAATAAATTCATTCTTCAAAATGCACTATATTTATTTAAGATAGCGACACTCTGGCGCTAGATTCACTTACAACGTTTCATCTCATTCATTTTATAACTCAGAAAGCAAAAAAATCATATCATCTGAAGAATTATCTAATCTGCGCCACATGTTCTATTCAAATATTATAATAAATCTAATACGATGTATAAAAGAAATTAAACAAATAAAAAATAAACATTTTTCATAGACGATTCAGCTGTTCTTACCTAATGCGCATGCGCTACTCGTAAACATCCTGCTCTGTCCGAAACGGACTGGCGACAGTATTTTCTGCTAATATCAAATACTCATTACCTCGAATTTCATTACAGATGTATTTCTTATTCAATTAATTCAGTTCTCATTTCGCGGCAAGGCAAAACTAATAAAAACACAAAATATCTTCATTAAAAATTTAAAGACGTAGAAAAACATAAAACACCAAAAAAAGTTAAAATTTTTTTTTAAAATTTGCAATGAAAATTACAATTTCTACACAAAAACAAGCAATTTGGCCAGCGGGTAAGAAGACAGATTTTTCGGTGCTCAAAACTGAAAGTTTACTGAAAGTTTACTTTGGTCTCACTCGGCAAAAAGACACTGAAGAAACTGATTTAATGTGTTGTGGACGCTATCCTGAGTCAATATATGGGATAATTTAATAACTTAAATGATAATTCCAAAATGGACTAAGCATAATTTAATTTGCAATGATAAAATTCGCAGAGACGTTATTTTGTTGCTGAAGAAGCTTAATTTCTCTAGATTGGTAACAAATGCACTATTCTGATAAGTTTCAAATGTAAACAAATATGGCCACTATGGTAAGAAAAATTAGGCTTACCCGCACTTAACTAACTTTAAAATTGTTGGTAATTATGCAACTGTAACATGCAGCATAATTAAAGGCATAAAAACCTTAACTAGAAGATAAGAACATTATTCAATCATTTTTAAAGCAAAAAGTGCACAATTTACAAACATATAAGAATAAGGAAACTGAGCTCACTGAGCCGAGTAACAGAGTGGATATATATATATATGTATTTATATACTTTTGGTGCGGCCAATTGCAACCAAAAAGGAATATGCACATCTACATGTTATAGCAGTCCCACATACAAAATTTCAGCGTTTTGAGGCTATTCGTTTTTGAGTATACGAGATACATACATACATACGTACGTAAGTACGTACAGACGCCCCGAAAAAATCTCTTCTGAATCCATTTTAAATCAGTTTTATAATTCGTTTTGGGAAAAAGAGTCCTTTATTCTGTCCTTACGTACAGATGTCATGCAAAAACAACGTTAATTTGCATTCGATAGCGGTCAAAATGGGAAATTTCATTAAAATAAGGTACCCGAAATTTTTCGCGACTACAATACTTCGTTTTTACTTCGTACAAGGAAGTAAAAAACGCACTTCGTTCATTTACCTTTTAACATGCTTGCTTTGAACGGCCTTTAAACAGCCTATTTACATTCATGTCCATAAATTAAAGATAATACAAAATCAGGCAAAGGAAGAGTTAGAAGCAAAACAAATTTGACTTATTTGTAAAGCTTATTTATTAAACAAAAGGTAAAGAGCAAAAAAAAGATGCTATATGTTTGATATTATTAAAAAAATTAGCGATTTTTTCTCCCTGGAACAAATTACAAAAAACACCTATTTACAAAAAAACAATATTACATGGTTGGTATGATTGTTAATACATTGTATGTCTCCCAGATGATGCAATACAGTCCGTACAACGCCTAGGCATGCTGAGTATCAAATTATCGATCTGATCTTGGGGGATATTACACCACTCAAAAAGCAATGCTCTCCGAAGTTCCGGTAGACATGTAGGAGGAGGTTGACGGGCTGCATCTCGCCGCCAAGCATGTCCCACACGTGCTCTACTAGATTCAAGTCTGGTGAGAATGCTGGCCAGTCCATACGGGTGATATCCTCCGACTAATGGCATTCGCTTACGATGTTTGCACGGTGATCCATAAACACAAATAAACACAAATTAACACAAATTGTGATCCCATGGCGCTCCGAAACAAACGTACATGTTGTTTCAGAATGACATCCCGATAGATTTGGCTTGTCATGGCTCCAAATTGAACATGCAGGTCAGTTCTGGAACCCAGAATAATTCCACCCCAAACGAGCACTTTTGCACCACCGTAACGGTGTCGTTCAATGAGGTTTTCTTGGTGGTAACGGGTACCTGGAGCTCTCCATATGAAAGTCCGGCGAGAATCAGACTGCAAGCTAAACCTGGACTCGTCGGAAAACATCACACAAGCCCATTGTTGCGGTGTCCACAATGCATGCTCTCTACTCCAAGCTAACCGCAGGCGACAGTGAGTTGCAGTAAGTGGAACGCATCTGACAGGTCTACGAGCATATAGACAAATCTGCCCTAAGCGTCTGTAGACGGTGTGCTTTGAAATTGTAGTACCAGTGGCTGAAGAGAGCTGACGAGACAGGTCTGAGGCTGTGCTCCGCCTGTTTCTTTTGGCAGTAAACGTCAAATACCGGTCCTCATTCGGCGTTGTAACTCTGGGGCGACATGTGCTGTAACGTCTACTCACATTACTATCATCTTGGAATCGTTGCCAAAGCCTGGAGATGACACTCTGGGCAATTCCAAGTTCGTCTGATACTCCCAGTTGGGTACGCCCACATTCCAGACGGCCGATAATTCTACCACGTAAAAAATCATCCAAATGCGTCCTTTGTGTCATAAGTATTCGGTTATTGCACTGAAATGCTTATAAAGCGCCTCGAACAATTTTACTTCTTTGCCTGTATTCCTTATATATCACTCTCTTACACTCTAGTCATTGTGACGTACCATCGGTGTCATCTGGTTACTTCCTGAAATTTGCATATGATTCTTGAAGATGTGTATAGTGATTTTACAGGTGATATATTTATTTTAGATTTCGATTTCCGCGTAACTCCGAATTATCCTTAATTTATGGACATGAGTGTATTAGACTATACGTCAGGCATGGCCAGACTGGTGCTCATAGGCTTACTAGATACAGATCACTTAGTATCGTCAATCATTTTATTTTTACCTCCCGTCAGCCTATATACATTAGCAAGGGAGGAAGCATTTTGGATCCAAAAATTCAGCAGTAAATTTTCAGTGAATAAGCCCGAATTAGGTTCTCCACAAAACATTTGACAAATTTTATCTGTCTGTGTGACAATTTTTTCGTCCGCGTTAACTTTTATACAAAACTTCTTTTTCTAACTAAAAATTTTTTTCTATTTTCGTATTTAAGCTTTCTGCATTCATATAAAGAGTTAGTAAGTTGAGTAAAATTGGACAACCGGAAATGATACTTGAAGCCATACATTTTTGCAGCAATCAACGTAACATATTGTTGTTTGCATATGTATAAAGCATAACATATTGTTGCAGATGAACGAGCATTGTTTACTGTTAACTAAACATCACGGGGTTATTGTGGGTCGATGCATAAGTCCGTACCGTTCTTCACTTGTTTGCTGTTTTAACGTTGTATTAGTATAAAATGCACTACGAAATAATACAATGCATAACAAGACATTGATACGCTACATTATAAATGAATAACCACTCACTCACTCATTGATGTAATCATCATCTTTATCGATGAGCTTTCAGATAGGAGTTCAGTGCCTTTGCTACAGAACTGTTGTGGTTTCGAGCTGAAGAAATCTCAGTCAGTTGCTAAGAGAAGCTTCATCATGAAACTTATGTTAGAGAGAGACCGAAAAAGATGGTCATCAGAAGGAGCGATAAATATGTCGGGAGTGTTGACTTTTCTCTACTTGATATTCATACTGATTCGCCCTCAAAATGGCCAAAACGAGCTGTTAACAATATACAAGTTCTTGTTCGCAACAAGCAAACTCCATCCTAAAGACAAACAATTGAATAACGAAAAAATGAAGGCTTCACAACGCAGTGTTGCTCTCAAACCCAATGAAGAACGATACAGACTTATATACTGAGTACTGTTTGGGATAAAAAGCCTTTATGGAATGGTATTTTATAGACATCTGCAATTCAAAATGTTAAAGCAAATTTTGAATTTCCGAAATACGGTCATATGAGATACAGCACAGCAGAAACAAATGTTTTCTACAAGCGCTGATTGATTTTAATATGAAAATTCTTGATTCACCCTCCCCCACACACACAAACACACACACACTCTAATTTTTTACCTTGTCAGGTTATGCAACATTTTATGCAATTTCTTGTAAAGTATTGCTTATATAATGGAAAAATAAAATCTCGCAAAATCGTAAAATGAATTTAAATCATTAAATTAATTAAAAGATCAAATTTATGCTGTTAATTATGAAACTTTTAATTACTGAAAAGAATGCTTTTAATTATTGTATAGGCACCCTTGAAAAGAGAAAATGTTTCTTAATTTTAATGAAATTTAAATATTGATTAATATATATTTATGCTCATTTAAATATTTTTTAATCGAAAAGATAGGTTTTTTTTTATTAGGAAAAAATCGTATTTTTTAAAAAAGAATTATTTCTCTCCTATCTACTTCATACATAATTTCAAAATTTAGGTAAAATTTGAAACTCTATTCTCAAAAATGAAAATTCAAATCATTCTTTTTAATAAAAAAAATTAACGAATTCATAATTATTTTTTATACTTAAAAGCTTCTGTAGAATCTTTTGAAGAAAAATTAACCTAGGAAACTTGTTTAGAATAATTTAGAATGATGGCCCAATTTTCTTTAAACTAGATCTGATAGTTTCAACAGAACAGGTAGTTTATTCCATAAACATTATATAAAATTCTATACATAGGATTTTGAAACTCTGCAAAAATATTTATAGAATCTGGGCTGGGCACTATCCTCTATGAAATATCTATACGCATTTCTGTATAATTTCTAGACATAACTGTATAACAGCTATACCTAAAATTATATAACATTCTACAGATCTCTAACCTAGTTTATAGAAAACTGGACCATAATTCTAAAGAAGTTCAATACTGGAATTTTTTTTAATAGAAATGAGATTTTATGTTAATTAACTAGTTTTACGATTTGAATCTTTACTTAAACTTCTTTGCATAGTCCTGATCAGATTTCAAATTAGTTATTGCGTATTTAACCCCAGCGTTTGAATATTTAAATCTTCTCGCAGCCTCGTCTTGCTGTTACTTATTTTCACTAGCTCTGCCTAATATTTTTCTGCCTTTAGAATCTTGCTAGCCGATCTTTAAAACAAGCGCCGTTAATTATTTTGAGCCAGCTTGAGTAGTCTATTTATGTGTACTCTTATAGTACGTTACCTAAGTCGAAATTTAACTTTCTGTTATGTTAATTTATCAGTACTTGATTGGGCATGGTCCGTTCCCTGCAAAAAGAATCTCTATGTTAATGAGATTTGATATCCGGAGAAATGGGGATCCTGATTATTATACTTTCAAATATCCTTTAAATGCTGCCCACCACAGCACGCTTCCAGAGACAGACTTATTACTTTTCAAGAGGTACGGAGAAAAACCAAGCAGAGGCATCGCAAAATGGTCAAAAAATTGCTCTTCTCCAGTCCTATGATAACTGAACTGTGTCATCCACAGACATCATCCAAACAGCTCTTCCCTCTTCAAAACTATGACGCATTCCTTTGAGTTTATTTTATGTAATATTCATTATCCTACAAACAACTTTGTAAACTGAAAAATAAATGTAATAATAAATACAAATTTTGCTATGACGTGTAAAATTTGCGCAAGGTAAAAGGGCAGATCAAATGAAGAGCACTCTCCACTCGTTATCAAATTTCAGTTTCTCGTTTCCAGAATGAGATTCGAAATTGTGTAAAGATAATAAATAGTAAGAATAGAATAGCATGCACAACAGTAGAATGTAATCCATCAATTAGTGTTTTGTCTTAGAGAAATAGCATAGAGAGACTGACTTAGAGAAATAGCATAGTTTACTGTTTGTGTATACTGAGTGTCCTTCATATTTCTGTCCATCTATCTATGTTAATTTAAATAACCGCTAGTAGCGGAGATTCGTCTGTGTGTACAAGCAGTGCCTTGTTGTTCATTTAGGTGTTCATGTTCTTAAATAAAAATATATTTTAACCTTCTTAAGACTTGGCCATTTGTACACAGACTAAAGCGATAACACGCTTCTTGTCTAATAGGGTCTGCAGGACATTGACACAAATTTCTAGGTATAGCAGAACGTACAAATTCTATTAGTGAATGACTACAGACATGCCGCGTTCAGGCAACAACCCCCTGGACGGTTCCTGTGCGCGCGGCACCGCACGCGCTGGCCAATCCCCCTTCAGGAATCCCCGCCGTTTCGTAGGTGGGTAGTCACGATAACTCCACGGGGCAGAAATTGCGCCAGTGCGCGATGACCCACGACCCGGACGGGTCAAAACTTTACCCTTTGCAGGTGAAAAGAAACGAGAAGTATAATTTTTGTTGTTTCTTTTTCCTACGAAAGAAGAACTTCATCGCATCGTAATCCAGTATCATTAAGATGGCTCGCTTCATTCACTCCTCCGTGCTAATAACGCTCCATTTTCTTGATTTCTTCTTCTTTTGATAAGCGGTTGGTTTCTTCTTCTTTTGGTATTTTCGGACTTCTACTTTGTTCGCACATTTGTGCGACAAAATTCATAATGGAGGTTTCGGCCAAACCCCTTTCGCTCTTTTTAAATGATGTGGTGCTCGGTTACCATTTGGCTCTGATGATAGCTGATGCTGTTTTCGTTTTCTGAGGATATCTTCTGTGGAGTACAATGTATCAAAACATGAATTCTCTCTCTCTGGAGGTGAAGTTCAGCATTTTCATGCAGAGGTCAACATCTTTTGCCTTCGATGTTAATGTACTGCTTATCAAATGACTCTGTCTCTCTCTTCCGTTAACAAAGTAACTTCTCTGTTCCTTTATGCATCCCTCTTATAACACCGCTTCGTTCTTCCACTGCAAGAAAACTGCATATAGCACAGCAGCATGTGGTGCTATTTGCACGGGTATACACGGGGTGCTATACGCAGCAGGTGCTAGAATGAAGAAATTCATTCTAGCACTTTTATGAATATACTTACACCTTCTTATAAAATTTTATACATGTATAAATGTAAGATAAAAATTTATGCTGCACTTCATTTAAAGATATTGCCTTGACTTTTTCTAACTTAACTTAACCGATTCCACAAGGCAAGTTGAAAATGACATCCAAAATTGCAGATTTTGAAATTAAATATTCCGTGCAGGTTTGTCGGACGGTAGTCAAAATTTTGTATTTTTATTTTTTTCATAATGAGTATAAAACTTTTACAAATATACGTATAGGAACCGGGAAACGGCATTAAAAGTCAGATTTCGTTATTTGCCCAAAATTAATATTCTTAAAATTTATAATTGCCAAAACATGAATATTTTCGTCCTTTAAAACACCTCTGCAACTGGAAGCTTATGACTACCACCAAAGATTGCGAAAATAAAGGCCGGGTAAAGAGGTGTCTTCATCTTTAAAAAGTATTTGTGGGGCATTACTCCCTTCTTTCCGCGTGCCTTCGTGGCGTAATAGGAAGCATACTCAACGCATATTCTAGAGGTCCAGGTTTCGAGTTCCGGCGAGGGAACTGCATATTTTCCACGTTTCCTGCTTTTTAAGGAGAAAAAAAAAAAAAAAAAAAACCCTAATGATTCTACAGTGGCGCCCGAACTGAAAGGGGGTACATAATAATTCAACACAACCAGAATTGGAGATTTGGGTTCCCTAATCCCCAGTCGCTCTTTAAAAGGGAGAGTACATAAAATACATTCTCTCTCCTTGCAGCAAGCCTTCGTGGTGTAATGTACGAAGACTTCGTGGTATAACAATCGACGCATAGTCGAGAGGTCCAGTTTCGAGTCCCGTCAATAGTACTACACATTTTTCATCTCTTCTACTTCAAAAGTAACCTAATGACTCTACAACATATAAATTTATACTATATTGTTTCCGGGCAGATAAAATTAAAACTAAACAGACAAAAGTAAAACAAATATGAAAATTATATCTCATAACCTGAGAAAATTAATGATATTACAAATTAAAATTCTTTCATAAAACTTAAAAGTGAAAATGGAGTGAAAATAAGATTTGTTAGAGCATATTAGTTAAATATAGCTGTAAAAAGGACAAAAAAGTGGAAAAAGCTGTATTATCTTCAGACCCTTTACGTTGTCAAGAGGAAGTATTATCTTATGAAAATACACTTTTCCCGGGCAGATTTATTCCCTTTCCTTAACTTAAAATCAATTAATTAATAATATAAATACTTTCAGCATCCCTGAAAATTAAGAACTCCTTCCCTACAGAACAAATCTAACTCGCGCAAAGAAACATATTGAATAGTATCTGCCCGTCCTACGCATGAGAATACAAGTGAAAATTTCAAATGAGGATTGCATAATATAAAGATTTAAATTAAATTACAAAATTAAAACTCCTAAGATTTTGGAACAGAACGGCGGAGTGGTCGCCGTGTGTTGCTGTTTTCCCACTTTTCCATTAATGTACAGCCATGCATACAAACAGGTTCTTTACTATTAATAGTAGGAATTAAGCCTAGTTTAAAAATAATGATCAATTTAAATTAAGCTAGAATTAAATAAAGAAACGTAATCCTTTTGCATTTTCAAGTTTCCTCCATCAGCTTAAGCATCAATGAATTAGGTTAAAATAAGACTGGCTTTATGTAAAACAAAATAAAACAAAAACAGTCAGATAAAATGCATTCAGTATTTATTGCGATGCAATATTCAAGAACACCCACGCATTTTCTAAGACACAGAAACAAAACGTTAAATTATTATTTTTTTCTCTCTTTCAGATCATCCATCAAGAAAATGTGCGAAGGAATCGAGAAAAATTCTTCTCATCTTCAAGAAGATAAAGAGTTTTTCTCTTAGAATCCTTGTGATCCATCATCATTATTGCCTCCTTCTGCAAAAGAATAATTGAAGTCCTATTAGCAATTCAAAGAAAAGCCGCCCAGAGCGTATTGCACTGTTTCGAGTATCGAGAAACAGAACCCGGCTGTGTCTTTTACAGTTCGAAACAAAATGTAGGAATGCTTCGGAAAGGAAAAACTGAAGGCATTAATGCAAATTTTCTGCATTCATTGGCAAAGATTATTACTCATAATGGTGGAATACATGTGTGATGTATTGGGAAACGTATGTTCATCGGTATGGACCGAATAATCACAGTTCATAACGGCAAAATATAGACGAGCAGCATACTTTGGAAAGCATATTGCTTAATATGCAATTATTATTTGTAAACAGTGGAATTAGTAAACAGTTACAAATAATATTTTTGTGAGCTACAGGATCGTTGATGTTTCTTTCAAGTCCATATAATTAAAAAAGAAAGTAACAATTTATTACGAAAAAAAAAAAAAAAAAAATCTGAAAGCTTTCAGATTTTATAAAACGCCCAAAGGGATGCGTTTTTATTAACGTTTGGTGTATTACCTTTATTTATTTAATATCATGTTCTTCACACTTAAACCATATAAAATTCAGCAGCAATACCACGGAATAGCATATATCTCTAGAATTTCCGATACATTGTCTCGCACGCTGGAGATAAAAATGTTTTTTAATCCAAAGGGGCTTTGTCCCTGAAGGAGACTATTGATTTCGTTTTGCGATTTTTAGTTGGTTCACTATAAATGTCCGTTTCTTTCTTCAAGCTGTAGCCACCAAATGTTAGAGTCCTGTATTATATTTGAAGAAATTAAATAATAAAAAATCTGTATAAATGTACTGAATCTGCATAAATTTCTCGCATTGTGATAAAACCACGGTACATAGAGCCATCGAATTTTGAATGACGTAATCCTACTGCGAATATGGGCATGTGGAAGCCCAAATTTGAAATTTGGAATTTGTTTTATGATCGTTTTCCTATTTTGTAAAACTTTAACGAATTTTTGATTGACAAACTCAAGGATTTGAAAGCGAGCAATGGCAATGTTGTACAGAAAAAGTGTACATTTTTTTATCTCCAGCGCGCGAGACTGTGTATCGGAAATTCTAAAAATATGCTCAACTTAAAACTATTTTGCGCTATTGCTCTTGAACTGAATTTCATGGTTACGTGATATTTAATAAATGAAAGTACCAGACAAAATGTTAAAAAGTCGCCCCTTTGGACGCAATTTAAAATCTGAAACTTTCAGATTTTTTTTAGTCGGTACAGTGTTGCCATTGCTCTCTTTGAAATCATGAGTTTGTTAATCAGAAATTCGTTAAAGTTTTACAAAATATGAAATAGACAATAAAATAAATTCGAAATTCAAAATTCGATCTTCGAGGTGCCAATGTTCAGGTGATGGATTACGTTATTCAAACTTTGATGGCTCTACGTAGTGTCGTTTTTTCACAGTGCGAAAAACATACATACATCCATGCAGATTCTTCATTACTTAGTTTCTTTAAATGTAATAATATAGAACGGGAATATTTGATGGCAACAATCTGAAAAGTGATTCAGCGCAAAATCCCATTTCGAGATTAATAACCCTTCTGAGATAACGCTCCTTTGGGCTCGAAGGCATAATCAATAACTCACACAGTGCAATAATAGTTGGAAATAACTCAAAGACAACACGAATATTTAGAAGCCCCTCCTTAGCTCACGCAATAAATCGTAATGTTCCTCAAATTACTATTAGGATAAACTCTAATTTAGTTCAGAACCGCTAAATCTCAGCTCTCCGACCCATATTTATATCCTTCAGCATGAACTCCTGAAACTTCTGGAAGAATCTGTCGTAGGGCTTCGAAAATGTGGTTTCGTGAATCTTCCAGAAAGTCAGCAAGTTAGCGAGAAATCGCCTCATGCCGCCTATTAGGCGATAAAAATAATTGACAAGGCCCCTTCAGAGAAACGAAATCGCTTATATCTTGCCTTCCAATTGAGCTATTTTTACAATTCCAAAGCCATTGCACCTAGAATTCAAAGTACTATTTTGTACAACAAATGAACGCTTAAATATGAAATTCAAAATTCAGTATGTAGGAGGTACTGGTTCGGGTGGGCTCAGACTCAATTTAAGCTCTGATTAGAAGCCAAATATAAGCAATGTTGTCCCTAAAAAGCCTTCGCGACAAATTTTGTTGTAGTGTTGGCGATATTTGATGATTTCTAGCTAACTTGTCAACTTTTTGGAAGATTCCCGAAAATGGAGTTGATGATGTGATCAACTATGAGATTTAAGGGTTAGCTGAATAACTCTGATAGTGATTTGAGGAACTTAACGATTTGTTTTGTGTGCTAAACAGGAATGCTTAATACCCAAGTTCTCCTTGAGTTATTCCCTGCTTTATTATACTGTGTATGCTACATATTGTGCTTATTTTCATAATAAACTGTTTATTTCTTCCTGCTTATCTAAACTCATTATTTAAAGAAACACAAACGATTTCATAGCTGACATCAGTATCAACTGACAAGGCGGGGTTCACATTGGCATATCACCGACAAGGTGCAAGATAAAACACCAAAATTGATCTCATACTGAGTAGAATTGATACCGGCACAAAATCGATACGGTTTTAGGGTTGACACCGGTAAACAATCGATATATGTATAGCGTAGGCAAGTCTTATAATTTACAACAAACGCATAATAAATTTTAAAAAGATTTAGTTAAATAATCTTTTATTGAAAACTCATAAGATAATTAATGAGCTAAAATAAGAAAAATAATTTATCATATAGTTTAATGAGAACAATGGGTAAACGATTCTCTTTACAAAATTTATTTACTATTTAATTATATCACGAGCAGTGCGTAGTGCGCACTTGATAGATTTATAGAGTTAATGGTCTTTATTTTCGATAATGCAATTAGATTTCGCTATCAGGCGCCCACGCTTTTATTATTCGTGACATAAAATCGTAGATAATTTTACAAAGAGAATTATTTAAGCTCTTGTTTCCATTAAACTATGTAAGAAATTTTTTTCTACTAGTTGATTAATAATTCTATGAATTTAAAAATAAAGCTTATTTTATAAGTAAAATAAAATAAAATAAATTAGTTTTTTATTTTCACCTTTTTAATTCAAATACTCGTTATCAATCAAATTATTCAATAAGAAAATGTCATAATTTAACATAGGAGCAAAAAAAGTCTTTATTCAGTATTAATATTAAATTTTGAAATACAAAACTTTAATCAACTAACACAAATAAACCAAAAACTACAACTGCATTATTCTTAATCTAGCATTCATTTTGCAATGAACGCATTCCTCTTTCTTTTCCCTTTATCGCTAATATGTCATCCGATATTTTCTTTCATATTTCAAACAAATTAGAAGAATGTGAAACGTTAGAATGATTATTATCGAAGAACGGCATCACATTCTACGCCTACCCAGAAGAGTATTTTATAGTCAAGAATGTTTTAGCAAGCATAACAATAATTATCATACGAGCGTCGCTTTCAGGTATTAGACCTTACCGCTTTAGCTCTTTAATAAGCAGAAGGTGGGCTTGTGTAAAAAGCTTCTCAGAGAGGAATTTGAGATCGTATCACACTTTCAAAGTATTTCGGAAGAACAACTCTTTAGAATAATTTTTCTGCTTTGTCACACCATATGAAACTCCCAATCACTGTGGATCATTTTGGAGTTACAATCTAAAAGAGAAACTAGTTGTGCATTAAAAATGATTATTGATGAGAGATTCAATACTAATAGCTGATTGATTGTTTAAAACGAAAAACTTATATTTTTCTGAAAAAGGGGGAAAAAATCGTACATCTTTCTTTCAATGGTAAAAGCAAGTAAAAAAATTGCTTAAACAATTTTTCGTCCAAAATAAACAAATATATGATACCAGCTTTAGAGCTCTCACTTTCCGCAACACTACTTCATGGGCAGCGGACTTTCTAAAACTGAATCTCTCATTACACTCAAAGCTTCCCAGAGTCAAAACTAAGGGAGCACGGAGTCCCCGAAAAGTGTGCGGCTTATTGAAATCATTTCTGGCCATCGCACTATAAGATATTTCTCCCGCCTTCTTAGCGAACCTAATGACTCTACTTCTTAGCGAAGGTGTAGTGGTCTGCATGCTCAGCGCGTAATTAAGAGGTCCGCGGTTGAATTCCCGGCGAAGGCGTTGCTAATTTTTCATCTTGTCTGCTTCCAAAAATACCTAATGACTCTACAGCACTACCTACTTTGATGCCATACGCCACTAGCCTCCAGAACAGCATAGGCTCCTTATGGGCAATAAGAACCGGGTCTGTGTATTTTACGCCCCAGCGCCGAAACTGTTAGAGTATAATACTAAGCCAGCACATTCGACCACAGGGAGGGACAGAGGATTCTGTAGGACAAACCGTGAAAGCTACTTCTTTATGCACAAGCTCCGCCATCATGTTTACGTCACCTAAAACAATAGTCTCAAAATGACGGTCCCTAAAACAATTTTACAACAGGACCAATCAAGGCCCGTGAGAATATTTCGGTACTTACGTATTATCCAGCCTACCGTGAAAATGCCGCAAGCAATACGATTGAGCGTCAATTATGGATATGAAGGGCATACCAACACATTTGTAACATCTGCGCTTTCATTTCATTCCCAATTGATTCTTGATAATCCATTTTTTGTTTTTATGAACAAGAATGTAATTAAATGTTATTGCTGTATCTTTTTCTGCATTTCCAAAAAATAATGATAATAAAAATTTGAGACCTGCCTTTTACAGAGCAGTAAGCATCGAATTATTTTCAAAATTAATGGATTCTACGATCAAAACGTGTATGGTCGTACACATAATATGGTCGGCTGAATATGGCTGACAAAACAATAATAAATTGAAACAATCACCTGCGGGAAGTTTGTAGTTGTATCGGTCTAAACAGAGCTTCCGGTAAAATCGAACAGCCTAACAAAATAGTAGAAACTGACGAAAGCCTTTTTACGGATACAAAAACGAAGTGGGTGGAATAATTATTATTTGTTAAATAAAGAGGGGCAATTTCGAAGAAACGATTGGCGCAACATTGGAGAGATCTTCATCCACTTCCATGGTTCGATGATAGCCAACATTACCGGTCGACGGAATAATACTTAAGTACTTACATTTCAATTCAGTATTCGTTGTAAAAAAGGTGCTTATAGTTTTAAGAACATAGGCATGTGTATTGAGCTCGTTTTGATTAATGAAAAAACAGATTAAATTGGGACTTAGTCGCTGTATTTTTGTACACCATGCTATATGATTTGGGCAAAGTAGACGAACTTTCCACGTCGGTAAAATCAAATTTAGTTGGACGGTTGAGCATTTGGTTGTGCTTCAGTATTTTGATGTTTCTGGTTTTTTTCTACAGATTTGAGTACTTCTGATGTATACTTTTCTTGAATATATCACTTTGCATTGTTATTATTAGTACCTTATATGTACTTGTGATAAATTCTTAGTAAGTGAAATTTAAAGTTCAGTTAATTGTTTTTTACTTTGTTAAAAAATATTAAGAAAAATTTTCATTTTGTCAAAAATAAAATTTAATAATAATAAATCAAATAAGTAAAAAATAAAAATAAAACATAAAATGAAATAAAATAAATAAAAATAAAAATAAATAAATACTTAAAATGAAGAGCGCTCTCCTTCAAAATTGGGGGGGGGCGGCGGAAATGAGCGAAGTCGTACTGTCACCTGTATGATGCTCATGGCTTTGCCAACGACAGATGCAATAATGCTCTCTTTGCCACGATGAATTTCGTGGGCTTGTTCACGGATGTCACTGTCAGGCAAGTGAGATGAGTCAGCCCGCAACACATGTAACATGTAAAAAAATTCGTCTAAAAAACATTGTATCTATGTCTAAAAAATAAAAATATAAACCGTGAAATAAAATAAAAATGAAGTATAGAATAAAAAAGGAAATAAATAAATTAAATTTAAATTTAAAAAATAAAGCAGGCTTATCAGCTGGTTTCAGATCGTGCATTTTGCCCGCACGAAGATGGAAGAAAAGAAGAGTGCTTCCAGATTTAAAAAATCAGCAAAAATAATTTTTTAAAGTTCTATCGAAAATATTCGCTTAAGTTTATTATTTTATTTCAACAAAATACACGCGCAATAATAATATATAATGAAAGCGCAAAGTAATGTGTCAAAATAATGTAATGTATATCAAAATAAATTTGCATTTGAAATGAAAAAAAAAAAAAAAAAAAATCGTCAAAGGGGGAAACGGAAATATTTAGGAAAATTAGAGAAAAAGGTTTCAGATTATAACGACCGCCTAAAAGGATTTGCTAAGGTTTTTCTACGGTCTCGCTGAGCTTGCAATCTAACAATCTATTGTTGCACTCATTCCTGCTAACCCACTTCTTTTTGTCTTTTTAGCTTTATTATTAAGCATTAGTCTCTTCGCACTTTCGCCATATACACTTCAACAGCAAAATTATAAATTTTAAAAGCAGCATGTTTAGAAGTCCTGATGCAGTGTAAGTGTGTGCATAGATTTTTCTATTTCTTTTCCACATCAATGTTCAGCTTTCTTAGTAAGATGGCTTGCAAAACTGTTTTTATGTCCTTTTATTATTAACGTTTTGACTATTAACTTCATTTATTAAATATCATGTTCTTCCCTCTTACGGCGCAAAAAATTCAATTCAACAGCAAAATTACAAAATATTTAAAAAAAAGCACGTCTTTAGAATTTCCGATGTACAGGCTCACGCGCTAGAAATATAAGTGTTTTATTCCGTATAGTGTTGCCCCTGCTCGCTTTCCAATTGTTCAGTTTATTAATCAAAACGATTTTTACAAAATGCGAAATTCAAAATTCGACTTCCAGGTGTACATGTTCGGATAGTGGACTACGTTATTCAAAACTAGATAAGTCTAGATGCCTATTCTCATAATGCGAGGACCATATATGCATGCATACAGATTCCTCATTATTTAATTTCTTTAAAAATAATACAGGGAAATAATATTTGGTGGCAACAATTTAAAAAGTGATGCAGCCTTTTATAATGGACGACACAAAACCCAACATCGAGACTAATAACGCATTCGGGCTAACACCTTTTGGGGCTAAAACGAAAAAGAAAAAATCTGTTTTACATCTAGCAAAATGTTATTCATTTTCACTTTGTGTCAATAAACGGAACATTCGTTTGTGTAAACCTGGGATATCGTTGCTAGAAATTTTGCAGGCATCGTCTTCTTTCTCTATCAGCGCAATTCTTTCTGTGTTCGTTTGGGCAAAATCAGTAGACTTCTGAAGTGCTGATGTTTCATCGGTTTTCCGGACGAATTCAGTTATGAATTTTCCTATTTTGGTTATTCAGTTATGAATGTTCCTATTTTGGTTAAGCTGTTACATAATTTATTGCAAGAGATTGCCATGCAATCTATTCCTGCATATATGTGCTACCATGTCACAAATAATATTTTTCCCAACAGCGTGTTCCTAATTAGGATCGTATTTAGTCAAATGATTAAATAATTTTCTGCCCAGTTTCAGACCTTCTTTTATTTAACCTGTATTTAGAAATGAATCATCTTCTTCATTACCAATACATTCTGAGGGATAAGGAATCTCAAGGACAACTTGTAACATTTCATCTTCGTTTAGGGCTTTGTCGACTAACAACAATTCATCAGTATCTTCAAATGACAGATCATCCAATCGTTCTCTTCAATTGGTTTAGAAATTGCAATGATTGACTTATAGCTGAATGCTTCTTAATTCTTCAGTATTTTTCATTGAATGTTCAATTTAAAAATTGTCTTGATCCGCGTGCATTAAATTGAAATGAGACGCATAAAAAAGAGGATCAAATATTTATTTGAATCTGTGTTAAATCAAATTCATATAAAAAAAATCGTGTAAAAACATGTATGTATTTGCTTGCTTTTATAAGGCAATTTAGCTTTCAGCAAGATTTTTTCAATCCTGTGTATTTCTGTATTCGTGTCTTAAAATATATGAAAGCTCAAGTATTACATATAATGTAAAATATTAATATAGAGCTTAGTATCATTTTAGATTTATTAAACTACACAAAATCTCCAAATAAACTTGAAAACTTTTAAATAAGAAAAACAAGCTTTTGTTTAAACTTCTGATACCTATTAGAGAAATAAATAGCGAAGCACTGAATACTACATTTGAGATTGTCAGTTTTTCGTGTAATCTTTGTTACTAAGCAATTTTCAATTTCCGCTGAGTCACTTGACATCATTCCGGATCTTATAAAGCCAAACTCAAACCACATCTTAACTTTGCTACCCAAGCGTTAAAATGAACATTTAGGTCATTTCAACGAGAAAAAAAAAGGGGGGGATTTCTTTACTTATTTATTTTCTTGTTCTTACAAAAGAGATCAGAAGAAATTAGGGAGAAAAAACTCCCCGACAGAGAAAACGAAATATACATCCATTGTTCTCTACGTCCTTACAAAACTGACTTTCCCAAAGCCTACCTCACTAAATCGTATAATTTATTACGATATCCACTATCCACCCACGTATTATAAGAATCCACTCCCTCAACAGGATCCTGGACAGAAGATAAACAGACAAACCACCTGTTACATGCCCCTCCCCCCCAAAAAAAAAGATATTATTACGTTGGGACAGGTAAAAATGATCCTGCGCCTTATGCCGTACCGAACAGACTTTTGGTCCAGCGGAAGTAAACAGGATACTTAATAGTAGACAGACAGAACACGAGATTAAAAAAAGGAAACTACCTGCAGGTAAATGGATCCCGAACTGGAGTATTACATAAAATTACACACATCGAACTTGTTCCGAACTACTACAATGTAGCCCTTCTGTGAATCCGCCAAACAGGGTGGTTGTGAGAAAAATAGAAGGGGGCATAACCTGGAACACAAGGGGGTAATGAAGTGGTATTGTGTTGTCGGTCTGTGTTGGACAATGACGGCGGAGAATGGCCTCCTGTAATTCGGTCCAAAACTTACGCCCCCCAAAAAGAACCCAAGCATGAGGGTCCTACTGTGCATTGCTGACGAGTAATCAAGGCTGAAGCAATTCCCTCCCACAACAGACGCTATGCCGCCAACTGTCGTTGATGCAACGGCTAGAAGTCATTTATGAGTGCCATTCACGTGACCTTTTGCGGTTCCGTAGACAAGAGAATGTTTGAGGCATGGATTATTACCGAAAGTGTTGTCAGCGGATTATAGAATTACGCTGCAAGAAATCTCTTACCTGGATCTCACATGAAGAGTTTAATAACTATCTTCAAGAAAATCTATTAGGAAATCGGTAGAAAATCTTGCAGGAAAATAATCACAAAATTACGTCAATTCAGGGTAATTTTCTCAAAGTTATCTATTGTAATGTGATCGCGGATAATGTTATTCTCACATTGCTATCGATTTGCCGAAATCCGATCCGTTCGTAAACGAACACATGGAAAATATACCACTTATTGTGATCAACCTTTCGGTTCATATGATCAAATTTTATCGCATGTATTTTTTTAACTAAAAACGAAGACGCCGTGTAAGGTCAAAATAGATGATAAAAATTACCAAGTGATAAAGCAATGTCGCCAAATAAGGGATTAAATTTCCAAACAGCTTGTCTTCTAGCTTAGTCAACCAATTAAAATTAGGCAGCAGAACAGCCTTAGTTTGGCAAAGATTTTTGAATAACACTGTATCGATTTTGAGGGTGATCAGACACAGTTCTATCTTCTTCAAGATAGAGGAAAATAAATAAATAAGTAAAAATATCTATTAAAAAAATCAGATAAAGATTTTTTTTTCCCCCGTAAAGGGTTGCAATTGCTCGCTTTGAAATCGTTGAGCCAGTTAATCAAAAATTCGCTAAAGTGTTACAAAATATGAAATTAATGATAAAACAAATTCCAAATTAGGGCTTCCAGATGACCATATTCGGTGGAGGATTACGTTATTCAAAATTCGATGGCTCTAGGTACCGTTGTTTTATCACAATGCGAAATATTTTATCACAATACATACATTTATGCAAATTTTTCATTATTTAATTTCTATAAGTATTACATAGGACGATAATATTTGGTGGCAACAATTTGAAAAGTGAAACGGACATTTAAATTTTTCGATGCAAAATGCCAAAACGAAATTAATAATTCCTCTGTATGTCAAACTAAAGTTGCGTTGCTTTTCTGCTTAATTTTTTATCTGCAGTGTCTCCTGCAGTGAATGAGCAATACTATCCGAATATTAAGATCATGGGTATAGGTCAAAGACGTTCCAGTATCACGAACTTTTGCATTAAATATATTATTATCAAAAGTTCATAAATAAAATTATCAAAAGTACATAAATAAATTTATGCATTTTCGTAAATAAAATACCGTAAAAATACTTTTTTATATGCTTTTTATTGTATTTATTTCTATCAAATTAATTAAATTCCATTGCTGGTTTGAAGGCAATTTCTTCTCATCCTTGAATGCTATCAAAATTGCCGTGGACAAATGTGAGCACATTAAGCGGCACTTATTGTATTAATGGAGTTTTCGATTATCCGAATTAATTATGCAACCAGTTAACTCGAATAATCGAGATTATATTGTAATTTGGTGGATTCAGCATGTTTACATTGCAGAGACATTAGGTTAATTGAGAAAGCAGGAGAGATGAAAAATGAGCAAACGCCTTCGCCGAAAATCGAACCGCGGACCTCTGGAATACGCGCCCAGCATGCAGACCACCACACCACGAAGGCATGCCAAGAAAGCGGGAGAAATACCTTATATACTCCCCCTTTTAAAGGACGACTGGGGTTTTAGGGGACCCAATCGCCAAATCCTTGTTACGGAAAATCATCATCCAACACCCTTTTAGCTCGGGCGCCTCTGTAGAGATATTAGGATTTTTTCAAAGCAGGCAAGATGAAAAATCGCCTGCTTTCGCCGGGAATCGAACCGCCGACATCTGGAATATGTACCCAGCATGCAGACCACCACAACACGAAGGCATGCCAAAAAGGTGAGAGAAATACCTTATAACATATCAAACTGTCTCACTAGCTGATAAACAATAGAAATTGATAATCAAAAACTAATATATAATAGTGTTTACAGTGTGCTTTTCTGAATTCCCTTATGAAACATTTTTATAGAGGCTGAGGGACCTCTATTAAAATTCCTGTAAAACTTTATAGATAATCCTTTACAGAAATGCTTCTCTGAAAAATTCTATGAAAATTTTATAATGCTTTTACGAAAAAAGAGTTCTATAGAAATGCTGCTTACAAAATCATATAGAATTGTTATAAAACCTGTATAGAAGTATATTCTGCAGAAATCTACAAAGCGTTCAAACTATAATAACAGCAGATTTTCAGTTTCTGATGTACTACTACATGAGATAGACAGCAGAAAAACAAACACTTTCTATTCATAAATTCTGAATAATTTTTAAATGAAAAATTTTGTCTTTTTTACCTCTAGCTTGATATTTCTTAGTTTCTGAATTTATGTAATATATCCGGGCAATTTTTTTTTTTTTTTTGGACAATAGTACACAAAAATTTTGAGGCCCGGTGGCGCAGTGGCTAGCGCATCGCGCAGCAGCACCACAGGTCCGGGGTTCGATTCCCTGGCTGGGCAAGGTCGACTCAGTCTTTCATTCCTGATTTCCATCACTTGGGTCGATAAAATGAGTACCAAGTTCGCTTGGGGTCTAAACACTGGTGGTCCTACGACAAGCTGACCACTTGTTCAGAGCATATGCTTACGCACCCCCGGGGCCCACGGTCAAGAAAGATTTTCGAGCACTGAAGGCTTTGTTTGGCCCATTAGGGCTGTTACGCCACTGAGTTTAGTTTAGTTTTTTATACAAAAAGTTACTTATATAATACAGTAAGTAAATCTTATAAAAGAGTCAAAAAATTTATTAAAGGATTAAACTTATACTATTAATTGTAAAATTTTAGTTCCCGAAATTCTCTTAATTATAATATATTAAATAGTTTTAGAGAAAGAGTTTCTTAATTTTCAATAGCGTTAATTATTAGTTTAAATGAATTTAGTTTTATTTAACTATTTTTTAAACTAGAACGATATTCAAAAAATCGCATCTCTTCCGAAAATCTTTATCCGCCCCTCCATGCCAAGTACTATTTCAAAATTTAGATAAGGTTAAAAAAAATTATATTCGAAAATGAAAATTTAATTCATTCTGTTCAATCTAAAAAAGGAAAATTTTGTTAATATTATAATGCTTCTAAACACATTAAAGTTTCAAGTAATTTTTTTTTTTTTTTTTTTAGAAAATTAGAATTCTTTAGAATCCTAGGCCAATTTTCTATAAACTGAATTCATATTTTCAGTAGTCCATTAATTAATGAATTCTATAAATTGAGGCTATGCACATTATGTAAGCTTCTGTATGTAGGACCCTTATTAACTGTACATATTTTTATAGAACTGCTGTAAAAATCTTTATGAAATACCTACACATATCTCTATTCGCAACTGTATAAAAGGTAAATTTAAAGTTTTCTAAAGTTGTATATTAGATCTTTGATCTAGTATAAAATTGGGTAAGAATTGTAAAGCATTCTAAAGAAGTTTAACACTTTTTTTTTTTTTTTTTCAAATAGAACACAAATAGAACACTTTATATTCCCTTATTCATTGAACTGGGTTTAAAAGGAAATGGAATGGTAGGATATTTCTTGATTGGGCTCAGTTGGGAATAAATTTATTCAATGCTCCCCACCAAGGCTCAGATGGGAACAAAACTGTTAAGGTTTTTTGGGAACTGGCTCAATCGGCCCTAAGCCATTCGCAAGCATCTTGAAGCTGACGAACAATTAGCACCTGACGGGATGTCTCCAAACAAAGCAATTCATGGCCATTTACCGAAGAATCTTCGAGCGGATCGATACACTGCAATCCCGAAGCGGAGGTCCTTATCGACATCCTTGCCATTATGCAAATGAGGTAGCGTGCTAGGAAGACATTAATGCTTATCGTCCTTCTTATCGACTTCTCGAGACGATAATTAAAGTGGGCCCGACTTCCCAATAATTGCCCCGTGTCTTGGCCGCTCTTCAGGCTTCCGAGGGAGCTCCTTGAAGGCCGCTATCTCGCTTCAAGAAGCCGGCGGATGTTAATTGTCGATTCGGACGAGTCCCGTTGATAATTTGATGGCTTATCTGTGGTACGCGGTGGCTTTCTATTATCTCTTGTGTGGGAAGTTAAGAGGGGACAAAATTGGGAGAGTCATAAATTTTCAAGTTTCATACCACCCAACGCAAAGTATTTTGGAGCTGTAGACTGCGTGTTCACATTTTCTAATCAATACTGAAGAAGGTATGCAAGAAAATACGTAGCATATGCATATGAACATTTACGTATAGTCTACCAATTTATGAACATATGTGTATAGTCTACCATTTATGAATGTATTATAAGGTATTTCTCCCACCTTCTTAGCGAGCCTTCGTGGTGGTCTGCACGCTCAGCGCGTAATTGAGAGGTCCACGGTTCGATTCCCGGCGATGGCGTTGCTAATTTTTCATCTTGCCTGCTTCCAAAAAATACCTAATGCCTTTACAGTATTCTCTAATATTTGTGAACTCAAACTCTACCATTTAAAAACTTCTACCATTAGTGAATGTGGATATGTGCACTCTATGACTTATAAACATGAATACCTATTCTTTACCACTTATAAACAATATTTAGCGCAGTAATTTTGTCGCGAGAAATGGTCCGGGAAATGGTGTAGCTTGGTATAATGATGTAAAAATTCATCCTTTTAAGCGTGCTATTTTCTTGTTTTTTCGTTAGCAAAATCGTTGATGGCATTCGAAAAGTTTGCTTCATTACTCCAATTGCTCTCCTTTAGATAGCACAGTATTATTAAAAGAAAGATACTCTTCTTAGTGCCTTAGGTGCTTGTTAACCGATTTGTATCTAGAAAAACTTAGCTTGGAGAAGTAATACTTACAGTAAGGTAATTTTCTTACTGTAGGTATTACTCTAGAAAGTATCAGAAACTGAAAATTTGCTTTAGAATATCATTCTGGGAATGTTTCAGAAAAAAAAGAAAAGAAAAGAAAAAAAAAATATGAGTTCGCAAAGCAGCATTTATATAAAATTCTGTTCCGCGAAAGCACTATAAAACGTTTATAGAGAAGCACTTTTTTATAGAAGACTCCTTTTATAGAAGTTCCATCTCAATTTCTAAAGAGCTTTACCTGCTTCTATAAAAATTTTTCTTATAGAATCTGTAGATACCTTAATCTTTATTATGATTTGCGATTTGCATAACATTAACCTGAACTAAAAGAAACTTAAATGAGTAAAATGATGAACTCATGAAAAGTCAAACATAAAGTTAAAATCTACAAAGAAAATTCACGAATTGAGATAATTAACTTACACTAGGATATAAAACTTATTCAAAAATTTTAATACACAGATCCGATTAACTTTTGTTTGCACTTTTTAGAAGTTAAATGTCTTTTGACGAATTTTTGTAAGAAGAATATTCAGTTTATTTTGAAATACATTTATATGTGAACAGTTTTTGATGCAGTTGAAAATTAGAAAATCCACGAAAAGAATTAGATTAACCAATGAGCATCTGTTATTCGTGATGAATACAGTTTCTAATAATTTTTCTCCGATTTTACGAACTTTATCAGAATCATAACATGGTGTAGCTAGAAGTTGTAGTAAGTAATAAAGAAGTTTATAGCTACAACACTAAAATAAATTACAGAAAACCTCGCATATTCTCACATCGAAATCTTTTCTACGCGTTATTTACATTGTATGTATCATGTGCTCCAGGTGTTCAGTTGGTAGAATGCATAAATTACATACCTGTGACTTTGAAAGAGTATTTTAAAAGAAATTAAAAAAATCTGAAAGCTTTCTGATTTTACAGAACACCCAAAGGGGAGTTTTTCAACGATTTATCTGTTACCTTTATTTATTAGATACCACGTTCTTCGTACTTTAAACCATAAATTCAATTCAACAGAAATATCACAAAATAATTTAAAAAGAGTATATCTTCAGAATTTCTGATACACCGTCTCGCACGCTGGAGATAATTTTTTTTTCGTACAGTGTTGCCGTTGCTCACTTTGAAATCGTTTAATTTTTTAATCACAAATTCGTTAAAGTTTTAAAAAATATGAAATAGATCATAAAACAAATTTCAAATTAGGGCTTTCAGATGCCCATATTCGGTGGAGGATTACGTTATTCAAAATTCGAGGCACCGTTGTTTTATCACAGTGCGAGAAACATACATACATTTATGCAGATTTTTCATTATTTAATTTCTTTAATGCAGGGTAATATTTGGTGGCAACAATTTGAAAAGTGAAACGCCGTTTTTAGTGAACCAACGTAAAATGCCAAAACGAAATTAATAGCCCTTCTGGGCAAATTGTCCTTTTGGGCTAAAAAAATTTGAGTATGTGTTACTGATTACTCGTTTGTACTAGTAATTATTGTGAAATGATATTGCCTTTCCGAACTATGTGTGAAAGCAAGAAAACAACCTTTAAAAGAAAATTGATTTCCTTGGGAAGATGAAGTATAAATTCTGAAACGTTTGTTAAAAGCATTTGACGATCCAAAATTCTAAATTTAAATGAGGCAACGATGAAATCCATTAAAAAAATTGTTTATTAAAGTTTTACGACAGCATAGCTCTATTTTGTAGTGGTTGTTAGTTTCGAAAAACACGGTTTCTTACAGTAGTGTTTTCTAGGAACCTATGTAACGTGTTATAGGACGAGTACTTGTAATTTTTAATTCTGGGCTTGATTTTTTTTCATGGAAATTCTTTAAAAAAAAATAAATTTTAACTGGAGTAAACAAGAAAGTACCAATCCTTTTATTTTACCCTCGTATGCGCATACTTTTAGAAAAAAAAAAGGGGGGGGGACGCCCATAGGTTAAAATCTGGCATTCAAATAATTAACTCCAAAAATCTAATCCCGCCCACTCCTTCCCTTTACGGACCGACTATCCATCGAAAGTTCTAAAACAAGCAACAAATCCAATCAATCGGAGTCTATAATTATAGAGTAACCGTAATTGAGTTGGTGAACCACTAAGAACTAGGTTTGCTGTTTTCCTTTTTAATCATTAGTAGTATCTGTTAATCATCGCAAAACGTCGGCGAAGTAGTAAAGAAAGAGAGGTAAAAACTAAGGGGCTTCTTAGCAGTGGGGGGTTGACTAATAGCCCTAGAGGGGGCCCTATTGTTCCACTAATTGTTAGGTATACAGCGCTTTTTCATCTGATTTGGAAGCAACAGGGTTGTATGGTTGATTCCAGTGCGGCGAAAGAGTAGATGTTGGCGATTTTGGTAAAAGTCGCCAAAGTGTTAAAGCAGATCATCTTTTGAAAAAGCCTTACAGAATTCTAAAAATAAAATACAATTTTAAACGGCTTTGGAATATTCTATAATTATGGCCTAATTTTCTGTAAAGAAAATCAGAGATTTTTTACATAATTCTACGAAATTTTAGATAAGGGGTTTCCGACGGGAATGTGAATCCCCTTTGGTTGATGAAGTCTTTGGATATCTTTATTCACATTCGACCGCTGACTGGTGCTCTTTCTGCTTATTTCTGGTTAAACCATGTCAGCATAACTGAATCTACGTTTTCGTATGTGAAGAGTTTTCTTTCTCCTTCATTTAAAAAGCAATGTCACAATCTCTTGTCAGAGTCTTTAACTTTTTTTTTTTTTTTTGTTGTTGTTGTTGTTGTTGTTTAACCATATCAGGAACAGCTTATGCGCCAGTTCCATATTTTTCGGTGAGCTTTGATGTTGATTCGCTATGTTCATATCTCTTTATTAATCGAAGTTGTTTTAATGTTAACAATTTTCTTGCTTTTAGCACCTGTAACTTTTTCTTTATTCACTTTTTAATTCTAAAAATTTATATCAATTTTTGAAACAATAATAAGAAAATATACACGAAAAAAGTCGAAACAAACACACACACACAAAAAAAAAAAAAAAAAAAAAAAAAATTCCTGTGATTAACCAAACGATGCCTTTACACAAGCAGAATGAATTGCACGAGATAATTGTTGAAACTAAATCTAAAGACTCAATTCGGAGGTTTTTAATGCTCAGACACGTGAATGTTCGTTTTTTTACACAACTTTTCGCATAGCGTTGAGTGCACGTATGTGAACGCCTCCGGATAGTATAACCCGCCAATCGGGTAATCCGCGATCCGGATAATCGAGAGTACACCGTAGTTTTACTCAAAATCTACCTAAGCTACCGTTGCTTTCTTGCCTAATTTTAAATAGTAATATGAGTCTAGTATATTCAGAAAGAAGGGATATTTTCTGATAAAATTTCTGAATCTTTTATCTCTCTTCCTCAGCATTTTTTAAGGTACCTAGCACATCGATTAGCATTTTAGTGAATGGGCTGGCTATAAAACATGAGAAGATATTATAAGCTCTCCATAGTAATTCTGTCGGACTATAAAGCACTTTATACACACGTTTTATCCAGTCCTCCATCTCTGAATATTTTAAGATACTTGATGATATTCTTAATTTTCTTTTAGCCCAAAAGGGCTCGGAACACTATTTTTTCTTTAATTCACTTTCAATATAGGCTATTGTCAATGCGTTGTTTCAATTTTCATAAGAGCCTGTCACCATTAAATTATGTTTTAATAAAAAAAAATTAAATAATGAAGAATCTGCATGAATGTATATATGTTTCTCGCACTGTGAAAAAACAACTGCAGCTAGAGTAATTAAATTTTGAATAACAGAGTTCTGCACCCGAACATGGGCATCTAAAAGGCGGAATTTTTAATTTGTTTTATTGTCTATTTCATATTTTGGGAAATTTTAACGAATTTTTGATTAAAAATCTCAACAGACTGAATTCGAGTAAAGGCAACAGTGGGGGAATAAAATACTTTTTTCTCAGCGCGGGATTGTCCTTCGGAAATTCTAAAGTTATGCTGTTTTTAAATATTTTTAGCCCAATATGGCGCTAGCTCTAACGCTCTCGAAACGTGTATGTGTCTCTAAATGAAAAAAATCTGATGTATACACCACATGACTTCCTTGTATTGGAATATTAAATTATACGCATTTTCTTGCATTTCATTTAAACTTATTGGATTGAATTAAACCTACTTCGCCGACAGCGCATAAACCACAATAGAATAAATGCATTCTTTAAAATTCACTCTAGTACGATAGCGACAATCTAGCGCTAGTTTCACTTAACAGTATTAATAATTATATAACAGTTAACTTATATAATAATTTTATAACGGAAACTAAGTTAACTGTTATATAATCCAATAATTATATAACAGTTAACTTATATATTTCGTTCATATTATAACTCATAATGCACAAAATTTATATCATTTAAAGAATAGAATTATCTAATCGTTGCCACGTGTTCTATTCAAATACTATAAAATTCACTCTAGTACGATAGCGACAATCTAGCGCTAGTTTCACTTAACAGTATTAATAATTATATAACAGTTAACTTATATAATAATTTTATAACGGAAACTAAGTTAACTGTTATATAATCCAATAATTATATAACAGTTAACTTATATATTTCGTTCATATTATAACTCATAATGCACAAAATTTATATCATTTAAAGAATAGAATTATCTAATCGTTGCCACGTGTTCTATTCAAATACTATAATAAAGTTAGAATGATGTATAAAAGAAATTAAGCAAACAAAACAAAAAAGAAACAGTTTTTCACAGACGATTGAGTATTTCTCATTTAATTAATTCAGTTCTCACTTCGCGAGAAGGCAAAAATACATAAAAACTCAAAATATCTAGATTAAAAATTACGAAGTAAATCTTAAACGCTTATTTCCTCGAAAAAATTCCAGATCGGATTAAGCATGATTTAAATAATAAATGAAGGCGTTATCTTTGTTGTTGCGGAGCTAAGTTTCTCTAGATTGGCCACAAATCCACTAGTCTCCTGATCAATGGCCGCCATTAAAAAAGGCTTAGCGGCAATTAAAGAACTTTAAAATTGCTAATAATTCTAAAAGTATTGCACACAAATTTACTAAAGGCATAAAACCCTTAACCGGAAGATAAAGACAACATGATTCAATCATTTTTAAAGCAAAATAAGTACAATTTACCAACATATAAGAGTAAAGAAACTGAGATTACTGAGCCGGGTAACAGAGTGGATATATATATAAATATATTTATATACGTTTGGTGCGGCCGATTGCAACCAAAATACGTGGTGCACATCTACATGTTATAGCAGTCCTATATACAAAATTTCAACGTTCTGAGGCTACTCGTTTTTGAGTTATGCGAGATACGTTCGTACAGACGCCACGAAAAATTCTCTTCAGAATTAATTTTAAAACAGTTTTATAATTTTTGAAGGAAAAGAGTATTTTATTCTATCCTTACGTACAGATATCACGCAAAGACATCGTTAAATTGCATTCGATAGCGGTCAAAATGGATATTTTCGTTTAAATATGCTGCCTGAAGCTTTTCGCGATTACAATACTTCCTTTTTACTTCGTATAAGGAAGTAAAAACGCCCGTTTGGTCATAATATAAAATCTGAAAGCTTTCAGTTTTATTATTAGTCCAAAGGGATTTGAATCCCGAAGGACTATTAGTTTCGTTTTGGCATTTTGCGTCGGAGTCATAAATGTCGGTTCACTTTTCAAACTGTTGCCACAAAATGTTAGAGTCCTGCATTATATTTGAAGAAATTAAATAATGAAAAATCTGCATAAATGTATGTATATTTCTCGTATTGTGATAAAACAACGGTACATAGAGTCATCGAATTTTGAATAACGTAATCCTCCAACGAATATGAGCATGTGGAAGACCAAATTTGAAATTTGAAATTTGTTTTATGATCGATTTCCTATTTTTTAAAACTTTGACGAATTTTTGATTAACAAACTCAAGGATTTCAAAGCGAGCAATGGCAACGTTGTGCAGAAAAAACATTTTTATCTCCAGCGCGTGAGTCTCTGTATCGGAAATTCTAAAGATATGCTCGTTTTAAAACTATTTTGCGATATTGCTGTTGCACTGGATCTTATGGTTTAAGTGCGAGGAACATGATATTTAATAAAGAAAGGTAACACACAAAATGTTAAAAAAACGCCCCTTTGGACGTAATTTAAAATCTGAAACATTTCAGATTTTTATTTATTTATTTATTTATTTATTTTTACACAATGTGTTGTTAGAATTTGACGTTGTTTAACTTTTTATTAGAGTTCATTACCATTCAGCAAAATGTAAGACCTTTTATTTTTCAAATTGTATCCGTCTGCTACGGACGAACTTGCTAATTACAGGCAACAAATGCAGCTCTTAAGAAAAGTACTTTTTTTAAACTTTTGAATCGGATTTATTTACATGAAAATGCATTCCATTCCCGATATATGTAATAAAAGCATTCAATATTTTTATAGAAAGACGCTGTATATTTTTTAACTTTTTAAATATACAAGAGATGCATAACGTTCCTATGTTAGTTTAAATGCATATTCATCTAATTTACTTTAAAATGTTTCGCTATTCAAACTACGCCATCTGTATTAATAATCTCTACTAATGAATCATATTAAACTTTAAAACAGTCACTTAGAACGCCTTTTAAAACTAGGATCTTTCAGATGTTTTATTTGTTTTAATATTAATAATATTATTTTAGTTGCTGTGCTGTAGACAGCATAGCAAGATTTCTTAAACCCAAGGAATACATTTTTAATTTTTAAGTGCTTCATAATCAATTTGTACCTAGCAAAATTATTCTGGCAACAAATAACACTTACAAAACTGTGGAGGGAAAAAAAAGTTCGCAGCAGTATCACAACATTTGGAACTGCGTTTCCAAATGTTGTGATACTGCTAATTTCAGTGTCTTCCAATTTCTTAGCCCTTCTTAGAACTTTTCTCCTCCACGAACGTATCCCTTCTCTTAGGCACATGTGAATACACCCGAAGTAAGCTTTACCATTATCCAACAAATACCGTTTCCCCCTCCCAATTCCATGAACCGCTATAAAATTATGTTTGACGTGGTAAATGGCGCCCTCAAACATGTGTCGCCCAGACTAGGCAACCTTCACTATTTAAGCGACTGTGTCTTTGCACTTAGCTACATTTCTTGCTTTCAGTAATAGTTGAAAATAAATTTGCTTTGTTCAAACTTGTCTAATTTAAGGATTCCTAATCTTAATCTTGTATTTACCCATTTAAAAAAATTGTTTTTTTTTTTTCGTCGACCCCTTATATTTTTCTCTATAATACACAGCATGCAAAATAATCTTAATACAAATAATTGCATATAAATAATTTAAAGATAACCATTACATTAAGAATACGAATAAAAGTGCTACAAAAATATGCTTATTAAATTTATGTTTAATTTATGTTTAATTATTTTTGGTATTATTTTAATTTTAAATTATTTATTTTTAATTTTACAAACAGAATTAAGTTTTCAGAAATAAAATCACAGGTTGTAATTGCACAAATTTCCATTTTAATTGATGTGATACCTGATGCAATAATTCAGTTTCTTTTAAATCATTTGGACTACAATTGCTTAACTTAATTCTTAAGTCACCTCGTTCAAATATATTCAACCGTTTTCTTGTTCTTCGTTCTTAGTAATTTTAATAGTAAAAAAATATATAATTTTCTATTATATATTTATGGATCTCTAAAGTATATTAAGTAACAAGTGCATTTTCTCCCTTATATTTATTTTTTAGGATTTCTTCCTTATTACGTGATACAGATTTGTATCGCATCGCTAAACAATTACTTATGAACTTTGTTATTAAATTTTGTTTTGCTATCAAAATGATCTTGATCATGCAATCCATTGCTGGTGCATATTTGGCTGTCGACTCCCCATTCGATCCCTTGATCATCATTAATCCCTTTAAAAATTCTATCGATCCCTAAGGGGTCAATACAGACCGCGTTGAGAGCTCCTCTAGTTCCACCCATGGATTCAAATAGAATAAACCTAAAAGGCGGGAAAATTATGCAATTTTATATGAAAGCTTTTAAATTATGTATAAAAAATTTTTGGCCGTGATAACATGTAGTAAATACAAAGAAGCGAGATGCTGCCAAATCGGACAAACCTCAGTAAGATCTCCCCTTTCGTACTCGTTTGTTTCAGAAGAACCCGAAGCCCATAAATTTTCCCGGAAAACCTCCCCTTTCTGTACAGGAACATCCAGGAAAATAAAATAAGCCCCTAAGGCAGAAACACCATCCCTTTTGTAAAGACCAGTAGCCAGACCATCGGAGATTGCGGTTTTCTTTGCTGAAGGAACTATTTTCTTCCGCACCCTTGCATCGTGGGAGTGACCGCGCCGAATGAGGGGAGGGTTGTGCTCCTGATTGGCATCATACGTCTTCTACAGAAATGTTGTACATTTTTCGGAATTTGTAAAAAACAAATCAGTTTGTAACTTATCAGATAAGATATCTTAAAATGGTTTTAGAAGGAATAAAACTTCTATATCTGGAATATTATCATCAGATTTGCATAATCCAATAGTCACCAAACCTTCATGATCTCGTAACCCGAAAGTAGTTACAAATTGTACCCGATATAATATAATATTGCGTAATATAATATTGCTGCGTGCGTACGGGTTCGCAATTGCTTGAATGCCCAAGTCCGATAATAAGTTAATAAAATTTATTCTTATCAAAGGAAATATATCAGAAGTCTGGAGTTTTCCTCGGCTCAGGCAAACTGGATGGTTCGCTAGTGAGTGCCCGTGTGTAATCGCCGCTAACCCGGGATGATAATAATGCCGATTTTTGATCACTTGTTAGTTCCTAATATTTAGCAGACGGATAATCATAAGAGCACAGTTCTTGCGAAAAATAAGCAACACGGGTAGCATAGTAGTATCACGTCGAAACACTTAAAGAGTCCGAAAGATACTAACACCTGAAGCTATTAGCCGTTGAGGTTGAAGGGGAAGTGCGCAATTTTATAGCAATTATTGACAGAATAAAAAGAATTGTCAGTATTTGCAAAAAACAATTTCTGATAGACGGTATTGTGTGTAGGTGAAAGTATAATATGTAAAACAGAGTACAAGTACAAAGCAAAAAGACATCAAAAACATAGACAGAAATATTTTCATAACAGTTACAATGAAATTTGACATAATATTATTGATTTAGGTGGAGATAAACCGTACTTGTCATTACTTTCGTAGTCATAGCTTAATACAGGAATCGTGCTGTTTTGCACGTCGGGGGATTTTCATAAAAAAATTTTTGGGTAAGTGTAGCAAAATAGATTTGAATTTTAGGAATTTTAGTTCACGGTGAATTGCCGAGTTCTTAATGAACCAACGGCAATTCACCGCCTCTCTGAGCACATAGTTTTCAATTTTTGTATATTTGTATTACTAGCATAACCTCAAACAGTGTAGGCATAGGTGAGTATGGGACGCAAAAGAGTCTTACAAAGTCAAAAGGATCTTGAAGGTTTCCCTCAGAGATATTAGTACCATGTTCACAATATCACGCAGTATAATCAGTAGTTACACTTCAAACTAATAAAAACGTTAAATACAACGCAATGCAAAGCGCATCTAAAGAAAACGATAACTCGGATATCTCAGCTCACGCGGAACTAACAACTCGCAACAACAATAACCAAGGAACTGCGAGCAGATGCTCTTTCTTCGGCCGTAAATAGTTTTCAAGCGGTCGCGAAATATTTCTAGTACTTTCTGCTTCTCAAAATTACTGAAAAGCAGTACGAAGGCGGAATTACAGTTACAGCTAACATGGTGGTCAATTACATTTATTCAGTTTCAATACAAACTACCGAGATACCCATTTACTCAATTTTAAATGCATGTATCCCTGTATTCTTACTCTTCCGGCATAGCTTTCTTTTAAAATTTATCTCGGACTACGTTACACAGAAAAGGTGACCAAACAAAAGCCCACTGGACGAAAGCGCACGCGACAAAAGCCCACAAAAAAGACTCCACTAGGATAATTGCCCACGCAACTAATACCCACACCGATGAAAGCGCATATTGATAAAAGCCCACACAGATAAAAGCCCACATTGATGAAAACCTACATAGATATAAGCGCACGCTGATAAAAGCCCACACTGACAAAAACCCACAGCGAAATATATGCTACCTTAAAATTAATATTTGTTTCCTTTTTTCTTCAGCTGCACAAAGCCGATTCATGAATAAAGATAAACTAAAAAATAAATTAAATGAATAACAAATAATTGAACAATAAATTTAAGTAGAGGATTACATATCATTTTGGGCTCCGGCTGAATTAAAACCCTATACGTATTAGAACAGAGAGTCAATCAAAATAATGTAATTAAAAACATATACATGCAGAATAGAATTTTTAATATCTTGTTTTCTGCATGGAATGTTTCACCAGTTTTTAAGGTTCGTTCCTAAGAATAATTCATTAAGCAGAAATAAGGTATACTTCAACTTTGATCTCACAGGTTTATTAGATAAATAAACGATTTTGAATTCAGCATCAAATTTTAAACATAACTTTCTTTTTTTTTTTTTTTTTTTTTTTAAATTTGTGTCTTAATTTTAATTTTCAAAAAACATGCACGTGATCCGAAGTTTTGTATAACAAAAGTTAGAATAAGAGAAGTGTGACAAATTAAATTATCTGTACATTCAGTCACTATTAAAAACTAATTCTGTCTAGACTATGGGTCCTCAATCAGGAGGAATACCCCTAAGGGGAATTTCACAGTTTCAGAGAGTAATTTAGTTAACCTTTTCTTTACGTATTAAGTATTTAGATTTAGTTTATGAATGTAAAAAAACACTTTTGTTCAAATTTTTGTATTTATCAACATGTTTCATACTTCTTTAATTTATAAAATGCATTACAAATAATCCCTATTTAAACAAACGCATAAGTACTTTTCAAGTTTGGGGAAGGGGGTAGTGAATGATCGTTTAGCAATGATGAAAAGGGCATATGAAGGAAAAACTGTTGAGAATCACTGGTCTAGACTGAGCCAACCTGAATTAAATATAGAATTTTATACTTTATGGACCTTTAGTTCTTACGGTAGAGTCATTAATTTTTTTTTTTTTTTTTTTTTTTTTTTTAATGTAGAAGACATGAAAATAAGCAATCCCTCTCCGAGACTCGAACCTGAATATCTCGAATACGAGCCGAATGTATTAATCATTACACCACGAAGGCATGCTGGAAGGAGGGAGAAATACCTTATATACTCCCCTTTTTAAAGACGACTGGGGATTAGGGGACCCAGTCGTCAAATCTTGGTGGGGAATAATCAGCATCCATCACCTTTTTTTTAGTTCAGGGGCCATGCTGGAGACATGAAAAATGAGCAATGCGCTCGCCGGGACTCTAACTTCAACCTCTCGAATGCGCGCCGAGTCTGCTAACCGTTACACCGCGAAGGCATGCTGGAAAATAGCTTTTGTAAACAGTTCTCTTGGATAAAAGGTTTCAACGTCCCTACGGTAGACTCAGACCGTCTCATAGTGCATGCACAAATGGTCCGATACATTACCGGACACGGTCCTTTCCCCGTGTACTATGAAAAACACGGGATCGCACAAAATGCACATTGTATATGTGGTGAGATGGGTACCCCAGATCATTATGTTACCCAATGCCCGCTTACAGCAGATCTGCACCAGCCAATTCCAACTACAAATACGCAGGCTTTTTGCAGATTTATGGTTTTAAAGACAAACGCACTGTCCGAAAAATCAACAAGATAGTTGATAAACTCATGAACGTGGGCACAGATTTATGTCTAATCTAAAGCAAACGTGCTAAGATATGATATGCAAATGCAAGGTGGAGTGTGCAACGCCATTTACCATGTGCCATGTATCATGTAAATTAAAAACCATGTCATACAAACTCCATGTATATATAACTATCGGCATGATGTGCTACGAGCAGCTCACAAACTAAAACTGTAAATATTGCAAATGAACTGAGTCAGTAATGAACATTACGCACTGAGGTCAGTTATCGCGCATATAACTATGCACTTTGCAGCGCGTATAACAGCCTTCAACAAAACAGCAATGTGTCAATACTGGCAAATTACGCAATGCAGGACAGTTTATGTACTATGCGTACTAATACCATCACATGCATATAGCGCGACCTATTCTAAGGTGCGAAATGTAAGTAATGGAGAAATGTACAGATGCAAAATCCTGCAGTAATATGCTAACTTAAATGCAAAAGTAATCTATGTATATTAGGAATGCCGATGTAATCCATTATATGTTTTTGTACATGGTAAATATGTTAATGTAATGATTAAACAATGTATTATAAGTGTAAAGAACTTCGGTACAGAATAACATTGTAAAGCTTACCGGTTTAATTATAAGGAGTAATGTAATATGCACGTTCGTATAAGTTAGTCAGTATAATTTATCCTTCATAATGTTTCACCTGTGCATAACAAATTTCCTTGCGTATCACTTAACACGCATCATGTATATACCCCCTTCTGTGCATAATGTTTTTCCCATGTATCACTAATTTCCCTGTGTATAATTTAATGCGCATCCTGTGTTGAATGCGCAGCCAGTGCAAAACAACATTATTACAATCTGATGATAATGTATCTGTTACCAGTATACGGTATATTAGGAAAGAAAATTAGAAAATTAATATAATAAGTATTGGGAAGTTAATGTAATATTACGGTAAGGCGTTATTTTGTATTGTTAATCTGATGTGTAGAATGTAATGTAATGTGTAAAACATGTTTCGCAATATATATAGTATGTAGGTAATATGTACTGATAAACTATCTTGTTAATTTGATATGTAGTACATTATCTAATATGTAAGCCAAGTATCGTAATATGTAATGTAATCGTAATAGTGTCATATATATCATAATATATAATGTAATCGTAATACTGTCATATGTATCATAATATATAATGCAATATGTAATGTAATCGTAATAGTGTGATATGTATCATAATATGTAATGTAGTATGTATTGATCAATGAGCAACATGACACACAATGCAAAACCAAACTGAAACAATGTGAATGCAAACTTTATAATAGTATTATGCATAGCGATGTAGGCAGTGTATCGAGTAACGCGTACAATAGGCATGGTTCAGATGACAATTCAATATGCATCCAGTGTATAAAGCCTATCATGTGAATAATTTATCCTGTATAATGCAATACCCTGTGTATAACTAATTTCCTGTGAATAATCTAACCCGTATCGTGCTTATAACCCCCTATTGCGAATAGTGTTCCTATGTATCATTAATTTCCCCGTACATAATGTAATATGTATCCAGTGTATAATGATAATATAATGCGTATCCTGTGTCTAATTCGAATCCTGTGCAAAATAACCCTTTTATAATGCACCAATATAGGGTTTATTAGAAAAGAATTTTAATGTAATAAGTTGATGTGAAGTTAATGTAATGTTAGGGTAAGGTATTAATTTGATATGTAGTATATAATGCAATGTGTAAATCATGTATCGTAATATATAATGTAATACGAAATGTAAGATAAAGGTGGACGTGGTGCTGTACTGATTAACCCAAATGGTAAAGGGACAGTGCCCACGTCCTCCGTCGCTTATCGCTTAGCCTTATTTCTGTTATTTCTGAACATCATGTTGATTAGTGAGTTTGGTTTGGTGTATGTGAGTACGGCAAAGCCTCGAGGGCTATCTGCCTGAGGAGAGAGATGCCTTCGTGGAAGACTTTCTAAGAGAAACTGGCTCGTATACAAGTTACACATGGGGAAAACTACGAAAACGTTCATGCAGCCAGCCCGTCCGCGGGATTCGAAACTCGGACTGAACTACTAGTGTTCCGCGACTTTACCGCTCGGCGGACTCTATTGACTAGTGAGAAGTCACCAGCAATTTTACAGAAGGTCATTGAAAATTTGCATGCTCCCATAAACGATTAGGCCTTATAACTTGTTTGTTAGCTCCATTCTTAAAGCTAACATTCAAACATAAAATTAAATAAAATTCCACTTTTTATTGGGGTTAGTTTCATAAAAAAATTTCTATGGATTTCAAAAGAGAAACAAATTTTGAGCATTTGTTGAGATAAGCAGTATGCATAAGAACTTACATATATTACATTCTAAACGTGTAATTTTTTTTTTTTTTTTTTTTTCTGTTTTGTTTTGTTGTTGCTGTTGTTTGATAGAACGTATATCACCTAAGACTTAATCATTTATTTTCGATTCGCAAAACTTTCTAGAAAATGTTCCTTTGAAAATAAATCCGAGAAAAAGTTCAAATATCGGAAAAAATAAATAATTAGTTGAATGAATAAAAATTAATAAAAAATGAAATAAAAGCTGTACATTAAGGAAGCATCAGTTATCCAATTCTTAAGCTTTTCATGTAAGCACAATACTCACCAGCGGCCAAGCGGTAAAAACACTGAACATTGGTAGCTCGATCCGGGGTTATAATATCGATGGAAAGGCTGACTGCATAGGCACTTTCGTGTTTTTCCCCTTGCGTAACATGTATACGAGCAAGTTTCCTTAAAAACGTCCTGCACGAAGGCATGCCTTTCCTTGGCTTAGTGCCATTTCGTCCTTTTTCTTTTCATGCCAAGTTCTAAATAGTGTCGTTTGTCCGCTGCCGTCCGCACTTATTCTGTCTTTCCCGTTTCATTCGCCGTTCGAAAAGTCACTTTATGATTAAGAAAAGATATATTCAGACGAAATGACCTTTACTACTTTGACCTGACTTAGCCTTTGAGTTATAATATTTATTAAACATTTCCTTCAGACAACTTTATTCCGAGCAGAATAATGAATTTCAGACATGTTAAAGAGTTGTGTTTTTGAATCTAATTCCATTTTTGTCATATAGTGTCCATTTTTTAAATTTCACATACTTCTAAAGAAATAGAACCACTGTTCCTCTGCTTTGACAGAAATCAAAATGCAGCAAGTGTATAACTAAGATATACATGCTTTATTAAAAATATAGTGAGCCATCTATAAATCCAAGGTTTTGGTTGTAGATATGGGGATCTTGGAAATGTGATACAGAGGCTGTTTGCACATTTTTTAGACGATTTTGGTAAGCGTTAATAAAAACTCGTTTTCTGCAAAAGAAGTAATTGCAATTGTACTATGTTTTTAAAAGTCAAAATTATCGTCTGTGGCTTGAAAGTTTTGTTTTTATTCAAAATGGCGAATTTAACAAAGCAGTGGTTCGAAGGCTACATTTACGCGCTTTCCGAAGAGAAATATGGATACTCCGTTATCCAAAAACGATGTGAGAGTCATGGTTTTGTGATATCTAAAGCGTCGATAGGTAATATCATCAACAAGAAAGGAAAAAAACGTCAAATTGGATCCTCAAGTAGGACAAAAATTCCAAACAAGTATCCAAGGAAAAAACGGACATCTTCGACTATTGCAAAGGTACGTTGTTTAAATCCCCTTAGTCAAAAGACAGTTGCAAAATCATTAAAATGATCGGTGTCGACTGTAAACAAAATGATAAACGTTGATTTAAATCTTAAGAAAGCGAAAAAACGCAATGTGCATCGTCTTCTTCCAAAGCATATCGCTCAACGCACGACACGCTGCCGAATTCTATATGAGAAACACTTATCCAAAGAAAAATGGAAAACAATTGTCACAATAGATGAAGCATGGGTGTATTTAAATGATTGTAACAAAAAAAGAAGCCATTTATTACCATAAAAGGGGAGAAAAAAATTTAAGTACATGGTTCAAAGAATCGAAAGAAAGTTTTTCTAAGGGATTCATGATTAATATAAATAATGGCAAATAATGATTAATATAAAATAATGGTTAATATAAAATATAATTATTAATATAAAATAATGGCAAGTTAAAAATAAAGAGAGTGCAAAAAATGTCAATATTAACTCCAAATACTATCAGGAACATATTTTATCGCCAATTTTTCTGAATGAAATACCATCGCTTTACCAACAGTGCCATCAATCTGTGAGACTCCATCAGGAAAAAGCTAGCAGTCACGCATCAAAATCCACTGTAAATTTCCTAAAAGAAATGGAACAAAAAACTGGTATCAAGGCCATACCCTTCATTGATATCCCTACTAAATACCTATGGATTTTTGTGCTTTCGGAATTTTAAAAACTGCATTATCCAAACGTTGTCTCAAAACCCTAACAGGACTCTGGAAAGCTCTTCGGGAGAAATGGGATAGAATATCTCTTCTGCCACTTCAAAAGGCATTATTATCCTGGAAATTGCGGTGTCGAAAGATAGTTCAAAATAAGAGATGTCAAATAGAACATTTAAAACACAAGAATTTTATGTAATTTAGTTTTGTGAATACAATATACATCGTCTAAAAAATGTGTAAACAGCCTCTGTATTCACTGGCAATGTTTGTTCATGTTCACAAAAAATATAGGTCTTCTTAAAAAGGCAACCTCTTAGAAATGTCGTCAATAGATATAATTCACTATAATTATTTTCTAATGGATAATGGAATTAATTTAATCTCATGTCAATTAAAAAACGGCTCTTTACAATAGGGAGATTTACAAGCACTATAACTGTAATTAAGAGCACTGTAATTTTTCTTTCACAATCAGCTGCTATATAAGATTAGCTGCTTTCTGTGTATTTTCATGTTATATAACTGATATCCATACGTCTTGAACAAATATACAGCAAATGCAAGACAAATTATTAAAAAATTACAATTTGAAACATTAATACTAATTTTCTATTACGATACATAATACTATTAATGAATCATGAATTCATATAATATGTATACTTAGGATCTAAAAACGATGAACTTTGAATCTGATGACTCTATAAATATATGTTTATGTAGTTACAAAATTTTATTAGATGTTATTATATGCATAGTTCTTTGTAATCTTCACAATCTCTAATAAAATGCTACATATTTATTACTATAGTTTGAGGTGATTATACTTAAATTTGTAGATATGTGGCCTTCTAAGAGTTGTCCCTCCCCGCAAAAAAAAAAAAAAAAAAAATAAATAAATAAATAAATAAATAAAATAATAATAATAAAAAAAAATAAATAAATAAAATGAAAATAAAAAAACACTGTTCCAAATTGCTGTATTTAAAAGATTAAGAGGTTACATTTGGAATTCATTTTCTGACAGGGTGTTAGCTGGCAGCTTTAATTTATTCAGAAATGTAAAAGAAAATATCTCTAGAAAATCGCCAAATTATAATTGTTACATTCAAAAAAGCTTTCAATGAGAAATATGTCTAAAATTTGATAATAAGCTCAGTCTAAAGTAAAGAATAAAATAACTCTTAGCCAAGTTATCATTATGCTAAACTGTTTTAATATTCCTAAACTAAAAAGGAACTAAAGGAAAAACTAAAAAGAAAAAACATAAAATTCAAGTGTTTTTTAATTAAAAAGTTAATAGTTTTTGTAATGAAACATAATTATATTTAATCTCAGCCATATTACCTTGAAAATAGCACGAGAGCAACTCCACAATGATATATTTCATTTTCACATACACATATTGTGACAATTGTTTTCCATTTTTCTTTGGATAAGTGTTTCTCATATAGAATTCGGCAGCGTGTCCTGCGTTGAGCGATATGCTTTGGAAGAAGACGATGCACATTGCGCTTTTTCGCTTTCTTAAGATTTAAATCAACGTTTATCATTTTGTTTACAGTCGACACCGATCATTTTAATGATTTTGCAACTGTCTTTTGACTAAGGGGATTTAAACAACGTACCTTTGAAATAGTCGAAGATGTCCGTTTTTTCCTTGGATACTTGTTTGGAATTTTTGTCCTACTTGAGGATCCAATTTGACGTTTTTTTCCTTTCTTGTTGATGATATTACCTATCGACGCTTTAGATATCACAAAACCATGACTCTCACATCGTTTGCTTTTTCTTCACATGCTAGCTTTTTCCTGATGGAGTCTCACAGATTAACTTTGGTAAAAAGTTAATAAGTAAATAAATAATAAAATGCAATTTCAGATTTATCATCGAAACGTTATATAGCTAATCACTTAATCAGAGTCCAGAAAGTTTGCTTTCAACCTAATAAATTAAACAAATAAAGTAGTGATAAAATATACAGACATATATTTGGGACAATAAAATTCAGATCTGAATACTACATTTATTATAATTAAAATTATAAATACACTTTTTAGTATTAAAAAAACCGTAAGCCCCTTTTGATTATGTGCGCTTTTATCCGTATGGGCTTTTATCAGCGTGCGCTTATATCTACGTGGGCTTTTATCAATGTGGGCTTTCATCGCTGTGGGTATTTGTCGCGTGGGCAATTATCATAGTGGGCTTCTATTTGTGGGCTTTTGTCGCGTGCGCTTTCGCCCAGTGGTCTTTTGTCTGGGAACCCACAAAAAAATACAAGAATTTTAATTATAATTCTACTAAAATTACCTATTTATATACAAAATTCGTAACAATATAATGCTATTCAATGTAATATTCTGTAATGTAGCGTAATATAATGCAATGCAATATAATGTAATACAGTGTAATGTTACTAATGCAGTGCAATGAAATGTAATGCAGCATATTGTAATGTAATATAATATAATGTGATATAATGCAGTGCAATGTAATGTAACATAATGTAGTATGTTATACAATGTAATACAATGTAGTGTATTGTAACGAAATGCAATATAATGTAATGTAATATGCACAATGCAATCAGGATGCTGAGCTTCCCAAACGCCAGTGAAATCAGACACAGTGCTCAACGAGAGAACTGCACACTCACGTGATACACGATCATACACTCCCAAATGATCGTGATTCACCCCAAGTATCACTTCATGTAGATCCTGGGGTACGCGTACCCCAAGGGAGACCACTGGTCTAGTCCTAGCTTTCTGAGCTTTCCACACATCCTGTAGCCCATAATTCTGCGTACTACTCTATTAGCCTGTTAGATTTCAACTGTTACGTGTGAACTATCCTTCACATCAGAGTTATTAAATCAGTACTTAATATAAAAAAGCATTTGCTGGTAATTTACGATTTCCTGTAATCTTGTAAAGATTAAAGCTATTCTTTCTATGGGATTTTGGAGTGTAATGGTCACTATATGGGTTCAACACTGTAAATCCGATTTCGATTTTCTGTAAGACGCAGTCAGTTTCCTCAGTATTCTTTCACTTGTAAATTTCTTCAGTGCCTCCACAGTGATAGATAAACTAAAAATGGTAGATTTACGACCCCATTTAACTGCTAGATTTCGGTTTACACAAAGCAGTGAACATGAAAAATCAGATGTATCTTCGTTGGGATTCGAATCACGGGTTTTCTCCTTGCTAGCTGAAAGTACGCAGCAAAAACAAGCGCAGGGATGTGATGAATTTTTGCCTTCATCTCCTCTGAAAGAAAACTTGGAGAGGCATGATTCTCAGTTGACCAAATCCAGATACTGATGAATAATCCTTCACACATTTTATTTCAAGCGTCAATGCAGAGATTATGAGTTTAAAGTTAAAGCAGAATTATTCGTACTGGAGAACAATTTAGTAAAAGGTTATGAAACGTATAATATATGAGATGTTATGCGTACCTCAAATAGTTCTAAACTAAAATTTTTAGAATGTATGTTGTTAAGTATAAAAACAAAATTTTGATAAGCAAGCATTAAAATAGTTATTTCCTTGTATTTTATAATAACTCATTCAAAAGTCTTAACGAATATTAATAATTTTCTTCTGGAGTCCCCTCCCTTAACTCTTTTACAATATAAACACTCGGAAATCAGAAATTAACAGTAATATTTGACGTATTTAAATATTAAAGTAAAAGGTGTTTTAATTTGATGAGTGCATTAATTATAGTGAAAATATGATTTTTAATTTGATCAACAGTTCGATAAAGCTAAATGTCATCTCTCATTTGAGAAAATATTTCAGAAAGAGACTTCGGAAATGAAATTTCCTTCTAGTATAATTAAAGAAAAAATTGAAACTAATTTTAAACACAGGAAAATTAATAGCAGTTAATTACGTTTTAGAATGAAATATTGTTTAAAAAAGTAATCTTTCATATAATTAGGGCCATAAAATATTGCAGAGAAAGAAAATGTATACATTTATACTTATATCTGGCGACGTAATTGCAGAGTGTTTACCGTTACCGAACGTTTTAAAACCCAAAGGTTTTAATGGTAAACCACTGAATGATTTGATAAACAAAGTGGGGTTGTCCACTGCGTCAAACGAGCCGCGTGGAAGGAACCGATCAGAGCCTCTCCTTCCAATTCCTTTCTCCATGAGTTAAACATACAAAAGATTAACAATGAAAAAAAAAAAAAATTCTTGTAAGTGTCATACTAAGAAAATTGAGCACTCAAAGAATGAACTAAGAAAAGGCTGAAAACAAATGATGGTAACATTTAATGTTGTATCGGGAATTCTAAATATATGCTAATTTTAAAAAGCGATTTTGCGTTTAATTTAATGTGGCGTAATCTATATAAGAAGAAAGTCTGTGTGTTTGTGCTATAATAACTCAGTAACTACTATAGCTATCGTTGCCAAACTTTCTGCGATTCTTTTTTTGGGTCCTGAAAAAGGTCGACGTCCACTTTTTTCCAAAAAAAAAAAAAAAAAAAGGAGGGGGGAGAAGTAAGAAAGAATAGTAAATAAATTTCAGCTCGTCAGCTATTTTCATATCGTACATTCGGCCCGTATGCAATTTGGATTTTTTGGATTTGAGACCACTCAATTAATACGTTTATTAGAAATTTACAAGCAATGCCATTTTAATTTATACGTAATGCCCAGCTTCGGAGTTTATGTTCCGGAGTGAACAAGAATAAAAAATCAAAGTAACCTCAGGAATGCTATGCAGTCCATCCCAGATGAGAAAGGGGGTTATCAACAAGTAGCAGGGGCGGCCGAAACAGGCTACAGGCCCTTAAGCCACTTTCGGGTAGCCAGTGATTTGGGCCTGAGTTATGAGGGTGGGGACGGACTAGTGCGGATCTGAGAGACTCAGTGTGACGGGGCGGACCGTAAAAATCCATCTATATCGGTTACCTGTCATGAGCCGCTTCGAGATGGAAGCTCGAATTTGTGGTAGGAAGCAGTATTATTTGTAATACAGTGCTACCTCGTGGTTTGTACCTAGCACATTATAGTAGACATGTATTTTTAATCATTAGCATTATAGTAGACATGTATTTTTAATCGAATAATTGTTATATTAATATGTAGTTATTCTATGACAATATGTGAACTACTCTAATGTGTTACTTACAGATTATGATCTTTTGGTCACCAATGGATTAACAAAACTGATGAACTATTATCACTCGAACTTCTCTAATACATGTCTACTGACTTTGTAGTCTATGACTTTTTGATCATCAGTGGACTAACAAACTTAACCAACTATTAACACCTGAACTGTTCGAACTATTCAAATATATGTCTATTGACTATATATGAATCATTGACGGCTGCATCGGGCAATATTGATATAATGTTCAGAATATAGTATTATGCATCACGAAATATTGATAATATGCAGAAAATATTATATATGAATACTTAAAATATATGAATTTTTATAAGAATTATACAGACTGATACAAACCACTCGCAATATAACACCTATTGAATGTGAAAAGTTTAAGATTCTTTAAAAGACTGCGGAAACCTACAAATGACTATTAAATACTGAAAGGACTACTAACTACGAACTGGCCATTGACTTTGACCATTGTCTTAATGTTAAATGTCACCTAAAAATTAATTACTTTCTTATGCATATTACTAAGCAAAATTGTGAATTTGTAAATAAATAAATCAGTAAATGCATATCAATACCAATAAATGCATTCGTCAATATCAATATGTGTATTGAACCCCGGCCATTGCTAAGCAATGGATTGCCACAGGATGGCAAATTTGACCACTGAGTTAGAGTAAGACGACCTTGCTGATGCATTCTGTTCCCTTACAAAAGTGTTTCATAGAATTCTGTACAAAAATCCAATCGTTTAGAATCGCCATTACAGAATCGAAGCTTAGCAGTTTTTTTTTTTTTTTTAATTCTATAAAAGCTATCTAGTATAGATTATGGAAAATCGGACCATAATTCTAAAGGATTCGAAAAAAATTAACGTTGGAATTTTTTATAGACATATTTAATTTTTTAATTAATTTTATTTTATATTTTCGTAAGGATAAATATATTATGAAGGTGAGCCCTTAATGTAAACAGACTGTGGAAGCAACAGACTTATAAAATGTATTAATTTAACTTTGTTTTCTGACCACTGGGACTTAAAAATCTACGTCTCCCTGTCTTATAGATTTTGGCTGGAGTAGCAATAAAATAACTGGTTACAGCACCAACTCTTCCCTTATGAAAATATCTTATGGAATTCTACAAAAAGTCCGATGTTCAGTTTCTTTACGGTCCTTTAGAATTATGGACCAATTTCTAAAAACTAGGTCTGGGATCTTCTGTAGAATTCTATAAAATTCAAATATAGCTTCTATGGAGTTATGTATAGAAGATTCTGCAGAGATATGAGTAGATATTCTATAACACGGTTTCTCGACCAGGTGGGAATTCTCCCGTAGGGGGGGGGAATTTCATAGTTTCAAGGGGGCATTGGTCTGGTCTTTTATTTACCTATTAAGTATTTAATTTTAGTTTATGAATATAAAAAACTAGTTTTATTCAAGTTTTGTTTTTTATCAATACTTTCTACACTTTTTCTCGTTTAATTTATAAAACACTTTAAAAGGCAATCTAAATTTAAACTAATATATATATATATGTGTGTGTGTGTGTGTTTTCGAGTTTTAATACTTTTTAATGAGTTTAATGAATTTTTGAAATGAGAGGAAAGAGGCAATGCCCGTCTAGCAGTAGGGAAAGGGGCAATAAAGGTTGTGAATCCAAGCTCTGTAGAAATTTGACGAAGATTCTATACAACTTTTACAGAGTTTCTGAAGGTCCCACGTATATAATTTGATTATTGGTGATTAGTTATTGATGAAGAAGACGACACTACGTATATCCTTCATATAACGGGGTTTTGCTCTTACACGTTAAAAAGAATGCAGAAACGGTCATATAGTAGGGCAACATGTTTTCATTCTATCACGTTAAAGAATACGCGAAAACACTTATATGTACATATAGTAGAATTCCAATTACCCGAATCCAATTGGGACCGAACCACATTCGGATAATCAAAAATTCGGATAAATGGAAGAAAAAACTATTTAAAAAAATGAGATTTTAATTAATTAAAATGAAAAGGCAATACTTTTACGTACATATTTTATAGCGTACTGTACAGTACTTACAAGTGTTGAAAGGCATTGCTTGCTGAACATCTCGGTCAAAGTAAGCTGTTTGAGTGTCTTCATCCATTTTCGCGGACTGAGAAGTTGCATGTGGTCACACTCGGGCTGACGCTCCATCTACTTCATCGCAGTTTCAAGGCCGGCAAACGCTTCACTAGCTGATGGTCCTGTGTCTGCTTCAACTTTGGTCGTCTTCTTCGTCGACACATTCTTCTCTCACACTTTCAATAAGTTCGTCATTTAGAATTTGAGATCCATGGTTTGATGAATCATACACCATCCATTCTGGTATCCTCAGCACTAATTTCTGAGCATCCAGGAATTTTCAAAATTAATTCCTCAAGTGAAAGTCCATCCTCATCTTGTCCTGTCTCTTCCCGTTCCTTTTCTTGAGCTTCTTTTTCCTTTTTCTCCTTTTCCTTCTCTTCTTCAGTTGACTCTGAAAAATTCTGAAATTCTGAAAGTGATTCGGATAGTCGGAGTTCGGATAATTGGAGTTGCAATGTATTTCGATAACTCGATTTTTATTTTAAACATTTATAGAATTAAACTACATGCTATGCCATTGTGTGTAATAATTAATAAGAACCTATTTCTTTATACACACACAGAAAAGAAAAAAAAAAATTCCGGAAATACTTATATTTTCTTGCATCAAAATTCTTTGGATGTTGAGTCGTGCTCTCCATTTACACAGTATGTATCTTACGTGTAAGTGTTCCTTTGGGTGATCGCGAAAATTACGTGCTTATGACTTTGGAAGAATATTTTCTAAAAAATGATTGGATATGTATTACTAACTGGCTTTGTTATTTTCAGGAATAATTATTGGGAAATTTTATTTCGGTCCCAAACTATGCCTGAAAGTAAGAAAACAATTTTTAAAAGAAAATTTATTTTTTTGACAAATACAAATTTGGAATTCCTTGTTAAAAGGAGGAAAAACATCTCACGTTGCAAATTTAGATGAAACGATAGTGTCCAAATTTAAATGAAATTTAAATGATAGAGTCCAAATTTAAATGAAACCATAGTGTGGGCAATTAAAAAATATTTTGCTTTTAAAAATTTTAGAGGGAATGCATCACTTTATTTTGTATTGGTTGTTAGATTCCTATAACATAATCTTACACATCCCGATGTTTTCTAGAAATCTATCCACCGTGGTATAGCAGAAATATCTGTACCGACATACATCTTGATACTGGAGATCATCAATAGAGTAGCCACATCATCGTTTAGACTTTCGGCTTTTATGCTCTATTGATGGATACTATCTACCACCAGGCGGGGCATTTATTGGAATAAATATATAAATGGTTCATACATCTTCGTACAGTGTAGTGTGAATTATTCGGTTGCTGATTATCAGCGCGTGCATGCACACTCAACGCTATGCTAGAGAATGTGAAAAAGCAAACACGCGCAATTCTAGACATGCTGCAAAAAAAAAAAAGCCGCTGAACTGCGTCTTTAGTTTAGTTTCAACGTTTTAGATTAGTCTTTAGGTTTCTTCTCGTAACACTTGCTGAGAAAGATAATGATTTAATGAAGTTCTGGGAAAAGTTTATTGTATTGAATGCCATACACGGAGTAGCAAAAGCTTGGTCGAGAGTGAAACGAATAATAAGTTCGATGATGGAGGAAGATTCTGCCTAGTAAATGAAAATCAGAGATTTACCTTGTAGAGACATTAGGTAAGATTTTTGGAAGCAAAAGGGATGAAAAATTAGCAAACGCCTTCGCCGGGAATCGAACATGGACCTCTGGAATACCAGCCCAGCGTGCAGAACCACTACACCACGAAGGCACACTAGGAAGGCGGGAGAAATACCTTATAACCTTATTTTGAAAATATCGAGGCAATAACTGAAATGGCATGCTAAAAAATTGAAAATGTATAATTCTTCGAGAATGTCGATCGGGAAAACGTCGAGAAATGGTTCGATTGTTATTTAACAGAGCCGATCTTCCTGTGCTCAAGTAATGCTAATATCACTTCAAACAGTTCGAGAACTAAAGCGAGTGATACCGAAAATACAAGCGAAGAAGGTACTGAATTACATCAGTCTCGAGACTGCAGTGACTCCTGTTGAAACTATTGGACTTCGTCAACCGAAGGTGATTCGTGTATAATGATAAATTAGCACTTCGATAAATACGGAGAGAAATTCGATAAATATTTAAACATTCTCAGAACTGATTTTTTTTAAGAAACAGACGAATATAACATGCATGAAAATTGGTAGTTCAGATTATCTGTGTTTTTCAGTTACGCGGGACCTGCTACCCCGCATTAGCTCGGATAATCGAGAGTAAACTATTCCTTCGACAAGGCGCCGCTAGGACGACTTCTCCTTCGAAATACCAACACCTCACAAAAGCCACAAGTCACTCAGCGAGTGTCCCCAACAAATTACTTCTCCTTTACCCCAACTATCCGAAACCCCAGGAAGGAAAAGCGAAGTCTCTTGTCGCCTGTCTATTAACAGACCTTTCAGAAATTCAGTAGCCTCCACAAAAGAGCTTCCAGGGGTCGGCCAGCACCGTCGGGGGCGAGCTCAGGGGGGGCTGTGCCCGTGTCGAGACGGATGATGCTGAAGCAGTGACCCGTGCACGCACACAAATCAGGACGAGCAGGACTTTCCCAAAAACACTGAAGAACATGAAGTCAAGAGGAATTTTTGTTTTTTTCTTTGCTGCAGGGTTAGTCGTCTTCCTCCCCGCAGAAGATGTTTATGATGCCGATAGATTCTGTATCGGTATCCCTTAATATACCCGGAAGGTTGAATACTAAAGTATTTGTCGATGCATGTTCAAGGGGAGTTTTGTTTTTCAAGAAATGATTAAGTACATTAGGGAAATGATTTTGTTTTTGAGGCTCCTTGAACATTCTAACTATAAATAACATATACACTCGAGTTTAGTTAGAAGAAGAAGAAGAGAAAAAGGAGAGAAAAGAAATAGTGAGATTACATTTGTAACGAATCGAAAGAAATCATCTTTTATTTCCTCGAATTGCTCGGATTATCAGAAATTATGTGGCCAGATGCCGCCCAGAAAATCTGGAAACTGTATTATAACGGAAGATGCCGCCATTTCAGATAAAAGATTGCGGATGTAGAAAAGTTCGAGAATTTGTATGCTCCGTTCATTTTAAATGTCGTCCGCTGTCAACACAGTGTTTCACTTTTCAAAAGTCTGGATCTACTGTCGCGATTATTTGTCAGCACATTTCCCATTTGGTATCCAATCTATTTCGTTTATGTTGCTACATAGGTTGAAAGGATTTTTGAACTTTATGCGGTAAAAAAGGAGCTTTTACAGGGGTCTCAAAGTGCATGCGGCGATACTCGATCTAAAAGCAGGTGAAGGCCAGAATACTTTTTTTTAACAAAATTTAAAAACGTTTTTAACAAAAGAAAGAAAAGCGAGCATTTTAAATTTCACTTATGAGCGCTTATCAAAACATACATAGACAATAATACTAATAAAAATAACACAAATTAAAAAATTCAAATTTATATTTATTCTCTATCTGAAATTTAAAAGTTGCTTACCTGCAAAAAAATACCTATTGGTTATAGTTTTTAATTCAAATGTTTCAACAGCTGAATACTTAGGCCGCCTTTTATTTCAGGTAACTCCATTATGTTTAATACTAAATATCTTACTTTTAATCTTAACCGGAAATTCAGAATACCGAAGCGCAACCAGCTGTCGCAGGCAAACACTGGCGTATAGCTAGAACGTCAGTCCCCCAGGCGGTCCCCGAATTTATTGACCCTCTTGATACACGAACAAATAACAATAAAAAATGTCAGAACAACACGTAGAGAAACAAATTATAACTTTATTATTGAAGGAAAACTTCAATTCAAATATAAAAAATTAGCCGAAACAGCGTTAGCCCAGACTATTAATTTCGTTTTGGAATTTTGCGTCGAAAACTTTAAATGTCCCTTTCACTTTTCAGATTGTTGCCACCAAATATTATCGTTCTGTGTTATATTTAAAGAAATTAAGTAATGAAGAATCTATGTAAATCTATGTATGTTTGTCGCATTGTGATAAAACAATGGTACCTAGAGCCATCAAATTTTGAATAACGTAATCCTCCATCGAATATGGGTAACTGGAAGCCCTAATTTGGAATTTAGAATTTGTTTTATTATCGATTTTATATTTTGTAACACTTCAACGAATTTCTGATTAACAAACTCAACGATTTAAAAGTCAGCAATGGCAACGCTATACAGGAAAATAAAAACATGTTTATCTCCTGCACGCGAGACTGTGTATCGGAAGTTCTAAAGTTGTGCTGTTCCAAATATTTTGGGATATTGCTGCTGAATTGAGTTTTGTGGTTTATGTACAAAGAACATAATATTTAATAAATAAAGGTAACCAACAAAACGTTAAAAAAAATGCAATATATACATTTGTACTTCTTAAATACTTCTTGCATTATTGTTATTTAGAAAACGCTTCTCACAACTGGCAATACTTACAGCAATCAAGAGTAAAGTTCGCACTAGTATTATATTAATATTTGGATAAATAGTAATAATATTTGGACCTTTGTTCAATAGATTGCATTTTAGAAAAAACTGCAAAAATTCAGAATGACTGCTCTTCCACGCTTCTATTTCGATTTTTCTAGCAATAACGTAAATAAAACTAAAATACTTTTTCCTTACGGAGTAATGTCATCATGAACATAACTCAGTTCAGATTCGTAATTTGTATTCAAAAGTTGCAACAGAATATATAAAGTGTAACAAAAGTTTCTAGCTGTTATTTCTTTGAATACTTTACCTTCACCCCTTTAGTTAAGCCATTGCTGACAAACTAAATTTAATAACACTACCAAAGGCCCTAATCACGTGAACTAGCACACAGTGGCTGAAAGAGCCCAACCTATTCATTCTGTCTTCTTTCCTTCAATGGTAGTCGCACGCATTAAGCTCACCCATATCTTTAGGTGCCTAAAACAGCAGTTTTAACCTGTCTTAGCAACAAATACATAATTGAAATCCATTCTCGGACCGCATAGAAATTACTTCTAGGGCCACAAGTTTCAGCCCACTGTTTTAGGCTTTACTAGAAATTTTGGTAAAAGTTGCATAAGGCGAATTAGTGACTTTTTAGGAAATATCGACAAACCATTGATATTTATTGTAAGTCGGCAAAACCGCCCAGCCGGTATTATGGTTAGTGACATAAACTACTGAACTGGCTTCCGACCCAAGTATATTTCCTATATCCGCGAGGAAATGATTACCTACCTGACAAATCAGGCGTCATTTATTAAACCAAATAAGCGCAGATTAAAACCTCAGTAAAACATAAATGACACCACGAAGTGTGCAAACAGTATGTTTATATTGTTGCATCCATAGGTGTTTGTAATAGACTAAATGCACTCAGGATCGATGCAACCTATCATCATAAAATTTATTTTATCAAAGGAAACACTTCACAGTTCTGGAACTTTCCACAAAAGTTCTTGTACAGAGCTCTTCACAGTATCACAGAATACAGTCAGCAGTTACATTTCAAATACTAATAACGTTAAACACAACGCAATGCAAAGCGCATCTAAAGAGCGAAGCTAACCCAGAGATATCTCAGCACTTGTTGCGTGCGTACGGGTAACGAACCCATACGCACGCAACAAGTGCTGATGACTGCACAAATGACTGCACAAATCCGATGAAAAATGAACAAAAATTTATTATTATCACAACAAAAATGCTTAAATTTCCTAAAGTATTCGTGCAGTATTACAATATCTCACAGTAGTTATCTTTTAACTACTCAAACGTTCAAGAGAACTTAATTCAAAACAGCTAAAGAAAGCTAATCCACGAATTCGCTACAGTCAACAAGAGCAGTTTTCTAAACAACAACAAACTAAGTAACTACAACGAACTGAGAGGTTTTCCTCCTTTTATAAGATTTTAAAATCGCGCGCGAGAACTTTCTAGTACTTTCTCGAAATCAAAAAGAGATATTTATTAAATGTTACATGCATGCGCTTTTGTATTTTCAATTTTCCGGCTTAGCTTTCTTTTAATATTCGTCACGCGCTGCACTGCGCGGGAAATAAAACCATTTAATTAACAATTCAATTAGCATAAGCTATTTAAATACCAAATCCGTAACACTGCCCCCTTCCCAAGGATGCACGTCCCGGGCAGTACAATCCCTGGGCAGGAAGCCAAACTGTGGCATAAATGCAATAATAATCATTACATTACAATAATAAACAACATGAACAATAAATGCAATAAATAAAACAAATCAAATACAAAATACAAATCAAATACTAAATACACATTTAGAAACAAAAAGGACCGTGGTCTTACACTATTTACAATTATTTACATTACGTACTATGGCCATAGTAATGAGCTAACCTGTCGCAATGAACGATTTTAGGTTTAGAGTTCCGACGGATCTGAACCACGACGTCATTCAGCCTGTTTAGGACTGTGTGGTGACCATCCCAATGTGACTGCAATTTAGGCCTGACTCCTTTTCATCGAATCGATTTCCACAACCACACCTTGTCTCCTTTGTTGGATCTGTGTTGTAAATAATAAATCCGTAACAATATAAATGCAGGATGTAAGTATTACTCAGAACATGCGTCGGTGACCATGTAATGCAGACACTAAAGAGGCATAGATGAAATTCAAGATACATAAATTCTCTTACTAAATTTCTCAAGAGAAAAAGCTGTCAAGAAATACGTAACTACTAAATGCAAACGCAAAAAAAGGAACCCAAGCTTTTTTAAATATGTAACAGAAATGAGCAATACAGTATGTAATAATATTGCAGAGTTAGAAAGGAAACAATCTGCCTAAAAATTGCAGTGAAAGGAGCAGTCAGCCATACAGAATGAGTGTTTCATTATCGCAGTTACTGACGCTGACTGCCCAACTGATAGGCCCGGGTTCGAATCTCGGAGAAGGCATGGATGTTTGCAAGCGTTTAATTTGGCAAACCGAAAGTCCTTTCAGGAGGTTGGTGGTAGATGAAGAGTGCTGGGAAACTCTCGGATCGTTCACTCCCGGGGTGTTCCCTTAAATCTGGTGTGGTGGTGTGATATGGTGTATTTAATTATGGCAAAGCTCACTAGGGCTATCTCTTCCGCATACACGTTACACATGAAGAAAACCACGAAAACACCCATGCAGCCAGCCCGTTCGCGGGATTCGAACCTCGGACCGAACTACCAGTGTTCAGCGACTTTACCGCTCGGCCGCTGGTGGGCCCCTTTAAATATGGAGCAGAAGCTAATAGTTAGCAAAGCGCAGTGATACCTACGTAAATGCACAGGTGCTGGCTTTGCTTCAACCTGTACCTTTAAGTCGGCGAACATTATGAACATATCAAAAAGAAAACATAGTTTGGCAATTTAAAATACAAATTTTAATTCCTAAAAAGGATTTATATAATGCGTTAAGCATTATACATATCACTGTTTTTTTTTATTATTTTTTTTTACTTATTACATGCATTACACGGTTCCCTTTAGCACTACGCGGAAAGGGAGGGATGCCCCGAGGAGGTTGTTTTAAGGGAAAGTGGTTCATATCCACGTTACACATGACGATTACCACGAAAACGCCCATGCAACCAGCCCGTTCGTTCGCCTGGACTCGAATCCCGGATCGAACTACCAGTGTTCAGCGGCACGTATTACTGTTGCTTCTTCCATGTACACAGCCATTTCTTTTTGCTTAAAAAAAATGTGAGGAGAGGTGCGTAAACTTGGCCCTGAGCTCTTTAGAAATTAGATAGATAAGATACATATTAAATTCGATATTTATTATATTATTTTTATTTAATATATATTAGATAATTATATTTAATATATATTAGATATATATTAAACTGTATAATACATTACAGTTTTTCTTTCCGTGTACGCAATGATCCGATTTTCCTAAAAAAAAAAAAAAAAAAAAAAAAACAGGGAATTGCACAAACTCCGCATTGCAAGTAAAATTTAATCACGAATTAAGTTTTATTGATATAAACTTATTTTGGTTAAATAGAGACTCCCGCCCCCCTGAGCTTAAAAGGTTTATTATTCTCGAAACGCAAGTTTTCGTTATTTCGTTTTTCATTCTAATTTATTGATTTTCGGCAAAATATAAGATCTTTCACTGATCTTTCTAACTGAATCTGTCTGTTATGGATTAACAAACTAAGCTAATGAGAAAGCATAAAAGGCAGTTCTTAAGAATATTATTCCATTTATATTTTAATCGGATTGATTTAAATAAAAATGTATTTAGTTCATGATGTTTTGCATTAAAACATTCAATATTTTTATAGAATGGAATCTATTCTACCTGGATTATGTCTATGAATATCCTACACTGCCATATCATAATAAATTCTTAAAAGAGCCTTTCTGTTTTTTTAAATCTATCCGATGGTACGAAAACCCAAATTTTGTGATAATTAATCTGATCACTAAGCGATTATATGCACAGAAAATTTGCAATAAAATTAGTTCACATTAAGTAAAAAGCTTTTATAAAAAATCTGTGTGAAAACATATGCAAAATGTGTTTTGATATTGATGCTTTTTACTATTTTATATTGATGCACTATACTGTACTTATACTGTATTTCTGTATTGATGAAATAAAATGTATTTTTCAATTTATTTCTGAAATCTATTCAAAATAAATAATTGAATAAAAATTTATTACTTTAATTGCTTGCTTGTCTTCAATCTCTATCCCTTTCTGCGGACGTCTAAGCAACAGGTAGCAAATTAGAGCATGGCGGAATTTCCCTTACCGGGCACAGCGCGTTTTATTCCGCCAAAAATCAAATCTGGTTACCTACTCGAAATTGAAACCTCTACTAGTAGCTGGTTTCGTGCTGAAACTCCTTTTTTATACTGAAGAAACAAACAATTATTCTGTGAAGTCTTCAAAAGAATCCAACAATCCACAGTGAACACTTGATGGACAACCCGCTGACACCTTTCAGCTTCAACTTCAGGACTCACTAAATGTTGCAAAGAGTCTCATTTCTGCACAGATCATTCATTGCATTACCAGAAATCAAATCTGGTATGGTACGTTCAGAAGGTCATAAACTCAGGTTGACGCGGATTAACCTTCGACCTCCCGACGCCCGAGGGAAGGGGGTGAGGGGGTACTTCGATGGAAAGGGGGAGGGGTCGAGGTGTACCAAATATCTGGTTCTGCCGTTCCATAATTGTAGGCCTCAACTAAAGGGGCCGGATTTCTTCGATAGATTTTGCTTCCAAAGATGTGACCGGAATTTTGGTAGTCTCCCTTTTCTTCTTTTTCTTGTTCTTTTTTTGGCTGTAGGGTACAAGAAGAGAAAGAACCACCGTAAAGCACCCTTGGATGGTGTTCTTGCCAACTCCCCCCAGCAGCTAAACCCCTCCGAGTTCGTGTTCGATACTGCTCTGATGCTTTGAAGGCGGCGGCGCCAGTATCCGTGCGTGTTATCTATGGAACTGCGGAAGAATTCCATTCCCTTTAAATCGTGTGGTATGGTATAAGGTAGCGATCTCTAAACTCTTTTGATAGCATACCCGTAAGACGAAGATAATTATAAATACCCGATATGATATAATATTTAGCTATGTTACAGGCAATATATGAAAGTCGACATTCCACAGAATACCTAGACATTTTACAAGACTGCCTGGCGTTTTTAGACAAAGTATGAAATATGGGAATTATTATATATTTTCCTTAAGCACTGTATATAGTACTAAGGTATTCTATATAATGGCAAAGGCTCTAGGTAAAGTGAGCAAAAAAGTCGCTTTAAGGATATTATTTAAAAGACGTGCATTCTAACTTTGAACAGTTCATAGTAGAATCATGTTGAATTTTGTTCAGACATTCATGAATGTCTATCCAAGATGATTTCTTCTCCGACACTACATCTTGCTCTTCCATTTGCATGCAACACGGTACTAATTTTTGTTTGAACCCATTTACGAATGAATATCGCGTATTTTGGCACTCTTAACGAGGTGTCAAATATGGCAAATTCTAAGTCTGATTCGTGCGTTAAAAGTCACGTGGCAAGGCACGTGATATTCGAAACAAATCGGAGATCATTTCATACTTTGTCGCTTCGTCATTTGGCATTTTATACAAAACCTAGGAAATATGTAAAATGTTAAATTCATGTCAAACATTTCCGGTCATCGGCATTCTATAAAATGCCTAGCTATCCTATAGAATGCCAGCTTTCATACATTAACAAAAACATATACGTGTGTGTGGGGTCAAAAGTCAAATTATTTATTATTCATTTATTTTGAACAATGTACATACAATTTAATTAAAATACAAATTTACGTTCTTAATTAGAATTTAATGTGTATTAGAGTTTAGTGTGAATTTTAGAATTTAACGTAAGCAACATAATTTTATTTGTTTAATAATATCGGAAAAATATGCTTTGACGCCCCCTGTTAAGACAGTTTGAAGAGCTGGTTTCAATTCTAAATTATTTCTGTGTTTTAACCCAAAAGGGAGTTAGCCCAGAAAAACTGTTAGTTTCGAAACGGCATTTTGTGGCGAATCACTAAAAGTGGTGAATCACTTTTCAAAGTGTTGCCACGAAATATTATCGCCGTGTATTAAAACCGCCCAGACGGTATAGTGATTAAGAGAGCCTACTGCGCTACCGAAGGACCCGGGCTCGAATCCCAGAGAAAGCATGGATATTTGTAAACGTATAATGCCTTTGTGGCATGGGGAACTCTACATGGCGTGCCGAAACTCCTCTTGTGTGGTTTGGTGGTAAGGGAGAACGGTAGGAGCCCCTTGGACTACCATCCAGGGTGCTTCTCTCAAAATATTTGGTGGCAAAACCATTAATAACACCGGTTATTACACTAAGAGGTACTAAACTTACTTTACTTGGATTTACTAAAGGCATAAAAACCTTAACCGGAAGATAAGAACAACATAATTCAATCATTTTTAAAGAAAAAAAAAATTTACCAACGAATAAAAAAACTGAACTCACTGAGCCAAGTAACAGAGTAACAATAATACCCTTGCCTATATGGATGACGAAACACGAATTGAGTAATTGGAAGAGTTAGGTTTGGAGGAACTTCCTCTTGATAAGTCTGCCTCCTGCCTGCTCAACAATTATTCACTTTTGCAACTTAACTTAATTTTTTTGGAATAATATATTTTTTCATGGTTTTAGATACGTGCATTTAATTTACATATGCTCTTAGAATTTAAATGAGTTCGCAGTAATAATAAATTTTATTTTTATTTTTGCAATTAAAATTTTGGATTCACTCTTTTAAGATTATATATGATCTTAAATTCACTTAGGGCGAAATCGAATTATTCTACTACTTGCGCAATTGCTGCAAAGTAAGTTAATAATAATTTATTTACTAAAGAAATATTGATTATATTATCTCCTAAGATTAATTTTAGTAGAATTATCTTAAAAGAGTGAATCCATAGTTAAAAATCTGAGACCTAGTTGGTCAAAAATTGCGCGTTGAGCAGCAAATTTTAAAGTAGAATGAAAATAAAAGGAGAGACAAAAAATAGCTAAAGCCGTAAAGAATATATGAATTCTAATTCCACAGATAACATGTTAAACAAAGTTTATATACATATATTTATATACATTTGGTGCGGCCGATTGCAATCAAAATAGGAGGTGCACATGTTCATGTTATAGCAATCCTATATATAAAATTTCAACGTTTTGAGGCTACTCGTTTTTTAGTTATGCGAGATACATACATACATACGTAAGTGCGTACGTAAAAATGTCTTCAGAATACAATTTTAAATCAGTTTTATATATATATATATATGTGATGTACCAGCTTTTGTCCGGAATAAATAGATTGGTGAATAATTATAGAAGTAGTCGTAGCTTAAATTATCAGACGATAAGTTTAAAAAACAGGATTCATTTATTATTGGTCAGGAGAAATAGCATTTACAAAAATCATATTTCAGGAGTAAATAAAAAAGAATTACTAATAACTTTTTAATAAAGTTTACTTCATCGTTACATTAAAGAAAAGACCCCCCGACATTTCTTTGCGAGTCCTTTTATAGCCTCTGGAAAAGCGGAGCTTCCAAGAAATGACGTCAGCCATTCCAGTTCACTTTAAATATCTCCAGAACATGCTATAACTGTACGTGTAGAAAAAGGCGGGAAAAACAACTTGACTACTGGGCTGTGAATTTAATTCCACGTACTTTCAAATAAGAGACCATCGCCATTAAAAATGAAAAGAACATACAGTTAGAATTTTAAGTGTATTTTTGACTACGAAAATTTTATTATTACATATAATTTTTTTTTTTTTTTTTTTTTTTTTTTTTTTTTATTCTGCCCTTACGTACCATAGGTCACGCAAGAACATCGTTAAATTGCATTCGATAGCGGTCAAAACGGATATTTTCTTTGAAATATGATACCCGAAATTTTTCGCGATTACAATATTTCCTTTTTACATCGTACAAGGAAGTAAAAATAAAAGTACAAGAAGTTTGACTCCCGTGCGGTAAAAATTGACCGAGATATTTAATTTTAAAATTTTCAATCTTGGATGTTAATTTCTACTTGCGTCGAAGAATTGGTTAATTAAGTTAGAAAAATTCTAAGAAATAAGTTTAAATGAAATACAACAAAAAATGCCTGCTATTTAACAGGCGCACAAGGAAATCATATGGTGTTGTTCACATCAGGTGGCTGGTTACGCTAACGGCTAGTAAAAAAAAAATTTTCACAACCGTCCAAACAATGGAAAACATTATTTCCATCAATGTATATGGAAACATTTACAGAATTTTATGGGAGAAAGGAGGAATAATTTCCCCGGCAGAAAGAATCTTGATATATATCATTTCTAGATTTTGAAGAAAGTGAAAAACTTGCTATGAAAAATCTAATAAAATACTCACCTTTGCCCCTCATACATTTCGTTTAATGACGAACAAACGAGGACAAATAATATAACGCCTGGATCGAAAAGGTTTTTGGCAATCCAAAAATTTTCCGGGAGGAAGAGGGGGGACGATCGCCTAGCAGCCAATTCATAATCCCTGACACACCGACACAAGCCGAGTCTCTTGGATTCGGCAGTTTTCCGAGTTATTGCTCGAACACCCCGAAGTGAGAGCTCGTATTTTTTGGAATCAACAACACTTGAGTCATTAAAGAAGCTTTTAGCAAACGCCGCCGTCCTGAACGTGATTCTTTTTTAAGTTCTTTTTCTTTTCTTAACCCTGGTTGCCTTGATGGCTACTGGGGAAGTTGAATATTTATGGAAGAATTAAGGAGAGTTTACTATCGGAGTGGAAAATCCTGAGCAATTATTATACAATGGTTACTTGCTCGAACATTTATGTATTTCGTCTGTCTGTGATAGGCTTTATAATATGGGTTTTAATAAATCATAGTGAATACACATGCGATATTGAATTCTGAATTTTGTTTCACATCGTTAGGCACCTAGGAAAAAGAATTCAGAACATATTTTCCGCCCACGTGTCAGATACTAATACAGCGTGGGACATAATATTTTGCACTGCTAGAAATCAAATAAAAAATTGCTATGGTCAGTATATGACTTCTCATCAATTTCATGTTTGAAATACACTGGTTTTCAGAAATTAAGCAAAAGACACAAAAATAGCGATAACTACTTCAAAAATCAGTCAGTCCGTATAAAATTTGAATATGTATGTCAAGTAAGATTTGCTGAGTAAAACTGAACTACAAGTAGTAATACATTAAGTATAATATTTAATTCAAATTTGCATTTATAAGCGAATCAAATTCTGGAAATGTGTTCAAAGCTGTTATTTGAAACCAAGATTGTTGTCTAGCTGTAATCTCGGCAAATGAACTAACTTCAGTGGTCTCAAACTCAAACTGCATACGAGCCGAAAGCATGAGCTAAAAGCAGCTGACGGCTCAGATATTTTAAAATGACAAAATGAAAATTTTTATCAGCAAAATAAAAAATATTTTATATAGATTTAATGTTTAACCTGCTAAATATTTATCAAACATAAGTAAACAATAATTATAATATCGCAAAGTGTAATTTCAAATTTGTACACTGCTGGCCATTAAAATTGCAACACCATGAAAGAAAGCAAATACAAAAAAAAAAAGATATTTATTGTACGTAAACAGTATGCCATGAAGATAAAATGATTCAATTTGTAAGCAGTTTGGGAGTTTACAAGGTGCGAAATTAGTAGAAACAGCTTCCACCCCTGTCAGCTAAAACGGCCCTTACCCGGTTAGACATGAGGTCGAAAATTGCGCTTGGATGACAGAAACGGGCAACTCATTCCATGTTGCTTCAAGTCTATGCCATACTTTATCAACCGTATTAGGTGAAGGCGGATGGCGGACCAGTCTTTCAGCAATCTATGACAAGATGTTTCCAATAGGTGACAGCTCTGGCGACCATGCAGGCCAGGGCAGCAATCGAATACCCTGCGTATCGAGGAAGGTCAGAACAGAACGTGCAACATGTTGTTTTGCATTATCTTGTTGGAAGATGGCGTTTGGCAGGCCACGAAGATAGGGCACAACTACTGGACGTAAGATGTCCAAAATGTATCGATCTGCGTTCAAATTACCGTCAATTAGAACTAGAGATGTGCGTGTCTTGCACCCAAACGCTGCCCAAACCATTACATCACATGCAGGGCCCCTATACGATATTGAAAGAAAGCAGGCGATGTGGGGTCTCCTCGGAGTCTCCAGATACGAAATACCCTCATATGCGGTCAGGTCGTAAATTTAGAACCCCTTTTTTCACAGGGGGGCTGAAAAGTAAGGGATAATCTTGCTCCTCGTCTTGAGAAAATGTGGGGGGTCGTTTAAACATCTAACTTCTCTACATTCAGTTTTATACAGAGGAAAATACAAATTGAATTCTTCGAATGAATGCAATTTTGTACAATGAAGATGTATTACTTAACGATAAACTGTAAGATAAATAACATCTTTTTTTAAAGCCATAGGTGTAGAAAGACAGATATTTGTTACACGAATGAATTTGTAGTAAATATTGAGTTTTTCATTTCGAATGCTATGTTCCATGTATGCGAAGTAGCTGAGTATGTGAGATAATAGTCATAACCGAATGGCTTTCAACCTTTTCACGGCTAAGGACTGTTTCTCAATTACATTGTGGTCGCTGCTTTTTGGTTAATTTTCTAATGACATATAAACAATAGTTGTTTTTATTTGAGACTTATGAATAAAATAACGCAAACTAGACTGCAGAAAATTCTTAAGAATGAAGTTAAATAATACTGAAAAATACATTATTGATACACTTTTGTGTTTTATATGTAGTAGTATTAAGTGCTACTATAATCCTTAAATGGAATCCTTAAATTATATATATCTATGTATAGGTATATATAAATGGAACCAAATATAGAACAAGGTATAAAATATCTTTATTATACAATGTTCATTACCATACGTATCTTTACGTAATATCAATATAAATAGTTAGTTAGGTTTCGTACATATATAATTTATTTTTATATTTTGTATTTTTTGTATTAGATTCAGTATTGTATACGTATCTGAAGTTTAATTTGTTCTCTTTTTGGGTTACGACTTAAGTGAGAAAGAATTGTTAGGGCCTTCATAGGGATTACATTATATACAATCAGTTAGGATCCGACTTTTCCTTTCTTTTAATCATTATATATATTGAAATACTACTTGATCAGTATACATAAAATATAGCAGTTTTTTAAGCTACTTATTTATATATCTATTGTTTGGTTTGGTTTGTTTGATTATAGCAAAGCATTCGACGGTTATTTGCCTAAGGGTAAGGGTGCCTCGTGGAGAACTTTCTAAGCAAAACTGACTCTTATGCACGTTACATGTGGGGAAAACCTCGAAAACGCCAATACAGCCATCCCCGTCGATCCGGATTCGAACCCCGGATCGACCTGCCAGAGTTCAACGACTTTACAGCTCAGCTGCTAGTAAGCCACACACACACATCCACACATATACATTAAATAGTATTTACATGTCGTTTATAAAGTATAATTGAGTGCAATTTAATCATAAAGAGTTAGAAAATATTCTACGGAATTACTTCACTTCGTAGACTTTTTGTTAAGCTTCACATATTTCTTAAAGACAATCTCAATGCTAGTTCCATTTCCAAGCTGTTTATGTACCTTATTTTTCATGCTTTGAATTATATTTAGAAAATTATTTCACTTGGTTATAGCTGAAAATGTAGTTATTTTATTGAAGAATTTAAGGTTAAGAAGAGAATTATGCCCTTTTCTAATTATTCTTGAAGCATTTAATTTTTTTTAAAAAAAGCGCACATTAATACGGATCACTGAACTAAAGTGCTCGATACAGGACAGATTAATTAGCTACTAAATTTTGATTTTCGTTGAGTAAAAATGAATTCATCTGCATTCTATAAGAAAGTAAATATTCAAGAAATGTTTTTTTTTCCTATTCTCGCAGTCATAATATTTTTCTTAAATATTCAGCTAATTCATATTCAAATATTCCAATCCATTACAATAAGTAATAAATCGATACAGTAAATAAATAATTAAAATCAATTAAATGGAATTTTAATTGATTTTAATTGCCATTTTTCCTCTGATAAATCCCTCTTTAGAGTTCAATAGCAGTCGATCAGCTTTTGTTGGGGGTTCATTTTTCTTTATGGTATGCTTACGTTATATATGTATGTATTATGCATTGCTCATACTCGTCAATTGCAGCTTTTAATATTTTTTGGAAAAAAATCAATATGAGAATCCAGAAAATGATTCTTAGCGACGCTAAAACTATTATTACTAGGCACTCTCATGCCACAGTGTTTAAAAAAAAATCCCCTTGTTTAAAGGTAGATTCTATGCTCATATTTTAATCTAAAATTAAAAGCTGCGTGTCAAAATTAAGGGGGTTGCTTTTAGAACAGCTTTTAGAAAGCTTCAATTAAAAGTAGTTATAGGAAATGTTAATCAATACTTATAATCTTACGGATTAAACACTTATTCTCTATTTGATCACGTGTATGGCAAACAGATATTCGTCATTCATAAAGAAAAGAAAGGTGGATCAAAATGAGTTATATTCTTGTTTTTTCAACTGCAAAAACATCTTAAGATACTATCGGATTTAATCTTTAAATTATTCCAGTAATAATCAGAACAATGGGGGGATATTATTCTTAACTATAATTTACTAATGCAAATCCTATTTTGGTTTCAAATAGCTTTCATTAATTACGTTAATGATATACTGATATACTGATACTGAATGAGACCTAAAAACACTTTTTAAAAAAAAAAATACATCTCCCCTTATGATCCCTCACACAGCCGTTTACTTTCCCCTTCCGTAATTAACGTCAGTCTCCTGCGCTTGACCGCATTTGCCAAGCCACCTCCAGATACGTATGCGACCATCAGAATACTGCACGCGGAACCGGGACTCGTCTAAAATGGTGACATTTTCCACTCCTGTATCCAGTTTTGTCGTTCGGCGCACCAGAGTCGACGTCTCTCTCTATGGTGTATTGTCAAGGGAAGACGAAGTAATGGTTGCCGGGCTGATAGTCCACGCTGCTGCAAACGTCGACGCATTGTACGAGGGGATACTGGGCGTGCTGCAAACATGCCTATTTTCTAACTAATGGTCCATGATGTAGTTGTACGGTTTAATAGGAGTGACCTCACAATATATCTGTCCTTTCGGGCGTTAGTCATGGGAGGTCGTTGATATTCTGCATGCCGTTCAGTATGACCCTCAGCAACCCATTGATTACATATTTGCATGAGAGTGGTTGGATGTCGACTAGTGAGACGGGCGGTTCCTTCCTCTATTGCATTCCGACACTTACTGGTAAGCATTTCTTCTCATTATTCTACAGATAACACGATTTTCTGGGCAAACACCGACCTTAAAAAGCGCTTTCCGAACGAGAAATCCACTACACAACTTTCTTTTATGCAGTGCTTCAGATATCGTTTCTCCCTCCTGCATCGTCTAAATGCGCTGAAATACTAATCATTTGCATATCCCAACTTCTTCTTTCTTTCATGTAATTTTGACGTTCGTCAGGTTATTCCTGCCTGATGTTGCAATTTTAATGGCCAGCAGTGTATTTATTTTCTATTTTAAATCTGAAGTTGGACATACCAGTAAGCTTTTTTTGGTGGTTCCACTTTGTAATACATATGACGGGTGTTTATATATGAATGGTGCGGTTTTAAAAATTAAAAAAATCTAAAAGGTTTCAGATTTTAAATTACTTCCGAAAGGGTGTCTTTTTAACGTTTTGTGTGTTACCTTTACTTATTAAATATCATGTTCTACGTACTCAAACCATAAAATTCAGTTCAACAGCACTACCGCAAAATAATTTTAAAATGGGGAAATCTTTAGAATTTCCGATACAATTTTGGGCGCTGGAGATACTTTTTTGGGAGGGGTACAGTGTTGCCATTGCTCGCTTTTAAATCGTTTAGTTTTTTTTTTTGTTGAAGTGTTACAAAATATGAAATCGATAATAAAACAAGTTTCAACTTCAAATTAGGGTTTTCACATACCCATATTCTATGAAAGATTATGTTATTCAAATTTTGATGGCTCTGTACTGTAGTTTTATCAAATTGCGAGAAACATACATACATTCATGCAGATTCTTCATTATTTAATTTCTTTAAATATAATACAGAACGGTAACATTTGGTGGCAACAATTTGAAAAGTGATTCGCCGTTTATAGTTTTCAACGCAAAACGCCCAAACAAAATTTATAATCCTTCAGGGCAAATTGCCCCTTTGGACTAATAATAAATCGATGTATTACTTTACCAGTGTAAAATCTAAACGTAAGCACTAGCAACTGTCCAAGTTTCTCATGAGCTGCTTGATGTTTTATTGTCATACTTACTGCGCAGTCACAGCGTCAGTTTCCCAGATGATGCCGCAACAGGAAAAGGCTTTCTTTGCACTCCTTTTTCAGGTGTTCAGATCTGTGGTTTGAGGTTAGCGTGAGTTTCGTGCGCGTCTTCGGTGCGGTGTCCCACGAGAAAGTGCACGGTCCATTTTTCTTCGAACAAGAAACAATGATTGGAAACTTGAAACCTGGCTTCTTAATCTTGCTGTTCACCAACACTGGACTGGACGTGCTGCAAGAGCAATAACAATCTTCTTCCCTGGCCACCCCGTTCGCCATATTTAACACCATGCGATTTCTTTGAGAGTTTGTAAAAGATCGAGTTTATGTACCGCCAGTGCACATTTCTCTTGAGAAAGTTTATGATGGGACAAAGCATGCACTGTAGACCATTACGGCGAACATGCAACATCGAGTATTGTAAGAATTTGATTACCGTGTAGATGTGTGTCATGTGACCAAGGGTTCACATACTGAAGGACTGTGATTAATGCATCAAAAACTTGGGCAGTTGTCGCTACTTATGCTGTAAGGTTTGCCCATGTAAACTAACACATCAATTTATTGTTATTTTTTACAACCGTACCATTCATTTATAAACATCCGATCGTCACAGCTACCTGTATACATTAAATTCTTCGACTGACATTCATTTCAAATACTTCTAACATGTCTAATTCATCATTGAATGACTTAATTATTTCATTAAAAATATTAAGAAAATTTTTAACGATTTCAGAGCAGATTTACCAAGCGAGACGAACTTGATAATAAATAATATTAATCTAGTCTTTCTCTCATTTATTAAGTATTTTTTCTATGCATAAACAAAAACGCTTTTTTCTTAGCCAATGGCGGACCCTCAGCCGACTTCGACTCGGAAACTACTGAGGCCAGAAGCAGTGGTCACTTTATTATGGAGGCACCTAAAAAGTGGGTCACCTTTTGCCTCCTATAAAGGGACAACAATGCCTTTTCCGGGATTCGAATCCGGGCCCTTTGACATAGCAGCTGGCTCCCTTAACTAGACCGCCTGGGCGGCTCTATTATTATGTAAATATATGTGTTTTGATACACATATATTTACATACAAATATATGTTTTTGTATGTAATAATTATAAACTCCTTTATATTTTACTACAGTTTGATATTTTATGAGATCTCTATTCTGATAAATTTAATAAGAAAGAGAGAAATTATATCAATAACAGATTGTAGATGCAATCGTTCAGTCGGGTACTTTTCGCATTAAATTTTCAACTGTGAGAAAAGGGTATTCACACATAAAGATATTCCCATATTCCCAGCGATTTATTCTTAGTGCAAACATTCATACCTGAGCTGACAATTACGAAGAAAATTTATAAAATCTATATATTCAAGCCTCTGAGTCCTTTATATCACACTGAAAATTGATATTAATTGGCATAATTTATATATATATATATTTTACGTTATTCAAATTTGTTTTTATTGGCAATAAAAATAATATAAACTCGGACTTCAAATAACTAACATCTCGAAATTTTTGCAACACTACAATAAATACCTAACTGAAAAATGTATTCGCGGCCGAGTAAAATTGCTTCGATGGCCGTCAATTGGAGACCACTAGGTTAGCTGCAAGGGATTTCCATAATTTTCCGATATACAGTATAAATAGGAACCAGTTTCCCCTAGTAAGCCCTCCACGAATTCATCCATGCCCTAAAGCAAATAGCATTCACATACATTAATTAATTAATCGTTATACCCATTTAATTGAAGAGTATTATGCATGCAGAGATATTCTCCGTTAAGTAACGAGATTTTAAAAAGGACCGTTCGCCATGTAAATTGCTTATCGGCATTATCGGGTTATCTGGCCACGGGATGCAACTTTATATTATTACGTAAAACGATTACCCCCCCCACCCACCCTCTTATATTCCAGAAGTGCAGCTAAAATTAAGGTCGTTTATATTTATTGTTTGTATTTTAGATTAGTTTCATTTTGCAGTGCATTTTTCCGGAAATTCTTTCGAAAATGATTTAAATATAAAATTAAACTGACAGTAATAATCGAATAAAAATAATCGAAATTCTCTAATTCAGCGGTTTCAAACTCAAACTAGATACGGGCCGAATATACGGCCTGAAAACAGCTTACAGGCCAGATTTTTTTAAAAAACAAAATTAAAAGTTTTATTAACAAAATGGAAAATAATTTAAATACATTTTTAATCTCGTTTATTAAATAATACAAATACAAAATATTACAAATACTACAATATTATTACTAAATACTGCAGGATATACGTAAACAATAACAACAGCATACCAAGGAAAAACTTCAAATTTATATTAATTTTCTATTTGAAATCTGAAGCTTAGTACCTGTAAGATATTTTTGTTGGTAACACTTTGTAATAAAATGTTTAAATAATCTTGAAATAATTTACCAACTAAACTTTTTTATTTATTCAAAATAAAAATAAACAAATTATTAAAACTTTTTAGTTTTCCGAGAAAGTTTATTAAGTGGGACAAAATTTGAGAATTAATAATAATAACCTAGTCTCCTTCTCTTCTTTTTATTGATAAGAATTTTTCTTCGTTTTATTAATAAGAATGCATGTGTGTTTCTAGGTAAATAATTAAAAGCTTTTTTATTTCTACTAAATTAATTTCTCAAACTAAATTATCTTCATCCCAGATTGTAGATGGACAATCGGATATCTTCCTTATTAAGATTCAATTGTTAAGAAAATTTGTTCACTTATAACTTAATTCTGAAAGAAAGCGTTATTCTGTAGAGTCTTGTATTTTTTGGTATCATCAACTAACGAGCTCTAGAAAGACTGCACGGGAATTATCCTAAAGTCTTAGGATAACAGACAAAGTCAGAAGAAAGTTGTAAATGACCCTTTATTGAATCACATATACATAGTTGCACGGACGGCCTCGATCGGGCTTACATAAACCAACACTTCCGGCACTTAACAAGCACTTAAACAAGCAATGCTGAACTAATAATAATAAAACGTAATTAAACTAGCCTGACGGCTCACAGGATGATTTAAAAGCGTGGAAAGGTTTTGGCTCGTAGAAGGCGGCGGAACAAGCTTAATGCCTAGAAGCACTGATTAACATTTTGGCAAGAAAGAATGAATGAAACGTTGAGTAAAAGGAAAGTCGTTTTAATTAAAAAAAAATAACTATTAGTTAAAATAAATGAATCTCCACAATTCATGGAGCAAAACTTAGTAACTGAGTGTATTCATTCTTTGACAAATACAAAGGAATTTTAATAAAATTTGTATACTCAGCGTTTTGAATGAGATTTATGTCACGTTGTAAATTAAATAGCTTCATTTATAGATTTTCTGGTGCGTTAATGATGTTCGTTTATAACCTAAATCTTTAAATCTTTGAAATAAATCTCTGAAATAATCTTTGAAATAATAACTGAAGTGCCTTCGGGGACCACCACTTTGAGATCACTGCGCTAATTTATTTGATATTTGTGGATAAATCTGATATTTTCGAAATATTAATAAATTTCCTTAGAAATAACTGCGAAAATTTTCTTTTAGATTAAGCTGCAAAAATACTTATATATAACAAGTGTTTTCAAGTGAGATAGAAACTTCCCCGAGAACATGAGTAAAAAGACAAAATTTTTCTTTGTGTCTTCTAATGAACATTCTGCTACCCATTTAAACATTCCTCAGAGAGAAAATGGTAAAAAGAAAAAGAATAAATACACATATCATTTTAACATCCCCAGCAACCAAATCATGTTACTTGGAAATCCCACTTCTTCTGCCCACCCAAGTAGAATGGCAGCCTGTTAAAGGCATTCAATAACAAATAACTCTGGCTTTTCTAACGCTTCGAGAGATTATCCGGTTCTTTATGATCTGCCTAAAACTTTTTAATGGCCGCTAGATTACCACCCCTTGTGGCATCACCAGAAGCCGTGATTTAGGACGAGATAAGACGGATGCGATGTCAACCCTCAAGAATGTCCAGCCTGTACTAGACAGGTTAGGACTGTTGCTCGTTATCTTGATCCTCGTAGCTCCGAGTCCGCTGTTAGATCATCTCCAAAAAGATTGTAAATTTACCGACTTTTCCTGTTACTGATAAGTCTGTAAAGTTAACTAAAGCCATTTTATTTGTGATTTACTGGTACTTTTTCCTTCCAAAATTTATTGAAACGAAATAAAGTTTATGAAAATAAATTATATTCTGTTTATAAAATATAAAATGGCATAACACCTATAGTTAGTATTAAAAATGAAAATCTGGAGCCATAGTTGATGAATATGACTCCCACGTTAATTACTGTGGAATCAAGATCATTTCAAATTAATTTATTTCAGAGCTGACATTTTCTATCTCCCCTCCCCCTCCTCTCCATGCATATTTTTCATGGAGGTAGGAAGTAAGACGGAGTGGCCCTAAACAGGTTTCTCCCGTACCCTGCTCTGAAGCACTGGCGATCCCTACGTGGTGACCAAAACATTGGGTCATTTACCATTAAGTTCAATGGGTTTTGACGCGATCGGATGTAAATATTTTGTAATTACGTCGTAAACATACATATAAATGTATATATTTTCTTTTTCTACGATACCTCAGAGTCCTAAGTATATGAAAACAACATATTTTCAAACAACATTTCATTCTGAACGGAATTAAATGGTATACTTTTCACAGAACAGTTTTCTCAGAATGGTTTAATTTGAATGAAATATTTTCACAAGTTTTCGTTAATTACATTAGAAAAAAAATTAAAGTAATTCGATTTTATTCGGTTAAGGTACAAAAATTAAGATCAAAGTTTACTGTATTATTAATATTAAAATTATGCATTATTTCTTTTCTATTTATAGAGCTTCTTCCTAAAATACTTTCTTAAATATGACATGATTTTTTGGCTTCTGAGACATCTTTCAAATCGAAAAATATAATTCAATTTATAATTAATGCTCTATTCGGTTCATTTTAAATTAGAGAATTATTAGAAATTAGCGAAATACTTTAAATATTACTTAACTTTCTCTGAACATTTCTGAAAGGGAATAAAATATTTTTTTTTTTTTAAGTATTATTTAAAACTTGTAACTGAGTTAATATAAAATGTAAGGGGAATAATTCTTTTAATTATATTTATTAGATTTTTTTACCCTTAATTTCAACAATACATATTCCAAAACTCTTTATTACTTTCTTACTCTTTATTACTTTATTACAAATGTGTGGTTCCAAATCAAGGGAAAGCTAACTTATTGGCATATTGGCATATCTGTGTGTATATTTATTAATTTTGACGAGGATTGAAGTATTTGATGGTAATTTTATTTTTAATTAACCCAAATAAGTAAAACGTGGAAGACCAAAGTGATTATTTTTCAGATATATAAAATTAAAACGATAAGTTTAAAATGAGCATCAGTAAAGCCTCTCCTGTAAAAAATTTTAAAAGGTACATGTTACAATAATATATGGATGTGAAAAAAATTTATTTTATTTAAAACATTTTGGCGTTTGGAACATAAAATAAAAGTAGCGAATACTCTATCAAGGGTATCGAAAGACGTATACAATTTTAAATGTACCGTAAGCTATTTTTCATTCTTTAAACATAACATTTTTGTTAAAATCTATATTTTTGTAGTTCAACAGCTTAGAATTTTATAAAACAAATTCATAATCAAAATCGCTGTTGTTAGTTATCAAAAAATAACCAAGATGTGATGTCACTAAACTATACAAATTGCTATTATCCATCACACTATGAATGTTTCTTTCGTGCGAAAGTGTCCCTTTTTCGATTTGTATGGAACTGTCGTGTGTCGAAATACTATCAGAACACTGTCAAGAGAGCTTCTGAATGTAAACAAAGAACACCCCATCTGGTGACCGAAGCTTCGAAGCAGTGCTTCACTTCTAGCGCCGGTTGGCCACTCCTTCCTTTCTTACCTCCATGATATTTTTAGCCTAAAAGGGCTACTTGTCAGGAAACACAATTCACTTTAAATGTTGGCCTCTATCAATGAGTTTATTTCACTTTTCATTCGAGTCTACTAACATTCGGCAAAACGTAAGATAATCTTCCAATTGAGTCTGTCTGGTACTGACTGGCAAACGTTCATTCGCGAAATAGCCAATTTTTGTTTTTGCCTTGTTTTTTGCCCTCAAACTTGTTTTTGCCAATTTTTCATTATGAAAATGTAGGTATGACCATTATGCGGGGAAAGTCTACTATAGTATATTGTACACTTTCGAGGATTTTTTCTGCTTCAAAACAAGGGTGCGACTATTACGCGAGTAAATACGGTATTTAAAAGTAATGGTTGAAGTTTTTAAGACTATTATTATTTTTTATGTTTTTAATTTGATGAAATTAAATAAAACTGCATTGATTTCATGATATATCTGTTACTGGCAGTGCATGAAAGCCGGTATTAGAATACACAGGCATTTCATAGAATGCCTGTGTATTCTAATACCGGCTTATATAATACATCAATGTATACATTGTAATATATATAATAATAATACATCAATGTATACATTCTAATGCATTCATCGATAATGTATGAAACGATTAATATTTCATACTTTCCTAGGCATTCTTAGAATACCAAATTAAAAACCGGCGAAGTAGGAAATACATCCCCGATTCGTTTCGAATATCCATGCATATAATACATTCATTCCAAAATGCCATACATTTCACATATTTTCAGATATTGTTTTCTTTAGTAAGAAAGGCATAAACTTTCTTTTATATAACTTTCACTTTTCCTTCCGCATTTTGAATCAAAGTTTCTTAATGGCAATCTTTAATTATTTTTTTCCAAATAACATTTGTATTTTTGAGGAAAGCAAGTCTTTTAAATAATAGCTTTATGGCGACATTTTTTAAAAAAATATTTTGCCTAAATAGCATTTATCATTCTATAGAATGCCTAGGTACTGTACACAAAGCCTAGAGGAAGTATATAATAATTTTAATTTTTCATACTTTGCCTAAAAATGCCAGACATTCTGAAAATGACTAAATATTATATACAATGGCTAGAGAAAGTATATGATAATTCTCCTATTTCAAAATTTGCTAAAGCTCCAGGTATGCTATGAAGTGCTTAGGTATTCTATATAGATTGCCGGCGTTTCGTATATTACCGGTAATGAAAAACATACAGTACTTTTGAAATGACGCTGCATATTTCTTCACTTCTCAAATATAGTAAAATTCCTCATAAATAACAGTATCAATATAACAGCATTCTTGAAAGTCTACATGTAAACCCGAAATTTAAGCTTATGAGATTAAAAAGTATGTAACTGACTAACAAATGCTGAAAACGTTTCTGCCGTCTGTCTCATCAAAATTGATGCAACTACTCAGTTTTTTTTTTTTTTTTTTTTTTTTTTTTTTTTAATGGCGGGCACTAGCTATTTTAAGCTTTGGCCACTACTAAGGACAGAAGCGGTGGTCATTTTACTATAGAGGCATCTAAAACGTCACCACTGTTGACTCCTATAAAGGAACAGACATTTAATATGTCGCCCAACCGGTATAGCGGTTAGCGTCGCTGATTGCCGAAGGCCCGGGTTCGAGTCCCGGAGAAGGCATGAATGTTAGTAAATGTATAACGTTCGTGCGGCATGGGGGCACTCTAAATATGCAGCGAGCCGAAGGTCCTCTCGAGAGGTTGTGGTAAGGGAAGAGGGGTGGAAGACCTTCGGATCCGTTCCCCCCCGGTGTGCTTTTCATCAAAATTTGGACGGAAATGAGCTAAATCGCACTGTCACCTGTAAGGTACTCAAGGCTGTTGCCAACGACAGGCGCTATCTTGCGCTTCTTGCCAGGAGGTATTTCGTGGGCTTCGGCTGACCATACGTCAGACAAGTGAGCATCAGCAACAACAACACAATTAATATCCATCCTTTCTCCGGGATTTGAACCCAAGACCTTCGGTACGTAAGTCAGAGAAACTAATCACTTTTCCGTCTGGGGGCATATCCAGAATATAAAGATGAACACCGATCCCTTTTCATGGGTCCATATGTGAGATTTGAAAGGAGTACTTCCTTGCACTGTGTAGTCATATAATACTGATCAAAATTTTAATTGATTTCACTGTTCTTATTTAATTTGCGTTCCCACAAATGATGGCTATCTGTAGCACGCGCCGTGTCCTGTTTTTATTAACAGTTTAGTTTAATAAAAGATTGATTAAAACCTTGTCTTGTAACCTTTGTAAGTTAGAGATAGCGATAACTCGCTTCCTGTCCAGTAAGGTTCTAGGACTAAAATTCCAGTATGAGACTAAGTTAACCTTACTGAGTTATAGAAAATTAGGTCATTATTCTAAAAAATTTTATTATTAGTAATTTTTATAGAATTCTATAAGACATTTTCATAAGAGTATATTTGACATTTTCCCATATTGATGATGGTATTCCCGTACATCCACTGCACTGTGAGTTAAAGGGGGCAGGATATCCTCCCTACAAGGTTAGATATTCTCGGAAGTTGTCAGTGGAACTAAATGAAATAACGAAACTCGTATAAACCGCATAACGTTTAAAAGGGGTAGCAGCAAAACAACAGTAAAACAGACATGTCTGTGACCTCCCCCTGTCATTGCACATTTGCGGTCTGCACCATCTGCAGAAACCTAAGGAGGGGAGGAGTTCTTCTTAAAGACATGGCCACGTGTTTCTACCTTCCTTTCCAAAGACCGGGGTCATGGGATCAAACAGTTTTATTTTGTCACTTTGATTATAGGGCTGGAACGTCGAAACACAACCTTTAAAGCGTTTGCCTTTTCTGGGAGACCTTACCATTTCTACTTCTGCAATGCCCCCGAAAACATTGCTGAACATTTTTCAACGTCAAGTACCAAACATCTACGTGGCGGACGCTTCTTCCAGCATTTTCTCAATCACAGGGTACGGTGCCAATTGCGATGGTCAGTTAATTTGGTCTATTTTCTTCTTCTTCTTCTTGAAGAAGCATTTAAAGTCGGCGTTCAAGTAAGGGTAAACAAGCCTGGAGAATCCGTCGGCGGTGGTTGTGTTGTTTTTACTGGGAATCTCTCTCTGCCTTTGGCCTGTGGGAATAAATTCGGCACTAAATTGGTCTAAGGTGATAGATTGAATTGTAATGGCAGAGTCCGTGCCTGAGTCGGCGCCAAGTGATAATTTTCGAGCCAGGAATTGAACGCTATGTTTTGAGATATGCCTTTCCCTCCCCCCAGATGTGCCAGAAGTTGGGCTTCATCGCTCCAGAAGCCAAAAGTTGTCGGTTCTGCTTTTTTACTTTCAGTAAATTTCTCTGTTACGACAATATTTTATAGAGGCTTACAAAAGTCTATAGAAACGCCTGTAGAACTCAGACACATACAAATGCTTCTCAGTACAGTTCTGTAGAGAATTTATAAAGCTTCTACGAAATAGTATTCTACAGAAATTTTATAAAGCCTTCGCAGAGCAAAATTCTATTGCTTTTACACAGCAGAAAAGTTGCTGCTCTACAAAATCATGTATAAATATTATAAAGCCTTGTAGAATGGTATTCTACAGAAATTTGCAAACTTTCGAACTGTAATCAAAGAAAACATTCAGTGTTTGGTGTATTGTGTGGATATACAAAAGCGAATTAATAAACAATTTTGATAAGATATTTGAATGGAAATTTTAGTCTCTAGATTAACGTTTTTTAGCTATTAAATACATGTAACATTTTGTGCAATTTTTTATACTGTTAATTATAAAATTTTAATTTCGGAAATTAAGGAGTTTAATTACTGTAGATGTACTCCTGTTAAAAGAAATGGTTTCTTAATTTTAACTAAACTGTTATTTAAGATGCATTTATTTATTTAAGTGAGTATTTTGCAAATATAAACGATACTAAAAATTTCATTAGGGAAAAGCGTCACATCCGTACCTAAAGATTTTATTCTATACCTCCTCCATGTCAGATTATTTCAAAATTTGCGTCGAAAAATTGTATTCAAAGATGAAAATTTATCCTTCCTTTGATCCCCCCCAATTTATTATTATTATTATTTATTTATTTATTTATTTATTTTTTTGTTGTTGTTTCTTGCTATATTGCTCTTATATATAAAATCTTTTATAGAAAATTAAAGCAAAGAAACTTGTTCAGAATTTTGAGATTATGACTCAGTTTATTTGTACATATTATATAAGATTCTATACTTTTGACCTTTGGATACAGTGTAGATTTTAAAATCTCTATAGACAGATATCCTTACATATCTGCAAGGAATCTCTATACATATCCACACATATCTCTATAGAATCTCTATACATAATTTTAGAGAAGTTATATAAATTTTTTAGAAATCTATAACAGAGCTATGACCTAGCTTACAGAAAACTCAACCATGATTCTAAGGATTAATTCTAACCCATTAACGAAGTTTATCATCGGCTACGGTTCATTGTTTTGAGAAGTCATCGACAAATAAAATAAAGATATTTTTATTTAACAGGTGTTGATAAAATAAAAAGTTTGTTTTTTTATAGGATGAATCATTCACTTGTAGAGACATTAGGATTCTTTGGAAGCATGAGGTGTGAAAAATGAGCAATGCCTTTGCCGGGAATCGAGCCACGGATCTCTAGAATACGCGCCCAGCGTGGAGACCACTACACCACGAAGACACGCTAAGAAGGCGTGAGAAATGGCTTAGACATTTAACATTTGCTCTTTAAACAACGAAACTTCTAGCCAAGAATTTGGACATGCTTTCAAAAATTGAACGATATTGCAACTATTATACCTCGTAATGAAGGCCCTTGACCAAACGACTAAACCTGCTGAAGCTCTGCTCTGGTCGCATGCGCATTTTCGTGGTGTTCCCCGTGTGACGTGAATACGAGTCAGTTTTCCTCAGAAAATCCTCCACAAAAGCATCCCTTCCTCTAGACAGACATTCCTATTATGCTTTAGAATAATCTGATGCATCTTGCAATGGAAGCAAGTATGTTTTTTTCTTTTTTTTTTTTTTAAGTTTCCCAAATTATATACGGTAAGCAAACAGTATTAAAAAAAAAAAAAAAAAAAAAAAAGGGGGGGGGAGAAAGAAAAAAGAATTTTCATTAGTTTGTGTTAAATAATTTTTTAACGAAATTTTTTTTCATTTCTTTTTTAGTGTAATATTTTTAGCTTCTTAATTTACGTAACATTTATTGCAATCTTTTTCACACTATTGTTTTTGCAACATAAAAATTATATCTTGTATAAGTATTAAATCTATTTAAATCATAAAATTTAAGAAAAAAACAACATTTATACCTTTAATTATAAGACTCTTAATTATTGAAATTAATGCTATTAATTATTGTATATATGCTCCTGATATGAGAAATGATTTTTAAATTTTAATCAAACTTAACTATTGTTCGAAATGCATTTATACATATTTAAATATTTTTATAACTAAACTATATAAGCTTACATTTAAAAAAATCCCAATTTCTTCTGAAAATTCTATTTTTGTCGCAGGCAATTTAAAAATTTATTTAAAAAATCATTTAAAATGAAAATTTAATTTATTTTGTTGAATCTCTAAAGAAAATTTTATCGATTTTATACATACCAGCTTCTATAGCATCTTTCACAGACAATGATTAAGATTAAGAAAATGAATTACATAAATACTCTTTGATTTATGCAATATTAAGTGATATCAAAATAATTTTGTTCACTGAAGAACTTTATAGTCTACCTTTCAGGTAAAACTATGCTAATAAAATTCTGATGCGGACATAACATCACTTCCTTGTAAGCCTAATAAATTATACACACTTTTGGTTGCACTTCATCTAAACTTATTTCATTTGAAAGCAAAACATGATCTTCCAGTTCTTAAATGAAGTAAACAGTTATACATTTGGCTAAAACATTAGCTTTTATTAACATCCAATATTCATACAATTGTTAATTCAAAAATCTTACCTGAAATATTAGGATAGAGTAAAAATTCCCTTTATTACTCTTTAAATAAATGTAAGTCTTTTTTCTCTCTAATGCTGTGTTGTTCAATTTATTATAATATAACGATGAATAAAATTAAAACAAAAGAAATCAAAACCTGGATGATTATTAAATTTTTAATTTGTGTTTGTAACATGCTTTTATTGAGTTAAAAAACCCCTTCGAGTAATGCGCTCTTTTGCACAGCCGATTTAAACCCTCTTTTCCAAGCGCAAATGAATTTTTGAAAATTTTTTATATTTTTATCAGTTTAGAAGGACAATGAAAAATAACGAAAATACGATGTTGATGAGCTTAACAAATGTTTAATCTTTAACATAAGCTAATATATACAATTAAAAATATTGTAAATTTTTTCCTATATTCTAAATTTATAAGTATTTTCACATCGACTAGGAATACCTTTGTCCTAATGTAAGCAAAATATGATTTCCTGCCAAAACATTTTTCTCAGGTATGAAAACTTATCCCACAGAAGAAAAGTCTGACGGCAGATCGCCAAATTGGCGAGATTCTGCACGTCAGACAAAGCAACCTGCACTCTAACAATGACCAAGACGCCAACTCAATGACAATGATGCTTTACTAACAATAAGACAACCTGATTGGTGAATTGTTGCCCTTAATGTGACTCCAATGACACAGTGCTAAGTAGTAAATTGGGCAAAAATTGCATGGCGGTCAGCTTTTATTAAGGAGTATTAGCATCTTGAAAAACCATATGTCTGTCTGTCCATATATTCACGCCGAAGTGATAGCAGAAGTGTGTATCGTGTCTTTGTGGTTGAACAACAAAAAGATTGAAATTCCTTCGCTTTCTATAGACGGTTAGAATTCTAATCTTCGAAAAAAGAAAAAGAAAAAAAAAAAAAAAAAAATCTGATGTGGGCAGTACCTGACCTCCCGCCAATTCTGTTTTAATTAGCAACGAGTTTTATATAAAGTATCGCTTTCGGTTGATAGTTTGGAAGGGGGGGAACAAGCTGGTTTTTACGATAAATTCAAAAGCCTGTCATAAAAATCTGAAAAAGCAATTTCATTAGGTTTCATTGGTCATTCATTGTTTTTCTCAGTTTATACCAACGTAATCAAAAGTTTGCCCTTTTATTTTTTTCGCTTAAAAATTATATTTGTTTGGTTAGTTAAATAATGTATAATTTGATTGTATTTGAATTTTAAAAAATTAATTTAATTTAAAATAAATATTTTTGAAAAAATACCTTGATTAAATTTTCTTCTATGTTATTTCTGTAATATCAATAAATATAAATTTCTACGCATTGCTAAGTATTTTCATTCCCGCGCATATGACTTTAATTCAGCGTATTTATCTTTTGAAAGATATTTATAAAATTGAGTTATACCCTTTTCTTTACATTGTTGTTGTTATCTGCCCTATAGTAAGCCTAACTCAACGAAATTCCCCGTGGCAAGGAGCGCAAGATTACTCCTGTCGTTGTCACCATATAGGCACCATTTAGAGTACCCTATGCCGCACAGACGCTATACATTTAAAAATAACCATGCTCTCTCCGTGATTCAAAATGGGGTCCTTCACGGCAGTCACCGGTGGGCGGCTTTAAGCACTGTAGAATCATTAGTGTTTTTTTTTTTTTTTTAATTTTTTTTAGATGTGAAAAATATGTAGTGCTCTCGTCGGGATTCGAACTCTCTCAGACTTTCTGGATATCCGTCAAGTGTCCTTCCAATTACACCACGAAGGCATGCGGAAAGGAGAGAAAAATACCTTATAACATCACTTTTAAGATATTATCATTTTCCAAATCAATTACTTCTAGTTGAAGGTGTGATGGTAGCTTCTCAATTATACACTCAAATGGATTTTAAAACATGGAAATATCTTTTAAACTTGCATAAAGATCCAGAAAAAGCTGTTGTAGTTGAAACATATAACTTCAGAAAATATATCCTGTGTGAATTTTGGGGGGATTGAGGATTTCACTAATATTTTAAATTTCTTACAGCATGGTAAATGGTCAAATTTGATTAATGTTACTTGAGTTTCAAACAATGCGAATTTTCGCCGATATGTCTTTATGACAGAATACATTTCACATATGAGTATCGTTTCCCCCTGTGATTTTAAGTTGAATTCGTTGATTTATCCCACGACGTCCGTGGCAAATGGTAATAGCCATTCGCTGTTCGATAAGAAAGGTTGTGGGCATTTTTTTCTCTTTTAAATAAATATCTGAAATCGCTCATTTCGAAGAATCTCAACGAAATTTTTGCTCAGCCAACGAACATCTGTATGATAAGGCAAGTTAGGATATTCATCTTCGATCTCTAATAAAAATTCACGAAACTCACGACGGTAAATCCACGAGAGCGAAAAAAATTTACTACTGATACAACTGGTTTAATAACATATGACAGATTGAGGTGCTTCTCACAAAGAGCTTACTGACGAATAATACAATGAATTGCCAGAGGTTTTAAACATTTAGTTTCTTCACAAGCCTTAAAAATTTGTTCAAATAGTCGTTTCCTTGTTCCACACATATTTTTTCGACCATCAGTTGTGACACCTTTTAACTGATTCCATTGCAAATTGTTAGCGTTTTCTCGATTTCCTTGAAGATATATTCACCTGTAGTTGTTCCACGCAGGCTATTCATAGAAGTATTTTTTCAATCACTTCAAATTCTGCATTGACTCGGTAAAATCTGTCGATTCATCAAGAGGCAAAGAAAACCATTTGAATTTTGTTGCCTTGTTTTTTAATTGACTCTTGATGTTGCTGCCGATGTTTTCCAGTCTTCTCGCCGAAAAACCGACAGATCGAAACATATCTTTTTTTTTTTTTTTTTTTTTCCCTGGGCACATTTCTTCGGCTCTCACAAATAAACACGATTTAATTAATTCATCATCGATGAATGGCTTTCCTTTCGTGGCTAATAAATAATTCGTAAGATGACTTTAGTTACTTCTTCATTATCATGTTTTTATTATTATTTTTAAGAATAAATTGCGTTGCGATGACACATTCTCTTTCAAACTGTCAAGTTTTAAGGATCTTTTCTGTGAGGTTTGAATACCGTGTCGCGTGCTTAGTTTAGTAATGGCGGCGTATAATACTTCCCCCAATCCCATAGCTATTATATCATTGCATATTGAGCATAAAATTTGATTAAATTTATAACAAAATAATTAGCACACACTTCTGTATTTGATTTTGAGAGTGATGTGGTAATGGTAATAAATGAATAAAATAAAATATTGAATGAAATGAACAAAATATCGCTCAGTACCTTGACAGACGATACCACGCGTACCGCTATAGTAAAACTGTCAACACGCTCTCGCGGCGCACAATCAAAGAACGGGCATGTAAAGAAAGAAGACTTCCATATACGAAATGTAAACCAGTTTATTACAGCGTCGCTAAATCGTGGAGGGAGAAATTCTTGTCGCAAATCGACAACTGGACAAGAAATTAAAGACTACGATACAAAATGGGAAAACTTAAATAGGATTCATTCTGCGACAAAACTTTTCGAAGTAATTTAAACTCCGATTTTCGCAGTTTTATTTAATTATTATTATTCAATAATGAATCCATTATTTATATTACTTGCGCAGATCACTGATTTGATTTACTTCGATACATCATGAAAACAAATGGTGTCGTCACAGAAGTTGGATTTCTTGACAACGTTACCGTCGACACCGATTTCGCGCATGCGTAAAAAAAAGAATTAAGGCTGGATGGACCCTGCAAAATAAACTTCGTGTATGTTTTTTCCTCTTCGAACTGACGGAGCCATTTCTTTGAAATATCTTTGTTTTTCAATCCTAGAAGTTCTTTGGCCCAATGCACAGGCATTCGCCTGTTTGGAGTGTTTCTAAAAACGCAAATGAGGGAATACGACAGTAGCGCCTCTCGCGGTTATTATTCACAATTTTTCAACGCTACTATCGGCCGTTGCATAATAACGCGTAATTTGATTCATTTTTGATGTAAATACAATATCAAGCCGCAGGCTGGATTAAAAACAAGCGGCGAACCAGATTTGGGTCGCAGGCCATAATTTGCCGATCCCTGGATTAAATAATTCTACTGACAGATTTCATCTACAATTTTATATTGAGAATAATAAAAGCGTGGAGCGGCTAAGTAACAATATTTATTAACAGAATTGCATTTTCTAATGAACATGTTTTTAAATTTATCATGTGTGGCATCCCTTTTATTATTCACGATATAAAATTGTAAATGAATTCTGTCACTGGAAATATCTACATTATTTAATCTATATGGAACTAAACGCAGCTCAGATGGTATAGTGGTTAAAGAAACTTGACTGCCATACCAAAGGGCCAGAGCTCGAATCCTGGAGAAGGCGTGGATGTAAAACTGTCTGTCCCTTCATAGGAGGTAACGGTGGCCGCTTACTAGGCGCCTCCGCAGTAAAGTAGTCACCACTTCTGGCCTTAGAAGAGGCCAATGACGTTATAGGCCAGTGCCCTCCACTGGAAAAAAAAATATGGAATTAAACTATAAGTAGTACATTATCTAACCTATTGTTAGTCCAAAGGGGCAATTTGCCCTGATGGACTATTAATTTCGTTTTGGAATTTGGCGTTGATTCACTTTTCAAATTGTAGCCACCAAATATTATCGCCCTGTGTTATATTTAAAGAAATTAAATAATGAAGAATCTGTATAAATGTACGGATATTTCTCGTATTGTGACAAAGGTATCTAGAGCCATCGAATTTAGAAGAACGTAATCTTCCACCGAATATGGGCATTTGGAAGCCCTAATTTGAAATTTGTTTTATTATCGATTTCATATTTTTTAACACTTTAACAAATTATTGATTAACAAACGCGACGATTTCAAAGGCAGCAACATAGTACGGGAGGGAGGAAAAAACATCTCCAGCCCGCAGGACTGTGTATCGGAAATTCTAAATATAGGCTCACTTAAAAAAAATTATTTTGCGATATTGCTGTTGAATTTTATGGTGCAAGGAACATGATATTTAATAAATAAAGGTAACACACAAAACGCTAAAAAAACGCTCCTTTGGGCGTAATGTAAGATCTGAAAGAAAACTTTAAGTTTTTTAATATATATTTAATCTATTTAATCTACATATGATTACTTTTTAATCCATTATTCCCATTAAACTATGCGATAAACTATCTTTCTGCTTTCAGTGCATTAATTATCATATAAAATAAATACATAAACGTTTGTTGCCTAAAAACCTTTTTCCCTTAATTTAATTTAATTTAATTTTTTCATCACTTTCTAATGACCTGAATTCCAAAATGTTCCAAAGACAGCTTTATATCGCATTTAAAAAACACCAGGTGTTTCAAAGAACACCAGTGTAACACTCGTAACAATTAAACACTCGTAACTATTAAAATAGTATATTCTTTTAAATAGCTCTTAGCACCTTTAAAATGACCTCAAAAGGCATCAGTTATTCCTCGTGGAAATTTATAACCCCGGGAGTAATTTTATGAAAGAAAGTCCTGCCATTTCACCACATGGGAACCTTTATAATTAACAGTTACTTCTAAAAACGAATTAGAAAATCTGCCTGCTGAGTAATGCATATGTTATATATATAAAAGAGCATACTCGAAAATTGAGACGAATCGAATCGTCGTCGAAGATCACACTGACGGTACTTCTTGCCGAAAGGCAAAGGTTGGGGGGGGGATGCGCAACTAAATAAATTGCTCTGTCTCCTTGTACAATTATACAGGAACTTTGGACTTGTTTATGATTGCAGTCAACAGTGAAAGACCGTGGAGGGTTGTTTCCGAAGTTCAACAAGCAACAGGCTAGAGATGCATTTATTTAATTGCTGGGTTTATGAAATGAATGGTTCTGGCCTCAAAGAATGGATATTTTACACAGCTGGATGATATTTCAACACTGTTGTAAAAGAAAAACAAAAAAAATCAAACAATTTTCTCTCTGTGGAAAGATTTATTACTTAAAAAGCAATGATCACATATCTGATAACGAAGATGCATTAAAAGGCAAGCATATTACAGGGGGTGTTTATACATTTTTAGAAAGAATTCGAGGCCGTTTAATTAATGTTTAAAACGCAAAGGGTATTTTTGTAATCTCCAATTTGATAGCACTTTTTCTGGACTATAAGTCTGCATCCTGACATCTGTGATAGAAGGGTTTTCATAAAATCTCAATTCCCTTTCTACTACTTTCAGAGTCCATCCATCGTGGTGGGTTTGGGTCTGCGCTTAGAAAGAGCTATTTCCCAGGGATCAAAGGCCCAATATTCCATATGTGAATTATCAAGGGATTCAAATATATTGAAAGGGTATGTATATATATATGCAATTCCTGTCTTGTCTTTATTTTTCTAAGGAATGCAGTGATACTTTTCAAAGTATGACTTTATCTTAACCAAGTTTCACTCTTCGAAAAATCCTCGGGCTGGAGAAATTAAATATTTTCTGTAAATAAAGGTTTGTAAAAGTTTTTCTTGATAATACGTTGTGATGAATTTAATATTTTTTCCCTCGCTTCTTATTTTTAATTTCCCATTGTAAGAGAGTCCTGCGACAGTCATAAACTCCTTACTGAAATTGTATTTTCATTGACAGAATCAGACGTGTACAATTTTTTCCCTCTCCATTGTCGGCAATAAAAAGACTTCTTATTCTTCGTTTTAGCCCAGACAGCGTCAGACCAGAAAAGGGTTATTAATTTGGTTTTCGCATTTTGCGTCGATTCAGTATAAAAAGCGAATGACTTTTCAAATTGTTGCCACCAAGTATTATTACCCTGTGTTATATCTGAAGAAATTAAATAATGAAGAATCTGCATAAATGTATGTATGTGATAAAACAACGGTACCTAGAGCCATCAAATTTTGAAGAAGGTAATTCTCCACCGAATATGGGCAACTGGAAGCCCTAATTTGGAATTTGTTTTATTATCAATTTCATGTTTTGTAACAATTTAACGAATTTTCGATTAAAAAAACTATAAGATTTCAAAGGGAGCAATGGCAACATTGTACAGGGGAAAAAAAATTATCTCCAGCGCGCGGACTGCGCATCGAAAATTCTAAGGATATGCTGATTTTAAAATTATTTTGCGATACTGCTGTTGAATTGAACTTTATGGTTTAAGTGCAAAGATCATGATATTTAATGAATAAAGGTAACACACAAAACGTTAAAAAAACCCTTTGGGGGTAATGTAAAATCTGAAAGCGCTCAGTTTTTTTTTTTTTTTTTTTTTTTTTTTTTTTTTTTTTTTTTTTAAGTCATTTAGACAAACCTGCTTCATCGACGGTCACAAGGTATTTCCATTTATCTCCTGCTAAATAGTTTTTATACAGGGCTCTACAAATTGTAAATTATTTTATTTATTGCTGCCAATAATGTATTTAAAAATCTTTGCAGCTGATTTCAGCGTCGGCGGAATTTCTCTTGTTACCAACGATTTAATTTATTACATTTTTGGATATTTGTTTGGAGTCTTCTTTCGATACAGAAGTAATACTGGACTGTTTTTAACTTTCCTGTTAATCATATTGTTTATTTTGCACTCAGAAATTTTAATACTATGAATTTTAGAACGCTTTTGAATTATGGAATAGAAATATTTCTCTTCATAAAGCATAGAAGCATATCCTTCAGTTCATTTCTTATTTCTCATTTTTTCTCATTTCAAATAATTAGCTGTTGCCAAAAATTTTTATTCCAAAATATTTGCTTTTTCTTAATTCTTTAACGAAATCGTTTTGTAAATGTATAAAAACCATCAGTATTATGTCTATGAATGTAATGGAAATGGTCGGCAAACAAATTTTCGAGCAAATTCTTATAAAAAACTTGTTTTTAAAAACTCGTCTTAAAAAAATTTAAAAAATAAATTTCTCTTTCATTTTTAAAACTTTTAAATTCTTTAAAAAATATTTCAAGTTTTTAGGAATTGACGAGATTTGTAACAATAAGCAGCTTTTGTTTCGTTGAAAACTTTAAGTCTTCTGAGCTCCAAACATTTCATTTGTGAATTTAAATAAGTAGAGAAGCTAGGGGTTAGTTGTAACAGGGGTAAGTAGTAACACGCAAAAAAATGTTACGAAGTGATTTTAAAAATTTTCATCAGAATGACTAAACATGATTTTTATGACGAGCCCTAAGTAAGCACAGTTAATGCTTTGCCGTAAAGATTAGTGAGAGGTTGGGTGCACTGCACCCGGCTTATCTAGTTAAAGGGTGAAAACTATTTCGTAAATTTTGATTTAAGATAAGTTAATCGACATTTTTATTTACCTATTTATTTTGTCTACATATTAAATTTTTAAATTCTGCTTTACTTGTTTTACTAATTGCAATATTATATATTTTTTATTTATTTATTTATTTATTTATGAATCAGCAAAAATTTTCGAAACAGTACGATGGGGCATGAGGTAACAAAACCTCGGGACAACCTGCTACAACTTGTCCTATTCATCTAGAAAGCCTTTCTTCTTTAAATGTTAACTCGCAAATTATTTTTTTCTGTTTAGTTTTCTTTCCCAAAATGTAAAAATTGCTTTTTCACTGTCAAAGATTAGATCTGTCCCTAAGGCTTCATCTAGGAAGCAGTCTACCAGACATGGACCCAAAAAGAAATTTGCCATTCTAACGATATATACAAAAAACAAAAGGCAGCAAAGGAAAATAAAACGTTTATGAAGGTAGGAAGTTTAGTCTTACCTCCATGAAAAGGCTAAAGAGCGAGGAGCTGAAGAGATTAAATGCGTGAAGAAGAGGATTTTGAACTCTGATACAGATTCTGAAACAGAAAACTGGCTTTGTTTTTGGCTGATTTGCAAACTTTGGGCACGTGTTAAATGTGTGATGGAGATGATTATTTTAATAATAATAATAATAATAAATAAATAATAAAAAAACTAAAAGGTTTGAGATTTTAAATTACGTCCAAAGGGGGCGTTTTGTTAACGTTTTGTGTGTTACCTTTATTTATTAAATAACATGCTCTTCAAAATTAATGGCTCTAGGTACTGTTGTTTTATCACAATGCGAGAAACATACATACATTTATGGAGATTCTTCGTTATTTAATTTCTTCAAATATAATACAGGGCGATAATATTTGGTGGCAATAGTTTGAAAAATGGTACGGACATTCGGAATGATTCGAAGCAAAATCGCAAAACGAAAACAGTAGTCCCTCAGGAACAAAGCCCCTTCGGACTAATAAATACTTTTTTTTTAAGAAGTGCATGAGTTGCTTTCAAATAGATTAATTTGCAAATGAATAACAGATTAAATATGAAAAATAATGTCTTACATTTTTTTATGAATGGCAACAAACTCGAATGAAAAAAAGAAGCAACGCAAATCATTTTTCGAGACTAACAGCCTTTTGGTCTAAAAATTATCAAGAAAATTTTTTATTAATTTTTAATGAATCTCCTCTTTGGTTAACATAGAATTGAGATATCGAGCAATAGAAAACTCAGTATTTAACTGGCAATTTTTGCCAGCAAATATTCCAGCTAGGCCTAAAAGCGGCAATGTTTAAACAAAAAATTCACCAACTTAACTTGTCCATTAAGCTGAGTAAAGAAGGCATCCCATTCCTTCGAAACCACCTAATTTCCAAAGCCCCACCTGCCATTGTGTGTAGAAGTGAGTCCTATGTTTCCGAGGTTTTTTGTCGGTTGTTGGCGACTGTTGACACAAGTCGCGAGTGCCCAGGTGGATGAGAGACGCCGCCAGTGTTTACCGAGTATCGCCGACACTCTCACCAAACCCATCGAGGAAAATGAGAGGCTGGCATTGTTTTTGTTTGAAGCGGTTCTTTTCTCTCGCTTAGCAAAGAACTTCGCAGGAGAAAGTTGAAGCCAACAAGCAGTTGATGAGAAAATTGTAGGGGCGCAGTACAAAGTGAGATTTGTATTGACTTAGCATTCATAGAATGGATACTAAGAGGAAGCAGCGTCGAATCGATACGTTTTATCTTCATACGAACGACCGGCATACAATCAGCATAAAATCGGCACTGTAATATACACATACAACGATGGTTACCGGCATGAGTTCAATACTGGTTGTCTTCTTGCGATCGAAACTGGTTACTGGCGTGCGATCTATGTTGATTAACGGCATGCGATTGATGTTGATTACTGGCATATCATCGACACTGTTTATCGGCATACGAATCGAGACAGGTTACTGGCATGCAATTGACGTTGGTTACTGGAATACGATTAATACTGGTTAACCGGTATACGCCTGATTACCCGTATATGATTGACTCTTGTTACCGACATGTGATTTACGTTGGTTACTGGCATATCAACCAATAATGGTTACCAACAAACCATCGATACTAGAATGCTATCGATACTTGTTACCAGAATTAGCTGATTCTCAGCGTGCGATTGATGTTGGTTACCGGCATACGATCGACAATTTTTACCAACATACGATCGTTACCGACATGCAATCTGCGTTAGTTACCGTCATACCATCAACACTAATAGCCGATATACTATCAACTCTGATTATCGGAATACGACTGACACTAGTTACTGGCATGTGATCGATAGTGGTTACCGGCATACGATAAAGAGTGGTTAACATCGACACTGGTCAGTGTGTCTGACACTGGTTATTGGCATACGACTGGCAAGATTAAAAAAAAATCGTATTCATACAATAACAAATAAGAGAATCCATGCACATATGCCACTCATAGACAGTAATCTCAGATATACGATCGATTATGCGTAGGATCGACACCATCATAGAAACGACCAAGTCATAGAAACTACTGCGATCCTATCGACAATGGCATTTCAGAAATGAAAAACCAAATTTCAGAAATGAAGTATAAAACAATATGTTTTAAAACACTTTTTTTTCTCATTTCAGGCCTTTTCAGAGCATAACGGAAAGTTGTCATGCTAAAGAAATTGTACAGTTAAGCTAGAGTATTCACTAAAGCTCAGCCATATAACTCCAGTTCTGTAAAGGCAGTACTTTCAGTTTATTATTAAAATCATTAAATATTTCAAAGAAATTATGCTAGCTGAACCTAATGAAATGACACTAACTGAACTCATTACAGATTTTGTTTCTATAATGGCTCTTTTACGCATTAAAAATAAATTAAACCGAAGGTCACCATAAAGGACGTCAGATCATCGGCAACTTACGAATTGTTATTGTAAGTTATCAAGAAATGCATTTATTCCTTTTAAATTGTTCCCTTGACTGAGAAATTAAAGTTTGATTAAAATCAAGACATAAATTAGTGATATCTTAATGACAAATGGAAACATCCTAAAAACTGCCAGCGATTGTGGAACAGATTAAGGAATTTATGTTTCGCTCAGTTTCAATGTACTTGCTATGTCACGTCGATGACAGATGCCTGGTAAATAACGTAACTTTGGTGCAACAACCCAAAAATTTTAGGAAAACTTAAAACGTTTGAAAAGCTTTAACTTTGAAGAACTAAGTCCCTTCTACTAGCATAGTTTGTCACCTACAAACTATGCATTCCAAATAAAAATGTATCCAAAACTAAATAAAAAAGCGTGATAATTAGCCCGAAAGGTCTATTAGCCTCGAAACACAATTATGCATTGTTTCACTTTTCATTCGATTCTGTTGCCGTTCTGAAAAACGTAAGACATTATTCTTTCATATTTAATCTGTCTGTCTGTTTTTTGCTTTTAAGTAGATCAGTACTTAAAATCAAAAAACGCATTTTAATTTTTTTAACTTTTCAATCGGCTTGATTTAAATAAAAAATAAATTTAATTCTTATTTAACTTATGTATTAAAACTTTCAATATTTTTTACTTACATTACATATTTTTTCACTTTTTAAATAGACATAATACAAGGGCGAGTCAAATGAAAGTGAGCCAATGCGAATATATGACAGACAGAGTACTTTATGTAAAGGTAGTCTCCATGAACATTGAGACATTTATCCCATTGACAAATGAGCCGCATGATCCCCGTCTCGTAAAACTCCTTGGGCTGTCGATTCAAAAAGTCTGTAACCGACTCCTTCACGGCGTCGTCCGACACGAATCTGGTACCCTTGAGATGTTTTTTCAGTTTCCCGAAAATGTGAAAGTCGCATGGCAACAAATCTGGGCTGTATGGAGGATGTTGCAGCGTGTCCCACTTGAACTTTGCCAGTTGTGTCTTAACCACATCAGCGATGTGGGGACGAGCATTTTCGTGTAGCAAGATCACACCATTCGTCAATCTTCCAGGTCGTTTGTTCTTGATTACGACACGCAGCCGATCCAGCGTTGCACAATATCGCGAACTATTGATAGTCTCTCCACGTTTAGCAAATTCAATCAGTAATGGCCCCTGACGATCGAAATAAAAAGTCAATAGCACCTTTCCCGAGGAAATGACAACCTTTGCTCTCTTCGGGGGTGGTGAATTCAAATGTTTCCACTGTAAGCTTTGCCGCCGTGTTTCAGGTTCGTAGTGGTGGCACCATGATTTGTCTCCGGTCACAGTTGCAGACAAGAAGTCGTCACCCTCATTGTGATACCGGATGAGATGAGTCAAAGCAGCGCCGAACCTCTCCGTCTTCTGGCAGTCGTTCAAAATCTTGGGCATCCATTGAGCACACAAAAGCCGATAACCGAGATGATCATGAATTATGGTGTGAACCGAACCGTGACTGATGTTCACACGCTCTGCCAGTTCATCGATGCTTATCCTCCGTTCTTGTCTAATCAGCTCATCAACCTGTGCAGTTGTGTCGGAGGTGATTGCAAGGTGGCTTTGGCCTGGTCCTGGATCGTCTTTGCAACTTTCACGTCCTTCTCTGAACCGTTTGCTCCAACGCTTCACAGTGGCCAATGCGATGCAATGTTCACCGTACACAGCAGTCATACGGCGACTAATTTCATGTTGGGAAACACCTTCAGCTGTCAAAAACCTGACCACACCACGCTGTTCCTCTTTTGGAGCGTCCATTATGTCACGCTACCGTCTTCAACCCAGTGTAAGAGCGCCTTAAAGAACTTTAACCTCCCATTTTCGCGCCACTTTCGTAAATGAAGGCTGTCTCTGTGCTACGCGCATGCGCCGCAGATGATGGACCGAACCATTCTTGCTGAGGAGAGGTTGGCTCACTTTCATTTGACTCGCCCTTATATGTAAAACATTCTCAAGTTAGACTCATGCGTATTCATCGAATATCCTATAAAATGCTTCGCCATTCCATATGGGCCAGCTAAAAGATTAAACTTTAATAAATAAACTAGATTTTAAATAAACTAGATTAAACTTTTAAAAAAATGCTTTCAGAATTTTTATTATTGTTGTCGTTATTATAATGACATTTGTTAGAGGCATTCCCTTTTTTTCTTTTGCAGTAGTAGTAGTATTACTAATAAAAGAAGTCTTGCAATAAGTTTTGATCTGGGTGTATAGTAGCACGTCCAGCTAGCAAATGGAAAATCCGTGGCTCAAATTCCGGCGAGAACATAGTGCACTTTTTGTGTTTTTGGCTCCAAGAAAATAGTTATAGAAGCTCCCTATTTAATAACATAGCTGAGTCAAAACGACAAGCCGAATAACATTTGCTGAAAGTGCTAGAGCAACAAAAATCAGTGTAATATTCATAAATTTGAGGGATTAGTTTAGAAGATTTAAATACAGAACCACTTCTTCAGCTGCAGAATTGCAAATGACGAAAGAAAAGCATGTGCTTGGACGATAAAAAACAGAGGAAGTCAACCTGCTGGCGCCATCTACTGATGAAAAATGGAAAAACTGTGAAATAATTTCCTTAAAAGCAGGGGTAAGGACGGTGTGGAATTGGGATCGTTAACTAGAGCTAAAAAGATTTTTATGAATCTGAAATGCTTCGAAAAAGTCTGATTCACCAACGGAAGATGTGAATTTCATAGATGATGTTATGACATTATGAAGATTTATGAATATTAAGCTGATTCTTGTTGCTAATCAGCAGTAACATATTTGCGAACAATACGCCAGCAGGCGCAAAATGAAGCAAGGCCGCAACCTGCGCACCCCCCTAGGCATATTAGTTAACGCCGGGCTTTGTAACTGCTAAGCTTCCGTCCCCCCAATGGAATTTCGAAGGAGAACCAACCCGGGGAGCGGTCCGAGGGTCTCCCATTCCTGTTCTCGTACCACAAACCTTTGAAAAGGACTTTTGACTTGCCATATAGGCGCCCTCTTACTACACAGATACTATACGGTTACAAACCTCCATGCCTTCTCTGGAATTCGAACCCGGGCTCTTTGGTGCGACAGCCGGAGTCTATTCCGTCTGGGGGACATAATACGCGAACAGTAAGATTAGGTCGATTTTATCGCATGCGTATCCCTAGCAGCCCTTCGAAGGGGCAATGCATGAATTGTCGCATTCCATCTTGCGTGATTAAGGGGTGAAAATGGTACGAATCTTAGTGAGGATTTTGTAGATTTTTCTCATTTCTCGGTATAAAAATACTCATATCTGTACACATTGACTACAGCAAAACTCGAAAGGGATATTTATAAAAAAAAAAAAAAAAAAAAAAAGAAGTGTTGAGAACTTGTAAAATCTTTTTGCAGTATTTTCTTAAAGTAATATAGGATAAAAAAAATAATAATAAGAGGTTATAAAAGACATAAATATTGCAGTTATCCTTGTTTTTTAGATTCTTTTCTCTCTAAAAATCGTAGTAATTGTACTGTCGTCATTTGAAGTAAAGGTTCTTTGAACGAAATAGCGAAATTCATAGAAAAATTAAAATTTTAAAATAGATTTTTTTTTTTTCCCATGCCATGCAGTCTCTAAGTGTTTGTACATTACAGACACAATTGCGTATGAAAACGGGCAAGTCATATTAATCACCATTATGAAAATGTTTTATACAATTCAATAACAAAAATTTAATGCTAAACATTTTTAGAATCCTTCAGAATTATTATCCAATTTCTATTAATTAGGTCAGAAATCTTCTATGAAATTCTATAAAATGTTAGATTAGGTTATTATAGAGTTATGGATTTGAGCACAGATTCTAAAAAAAATGATGTGTACACCACATGACTTCCTTACATTTGAATATTAAACTGGAACATTAAATTATACGCAATTTTTCTTGCATTTCATTTAAACTTATTGGATTGAATTAAATCCTTCGCCGAAAGCGCATAAACCACAATAGAATAAATGCATTCTTTAAAATTCACTCTAGTATTTGTTTACCATAGCGACACTCTGGCGCTAGATTCACTTAACAGTATTAATAATTATAGAACAGTTAACTTATATAATAATTATATAACGGAAACTAAGTTAACTGTTATATAATCCAATAATTACGCAACAGTTATATATTTCGTTCATTTTATAACTCATAATGCACAAAATTTATATCATTTGAAGAATAGAATTATCTAATCGTTGCCACATGTTCTATTCAAATACTATAATAAAGCTAGAATGATGTATAAAAGAAATTAAGCAAACAAAACAAAAAAGAACAGTTTTTCACAGACGATTGAGTATTTCTCATTTAATTAATCAGTTCTCACTTCGCGAGAAGGCAAAAATACATAAAAACTCAAAATATCTATATTAAAGATTGCGAAGTAAATCTCAAACACTTATTTCCTCGAAAAAATTCCAGAAAGAATTAAGCATGATTTAATTGGCAATAATAAATGAATGCGTCATCTTTGTTGTTGCGAAGCTAAGTTTCTCTAGATTGGCAACAAATCCACTAGTCTCCTGTTTCAAATGTAAACATCAATGGCCGCCATTAAAAAAAGGCTTAGCGGAAATTAAACAACTTTAAAATTGCTGATGATTCTAAAAGTATTGCACACAGATTTACTAAATGCATAAAATCCTTAGCCGGAAGATAAAAACAACATAATTCAATCATTTTTAAAGCAAAAAAATGTACAATTTAGAAACATATAAGAGTAAAGAAACTGAGATCACTGAGCCGGGTAACAGAGTGGATATATATATAAATATATTTGTATACGTTTGGTGCGGCCGATTGCAACCAAAATACGAGGTGCACATCTACATGTTATAGCAGTCCTATATACAAAATTTCAACGAGGCTACTCGTTTTTGAGTTATGCGAGATACGTACGTACGCACGTACGTACATACGTTCGTACAGACGCCACGAAAAATTCTCTTCAGAATTAATTTTAAAGCAGTTTTATAATTTTTTTTGGAGGAAACGAGTCTTTTATTCTGTCCTTACGTACAGATATCACGCAAAAATATCGTTAAATTGCATTCAATTGCAGTCAAAATTGATATTTTCGTTGAAATATGCTGCCTGAAACTTTTCGCGATTACAATACTTCCTTTTTACTTCGTACAAGGAAGTAAAAAAAAAAAAAAAAAAAAAAAAAAATTTCTAAAGATCACTCGCATAGAATCTTATATAATGCTTATGAAATCAACTAACAGAATTCGACAGAAAATTTCAGTCCAGTTTGTCTAGTCATTAGGATTTTTGATGTAGGGAACACGAAAAATGAACAATTATTTTGAAACAGGAAACGAGAAAAATACACAGTGAACCTCTGGAATACGCTCCGAGTGTGCTACCGTTACACCACGAAGGAAGGCAGAAAAGAGGGATTCCCCATTTAAAGGCTGACTGGGAATTAGGGGCCAAATCCTGGTGGTGAAGAATCATCATCCACTATATTTTTAGTTCCGGCGCCCCTGTAGACACATTAGGTTATTTTGAAGCAGAAGACTGGGAAAATGTGCAAAGCTCTCTCCGGGACTTGAACCTAGACTTCTCGAATACGAGCTCAGTGTGCTACCGTTACACCACGAATTCATGCAGAAAAAAGGGAGAAAGTGCCTTATAAAGCGATTATTCCTAGTAGAAAATTTGTAACTGAGGGTATTTATCTTTCGACAAATACGAATAAAAGTTATTAAAATCTGTATCTTCAGCCAGCTCCATTTATAGTTTTTCTGTTGTGTTATTAATGATCGCTTTTTAATGGAAAAGAAAATAATATAAATTCGAACTTGAAATAAATCACATCTTGAAATCTTTCAACACTGAAGTTGCAACGAAAACATACTTAAAAGTCTTCGTGGGCTACACAAAGCTGCTTTGGGAGTTCTGACTTTGAGACCCCTGATTTAATTCTTCTTTTCTGAAATTGCCGATGATCGATCGCCTCATTTTCATTCCTGACGCTCGGGAGCAATTAAGGTTCATATATTCATCGAGATAACAAACAACCCTGCGTTCTGTTTTCGTCCGATAACTTCTATTGACACTTTTTCCTGTTACCAGTAGGTCAACCACTAAAAGTGGCAATCACCTTTATTTTCAGGGTCATGAGTAATATTAATACATTCGAGAACTTTAAATCTATGGCAACTAAAAACTGAACAATCTCTTCAGTCCACCAGCGCGGGTCACCACTGCTACACACCCTTATTCGGACAACAGTTCTAGCTGTGTAATATCACAAATGACTAACTACCAAGCCAACCCCGTTCTATCTTCCAAATGATGTTCCAATTCTCACGGAACAAACCTTTCGTTCCACCCTCACAAACGAAACATCAAGAACAAGCCTTTCTCACGAGGAATCTCCTCCTTGGTGACCGTTATTCTTTTCAATGATTTCTTCTCGTTCCTCGACTTCTTCGGCGCAACGCGGAACTAGGCCTTTCGAGTCTTTTTCCTTCCCAAGGTCATGACCACAGCTAGCAAGTAGGTGTGGCACAGCGCATTCGTCGGCGAGAGTCAAGACACCAAAAGATGCGCGAGAGATATGGAACTGATTCCAGAGTCTTTTCCCACGATCAACAAGGAGTTATGTCCTCCGGCAAGTGGCGAGGAGGATATGGTAGAACGATTTCGAAGGATTACGGGGCAATTAGTAATGGTTTCTAATAAGACTTCTTGTAAAGTTGTTTGTTCCGGAATCAAATTCACATTCAGAAATAGTTTAGCAATTACCACAGCGATATTTATCCTCCCGTAGTCTTTACGAAAATTTTTATACAGGCTGTTAGAGCTCTATAGAAATTCCTATAGAATTTTATAGGTAAATTCTCTATAGAAATGCTTCACTGTAAAATTCTACAGAAATCTTATAAAGCTTTTATAGAAAAGATTTCTATAGAAATGTGGCATTGCGAACAGTGGTAGAGACATCGAGGACCCGGAGAGGAATCTCCCTGCGAACGCTCTTATTGGAATGATCACATACAAAATATCAACAAAATATATAATTTAAATCTATTTAATTAAAATTAGATATATAAAAGCATTTAGAAAACAAAAAATATTAAAACTAAAAGAAAAAACAACTTACCTCTAGCAGACGCATATTTGAAAAAGCTTATAATCTGCTATTTTTTATGATTTAAAAAAATATTTTTTATTATTTTAATGATTTTTTGATGATTTTAAATTTCTTGTCAGTTAAAAAAAAAGTAAAAGTTTTTATTTGACCATTGACATCTAAAAATTGTTTTATAGCTTCATCAAAATTAATGTTTTTAGCTACCGCATTTTCAACTGAAATGATTGCCGAACCGTTAAGTTTTGGTTGGCTCATCGTTGATGGAAGATATCTTTTAATCAGCTTTATAGAGCTTCTTTTTCAAAAAGCATTTGCAACAAACAATGTCAAAAAAGTCTTTACTGCCAAATGTAAGTCAAGGATTGATTCCCTAGAAGTCCATTTTACTGCCATAAATTCCAACATTTTCAACGCAGACTACTCTTCAGGTTCGCCTGAAGGTACTATACTTGAAATATTCCTACATAAAGGTACCTATACTTGAAAACTTAGGTTCTTCGTAAAATCTCTCCAAATCAGAGGGCCAGGTGGTCACCACTCTCCCTTAGTACGCTCTTTTAAAGATTTCTTGTAAAATTGTTTGGTTCGGAATGAAATTTATCTTAAGAAGCTGTTTAGCATTTATCGCAGCGAGATTAGTCTTTCTGTAGTCACTTACAATTTTTATACAGACTGATAGAGTTCTCTAGAAATTCCTATATAATTTTATAAGTAACCCTCTATAGAAAAGCTTTTTAATACAAATCGTAAAGATTTTTTTTTAATTTTCACAGAAGAGAATTCTATAAAAATGCTGCTTTACAAAAAATCATTTAGGAATTTCATAAAGCCTTTACTGAAAGGTATTCTTTATAAATCTTCAAAATTTAGCTACAGAAAATTTGTAGTTTTTCATGTAGTATGTAGGACATAGAGAAACAAACGTAAACGCCTTCTTATTCGTAACTGTTAAACTATTTTTGAAAGAAAATTTTTACGCTCTTCCTTCCAGCTCAGTTTTTAGCTCCCAAATCTTTACAACATTTTGTGCAACTTCTTTTACCGTAATGATTATATAACATAGAAGAATAATTTTTTTTAAATGCAAAATCGATAAATTAGATGAAACAAAAATAATTAGGTAAATTAGTTGCATAAAATTAGATGAAAGGTTCAATTTGTGACGCTAATTATAAAATTTTAATTCCTGAAATGAATGCTTTATATTATTCTAAACGTACCATTGAAGAACCATAAGTGAACCATTGAAACGTACCATAAGTGAAGAAATTTGTTAATTTTAATAAAATGTAACTATTATTTAAAATGTATTTATTTTTATTTAAATATTTTTCCAGGTAAAACAAGGTGTTGGAATTTCGTATTAAGGGGGAAAATGACCTGCATGTTGCCCAAGGGCAACTACAGGCGCAATCTTGTCTCCTTGCCACGATGATTTGATGATTTTCGTGAGTTTGATCTTACATTAGACTAGCGAGATTAGTCACAACAACAGATGAAAAAGTCGCTTCACACAACTTTGCACTTTTGAATGGCAGAACATTCAGTGTCATTTCAGAAATTGCTGAAAATTCATTCGAATCAGAAGTTAGTCAAGGACTTTTGTGGAACCCAATTTTCAAAAAAATTTCCTTTCGGCTTTAATAAATGGCATATGATTAATCTAATTAATGGAAATCAATGTCATTTCTTTAAATTCATACATATGAACTAAGTTTTCTTGATCATAACATTTCTCTTTGCGATCCCATTTCGAGTTGCGACCCTCAGTTTGAGAAATGCGACTTCAGAATGAATCCCCTTTTCTATGAACTGAATTTAATATATATTGCAGAATTCTATTACTTGATTCTGTACATAGTACACGAAATTCCATATGTGGGACCTGCGGAAACTTTATTAGAATCTCTGCACAAATCTCCGTACAGTATCTACATATATCTACAGAACCAAAGAACTTCTATACATAACTCTACAGAAGTTATATTTAAAATTTCATAGAATTCTAGAAGGGATTTCTGACCTAATTTAAAAAGAATCGGGCCATTATTATAAATTTAATATTGGATTTGGTTTCATAGGTTTAGAGTGCTTTTATAAGGCATATTCATAAGCGTGTTCTAAAATTTTTGTTCTCCTCCTTCAAATCACTGATCATTTCAAAATTTAGGTTAAAAAATGACTCAAAAATGAAAATTTAATTCATTGTTTTTATTCTCTCAAAGAAATGTCTGTTGCTTTGAAATGCCCTAAATCTTCAATACGATCTTTTACAGAAAATTAAAGCAGGAAAACATTTTAGTATTTTTTAGAATTTTGGCCCAGTTTTCTATAAACTATATAAGTTTTTATTAAAATTCCGTTAGATAATTCTATATACAATTCATATCAAATTATGTCCGTGGAACTTTAGAAACTACTCAGATTTTTATAGAATCTCCGCAGAAGTCTCTTTAGGACATCTCCTCATACCTCTAGAATTTCTACTCATTATTCTACGGAAACTGTATCTAAAATTTTATATAACTTAATCAAATAGTTATGGCCTAGTTTGGAGAATTTGGCTTTATTTAGCTATGATAAAGCACTCAATGGCTATCTGCCTAGGGGAAATAATCCCTTCGTGGAGGATTTCTTAAGGGAAACTGGCTGGTATACACGTTACACGCGGGGAAAGAAAATGCCCATGCTAAGCTTGCCGGGAGAACTACCAGTGCTAAGCGATTTTATGTCTCGGCCGCTGGTAGGCTCCTAGTTTAGACCGCACGGGGGCAAGTCCAGTATAGGATTTTTTTACAAAATTCGATGAGACATCTTCGTAAGGTTTCTTTTTATATTTTCGAAGTTATTTTTAAATAGCAAGGTAAAGATTAAAACTATTATAAAATTAACTAACTCATGGTGTTATTATTAACTTGCTCAACGTCATTGTGGCCAAAACTTTGGCAGTGGCTTTTAATTTACTCCCTGATAAGTTAAGCTCAAGTTTTGCGCACATATTTATTATAGCTGACGATGTAAGGAAGCGATTTTTTCAAAATTTGATTTAAAATTTTAAAATTTAATATTGAAACGATTTTGCTCACACATCTTCGTTTAACGAACAAACTAAAGCTTTCAGAATTTTACTGCTTATACCATTGAACGCGGCGGAAAATGTTTCTTAAGTTAATATGGGAGTTTAGCATTATTAGCCCAAAGGGCGATATAGTCCAAAAGAGCTATTAATTTCAAAACGGCATTTTGCGTCGATTTACTTTTTAAACTGCTGTAAGCAAATATTATCGTCCTGTATTATATTTAAAGCTTTGAAATCGTTGAGCTTGTTAATCAAAAATTCGTTAAAGTTTTACAAAATATGAAATAGATAATAAAAGAAATCCCGAATCCGGGCTTTCAGGGGCTTATATTCGAATAGAGGACTACGTTATTTAAAACTGGATGACTCTAGGTACTTTCCTTGACACAATACGAGAAGCATACATACATTCATGCAGATTCTTCATTATTTAATTTCTTTTAATATAGTACAGGGCGATTATATTTGATGGCAACAAGACGCTTATGATGATTCAAGGCAAAATGCCGTTTCCAGATTAATAGCCTTCTAGGCTAACGTTCCTTTTAACTAACATTTTTTTTTTTTTTTTCCAAAAATAAACTTTTATTTAAAACTCATAAAATAATTAAAGAAGTAAAAGAAAAACTAACTTATAGTTTAACGGGAACAGGAGATTAAATAATTATCTTTTCGAAGTTCCTCTACGGTTTTATATCACGAATAATAATAGCATGGGAGCTTAAATAACAAAATCGAATAATAAAATAATGACAAAAGTATTAGACATTATAAATTTATCAAAGGCACTCTGAAACTTTAGACGGGTCAGATGTTTTTCCACCAGCAACCTCTCGAAAGGGATCTGTTACAGAAACATTCTTCCCAAGTATTTTTGAAAGACTGAAAAGTAAGGACTTGTTGCTCAATTTTAAAGTTACGCAATTTTTGTCTGGACATGTGAGTCTGTGACATGTCTGTGAGTTTAATGTTTATCTTGAACGATTTAAGCTGACATCTTACAATTTGTGTTATTGCAATCCTAGCGTTCAGCAAAGTGTTTTCCACCTGTTTTTTGACTGCCCATTGCTTGATAAAGCAAGAAATCTATTGAAATGCAGATTAAAATTAATTGGAATTCATTGGCCGCCGAAATGTTGTGATTTTGTATCTTCAGCTTCGGCCTACCGAGCTTTCAACGATTTTGTTGACTTTTATTTTAAACATTGTAAATGATTTCTTTATACATTTTTATGCTATTGTATTTAGTTTTTTGTGTTTTTTCGCCTTTGTGTATGATTTTATTGTATTATTGAAAACTGATGTTATTACTTACAATTTTGCCTTTTTTACTTACGATTTGTAAGTCTCGTGTGATACTTTGTGGTGCACGAGGATTTCTTTTTCTTTAAATACATTTAAAAAAAAAAAAAAAAAACTCTCGAAAGGACTTGCGGTTCGCCTTATATTTTGGGTGCTCCCATGCCACACAGATATTATACATTTACAACCATCTATGCCTTCTCCGGGAATCGAACCCTTGCCCTTCGACACGGCAGTCAGAGTAGTTAACTACTATCCCGGTTGGGCGACTGTCACTTTACTCGAAGCCAGTATAACAGTTTTGCATGATCAAATTGCAAGCTTCTTATGTTAAATAAAATGTTATTATGATTTTGATCTGTATTATAACTTCTTGCTTTTTGTATTCCTCACCAGAATGCAAATTAGCTTTATGAGTATTTATTAGCTAAGGTTTTTGAATCTTTCAGGCACCCGCGCCGTGCTGTTAGAATTTCGCCAGCTCTATCTAAAAGTGATTATTCTGGCTTTTACATTCTCTCTGTAATTTCAACTAACGTTTCGGTAAAATTAATTGACTTATTTAATTTGATTGTGTAGGCTAAGACTACGTTATCAACGTTCGAATTGAATTGTTTGTTATTTACATTGCCACAGGCTGCGATTTATCTGTAGTCGTCATGTCGGTATAAATATATATATGTATATATATATATATATATGTAATAATAAAATTCCATATTCAAGAATACACTTAAAATTCTAACTGTATGTTCTTTTTCTTCCATTGGAATTATTTTCCTTTCGGATACACCCATCCTGCCGACTCCTTGTGATGTACCAGCTTTTGTCCTTAATAAATAGATTGGTGAAGAATCATAGATGTAGTCGTAGCTTAAATTATCAGACGATAAGTTTAAAAAACAGGATCCATTTATTATATTTCAAGAGAAATAGCAATTTCAAAATCTGATCTCCGGAGTAAATAAAAAAGAATTACTAATAACTTTTTGTATAAAGTTTACTGCATCGTGACATTTAAGAAAAGCCCCCGATATTCCTTTGAGAGTCACCTATAACTCGCTAGCTTGTTTAGTAATGTCTGCAAGACTTAATTTCACCTTCCACATCAGTTGTTCATACTGTTGCAGTTGAACGAGCAATGTTTACAGGTATCTAAATATCGCGGGGATGTACGCGCAAATCCAAATGAATTTAGATTGGTCGATATTATAGAAATAACATAGAAGAAACTTAAATTATGGTATTCATTTCAAAGAATTTTTTTTAAATGTGTTATAAATATTTAATTTTATTTAACTAAAAGCCAATTAAATCATATGTTATTCAATTCCCACTAAAATATAATCTTTAATAATAAATAAATAATTAAATAAAGGGGCAAACATTGGATTTTGTTGCACAAATTAAAACAAAAAACAATAGTTTTGACACGTGGCCAGTGATACCTAATGAAACAAAATCCAAAATTACGTATTAGATTTTATTAGAAATAAAATTAATTTTAATTCTCGTATTAGCTTTTATTTATCCAAATTAGATTCTATTTCTTAACGACCGACCGGAAGTGGCACTTTAGTTAAAGTTCATTGCTATTTATTTGCTGGAATTCATCAGAATTTTTTTTTTTATGGCGTAACTTCGTCCTCACGCATTAGCATGTTAAATCCACAAATGTACTAATTAGCGAAAACGCACCTGAAGAGCGGAAAATCTTAGGAACGGTCGTAAAAAGAACCAATCCGCTAGAAATACAACTTTAAAAACAGAAATCCTGAGCATTTGAAGTGGCCACTTACCACTCCATTAAACGAAGTCTGGCTCTTTTGCTTTGTTCTACCGCGGCAGAATATTCGCCGACAAAGATGCGGCACTTCCTTCGGCAACAAGTAAACCTGGTGTGGATTTCCGCTGTTTGTTCGGCGTGTTTGGCTTGACTTAAACTTTGCTTGCAGCCCGCCTTTGTTTGATGAGGGCGGCGGCGGTAAATTAGGCATACATGTATGTGTGTGTGCACACGTATAATACGCTGTGGTTGAAAAGAATTTATCTCAATCAGCTAACAAGGAAAAAAAATTTGATCAATTTTTAGTTTCGTATTTTACACCAGTTCCTACCTTTTCAGTACTGACTTTTTAACCGTTAGAACTGAATGCTGTTTGTATCGCTTGCTAATAGTTTTAGTTTTGAAATGGGATTTTGAGTCAAATCACTATAAATCACTTCGTTTCACTTTTCATTCGATTCTGTTGCTACTCGACAAATGAATGTTAGTAATCTGCCTGTTGTGGACTAACAAACTAATCTATATAAACCCAATAGCTGCGATTCTTAAGAATTATTCATTTTTTGCTTTTGAATTTTATTGCTTTAAACCATAAAAATGCATTTAATTCATGATCTATCTAATTAAAATATCCAATATTTTCATAGAAAAATATTATATATTTTTTACCACTTATTTCATATTTTATAAAAAGATTTAATGCGGCGCTAACTGTGTGATGTTTAATAAATAAAGTTAACTCAAAAAACATTTCTAATAGTAAAAATACAAAACAGTTTAGTAAGAAAGTAGAAAGCAGGAGTGAGAAAATAGTTTTAGTACTAAGAAAACTTAATTCTCATGTGATGAACTGAGAAAAGTCTGAAAAAAATATCTGACGTGGGCACCACATGACTTCTTTGTGCGCCCTACTAAGTTATACGCATATTTTTGTTGCTCTTTATTTAAACTTATTTCTTCGAATGTCATTAGAGATAGATTTCTAATTCAATCAATTCAGTTCTAACTTCGCGGCTAGGCAAACATGCATAAAAACTCAAACTTCATTAAGAATTGTAAAATACAGAAAAACCTAAAACAACAGATATAATTAAAAACAGTTAAAAAAACGATTTTGGCAAATAAATTTAGAGTTTCTACGCAAAAACAAGCATTTCGGCCAGCGGGCAGAAGACAAAAGTTTTGGTTCACAAAACTGAAAGTTAACTTTTGGCCGTAGTGTGCCAAAACATACCGAAGTGGGAGCACAAACTGCCTTAATTCACTGTTCTACTAAGAGTTTCAAATGGAAACAAATAGCGGTCCCGTTAGGCTTAGCGCCACTTAATTTTTTTAATTGTTGATAATTCTACAGCTATTACATGCTGATTAACTAAAGGCATAAAAAACCTTAACCGGAACATAAGAATAATATAATTCAGTCACTTTTAAAGCAAAAAAATGAACCATTTACCACAAATAAGAATAAAAAATCTGAGCTCATAGAGCCAGGTATCAGAGTGGCAATACATATATATTTATATACGTTTGGTGCGGCCTATTGCAACGGAAAAGGAGATGCACAACTATATGTTATAGCATACCCATACACAAAATTTCAACGTTCTACGGCTATTCTTCTTTGAGTTGTAGGAGATACATACATACGTACAGACGTCACGAAAAAAATCTCTACTTCATCCATTTCAAGTCCATTTTATAATCGTTTTGAAAAAAAGAGTCCTTTATTTTGTCCGTGCATATAGATGTCATCCAAAAACATTGTTTAAATAGATTCAGGAGATTTTTTTTTTTTTTTTTTTTTTTGGTAAATATAATTTCCGGAATTTTTCGTGATTATAATACTTCCTTTTCAAAAGGAAGTAAAAAGGCAAAATAGTATGCCAATACTTTATACTGCGTCGAGAATTCTAAACATATGCTGCTATGCTACTTTAAAAATTTTTGTGATTTTGCTTTTGAATTACATGTGGCCTAAATGCGAAGAAAATAAGATGCTTAATAATAAAGCTAAAAAAATGACTTGGTAGGAGTGAGTGCAATTTCAAACAGGTAAACTGCGAGCTCTTCGAGAGCATAAAATACTTTAACAAACCCTTTTGAGCTACCGTGAAAATCTGAAACTTTTCGGGTTTTTTTTTTTTTTTTTTTTTTAAATCCTTTTTTTAATCAGTAACCGAAAGGAGAATCCGACTTGAATAAAGATGCCTGCACCTTTGTAGGCTTAGGTTAGGTTATTTGAATACAACATATCCACGAGGACCATTTGCCTTCGTGTAGGATTTCCCAAGAAAAGCTGGCTTGTATTCATGTCACATATAGGGAAACCATGAAAAATAATTTTGCAGCCAGCTCGTTTGCCTGAGTTCGAATTACCAGTATTCAGCGGGCTTAACCACTCGATCACCGATGTGGCCGCGCAACTTTATTAAAAAAAAAAAAAAAAAAGAAAAGAAAAGAAAAAAAAAAGATTGATATGAAAGTGCCAACGATCAGTCACAAGCGAAACACTGATCTTGAGTTTTTAAACGCTGCCTTACACCGCGGCAGATTTTGAAGATTTCTAGCTTTTTTGTAACAGCGGCTGACTTGCATAAGGGTGGGGCTCAGAGTTCTGAAGCGGTCCCACATGGTAAATCTCATTGCTTCTGAAGTGAATGCTTTTATCTCAAAAAGGGTCTTTAGTTGACTCTTCTGGACCGTTAGAAAATGCAAGCAGGATGCCAAGTGCAGGAATTTCAAGTCAAATTGCTGTTGGAGGTGTTCCAGGATTTTTTGTGCAAAATAAAACATCAAAGAAAGTACGAGAGGTATTCTGGAACAGAGAAAAGATAAAATATGTAGAATAACCTTTTCTAAAAACGTATCACTTTTCAGATAAAAGGATGCTGTCACTCAATGCTATCCCCATGTATTATTTTTAAAGAAATAATATAGCGACTATAAAAAAATATGGCAACAAAAATAAAATATTGTTGCCTCCCAAAATAACTGCCACGCATTATGTTTGAAGAAATAAAATAGCATGTATGCTGTATGTAGCGTTAAATGTTGTCAGCCTTTATATATATTATTACGTTCCTAAGGGATTCGTATGGATTTGGAGTGAATAACGACGACACTTCATGAAGTATCGAAACGCGCTTTATTTACCAATATTAATGAGATAGCTTCAAAATCACTTTTACAGTCGTCGAACTGTTATAAACACGCTGACACGTTCAGCGACACAGCCTTCACACTGTCAGGTAATAACGGTGGAGACAGCTTCACTGCAAAGCACCAGAGTACAGCTCCCGACTCTGCTTGGTCGTTCTCGGAACTCCACGTACTCTCGAGACTCTCCACGCTACAACTCGCGATGCACTCGACGATACACATGAGTATAGCTCTCAACTCAGCACAGTCTAAGACAAAACTCGACGATGTACTAATTCGCGATGCACTACAAGACTCTCTCGATGCACTCGACGACCAGCTCGGCGCTAGACTTCGAGAAACTCGCTCATTGACTGACTATCAGCTCGCTAGACGAGGCACACCTCGATACTAACTCTCCGCGTACTAGCAGGGTTTATATAGCTTTTAGCTGGTGTTCGAGAACATTCTGGGCTAAACTGGTAAGAATTCGTTCCAGAAGGTTTTCCATCCGTCCATCGTATATCGCCAATTTTGTTTCCAAATACCGCCAAATTGGCGATTTCTCGCCAAGTGTGGCAACCCTAACCCCTCTTGCCATTTTATGAGGCAAAATGAAAAGTTACAATTTTACATGAAACTCTTTATTTGGAATTGCTTTTGTAAAATTCTGCCCATAATTTACAAATCTTTGCAGTTAGAAGTATGTGTCTGCAATCAATTAAAAAAAAAGCAAAACAAGTAGTCATCTTTGCGCTAGCATACGTTTTGTCTACCTTTAAAAATCTCTGCTTTAAACACGAGTCCAAATGATCAATATTCTACAGTAGTTTTTCTTGTTCTGCATGAGAAATGAAATAGAAAATTCTGTTCCTGTTCATTTCCCAATATTTTAGAATTTTCATTGCATTTGCAAGGATAGTTGATCAACTGTAAAAAGAAAAAATGTTCTCTTAACGATACCGATAAATCAATTTTAAATGGGGTATACTATTTTAGGACCGATTATGATGAATTCTGTATCGATCTCATTAAAGAGAGATCGGTCATTCCTTATCTCCACTTAAAATCAACTAAAATATTATGATGGTAACCACCAGATGCCGCTGGTTTCGATCAACGATAATGACGTCATCTAACTGAGAAGTAGCTACGGAAATGCCACCGAAAGAATATTTAAAGAAATCATCAGTATCTCATTAACTTAAATGCGTCCACCGAACTATTAGCATATCAGCGGGATTCCATACTGAATATGTATGAAAGAAAAGTTTCACCCCTTCCCCTTTCCGTAAGACCCCCTTACCGATTTTAGAATGATATAGTTAGAATAGAGAGAGTTTATTTGAATATAATAGGTATTTAGATAAGTTAAAAGTTTTTTTACTGCGGAATTTTTTATTCATAACGTTAAACTGTCTATTTGTTTAATCGTCTGCTTCTAGATCTAATGGACTTTCAGAATTGCATGCTAACAACTGAATAATTGCTTGAAAATTCTTGCCAGTGTCCACTATGTATATGATTTTATCATACTTTTCTTTTCTTTCTTTTTTTTCTCTTTTTCTATGTTCTCGGCGAAAGATTCGCCAAGTTCCATTAAATAATAATAATAAGGAGAAGAAATTTGAAACGATTCAGATTTTAACATCGCACCAGAGCGTTTGGTAAAGTTTTTCATGCTCTCGCTGAGGTCGCAGATTACCAATCTGCTCTCGAACTCATTCGAGCAAACACCTTTATATATATATTTAACTTTAATATTAAACACCATTTTCTTCACACCACTTATGTCACATAAAATTTAAAAGAAAAAAATAAATAAAAAATCTGAAACTGTTCAGATTTTAACGATCGTCTAAAAGGACTCTTTTAAAGTTTAATACGTTTTATCAGTAGGGATATGGCCCAGGTGGAATAGCAGAACGTTTTATAGGATATTACCCAAATATGTATTTAGATTAATATGGGAAAGTTATATATTTTCAGTGTATTTAAAAAGTGAAAAATATGTAATGTGATTCTGTAAAAGTATTCAATGCTTTTGATTGGATATATAATGCATGATATGCATTTTTCTCTAAATCTATCAGATTCAAAAGCAAAAAATAAACAAAGCAAGAAGAGAAACATGTTAAAGTGAAGCAGAAAATTAGCAAAGCTACTTACTCTACTGTTTGGCATAGATTTAGTCAAGAAAACAATACATGTTGGTCTTCAATATTAATTTGCCGCTTGCCCTCGAAATCGATTGAGTTATTTACTAAATCTACGTCAAACACAAGGCTGTTGTTTTTCTAATTTTATATGAAAAAAAATTATATTTCTAAGAGCCGCATCTATTGCTTCTAAACAGCTTAGTTTGTTAATTAATAACAGACAGATTAAATATGAAAGAATACTATCTTACATTTTTTCGAGAGGCAACAGACTCAAATGAAAAGTGAAATAACGGCATATCGCATTTCGAAACAAATAGCCTTTTTGAGTTAAAAAGGAGAAGAAAAATCTAAAAAGATTCAGATTTTAATGTCGTACGAAAGGGTTTGTTAATGTTTTGCATGCTCTTGTTGAGCTCGCAGTTTATCAGTTTGCTCTTCGATTCATTCCTGCTGACACTTTTTTTTTTTTTGGTGTTTTAATTTTATTATTAAACATCAATTTATTCGCCCTTACGCCACATAAAATTCAACAGCAAAATTTAAAAGCTTTTAAAAGCAGCATGTGCTTTAAATTTCCAATTCTGTTGTACGGGACATGAAAATCCCTCGCTCTTATGCAACGCAATAAAGAATTAGGTTCTATAATTATGCATTTGCGACGAGCTAACGAAGGCGGAGTTAAGATTTTTAGTTTAACACGGTATTATCATTAGGTTCTTAAATAAAAAATAAATATGTATAGCAGTTCTTAAATACTTCTTAAATGCAAAATAAGATTTATATTTCTTATACACTTCTTAAATGCAAAGTAGACATAAAGGCATTTCTCCCGCCTTCTTAGCCAGCCTTCGTGCCGTAGTGGTCAGCATGCTGGACGCGTATTCGAGAGGTCCGTGGTTCGAGTCTCGGCGAAGGCGTTGCTGATTTTTCCTCTCTCCTGCTTCGAAATAAACTAATGCCTCTACAAACGTTTGTAGTTCTTAAATACTTCTTAAATGCAAAATAAACATTTATAGTTCTTAAATACTTCATAGAGAAAAATAAACATTTATAATTCTTAAATACTTCTTAAGTCGCCTAGACAGTACCGAAGGGCCCCGGTTCGAATCCCAGAAAAGACATGGATGTTTGTAACTGTATAAAGTCGTGCAGCATGGCGGCACTCTAAATATGCAGCGAACCGAAAGTCCTCTCGTGTGGATTGGTGGAAGGGGAGAAGGGTGGGAGACCCTCGGGTCCCCTCGAGGTGCTCTGCCTCAAAATTGGGGGTGTAAAATAGAAGTCCAACCTCTCTTCGGAGTATTCTCTGGAAACCATTGTTCCATGTAATATGGACACGACAATAACAACAACAAGTACTTCTTAAATGCAAAGTAAACATTTATTGTTCTTTAATACTTTTGAAATGAAAACAATGATTTATATTAGTTCTTAAGTACTTCTTAAATGCAAAATAAACATTTATATTGCATAAATACTTCTAAAATGGAAACTAACCTTTATAGTTCTTAAATACTTCTTAAATGCAAAATAAAAACGTGTAGGTCTTAAATACTTCTTAAGTATAGAATGAGCATTTATAGTTCTTAAATACTTCTTAAATGCAAAATAAAAACGTGTAGGTCTTAAATACTTCTTAAGTATAGAATGAGCATTTATAGTTCTTAAATACTTCTTAAGAGCAAAATAAACATTTATAGTTTCTTAAATACTTTTTTAATGCAAAATAAACGTTTTTATAGTTCTAAAATGATATCTAAACGATTTTTATTTAGAAACATTTTCTCACAATCAGCAGCGCTTACAGAGGCTGTCAATAAAATTCGCAATCGTATTCCAATATTTGGAACTTTGTGCTAGAGAGTGTTTTAAAACAAACTGCAAAAATTCGAGCGGACTGCCACGTTCTTGCTTCGTTTTACGTTTTCCCTAGCAATCAAGGAAACAAAACTCTTGAAATACTATTTCTGTCTTAATAAGGAATTCTTCATTATTAATGTCACCGTGGTCATAATTTGTTTGAAAAATGCTCATAATAATTTAGCCATAACTTTCATTCGAAAGTTTCGACGGAATGAAAAAAATAGTATAGGATTGGTATGTAGCTGTTGAAATTTTGCGATGGTTTCTTTGAATACTTTATCTCAAGGAAAAGTTATTTTTTCCCCCTCAGTTTAATTTAGTAAGAAATTCCAAATCTCGTTATTGTTTACGTGCCTGGTATGCATAGAACTAATCCCCACAAAATAATATTTCACGCGAAAAATGCCACCCCCAAAACTGTGTTGCCTGGGACGGGCAGCCCTCTCCTTCCCCCGCAAGTTACGCCACTGGATTTATCTTTTAAATAATCACTAATTCGCATAAATATACTGCTATCTTTACAGAAATGGCGGCACCCTTATGAAGGTATCTACCGTTTTGAATAACCCCAGATTCATATAAAGATACAACGCCCTTACGAAGGTTTTCATTTTTGAAAAATTGTTGACCTGGGCAAAGATACTGGCACAATTATGGCATCTTCACAGAAGTGATGGCACACTTAGGGAAATATCTATCGTTTAAACAAACTTTGATTTGCATAAATGTACCGGTACCTTTACGAAAGTGACGACGCCCATTTCAAAGTACCTGGTTCTGAACTGCTACAGACATATTAAAGACACCGACATTCTTATGAAGATCTATCTCTATCTCTTTGAAAAATTGCCGACTCGTGTAAAGTTATTCCCACATTTGTGACACCTTTATAGAAGTGGCGGCACCCTTGTGAAGATACCTACAGGTTTGAAGAATTACGGACTTATGTGAAGGTATCGGCAACGTTACGAATGTTTATGTCTTTTCAAACGCTGGTCGACTAGCAGAAAAGAAATGTGCCAGCACCTTTTTTTTCACGGAGGATTTTTATGAATTAGTCCCATGAACATTTTCTTTGCTGGTTCTGTTATCTTTCTTCTGATATTTCTGTCAAGAGTGGAGAAAATTCTGCAAAAATGTGACTTACAACTTCCTCCAACAACAAGATAAAATTCTTTTTCTCTCCAAGGACTGCTGCTGCAATGCGTTTTGCAGCGGAATGGCCGCTTTTCCCTTCACTATTTATCTGCTAAGGTTCTCCCTGTGGATCACCTCGCACGCGAACCGGTCATCAACGTTTCGCCCACTGTGTCACCTCATCCATTATTAAACCTCGGGATGGCACGCCTCTGGCAGTGTCGGACACGCCGCCCTCCCGGAGATATATCGCTCCCAGAGCTCCTCGCTCATCGGATATATCTGTGCAGGTATAGAGTTCTAGTTTGAGCAGAGGTACTTCGTCGGAATTTTCGGACACACCTGACGAGATGTTTATAATCAGGCGATGCTATTTGACTCTGAAACTGCGTCGGGTGATTGGGCACGTAAACAGGCGTTTCTCGATAAAATTTGAGATAGCTAGAAAGGGGTGGGCTGTATGTAACGGGTAAAAGTTTTAATTCGATCAGGGATTCAACCAAGGAGGTATCGCTTGATCAGCTCTGATTGCCAAATTATAGAAATCGTTGACTTTTTAACACCTCGAAAAGATACTTTTGATTTCACTTTGAGATAAAACCATGTCCGTTATTGCTATTCAACGATGAATAAGATCTTCGATACTAAAACAGTGTGTTATTCAAAGCACTGATCCGTGTTATCAAATAATGAAGAATCATCTGGAAAAACGGCGGTTCTAAGAGCCACCAGATTTTAAACACAGAAAGTGCTCTACCCGAAAATGCCCGAGTTTGGAATTTGGAGCTTGTTTTTGGTTTTTATTTTATATTTTCTGCGAATTTGAAGACATTTTGATTGACAAACTGGATAATTTAAAAACGATTGGTTGCCAACGTTCTTTATGTATTCTGCCCACCAGTGTGTTGCCACTCGCAAAAAGCAAAATATTTAACTTTCAAACTACCTGTCTGTTATCAAATAACAGACGTAGCTTTTCAAAAGCAATAAAACAGTCCTTGATAATATTTTTGTGACTCAAACCGATTGATTTTTAAATAAAGATGCATTTATTTCATTATGTATTTAATTAATAATTTTAGGAACTTTTTTTAGTCGAAAATGTCTATTAATCTTGAAATGCAATTTAGCGTGAGCCACTGTAAATGCGTTGTTTCACTTTTCACTTGAATCTGTTACAATTCGGGAATCTGCCTATTATTAAATTAACAAAATTTAACAATTTAAATTAATTATTTAAAAGCACAAGACACAGTTCTTAGGAATATTATCTTTTTTTACTTTTAAATCGGATTGATTCAAATAAGAATACATTTAATTCATAATAGATCTCATGAAAAGCATTCAATATTTTTATAGAATTACACTACACAATTTTCAGCTTTTTAAATATACAGAAGATGTATAACATTCCCATGTTATTCTAAATGCATGTTCATCTGGTATCCTATTAATGCTTCGCTATTCCGCATGGGTCATCTCTATCCATAATCCCTACTGATAATAGGCCCGAGCGGTAAAGTCGCTGAGCACTGGTAGTTCGGTCCGAGGTTCGAATCCCGCGGACGGGCTGGCTGCATGGGTGTTTTCGTGGTTTTCCCCTGTGACGTTACAGCTACTAGCACCCCACGAGGGCACAGGTGCTGAATTATAACTTCCTGTTTTATTCGCGGACGAAATGGACCATACCTGCAAAAAGCAGGCCTGCAGATAAAACCCCCTGGGAATTTCCGGACACAAGGAACTAATTATGTTTCTCTTCGCAGATAACAAAACGAGTGAAATCTTTGTGTAAGAGTTCTTCATGTGATTTTGAGGTGACAGGACGCATCTTTTGCGTTCTAAACCACGCCAGTGGTTTCTGTAGAACAATAGTTTTTCTTATGCTGTAACTACAGTAAAAAGGATGTTTTTTGCGTCCAATCTGCGTTAGCGGATATTGTATGATTTAGGGCTGTAATGATCAGTTTATTTTTATGTTTTAATCAAGAAATCTATTTTAGTTTATCAAATAAATAATTTAAAAGACAACCTGTCTTTCTTTCACCCGACACGGGTGTCCTGACGTTACACCCCATGTGTAACGTGTATACGAGCCAGTTTTTCTTAGAAAGTCCTCCACGAAGGCATCCCTCCCCTTAGGCAGATAGCCCTCGAGGCTTTGCCGTAATTGAATAACCTAACGTAACCTAACCCTACTGATAAACCGCATTAAAATTTAAAAGAGCCATTTTGGGTAACTGATCAAATCTGCATTCTTTCAGATATTCTGTTTCTTTTCTTTCTCATTTTTATTTATGATGCATAATAAATATTTATTAATAAAATTTGAGAAGCTATTTTTCAATTCATAAAAATATTAATCAAAAATTTAATTTAAGAGCAAATTTTTGCTTTCGCCATTATGTTATCGTCTGCTATTTTCCTTAAGTTCACTTCATATGAAACTAAATTCATTTGCAGATTTAAAAATGATGTATCACATATGAATCTTAATAGTTTCCAAAAATGCGAAAAAAATATTGCGAACAAAACATACTATCTTCTGCTACATAAATGCTTACCAGCCGGAAAATTTACTACAATATAAGATTTTTTTTCGTTTTAATAAAAGCAACAAATAAAAATGTATTTGAGGTTGTATTATATCCAAAGATGTTTTGTGGCTGTATAACATATATTTTAACAAACTATCCTTTAAAATTATTTTCATTCTTAATACATTCCTATTCTATACTCAAAAAAAAAAAAAAAAAAAAAAAAAAATCTTACCTCTTTTCTGAAAAGGACTCTGCACTCGAAACACAATTTTGCGTTGCGTCATTTGGATGGGCTGTTTCACTTTCATTCGTGTCTGCTGCCATTCGGGAAAATGTAAGATACTATTCTTTCATATTTAATCTGTCTGCTATTGATTATTGAGAAAGTAACAAATGCAAGTTCTTAAGAACATTACTTTTTTACTTTTTAATCTGTTTGATTTCAATACAAATGCATTTATTAATGACGTACCTAATTATAAACATTAAATATTTTAGAGAATTACTTTTCATGTTTTTCACTTTTTAAATATACAAAAGCTAGATAACGTTCCTATGTTAGTTACATTCATCTAATATCCTCTAAAATGATTCGCTCTTCCATCAGGGCCATATCTTTATTGATAATCTCTACTTATAAACCATATTAAACTTTAAAAAAGTCCTTTTGGTCTATTGTTAAAATTTGATCCCTTTCAGATTTTTTAAAAATTTCCTTAACATTCTCTTTTCAGTGATTTTTTTCCATACTGCACGATATAACTTTATATTAATAAACAATTCATTATCGATTTTTATCATTTTACTTCCTTATACGAAAGAATAACATTTTTAGTAATTGCAAGAAAGAGTTGTAATCACTAAAAATTTCGGGTATAATATTTCAACAGAAATATCCACTTTGACTGTTCCCTTTGTAAAATGGATTTAAAGTGGATTCGACATGGATTTTTTCGCAACGTATGATTTCATGATGTATCTCGCATAACTCAAAAACGATTAGCCGTAAAACGTTTAAATTTTGCAAATGGGACTGCTATAAAATCTTGCTGTGCACCTCCTTTTTTATTACAGTCGGCAGTACCAAATGAGTGTGAGTGTATATTTTAACTTTAGATGTTTTAAGTTTCATTTACTTCAATCCTGCAGCCCTAGCGCGGAACTGGTTAAAAATGTTTTGTTTTTAATTTTTGGCCTATTACTATGTTTCTTTATGTATATATATATATATATATATATATTATATACAAAGAAAAACAAAGTAATATGCCAAAACCAACCTGTCTTGCGCTATAGCTGCAACACTGAAGTAAATTAAACATAAAGCATCGAAAATTAAAATTAAATTGGAATCAAAGCAAGGCAATTCCCCACTAATATTAAGTACTGCAACCGTGGATAATAGGTCTAAGCTTGCAGCTAAACATAATCAAAATTAATATAAGAATACATCAATAGAATAAAACAGAATAAACTAAAAATGCAGATTGGTAATAAAAAATAAAAATGCCAATTGGTAAAAGAAATGAAAACTAAAAATTAATCTTCTGTCTGAAACCTTAATTCAGAACTCATCAGGGTAAAGTGAATTAAAGTTTCATAAAAGTCGATTAATGTGTCTCGAATACATATTTCGTTCTTCTGAATCATATGATATCAAATACTGATAAAAGGTTCAATTAAATTTTCAATAAAAACATTAAAGCCGAAAGACCGAATCTCAGATGAATTCAGAATTTTCGTTACACGTATTCGATCAGCTGGAAAAAAGAGAAAATGAATAAAATACTACATCAGCGGTTCTCAACTTTTTGACTTCATCTGAACCATCTAAACAAAAATTGAAAGCCTTTAGTACCACTACAAGAGTGATGGTACTACCACCATCACTCTTGAACAAACCTCAGACCGCATAATTTACGATTATTAGAGGAAAAACTCAATCAGGATATTGGGGTTTTAATTTCCGAATTTAATAGTTAAAAATACTTTTCTTCTTTGCGTCCCACATATTTTTCTCTTGCGTACCAAAAATGCTAAGCGTACCATCGGTTGAGAACCCCTGTACTACATTATGTTCAAATAATTACTCTAAAAAACAAAATTTGCCAAAGATATATTAAGATGCAAATCCGACTTTCAAAAGATATTACAAATTAATCAGTAAAAGTATTCACTTTAAATCCAATTGTGATTTAAATTAAAATTTACTGTCATTTAAATTAAACACTTAAAGTTAAATTGTCATTTACATTAAAACAAATTGTTATTTAAATTTAAAAGACAAAGTACGTAAGTCAGCTTTATAATTTAATTTAATAATAGCCTTTTAATTCCTCTTTTTTAATTTGGTTATTTCCTCTTTATTCTAAAATAATAATAACATTTCAGGACTGCGTCATTTATTGATAAATCTATACCGAAGCTTGTAATAATAACTCATGACGTAGTTATTTAGAAACCCAAATTCTGAGAACTGAAATCTTTCTAACGTAAGCCAAAACCCACCTCTTTGGTGAGCTGCCATAATGGATAAATGTCCACTTCGCTTATATCTCTGTTGCTGCTTGGATGCCATGTCGCTGTGCTGTCTTCCTATCGCAATAGTATTCAGAAATGTAAATATTCTAGAAATAGGCACGATTAGAAACTGTAACCACAAATGTGATTTTAAATGACAATGGAATTTAATCTGCCAAGTTTCCTATTCATTACGGATTAACATTCTTCTTCAATGGCCAGACAGCTCAGGTTTAAGTAACTAAAGTTACTTAAACTTTTAAGTTTTTGTTAAAAAGTTTTTGTTTATTAAAATCTTCATTTTTCTGCTAGTTTTTGTAAATTAAAATCTTCGTTTTTCTGTTAAAACGAAGTTTAGAAGAAGTTTTTAAACTTCTGTTAAACTTAGTTAGTAAAGTTTTTGTAAATTAAAATCTTCGTTTTTCTGCTAGTGAAGTTAGACTTCAAGTATTTTTTGAGACCGAAAAAACATCTGTTAGCATCTGTGAATCTACTACGAATCTTGGGCATTAAATCATTGAGAGTATTAACTTCTGATCCTAAATATTTAAATTTGCTAACAGTTTCAAATTTGTATTTCCCAATTTCAAAATAGGGACTGCTGTTATTACCACATGGCATGTATTTATTTTTATTTATTTATTTATTTATTTATTTATTTATTTGATTGCTAGATGCATTTTGCTGGCTGCAGCCTCTAGAGATGTGAAAGCCTCTCTAAGTGACTCGGGAGTGCGTGCGATTATGTCAATATCGTCAGCAAACCCCAAAATCTGAACAGATTGGATTAACATTCTACGCAATCAAAATTCTTTCTATTAAGTACGACATCCACTTTCTACGCCATCAAAATTTGCTACTACGTCTTTTTATCCCCAGGATATAACGCGGAGAACCATCGTCAATCTGTTGCAGTTATATATAAATATATATATGTGTGTGTGTCATGATATGAATGATTTGGAACTTGGTAGCGTAATAGATGCCTAGCGAAGAAACTTGGCAAGACAGACATAGCCGGATTCAAGATAGTTTTATTATTGAGGAAAGCAATTCTGGATGGTGGTTCACACTTATGCGTCCTACATTTTTAGCTTAGAACATATTTCAGTGAACCAAGAAGGTAGCCGCAAAGCGTCTTGCCAGGAGGAAAGCGTAAGCGAAAGTGTCACAGCAATTCAGAGGAAGAAGGGAGTGAGTTCAAAAAGTTTCAGTTGGAGTTCAAAAAGTTTTGGTTTACAATTATGTAGTGATTGCGCAAGAGGTATCTGCATTAAGCGTTACGTAGGATGACATGATTAATTTGAATAACGCAGTTTAGACTATTTTTAAGATAAAGACACGAAGTCCCCAAATTAAATGAAAAATAAAAGAGGTTATAGCCAATTAAAATTTAAGGTTTGCTTTTATACTTTTTTTTATCTTATATATATATATATATATATATATATATATATACTCCCACATCCCTCTTACTCGGCTTAAACGCTTTTACCCGGCCGTTATTTTTGCAATCGTTGGTCGTAATCACATACTTCAAATTTACAGAAGTGTTTGAAACGATGGAAATATTCTGGCCATGTCAAAGTTGAAAAAAAAAAAAAAAAAAAAAAAAAAAAAAAAAAAAAAATTATTTTGGGGCAAATGACGAAATCTAACTTTTAATGCTGTCTCCCATTCCTATACTTATATTTGAGAAAGTTTTAATACTCGTGATAAAAAATACAAATACAAGAAATCTGACTCCAGGCGACAAAAATTGAGAGAGAGATTTAATTTTAAAACTTGCAGTTTTTTACATCATTTTGAACTTGCTTCGGCGCTCAAGCTGATTAGGCTAAAAAATTCGAGGAAATAAGTATCTTATTTCCTCGAGAAATAAGTATTTTCTTCCTTCACCTTCGCACGGGGTTCGTGTGGATTTGGAGTGAATAACGACGATAGCACTTGATGGAATATCAAAACACACTTTATTTACCAATATTAATCAGGACAGCTCCAAATCACTTTTACAATCGTCGAACTGTTATCAACACGCTGACACGTTCAGCAACACAGCCTCAGGCAATAACGGTGGAGACAGCTTCACTACAAAGCACCAGAGTACAGCTCCCGACTCTGCTCGGTCGTTCTTGGAACTCCACGTACTCTCGAGACTCTCCACGCTACAACTCGAGATGCACTCGACGACACACAGAGCACAACTTCCGACTCTTCGGTTCAGTCGTTTTCAGAGCTTAATACACTCTCTCGACGATGCACTAACCGCGATACACTAAGAGACACTTCGATGCACTCGACCCACTCGGTACGCGCTGCGCGGTTGTCAACTCGATCGACTCCGCACGGACTGACTAAAGGCCCGTCCACACGAGTACGCTCGAAACGTAGCTGACGAACGCGCTTTTACGTTACCAGCGTCCAAACGAGTACGCTTGCGAAGAGTGCGTTTAACCAATAGAATTATTTTGCGCAAAAATCACGTGACGCTGTAATATAGCGTCAACAGAACTGTATCTTATTACTTCGCTGTTCTTCTGTATGTTTGCGGCAAGTTGTCCGAGTCAGATGATTTTTTTATAAGCTGAAACTTTACTATTATGTGCAATTATTAAGCAGAGGCAAAACCGCAAAAAATGGCAAGAATGAGTTCGAAAGATTTATTTAGAGCGACCTGTTCAAAGTGATTTTTTTTTTTTTTTTTTTTTTTTTTTTTTTTTTTTTACTGCTTTGTTTGCGAAAGGAATATCTGGAATTATTAAATTCCTACTATTAGCTCACACTCTCCCTATATCTTGTTCAAATTTTCAGTACATAAAATGCTTTTTATTCATCCACTTAAGTTCAAATACAATTTTTTAAACTTGCAGTGAATGACACTTGATGTTAATACAGCTTTTTCACATATTAAATTTTTTTAAATTAAAAAAATCATGTTTGTATTTTTATTTATTTATTTTTGTATTTTTAAACTTTTCTTTGTGGACCTAAGTAGGAACTGACTTCATTTTTTTTTGGGGGGGGGAGGGAGTATATTACTTGTTTTTTAATTCCTCCAGGGTGAGTATCGACCAGTTTGACAGACTTGCAGATTCTATAGCGTATGAAATTAGGATTTATAAAATTGGTTTGGAATACAGTATATAAAGAGAATTAAATTACTTAATTCTCTTTATATACACCATCCACCATATAATAAAACCAACACTTCATATTTTTTTAACTCGCTCTTCCTTGGTCTTTTGTTTTTCTTTTTATTTGTTTTTGAATTTAGAATGAGGTTCAAACTTTGGACAGTTTATGAGAAATTATGTGCATGATAAAATATGCAATAAAGTAAAAATAAAGAGAGAATTTATAGATGATATATGATAAAGAGATGCAGATATAGTTTTACATAAGGATTTCTATTTGCACTGAACATTTTTAAACTAAATTGAAAACAATAATAATAATGAATAAAATAAGAAATGAAAACAATAATAATAGGTAAAATAAGAATATAATGATTCATGATTAAATATAAGAAACACGTTTCAAAATGAGAAAAGCTAACTGAATTATACCGTCTACGGGTGAGGTTCTAACTTGCCACCTTTCCATTCCTCCGCCACCAGAGCAGCGCGCTGACCACTTAGCTATCTGTGATAGAATTGTTTGTGAAAAATAATGTAACAAGTAGAAGTCGCTGCAAAGGTAATTTAATTAAACTTCAATAAATGATTGCTATATGACATAAGTTGTAACTTTCCTCCAAAGTTTCGTAATTGTATTTTATTGAATACTCTTTCACAGTCAACTGCTTTATTTTAGAAGTTATTATATTGCTGAAGTTAGTTTTTGGTGTATTTAATATTGGATAGCCAATATTTATAATAATTAAGGAGAATTTTCGAAGGCAGAAACTTTGATTTCGTAGAAACTGTAATTTATTTAGGTTCCTATTACTTACGGTGTTATAAATAGGTGAAGCATATATACAAGTGAAGCATAAGTATACAGTTTTCCCCTTTAATGAGAATTTTAAATGTATACTAATATGTACGGTTTGAGAAATCTGAAGATGGCGTGAATAATGCTGATTATTTTATTCCTGTATACAGTTATATTTCTAAGCAAAAACTCATCTGTGTGACTCTGACGCCATATTGAAACGGGTAAGCAAGAAGGTTTTCTGATTATGACACGTGATAAGAACTCGGTCAGCTATTGGCTATACGCGCTTTGCGAGCGAAAAAGCTGAACAGGAGCGTACTCAGTTTTACGTCTTCTGCGTCCTGCGAATTTACGCCGGCGTCAAAAAAGTTACGTCAACTACGTCGGGAGCGTCCTCGTGTGGACGGGCCTTAACTCGAGATTATCTCGCACTCTAGAAGAGGCACTCTCACTCGCCCTTTCGGCGAGGCACACATTCTAGATGACTGCGGACCAGCAGGATTTATATAGCTTTCGGCTTGTGTTCGAGGACATTCTAGGCTAAACCGGTAAGAATTCGTTCCAGAAGGTTCTCCATCCGTCCATGGTATATCGCTAATTTTGTCGCCAAATATCGCCAAATGAGCAAGTTCTTGCCAAAAATGCCAACCTTGTTTTCCTTGTTATTTTACGGCAACCCTAAAACTGCTTTGCGGGGAAGCCATCTTACCGCGCCTGTACATTTCGCAACAATATTAAATTGCACGCATTCAACGGACCAATCAATCTAACAATCAACCCAGACAATCTAATTTCCACATTTTCTTTTCCTCTTCTATTACATGCCTCACGCATTTAGCCCATTGCATAGGAGCCACCAAATCAATTCCTTTCTCAATCAATTAACGGACTTCGTTTTTTTCAGATGCTACATATCCTTTCACACTACTTCATATGAGTTCAATTGGGTACAATTCGCAATGATATGATGGTAAACGCAAAACAGTATGTCCGACTTGAGCAGCTACAACATCTATACGATGGAATTCAAATTGTTTTCGAAACTTAGAAACGAGAACTAAAAGTTCTGCTTTTAACATATCAGCTTCCCAAGGAATATTTTTTTCTGTCAAGCAAAGCTGAATGTCTGCTTTCCTTGTACTTGAAGAAGGAATGTTTTCAGACAAAACGCTGCTGTGATAAGACGCATTATCCAACACAGTTACACTGTTCGGTTGCAAGTTAGGCAGTAATTTTTTTTCAAACCAGTTTTCATAATATTCTGAATTCATTTCCCCGTGGTAATCTCCTTTCGCTTTCTTAGCTACGAATATATCACATGCTTCAGGAATAAATCCGTTTTCATTACCAGCATGAACAACTATACACCGAGAGCCTTTTCCTGAGGAAGCAATTAAACCTGTTGAAAGACCGCTCAAAAAGGCTCTCTTAGCACTTTTTATACTTGTGTCCTCCCAAATTTTGGTTTTAGAATGCCCAAAATTTACCCAAGTTTCATCGGTGTAATAAATTGTCCTGCCCTGTGAACGAAATTTTTTTATATCTCTTAGATATCTATGCCTCCAGCATTGAATATCGGCACGCTCAATCAAAATTGACTGGTGTTTTCGTTTTCTGTACGCAAATCCTAAATCATTCATAATTCGTCCTACTGTGCGAATGGACATATTTGGCAAATCAGCTTCATCATTTATAACTTTAGCCACTTTTTGCACAGTGGGAATTTCATTCCGTAAAAAAGAAACCATGAACTTCTTTCGTATTGTTGCTAAAGTTAACTCATCATATCATTTGATTCGGGTTTGCGTACCAACTTTCAGAGGTCGTTTCTTACCTGGAGTCGAACATCCTACATTTTCTTTCAATTCGGATTTCATGCGATTTATGCTTGTTACAGAAACGCCAGTCAAATCAGCAGCAAAAGTAACAATATTGATTTATTAGGAAAATGCTCCCGTAATTTGACAAAAGCAATCATAACGATAATCTTAGCTGCACTGCGCAATGGTTTTCCAGCTTTATGAGGCTGAAAATTAAACACGTTTGTCGAAGATGATGCAGACGCCATGATAACTGCTTTTTTTTTCTCCTTCCGGTCAGTGAATGAATGAATGCTTTAATTGCTTTTCTCATTGAGAGTGGGGGGAAGTCGGGAGTAGATAGAAAATGGGGGTTCACCTGCACGCGGTGTGCGGTGTGGGCGTGGTCGATGACGTCACACAGAGGGCGGGACCAAAGGCAACGTCATCACACTAGGAGGCGTGGTCACGAGTGGAGTTGAGGTGTTTTTAGATTGCTGATTGAGTTGTAGACCTCCTGCTTTTCATTTAAAGTTAGTTTTTTTTTTAAATTGGCAACAGGAAATATTTTCTGCATCTTAATTTTGATGATATAGCAATGCTGCCCTCTATTAATGGAAAAGTGAATTATATGTTTTAGAAATATATTTTTTAAGTCTGGTGTTAAAATGATTCAATGCGCGACTCTGAAAACAATGTAAAAGAAACAAATATAAAAAAAAAGACTTTCCTTTAATGATAGTTCATCATGTTATGAAAATGTAACTACAAGATAATTTTTTTTTATTACTCAATTTTATTCTGATACTTTTATCCTTTCTAGTTTTCCATGAAACTTTAACTTATTTCTCAGGTTTTCTGTTTCATAATAACATGTTCATTTACTGTCATATTTTTTTAATACTTAACGTTTCTAATTTATTTGTAATATTTTATTTAATTTCCACATACTATTTTTTTTTTCATACCTTTCATAAATTTCAGAATACCCTGATTTTTAACTTATACGTTATATTTCATAAACGTTCCCGCACGTGCTGTTTATTTGTTACATTACTTAATTTTAGATGCAATTTCACACTTTTTTTAACGTTATAATGTTCAATATATTCTGAATTTTAACTTCATTTACTTTTTTTAAAGCATTCTAGTATTCTATACACACTTTAACTTAGCGATATGAAATTGTATTTAAAAAGAAACGTTTATTTTTCGTGATCTTAGTTCTTTTACTAAATTTTCTACAGAATTTCTAATTTCTTTCACGTGTTTAACAATATCTTCCTTACATTACCGAATATTTTAAAAAAAAACTTTAAGTCTATAACTGTTAATTGCTTTTCTTACGTTCATGATTTCCCTTCTGTGTTTATATTTCTTAATTCTAGCTTAACTTATTTATTATAATGTTTTTATTTCTATCTCATCACTCGTAATTCCAACATTTTATCCCTTTTTATTCATTTTAACGATATGGATTGTTTTCATTTACTCCATATTCAAATATTTCCTTACAATTTTTATAATACTTGTTTTATTCCTCGATCATAATAGATCATCTACAGGTTTTACTCAGAAATTTCCATTCACAACTTTACAGTTTAATACCATTTATATCTAAATGTATTTCTTTCTCATATAGTTTTATGGTCTTCAAAGTTTCTAACATCATGTTTAGTTTTAAATCCCGATTACCTTTAAGTGTGTTGATAATTTTCATTTTTAATTTTACAACCACGTTCAGTGTTTCATCCACACATACCAAAATATTTCTTACATTTTCTGATATTTAGTCTATGTCATATTTCAGTACTTAAAATGAATTTACACTGCTCACACTATTATTTTTTCATGTTTTAGAGACACTAACTATACTAATTTTACTATTTTTCCTGCACTAATTGCATCTATGTCAGCACTCAGGATAAACTAGCAATTGTTTTGCATCACATGCATAAAGAAATTCTTAAAACCAACTTTTTCAATATCGTACTCAAATTACTGTTTTCCAGATGGGAATTACCAGTATTCTTTGGTTTTACTCTGTTACATCTTTTTAAATTTTAACATCTTACTTTTAATTCTAACATACATCTTTTGAACAGTTTTTTCTTTTAATGATAGCCTTACCTTATTTGTTCAAATTAATTCTTTCATTCACCTTCTTCACTACCTTTCAGTACCTTCATAATTCACTATGCAAACGCAATGTCTTTCACTGACATTCTGTTTAGTAATACCACAAGTTTCCTTAATCGACAAAAAGCGAATTATTTCTCATTTCAAAATAGAACTACTATATTTTTACACAAACATTACCTTTATCCATTCAAGCCACCCCTTAACCTGTAACTGACGTAGCGATAGGAAAGGAGATTCTTATCATATGCTCTTTCGACATTTGAGGTTTCTAGAACTTCTTTGACAAGTATATCAATACCATCAGAAAATATACTTAACACTTTTACCCAGTTTAAAGGCAACATACTGTTATAAGAATGGTTTTAGTTAAATTTATAACACAAATAAACACATTTTGTGCTAAATAGGCATAAATATTTAGATTCAGAATATTTCTTTTTAATCCGATGTAAGACTTGAATTTCATTCATGATACGGATTGTCTCTTGATTTTTTTTGTTTACCTTACACTAATAGAAAATTTTTATTTTACAAGTTCAGCTTTTAACGAAATAGAAATAAAAACTACGATACACCTGGTGTTTTTAAGAAAAGGAACTTTGATATATTTCTGGAAATGTAAATTTTAGAGTTTTTTTCTTTCAATAATGTTGATTTTCATTACTTTACTAATTTCAATAATTCTCTTATTAGCTAATATGAATGAAAGAAGATTGTCAAAAATGTGACACAGTATAATTCTTACGAACATACGTACCTTTACCAGCATACAGATATTACCGATTGAAATGAAGAAAGATACGGATATTTTACTCCAATCTACATTAAATTAAAAAAATATTTAAACTTTCATACATTCCAAAGAATAAACGAAAACTCAATAGATATTGTCATGTTTGTATATATGAGATAAAAGTTTTATGAATGGTATTTAAAGTAATGCTTAGAACTTTATAAAAGCGAACATTCACTATGTTAATACACATATCATCAGTTATTTACATTAATCAATGTAATATTAATCATTACATGTACTATATGCATATATATTTAAAGTTTAATTGTCTTACAATTGAATAATTAACTATTGAGAGAAAGAGGTTCATATCTTACACTATTTAATTCACATGGAACAAATTTTTCCATCAACCACATTGAACCAAGTTTATTAAATTCGCCAAAGCTCTTTTATTTCTGCATTTTCACACTCACGACACATTTTAAATGTAACTATTGATTACCATTTCAAACACCGATATCATAACTCAGTGTAAAACTACATCATAACTCATTTTTTCCCTACTAACTACAATTTTATATATTCAAGAAGTACATCTAAGACATGATCATTTTCTATGTTCTAGCAAATCGATTCAATTGCGAACATACTATTAAGACTTGCGATTTTAGAAGACTTGCATGTATTAACGATGTCAACGTTTCTTCGTTTTTATAAGATTCACATCAAATCATGTCGCATTCGAATGTGGTGTAAGAGATCACTTTTTCTTTTAAACACTTGTAAACAATGGATGCAATTTATAAGAAGAGAAGTATCATGCTGTTTCAAAACATCATCATCAACATATTTCTGTTTCTTTTGACACCGGCAACATTTAAAAAAAAAAGTTTCCTGAGATATTCTTCAAATTCTGTTTTACTTGAAAAAATGTCCGAACATTCAATACGATGTAAAGATTCATATTGTTTTAAATTCTTATGCTCACTAAATATTTTTTATCACGATTTACTCTTAAAAGTAACTTTATAAGTTTTCATATCCTTTTTACATGAAAAGAACTTGTGATTATTCACTACAAAATTCTAAGACGAGAAGCTTCGCGACTTTTCAAACTACAAACTTAAATTTCTTAGGACATACACTACATCTGATGTTTCTTTCATGAGATTTCAAATATCTTCAGATTACTCGTATTCAAGAAACCTTACAAATATATCACATAAGTTCAGCGAATAATCGCTTCATAAACTCTTAAATTTTCAACACGAGTGAATCACTTGAAGCATATACTGCACTGTAAACATACAATACTTAAAAAATTGTTATAAAAAATAAAAATACATTCATTTCACCAAGAAGCTTTTCTATTTAAATACATTTATTTAATTCCAAAGAACAAGTTTCTGTATTATACATAAAATATACTTAGAATTTTCTTTCATTAGTTAATATCAAATTAACAACAATATCCATTTACTGATATTTGATATACATGTTTGCTTTAAAATTAAAACTAAAATTTCAATATATTTCTATTAAAAAAAACATAAGGAAAAAAAAAGTACTCATAACATCAACCAAAGACAGAAATTTAAATAGAATAGCTGTACTTATATTAGTGCATTTTTATAATCTTCATAACATTTCGATTCAAAAAACTTATTACAAAATAAATGAAACATTTTTTTCTGCCTTAAAGAATCTCTTATATTTTTAAAATTAATACATAAAAATATATCTTCCCCAATATATTTAATTCTATCCTCAACACTTATTATAATGCAATCATGTCTTGTTTGTGAAGGATGATTTACAATACAACCTTCGCATTTAAATAGTTTTTTAATCACTGAATTTAATTCAGTTTTGATAGAGTTTATGAGTTCTTTAAAAAGTTCATCATCATCACTTACCATATCCGAACAATTGTTTTTACATTTGATTTGCAACGGTAAAATAATTTCAAAAATACTTTTATATAAAGTATTAGATACATCAGGAATAATTTCTTTCAATTTTTTTAAAATATCACAGTTTACTTTTAGGTATGTAGGTTTTAGTTTAAAAGAATTTTCATCTTGTTTAAAAACTTGTTGAAAAATACGCTCACCTTCTTTGTTGAAAACTACCAACTCATTATTGCAAATGATGCTGGCAGTCGTATAGACAAGATTAAATTCATATATTTTTGAGGAAAATTCTTGCCATGTTGCAGGAGTTATAACAACACCGCGTGTAGTAGGGTATAATATTTTACTTTGTTCCACACATTCACGTAGATGAATGTTCATTCTGTTTTCAAACTGATTTATGGACACAAAATATCCCCAACCAAGAGTCCACTGCGCAATCAACTTCGAACTTTCTTTTTTCTGTTCTCGATTATTCGGCATGAAGATATTTTCAGGAACAGACTTCATATAGTGGGCAAACCAGTCATCCTCTGGAAGTTCATCCTCATTATCTTCCAAGCGTCGTTTTTTAATTTTCGAAATTTTTGTGTTTCGGAATGTGATACTAATTCTAGGATCTTTAACGTCAGGTTGAGAGGGTATTCCGTGCATCCAAAATTGATTCGTTGGGGGTTTCATTACAAGGAGAGTTCCATGAGTTAAGTCCACGCTTCGAGATGTGAAATTTCGCCTGGTAAATACCATTTCACGTTTTGCACCTAAACTGATGATAGGTATATCACTTTCAGGTTCGAGACAAGTTTCATTGTCTTTATGCGTTGAAATTTTCGCCACTCCGTCAGGATAATAGTTCAATAAAGCAAAATTATATTTTTCTCCAGTTATCGTTTCAACATAATCTTTTACATTTAGAAGAGTTTGAGTCCATGGTTCTGCACAAATGCTCGTTCCAGAGAATTCGTAACTAAGTCCTTCATCACCAAAACCGAGTACTTTTCTTCGTGGAACATATTGAGTCCCATTAATTTCAAAACTAATATTTTTAAAATCATAATTTGATAGTTCATCTAGCAAAATATCAGCTTCATTTCGTGAATAAAATTCTTCGTATAATTCCACATTTAACTCTGTATCACATATATTCCTCATATTCGCTTCTGAATCTAACGACAATTCTGAATGATATAGAAATACGTAGCATTCTTAAATAGCAAAAATTATCTAAAACATACATTAACGAAATGATTTCATCAACACTTATCGTAATACATTCTTGTCATGTCTTGTTTGTGAAGCCAGTCTTTCCGGCGTCATATGTGTAAAACTAATCATGATAGGATAGTGGGAAAGAGTTATAGTGTCCTAATGTTGCTATTCGGAACCTCAATATTACATATATGCATAAGGAGAATCGTAAAAGCATCATCGACTTATCATGATAGAGTAATGGAAAATTTCTAAAACTCTGATAATCATACGCGAAAGAATGTATTATCTTAAGGTTATTGTTGCTATTCCAAATTTGACAGTACATACAGAAGTGAAGGAAGATCCTTGATAAGTGCTGCACGTTATCATGATAACGTGAAGTCTACAGCGCTTATCAAGGATCTTCCTTCACTTCTGTATGTACTGTCAAATTTGGAATAGCAACAATAACCTTAAGATAATACATTCTTTCGCGTATGATTATCAGAGTTTTAGAAATTTTCCATTACTCTATCATGATAAGTCGATGATGCTTTTACGATTCTCCTTATGCATATATGTAATATTGAGGTTCCGAATAGCAACATTAGGACACTATAACTCTTTCCCACTATCCTATCATGATTAGTTTTACACATATGACGCCGGAAAGACTGGCTTCACAAACAAGACATGACAAGAATGTATTACGATAAGTGTTGATGAAATCATTTCGTTAATGTATGTTTTAGATAATTTTTGCTATTTAAGAATGCTACGTATTTCTATATCATTCAGAATTGTCGTTAGATTCAGAAGCGAATATGAGGAATATATGTGATACAGAGTTAAATGTGGAATTATACGAAGAATTTTATTCACGAAATGAAGCTGATATTTTGCTAGATGAACTATCAAATTATGATTTTAAAAATATTAGTTTTGAAATTAATGGGACTCAATATGTTCCACGAAGAAAAGTACTCGGTTTTGGTGATGAAGGACTTAGTTACGAATTCTCTGGAACGAGCATTTGTGCAGAACCATGGACTCAAACTCTTCTAAATGTAAAAGATTATGTTGAAACGATAACTGGAGAAAAATATAATTTTGCTTTATTGAACTATTATCCTGACGGAGTGGCGAAAATTTCAACGCATAAAGACAATGAAACTTGTCTCGAACCTGAAAGTGATATACCTATCATCAGTTTAGGTGCAAAACGTGAAATGGTATTTACCAGGCGAAATTTCACATCTCGAAGCGTGGACTTAACTCATGGAACTCTCCTTGTAATGAAACCCCCAACGAATCAATTTTGGATGCACGGAATACCCTCTCAACCTGACGTTAAAGATCCTAGAATTAGTATCACATTCCGAAACACAAAAATTTCGAAAATTAAAAAACGACGCTTGGAAGATAATGAGGATGAACTTCCAGAGGATGACTGGTTTGCCCACTATATGAAGTCTGTTCCTGAAAATATCTTCATGCCGAATAATCGAGAACAGAAAAAAGAAAGTTCGAAGTTGATTGCGCAGTGGACTCTTGGTTGGGGATATTTTGTGTCCATAAATCAGTTTGAAAACAGAATGAACATTCATCTACGTGAATGTGTGGAACAAAGTAAAATATTATACCCTACTACACGCGGTGTTGTTATAACTCCTGCAACATGGCAAGAATTTTCCTCAAAAATATATGAATTTAATCTTGTCTATACGACTGCCAGCATCATTTGCAATAATGAGTTGGTAGTTTTCAACAAAGAAGGTGAGCGTATTTTTCAACAAGTTTTTAAACAAGATGAAAATTCTTTTAAACTAAAACCTACATACCTAAAAGTAAACTGTGATATTTTAAAAAAATTGAAAGAAATTATTCCTGATGTATCTAATACTTTATATAAAAGTATTTTTGAAATTATTTTACCGTTGCAAATCAAATGTAAAAACAATTGTTCGGATATGGTAAGTGATGATGATGAACTTTTTAAAGAACTCATAAACTCTATCAAAACTGAATTAAATTCAGTGATTAAAAAACTATTTAAATGCGAAGGTTGTATTGTAAATCATCCTTCACAAACAAGACATGATTGCATTATAATAAGTGTTGAGGATAGAATTAAATATATTGGGGAAGATATATTTTTATGTATTAATTTTAAAAATATAAGAGATTCTTTAAGGCAGAAAAAAATGTTTCATTTATTTTGTAATAAGTTTTTTGAATCGAAATGTTATGAAGATTATAAAAATGCACTAATATAAGTACAGCTATTCTATTTAAATTTCTGTCTTTGGTTGATGTTATGAGTACTTTTTTTTTCCTTATGTTTTTTTTAATAGAAATATATTGAAATTTTAGTTTTAATTTTAAAGCAAACATGTATATCAAATATCAGTAAATGGATATTGTTGTTAATTTGATATTAACTAATGAAAGAAAATTCTAAGTATATTTTATGTATAATACAGAAACTTGTTCTTTGGAATTAAATAAATGTATTTAAATAGAAAAGCTTCTTGGTGAAATGAATGTATTTTTATTTTTTATAACAATTTTTTAAGTATTGTATGTTTACAGTGCAGTATATGCTTCAAGTGATTCACTCGTGTTGAAAATTTAAGAGTTTATGAAGCGATTATTCGCTGAACTTATGTGATATATTTGTAAGGTTTCTTGAATACGAGTAATCTGAAGATATTTGAAATCTCATGAAAGAAACATCAGATGTAGTGTATGTCCTAAGAAATTTAAGTTTGTAGTTTGAAAAGTCGCGAAGCTTCTCGTCTTAGAATTTTGTAGTGAATAATCACAAGTTCTTTTCATGTAAAAAGGATATGAAAACTTATAAAGTTACTTTTAAGAGTAAATCGTGATAAAAAATATTTAGTGAGCATAAGAATTTAAAACAATATGAATCTTTACATCGTATTGAATGTTCGGACATTTTTTCAAGTAAAACAGAATTTGAAGAATATCTCAGGAAACTTTTTTTTTTAAATGTTGCCGGTGTCAAAAGAAACAGAAATATGTTGATGATGATGTTTTGAAACAGCATGATACTTCTCTTCTTATAAATTGCATCCATTGTTTACAAGTGTTTAAAAGAAAAAGTGATCTCTTACACCACATTCGAATGCGACATGATTTGATGTGAATCTTATAAAAACGAAGAAACGTTGACATCGTTAATACATGCAAGTCTTCTAAAATCGCAAGTCTTAATAGTATGTTCGCAATTGAATCGATTTGCTAGAACATAGAAAATGATCATGTCTTAGATGTACTTCTTGAATATATAAAATTGTAGTTAGTAGGGAAAAAATGAGTTATGATGTAGTTTTACACTGAGTTATGATATCGGTGTTTGAAATGGTAATCAATAGTTACATTTAAAATGTGTCGTGAGTGTGAAAATGCAGAAATAAAAGAGCTTTGGCGAATTTAATAAACTTGGTTCAATGTGGTTGATGGAAAAATTTGTTCCATGTGAATTAAATAGTGTAAGATATGAACCTCTTTCTCTCAATAGTTAATTATTCAATTGTAAGACAATTAAACTTTAAATATATATGCATATAGTACATGTAATGATTAATATTACATTGATTAATGTAAATAACTGATGATATGTGTATTAACATAGTGAATGTTCGCTTTTATAAAGTTCTAAGCATTACTTTAAATACCATTCATAAAACTTTTATCTCATATATACAAACATGACAATATCTATTGAGTTTTCGTTTATTCTTTGGAATGTATGAAAGTTTAAATATTTTTTTAATTTAATGTAGATTGGAGTAAAATATCCGTATCTTTCTTCATTTCAATCGGTAATATCTGTATGCTGGTAAAGGTACGTATGTTCGTAAGAATTATACTGTGTCACATTTTTGACAATCTTCTTTCATTCATATTAGCTAATAAGAGAATTATTGAAATTAGTAAAGTAATGAAAATCAACATTATTGAAAGAAAAAAACTCTAAAATTTACATTTCCAGAAATATATCAAAGTTCCTTTTCTTAAAAACACCAGGTGTATCGTAGTTTTTATTTCTATTTCGTTAAAAGCTGAACTTGTAAAATAAAAATTTTCTATTAGTGTAAGGTAAACAAAAAAAATCAAGAGACAATCCGTATCATGAATGAAATTCAAGTCTTACATCGGATTAAAAAGAAATATTCTGAATCTAAATATTTATGCCTATTTAGCACAAAATGTGTTTATTTGTGTTATAAATTTAACTAAAACCATTCTTATAACAGTATGTTGCCTTTAAACTGGGTAAAAGTGTTAAGTATATTTTCTGATGGTATTGATATACTTGTCAAAGAAGTTCTAGAAACCTCAAATGTCGAAAGAGCATATGATAAGAATCTCCTTTCCTATCGCTACGTCAGTTACAGGTTAAGGGGTGGCTTGAATGGATAAAGGTAATGTTTGTGTAAAAATATAGTAGTTCTATTTTGAAATGAGAAATAATTCGCTTTTTGTCGATTAAGGAAACTTGTGGTATTACTAAACAGAATGTCAGTGAAAGACATTGCGTTTGCATAGTGAATTATGAAGGTACTGAAAGGTAGTGAAGAAGGTGAATGAAAGAATTAATTTGAACAAATAAGGTAAGGCTATCATTAAAAGAAAAAAACTGTTCAAAAGATGTATGTTAGAATTAAAAGTAAGATGTTAAAATTTAAAAAGATGTAACAGAGTAAAACCAAAGAATACTGGTAATTCCCATCTGGAAAACAGTAATTTGAGTACGATATTGAAAAAGTTGGTTTTAAGAATTTCTTTATGCATGTGATGCAAAACAATTGCTAGTTTATCCTGAGTGCTGACATAGATGCAATTAGTGCAGGAAAAATAGTAAAATTAGTATAGTTAGTGTCTCTAAAACATGAAAAAATAATAGTGTGAGCAGTGTAAATTCATTTTAAGTACTGAAATATGACATAGACTAAATATCAGAAAATGTAAGAAATATTTTGGTATGTGTGGATGAAACACTGAACGTGGTTGTAAAATTAAAAATGAAAATTATCAACACACTTAAAGGTAATCGGGATTTAAAACTAAACATGATGTTAGAAACTTTGAAGACCATAAAACTATATGAGAAAGAAATACATTTAGATATAAATGGTATTAAACTGTAAAGTTGTGAATGGAAATTTCTGAGTAAAACCTGTAGATGATCTATTATGATCGAGGAATAAAACAAGTATTATAAAAATTGTAAGGAAATATTTGAATATGGAGTAAATGAAAACAATCCATATCGTTTAAAATGAATAAAAAGGGATAAAATGTTGGAATTACGAGTGATGAGATAGAAATAAAAACATTATAATAAATAAGTTAAGCTAGAATTAAGAAATATAAACACAGAAGGGAAATCATGAACGTAAGAAAAGCAATTAACAGTTATAGACTTAAAGTTTTTTTTTAAAATATTCGGTAATGTAAGGAAGATATTGTTAAACACGT